>NC_136063.1:958401880-960801880 GCF_964261635.1 Lissotriton helveticus
CCCTCACACACAGAACAGGTACAGCACAGGCAGCAGCAGTGCAAACTTCCCTCACACACGGAACAGGGAGGAGCAGTGCAAGCTTCCCTCACACACAGAGCAGGTACAGCACAGGGAGGAGCAGTACAAGCTTCCCTCACACACAGAGCAGGTACAGCACAGGGAGGAGCAGTGCAAGCTTCCCTCACACACA
The DNA here is from genome assembly GCF_964261635.1 of Lissotriton helveticus. Taxonomy (NCBI): domain Eukaryota; kingdom Metazoa; phylum Chordata; class Amphibia; order Caudata; family Salamandridae; genus Lissotriton; species Lissotriton helveticus. The sequence continues at coordinate 958,402,074 of NC_136063.1, forward strand.
GAGCAGGTACAGCACAGGCGGCAGCAGTGCAAGCTTCCCTCACACAGAGGGCAGGTACAGCACAGGCAGCAGCAGTGCAAGCTTCCCTCACACATAGAGCAGGTAAAGCACAGGCAGCAGCAGTGCAAGCTTCTCTCACACATAGAACAGGTACAGCACAGGCGGCAGCAGTGCAAGCTTCCCTCACACACAGAGCAGGAACAGCACAGGCAGCAGCAGTGCAAGCTTCCCTCAAACATAGAACAGGTACAGCACAGGCAGCAGCAGTGAAACCTTCCCTCACACACAGAACAGGTACAGCACAGGCAGTAGCAGTGCAAACTTCCCTCTCACACAGAACAGATACAGCACCGGCAGCAGCAGTGCAAGCTTCCCTCAAACATAGAACAGGTACAGCACAGGCAGCAGCAGTGAAACCTTCCCTCACACACAGAACAGGTACAGCACAGGCAATAGCAGTGCAAACTTCCCTCTCACACAGAACAGATACAGCACCGGCAGCAGCAGTGCAAGCTTCCCTCACACACACAGCAGGTACAGCACTGACAGCAGCAGTGCAAGCTTCCCTCACACACGGAACAGGTACAGCACAGGCAGGAGCAGTGCAAGCTTCCCTCACACACGCAGCAGGTACAGCACAGGCAGCAGCAGTGCAAGCTCCCCTCGCTCATAGAACAGGTACAGCACAGGCAGCATCAGTGCAAGCTTCCCTCACACACAGAACAGGTACAGCACAGGCAGCAGCAGTGCAAACTTCCCTCACACACGGAACAGGGAGGAGCAGTGCAAGCTTCCCTCACACACAGAGCAGGTACAGCACAGGGAGGAGCAGTACAAGCTTCCCTCACACACAGAGCAGGTACAGCACAGGGAGGAGCAGTGCAAGCTTCCCTCACACACAGAGCAGGTACAGCACAGGCGGCAGCAGTGCAAGCTTCCCTCACACACGGAGCAGGTACGGCACAAGCAGCAGCAGTGCAAGCTTCCCTCACACATGGAACAGGTACAGCACAGGCAGCAGCAGTGCAAGCTTCCCTCACACATAAAACATGTAAAGCTCAGACAGAAGTTCTACTTGTTTCTTCTCTCTCACACTCACACACACATGCACAGATATAGCACAGGCAGCATCAGTGCAAGCATCCCTTGCATAACCGGTGCAGCACAGGCAGCAGCAGGGTGCGCGCGCACACACACACACACACACTCCCCCCACCCCAACACCATCCCCTGCATAGAGAACAGTTACAACACAGGCAGCAGCTGTGCAAGCTTCCCTCACGTCGAATATTCCAGCACTGACAGCAGCACTGCTTGTTTCTCTCACACACCAGGATACAGCACAAACCGTAGCAGACAAGCTTCCATTAGTCTCAGTACAGGAAGAGCCTCCTTCATATTAATAATTATAATCATTATTAATGCAATTATTTTTAAATGAACATTCGTATAGCGTTAACAAACACTACCAAAACAAAATCTCTTGGTGCTATTAAGTCAACAAGGACTACAAGTAGAAAGGGCGTGTTTTATGCACCGCTTGCAGGTTGTCAAAACACATAAATTAAAGGCATTGTCATTTAGAATGCCAGTAGCTCTCAAAATCTCGCAAATACGAGACCTATTGCATTGCAAATGCTTGTTTTGCTTTAGACTTTATCCACACCAAGAGCCTTTACCAAGAGGTCTAGCACCAGTACCAGTCTACCTGCAAAGGGTGGGACATTGTGCCAAACGTAGTGGCTGCTTAGACTCCCCTCAGCATGCTAGGAAAACACTCTTGAAGACAATGTATATTATGGTAACCTGAAACATGTGGGATTGCCAAACTGCAGACCTGCAGTTGTTCTTTAAAGCAGGCGTTAATACAGTTTGGTTGTTGAAAAAACTATTGCTAGATAGAGCAACTTCTATTCTCAACATGTGGGGAGTTCTTTTAAATATGCAGACTTGCTCGTGGTGACACAGCAGATTATGGCATAACCCTTACAGCCCTGCATTGCAAATTATAAATTAAAAGTCAGTTCAGTTGCTTAATCCAGTAGTGTTCCAGCTGGAATGCTTCTGTATTGGTGCACGTTTTTTGCTACCTCAAGCATAGGGTGGTTCTGCCTTTCAAATCTCTACTATATAGTACTGTATCCTCAGTGATGGTAATACATAGCATATTGCACACTTCACATCTGTGTTTTTATGTAGATGTGTTTTAAAAGAAGATATTTTAACAAAATTAGGATGTAAGGGGCGAAGTTTACTAATTTAAGGTAAAGGTAAGGTAAAAATCACACTGAAAAGGTGTTTGTTAGCGGAGTTGATTGTGGTAATAAGGAATTTGACCTTTGCTCTGTGGCAATAAATGTGTGTGAGACATTACAGCTGCTTTAGATATGTGTTTGAACCACATTAATTTTCACTGGCATAGTGCAAATAGGGTATGTGCAGATGCACTGTTATTGGCAATGTTGAGTGTGGAAGAACCCATTTTTTAGGGTTTCACTCTTTTAAATGCATTACCCTTTGTTTAGACCTGTCGTATGTATTTTCCAGTGCCTCAATATGGCTTTTCTTTTGTTTTCAACCCTTGTGGTATATTTTGTAACATGGGTGATCAATACTGGTAACTGTCTTATCTTGCCCTTTATTGAAATCTCATTGGGATTGTTCCAGACTCCTTTTTGTGCCCTTTGCAAGACTTGTAGAGGGTATGTACTACTTCAAAGTAAGAAACTGTTTGGTAATGAAATGATTCTAATTCTACCTGCAGATTTTCTCAAAAGGTCTTGGGACTATCAACTAAAAAAAATACAGACGTGAATTGTAAGCAGTCCCGTTGTTGTGCAAATGACATTGTTTGGTCTAGTATGGCCTCTATGTTTTATACTTGCCGTTAAAGAGAAGTGGAAAACATGTCTTGGTCATTCAGCCATTTAACAAAAATAGCAGGTGTCTCACCTGTGCCTTCCCAAATCATTAGTAGACGATGGATATAATTTAGTTTATGATTCCTAAACCTATTCTTTGGGTAAAGTATTTTCAAATGTTGACCCCACGAATGTGCCCTAGAGATATAAAATTAATCTTTGAATTACAAGGAGTTGCATGTAGACACAATTCCTGAAAAGTCAACCTGCAGATTCCTCACGTTTTGAATTTTCCCAGGTGTCTGACTAGATCTGGAAACCTTTGCCATAGCTTTTCCTCAGCGGCAGCTAGTGCTGGATCTCTGCAGCGGATGTGATGCAGGTGTGACTTCAATGGACCCTTACAGTGCCAGCCACCATCTTGAAATCAGTTCCCTTTTTTCCGAGACCTTTTAGTATCCTAAGCTGTTGTGCGTGGTTGTAGGGAAGTGGGTTTCTGTTGCAGTAAACCCCCCCCCCCCACACTTTTTGCCTGATACCCAATGCGCTTTTCCTTGGTGTGCACTGGGTCCCTGCCAATCTAGGTACCCAGGGCCCGTGTTCCTTCCCTACAAACTACACTAAAGCCTTAACCCAATTGGCATCTCTGGCCACAGGTCAGCCACTGGTAAATGGTACCCTAGGTATCCAGGGGACTGTGACCAGAGAAGACCCCAAGGGCTGCAGCACTAATTGTGCCACCCTTGGGGGCCCTGTAACCTGACACCCATACACTGCTTTGGCAGGCTGAGTGTCTTGCACAGAACTAAACAGTCAACATGGCACACATCCCTGTGTACCATGCTCACAAACACACTGCCCTGGCATACATCAGTCACCCCTCAGTCACCCCTCTAGCTGGCTGCCCTATGCCAGTGGTGTGGGCACAGGTGCATGAGCTCTGTGCCACTACAGTACCCAGGGCCATTCAGAGTATATGGTGCTGGGAGGTTGTCATTACGAACCCCACAGCACCATAATGGCTACACTGAAGTCTGAGAAGTTTGGTATCAAACTTCCCGGCACATTAAACCCACACTGATGCCAGTGGGATTTAATGTAAAAAGCACTACAGAGGGCATCTTAGAGATGCCCCCCGAAACCTAACTAACTACCAGTGTCCTGACTGAGAGGCTGCCTAGGCTGCCACACAACAGACATGTTGCTGGACCCCTGGGTAGAGAGCCATCCACTCTCCTGGGCTTGCAACAATGCACATCCTGGGACGAGGTGCTAGGTCTCCTCCCCCAGGATGGGCAGAGGGAGCTTCAAAGGCATGCCGCCTTTTTGAGCTTCCCCAGGCCTCTTGCTGTACTCAGCAACTGGCCCCCACCGGTTCTGACCCCCCTGGTGGGAAGACAGGCGGGAAAAACAGAGGAATGGAAGGGGGTGTGCCAGCCTCTGCCAACCCCACCCCTCAGATGGGGTAGGCGAGGTGAAGCACAACTCCGGGCTCCCGCCATCTTGAGGATGGGGAGCCCTGCCCAATCAGAGATAGGTTCCTGCCCCCCTCCCACAGGAGAGGAGCAGGATAGGGGGTGTTCTCACCCCAGGACAGGGACCCATTGGTCCCTGCCCTTACCCTACCTGTAATGCCCCATAATTCAGTATTTAGGGGTACCCTGAACCTTCCTTCAGCAGATCCCGATTCAAAAACAAGAAAAAAGATCAAGAAGAAGACGACCCGCCGTGCAGCTGCTAACAAGAGGATGACACCAACTGACTTGGCCCCAGCCCTATAGGCCTGTTGATCCTTGAACCTGCTCCTGCTAAATCCCGGCGGCTCCTGCTGACCGCAACCTCGAAAACCCCAGAGGACCTACCTGCCTTGAAACTCTTAAAGACTGGGACTCCCATGAGCAGTGGTTCTGCTCAAACAGCAATACCCCTGGTGCCAGCCAGGAACCACGAATCCAGCACACTCTGCACCTGCGAGCCTTGCCTGTGCCTGAGTAGACAAAGACCCTGAGGATGTCCCTCCGGCGATTCTGACCTGGAATCCAGTTCCCAAGGACCCTCCTCGACGGCCCAGATGGCGCCTGCAGCCTCACAGCAAGGGACCCCTCCAACCGTGACCAGCAGAGGGTAAGATTTCCCGACGTCAAAAGACACCCCTGCACCCGGCGCCCCACGGCCCCCTGTGCCCAACTCCGGGGTGCCTACCTATCCTCCAAGATCCCAACTTACCTCTCGAAGTGTTGGCCGCTCCTGAAGAATCTCCATCTCTGAGCCTGCAGCCTTTGTTCACTTTCCAAGATCTCCATTGAATACCATTGAGCGCCCGGCGGCTCAAAAGCACCCTGCACCCAGCCGCCCGAGTGCCCCTGGCAGTGCAACCTTGGTCCTAACCTAATTCCCCATTTGCCCTGAGCAAGTGACCAGGAGCCCAGCTCCCACAGCTGCGTGGCCTGCTTGCCAGCAGCCACCAATCGTAGGCCCCCTACCTCTCTCTGGATAACATTGGACCTAACTACGTCTGCACCTGGCTGCCCCTGTGCCGCTGAGGGTGTACCAACTGTACCTACCTGACCCTGGGAGACCCCTGAGTCTATGCCCAGAAACTTAACTCTGCCAGTCGAGTACTTACCTAAAAGCCGATAACTCACTTTTCTTCCATAGGCTAACATTGACTGGTTTCACTTAGAAATTCTTGCAAGTGTGGAGTTTTGGAACTTTAAAATATTCATCTAAAATCAGCTGAAGAACAAATTCCTATTTACTCACCTGTTATCAGGAGAGAACCCAGTGCTTCATCTTTTAGCCCAGCACTGACCCAGAAAAGTAATCCTAACCGTATTTACCAGTAACTTGAATTTCCTTCCATAGGGATCCATTGTCTGGTTTTCATCAGAAAAGTTTCGAAGTCTCGATTTTCAAAAACTACAAATATTCCTTAAAAATAGCCTGTATGACTTAAACACATTCTTTCCATTGTTTACAGAAGATGCACCGGGGCTGGAACCAGGATCCAACCCAGAGTTAGAAAAAGTAACAATAACACTACTTACCTGCTAAGTGAATTTCCTCCCATAGGATAACATTGGTGATTCTAGGGGGAAAAGTTTCTAAGTGTCAACTTTAAAAATGCAATAATATTCCTTAAAAATCACTACTGTAACCAAAACGCTGTTACTTAACTGTTTACAGGAGATGTCCCAGGACTGAATCTAGGATCCAGTCCTGTGGTTAGAAAAGTAATCCATGAAGTAACAAATTGCATTTATCTAGAAATTCCATTGAGCTCAATGTTGCATTGTGTTTGAAATTGTGTTGCCTATTACAACAATAGTAACTATTGTAATCAAAAAGTCTATTGCCTATTTGAAAAGTATTTAACCCCTTCAGCGCTGATGACAAAGCCAGCTCGTCATGGGCGTTACCTGCGCTACGCGCATGACGAGCTGGCTTTGTCACGTAACGCGGGTTTTTTAAAAATCCAGCGCGCTGCTGGAAAACCGCTAGCGCGCATGCGGTTAACTACAGTAAGTCATTCTGAGAAAGTATATTTTGATACCTTGTTGGTTCTTAAATAAAACAACTATCTTTTGATACAAAACAATTGGCCTTGAGTTCAGTTCTTTAGTGTGTGTGACCATTTGCTGACTGAGCGTGTACAACAAATGCTTTACACTGTTCTCTGATACTGCCTTACTGCTCGACCAAGCTACCACTTTATAGAGTAAGGTTATATCTAACGTTAGCCTCTGCAAAACCTCTGGGGACTGTGGAATCTGTGCACCCTGTACCTTACTTTGGTCCAGTATATACATAGTCACTTTATTACAGTGGTCTTTCACGTTTCTAAGACTATTTTCTCTAGATTTTAATTGTGAAGTGCTAGGGATATCTCCTAACTTCCCCACCTCAAAAAACAGGATTCAGGCATTGCTTCTCCTGTCATGGACATATGTCCGTATACAACCACACTAGGTCTTCCTTCGGGTGCCTAGGGCCCAAGCACTACTTGAGGTTGTGCAATAAATGCTGCCTCATGTATGCTAAGGACATAAAGAAGTGGAGTGCTGAGTTGTTTTTGGTGAACCTGACGAGCATCGATCTCTCTGCCAGTCAAGGTTGTCTCAAAATTACATTCTTTCCCGTCCTCCAAGTCTTTGAGGTAGGAAGAAATACAAAAATAGAGAAAAAAGGCTCATCTCTCGGTGTCGAGATAGGCCACCTTGATTGACTCCTTCCTCCACTGGAGTCATTGTTGGATTTGGTCAACATCATTCTGCCTGGGAGAAGATCCAGCAACAGCGCTCCACCCCCCTGGTCTCTCTGCTGGTTCCCTAGCAGACTCTAGCTTTGATGCCATTCATGGCTCCATTGCCCACTCCGACCAAAGAGGAGTTTCCAGGAAAGGGTGCCATCTGGCGCGCTTTGATGGCAATCCTTAGGAACATGGTGTCCCCTGTGATGTTCCTCTGTGAACCATGGGATCGTTTAGGGCTCCTTTTGGGATGCTGCCGGCAAATTTGCTCTCAGTGGCATTCAACCCCAGGGGCCTTCCTCCCTGTGGTGCACCTCGGACACAGAGCCCCTCGCCGGCAGGTCCTTTACTGATGCAGATACCGGCAACCCCGACACAATCCCTGGTATTGCACCATCTCAGGCTCCTCCATAGGAACAGCCTAACAAAAAAAATAAGGCCATCATGATATGATCCAAGAGGGAGTTTCAAAGACTGGCCTAAAAAGTCATATACAGGGAGGAACCCCAGTGTGACAATACACCAGCGATATTGGCAAATCATAGTCTATCTTTAGCTTGGACTCTGATCACATCCAAGTGTGTGATGTGAGTACCAAATGACAATGAGTATAGCATCAAGGCAGCCAATTTGCTATGAGCTTCCTCCCATAAAGCGGCCTTCTTGGCATTGCGAAATGCCAGTGGGCTAGATACATCCCTGGAAAAAGAGATGGAGTGCCCCTCATGGCTATCTTCTCCCACAGTAACCTCATTTCATTAAGGTTTGACGAAGGCAGCAAAGGTGCTGGAGTTATCCCTACCTACATTGGAGTCTGAATCTAATATACTGAAGGAGGTAATATAACCCACTTTGCCATTAGAAGAGCTACTGCTTCAGTTTAATGAAGCGCTGCTTGGCTCCATCAAGTTGGCTTTGGTAAAACCCACTTCTGCTCCAGCCTTTGAATTGACTGATTGCCGGCCAGACCCAAAGGATCCCTGCTTTTTCTTGGCCTACCATTTCCCAGAAAGTTTCAGTGGCTCAGCCACAGAAAATCATGGGGCCTTTTCAACTGCCTCACCTGATGGGCAGTCTGAAAATCTGGAGGCAGTAGGCAAGAAATGTTACTCTGCTGGCAGATTTGTCCTACTGTCAATGAACACCTTGTATCTCCTTGCTCAATACACCTACGCCTTGTGGGAGAAAATGGGTATGGTGGTACTGAGCTTGCCAGACCATCTATAAGACCACTTCTCTGAGGTGGTGAGGGGCGGCCAGGATATTCCAGGCAGGGCATGAGGGCAGTCCTAGACTCAGTGGCTAAGACCATGGGCTCCTCTGTAGGCCTGAGAAGGTAAACATGGTTGAGGTACCCCGGCTACTCTGTTGACTTACAGGTGTTTAATGAATGGGAAAACGCATTATCAATGCCACTGGAACTATGTAGGGCCTTAAAGACACTGGAACAACGAAAGCGTCTTAACAAAAGTATTTACAATTGCTTTTTTAACCATGAATATGCCTTTACCACTAATTACTTTACAAAAAAAAGTGTAAGTAATTTACAGGTAAGAATATCTATCTTATGTTTTTGGTTTTGATAGCGCTGTTTGGTGAATCTTCACAATTTTCAAAACTAATTCGCCACTTGCTTTAGCTGCTGTCTTGAAATTTTCAAGGTGATGTGTCAAGCGGAGGCGAGAAAAGGGGGGGTCCCAAAATACATTTTCTCCATATTAATTCCATGTTACGTCTGATGCAACTACAGCCTGAACCGCTGGACGGAATGACACCAAATTTGCCAGAAAGCTCGATCTTCGTCCAGAAAAGTGCCTTTTGGTAGTTTGGTGCAAGTTTAAGTAGTTTTAAGAAATATGAACAGAAATCCAAATTTGTATATCTAGAGGCACTGATCCTTCACGGATCCAACAGTCTGTGCTGCAATCTAATTGGCTGCCAACAGACAGCCATTTTGGGACTCCGCTTCAGCCGAGTCCCACAAAAACAATTACAATATAGAAAAGGGGTAGGGCCGGGCATCCCTATTGGCGGGTCGTGCCACCGTAATATGTCGGTGGCGGACCCCCATGATGTCTAACTCTACTGCCTAGAGCATGACCATGACTCCCGGGATTGTCGGGACTGCCGTGCTATGGCCCCGAAGGCCTTGCGGGAGCGGCGTCAGAAGTTGCTGGAGGTCCGGCATTCCTCTCATCGCCGCTCCGGGTCTAGGGGCTGTTCGTGGACACGCTCGCGGGACTGGAACCGTCGCTTCTCGGACTCTAAGTCTTCCCCATCAGATTCCGCTATGCCACACCATAAAAAGAAGTTGAAGAAGCTTGTTCGCTCTCCGATGTCCCCCCGCCACTCCCCGGAGGTGGATGTGGGGGACAGGGACTCCGCCCCTGCGGCTCCTCTGGAGCCTGGGAGTCCCGCGGCCTTCCTGCCATACCCAGGTCCGTCTGCGACTCCCGAACATGTGCAAGAGTTCCTTGCTGCCTTGGACCGCCTTTTCAGGCCCCGGGCTCCCTCCGGCCTGCCTTTGGCCCCTGCGGTCCCGTGTCTTGATCCTGTTGGCCTGGCAGCACCGCCTCTGGCGCCAGCCCCGGAGCCACAGGATCCAGCACCCCTGGCTCCGGACCAGGCGCCACAAGTTGCAGCGCCGCTGGCTCTGGCTACCCTTGGCTCCGGCCCAGCGGCACCCCTGGCGCGGCACTGGGTGTCATTTATACCACCCCTGCCCCGGTTCCCGGACCATTTTGGCCTGGGATCCACGTTGGGATGCAGCTCCGGCACGGCCCCGGCTGGTGCCGCTCCAGGCGCCGCGGCTGACTTAGTCTCCGGCCCTGCTCCTTCTACCCCGGAGCCAGATGACGACTGGGACGGCTTTGAGGATCCCCTTGCGCGGCAGTTTGACTCTGAGCAGGATTGGGTGGATGACCTTCAAGATGCGGGCGACCTTGATGTGTCTTCTGACCCGGGGTTTGCCTCGCCTCCGCCTAATATGGAGGAAGGCACTTCTTATACTATGGTGCTGCGGCGCGGCGCGGAGGCCCTCCATCTCGACCTCCCTACGGTGGCCCTTAAGACCAACCTCCTTACGGTGGTGCTCCAGACAGCGCCTACGTTGTCGGAGCCGCTGCTCCCTTTCAATGAGGCCCTCACCGAAGTCCTCTTGGGCACTTGGTTGCGACCGGTCACGGGAGCGCTGGTGGATAAAAACGTCGCTAGGCGTCATCGCCCGGCGCCTGGTGATCCTGCCTTCTTGACCACTCACCTCACGCCTTAGAGCCTTGTCATTCAGGCCTCGACATCACAGAGTGCCTTTCCCTCGGCTCCGCCAGATAAGGACGCTAAGAGGCTGGACCAATATGGTCCAGAGGCTGGACCAATATGGCAAAAGGTTGTTCTCCTCTACCAGTTTGGGGTTGAGATCGGTTAATACCGCCTGCTTATCGGGCCGTTAGTCCCACGCTGTGTGGGACACGGTGGCGGAGATTCTGCCTCAGTGCTCTGAGGAGGTCCAGGCTGTCCTTTCCCAGGCGATTTCGGAGTGCAAGGATGCGGCGAAGTTTGCCATCAGGTGTGGTTTGGACACCGCTGATTCATTGGGCAGGACGATTTCCACGACGGTGGCGTTGCGGCGCCACACCTGGTTGCGTTCCACTGGGTTCTCACCCGATGTCCAGAGCTCGCTCATGGACATGCCCTTCGATGGCTTCCCCCTCTTTGGTGATAAGGCTGACAATGCCCTGGAGCGCTTTAAAGACTCTCGTGCCATGGCCAAGTCTTTGAGTCTTTCCTCGAAAAACCCTGCCACGCTGGTGTTTCGTTCCATTCGTAGCCAGGGCAGGGGTACCCAGGCGCGCTACTCCAGCAAACCTGTGCAGACCCGCGGACGTGGGTTCTGCAGGGGCGGGTCTGGTCACCGAGTGGGTCAGTCCACTTCCACCCCCGCTGCTTCTGCCTCAAAACCTTCCTAATCGAGCTTCAAGGGCACCCCACGCCAGTGGGTGGCAGGGTTTGCCCCCTCCTCTACCACTGGCGCGAGATCACATCGGACAATGGGGCGCTGCAGATAATCTGCCAAGGTTACTCGCTCCCCTTTCTGTCCTCTCCTCCAGCCATGCCACCTCGGTGCCACAACATGTCAGGGGATAATTTGGCTCTTCTACGTCAGGAAGTCTCGGTCCTCCTGGCCAAGGGGTCCATCTTGTACGTTCCCTATCAGGAAGTAGGGAGTGGTTGTTATTCCCACTACTTTCTGGTTCCCAAGAAGGAAATGGGGGGCTTGCGCCCCATGTTGGACCTCAGCGACGTCAAACGCTTCCTATGCTCACTCTGGCTCAGGTCCTGACTGCCCAGGACCCTGGAGACTGGATGGTAGCGTTGGACTTGCAGGACGCTTATTTTCACATCCCTGTCCTGCCGGCCCACCGGCGTTACCTGCGGTTCATGGTAGGCCAGGAGCATTTTCAGTTTGCTGTGCTCCCCTTCGGCCTTACCAGCGCCCCTCTGGTGTTCACGAAAGTGATGGCGGTGGTCGCAGCTCATCTGAGCAGGTCAGGGGTGTCGGTCTTCCCCTACCTTGATGACTGGTTGTTAAAGGCGGGCTCGCCCCACACAGTCGTCACCCACCTTCAGACGACGGCAGACCTCCTGCACTTGATGGGGTTCTCCATCAATGTGCCGAAGTCGCATCTGAGACCCTCTCAGAAGCTCCCTTTCATTGGAGCAGTTCTGGATTCGACGCTGTTTCGGGTTTATCCTCCCGAGCAGCGAGTCCGGGATATTCAGGCTATGATTCTGATCTTTCAGCCTCTATCCAGGGTTTTGGTCAGGATTTCCCTCTGGCTGCTGGGCCTGATGGCCTCCTGCGTCCTGCTGGTGACGCCTGCCAGACTGCATATGTGGGCTCTGCAGTGGGACCTGAAGTTCCAGTGGGCACAGCATCAGGGCAACCTGTCCGATCCCGTCCAGATCTCGGAGGACGCTGCACGACAGTTGCAGTGGTGGCTCAGGAACCACGATTGGGTCAGTGGCAGATCCCTCTCCCTTCCCCAAGCGGAGCGCACAGTGGTGACGGATGCGTCCCTCCTGGGATGGGGTGGCCACCTGGGAGAGGCAGAGATCAGAGGCCTCAGGTCTCTGGCGGAGTCCCGGCTCCATATCAACCTCCTGGAGCTGCGGGCCATACGGCTTGCACTGCACTGAAGACATTCCTTCGCTCTGTCCGGGGAAGTGTAGTGCAGGTGTTCCCGGACAATACAATCGCCATGTGATATTGCAACAAATCGGACGGGGTGGGGTCCTGGACCCTATGTCAGGAGGCTCTGCGCCTCTGGACATGGCTGGAACATCAAGGCATTACCTTGGTGGTTCAACACCTGGTAGGTACTCTGAACACCAGGGCAGACAAACTCAGCTGCTGGTGCATGATGAATCACGAATGGCATCTGAACTCAGATGTGGCGCAAGGTCTCTTTCAGCAGTGGGGAGAGCCTTGGTTAGATCAAATTCGCCACCGGAGAGAAAGCGCAATGTCATCAGTTCTGGGTGTTGGAATTTCCAAGGCGGCACTCGCTCTGAGATGCTTTTCGTCACGAGTGGAGTTGCGGTCTGTTGTACTCCTTTCCGCCTATACCACTTCTGCCCAGAGTGCTGAAGATCAGGCGCGACCGGGCCCAAGTCATTCTTGTGGCTCTGGACTGGGCTCGAAGAGTCTGGTATCCCGAGCTACTCAGTATGAGCATCGATCCCCCGATCCGTCAGCCTCTTCTGGAGGATCTTTTTTTCGCAGCAGCAGGGGACGGTCCTCCACCCGAACCTGTCCATCCTTCACCTCCATGCATGGAGATTAAGCGACAACAATTGACACCTTTTGATCTTCCTTCCGAAATCTGTGATGTCATTCTGGCAGCCAGGCGTCCCTCCACTAAAACGGTATACGCCTTCCGATGGAACAGATTTGTGGCATAGTGCAGAGCAAAAGCTGTAGACCCCCTTTCGGCTCCTCTTTCTGAGGTTCTTCTGTTTCTTCTGTCTTTGGCCCAGCAGGGCTCTGCTCTGGGCACTATCTTTCTGCTGTTTCTGCCTTTCTGAGGCTTCCTGATCAGCCTTCTCTTTTTAAGTCCCTGGTTGTTAACCGTTTCCTCAAAGGCATCACACACACGTTTCCTCCCGTGCCTTTCATAATGCCTCAGTGAGACTTGAATCTTGTCTTGACTTTTCTGATGCTATCACCTCTGCCAGAAGAGTGAGTGAGCTCCAGGCTCTTTCTTCCAAACCTCCTTTCCTTTCTGTTCATCCGGACAAGGTGGCTTTACGGACCCGTCCTTCTTTCTTGCCAAAGGTTGTTACGCCCTTTCACATCGGGCAGACCTTCACTTTGCCCACCTTCTTTCCGCCTCCGCATCCTTCCAGGGAAGAGAAGAGGCTCCACTGTCTGGACCCAAAACGTGCGCTTGCTTTCTATCTGCAGCGTACAAAACAGTACCGGGTGGATGATCAACTCTTTGTTGGTTACATGGGTGCCAAGAAAGGTCGGGCTGTGCACAAACGAACCATTTCCCGGAGGGTTGTTTTGTGCATCAAAGCATGTTACTCCTTGGACAAAAAGGCGCCTCCTGTGGGGCTGCGTGCCCATTCGACCAGGGCAACTGCAGCCACTACTGCCTCGCTGCACACGTTCCACCAAGCACTACTGCCTTGACAGTCCGGTCCAAAGAGACGGCTTCTTTGGCCGTTCTATGCTCCGTGACTTTTTGGTGCAATCTTTTTCGCCGACCCCCCACCGGGGTTTTTATTGCTGGGGTATCTATTCTAAGGTAAGGAATCTATCACTGTGTCTCTTTTGGATGCACAAGTGACTACTTGTGTAGCAATATATCTGTAAGAGGCATTAGTTAGTGATAGATTCTTTACCGCCTCACCCATCCTCCCTGTTCTGCGAACTGATTACTAGGGTTAAGGTCATCCCCTTTTAGGGCCCTAGTTTTATGCACCAATGGGCTGTATCTTGCATGGCTCTGCGTTTCAGTGCGGGAAGTTGTGTACAGAACTGACGTCGGCGCACATGGGTGGCGCCTAAGTAGTCTCCGTGACATAATTCTGGCACGTACAGTGCCACTGATGGATGCGGAGCCGCACGACGCCACCTACTGGCACGCAGGGGTACTGCTAAGCAGAAAACTTTCCGGCTCCAGTCTGACGCCTGGGGAATATTCTAACTTAAGTAATCTCTCACTAACTAATGTCTCTTACAGATATATCGTTATACAAGTAGTAACTTGTGCGTTAATGTAAAATGCAGGGGTGACTTGTTACCCCACCCCCATGGGGACCAACACCTTACCCAGGGCTACAATTAACATTAAATAGGGAGTCCATGCGGACCTCCGGTACCACTACCACCCCCTCCCTGGGGCTACTTTTAACATTAAAGAGGGAGGTTCCTAGCTACTTTTGACCTCTCCTGTGCATGGGGACCCCCTTTTCCCACTAGGAGATGCGACTAAAGAAAAAAGCCCAAAGGGATGGGCCATCACCCCATTGCTAAAAGAGCCTCTGCTATCCCGCTCTGCAGGACTATACACTACCTAGACTTGGGGTAACTAGCCCCTTTTGACCTCACCTGTGTCTGGGGACCCTATTTACCTCCAGGATACTGGCCAGGAGGTGTGACTACAGAACGGAGCACAAGGGGGCGAGGTCATCACCCTGTGCTAAAATCGCCTCTGCTGTCCCGCTGTGGTAGACCATACACTACCTGGACTTGGGGTCACTAGCCCCTTTTGACCTCACCTGTGCTTGGGGACCCCAATTCCAACCAGGATATGAGCCGGGAGGCACGACGGCAGAATGGAGCCCAAGGGAAGCAGGGCTATCACCCTAGCACCTCTGCTATGCCGCTATGCGGGACGATACACTACCTGGACCTAGGCTCACTAGCCCCTTTTGACCTCACCTGTGCCTGTGACTGCATTTCCCGCCAGGATACACAGGATACTAGCGCCTTGAGACCCTCCGGGTAAGTAGAGCGCTCTATAAATGCCTATGATTGATTGACTCTCTCAGAACAGAGTATATGCCATAGGACGGCAAATGCACCACTTCCAGAACAGCAGCTTTGAATATTTAGAACACATTTCTGAACTCTTACAGTGTAAACTGACAGCAGCACATAGTACCCAGTCTTAACAGATTGACCTGAGAAATTAAATCCATTTAAAGCCACACCTCACTGTCCGGACTTCCATGTGGGTACTCCTTTCTATTCAGATTCAAATCATGAAATGTGAATATTACTTATTTAAAGCTATAGTTCTTTAATGTTGATGTCCTTCATACTTTTCATCCCAAAAGAGAAGTTGCACAGTAGACTGAGTACTCGGATATAAAAATCTCACCAGCACATTCTTAAAGAGCACAGCTCCACACCGACCCCAATATTGGCTCAAAAGAAAAATAATCCAATAGAACTAGGTAGCTACTAAAAGGAATAAGTTATGCGTTTCAGTGATTTAAATGTTCAGTGTAATACTAGTCTGATAGGAAAATGTGGAAGTCCATAAGTCTATGAATGCTACCAATGCTAGAAAACTTCAGTTGAATAAAACTTTTTTTAATTAAATAGGAAATGTTCATCTAGCTAATAGTTCTGCCCTGCAGTGTTCCAAATGAGGACATAAGTTGCCGAGTTTGCAATAAAAACACCTGTTTCACTGGTTTATTGATGGTCCTCTGAATTCCTAATTCTTTTTTTCCCGTACCATACATACTTTTTTCATGATGTACCAGTCTCTTTAATATGCACTCTCATGTCCGTGAGTGAATGTCTCCAATATGAACATACTGTTGTACTATTACCAGTGTTTTGCTGCCCTTTCAAAAGTTCAGTCTTGCTGCTCCTGATTATCGAGATCTTGATTTTGATGATATGTTAAGTGATATACTAACCACAAGGACTCAGGGTGCCATATTGATTTAATTACATTTTGTAAGCACACACCATAGTCCTCAAATTTCTTTTTTTTTTTTTGAGAACCTTTATTGTTACTTCAAGTAAATACAAGCCATGGGCCTACAACCACCCCGGCCGGCCGCTAGTCAAGTCATAAGTACAGCAAATCAATGTTGAAAAATACAGCAGCCCGAAAATCGGGGTCTAATAAGTGTCCAGGATATAACTTGTATCCAAGCGTACTGTGCAAGATTCAGGATTCGAGAAGGGTCATTTTACAATAAAGAAAAACTCAGAATCAATGCCATACGGTCATACATGGTCCTACAATAGCAAGCGTGAAGCAGGAAATCCGCAAATAGTGCAAATACGTTTGAAGTGTTGGGGGTAAGGCATACGAGTCAGGATAAATGTAAAAACAAACACGTTTCGTAGCAAAGCTGCACCCCACCCCTCAAAACGAAACATACTGTAGGAAACATGAAAAACGACGACACCAAAAAGGAAGAAAGACAAAGGGCCATAGAAATAAAGAAAGGACAAATTAACAAACCCCTACCCCCACCCCTGCATCCCTGCGGAAGGCTACGGCCTATCCCCCCCAGCAGCGTGCCTGTCGCCCTAAATAAGAGACCCGAAATATAGAAAAAGAGAAAAAAGAAGAAAAAGAGGAAAAATGTGGGGAAGGGCCATCGATCTGGCCTGCCCGCCCCCCACCACCGCGCACAGTAGACATCCTAAAAGCAAGATCAAAATAGCCATGGAAAACATTAATCACCGATAGCACAATCAATAACATGCCCGCCGAGTGTCCCCCAAATCACCGTCAGCCAACAATAAGTTCCACTATGTCCTAGACGGTCTCACCCCTGGCCTTTTCTATCAGTAGGAACAACATTCGTCCACTTATCAATCAGCATACAGAGCAGCGTGGAGGGGCCAAGTGATCCGGGCGGACCGGCCAGTGTTGTCACTCCATGGGACTTCAGCCACCAAAACCCAACCGAATATGTATGGTGGAAATCCGTCTGTGTCAGTATCGACCCCGAAAACATCCTCCAGTCCGAACACAGTCTCACCAGCCAGGGAAGAGTCACACCATCCGGTAAGCGCTGAAGCGCTGCTGGGGCAGCCCAAACCATAGATCGACGTTGTGTCCCCAGCCGCCGAAGAGATAAGTGCCCCGACGAGTCACTCACATGTACAACAGATCTGTCCAATGCGATCTCATGAACCGGGTCTTCCAGCGTCTCCACGAACATAGGCGTAGCTGGAGCACTCATCACTGACGCAGAGGCGGGTACATCGGCGCTTCCTTGAGATCGAACTATGCCCGTGTGGAACGGTGGGACAACAATGGCGGCCATCCTTCTTCCCAGATCCCGGCCGTCCCGGATCAGGGTCATATGCAGGGTTGTTAGCGCAGCCAGTATATCTCTGGACGTGGGCTCTGTCTCGTGTCGCCAGGACTCTCCCGCACAGCAGCTATTCTGCCTGGATGTGGTCTGCGTAAGAGGGTGCCATCCGCCATCTTAGCTGATCCGGCCTCGTCCTTCTCCACCTCACTTCGGGACCGGGTCCCACACCAGGGTGCAACAGGATTCACCACGAGGACCCCGAAAGTCAAGGCAGGCTTCCCAGCGAAGGGTCAACAAAAGGCTAAACAAAATCTCCGCCGCTCCCTGGGAGCCGCCCGCCGATTCCGGGAGAAGTCATTAGTCATGCCCGGACACAACACTGGAAAGGGGGCCAGTTACCGTGCACTCCCCTCGATCCTGCTGTACCGCAAATCCCACAAGGCACTCCGCTAGATGGACTGGGTCGGCACTGTCGCCATCGGCTCATCAGATCTCCGGTGCCCTCCGGCCGACTCCTCACCTCCACCAGAGGCCGCTGTTGTCGCAGTCGCGGCCGGCTGCCCTCCTCACTCGACACCCCGGTCCCAGCTCTGTGAAGGCCGCAAAACAGTCGGGGACATTTCCACGGGTCTGCCGCACGGAAAAGCCTCAGGAGCAAACGGTCAGTGAAAGTTATCCTTCGCCTACTTAAATATGCCGTTACGGCTCAGGATAGTTGCCAGGATGTATGCGCGGGGTGAGAAGGCTCACGGAGCCGAGCGTCTACGCAGCCATCTCGGTCGCCATCTTGGCTCCTCCCCCAAAAATTTCTATTATTTAAACCGGTTTCAAATGAACATGAATGAACTGACCTTTAAAAACAAACCCTTAGATTTGTTAACCCCTTTGATGCTCATGACGAGCTCAGCTCGTCATGAGGTACACCTCTCGTACACTCATGACGAGCTGAGCTCGTCATGTAACGCAGGTTTTTGCATTTTGCAGCACACCGCGGTAAATCTGCACCGCATTGATGCGGTTAAAAACGTTTTACTCAGCCAACTTACTAAGCAAAAATAAAGAAAGAAGCTACAGTGTTGTATGAATTGCAATTAATGGTCATTCTAAATGCAATGATCTAGTTTTTGGAGACTATGGGAACACCGTTCCACGCTGATGGATAGAGGCCAGCGGTAGCTTGGGTTTAACTTTTGTTTTGAATCTGGTGATGTCCAGCAGCAGTGAATCCTTACTTCTGGTTGGCCCTTTTGATCTGGGCCACATGAAATATGGTTCAGCTCTTATACTTTTCTATGGCTTTTCTAATGGACCGCTCTGTAAGCCCGGCCAGTTGATCTTGAACTGTTGCATGGCCAGTAGGCACAGTTAAATGGGCTTCCTTTTGGACTGGTGATTTGTTTTTTTGAGTGGAGATATTAGATATACACGCATTAATAGTAGTCTTACCCAAGACTCTTGAGAAGTTCCATACCATGGACCACATTTTCTTTAGGTTTTATTGTCCTTAAAGATAAAATGGTCAGTTTTGTGGGTTACAATTGTAGGAGTATTGTGGGACAGGATCAGGACTGGCAATATACCAAAAGAATGTTAAGAAATATGAGGGTCAGCACAATCCTCTTTTAACAGGTTATATGTTGCAGTGTTAAGTGAGTCTTGCCTCATCTACCCCCGAGGATCGAAGCTGCATATTGCTATGGATACCATTTAATAGTTGTGTTAACCCTGATTTTATGCCTATTCTTGATATATAGACCCTCGTGCCTTTTTGCTGTCAAGACTTCTGGCCACATCTCTGAACTGATTGGGTTGCCTTCGTAAACATTCTGACATGTTCCCATCTGTCTTGTTGTCTTTTATGACCTCAATAGATACATCCCAGACTTTCTCATTCCCTCTGACTATAAGGAATTCTTCCTTCAAAAGCTTGTAGTTTCCTCCAGTCCAGGCCCTTTTAGGTCTCGCGCCTAGCGTTGCACTGCGCAGCACGAGACATTTAGTGAGTGAAAAACGGGGTTATCAGGCTGACCTAGGAATCGCACATGCTCGGGCGTGTGCTTTTCCTTAGGTGAGACCCGATTGGACCTTGCGTGCGTCTTTTAATGAAAGACTGCACGCAATAGGCCAAAGGCGGGCGCATTGCTCCGCCCATGGCCTATTGGTGTCCATTATGCGCTTGGTGCGCGTAATTGCAAAAAATACAGTTGATGGACAGAATGTAGAACAATGTCATACATTCACCCCAGTACAGGGATCTGGGCCTAAATCCATCGTTTTTTTTGCACTCCACACCACCCTGGGTTAGACACTGGCTATTTGCAAATCAGCTCTGACCCTGTGCCTCATGGGAACCGTCCAGTCCGAACTACCAAGCCATGTCTTTCCCAGACCGGAATCAAGCATCCAAGGACCGGTTTCTGGCTATCAGCCTTCATCAGCCTGGATAGCTTGACTCCAGTGGTGTGGAGAGCCTGGGACTCACGTCTGAGCATATCCAGCACACTCGGGGTGAAAATTGCAAAAAACACAGTTGATGGACAGAATGTAGAACAATGTCATACATTCACCCCAGTACAGGGATCTGGGCCTAAATCCATCGTTTTTTTGCACCACACCACCCTGGGTTAGACACTGGCTATATGCAAATCAGCTAATAGACACCAATAGGCCATGGCTCGCAGTGGCGCACGCACCACTTGCGGGCTTTATCTTTTTTTCAAGTGGAAGTGAAAGCAAACGCTTTCCCTGCCGCTTGTTTGTCTTTCTGATGAAGGCAGCCTGCGCTGCTGGCGCGGCAGTGCGCAGGCTCGCTGGGGCAGCAGGTCTCTGAGACGCACATCAGCACCCAGGTTGCATAGGTGGCAGCTGTGCACACCCGCTCAGCCGGCTGCCACCTGCATCCTCGGTTACCCGCTGAGCGTCTCTCCGCGACCCGCCGATGCGCAGCTCTGCAGAGTTTCCCCAGGACCCGGCGGCAGGGAGGCAGCTGTCCCTTCTCGTTGGAATCTCTTCTCCCAGGGTCTTCTGGAAATAACAATAACACTGCTTCTCAGCTGCCCTGTTCGCAGTGCGCCTGTCCTCAGTCTTCCTCTGTCTGCAATGTCCTCCCTCCCATCTACCATGGTCCTAGCAGAGGCACCCCATTGAACTTCGTGACTACCAAATTGTCATGGAAACATTTGTATCCATGATTTACTGACAGTTGTCTCTTTATTTAAACCTCCGCAAACCCAGGGGGGTGCCCAGCTCCCTGCTGGCAATCCACCATGCTCTCCGGTGCATGGTACGATAGGCGGCACTCGTCCCAGCCGCACCCCACAGCGGACCTGCCGCCACCCCTGCCCAACTGTAACACTGCTCCTGTTACCCCCCGCTTACCCCCCACCATCCAACACATGTATTCGGCGCTCCCTGCCTTGCCTGGTGGAACAGCCACCGCCCACCCCGTACCGACCCAATTCGCCAGCTAGCCCTCCCTGTTCTCCTGATCTATGAAATTCCTGTACTCGGACGGCCCCCTTTCCCCTGTGACTAAACCCCCCATGCTGTGTCTTCCCTGGCTGCCTACTTTGGTGCCCCCCCCACTCCCTTTGGCACGCTTTGCGTCCCTCCAACCTTACTCCCAAATCCACAAACCACTAGGCCAGCGCCCCTTCATCCCTTCCGACCCGCAGCAGCCCTAGGACTCTCCCAGAGTCCCCCCTCGCCGCCATGCCCATCTCCTAGACTGCCTTCTACTCACCGCCATCCCCCTCTCCACACAGCCAGCAACCCCCTGGTTCTCAGCATCTGGGAAAAGTTTTCCTTCCCCGGACGCCCTCCATCCCCCCCCCCCCCCCCCCCGCCCCCACCACGATCCCTGTCACCACCTCGGCCCAGAAACAATCCCCCAATAGCATCATGCCTCCACCCAACGTCCTGCGCAAGCGAAGGCACTCCGAACCATCCGCCACCTCCTCCATCGCCCAAATGCCCCAGATCCCGTCCCCCCAGAGCCCTGCCGGGATCCGTGAGAGCCGTCCGCGGAGCAATGCCACACTGCTAGTCTGCCGCGCCCGCTTCAAAGCGCCACCCCAATCCCTCACAGATAGCCGCCCGCTAATAGTCAGCGCCCCGCAACCACCTCAATCCTCTATCCGTAGCGCCCAAACCACCACCACCTCCCAGCACTCGCGCATGGCCATACCTGACCAGCATAGACCACCCCAACGCACCGTATTCTGCCCACCTGAGCCACCCGGCACCCTGCAAAGTTCGCACCCATCGAGGTGCATGGAGGCTACAGCCACACTTTACGTGTGAAGCATGCTTGTAGTTTCCTGAAGGAGGCCTCCTGCACACTTGTAGTGCGGAGTCTGGCACCTTCACCACACCCGCTGACTATCATTTGCCCAAGCCCTGAGCTGCATCCCACGTGTGGCAGCTCTCCAACTTACACTCCCTGCCCTACCCCCTTGCCGGCTACCACCACATGCGCCAACAACACCCGGTCCTCCCTGCCATTCTTACCGCAATTTCCCCCTGCTCAGACCCCCCACCCCCACCCAATGTGTCCGTAGCCCCCGTAGTAATCGCCATCAACCAAACTGCCTAAAAGGATGAAGGCACCCAGACTGCGCAACTTATGCCCACATCCCCACCTGCCAGGCCTCCTCCGAAGACATCAATTTGCCCAAGACCACCTGCTCTCGCCTCCCCTTGGGATCCCAATCTTACCCCACCATTGCCTTCTTTAATAAAGCATGTGCTCCCGATCCCCCTTTACAACCAGCACCCTCCCAAAGTGAACCTCCAGCCATCCGAATAAACAGTCTCCCTTCACAATTCTTGCCCCTGCACCCAACCTTATTACCCCCTTTCCAGTGCCGTGTGACTTAACACATTACCCCTGTATTTTGCAATAACACCCCTACCCTCCCAGTGCCAGAACCCCCAAGGCTGGGTGGACGCGACTCCCCTCCTAGGCTCTGCAAGGGACGATGCCCAAAGGACGCCCGAGAGGCCACAAATCCCAGCATCCCATCTTTTGAACCTTCCCTGGCCAAAACCGCCGAGATGCCGCCCTCCTATCTGCTCCCTATGCGGGCCGGATGCTACTCCCCCCCCCCCCCCCCCCCCCTCCATGTTCCTAACCACAGGGTACAACTCCTCCTCATGGAAGCCACACCAACCAATGCCAGGCAACGCAAAGCCTCCCCTACTAGGTCTCGCATTACTAAAAGTTTGAGCTATTGGCGTTGCGTTAGCAACACCAATAGATAAAACATTAGTAATGCGAGACCTATTGCATTGCAAATGCTCGTTTCATATGTTGTCTGTAAACAATGAACATTTGCTTCTTCTTGGCTCACCATTAAAGCCTGAGCAGTTGAGTCTAATCAATCACCTAGAAATTCAGTTATTCTATACCCAAAAAGCAATATTTGCATACCATTTCAACATGGTCTGTGCCGTATGCATTTTAATATTTTACCAGACAATTAGTCCACCAAAGTCCAGGCTTCCTCTTGTGAAACAAAAGAACATAAGTAGTGATCTGGGCCCTTTGTTCTCTTTATTACTCTGGTGTCTCTGTAACTGGTTATGCAGCATACAGACCCATCTCCTGAACATGTTTGTAAGTTTCGACTACCTCCAAATTCAAATGAGAAGGCTAGTTTTGTTTTTTTCCAGTGAGAAGCAGCTGCATTACCTTTCTTACCAGTGATTATTTGTTTAAACAACATTGAGAAAACAATGCAGCCAAGACATTGCCACAGTCAAAAAGTACACTCGTAAATTTACAGAATGTATTACTCCATTTTGTCACTATCCCATGTCTAAGATTTTTTTATCCATTTCTGCCTGCTTGTTTCTTTAATTGTTTCCAATGCTGGCACAAGACCTGTTTTTATGAGAGATTTTTTATTGTTTAATATCTTCCCCTCCTAGAAACCTCTTCCCATGTGGAGATTCAATGGTATGTATTATTGATGACCGAGAAGATGTTTGGAGGTTTGCACCAAATTTGATAACAGTGAAGAAGTATGTATATTTTCAAGGCACGGGTGATATAAATGCACCACCTGGATCAAGGGAAGCACAGATGAAAAAGAAAGGTGATCTATTTTTGTGTTAAAATGGCTATATTTAACATCCCCACCATTCTGTATAAACAATGTTAAGTGATGCACGTGTTTTCATCTTGCAGCTGGGTTAATTGACCAAATTAAAGATGAATGGTTTGTTTTGGAAAGCTATGGAGTGTTTGGAGGATGGAAACACTGCAGAACATTAAAGACGTATGTGTGCTCTTTATTCCTTCACGTGCTCACACCTGAGGGCAGTGTACACATTTTAAAGCCAATTTGATATTTGTGAGCTGTCATTACGGCTATGTATCCTTGTCCCACTTACTGGAGAAAGCAGATCTTCTTTATCAATGGTGTGTAGCTGGTACACAGATTGTGGCTGACAATAATATACTTAGATAGGCAGCTGAAACTCATCTAGTGGTATCATACCATAAAATGTACTGGCAAAAAACGTTCTACATAAAGCCATGAATACTGGACCAACAGATGAGGAAACATCTGAGGCTGTTTTAGAAGTAGATAGAAGCCCAATAACATTTCCCATTCTTAAGTTAACGGTCTAGAGAAACCTCTACGGCCTTTTACTGTGTGGAATAACATAAGTTCGTTTTAGTCCTCTTCCCTTTACCATAGTAAAATACTTGTTGGGTGGTCCTTGAAAACGTTAATGGTTACTGCCTACTTCTGAGTGCAATGTTATGTATTTAAGCACAGTTTTCGCATGTGTTACACTTTAGTCAGGTAAAGAACTAAAAACTTAGCAACATCTTTCCGCACCTTTTCAGTTGGGTGAATTACCTGTCCTAAATAAATTAATTTGTAAACTTGTGGCTGCATGAGCGGGTAACACTTACCTTTATCCTGATACCTTATGTACAACATCTGTCTTGATTGGTGAATTCATTTGACCTTCGTTTGATTCTGGTAAGTCCTTTCTACCTCTCTAATCTACCTTGCGCTCATTGGAACTCTAGAGTTCACCTGAAGCTCTGCTTTGCTAGTATCTGTCTCTCATCAACACCAGTTTTACTGAGAACCATATACCCCCGTGAGATTAAGCAGTTGGGGATCCTTTCCAATTTGTTCATTGTGCTCTGCCCTGCAAGCTTTCTTTTGGAAACCTTTGCAAGGTTTATTGTGAAAATGTACCCAGAGGTTCTCTATTCCACTGCTCCCCTCCAACTTCAATTTTAAATGTCCATCCACACAAAAGATTGTCAGAACTATTCATCTGCAGACAGTGTACCTGTATTCTACATGTCCTCAAACTTGTACAACCTATTTTGCAGCATTGTGCAGTGCATTCATATAGTATCCTGAGCTATAGTGGGCATGCATAAGGTGTTGCACTGGTGTCAAGAGGGTGCACTCACTAACAAAAGGGTTATGTTTGCCTTTACAAATTTGAAGAGTCAAGCTTGACTTTAGTATGTTGAAATACAAAAATGCATCTTTGTAGTTTTTGTATGTTTGGGAATAGGGCAGACTGCAGCACTATTTCCTATCGCCACACCTGTCGCTCCATTTCATTGAGTTTGACAATACACCCACTGAAGATATCCGTGTAATAGAAAACTCAGGAATGAGGATGTGACATGAGTGAGGTGAAGGACACTTGTCATTGATTTCAGTTTTGTTTAATTTTTGCATTGGGTGCGTGTTTCACACGGTGAGAGAATGGAAACGATTTAGAGTACACAGATAGCTGTGTAGTTTGAGCAACTAGTTTAAGCTGATGTTATATATTAATTACCTTCACCTAAGCTCCTCTAATTTCTTTAGAGAACAGCATGCTCCTTTAAAGTTTTCCTACACTACACTACACTACACTACACTACAGCCAGGGCTCTAGATTTGATTTGGTATTGCATATATTGTCTTCACTATTTTTGATAGTTGGGATTGGAATGATTTTGTCGTAAATTAAAAATATATATATATATTATTGAAGCATCTATGTAAGCAAGAAATAAAAAATACATTTTAGTAAAACCAAATTTTTTGTAATCCACGGTTTGTAGCTGTAAAATCTCAAAAAATAAGATTTATTTGCCTTTATAAGTCCCTCTTTCGATCAGGCACCAACAATAGTGACATTTGCCAATACCGCTGATCTTGGTAGGCTGCAGGGGCATCGCAGGTGGAAGCCCTATATAGATTCTATGGTTTTACTCCATAGTTTTTCGGTCAGGAGTGTTTGCTGATTATAGAAACTAGAAATAGGCCTCTGTGCTCCTTATCTGGTAAACTGACTCCTAAAGCCGTATTGGATAACCCTTAAACCTGAGACTTTAGGTCAATCAAATATTAGTGGCTGGTATTAATATTGGGTAAAGGCAGTGTGTGAGATGACATGGCTGGACAAAGCACTGCTCGAATTTAACTATTATGTCTTCTTCTGGGAAAGCTATTCATATGTATGTGACCTGTGTTGGGAAAATCATAATTATCAGTGGTCATTTTATTGGCTTTACTAAATCGTTTTTATGCAGTTTGTGTGACACTGCAATAGTAATGCACAAACAGTGTGTTAACAACATTTTAAAACTGTTTTCTTTTTTTGTTCATTCAGTCAATCATAGTAAAAAAACAGAAACGTTGGATCAAGCCACACCCCAGTCACAGGACTCCGAAGAATCAAAGAAGATTCCTGTAGAAGAGCAGAGAAATGGCCTAGGGATACATAGGAAAGAGCTGAATGGGAGCAATGTTGTGAGCAGTGAATCTCCTAAAGGGGAGTCGAACTCTGGTCCTACAGATAACTCAATAGACTCCTTGAAGGAGCCTGCTGAACACATTATAAATACTGCCAGCACAAAGGACGTGGTAAGTGCAGCAGATTCTCAGAGTGCTTTACCACCGGAAAGCATGGCAATAGATGATAAACTGCCTACCAAGAACACTTTAGCCAATGATTTGCGACCTGCAGCAGAGAAGCAACCGTCCAAGGACACCATGGCTAATGATTTAGAGTTATCTAGTGACAGTGAAAGTGAAGGGGATATCAGAAAATCCCCTTCTCCTTCATCAGCTTCAGACAGTGAAAGTGAAGAAAAGAGAAGCTGGAAAAGGTCGAAGGATCAAGTCAAGGATGTTGCTGAACAGGAATGTAAACCTGAGGTTGTGATGGAAAAGCAGGTGGGAGAAAACCACACTGAGGAGCACTTAATCACTCCTGTCCTTAAACAACATGACAAGGCATTGGCAGAGCAAAAAGTTTCAGATGCAAGTGAGCACGATGGCCTCTGTGACCTTGGTAATGGGTGTGCTGACAAGAAAGAAGCTGAAACAGAATCTCAGAACAGTGAACAGTCTGGGATTACAGCAGGCGAGTTTTTAGACCAGAGCATGGAGGAAGAGGATGATGATGAGGAAGAAGATAATGACCACGATGACCACTTAATATACCTTGAGGAAATCCTTGTTAGGGTACACAATGATTACTATACCAAATATGAGAAGTTCTTGAAAAAAGAGATTCAAGATATTCCAGACATACGCAAAATAGTTCCAGAACTTAAAGGGAAAGTGCTGGAAGATGTTGTTATAACTTTCAGTGGACTTCATCCTACAAATTTTCCTATTGAAAGAACGCGAGAGCATTACCATGCAAGGGCACTTGGAGCCAAAATCAGTAAAAGCCTCAATTTAAAACCAGGAGATCCCAAACGGGTAACTCATCTTGTCGCTGCAAGAGCAGGTCAGTAATTGTTCCTCTTCTTTCTTTGGATCATTGGCATTGTTAAGATATTTATGTCCACACTCATTTTGATTCCAGCTGGAAAACTGCCACATCGTGACTGGGCTAGAAAGTAATTCAGTACCTCATGTTCTCATAGTTTATTTTGTCACACTATTACCAGTGTTGAGTATGTGGAGGAGCTATGACTCTCAAGATAGACATTGCCTAGTTGATTAGATGTTGTCCTTATGAATTGCCATATGTTTTTCCTTTAATGATAGAATATATTTTGTCCTTGGTGCAATTGAATGATATAAAATATCTGAACTTGAGAACACATGGGACTTACTTTAGAGTGTGGATGAAAATTCTGATTCCTGTACAAATATGGGTATGTACAGGATTAGAATGATGGGTTGTGCGATGACCACACCCCTAACTGCATTACCCTTGATGGATTTTGGCAGGTCAACCCCCAAAATGTATCAGGAGGCAAAACATGGACTTCGATGTGAGAAATTCCAAATGTGTATGTTATGCCTTCACTTTTAACCTGTGAGAACTACGAATAGGAGGCATTAACTGCATTTGGTGAATACCTCACACATGTTTGATGCCTGAGTACAGCAAATATGTATAGTTGACAAATCGCAAAGGCTTAGAGTAAATCTAATCAACTGGCAAATACCTATGATTCAATGGAAAGTGAAGTATATAAAAAAGTGATAAAGAGAATGCTTGAATGAATCTCAGCCACTGGTAATTACTTGGGCTGCATCCAATCTATCGTTATTTTGTACACCATGCCACCTCATTTTTTGAGTCAGTCACATGCAAATCAGTCCTGACCCTGCTTCAATAGTAACAGTCCACCCGAGCTGCCAGGCAAGGTCCTCTCTGAACCCAGAACACAAGCAACTCCGGTTTTGCCCTTATTAGGGTACATCAGTCTCGTATAGCTTGGTTCCAGTGGCACAGAGTGCACAGGACCAACCTCCAGGCATACCAGTCTCACGGCACTGCATTGAAGTATACAAAAAAGTGATAGATGGAATGCTTGAATTAACCTCAGCCACTGGTAAATGATCTGGGCAGCATCCCAGTCCATCGTGCTGTATTTTAATGTACCTCCCTAAATGGCAGGGTATACCCAGGCGGGGTCCTGTTCTTGCTGTGCTACTGGAAGCAGGCTACATCTGACTGAGTAGCCCCAATAAGGTCGAAACATTCTTGCGTTGCTTGTGTTTTTGTTCAAGGAGGACCCTGGTCTGGCAGTTTGAGCTGGACTACTCTTGAGTGGAGCAGCGTAAAGACTGACTGGCATGTGCGCGGGTCCAAACTGAGGTGACATGGCGGGCAAAAGAACGATGGGTTAGAATGCTACCCCAAACATTGCCAGTGGCTAGACTAATTGCAAGCATTCCTCCCATCAACTTTTAGGTTGGGTTGAAAGTGAAGATAGCACAAAATAGTGGGTGGAACACCAGGGGATTTGCTGGAAAGCTGAAGAAGCTGCTTTCTTTCATGGCTTAAGGGGATGCTTGTTCAACCATTAATTCAACGCTTCAGGGGCTGGGTGTTCTCTGAAATGAAATTAAATGTATTTTTATAAAGTGTTTGAATGCCCAGAAGCATCTTGGTACTGCCACTACATGAGGACGTGAGGGTGAAATACATTTTTTGCTATCAGAAGAAAAGGAAAGCGATGAAAAATGGATAATCTATTGGCTGAACAGCCATGTTTTTATATCTTTCCTAAACTGGGGAAGATCTGTCATTTTTTTCAGACTAAGGAGGAGTGTGTTCCAAAGTTTGGCAGTACAGATTACAAAGCTTCTGCCTCCCCATTGGAATCATCTGAGCTTGGAAACAGTTACGTTTATGGGCATTGGCCAACATAATGACCTGAATGGAATATAACAGGAAAAATATCATTTAAGATAGTCTGGAACGGATTTGTGTAGTGCTTCAAAAGCAATGCAGACAGCTTTGAATTTAATGAATCACCAAATGGGCAACCAGTGTAAGTCAGTTAAGGCCTGTGAGGCTGACTGATGACTATGGATTCCTAGCAGTAGCTGTAGCATTCTGCTGAATCTGCAGTTTATTTAGAAGAGTTTACTGTATGTTGGCGTAAAGGGTATTGCTATAAACTAATTTGGATTGTACAATGGCAATGACAACAGTCTTCTGCTGCATCTTGGGAATGAAGGGCAACAGTTTTGTAAGAGTAAATGTAGAAGGCTGATGATGTCACAACAGTCATTTGTTTATCAAAAGTCAGCCTGTCATAAAAAAGAATCTAAGTTCCTCACTTACCTGACCGCGGTTGGCAAAGTGCCCATTTCTTGAGGCCACCAACTAGAGGACCAAAAGAAGATGTTATTGCTCTGCTTACGTGGTACTGCTGTAGCCATCATTCTTCCAGAGCATTGAATCTCTGGTGTGTGTGAATGGTACCATCCTGATATCACTGCACTTCATTGCAATGGTTTTCAATCTCAAGAAAGGTATTTCATACAGTAGATGGATATTTACATTGTCTTACGAACTGCCCCAGCACATGCAGATAGCTTTAGGTTTCAGTTTGAAAATGAATGTATGTTGCATGAGCCAAGATGGAAATTGGGTCTGAAAATATAACCGAGTTTCATTATTGGTTTATATTTGCTCATAGTTGGAACAAAATAAGTCTTAAAGGGAATATTGATTGTTTGCACATGCGGATATGATAGAATAAAGTACACTGTAAGAACTTCGAAAGTAAAATTGCTGGATTTTAAAAACCGTTTCCAAGATAAACCATGGCATGCAAAAATATTTGGCATGATGACTAACTGACCAATCTGTTGTTATGAAGCAGTTTTTGTTCAACTTCTTTATTAAACAATCTATCCTTTTCTAGTTATTCTAAATGAAGAAAATAGTCTCAAATGTGATTGAGTTTATAATGAGAGAATGTGCCAGATGTTCAGAGAAAAAGGCTATACGGAGAAAAGAATCCAAGCATTGAAAACTACTGCTGAGATCAGAAAGAGACAATCTGTGTTGCAACTAAAAACCATGGCTAACTGATAACAAAATTTGTATATAACTTTTTACTCTACAGAGTTCTAAAATTGAGCAAACAGTAAAGGATAATTGGGAAGTGATTAAAGCGGATGCGGAACAGTGTGATATTGGAAGAACCATACATGGATACAAATATGTTGGAATTTGTAGAAATGTTTAATACCAATGGAAAGGTCAGAACATATTTTGGTCCAAAGTGCAATAGGTGAACCACACTAATTGCTCGAATATAAACGAGGAATTTGTTCATTACGGACAAACAGATACAAAAAATTCCATTGTAGCAACTTACTGTTTCTCAGTGTGCATCTTTTCTGGATTCATATGCTGTGCATTATTCTGTCATGTAGTCCTTTGGTATGGAATTCTCCTTTGTATCCTTCTCTGTTTGTGCTTTTTAGGTCTCGCCTAGAGCGCAGCACGAATGCGCTGCTCTAGGAGATGGCCTCTTGGTATCACTCCAGACATTCAGAAAGCTTTCAGAAAGCTAGGGCATGTGGTTGTCACATCAATTGGCCTTTGCATGTGGCTTTCAAGAAATGAAAGCATGCAATTGGCCTAAGGCGGGTGCATGTCCCACCTCTTCTTAAAATGTTCATTCCCATGGCCTAGGGGTCTCGAGAGCGAGCAGACTGGCAGATGCATTCCTCCTTGGTCATGTGCTTTTGCTTCGCTTTTGCTTGTTATCTGCTAAAGGAATTTATTGCCTGCCCTGCTTAAACTAGTGTCCTGTTACTAATTGATTTCCAGCTTCCACTGCTTGTTGGAAACTGTTGCCGGGGGCGAGGGCATGGCCGCACGTCTGTCACTGGTAGAAAGCCACAAGGAGCCGTTAAACATGGGATGGCAGCTTTTCTTTAATGGGGCCACCAACTTCGCGCATGCCTCTTTAAAAACCAGTAACAAGTTCCTAGGATTCCCATTGTTTAATGCATGGTGGGGATGTAAGCTCAGTTTGAAACACATTTCCCTTGATGGTCCATTTACCAAAGTGCGAGTTAACTAGATAGGCCAGCAATTGAGGCATTTCCAGATGACCAGTTACTAGTGTTTTTTCTGAATCCAGTTGCGGAATGTGCATTAGTCTATAAATGACCATTGGAGGAAAAATTTAATTTCTACATGTAAAAAAAAACACCAACTGTTCAGCAATCCCTAAATTACACAATGAACCACGAATCAACTGTAACTGTATGCATTGCACTTCACCGGATTAAAAAATAAATAAACCAGCTGTCTGAGCCCATATAAACCATTCCCAACTGGCAAAATGGATATTCCGACAGCCACCATAAAGGCAGTTAAGGCTTTAAAAGTAAAGATGCTTGGCTTCGCTGCAGGAGTGCTCTGGGGGAGAGACACCCCCACAGAGCACAGAGATTGTGTTAGAAGGACATTCCCAGGCGAGGTGTCAATGCCCAGAACAAACAGTTGTCGCCGGTGCATAGAATGGTATTAGCTGGAGAAAGGACAGGCAAAGAAGGCATAAGAGTCTCGGCCATTGCTGATTTTTAGTGCCCGCTGTATTGGTCCAGGACAATGCAGGGCTATAAAGCCTGGAACAAAAAAATGGAAAAAGGAGGAACAGATCTATACTGTTTTCTCAAAATAGGAGACCATCAATTCGCCTATTTCTATGACCCAAGTCCAAAACTAAATTAATCAAACATGCTATATACCATCACTCACACAAGGGGACATGATTACACATTTTATTTTTTGTAATGAAACCAAATTATATTTATCTCGCTTCTTATTTTCTTTTTTTCTTCAAACAAACTCAATGTTTTACAAGCACTTTATGCACCATATACAAATATATACACACCTATATACAATGTATACAAACAATCATCAACATAAACACTTTTGACAAAAATCAAAAAAATGACAAAAAGCAAGAAACTTGTACTTTTTCACCCTAAAAAATATTGCCTCAAAAGCTGAGTGTCCTCCTATTAACTCTAGGGGGTGCACTAGGAGGTAGTCGGACACCACTGGTTCAATGCACAAATTTACAGAACCTAAATCAAAAAGTGTGTCACAAGGCATTCATTTCCAAGATCAATTCAAAACAAGGACTCCTCCATATGGATAGTGTCGATGCGGTCGCGTTTCGGCCTTCCGGTAAATCTGGCCTCTTCAGGACTGGGCGATAAAGAACCTATAGGTACATGTAATACAATATAAAAGTCTAGATTTAGAAATCCAGTCGTATACTCTGTGCCCTCTTTCCCCCTTTCCACTCACGATCCATATCCTGCACCAACCGTGCAACAAAGGTAACATGGGTTTATGATGTATCAGAAAGACAACAGGGAGAAGGAAAGAAACGTGAAACCAGATTTTTCCTAACCACACCCAAAGTGACTCACAAGACAAAGTCAGAAAGTGACAAAATCACCAATTCTACATGCATATAGTGGAACACCAAAACCACCCACATGGTGAAGGAAAGTCAAAACTAGTGAAACTTACTGCCAAAACCACTACGTACAAGACACATGCCCCAAAGGACCCTGGGTCATGCCACTTACACCAACTACTTCTGTAAGGCAATGTGCACAAGCCTGTGAAAAATATGCACGAACAACTAGCTGTCCTATTGAAAACCAAATCTTGCTAGGGTCCCCAATATATAATCTCATGCAACTCCATCTGGGTCTCCTACCTTCTACAAAGCTGGCTTAGGTGCGTTTTCATTCGCATCTCAATCTCGTTCCTAAACAAGGTCCACAAGGTCTCTAGAAAAAAATATATAATCGCCACCGTAAGAACATAGGCATACCTAACGTGGATATTTAACAAGTTTCAAGGGCCTATAAAGCCTGGCAGGGATGGCCGGGTTGGCTGCCATCACTGGGACTGGTAATCACAGGCTGCGATGCGGCTTCCTGCTAATTACTGACTGCCCAGAGGCGTGTGATGGGAAACAAAAGGCAGGCATGCGGTAGACATCCTGGGATCTGGCGAATGTTCCCCACCCCGCACAGATGATACCGGGGTTCCTGCTATCTGAACCCTGACTGGGTGAAAGGAACCTGCCTGGCAATCCTTCAGTATCAAACCGCTTACCCACCCCGCAGTTTGTGTTCCAAGCAGGGTACACCCCATTCAAGTTGAATAATAATGTACCAATCAATCAATCAATCAGAGTACTTGTAAAGCGTGCTACTTACCCGTGAGGGTCTCAAGGCGCTGAGGGGGGGGGGAGGGGCGTTGCCGCTACTGCTCGAAGAGCCAGGTCTTGAGGATCTTCTGAAGGCGAGTAGGTCTTGGGTCTGCCGTAGGTGGGTAGGGAGGGTGTTCCAGGTTTTAGCGGCGAGGTAGGAGAAGGATCTGCCGCCGGAGGTCGTTCGTTGGATGCGGGGGACAGCGGCCAGGGCGAGGCTGTGGAGCGGAGCTGGCGGTGGGGGTGTAGAAGCTGAGTATGCTGTTCAGGTAGGCTGGTCCGGCATTGTGGAGTGCTTTGTGTGTGTGGGTGAGGAGCTTGAAGGTAATCCTCTTGTTGACTGGGAGCCAGTGTAGGTCTCAAGTGGGGGGTGATGTGGCTGCGGCGGGTGATGTTGACGATCAGTCGGGAGGAGGTGTTTTGGATGCGTTGTAGTCGTCGTAAGTGTTTGGCTGGGATTCCTGCATAGAGTGCGTTGCCGTAGTTCAGTCTGCTGCTGACGAGGGCCTGTGTCACCGCACTCTTCTTGTTTCGGTCGGGATCCATTTGTAGATCCTGCGGAGCATGCGGAGGGTGTTGTAGCAAGAGGAGGAGACGGCGTTGATCTGCTTAGACATGGAGAGGGAGGAGTCGAGGATGAATCCTAGGTTGTGTGCATGGTCGGTGGGTGTTGGTGTTGTTCCCAGTGTGGTCGGCCACCAGGAGTCGTCCCAGGCTGAGGGTGTGGGTCCGAGGATGAGGACCTCCATCTTGTCCGAGTTCAGCTTCAGACGGCTGCTCCTCATCCAGTCGGCGACGGCCTTCATTCCCTCGTGGAGGTTGGTTTTGGCGGTGTGTGGGTCCTTGGTGAGGGTGAGGATGAGCTGGGTGTCGTCGGCGTAGGAGATGATGTTGAGGTCGTGATGGCGGGATACTTGTGCAAGGGTGGCCATGTAGACGTTTAACAGCGTCGGGGTGAGCCCTGGGGGACGCCGCAGATGATGTCTGTGACTTTGGATCGGAAGGGTGGGAGGAGGACGCTCTGGGTTCTGCCGGAGAGGAAGGACGTGGTCCAGTCAAGGGCCTTCTCTTGGATTCCAGCATCTAGGAGGCGTGTCTTTAGAGTGCGATGGCAGGTCGTGTCGAAGGCAGCTGACTGGTCCAGGAGGATGAGGGCTGATGTTTTGCCGTTGTCTAGTTGGCGCCTGATGTCGTCTGTGGCGGCGATGAGGGCTGTCTCGGGGCTGTGGTTTCGTCTGAATCCGGACTGGGACGGGTCCAGGATGATGATGTCTTTCTGGTGGCGGGCAATTTGCATGTTGACGATTTTCTTGATGACCTTTGCCGGGAACGGGAGCAGGGACATGGGACAGAAGTTCTTGAGGTCCTTGGGGTCCGCTTTGGGCTTCTTGAGGAGGGCGTTGATTTCGGTGTGCTTTCAGCTTTCCGGGAATGTCGCTGTTTCGAAGGAGATGTTGATGACCTTCCGTAGTTGGGGTGCGATGGCTGCGCCTGCTTTGTTGAATACGTGGTGTGGGCAGGGGTCCGACGGGGATCCTGAGTGGATGGAGTTCATGACCTTGCGTGTTTCGTCGGCGTTGACGTTGGACCAGGTGGTCAGGCGGTTGGCGCTAGTGGTGTTCCAAGGGGAGGTGGAGTCTGGCGTAGACGGGGCTGTCGTGGTGTTGAAGCTGTTGTGGATGTCAGCGATCTTGCGGTGGAAGAAGATGGCTAGTGAGTCGCACAGTTCTTGTGAGGGCGGGATGTCGTTGGCGCTGGGGTTGGAGAGTACCTTTACGATGCTGAAGAGCTCTTTGCTGTTGGGTGCGTTGTTATCCAGGCGGTCTTTGAAGGAGGATCTCTTGGCTGATCTGATGAGGTGGTGATGTCTGCGGATGGCGTCCTTGTGGGCTGCGTGGTTGTCCAGTGTGCGTTCATGGAGCCATAATTTCTCCAGTTTCCGGCACGCGCGTTTGGAGGTCTGGAGCTCGTCGGTGAACCAGGTGGCTTTCTTGCTGGCTTGGCTGTTGGAGGGTTTCTTGAGAGTGGCGAGCATGTTGGCGCAGTCATCGATCCACTGTCTGAGGTTGCGTGCTGCGGCGTCTGGATTGGTGGGGTTCTGGGCGAGGGTGGTGGTCAACTTGTCTTCGGTGACTTTGCTCCAGCATGGCGGGGCAGCTGTTTGGTGCGGTGGTGCGTGGTTGGTTTTGTGAAGGTGAAATGGGTGCAGCCGTGGTCGGTCCAGTGGAGTTCGGTGGTGTGGTCGAAGGTGACGTGGGTGAGAAAACGGAGTCCAGCGTTTGGCCGGCGGCGTGGGTGAGTGCGGTGACGAGTTGTCTGAGGCCGAGATTGGCGAGGTTGTTGATCAGGGAGGCGGAGTTTGTGTCGTTGTTTTCGAGGTGGAAGTTCAGGTCCCCAAGGAGGATGTAGTCCGTGGAGGCGAGTGCGTGGGTGCTTACGAGGTCGGCGATGGAGTCGCTGAACTGTGGCCGGGGTCCGGGGGGTCTGTAGAT
This sequence comes from Lissotriton helveticus, assembly GCF_964261635.1. Taxonomy (NCBI): domain Eukaryota; kingdom Metazoa; phylum Chordata; class Amphibia; order Caudata; family Salamandridae; genus Lissotriton; species Lissotriton helveticus. The sequence goes on from NC_136063.1 coordinate 958,437,978, forward strand.
GAGGGTTCCTCTGAGGGTGGTGTTGGCGTCAGTGTGGATCCGGAAGTGTAGGTGTGCGGCGGTGTTGAGGGTGTCTGCATGGGTGGCGACCTAGAGGGTGGACTTGTGGACGATGGCTATTCCTCCTCCGCTTCCGTTGGCGCGGACTCACACTATCTCACACAATCAATCAATCAAGACATTTGTAGAGCGCGCAACATACCCGTGAAGGTCTCAAGGCGCTGGAGGAGGGTAGGAAGGGCAGGGGGGTGTTGCTAGTGATCGAAGAGCCAGGTCTTGAGGAGTCTTCTGAAGGCCTGAAGGTCTTGGGTCTGCCATAGGTTGGTGGGGAGTGTGTTCCAGGTCTTGGCGGCGAGGTGGGAGAAGGATCTGCCGCCGGCGATCGTTTTCCGGATGTGGGGGACAGGGGCGAGGCTGGCAGAGCGGAGCTGGTGGGTGGGGAGTAGAAGTTGAGTCATCTGTTGAGGTATGCGGGGCCGGTCTTGTGAAGAGCTTTGTGTGCGTGGATGAGGAGTTTGAAGGTTATCCTCTGGTTGACGGGGAGCCAGTGCAGGTCTCTCAGGTGGGGTGTGATGTGGTTGCGGCGAGGGATGTTGAGGATCAGACTTGCCGAGGTGTTCTGGACGCGTTGCAACCGTCTCAGGAGCTTGGCTGTGTTTCTTCTTAGAGGGCGTTTCCGTAGTCCAGCCTGCTGATGATGAGGGCCTGGGTGACTGTTCTTCTCGTCTCGGTGGGGATCCACCTGAAGATCCTGCGGAGCATTTGGGGGGTGTTTAAGCAGGATGAGGAGACGGCGTTGACGCATCACTTTTGTCACCGCAAAAATATGACAACGGCGGTGACATCTGTCGACTTTTAAAATCCAGCATGTGGGAGGTTTGTCATGAAGAGGTTACATGGAAGTTGAGTGTCTCTGGGAATGTGAACGTAAAAAAACACCCAAAAAAACTATTGGCTTTGTAAGTGCTTCATTGCAATCTGTTTCACTTTATCGGTCATGCGCTCAATTGTTTTTTTTAAAGACAAAAAGATGCTAATATTACGTTTTGTAAGTCCACGAGAGTACTCAGTAAATTAAAATACGTTCAGATTTAAATTATACCTTTAATAGCAATGTGTGTGGAGTGTGCTGCTCATATCTCATTAGAGGAGCTCATTTCACCTTTCCATTCTTCCTTCAGTTTAGCTGTCCCTCCATATTTTCACATTCTATCAAACCATCCATCAACAGGCTCTCATTTTATCCTCCTCCCATTCAACTGTTCATTTGTGCACCAATACATAAACACATCCATCCATCAATACATTCATGTATCACTCTCTCCATCCTTAAACCCTTCTGATCATCGTTCTATCTATCCATCCATCCAACCAGACTTTAAGCCTTCCATAAACCCTTCCTTTTACCCATACTTTCCGCAATCCACCTACCCTTCCTTTCAGACATAGATCATTTCACCTCTCCATTAACTCTTTCACAATTTAATCTATCCAACATTTTACCATTCTTTCATTGTCGTTTTTCACATTTCTTCCTTCTTTTCACAATGCCTAACTCTTTCTTTTCACCTTTTTCCCCTCCCTGCTATCTTCCTTACACTTTTCCTTCCCACAATCTCCCTTTCTCCCCCTTATTATTTACTAATCTTTATTTCTTCCCTTTTACTTTTTGTCTTTTCCTTCAAACTGTAAAAAATATCCCGGGTATCTCAGCGCTCTCAAAACAGGAGTAACAATTACCAACCTCAAGTGTTCTCATTTTATTGACTTGAGAAGGATGAAAGGCAGAGTCTGCTTCAGACCATTCAGGTTACAAAGAGCTACAGTAGGCGCGCGCACTGCCCTTGAGCTATAGTTCTAAAGACTCTTTAGTAGTATCTTGCTGCGCCTTTCTTCACAGCATACGTCACATTTCCTTTATGGTTATCTTGACAAATAACTACCACCAATAGTGTGTGCTGTACAAACTGAGCAAAATACACCCAATTGATAGACGGAATGCAGAACAAATCAAAACATTACTGTTTTTGTTGCATAGAGCCTTGTGTTACCTGCAGGTCAAAAGTTAAGATCCTGGTAAAATAGCTTAGTGAGTTATGACCCTGCAGCAAGGACCTGCCTGCAAACAAGAAGGTATATATTTAGAACCTCGCTGTTATTTCCTCAATATTTTCTTATTTTAAGGATGCTAAAAAAGCCTACTTTGGGTAGTAATAAGCACTTATAAGTAAGTGCCATATATATAATTATTAGTAAGATAACTAATGGACAGATGGAACCGACATTCTTACAATGCATGCAGATTTTGTGCATAGAACCTTGGCAAAGTCAAAAAGCTAGCTCCGCCCCTTGTCCCACCTTAGCACCGCCCTTAACTCCACCCACTGCTCCTTTTGGTGGGTACCTGCACTTATTTTTTTCCATTTAAAGCACTGGATATAGCTTCACACTTGCACGGTGCCCGATTTTGGCTTAACCTATCACCACTCTGCACCAATGACCTTCGATCTGGTGGACTTAGGAATTGTGTGGAAGTAGTAGAGTAAGTTCCTTGGACGGAGTACCGAAGTTTTATCAGCCACATCAGTATTGCCAATGGCATTTTTCTCAAAAATAATGTACTCGACAAAATATGCTTATATAACTAACTGATCATCATCTTCATCTCACATTTGTACAAGGTAACCATGAAAACCAATTGTGTTAAAATATATGGTATACGATAGATCACTTTCCACTCACCCATACATCTACTTTAAATTCCTTATTCGTGATTTATTAGAACAAAGCAACGCAGAAGATAATTTTTGGTTGTCTGTGGATGGGGAGGTGGGGTTAGCACTCTCTGCCCTCTTTTCCTCTCATTGACTCTTGGGCGCTTATAGGAAAAACCCAAGCTGCTTATAATTTAGAGGAATTCTGCAAAAGCAGCCCATTGCCGCTGTATCGTCTTTTTAGGTCATGCAGTGTCCATGAAGGTAAAGGAAATCTACATGTATTAGTTACGATCTTCCGAGCACAGTTTTACAGGATGTATTTAAGCAAAGCAGGAGTCCATCAGTTTGTTTTCTCTAAACATCAATGGGTTTTAAGTCATAACAAAACCTGTGTTTGTCCTTACATAGTAGACAGAGTGCATTCCAGCACTTGCAGAAAGCATTTAGCACGCAATATGTCTCGCATTTGCGAGAGTTTAAGCTATTGGCATTGTAAATGACAAAACCTTTTATTTATCTGTTTTGTCAATTAACACATAAATAAAAGGCATTGTCATTTACAATGCCAAAAGCTCAAACTTGTAAATGCAAGACCTATTAAAAGAAGCCGCTGCCATTGTCCCGGGCTGCTTGGAAAGTGATAGCGCGCATGGTGCGCTGAATGTTGCAGGAAAGCATGTCGTGCCTGCATTAGGAGAAACTCATTAAACAAAATAGTGCTTACTGACTAAAAAAGACGTACCTTATAACAACCGAAGTAAAAGGACCAGTCCTCATGGTAGGTTACAAATAAAGACAAAGCGGCACTGAGGAGGGACTAACGAGCCTAATAATGAATCAGAAACCAGCCTTTACGAAGGACAATGACACAAGTCAATGACAAATATGGGTGGAGAATGGGTGGGGCTGGCTTCTATTCCATACTCTAATACAGCATGCCGCAGAGCAGCGCACACGCTAACCAGGCTCGACCTAAAAGGGAGTGGGTGTTTTTGTTAAATTTGCTTAGATAATATGAAGCTGCCTTTCCTTCTTTTAGTTCGTCCTGTTAATTATGGAAATGAGGATTTTGATAGAAAGTAAGGTTCATGTTTTGTTCTGGTGACTTTGTTTGCACCGTTAGAGACTTTTTTGTTTGGAACTCTGTTCTGCTGTTTTTTAATCTGAGAAGCAAACGTGGTTGCTGTGGAGTACTACAGTTTGACTGGTGTTACATGTGTGAATTTAGGTATGGCATTGTATTAGTTATACATTATAGAATACTATATTTGCAATGTACCTTCAACAGCAAAAAGTGAAATGCAATTTGTTCTATTAGTTCTGATGGATGCTTTTAACTGCAAATATAATTTTCCGCAGGCTCCAGACTGGATCCAAAGAGTTTTTCATTGGAGTTCTCCCAAGCACTGCTTGATGGCGTGGTGTAGCCCTTCTTTGGCTTCATACGACCTCAGAAGTGATGGCATAGAGCCGCATATAGGTGCCATTCCTGCGCACTGATGTCCGTTCCTTAATTTTTGGTGGGGCAATACATTTTATTTACATTTAAATATGACCAAATTATCACATTAGTATATAGTTTGTGAAGAAAGCTACCCCCTCCCTACCATGCTTTGCGATGACGCACAGGAGGACAATACGTTGGCACAAATGAATGGCCTTATGCAAGAGACGGTTATGTCTCCTTACTTTCCACACTTTCAGATGAGGATCCAGAGCCCTGCTCCCAGTTCTTCAGGTTTCAGATTACATTCAAGACGGTTAAGCACTGTGCAGGGAGCAATGTTCCCACTGAAAACTATCCCGAATGCCAAATTCAAAATGCTTACGCTGCCCAGATCCTGTCTGCTCTGAACCAGGGAAACTGGATGATGTGGTTGGATTTACAGGAAACTTATTTTCATATACCAGTTGTAAAAAAAATGGGTTATTAGTTGAGGAGTATATGCGTCATTCACAAGTAAAAGCTACTCAGTTGTCTTATGACTGGAACCAAATACTCCATTTTAGTACATGATTCTCTCAGTGTAGTAAAGCAGAGCAGTCCAAGGCTTACTCAGGGTAGATGGTGTGGACTAGCAATCCCAGTTTGCTGACATGTAACAACGTATTTATTGTCCCGTCAGTTTTCCTTTAAAAAAAAAAAGGAAAATACTTTTTATTACACACCCTCTGCAGATTTAATTACAAATATACACATCAGGTAGATAGAAATAACTTTGGTAACACCCTCCTTTTGCATTACACTCCTAGTGGGTCTTGAACCCCATAATCACAATACCTCCCTTTCCCCCCCACAATACCAGGGCTGTCATTATTTATAAGGCAGGCTTACTATTTTTAGGTCTCATAGAGAGACCTAATGTCGCCCATCCACAAAACTGACTTTTTACGATGAGGATTTTCGAAAGTTCACGTGAAATCACGTGACCACAAGCTCCTCGTGCACGAGCTTGCATTCTATCATCAAAGGCACACAAGCTTCTCCCAGCAGGCAGCCCGCCCCCCTCCCTCTCCATATGGTCGCTCGAGTTGCAGGCAGCCCACCCCCTCTCTCTAATCTGACATCTGCCCGAGCCTTCTGCCTATCAACCTCCCTCCCACCTCCCCCCTAATTGCTTTCCTTCAAAGAGATCCGCTCCGCAGCTAATCAGCCTGCCCACCCCCTCCCTGACTCACTCGCATTTCTCCTCCCACCAGCCCATCGCAGCCTGCCCAGCCGTCTCTCCCTACCCCTTAACCCCCCACCACCTCTCGATATTGCTGCTTGTTTCTTTTCCTTTTTATTCCACCCCTCTCTCCTTCCTTTTCCATCTGCCTTACGCTGCTAGCGGGCCCCTCATCTGTCACACGCTGCCCTGTCACCCCTCTCCCCTGCCTCTGCTCCGTGCAGATCTTACCCCTGCGTTCTGTCTCTCACGGCCCATGATGCTGTGATGCGTGCCTGAGTCACTCAGACTTCACAGAGTCTGTTAGGTTTCTTTGATTGGAAAGAGGATTGTTGGGGGGCGGGGGTGTTTGTTGATGACAGAGAGGCGCTTACACCGCTGTCTAGTGAAATAGAAGGCTTGCACGCCATGTACAATCTTCCATTCAGCTCTGAGGTCCCTTTATAATCTTACATTTCCGATATGTGGCAGTCTCAATCTGTGTGCATTGCACGTTAGGTATCTTCGGGGGGCGCTACTGCAACAGAAAGAGGCTTGCTTGAGGGGCAGGAAAGTGGTGGGACTGGGAGATGCGGGTTTAACTCCTGTCTATCGTCGTTCAACACCAATTTTTACATTTTTGGCAGATCGCCTAATTTGCCCGTGCATGTAAACGTGAATGTAACATGCATGTTTGTGAAGTGCACGTTCACCTCTGGGGTTTCTTGGCGCTGAATAATAGAGGTTTGTTGTTACCCTCCGCAGTGATACCATTTTATGTTTCATGCAAATATGTAATTTAAAAGCACTTGTATTTTTTACTGTCCCAATCACACATACACCCCTCCGTGTTGTGTGCTCTAATTCACAGCACTGCGCTGTGCCAGATATACAAGAACATGTCTGTTAAGCTCTCTGTTTATCACTGCAACAAGATCTACGTTGTGTCGGTCAGTCGTTTGCTGCAGAGGTAATCTTCTGAGGAACTGCCTCAATTGTGTGATCCTGGTCAACTGGCTCTGTATCACTGTGCTTAAAATCGTAATTCATCAAAGTAAAGAGTTGTAAGAAGCAGACAAAACTAGTAGTGGCATATCATTGTGTGAAAATGGGACAGCTGTAATCTTATTTCAGGCTTAAGTCATACATCTCAGGATGCGCTCACAATCCCTCATTTGTCACAAATTCAGCACCCTACAAGTGGAATGTGTCAATTTGTGTGTATGAACATATGTATGTTCTTTCATATGTCTGACCCTAAGATGTCCTCAGACATGCCTGACCATAACATCCTCAGAAAGGTGTTAACAGAATATGAATGTCCTTACATATTTTCTCAGAGACCCCAGGTGCTCCTGGGTGGTGTGTCTGCATGTACGCAAGTGCGTGTGTTGCTGTGACTAAAAAAAATAAATGAGTGAATCCTACAAGTGGTAACCTCAGGTCTCTGGGCTTGTCCACCATTTAGGATTGAAAAAAATACAGGTTTTGACTGGTTATGTTGGACTCCTGGCTAAAATGTGCAGTCCATAAACTTTCAAGCCCCAGTGGCTGCCTTTACAGAACTGTTGGGCTTTTTGATACCTGTAGGACAGGTAAATGAGGGGGGTGGTAAGGGCAATCAACCTAAAAGACCCAATTTGCTTATGGATATTAGTGGGGAGGGGGTACCTTGCAATTATGGCTCCCTGGGTCGGTGAGGTGCAGTGGGGAGACTTGCAGTAGTTGCCCCTTTAAACAGTCCAAATTTGGAAACTTGTTTGATTGGTTGATATATGCCACTCGTACCCAGAACCAAATTACCTTGAGGCGCGTGGCACCCGGCAACAATGAAGCGAGAACATTTTACTTCAACTGGTTTATCTGAAAGTGTCTCAGCCATTATGTGGTTCTTCCCTTTGCAATTAACAGTGCTCCATGGTACTGGCACAATTCAGATGTGCTGGGATTATGCAGTTATGAGGTAACACATTAAGTGGCAGGGTTATCTAAATGGTACAGCCAGAAAATGCAAATTCTGCGGAACATTCTGTGGCAGCAATATTTCACTATTTCATCATTTTAACACATTTTTACTGTCTGTGAAAAAGTTTCACACAATTAGTACCAGTTTAGCACCAGAATAAATCAAATGCCACCATTTCAAGTGTTTACCTCTGCACACATCTTATTCTACTTGTTTTAGTAACTTTTGATCCATTTGAGCATCCACACGCATCAGACATCCACACGCATCAGACATCCACACGCATCAGACCTCCACACGCATCAGACCTCCACAAGCGTCAGACCTCCACACGCGTCAGACCTCCACACGCGTCAGACCTCCGCACGCGTCAGACCTCCACACGGGTCAGACCTCCGCACGCGTCAGACCTCCGCACGCGTCAGACCTCCGCACGCGTCAGACCTCCGCACGCGTCAGACCTCCGCACGCGTCAGACCTCCGCACGCGTCAGACCTCCGCACGCGTCAGACCTCCACACGCATCAGACCTCCACACGCATCAGACCTCCACACGCATCAGACCTCCACACGCATCAGACCTCCACACGCATCAGACCTCCACACGCATCAGACCTCCACACGCAACAGACCTCCACAAGCGTCAGACCTCCGCACGCGTCAGACCTCCGCACGCGTCAGACCTCCGCACGCGTCAGACCTCCGCACGCGTCAGACCTCCGCACGCGTCAGACCTCCGCACGCGTCAGACCTCCGCACGCGTCAGACCTCCGCACGCGTCAGACCTCCGCACGCGTCAGACCTCCGCACGCGTCAGACCTCCGCACGCGTCAGACCTCCGCACGCGTCAGACCTCCGCACGCGTCAGACCTCCGCACGCGTCAGGCGTCAGACCTCCGCAAGCGTCAGGCGTCAGACATCCGCAAGCGTCAGGCGTCAGACATCCGCAAGCGTCAGGCGTCAGACATCCGCAAGCGTCAGGCGTCAGACATCCGCAAGCGTCAGGCGTCAGACATCCGCAAGCGTCAGGCGTCAGACATCCGCAAGCGTCAGGCGTCAGACATCCGCAAGCGTCAGGCGTCAGACATCCGCAAGCGTCAGGCGTCAGACATCCGCAAGCGTCAGGCGTCAGACATCCGCAAGAGCGTCAGACACCCGCAAGCGTCAGACATCCACAAGCATCAGACTTTTATTTAAGTATTAATTATTAAAAAAATTAAAAACCATTGTTATTTCTAATATCAATACATGTAAGTCACGTAAATACAACACATATTGCATTACAAATGCTATAGGTGTCACGTTTGCGAAAGTTATAATTATTGGCATGGTAAATGACTTTCGCTATTTTCAAAAACAAAACCTAAATAAAAAAATTGTCATTTACAATACCAATAGCTCAAACTTTCCTAATACGAGACCTATTGCATTGCAAATGCTTGTTGTCAAAGGATCCTCATACCAAGATATATAAGGCAGGCCTACTGGTTTTGTCCGGGTGTCTCAATAATGTCAGTCCTACTGGCGTTGTCAAGGGATCACTGCATTAATACGAATAAGGCAGGCCTACAGGCTTTCTCAGGTAGTATCCACATTAATAAAATGTATTTTGCTTAGCAATATACCGCCATGGTATCGCCATTAAAACCAATGGGAACGATATTCATATTCAGATGCAGTCATTATAAGCAAATGCATTGCAGTGTTTTTCAATAAAAGCTACAAGTTAAGCAACAAATGTTCAAAACCATCACAAACACATATGGCTGAGTCATTCTTTAAATGCTTCAGGCTACATGTTATGTTAAAAAATATTTGTAAAGCGCTTGTACGCCGGATTGGTTTCATGGCGCTGGTTTAAGGATTAGCTGCGTCCAGTGGAGAGATTTGTGGGCCTGTACAAACAGCCAAGTTTTGAGGGTCTTCCTGAAACTCAGTAGGTCAGTGCATGACCGGATCTCCAAGGGGAAGGAATTCCACAGTCTTGGAGCAAGAGAGGCGAATCTGCAACCTCCCTGACGTTTTAACTTGAACTTGAGGGTGGTCTGTAACAGAAGGTGAGCTAAGCGTAGGTTGCGTGAAAGAGTGTACCTTAGTATCAGATCGTCTATAAATTTGGGGCTTCGACCGTGAAGAGATTTGAAGATCAAGCAACCAGTTTTAAAGGCGCAGCGTTGAGGAATGGGAAGCCAATGTAGTTTCTTTGAGAGGGGAGGCAGGTTTCTACCTAGGTTGCCAGAGGATCAGTCGGACTGCTTGGTTCTGAACCATCTGCAGCCACTTAGTAAGGAAGAGTGGCATGCCCAGGTAGACTGAGTTTGCATAGTCCAAGTGCGACAACACTGTGGCTATTATGACCTGTGTCAGAGCTTTCTGTGTTATTAATCGGCTGATCTTTCGCAGCTGAAAGAAGCATGTGGAGATCACCGATCCTACTTGCGTTCTTAGTGAGATGTCATTGTTTAAGGTGTCATTGAGGGTTTTGGCAGAGGAGGAGGGCATGGGAGGAGGTCCAAGCTCCGTCTTCCAATAGTGTGGGCCCCAGAACTTGTGCCTAAACCCTATCAGGACTAAGTGCGTCTTGCCTGGATTGAGCTTTAGCTGATTACGGTCCATCCAGTGGTGGATGTGCAACATGGTGGCCTGCAATTCGGTGACTGCTTTGGTGAATTGTCGACGGTAAACATCAGTTGTAGGTAGTCGGCGTAATTAAAAATTGTCACGTTCCTTTCCTTTAGGGACTGAATCAGAGGGAGAAGGTAAAGGTTGAACAAGTGGGGGGGAAAGTGAGGATCCTTGCGGAACCCCACAAGTAGTTCTGCACTTAGGAGCCGTGAACTGGGCTGAGCGGACTGCCTGGGAGCGATCTTCAAGGGAGGAGCGGAGCCAGCTAAAGGCTGTGCCCTGGATGCCTGCCAGCCTGACAAGGTCTGCCAGTATATCATGGTCGACCGTGTCAAAGGCAGCCATTGGGCCAACTACTAGGGGCCCCTGAACTCCGGAGACCAAAAGCAAACTCTTCAGCTCTCTATTGGGGTTATGCTTTATAGTCCCCAGGAAACAGAGTTAACTTTTTTTTTATTGAGCAAATGAGCAATCCACTCTTACATGTCTAAGAATCATGCAAATATACAATAAGCAACAATTGGAGCATTATCCAGTAAACAAACAGTCGCGCGGAGGGATTTCGGACGTTATACATGACACATTGCATTTTTATAACGTTGCTCTTAGTGAAACCATAAGTATAATAATGTGTTGGAAACAGAAAAAAAAAGTATACAAAGAACAAATCATATCTGCGAGTACGAGGGAGCAGATCAATTAGTACAACAAATGTTCCAAGTTTAGTATGGTGGTCAGACAAATGCAAACATCATTACATTCTGCATCAGGCCAGTTCGCAGTGAGCACCAATTGAGGAGGAGCATCTTTCCACAGGAAAACAGTCACAGTACAGGTCGTCCTATGAAACACTTATGCCATCCGTGATTACAACAAACAACTTTTGCTGGTTGTGCAGTGCTAGAGTATCTGATACAAAAATAGTGGTGAATTCGGCCACATCGCCGTCCTGTAAACCAAATCTAGCCCACCCCTTCCGGTACAATGGATTTAATCGATTGAGACTGTTTCCTGAGTGAGTTTCGCAATATACGTGCGATATGGCCCCCATATGTCCACTGGTCGGGAAGCAGACGGAGTCTGATCGGAGTATTCCACTCTGTTGACATTGCAGTAGGCCAAGCTGCGGATCCAAGCTTGAACGCTTGGAGCGCGCCTAGCGCACCAGAGCAGTGCTATCTCTCTTTTTGCCAATAGAAAGCCAATGGCCGCCACTTTGCGGAAAGAACGTGGGAAATTGACGACATAGTCCAGTAACCCTATTTCAGGAGTGGGTAGCAACTCCAGGCCCAATATATCGCCCAAAACACGGTGCACCTGAAGCCAGTATTCATGCAAAAGCGGGCACGTCCAGGAAAGATGGGCGAAATCTGCCTGTGGGGCTCTGCATTTAGGGCAACAATGTGGCCTGCTAGCGTCGATCCTATAAGCAAGTGCAGGAGTGTGATACATCCGTCTCAAAAACTTGTGTATAAGCTTATGCCTGCTATTAATGGACACGTCCCTAGTGGCCGCACAGCACGCCGCCCATTGGTCGTCAGTAATCTGGGTACCCAGATCGCCCTCCCATGCGGCGCGCACCGCTGTGTCCGAGGAAGGAAGTGAGGCTAGACATAGTTTGTATAGTTTAGAGACATGAGATCCTGTCTGGCTCTGTATTATAAATGTGAGTACGGCAGCGTCCTCAGGGGGAAGTGGGAATGTGCGAAACTCAGCACGGAGCATGGATCTGAGTCTAGTCAGTGTGAAAGAATCCATAAATGTTCGGTCAGCAAAGCGCTGATCCTCTGTCATGGAGAAAACATGGCCTTCCGGGAAGAGGTCCCCGATCGTATCCAGTTGGTATTTGGATAATGTGCGCTGTACCACCGATTCACCTGTGATAGGGAGCCAGTGGGGATTAGGCAACGGAAGGGCAGGAGAGTATAATGTCTCAATTTGAAGTAGTCTGCGTAGCTTTTCCCAAGCCCAGCACGTGGTGGATACTGTTTGTATATCTTGAGGGTCCCGGGGAAGCCCTCTGGGAAGGATGGATTTATGGGGCACAGGTAGCGCCAGGTCAGCCTCAGGCCTCAAATAAAGAATTCTGGCGTCCGGGTGAAACCAGGAATATGCATACGAGCATTGTGCAACTAAATAATAGAGAAAAAAGTCGGTCACGCCGAAGCCACCCCGCTCATAAGGAAGCGTCAAGGTACGCCAGGACACTCGCGGATTTCTACCGCCCCATACTAAACGCAACAACACGGAACGAAGTTGCGAAAAAAATCTTGGTGAGAGGAATCGGGATATTATTAAATAAATACAAAAACCGAGGAAGCACATTTTAATAATGGCAATCCGGCCAGCCATGGACAAGGGGAGCCGAAGCCAGCGTTCCATATGGTCCTCCAGGAAATCCAGGGCATGTCCGTAGTTTAAGCGAACAATGGACACTGTGTCAAGGTGGACATGGATTCCCAGATATCTCACGGAGTCCATGTTCCACGCTAGAGGAAAAGCACACGGCCATTGTGATGTGGAGGGGGTAAGCGGAAAAATAACAGATTTGTGCCAATTTATTCTGAGGCCCGAATATTCGCCAAATCGGGCTATTTCCAATAACAGAGGCTCCAGATTGGTCCGAGGCGTCCGGACATACAAAATCGTGTCGTCAGCGTATAGAGAGACGAGGAGAGGTCCAGTGCGAAACTGAAGCCCTCTGTGGAGGTGCTTCTCTTGAAAATGGCGAACCAGAGGGTCCATCGCGAGGATGAACAGCAGAGGGGATAAGGGCCATCGCCTCGCGAAAGTGTAAAGCTTTCAGAGATGGTGCCATTTAAACGCAGCCAGGCAGTAGGCGCTGTATACAGTAACTCAACTGTCGCCACAAACATCTCCGGCATGCCCATTCGCCGCATGACCGATAAAAAAAATGGCCACTCCATCGTGTTGAACGCCTTCTCCGCATCCAAAAACACTGCTGCAGCTGGGGTAGAGGGGTCAATCCTGTGCAATACAGAGAACAACGTCCTCAGATTGAAGGAGGTGGACCTGTGCGGAACGAATCCATATTGAGCCGGCGAAATGATGGATTCCATTAATAGTGATAGGCGGATCGCGAGAACTTTAGCCAAAATCTTGTAGTCCACATTTAATAGGGGCAGGGGCCTATAAGAGCCACATAAGGAGGCGTCACGTCCTGTTTTGGGAAGAACAATTACCGCTTCCCGGAGCGTGGGTGGGAGAACGCCAGACTCCAGAGCCTCTGCGTAGACCTCGACTAGCCGTGGTACAAGTTCCTCCTTATATTCTTTATAAAAATCAGCAGAGAAACCGTGAAGGCCCGGCGCCGAGGAGCCCTTCAATGAATCAATGGCTTCAACTATGTAATCCGGAGTGATGGGCGTGGCAAGAAATTCCTGCATGTGTTTCTCGGGGTATACCATAGCAATCTCTTTCAAATAAGGGCCGGGTTCGTGCTGTTCCTCTGAAAGCGTGGAAGTGTAGAGAGTTTTGTAGTATGACAAGAAAGTGCTACATATATCGAGAGTGGAGTGTTGTCGTGTGCCCTGAGTGTCTACAGTGTCAGAAATGTAGGCCGCCTGGTGAGGCGGACAAAGCATTTGCGCAAGCAATTTGCCCGGCCTGTCACCTTCTCCATACTGACGCGCCGTATTGTGTTTCCCCTAAACCGTAGCTCCCTCTCTGCAGTGTCTCGAAATTCCAATAGCAATTCCAGGCGTTTGGCTTCCCGGGATTCTGAGGGGGCTGTAAGTATTTCCTTCTCTATCTTAGAGATATCAGTTTCAATACGGGTTAAGGTGGAGCGAATCTCCCGTAAAGCTCCTACATGTTTAGCAATACAAACCCCGCGAATGGTGGCTTTGAATCCCTCCCATAACGTAGCCCAGGAATCCACAGAGCTGGTGTTAATGTTGACAAAATCGTCAATGGCGCTGCGGATCTCTTCTTTAAAAACCGGGTCCAACAGGGCCCTACCAGGAAAACGCCGCTGCCTTTCATAGCCACCCTGCCTAGGAATTGATAAAGTTAACACAATAGGGGAGTGGTCCGATAGCGTGCGTGGAAGGGTGGAAAGGCCATCGACCCAGCCGGTGACGCCTGGGGAGAGGAGCCAATATCCTATTCTAGTGCTAGTGTTGTGGAACCCGGAATGATGTGTATAATCGGGTGTGTTCAGGTGCAGCCGAGCTTCTATGTCTATTAGGGAGAAATGAGAACAAATATCTGCAAGCACTGAGCGGGCCCGGGACTTGCAGTCCAGGGAAGGAGAAGTACTGTCTCTGTCTGGATTCATTAGCAAATTAAAGTCACCTCCCATCACTAACAGATCTATGTCGGAGTGAAGCAGCGTCAGTTGAAGGTCTTGGAAAAAGGCAGGGGAATCTATGTTGGGACCGTAGACCCCAACCATTGTGATCTTGTACCCCAACAACACTCCTGTAATCAGCACATATCTACCCTCTCCATCTGTGGTACTACCAGTTAATACAAAGGTAACACACCTGTGTACAAGAATTGCAACGCCTCTGGCATATCTGCTAAAATTTGAAAAAACTCTGTGCGCACCCCATCCCCTAGCTACGGAGGTTGCATCCGCCTGCGCCAAGTGAGTTTCTTGCAGAAAAAGGACATCTACCTTGTGCCGTGCTGCATAGTTCAATACCTGTTTACGTTTTCGTGTAGTGTTCAAACCACGAACATTCCAAGACATCAATGTAAGTCTGGACGGGCCAGACTGCAGACCTACCCTGGCCATAGCACCACACCAAAAAAAAGTACAACAGGCGTGCATCCGTCAATCCACTCTCATCAGCCTCGCAAATACTCACAAAAATAAATGACCATAAAAACAAAACACACCCCACCCCCACCACCCAGCCTCCCAGCATCCCCAAAGAGGCAATCCCTGAACAATTGCTGACTAAAAGTGCAAAATACAAAAGGCAATAACCATACAATGAAACGATGGCGCTTCCAAAAAAAATAAAACCCCAAAGAAGGAAGACAAGAAGGCATTCGCCATAGGGGGTAGCAACGGCACGCCATGCGGGCATCCCAACTAAAGCGACCCCAGAAGTGATGTCAATTTAACAAACGCTGTAAAGTCCACATCTAGTAAGCAATACTATGAGCAGGGCCCAGAGACTAATCAATAAACAGCGGTCAGCAAAAAGGTCAACACTGGACTGCGTGTCGTCACGGGGAGGAGAGCGTGCCGCGGGTCCTGAAGCCGATGGTGAACCCTGACTTTTATAGCCCTGACAAAAATCCTGTGCCTCCGTGGGGGAGTCAAAGATGCGGTATCTGCCATTCACATCAACTTTTAATCTGGCCGGATACAGCATTCTGTATTTTAAACCTAGATTGCGAAGAGTTGCTTTGACGCCATTATATTTGCGGCGTGCCTCCTGAACCATTAGCGTGAAATCTGGGAAGAAGGACAAAACGCTGCCCTGCCACCGCACTTCACCAGATTCTCGTGCAGCGCGAAGCGCGGTATCCCGGTCGCAGAAGTTCATGATTCTGGCAATAATGGGCCGTGGGGGTTGTCCAGGACGAGGCTTAGTACCCAGTGTCCTGTGTGCTCGTTCGACTACAAAGCCAGCAGTGAAGGTGTCCTTTCCGAACAGTTCAATGAGGAGATGTTAAACAAATGTGTCAAAACATCCCGTCGCTGTCGTCTCCGCCACACCAAGGATACGAATGTTGTTGCGCTGGCTACGCGCCTCCAAGTCCTCATTTTTGATGGCCACATCTTTGAGAATTTTTTCGACCCTTTCCAGCCGCTTAAGCGCTTTGGTGGCGCCATCCTCCACATCCGATATTCTGGAATCCGCCACGTCCAGGTGTCGGTCATGGGCCTGCACTTTGGTGCCCATATCAGCAAGTTTCTGTTCGAAGCTGTCGAAGCGGGTATCAAGCGCCTTAAATCCTGCACGCATTTCACCCAGCATGGCGGCGACCATGGCAGTGGCGTCCCCCATGCCCGCAGAACTGGCAGCGTCGGTAGTTGAACCAGGTGGAGGGTCTGTCGTGAGGAGGGGAGTTTTGTCGAAGCTCAGCTTCCTCTGGTTCGGGTCTCTCTTCTCCATGGCCAAAGCTGTGGTAATTGCACTGTCCCGGAGAAACAATGCATGGCGTCCGACAGTGAGGGAGGATGTAGCTGAGGCAGAGCAATGCTAGGTGCCAGGCAGATCTATGTCCAGACTGGCCTCAGTGTATGGTGTAAATCCGGTCTATGTAACGCCAAGGTGGAGTAGACTGTGCCTAGTCACGCGTCCAAGCGCCGACAGCGTCAGGCAGTTGTTACGACCAGTACCTGGGCACGGAGGGCAGCAGCAGCCCGGTCAGCAAGCCCCACCCGATGGGCGCTCCACTGCGTCGTTGAAGGGCAGTGCCCGTTGTGGGAGTGGCACTCGTGTTGGGCAGTATAATGGGGGAGCGTCCCTCTCCCGGTGCCTAATGCAGGAGGGAGGGGGGGAAACAGTAGTCCCCTCGTGTGGGTCTAAGGCGGGGCCGCCACTGATCAGTAAGAAGCGCCCACCGCCACTGTCCACCTCCGCCGCAAGCCCGCAAATCGGGGCCCCGGCTCCAGCGTGCGCCCAGGCTAAAAGGCCTCGACCACACCCAGGAGCCCGGCGCCCCCACCCAAGAGCCCACGAAAGACGGGCAGCAAGCGCGAGAGCCCGCAGGCAGCGCGCGATAGGGCAGAAGGCCCGGCAGCAGAGCGCCGCGCAGCACTCACCCAACGATCCGGCGCAGAAAGAGAAGATGGCGCCGAGGTCCGGAAGGCCTCGATTCTCCTCCACTAAGGACGTTCCCTGGGCCTCCGGAGCCACCCGGGTGGTCGGGGTGGCTTCCACATACGGATCTGCAACGATGTGGGGGCAAGGGGCAGCGGATCACATTCTATTCGCCGCCGCTGGGAGCCTGCATGGAGGAGCTTCACGGCGAGGCAGCCATTTCGATCGCCTCCGTGGCCACGCCCCCCGAGTTAACTTTTTATAAATCACTTTTGGGGGCTACTGCACTCCCTGCAGCCCCACACAAAACTCAGAGAAGACCACAGCCCACATTGGGAAATCCATGGACAAAGAAGATGGGTAAATTATGGCCCACATTTGGCATTATAGGGCAGAAACGAATATTTTAGTAACTGGTCCAGAGCGGTAAGTAAATCAGCCTTGCTGCATTATGTATTTTTGATGGGTGCCCCAGTCCCACCTGAGACTCTCAAAGCTTCAGGTATGATTGATGGTCCAAGAGGGATACACAAGTCCCCTGAAGCCCTGTTGGCTTCTTGCGTACCTTCTTGGGTAGCTTGGGAGCAGGCACCATTCTCCTCTGCTCCCATCGGGCAGGGTAAACCTTGGTTTCTGGCTCACACCCATGGTGGAAGCATTCTGCATTCACCTGTCCATGAGGAACACAGGCAGAGAGTTATAAAGCATGCTCGACACCCACCCACCCAGACACTGGTACAGGGCTGGAAAAATGTGCTTGGCCTCCACATACTGCTGAACCAGGTAATGGAGATGGAGTCCTCAGGGCAGAGAGCCTTGTGCCAGGCTTTCTGTTGTCGGCTCCTTTGTGGATCGTGAGATGGGGTCCCTGGGACATTGGACACATGGGTATGGGCCAAAAGTGGCTTGAGGAGCGGGAGCCATGCACACCCCTCCTCACAAAAGTAAAAAAAAATATCTTGCCATTGCGATCTGTCATGAACCACTGCCCCCCACCCAAGGCCCTTGCCCACCCTGGGGGTAATGGTAGAATTGCTGCAGAATGCTTATTTTCCTGTCGTCTTTGTTTGAGAAGGCAAATCTTGAAAAATTATTAACTCATGAGCCATTTGGTTTGTTTTCTTCCTCTTGGGTTCGTTGTGGTCCTCGTGGCCAGGCCTAGCAACCAGGAGCATTTTCAATAGGCCTCCTGGCCTCTAAAGGGGAGCTTGTTTTCTGTCTCTCTGCACCAGGCTTCTTCTCTGCCTGGCTCCTGGTCTTCCACTCCTGCTGGTCGAGGCATTTTGTTCCACTATCAGCCAGCTGAACACCCTCTTGCCCTTACTCCTCCGGTCCCATATCCTCTTGCCTGTCTTGCAGAGCATCAGTGGACAGTAGAGTCCAGGTCTTATCTCCGCTGTCCTCAAGGAACATACCCGAGTGGCTCATCCTAGTCCTGCGGGTTGGTTGGTGAATAAGTCCTTAGTCCATCTTTGCAAGGTATCAGGTGGCTTCTCTTTTCAGCTGGGCATGCTTTCCACTGTCACCTCCCAGGTCCAACGTCTTCATAACTGTCTCTACTTTTGGCAGGGGTTGTAGGTGGGAGTTGAAAATTCTAGATGCCAGACACCCCTTCACTATTCATAAATGCCATCATCTCTCCTCCCCTGTCCCAACCCTCCCTCTCAGTTTTTTAGGATCGTTCCTCATGGTAACTTCAAGTTTTCTCTGGGAAGAACTCCTCGTAGTGTCACTTCTGCCCCTAGCTGACACCACTGCCAGATTCCTTCCGACCATAGCCTCAACGATGAGCCCCTACTGTGTTGGATTCTGTGTCTGACCCATCCCTTTGTTCTAGTGAGTTTGAGCTGTCCCAGCCCATGTGCAGCGTTACAAGCTAATTATCAGTGCAGATTTCCTCCATGCCCCATTTTGTCTCCCTAGGAAGTGGGCCCAGTTACTGATAATAGTGTGTGAAGGCCTTTGTTTTCTCTGCTATGGAGCAGAGTCCTGGAATCTGATTATGGGCTGAGCCAGAGAAGTGTGCCAATTCCTTTAGCCCCATAAGATGTGGATTTAGTGTGTTGGGAACTATAAATGTGCACTTAGGGTACCTATTTCACCCTCAGTTTGACACCTAGCTTGAGGATGTAGGCCTAGGTGGAGCGAAACTGCACTTAAGGGCAGATGTTGCCAATATGTAGAATACTGCGTAAACATTATAGTTTCTCCAGTATTGAATCTTTCATAGATTAACATGCTTGTATCTTCCCCGTCATGGTGGGAGTTTCGCTGTAGTTAGAAAATAAGTACCATAGACGTACATAGAAACCACCAAAAGGAGAGAAACTTTTACCATTCATCAGCATCTTTATGTAGGTCCAAACTTTGACCAATCAGAGACCAGCCCTAGACCTCAACTCTCCAGCAGAGCCACCAGACCTTAGATTTCTAACCACATTTTATGTGTAAGGGAGTCTTCCTGAGCTCTACTCAGTTTGTCAGTGAGTGAACTTTTGACCCTGCTAGAATTCACCTCAAGATATTGTCTTTCTACCTTCTTTGCTTCAAAGATGTTGGAGGGTTCTAAAAAGAGGCTTTTTAGGCCCTGTAGATCCTGTGGGAAGGCAAGGCTTTTTTCTGAAGATCCACACAGGGCTGTCTTTATTGCCTTTACCCTAAACATACAGCCAAGGACTGTAAATACTGCAGAACCTTTTCAGCCAAAACTCTAAAGGATAGAGAGGCCAGATTATTGTTATGGCTCCAGAAGAGGAAATCAAAACAGACTTGATCTGATGTTTCAGAGAGCCCTGGGCCATCCTCCACTGAGAGAAAGCGTAAAAATGAGGGGTCTACCTCATTAAAAACAGATTCGAAGAGATTAAAGGCAGAGAAATCCTCCATTGCCAATAAAACACCCCTTAAGCTTAAGGAATCAGGCCTGAAGAAATCCTGTACTGCTTCGCTGCCTGTCACACCTTTCAAACAGGCTTTGTTGATGAAAAAAGCACTGTCGACTGACTCTTCGTCGAGGACTTTCACCAAATCCCCGACTACATCGTTGATGAATACTGACGACTATTTGCTCGTCGATGACGAACACTGTCGACGATTGTGTCTACGGCTTCGTCGGCGGGAACACAAACGATGAGGGCGTCAACGGCCCTGTTGACTGGCGCTCCGTCGGCTACAGTGTTTATTTTATTTATATCATTTGTAGAGCACCTGAATCACCCCAAATGGGGTATCTTCGCGCTGAGGACGTATAGAGGTAAGGGATGCAGTGTTATAAAAATAAGGTTTTACGTTTTTTCCTAAAGCCGAGATAGTTAGTGGTGAGGCAGATATCCAGAGGTGGTTGGTTCTATAGTTTGGGGGCCAGGTAAGACCACGATTTTCCTCCCTATCTGGTTTGCTTGATACGGGGGATGACAAGAAGGCCTTTCCCTTCAGAGCGAAGGGTACGTGAAGGTGTTTGTTTGACTAGTTTGTCGGCCAGATATGTAGGACCCATCTGGTTTAGGCCTTCGAACACTATGCAGCAGATTTTGAAATTGATTATTTGCTTATAGGTAGCCAGTGGAGTGTGCGTAGTAGGGGAAGTGAGGAGGCACGATAGGGTGCTCTGGTTACCAAGCGGGCTGCTGTGTTCTGCACCACCTGAAGACTATGCAATGCAGATTCCTTAGCAGAGATCAGCAAAGCATTGCTGAAATCCAGACTGCTAAGTACTAGGGCATGAATCGGGGTTTTGCGTGTTAAAGAAGGGAGGAAATGGAAGACCTTACGGAGCAGGCTGAGGGCATGAAAGCAAGTTCTTTTGGTTACCGCTATGTGTTCATCCAAATTCAATTTGTTGTCTATTAGGACCCCTAGATTTTTAACTACTGGCTTAGGAAATGGTACCGGGCCTAGTTCCTCTGGCCACCATCTAGGGGACCAGCTGGTGACTGCGTCTTTGAAGAGCATTATTTCTGTTTTTCCTGCGTTTAACTGCAGGAAATTGCTGCTCATCCAAGATGTTATAGCTTTCATGCCTTCCGCAAATATGTTTTGGATGTTGGGGGTGTCTTTATTGTAAGAAAGAAGGAGTTGTGTGTCGTCTGCGTAGGAGATCGGGGTAAACCCGATGTTCCTAAGGAGTGCTGCAAAAGGGGCGATGTACACATTGAATAGGGAAGGGCTACCTTCCAGCTCAGCTGTGAGTGGAGGTCTAATCTAAATATAAGAATTTCTATTCTGTCACTACTATATTGGTCCAATATTGTGGCTTTTATTGGGTCTTTGTAAATAACAGCAGTCCCACCGCCCGCCTTGTGTGGTCGGTCAAGTTTCAGAATACGGTAGCCATCTGGTAGGGCGGTAGCGATGGGTGGGGTGGAGGATGGTTTTATCCATGTTTCTGTCAGGAATCCAATATCTGGGAGGGATGAAGAGAGTACGTCCCAGATATTGATGGCATGTTTGAGAAGTGAGCGAACATTAGCCAGGAAACAGTCCCAGCTAGCTTTGATTGTGTCTTTGTTGTCAGCATGGGAAATGGTGTGAGGATCATTGGATAATAGTGGTATACTCTGAAAACCACAGTGGATACACGTTAGAGGGCCTTCAATGATAGGAGGAAATTGGTAAGTACACGGATAGGTTCCTTTGCCTGAGATAGGAGAAGGGGGTAAGATGCCTAATAAGTAGCAGCTCCTGCCTAGAGTAGATAGTGCTCACCTTGGGGTCATTGGTCTGACCAGTGGAGCAACCGGCAGGGTTCCTGGCTCCTGGCGACGGTCTGGCACAGACGGTCGCAGACAGGCTTGCCTTCGCCACGCCAGCGGCGCATTCACTGCGCGTCGGCCAGGGCATGAGAATTTCAAGTTTCCGGCAGAGACCAGCTGACCTGGTCCCTGCACGTCACTTCCGGTGGCGCGACACTCCCTCCACACAAGCGGAACCTTCCGTGGTGGAACGGGATCACCCTCTCCGCCAATATTGACGACAATCACTTTCAGGCGTCTTCCATCATTGACGGATCAAAAACAGCACATTAAAAGTCTCCAGTTGGATCCAAAGTTTCCAGGCTTGTCACTTTTACCCAAGATATCACCTTTGCTTCTCTCTCACCTTCTTGATACAGGGGAATCAGGGGATAAAAGTCTTTTTGACCCCGCTTACAGCCCCTCACAGCTCAGAGTTAAATGCCAGGACACTGATGAGAATGAGGAGGCGCAAGGACAGGACACTTCAGACTATATGGAAGGGGCTTACTCTTCACGGGTCGCTCTCAGGCCCTACGATGCGACTCTTTCCAAGAGCACTATCCTTATGAGGTTTGCAAAGAGCGTCAGCAGGTTTGGAGGGATTCCATGCTGGTGCCAATCTCCCTTGTCACGGACCTTAGGCATATGTTAAATTACTGTTACGAAAGATTTCTGGACTCTCGCGCTCCGGTTCCATTGATGCCCGGCAGTCTAAATATTCAGGTTTCTCCGCCACCACCAGTAGTCTATGCGTTGCCTGTTGTACAGGTTGAGAGACAGGCTCCTCTATGCATTACAATCAAAGAATATAAAAATGCTATCCTCCAGACTAAGGCAGAATATTTTTCCTCAAAAATCATAAATTCGGCTAATACGTCCAAGGATATCTTTTCCATAGTTGATGAACTCACCAATCCGTATAGGGTCATGGCGAAACCTGTTCCCTCGCAATCTTTATGCGAGTCTCTCAATTTCTACTTCATTGAGAAAATTGGTACGATCAAGGCCAGTATTTCTCCTTCCATCTCCACTATGGCTTCCCTAAATTTATGTAAAAACTCTTTTTTTTTTTTTTTTTTTGTGGTAAATCAAATTTCCCCAATTACAAAGGAAAACTCTTTTGTTGTACTTAGTTAGTTCTTGCTCCCCCACCGATTGCTGCCCGCCTCACATTTTACGTGAAGCTTCCCTTATCTGTCCGGATCCTCCCCTCTCATTTCTTAACAATTCCCTTAAACTTGATATTGTCCCCAATGCCTTCAAAAGTGCTGAAATTATCCAGATTCTGAAGAAACTTAACTGATCCCCTGGTTCTCAGCAATTCTCGCCCCATCTCCCTGTTGCCTCACCTGGGTAAGATTCTAGAAGCTCATGTAGCAAACTGCCTTAGCTCCTTCATCGAACAATCTCATTTCCTTGACTCTCAGCAGGCAGGATTTAAACCTGCCACACTCAATAGAGTCCATAATCCTTGCAGTCATGGATGAGCTCAGAAGAGGGGCTGACAGGGGCCTCACCCAGGCCTTGGTACTCCTGGATTTGTCAGCTGCCTTTGACACGGTTGATCAGTCTCCTGATCGACCGTGTCAGCAATGCCGGGATCCAGTGTCTGGCGTCGAGGTGATTTTCCTCCTATCTCAGCAACCGATTCTAAGCAGTTCGCCTTGCAAATTTCTCATCCCAAAAAGTGAAACTAACCTGCGGGGTACCCCAGGGGTCTTCCCTTTCGCCCCTCCTGTTTAACTTGTACCTATTACCCTTTATTCAGTCTCTGTGCGAAAGAATGGTTGAAACCTTTAATTATGCCTACGACCTACAGCTAAAGAACGGTGATGGATTAAACCCAGATCAGTTGACTGGGGGTGAGTGTATGTATTGTCAACGCTCCGTCCATCATCACCTTTGGTTTTTCTTTGTTCGCCCTAAGTTGGCAGGGTCAGACTCCGACGTGAGTCCCTTGCTCACTTTGCCACTGGAGTCAAGCGAGCCCGTCTGAAGACGTCTGTAATGCTAGAAACCGGTCCTGGGAAGCTTGATTCCGGTCCAGGGAAGACATGGCTTGGCAGTTCGGGCTGGACTGTTCCCATGAGGCACAGGGTCAGACTGATTTGCATATGGCCATGTTTGAACTGGGTTGCGGAGTGAGCTAAAGAACGGTGATGGATTAAATCCAGATCAGTTGACTGGGGGTGAGTGTTTTTATTGTCAACGCTCCGTCCATCATCACCTTTGGTTTTTCTTTGTACGACCTACAGCTGGCATCCATTCTTCCATTTCCTCAGTGTCCAACTTCCAGCCTACCTTGAGCTGTATTAGTGATTGGATGATTGACAATAAACTGAAATTAAATCCTGATAATACCGAGCTCATTCTTACGGACAGAACAGCAAACCTGTGGAACTCTATTTTTTTTACCTCCTATGCTGGGTAGCCCCCACTTCCAGCAAGCTCTGTTAAGAGCTTGGGGATTGTGATTAGTAATGATCTATCCATGAAGGCCCAGATTGGCTCAGTGGTCTCCGCCTGCTTTTTCCACCTGCCAAGAATCCGTAAGATCAGCAGATTTTTGGCCACTGAGGCCTTGACTTTGGTCGTCCTAGCCTTGATAATCTCACCTATTGATTACGTCAACTCATTACATGCTGGCATTCCTGCATATAAATTACACCGTTTGCAGTTGGTGCAAAACCATGTGGCTAAGTTAATCGCCCGCCAGCCTTTGATGAAGAGTTTACATTGGCATCTGGTGGCTAAACGCGATGCCTTTAAGCTGGGATGCACCATCTTTAAAGCCCTAGCTGGGAATGGCTCAGCTTTTATCTCCTCAAGGATCCAGCGCTATATCCCTTCTGGGGAACTGGGTTCCTCCAATCCAAATCTGTTGACCACTCCCTCATTTAAATGCAAAAAACATGGGGGGGCTCAGATTTGCAGTCTTGGCACCGCAAATTTGGAACTCGCTTGCTGCGGAAGAGAGGCCGGCAACTCTTTATGCACAGTTCAGGAAAATGCTTGAGACCTGCCTGTTGTCCCAGGCATATCAATAGGTCAATTGTCTCATCGATGCTGTATCCCCCTTGTTCTTAGCGCCACAAAACCGCTTGGTGTACGTGCGCTCAATAAGTACTTTTAACATAGCATAACGAGATAATTACATCGAGAAGGAGGCATACGATCAACCCTGGGGGGTGAGTTCATTCAGGATCCAGACCTAGTTGGTCAAGAATGGGATGATTATGTGGCTCTATCTTTGCCGTAGCGCCCCCCCCCCCCCTCCAGCAGCTTCCGCCTGGGAGATATTGGGTGCTTCCACTAAGTACTTAAGAGCGCCTCTAGAAGATTCGATATGCCTTTGCCGGTGGGACAAACCGAATGCTTTTTTTATGATTTTAAGGATGCAGCAAACAAATCTGTTTGATCCATTCCGATTGTGGATTACATTTGTAGTGAAGGTTTGAAAATTATGAAAAACCTTGCCTCCGTTCATGCTGTGTGGCCGAGGATTGATAAGAAATACAAAGCACCTGATTCTGCATCGGCGTGTTTAATTGGTCATCCTCGTCCGGCTTCAGTAATAATGCAAGCTGCGCAGAGGCGTTCCAGGAATCTGCAATCTCCTTGCTCGGTGCCTCCAGACAATGAAGGCAAATGCCTTGACAGCATCAGCAAACACTTTGCTACTATGGCTGCTACTGCTATCAAGGCCTCTAACGCCTTAGTGATTTTGGGGAGGTACAACTGTCGGTTATGGTCAGATATTGCTCCTCTTTTATAACACCTTCCCGAGGATAAAAAGAAGAAGCGAAGGACCTCCTGCAGGAGGGTGCTAGAGCATCTTTTGAGGTGATTTGATTCTGCAATGGATTTGTCTTCGATTGCTTTCAGACAAATGGCAGGTGCCGCAAGTTCTTCGTAGACCGAGCTGGCTTAGGGCGACGTCCTTCCGGCCTGAAGTTCAATCGAAAGTTCTGGATATGCCCTTCAATGGGCAAAACCTGTTTGGAAAGCACATAGACGAAGAGCTACAGGGCATCAAAAAGGATACTGAAACCGCATGTTCCTTAGGCATGTTGCAACAAAGGCGTTTTCAGTCCTTTCGTGGAGGCAGCGGGAAGAGGACAGTTCCAACAAAGACCGTCCTATCAGTCATACAGACATGCTCAGCAGAGTTACAGACTACAAGGTGGAGGACAGCAACAGCAGCAGTTTTGTGCTTCCAGTCTATCATACAATCAGCAATCAGCTAGACGCAAGCCTGCAGGATGAGTAAAATCGCTGGATTCTTCTAGATGTCAGTGAGGTTTGTCTTCCACCAGCCACCTCATCTCGTTTTCAGCCGCTGCAGTCCCATCTGCTCTCTCAATTTCTAAACCAATAGCAAGCGATCACGAAGGACAAATGGGTGCTGGACATCATCCAACAGGGCCACACCCTAGAATTTGTGTTTAGATAGTCTATCCATCAGAAAGTGTGTTATGCAAGGTAAGTAACTTGTTCCACAGAATAACATAAATTATGTGCAATTGTTTTTTTAAGTTGAGTAATTTTAGCAAGAATCAGTAAGTTATTCAAGTTCATAAACCAATATTACCAAGGGAAGCTCATTGCTGTACTGTCCTTGAGGAAGCTTCTGGGGCCCACTGCCAATTGATATGTCAAGAGGTAATGTGCCTGTGGAAGTAGTCAGTTACACATAGAGCTCTTGTCATATCCATGTCCCAGAAGCAGACAATGTGGGCAGAGCTAATGTATGCATGCTTGAGTGAGTCAATTTCTCTGGCTCTTTTTTTCTGTGAGCAATGTTTATTTCAAAAGAAGCAATTGGCATATCAACAAGTTATTCCATCAGTCTATATCTTAATAGGGCAGAGAGGTTCCCTCTGCTTCCCATTTGAGGAGATAATCAAGAACGGATACACAATTTTTGTAAACCACCTTATTAAACAGGATGAGCTTTTCTAAATGGATTTTCTTTCTTGTATATTAAACAAGTAATGGGTTGGTTTGCTGGTTAACTTTATTTAACTAGTTATTGTTTACAAATTTTATGGTAAAGGTTTTGGTGAACTGTAGCATTTCTAACAAATTTAGGTTCCAATTGAGCCAAACAGACTAAAGTGTAAAAAAATAATTGTTTGTAAAAGAGGGACCATGAGGGGAAACATCATGTTGTGGTGACGTGGAGTTACTTGATTGCAGGTATTAACTGACTTGATCAGTGAGACTTTTTGCTTCATGTAAGTTTGACACCTTTTGCCCTCCCCGTGGACCACTTTGGAGGGGTGTTGGATTGTTTCTTCTTTTTGTATGTGTGGCTACATACAGCTTTTATTGTAGAAGACCTTGTATTATGAATTCATCTAAAAAGTACAAGAATTGTATAGAGAGAAGGCTTATGATGAATGTATCTTCATGCATATTTGTCACCTTATGAATACTCAGTATAGGCTACAACCTAGTTGAGTACACTCCCCAGCAAGAGCAGGTAGCACCACATGTCTCCAGCTGGCACTCCTCTTGTGGATGTAAGATCACCGTAGTATATTTTGGTGCCAACCTGCACGCTGAGGTTGGTTTTTTTCTGCACAGCCTCCATGTGATCCAGAGCTCTCTGGTGCACACTGTCTGCTTCCTCAGCTGTTTGACAGAGACTGCGTAATATGCCTTCTCAAAGAACCATAGGCTTCAAGTCCTGTAGATTGTGCTGCAGGACTGTGTCCTTTTGGGATGCCACAGCAGCTGTATGTGTTGTCTGTGGTTGGGTCATGATGCCACAGAATGAGACTTGGTACCTCCATGCAGCTAAAGGCCATCTGGGATGGGAAACAAAGCTCTTCTTTGATATGACCTGCATGGCTAAAGACAGACAAGCGGTTTGCTAATAAACTCAAGTGCCCTTCCAGGGATTTCTCTCATTAGAGATCTTCCTACAAGAAGTATATGAAGCACCATATAAAGGAGAAGTCCTCCTCTTTCTCAAGGAAAAACTTTAGTTCTGTGGACCATCAAGGGTCTCAACATTTGTCAATGCCAGTCTGTTCCTTAACGTTTGGTGAATCCTCTGTGCTTAGTATGAAAACCTTCAGTCAACCCCATGCAGGCTGACGGCTTAAAGCTACAGATGCCGGATTTGTTCAGGAGGGTTCCACATCCCTTTGGGCTCATAATTTGCTGCAGACATGGTGACTTGAGTGAGTATGGACCACAGGGCTTAATTGAACTGAGCTTTCACAGGCACCTGTGCCTAAGGAAACAGATGGGCACCAGCCAACTTTTATTTGGGCCCTCCTTTGGCTCTGCTTTCAAAGTCAATAATGAGCCGTCCACATAGTGGACTCAGATTCCAGCAAAGGAGAGTATCATCCAAGTTGTGAAGGCGAATGTTAAGACTCGCCCGCTTGGAGGAGATTTTCAGTACAGATTCAAATGCCTTGATTGTGGCGGATGACGACTATCGCCTGATGGTGAATGATGACTCAGAAGCTGATCATCTCCTGCCATCTTAGAATACTGATGCTGGCACTTACCTGGACTAATGTGATGGCTATGGTCTACCTACTTAAACAGAAGGAAACAGTTCCTACTGTTTGACCCTGCTTCGGAGATGGACTCCTCTTTTTAACAGCCATTCTGGGAACAGCCTTCTTTAGAAGTGAATTATTGCAATTCTCTGCAGGTTCTCTAGTGCCCTTCCACCTGTTTTTTAATGATCTCCTCACGGAGAAACCCTTTTTGGGGCCAGCTGTCTGCATACAGGCCTCCTGTGGGTGATGTGCACTATTTATCCTCCTGCGTTTCACGTCTTCAAAACAGAACTCAAACACCTTTTCTGTCACTACCTCGGACAGGTAATTCAAAAAGCTTGACTCCTTGGGTAGCAAAGATATTGCCTTTTGTGGCTTAGCTCTTTGAACAACTAACATCACCTTCCTTTTAGGCTGATACGTCCATTCCATATGGTAACCATTGACACTTAGGATTGTCAGCCTGCCAGAAAATATGAAGAAGCCATTCTCTGACCTGGCGAGGGATTGCTTGGATGTATCGAAGCAGATTTAGAAGTGAAGAATCGACTCCATGGACACCATTGCTTGGTTTCCCTTGGTCTGAGGGGGAGCTTGGATATTCTGGAGCAATATATCAGACATCTGGTGGAGAACTCTTTTAGGACATGTACAGTTCCAGGATGCTGGAAGGAAGCTGTGGTCCTACCGCTCTGGAGTCTATCGATATTGCCGATAGTGAGGCAGGGATCTTTACGATTAATGTGGACCTGAACTATATTGTAAAAGGCCTCCAGATCTATAGAACTCCTGGCCACCCTAGTCGCTTCTCGGCTAGCTTGATGGACTACCTTACTCAACCAGCGCTACGGTATGAGAAATTCTTAGTGCTAGGTGACCTCAATCTGCATTTTGATGATGCTTGCTGCATGGTGGCGAGCGAACCTTGGCAAGAAATGGCCACACTACAACTCAGGCTAGTATCAGATTCCCCTACCCATCTTAAGGGCCATCTGCTGGATCCCCTTTTTGCCAATTGGGAGGACATAGTAGTCTATCCCCCTCTCCCGGTTATACTTCCTGGTCCCTTTTGCCATGACTCTGCCGGGACCAAAGACACCGGAGATATTAAAAAGGGTGATAGTGTGCCGGAGGTGGATGGGCTTTTCGCAGGGATAGTTCAGTAGCGGCCTTCTATTGGGGGACCCTCCTGGTGGCACATATGCTGAAGGGGCGTGTAGAAATTTGGATAGACGGATCACGGAGGCCCTGTACAGTATGGCCCCCTGGTCACGAAAAATACCAGGTAGAGTGCAGAAATCTGCCCCGTGGTACTCGGAAGCCTTGAGAACAGCGAAAGCAGGTTGAAAACGCCTGGAAAAGAGCTGGAGGACAGATTTTTCTGACCAGGGGAGGGGAGAGTATAAAGAGGCACTGAAGAGATATCCTGGGCTCCTCAGAAGAGCAAAGGCAGCATACTATGTGGAGAGAATTGGATCCGCTGGCAACTCTACTCGAGAGCTGTTTAGGGTTTATAAGGAGATTTCTTCCTTAACTACTTCTGCTGCTCCGGCTGTGGGCTCAGAAGAGCTATGTAACAGTGTGGCAAATTTTTTCTCATAGTGGATAAAATATACTCCACCTTCCCTGACTCCGCCCGAGTGGGAGAGGTGGGGGCGGGGGAGACAGAGCATGCCGTGGAGGAAGAAGGACTGAAGAGCTTTACCATGCCCCCCCCCCCCCCTCGGAACAGCTAATTAAAATCTGTCGTGGCATAAAGTCGGGTTCTCCTAGAGACCCGGCACCTCCCAAAAGGTTGAGGGGGAGCTTGGATATCCTGGAGCCATATATCAGACATCTGGTGGAGACCTCTTTTAGGACATGTACAGTTCCAGGATGCTGGAAGGAAGCTGTGGTCCTACCGCTCCCCAAGAAACTTCATAGTGGCACAGATCAACTGGATAATCTCCGACCCATCTCTATTTTGCCGTACTTCGCCAAGGTTGCGGAGAAAGTGGTAAATATGCAGCTGATGGCACATATTGGGAAATTCAATCTCCTGCATCCCACTCAGTCCGGTTTCCTAGCGCAGTACTCTACGGAATCTGCCTTGCTCTTTGCCACAGAAACCATCAGGCAATATGTGGATGCAGGTCAGACGGCGGCCTTGATCCTGCTGGATCTAAGTGCAGCCTTTGACACTGTGGCCCATCATACCTTGCTGCAATGTCTGAGGAACGGAGGGATGTCGGACAGCGCCCTGAGCTGGATGAAATCTTTTCTGTCTGGGCGCAGCTTCCAGGTGGGGCAGGGCGACCATTACTCTAAAGTCATCAAGCTCAGACAGGGGGTACCGCAGGGATCGACCCTGAGCCCGACCCTGTTCAATCTCTATGTGGCTTCTCTAGCGGATATTGCTGATGGGTTTGGGATCAGGGTCATGTCCTGTGCCGATGATACGCAGTTGGTGGTCTCCCTTACACAGGCACCATCTTCATAGCATGCCTGCAAGAACTGGCTGCATGGATGGTGAAGAACTGCCTGAAGTTGAATGGCAATAAGACCTAGGTGCTTGTGGTGGGGAGAGCCCCGTTGGTATGGTCCTCTGCTTGGTGGCCCCAGAGCCCGGGGACTACACCCACTCCCTGTGCTCAGGCAAAGAATATGGGGGTGTGGTTAGACACAAAGCTTTCCTTTGAATACCAAACCAGGTGGGTGGCAGGCGCCTGTTTTGGAGCCCTGAAGGTCCTTCGTAAAACCTTGGCCATGCTGCCTACGGCAGCCGGGAAGACCATGGTCCATGCTCTGGTGACATCGCGCCTGGATTATAGCAACATTCTCTATCTGGGTGTGACGACTAAGTGCATGCTCAGACTCCAGGGGATGCAGAACGCGGCAGCTCGTTTGGTTCTGATACGCCAGAGGAGGACTTCTGCGAAGGCAGCGCGAGCTGCACTCCACTGGCTACTAATAAGGGAAAGAGTCCTGTTTAAGGCACTGTGTGTATGTCATCAGATTATGCAGGGGACTGCTCCGTCTTGTATTAGCAAGATACGGGGTTTTAGTAGACAGGAAGTAATGGCGCTCAAGCACTATTAACGTTACGTCCGTAAATCAACAAAGTAAAGTAGGTGCTCTTAGGGAGGGGAGACCCTAAAAAAAACCTCAATCAGTGTAGTCTAAGACCACACAATCATAAGTTAGCAATAGTCCTGCGCACTCCTAACAAATAGTATATCATTTAGATAAGTGTTCTGAAGTACAAGAAAAAGTCCAACGTAGGAGTCTGATCTTAGTTATTTTCTTTTTAATTGGTCATCCAGCATAGGTTACACACAGCCAGCCGACACGTGTTTCATTGCAGAGCAATGTTCTACAAATCTTCAGGGCTTAGTGGCTGAATTCAAAAAGATGTATTTGATGAACCACAATCCGGTGATAATTCCAACCCGGAAGGGTAACTCATCTCTTGACAATCAGATAAGAAGTGGCAAATAATAAGGCTGCAGTAGTCTTCTTCCATGTTAGTGCGGCGAGGCGAAAATGGCGGAAAACGGCTCAATTCGGGTAGAGCATGGATACGTGCTCAAAGAAGTTATTTTCGCGAGCTTGGTCCTCGCTTCCTGGCGTCCTGAGTCAACTGTAGGTCAAGTTGACTACAGGACGCCAGGAAGCGAGGACCAAGCGAGCCGGTTTTCCGCCAATTTCGCCTTGCCGCACTAACACGGAAGACTACTACTGCAGCCCCGGAGACTGCCACCTCTCCGTGCTTTACTGTAATTTGGTGCACAGTGGTCGCATGGACCCTCGGGCCCACCACCTCTCCAGAACTTTTATTTTTTTTAAATGCGGTAACCGAGAGCAGAAAATGCTCTTCTTTACTAGAAACGGAGCAAAATTGCCTTTACACGCAGAGCTGCATATTAGCAGCTCCTTGTGTGTAAAAGCAGTACTGGCTCCTGCAGGAGGCGGGGAGCCGGCAAGAACTGCGAGGGCCTTGAGGCTCCCCGCGGTCCCATTTTAAATGGGCAGGCCTGGGGGATGGGGTCGCTGGGGCTCAATTCGCCCAGGAAGGGGTGATGCTTCGCCCCCCTCCCCCAACAGTAAAAGGCTGAACCCCAGGAGATGGGTTCCCCGGGCCGAAATCGGATGGGGAAAGAGGGCTGCACGCCCTCCCTACCCTAGTATTAATTAAAAAAATGTTATTTCAAAGACCTCTCCCTGTGGGATGTGGTCCCACAGGGGCGGAATTGCCATCATCTATAAATGATATTTAAATTCGGTCCGGGGGGGGGGGGGGGGGAGGGGGGGGGGGGGCATGCAGCCTCCTTCCTTTAAAATTTTTTTAAAAAAAAACTTTTTTAAAAACCTCTGTCTATTGAGGGGCGCTAGGTGGCGCATGTGTGGAATGGCCGCCATGGTGTGAGGCTCCCACTGACCGACACGCATAATCCGGCATTAATCCGTCTCATTGTCCACATATTGAGCGACAAAGGAGTGGGGTGACATCCTGTATACCGTGGGACTCCAGTGGTGCCAAAATCCGGACGGGCGGAGGTGAAGAAGTGTGGCTCACTGGTTAGAGGCGGCAGATCCGTAAGCAGAGAACGGCCCGGGACCAGGGTTCGATTCCCGACGCGGCAGGGTCGTGGACCAGGGTCAGCGGACTCGATAATTCTCGCCTCGGTGCCTACTCTAGTCAGAAACCACACTCGGCAACTCTGGGCATCAGCTTGCCTCATCTTCACAACGGCCCCCCCAGACCGCCGGGGATGCTTGGTCGCACCTTAGAGATACCCATCAGGGATTATCTCTCAGGGTGAGCCAGGACGGGTTCCCCAGTTGTCGAAGCGTGGAGATACTCCTCCGGGAGTCGATTCCTAGCGCTATATAAACCCACAAATAAATAAATAGAAGCGGCTGAGGAGTAGAAACAACGCACACCGGAGGTACAGCCTGTCACCACTGGAGGTGACGAGAGGCACACTCTGTTATGCCAGACCCTGGTCCACCATGCGGTGACTAGGTCAGCAAGGGATTGCACCGTACAGCCTGCGGTGCAGCGTAACGGCGGCGGAGCAGCCGCGGGCAAAACAACATCGCAGAGAGAGAGTGGCAGTAAGAATAGTGACTGCAGCGACGCACTGACAGCGGGCTGGCTTGAAGGATCTGCCGAAATTTTTGTAGTATACATAAGGCAGGGTTTGGCCTTGCTGCTTGGGAGCCCATACCCAGTGGTGTTTAGTCATTTGTATAGCAGGCAACAGCCTGTGTGGTAGCCCTCAACAGGGAGTGGTTGCGAATTCGTTTTGATTTGAATTTGAAGTTCTCAGTTGAGAAATAGGAATTTGGTCCTACGTCGGTTACATTGTTTTGTGAATTTGAATAAGTGTGTTGAGTGTGTATGCAAAAAATATTTCAGAGAATGAAGCTTTTGCTTACAGCGAGGACCATATAAAGAAGCTGTTAGCGGCTCCACTCCTCTTTGCGTCAGCATCTCTAAGTGTATCAGCACAAAATCAAAACGAAACAGATAAATTACTTAGACTGAAGAAAAAACAGATTCGGACGGATCTACATGGTCATTTTTTGCTCCAACATTTGAGAGCTGGGACCATACCAGGAGGTTTACAAATAAAAAATATACATGTAATTTTTACAGAGGATCCTATTTATAAAAAGGGCTACAGCTTCATAGAAAACAAGTGTAGCCAGGATTTAATGGTACTGACAATCGAGACAGCTCAAAGATTATCAAAAGTACAGCTAGAGGAAATTGAAAGTCTACAATCCAGTATTGCTACAAATCAACTCATCACGGATGCCAAAGGATTATTGGAAAAAGTGGAAAAGGAAATCAGTGAATTTAAGGACCATACCATAAATCAGAAAACTAATCAATTTGACAAAGATCAAAAAAATTTCAATCTAGAAAAGGTATACCCGTTTTTACAATCCGACTTCTATTCCCGCCCTGAATCGCGGAGACACCTACAGGAATACCAAGGAAGATCTTTCCAAAAATACATCACCTTTTCAGACACTTCGTCATCAGGAAGTAGCAGTGAAGGAGACAACATCGACCCTAGAAGAACTACCAACAGAGGAGGCCCTTTCAACAGAACCAACAAGGTCCGACTTTTTTAGGGAGAGGCCAGACAAAACCCAGAGGAAAACCAAGATACAATCAACCATGGGAAATGTCGACCAGACGTCAAAACTACAAGAACTGACACCTTCACTAATTTTCAATATTTCCGATAAAAATCTGACAAAAGATGAAGAAAGTGTCCTTCAAAAAGGACTCACATTTGTCCAAACAAAAAGAATTAAAGACTGAAACCATCGAGTTCTTTCGAAAAATTAGATTGAAATTTTTTTTTTTTTAAATCCCCTGGAATCTAGTATTGAGACTACTGGTCTCCACAATAAATCTATATTTTGCCCTCCAAACCACAAAATACCAAAGGAGGTAGTCACATTTGAAAGAACTATCCTATCAGCAATTGCTGATATGGAAAAGAAGACCAAGTGGATCAAACATAACATCACTAAATCCGAATCAATGGCATTGACAAACTTGAAAAAAGATACATCTGTTATCATAAAACAAGCAGATAAGGGTGGGTCAATTGTGTTATGGGACCGTTCATTATACATTAACGAGGTAAAAAAACAATTGAGCGACACAAATTGTTATCGAAAGATCAATAAGGACCCCACACTAAAACTAAAACACCAATTACATGCTATTATCGATGAAGCATTCCAACAAGGCTTTCTGGGAAAAAGGGAATCAGAATATCTTAAGGTCAAACATCCTAGAATCCCATTGTTTTATGTACTGCCTAAGGTACATAAAAATGAAAAGACACCACCTGGACGCCCCATAGTTTCGGGCTGCGAATCTCTGATGGAACCGATTCATATCTAGTGTAAAATCTTACATTAGAGATACAACGGACTTCATAAACAAATTGAATGAGGTTAAATTTGACAGGACGAACGATTGGATGGTGACAATGGACATTACGTCCCTGTACACCCAAATACCACAAGACGAGGGTATACAGGTTTTAAAATTATATTGGACACAAGAGAACAACCACAAAAGGCACCAACAGAATTCATTGTACAATTGGCACAGTTTGCGTTAAAATGGAATTACTTTTACTTTGATGGAGACTTCTACTTCCAAGTTGGTGGTGTGGCAATGGGTTGCCCATTTGCCCCACCACTGGCTGTTCTTTATATGTCAAGCTATGAAGAAAAATGTATCTACCATGATAATCCTTTCGGAACATGGATTAGAAATTGGAATCGTTACATTGACAATATTTTTTTTGTGTGGTCCGGGTCTGAAGATGAGTTAAAAAACTTTAATGGCTGGCTGAACAACAGGACACAGGAAATCAAATTTAGTTCGACGAATTTAAGAAATAAAATCCTGTTCCTAGATGTGGAGATATACCCTTCGGAGGAAGGAGGTCTTATGACGACCCTTTACAAAAAGGAAACAGATCGGAACAGATTGCATTTCACTAGCAATCATCCTCGTAGCCTGAAAGAAAATTTGCCCTACGGGCAATATCTGAGGATTCGTAGAAATTGCCAGGACAAAAATGAATATTTGAAACATGTCGATAGACTGACCACCAATCTAATTGAACGTGGATACCCTAAAAAATTGCTCAGACGTTACAAAAAACATGCGTGGTGGACACCACGAGAATGTCTATTGGAGAAAAAGGCCAAACAGAAATTGGACCGAATAGTATTAGTTACAACATATTGTCCCAACTCCAATATGTTAAAAAAGGTGATTAATAACTGGCATTTGGTAAAAAACCTATGCGAAGAATAAAAAAAAAACCCTACTTGCCTTCAAAAAAGAATCAAGTATAGCCAACAGACTGGTGAGAGCAGCATTACCAACAAAAGCACAACCGACTTTAAGGACCATGATTGGATTACCCCTTGTTATGGGCCACCACAAATGTGGTGTTTGCAACTGTTGTGATTCTCCTGAAGAGAGGTCCATTTTCAAACATAATGAAATAACGTGGAGATACGACAATTTTACAAATTGCAAATCACGGTTCGTGATATATGGGATCAAGTATCCATGCAATTTGCTTTATATCGGCAAAACGAATCAAGAGATTCGCACAAGAATTCATCAACCTAAATCAAGAATAAAACGTAAAGTTCCCAATGCTCCATTGGTGAACCACTGGCAACTGAAGAATCATGGAGAAAATGAACTGCGATGGACAGTTATTGCCAAAGTGGAACAGGACTTAAGAGGTGGGGATTTGGAAGCAAAACTCTCATGCAAAGAAGCTATGATGATTGGGAAATTTAATTCAGCAACTGCTGGACTAAATGAACTGTCCGAAATGTATAAATTGTGAGGAGGATTAAGACTGCAAATATGGAATGTTTTTACCAAAAAACTATATTTCCTGAACATTACTATAATATGGCAGCCAATGTACTCTAAGCAAATATGGAATGTTTTCCTGAACATTACTACAATATGGCAGCCAATGCACTCTGAGCACAGCTCAGAACCCGGTGAACGAGTCCCCCAACCCAAGATGGCTGCCCCGCCCTGAACGAAATGTCAAAAGAATTTATCAAACTTTATAAGTATCCATATAGACATCCGACATAAACCACCAAAACATGATTCAAAGACAAGGCATGCAACCCCAAACTAGTGAATTCCTCTGGCCAAATAGAATATGAGATGCAGGAACCTTGGTCATTTAAAGATGGCGCCCGCGTTTAAGTTAGAAACCATGTGATGTTAAAAGCACGGAAATAGACGCAGAAGAATGCAGACTGCCTGAGACCGAGAGGCATGATTCTGATTGAGTCGGAAACAAAAACGAACGATAGGTAAGCAACATCGAGCCCCATAAGCCAAGAAAAGAGATGCCAGATATCGTTATGGCTTGCGCATTCACTTTTGGCTTTCGCTCCAGGAAAAATAAAACCGTACCTTTATTTTTTTAGGTACATTGCCGTTCTAGCATTGAATAAAATCCCTTGGCCCCTCCACAATTCAGTGTGGACAACAAGAATAGGTAAGACACACAACCTATTCTCTTTAACAGATTACAGAGTAGCCATCGCAATAATCGGGTTGGCCCAAGTACTTAATAAACGTCTGTCCTTTTCCACAGAGTAGAAAGAAACGCTCAACCGCATGGAAGGAGTGAGTGAATTTTAAATCTTTTGGGGTATTGATGCATGCGGTAATGATAGATGAAATACCAATATGTGCATTTACCATTTAGGTGGTCTCGCGTCGCGGTTGTTGGTGACTAAAGGATTGCGAATTGGTCGGACAATTAGAGAGGTAAGATGCAGAGAGGTGGCTGTTGAGCCTAAAACAGTCTTCACTTTAGATCAAATATAACTAATAAGGGTCCCCCTCTCTTTTCTCATTTACAGTCTATGGTCCTGATGAGAACTCTGCAGTAAAGAGAGTTCGAAACGCGTAGACCTTATTACGTTGAAACCAGAAGAGAACAAATGATATTTGTATTATAGAGATTTGCTTTTTGAAATTAGACCCTATGGTTTCTTTTGAAAAAAACTGTATATAATCTTTACAAATAGTTTATTGATATTCGAGTGTTAGGAGTGTGAGTGTGTGCTGAGTATGTTTGATAAAGATCTTTAATGATAGTGTGTTTGAATGAAGCGAAGGGGTTATGGTATAATAGTGATCAAATAAATCTTTGTTTATGTTATGTCTTTTTGATAAAGTTTTTCGAAATATGCAAAATGTACAAAAAGTTAATGAAATAATGAAAAATTGAAATAAAACAAAAATCAAAAGGATTGATTCCAAAAAGTAGACACTTCTCACATAGTGTTTTATTTGTGTGTGAGAGAGATAAATAGTTAATCTATTAATACTAGCAGCATTGGCAATTTTTTTTGTAGTATACAGAAGGTGGGGTACGGCCGGAGGGCATACTGGGCGGCCATCTCAGACGCAGGTGCCACGGATCCTAACACTGCCTGCGCCTACGACCCATATAGGTGTACGGTACAGCGGGAGCTGCTGTGAATCACTAGTGCTCATTATCAGCGCACTGGTGGCCGGCTGATATTGACTGATCCTGGACTGCTGATTAAAAAAAAAAAGGGCGGGCTGGCGAGACAGACTTGCGGCGGGAAACACCGCAGACTGCCGGCAGTGGGAGAAGGCTGGGTCTGGCAGAGGCCCGTAATGAATAGCGCTTAATGTCTGGGCACAAGAAAGTGGATGATTGATTTGGCTGACTGCATCCCAACTTGGGGGGACCTATGAGTGAGTGGATCTCCTGCTACACGTCCACAGAGGAATAAGAGAGGGGAGTGCGCAACTGGAGGAACTGGCAGCAGGGGACGTGAGAAATGGCGCTACTCCCGGCGGCGCTGGGGGAGGCATTGTGCAGCTATCCTCTCAACAACGTGCAAACAGTAGTGGAGGAAGCAGAGGACTATACCTGCCCCCCTGCGCTGAGCCCTTTAAAAGAAAACCACGGGACTGGATTTTGGGCAATAGCGAAGAAGTTGGCACAAACACCTCATACTTACCTGGTGGGAAGTGAAGAGTGAAGGTGGTGGCAAGGCGTGCCGCTACTCCTCTCGGCTGCTGTGCAGAGATGGGACACAGTAGGGAGAGTGGTGCACCTTCCAGTAACAGAGAAGCAGCACTGCAGTGGGGACTGGGCGTGGAGGTGCTGATACAGTAGTGTCTTGCGCCATAGTACTGTGCAAGTGGTGGGGATGGGCCAGGGCTCCAGCTGACCCTACAGACTTGTGGTGGAGCCGATACTCCAGACCATTCTGAGTATTGCGGAGGTGTCTTCACGACTGGGTGTGTGGCTTACCTGCGGTGGGTGGCGGACAATCACCTGAGCGGCAGACTGATGCTGCAATGGGGAGACTCGACGCCCGACAGCCGCACCTGACATTTGAGGGACACAAAAAAGCTAGCAAGTAACAAAATGCGGAGCAGGTCACTGGTGAGGGTACCCCACAACAACATCCTCAGCAGACGCCCGGAGAAGAAATTAAATCGCTTTTTAATGATGTCAGACAGGGCTTCGCAACTATGGCAGATAAGATCGATTCGGTCTCAACTCGGATGGACGCCATGGTCCGGACAGTAGAAGGGCACGAAACACAGCTTAAAGAGGCGGAGCAACACGTATCTGATGTGGAGGACACCACTGCCCTCGCACAAATGGACAAGCTCCTTAAGGTCATCGATGCGAAGAGTGAGGACATCGAGGCGCGAAGCAGAAGGAACAACGTAAGGATCTTAGGTATACCGGAGAGCACAAACACGGGGAAGATTGGAGGAGTATGTAGAGCGTTTACTCACGGCAGTGGTGGGTACAGAACTGTTATCCTCTCAGTTCGTGGTTGAGCGGGCACATCGGCTCTTTGGACCGCGAATACCCCCTGGCAGCACCCCTATGCCTATAATAGCTCGCTGTGAGAAGGTGGCTCTATATATACTGGACAATAAGGCAGTGCATTGCGTATGGAGTCCACAAACCCCAAAGGTTTAACAGAGGTTAAAGTCAGAACTGACCTTACTCTCCAAAGTGGTAGCTTGGTCGAGCAGTAAGGCAGTACCAGAGGACAGTAAAGCATTTGTTGTCCACACTCAGTCAGCAAAAGGTTTCACACACTCAAGAACTGAACTCCAGGTCAATTGTATTATATCCTCAGATATAGTTGTTATATTTTTAGAACCGACAGTTATAAAAATATACTTTTCCAGATACGAGTACTCTCATGTAAATACTTTGCAGAGGAGCAATAAGTTTGTACACACAATAATTACAGGATAGCTAATAAGCAATACAGTTCTGAAACACACTCTAGCATTGAGCTCAATGGGTTTTTCATAGGAAAGTACAGTTGATTACTTTATGGATTACTTTGGTAGTTCCAGGACTAGGTCGTAGATTCAGTCCTGGGGTCTAAACTGAAACCAGATTAGCAAAAACAATTTAGTTATTGTGTTGGATTTTCCTGAATATAAAGCGGTTTTAAAAGTTCACACTTAGAAACTTTTCATGATGATTCTGACAATGTTATCCAAAGGGAGGAAATTCAGGTTACAGATAAAGCACGATCGCGTTACTTTTGTAACCCAGCACTAGTCTCCTAGGGCCAGCACTGGTGGCTTAACTTAAAGCAGGTAGGTAATTGCGTTTCAGTATTTCGCACGATTTTTTAACAATATTTGCAGTTTTCAAAAGTAGACAGAAGAAATTTCATAGAAAAGCAGACAATGGGTTCCTAATGTGAAAAATACAGGTTACTAGTAAACCCGCTAGGGATTACTTTGGCGGTTCAGTACTGGGCTGAAAGGTACAGTACTGGCTTCTCTCCTGATCACAGGTGAGTATTTTCGAATTCGGACTTTGGCTGATTTTATAGGAATATTTTCAGTTTTCAAAACTTCACACTTAGAAAAAATTCGAGTCAAAATGGGTCAATGTTATCCAATGGCAGGTATGTGAATTACCGGCCTCCAGGTGAGTACTTGGTTGGTGAAGGTAAGGTTCTGGACACAGACTCAGGGGTCTCCCAAGATCAGGTAGGTACAGTTAGTTCACCCTCAGCAGCACAGGGGCGGCCGGGTGCAGAGGTAGGTAGGCCCAATATTAGTCAATGAGAGGCAGGGGTCCTTCAGTTGGTGGCGGCTGGCTAGCAGGCCACGCGGCTGTGGGAGATGGGCTCCTGGTCACTTGCTAAGGGCAAGGGGGGGAAGTAGATTAGGACAGAGAGGTCACAGCCAGCGGCACTCGGCGGCTGGGTGCAGGGTGCTTTTGAGCCGTTGGGCGCTCAATGTTATCCAATGAGGATCTTGACAAAGCAACAAAGGCTGCAGGCTCTGGGACGTGGACTCTCCGGGGGCTACCAGCACTTCGAGAGGTAAGTTGGGATGTTGGAGCACAGGTAGGTACCCCAAAGGGAGGCACAGGGGGCTGTAGGGCGCCTGGTGCAGGGGTGTCTTTTTTGGTGTCGGAAAAGCTTACCCTCGGCTGGTCGCGGTTGGGGTGGCCCCTGGTTCTGAGTCTGCAGGCTTCGGCTGGTTCGTCGAAGAGGGTCTTTGGGCACTGGACTTCGGGTCCCAGTCGCTGGGGGGACGTCCTCGTGGTCTTGGTTCGGGTGGGCCCGGCCCGTGCTCGGCTGGTCCGGAGCTTCCTGGTGGGCACCAGGTGGGTTGTTGCAGCTGAGCCTCTGCTGATGGGAGTCCCAATCTTCGAGAGGGTCAAGCAGTCAGGTCCTCTGGGTGTCCCAAGGTTGCTGTCTGCGGCGGTCGCCGGGATTAGGCAGGAGCAGGTTCCAGGATCCACAGGCCGGTAGGGCTGGGGCCAAGTCAGTTGTTGTTGTCCTGTTGTTAGCAGCTGCGCGGCGGGTCTTCTTCTTCTTGATCTTCTTTCTTCTTGTTGGTATCGGGATCTAAGGAAGGTTCAGGGAGCCCCTAAATACTGAATTTAGGGGCGTTACAGGTAGGGCAAGGGCAGGGACCAATGGGTCCCTGTCCTGGGGTGAGTATACCCCCTAGCCTGCTCCTCTCCTGTGGGAGGGGGGCAGGAGCCTAGCTGGGATTGAGCAGGAGTCCCCATCTACAAGATGGCCGGGGTCCGGTGTCTTGGTTCACCTCGCCTCCTCCACCTGAGGGGTGGAGTTGGCACAGGTTGGAACACCCCCCTTCCTGGCGTAGTTTTTCCCGCCAGAGTGGGGGTAGGCCTGGTGGGGGCTGGTTGCTGTGTACAGCAAATGGTCTGGAGAAGCTCTCAGAGGCAGTATGCCTTTGAAGCTTCCCCCCTGCCCATCCTGGGGGAGGAGACATAGCACCTCGCCCAGGATGTGCTTTGTTGCAGACCCAGGAGAGCGGGGGACTCTCCACCCAGGGGTCTAGCAGCATATCTGCTGGGTTGCAGCCTCTGCAGCCACTCAGCCCAGACGTGGATTGTCG
The DNA here is from genome assembly GCF_964261635.1 of Lissotriton helveticus. NCBI lineage: Eukaryota > Metazoa > Chordata > Amphibia > Caudata > Salamandridae > Lissotriton > Lissotriton helveticus. The sequence continues at coordinate 958,479,929 of NC_136063.1, forward strand.
GTTCAGGTTTTTGGAGGGCTTCTCTAAGATGCCCTCTCGTGCATTTTACATTAAATCCCACACTGGCATCAGTGCGGGTTTAATGTGCTGAGAAGTTTGGTACCAAACTTGTCAGTCTTCAGTGAAGCCATTATGGTGTTGTGGAGTTCGTAAATGATAACCTCCCAGCACCATATACTCTTAAATGGCAACACTGCACTTACAGTGCCCAGGAATGGCCCTGGGTACTGTAGGGGCCCAGGGCTCATGCACCTGGGCCCTCATCTCTGGCATAGGGCACCCAGCTAGAGGGGTGACTGAAGTATGCCAGGGCAGTGGGTTCTGTGGGCATGGCACACAGGGATGTGTGCCATGTCGACTCTTGCTTTAGTTCTGTACTTAGGCACTCAGCCTGCAAAGGCAGTGTGTGGGTGCCAGGCTACAGGGTCCCTGGGGGTGGCACAATAAGTGCTGCAGCCCTCAGAGGCCTTCTCTGGGCACCATGCCCTGGGTACCTAGGGTACCATTTACTAGGGGCTGACAGGTGGCCAGAGGTGCCAATTGGGTGTTTTGTTTCAGCATAGCTTTTCTTTGTAGGGAAGGAACACAGGCCCTGGGTATCTGGTTGGCAGGGACCCAGGGCACACTCAGTCAAAGTACATCAGCAGTTCATAAAAAGGTGGGGGCATACCAAGGCAAGAAAATGGCACTTTCTCACACTTGCCTACTGAACTATAGAGATAGGGATGTTGCCCTACGAGTTGCCAGGGAGAAAAAACAGCTGACGTACGATGGCATCCCGTTCACTATGTACCCGGATTTTACGCTTCAGGTGCAAGAAGACCGGCATAAGTTTGTGGGAGTAAAACAAAAACTCAGACAAGCTCAAATAGATTATGCGCTGCTCTACCCTGCCCGCCTTCGGGTCGCCCACCAGGGGTCACAAAAATTCATCACTAATCCACAGCAGGTGGAAGATTATCTGAAGCACCTCAAGCGGCAGAATAGATCTCAACTTGACCCAGAGGCCTCTTCCAGATCGCAGTCACCGGAGGAAGAATGAGCTCTAAGTCGCATGGATCTATTGACCTATGGATCTGCACCTCATGCTTCACAAATCTGGTCGGTGCACGGACTTCGTCAGGGGAGCGTGGGGTAAGACACTGAGTGGGACTGCATTATGACCATTGTACTGTTGATAATGTAAGGGAAGTGAGGTAACAATGTACTGTCGGTCACCCTCGAGTCCGTCAAGGACACTGCCATATACTTATGGTGGGTGGGCTGATGAGAGGTGTTTCGTGTGCTACCTAGGTGCATTTCCGAACTGGGAGAACCCCACTTTTCTCTTTGCTACTAAGTTGTTGATGGTTTCCATGCATCTCCAAGCAGTGTTGCGAGGGCTTGGGTTAGACCCGGTTGGTCTTCTTGGACAGATGGGAGTTGTTAAGGAGGGGGAGGGCAGCTTATTTCTGGCATGATTGGGGTGCTTCAGTAGGGGGGGGGGGAGTTTAATTGTCAAAGTGAGATAAGTACACAAATCTTCCTTATCAGTAATATAAGGTTAACCACACAGATGTTGGATCGCCTGTCAGTCCATCGCATGGGTCAGGTAGAAGATGTATGGTTAAATGGCACAGGAGGATAGTCCCACCTTAAGAGTACTATCCTGGAACGTCCGGGGTCTCGGAGACCCGAGGAACCGGAGGCAGGTACTTGCCTATCTGGATAGGCAGCAGGTCCAAGTGACACTATTGCAAGAAACGCACATAGCACCGAGCACCACCATCACCTTTGCAAGTCGCTGGGCGAGTTGCCGTGTCTTTACATCCTACTCCTCTTATGCCCGAGGAACGGCCATACTTTTCAATAAACATACAAGATTTGAGAAGATGGGAGTCCTAGAGGACTCGCAGGGAAGGTATCTCATACTATGGAGACGTCTGGGCCAGGACACGGTCACAATTGCTAACTGTTATGGGCCCAATGTAGATTGTCCAGAATTCTTCACGAATTTATGGGGTAAGATATTGGCGGTGGGTTCGACACACATTATCTGGGGGGGGAGGGCCAGGGGGGCTGGGGGGCATTGCTGGGCATCATAGCGGAAGGTGGGCTGGTGGATATTTGGAGACATATGCACCCTCTCCAACAAGAAGGCACACACTTTACATCCCATAGAGGGACCTGGGCGCGCATAGATTATTGCTTGCTAACAAGAGGATTATGCCCGACCATTCGAAATGTTGTACATCTGGCTCGGACCTTCTCTGACCACTGCCTGGTTAAGGTCTCCCGCTCACCTCCGGGGTACGATAAATCTAGGCCGAGTTGGCGCTTACAACCCATGGCACTGTTAGATAAGGTCTTCCGCACAGAGTTAGGTGACGAAATCAAAGATTTTTTTGTGCGAAATAAAGGAACGGTTGATAATATTGAAACGATATGGGAAGCATTCAAAGTCACAATTTGTGGGTACTGTATGTCTAAGAGCTTTGGGGTTCTGCGGGTTTTAAAAAACACGATATGGAGGTTGGAACGTGACTTGAAAGAGATGGAGAGGCGCATGGAGTGGGGGAGGTGGGACAAGTGCAGAAGGAGTTCTGTGCCGCTTTAACAGAATATGAGGATGCTGCGCATAGGGAGACGAAATTCCGGGGCAAATACTGGACAGCGTGGGCATATGGGGAGGGTTAGAGGCCGGGTAAGGTGCTGGCTGCCATCACTAGGCCACCTCGCTGTAGTGCGCATGTTATAGAAATTCAGGAACCAGGTAGGCCGCCGTATCGAGATTCGCAGAGTATTCTGGAGGCATTTACTGCACATTACACTACGTTATACACGTCTCAGAGAAGGGGTGGCATAGATCTAGAGGAGTTCCTGTGGGATGTATCGCTTGGGTGGCTTGGAGATACCAAGCGAAGATTTTCAAGTATCCCATTCTAACTTGACGAGATTAGAGAGGCTATTGCGCAGCTCCAGAACGGGAAGGCACCGGGGTCAGACGGCCACCCGGCTGAATTCTACAAGGCATACATTTATATCATGGCTCCGGTGCTGAAAGAGGTGTATGAAAAATCACTGGAAGTGGGCATATTACCATCCTCTATGAGAGAGGCGATAGTCACGTCCCTGTTGAAACCCCGGAAATCTCCCGAATTGTGTGATTCGTATAGACCGTTGTCTCAAAAGAATTGTGGCACAAAAATACTGGCAAAGCTCTTGGCCAATCGCCTGTCCCTGTTGCTAGATAAGCTGTGCTGCCTGACCAGTAGGGATTTGTGCCTGGTAGAACCACATCTCACAATCTCAGGACTCTTTTCTCGCTTATTCAGAATGTGGTGCCTGACTTTCCGCTTGTCACAGTCTATTTAGATGCCACAAAGGCGTTTGACTCGGTAGAGTGGGACTATTTGTTTGGGGTGCTGCGGCGGATGGGCTTCCCTGAGATATATATGTCCTGGCTTGAGTTATTGTATCGCCTCCCCATTGCGAAAGTGTTAATTAATGGATACTTGTCACATCCACTTGTGATATCTAGAGGCACTCGACAGGGGTGCACACTGTCCCTGCTTCTTTTTGCCCTGGCAGTGGAGCCTTTGGCTTGTAGACTGCGTCAGTTGCACCAGGATAAAGCGTTTCGCTGTTGTCTGCGACCACTGTTGGTGTCCATGCGCGCGGACGATATCACGCTCTATGTAAGAAATCCACAACAAAATATTAATCCTATTTTGCGTGACTTTGTGCGATTCGGTTATCTGTCAGGAATAGGCATTAATTGGGGGAAATCCCAGGTTTTCCCGCTTACGCCAGCGGTGTCTCGCTTCCCGCTGGATTTCCCAATAGAGTGGTGTGAGTCAGAGCTACGGTACCTTGGGACTCAAGTCACGAGAGATAGAGAAGAAACTATACATGCCAACTATGGTACAGCCATAACACGCCTAATTGCCAATGTCACACGCTGGATATCGCTGCCTCTCTCACTTGCTGGTAGAGCATCACTGATCAAGATGGTGGTGCTCCCTCAGTTCCTTTACTTGTTCCTTAATATCCCCTTTTCCCCGGGGCGTTTTTTCTTTAAGACATTGCGAACTGAGCTACTCAGACTGCTGTGGGGGAAGGAAGACTAGCGAGGCTTCAGTGGTCGATACTGACGAGGCCCTATGACCAGGGAGGCTTCGTTACCCAGATTTTGAGGCATACTTTCTGAGTGCGCAAGCGGACTATGCATACTATTGGGTGCACCCCCCTAGACATATGCCGCAAATAGCCGTGGCGGATTGGTTGGCTGAATCAATACCGCTTACTGGAGTGATGCAAGGCCCTGTTAGCGCACCGGCGGCATCTCCCACCACTGTGTCGGGTACAGTGGATGCATGGCACCAGATCAAAAGATTGCTTGATTTGCTACCGCTGTCGTATCACCCAGATCTCTTGCTCTTGCAGGAGAAGGGCTTTTGGGACCTTTGCAAACGCATAAATGTCATCACCTGGGGGGAATCTCTGATGGGATGTTCCGGTCTTTGGAGCACCTCCTCCAGGGGATACCAAAAAACGCCTCTAGATATATTTTTTTATGTGCATCTCAGACAAGGGATGAGGTCGATACTCACTGATTTCCCTAATGAGCCAGTAAATATCATCCCGCTTCACCAAATTTAGTGGCAGGTTTATATAAGAGTGTAAGAGAGAGTAGACCAGGACCACAAAGTGGCTCCCGCACACATTGGGGTGAGGAACTGGGGCGAGACATCACCGATGCTCAATGGCAATATGGTTGTGGGCAAACTGCGCGGATCTCAGCCAGCAGTAGGTTGCGCATTACACAATATAAGTATTTACATAGGTTATATTATACACCGGCAAAGAAACTCCGGTTTAAAATGACGGGCACGGATAGGTGTGACCGGTGCAGGCAACCGGGGGCAGACTTTCTAAACTTGGCATGGGAGTGCCCGGTCATAGGGGATTACTGGGAGCAGGTGTTGACGGCGCTAAATAGCATGATAGGCAGGGTCATTGAGAGGAATCCACTACTCACCTTACTGGGACATACGGCGCAGATACACGCTTCATACAGGCAGTTTGTTGCACTCTCATTACTCCTGGCTAAGCGGAGAGTGGCCTGTAGGTGGGGTAGGGGTCGGGCTCCGAAGTTTAAGGAATGGATGTCTGACCTACTATACTGCCAAAAGCAAAATACAACATATGCTGAGTTACTACCATTATCCTCCAAGCCCAAGGACATCTGGGGGCCCCTCCAGGAGTATGTTCTATTGCACAGTGATAAGGAGCCTCAGGGTGACTCTCCACATTCTATATAATATTCCTGTTGTAGGAACTTAGGCAATGTAAGTGCCCCGGATACAGTTTGTTCATTTGTCTGTCAACACATCAACTGTACAGGTCAGTGCCAAGTGATACTTATCCTAGGACCTATGTTTTGTGATGATATTACATGTTTCCTGAATGATATCATGTGTGTTGGCCATGGAGGGAGTGGGTTCATATGATTTCGTACTGATTCACTGTGACAATGTTTGGTTATGCTTCACTGAGAGATGTAAATTGAAAACTATAAATAAAGTTTAAAAAACAAACAAAAAAAAAACCTGTCAATTCACTGGAGTATATGCCACCTTCACCTGCAAACTCACCTCCTGGCGCAGTGGTGGTTGGGGCATGGAGTACTCTTGGATGCTGAGGGTTCTTGGGGTCCAGGAACCCCTTCTGTTTCCTCCAGTAAGTCCCAGACAGCTGGATTGCTGAGAGGACTTGGAGGCCACGCCCCCTTTCTCCACTCTTCGAACGTCCTCTTAGCGCAATGCTGATGGGGTGGGGGATGACTTCCCCATGCCTCCTGAGGACCTCAGGAAATACCCCTCCTGTTACCTCCATTAAGTCCCACACAGCGGGATTGCTAGGAAGTCTTCGGAGGACATGCCCCCTCTGCAAACGCAGCTCGTGGTGCATTACTCATTGGGGGATGAAGTCCCCTTTACTCCTGAGGCATCTTGGGGGCCAAGAAGACCTCCTGGTACCTGTAAGTCCTACACAGCGGGATTGCTGAGAGCTGGTTGGGCCCACCCCCTTTCTCCACCACTATGCAAACGCGACTACTACTTCAAAAACCATAAAAATTCACTATAAAAAAACAAAGGTTACAGGGACGGTATTTATAACCTCACATATTACATCATTCATGACCTGGTCCTGGCCAATGACAATACTGATGACATCATCCAGTGAGTTTTAAAAAAAAGTTTGACCATTAAATATATTTACCAAGATGTATTGGTGAATCAGTTGGTGTATGAGTGCCTGATTAAATGATTCAGTGGGTGTGTGACTAACTGTATAAGTGAGTGATTAGGTTTCTCAGTGAATGTATGGGTGAGCGACTGGTTGTGTGAATGTCTGTATCTGTCTATTAGTTGGTGTCTAAGTGACTGCATGGGTGTGTGAGTGGGTACGTAAGGTTCTGTATGGTGAGTGGTTGTCTGAGCACCTTTATGGGTGTCTGAGTGTCTGTGTGGGTGAGGGGGTGACTGCCTGTATGGATGAGTGAGTGGGTGAGTCAGTGGCTGTGTAGGTTATGGAGAGTATGTGTGAGGGGCTGTATGGGCGAGTGTGTCTGTGTATGGCTGTGAGCGAGTGCATGTGTCATGGTATATGGGTGAGTAACTAGGTATGTGAAAGGCAGTATAGGTGAGTGATGGGGTATGTGACTAACTGTATCGGTGAGGGAGTGAATGAGAAAGTGGCTGCATGGGTGAGTGTGTGCTTATGTCAGTGACTATAGGTTAGTACGTGTTAGTATCTGTGTGAGTGAGTGTATGTGTAACTGTATGGATAAGTAAGCGGCTGTGTGAGGGGCTGTATGGGTGTGAGTAGCTCTATGGCTGATGGACTGTGGGTCTATGGGTGTATGAGTGGATATATCAGTGGCTGTATTAGGTAGGTGTGTGAGTGGCTGTATCGGTGAGTGAGTGGATGTGTTCTATGAATCAGTGAGTGGCTGTGCAAGTACTGGTCACTGACCATGTCATGAGTGATTATATATATATATATATATATATATATATATATATATATATATATATATATATATATATATATATATATATATATATATATATATATATATATATATATATATATATATATATATATATATATATATATATATATATATATATATATATATATATATATATATATATATATATATATATATATATATATATATATATATATATATATATATATATATATATATATATATATATATATATATATATATATATATATATATATATATATATATATATATATATATATATATATATATATATATATATATATATATATATATATATATATATATATATATATATATATATATATATATATATATATATATATATATATATATATATATATATATATATATATATATTCCAGCTCCAAAGTACAAAGGAGCACCCGGACCGCATAACTGCCAAAGCCTCTGAAGAGAAGTGGGGACACTTCGAAACGCGTCAGGCATCCAGGGCAGTTTGAACAGTTAAAGGATATCGTTGTGTTGGAGGCGTGCTTACCATTCAAGGCTCCTTGTGTGCAGCTGAGGTCCGGGTGCTTCTTTGTACGTTGGGTACTTCGGAGCTGGAATATTTACGCGGCGACCCATGCCGCGGAAGGAGCACCACCCTGAAAGAACCGGGGGCCATGCGGTCTTGACTACAGGCCGAGAACATGGGACAGCAGCGTATGGATTTTGCACGAATTCCACACAGCGAGGCCCATCTGTGGGCTTGAAAAGTTACCAACTGAACATTAGAGCGACGTGAGGCACTACAAGTCCCATAAGTCCCATCCAGGGCGTGCATCTAAGCAAGAAGGGGTGTGGTGCCTCAAGCGCTCCTTCATAACTGCCAAAGCCTCTGAAGAGAAGTGGGGACACTTCGAAACGCGTCAGGCATCCAGGGCAGTTTGAACAGTTAAAGGATATCGTTGTGTTGGAGGCGTGCTTACCATTCAAGGCTCCTTGTGTGCAGCTGAGGTCCGGGTGCTTCTTTGTACGTTGGGTACTTCGGAGCTGGAATATTTACGCGGCGACCCATGCCGCGGAAGGAGCACCACCCTGAAAGAACCGGGGGCCATGCGGTCTTGACTACAGGCCAAGAACATGGGACAGCAGCGTATGGATTTTGCACGAATTCCACACAGCGAGGCCCATCTGTGGGCTTGAAAAGTTACCAACTGAACATTAGCGCGACGTGAGGCACTACAAGTCCCATAAGTCCCATCCAGGGCGTGCATCTAAGCAAGAAGGGGTGTGGTGCCTTAAGCGCTCCTTCATAACTGCCAAAGCCTCTGAAGAGAAGTGGGGACACTTCGAAACGCGTCAGGCATCCAGGGCAGTTTGAACAGTTAAAGGATATCGTTGTGTTGGAGGCGTGCTCCCCATTCAAGGCTCCTTGTGTGCAGCTGAGGTCCGGGTGCTTCTTTGTACGTTGGGTAATTCGGAGCTGGAATATATATATATATATATATATATATATATATATATATATATATATATATATATATATATATATATATATATATATATATATTCACTGAAAAAACCATAGGTTATAGTCCATATATAGTTAGGGATTAGCATTTACAAAACCTTATTTTACTCGCACAAAACCATTGAAATTCGCATATATAGTTAGTTGCGCTAACTATATATCGCGCACCCGCAATCCACTGCTGATGATGTCACATATTACATCATTCATGACATGGTCAGTGACATCACTGATGACATCACTGATGACATCACTGATGACATCACTGATGACATCACTGATGACATCTCAAATGACATCACTGATGACATCATTGATGACATCATCCAGTGACTGTGTGTTTCTGTAAAGTTTAAATATGTTTGATATATTGAAGAATGAGTGGATGTATAAGTGTCTGGATGAAGGATTTAGTAGGTGCATGACTGACTGTATGAGTGAGTGAATAAATGTGTCGTACTAAATGCATGGGTTAGTGACTAAACTGTCTGAATGTGTGCATCAGTATGTCTGTTGTGATGTAAACTGCTGCATGTGTTGATCATTAGCTATACGAGAGGCTATATGTGTTATTGATTGGTTGCCCAAGTATTTGTATGGGAGATTGAGTTTGTGTGGGGGTGGCTGGGAGGTGTGTGACTCTGTGCATAGATGTGTGAGCAGTTGATTCACTAGGTGTATGAGTTCAAGAGTGCATGTGGAAACAGCTACATGGGCGGTTGACTGTGTGCATGAGTGTATTGATGAGTGAATGGATATCTCAATGCTACATGTCATAGTAAGTACATATGTAAAACACAGTACATGTGAGAGTTGGCATATATAAATAACTGTGCATGAGAGCCACTGAATGTGTGAGTGGCTGTATGGATCATTGTGAACTTGTATCAGGGATTGTATAAGAGAGTAAATATGTGTTAGTATATGTTTGAATAAGTAAGGTGTGTATAACTGTATAGTTAAGGAAATGGAGGTGAGATTGTTTCTTTGCATGACTGACTAGGTGTGTGAGTAACTCCATGGATGAGTGACAGTGTGTGAGTGTCTGTATACACTGAGTGTATCTAAGGTTATATTAGAGTCTGAAGAGGTTCATCGTATTAGCACAAGAATGATGTCAAATGAGATGTCATCAGTGATGTCACTGACCATGTCATGAATGATGTAATATGTGACATCAGCAGTGGATTGCGGGTGCGCGATATATAGTTAGCGCAACTAACTATATATGCGAATTTCAATGGTTTTGTGCGAGTAAAATAAGGTTTTGTAAATGCTAATCCCTAACTATATATGGTCTATAACCTATGGTTTTTTCAGTGAATTTTCAAGGTTTTGTAAATGCTAATTCCTAACTATATATGGTCTCTAACCTATGGTTTTTTCAGTGAATTTCAATGGTTTTTTAATAGCAAATATCATTAGCTGTCGAATGTCAAGTACGTGGTAAGTAAAAACATTTTCGTGTTTATGCACACTGATCTGCTTTGAATGCTGCCCCCCCCTCATTTCTATTAGGAGTACTCTCTCTTTGCAGATAGTGAAGGGTAGTTAACGCAGGCCTTTGCCCCCGTTGTAATCCGTCGTGCCTGCTTCTCTCTCCATTTGATTGATTGTTATCCAAGCATTTACTGTTTTAGAATTGGTTCTCTTTGGTTCATTCTCTATTTACAAACAAGCACAGAGTCGCAATACTCTGTTTAGTCTTTGCAGATAGTGAAAAATCGTGTAAAAAAACAAAAGGAATCGAGCAAAATCAGTAGGCCACTAATGGGATCTCTTTTTGACCTCGCTAAAATAGAAACATTAGGAACAACCCCTCATGAGAAATACGAAACTAGTGAGATGAACTGAGCTCCACACCATGATGGCTGCAAGACAGCTCGGCTCCGCCACCCACCCCGCCCAAAATAACGATAAACTCTATGCAAATATTACAAATATATACAACACACCAGCAAAGTAACAGGGTAAAACATTTTATTAAATAACTATTTACATAACTATGTTATACTTTTTGTTGCCCGTTCCGGCTAGCTCAATCGATCGAGCATGAAACTCATGCACTCTGATAGTTCAAAGTTTTGAGGAGTGCTTGTTAGACTGTCTGAAGCTTATTTGCACCTGCTACAGCTTCACTATTCTCAATGTAAGTGGGGGCTGTTTGAGGACGTGACTGCATTTGAAAACAATGTGATGCGGTGCCTCCCTGAACCGCTTGACGGAGGCCCCCGAGGGACGGTGTGATGGCGCGGACTCGGAGGGGGCGCTTGGCTCTGGCCCCCTCCCCAAGTCGTGTTGCCCTGGTGTGGCCTGAGATCGCCCCCGACATAGGTGGCCGGCTCCCGGGGTCAAGCGGAACTTTTTGCCTTTTGGTGACTCTTCCATTCTTGACCTTGTCCCACAATCCGTTTGACCTAAAGACACGCTGTAGTGGGGCGCCCCTTTACCGTTTCAGTTGCCATTTCGCCCGCTTTTGCTACACTGTGCCTCTTCCGCTATTCAGCTGTTTACCGCCCGCTCTTGCGACTACAGCGTCTCGCTCACCATGTAGTTGAGTTGCTCCCGCTCTTGCGGTGCAGCGATAGGCGGCTGCCACAGGACTCTCAAAATGGCGGCCGGCTCTTCAGATTTGGGCGTGGTCCACTAAAATGGCCCTGCGACACCTTGGAACTCGGACGCTTGTCTGCTAGGGCTTGGGCTCCATTCTCCAAAGCGTCCCCTCAGCCTTGAAGATTCTACAAAAGTCTTGGGGGCCCCCGACTCCCGCAGGCTTCTGGTGGGGAGCGGCTGCCATGATTGCTCGTGGAATGGCCACGACGGAGCTACGAGATGGTGGTGCTCTCATGCTGACGCCAGCTTCAGTCTGAAACATCCAGAAACACTGTAGACTACCAATTCGATCAGTTCCGGTAGCGCCCCAACGTGACCCGGTAGAGAAGAACTTGCCCTCCCCTCTTTGACTGATGGTTCTTGTTGCCTGTCCCTTCTGTTGTCATTTAACAGAACTATTTAGCCTGCTGTAAGGGGTTGTGTTCCGACCGCTGGTTGGTGGAGACATTTTGACTATATTCTGGACCTGCGTTGTCGCGTAATGCGTCATATGACGCGCCGCGTTAGCGCATCCGGAAGTGCTCCGGTGCGCGAAGCGCAGCTTCCCGGAAGCGATCCGGGGCGCGGCGCGCAGCGCGTAACGTAAGCATAACAGGTCATGTGACTTGTTAATAAAACTTTTCATTGGTTCATTTTACTTTTCTTATTCTAATGATGAAAGGCTTGGTCATATGACCTAAAAATTACACTTTTTATTACTTTCGAACATTTTTTCTTAAACATATATGTTATAATGTTCCAGGCTAATGTACTTTCCCGGAAAATTTACAACTGTCCTGCAAGTAAAATATATTCCTTTTTCGAGAAAAAGGGCGTTTCTTCGTCCCATGACTGAGCCGTTGAGCAAAAGAGGCTCGGCCTGCTGTCTTAGTCGCCGATACGCCTGAATATCAGATTCTTATCGATCACTTTATGTTGCAGGAGTAGAAAACACAACAGCCCTTGACCATTTATCTTTACTGCGTTCCTGCGTATTATACCTTTTACCCTTCATGTAATTGGACTGCTTTATTTCACTTGCCTTTTACTGATTCGAAAACAGTGACTATTATTAAAAACTTTACCAATGTAAATACTACTACCATGTTTTCTTTTAAAAACCTTTATTGTGAAAATGTCAGTATACAAATACGGGCCTATAACCACGTGGGCCGGCCACGGAGCAAACTGTAATCGTATATGATGAGGAGACATTTACACTGTAGAGGAACGTAACGGGCGGGCCATTAGGTTGCAAGAACTAAGGTGTCTAACAGTTGCGGAATCGGTGGACGTACATTTTATAATTAAAATACGACAGGGCCAGTTACAATAAAATTATCTAGATATTCATTTGCGGGCAAGTACCATGGGTGACGTTAATTCGAACTTTCAATAGTACAGTAATCAATAACACATCAGAACTTAATATCAATAGGGATGTCGAAATATTCAATCAATTCTCGTCCCCGCCCGCCATGTGCTTCAAAACTGCATATGTATCTCGTGATATCAAGGTTGTGCAACCAGTACACAACAAGGAGTTACGAGTCCCATTTATTCCGGCGCCATTTTGGGCGAGGACGGGCAGGTCCAGGATATAGTCAAAATGTCTCCACCAACCATCGACTATGATGATGTTCATATGCTGTATTTATTAGAGTAACACTCATCTGTCCACATGATTTGCCACAATCTAAACATGCCATTTTAATCTTTCCAAAGTTCTTCTGAATATTTGGGACCGTTTCCCTTGCCTCTGATGCTGTCAGTGCCACTTCTTTGGTGAATGTACTGGCAGGTCGGGGGTTGTCCTCCAAATCTCTCTTTTGTGCAGCACTATAATTAATCGGTGCCACCTCTCCATATGACGATGCATGGTATAATTACCATAACTATATTTTTTTTCGGTTCCTCTGGAGAGTACATCGTGGCAGATGAGGCAGGTAATGTACCGGGCATTTACCTTTTTTGCATGTAGAGGAAAGGAAAAAAAATTCGAGCGTCCGAGTTCTAAGGTGTCCCAGGGCCATTTTAGTGGACCAGGCCCAAATCCAAAGAACAGGCCGCCATTTTGAGAGTCCTGTTGCAGCCGCCTGTCGCTGTAGCAGCAAGAGCGGGCGAAACTCAGCTAGACGGCGCTCCACTGCAGATGAAGTGCCTCAACCTGGAGAGGCTCGTTTGCGCCGCCTCCCCCGAACCCCCCCCCTTCGGGCACCCCACGCCGTCTTTCGGCGCAGCATTGTAGGATGGCCACACCAGTGCGGCAACTTGCTAGACACCACCTCGGTGCCATCCGGATCTCGGCGCCCCACTGCAGATGAAGTGCCTCCACATGGAGAAGCGGGAGAGGCTCGTTTGCGCCGCTTCCCCCCCCCCCCCCCCCCCCCCTTCGGGCACCCCACGCCGACTTTCGGCGCAGCATTGTAGGATGGCCACACCAGTGCGGCAACTTGCTGGACACCACCTTGGTGCCAACCGAATCTCAGCGCCTTGTGGTGTCTTCCATTCCGAAAATATTGTTGGCAGCATTTTGAAAGGAAAGATAAACAGCCGTTTGTGGCCCTCACTACACCGTTCTCCTAGTGAGTCTCACATTGTTACATTTAGGAAGAATGTTGAAGAGTAGTATGTTGAAAATCTGAAGCCATTGTTCTACAAACTCTCAACCAGCCTTGGATGGAAAAATCCTGAAGAATGTACAAACTGAAAACCAGTTTTTGTCTGTATAGCATCAGCAGCAACGCTTGAGTCAGCTTTGTGTGAAGCCGCCATTTTGATTCAATCAATAGCGTCCCCCTGCACACATTCAGGGACCTGGTCGTGTCTTCAGGTCAAACGGATTGTGGGACAAGATGCACAAAGGAAAAGGAAAAAAGTTCCGCCGGACCCCGGGAGGCGGCCGCCTATGTCATGGGCGATCTTAGGCCACACCAGGGCAATAGTGAAGCTGCAGCAGGTGGAAATAAGCTTCAGACAGTGTTACAAGCGCTGCTCAGAACTCTCAACTATGACACCACCTCGGTGCCATCCGGATCTTGGTGCCTTGTGCTGGTTCCGGCCTATTCACACATCGGTCCGCTACTGACGCCACCTCACAGGCCAACGGGGCACCCCACGCCGACTTTCGGCGCAGCATTGTAGGATGGCCACACCAGTGCGGCAACTTGCTGGACACCACCTTGGTGCCATCCAGATCTCCGCGCGTTGTGCTGCCTTCGGCCTATTCGCCGCAAGTGCGCACGCAACTCAGCTGCATAGCGAGTGAAACACCAAGGGGCGCCCCACTGCAGCCGAGGAACCTCCATCTTGGGGGCGACGCACAGCATCACATTGCTTTCCAATGCAGTCAGATCCTCAAACAGCCCCCACTGACTGACGCGAACTCACAGGCCAACGGGGCGCCCCACGCCGACTTTCGGCGCAGCATTGTAGGATGGCCACACCAGTGCGGCAACTTGCTGGACACCACCTCGGTGCCATCCGGATCTTGGCGCGTTGTGCTGCCTTCGGCCTATTCGCACATCGGTCCGCTACTGACGCCTCCTCACGTGCCAACGGATTTTCTACGCTTTTTATAGCCCTATGCCGCATAACAGGTCATGTGACTTGTTTATAAAACTTTTCATTGGTTCATTTTACTTTTGGTTTCCTAATGATGGAAGGCTTGATCATATGACCTAAAAATAACACTTTTCATTGGATTAAAACATTTTTTTTCCCCAAACGATGAAAGCCCCACCTTGTTTCTGGATGTTTCAGACTGAAGCTGGCGTCAGCATGAAAGCACCACCATCTCGTGGCTCCGTCGTGGTCATTCCGCGAGCAATCATGGCAGCCGCTCCCCACCGGAAGCCTGCAGGAGTCGGGGACCCCAAGACTTTTGTAGAATCTTCAAGGCTGAGGGGACGCTTTCGAGAATGGGGTCCAAGACCTAGCAGACAAGCGTCCGAGTTCCAAGGTGTCCCAGGGCCATTTCAGTGGACCAGGCCCAAAAAGGAAAGAGCCTGCCGCCATTTTGAGAGTCCTGTGGCAGCCGCCTATCGCTGCACCGCAAGAGTGGGCGCAACTCAGCTGAATGGCGGATTTTGGCACAGTGTACCAAAAGTGGGCGGAATGGCAACTGAAACCGTAAAGGGGCGCCCCACTACAGCAGACGAGCCTCCACCTGGGGAGGCCCGTTCACGCCGCCTCACCCCCCCCCCGCACCTGGGTGCCGTCCAGAACTCAGCACGTTGTGCTGCCTTGGGACTATTCGCACAAAACACAGCTACTGACCATTGTTGCTTCTTTTTTCAAAAAATGTTTAAATGTATTTACTGTTTTTGTTGCGTTGTATATATTTATAAGTTATTAAAGTTTTATAATCCTACTACTTTGTTGGAGTGCTATATATTTTTAATGTGACACATAATTGTAAAAACTTTGATGTACAAAGAGGCATCCCTGGAATCTTCCGCTTCAGGCTCGGTCCCCTCCCCAATCACAATACAGGATGGTTTTCAGATAGTAGGAACGCGTGTGGTGTGACGGATCTCATCGGGTGGGGGCCTTGATCTACTGTAACTCCTTTGAAGAGGGGTGATTCTTTACAGCTGGGGCCATAAACTACATCTGCAGGGCTAGGTGATAGCCTGGGACCGGCCTGGACAATCGGACACAGAGGAAGAGGAGTGTCAGAGGGTGCGGTAGTGAATAGGGCGAAAGGGAGGTGTCGGGCGGGCACAGGGTGTGATTCTCAAGGAAGAGCAGCGCAGATGGGGGGAGGTTTATTGCCCATGCATAAGACAGAGAGCGGGGGTGACCAGTGCCTGGGGGAGATGCTTGCGAGGGTGGGGAGCCATGCTAAGGATCGACAGCGTGCAGAGAGTGGGTCTGGTCAAGGCATCTAAAATGGCTGCCGTGCACGACAAAAGTGTGACATTTGAAAAAAGGCAAGATGGCGCAGACAATGTTTATCAACACTTCCTGATTTCCTTCGAATCGAACGTTAACAGACGTTATCTCTCCCACACTACCGGTCCCCCTGGGCTTAAACACCGAGATGGTAGGGACTGCATCCCGTGGAGATAGGCCGAGACGTCACTCAGCAGAAAATAAAATAAAAAAGTCTATAAACATACAATAAGTTAAAAGTCAATCATTCTTGTTTCCTTGTAGTACGCTCCCCAGTCCGCTTTCCGTTACGCGTACCGGGCGCACCCCACGAAAAAAAAAATATATATATATATTTTTTTTTTTTGCCCCGCGGGGCATTTTTAAAGCCTCCACAGCAAACATAGGGGGTCAGGGAGGATCTACTATGCCCCCTTATGGTCATTTCCCCCTTTGTTTTGGCCTCCTCTTGTCTCTCGATCCTACCGAGAGACAAGATGGCGGCCGCTCCGGACTGTTTAGAATGTTGACAGACACCGGAGAGCCAATCAGCTTCGCTTCGCGAAGTTCCGTTACGCGTCAAGTACGCGAACCGGAGCGCTAACCGGAGCGCTGTTACAGATATATATCTTTTTTTGAACGTTAATTTCTCAAAATCCACTGGAGCACATATATTGAGACCTAGCAAAGGCACATCGGGCTAACAGTCCCTACAATTTTGCCAAGTTTTGTGCAAATCCATTCAGCCGTTCGGGCTAAAAGTGAGGCCAACCGCCCTATGGAAATTAACATTGGAAAAACGCGTTTTGGGACCCCCCTTTTTTCTCGGCCCCCCCTTGATGAACCCCCCCAAATTTTCAGGGGCTGCTCAGAAACAAAATGTTCCATTTTCCTGAAAATTTCAGCCAATTCCGTCCACAAACGCCAAAGTTATTAGACATAGAATTTTCAAAAATCCCATAGAGAAAAAATCCTAACTATATATACCTACTGGCGACCGCCAGTAGGTAATATATATATATATATATATATATATATATATATATATATATACATATATGCAGATTTTACACAGAAGTTTGTTTTGCTTTGTACAGATTCCTCTTGACTAACCCAGTTTCAATTTTGAGGTAACCATTTGTTTGAGGTATATGAGCTGCAGATCTCACACTGAGCATTAGATTGCCATCTAGTGTTTGGCTCGGATGATTGCATGTTGTTTTCGTCTTGGAAGAAGTCTTTGTCGTCACGAGATAGGTGACTCCTCCGGGCATCAATTCTATCTTTAGATAGTTTTTTTCTGCCACTGGGTTCGGATGTAACTTTTCTGCTCCGGTTTCAAATCTACTTTCTAAAGTAGTTCGACGTGAAAAAACTTACCTAAAATCTTCAGATTAACTTTTACACATCTCAACCTTCGACTCGACTTCATCAGCTCGATTCCGGTCGTCGGCGCGGGCCGTTGGGCCTATCCACGCCGTAAGGCCTACAGCTCATGCAAAGGACACCATTCAAGAAATGCCTCCAGTGTGGAGCAACATTTCCACACAGTGACCATCACAAGGTCTGCAACCTGTATTTGTCACCTGAACAAGATGAGTCTACCTGTTCAGCCTGCGCATCCTTTCGATCCAAGAAGACCATTCGAGATCAAAGAGCTCGTCGACACATCATGCAGAGATCAGCTCCGGAACCAGTGGACATCTTCGACGAAGATCCAGATGTCCCAGAAGATGATTTCGAAGATCTCGAAATCGTATTTGAGGTAGATGACTCAGATGACTCCATGACTCCATCACAACAAGTGAGTACTACTGCCCCTACCCCAACCCCCCCACCGAAATCGAAGGCTATGGTCAACACTCCACCTGCAAGGCCCAATCGTGACCGAAAACGTACTTCAGGAGCCCCGCCCTTGAGCCCGGCTCCGAAGAAAATTGAAAAGCCTTCCGGTAGCTGGGGATGTGCCGATCCCACCAGTGCCGGCAGCACCAAAACCGAATGAAGTCCCGTCTCCGAAACCAGGTCCGACCGTGTCGACTTCGACTTCAAAAAATAAATCGGGTCCAAAAACTCGCAAGCCCGTAGACAAGCTGACTTCGGACGCTTCCGTACCGAAGAAACCAGCTTCAGCTCCGAAACCAAGATCTTCAAGCCAAAACCTACGCCAAAGGACTCTGTCACGCCTCCTAAGGCTAAGGACAAAGACAAGCAACAACCCTGCTAGGAACCGAAAAAATCGGTGCCAAAAGTGGTTTCTCAGGAAGAGGAGCTTTTTCATCCAGATCCTAAGCAGAAAAAGATCTACATTGATCCTGAGACAGGACAGGTCACCACTGCACCATATAGAAAGAGGAAGTTTGACACAGCACCTGTTCCTCCAGTACCTGTGAAGAAGGACTCTGACACATCACCTATGCACCCTTCTTCTCCTATACTTCCTTCTAACCCAACTCCTCTTCCTAAACATAGAACACCTCAAAATTCTCCACCTCATTTTTCTCCACCTCATACACCTCCTCATTATGATGATGATATAGGGGGAGGGGGTGACCCAGATGACCCTTTTACGTACCCAGTGGATTCACCTGATTGGGAGTACCCTGTCCTACAGGACATACCAGACATCCCAGATCCATCCCAGATCCACACACATACCCCTCAAAACCATCTCCTCCAGAAGATAATATTGGTTTTGGACATTTAATTAATAGAGCTGCCATCTATCATGGTCTCACAATGCACTCAGATGAGGCAGAAAATGATTTTGTTATTAGATACTATTGAACAGTCCCAAAAGTCAGTACAAATCTTACTTCTGCTTAAAGGAGTCATTAAACATACCCCCGAAGTGTTTAAAGATCCGGTACGTGCCAGAATTCTAAACCCCCAGAATAGAAAAAAAGAAGTATAGGCCTGCCCCTGGAGATCCTGCCTACATTAAAGGACAGCTACCCTTAGATTCTCTAGTCGTTTCCAATGCTAGAAAGCGTGCTAACTCCCAAACCTCAGGAGAAGCACCACCTCCTGATAAAGAGTCTAAAATGCTAGATGCTTCAGGTAAAAGAGCAGCTGCCCAAGCAGCCAATACCTGGCGCATAGCAAACACTCAAGCACTGCTCGCAAAATATGACGGAGCCCATTACGACCAGTTAGAAACACTACTTCAACATTTGCCTGCCAACATAAGACACAAGCAAATGATCTAATCCAAGAGGGTAAGCTAATCTCAAAAGCATCAATGAAATGTGCACTTGATGCAGCAGACACAGCCTATCGAGCAATAAATCCAGTATCATCCTTAGACGCTACGCATCTCAGGTTTTAAACAAGAGGTCCAGCCTACTATTCTTAATCAGCCATTTAACCAACAACTTCTTTTTGGGCCGGCTGTTGACACTACACAAGAAAAGATGAAAAAAGACACTAAGACTGCCAAATCTATGGGAGCTCTACAGTCCCCACAAACACGAGGTTCCTTTCGTCGCTCCTATTACAGAGGAGCCTCTAAGCAAATGGGAGCAGACATCTCATCTTCCTTTAAAGCCAATACACAAACATCCCCCAACAGAGGATATTTTAGAGGCGGATACAGAGGAAACAACAACAAGGGAAGAGGTTGAGGTAACCACACCAATCGTACCTTTCCCACCACAAAACAGTGACTTCCTTTCGCTCCCCCACAACATTCTACTCCTGTCGGGGGGGGGGGGAGATTAGCACAGTTCCTACCTGTCTGGAATTCCATCACAACAGACAAGCGGATGAGACAAATTATCCAGTATGGTTACTACCTAGAACTTACAGCTACCCCTCCACACGTACCACCCAGACAGCGTCCCATGTCTACAGAACATCTTACGCTACTAAAACAAGAGGTTCTCTCATTGCTTAAAAAAAGACACAATAGAGATAGTTCCATTACAACATCAGGGAACAGGGGTTTACTCACTGTACTTCCTAATACCCAAAAAGGATGAGACCCTAAGACCAATTCTCGATCTCAGGCCTCTCAATCTATATATACGCTCAGATCATTTCCACATGATCACTTTACAACAAGTGCTTCCACTGTTACAACAAGGCGATTTCCTTGCCACACTAGATCTCAAGGACGCCTACTTCCACATTCCCATACATCCTTCTCACAGGAAGAATCTAAGGTTTGTACTAGAAGGACAACACTATCAGTTCATAGTCCTTCCATTCGGGGTGACGTCTGCACCCAGAGTGTTCACAAAGTGCCTTGCAGTAGTAGCAGCACATCTCAGAAGACAACTGCTCGGTGTTTTATCAGCCAGTTGTCTAGATATGAGAAAACATGGGTCATTCAATCAGTGTGCTCAAAACACTCATCAAACCATTCAGACATTCAGTCTGCCCTCACCATAGTACTGGATAATATCCATATGTGTGTGGATGGGGGACAGACCTCCCTCCTGTTCCTCTTAGACCTTACAGCCACCTTTGATACCCTTTCTCCCTCAGTGCTAACATCTCGCCTGAGGGAGATTGGGGTTCAGGGGGAGGCATTAGCTCTACTCACCTCTTTCCTCGATAAACGAGAGCAAAGAGTGAAGCTGGGTAAATTTCTATCTCCATCCCTGTCTGTGCAATGTGGGGTCCCTCAGGGGTCGGCGTTAAGCCCGACCCTTTTTAACATCTATGTGACCCCCCTTGCCAGACTAATTAGATCTTTTGGGATGGAGGTAGTTTCCTATGCGGATGACACCCAGATCCTCGTCTCTCTCTCCCAGTCAGTTACTCCGACTGCCTCCAATTTTAGATCTTGTATGGAGGCCGTCGGACAGTGGATGATTCACAATTCGCTGAAACTGAATGGGGAGAAGACCGAGGTGATGGTGTTTGGAGGTCAGGGGGAGGTATGGTCAGCCGATTGGTGGCCAGATTCACTGGGAGCATGTCCTGTCCCTGCTGCATCTGCTAAAAATCTCGGGGTAGTGATCGATCCTACCCTCAGTATGTGTCAACAGGTAAACAGGACCATTTCCACCTGTTGGGGCATCCTTCGCATACTGAGGAGGATCAGGCACTATCTTTCGCAGCAAGCTAGCAAACAACTGGCAGTGGCTCTAGTTGGCTGTCGCCTGGACTACTGCAATGCGCTGTATGCGGGACTGAATAAAAGCCTGCTGCAGCGCTTGCAGGTGGTCCAGAACGCAGCGGCTAGGTTTGCTTTGGACGTACCTCGAGGCACCTCGGCCACTCTGGCCAGAAAACTGCTTCATTGGCTCCCCATGGAGGATCGCATCCTGTTTAAAACCCTGTGCCTGATCTATAGGGCTCTAGCAAGAAACAGCCTTATAGGAATTGGATCCATCTTGTCCTGTTATAGTCCTTGCAGGAACTTACGTTCCTCTAACAAGGCTCTTCTATCATTCCCGCGTATCCGAAGAGCTAGATGGGGAGGTAAAGCCTTTTCCAACTTGGCACCCAAGTGGTGGAATGTTCTTCCTGTGGAATTGAGGTCCCTCCCCACCCTACAGTTATTTAGAAAGGTCCTGAAGACCCGTCTTTTTGCGCTCGCATACTTGTAGTTTGATCTGCCATCTTTTTGATTTATTTTGTTAGGCGCCTTGATACCTTAGGGTTTTAGTTGCGCGATATACATTTTCAAATCAATCAAATCACATTACATAACTTGGGGTTCACAATAAACTACACCAAGTCACATCTCCAGCCCTCTCATATACACCAATATCTGGGGGCTACAATAAACACCTCTACAGCTCTAGCTTAGCCCAGCCAGGATAGCGAGCATTCAAGCCTTAGTCACAAAATTTCAAGATCAACACTCTCTCCCAGCCAGAGTGTTCATGCAACTCATAGGCATGATGGCATCTTGCATTTTTATTGTGCAATATGCAAGACTTCAAATGTGTCCCTTACAAGAATGTCTTGCACATGTAAATGTAAATGTAGTATACTTGTAAAGCGCACAGCTGCCCCAGCAACGGGGCGTCCCGGCGCTGTGTATAACTCTGGGGAACCCGTCCTGGCTTTCCCTGTGGGATGGTCCCTTGCTGGGAGTCCCCAAGGTGGAGCCAGGCATCCCCGGAATTGGTGGGGCCGTTGTGGAGATTAGGCAAGCTAATGCCCAGAGTTGCCGAGTGGAACCCCTGATTATAGTAAGCACCGAAGCGAGAATTATCGAGTCCGTTGACCAAGGTCCACGACCCTGCCGCGTCGGGAACTGAACCCTGGTCCCGGGCTGACTTCTGCTCTCAGGCCTGCCGCCTCTAACCAGTGAGCCACACTACTCCACATCAGTGGAATCAGGCTCTAGGACAACTTACAGATCTGGTGTTGGTGGACAGCCGCACACATCACTCTCTGCAGTGGTGGAACACCAAAAACGTGTCCAGAGGGCGTACGTTCCTCTAACCTGTTCCACAGATAGTACTTACAACAGATGCATCCCTCACAGGATGGGGAGCTCATCTCCTAGACCATAAAACTCAGGGAAGATGGACCACTCAACAAAAAGTGCTCCACATCAATCACCTAGAGCTGCTAGCAATATTCCTAGCACTAAAGTCTTACCAAGTACATGTACAGAACAAAGCTGCCTTGATCCGGATGGACAGCATGACAGCCATGTACTACATACAAAAACAAAGAGGCACACATTCTCTGCAAATGTCCCAGCTTGCACAAAACATTAGGAGATGGGCCATTCCACAAAAAATATATCTACTAGCCGAACACCTTCCAGGAGTTCACCATCAGATTGCAGATCTGTTAAGTCAACAGACACTACAGATCCACGAATGGGAACTACATTGACAAGTTCTTCTACCATTTTTCCACAAGTGGGGCCAACCATACATAGATCTATTCGCCCGACGCGAAAAACGCAAAATGCCCAACCTTCACCGCCATATTCCCACACCCGTTGTCAGGGCAATGCAATATGGATGAACTGGTCAGGCAGATTTGCGTACGCTTTTCCGCCACTCCCATTAATCCCACTAGTAGTAGGCAAGCTCCGGCAACAGTCTCTCAAACTCATCTTAGTAGCTCCCACATGGGCACGCCAACCGTTGTTCACATCGCTGCTAGAACTATCACTAGTTCCACACCAAAGACTGTGCCTGTCCCCATCCCTGCTGACGCAGCACCATGGAGAGATCAGGCATCCAGATCCAAGTCAACTGAGTCTGGCGATATGACTCCTGAAGTCTTATTGTTTGGTTACCTTAACCTGCCACCAGACTGTGTGAACATCATTAAAGAAGCCAGACGACCCACTACTAGAGCTTGCTATGCTGCTAAATGGAAAAGGTTTGCCATTTACTGCACTAATAATCATATTGATCCACTAGATGCTTCCAACCAGAATATCATTTGCTATCTACTACATTTACAAAGATGTAACCTAGCATACTCCTCTATACGTTTACAACTTGCAGCACTTGCTGCGTACCTACAAAACAGACAACACTTGTCACTATTTAGAGTCCCTGCAATTAAAGCATTTATGGACGGACTAAAGAGGATCATTCCTCCTAGGTTACCACCCTCTCCAGTGTGGAACCTCAATATTGTTCTTACCAGGCTTATGGGAGCCCCATTTGAGCCTTCACACAAATGTGAACTGCAATTCCTCACATGGAAAATAGCTTTCCTAGTGGCCATTACCTCTCTTAGAAGAGTAAGTGAAATTCAGGCTTTCACTATACAAGAACAATTTTTACAACTACATCGTAGCAAAGTGGTCCTCAGAACAGATCCAAAATTCCTTCCTAAGGTAATCCCTCCATTTCATCTTAATCAATCAGTGGAGTTACCAGTATTTTTTCAAAATCCAGACTCTGCAGCAGAAAGAGCTCTACACACCCTAGACCTGAAAAGAGCCCTTCTTTATTACATTGACCGAACTAAATCCTTTCGCAAAACAAAACAATTGTTTGTAGCTTTCTCACCACCACATAAAGGTAATGCCATCTCTAAATCCGGTATTGCAAGGTGGATTGTCAAATGTATCCAAATATGCTATCGAAAAGCAAAATGCACATTATCAATTCCTCCTAGAGCGCATTCCACATGCAAGCTAGGAGCCTCTATGGCTTTCTTAGTGAACATTCCCCTAGAAGACATCTGTAAGGCAGCAACATGGTTTACAACACACACCTTCACTAAACACTATTGTGTTGATGTGCAAGCCAAGCAGCAAGCTGCGGTAGACCAAGCTGTCCTCAAAATTCTTTCAAACTACTGCAACAGATACAGATGACCACCGCTAAGGGAGACACTGCTGTATAGTCTATGCTCAGTGTGAGATATGTAGCTCATATGCCTCGGACGGAAAATGCTACTTACCATTATGCATCTGTTCTTGTCATGTAGAGCTGCAGATTCTCACCCGCCCACCTGCCTCGCCGGGACCTGTATCTGTTCCAGTTCTATCTTAATTAGGTATACACACATGAACATCTTTTTTCTTTCTACTAACTCCATCATTTCCCATCATGGCGAAAAACAATCTAAGGATGGAGTCAATGCCCATGCGCACTATCGTCCAAGGGACGAGTCACCTATCTCGTGACTACAAAGACTTCTTCCAAGACGACAACAACATGCAATCATCCGAGCCCAACACCAGATGGCGGTATAATGCTCAGTGAGAATCTGCCGCTCTACATACCAAGAACAGATGCATACTGGTAAGTAGCATTTTCCTTTTATTTACAAAAAGTTCTAAAAACTGACTATTCAAGTAAGTCTACCCATCAAGAGAGAATGCGGTAAGGCGTTTACAGTTTGTGATGTGGACTCAAGTTTGCAATTAACGGAGAATTAAGAGGGTGTAATATGTTGGACAAGCATGTGAGCTATGTATTTAGTAATTGATGACTAAAATTGCAACATTTATCATTATTAGGTACAGAAAAGGTGCGGCAAGCGCAGGGGGATGAACACCTCTATGTTGTGAATCCAGATTGGCTTTGGAGCTGCTTGGAACGATGGGAAAAGGTAGAGGAGCAGCTCTTTCCTTTGAAAGAAGACTACATTAAAACACAAAGGTAAACATAGTGATTTTTTCGGAATAAAAAATAAAAAAGAGCACATTGTATTTTGGGATGAATACAGTAATGGCAAACTAACTTGTGCCGCGTTTTGTTATAATACTATTCTTTCCATCCAGAAGAAATACTGTGCTGCAAATTTTAGTCTGCAGTTGACCGCTTCACCCCAATAAATGTGTCCCAATGTTATGGTTACTTAAAAAGCACATTTAAACATTTGTCCAACACTCCCGCCCCCAAATAACTTCCCATTTGGTTTGTCCTGGGTTGTTTAAAGAACCATTAGCACAGCCTGTTGCCCCTTCCAACACAATAACAAAATGCAGCAGAAAAGTGAATATAGCTTAAAAAAAAAAGGTACATTCCTGTTCCTAAAATATAGAACCATTTATTAAATGAGCTTATCTCTTTTCATTTCTCTCATTAGCAGATACATCTATTCTTCAAATAGAAAGTACTCTTTTTCCACTGTCTTAGCCTGAAAATGTAGCCAGTCCCAATGTAAAGATTTAATTTAGGCTGAAGGTGGTAATATGTGGGTTAGCCAAGCAGAATTAATGGTAAGTGGGAGGGCAAAAATAGTGGAGCCTTGGTTTCAACCGTAGACCCTGCTGCCAGAGCAAATGGTTTAGTTAAAGATTTTCTCCTCAAACACAACTATCACTTTTTGTGTTTGAATTTGGCACCATAAGTGGCCAAATGTATGCCCAGATGTGTTCCATACTCACTGTGGCACTGGAACCAAGCTGTACGTGAATGAAGAGTCTCAAATAGGCCTAAACTGTTCCTGTGTTTTGATTCAGTCGGGATCCGGTTTTGCAGTTTGAGATGGACTGTTCGCATTGGAGCAGGGCAAAGGTGGATTTCTATATGGCTGGGTGTCATCTTAGGTGGAATGGTAGGCAGAAAAACGGTGGGTTGGAGTGCTACAGTGAGCGAGTGCCAGCATTTAGGCTATTTGCTAGCATTACCCTATAACTTTGTGTGCATGCTCCTGAACCCCCATGGTCAATCCTTAAGCTCATCAACTTTGCACAGGATAGCAAAACCCCTACGCTATAATACCTGCTTATCTCGCCTGACTATGTGGCAGGGCCATGGAGCATCACTAGCACAACTCCATGTCAGTACAGCTTACCTGTCCTCTTCACTGAGTACTTTTTAAGTCTTGCCTAGTGACTAGACCAAAACCCTTTGACTAGGAGTTCCTCCATCCCCCTTAGCTGTCTACAGACTGGATAGCAACCCACAATGTTGTTGGACCCTCACTCCATTGACATTTTCTTGTTTCTGACTTTACTGAATACCAGCTAGCAATCAGTGTATTCATCTTTCAATCTTCACTCACTCCTTGGTAGCCAAGGCAACCCTCCCCTACATGCTCTGTGCCAGCTTGTTCTCCTTGTTGTATTGCTCTTGCTCTCCCATTTTTAGGTCTCGCCTATGTAGCGCGCATGTGCTGCAAAGGAGGGCTTTTGCTGTCACTCTGCTCATTTCCAAGCACACACTCGTGCTTGTGGCGGCATCCACCTTGCGGGAGCGGGCAGGGGCGCGCCACAAGCACAAGTGCAGTGCTTGAAAATTAGCAGACTGTGCACGCACTACTCTCGGGCTCACCTCCTGCTCCCCCTCTCACAACAATTAACTTTGATGGCAGCGTGATCTTCCTCTTGTTTAAAATTCACTCACCCATTCATCCTGCTTTGTTTTATTTTGCTTTACTTGTATTTGCCTCTCACTTTCTATTTCTTTGTTTATTTTCACTTGTGTTTCCACCTCTGTTTGAATTACTGCCATTACTTATTCCCACCTAGCTGTCTATTACATTCTTTTTGATTTTTTGCCTCTTTTTCCTTTGTTTCTTTGACTTTATTTTTCTTTCTTCCTTTTCTCCCATCAAACTCTTTTTTTGCTTCTTTGTTTCTTCTCAATCCATTTGCAAATGGGAACACTGCATATTTCACCAGTGACCGGCTACTTCCTAGCAGTGTGGAGTGCATAGTTAGCCGACACTTCTCACCAAGTGATGCGCGTGCACGCAGCAGGCAGCTCGGGTGCCTGGCGTCCTGTGGTGCTCCCCTTTATATAAATGAGTCTCTGCAGACACAGATTGAGTGATCTGCTCAGAGCCTGCTGCAGATTAGTGGAATCCGATCTCCTCCGCGCCATGAGAATGACACCTCATTTATAAGGAGTGTTGAATTATTTAAGGTGCGCAGGAGGGGGGGCTGCTTGTCTATGGTCTCTGTAATGAGATATTCGCGTGATTGACTCCGTACTTTCTAGAGTGCTGACTTGTTTTTAAGTTGTTCAAAGTTCACACAGGAAATCACAAAGCACAGTCCCCTAAATTTCTATTGGCTTTAACAGTTACCTGTGGGAACAGAAAAGGGTGTTATTTCAGAGACCATCATTTTCTTACTTCATCTAGTTATATCTCCAGCATGATAATGTGATGTTTCACCGACGTACGTCCTATACCAGTGACTGGTCCACAGTGACATTGGCACTCTCCTTACCCCCTCCCAGGCTGGTACCTTAGTCAGTGAGAATATGGGGGGGGAGGGAGGGAATGAGTGAATCTCATATTTCTCAAATAAAACCAATATTGGCATAACCAATAGGTCTCGCCTTTGGGACCTTATAAGTGTTTAACCATGCAACAGTTGATGTTGCACCAAGGATATTGTGCTGGATAACCAAACACTTATAAGGTCCCAAAGGCGAGACCTATTGGTTATGCCAATGCTTGTTCATCTTGTTCTCCACCTTTGCTGTGTTTTTTCATCCTCTCTGGTGTTGATTCTGCTGCTAGCCTTTTTTGTGTGCGTTGCACATGGTTCCCACTTGCACACTCCTTCACTTTTTGTGGGTCCCTTTGCCCCACTTTCTTGGTGTAACTATTATTTCCCATTTTTGTTGTTAATCATCTTACAAACTTAGTCTGCAGTACTATTCAATAATCTGCAAAGCTGAAGTCAGAAAAGCTAAGCCCCAATAATCTTATCTAGAGTATAAAGCAACATGCCTAACCAACGCACTTTATGAAATAATCGTTTAATACCTGAAAGCTCAACCTTGAAAGCCACCCACACAAGAATTATGTGATTCCATTGTGAACAACATAATCTCCAATCGTGGAAAAATAACTTGTTTGTAATGACAAAAGAGACCTCCATCTCAACCCTCTGTCGCTCAACCTGTGTCACAATAGTCTTATAACCTTCAACCTTATATCCATTGTTTACTTCAACCAATTGACAAAATAACTCAAAATTTGAGTTGTCTAGCAACTACTATGTTCTACATTGAGACGAATGATCTATTCTCACACATGCAAACAGGATTGAATCTGTGCTCATTGAAATATAGGGTGACCTTAAAACTAGTGTAAACCCGAATGGAGTAGTGGCACTGTTGCGTTTACATCTTCATACGGACTTTGATACAGCCTACCATCTGACTCACTCTAGAGACTGGAATAGGTTGAGTTTCAAAACACCGTCCCACAACTGAATTGATTCCTTCATGTGCAACTAATCCCTCATTCTGTCCCTTCCTCTTTTACCTCTGATCCTTCTCCATTGGACCTTGGACTCCTGCAAGAATCCACTCTCTCTCCTCTTCACTTCAACATGAACTCAGACTTGTGTGATACCCATTCAGTTTCAAACTCAGTTGCTAAAGCTATGCAGTTGGCAAACAAATGATCCTAGAACTTCATAGCCTGACCTACGAAGATCTCTTTGCCATGGATCAGTGTAACCTAACATAGACTATTGAATGCGAACAAAGCACCTCAAACTAAAAAAAAATCAAGAAAAGAGGTACTAGCAAGTGAGATGCCCATTTACCACACCACCTGCCCTAAAGGACTTGGCAATGATCCTACTCCTTAATTCCAAGTTAAACATGTAGGTGTAGCCTTGGATTCAAAGCTCTCTCAGATCTCTCTAATTAACCAAGTTGAGAAGACAATCATTCTCATAAGATGGTTGCGGCGAACTATCCCTTGCTTAGGATTCAACAAGCCACAATCTGCCCAATATTTTCCCATCTGGATTATGCCAGTGCCATCCGCCATGGAGCATCCAACTAGGTGATCGAGAAGCTACAAAGAATCCAAAATGTAGTTGCAAGATAATACTTTAACCTCAATATGCTTTTATGCAGCTCTCTAACTTCTAAATCTGTGTGCTGGCTCCCCATAGTAGTATTCACACCAACGCTACTCATGCCATTAATGGCTCAGGCCCATTCTCCCTCCCCAGAAACTTTCGATCTCCTCCTACCTGTACATGCAGGTCTTGGCCAAAAGGGAACGCGTTCATTCCTAAGGACAAATATGGAGCTTTACATGGTCAAGATTAAGAGTAATGCACAGCGAATTCAAGAGAGAACTAAAAATCTGCTCTGATCACTTTTATAACTACTATGATATATATCCACCAATGAAGGGTAAACCTTCACATGAGCAAAGCATTTTCTCTCGCACTTCTCTCATAAAAGTACAGTCACCATGTTGGCATTTGTTAGTGCTTTTGTAGGAATTTGGCATTTTAGAAGTTTGCATGTGTGGGAGAATTAATTTGCCTGATGTGTAGCCAAAGAGCGTTTAACTCAAAATGCATTAGGCAAAGCATTACATTTTTTTTCTGATGCATGAATCAACTGCAGTCTCCTCGCCTTTAGAATATTCTCAAACGCCAGAGTGGTTCCCAAGACTATTTCCAGTAATGCTTCAGCATGCCAGTAGGTAGTGTGCTTCATGGCTCCGCTTTCACTCAGTAACGCCCCCAGAAGCTATGGAGCAGAGTCGCATATAAGTGTACCCCCCTAACCCCCTGTGGGCTGATATCAGTTTCTTTCTTTCCATGCCATTTGACCTCTTTCTGGTGCGCTGCTTCCAACTTTGTTGGTCTTCTGAGGCTTTTGAAAAACTTTCATAGTTTGCATGGGAACTATGTCCCTTTCAAAAACCTCCGGATTCAAGCCATGTAAAAGACTGCAGGATGCAGATGTTGGTCACAGGGTATAGCTATGGTTTTGGGCTCCGGCTATAATTCTAAGGCATGTGACAAGTATGCCCTCATGTAGTCTAAGCTGATTTGCGACTGGGAAGGTAAATTCTACATCGCTGAACATAATAAGAGGTGACTGTTGAAGCATAGGCCCTGCTCCCATTTTAGATCATGGGCTGGATGGCTCCTTGTCAGTAGGCCACTCCTGTGTAAATTTAATTTCCAGCTCAGTCTTCTGGTAGGTCGAAGTCTAGCCATACTTGTGAAAAGGCCATGTAGGACTAAACCTCATCCTTCCTCTTGAAATCTAGTGAGAAGGTAAAAGTCTTTTGAAGTCTCCTGAATCTGATTTGATTCCACAATTATTTCCAACATGCATGAGTTTCTCTGCCTATTGTCGACCCCGCAGCAGAAAGCTGCCTTCAAAGTCCTCATGCTGCAGTTTTTTGGTGCAATTTCTGCTCGTAATGGTGCACCTTCAGGTCCTACAGAGCTGCTGGAGTTTCCCGTCAAACATCTGCAAGCGGATCTGCCACCAAAGCAGTCTTCCGCCTCAGCACCTCCTACCACACCCATAGAGCCTTCAGTACTGACTTGTATGTACCCCAGCACTAAGTCCATGCCTTTTCCTTCCATGCTGACTCCAATTACGCCAGCACATGTTGAAGATCTTATCTTGACATAGATCTCTGACCCCCAAACCAATATTGACCTGCTCCAGGCCTATGTCAGGCTAAGTGGTTATATAACTGAGCTCCAGTCTCAGACCTGTGCCTTTCCCACCAGTACCGGCAGACAAATCACTCTTTTTGACTCCAGTTCAGACCCAGTTAAGGAGAGGCATCCAATGTCTCTCAGGACGCTGATGCTAATGAGGAAGGGGATAGATTGCGATCTCCTCATTCTACTGATGATCCATTGTATTTAGGTTTACAAAATGCAGTAGGCTAGACACCACTCCTGAAAAAGAGCTTGACTCTCCACTTGGACCAACACCAGAGGAAAGTGCTTTGTCTCTGATGGTGTTTCAGGGAGCATCTGAAACACTGGAATTGCAGTTGCCCACTATCGAGACAAGACAAAAGCTATGACTGAAAATCATCAACTAGGACCTGCTTGATCAGAGCCATTACTGCCATTCAGTAAAGCAGTTACCGATTCCCTTCTGGCTACATGGTCCAAGCCATGCACGTGCCTACCAGTTAGTTAACCTGCCCCGTTTTTCCTGACCGAACATTAAAAACTTGTTGATGCCGGATTTGTTCAAGCTTCAACAAGCAGGCCAATCCAAATTCCTTTCCAACCTATCCTATAGAGAGGGAATCAAAAAAGGCTTACTTCTTTCCACAAGATGAAGTTTTCTTTGACTAGACTCTTGAATCTATCAATGCAGTTTACACCCATGTGTTGTGGGATATTACTAGCTACTTCTTGCTAGCCATCCTGGAAGACCTCTCGGCTTCTTTAGCCCAAACGATGCACTATGGTCAGGGTGCAGCCAAGTATGTGCTCTAAGCTGGCCTAGGCTCTACAGACTGCATCGGAGGCGTGTTGACACCAGTGTCTTGCTGGAAACGCACATTTGGAATGAGATCAAAAAGATGTTCTGGAGACGGGCAGGTTGACATGCCATCTGATAGGTCTAGGTTATTGGGGGGGAATAAAGCTTCTTCCGCACGAGAACACTTCAAGGGCAATCAGGCCACCTCACAATTTATGGGGCTTTTGACATCTGCAATACAATTTCCACCAATGTAGAAAGTTAAGCTTGCATGGAGACAATGCCTGACCTACATCCCTGTATTGGCCCAGTCATTTAGATTCTACTGACTTGGCACAAGCGGAAACCGTTTTTGACAGCAGGTGCACCATTCTTCAAATTCTTTTTCCCTTACTTCTGCGTACCAAGCCGCTTTAGTTTCCACGCCCTGGAACTGGCCGGCCCTAGGTAGAATACAGCATTTCCTTCCCGACTGGTGATCAATCACATCAGACAGGTGGGTCTTACAGCTCTTGGGGGCTATGCCGGGCCACTTTTCTGCTGCCCACCCCCACCCACCAGATTGGAGGGCCTTTAGCAGGAGCACTGTAGGCAAGTGTCCTTTCTTGCCATCGTCACTCCCACTTTTTGCCTAGTATATGGTGTGATTTCGACTGGAAGTGCACTGGGTTTCATCTAACTAGGTCTCCAGTGCCAGATCTCTTTCCCATTACTGAACTATTGTTTCCCCCGATTGGCAACATCTTTAGCACTCTCTGTAAATCCCTAGTAAATTATACCTCTGGTACCTAGGGCATGAAGTATAATCAGGGCCCGACTGGCCGTAGCGGGCACCGGGCGTTTCCCCGGTGGGCCGCTAGGGTGGTGGCCGATTTTGGCCCCATGGGGGCCGTTTTTGTTACAGGGCCGTTTTTGCAGCATAGCTGCAAAATCGCCCCCTGTAACAAAACGGTAAAAACCGGCCATGGCAAACAGCTCGGCCGCTCCCGGGGGGCTGGCCGAGTTCTTTGCCAGGGCCAGTTTTGGTTCCCAGTCCAGCCCAGAGTACAAAAGAGGGTCCCTAAAGGGCTGCAGCCCAATTTGTGCGACCCTTAGAGACCCATCACCAAACTCATGCAAGACTGCCACTGCAGGCTGCGTGTTTTGGTGCAGATAAAAGTAAAAACACGGCATGACAGTGTGCCATACCTCCTAACACTATTTATACAACAGGGCAACCCAATCTTCCCCCAGTAAACTGGGTAAATCAGTTCGGAAATAACGTGTTCCTGGAGGAATTATTTAATGTTCGAGGCATATGAGCTGTAGATCATATGCTGTGCATAGATCGCCATCTAGTGTTGGGTCCGGATGTTTGCACTTTGTTTTTCTTTGAAGAAGTCTTTTCAGTCACGAGGTACGTGACTTCTCCTTGCGGTGATGGTGCACATGTGCATCAACTCTATTGTTAGATTATTTTTTTCCACTATCGGGTTCGGATGTACATTGTCGCTCCGGTTCAACACTGTTCCTTCGGGTTTCCCTCGGCGCGCAAAATACTCACTCTCAACGTTATTGTTTTCGGTCATGTCTCCCTTTCTATCGCGTATCGTAATTACTTAAGGTAATCTTTCGAACGGAAAGTTTGTGGAAGGCCTTCAGGCCTACCTGTGTCCGGTCGACCTGCAGTCAATGGAATTAACTCCCTTTAAATTCTGCCCTCGGTGTCACGTGAAATACCCATGCACCGACTCACAAAGTGTGTAACCTGTGTTTGTCCCCCGAACACAGAGAACAAGACTGCGACGCGTGCCAGGCTTTCCGCTCCAAAAACACTTTGCG
Source organism: Lissotriton helveticus (assembly GCF_964261635.1). NCBI lineage: Eukaryota > Metazoa > Chordata > Amphibia > Caudata > Salamandridae > Lissotriton > Lissotriton helveticus. The sequence goes on from NC_136063.1 coordinate 958,513,347, forward strand.
ATCATCAGACTCGATGTCGCGACATGCGGAGCCAGCATACAAGCTCCATTCCTGACCTCTTCGGTCAACGTCATACGTAGAGGCCGGCGAGGCCCTGGGAACAGAGTAGGTCCAGGAGCGGTCGACATTGCAGATTTCGAATCCGACCAAGAGGACATCATCCCACATGGTCAATGTACCGTGAGTAAAGCTCCCCCCTCATCCCAAGACAAATTTTCAATTAAAAAGAAGGCTCCAGTCCAACCCGTGCCCTCAGGCCCCGGTTGGCACGGAGATAACGGTTCTGACGCCCCGCCCTCTTGCTCGGCACCAAAGCCTACCAAAAAGCCTTCCAGCTCCGAAATGACTCCCTCCAAACCAAGTTCGGAGCCCAAACCTTCGGGGTCGATACACAAGTCCGGCACCAGCCCCCACAATTCGGCCCCGAAAAAATCGGCGGATCTGAAGACATCAACGGTTTCGACTTAGGCGCCGAAGTTTTTCGGTGCCGAAGTGCAGAAAACAACTACAAAGCTCAGTTTCGATACCCCAATTGAAAAACCGGATCCCTAACAAAAACGTTTGTATATCCATCCACAGACTGGTCATATCACCACAAAAGTGACTCTGAAAAGAAGTGCTGAAGTAGAAAAAGAATATCACATCCCTTTAAAGAAGAGATCTGTTGGAATTAACCCTTCCCCCATCTTCCTCTTCCTCTACCTGTTCTTCCTTCATCACCCCCTTCCCCTCAGCTTCATCCAACTTTACCTGAATATTCACCACCACATACACCTGACAACCAGGATGATGATCAGCCAATACAAGACCCATGGGACGATTAGAACAACAATTCGCCCACAGGTAATGATCCGGACCTGTACCCTACCAAACCCTCTCCACCAGATGATAGTGTAGGCTACATTGAATTACTAGGTAGAGTTGCCAACAATCATGGGGTGCAGCTACATAAGGATTCATTAGAAGAGGATTTCCTCTTTGAAACCCTCAGTACCACACAGAAGTAACCACATACACTATCCATGCTTAAAGCGATGGTCAGGCATGTACATGACATTTTTAATGACCCAGTCAGGGCTCGTATTCTTACCCCTAGAGTGGACAAGAAGTACAAGCCAGCACCATTAGACCCAGTATATATGAGGGAACAATTTCCACTAGAACTCCCTGGTTGTGTCTAATGCAAGAAAAAGAGCCAACTCCAGACAACAGGAGAGGCTCCACCTCCTGATAATGAATCAAAGCTTATTGATGCTTGGGGAAAAGGGTAGCTTCTCAAGCAGCCAATTTCTGGCGAGTCTCCAACACTCAGGCACGGTTTGCGCGATACGTGCATACGCACTGGGATGAAATAGAACAACTGATTTATATTTTCCCCCGGAAAACAAATCAAAAGCGCAAGATCTGGTTCATGAAGGGCAACTTATTGCTAACAATAAAATAAGATGTTCTCTAGATGCTGCAGACATTGCTGCTAGAGCTATAAACACTAGTGTCCTCTTAAAGAGGCACGCCTGGCTCCGTATATCTGGTTTTAAACCTGAGGTTCACACCTCTAGTTTAAATACCCCATTCGATAAGGAATTTGGCCCAGCGGTAGATTCTTCACTTGAGAAAATGAAGAAAGATACTGAGGTAACCAAATATATGGGGGCCCTTCTGTCCACACAGGGTAGTGCTTCCTTTTGACGCTCCTTTTACCAAGGACGTTCCAAAAATACCTCATCAGAAGCCACCTCCACCTATAAGGGCAATAACCAACCCTCTCCATCTAAGAGTTATTTCAGGGCAGGGTAGAGGGATAACAACAGTAAGGGCAGGGGACGGGGATCAAATACACGCAACTCCCCCGCCAACACAAAGCAGTGACTTGCCTTCACGACCCCCCGACCACTCGACACCTGTCGGGGGGAAGACGGTCAGATTTTTTACCAATCTGGCAATCAATAACAGACAATTGGGTACTCCAAATTATTCTTTCTGGTTACTGCATGGAATTTATCAACACTCCTCCAAATATTCCACCAAAGTCCCAAAAACTACCACCAGTCCATTCATACCTCCTCAAACAGGAGGTTCAGTCTCTACTTCTAAAATGCGCTATAGAGCTTGAGCTGCCCCAACATCACGGGTCAAGCTTATACTCCTTTTATTTCTTGATTACCCTAAAAGACTGCTCTCTCAGACCAATTTTAGATCTTAGAGAACTCAACCAGTACATTCAGTCAGACCATTTCCACATGTTGACACTTCCACAGGTACTTCCTCTACTACAGAAAGGCGACTTTTTATCTACTCTAAAAGATGCCTACTTTCATATACCAATTCACCCTGCTTATCGCAAATTCCTCAGGTTTGTGGTAGCGAGTCAACACTATCAGTTCAGGTTACTCCCATTCGGTGTCACCACTGCCCCCAGAGTCTTCACAAAGTGTCTGGCGGTAGTAGCTGCTCACTGAAGGAGACAAAGCATCCACGTTCTCCCATACTTAGACGATTGGCTCATCAAAGCCACCACGTACCAACAATGTCTGCAGCACACTTTAAAGACAATTCGGCCACTGCATCAACTAGGGTTCACAATCAATGTGCCAAAGTCACATCTCCAACCAACCAATACAAAGGACTACCTAGGAGCCACAATAGATACTCAGAACTCTGCTTTCAACCAAACCATTGGTTTCTAGCTCGAACTTACATGCAGCTACTGGGAATTATGTCAACCTGCATCAGGATTGTTCCCCATGCCAGACTGCACATGTGTCCACTTCAAGAATGCTTAGCCAATCAGTGGAACCAGTCTCAAGGTCTATTAACTGATCTAGTGTTGGTAAGCGGCCCCACTCATTGCTGTCTAAAGTGGTGAAACACACAGATAGACCCCGTTCCACAGATAGTACGGACACCGGACGTGTCCCTCACTGGCTGGGGAGCTCATCTACAACAGCACACAGTGCAAGGCTTGTGGAGCCAACAACAGAAGTTGCTCCACATCAATCACCTAGAGCTGCATACAAAATTCCTAGCACTCAAGGAGTTTCAAACTCGCCCAGAGGGCAAAGCTGTCCTAATTGGTATAGACAACATGACAGCTATGTATTGCATACAAAACAGAGGGGACACACTCTCCAACTGTCCAGCTTGGCCTAAGACATCTGGAGGTGGGCTATTCAGCACAAACTTTATCTCCAAGTGGAACATCTCCCATGAGTCAACAACCAGATTGCAGATCTCCTCAGCAGGCAGGGACAGCAAATACACGAATGGGAACTCCACCCTCAGGTCCTCCTTCCATACTTTCAACGTTGGGGAGTCCCTCACATAGACCTGTTCGCCACATACCAAAACGCAGAATGCACAAACTTGGCGTCCAGGTATCCACACCCATTGTCCAAATGCAATGCACTATGGATGAATTGGTCAGGGATATTTGCTTACACTTTTCCTCCTCTCCCACTCATTCCATTAGTTTTATTTTATTTTGAAAGTTTTATATAGCGCGAACAAGATCTTTGCAGATATCAGAGCGCTTTACAAGGACACGGGGATAATAATACAAAGTAATAAGGAGTAATACAAAGTAATATTAAGTAATAATTGAGGTAGTTAGGTACAAGGTGCTCAGTTACATAGGTAGGTCAAAAGACATGAGGTAGGTCACAGGTGAGGTAGTGTCGGTACACGGTGCATAGACAAACAGTTGCGTCAATAGTATAAAGTACAGAAATAAGGAGCATATACTTGCTTAAGCGTGTTTAAAAAATTTTGGAACTTAAAGGTGGGCATAGTTGAGTGGGTGCAGGATGTATAGTCCCACAGGTGCGACAGTAGTAGAGAAGTAGGGGTCGTTGAGGTGGTGTGAGTAAAGTGTGCAAAGTCAAACAGGTGCGTCAGCCATATAAATATAGATAGTCACACAGGTGCGTCAACAATATAACAATATACAAAGAGTGAGCGTATACCATCAGGTAAGTCGATAATACAAGTAATACAATAGACCAGGGGTGTCTGGCAGGTCTTACAGAGCAGATTCATGAGTAATACTGAATAGTAGATCATGTGTATTTAGCCATGAGGATCGCTTTAACTTCTTTCTTAAAAAGTGCGTTGGAGGAGATGAGCCTTGTTTCAGGAGGGAGTGAGTTCCAGATCCTGGGTGCCATTCCTGAAAAGGAGCGTTTATGTTTTTTCCTTCCGAAATCTTCGAGGTTTCAGCAAAAGATTGTTTGTGCTTCTAGTAGTTCTAGAGCCACCCGAAATTGTCAGCTTTTGAGTGAGGTAGGCGGGTGAGTTCATGTGAACAGCCTTGTGTGTCATGCATGCGATTTTCAGATGTATTCTGGCTTCAAAAGGTAGCCAGTTCAGTGATTTAAAGTCCGGGGAAATATGCGAGTGTTTTTTTGAGCCGGTGATGAGTCTCGCTGCGGCGTTAAGGGACGCTCTTAGGGGTGCCGTTGTAGTTAGGGGGAGCCCGCAGAGGGCGGTGCTACCGTATTCTATGTGCGGGATGACTATAGATTGAACTGCAGTTTGGAAGTCTTTGGCAGGAAGGAAGGGTTTAAGTTTTCTCAGGGTATTGATTTGGAAGTTCGCTCCTTTGGTTGCCTTGCTGATGTGCTGCTGCACGTTGAGATTGGCGTCAAGTGTTATGCCTAAAGATTTTGCTGAGTCTACGACGATGGGTTGTACATTTAGAGCCGTTAAGTGCTTAAGCCATGTTTGAGCCGTGGAGATTTTAGCGGGAGGTGAGATCAGAAGGAACTCGGTCTTCAGCGCATTGAGTTTGAGGTGATTCTCAGCAAGCCAGGATTGGGTGTTTCTGATCGTGATGTTCAGAAGCATGATGTCCTTGGGAGATTGTATTTTGAGATAAAGTTGGGTGTCATCGGCATACATGTGAAAGTGAACATTAGATGTCTGTAGCAAAGTAGTGAGAGGTTCCATAACTAGGTTGAACAGTGTTGGGGAGAGGGAGGATCCTTGAGGGACGCCTAGCGATACAGGTACCGGAGAGGACAGCAGGTTGTTGCTTTTGATTCTTTGTGTCCGGTTGTGTAGAAATGAGGTGAACCACTTGAGAACAGTCCCAGATATGCCCATTCTTGTGTTTAACAGTTCGAGTAAGTTCTCATGTTTAACTGTATCGAATGCTGAGGAGAGATCCAGAAGGATGAGGAGGCAGGTATCGTTTTGGTCTAGTATTTGGAGGGCGTCGTCCACTATGTGAGTCATGGCAGTTTCGGTACTGTGCCCTGCTCGGAAGCCTGACTGATGTGCGTTGAGGAGATCAAACTTATCTATGTGTTTAGTCAGTTGTAGCTGTACGCATTTTTCCAGCAGTTTAGCGAGAGTGGGGATATTTGTAATAGGGCGGTAATTGTTTAGATCAGAGGGGTCTGCTGTTGTTTTTTTTTAGTAGCGGTGTGACTTGCCCGACTTTGATGGCGTTGGGGATGGATCCTTGTTGAAGAGAGCTATTGATAATCTTAGTCCAGAGTGGGAGAAGCCAAGGGGAAAAGTCTTTTACAGCGTTAGCAGGAAGGGGGTCAGAGAGGTGATTGGATGGTTTCAAGGTGCTGAGCAATCTGCCAATTTCTTCTTCGGAGTAGGTGCCAAAGGATGACCAAGTAGCATTGTTCTTTGGTTCAGGCACTGCTGTGTGTCGGGGGTTGGAGTACAGGATAGCGTCATTGAGCAGATTGCTTCTTATTCTCTCAGTTTTTTGGATAAAGAAGGCAGAGAAGTCTTCACAGGAAGGTGTAACGCCCATGGAGCTGAGCGTCTGGGGTTGCTCTTTGGATTGTGTTCTGACTAACTCAAACAATTTTCTTGGGCGGTTTTTAGCTTGGGCGAGCTGGAGGCTGAAGAAATCTCTTTTAGAGCGTTTTATTTTCCTGAAGTAGGCGTTTCTCTGTTTCTTTAGACTTTTTAGGTGCACTGCAGAAGGGGCTGACCTCCAGGTACGCTCTGCCATTCGCATGGCCCGTCTATCCTCATTGAGGCTCCCATCATACCATGGGTTGGAAGTCTTCTTGGACGAAACTCTTTTCAGTTGCATGGGTGCCGCCTCATTGATTATTGTGGACATAGTATTGAGATAGTGGTCAGTCAGAAGTTGAACATCCGTAGCGCCGGAAGGGGGAAGTAGGAGATTGCAGCTGTTAGGCGGTAAGGAGTTTGGGTTGAGTTTCTTCAAGTCTCTTTTCCACGCTTTGTGCTTAGGGGGGTTGAACTGGGTTAAATCTAATTTTTTCATTAATGAGGAAGGAGACAATATGATGATCTGACCAGTCACAAGGTTGGATTGACTCCAGTTGAATAGCGCCCTCTTTGGAGATAAGGTCAAGGATAGAACCTCTCTCATGGGTCGGGCTATTGCATATTTGGTTGAGATCAAGTGCGTTGAGAAAGCTTTTGAGGCTGTTTACCACTGTGTCACTGCTGTCATTCCAGTGGAGATTGTAGTCGCCAAGGAAAATTTGGGTGTGCTGCCGTCCTGAGTTGGCTGATATTGTATCCATGAGTTGTTGGACGAAGGAGAGCTTGTCCCCAGGTGGGTGGTATATAATGTGTAGTGAGCATTGCCGCTTTGCTTTCGCTGATGACATCAAGGCAGAGGTATTCACAGGAAGTAAGAGAGGGGGCGGACACTTTAGAGACTGAGAGGTTGCTTCTGTAGATGCAGGCAATTCCACCACCTGTCTTTTTGTCCCTGTCAAGTCTAATGATACAGTAGTTGGGGGGGACTAGGATATCCAAGATAGGTGTAGAGGAATCAGACAGCCATGTTTCAGTCAGAATGGCTAGGTCCAGTTCCAGAGACATGATGAGGTCGGCGACCTCCGTGGAATGTCTTTGGGCCGATCTGCAGTTGAGAAGTATGCATTTAAGGCTAGGGGTGCAAAGGGTGGAGGACGATTCTATAGTGAGGGGTACATTAGTGAGGTTGTTGGGGACGGCGCCTCTGTTATCCTTTTGGTGCCTGAAGGGGTTAGAGATAATCGTTGGGATGGACATGTTGTTGGTGGCTAGTGGATTTTGAGGAGCCGGGACGTAAGAGTGGAGAAGGGTGTGTACGTCATAGTCTGAGATCGTGTTGGTAGTGCGTCTGGGGCGATTGGTGGTATTGCAAGAGGGGGTAGAGGTCCAATGTGGGGAGAGATGTGTGATGAGGCGAGTAGGAGGTGAGGAGGAAGTGTTGTTAGGTGTAGAGGGAGTATTACGCTTGGTGGTAATGTGATTGCAATTGTTATTGCGATTGTTGGTATTGCAAGGGGGGATAGAGGTCCGGTGTGTGGTGTGTTGTGTGGTAGGGCGAGAAGGAGGTGAGGGGGAAGTGGTATTAGGTGTAAGGGTGGTGGTGGGAGGGGGGTGTCTGGGGTGTGTGATGAGCAACTCTTTGATGGAGTGTAGTTCTTCTTTCAATTGGAGGAGGGTGGACATAATGTCCAAGGTGGTGATGGGCACAGTGTTGGGGGGGAGGGGGGGTACTGGCGCTGAACAAGCGAATAGGTTGCTGGAGACGGGGGGGGGGGGGGGAGTCCGAGTGGAGAGGTGGAGCCGGTGAAGGGGTTGACGGTGTTAGCGGGAGGATAGGTGTTATTGGGAAGGGCATCAGTGCTAGGGGGGAAGGGTAAGTGGGGGCGATGTGGAGGCTGGCTGTTGTGGGGGAGGAGGTGGGATAGTGAGGAGTGAGCGAGGGGGGTGGGAGGTTGAAGGAGGGGTGCAGGCTAGGCGTGGCGGGAGTGCTAAGTGTGGGGGGGGGGATAGTCGGAGAGAGAGTCATGTTGTGTGGGGTGCCATTGAGGGAGGAGGGGTGTTCTGAGAATATTTGTGCGGGGGACGGGACGGGAGTGCAAGGTGTGGGGGGGAAATGGGAAGATGAGCGGAGGTACGAAGGTTAGTGGGGAGGCTGGGGAAGCGAGTGGTGTATGAAGGGGCGAGGTCTATGTCTGTGATTGAGGGGCGGGGAGGGGTAGCTGCACCGGGTGGGTGATTGACTGTGGCGCTGGGTGTGAAGGTGAGGTGAGTGTCGTTCTGTTGCTGAACTGGGTTAGGAGAGTTAATGATGGATGCTGTGACGTCAGGGGAGGTAGGGCAGGAGGTGGTATGCGTGTAAGTCCGAGGGTTGGAAAGGTGCTCTTTGAGAGAGGGGAACAGGTTGTCAAGTAGTTCCAGGTTCCTGTCTGTCGCTTGAATTAGGACAATCCCGTTGTTGTAAATAGTGATGGTGGTTCTGCCTGGGAGGAGTTGGGATGATGTGATGGAGAGTGTTAGGCCATGTGCGGATTTCCTGGTGGTGGAGACGGTGAGTAGGGTGAGGAACGCTTTTTTCCATTGAGCTCTGCGTGTGGTGTTGAAAATGATGTCGGTGTTCAGGGGTCCATTGGCCGATGAGAAGTAGGTGTCGGCAAAGGGTGTTTCTGGGTGGGACCTAAGGAAGTCGTGTTTAAAGCGTTTAGCAGCTTTTTTGGTGAGCACGGATGGGTAGTTTATTTTATATGTGTGTTTGCCGATGAGCTCCATGTTGGTATGGTAGCAAGGTAGCGCGGGAAAGTGAACAATAATGATATGCATGAGCAAGATGCAGATGCACACACAACAGGTTATCTGGATCAGAAATGGCACTAGCGGGCAGAAAAGACACTAGTGAGACGACCAGCATATAAGAGGTAGCAGTCGGTGCATTACAGGAGAGCAAAGTAAAGTGGGTACAGGATGCATAAATGTGCTGAATGCACGATATCGATGCCAACACCAGGTTACGCGGATCAGAGATGACCCTAGGGAGCAAAGTATCACAAGTGGGCGACCGCAATATATATATGAGGTAGGTAGCAGTCGGTAAATTACAGGAGAGAAAAACTGAAGAATGGGTGCAGGTTACAGAATTGTGCAGAGTAGTAGTGCAGAGTACAATTGGAGGAATAGTTCTGTTACAATATAGACCTAAAAAATATGCGGTAGCAGTCGGTAAATAACAGGAGTGAAAAAGTGAAAAAATGAAAAAATGGGTGCAGGCTGCAGAATTGTGCAGAGTAGTGCAGTGTACAGTTGGGGGAATAGTTCTGTTAAAATATAAACCTATAAATAATCTATAAAGAATATAAAACTTATAAAGCAGAATACAAATGCAAGCAGTCGGTTGCATGACACAGATAGGTGAGAATCAAAGTACAGTAGTTCAAGGTACAGTAGTTCAAGGTACAGTAGTTCAAACTACAGTAGTTCAAAGTACAGTAGTAGTAGTTGGGCTTAGTCTAAAGTGGTGAGTTCTTAGTGACAGCTCAGATAGTGAAATAATGAAATAATAAATAGCCCAGCAACAATGACTAGTCCAAGATGGCGACCCGAGAGAGAGACTGTACAAAAATGGCCGCCACATAGGAGGAAAGAGACATTAGTCCTCTGTTTATTGTGCTTGCTTTGTGAGCAGGGAGAGCAGTTTCGTTTTCATGCTGTGAGGGAGTCTTATCTTGAGGGAGCCTCGTGGGCACAGTAGGTGATTTATAGCCTTAGTTTTTTAGTTGTTAGACCCCCGCCATTTTGTACAAAGGAGATTTTTTTTTAAAATGAGTGAGTACCGGGAGATGCAAATAAATACCTTCTTTTGTTGTTAATGACTGTGCTTAGCTCTCGCGGGTCCTCTGCGAGATAATGTGACTCCCCTCACAATGATTGTGCCTGCATCTAACTAGCAAGCCAGCGACCCAAGCCCCTCACAGCCCTCCAGTCCGCTAGGATTCCTCTACTGCGGAGCGGGCGGGAAGGGGTGGCGTCCGATGTCGAGACCCGGTACTGCGACCGGCGTCTTCTGCTATCGACGGGAGGGGGTCGCTGCTTCAGCTCGTGCGTGGGGGCGGGGTCCGGTGTTCGTCCTGGTGCCGGCTGTCCGCTAGGGTTCCGCTGCTGCGAGGGTGGTCCGTTGTTGTTGCCTCAACCCCCGAGTAGCGGCCAGCATCTGCCTTTGTTCGGGAGTGGGGGGAGGGGTCCGGTGCTCGTTCCGCTTTGGTCCCGGTGCTGCGAGGGTGGTACGTTGTTGTTGCCGCCTCGACCCCCTTCGGTCCCCGAGTGGCGGCCAGCATCTGCCTTTGTTCGGGGGTGGGGGGAGGGGTCCGTTGCTCTTTCCTCTTTGGTCCCGGTGGTGCTAGGGTGGTCCGTTGTTGCTGATCCCAGCTTCCAGTGCGCCGCGATGGGGGTGTCTGGGGACCTCTGCCGTGGTGCGGGCCGAGCGCGGGACAACCCGCAGTGCTGGCTCAGCAGGCTACCCGGAGCTTCAGCTGCGCCGCGATGGCGGTGACTGGAGGCAAGGATCCAGTGGCAGGTTGCGGGGCTCCGCAGGCGTCAGTCACCGACGAAGAGTGCCGGCTCAGCAGGTTCCTCAGGGTCCGACCTCCTTCATCATGTCAGTCTCGGTCTCGGCGGCGCGATGTGGGTGCGCGAGGGCTTGTGTCCAGTGGCGGCTCAGCCGGCTCCCGCAGCTTCAGGCTCCAACCTCCGTGAGCGGACCCCTCGGGCAATCCAGTTACTTGTTGTTCCAGTTACTTTTGCTCCAGTTACTTTTCTGCTTTTCGATCCGACGAGCTGGTGTGTGCTAACAGGGATAAAGCCCGGTATGGGATCCCCAGCACTAGGAGCTCTTCACGGGAGCTCCTACCAGGCGGCCATCTTGCAGGCTTCAGAAACTTAAGTGTCCCTGACACTAATCCTAGTTGCTCCCACATGGGCACGGCAACCTTTTGTTCGCAACCCTATTGGAACTCTCAGTAGTTCCTCACCAAACACTGTCTTACACACAATCTTCTCACACAGCCATGAATACATAAGACATCCGGACCCCAGTCAACTCAATCTGGCGATCTGGCTCCTGAAGTCTTTGAGTTTGGCTATCTTAATCTACCACCAGACTGCATGAATATTAGCAAAGAGGCTAGACACTGCAGCAAAGTTGAAGCGGTTTGTGATCTACTGTAATAACAACCACATCATCACGCTCGATGCTTCTGTACAAAACATATGTTATTTGTTACATCTACAATGGTCCAATTTAGCATACACTTCCATACGATTACAACTGGCTGCAATAGCTGCATACCTCCTGAGTAGACAACATCTATCTCTTTTTAGAGTGCCTGCTCCAGTATGGAATCTCAACATTGTTCTCACTAGACTAATAGGTCCACCCTTGGAGCCATTGCATAATTGTGAACTGTAATTTCTTACATGGAAAACTGCTTTCCTTGTGGCTTTCACATCTCTCAGAAGAGTGAGTGAGCTTCAGGCATTAACTATAGAAGAACCCTATTCATAAATGCACCAAAATAAAGTGGTTCTTCAGACTAATCCTAAATTCCTTCCCAAAGTAATTTCTGCTTTTCATATGAATGTTGAGTTACCTATGTTCTTCCCTCAACTAGATTCAGGGGCAGAACGTGCCCTACAACTAATCAAAAAGTAACAACCTAGGCAATCATAATATACCCTTAAGAAAGTTAAAAGGAAAAAATGGGCTTCCGATAAATTCAAATTATGATATTTATTAACACATACATTTAAAAATAAACACAGAATTATATGTACATAAAATCGACAGGAAAGCAGTGTAACATAAAGAAAAGTTTGTGAACATCCTAAATCATGCACAAATCATTTAAACAAAATTCATTTAAAACAATTAAAATGGCCTAATAATTCTCGACGTGCATTTCGGCGACCAGCGCCTTCTTCTGGAGAAGCCAAGAATGTTATCTAGATACAGAAAATTAAGACACATAAAACAAATGGTTACGATCAATTCTAGAAAAAGACATGGCGAAACGCAATTACCTAACGTATTTGTATCCGATACAAATACGTTAGGTAATTGCGTTTCGCCATGGCTTACTGTTGTCAGCGAGATATACAGGAAAATGAAATAGCATGTTTTTGTTAAATGGTTAAATGAAGCTGCCAGTATGAAAATATGCTGTTGTTTATTATGCTGATGCTGTCTTTTTCTAGAACTGTCTTTTTCTAGAATTGATCGTAACCATTTGTTTTATGTGTCTTAATTTTCTGTATCTAGATAACATTCTTGGCTTCTCCAGAAGAAGGCGCTGGTCGCCGAAACGCGCGTCGAGAATTATTAGGCCATTTTAATTGTTTTAAATGAATTTTGTTTAAATGATTTGTGCATGATTTAGGATGTTCACAAAGTTTTCTTTGTTACACTGCTTTCCTGTCGATGTTATGTACATATAATTCTGTGTTCATTTTTAAATGTATGTGTTAATAAATATCATAATTTGAATTTATCGGTAGCCCATTTTTTCCTTTTAACTTTCTTAAGTGTATATTATGATTGCCTAGGTTGTTACTTTTTGATTAGTTGTTTTTCCCTGACCTAGGAATCCAAAATCCATTGTATTCAGGGGGTCCTTGTTAACTATCTACCAGAACGTGCCCTACACACATTAGATGTGAAGAGAGCGTTGCTTTATTACATAGAAAGGACAAAACCTTTACGTAACACAAATCAATTTTTTGTCGCTTTTGCTCCACCACACAAAGGCAATTCCATATCAAAATCAGGAAGTGCAAGGTGGATAGTCAAGTGCATTCAAATATGCTATGCAAAAGCAAAACTAACGTTAACAGTTCCCCCTAGAGCTCACTACACGCAAACTGGGGTCTTCTATGGCATTCTTAGGAAATATGCCCATAGATGACATATGCAAAGCTGCAACAGGGTCTACACATTTACAAAACACTATTGTGTAGATGTGTTAGCAAGACAACAAGCTAGAGTGGGCCAGGCAGTTTTACGTACACTATTTAAAACCACTGCAACAGATGCAGGTTAGCCACCACTTTGGGAGATAACTGCTATGTAGTGTATGCACAACATATGATCTACAGCTCATATGCCTCAAAAGGAAAATGCTACTTACCCTGTATGCCTCTGTTCTTTGCATATAGAGCTGTAGAGTCATATGCGCCTACCCGCCTCCCTGGTACCTATACCTTCAGTAACATCTTACTTAGATACATGCATTCATGGACATCTCATTTTACTACTCTTACTAACTCCATTATCACCCTCTGCGGGAAAACAATCTAACAATGGAGTCGATGCCCATGCACACTATCACCGAAAGGAGGAGTCCCCTACCCTCGTCACTGGAAAGACTTAGAAGAAAAACAAAGTGCAAACATCCGGACCCAACACTAGATGGTGATCTATACACAGCATATGACTGTACAGCTCTATATGCCAAGAACAGATGCATACTGGGTAAGTAGCATTTTCCTTTCTAATCAACAAAACAGTATTTTGGTAAATGTAATGATCAAACCGCAAACCATCAGAGAAGCATTCAAATAATGAATCTGCAGCTTTTCTTAAGAGCAACAAAATGGGGCCATCTTCACACAACAACAATACAAGGAAAAACGGTGAACTTTGTTTGGACAGCAACCAAGACCTTTAATGTAATAGTGTACCACTAGCAATAATACTAAATACTAGCCTGTCCTCAGTTATTCAAAGCAACCAGAAGAACAAAGGTCTTTTCTGAATGCCATCATGTACCCCATATCATTTCCTCATAGAGGCCCAAAACTTAAATTAGCATCTATGGGTATCCTGAGACTATTTAAATCTGTGCAGATCACGGTGGCTATCACGGAAAAGTCTGTCACACCGTCCTGGAAATCATGTGTTACAACTGAAACTATGTGAGCAAGCTTGGAATGGCTACAAGCACATGCAAAACCTAAAATAAAGTAACTTTAACCAGAGGAACCAGAACAATAAATTCAACCCCATCACCTTAAGGCACAAAACTATTGGAGCCATCTAAAGATAGTATGTTATGGTGGTACTCACATGAAAAAGTATGTTACTACTCAAACTTAGCATACCAGATATCAAACAAGGATTGCTGAGGCGCATTACCCAGAAAGCTACATCAAACAATGGCGATTCAAGAGCCAAGACATCATATTTTTTCTGTCTATAAAGCTACAGAGTCTTCAAATATGGAGAGTATGAATCCACATAGAAAACACCAGCACATAATAAAAAACCACAGGATCCATGATATTCCAAACCAATGGTCCAGAAACCTACATCATAGTTCCTGACTACCAAACATAAAAAACAGTATACTGTATCACAAAAATATGTGAAAGCCATTTATAATGTTGCCATTGAATGCCATTCAACCTGTTGGTATAAACCCTTATTGACCGTATTCACCATCCAGATCGACCTATTCTCTCTTATTGTAAGCAAGTGATTCACATCATGTCTGTCTGGGACATATGACCACCTCAAAAACAAACCATTTCATGGCATTGGGTGCTTGTTACATTGTTAGATAGTGATTGACGGGTGGAGCCTTCAACACTTTACATAGGATGTTGTATGATCCATTTTCTTACTTCTTGGGTGGTTTTGCCAAAATAGTAAATTGCATGTGGACACTCAATTCAATTATGACATTCTAGAGCCGCAGTTTGAATGATATTTCAAATTCTCTGGTCTACGGTAATTAGGAACACAATTTTTAACCACAGATGTATTAGTACAACTCCTACACAGGACTAATGTCAGACACAGGTCCTCCGGCCCAAGAGTTGATTTAATGATACTGGTTCTGGCCCATTGTAAGCTCGAACCAAGCAATTTCTCAGGATTTTAACCCTCTTAAAGGCAAGCAACTGTCTTTCCCAATGTGTATGTGCTATGCATAAAAAATGCCAATTCTTAAGTATGCTCTTTTTGATCCTGTTGGATTCCGTACCGAAAGTTGTTACACACACCAATCTTGTATGAGTCTATATCGTTCTTTAACCTGGAGCAGTGACTCTCAGCCGTGATACCATGGCCGTTTTAGGGATCATTTAGGGATTAGGATAACCTCTCATCACTACTTTCAAGAGCAGAACCTTTGCTTCTGTGAACCTTCTCGTGCAGTTGCGTTTGATTTGCAAAAACTGTTTATCATCCCTCAGATTCCTTGGGTGATGGCTAGTATATTTTAGAAGAGTTTATTTTAGATGTGGGCTTAGTATAAAAGCCAATATACTGAAAGCCATTGTCATTGGTGATTTTCAAGTCTAGGAAATTGAGTGGTTATTATATTCCTCAGTAAACTGCAAGTTACTATCCTAGTTGTTAAGCTACTCGTGAAACTCCAGGAGCTGAGCCATATGATCCATGCCAGATCAACGAGACATCTATATATCTTAGCCATTTCTCCAAATTGCTACCAAAAGTGTTTGTGTTACTGTAGATGACAAAAGCAGCCACATAGAGGTTGGCTATAACTGGGGGAAAAAGTGTCCCCATCGCAATGCCTTTTATCTAGGTATAGATTTCCCAGTTGCATTCTAGGGCAAGCCTTAGCTCAATCCTTGATCAAAACAAGTTGGTACCTTATGATGCCTTGGTCTAGTGTCTGAAGTCTTTTCAGTGACTCCTAATGCATTTGTTTGTGGTATGTTAGTATAAAGACTGTCAATGTCCATTGTCACAAGAATGCCACAATGGGCATCGTGCTCCAAGCCCTCAATTTCTGTAATGACCGAAAGACTGTCTCTAGTATAAGACCTTGTAAGCGTGACAAATTACTTTACGAAGAGTCACCATACTCAACTAAGGGTCGTAGAATTGATTGGCAGCCAGCAACAATAGGCCTTCTGGAGTTTTGTTTTATCACCCTTATGAATTTTTGTAAGCATGTAAAACGCGGGTATGGTATAATCCTCTTTATTGAGATAGTCAAACTCTGATTAAGCCACTAACCCTTCGAAGTGACTGAGGTAGTTGTAGTGATTTCTTTTCTAATAGATGGAGTAAGATTTTTGACAGGTCTTCGGTAATGGATGGTATTCTGTAGTTGTTTCATCACCTCTGTATCATAGTCTACTTTGTCATGTGCGATGATGCCACTCCCTTTATTCGCCAGTTTCAATACAATGTCTCTCGGTTGGATAATGTGGTCAATGCACCATTTTGTGTTTTTGAAATTTGTTATTTAGTGTACTTGTTTTGTTTAAGTCCCTACTCAACTTCAGAAAGTATCACATTTTGAAATGTTATGGGCTCCTTAGGCATGAGATTAGCAAGGGGATAAAATGTAGATGGACAGTGTAGACCTGTAGTGTTGCTATACCCACTGATTGGTGCTTTAGTCTTGGAGTTTTAAAAATATATATCAAAAAATTATAGAGCTCAGTTTGGGTAACAAACGGTCATTTCTGCTTGTGGGAATAAATGATAAATCAACACTTAAAACATCAACTTCTGCAGAGCTAAGCTCTTTTGGTGATAGATTAAAGATGGGAACCACTACCAAATTACAGAGTCACCTGAGGGTCTACCATTCGTAATACTGGTTCAGACTTTGCCGAAACCCTGGTATGTACTGATTCCTGAACCATCCTTGTCTGGAATTACTTACTTGCCCTTGTTTGGGATTGATTGTTTGCAAGGGATCTTTTGGTATTATAAATTAGTTACACATGTGCATGTTGTGTCTGTTCAGATGCTACAAGGTTATGGCACCCCAGTGATTTGATTGGCATGTTTTCACATTGGCTGTGGGTCACATTGCAGTGTTCCTGTATGCACTGATGTATTGTGGTCAATCGATGCCAAATCAGTGTAGCATATTATTAGTCCTCTCTTTGTCTCATTATTATTTTAATGATGTGTTAGCCTTTTCAGGTTTTGTCCCTTTCCAACACTGTCATGATCGTCTCGCTGACATTTTAGGTCAATTGACACTGAAATGTTGACAGCATGTCCTCTTTAACAGCATTGAGTACGACATATGGTACTTCAGTCCTCTGAACATTTGAAATCCAAGGATAAATATTATATAGGATTGTGGATTTGTAAACCTGTATGGTTAAGAGGATTTTGCACTTCCTCAGATCCCCGGATTGAGTATCCACTACGAAATGTACAGGAATTGTGGGGTGGTGCCAGTGTTATAGTGATGTTTTGCTGTATACACTTCCCTGTCTGTGATATAATGTGGTTTACTCTCTATATAAAAAATATATATTTTTTCTAAATAACAATTTGCTGCTGATTGATCATCTGAACTGTTCTCTGATGGTTTGCTGTTGGATCATTATATTGACCGGTATACTGATTTGCTGATTAGAATATAAACAATTCCTCCAAGAACACATTTATTTTCTAAATGCCCCCTAACACTGCATGTAATATTTGTAAGTCATCATTACAGCAGGCCTTACAGCCCTAAGGCAGGGTGACTTATATTACACCTGAGGACATTTCTACATGAGCAGATATGCCTCTGTGCTGGTCACCTCTATTACGGCCAGTATACATGATCAGGGAAGCCATTTTAAAAAGTGTGTGGTGGATACTGGTGAAAACAAGCTCCTCAGTTGCATGATGGCTTCACTGACAATTGAGTGCCCTCTAAAAATTTACCAACCACTGGTGTGTTGACTGGCTGGTTTTTACCAGCCTGCCACCAGAGACGAGTTTCTGACCTCCAAAGGAGGTCAGAAACTAAGCCTGCTCGTGCAGTGGATGTTCACACGCCCTCCCGCAGGATGACCTGCAGATTAGCATTCAAATGCGGGGGAGCTACAAAGAGCCACTGCCTTTAAATTGCAAATCTGGCTTCCCTCACAGGAGGGGATACTCTCTGAGCCCCCTGTTGGTTCAGCCCGGCTGGCCTCCCACTCAAAACCTGCTGTCTCTTTTCACGAAGACTGATCCCCATTGACTTCCATTGGGCACCCAACGCTGTGTTGGACCCCTACACCTGGCCACCCTAGTGCGGCTGGTGGTGTCTTGCTGGTGCTGCCTTGGCCCTTGCCCTACCCTCACCTTCTGTCCAAGAGATTGGTCTCATAAATCGTTGTACTGTACCTGAATGGGGGACTTGTTTTTCCTCCCATAGGATAATATTCCGGCTTCCGAAAAATGCAAGTTTTGAATTTTTAAATGCAAAAGTATTTCTATTGGAAAATATACTTACCTGATTGGATCGGATCGGATCGTCTCGGTGAGATATATATATATATATATATATATATCTCAATTAACAACTTGACCTGTCGCAACGGGAGCTCTGTTCCGGTGGGTGCACGCGAAGAGACCAGGGCAGTGTCTCTAATCAATCCGATACAAGAAAAGAATCGCGGCACACTTCTTGGGTTAACGCAGTTGTTTATTCAAACGTGACACAACACCTCCTACGCGTTTCGAACCGTAGTTCCTGGTCACGGTAGTGTTTGTGAATAGTCCCTTTTCGATTTCCACATTTATTTCATTACACACCTCTTTAATTAGCAGGGGCATGATGGTACTTGTAGTTACTATGTTATCACTATGCATTACTTCATGCATACATGAATGCTGGCCACATCAGACCACGAGGAATGTTATTGTTACTGCATGAGGAAGCGTGCCTCTTATTAAAGGATCTTTCGCCTCCTAGACACTCGTGGTGCACACGTGTGTATAAACCGGCCAACTAGGTACCTGATGGTCGATTAATTGCGTAACTTTTAGACATAATGTCTGAGTCAATCAAGGGCTAAGTGCCCTACGTCCCCGTAGTTTGTCATGTAACCAGCATTATGTGTTTACATATAATTGTTTTCTGTGATTAATCATAATCAATACATTCGGTCTGTCAATAACAGCAATTAGTATCCACATATTCAAATGGTCGGAGAGCTACTACGGCATGTATGCAGTATTACAATTATTGTCCATTGTATATTATAAATGGACATAAAGTTCTTCATCGCCGTTGAGGCCTCCTGGCTGTTTGGTTTTGAACTTTATGATTAATTTAGATTCCAAACGTCTCAGTTGTTGTTTTCGGTTACCACCTCTTTCATGTTGTGCAATGCTTGCTAGTCCAAAGAATTTTACATCAAGCCAAGTTTTTGTTTCATGATTGGCCATGTGTTTGGCTATGGCGTATGAGAAGTCTCTATTCTGGATTGCACGAATATGTTGCAATATTCTCGTTTTGAGAGAACAGGTCGTGCTCCCTATGTAGGCTTTGCCGCAAAAACATTGTAACATGTACACAACGTACGACGATTCACATGTAATACTAGTCCTGATTATGAAATTTTTTCCATCCGGACCAGTCAAGTTTTTGATGTTTTTTCCTATCTTGCAAGCCTTGCAGGTTGGACATTTACTAAATCCTTTTTTCCTTTGGTCAAACCAAGATTCTGATTTATTCATTGTGAAGTGACTTTGAGTGAGTTGATCCGCAAGGTTTGGAGCCCTTTTATATGCTATCAGTGGGTGGTCGCCGATAGTCGTCCCTATGTCAGGATCTTTACACAAAACATGCCAGTATTTTGTCAAGGCTTTTTGTATTTTATGACTCTCCTTGCTGAATGTTATAATCAGCCGTGGCTGTTCCTCCTTTTGATCTGCACTTCGTTGGTTATCATCTGTGGATCGGTTTCTTTGTTGGTCCTTTTTTACAAGAGTATCCGCTCTTGTTTTGGCGCGAGCTCTTGTTTCACACATTTCGAGATCTGTGTTTTTGTATCCTCTTTGTCTGAAGCGTTCCTTTGTCTCCTTGAATTTCTTCTCCATTTCAGAGTCCTCAGAGCAGTTCCTTTTCATCCGTAATAGTTCTCCGTACGGAATACTCTTTTTTAATTTCTGTGGGTGAAAGCTCAGACCATGAAGAAGACTGTTTGTTGCAGTTTGCTTTCTATGGACAGTTGTTTGTATTTTCCCATTTGATATGTATACTTTTGTGTCCAAGAAGTCTATTTCTTTGGCACTGATGGTGTATGTAAACTTCAATCCCACATAAGAATATTGCAACATATTCGTGCAATCCAGAATAGAGACTTCTCATACGCCATAGCCAAACACATGGCCAATCATGAAACAAAAACTTGGCTTGATGTAAAATTCTTTGGACTAGCAAGCATTGCACAACATGAAAGAGGTGGTAACCGAAAACAACAACTGAGACGTTTGGAATCTAAATTAATCATAAAGTTCAAAACCAAACAGCCAGGAGGCCTCAACGGCGATGAAGAACTTTATGTCCATTTATAATATACAATGAACAATAATTGTATTACTGCATACATGCCGTAGTAGCTCTCCGACCATTTGAATATGTGGATACCAATGGCTGTTATTGACAGACCGAATGTATTGATTATGATTAATCACAGAAAACAATTATATGTAAACACATAATGCTGGTTACATGACAAACTACGGGGACGTAGGGCACTTAGCCCTTGATTGACTCAGACATTATGTCTAAAAGTTACGCAATTAATCGACCATCAGGTACCTAGTTGGCCGGTTTATACACACGTGTGCACCACGAGTGTCTAGGAAGCGAAAGATCCTTTAATAAGAGGCACGCTTCCTCATGCAGTAACAATAACATTCCTCGTGGTCTGATGTGGCCAGCATTCATGTATGCATGAAGTAATGCATAGTGATAACATAGTAACTACAAGTACCATCATGCCCCTGCTAATTAAAGAGGTGTGTAATGAAATAAATGTGGAAATCGAAAAGGGACTATTCACAAACACTACCGTGACCAGGAACTACGGTTCAAAACGCGTAGGAGGTGTTGTGTCACGTTTGAATAAACAACTGCGTTAACCCAAGAAGTGTGCCGCGATTCTTTTCTTATATATATATATATATATATCGCCACAGGTTACCCTTTTTCACTCCGGATTCTCCCCACAAATGGATTCGGACCACGATAATGGTGCAGTTAATTTCTATTCGTGCAAGTCTTATAACGGATTTCAGCTCACTAGTGAGCCTTTATCACATGACATCTTTTCAGCGTTACCATTGGCTTTTTAAAGTGACCAGTGCAGGTGTGGTCAGAACCACGAGTGCAGTTTCACGCAATATACATTAAAAACATCCAATATATAGTTGCATAGTATTGACCACCGAATTTTGGATCTTCATGTAATGTATAATAGCAAACCTTATTCAAACTGAATACAGATAATTGAATATTATTTGTAATGAGACATTCTGGTATGATCCCAATGTTTTGGGCTGAATCCTAGGTTTAGTTGAAGAGGGCTCTGGGGTTCCTCTGTATCCTGGGCTTGTGTATCCTACTCATCCTGACCTATGGTGGAACATGTGTGCGCTGCAGTGGACCTTCAATCCCCAGTGGGTCCAACATCAGGGCTATCTATCTGACTCCATTCCATCTCAAGGGAGATAGTGCAGGATATGCAGGTGCGCTTACCTGTGCCAACCTGACCCGCAGCAAACTACTTTTTTTTCCCTCCCACAATTTAGTGGTGACAAACATGTCACTGCTTCGTTAGAAGAAATCTGGAAGGTAGATATCAAGTGCCTCTGGTCTTCATTGGAAAGCCAGATCCATAACAGGAGCTTTAGGTGATCAAACTGGTCGTAAATAAGGATTGTACTTGGTCCAGTTTGCACTGTCATAATAGGACGAGGCACTAGACAATGGTCACAGAGAACCTCATCCAGCACGATTAGGGCCCAATTGCCCCGGTCTGACCCCCTGATTGGGGTCTGACAAAGACCATGTAGGACTTTTGACAAATAAGGTGTGAGAAATAGTTCACTCAATCAATCAATCATCAGTATTTGTATAGCGCGCTACTCACCCAGTAGGGTCTCAAGGCGCTGGGGGGAGGGGTTCGTTACTGCTCGAAAAGCCAGGTCTTGAGTTGTTTCCTGAAGGGGAGGTGGTCCTGGGTCAGCCGTAGGTGGATGGGGAGGGAGTTCCATGTCTTGGCCGCCAGGTAGGAGAAGGATCTTCATCCCGCGGTGGCTCTGCGAATGCGTGGTACGGTGGCGAGGGCGAGGCTGGCCGATCGTAGCTGGCGGGTGGGTGTGTAGAAAGTGAGGCTGTTGTTGAGGTACTTCGGGCCCATGTCGTGGAGAGCCTTCTGTGCGTGGGTGAGGAGTCTGAACGTGATCCTCTTGTTGACGGGGAGCCAGTGCAGGTCTCAGGTGGGAAGAGATGTGGCTGCGGCGAGGGATGTCCAGGATGAGTCGTGCGGAGGCGTTCTGTATGCGCTGGAGTCGTTCTGTATGCGCTGGAGTTCACATGCTGACAGAGGCAATACTAGAATGATTTTCTCTCTGTGAAGAGTAGCAGTCTTAGTAATGTGCTGATTATAATTAGCACTGACTTTAAGAGCAACTGGGTTCCCCAGAATTTGAATGACCGGTCATTTGGACATAAAAACCTTGAGCTTTAGTGTCCATATTAGCATTTTTTTTACGTCTTCCTTGGATATTCTATACTTTGTCGAATGTGTCTGGTGATTGCAGGGGTCTCCCAATTTTTTTCAGTTTTCTTAGTAGCCAATTGCTCATGTTCACCTTATTTGAGTACCAGGATGCAACAGGGTTGGCTCTGTTTTTGTTACTTAATGAGGCCATTTTATCTACAGTCTGTAGAATAAGCTTGTTCTCGAACTGAGTAATTTCATTAACCAGTTATAATTGTGTAGTGGTTGCTGCAATATTTTCCAGAGTGTGCAGATGTTTTACCCAGAGCATTTTTTCAAGAGCTCATTTGTGAATATTGGCTTGTTTCATTAATGGAGATAAGATTGAAATGCACTTTTTGGATAGGGATATCAATATTATCTGACTTGTCAAAAACTAGTAGGTTGTCAACTACATGTGCTAAGATAAATTTGAGGGTCTTACATTTACTATGAGGATTAACACTGTAGAAGGTCAAATAGATCAGATGTTGTTTAGGGCTGATGTCAATTTGAAGACACTAAAATAAGTATTTGAGGTATATGCCTATCACTATTAGAGGTTAGTGAAGGAATCAATTAAGGGGCAGGCCGTGAGCAGTCCACCTGCAAATTATATGAAGGAAAAGTGTTTTACCATGGAAAAGATTCAGGCTTGCTGAAAGTGTCTTAATTAGATTTTCATATATAGGTGAGCATATTGAAGTTGAACTGCTAGTGGTTCATTTGACTTGGATGTTATTCGACTTTTGCACTCCCATTATTAGGCAACCAATTAGGAAGAAAATGGAGCATTGGCATCACCGTACCGAAAACCGATTCTTATTAAACTATGTTCTAATCTTCGTTCTTTCACCCTTCAGAACACCCACACTTTGGGGCATGTTGGGTCACCTCTGTGGCTTGGTGTAAACACTAATGAAATTATAGTTGGTTGAGTGATGTGGAGAGACAAGGTGCTTGGAGTGCAAGTTTATAGGGGAACCTGAGGCACATGGAAATCTGTAAATTTGTGACATGCTTAGAAGTAGCAGTTCATGATCTCTGTTGCTATTGGAAGTAAGGAACAATTTAGAAAGTCCTAGCTCTCCTAGTGGAAAGTTTCATTTCTATTAAGGACACAAATGCAAAGATTATGCTCATTTTTCCTATTTACTTACTTCCAGCAGATTTCAACTTTAACATAAACTACCTTTCCCAGAATACCCAGGGGAAAGGACTACAAACCATGTTCAACCAATCATGTCTTTCCATAATGTCCGCCATAATTTTCATATGCCTTAAGACATCCGACCACACAGGGTTTGGTAAATTTGTCAAAAGCTGGGTAGGATACCAATTTCGAATTGGACTTCGTTCTCCTGGATATATGGAAGGTGCCACCTTGCAGGGTAAAGACTTTGCCTGTGATATCCAGAGCTCTCACATCAGAGACTCTGCTGCAAGATACAAGAAAAAGCAACAACACCAGTTTTGCAGATAGTTGCTTTCTTGACAAATAATTTTTTTGCCAAAAACGAAAGAGGGTTAATACCACATTGATGTCCCAAAGAGTGAAATATATTCTGGCGGCAGTGCCAGACAAATTTCTCTCATTATCTTACATACCATTGAATGTTCTCCCACTTAGGAACCGCCAATCGGTAAAAGGCCTGCCGACTTGGCGGAGTGGTACGAATTGATCGTCCTGTCGGCCAAGCCCTGCAAAGCCAAGGAGGCCTAAAAGTTAATTACGGAACAATTTTGCACCCCATGGCATCCTCACTGTGTTGAACATGCCAACAAACCCATTGTGACCAACTTGATCGGTACCGTTTCGTTGTCTCATCTGCCCATGCTGATGCCAAAAATATTTCAGGTTCTTGTGAAAGACTTGTACTATCCATCTCTTCCTGTAATCCTCCATGCAATTAGGAGCATCAACTCCTGTAATATTAATGGGTGCAACCCGCTGAGAAGATTTCGAAGAGGATCTGGAGCATGGGGGAGGGTGTGGGAGGGGGACCGATTGGAAAATCCAGGTAAGTTCCAGAAGAACTGGAAATCATACTTGAGACCCCCCTAATGAAGTGATAAAATCACCTTTGCCTTCTGTCTCCGCACCTGTGCGGACAGACTTGTGATCTTTGCAAAGGGGGGAAATCATAGCCCATCTCCTGTGACCAATCCTGCATGAAAGTATCTGTTACTGTTGCTAGTGCGTCTGGATTCCAACTGAAATATCTGGCCACCTGTTGGTCCAGATGGGAGGCAAAGAGGTTGACCGAGAAGGGGTCCCATTGATCACTCAAAGGCTGGAAAACTTGAAAATCTAGCTGCCACAGATTCCTTCCTGTCTGGCCAGTTCATTGAGCACCAATCCACTATTTTGTTGGATACTTCTGGTAGGTACTCTGCTGTGACCGATACATTGTTGGTCAGGCAGTAGGCTCAAAAGTCCTTGGCCAGGTCTACTGGGATCTTGAACCTGGTGCACCCCAAGTGATTTTTGTCTTGTACCTCTGAGATGTCCATTTTTAACAGGACACAACAAATTACCTTGATTGGACTGCGAAGGAACCAATCCGTGGCAATTGAATTGGAGAGATTGTTTTTCGGCAGACCATTTTCCTCCTGTAATTGAGTCCCTGCAGCATGCCTCCCAGCTGTACTTACTGGTGTCTGGCCCTGTGACTATATCTGGGTCTGAACCGAATATAGCCCTGCCGTTCGAGGCCTCCATGTGAGGAAATCCCCATCTCATTTTGATCCTCACTTCCTCCATCAAGTATTTGCTGTGAGTACTGTAGACCTCGGCGAAGGTGGAATGCTTTTAGCCTTTGAAGGGCCCTGTAGTGCAACGGGCTTGAGAATATCTCCTGAATGGATGATGATAGCAATTCACTACTCAGGCTATCTGGCGCAGGGAGGTTTTGGTGCCAGCCAGGGACTTCCTCTACCCCGGTCTGATTTTTATTTTCTTGGAAGGAAGGCTGAGCGTCTTTTCTGACGAATTGATGACAAAAGCCCAAGAAGGTGTTCTTAGTGGATGAGGTCAGCAGGGACTTTTTGGCGTTTATGACGAACCCCAAATGTTCGAGCAGTTGTATCACAATCTGTAGTTGAACCCTCAGTCTGAGCGAACACTGATCCATGAAAAGATATCGTCCATATAGATGATGAGGCCGTAGCCTTGCGCTCTGAGGTATTCTACCACCGGCTTCAACAACTTGATGAAACACCAAGGTGTGGAAGAGAGTCCGAAAGGTAGTGTCTGGAACTCTTATACCTAGCCCAGCCACTGGAATTGTAAGAACCGGCAATGAGGAGGAAAGTTGGGGACCGTCTGGTATGCATTCTTGAGATCGAGGTGAACCATCCAGTACTTGGGCCGTAACAAAGTGCGTAGAAAATGGATACCTTCCATCTTGAAGTAAACTAGCTGGCCATTGAAGTTGCTTATGTTGATGATGGGCCTTTGATCCCCATCTAGTTTTTCCAACATGAATAGGTTGCTGATAAAGCTGTTGGGGTGGAGTTGAGTTGGGGCAGTGACATCATTGCGGAGTAGGTCCTTCACTTTGCAACTGATTAAGCTCATCTGAGCTTGTGGGAAAACCAGGGGACGTGGGCTAGAGAGTTGGATTGAAGAACCGTAGAATTCTGTTTGAAAGGCCTGAACGGTTTGCAGTATCCATGGATCGAAGATGAGCACCTCCCAATTGTGTGGGAAAAAGGCCAAATGCTTACGGACTCTGCTGTAAACGGAGATAGACACTTACCGGATGGGCTTTGGGAAACTGGCCTCTGGAGGAGCCTCGTGTTTAGCATCTCCTCTGCGCTCGTCTGGTTTGGAAGAATTCCCTGGAACTGGGTTGGTCTTGGTTCTTACAGTAGTTCTGTCCCTGTGGAGGGACTTGGGGGTAAAAGCAGCCAGCCAAGCTCCCTCTGCTACGACAAAAATGCAGGGGTGAAAGATAGACCTGGGCTTTGTCCAGAGACTTAAACGTGGCCACGAATTTGCCCAGTTCTGTCACAAAAGACTTCTTGTAAAGTCCCCCTTGAGCTACTTGGGGTCGACTTTTTTGAGGAGAGAGTGGCGTCTGACGACAATGCGCAATTGGCGTTGCCTAAAAAATGACAGCACGTTGTGCCCATGCAGAAATGTCTTCCGGGGAGATGTTAGAACCCAAGGCTTTTGCCCCTTCAGCGAACTCCAGCCAGAATTTTTGTAACGGGTCCCACCACATCCAGGAGCTTGTCCTGGCAGGACTTCCATGACCTTTCTTGGTTTACTGGATGTATTTTTGTAAGAAGATTTCCATTCGAGTATCTATCTCTGGAGTGAGGGCACCTTGCCTGCGTAGGAAGATTGCGGACATTCCACCCTGAGTTTTGCCCGGGCCTCTTTCTCTAAGGGCTTCCTCAGATGTCCAACCACATTATTGCCAACCTTAAGGGACAGGAACCAATCTGGTGTCCTGGGATGGATCAAGTCGTCTGGGTCCAGCATGTCTGAGGTGTCATCTGCCTCGTGGGTGGCAGTAGATGGTGTAGGATTGGGGGCAGGCGCCAAGGTCGAACAGGGTCCACCTTATCGGTGGAATCATGGGAATCCTCATTGTCCCCGCCTTGTGGCGGTGGGTCAGACGGGTCCTCTGGGGCGCTTAGAGAGTCCACTGCTGTCTCTAGTTCTGGAGGTGCAGAGCGTGCAAAGAAGGCTTTCTTAAGCCTTTTGAAGGCGCTCAGGTCCACCCCTGAGGCTGACTTGCGTTTGGCCGGGCGCTATGGCGCCTTCTCGAGACCTGGGAAAGCACTACAGGAAAGGGATCGGTCCAGGGACATATTAAAGTAGCCTGGATTCTTTTTCTTTTCAGAGTTTTATATAGCGCGAACTTGACCCGAATCTGGTATCGGAGTGCTTTACATAGCACCAGTTGCATTACATGAGGACACATTCATTTTTGTTATGCACGGGGAGATTAAGTGATTTGCCCAGAATCACAGGATGTTCTGTGTCATTGCCGAGACTTGAACCCAGTTCCCCAGATTCGAGGTCGACCACCCTAGCTGTTAGGCCAACTCCTGTCTCCTGGATTGGTGTGTCCTAATTGCACAAGGCGCCTTTGGAGGGGTTCCATTGCAGAGGCCACCGCATAATAAATGGATACATCCATGGTGTCGCAAAATTCATTATCTGGAGAAATGACAGCGATAGATTCCTCCTCTAGATAATCCCCCTCCGTTTCCATTATCAAGAACCCACAGGCGTTTAATTGTGCAGATCAAATAATAATGGCTGTGGAAAGCCCTACGGGCTTATTTGGAACCTGCTTGAACCGGATTCGATTTTTATTAGATTTTTATTGTGCTCACAGCACTGATTAGTCCCTATTAGTAAGCCCTGAGGGCAGAATATGGCATTGAGGAAACCAGTATAGTTTTCAACTATGCCAGGCATGGGCAAGTGGGTCAAAGCCCCGGGCTGAAAATGCCGTAATAGTCACTAGGCACAAGTAATCACTTGCTGTTTTTACCATCTGGACCCAATCCTCAAGTGCGCCCCCAATCTTTTTTTTGTAGTGGGGAAAAACTGAAGCAACTTGTATCGACCTGTTTATACGGGTATCTGCTGCTTGCATATATTTAATATAGACCCCCTGGGGGGCTTAGTGGCTTTCTTGGGAGAGGCAGTAGCTCTGCAGGGGCGCCAGTTAGTCAGTTTTACTGACACAGGTAGTGTGCGTCTCCTGCAGAGCAGCGAGACGTGTCAAGCGCGTCTCAGCAGAAGGTGCACCCTCTAGTGGGGGGATGTGTCTCACCACACTTTTGCGGCCCTATTTGTTTTAAAATCATTTTTGGGCTGCGAATGGAGCACTGATGTGTGGTTTTGCGGGAGGGAACTATAGGGGTATAAAACTACTTATCAGCATTAAGCAAGCATACCAAACATTTACATATCGGTGAGATGTAAAAAGGACATCTCTTTGGAAGCAGGAAAGGAGGAAGTGGTTTAGAGGACGCATGCTATTATGGTAGGACATGAACTATAATTGGTTGAACTTTGTTTTTAGTCCTCTACTATATCTGCACACAGGCTCATTATGCACACTTCTGGTTTAACCCCCCCCCCCCCCCCCCCAAACATGCCCCAAGTGGCGGCCGAACACTGGCTATCAGATCCCATCCCATTAGACGGTGCTATCTTTTCTGCTTGTGCTAATTGTGCGGAGACCCTGACCCGAATCACTACCGCTGCTGTGGCGTGGCAACATATTGCTACAAGAACCCGGGCCCCTATGCTATACTCGCCTATGCTTCCCTTGTCATACCACCCGCAGATGCCAGTCCTCCAGGAGGGGGTATTTAAGAAGACCCTAGCTAAATATGGGATTAAAACTTGGGGGGAACCTCTACTTCCAGGGCAAATTCCGAACCTCGCAACAGCTCTTCGCTGCGATACCCCCTCCTATGGACCTTTTTAAGGTCGAGGCTACAGTCGCACTGCGAAGCAGTGGGCGGAGCCGAAGATTTTATGACTGCTACAGTGGGGCTTTAACACGCCTCTCTCTTCCATTGGCTAGCTTCGTAAATGGAGGCTAGCCATTGGAAGAGATGGGCGTCACTCGGTTCAGGCCCCGGCTTGAGCAGATTCGTGGGCGTTTCTTTCTCTTTTTTAAGCCCCGCCCCCTTTTTTTATTCATAAGTGGGCCATTGTGGGCGTTTCCTTTTTTTTTTTACATGGCTGTATTTTCGTCATTGGTAACGTCTCTGTTGCCGGGATGGACGTAGCGATTTCTGTTGCCGCTCCCGGTCCCCTCTGAAGACCCCCGCGTCCCGGTCCCGCTCTCCCCCGCAGCCCCGCAACCCCCAGCAGCTCGCTCCCGGAGTCCGCCGAGGGCTCGGGCTCGCTTCCCGGTGAAGAGTCGGAAGTCTGTGCCAGCTCGGTCCCGGTCCCTTCTGAAGCCAGCGGCCGCGCGCTCCCAGTCCCCACCGAAGGCTCCTGCAGCGGCACCCAAGTCCCCGCCGCCAGCTTGCAAGGCCCCCGCAGCCTGCGCCCAGAACCCCCCCATCCAGCCTCGTAAAGCACCAGCCGCCCGCTCTCTGTCACCACTGCAGACCCGGAAGGCGCCCGCCGCTCGCTCGCAGTCTCCTCCCTGTGCTCCCACAGGGGCGGGTCTGACAACGCTTGCCAGGGCGGGTTTGGGTTCTCAGTCTGGGTTTCTTTGTATTTTTTGTAACGACCGCAGCTCAATAAATACACCTAGTGCCACACCACGGCGGCTGCTTCAAAATCTGCAGTTTTATTACTTTAAGGTTTTTGGTTTCTCTTGGGTACAAATGGTTTCAAGTAGGTGATCGTTAAAATGTCATTTAATTTATTTATTCATCCACAACCCGCTAATAATAGTCACTATGTAATTTTATATTACAGATAAGCAAAGGGTCAACATTAAATTGTGAAAAGGACATTAGACATAGCTTTTAGAACTGCGCTTCAGGCGTCAATGCGCTGGAATAAACAGTGTCCAAAAAGACCCAGGGCCCTATATCTGTTCTATAAAGTGCAGGTCTCACCGTAAAATTATTAAAGGGATTGTACTCCAGCACACACCACCTCTGTTGCGGACAAATGTAACAAATGTAACAAGTAGCACACATGATGCATGTTACCTGCAGCAACACGAACAAATCCCGGCTGCCTGCACACGACTGTAATCTTGGGCACAGCGACCTTCATTGGGACCAGTGTACAGAGGTAAAGTGGAAGGACTCGCTGAACCGTCTGCAGCCATGAAAGTCAATCTTTTCACGGCGTCCTGTTCTCTTAACGTACAGCTGTTCGCAGCACTTCCTGGTTTCTCCTTCAAAAGCATTAAGCAAAAAGACATTTCCAGTAAAGGAATTGAAGAGCGACTGCCCCTCCACCCCCGGCCCCACCCCCACCTCTATTCACGCAACAGATGCCCGACGGCGCGTCTTCCATTGAACAATAGCACACTCTCTTGTTTACAGAGCCTAGAAACGGGAAAAGCGTGGCACAATGCGCTCTAGAAAAAATACCAAATGATTCTCAATAGAAGCTGTCAGTCCCATGAACCTGCCAAGCCGGTGACCCCTTCAAGCACATTAGCAGGGGCAGTCTGTCCAGATCCCAGCGGCCTGCACACAGGCTGTGATCTTAGACACGCCGCCTCGAAGAGCAGCTCTGACGCACAGGCGCTGCGCGGGCTCCGAGGGAATATTTTTATTATTAATATTATTGTGATTACCACCATTACTATTGTTAATAATATTAACAGTATTGTTATTAATGGCCACAACCCCTCAGATAAGGTACATTTGAAGGTGGGTGGCCGCTAAAACACTTTCTGTAATATACTAATGCAATTCCACTTAACCATTCCGATTCATGATTCGGAAAAGCTTTTCCCTTCAACAACAACTGAAGTAAACATTAGAGTCTCGCTCTCTGGCTGTGTGTGTGGGTGGCTTTGTGTGTGTGCCTCTGTATGTGTGCCTCTGTGTGTGTGTGTGTGTGTGGCTTTGTGTGTGTGGCTCTGTGTGTGTGGGTGCAAATGCAATAGGTCTCGCATTTGCAAGAGATTAAGCTATTGACATTGTAAATGACAATGCCATTTATTTATATGTTTTAAAAACAAAAACATAAATAAAAAATGTCATGAGCAATGCCAATAGCTCTAACTTTAACAATGCCGAGACCATTGCATTGTAAATGTTTGTTCTATATATCTGGCTGCGGCAGGGATTTAAGGAACACACTCCATCCTTCCCCAGTGAGCCACCGGAGTTCGCCACACTTCATCTTATATTGGCCCGAGATGCAGCACCTCATCAAGTTACTTCCCTCTATCGATCTCTGTACACCACTTAACCTGCTTCACGATCCACCTCATGGGATAAATGGTCCACAGAACTGCAGCTAACTATAACTGAGGAGCAGTGGACCTATTGCGGCGGACAAACAGAGCAAAGCACATCCAGTAGCCGCCTCCGGATACTCCACTATAAATACATACACCGTACATATTATACACCTGTTAAACTCTTTCGCTTTCGATTGCGTGAGGATGATAGATGCAGTCGATGTGGGGCTACAGGGGCTGACTTCCTACATCTGGCATGGGACTGCGCCGTGGTGCAAGGGTATTGGAAGCTCTGGTACAAATGACATCGCTACACCTCCCACACACTCCCCTTTTCGCCCTTCTTGGCTATACCGCAACCATAGCTACGCCACACAGGAAATTTGTCTCCTTTAGTCTTCTCCTCGCCAAACGCCGTATTGCATGCCGCTGGGGCTGAGGCCGGGAGCCTACGTTTAAGGAATGGATCCGAGATATGGTATTCTGGCAGGACAAATTGTACACATACGCTGAACTACTCCCACTTTCCTCCCGGCCCGAGACAATTGGGGTCCCCTCACTACATATCTGCCTGCACACCCTGTTTCTGATGTTGACAACACACAACCTGACACTGTGGTGACCACCGGTGCCCCCCAGACTCTTGACGGGTTGACACGCGTCACCCCTACCCCCCCCCCCCCTTCAATCCTCCTCTCCTCTGACCTCTCCATATGATTGAATGCTGCCATTGTAGGTACCGTATGGTCTCTCACTATGTTGTCGCTTGTGCCCCACTGTATGACTCTTTTGCTTACCGTGTTTTATTGATTCTTAGATCAATGCTGTTGGCCTACTGTACCCATTTAATCTGTATACCTGCATTGATACTCTGTCTGTTTTCATCTTCCTGCTTTGTATTTTTTTGAAAAAGCATAAATAAATGTAATAAAAAAAAGGTAAAAAAATAACAAAACTTTGTTTTTAGTCCTTTTCCCTGTATATTCTGAGAAAGGTAGTTTATGTTAAAGTTGAAGTCTGCTGAAAGTAAATAAAGAAGAAAGATAAGTATAATCCCCACCTCTGTTCCTGACCTAGAATAGGCTGTTGTCTTTCAAGTGCATTCCATCAACTTGAACCTTGTCTTTTTTTATATGCTGCTTCAAAAAAGAAGCTTATATCCTCAGTGGCAACCTTATTGCAGTATTATATATGAAATATTCTACCATTAATTTGCTCAGAGCATTCATGTTCACCTTGGTAACCATTCCCCTGAAATGGTCTTGCTTTTAAATTTACTCACAGGTCCATAAGTCCTGCTACCTTTCCTGATGCCTGGAGTGCATTCCAAACTGCTCTCTTTCATCCAACTCCAATTCATCCGAAGATTCCACCAGGTCCAGAGGTTCGTATATATGACCCTAATACGGGAAAGCTGATCCGGAAGAATTCTCAGAGTTCGGTGCAGTCCCCCTACATTCAAGCTCCAGCTCCTACCCTTACAGCACCAGTCCATGGGGAGCACTCATCGTTCAGGTACTGGAAATGCTAGTTCTGGAGCTTGTGCCTCATTCAACTCCTGGATATCTTGTATCTGTTAAGCTTCTCTCATTTCACTGACTTGTGGGAGAGGTTCAGAAGTTAAGCATTTGGATGTTATGTGCTGGTATTAGAAGGGGGTGTATAAACTCATTGTCGATCATACTAGCTCTAATATTGAGTGGGAACATTTGCTTCTTGTTCTCCTGTCATGTTGCAACCCAATCTGTGCTCCATTTTCCCTTGTTTGCGTTGTCCATGTTCCAATCCGTAACCACATTCCTTATATTCCTTCACGGTTCAAACTCATTTGATCACTTAGATCAAATGATTGTTCTTGACACTAATATTACTCGCTTGGTCAGTCATTCATCCTGCCACTTCCCCACATTTTACAGTGAATTAGAATCTGAGGGGGAAAATACCACACTTGGCACATTCTGGGCTACACACTTAGCAATTGATTGAAGATAAGAAATTGGACCGTAAGGCTAAGTTCAATGCCTGTACTATCCGCCCACTGGACTGCTGTGACATTAATTCTGATGCCTCGTTATTTGCAAATGTAATTCATTTGCAGCATATCAGTTGGGCCCTTTAGTGAGTTTTAGCTTCACCCTTTGCTCTCCCTCTGGCATACATTTCCTTTTCATTTACAGAATACACAATATGAAAGACAATACAGTCATTTTCTTTGCAAAGAAATGTTAATTTTGTAATTGTTTTGGATTTTGCTTATAACCTGTCCTTGTATAGGCAGTGTTTTATATTAAAATATAAATGTTCAAATGTTTTCTTTAAAATATCTTGTACTTGAGGTATACTAGCTGTTTCTGTTTTGATTTTGTTAACTTGTTTTAGTTTTGTGAGCCTCGCTCTTCTAATAAAGAAATATATTCTGTCAGACAAGCGCTCTGTTGAACAGTCTTGCGAATGTTCCTGTTTCTGGTAGAGTTTGTGACATAAATGTATCCTCTGTTCAATGAGAAAGTTACTCAAATAAATATTTGTTTACATTTGGTAACAATGCAGCTTTGGCTTGTAGTGTTTTGTACTCTCCACACTCATGGACTTTAATTTGTCTTTAATAGCTTTCTTTCCTCACTTCCAGAGCTTTTCATCTATCTGGTTGTAATTCGCCAATGTTAATACTGTTAATGTTGCAAAAAATGTAGTTGCTTTTTCAATGAAATTGGAATCTAAAAAATCTTAACTTTTAAAGAAGGCCAATTCGCAATACAGCAATTGTATTTTTCAGCATGTTCTTCTGATCAACAAGTAAAGAGCAATGAGGTTCTCAACAGATAGTATCATTTTTTCATGGTGTGACAAGTAAGAAAATTTGATGTTCTTGAATTTTGAAACTATTCTAAATTTTGGGACCTTATAATTGTTTAGCCATGCAACAGTTGATGTTGCTAAAAGGATATTGTGCTGCATAACTAAATACTTATAAGGTCCCAAAAGCGAGACCTATTGGCTATGCCAATGCTGTTTTCCGATTCCGGGCGTCTAACGACTCAAGGCTCCCCCCCTGGCCCCCCATACCCCCCTTTTTTTTTAAATTGGTTTAATTTTCTTGTCCTCCCTTCCTTCTCCCTCTTCACTGGGCTCTCACTTCCATGTTGTTTGCTTTTGGAAAGGAGCTCGGTGTGGCTGTGGCGTGAGTGATTCCTTTGACTGATCGGGAAATGTGTTCCCTGGGCTGTCACTGCTGTGATATTATCAGCTTGACGTCACTGACCCGTGAACACAAACTGGTCCCCAAAGATCACAGCAGGAGCGAGGCGAAAGAGGAGGACGGAAATGAGGAAAATGGCAGAAAAGATTGAAGAAAGTAGACCTTGCCTTATTCTCAGTCACGTTCAGCAGCTTTGCCATTTATGTGCCTGCAGCTACACTCCACTGGGGGAAGGGGGGCATCTAGTTCTGCGCTATAGCCATGGAAGAGGTGAGTATTCTTATCCCAGTGATGAGCTTAATGGCATCAGCAGTTAGGATAGCAACAGCTAATGTTAAAGTCATGATCATCTTTCATCACATACCAGACACAGCTGTGTCCGGCAGAAAAAGAATAGTGCAGCAGCTGTTCTAATTTCTATTAAGTAATATGAGCTATACCACACTTTGTATAAAGGCTAGGGGGTGGGGGGAGCAGAGGGAGGGGATCAGAAACGCTGCCACTAATGGTTTTGCCCAGAGCGCTATCCAAGCAAAGGCCGGCACTGCACAGAAGACATATTTATTCAGTTAGAAATTGGCGTTCTCGTAGAACAGGTGTGACCGTGTGTCAATCAAATCAGCTGTGTAATATACTTTTCCGTTGGACTGTCACTGAACAGACAAATATCCTGTCAAAATCCCACTTAGGCTAGAAGACCGTGGGCTGTCTTAACAACTAGATGAGTTGAGGGTCCCTCTGCTCATCCACCACAAGAACATTACTCACGTGTAGCAGTCTTCACAGTAGGCGCCTACACAACTGCTGCTGCGGAGTAATAACGCTCCTTGGCACAGTCGTATCCTGAAGATTTTGTAATTCAGAACCAAGAAGAAAAGTGTAGTGGTTTTTTAGGTCTCGTAGAACCAACGCGCATGCGTTGTTCTTCGAGAGTATTGTAGGCAAAACAACTCTTGAAACCAGCGAGGATTGTCCCCAATGTATGTGAAGTAATCAACCGTGACGCTTCGCCATCGCGCGCCTCACTTCTCAATCAATCACACCCCATATGGTGTTCCCTCCCACTCGCTCCATCAAAGGCTGCTACTCTCCCGCCAATGCGCTCCCGCCCTGCCCCCCCACAGCAATGCCAAGAGCTTGTTAATGTTCCTGCCCCCGTGCTCCCCTTGTTTACCCCGCCCTCTCTCCCGTAGTCCGTGCCATCTTTACCCCGCCCTCCCGCATGTTGTCCTTGCCTTCTCATTTGCATCTCCTCTTCGACAATCTTGTGTGTGTTTATAGTTATGCGTAAAGTATTCACGTTTTGCAATGAAAATAACCCGAGCTCAAATCTGCTTTCTTGAAAGGATATTGCATTATTTAAAGGGGCGAGCTACATTAGCGAAGCCTCGGCTCACAAATGCACTTAGCCTGGTGTCATATTACTGGGGTTGTCCAATCTGGCAAGCAGCACCCTCGAGCAGCGGTAAACTAACTTGGCGCCTTTAGAGCAAGCGTTGTTTGTGTGAGCCACGTTTGTTCACATCCTGTTGGACTGATACCAGCCCACTCCTTGCTCACAGTGTGCAACTCAGCCAGCCGAGGGCCTTATAATGTTCTTAGTCATCTTCTAATGTCCATCCATATCCCCATGATGTCGTGATACAGCTGTTGTGTTCCACCAACAACCACGCAGTGTGCACTGTGTCAGCATGTGTTTGTGACAAAGAACAGTCCTGCATATCCCACAATTATCCCCCTCTCTATTTACGAGCAGCATTTTGCCTGTTGATATCTCCCTATTCCAATACCTATTCTGTCTTCTCCCGTCTCTCTCTCCTTCTACCTTTCTCGTCTTTAGTCTTTTTTTCTTTCTCTCCCTCCCTCTACCACACATTCACACAGACACTCTCTCTGCATCTCTCTGTTCCTTCCCAGTCTATTTAGCTCTCTGTTTATTCCTCACACCCTCTCTTTCATAGCTACGTTTATTTTGTATAGTGCCAACATATTTCGTATCTGCCTTTTCAGAATGCTATATCTATAACATATATAAACACCACCATGTATGACGCTATGTCATGAATGCTAAAAAAGGGCAAGTGATGGTCTGTTGCTGAATATGTAATGCATGCAGGCACCAGAGGGCAGTGTAAATTCATGGTGACTGTCACAGCAAATGTCTGTGATAAGTGAACCTCGGACTGGCCCCTTGGAAAGGTAAACCGGTAAACATTCACGCACTCTGCAGGTCACCATTTGCCACCATGCGGCTGCTAGCGCTTTCATCCCTATCACCTCTCCAACTTCCCCTCCCACCTCCCAAACAGCATCGAGCCGAAAATGCACTGAGGATGGGAAACAATCGAAATTAAACTATTCAATTGAGAAGACACTGTAACCTATTGAAATTCTAGTATGCACAATTATAAAGTGCATTTTTGATTGACAGCTGACGTGTATAAACATTTTTTTAAACTTGTCAATGAAAATTAACGAGCACTTTTCTTGAAATCACACTTGAACGTGACATATGTAAAACAAAACAACGTTTTATAGCTGTACAAGCCTGTTGCTAGATGTTCATGTACTTGTCTTCCTTTCCATTACGTCTTTTCCCGCTTCATTGCACGTAGCTTCCTCTTTTTTCAAATATCACCTTACATTTTCTTCATTTTATGTACCCATTTCTTCTCCTGTTTCCAACATTCCTCATCCTCCCACCCTGTCTCTTCCTATCTCTCTTCCTCTTGATTCGCGCTGTCCTTTTATTCTCTTTCTTTCTCTGTCATAAGCTGCACTTTTCCTTTTCCAAAGCCCTCTTTTCACCTCCCACTCGCATCTACCTCCACCGTTCCTTTCCTTCTTATATTTTGTATGCAAAACAAAAACACTTTTTCCACAAACAGCACTTTTATCCAGTCTCGCCTCTGGCTGTCTTTACATGCTTACACCCCTCTCCAACAGACCACTCACACTGCCCACCTTTCACACAGCCCACACACACTGGCTCCCTCGCACACAGACCACATCACACACTACCAATAAGCATTGCCATAGCCAATAGGACTCGCATTAGGAAAGTGTGAGCTATTGGCTTTGTGAATAACAATGCTATTAATTTATATCTTTTCAAAGCCAACACACATTAAAAAAAATTGTCATTTACAATACCAATAGCTCACACTTTCCTAATGCGAGACCTATTGCATTGCAAATGCTTGTTTGTAGTGGATGTAGTTCAATGATTGAGTGGACAGCGGTTGATATGAGGATTTAGGTTCTAATCCCCGGCATACTTCATCGCACTGTGTGGTCTTGGGCAAGTTACTTCCATTCCCTCAACGTTTATTTTCATGTGCTCCAAAGTTGCGAGCACTTGGAAACAGATGTACATTCTTGCATGTATTGCAGCTTAAAAATAAATTCATAGCCACTAGAATTAATGGATTGTGCGGTTGCTGCATTTTTCGCATAGTTACGGAAAATTAAAAAATGTGTTTGTAGGTCAAACGGTTCAAATGTTACTAAAAAACATAGCGGCACAGTGGAAGGCCCTCTGCAAATGTTGACTGGCCCCCTTTCTGTTGCTTATTGCTATATATAGGTGTTAAACTGGTACCAGTGACTTGCAACCCAGGCCCAGATAGTGTTAACAAATGTAAAAGTTACAAAATAATAAAAACATATTATCACAAAATGTGCATTGTGCCACTTTGTCTTTTCTTACATAATTTGGTCAACCCTGCCACATAATTCCAGTGGCCCTGCATCTGTTCCTTTTAATGTACGCCAGTTGTACTACTCAAGTAACACAAGCGAGGCAGTTCTAGTTATAATTGCATTTAATGTCATGATGCAGACTTGGTGTGTAAATCCAATTGGAGACGAAAATAATGAGACTCCTGATTGCAAACACTTTTTATTAGATTTGGAAACTGCCAAAATTAGTTAACTGAATTTTTCAAATCCCCCAGTAATATCAATGAAACATTTAGGTACTGGGAACATTAAGTGTTGTGGTAGCTGATGCACGGGACAGAGAGGGCGGAAGTGCTGATACGAGGAACCGGCTGATGCAGGCTGTAATAGTGGCCTGGGGGAACTCAAGCAGGAATTTGTGTAACTGGTTGACGCAGAGCGTAACAACGTGCAGGTAGTTGAAGGAGAAGCTGGTACTTGGAGTGACGGCAGGAAAAGGGAAACGAAAAAAGTGTTTGGTGAAACAGGTACTTTTTATAGAGACAAGGAAACCCAAAGGTAATCTACTAGGGACCTTGGGCGCTTAATTGTTACTAAAGACAGGGGTCACTAGAACATGCGAATTGAGAACTTGAATCAACATATGCTAAATAGTCAATATGTTCTTTGTCCAGCTGGACAGAGTTTTATTTAGTCAAATATAAAAATATAACGTAGAGTTGAGAATGATGTCATGGGGGCACAGCCTGTTACCCACAGACAGCAAGACAGAACAACAATTTTCAGGCAAAAAACTAGCAAAGCGGTCTGGTTCCTAGTATTCAGTAGACAGACTTAATAAAAACATGGTACCATTGTACAATACATTCTGAGTATTAAAAGACATATGGTACATAGGTGTCGACGTTTCGATGCCAAGGCTTTAGATATGTGGCATCATCTTCAGGACAGTGTTATAAAGCATGCCTGTCTTGAATTATTACAGTTGCCTTTCATACATACATAACAATTAACATAAAAGGTTTTAACACAAGGATGGAGAAAATTGGGAAAAAGAAGGAAAAAATAACGTTTTTAGAACAAATTTCAAGGCATGGACCAATCTTGTCAGTATTCAGTTACTTGGAAATTACATTTAGTGAGCAGGCATGCTATATTGTGACTTCCAATGATAGAGTGAGGCAGAACAACTCAGTTTGTCAATATGTGACCAGGATGTTGGGAAATTTGAGAACCGTTTATAGTGGCGCAAGGGCAGTACATACACGCCTAATAGAATGACCCACATGTTTAGTAGGATTGTTCAAGTAACGTGCAGCAAGGTGCTTCATCAAATAATCGCGGTGCGGACATACAATAATGAACTGCGGCGCAATGACTTAAGGTGAAATGGAGAAGTAATGAGCACTGACAGAAACATAGGCAGGCAGGTTGCGAGCATCTATAGGTAAGTTATAGCGCAGAGAAGTGCAGAATAAAAGGGATTGGTAAGCGCAGTACTAAAGTTTAATTGTACATATCGGCGCGGTGACATCCAGGTGTACAGGTGTTCATGAACTTAACTTTATGTGAGACTTGTGGCGATTTAACAAAAAGTTTGTTTCTGGCAAAACTCTGAATCCATGCAAAGTGCTGGTATCCAACGGTAAATTACGGCACGATGGCAAGAAATTAGAAAGAATTTGTGGCTGTGTTGCGTTCGAACTGTGGACCGATCTGGCTATTACATGCGGTGTGGAGAAGAGGTTTTTTGGCGCAGTGAAATAAAGAGTAATGAAAAAGTGGTGGCAATCAGGAAGGAAGGATTGAGACAATCGGAAAAGGTTGCGGGTGGATCGGGAATCAATCCACCGGGGTGTGTGGTGGACCTGAATAATCTCGAGAATTAATGAGCTAAGCAATGGTGGAAACTAAGTGGTAAGCTGAAAGCTCAATGACTATGCTTACCCAGAGTTAAACGGGTTTGGAGTTATCATGTAATTGAATACCGTCGCGGATAGCGATATACGGCAGTTCCTGTAAAGGAAGGTGAAACAGAACTAAGTTTCTGATAACTCAGGAGTGATTAAGGCAAGGGTGGGTGGCGGGAAAGACCATGTACTTACTGAGATAATACTCAAGTTCTGGCACTCGATCGGCGTGGTTCTGCGGAGATCGCTGCAGGACCGCTGTGAGATGCCGACTAAATGGAGGAGTGTGTTATGTCACGTGGGAGAACTGAGAAGAGTAATGATAGAAGAGGTACCTCATGGTAAAAGGAGGCGGCCATCTTAAAAGGGAGCGCACTTATGGTAGAAGTCGGCGGCCATCTTAAAAGGGAGCACACTTGTATGAAAGTGAGGGAAGATGGTGAATATTGTGAAGCCTGACACGATTGGGAAGATAGATTTGGCAACAGGATGCATGGCCATCTTAAGGGGGAGCATGCATGTGTAGTACAAAATGAATAGTTGGAAACGTGGTGGGGTAAAGGTAGAGTAATGAGACCTTAGAGGCGTGACAAGCATAGCAATGTGGTTTTAGCGCGACAACATGCATTGCTATTGCTACGGCCATCTCGGATCAGAGTCAAGGTAGTGACATAGTGTAACACATGCAAGTGAAACAACATGTATGGTAAAATATATATACTGTATGGAGCATGAAGTATTCGGTTCACAAACTGCAACATTTGGTTTATAGCGAAATAATCTACTCGCATAATGTCATATTAAAGGAGAGAGGTCCAATCTTCAAGGCAATTAAGTTAGTTGCGGATACTGTTGGTGCGTAGTATCCAATTCAGTTCCTCCTTATTCAGTAGTTGAAACATATCTGCTCGTCGCGGTGGTGGTTTGATAGCAGTAATGATAGTCCATGTGAAATCCTCATTGTGTCCCATGGCCTGGAAGTGCTCAACTAAAGGCGCATTCGCAATATTTAATCTAATCCTGCTACGATGCTGTCCGATCCGGAGCTTGATTTTTTTTGTCTTTTTGCCCAACATAGATTTTCATACAGGGGCAAAAGATGGCGTACACAACATTGGATGAATTACAATTGGTGAAATATCCTCTCTCATACTTAAGTGTCTCATACATAAATGTTTTACCCTCAATTGTAGATTCACAAGCTACACAATCGCCACATTTCACGTGGCCTGTAAGGGAGGGTAGGCCCCATGCATCATTTAGAGTTGCTCTCGCTGCAGGTTGAGGTAGAGCTGCCCTTACCAGGTGATCTTTAATGTTTTTGGCTCTTTTGAATGCAAACATAGGGCGTTTCTATGTCTAGTGCACCTGCATTGAGTACTGGCCAATGTTTAAGTATGCTCTTTCATAGGGCATTAGAGGCCGAGGAGAAGGTGGTGACACATATGAGTCTATCTTGGTGTTTCTTTGGTCTTGGTTCTAGGAGGACGTCCCGAAGGCAGTACCAGGCCCTTTTGAGAGAACGACGCACACGTTTGCAAGGGTAACATCCTGGTCACATATTGACAAACTGAGTTGTTCTGCCTCACTTGATCATTGGAAGTCACAATATAGCATGCCTGCTCCACTAAATGTCATTTCCAAGTAATTGAATACTGACAAGATTAGTCCATGCCTTGAAATTTGTTCTAAAAACGTTATTTGTTCCTTTATTCTTTCCTTCTTTTTCCCAATTTTCTCCATCCTTGTGTTAAAACTTTTTATGTTAATTATTATGTATGTATGAAAGGCAACTGTAATAATTCAAGACAGGCATGCTTTATAACACTGTCCTTAAGATGATGCCACATATCTAAAGCCTTGGCATCGAAACATCGACACCTATCTACCATATGTCTTTTAATACTCAGAATGTATTGTGCAATGGTACCATGTTTTCATTAAGCCTGTCTACTGAATACTAGGAAACAGACCGCTTCCCTCATTTTTTGCCTGAAAATTGTTGTTCCGTCTTGCTGTCTGTGGGTCACAGGCTGTGCCCCCTTGACATCATTTTCAACTCTGTTATATTTTTATATTTGACGAAATAAAACTGTCCGGCTGGACAAAGAACATATTGACTATTTAGCATATGTTGAGTCAAGTTCTCAATTCGCATGTTCTAGGGACCCCTGTCTTTGGTGAAACAGATACTGCGTGCAAAATGTGACGGTGACCGTGAAAGGGGAAACTAGTAGTTATCCGGAGGGGCAGCTGAAACCACGTATGGCAGTCTAGCTGACAAGGTTTCTTCAAGCGTTTGTGTGACGTTTCTTCGTTTGCAATTCCCGTATTTGTGACATGTGCATGCCTCCGGCAGTGCTTAAGCTGTAAAAAGAAAAAAAGCTCGGGAGTGGTGCGTGCATGTGTTAAAAGGATTTTTTTTTTAAAAAGCCTGCGAGTGGTGCGCGCTCTCTTAAGGTGCGCGCTCTCAATTTAAGGAATGCAGCAGGCACATTGCAGGGCCGCTGCTCGCTCCCGAGCTCTCTAGGCCAGGGGAGAGAGAAGGCGGGACATGCACTGCCTCTGGCCAATTGTGTGCTGTCTTTATTAGAAAGACGCACGCAAAGGCCAATAGCGGGTGAACAAAGAAAAAAACACACGCACAAGCATGTGGTATGAGTCGGAAGTCCTTACTAGAAGCCTCGCAGAGCAGCGCATGCGCGCTGGCTCAGGCGAGAACTAAATATGGGAGCTGACCTTTTCCCATGGGTCCTGTGTTAGTTTAGCATACAAAGTGCCTTTGACAGAGGCATTGTTTTGGGGGCAGTTAGAAAGACTCCTCGTGTATCTCTCCATGTCCGGTACCCCTAACATCATGAGGTCCGGGAAAACTAACATCGGGTGGGCCAGCAATTTATTTTCCTACAGAGAGGGGGCTCACTGAAATATTGACTTTTTGAACGTTCGACAAAACACAAATTGCAGATTCTTTGATCCTCTGGCCAGCCCAGTCTGAAGCAGTGGATCAGCCAAAGATTGACAAATTTCTTGGATTGTATTCTTGCAACTCCCCACATTCCTGGAGTTGTTTTTTAAGCGAAGAGACAGGTGTGTTATCCATAAATGCCTGTTGTGTGAATAGTTGGAAAATAAATGCTTTTGTTTTGTACTCGTACATTCCCTAAATTATGTCTGTAAAGATGAGCTCGAACCCAAATGTATTTCTGAAACTACTTGCCATTATGGGTCCAAAATATTTTGGTATTAAAACATAGCTGTATGCAGTATCAAAGTACTCTGGAAAGGAAGGAACGTGTACATAAATAAGCTATGTCTGTTTTTTTTTTCTCTCTTTCCCTAAATTTCTGTTAGTTTATTGCCTACTGGATCGTGCACCATGACTAGGAAATCTGCTATAACTAGCTCAAATATAAAAAATTTACATTCTTCACGGTTGGCATTTTGTTAAGTACTGCACTGGCATGGATTTGCCAGTTGCCACAGCTTTTAATTCATTTTCAGTGCAATGCATGTCTGGGGTGGGTTCATAATTGGTCAGCATGTCTGGTCAGCATTTTACTTTTTAGTAGAGATGTCCTGAATTGTGTGAGATTATCAGGGACTTTGGATGTGAAAAGGACCACTGCAGTGAGGCTTAATTTGATACATTCACTTTGAAGATGTCTATGAGAATGAATGATTTATTGGATTTATCTTGAATGTTGTTGATGTTCATCAGGGGCAAACATTAACGCTCAAAAAAGGGGACTGTTTAACAGAATATGTGACGTGAGGTTTGTAGGTGGGCATAGAGCTCATTGTATGTCTTAATGTTGCACATCTTGCTACTGAAGGAAGGTTTATGCCTTGTGGGGACTGCCACAGACAAATGTCTGTGTTCAATTCCCA
This sequence comes from Lissotriton helveticus, assembly GCF_964261635.1. Lineage (NCBI taxonomy): Eukaryota > Metazoa > Chordata > Amphibia > Caudata > Salamandridae > Lissotriton > Lissotriton helveticus. Next base: position 958,557,167 of record NC_136063.1, read on the forward strand.
CTTGGTTTATCTGTGGTGCCTAGGGTGCGGACACAACCTCAAGGCCTGCATCAAGTGCAAGCCAATGCACCAAAGGCAATTTGTAAGCAGACGGTGAAGCTCCTGGTGGAGCAGCAAAAGACTGTGCCGCTTTCGTTCTCATGGAAGATCTCAGGGCTGTTCCTCAGGATTTTCTTTCTGCTCCAAGGCTTCATTGAAGCCAGCATAGTCCAAAAAGCACTAGAAGTAGTTGAAGCGCTTCCCCTTCTCTTCATTGTGCTTCCATGCCCTGATCCTGCATTACACCTGCAGAGCTGACATCAGGGCCCTCTCTGCGCCACCCTGTGTTTCCCGAGGCTGAACCAACACTCACCTACCTCAAAGAATTTTATGATGCCATGCACTCCATCTTTGGGTCACCGACTCACTTTGTAGTTCCTTTAGCACTCGTGGAGCTGACAAGTGCCCCTGCTTGGATCTGGACCAACACTTCCATGGGTGCCTCTATCCACCCCAGCTTCATCCCTGCCAGCACTGCTCAATGACAAACTGATTATTTTCCTGTACGTCCACCCGGTGTCACCCCAGCGCTGTTTGGCGTCAATGCTGATGCCGTCCAGGTCTCAATATCCCCTGGACTGTAAACCCCTTGACAGTACCAACCTTCCTGAAGGAGTGATGAGGTGGTGTATGGTGACCTAGAGGGACCCAATGTAACTGGTATTAAAAGAAAGGTGATGCCAGTGGCCTGGATACCTTCCCAGACCATTGCATGATTACCCATCTGGGCCAGGTTTCGGAGGAAGGCACATCTTATGCCACTGTGCTGCAAAGGTTCTCGAAGTCGAGACCAATGTCTTGACTGCTGTGCTTCAGCCTGGGTCAGGCTCATCTGAACCCTTGTTCCCCGTTCATTAAGTCCTCACTGACGTGCTCCGGGGGCCGGGGTAAAATCTTGCACAGGTTCTCCTGTGTACCGTATAATTGCCAGTCTGCACCTTCCAGCCCTTGTAGACCCAGCCTTTCTTTCCCAGCGCCACTGTGCTGCAGAGGTTCTCGAAGTTGAGACCAATGTCTTGACTGCTGTGCTTTAGCCTGGGGCAGGCTCATCTGAACCCTTCTTTCCCGTTCATTAAGTCCTCACCGACGTTCTCCGGGGCTGGGGTGAAATCTTGCAATCAATCAATCAATCAATCATGACATTTGTATAGCGCACTACTCACCCGGAAGGGTCTCAAGGCGCTTGGGGTCCGCTACTGCTCGAACAGCCAGGTCTTGAGTTGTCTCCTGAAGGCGAGATGGTCCTGGGTCAGCTGAAGGTGGATGGGGAGGGAGTTCCATGTCTTGGCCGCCAGGTAGGAGAAGGGCCGAAGGTGGATGGGGAGGGAGTTCCATGTCTTGGCCGCCAGGTAGGAGAAGGTTCTCCTGTGCACAGTGTCTCCTGTGTACCGTGTGATTGCCCTCCGGCACCTTCCAGCCCCTGTAGACCTAGCCTTTCTTTCCCAGCACCCCTGCCCTGAGAGCCTGGTGATTCAGACCTCAACAGCGAAGGTTTAACAGATGGGGAACCCGAGAGGCCAGACAACTTTGGGAAGCTCATCTTTTCTTCTTCCAGTCTTGGCCTGCTGTCAGTAAACACTGCATGCCTCTTGGGCCGATTTTCCCACACCTTGTGGGATTTGGTTACACAGTTGCTTCCCATGCTGCCTGAGGAAGGCCGTGCTATCCTGCACTAGACTTTGGTGGATGTCAGGGATGCAGCAAAATTTACCATCTGTTATGTACTGTACACCATAGACAGATTTCCTGGGTAGAGCCCTGACTTCTATGGTGACATTGTTGCCATGCCTGGTTACGGTGCACTAGGTTCTTGGGAGATGACCAGTCTTCACTGATCGACATGCCCTTTGCTGTATTCTGCATATCTGGCGGCAAGGCAGATACAGCGCTCAAGCACTTTTGCGAGAGCAGGGTCACTACCAGATCTCTTTGGCCTTTCCCTATCAACCCAGCTGTAGCAGCAGTCCTTCCACCCCTACTGTGCACATGGCAGGGGCAACCTTGGGTGTCCACAGGATCAGCCATACCCAGTCCAACAGCCCTGCAAGCCCTTTGAAGGACGGTGCCATAGAGCATATTAAAGTACACTGGAGCCTGTCAGCTTGCATAGTCCCCTGCCCCCATGGCTGCCGGAGCCTCCAAGCCCTTTTAATGCGCCCTCTTCCCAGCACAGCCATCCTAATGGCGGCAGGATCCAACATAACCTGCTTCAGAAGTCGGTGATTACTTGCGACAAGTGAGTGCTTCAGATCATGTAGAAGGGGTACACTCTGCCATTTGTGGAAACACCCAAGTCCTACCTCCCAAGAATGGCTGATGGATGACCATCTTACCTTACTTCGTCAGGAAAGGCAGGCTTTTTTGACCAAAGAAGCCATCGAGAGGGTGCCCGCACCAGAAGTAGGGTGTGGTTATTCCAGTTACTTTCTGGTGCTGAAGAAGGATGGAGGCCTCAGACCTATACTAGATCTGCACCCTCTCAACGCCTTCCTGGAGAAGAAGAAATTTAAGATGCTCATGCTGGCTCATGTTCTGTCTGCACCGGATCCTGGAGCCTGGATGATAGTGGTGGACCTGCAGTATGCCTATGTTCGAGGCATATGAGCTGCAGATCGTACACTTTTGCAATAGATCGCCACCTGGTGTTGGACTCGGATGATTGCATGTTGTTGTCTTCTTGGAAGAAGTCTTTGTAGTCACAAGATAGGTGACTCCTCCCTTGGACAATACTGCGCATAGTCATCGAATCCATCCTCAGATTGTTTTTTTCCGCCACTGGGTTCGGATGAAAGTTTTCCGCTCCGGCTAGGAAAGACTTTTCAGCAACTTCGAAGCGTTAAAACTTTATAAAAACATTATCGACATCGAATAGACTACTTTCGACATCAGCTACATTCTGGTACGTCGACGCGGGCCGTTGGGCCTATCGGTGCCGTACGGCCTACGCCTCATGGACAAAACTCTATTCAAGAGATGCCCGGTATGTCGAGCTAAATTCCCTCATAGCGACCATCACGAGGTCTGCAACCTCTGTCTATCACCGAACACGACGAGTCGACCTGCACAGCTTGTGCATCCTTCTAATCGAAGAAGACCAATCTGGATCGGAGGGCACGTCGACACGAGATGAGGAGATCAGCACCAGCACCGGAGGCTATCTTCGAGGAGGAGATCGTCGAAGAAGACGTCTCCGAGGATGAGGATCCACCCGAAGACTTCCGAGGACGAGGTTCAACTCGTCGCCGAGGAAGACTCGCCTGATCTCCAGATCATATTGGAGGCAGAGGACTCAGACGACTCGATTCCATCTCGTCAACCCGTGAGTACTCTTGCCCCTGCACAACAGACACTACCCAACTCAAAGGCAACGGTTAGCACTCCGCCCATGGGGCCCAGTTGAGACCGAAATATCCCCTCCAACCTTCGGGCTCGGCTCCGAGGAAAACGACTACGCCTTCCGGTGCCACGGCACCGACAAAACCACATGGGCCAATTCCACCTCCTCCATTGGCACCGAAGCACACACATCCTTCGACACCGAAGGATTCTTCGACACCGAAGCCACAACGCCCTTCGGTGCCCAAAGACCAAGATCCTTCGGCACCCAAACCAAAAGATACATCGGTGCCAAAGCCAAAGACTGTACCGGATCCGAAACAGGCTCCGACTCCGAAACCTTCCGGTTCCAAAAATAAAGATGGAAAGCCAGAGTCCGGCGCCGCAAGGCCAATGAGACCTGTCTCAACTCCAAAATCTCCAACCTCGGTACCAAAAACTCCAAGGCCTTATACAGAGAAACCCTCTAACAAGCCTACCAAGCCGAAAACACCTTCGGCAACGGAAAAATTGCCACGGGACTCAATAACGCCTCCTACAGCAAAAAACACAAAACAACCCCTATCGGCACCGAAGTAATCGACGCTGAAGAAGATTGTAGAGGAGGAAGAACTGTTTATACCAGATCCTAAACAAAGAACAGTCCATATCAATCCAAAAACTGGACATGTGGAAGCTATTCCTTACAAGAAGAGACCAGCAGACACACCACTTCTACCTGTGATTCCTGCCAAAAAGGATTGTACAACTTCTCCAATGCACCCTTCCTCTCCTTCACCTTCCTCTCCTATCCCTCCTTACATTGAACCTACAGTTTCTCCTGTTCAATCTCCTGCATCATCACACCACACTGACGAAGAGTATGATCTAGGTGGGGGGAATGACATACCAGAGCCACATGCATACCCTCTAGATGAAGATGTCAATCCAGAATATCCTTAAGATGATGATATATATGGCTTCCCACCGCACAATGTGCCCGACATTCCTGATCCTCAGTCCTACCCAACAAAACCTTCCCCCCCAGAAGATAGTGTTGGGTTTAATCATCTCTTAAATAGAGCTGCCCTTTACCACGGGGTTTCAATGCACTCTGATGCCATTGATGAGGATTTGATACATTTGAGCAGTCACAAAGGTCCACACAAATACTACCCATGATCAAAGGAGTCATTAAATATGCTCCAGAAATATTTAAAGACCCGGTACGATGTAGGGTACTAAATCCAAGACTTGAAAAGAAATATAGACTAGCACTATCTGATCCAGTCTATATTAAGTGACATCTGCCACTAGACTCCTTAGTAATGTCTAATGCACAGAAAAGAGCCAATTCCCAGACTTCTGGTGACACGCCCCCGCCTGACAAAGAATATAAAGTTATTGATGCGTCAGGGAAACGGATTGCTGCGCAGGCTACAAATATATGGCTCATAGCAAATACACAAGCCCTGCTCTCTCGCTATGACAGGGCTCACCACGACCAATTAGAAAAACTGATGGAGCACTTCCCAGATCAATACAAAGATCAGGCAACAGAGCTCATACAAGAAGGCAAATTAATATCCAATGCCTCAATTAAATGTGCACTAGATGTAGCTGACACAGCATCCAGAGTAGTCAATGCTAGTGTTCTACTGAGGCAACATGCTTGGTTATGCATATCAGGGTTTAAAACAGAGGTAAAGACTACCATCCTGAACCAGCCCTTCAATCAAAACCAATTGTTTGGGCCGGAAGTAGACAACACACTAGAAAAGATGAAAAAAGACACGGCTAAGTCTATGGGTGCATTACAATCCACACAGACTAGAAGTTCTTTTCGCCGCTCCTTTTATAGAGGAGGCTCTAAGCAAACCGGCGCAGACACAACATCATCTTTTAAAACGCACACACACACCTCCTCTAACAAAGGTTACTTTAGAGGAGGATACAGAGGCAATAATAACAAGGGAAGAGGCAGAGGTAATAACAACCGCTCCTCTTCCACCCCCAAACAGTGACTTCCCTCTGCTTCCCCTACAGCATTCCACTCCTGTGGGGGGCAGATTATCACAGTTCCTACCGGTCTGGAATTCCATCACAACAGACAGGTGGGTGAGACAAATTATCCAACATGGCTACTGCCTAGAACTCCCAGCAACCCCCCCAAACATACCACCCAGGCAGCGTCAATGTCCACCGACCATATGACTCTGCTTCAACAGGAAGTTCTAGCACTTCTAGAAAAGGATGCTAATCAAGTAGTTCCTTTAGAAGAACAGGGAACAGGAGTTTACTCCTTGTACTTCCTAATCCCCAAAAAGGTCGGGACATTACGACCAATTCTCGACCTCAGACCCCTCAACTATTACATACAATCAGATCATTTTCACATGATCACTCTGCAACAAGTACTCCCACTACTACAACAAGGCGATTTCCTTTCAACACTAGACCTAAAGGACGCCTACTTTAACATTCCTATACATCCTGCTCATAGGAAGTATCTAAGGTTTGGCATACAAGAACAGCACTATCAGTTCAAAGTTCTTCCGTTCGGGGTCACAACAGCACCACGAGTGTTCACAAAGTGCTTAGCAGTAGTAGCGGCACATCTCAGAAGACAACAGATACATGTCTTCCCTTATCTCGACGACTGGCTCATAAAAGCAAAATCATTCAGTCAATGTGTCCAACACACAAAGCAAACAATTCAAACACTGCACGACTTAGGGTTTACCATAAACTACACCAAGTCGCACCTAGAGCCTTTGCACGTTCATCAGTATCTAGGAGAGCTACCATAGACATATCTATAGCTCTAGCGTATCCCAGTCCAGCCAGGATACACAGTATTCAGACTTTAGTCTCCATTTTTCAACACCAGCAGTCTCTCCAAGCCAGAGTGTTCATGAGACTAAAAGGCATGATGGCGTCCTGCATCTTCATAGTTCAACATGCAAGACTGCATTGGAATCAGGCTCACGGTCAGCTCACAGACCTGGTGTTGGTAGACAGCCGTACATATCGCTCTCTGCAATGGTGGAACACCAAAAACTTAACAAGAGGACGGCCGTTCCTAGAGCCTGTTCCACAAATGGTGCTCACGACAGACGCATCCCTCACAGGATGGGGAGCCCATCTCTTACACTATACCACACAAGGCCAATGGAACAACCAACAAAAATTTTTCCTTATCAACCACCTAGAGCTGCTAGAAATTCTTCTAGCACTCAAAACGTTTCAATTGCAAGTACAGAACAAAGCTGTCTTAATCCGGACGGACAATATGACAGCCATGTACTATATACAAAAACAGGGGGGGCACACTCTCTGCAACTGTCCCAGCTTGCGCAGAACATTTGGAGATGGGCCATTCCTCAAAACATACACCTGACTGTAGAACACCTCCCAGGAATTCACAACCAGATAGCAGATCTGTGAAGTCGATAGTCGCAACAGATTCACGAATGGGAGATACATCCACAAGTTCTTCTGCCATTCTTCAAAAGGTGGGGGCATCCACAGATAGATCCCTTTGCCACCCATGAGAATACAAAATTCCAACCTTCACCGCCAGGTTTCCACACCCACGGTCGGAGGGGAATGCAATATGGATGACTGGTCAGGCAGATTTGCGTACGCTTTTCCGCCTCTCTCACTCATTCCACTAGTAGTGCGCAAACTCGGACAACAGCCAGCCGTGGTTCTCCACACTACTAGATCTCTCACTGGTTCCACATCAAAAATTACGGCTCACGCCCTCCCTGTTAACACAGAACCATGGAATAATAAGATACCCAGAACCAAGCCAACTGAATTTGGCGATCTGCCTCCTGAAGTCCTAGAGTTCGGTTACTTAAACCTGCCATCAGACTGAATGAACATAATTAAAGCAGCTAAAAAACCCACTACCAGAGCGTGGTATGCCGCTAAGTGGAAAAGGTTTGCAATATATTGTAACAACAATCACATTGACCCACTGGATGCTTCCATCCAAAATATCATTTGCTACCTTGTACACCTACAAAGGTCCAACTTAGCTTATTCTTCCATACGCCTGCATCTGGCAGCAATTGCAGCCTATTTACAAAATAGACAACATCTATCTCTCTTCAGAGTACCTGCAATCAAAGCATTTATGGAAGGATTAAAACGAATAATCCCAACCAGGTTACCACCTGCTCCGGTGTGGAACCTGAACGTGTTACTTACAAGACTTATGGGACCCCCTTTCGAGCCTTTACACAAGTGTGAATTGCAATTCGTAACATGGAAAAACTGCTTTCCTTGTTGCCATCACCTCTCAGAAGAGTTAGTGAAATACAAGCATTCACAATACAAGAACCATTTTTTCAAATATATCCTAACAAAGTGGTTCTCAGGCCTAATCCAAAATTCCTGCCAAAGGTTATCACTCCTTTTCACCTTAACCAATGAAGTAGAGCTACCTGTGTTTTTCCAAAACCTAGACTCTGTTGCAGAAAGGGCTTTACACACCTTAGATGTTAGGAGAGCCCTATTATACTACACAGATAGGACTAAATCCTTCAGAAAGACAAAACAATTATTTGTATCTTTCTCTCCCCCACACAAAGGCAACCCCATCTCTAAGGGGGGGATTGCCAGGTGAATTGTAAAGTGTATACAAATATGCTATCAAAAAGCGAAACGTACACTAACAGTTCCTCCGAGAGCACACTCCACTCGCAAACTAGGAGCCTCTATGACTTTCTTAGGAAATATGACACTAGAGGACATATGCAAGGCAGCAACATGGTCTACAATACACACCTTCACTAAACACTATTGTGTTGATGTGCAGGCCAAGCAGTAAGCTGCAGTAGGCCAAGCTGTCCTTAGAACACTATTTCAGAATACCGCAACGGATACATGCAACCACCGCTAGGGGAGACACTGCTGCACAATCGTTGCAAAAGTGTATGATCTGCAGCTCATGTGCCTCGAACGGAAAATGCTACTTACCAGTATGCATCTGTTCTTGGCATGTAGAGCTGCAGAATCGTACACGCCCTCCCACCTCCCCGGGACTTGTATCCGTTCCAGTACTCATCTTACTTGGATGCACACGCATGGACAGCCCTTTTTCTATTTACTCCTACTAACTCAATCATTTCCCATCATGGCGAAAAACAATCTGAGGATGGAGTCGATGACCATGCGCAGTATTGTCCAAGGGAGGAGTCACCTATCTCGTGACTACAAAGACTTCTTCCAAGAAAACAACAACCTGATATCATCCGAGCCCAACACCAGGTGGCGATCTATTGCAAAAGTGTACGATTCTGCAGCTCTACGTGCCAAGAACAGATGCATACTGGTAAGTAGCATTTTCCTTCCACATCCCTGTCCTGCTGGCCCATAGACAGTACCTGCGGTTCACAGTAGGCCACAAGTGTTTCCAGTTTGCTGTACTCCCGTTTGGTCTCACCAATGCCCCTCTGGTGTTCAAGAAAAAGATGGTGCCTGTATCAGCCCGTCTGTGGAGGTTAGGGATGCCAGTCCTCTCCTATCTTAAAAACTGTTTGTTCAAGTTGGGCTCACCCCAGGGCATTGGTCACCCACCTCCAGAATACCGTGAATTTTATGACCTCGCTGGGGTTCACCATCAACAGGTCAAAAGTCACACCTGACTACCTCTTAGACTCTTCCTCTCATCTGAGTCATTCAGGGCGTATTGCAGTTCTGCGCCTTTCCTCTGGTGCAGCGCATCCGGGATATTCAGCCTCTAGCCTGGATTTGGTGAGACTGACTCTGAGGCTACTGGGTCTGATAGCCTCCTGCATCCTTTCCAATGGCATATGTGTGCTCTGCAGTGGTACCAGTGAGCGCAGCACCAGGTGTACCTCTCTGACCTGGTCACTATATCGGAGGGAGCTGCAAAAGATCTGCAGTGGTGGCTGACGGACTGCAATTGGATCTGTGGTAGACCCTTCACCACCCAGAGCTCACAGTGGTGACAGATGCATTACTCCTGTTCTGGGGTAGTCATCTGGGAGAGATGGATTACAGGGGACTCTGGTATCCAGCCGAATCTCGGCTCCACATAAACCTTTTAGAGTTGAGAGCTATTCACTTGTCATTGAAAGCCTTCCATCCATCGATAGAAAGCGGGTTCTGGTCTTCCTGGACACCACCACTGCCATGTGGTACTTCAGACAACTAGGAATGCTGGGGTCGTGGACCCTGTGCCAGGAGGCTCTGCACATGACTGAAACATCAGGACACTTTCCTGGTCATACAACACCTGGCGGGATCTCGGAGCACCAGGGGCTGATGAACTCAACCACTGATGCCTCAAGGATCCGGAATGGCTTCTAGATCCGGAGATGGTGCTAGTTGTCTTCCAAGACTTGGCAGAACCTTAGAGGACTCAAACTATCAACACTTCTGCACTAATATTTGCTTTTCTGCCAATACCACTCCTGTCTCAAGAAGAGCAGTACTGACCGGGCCCAAGTTATTCTAGTGGCTCCGGATTGGGCCTGGAGAGTATGGTGTTCAGAACTCCTGAACATGAGCATCTGTCCTCCAGTCAGGTTGCCTCCACTGGAGTACCCCCCTGTCACAGCAACAGGGCAGGTTCCTCCACCCAAACCTGCACCCACTCCACCTTCATGCTTGGCGATTGAGTGGTGGCATTTGACGATTTTCGATCTTCCTCCTGAAATTTGTGATGCCATCTTGGCAGCCAAGTGCCTTTCTAGTGAAACTGTTCTACGCCTGCCATTGGGACACATTTGTGGCTTGGTTCTTCTAATGCCATGTGGGCCCCCTTTCTGCACTCCTTGTGGAGGTTTTGTTGTTTGTTCTATCTTTAGCCCGGCAAGGACTTGCTCTGGGCACTGGTAAAGGTTGTTAGCCATTTCGGCTTTCTTGTGGCTGCCTGATCAACGCTCACTGTTTAAGTAACCTGTTGTGACTCGGGTTTTCAAAGGTTTGCAACATTTGTTCCTGGCTATTCCTTTTGTGATGCCCAATGGGACATTAATCTGGTCCTTACTTTTCTCATATGTTATCCCTTTAAACCCTTGTGCAGCTTCTCTATGTGGTTCTCATCTCTGTAACCGTTTTCCTGGTGGCCGTTACATCAGCCAAGAGGGTCCATGAGGTTCAGGCTCTGTTGTACACCCTTCATGCACCAACTTCTTCCCTGACATACTGGTCCTTTGAACACGTACTCTTTCCTTCCGAAGCTTCTTAAGGTGGTAACCCCTTCTCACATTGGCCAGAGCACTTTTCAGCCTGTGTTCTACACACCAGCACATCTTTACAAAGAGGAGGAGAGACTTCATTGTTTGGTCCCGAAAAGAGTTTTGTCATTCTATGTTGATTGCACCAACGACCATCAAATGAACGATCAGCACTTTGTTTGGTTCACCTGAATCAAGAAGGGTGAGGCTGTAGAGAAACTAGATACTCCAGATGGATAGTATTCTGCATAAATGCCACTTTTGTGTTAACGCTTGGGATACCTGTCCTGGACATTGGTCAGACTGCCACATGGATGTCCCTCCATATGTTCACGAAGCACTACTGCTTGTACAGTCCGGTCTGTTGTGATGGGCATTTCACCTGTGCGGTCCTCCAGAACACTTTGGTTTAAGTCAGTTCGCTGACCCACCTCCAATGAGGTATTGCTTGGGTACATATTCTGAGGTGAGGATTTAAATTGTCAATGATTATCTGGGTGGGGCTATTTAAATGTCATCTGCCAAAATATTCAGGTCAGCCAGGATGAACATCTGCGTTAAGAGCAAGAATATGTTGAGTGAGCTTTGCAAAGCAATGCAGTGAGATTTGGACATGGGGTTATGGGTCTGGAAATGGCTTATGTACTAATTAGGGGAGTGTACTAGTGATTATGCTTATCTACTGGAATGAACACTTGTGCCAATCACCTCTATGTAAAACATGTTTTGTGTTACCAGTGTGAAATTGTTTAGAAACTGTCCCAAACAAAGTTTCATACTATGCCAGGACTGTGTCAGAGCAATCCATATCGTGCAAGTGCTAGATATCTGCTTCTTAACCTCAGCACAGGTATATATGTTTTTTGAGTTTTAGTAGGTCTATCGACTCGTGCATGAGTCTGCTCCAGTCCAGGTGTATAGAGTAAGGAGTCCCTCTGCATGATGTTGTGGCAAAGCCTTATCTCAGTGAAACATTGGATAACAACCACAAGAGTGTGTGAAACGTTTCACTCAAAATGGCCTTCCGTACTCAAGAACCCCTCATACTCCGGACTGTTGTTTGAATGGGAGATATCAAAGGGTCAATTAATCAACCTTGCTTGTCCTTGAATAAGCCATTCTCAAAAGCTTAAGACTACCTTTCCTGTCGATTCTTCTAGAAGGCCACTTCTGATTAAATAAATATTTCCTTTTCAGTTGTCTGTATATATGGTACCCACCTAGAAAGCCTTTGTTGCTAATTTTACAGATGATGCTGCTTAAACATCTTTTTGAGTTGCAGTGTTAGGTAAAAACTTTAGTTTACATTCCAGGCCCAAGAACATTTGGTAACTTCCAATACTCTATTGGTTGCTCTATTGGAAGTGCCTCAAACTTTAGTTGTGTCAAACCTTTACAATTCACTGAGAAAATAATCTGTTTCTATAGATCCAAATGGAGACTGGGAATTAGACTTCAAATAAATTGACATGGATACGTCCATTTAGACAGGAATGCATTTGTGCCTGATGACTACCTGCTTGTGTTTTAGGATGAGTGACATACCTGTGTGTGCTGAATGATTTTGCTAACCAGTAATGATAGAAGAGGTTTGGCAGTATGGAACTGGTGGATATTCCTCACTATTTTGACCAAGTTTGAGTGTCTTCTGAAGTGTTGTGCTCTCATGTTTCCGTGGTTTGTGTAACCAAGTACATATCCATGAGCAGTGATTTCACTGCAAGGCATATCAAAAAGAAATGGCAACAGACCTGGATCCTCGATCGAATAGTCCCTGTCAATCTATTTTTTGGGTGGTCCCTTGAGATTTAATGAAAAGGGATTCCGAGAGGGGCAGCATAATATACGGTTCACTATCTTTGTGTCTTTTGCAATCTAGAAACACATGGAGGAAACTGTGTTGACAGACACAGTAAGTAAATTGTACTAATTTGGGACATTGTGCGAATGGCAATCTGGGTATGTTCTGCACAACCAATCATTAACACAAAATGAGCCTTATTCTGAAATGGTTGGCTTAATATTAAATTCATAACCTATCCTACAGTGTCCTGGAAAGACGTATGAAACACCAGTGATCAAGCGTGGAAGTTATTGGTATGTTATGGGTATATTTTGTTTGTGTTATAAAAAAAACTAGACATCCTGCAGCCTTTCCTTTCACACTCCCTATACCCTGGCAAGATTGTCACATAGTTCACTCTATAAAGTCTTATAACTTTGCAGTAAGAGAAAGGAAAGTTAACACAAATCTCGGTGTTAAAAAAGCACCACTTTGTCAGTAGACTTAGCCTGACATATGACCTGTGTTTGAACCTCCAGCAATGAAATGAGCTAAAAGCAAAATGTATGTGATGTGAAAGGGTGCAGGTGTGGCGGGTGGAGCTGGAAAAGGCACCTTCGGTATAAGCCTGTGAGGGTTGGAAATAGCGCTGGAGGAGAGTTCAGGGCAGAGAGGGAAGCAGAGGAGTAGAGGAGCTCGGTGGGAGGAGGACCAAGAGTCCTAGAGCTGGATATGAGTGGGCCATGGCCCTTGGTGCGCCTTCTGTGTGCCAGCGGCCGCCATTAAGTAGGAGTGGGAGGGAGGTGGGCTTTGGGCAAAGGAAGGGAGTATGGTGCTTGTGGAGGTGAGAAAGGCTGCCACGGAGGGAGAAGAGAACAATGGAGAGCAAAAGAGCAGGCGCAAACCTCAAAAAAAGGGTATATGGCGAGAATTAAAGGCGGTAAGGACTGGGTGAAAAAAACACAGAGAAATGTTAAAGGCAACAGTACAGAAGAGTGACAAATAATACATGAGAAAGAGGGATAGTGCTTGAAATGGAAAAATTGTTTCTGAGAAGTGCCAGTAGTCCTCAATTAAAATTATTGCGGCTCTCTTGAGATGTGAAGGTACTGTCCCTCTCAAAATAGGAAAGTGCTGGTACTCACTACCGGCCCATTTTTAAGCGCTGGTGAAAGGTGCCCAGAAAAGGGGCAGAGAATGAGAAATGCTTAAAATTCAGCAATGAATGAATGAGAAAGAATGAGAAACTCTGAAAAGTAACAGAGCTTGAATGAAAAATGACCTAAAAAAGCAAGGAATGAATGAGAGAATGCAAGATGTACAATACACCGCAAGGGAAGGGCGAGCACTGCGCAGGAAAGTGGCAAAGAATACAAGAAAGGAAAGAAGGAAAAGCTCATAAAGCAGCAAAGGAGGTCAAAAGTCGAAGAGGCAGAGAAATTGGTGAAATGAGGGCGCAGGAGAAAGAGGGATCGGGCAATGCAGCCTTGTCACAGTGGTGGAGCTGCGAACGAAAGGGCTGGACCTAGTCGGAAAACCGGGCACATGTAAGGGCGCAGGCGCAAGGCAGGTCTAGGCGAAACCTGTTTAATTGTATGAGGAAATGGAAAACAGTAAATGCGTTTAACAGATGTACACCCATTTCTTGACTTCTAATAACTTTGTAACTTTAAAGTTATCTGTATATGCTCAGAAGTTAATAATCCTGCACCTAAACATATTTGTACTATTTGCATTGAGAAAGGTAAACAGATGTTCGAGGCATGTGGGCTGCTGAATTCATATCTATAGCATAGATCGCCGCCTAGTGTTGGGTCCTAATGATTGCACATTGTTGTCCTGGAAGAGTCTTCGAAGTATCACGAGATAGGTGGCTCCTCCCCTGGACTACAGTGCGCATGGGCATCGACTCCATCCCCAGATTGTTTTTTTCCGCCATTGGGTTCGGATGTATATTCGACATCTCCAGTTCGGAATCGATATAAACTTTTCTTAAGGCCTGAAGGCCTTTTTCCTATACCGTCGGTATTGTTTTGCGCTCGGTGCCGAGCTCTGTTCCGGCTCAGTTCCCGAGTCGGACGTCCAGAGGAGTCGCGTGACTCTTCGGTGCTCGAGGCCCAGTCGACGCAGCAAGACTTTCGACGACACATCATGGAACGGAGTCCGTTCAAGAAATGTCCCGTGTGCGGATCCAAGTACCCACACATCGACGTCCACCCGGTGTGCAACAAGTGCCTGTCGCCGGACCACAATGAAGCCAACTGTATGGCTTGTTCCAGGTTTCGATCGAAGAAGACGATTCGACTTCGGCGCGTGGTGCGCCAGGAGGCCCGGCAGTCGGCCCCGGCACCGGTGGACATCTTCGATAGCGGAGAAGCAGACGAACAAGAAGTTCATATGCAGATTTCCCCTCCGGCGGAGGAGATCGACTACGAATACAACGCGGACGTAGAAGTGGTCGAGGAAGAAGTCGTCGACGAGGTAGGAGACGACAATGAGGCCTACGGGGCCACAGGAGATAGCTCGTGTGAAGAGCTAAGCCCCGAAAGAACAATTACTAAGGCTCAGGTCGAGGGATCGCCACACGGCCTTACCCAACACCTTCCACCCAAATCCACGGCCTCGCCTACGGGCCCGGCTACGGACACTTCTGCGGAGCCTACGTTGGTCAAAACGAAACCGAAACCTTCTGTGTCGACGAAATCGAAACTAATAGAGACGGCGTCGAAACAAAAGACGTCTGTCCCTCCGGCCGCCTCCTCGTCTTCAGACACCTTGGGGCAGCCGAAGCCGAAGAAGGCCGTCGACCCGGGGAAGTCGACCAAGCGTGCCGAGCCAAAGTCGGTCAAGGGCGCCGAGTCGAAGTCGGTCAAAAGCGTCGAGCCAAAATCGGCCAAAGGCGTCGAACCGAAGGCTGGGGCCCCGCACCCAGTACTCAACTCCACCGACAAGACGACGTCGGCGCCGAGGGCCGTCGGCGCCGGAGGAGGGCACGGTGTGCCGAAGACGGCTGATCCTGTGCCTCAACCGGATAAGAACAAGGCATCGACGCTTGAGTCTTCACTCGCAGGTGGACCGAAGACGTCTGTCGGGTCGACGAAACCGTCCGCTTCCTTTACGAAGCAGGTGTTGGACTCTCTACAACGCATCAGGAACAAGGCTTCTGCGGCCGCACCGAAGGATGCTTCCACCGCGAAGCCGGCTGCCACAACGCCAAAGTCTTCGACGCCACTCCTGTTTACGTTGCCGCCGAAGGTAGCACCAAAGGCCTTCGCTCCACGGTCGGTCACCGAGGCGCCCGTCCAAGTGTCTACGGCGTCGAAGCCTTCTCAGCCGCTTGGGAGCTTGAAACCTCGACAACCCTCGGTGGAGGAACAGTCGGACACTTTATCGACGCCGACACCGGGAAACTGACCCTCTACAAGAGGAAGATCACGGCAACCCAGCCTTTGGAGTCCTACACTATTCCTTTGAAGCGCAAGAGGCCTGCTGTGGACTCCCCTGTTCTGGTGGAGCCTCTTGCTCCACGGACTCCATGAGTGGCTACACCCTCACCCACCTATTCAGACGTGGAGGGTGGAGAAGGTGAGGACGAGGAGTATAACTTTCCTGCCAACACTGATCCTGAGGATCACCGAGACTCATGGGCAGATGCAGGGGACCCAGGGGATCCGCAAACTGCCCAGGACCCTCAGGTGTACAATGTCAAAACCTCTCCTACTAAGGATTCTGCGGCATTTAATGCTCTAATTGAGAGGGCGGCTAAAAACCACGGCGTCCAGCTGCATGCTGACCCTATCGAAGTGGACTTCCTCTTTGATACCTTTTCCACGGCAGAAAAGACTGTCAAGACACTACCCATGCTGAAAGGGGTTCTAAAACATGCTGCAGACATTTTTAAGGAACCCACACGGGCCAGGGTGATCAACCCTAGGATTGAAAAGAAATATAGGCCGGCACCTGGCGACCCCTACATCAAAGGCCAATTACCATTGGACTCTCTGGTCGTTTCTAATGCCCGGAAGAGGGCGAACTCGCAGACCACTGGTGATGCTCCTCCCCCTTACAAAGAATCTAAAGTGCTGGAGGCATCAGGGAAGAGGGTGGCGGCTCAAGCGGCCAATGTCTGGCGTATCTCGAACACTCAGGCACTACTGGCCAGATATGACAGGGCACACTATGACACACTAGAGACCCTGTTGCAACATCTTCCGGATCAGTATAAGGAGGCAGCTGAGATGCTTATTCAGGAAGGGAAGCTTATCTCCAATGCTTCGATTAAGTGTGCACTGGACGTGGCGGACACTGCGGCCAGAGCCATTAACACAAGTGTCATGTTGAGACGCCAGGCCTGGCTCAGAATCTCCTGTTTCAATCCGGAGATACAGACCACCATCCTCAATCAGCCAGTAAACCCAGATAGGTTATTTGGTCCTGAAGTGGATACCACCTTAGAAAAGATAAAAAAGGATATCGAAACTGCAAAATCCATGGGGGCTCTACAGTCCCAGCAGTTTCGGAGCAGCACTTTTCGTCGCTCAGGCAGTAGAGGTGTTTCCAGAGGCCAGGTGTCCCAGCAAACGCAATACAATAAAGGTGGGGCGCAATCCTCTTACACCAAGCAGAGTAGAGGCGGCTATCGGGGCAACAGCGCCAAGGGCAGAGGTCGTGGAAACAACAACTCACGCTCCTCCGCCACCAACAAACCGTGACGCCCTGTCACTGCCCCGCGACCATATTACACCTGTCGGGGGGAGACTCCAGAAGTTCCTGCCCGTCTGGAAATCCATCACCACAGACAGGTGGGTCAGGAAACTTATCCAGTTCGGTTATTGTCTGGAGTTAACATCCACTCCACCCAACATGCCACCAAAACACCGTCCTATGTCCACAGAGCATTTGCACTTATTGCAGCAGGAGGTGCTCGTCATGCTGCAAAAAGGGGCAATCAAGCTCGTGCCGGTGGAGGAAGAAGGCACGGGAGTGTACTCCCTGTACTTCTTAATCCCAAAGAAGGACGGGTCCCTAAGACCCATACTGGACCTCAGACCCCTGAATCAGTACATTCTGTCAGAACACTTCCATATGCTCACACTGCAACAGGTTCTCCCGTTGCTCAATCGGGGAGACTTCCTCGCAACCTTGGATCTCAAGGATGCCTATTTCCACATTCCACTGCATCCATCACACAGAAAATACCTCAGGTTCACTATTCAGGGTCGGCATTATCAGTTCAAGGTCCTACCTTTCGCGGTGACCACGGCGCCCAGAGTGTTCACAAAATGTCTGGCGACAGTAGCTGCGCACCTCAGGAGGTAGAACGTTCACGTTTACCCTTATCTGGACGACTGGCTTGTCCAAGCAAAGTCGGCCCAGGAATGCGCCGCCAACATGTCCCACACCATTCACCTTCTTCACGATCTGGGATTCTCACTGAATTATCCCAAGTCGCACCTTCAGCCGGCCCATGTGCGGCAGTATCTGGGTGCGACGATCGATACTCTGGCAGCCACAGCTCAGCCAAATTCTGTGAGGATCAACAGCATTCAGTCACTGATCCAGAAGTTCAGACCTCACCACTCGCTTCCAGCAAGAGTGTTCATGCAGTTGATAGGCATGATGGCCTCCTGCATCATCATAGTCCCGCACGCGCGGCTACATATGCGTCCGCTCCAGGAATGCTTGGCTCATCAGTGGACGCAGGCTCAAGGACAGTTGAACGACCTAGTGTTGGTGACCGGCCGGGCGTACAGCTCTGCATTGGTGGAATCCACACAACCTTTGCAAGGGCCGACCGTTCCAAGAGCCTGTGCCACAGATTATCCTGACGACGGACGCATCTCTTCAGGGATGGGGAGCTCATGTACTCCGCTATACGGTGCAGGGACTATGGACAACGCAGCAAAAGAGGATGCACATCAACTACCTAGAACTGATGGCAATCTTCATGGCATTGAAGGCATTCAAAGTACATCTGTGCAACAAAGTCGTGTGGATCCGGACGGACAACATGACGGCCATGTACTACATTCAGAAGCAGGGGGGTACACACTCTCCACAGTTGTCTCATCTGGCTCAGAGCATGTGGAAGTGGGCCATTCAGAGGAACATCTTCCTCATGGCGGAACACCTCCCGGGCAAGGACAATCCGATGGCGGATCTGCTCAGCAGGTACAGCCACCAAATGCACGAGTGGGAGATACATCCATCAGTACTCCACCCGTACTTCCAGCAGTGGGGTCATCCAGAGATAGACCTGTTTGCCACAAGGAAAAACGCAAAATGCCAAAGCTTTGCCGCCAGGTTCCCTCACCCACAGTCGCAGGGCAATGCGATATGGATGAACTGGTCAGGCAGATTCGCGTACGCTTTTCCCCCAGCACCTCTCATACCGCTGGTGGCACGAAAGCTAAGGCAACACTCGATGACACTCATCCTGGTTGCTCCGACGTGGGCACGCCAACCATGGTACACCACGTTTCTAGAACTCTCCGTGGTACCGCATCAAAGGCTGCACCTCACACCCAGGCTTTTGACGCAGAACCATGGCGACAATCAGCATCCGGATCCACAACAGCTCAACCTGGCGATCTGGCTCCTGAAGTCTTAGAGTTTGGCTACCTTAACTTGCCTCCTGAATGCATGGATATCATACGGGAGGCAAGGAAGCCCACCACCAGAGCTTGCTATGCAGTGAAATGGGAGCGGTTTGTCATTTACTGTACTGAACACAACATCAACCCGCTAGATGCATCCACTCTTAACATCATCTGTTATTTGTTACATCTTTACAAATGCAATCTAGCATATGCTTCCATTCGAATACACTTATCCGCCATAGCGGCTTATCTCCAAAACAGGCAGCATCTCTCCGTTTTCAGAGTGCCTGCCATTAAAGCCTTCCTAGAAGGACTGAAGCGGGTCATCCCTCCCAGGACCCTGCCAGCTCCTGTGTGGAACCTCAATGTGGTCCTCACCAGGTTGATGGGCCCACCTTTTCAGCCTCTACATTCATGTGAGATTCAGTTCTTAACGTGGAAAGTGGCTTTTCTCATTGCCATTACGTCTCTACGACGTGTTAGTGAGCTCCAGGCGCTCGCTGTACAAGAGCCATTCATTCAAATTGACTCCAACAGGGTGGTGCTGCGTACTAACCCTAAATTTCTTCCTAAAGTGGTTTCGCAGTTCCATGTCAATCAGACCATTGAGCTGCCCGCGTTCTTTCAAAACCCAGAGACGGTGGCTGAAAGAATGCTCCACACTCTTGACGTCAAACGAGCTTTGATGTACCACATCGATAGGACCAAAGAATTTAGGAAGACACAACAACTCTTTGTTGCCTTTTCAGCCCAGCACAAAGGCAACCCCATTTCCAAAGCAGGTATAGCCAGGTGGATCGTTAAGTGTATTCAGATTTGCTATCACAAGGCTAAGCGCACTTTAACGGTCCCCCCAAGAGCCCACTCCACCCGTAAGTTGGGGGCCTCCATGGCTTTCCTTGGTAATATCCCTATGGAAGATATTTGTAGAGCAGCCACATGGTCTACACCACACACATTTACTAAACACTACTGTGTAGATGTGCACTCCAAGCAGCTGTAGGGCAGGCTGTTCTTAAGACACTTTTTCAAACGTCTGCAGCTGGCACAGGCGGCCGCCGTTAATGGAGGGACTGCTATTTATTCTATGCTATAGATATGAATTCAGCAGCCCACATGCCTCGAACTGAATATGCTACTTACCAGTATGCATCTGTTCTTGGCATGTAGGGCTGCTGACATTCATATCGCCCGCCCTCCTCCCCGGCGCCTGTAGCGGCTGCAGAATTTACACTTACTCTTAGCATGGTCATCGCTCACACAGTTACACTCCATCTTCGCCACAATGGCTAAAAACAATCTGGGGATGGAGTCGATGCCCATGCGCACTGTAGTCCAGGGGAGGAGCCACCTATCTCGTGATACTTCAAAGACTCTTCCAGGACAACAATGTGCAATCATCCGGACCCAACACTAGGCGGCGATCTATGCTATAGATGTGAATGTCAGCAGCCCTACATGCCAAGAACAGATGCATACTGGTAAGTAGCATATTCAGTTTGTCTAGCACGAGGTGGCTATGTTGTATGGTGCTGTACAGGCAGTGTATGCAGTGGCCAGACGCACTCTGTTTTACTGATGTCACTTAAGTTTGTGTATTCTTTATGAACTATTGATACTTTATAGTATCCCATTCTCACATCACTAATTTTCCCGAAAATCATTTCTGGAATTGCACCAGTTTGTAAATGCTTCAAAACTAGACCAATAAACAAATGAATAGTAGGTGTAATAGTCATGCATCCCCATTAAACGGTTGTGTAGGTCATAAGTGTACTGATTTTCTATTTAGGTCTTGCGCTTAGCGTTGCAGTGCTCATCACTGCTCGTGCAGCTAGAGACCTCATGTAGGGGGTTTCAAAACGGACCCAAGAATCGCGCACACTTGTGTGTGTGCTTTTCCTTTTGGCCCACGCTATTGGCCTTTGCGTGTGTCTTTTTAACAAAGACAGCACACATTTGGCCAAAGGCGGGCGCATTGCACCACCCATGGCCCATTGGTGTCGGTTACCCGCACCGCCGCCATGTGGTTTCAATTATCGTGCCCAGACGCGATAATTGAAACCACATAGCACGCTGTGGCCGGTGCGCACCACTCGCGAGCTTGTGTTTTACAATAGCTATCGCTTTCACTTTTGCGATCGCTTTCACTGCCGCTCCAAGTTCTTAGAGTGTCACGTTGTTCCAATAGGTGTGATTTTTTAACCGTTGTAGCGGGTTCTCACAATATCGACCCCCCGAAATAGTGTATATTTCATGGACATAATACTAACTCCTGTCAAAGGTAAGTGTAGATTTATGATTAATAACTCCGTCTTGACAATGTTTCGGGAGCCTGAATAATAGTCTTGATGTAGGTATGTAGGTTGATATTTCGAACTCATTATGGGACAACACCAGGCAGCCCCAGTCTGATTGAGCGAGAGGCTCTTTATGAACCTTAATGGTATTAGTGGTAGCTAAAACAGGAAGCTGTAAAGATCGCTTTTTCTTAGGCCTTGGAAGCTGGGTGTCTCTGGGAATGGTTAAGCTCATTCTGGCTTTAAAAGTTTAGGTGGACAGTGCCGAGGGCCCAACTTTGTGGTGATGTGCTTATCCCGCCGGACGACGAATGTCTTTTGTTTATCGCCTCCCCTCCATGGTGTGAGCTTCCCAGCGTATGGTGTCTTTGCACTGGCATGTGAAGTTGCCTCCTTCTAGCCGATGTCAGCATCCCGAGGGAGAATTCAGAGGAGACTCCAAAGGGCACCTTCAATTATGGTGCTGGTATGGCATTTTCTAATATATATATATCTTTTTTAAAACAGATTTTATTTGTCAGGTTGCGCATATATCGCAGGGCTCTGCACACCAGAGACATCTGCAGAATCAGACCATACAAAAACAAGGGCAATCATCTTTTTCTGGAATAACATCAAAATATATGCAGAAAACAGTCGGGCAACACAAAATCGAATCCATTTTTCCATGCGGCCACCGAGGGGGCCTTCCATACCCTGGCGATGTCCCGCTTTGCCAGTGTAAAACCCAATTGCACGAGGTGTCGTTTGTACACATTACCCCCTATCCCCTCCATGACATGTAGCAGTGCCAGCCGCTGCGTACGGGGAAGCCCCCACCCCAGGACCTCTGACAGGCAGGAAAATACCCCCCTCCAGAAGTGATCCAGGGAAGGGCACAGCCAAACCGTATGGATGAACGTGCCCTCCTCCCGGCCACATCGGAGACACTCTGGGGAAGCGATCAGCCCCGCCCGCCATAAGCGTGCCCTAGTAAAGTAAACCCTGTGTAGGTACTTGAACTGGACGAGGCGGAGGCGCATTGCTATGGCTGCTCCCCGCAGAGCCGCCAAGGCCTCCACCCAGTCCTCCTCCAGTGTGCCCACATCCGCCTCCCAGTCCCCCCCCCGAAGCCTCTGAAGTGTGGGGGAGCAATGCTTAACCAGGGATTGGTAGATCCGGGAAATTCTCTTCTCCTTCAAATCCCCCATAAAGACTTTTGCTTCTAGCAGACTGAATTTGGGGAGATATTCCAGCCCCTCTAAGCTAGGGGACAGGGCATGATGAAACTGAAGGTAACGGTAAAACTGCGACCGTGGCATAAGAAATTCCCTCTGGAGGTCCTGGAAAGACTTCAGCGTGGAGCCCCTCATAGCATCCCCCAGGACTGAAATACCGATGTCGTCCCATCTCCAGAAACCCTGCAAGGCCGCCAATTGGCGTAGTCGCCCATTATTCCAGAGGGGTGTCTCCCGAGTCAGGGTGTTCCGCCAACCCATTCGTCTTAATGCCTGTCTCCAAATCAGGAACACCACCCGCGTGACTGACGGTAATGTGCTCCGCAACGGTGCCGAATTGCATGTAGCGAGTGGCCCCCCCATGAGTTGCCGCCGAGCGCATAAGCCGGGTCTCTCATATCGCCGTACCACCACTCGTTGCGGTCCAGCAAGGGTGAGGCTTGGTAGTACGAGAGAATATCCGAGGACCCGAGCCCCCCACAATAGGTGGAGAGGAAGCATGTTCGAAGAGCCAAGTGCACCTTTCCCCCTTCTCACAGGAATTGCCCAAGTGCTGCATTCACCAGCCAGAACCATTGGGGCGGGTTCGGGTACGGGTGATTCTGTAACTGGTAGAGGAGCTGGGGAAGCGCCACCATCTTGAATATCGCCGATCTACCATATAATGTCAGGGGCATACAGGACCAGGTCTTGAGGCCCGCACCATCCCTCTCCCACACTGGGGCCAAGTTACGCTCCCAGGAGACTGCCGGCACATCCGAGATAAACACAACCAAATATTTCAGCCCCTCCGCCGCCAACTGTACAGAGGAAGCCCACGTGCTCACTCTCGTCCGATCCCCTAGAGCCCATAACATGGAATTGCGAGGGTTCATGTAGAGCCCAGATGTCTCCCCAAAGATCCGCATGATACGCAGGAGCCGTGGTCCTGTCCTGTCAACTGCTGTAAGGAAGAAGAGGACATCGTCTGCATAGAGCGCGATCCTGTCGGACAGGCCCAGGGCCCACTCGAACCCTCTGACCTGCGCATTAATGCGCACCCAGGCCGCCAATGGCTCCATGGCTAGAGCTAATAAATACGGAGACAGGGGACAGCCCTGCTGCGTGCCTCTTCTGACAGAGAAGGTAGACGAGGTTGCACCTGCTACCCTCACAGACGCCGTCGGATCCGTGTACAGGAGTGTGGGCCAAGATTAAGTCTACGCAGTAATGCGAATAGGTATACCCAGCTCAGGGAGTCAAACACCCTATCCATTCCCGCTAAGAGTAGAGCCGCTGATTCCCCCAACTGCCGAATAGCCGCCACCACCAAATGTGCTCGCCTAATGTTGTGTCTGGTTGCCTTCTGGGGCATGAACCCAGCCTGATCAGGGTAGAGATGTGGGGCAAAAGGCGATTGGCCAAGGTTTTTCCCAGAATTTATGCCCCTACGTTTAAGAGAGAAATAGGGCGGTACGAGGCATGTTGCTCAGGGGGCTGGCCAGGCTTATGGAACGTCACCATCTCTGCATGCCTCCAATCCGGGGGAAGCAGTCCCCTCTCCCGAGCCTACTCCACCACGGCCCAATAATGAGGGCCTAGCTGCACAGAATACCGTCGGAAAAATTCACTTGGGAACCCGTTAGGTCCTGGCGCTTTCCCTGGGTTAAGCTCTCCCAGGGCCGTGCCCAACTCCTCATCCGTCAGAGGCAGTTCCCGCTGATCCCGCACCTCATCCTACACTGTTTTGTGCGGCAGGTCAGTAATTAATTTATCTATGGTGTACTTTGACAAGCATTCCTGGGGGGCATATAGCTCCGCATAATATGCGGCGAAGCTCTCTGCTATGGCCGGGGAATCTGTAATCGGCATTCCCGCTCGGTCCAGAATACTCGGAAGGGCCTGAGGCTGGTAGGTGCCCTGACAAAGTAGGTGCAGCATCTTGCCGGACTTGTCCCCCCATTGGTAGACCCTACTACGCGTCGCCAGCCAGGCCTGTCTGGCTTCATCCATCAGGAGAGCAGCACACGTCTGTTGGGCCTGAAGTAGTTGTCTCTGAAGCGGACTCCCTCCTGGCTCCGACGCTCAAGCGCCACAATGTTCGCTTCTGCGCGAGTCAGTTCCTCCCTGCTCCTTCTACGCGCCGCCGCTCACCAGGAGATGTCTACCCCCCTCAGAGTGGGTTTCAACGCCTCCCACACAGGCTCAGCGCTAGGCAGACCCCACATTAGACGTTGGGTAATGATCAATGGCTTCGCTCATGTGTGCCCTGTAATCATCGTTCTGTAAATGCCAAACCGAGAGGCGCCACCGGAACTGTTGCCTTCCCCTGCCCATACGGAGCTCAAGAGACACTAAGGAGTGATCTGAGAGGCCGCGTGGCAGAATCTCCACTGACACCACTCTGCCAATCGCTGCCTGGGGGCACAAAGAGGAGGTAGAGTCTGGAAAATGACTCGTGAACCGCCAAATGCATGTTCTAATATTTAACCATGTGTGTGGACGGTTATAGCTGTCTCTTTGTTTAATCGAACACCCAATGTAAATATTACCTTGGACTTACAGTCCTGAGAAGAACCTGAACGCCCTAATTGGTGTTATCTAGGACTGGTGCTATGAAATGGATCGTCTGACTCCACGCAGTTCAACAGTGACCTCGAAAAATGACAGTGCACATGCCCAGAAGGGCGCAGAAAGGTTGCATCCTCACCCTGGTCTCCTCCACGTGTCCTAGTTCGCGGCTTCTTACTAGTCTGTGTGGTTGTTGCATGTGCTGGTTCAGCCCTGCCACCTTAACACTTGCTATCCATCACTTTGGGAAACTTGCTCTGCCCAAACCCCTGCAGGTAGACTTGTGGTGAGTTAGATGGAGCCTATATAGTTAAGCATTTACCCAGGATTTAACGTTTTGGTAAACGATGATGCGGGCATCTAGGAGCCAGTGTATTTTTGTGCCCATCAAACTCGGAGTTCGTTATGCATAGTAGGTTTGCCACTACACTTTGGTGATCTGTAAAGCGAGGCATGCTGCCTGTGTGGATTTTAATTTTGTCATTCATTCTAACATTATTAGATGTACTCCTTGGAAACGTCTGGAGCTGTTCCATCTCCCACTCCCACTGTTACATCTGCCACTGCCGAAGACTTACATTAAGGGAACCTTTGTGAATGGACGGCAGTGGGGGAGCATGTCCCAAAAACATTCTTTCGCAGGGAAGATGTCTCCGCCTTAACTAAGGTGTCAAAAATGTCGATTCTGTCCTGCATGTGTATCTTAATAATTGATTTTTACAAAGCTGTTATGTATGGAGGAGAGGCTGTTACTAACACACAGTACAGCAGCGTGTTGTGTATGCAGAATCCACCAAGTTTACCCTTTAAATTCCTGCCAAAGTCAGTGGCTGAAGGTGCTTATTATCTGGCGGTAGGTGATGAATTTAAAGAAAACGCATATGTAAATACAATTATTTCGTTTTTCTGACCCCCAAAAAACTGGCTATAATAACATAGCGTGACATCACCTAACCTAACATGAGGTTTTAGCATGAAATAAATAACACAAAACCATACCACTGCACGCAACATGATTTAAATCTACATATTTACACTCTACTCAAAACCACATAAATACACCAAACACAAACCACTGTCATGTAGCAACAATCCACATAGATAAACCAGATATTCCACATAATTCTAATCCGCATAATTCCACTCAACGCCACACATTTTCATGCCACACAATTCAACTCCACACATTTCCATTGCACACCACATAATTCAACACCAATCATTAAACTCAACACACCGCATACATCCAATAATTACCCCAGAATTCCACATCATGCCACAAAATTCAACACACCACATAATTAAACTCCACTACATACCTCTCCACAACACAAAATACCATTCCATGTAATTACACTCAATGCCACACAGTCCCACTGCACCCCATGCCACATAATTCCACTACACAAATCCACTCCACACAATTCCACAACTATCGATACCAATTCAACCCACATAATTCCACTCCACACTACATACATCCACTCCACTCAAAACAAACACATGGGCAAAATACCTTGTCATTTACAACACCAATAGCTCTAACTCTCACAAATGTGTGACCTATTGCTTTGCAAATGCTTGTTTTTGGCTGGCTGCATTGCAGTAAAGTTATCTGATAAAGTAACCTTCATCCTAATACTCCGAGCATTAGTGAATGCCCTTTTAACTGGCAAACCCTTGTTTGAGAACTTGCTGTGCTTCTCCATCGTTTCCTTAGAAATGAGTTTCCAGCTGCCTCCAGGTGGAACAATATTGTAACCTTCTGAGGAAAAAACGTTTTTTAATACAACTAGCCAGTTTTGTGACCAGAGCTATCCCTTTCCCTCCTAAAACTGAAGAGTTCATCAGATGTACATGCTTGCAGACTTCTTCTCTGAGCTTGCAAGTTGTCTGGTTGTTTCCTTGCTTGTACAAGCTATCCTGGAAAATTACTGTTTTAGCCCTTTTATATTGGTACATTACTTACATTGTTCTCCTAGAGGTTAGTAATATTTATTTCTTGTTAATGCAGAATCCAGGCTTTTGGAGTTGTAAGTGAAGCTAGCATACTTGCCATTGCTTGACTTGATTTTGATTCCTTCGATCCTGCCCTAGCAGAGTGAATCTATGAATCACTTATGCACTTTTATTATGATTAAACCAGTAAGGTGGTAATATTTTCCTAACTGATTGGAGCAACATATTTGCGTCCACACATTACCGCTGTGTTGAGCTTCATAAAATCTTTCTACAGTGAACTGTTTAATTTTTTTTGGTAATAGTCTTTCGGGGGTGTCTGATTTTGTCAAATATCGGGTTGCTTCAGAAATCTACTTGTACTTAAAAATATATATCTACTTGTCCCTTTTGTTGTTTTGCAATGATTTGGCTAATTATGGCAATATTCTCTTGATCGGAGCTCTAATAATAGCTTATTTGCTTAATTTAGGGCTCATATTATATCAATGTGTGGATTGTAGCAAGGCTCTGATTTTTTAGGTCTAGCCTGAGCCAGCGCATGCGCTGCCAGACATTTAGAAGTGGGCTTTTAAAAGTGCTACCACAGCTTTTGCTGGCCTAGCGCTTGCGGTTACGCGAGCGTGCACGCTCACAGCCGCCAGCTGCTCGTCATGGCTCATTAACTCTCTCGTCATCCACACACAAGCCGCCCCCCCTCTCTTCCTCATTAAGCAAGCATGAGATCACTTTCATGGCCGCGTCACTTTTACAGCCGCGTGGCTAATGCTTATTTTTGTAGGGCTTTCCACATACGTGCAGTTGCAGCTTGCATATGTCAAAGGCTACATGGCTTTCATGAGTCACGCTATGATTTCTTTCCTAAACTTGCGGGACTGGTTTATGGAAAAGTGGCTGCACATTTTCAAGTTTTAAAGCACCCCTTTTAAATGTACATCGCAAACTCAATTCACAATTCAGATCCTGCAGTCAGAGACTTTTCTTGGCTGCCAAAATGCAGCTTTTAAACATGTTGGCACCAAAAAGCCACGTGGGTGGGTGGGCGTACGGGGATGCCTTCCTTCCAAATGAGACCTTTTTGTAATGGCTGACACAGAAAACACTACATTCTTCTGAACATTTAGTCCTATCTTTATGTCACTTAGTATTTTGCTTTATTCACCCTTTCCTGTGATTGCAGCGCGCTTTACGTCGCTTGGATCAGGTCACTTAGCTGCTCCACGGTTTAATCAGCCTCGACTTGTTCTCTTCACTGACCTCTGCCTTCACGATTCTACAAAATAAAAATGAATAGAAGATGAACAGGCTGGGGCCAAGTTGCTTGTTTGTAATGTACTGAGATGAGAAGCAGGCACTTTCCTCCCGTAGCTTTATATTCTGGTTCATGCTTGTGGTTGGATTTGTTTTCCTTCATGTGCCATGTGTACGTTGTTTGCCTTGTTTCTTCCTTGCATGGTCCTACACCAGTCCTGTTTGGTAGACCAAATGAGATGCCGTTGTCTATATTGGCCATGCAGCGCAGGGCAGCGCGATAGAAAACCAATTTGGGCCAGCGCCTAGCATGTAGCAAATGAGATTAATGTCAGCAGCGTTTCAGTAGTTTCTCTCGGCTAACGAATTGGACTCCTAAGTAGTTTGGTCCTGATAAAGTGCTTAGGTGAGAGGATGTGGGATAGCAGAAGTCTGATTCTTTTAAAGTGAATCAAACAAAATGACTGAGCTCTTGACTCATAACTGGCCTATTTTGTTGCCTGATAAGCTTCAGTTTACAAATTCTGCAAGCTTCAAACAAATGCTGCTCCTTCCTCGCTTAGTTTGATACCAGTTTAATGGGCTACAGTGATTGATGATCGTGAATAATAATTAACAATAAAAAAGCATGGACTTTTTGTCAGCTGTTTGGTTTGCAGGTATGCAGTGAAACAAAGTAATGTGCTCCTAAGGTGTAATTTAATAACAACTGACCATCAATTAATGCAGGCGTTAAATGGGTTTTACTTTGGGAAAAGGGAGGAACCCACATAAGAGAACTCGTTTTACACCCCTGAAAATGTAAACATTTGGCAAGCTGGATAATGATCACAGGGGATGGAAAAGTAAGCATACGGTATTATGACACAAAATACGATTGAATATCTTTTATTAATTTCATGCATGGCTTTCACACGCTTAATTTTGATTGAGCTTCGGACAAATGAGGCACACACTTTGATATTTGTGTTTCTATTCAACACTTGCATGATGGTGTATCATGCTTTACTCTAGATGCTGCACGTTTAGGGATCATTCTTTCTAATTGCATTTCATTATTCTATGGGTAATGAGACCACGCTCTCACATTTCTTCAACAGAATTTGTCACATTATACTATCGGGCCAATTATTCTTCTTTGTTCCACTTGATTATTCAGGGGACTATGAATATACACTATCCCAATCTTTAAACAGGACTTGTTACTGTCTTACATTTTCCTTTACACTGGAATTACTCAAGATGTCTACAAACTTTTTTAGGGTCAAGATACCTATGGTCTGAAGTGGAGGATCGACAATTCACCAGCAACCCATTACACAGTGGGCTGTACTTTGTAAAACTGTTATCTATTACCCTATGAGTCAAACACTACAAACATTACCCTTCAAAACATATGCCTAGAATCTATTGAGCAGATCACTTCTCAACCTCTGGAAAAGCCACATTCTTGGTAAACTAACCCTCGGAAGAACGCAGGGAGGAGAGACTTAGAGCAAGCATTGCCATTAAGAAGTTTTTGTATGGCAGAATGAAGAAAACGACCATACTTTTTTTGGGTGGGGGAGGGGGGGCATGATGAAAATCTGAAAAAAGGTATTATTCGTAGTGTTGTCATGGCCCGCCTATCCTGGCAAGAGCAGTCAGGCACCCAGCAACAGAATCCTTATGCATTGGCATAGCCAATAGGTCTCGCTTTTGTGACCTTATAAGTATTTAGTTATACAGCACAATATCCTTGGTGCAACATCATCAACCGTTGCATGGCTAAACACTTATAAAGTCCCAAAAGCGAGGCCTATTGGCTATGCCAATGCTTGTTTTACCTTGTCACTGATCTACACCCAGGGGCAGGAATTAGAGAGGAAACTGTAATTCCAGGGCTTGAATGCCTGGTGAGTCAACACACCCACACATTAACATGTTTAAGGGTATTCACTAACTCCTCTTCCCACAGTGGAAAAAGTTGATGATGTATTCCTGGCAAGGGCAGTATTTAATATTTCCAGGATGTGGGAAAGAAGGGGATCAAGGAAAAGTGAATTTGCAGACACAAACATGCACATGTTTATTTGCTCATTCGAAAATAGAATTCGGAACCTATTTCAGTGAACTCGAGAGAGTACTAAATCTGCACCAATGTAGACAGGCCTATACCTGCAGCTGCATTTTGTGACCACCTTTGGGAACCGGGCCCCGAATTAATTTTTATGTTGCATAAAATAGTTTTATACTGAATGTCCATAATTAATGTTTAAAAATTTTTTGGGGGGCATGTATCAAACAAAACCTATAACTACATTCCGAAATATACTAAAATCAAATATTTGCATGTGCTTTGCTAACTTTGAGTCAGTCAATTGTCTATTGGTTGTCAGGCCAACAGCCAACCTTAAGATTAAAATGCACCTTACTGTTTCCCTTTTTACTCCACACAAATATTTTCCCGTGTGAAAAAAACCCTACACCCACTGGAAAATATCTGAGGATTTTTATACCCAGCTACCACACTGAACCTACTTTTTGTAGCATGAGAATTAGATGTGTTATACCCTTTGTAATATGTGTGAATACCTACTACTGTTGACTTTGTGGGAGTTCACATTAGTCCCTATAGCTATGCATTGCCTCTCCTATGGGATACCCCACTCCTTCGGCCTGGAAATTGTAGTCTCACTGTTTGATTGTCTACTGCAGTAAGTACGGTCTGCAACTAATTATATACAAATCTTTATTCTTGGTAGCAGGGCATGTCATTTGGGCTTGCAGATGGTTGACATTTTGCATACCTAAGCAGCACGTGGGTGCATTAAATGTTTTGTGAAATAGGCTCTAGTTTTCTGGGATCACATTGGTTGGGGAAAAGATGCATTTAATGGCACAATTGTGGGAATTACATTTGTCTAAAAAAGTATACTTATCAATGGCCTTTCCTGCTACAAATCTATCAACATTGGTTGGGGAAAAGATGCATTTAATGCCACAACTGTGAGAATTACATTTGTCTAAAAAGGTATACTTTTCAATGACCTTTCCTGCTACAAATCTATCAAACAATGTAACAAAGTAAGACTGAAATAAAATGTATTGAATGGTGAGGGAAAATAGTCCTGCGAAAGTTGAAAGGGAAAGACTAAAGTAGGAGTCACATTGTGGATAGCTGATCTATCGCCTAAGCTAGAACTTTGGTGAAATAGTACCTCCCCTACCTTTCCCACTGGTAAAAAGCAGTTCGAAATCAAGTAGGATTCATTTGACCACATTTAAGACCAAGCGTGTGGTATAATTTAGCTAATGCTCCGTTTTGCTATTTTGCTTCAGTATTGGTATTATACTTTTATTATGAGGATTCTTGATCATTGCTTCACCGGGTTGATCGGTGAAATGTATTGAATAATCACTTTTAAAAAAACAAGTTAATTGAAATTAAATGTAATTAACAAGAGGCTAAAGAAACAAACTTACTAATACTATTAAGACCCCGATTAAAAAAAAATATATATATATAAATTCACACTTGAGTGAGGTCAGTGATGCTGTTGTGCAACGGGGTGTGGCAGTTAGAGGACTTCTACATTGTAAGCCATAATAACACGGAAAAAATCAACCCCATCCCAAATGTCTACAGAAACCCCTCTCCTGTCCCCTTGATCTCTCCTTAATTGATACCTTAAAATTCTTAGTTTTGGTGTGAAGGAGATGATGGGAGAGTGACCAAAGTTGGAATGGAAGGAGACTGTTTACCATATACATAGCCCCTGATTACCTCCTCTCCTGTCCCCTTGATCTCTCCTTAATTGATACCTTAAAATTCTTAGTTTTGGTGTGAAGGAGATGATGGGAGAGTGACCAAAGTTGGAATGGAAGGAGACTGTTTACCATATACATAGCCCCTGATTACCGTATGTGTTCCGAACCTCTGGGGTCCTAGGTGAACTGAAAGCAGTAGTGCGACAAAGAGTGAGAAAAATATTTTTTAAGTTGTGTGGCCGCCGATGTGTGTACAGCAAGCAAAAAACCATGAGAGAGAAGGCATGCAGCTTACCCCAATTGCAGAGAAGTGAGATTTGAAGTAAGAGTTATGAGGTGTTCTAACTCGTGGAATGTGTTTGTTCTATCATGACCACAAGGAAGCTTTGCAATGCAACATCTTATCCTGTGAAGCAAATTGTATCACTTGTTAGGGGGGCGGAGAAAGACCATCCTGCTAAAATGAAATGGTGACTTTTGGTATTTTTTTCTCTCTTCATTAAGCAAGATTTTTAAAGCATGCCAGATCATATTCTGCTTTATTCCAAATGCAAAATGTCACCCTAAACGCAAAAATATTATGTTTATTTTCATGAGTTGGTAAACATGATACGTGGTTTCCAAGACATGCATTGAGTGTGTTACTTATTTGCTAATTTCGTGACAAGAAGACTGTAAAATAATGTCTAGCTGTGGGTCAGTACAGACTTTACTTCTCAGACCTCAATCAGCACATTATTAGAATTGTATTTTGAGTAATCCCATTACATGACTGTGGAAACAGCAGAAGTGCTAAGTCCTTAATTTCAAAAGATTGTCTTAAGCAAAGCAACTCTTTAATTGATAATTTGATGCCAACTCGTGCAATGAGCAGGCTGTTGTCACTGTCCGTAGCTTCCCATTGCAGAACAGTAAAATACACCTAATTAATTTAAAGGATTACAACAAAGGTTCAAAGAAATTGTTTCAGCTTTACAACAGAAGATGAACTTCATTCTCTGTTTAAGAGCTTACAGAGTGCATGAACTAGAATCTGTACTACATCTTTGAACAGAGTCAGACTTCTGACCCAGGCTCGAAAATGCTTTGTCTGCATATGTACTTTTTTGTATAATCAACTGAACCTCCATCAACTCCCCATTTAATGGGCATCATTACCTGGCGAGATTAGGATACAAATTGCTGCTGTCAGGAGTAGATAGCACCATTGGAGTTGCTGGAAGGGAGATGATTGTCACTTTTTAGCTCTCCCTCCTTATCCTCCTCAACCTCTTGCCCTTACCTTTGTCTCCTTAATTTATATGGTAGCAGCCCATAAGAAGATACTCCTCCCGCTAGGCAATATTGGAACGTATCATCTAGCCAATGAATATTTCTTTCCACCTAAGTGAAAGGATTCCACATTTATCTAAAACAACTACAAATACACATTCAGACCATACATAATCATACATTTATAAACCGTTTTGGTGGTTGCTTTTGTCTGAGTCCAAGTATGTAATGACTATTATTGATTTTTACAGCAGAACTCTTTCACTTCTCGGATAGAGGTTACAAATATTCCCTGCCCCTCATCGGACAGTAGCAGTAAATTTAAGAACAGCAGACCCAAGACCAAGAAACTGATTTTGTGAGCAGAAGGGTAGACTTCCCTAATGAGCAGCATAGTAATCACCAGCTAACATTACATATTCATTGTTCGTGTTGCTGCTGCGTTCATCTAAATGTATCAGAACTTTGAAACGGGCAGTTGGGGCTTAGGGGGCCTGCAGGATTGATACTCAACCTTAGTATTAGGCAAAAATTGAAAAATAAATAACTATTGTGAAACCAATGGCCAGGACAGTAGCCAGAAAAAGGTTTCCAAGGTCTCGAGGGTCAGTCATTCAGTTTCCGGCTTGGTGGTAGGAATGGGGTGGAGAATTAAAAACGTTTTTTTAGGGCTCGCTGCGAAAAGCGCGCAAAAGCGCTCTCTCGCAGAGAGAACTATAGCTGTCGGCTCAGCCGAAAAACGAGGGGCGACAGGAGCTGGCCACGTGCAGCATTTTCCCATAGTATTATGTAGCGCGTGTGAGGTTCTGCATTGGAATGCATGGGCGAAAGAATCGGATCGCGTTGAGCGCCTCGTGAACAGTTCCTTTGGAATGCAGGGGGAGTCTGCAGAGGGGCGCACGGCGCTGTTCACGAGGCGCACGGCGCTGATAAACAGGCTGGTTGTGATGTAGTGTCTGTCCCTTTAAAGAATTCTCTTCCCGGATGAGGTTAGCATGCCAGGTTTGTAGCAAACATGAACAGCGCCGGGGAGCGCGATAATCACACCAATGCCTCTTTTTCCATCAAACACTCTTCCAAGAGTGTAATAGTTCTGCGTTTTGCGGTAAGGTAAGAAAATTCAAAGCTGAAGTGCAAAGAAGCATGTCCCCAGGGTGCAGTAAAAGCATAGAAACCCATTTAAAACAATTGTCGAACCTGTAAACACACAGAAGGGAAAAATGTTCAGTGTTTTCAGAAGAGGCGAAGAATGTCATCATCGCCTAATCCGCCGCAACTGTCAGGAAAGGCGCGGACTCCTGCCTGTCGGTTGTTTATTCGTGTGCTGTCCTAGAGGATACATTATTCCATCTTGGCGAGTGTGTAAAGCGCTCCGCAGCCACGTGGCGGTTCAGCGCTCTATGCATGCTAATACACAAATGAAATAAATACCTCTTCAAACACGACCACCTGTAAAAATGAAACTGGCCAAGGATTGAGGTGGTTCCATTGTCTAAACAAAATGCCAAGGAGCCTTCTCTTCCTTTCTAATTGACTCTGTGACAGCACCCGTTTCTAATGGAGCACTCTTAGGGAAAAGGAGAGAATGGATTTAAAAGCTTACTGCACCGTGACTTAAACAACACTTAATAACAACACTCACTCGTGGCTTAAAAGATCTGTTTATATTCGGAAACTTATTTATAATCCATTTACATTGTTTCCGATTTGTCAACTTTTCTTTTGCCGTTTGAACTTAAGTTATTGTTGTATCAAGAAGTTTTCCTTTTTATAACAAAAAGCATGTTTTTTGTAATCCTGGCCGAGTTCCTTTCTCGCTGCATTACTACTCCATGCTCGTTTCAGTTCATGCTCATTAACTAATGTAAATCCTCCACTTTTACTTGACCAACTTCCAATAGGCGTGGTCTTTAGGAGGGCGAACTTCCTTACCTGACCTTTCCTTCCCTTAGTTGAAGAGAATAATGGATTCAGCTCAGCGCACCGTGTGTGCTTTCACTTTCTAAGCAGCGGGGACAATGGCAGATGCTTCTTTGCATACGTCTTGCATTTACAAGAGTATGAGCTATAGGCATTGTACATGGAAATGCCTTTTATTTGTGTTAATTATGAAAACGTATCAGTAATAAAAGGCATTGTCATTTACAATGCCAATGGCTTAAACTCTCTCAAATGCAAGACCTATTGCATTGCAAATGCTTGTTGTAAATGTTATGATTATTTATTTAGTTTTAAAAAATGTCGATGCAGAAATCAGCACATGCGAACATGTTAGTGTGCCTACTTGTGGCCGCGATCACAGGGCAGTGTGCGGCGGACCCTTTAGGCCTCAGCATGTGCTCCTCGTGATGTGATATCTCCAGATGCCCAAGTCCCAACTGCCCCAGCAGTTACGTGCCTGACCGCTGCAACTGCTGTCTCGTCTGCGCCGTAAAGAGGACCCGCTGTGTGGGGACAGTCTTGAGTGCAAGCACCCAGCAGGGAAGCGCATGGCCAAGGGCGTGTGCCAGTGCAAGCAGTCTGGTGATTGCATAGCATATGGAGTGCTTCACACAAGTGTGCAGTGAGTGCCGTTTAAAACCAGCATTTTCAATGCAATAGACATACACCTCAGTCATTGCCTAGTGCAGCATCCCTTGGCCAGACCACTGCTCTCGACGTGGGACCTTCAGCCATGACATCGCCACTCAGCATTGGGCAGTAAGAATCAGTAGTGTGTGTGTGTGACTGGAAGATATGCAATATATCTTGGGGGCATCACCAGTGGCACTGGGACAATGATGGTGTGCATAAGAGTTGAAATAGTATCTGCAGCTGTGTTCAAGAAATTTTCTATGGCTGATTAGTAGTAAGTCAAGTGTGTAAATGCCACTTATCGATGAGAACACCCACGCCAAGCTGGGTTGTATGTTACATTGAATATGTATCATCCAACAGATGTAACAAGAGTTATTGTACCGTCTGGGGGAAGCGAGAGATTCCGATCATGGCAGCCAGTTGGTATCCTCTTCCACTTGGGCTACAAGTAAAAAAAGAGCGACACACTATCATGATTAATCAGCTGCCATCCACCATTAGTCAAAACACGGGCTGGACACAGGGATGAGAATGATCGATTTTTAAAAGACGGCCCTCATCCCCCTTAAGTAGCACACCTGCCTGGTATATCTTGTTATTCATGTGACTATACTCGTTGATAAAACCACGTTTTCATAAAACCGCAATCTGTCTAGACTTTGTCTTAAATAATAATGTGTCATTATCGGCTGCGCCATTAGTTGGAGATGGCCGACATTGTGGCTTGATTGGTGGTTGTGGCAATGGTTGGAGGTGACACATTCAGTATATGGTTTTGTGTTTGGGTACTGATTGATATGTAGATAAGTTGGTTTGCTATATCTCTGGAGGCCATGTCCGTTTTGAATAAAACAATTAGTTAATTGCGTTTGTGCCTGGGTGTTAATGGATTTAATTGTCTATGGCCTGGCAGCCCCATTCCTACAAGGAGATGGTGAATGGTCTTTTCTTTTTGCACGTTATTTATGGTCTGGTGGACGTGGTACAGGTAGGTTTTTTAAAATGTATTTATTAGTTTTCACTTTTATATGGCGCAAACTTTACCCGCAGGTATCAGAGTGCTTTAAATCAGCATGCTTATAACAAGCAAGACTAGCACTCTATATTATTGCCAACTTTGCTTAGCATAAGCAACAGCTAACCATTCACAAACAATGTTTATATACCAATTGCAAATTACAGAAAAAAAAATAATGCAAAGCATTGTCATTTACAATGCCAGTAACTCAAACTTTAATACTGCGAGACCTATTGCATTGCAACTGCTTGTTTTTTAGGGCATGAGTTTACTGTCTGCTATCAGATTACAAGCAAGCATGAAATAGGTCAGGACTGAATATTATATAATACTGGACTTCCTAAGCTGGCATAGAGAAGATGGGCTCAGTCAAGGAATTAAGGGAGAAGCCTCAATTTGAAATTGTTCTATGTGGTCACCTTTTTCGCTGGTGGAGATGAATGGTGTGGGATGCATTTGAACTTACT
Organism: Lissotriton helveticus; assembly: GCF_964261635.1. NCBI lineage: Eukaryota > Metazoa > Chordata > Amphibia > Caudata > Salamandridae > Lissotriton > Lissotriton helveticus. Next base: position 958,594,481 of record NC_136063.1, read on the forward strand.
GATTCATGTACATTCCTCAATTTTCCCCGTTGTGCTAGCTGGCTAATATGGACCCAGAGTGGTATGTTCATGTTTTACATGTAAAAGGAAAGGCTTCTTAGTGGCTGGACATGGTCCAGTGCATGATGGTGGGTAGAAAACCTAAGTTCACCATAGCGTTTGCATGTCACTGTTTAATCTGTACTTACTCGCTGTTCAATCTGTTTAAGAGGATTTGTTTGATTGGCAATGTGCCTAATCAATATTGTGTGTGCTGTCCGATACCCCACTTTGCCCGCTAACATTTTTGAGTGTGCAATGAACGTTTAGTGGAGTGAAATTGAGAAAAGCATTAGTTGGAATTCTTGAATTATCAGCCACTGGTCCATATTAGTCCTTTTTATTTTGCTTACTGTGTTACTACAGACCAGAACCCACTCCCCCTCTGTACAAGGACACACTCAATTGCTGATGATTTCTGCTCTTTGGGCATCATTAGTAAAGTGCAAAACACTAACTCTCACCACTTCAGTACTAATAAAAGTGTCATTGTTTGATAAAAATCATTTGTCATGTAAAATAAAGTAACAAACTATACACATGGTTTAGCTGTAGTGCATTCATTTGGGAAACCGTGGAAAACAGTTAATGAGGTCCTGTGTTGCTAATGGTGTAGGTTCTGATATGGGATCACAGAATCAGTTAAATAATGAAGGGGCACATTACTATTCTGTCCTTAATATATATTAATCTTTCTCTCTTTCTCTCTCTCTCTCTCTCTCTCTCTCGCTCGCTCGCTCGCTCTCTCTTTGGTTTATTGTTGTCATTCACATTTTTCTTCCTACCACCACAGCATGGCACAGTGGGTTAGCCTATTTCAACAGTTAGTTAACGTCAGTTTGAGTGATGGTATTCTTTCCTATCTGATAGACTTCTAGCTGCATAATCCTTACCGTAGAATATTCCCAAGGCGTCAGACTGGATCTGGAAATGTTTCATGAGCAGTGGTAAATGGTATCATTCTGCTCCGTGTGGCGACGTTGGCATCCAAGCTGTAAATTACATTTGCAGTACCTATATAGGCACCACCCAGGTGTGCTGATATAAGTTCTTTTCTTTCTGCCCCAGCCAGTGCAGATCCTGGAAGAGCTATCCCTTAGTCTCACTAGGCAGAGCGGTTTTGACCACACTGGCTCTGCGATGCCACGCCTGGTTGAGGATGATTGGCTTTTCTGGGGATGTCCAGTCCTCACTCATGGGCATACCTCGTGATGGCTCCTATCTCTTCAGAGACAAGGCGGATTCGGCGCTGGAGTGCTTTCAGGACAGCAGGGCTATGGCCAGGTCCTGAGGCCTTTCTATGGCTCCTCGTCGCCCTTACTCTGCCTTTCTCTCCATTCGTGGCAACGGAAGGGGCGGGCAACAGCGTCTTTACCTGCTCAGCCACTGCAGTCCTCAAACTCCCCAGCCTTTGTTTTGCTGCAGTCCCACCGGCCCCTGGGTTGGGTGGCCATTGGTCGGGTCAGTCCACCATCCCACCTGCAGTTGCAGCCTCCAAACCCTCCTTGTCTGCCCATGTAGCGTCATGGGCACCCAGTCGGTGGCAGGATTCGCTTTCACCTGCCCCGCTAGTAGTGCATAAAATGGGACAGGTGAGTCTTGTAGATTGTCCGAAGGAGCTACTTCCTCCCCTTCAGGACTACCCCTTCATCCATGGCGCACACTTACGTCAGGCTGACAGAGGACCACCTAACTCTTATCTACCAGTAAGTGATGGCTCTTTTGGCCAAAGGAGCCAGAATGCAGGCGCCATAAGTAGGTCGTGGTTGCTATTCTTGCTACTTTCTGGTCCCAAAGAAGGACTGAGGCCTTCGTCCTATCTTCGGCCTACGCTTTCTCGATTTCTTCCTCAACAAAGAGAAATTAAAGATTATCACTCTGGCTTAGGTCCTCTCTGCCCTGGAGACTGGGTGGTAGCATTGGACTTGCAGGACACCTATTTTCACATTCCCATCCAGCCTCCCCATAGGAGCACTACCTGTGGTTCACAGCCGGCCACAATCATTTTCAGTTTGCTGTGCTACCTTTTGGCCTCACCAGCGCCCCTCAGGTGTTCACCAAGGTGGTGACGGTGGCTGCAGCTCATCTGCGGAGATCAGGGTCCGCCAGTATTCCCCTATCACGATGTCTGGGTGATGAAGGTGGGCTCGCCCTAGCTTTCATATTGGACCTCCTGCATTTGCTGCGGTTCACTATCCGTGTGCCGTAGTCACACCTGACTCCGTCTCAGATGCTCACTTTCATCGGAGCCCTTGTGAACACTGTGCAGTTTCAGACCTATCCTCCCGAAAAGCGAGTCCAGGATATTCGGACTATGATACTGATGTTTCAGCCTCTGTCCTGTATTTAGGTGAGACTGACTCTTAGGCTGCTGGGCCTCATGGTCTCCGGCATCCTGCTTGTGCCCCATGCCAGTTGGCATATGCAGGCTCTGCAGTGGGACCTGAAGTTCCAGTGGGTGCAGCATCAGGAGAATCTCTCAGACATGGCCCAGATCTTAGGAACTGCAAAGGACCTTGAGTTGTGGCTTATGAACTGCAATTGGGCCAGCAGCCGACCCCTCTCACTTTACCAACCAGATCTCAGTGATGACAGATGCGTCAGTCCTGGGATTGGTCAGCCTTCTGACAGAGGTAGAGTTCAGGGGACTCTGGTCTCTGGCGGAATACAGACTCCACAGCAACTCTGTTGGAGCTCCGAGGGATCCTATTGGTATTGAAAGCCTTTCTATCCTCCATCCAGCGACAGCTACGGCAGGTGTTCAATACCACTGCCATGTAGTACTGCAGCAAGCAGGGCGGGATGGGATCATAGACCCTTTGTCAAGAGGCCCTGAATCTCTCGACATGGCTGGAACAGCAGGGCATATCTCTGTTGCTTAAACATCTGGTGGGCTCTCTGAAAACCAGAGCGGACAAACTTAGCCGAAAGTGCCTAGGGGATCACGAACTGCGTCTTCATCCGGAGGTGGTGCAAGGTCTCTTTCAGCAATGGGTAGAGCTTTGGTTAGATTTGTTTGCCACAGCGGAGAATGCGTTGTGCCAGTTCTGCATGCTGGAGTTTCTAAGGCGAATCTCAGTCAGAGACACTTTTTGTCTCGAATGGAACTCGGGCATCCTGTACACCTTTCCACCCATACCATTTCTGCCCAGAGTTCTCAAGAAGATCAGGAACAACCGGGCAAAGTCATCCTGGTGGCTCCGGATTGGGCAAGGAGATTCTGGTATCCCAAGTTGTTGAGCATGACCATTAGTTCCCCAATCATGCTGCCTTTTCGGAAGGATCTTCTGTCGCAGGGGAGGGTTCTCCACCCAAACTGTTCAACGCTCTGACTTTTTGCCTGGATATTGAGTGGCGACAGGTGATAGTGTTTAACTCTTCGCCCGAAGTCTGTAATGTCATCTTAGCAGCCAGGCGTCCCTCTACCAAGATAGTTTACGTCTGACGTTGGGCTAAATTTGTGGCATGGTGTTTAGAACGACCCATTGATACCCTTTCTGTTCCCACTTTCTCAGGTGCTCTTGTTAGTTCTCTTCCTTGAATTGCAGGACTCTACTCTGGGCACTGTTACGGAATATCTAGCTGCAATTTCTGCTTTTCTTCGGTTGCCTGACCAACCTTCCCTTTCCAATCCCCTATTATACATAGGTTTAAGAATGATTTGCAGCATATGTTCCCTCCCACTCCCTTCGCTATGTCCCAGTGGGATCTTAATCTTGTCCTTACCTTCTTGATGTGCTCTCCTTTTGAGCCTCTGCACAATAGTACTCTCAGGTTCCTTACCCTCAAGACTGCTTTTATCATGGCATTCACATTTGCCTGTGGGGGTCAGTGAGCTACAGGCCTGATCATCCAAGCAGCCTTCTATTAACCTCTACCCAGACAAACTGGTGCTTTGTACAAGACTTTCCTTTCTTTCGAAAGTGGTTCTCTCCTTCACGTAGGCTAAACCATCACTCTGCCTACTTTTTACACTCCGCGTCATATGGAAGAGGAGGGGGAAGGGGAGTGGTACGTGTTTGTGAGGAATAGGGATTGTGTAGAACAGTTTCAAAAGAAGCAGATGTGGTCACATAAGACATTAGTTGTTGACATCACATGGGCGTATAGATTTAACCCCATACAGTTCTAACAATAGTAGACTCCTATCCCAGTTGAAGTATAGGGATAGGAATCTACTATTGTTAAAAATGTATGGGGCTAAATCTATACGCCCATGTGATGTCAACAACTAATGTCTTATGTGACCACATCTGCTTCTTTTGAAACTGTTCTACACAATCCCTATTCCTCACGAACACGTACCACTCCCCTTCCCCCTCCCTTTCGCCTCACTTTGGGCACTACTTTGATCTGTATAAAAGCATATATACATGAGGATGTGAATAAACAACATCACTCATTCTAGTTGTGTTATGAGTTGTATGTACATGACTTTAGAATACATTTTGTTTTTGTAAAATACGTTGACTGGGACCCTCCCTTTTGCAACATTGAATACCCAGGTCCCTTTACTATTGGGTCAACCCTATTTTGTAATGTCATATGGAAGAGGAGCAACTTTAGCATTTGAACCCACAAAGAGTGTTGTCGTTCTGTCCTGCCCGCATGAAAGTGTTAAGTATCAGTGGAGTAACCCGAGATGCTACCGGACCCAGATAAGACATCAGTACAGTAGAAAAATGATCACAGTAGCGACAATGTCAAAGAAATAAGATATCACATTCACATGTCTGCAACAGATGCAATTTATTCTCAAAACATCAACTGATTATTGAAGACTTCATAATCGTTTATTAGGTCTCGCCTAGCGACGCAGCTCATGTGCTGCTCGCCTTGGCGAGACCTGTAGTCGTTGGTTTTGCTAGCGAAGGGGGACAGGAGATGTGCACGCGCCCAGACAGGCAAGCACGCATGCCCCCGGACAGGCAATGTGCACGCGTGACAACGCACGCTTGCGCTTTCAATTTCACTTTCCCACTTTAATTCAATGCCGCTGCTATTTGCTGGAAAGGATAATTGTTTGCTAATTCATCCCCGGCTCCGTCTTTGCTCTCCCATTTGAAGACTGTCCCCATGTCCGTTCCAGCACTTCCGTTTTCCTCTATAAGCAATGCCAAAGGGCGACAACATACATTTATTAGGTTTTCCTTGAATAACTTGTGATGGCATTGGCCCAGGACCAGGAGGTTGGAATCGATCCTCTCTGTCCTTTCTATTTGTGCCAGGATTCTTCTAATAAAGCTTATTTTTCAAATATACCACTACGAATCTTTACAGAACAGTCATAGCTTGAGTCACACTGTGTCAGCACACAAAGAGTGAGAAGGGAAATGACGAATGCTGGGAAATGTGGCAGTACAGCCTTGAAGAAAGAAGCCTAGGTGGGCAGAAGGCAGATAGTAATATGTGAGACTGATCATAGGCCCAACCTGACTCCACCTTTCATCCTTCTGAGGTTCCCAAAACGAGTACTATTAAGTTTGGCAGGAAAAGGACTCTCAAACACCATTAGAGAATTGTGTTTGTGATGTACGATATGAAATAAAGGGCTTATGAAACAGAGTATGCCGCAACCAGTTGTGCATCAATTCCAGCTCTCGTGTACTAAGCAGAATGGCAGCTCTAATAATTAAAAACAAAACATTACTTGGAAGCTTAGCGATATTGGTACCGCAAATCACAACGCTAGGTGACTTCCTTAATAAAAATACATACATTACACACCAACTACCGCTTGAAACGTCGACCCAGCAGCATACCAGGAAGCGCATCTTCGTGTAAAGCGTGTTTGTTTAGCGCCCCATTTCACAGTGATGAGAGAAGCCCGGCTGTGCACTGCGTTTGTTCGGAGCAACAGAAAACCACCATCGGTAGAGCGTGGGCTACAGGGGCTTTCAGACCAATAGCCAGACTTGCGAAGAGCTGCGAGCTACTTCAGGCAATAAAAACAAACAGTGGAAATAGGTCTCCTAACCATTGGCTGGCTATGTTATTGTAGCAAGATGAGCACTTCTACAGCACATAATTCAGCTTTGATGCACTTCACAGGTTTTGTGACAGGACTCCATTTGTAAAGGGCATGGCTTCCTATTTTAATGAGCTCAGTAAGATAAATTCTGATCCGGGTGAGAGAGGATTCAAGCCACAGAGCTGCAAGTTGCACTCATCTCTGCAGCACAGGCATGAGCCCAGAGAACCTGGTTCGCAGCCGTACCCCCAGTTCCAATCCACTTCATCAGGAGGTCGGCCAGAGGCATAAAATGTAGCTTGTTCCGCTCCAAAACCCATGTTGCCTCCATCCACTATTCTTCTTGATCTGGTAATCTCCCATTTACCTTTGCCCCTCTTCCTACCTTCACTCCAGCTTCTTTCGCAAACTTTGACTGCACATCACTTCTTTCTGCCTCACTACTCTTACAGCCTCCCCCTCGGTTCTCCGCCTCCCCTCTCTCCTCCCTCTCTTTCCCTGTGCACTCTATCCCCTTTGCACTCTATCCCCTTTCGCATGCAGGTTACTGCAACCTTATGTATGCCAGTTCCTTCAACTGCCCTGTGAATGCCGTCACTTGAAACGTTTCAAACTGGCCTGTGCTGGTCTCCAGGCTCCACACAGCAGCATCCCACTTCCCAGGGCTTTAAGTGGGATTAAAAAACTGGGGGGGGGGTGGGGTCTCAAAGGGGCCTGGTCAATGTAAATAAGGACGTGGCTTAAGAACACGTAAGCTAAAAATCTGTGTTTAACCCAGTGTGCCGCCCAATTTGTATTTTGCTGTTCCTGTCATTGCGTCCAGATGTATGATGCAATAAGTCACATCATACCTACAAGTCAGGACTATTGGCTATAGGGGGTCACAAAATGGCAAAAATATGTATTTTAAACAATTTTTTTTGCCATTTTGTCAAGCCTCGGGTGACAAATTTTCCGCACCTGGTACCACCTGACCTTGCTACGCCACAGCCTGCTTTTTAGAGCTGTCGGTGCTGAGCACCGGAAGGACCCGGCCAACTTAATGTCCTTCTCTTCCACCATATACATGTCCTGTGCTTGCCACTCCTGCCACGGTTGCCCCTAAATCCCATGGCATGCTGCCCAAGTCCTCTGCACGATTCTGGCCTCCTGCACTATTCCTGTCGCCTTGATCCTTCCACCCAGTGCGCTTCTTCTGGTCTGTACTTGCTCCTCTGGTTGCTCTTCCGCTCCGTACTGTGCTCTCAGTGCACATACCAGGTTTGTGGTCTCAAGCGGTGTTCATGGCATAATCTCTATGCCGTGGAGAAGCCAGGGTTTCCTCCCAGTGCTTGCATGCTCGGCCTTTTGGATAGGTACTCCTCATTCTATGTAGGTACACTTTGTTCTTTGAATGCAGACTAAGCCCTTTGCATGCTACCTTCACCACAAAAGCTACCCTCAGTATGCAGGTGGCCCTGCTTATGTTCCCTTTACCCTCTGTGTAGTACTGTATTATATTTCCAGCATTCATACAGCAGATTCTGCTCTACGCATGCTCACTTTGCCCTGTGCTTGCTTCTCAGCTGGCTCTGTCTTGTGCATGATCTGTACATGCTATTCTCCCATTTTCACAGCGTCCGCTCCTATTGGTACTACCCTCCACCGCCTTGACTGGTGGCAATGCATTCTGGTACAGTGCTGTGCCTACCTGGTGCTCTCCACTACTATGTGAATGCTTGTTGTCAGGGCTTTAAGTGGGATGAAAAAGCGAAGGGGGATGGTCTCTCAAAGGGGCGTGGCCAATGTAATTAAGGGTGTGGTTTAAAAACACAAGCTAAAAATCTCTTCTTAGCATAGTGTGCCAACAGACTTTTATTTTGCTGTTTGTCATTGCATCTAGATATGATACAACAAGTAACCTCATACCTACAAGAAGTCAGGACTATTGGCTTTGTCAATGGTTTTTAGTTGCTTAAAATAAATGACCAGCAACTATGGCTTGTATATAATATTGAAAAAGCTTCCACTTAAAGTCCTCATGACACCACAACAATGTTGCTGTTCCTGAGTTTCAAAAAGAGAAGGGGAATCCAGAGAGAAAATGACTGTCTTTAAAGGATTTCCCTCTCCCTACAACGCTCACCTGGCATGACGTCAAGCCGTAACTTCTCCACTAGTGAGAAGTTAGCAGTGTGAGAACGTGCATATCGATGTGCCTGCTGTCACTGCAGTCCGGAAAAAAACAGACCACCTGTGCCCGGGCACAAAACAGAGCCCGATAGAGACCCGTTTCGAGGCCTCTTTTAAACAAGCATTTGCAATGCAATAGGTCTCGCATTTACGCAAGTTTAATCTATTAGTATTGTAAATTACATGCCTTTCATTTGTGTTTTAAAAACGAAAACAAAAATAAAAGGCTTGTCATTTGCAAGGTCAATAGCTCAAACTTGCGTAAATGCGAGACCTATTGCATTGCAAATGCTTGTACACTTGAGAGAACGTTGCTCAGAATAAGGAGATAAAATACAGTGCTCAGGGGAAAAAGTGCGTTTGTGAGGGTTGTAAAGGAGAGAGAGGTAATGTGCCATATATACATTATATTTACATGATGAAACTTGTCTAGCCTATAATAGGCAAATTATTTCACAAAAATACATAGCATTGTACGGACGCTGATGGCAAGCTTGAAAGGAGCAAAAGTCAACGTTTCGACCCCTTCAAGTATTCAAGGTTGTTAAGTCCTTAGTATGGGACATTCATCAGGACAGAGAGGGAGAGCACCGGATCCGAAAACCGCGAGGAGAATCAGGCTGGAAAATGCGGTTGATGGGCTCTTTGAAGATCTACAGAAAGTGGATAAAGGCGCGCTCAGTCTCAATAAGACAGCCGTCCTTAATAGCCCGAGGGAATTTAAACCCCTCGAACTCCGAGAGGCCTTTGTTTTATTTGTTAGAACATTCTGCCCCCTGGTGGCAGAATGTTCTAATAGCCTTATAGCCCTTCGTAGCTTGGCTATACGGGCTATTAAAGACCCGCTCCCTTGTTAAAGTCCCTCGCCTTCGGCTCGGGCCTTTAACGTTGAAGCGGGCCTTTAATAGCCGGTTTAGCCCACTACGGTGGGCTATAAGGCTTTATTATTCTCATTGACAAAGGAATAAATCCGTCGCAAATTATGTAAATGACCACTTCACTCCCAAGATTATGACAAAAAATGGCAAAACATGCAATTTGTATTAATGAGATAAATAATTATAACTTAAATGAACAGACTAATGTATCGCGTAAAAACAGATAGGTCATCAAAAACATTAAACCACAGACATTGCTGTAAATTGCAGTGTTAATAAAAACATCTCATTTGTCACACTATTTCAATTGGGTGCTTGACAGCGTGGCTCATCAGAGCCATTGTCAGTCCAGAGTATTTCACTCTCTCCTATAAATACAAATTTGAGAGATATATATGTGCAAACATTGTTTCACATCAATTTCACAGTCCTATACCTGGGTACCCATCCTTCCTCTTTACTCCTACACTAAAGGCTTGCGAATAGGAAAATTAATCTCCAGTCAAACTCATTTTAATGGGCTCAGAGTCTCGTTTTCAAACTGGGCTGAACTGAAGCGGGACCTGAATGATGAGAAATAAACTCTACTTCCAATAGAGCTTAAGTGCTCTTAAGGTTTTAGGGCACCAGTGATTTCCATGCATAAGTGGATTTCTGGTTGACTTGTCTTGGGTGCTATGATTACTTTTGTATTACCAGTGATCAGTCTTTTGGACCATTGTATTGAGTTCAGTGTGGATTATTATTTTCTTCAATTAGGCCCAATTTCTTGATTTTGGCCAAAAGCATACATGTTATAAGAGACCAGTGTTCTCTTGGCATTCCCTCCCATCTTTCTGGTTCTATTCCCAAGATAAGCACTGAAGAGACATTCAGTAGTGGGAATCCCATCACCCCTTTGACATGGCTCAGTATTTCTTAAGAAATTTCTTATAAACCTGACAAGACTACCAAATGTGGTAGGGAGACCCTTCCTCTCTGCAACCACCTCCAACAACGAGCATCTGTTTTAGGGAATTGCTATTTTAGCTTTTATAGGCTTGTGTATGAATTATACCCAGTCGTATACCTTGTTTTCCTTCCTTGCATAAAGCAGACCAATCTTGGAAGGTCTCTCCATAATTTCCCCCATGTCCTAATTTCTAGTTCTATTCCTTGTCTCTTCGCCAGTGTTGTAGGGAAGGGCATTTTGGTATGACTTCGGGTAATTTTAGAAGATGGTAAATATTAAGTATCAGTCCTGTGTCAGATTAACTGGGGAACAATTTCTCACACTTGGTCAGCTCGCTAATGCTGGCTTCCTTACTGCTGGAATGGAATGCCCAATGGTGAATATTTTCACTGCCCAGAGTCCGAGTTCTATTTACATGTCTTGAAAGAATTAATTTCTTGGTCAGGAACATGTTCCCCAGTATTCTACAGTGTTCCCTTCTGTTAATTCTAGGAATGGGTACCCTTGGTGACCAAAGCAAAATCAGTTACCGTTTATGGGTGTAAACCGGGATAGGAATGTGATGATCCTCTTAGTTATAGTAACATTGTCCTGTATCTCCATTATTGGTTGTGTGATAGCTGAAACGTGTACCACTTCGGGCCTTTCCTGTCTTTTCAGCCAGTTTATTTCACACGGTTCCCTTTCCAAGAGAGCTGTTAACGTGAGTGCCCAATGTTTTTGTTGCCTTCATGATTATTCAGACACTACCCTCATTTATCAGGCATAATAGTATGCGTAGGCATACACAAACCCCCTAGATTCCTTCTTGTCTTGAGTTTGGGCCCTTGAGAGCCCTGTTTTAAGATTAACCGATACAAACTTTTCACATGCTTTTTAGGTATTGCTCTGGCATTGTGGTGGGATCCTTACTGGGTGATCCTGGAAATTATTCTTAAGTCTGGAGAGTATATACTTTTCTTGTGTGGAAATACATGTAAGCCATGATTGGTGACCAACCTTGTAAATAGTTTTTAATCACTCTTGGAAGGCTAAGAAAGTTCACCCTGTAGAGGCTCTGCATTTTAGGTTTTATTTTTCTTGCTGTCTATCTTATACTCATCTTCACCTATTTAATTGGTAAAGATTTCTCAATATTCTCTCCGGTCTTGAGGTGAAGTTGTACGTCCATGAATTCAAATTCACTGTGGTTCACTTTAAATACGGAGAGGCTACAGAATTTCTGCATTACTGGAATAGTATTAGGCGCTGAGTTTCTTGTGCCATTTGACGGTCAACAAAATATCACCTGCACATAGGTAGTGTATTTGGCTTCTATTGAGGCGCATTCTCATTTACAGGCCCAAGATCCCTTGTACTCCTCTCTTCACCATCAAGAATGTTGCATGGTGGGATGAGTTGGCTGGCTTAAACAGTATATGCAAGTGAGGTTCAGCTTCCAGGTGCCATTACCCTTTTGTTGTTGGATATTTTCTTAATCTTTTTTACAGGGAATGCGAGCCCTTCCGTAGCCTGTCCATGTGCTGGTTCAAGTGATGGCCATGCCCCTGGGTATATATTTAAGTTGAGGAATCAACAATTAGAGTATCCACCAGAAAGAGTGTTGCCGAAGGTAAGTAACTTGTTCTTTTGGTTGGAAAACCAGCTATTTTCTATACCTAATAAAGTTTAAGCAATGATTGTGCCCTATGTGTAGTCATATGCTTAAGGGGAAGCTTTAAAATGTAGGTCCCTTTGGAATTGCTCTCTAACTCCCATCTCTCAAGCCAAAATCTGGAAGGTTTTCTAAGGAGTTGCTCATGAGTGCTTTTTAGGTCGAGCATAGGCAGCACATGCGCTGCTTTGCGAGGCATGCTGCACTTGAAGCCCTGCTGTAATAATCCAGGAAAACAGGTAATAATCCAAATAGGTTTATTCAGCAGCACAGCATCATGTAGTCAGCTACAAGTCCAAGAACAACTGACATTGAGATGCAGAATGCATCATTAGGAAGGTTCTGAGAACCAGAACACCATGCAGAATGGCTCATGCACTTAAAGGAGAAGTAATGAAAGACAAGATACAGTGCAGAATGTAACACATCTCCCCTTTAAAAAAAACAAGAATTAAAACATATGTACAAAATCATAAAATTAAAACATATGTACAAAATCATGAATACAAGCAATATAATATTTTATACATAGTCCTGTAAAGATATGGGTGTCTTACGAATGCGGGAATCCTTTTTGATCCTAGAGGCAATAGTGTCAGGAGGAAGCTCAGAACACAAACCTGGTGCGGAATCATAACAATTGTGAGAACCAAGATGAGTATTCACATCATGGTTATTTACATTAAATTGAACAGGGCACTTTGCAACTTTGCTTACATTCCAGACTTTTCCATCTTGTGTGATAACAGAGTTATTAAAAACATTTTTGATCTGGATAGGTCTACTATACTTGCTCGTGCCTTTATTGACAAAAGAAGGTTTCATAATCTTGACCCAATCACCAACAGCCAAATCATGCTCTCTTACTTTCCACCTCTTGTTATACCATTCAGCTGATTTCTTTTGTTTACAAGAAACTCTGTCTGCCAGACTCTTAACATCCACAGTATTTTCACCAAAACCCTTACACTTCTCCTTGAACCACCAAGGACAGATGACAGATGCTGGATCCCTTCCCTTTAATAGTTTGAAAGGACTAACCTCAGTAGTAGTGTGGGGAGTTATCCGGTAGTTCCAAAGTTTCTCTCTAAGAGCATTCAACCAGTTACCTTTTTCTTTGATGGAATCAACAACAAAGTTTTTTAATACCCGATTAAAACGTTCAACCTGACCATTTTCGTGTGGTTCATAAAGAGAAGTTCTGACATGTTTAATATTACAGGATTGTAAAAATGACTGCATCTCTGACGAGACTAATTGAACTCCGTTGTCCGACACTAAAACAGAAGGACAACCCTCTCTGGAAAACACTTCCTGGAAAAACATAATAATGACCTCAGAAGTAATCTTGGATACAAATTTCACCTCTGGCCATTTGGAATGGTAATCTATAATTACCAGAGCAAAACGAGAAGACTCAGGTAAAATATTGAAAGGACCAGAGATGTCAAAAGCAATTTTTTTTCACGGAAATTCAGGCCACGTTACAGATTTAAGAGGAGGAACAAAGACTTTCAACATTTTATCTTTGTCACAACACTCACTGCATTCTCTAACCACACGATCCACAAACCTGTCCAAACCCGGCCACCAAAAGTTCAATCTAATAAGTCGCTTCATTGCAGAAATACCCGGATGGGTCTTATGTGCTAACCTGAGTATCAGATCCTGAACTCCAACAGGTGGTGTAGTGTAGCTCCTATTTTCCCAATAGGCTCTGCGCATTGGAATAGTGCCTACAGCAGTAAAGGCCTAGGCCAGACGTTAACTAGGTCTACTACTGTCGATACTAGACTTAATTTTTGGGTTTGCCAGCTAAGCTCAGAGTTCGCTAGAAACTTTCTCGAATGTTCAAGGAAGGATTAACTCCCCTGATTAGACAAGAAGGGATTTAGTTTCTGACAACCATAGAACATGACAACTTTGCTCTCCCCTAATCAAGAGTCAATCTCGAGAGTCGTGTGAGCACAAGGCAATTATTTTACTCAGTCAGTACGTGCATTCTTAGTCTCATCAGAATGTAGAGAAAAGGAAGAGACGGGCGTGTTCAATAAAAGATGTTATTTATTGATCAGTCTCTTTTCTCGTACAAGAGAAATGGATCGATATTATTGCAATACTTATAGTTAAGTAAAGTGCATACATTAGAAGCAATAGTATAAAATAATACTGTAAAAACATTGATATGGTTTCTGAGCCATATGATGTTTAAAATGAATAAAATATATTTACATACACATATACATTTGACTAAACGTACTCAACTGGTGTTTCTAAATACGCCTACCCCGTGTACCTGACCTAAGTCTAATGCGTGGGCGGGAATAGAAAGTTACAGTTTAGTTTAAGTTTGTTTTTGCCAAGTGAATAACTAAAGAATTCTCTAGGAGGGGTTATTCAGTTCTGTACCTGGAATTTAGGATGAATGAGGAATGGTATCTCTTTCTCTGCTCTCGATATTCCAGGCTGCCTGCGAGGGCTGCCCAGAAGCGCCGGTGCTGGGTCTCTCGGCTTGAGATAGCAGCGCGTCTCTCAGCGCGTCAGGAAGGCGGGGCTGCTGGCTGCGGGGTCTGCTTCTGCTCTCGGCTTCGGCAAGTATGGCTGCTCCGTCTTGTCACCACGCGTGTGTTTGCATAGGGCAAGGTCGGCAATATTTATACCTTAAAGGTGCCGGGATTGACGTAAGGATGGACATAGGTACGTCAATAAAGATGTCATACGACTTGCTCGTTAGCACATTCTTTACTAAAGTTCTCTGTGAAATCAAAACAATGGCCGCACGGATTATCCAGGTTGTCATAGGTTTGATTTGTTATGAGAACGTCGTATGCCTTATCAGGGGCTGGAGGAATATCGCTTGTCTAATTAGATCTCAAGCGTTATGACCTAATCAGATAACACGTTCCTGTGCCGTAGTGTGACTGCGTCAGATAACGGTATCTGCATCATGGGGAATTTCTTGCCTCATGGGCTGACTGTTAGTTAACTAGCTAGTAAGTTTAACCAGAATAGGGTCAGGAATAGGGGGATCGAATCAGAACCTATAGAAATACACGACACCCACTCCACGCTAACTATGGTCATATCTACTAATCTATGCATAGTATAACATAGTACAACATACTATAGAGTATAGTGTATACCTTACCACCCCAAAATACACAAAATGCATTTCGAAATTTTCCAATATACTGAAAAATTGCAGTCATATATATTGTATGCACTTAAGCTATGAATTAAATGCAAAAGTAAACACGCATTGTTATGCATTATTGCTTGTTGGTATATGAGAAATACACATGAAATGGCTCTTAATATGGCTATACAGAAAAAAGTCGAAACCATTTCATCACATAAAATCTATTGCGAACATACCAGCGGGCAGCTAAAGTCTATAAAGTCTATAAAGTATCTAAAATAGAAATCTTAGTTCTCTAGGAATAGTCTCTTACTTTAAGCAGAAAATCAGTGTCCCGGGAAAAAATATATAGAAAAATATTTTAGGGGCTTGCTGAAAAAAGTTGCTGTCCGTGAACTGGATTGTAATTGTTCATGTGACTTTATTTTTAAAGTTGAAGGCCGAATTCAGGGAACGCCGTGTGCGAGTTAACTCAAAAGTCTCTATTTCTGTTCCGGAGAGAACATCATATCATTCAGGCTTTCGAAAAAACTGTCAACAGCTTCATGGGAAAGGTCCTCTAAGTCGGAAATAGGGGTAACCATGCATTCATGCGCATGATTGTCTCCATTGACATTCTGATTTGCATTGCTGACAGAAGGTCGTACCTGTTCGATGCTGCTTTCATCTTGAACTTCACTACTCTTCAATCGCAGTGGTGAAGATTCCAGGAATGCCGTCATCAGAATTGGCAGCCTTTGAGGGCAGCACAGTGCGTGAACCTTGGTAGGAACCAACAGTGTATCTGCATCCACTGGCGCATCCGATTGTAGCGTCAGACAGGTGTCTAACACGCATTCTTCTCCGCATAGCAGACACCTTAGTACAGGTAAAACACACCTTTGCCACATTGGTCGAAATGATAGAAACCAAGTCATGTTTAGGTCTCTAAGCCGGGATAGTCCCAGGATTTTTGATATCCGGTCCCGGTATCCAATGGCTAGGATCGTATCTTCCATTGTCGCGAGAGTTTGATCTGTGACATGGGTTGCCATAACGAAAAATAAGGACTAGGAATAGGATTCCTGCAATTAGTCCTAGGATCAGGGGAAGTCCGCCAAAAATCGAATGGACGAAGTCTGGAAAAATACCCAGTATGGCTTTGAATGGTGTTAATGCCATCGAAAATACTGTCTTAAATACCTTTGAGACCCCTGTGGTATCAGAAATATTTAAGATTTCGCTCAGGATTTCCGCGAAATGTACGGGGGAATTAGTTGATAATAATGTATGTATCTCTGCAGTCGTCCTTGCGACTTGTAGATCATACGTTTCTTTAGATGACGTGAGCCTTGTAGGCGTCTGAAGAAGCACTGTTTTCATTCTGCTTAAAGTGTCTATTCGAATAGAAGTAATCTTCAATCCGGGCCATACCCTTGCCTCCTTGTCTGGAAAGGAGCTGGGAAACAAAGAACGTCCACAGCACTTGACCTTCGCCGTCGTAGTGACGAGATAAGGAGTACCGGGCATAAGACTACAGCATCTGCGGTCTACAATAAGAATGTAACTCCCATTATAGAGTCTTTGAAAGAATGGTTCTATTTCAGTTGCAGGTGCGCCTTGCTGGTGACATGAAAGGTTGTATGAATTCCCTTCACAGGCTCCGTGCAAACTAATACCGTTACACAGAAGCGTGCCGCTTAGTGACATAGCACAATTGTTGCCACTAAGAAACACTTTCTGTCCTTTGTTACTGACACATGCATGTGAATAGGGCAGGTTCCAAGTTGTTTTAAGGTACCCCTTTCCCAATTTCTCGTACATGCCAGCCTGTATATATTTTTGGCAGTATTGAAACCTGAAGGTTGAGATTGGAATATTTATGATTCCGTGGATTATCCATTCACTGACAGGTCGTTCTGACATTGTCAACGGTAATCTTTCTAGTTTTTCAATGCTCAAGATTGTATAATCAGCACCCTTCTGCGCCATACCGATCTGTCTATCAGTAAGGTTAAAGATTTGGAATAGTGACGTTGTGTTGATTAAACGCCAAGGCACATAGCCTGAACGCAGATTTTGTAACGTCCAGCCAAGCTGTACAATAGAACGCAATTGTGACTGACCATGTTGTAATAACAGTAAGTCTTGCGATAATATATCGATTGCTGACGACACAATGCTGTCCAATGAAAAAATTCTGGAGGACAGAGTCATTAACCCATTGTCCACTACAGAAAGTGATTTTTCCAAATTAATACGGTCAATTTCCCGTATTCTTTCTGCTGTCTCAATTTGAGTAACCTTCCAGGCCTCATTGTATGCTGCATATACAGAGGCTGCTATGAAACGCTTATGACGCTGTTTGCGTGGTCCCAGTATGAAATCACGCAAGTCAGCACCATCAGTAAGTAAAGTTAGGTGTTGCTTAATTTCAGGCAGTGTGGAAGTTTGTAGCCATTGAAGGCATAATTTGCCCACACTGTAGGTTGTTATTATCCCTGGGTGATGTCTTTGGGGATATCTAGGGTCTGGCCTGGTCATTTTGAAACCCTGTGTTTTATTCAGGAATCTATCTTGACAGTTATTTGTATCTGTGGGCCAGATCAACCATTGTTTCCAATCAGGATGTGTTCTGTTTTGGTTAAGTATATGGTTTATGTCTATTTCTTCATCTGTTTCAGAGTTATTGCTAAACATTGTTGGCTTTGGAATAGACAGGTTATTTAAATCTTTCATTTTGGCTAAGCCAAGACAGGTGGTTTGTTGAACGGTGTCATTTAAAAATATCATTTGTTCTGGGATCATGCAGGCTCTAAACAAAGCTTCTATACCCTGTACTTGCCATTCTTTTGTACCCCAAACACTTTTCAAATCAACATTTTTGTCCCAATAATTGAATCCAAAAGTATTCATTTTTTCAAAGAAAGAATCTGAATATATCAATTTTGTGTTGGTTATCATGGTTTTCATCCCTGTCTTGTTTGACAATTTGTAATAAAATGTTTCAGCATTAGTTATGTTAAAACCTGAAAAATATGAATATTTGCCATATACGGTTCTAGAGCTCCCTTTTGGAGGTGTAGCACAATGTTCCCATTGATTAAAATTTAAAACATTTCTAGGTTGTGCAGATTTATGCAAGAAATGGTTACCATAATGGTTATAGCAGTACATGCTGTCATAATTCGTAGAACCCTGCAAATAATCATGTTTTGTAAATTTAGCAGACATTACTAAGTCAGACATCATATTGTTTATACTTTCAAAGTCCCAATCATCAGCAAAAGAGTTTGGTTTTGCAAAATCACTCAAGGAGATCTTGATTTGGTGTGGATATTTCAGGATCTCGACCGGACCATAAATTTCATAGTCAGTGTTGTCCCAGGCTACCCCACCAGGTATTGGAATTGCTGTGAAGTTGGCTGAAGAAAGTTCTGAAGAAAGTTCTCGTTTCTTGACGTGTGAAGATGTGTGTGGTTTGAGGACCAAGTTGATGTTCTGACTTGCTGTGTCCATTTTAGCATATTTTCCCTCAATGAAGCGTCCCAAAGTAAATACCATGATGAGCCAAAGTATGAGGATAAATGCACCAAAACCCACCCAAAATTCAATCCATGGAGAAACTAGATATGTTTCTTTCAGTTGTTTTAAAAGTTCCTTCGCTTTGTCTTTAAAGGATTTTGATGATGGCTGTGTCTTTTGTTCGCTGAAGCCTTCAGAGGAATCATCGAAGTTGATGAAGTAACCGGATGCAGTTCTGTCAATTGTTCCAATTGGTTCAGGATTTTTGTTTCTTGCATTTTCACTTGGTACTTCTGTATAGATTGGTGTGTCTCTGCTAAATGTCTTTATTTGGGTTTTCAGAGGTCTAAGTTCTATTGCATTGTTGCATAGTCCTTGTTGTTCTTCCGTAGGCGTTTCGAATGTGATGAGCCTCTTTGATAGGACCTCTGTACTGGTAGCAAACCTTGGTGTTCTGCTACTTATTGGGAGTCCACTTGGCCTACTGTTTGTTATCGGCCACATGTTGTGGTTTTACCAGGTCGATGGATACAACTCGGTTCTCCTTTTTTCCAGCAAGTGGCGGTAGTACAACTGATCTTGTCCCGTTGACAGACAAGACAGGAACTGCTTTTCTGTAAGAAGGCCCAAATTCCTTCTTTACCGCGATCTTCTCCCTGACTAGATCCCCGACTTTTGGAATCCAGACAGGTCTTGCTGGGACAGGTGGTGATTCTTCAGTGGTCGTTGGCTGTTGTTTCAACTGTATGTTGCTCAGGTCTTTTCTTGTTTTGTTTAAGTCCTGCAAAATAGCCAAACGGTCTTTGACATCAAAGCTTTTTTCTGTTACCACTGAAGTCTGACTATCAAGGTCAGAGATCAACATCCTAGTTCCGAATAATAATTCGTACGGACTGAATCCCTTCAGAGAATTTCTTGGCAAGTTATTAAGACTACGTTGGACACTTATTAGATGTTTGACCCACCCAGCTCCCGAACCTAATATCCTTTCTATTATAGATTGCTTTCTGTCTTGGTTTTTTCTTTACACCATCCCATACCCTCAGGAAGGAAGTGAGAAGATTCCCGCTGGGCTCTGCTCATTTGGCCATTCTTTCCCCCCCCAGGCTGGATTGCCTGAGTGAAAACAATGGTCGAACGTAGCATGCTCTTAGCGTATATGCCATTTAGACTCGCAAATCTTGTATAACAGTCCGGACGTCAGCCGAGTGCTGTGGATCTACATTATAAGTGGGAACTAGCCTGTATATGTTAATCGCAAGCCATTCTTTTTAGTGGTGATGTTATCTGCCTTGATACGACGAGGTATTAAACTGCTTCTCTCCCCACTGCGATCTCTGTTGCAGTTTGGGCAGTTTTTTACAAACATGGTGTAGTGCAGGCTCATGCCTGGCCACCAGTACCGTGATTGTAATTCTTCCAGAGAATCTTTTAATTTAAGGTGTCTGAGACCCTCGCCCATGTGTGCGTCTGCGATTAACAAGTTTCTCCTGTCCATGTTTGGAATCACTCTATCCCCCACTCCAGGGATTCGAGCAAAAGGAATGGAGTTTGCATCTATGATGTATGTGTAATTGAGTGGATAGTTGATCGGTAACGCCGAGCAGTCGCCTTTTGATGACGTTTTTACTGCCAGCAATGTTTCGCCGTCAATGTATTTTAATGTACGCTTTTTCCGATCTACGGGAGCCGGTTTACTGGCTGCCGCTGCGGCTGTTTCAGCCAATGAATTCCCTACAACGTGAACGCCATCACGCTGGTGACTCAGTGAGTGTGTCACGTGAGTCTTTGGTAGTTCTTTTTTCAAAAGAGCTACCTGTTCCCAGAGCAGTCTCTGCTTTATTGGTGCATCTGTGTCATCTTTGTAACCGTTCTGAATCCATGTCTGCAAATCCTTGTTATATGCTTTGACGCAGAAATATGAATCTGACACTATAAGCGTCGGGAATTCGCGATCCGCATTATCTAGCGCCATTTTCAAAGCTAATATTTCAGTTTGCAGTTCTGAATTAGTTTCTACTGAGTGTGATTTTGTTAATAGAGGTCTTAGTTTACCTCCGTGCCACACTTCTTTTGTAATCTCACATGTGGGATTGTATGCATGTTCTCCCCAAACGGAGGGTTGAGCATGTCCGTCTGTATAGATTACACAGGCGTAATGTCTTAGAGGCAGAATGTCGATTGGCAGAGGATACGTTTTTTCATATTTTAGATTTTTTAATTCTTCTAGTTCTTAAAAGACTGTTAACCAGGCAATACTTGATAATTCATATCCTCCGTACTGGATTTTCAGATGGGCAATTCTGGACTTTTTGAAGTTGAATTTGTAACCCTCTGCAGCGAAACCAAGTATTATGGTGTTCACTCTTTTCAAGTGAGTTTCCAAGTCATCATCTGTTAAGTAAATGTCATCGACATAAGATAATGCTTCATCATCATATAGTTGTAGTAATTCTGTTACTCTCGCTGAGAATACCCCCGGGCTGTTCTTGTACCCCTGGGCTAACCGACAGAATTGTTTTTGAGTGCCATTTACTGAGAATGCAGTTAAATATCTGCTCTCTGGTGCTATGTTTTGACAAAAGAAACCGTTGGAGATGTCCAAGGTTGTTTTGTATTTTTTGCGCACTATGTTATTCATTAGTGCAGCACTGTGTGAGTTTTGCACTGCAAAAGTTTTGCAACATGTGTTAAGGTGTCGGTAATCCAAAACTAGACGGTATGAATTGTCTGGTTTGGAGACCGGAAACAAAGGATTGTTCATTTGTGAGGTGCAAGTTTCAATCACCCCTTGGTATTCTAGCTGATCTAGTATTTCATTTACTTGTTTTTTAGCTTCTTGCTTAATTGGGTACTGCCTTTGTGCAGTAGGTTGTGATTTTAACTGGACTTTGTGAGGAGGAGAATCCTCATCCCATCCTACATGATTTTTATATAAAGCAGGTGCTAAGGCCACTGCCCACTTTCTAGCAAGTGTATATTTTTTATGAATCGGTATTTGATTCGAGAAGGCAGGCATAATTACTTCTTCGCCATGAGGGCACTCCCTGACAAACTCTGGTGGCCAGTCTTTTTCAGCTAGAAGGATGTCATAGCCCTTGGATAGGTTATCCCAAAATAGTCCCCTTATTTTCCTAGTCTTATCTCCCTCTATACGTAATGTTATCTCGTATATTTTGTGGGGCTTGCTAACTCTGGTATCTGCAGTTTCCACTTGAAGGTATTCATTCGTGTCCACTGTCTCCAGATGATTCATAAGGACTTTGCGAGCTATGCTCACCTCTGCTGCGCTGTCTAGCATTGTCTGAGCCCACTCTCCGTTTTTCAGTTGTGTCCTCAGTATTCTCGGCATTGTTAACTACCTTGATACTGGCTACCTTCTTTTTTGGAAATTGTGATTTCTTTTTCAGTTGAGCAGGTTCCTTGTCTTTGGACTTGGCGTGCTCTTCTGATCGTCCTCTTCTTTCCGATTTCTGCGAGGAATTCTGAAAAGATTGAGAGGGACGTGTATCAATGTCTTGATATCTATCAGGTTTTTTAATATTATCCCTATTTCTAAGGTTATATCTATTCCCAGAGGGTTCACTCTGAGGTGACCTTTGTCTCGGGTTTGGAGATTTCTCTCTTCGCCTAGGAGACCTTCCTCTGGACTGGAATTTCTTTTCTTTAGGATTGGATTGTTTATTTCCATCCCAGTTCTTTTTTGGTGAATTACTATTAAAAAATATTTTTTCTGGACTTGTAGTCAGTTGCGGTTTTACTGGTATTCCACCTAGACTATCTCTGCCTAGTTCTTCATAGGATTTTTCTATGATTCTGGCAATTTCAGCTGGTTGGTCTGCTATATCTGTCTCTTTTAACCTCTGGCGGATCGCCACGTTTGCTGCTTCACCTTTTATGTTGGCTAGTAATATAGCCGAGACTTGCTTGAAGTCTTTCAGTAATTTCATACCAAGAGTTAAAGCAGGTTCTGGACCGTATTCATCTTGAATTTGTTTTAGCACATCTGGTATCACCGAAATGGATGGGACACCGTGCGTTTTTGTATAGATGGAAGCAAAGACTGTACCCCAAGTGTCACAGTCCTCAATGTGTGGTGCGATTCCCATTGGGAGACATATAGTCAGAATCCTGTGTTTTTCTAATGGGGTGGTGTCAGGAAACACCGCCTCTATTTGGGTAATTTTCTGTGCCAACCAGAATGGTATCTGTTCCCGTTTAGCTGGAACTTTACCTAGGCAGGATTGGATGTTCTGTGGTGTAATTTTATTTGTGTTCCCCTGGTGAGGGGTCAGCTGTGGAAGTTTAATCGCTGGCTGAATTGTTGAAGTCCGCATTACATACTGAACTAATTGTCTGTGAATTTTTAGTAGTTGTTTTAGCTGTATTAACAGCTCTGCTGCAGGCATTCTTTCGATGTCTGGATGTGGTGTGTATCCGGCTAGGACCGGCCACGTTGCTCCTGGTCTTCCTAAAGGACCGAGCCTTGTAATGTGATTGTTATGTATTAGGGCGCCATCAAATAAGAGCAAATGCTCTTGGAATTTGAGTGGTACTTCCACCTCCTCGAAAGGAGTGTACTCATTAGGAGGTTCCTCTACTTTGTAATAGTGGAAGTACTTTGTTACAGCATTTGCTGCTGGAAAATGTATCCATGTATAGTATACCTCTGTCTGCCGATATTCGTGTGCCTCGATTACGAATATGACTGTGCCACCTCTAGGTGTCAGTCCATTTTCTATAAGTTTTAGAGTTATAGCTCTTCTTTTGGCGACCTGGATGAGTATTATATCCGGGTCTGCATCGAGTGCTGTAGTATCAGCTGCTGCTATTTCAGTAGCTAATCTAATTGCCTCTCTTTCTCCATCGCTGTCTCCCATTTTACTGACAGGATGGTATTATTTTTGTTTGCAGATCAGGTTTCTTTATGGAACAAAGATTAGGTGCACAATATTTTGGAACTGTTTTATCCTTCAACGTTGACTAGACCAAGAACCATACATAGGAGTTCCCTCCTGCGAGGTTTTGGAGGATATTATAACCTTTCACCCACTCCAGACGTCTTTGGAGTATTTAGGAAAAGGGGTCTGAGTGAGAAAGCACGACTGAGTTACTCTAAATGTCTTACGTTAGTTTTATCGCCCTTTCCAAACACGTTGGGCGCCATGTAGTGTAGCTCCTATTTTCCCAATAGGCTCTGCGCATTGGAATAGTGCCTACAGCAGTAAAGGCCTAGGCCAGACGTTAACTAGGTCTACTACTGTCGATACTAGACTTAATTTTTGGGTTTGCCAGCTAAGCTCAGAGTTCGCTAGAAACTTTCTCGAATGTTCAAGGAAGGATTAACTCCCCTGATTAGACAAGAAGGGATTTAGTTTCTGACAACCATAGAACATGACAACTTTGCTCTCCCCTAATCAAGAGTCAATCTCGAGAGTCGTGTGAGCACAAGGCAATTATTTTACTCAGTCAGTACGTGCATTCTTAGTCTCATCAGAATGTAGAGAAAAGGAAGAGACGGGCGTGTTCAATAAAAGATGTTATTTATTGATCAGTCTCTTTTCTCGTACAAGAGAAATGGATCGATATTATTGCAATACTTATAGTTAAGTAAAGTGCATACATTAGAAGCAATAGTATAAAATAATACTGTAAAAACATTGATATGGTTTCTGAGCCATATGATGTTTAAAATGAATAAAATATATTTACATACACATATACATTTGACTAAACGTACTCAACTGGTGTTTCTAAATACGCCTACCCCGTGTACCTGACCTAAGTCTAATGCGTGGGCGGGAATAGAAAGTTACAGTTTAGTTTAAGTTTGTTTTTGCCAAGTGAATAACTAAAGAATTCTCTAGGAGGGGTTATTCAGTTCTGTACCTGGAATTTAGGATGAATGAGGAATGGTATCTCTTTCTCTGCTCTCGATATTCCAGGCTGCCTGCGAGGGCTGCCCAGAAGCGCCGGTGCTGGGTCTCTCGGCTTGAGATAGCAGCGCGTCTCTCAGCGCGTCAGGAAGGCGGGGCTGCTGGCTGCGGGGTCTGCTTCTGCTCTCGGCTTCGGCAAGTATGGCTGCTCCGTCTTGTCACCACGCGTGTGTTTGCATAGGGCAAGGTCGGCAATATTTATACCTTAAAGGTGCCGGGATTGACGTAAGGATGGACATAGGTACGTCAATAAAGATGTCATACGACTTGCTCGTTAGCACATTCTTTACTAAAGTTCTCTGTGAAATCAAAACAATGGCCGCACGGATTATCCAGGTTGTCATAGGTTTGATTTGTTATGAGAACGTCGTATGCCTTATCAGGGGCTGGAGGAATATCGCTTGTCTAATTAGATCTCAAGCGTTATGACCTAATCAGATAACACGTTCCTGTGCCGTAGTGTGACTGCGTCAGATAACGGTATCTGCATCATGGGGAATTTCTTGCCTCATGGGCTGACTGTTAGTTAACTAGCTAGTAAGTTTAACCAGAATAGGGTCAGGAATAGGGGGATCGAATCAGAACCTATAGAAATACACGACAGTGGGACACACTTGTCACCTTTAAAAACTAAATCCCTTCACAAAATAACTCATCAGCAACATTAAAAAATGGCATAATATCTTCTCTGACATTAGCTTTGTTGGGCCAACCTTCCAACAAATATTTCCTTAAGGTGTTCAGTCTATCATCCTTCTCCTGACACTTGAGCCAGAATTGTTCAGTAACATCTTGATACTGAGTACCAATAAAATCTTGCAAACCAGACACGAAATCAACATCCTTACATCCAGGGATACCATCAACCACACTAAGACATGGAAGGCGTGATAGACAATCAGCTGTGACATTTTTCTTTCCTGGTATATATTCTACTGTGAAACTATACTCCTGTAGTCTTGATGTTAACCGTGCAATTCTCGCTGTAGAGTTCCATCCTCCTCCTACTGAAAGAATATGAATAAGGGGCTTGTGGTCAGTTCTTAATATGAACTTGCTTCCCCAAATATAGATCCTATAGTGTTCAATTGCCCACACACATGACAGTAGCTCTCGTTTGATAACTGCATACCTGCGTTCTGTTTCACTCAAGGTCCTGGAAGAGAAAGCAACATTCCACTCTGACACACCATCAGTCTGAGACAAAACACTCCCCAAACCATATAAACTCGCATCGGTAGTGATAATACACTCTTTGCCCATTCTAAAAGGTCCCAAAGTTGGTGAATTTACAATATCTTTTTTTTATCTCAGTAAAAGCCTTTTCTTGCTCTGAGGTCCAAATAAACTCATTTTTCTGCCTTAACAATTTCCTTAAAGGCTCCATTTTAGTAGCAAAGTTAGCAACGAACTTGCTGTAGTATTCGCACATTCCCGAAAAAGATAGAAGTTGTTCCTTAGTACCAGGAGCCGGGGCATTGAGAATGGCCTCAACATTAGATTTCTTTGGAATCAAACCTTTTCCTGAAAGAGTATGCCCCAGATACTCTATTGATTTTTTTAAACAGATTGCATTTATGTGCTTTAAGGGTAAGACCATGGCTTTGCAATCTGGAACAAACTTCGTCAAGATGTGCAGAATGTTCAACAGTATTTTTTGAAAAAATTAGAATGTCATCCTGAAAGCACTTGACGAAAGAATCAAGATCCCTGAATATTTGAAACATTACACGTTGGAAAACAGAAGCAGCCGAAGCTAATCCAATTGGCATTCTCCTGTATTGAAATAGACCCATGGGTGTAATAAAGGCAGTACATTTTTTGGATTCTTCCGTCAACTCTATTTGATGGTACGCTGACCTAAGATCTAAGGTAGAGAAAATCTGCGCACCATCAAATAGAGACACCAGTTCATTAATATTTGGGAGTGGATGGCAGTCTATAACAATATTGGAATTGAGAGCTCTCAAATCAATACAGACTCTCAACTTTTGATCCGATTTGCGTACAAGAACTATGGGTGAAACCCATTCTGAAGATTCTATGGGTTCTATGATGTTATCTTTTAATAGGTCATCCAACATATCTTTCAACTCAGACCTGATATTTAAAGGTACGCCTCTTAATTTCTGTTTAACTGGAATAGCTCCATCTTTTAGCACTATTTTGTGTGCAAACCCTTTCAACTTCCCCAGTTGATCACAAAACACTTTATTAAATTTACTGCTCCACAATGAAGTGACATCTTCTCCTCCATCACTAATAGTGTTAACCATCTCTTGGTCGCTACAAAGCTCAATAGGATCTTTAGCTCGTGGATTCAACTTGATGCCAAGCTCCCATTGATCTTGCCAGCCTAAAACATTTACACCCTTGATAGCAATGTATAGTTTGATGTGAGCCAACCTACCTCTGAAGGCTAGAGGGACATATAAAAATCCTTCAATAGAAATATTGCCTCCATTAAAACTTTCTGCTAAAATATCAGATGGTTGTAGCTTGGAAAAATCACATACATTCTGTAACATTTAATCAAAATACTGCTTAGTAATGATGGTCCATGGGGATCCAGAATCCACCATCAATTCAACTTCAATTCCACAAATGTTAAACATACATTTAGGTGATTTCTTACTACTTGAAACAACAATACCACTTTGGATGATTGATACAACATATCCTTTATTGAGTTCTTGTGTTGTGGTTTCCAACCAGAACACCATGCAGAATGGCTCATGCACTTAAAGGAGAAGTAATGAAAGACAAGATACAGTGCAGAATGTAACACCTGCCCACTCTCTGCCCATATTTGTCATTGGCTTGTGTCCTTGTCCTTCGTAAATGCTCGCTTCTGATTTGAAAATAGGCCTGTTTGTCCCTCCTTAGTACTGCCTTGTCTTCATTTGTAACCTCCCATAAGGACACACCCTCTTACTTGTGTTGTTGCTCGGTAGGTTTTAATTACAGCCTCTGGGAACTATTTAGTTTAATGGTTTTCGCAGAGGACCCGCTCTCTCGCAATAGCTTTATTATTTTCTTACATTGCAAGGCACGCTACGCTGATACTGGCGCCCGTGCCGTTGCTTTACTTGCCACACCAGACAAGGACGCATGTGTTTAAAATACGTTTTTTTTTTTTTTTTTTTTTAAATGAATTGCCTCTTTCCGACACTTCAATGTCGGCTGCACCCCTTTCCTTAAGCAAGCCGAGTCTAAGGAAAGGGGCGTGGCTGCCCTTAAAGTGAAAGCATTGAATCGGGCGGTTTTACAAAAAAAAGCATTTGTTTGACAACTTGGCAAGCAAATGCTTTTTTGTTTAGTAAAAGCGCCCCAAACCTCACTTTCATTTTATTGGTGGCCACCCCCCTTTCTTTAGACATGGCTTGTCTAAAGAAAGAGGCGCGGCCGATATTAAAGTTAAAGCCCCACATGGGCGTTTTTACAAACCAAATGCAATAGGTGTCACATTTACGAAACTCTCATAAATGTGAGACCTATTGCATTGTAAATGATAGTTAAAAGTTTTCTCACTATCAACATCTAAACCAGCCTTTATCCCTCCAGTCTGTAAGCCCTTCTCTTCCAGGGGATCCTTATCAATAGTTATAAGCTCCAAATATTCTCGCCTTTGTGGGGGGGACCCCGGAGCACATATTAAATTTTGATCTATATATATATAAAATAGCATCAAACATGTAATTAGTGTGTGTGTGTGTGTATATATATATATGTATCCCTGAAGCTCCGAGATTGGAACGGTTCGGGGACTGGAGGAGGCGGCGTTTACCAACGAATTAAGCAAGAAATTGGAAAACTACTTTCAGATTGCCCTGCCATCGCCAAAAGAACTTTCATTGAAAAGCACCCCCCGCAAAAAACTTACCGGACCTGACACCGTGCATTCTGGGTGTTGTGGTCCATGCACATT
This sequence comes from Lissotriton helveticus, assembly GCF_964261635.1. Classification (NCBI taxonomy): domain Eukaryota; kingdom Metazoa; phylum Chordata; class Amphibia; order Caudata; family Salamandridae; genus Lissotriton; species Lissotriton helveticus. The sequence goes on from NC_136063.1 coordinate 958,622,654, forward strand.
GAGTGGTTATCAACATCAGGTGAGATAATAACACCAGTGGGAGGAGCGGGCCCTCAGCAAATAAGAGGGCGACAAGATGGACACTCGCAATGCTGGAGGCTGAACAATTGCTTGGGCGCTGACGAGGCTCACCTATAGCCGAAATGCATCCGCCCTAATGGAGAATAAAAGCTGCTTCCTAAATTCCCCGTTGTGGCTTCTGGTTCCTGAAAAGGAGGTTTCGTGGCATATAATTTGCGTGTCAGCCAGAGACACGCTACAGAGGCCCCCGTTCCGCAAGTGGTCCTGATGTTACTGGTCTTTTGCCGCCTATGGTGGTTTTCGTACGGATCCATGAAAATGGTCAGTCGGGACCCATTGAGGAGCTTTGGGGCGAAAAAGCGGTTGAGAGGTTATCAACCTCCTTTTGGGCGGTACGTATTGTCGTTACTGCCCCCGCGGGATGTATCCCTGAAGCTCCGAGATTGGAACGGTTCGGGGACTGGAGGAGGCGGCGTTTACCAACGAATTAAGCAAGAAATTGGAAAACTACTTTCAGATTGCCCTGCCATCGCCAAAAGAACTTTCATTGAAAAGCACCCCCCGCAAAAAACTTACCGGACCTGACACCGTGCATTCTGGGTGTTGTGGTCCATGCACATTGAGTGGTTATCAACATCAGGTGAGATAATAACACCAGTGGGAGGAGCGGGCCCTCAGCAAATAAGAGGGCGACAAGATGGACACTCGCAATGCTGGAGGCTGAACAATTGCTTGGGCGCTGACGAGGCTCACCTATAGCCGAAATGCATCCGCCCTAATGGAGAATAAAAGCTGCTTCCTAAATTCCCCGTTGTGGCTTCTGGTTCCTGAAAAGGAGGTTTCGTGGCATATAATTTGCGTGTCAGCCAGAGACACGCTACAGAGGCCCCCGTTCCGCAAGTGGTCCTGATGTTACTGGTCTTTTGCCGCCTATGGTGGTTTTCGTACGGATCCATGAAAATGGTCAGTCGGGACCCATTGAGGAGCTTTGGGGCGAAAAAGCGGTTGAGAGGTTATCAACCTCCTTTTGGGCGGTACGTATTGTCGTTACTGCCCCCGCGGGATGTATCCCTGAAGCTCCGAGATTGGAACGGTTCGGGGACTGGAGGAGGCGGCGTTTACCAACGAATTAAGCAAGAAATTGGAAAACTACTTTCAGATTGCCCTGCCATCGCCAAAAGAACTTTCATTGAAAAGCACCCCCCGCAAAAAACTTACCGGACCTGACACCGTGCATTCTGGGTGTTGTGGTCCATGCACATTGAGTGGTTATCAACATCAGGTGAGATAATAACACCAGTGGGAGGAGCGGGCCCTCAGCAAATAAGAGGGCGACAAGATGGACACTCGCAATGCTGGAGGCTGAACAATTGCTTGGGCGCTGACGAGGCTCACCTATAGCCGAAATGCATCCGCCCTAATGGAGAATAAAAGCTGCTTCCTAAATTCCCCGTTGTGGCTTCTGGTTCCTGAAAAGGAGGTTTCGTGGCATATAATTTGCGTGTCAGCCAGAGACACGCTACAGAGGCCCCCGTTCCGCAAGTGGTCCTGATGTTACTGGTCTTTTGCCGCCTATGGTGGTTTTCGTACGGATCCATGAAAATGGTCAGTCGGGACCCATTGAGGAGCTTTGGGGCGAAAAAGCGGTTGAGAGGTTATCAACCTCCTTTTGGGCGGTACGTATTGTCGTTACTGCCCCCGCGGGATGTATCCCTGAAGCTCCGAGATTGGAACGGTTCGGGGACTGGAGGAGGCGGCGTTTACCAACGAATTAAGCAAGAAATTGGAAAACTACTTTCAGATTGCCCTGCCATCGCCAAAAGAACTTTCATTGAAAAGCACCCCCCGCAAAAAACTTACCGGACCTGACACCGTGCATTCTGGGTGTTGTGGTCCATGCACATTGAGTGGTTATCAACATCAGGTGAGATAATAACACCAGTGGGAGGAGCGGGCCCTCAGCAAATAAGAGGGCGACAAGATGGACACTCGCAATGCTGGAGGCTGAACAATTGCTTGGGCGCTGACGAGGCTCACCTATAGCCGAAATGCATCCGCCCTAATGGAGAATAAAAGCTGCTTCCTAAATTCCCCGTTGTGGCTTCTGGTTCCTGAAAAGGAGGTTTCGTGGCATATAATTTGCGTGTCAGCCAGAGACACGCTACAGAGGCCCCCGTTCCGCAAGTGGTCCTGATGTTACTGGTCTTTTGCCGCCTATGGTGGTTTTCGTACGGATCCATGAAAATGGTCAGTCGGGACCCATTGAGGAGCTTTGGGGCGAAAAAGCGGTTGAGAGGTTATCAACCTCCTTTTGGGCGGTACGTATTGTCGTTACTGCCCCCGCGGGATGTATCCCTGAAGCTCCGAGATTGGAACGGTTCGGGGACTGGAGGAGGCGGCGTTTACCAACGAATTAAGCAAGAAATTGGAAAACTACTTTCAGATTGCCCTGCCATCGCCAAAAGAACTTTCATTGAAAAGCACCCCCCGCAAAAAACTTACCGGACCTGACACCGTGCATTCTGGGTGTTGTGGTCCATGCACATTGAGTGGTTATCAACATCAGGTGAGATAATAACACCAGTGGGAGGAGCGGGCCCTCAGCAAATAAGAGGGCGACAAGATGGACACTCGCAATGCTGGAGGCTGAACAATTGCTTGGGCGCTGACGAGGCTCACCTATAGCCGAAATGCATCCGCCCTAATGGAGAATAAAAGCTGCTTCCTAAATTCCCCGTTGTGGCTTCTGGTTCCTGAAAAGGAGGTTTCGTGGCATATATATATATATATATATATATATATATATATATATATATATATATATATATATATATATATATATATATATATATAGTCTCATCTCTTCTCTTCACTAAGGGCTAAAAATGCCCAATTTACTTTGAGATTTTCTTTCATAAACCTGTTACCAAACTCAAGTAATTCTGCGAATCCGAAAGAGAGAGCATACAGTGCAAAACACAGCCTTTATTGAAGAGAAAACTCCACCTAGGTGGTCTCCATCGACAGCAGAAAGATGCCTTTTGACGGTGAAGATTCACACACCTTCTAAATGTTCTGACCCATTTACAAAACCCGAATTGACGTCAGCACATCTTCATTCGACGTCAAGTAACCATTCACCCACTGACATGCCTATGTTGCATCACTCATCTGCTAGACTAGTATCGCAGGGACGAGCTTCAGCTGCTTCTCCAGCAGCTTCCTCTCACTCCTCAACACAGAGACAGACATCTCCTCATTAGCCAGAGGCTCCTCAGAACCCCATTTGCCTCTCTCCACAATGGCTAGAAAGTGTCTGTGACTGGCCTGTTCCACAGAGTGCAGACTCACAATATTCAGACATATTAATCTTTTTGGTCTCCCTTGTGGACACTTCTCTAAAGCCAACTACTCCAGCTAAGACTCCTCTTGCACGCTTTGCACAGCCTAGCCATCCTAGGTCCCCAACGAGATCCAGGTTACCTAGGGAGACCACTCCTCTGTGCAGAACCTAGTCACTGACAAGGAGTAGATCTCACTGCAGGACCAAAACGAGATCTTCTACACCTGCCCAAAGGTCTAGATCATGCCAACGCGCACATAGATCCCCTACAATGTTTACATCCCCGAAATCGTCAAAGAGAAATTTCTCACCAACACTTATGAACACTCAGCCAGTGAGAGTATCCCCGGTAGATGACCTGAATGTTTATTGAGGTATTGGTTAGAGGGGCTGCTAATCTGAAGATTGATATGCCAGCACCCATTACAACTTCATTGGTCATTTTCGAACCTTACATCATAGGTCGTCTTCAAGACCTTTGCGTCCATTGGTCCCAGGTCTGCTCGAACCAGTAATTAACATTTTTCTTACTCCAGCATCCCTGCAAGTGTCTCCAGTGAGAATTCTAAAGAAATATAAGGCTCCAGATCAAGACCCTATTTCTGAGAACGGGCCCTTCACCAGATTAAGTAATTATAGCCGCCACCAAGAAGATGCATTCCATTGCAGCTTAATCATCTGTCCCTCCGTACATGGTAAGTAAACAAAGGATTCTTTGGGCAGAAAAATGTGCAGATCATTTGCCCCATTTATGAATGTGTCTAGCGTGAAAGCATTACTTAGACGATATGATAGGTCCCTCTGGGACTCACTGGCCAGATTTACAGAAAAGCTGCCCAGGGCTGACTGACATGACTTCCAGGAGTTTCTGCACTAAAGAGGTCTAGTCGCTAACCAAATAATTAGAACAGTGGCAGGTGGCTCTGACCTGGCTGTCTACAGATATTTCAAATATGTGGGTGTGCAGTTCCTAAGGGTATTAGTGGTGGTCAGGTCTTTGGAGTAACCCCCAAATGGAGGAAGTGCCCTCGCACACCCCGAAAGGCGTCATGCTTCATCATTGGGTGTGCTCCTAGTCGGCCCAGCGCTGCAATGCCCGACGGACACCCGCGAAGGGTCTCTTTGGTGGGGTTCTTTTCATAAAGCCGTTTGTTGAGTGTGGGTATGTGAACTGGAGTGTGTAGAGGGAAGATTTAAAATAGGAAATTCTTATTAAATAAATTGTGTTAATCCTGGCTCTCTAACCTAAGTAAAAACAAAGCTACGCTGGGGACCTCTGGTGTCCTACCTCTCCTGGGGATTGCCCTCTGCAGTCTGTCCGCTAATGGTGAGAGATATGCATCTATTTCAGCTATAATGGCTGTTTGCTGCACATGTGGTCCTTAGAAGATTCCCTGATTGCTACATGATCTGGTCCGTACATCTCCGCTAATGTCTAGGTCAGCGCTCATTTCTGTCTCTGTAATGTTATTTTTTTGGTGTTTTTTATTTTTTGTTTTGTCACCACCGGGTGGGGAGGGAGGAGAGGGGATGATGTTGGTTCTAGGGGGTTTCCCTGTTTTTGAACTAGGCATCATTCACCTTCTACAGGGTGGTGGTGGGCTTGGGGACTATGCTAAGCTAAACCCATCATAGCTACCTTTATTGCAACCCGGGCAGTTACACGCCCCTTGTACTGTTGAGATGGCTGTCTTTTGTACTTGGTCATGTTTGATGCTTAATAAAAAGACCATTTTCAAAAACAATGTTGCTTATATCGGGGACAATGATCCTATAGAGCGTAAGTGCTATTTTCTTTGTTTGGTCAACATGTTTCTTGCCAGATCAGCCCCTTAAAGGGTCTATTGGCAATTCGTCAGGACCATACATAGGAAAATGTCCTAATAATCTGACACTACTGCAAGGCTGGTGTATACATTTAGGAAAATGTCCTAATCTTACACTGCTGCAAGGCTGGTGTATACATTAGGCAGATTAAGTCACCAGCCGTGCTTAATATCGCAGGGTTGAGTGGCACCTTGTGTTTCGAGACCTGAAAAGATGAAAAAAAGTGGGATAAAAACAAGGAGATATTGCTAGCATCCTGCTTGGTATGCATTCGTATTGTCGTATACCATTCTGAAAAACAAAGTGGCAAGAGGTGATCTGTAGCTTAAAATCATCCGCACATGCATTTCTTGACATCAGAACGAAATGTGGCATGCACATCGCCTGTGTTTGTGCGTGGCGATAATGCTGTTAAAACGTGGTGACTTTGCAAGTGCAACAAGATCAGATGCGGCAAGAATAACATGCAACCTCACAGATGATACTGAGTGCATCGATTATTCATCCTAATACTAGTGTTCTCCTACTAAGTCACAAAGGGGGAGAGAGATGCCTGTACTTTTATTCTATATTTGGTGTACTACTAGTGGAAGGGTCCAAGTTGTTTATCCATCAATGGTACCCAAGTGCCATGGGTGGTTTATTAGTGGACGTGTGCCCAATGGGGGTTGGGCAATCATTTCACTAGGGCATGCTTGGAGGCCCACTGGGATGCTGTGCAGGGCTAGTTAGATGAATATCCACTCTGGTGAACTCTATCCTTGACTAGTTAGCGGTACCACAACTATGATTGATGCAGCTCAGGGGTCTATGTTAGCGTTCATGACGACAACCTCATGGATTCAGTGCGTTGTCATCCATTTAGCTCGCCCCATGGGATATCATTTAACCCTATAGTATTGAATGAAAGTTTTACAATCCAGTTCTGCTCTTTTCTAAACAGGGCTTCCTTTGGTAAATGGGTGTGGGACTCAAGGATGGTCCAATATAGGTCATTTTCTTGTTTGGCTTAAGTTTGTGTAGTGCACACACATTTTTGTATTAGTCTTTTTACACCTGATATTGCTTCATTGTTCGTTATTCTGATTTTTAACTGCATGTGTACATCCCTACATAAAATAGTTGTCTGGTGCAGGTTATCCAGTAAACACAATTGCGTGTGCTGCAATTGGTGTTTCTTAGCTGTTTCCATGTCAATGTATCCGTAAGTTGTATAGGTTTTTGTGGCTTTTGTCGGTGCGCACAGATATTCACATGGAATAAGTGCCAGACGTTCATCATGGCTTCATCTTATCGGGCCGAAGCCAGAGGCACAACTGCACATCTTCAACCTTCCTTTCACTAGCAACTAATTTTTGGGCTGCCACACAGATGACGAGATGGCAAAGATGAAAACCGAGTTTGACACACTCAAGGCCATCGGCCTAGAAAATCTGAAGAAATTCAGTTGACGGTGCAGGCCTTATTACTTATTACAAGCACCCCTACCATCAGTGGGTTCAAACCCCTCACTGAGCTCCACGCCAACACCACCAACAAGCCATATCTCTGTAGTATCCTGCATTGTTATGATTTATGCTGTGCCAGTGGAACCCTGCCTGAGTGATGCAAGATGGAATATTGGGAGTGGGAACTCATAACAACCCAGGATACTACAATCTCACTGTCAGATCTACAGATTAACATGTGGAGGAGGAGCTAATAGACAGCCACCAGCTTCCTCCAAGACACCAAGCATGCAATAAGGTGTCACTTCCTCCGTTGCGGTTAGCAACTCTGGTTTGGGGGGGTGGGGGGTTTATCACTGAACATCTGAACAAGTGACGCACCATCACCAGCAACAACTGGGTCTTGAATATTGTAGGAAATGGGTACTCGCTTCCCTTCAAGTCCCCTCCTCCAGCTGTTCCACCTTCAAAGGCCTCTTGCAATCAGTGGCGACTACCTCAGAACAAATTCTCCACTCTACTTTGCAAGGAGGCAATAGAGGAGATCCCATTCTCTCAAAGGGAAGTAGTAACATATTCTTTGTATTTCCTCATAAGGTGAAAAAAGGCCCAAACAGAATTCAGGCCCTTCTGGAATTACGTCTGCTAAACAAATACATCCGCAAGGAGAAATTCTGAATGCTGGCACCTCACCAGATATAACCCCAGCTCCATCAGGGGGACTGGATGTGTTCCTTTTTTTAATTTTTTTTTTTAATTTATTTGAGCAAGTTCAAATTAATACAGAAAAAATCATATTCATATATTACAAATAGCATACATTATTAACGACCAGGTAATACATCAAAGCTTATAGCGTCATGATCTCGTGTTATGCGAAATGTGTAGAAAAAAATCAGAAGTAAAATCACAATAAGAGTGTAGAATTCATAGTCCTATTGCACGTGGCATTTAGGGATTTCTTTTATCATTGTACCAGACAGTAATCAGAGCCCAAATGTGGGCCCCAGGGATTCTAGATTTTTTCCTTCTAGCTTCGTAAATAGCTGTCTCTTGTTTATAAATCCCCAAAAACCGAGTTAACCACATTTGGAAGGTAGGTGCGTCTGGTTCTTTCCAACGGGCAGCCAATATGATTCGAAACACCGCCATACCTAAGAATACAGACATTTCTTCCTCCTTGCTATAACCCAAAGTATTATCATGGCCTAATAAATACAGTGTTGGCGAAGTTCTTAATTTATGCCCAAAGATTTCTGCCCAGTAGTCGGAGATAATTTTTTTAATTAGATCTAATTTAGGACAATCTGCAAGCATATGTATAAGATTCGCTGGGCCCAGGCCACACCTTTGACATTGATCGTTTAGTCTTTGGCCCCAGGTATATAACTTTGCTGGTGTATAATATAGGTCATATATTGTTCTATAATGTTGTGACTTTAAATTAGCCGCTAAAAGCAATTTAGAAGACAATAGCAGTGACATGTCAACATCGACATTGGGATTATCTAGTTTTATTGCCCATCCTCTCTCGACACGCTCCATATCATCACGTTGATTCTTTATCAATAACTCACATATAGCCCCTATCCTGGTGGCCCGCCTAGCTATGATTTCAAAGAAGGGGATAGTTTCTAACTGAATTTTTGGTGAGAGTTGATGAATGATAGTGTAAACTTGTATAAATTTCAAATAGTCAGTGGGAGGGATCGAAAATTTTAATTGTAGATCCCCAAATAGCGGTCTGGGTCCTTGACCAAGAAAGTCGCCCACAATTACAATCCCTAAATTCTCCCATTTTCTAGAGGTTCTATCATTAAATTGAGCTGGTAAAATCGAGCTATACCAAAGAGGGGTATAATTGGTATATTTCGGTATTTCTAGGTGTTTTGAAGAGCGTTTCCAAATATTCCATGCGTCGATAATAATCTTAAATTAGTTTTTTTTTTAAATACGAGGGTTCTAATTGCTTAATAACAGTCCTCTGGCTTTATCCCCCTAATGCCAATTCATATATCGATGGTATATTCTGATCTGGTGCCACTTCAGTTATTGGCTTGGTGTTAAATAATGGGGCCATTTGTTGAAGAAGAGTTGCCCAGAGATATAGCGTCATATTTGGAATAGCTAACCCTCCCCTATGCTGTGGTAGTGCCAGATATGGCATCGCCCTACTGATTTTTCCATAGTTCCACACAAATTTAGACATACAGGAATCTATAATTTTAATAATATTATCCTCGACCATCAGCGGAATTGCTCGAAATAAGTATAATATTTTCGGGAAAATATTCATTTTAAGGTAGTTCCCCCTGCCTAGGATTGATAAATGAAGGTTATTTACCCTTATGAGATCCTTTTTAATTTTCTTAATCAAGGGATCGTAATTAAGTTGGTTAATTTCCTTCACCTTAGCAGATATACAGACTCCAAGATATGTGGCTTGGTTGACCATATACGGGCTTTCAAATAGGATATTTTCTGTGCATAAGACCATTGTCTTGTCCCCATTCAGGGAATACCCTGAGTAGAAACAAAAGGTCTGGGTAATTTGTTCAATCTCCCGAATTGCCTCAGCAGGGTTGGATGTTAATACCGCCACATTATCGGCGTAGGCTAGTATTTTAGTATGAAATATGCCAACTGTCACGGGCTCTATTAAGTTAGATTTGAGCAGTTTTAAGATTAATGGGTTGATGTAAAGAGCAAATAAAATCGGCGAGCACGGACACCCTTGTCTCGTGCCCCTTTGAATATTGATAAACTCCGATTCAATGCCCCTCACGGTGAGTTTAGCCTTAGGGTCAGCATATAATGCCTTGATGGATTTGGCAAAGCCCGGTCCCAAGTTGTTTAATTCCAAAACTCCCCATAGGAACTGCCAAGAGACTCGATCAAAAGCCTTCTCGGCGTCAAGCAGGATCATCGACATCTGGCTCCCCGTCACTCCCATGATGTCAAAAAGAGACATGGCTCTACGGGTGTGATCTGTAGTACCCTTTCCGGGGATGAAGCCATGCTGCCAGGGGGAGACCAGATGTTCGACAACCCTGCTAAGCCACTTAGCGAGAATCTTGGCATAGAGCTTTGAGTCGGAGTTTATCAAGGAAATGGGCCGATATGAAGACAGCAATTCGGGAGGTTTCCCCTTTTTAGGAAAAATGGCTATGTTTGTGTATCTCCATGATTCAGGCGGGTCGCCACTCCATTGCACCCCAAGGAACAGATCTAATAAATAAGATATGATTTGCTTTCCAAGTACTTTGTAAAGATCCAAGGGGATTTTATCTGAACCTGCGGCTTTTCCGTTGGCCAACTCTGAGAGTGCTAATTCAAGCTCAGTAACTGAGATTTCTTTTTCCAGATCTTTCCGAGTTAGTTCATCGATCGTTCTAACTGGATCTGAGTCAGAGAGCCATTCCCTTAAAAAGTCTTTTATGTCACTTGCCACGACTTGGTCCTCTTTTTGATAAAGCCTTTGGTAATAGCGTTGGAAAGTATCTGAAATACCTATAGGTGACGTATGTTTCTGCCCTTCAAAGTCGATAGATTGTATCATATTATAAGATTGTTTCTGCCGTGTACGCAGGGCAAGTTGTTTCCCCACCCTCTCCCCATTTTCGTAAATATTATTTTGGTTTACCTGGAAAGTTTCAGCTGCTTTTTTTAGTCAGGCCGCTGTTAATCTCTGTTTTAAGAACTAGTATTTTACGCAGAGTATTCTCGCCCTCCTCCCTTAGGTGTATCTGGGTGGCATGTTGTTCTTCTAAATTTGCTAATTCAGAGTTAAGTCGATCATTTAGTCTTTCGTGATCTTTCTTACATTTAGCCACAAAGGCAATGGTCTCCCCCCTTAAAGCTGCTTTAAAGCAGTCCCAGACCACCAATCTAGGGGCACTATACTGGTTATAATCAAAGAATTCCTGTGCCCAAAGGGTGATATACGATATATACTCTCTGTTCGCCAGCAGTTTTCGATCAAATGACCACTGAGAGTAGGGCCTCTTATAGTTGGTGATATCGAGGGTAAGAATAAGCGCATTGTGATCTGAAAGTGTTTTTGGAGATTGTTATCTCTACATTTGTAGCATTTTCTATAGGTGTCATTATATAATCGATCCGGACATATTTATTGTGGGGAAAGGAGAAATAAGTATATCCAGGATCATTTCTATTTTTAGGTCTCGCCTGTCGATGCGCATGCGCATCGAGCAAGGCGAGAGTATTGCGAGTTATCCACTCTTTATCCACACTGCAAGGAATCGTGGCGATTCCTTGCAGTGCCCGTGACTTTTAAGGTCAATGCGCATGCGCATTAAGCTTATGCGCATGCGCATTGACCTTAAAAGTCACGGGCGCGTGCATGTCCGTCTTTGTTTACCCGCTCCGCCCCCTCCCGCCGTGTCGCCTTGCCTACTCTCTTCCACAGCCTCCCCCAGCTCCGCCCCCTCACTACTTGATTGCACGGCCGCTAGGCCGTGCCTCCCCTACTCTCCTCCCCCCTCCTCCCCTGCCTGCCTGCCGCTAGCTGTAGCGCATGTGTATTTAGTTAACGCCTTCGATCAACAGGCTGTGCCAGTTTAAAAGGGTTTATCTTAACGCTTTGTACTCAGGCCAAGCTCATGGTTAAATAAAGAATTATTTCTTGAATCTCTAGAAGCTTTTTCTCCGCACCCGAAGAATAATTAATGTCCTTTGAAAATCAATAAAAGCGCCAACCGTATGCACAAGCTGGGTCAAAGACTGAAGTAATCACACCAAATCTTGGAAGTTGAAAAGTTAATATGTAACAAGCACGCTTGACGCGCTACCAAAACATAGCACTATTGTATTGTAATTGCATTTATATAGCGCTTACTACCCCTGACGAGGCGAGAAGCGCTTACTATGAGAACTATTGCAGACCCCACTGATAACAATAATAAAGCACCTATTTTAACATTGCACAGACAGGTCTTTTGGACGCCTTTTTAAAAGGTGTGAGTTCCAGACCGAACGACCTTCGCGTGCAAACGATTGATTAGCTCACTTCCGGTTAGCATTCCAGGGACACTAATGGGCTGGGAAGGGCCAGTCCAGAAACCAACGAAGAGAAGCTCATGTGTTGCAGTTGCCACTTCCTGTCCAACTCGGAGAGGCGCACCAGGGACCGCGGGACCCGCTGTATGTGAGGTAAGAGACATATACCAGGGCACAGTACTGGCTAAAGCGCCTCCATGGTGGAGTTTTCCTTTACTGCGCAGGGTAGTTAGCGAACTCCCCTGACGTTTTGCACAGAACGCAGATGTTATGAAAGAGGGCGGGGGCTTATGTAAGGCACGCTTTGCGGGCTGCAGCCCCGGTGTCCTCGGTCCCCATGCACTCCACGGATACCGGTTTATTTGGGAACTTCTGCACCTTAAGACTGCATTTGCTTGCGGGGACGCTTCCTTTCACTAAATAAGTCGGCATTTAAGTTTAGAATGTGTTTTTGTTGTTACGCAAGACACTCCTGCGTGGCATTGTGCTTTGGGGATTGTGGGCGGCACCTTTCCTCACCTGGAGGAGCAGGTTTGGGAGTAAGATTAAGGGACGTATTTTTTTAGAGGTTTGATAAAGTTCAGCGGTTCTTCTGGTGAATGACATGCTAATAGAAGCTATTTTTATTTAACGTCCGTTTCTATGTTCTGTAAATAAGAGATTATTACCCACTTAGGTGGCTGTATTGTATTTCAGCATTTATATAGCGCTTACTACTCCTATGTGGGGCACTTAATTGCCTGTCTGCATTGGCAGCCAGCCGCGTTATGCAGGGTGTGTGTTGGGGATTGTGTTGTCTTTCTTTTTTGATCCTGTGTAGTAAGTGTTTACATGTCGTGCTTGAGGACCACCGAAGTGCGGTCCTTGTGTCACTAGACTTTGTGCCTAATAGTGTGGTTCATGAAGAAGTGGTGGTGAGACAGACACACAGTTTATGTTTTTCTGTAAACTTGCAGGTCCCTCTATAAGGTACTTATTATAATCCTAGTCCATACACAGCTGGTTACTGCACTGGATTGTCCAACCTAATATTTTGTTTTAAGCATGTTTGGTCCTAAGCAGGCCTGGTTAAAGAGAGAGGTGGTGGGAGATCTGCTGGGATGAGCCTTGTTACTATCCTCCTATATCTGAATGACATTGTGAGAGCCCTCAACCCCTCACTCACCCTCACTCTCACTCATCCTCACTCACCCTCAACCCCTCACCCTCACTCACCCTCAACCCCTCACCCTAACTCACCCTCACCCTCACTCACCCTCAACCCCTCACTCACCCTCTCACCCTCAACCCCTCAACATCAACCCCTCACCCTCACTCACCCTCACCCTCACTCACCCTCACCCACCCTCACTCACCCTCACCCTCACTCACCCTCACCCTCACTCACCCTCACCCACCCTCACCCTCACCCTCACTCACCCTCACTCACCCTCACCCTCACTCTCACTCACCCTCACTCACCCTCACTCACCCTCGCTCTCACTCACCCTCAACCCCTCACCCTCACTCACCCTCAACCCCTCACTCACCCTCACTCACCCTCACCCACCCTCACCCTCACTCACCCTCACTCACCCTCAACCCCTCACCCTCACACAGTGCAATAGGTCTCGGAGCATTTGAGTTAGAGCTTTTAGAAATGTTTATGGCTTTTTTTTTTAATTCTTTAGCATTGGCTACAGGAAACAAAAATGCTAAAGATTTACACAAAAACCCATAAACAATTCTAAAAGCACTAACTCTAATGCTGCGAGACCTATTGCATTTCCAATGCTTGTTCAGATTCCATTTGTCCATAAAATTGTAACTATCCATAAGTTGATTTACTGCCCTATAAACTTTGGGCTTACGCCCATTATACGTCTGCTGTGCTTGACTGTCCTGCATAGGGCCCAGAGCTATATTAAAATCCCCACAGACAACTAGTGAACCTGCCCAGGATGCCAGTTCCAGCTTGAGATCTTGAAATATCTGAGGGTCGTCTTGATTTGATCCATACAGTGAGCAGATGGTAATGCCTATGTCAAGTTGAACTATGGCCCACCTACCCAGGGGATCAGCTAGTCTACGCCTGGGTTGGTGGCCCAAAAAAGTTTTTGCTAAAATAGCGACCCCTCGTGTTTCAGACGTTTGTGTTGTTAGGGCCAGAACATTATAACCAGGTATATTTAGCAAATCCTTGTCACCCACCGAGATGTGGGTCTCCTGTAAGCAGAGCACGTCATAAGAACCCTGGTGGATTATTTGATAGAGTTGGGCCTTTTTACCCCTATCATTGAGCCCTGCAAGGTTCCAGGAACATAATTTTTACTTCCCCATTGTATATTTTCAGCAAACCAACCGTCAATAATATTATAGATCATTTTTCCCCTGTGTAGGTATGGCCGTAGTTTCCAATTCCCAAATTTATTTGGGTTTACTTGTACATCTCTTATTACAGATTTTGATGTATACTTTGTATATTTGAGGTTGCTCTTTTTATTTCTTTTTTGTCCCCCCTCACACCTGAAAAGGGCAAAAAGACTCAGAGTCTGTAATGATGGAACAGTGCTACCTAACCAGTGCTCAACAATATCAAACAATGTAAAGAGAAAAAAAATACTACACGGAAACAAAACAAAAAAAGGGAGAAGGAGAAAAAGAAAAAGGGAGAACAAACCATCTTACTTATTCTAACATGTCATATCGTATATCTATGTTTTATTCTGCCAAGCGAGCTTTTTCATATAAAGTCTAAATACTCTTATTCTCTTTATCCCTCCAAATAAATAAAAAAAAAAAGATAGGAAAAAATAAGACGAGGAGAAAAAAAAAAGAAAATAAGAGGTATGAAGGACAATAGAGATATCAAGCAGGAATAAGAATTATGTGTATACGCATAAGACAATATAACAGTACTGTCCCCCTCCTTCTCTCCCCCTCTCCAAAATCTAAACTTAATTCAGGCTATCTAAATATTCCTTCGCCTTAATTTCCGAGGTGAAGAATCTTGTTTGGCCTCCGAAGATTATTTTCAGTGTAGCCGGATTATTGAGATACGCCTGCGCCTTCTTCTCTAAAAATGGTTTAATCATTTGTCGCAGGCGCCATCTCCTTTCTACGGTTACATGGCAGAAATCCGGTCGGACGAAATATGAGGTTGAGTCTCTGCTGCGTCGTGCTTCAGGTCTAGCCTTGTCGGAGATGGCTTGTCTTAAAAGAAAGTTCCCAAACTATACTAGAATCGCTCGGGGGTATCCCCCTGGTTTTATTGCAGGTTTTAATGTCAGTGGGACTCTATGTGCTCGTTGCACTTCCATATCCCAGTTCCAACTGGAGAGTTCTGGTAGAGTATCTCGGAAGAGTTGTATTATATATGCGCGGACATCGTCTCCCTCCATTTTTTTCTGGGATACCTAGGACGCGCAAATTGTTCCTGCGTAAGCGATTTTCGCAATCTTCCAGCTTTCACCTTACGTCGGCTAGTTCTGCCTCATGGGAGTCAACTCGTTCTTGGGTTGCAGCGGCCTCGGTTTCATTGGACACTATGCGAGCTTCCACCTCAGTCATTCGCTCGTTAAAGGTGCCAACGGTTCTTGCTAGTTTGCGTACAACCCCTTGGACTTTGTGGAGGGCTGCCTGTGCCTTGCGCCCATCCTTAGACGTTTCCTCCCGATGTGAGTCAATGGCCTGAAGAACAGTATCCATAACTAGGGTTAGCATGGCCCCCGACTGGTCTGGATGATCCAACGGTGCCGAGCGAGAGGAGTGGGGTGGATGGGCCTGACTGGACTGATGGAGAGTAATCCCAGGTCAGGTCTGCTGCCCCGTGATTTCTCTTTTTCTTTTTCAAGACTGTTTTCCGGCCAGCCCTGGGATCGTTCTATTTCAAATTCTGGTCGCTCTGTGGTGAGATCAGAGTCTGCGTCATCCTCAACATCCTCCTCAGTCCCACCTGACCATCCGGCATCCTCGGAGTATGAGAAGAAATCTGTCGGATCTTTATCAGTCTCAGCAATTCCAGCTGCTGCCTCTATAACATTGAGTTTATGCAGTTCATTTCTCCCCACGTTCTCCAATTTGTCTTTTTTTCAGCACTGATTGAATTGTCCTCCCCAAAACCATGTACCAACACTGGTGTAATTGCCTGACCCCCCGGGGCACCAGGGGTAACTGACGCGCTTATTATATTGGTCATTGTACCAAACATCTCAACAGGCTCTAATAAAACAGTCTCGTGGGTATTTGAAATTGATATTAGGGGGGTCGTACCTTCAAGCTGAGCCTCTCCTGATGGCTCGACATTCTCCGTTCCGTCTGTCATTCCACGGCCTGCCTCCGCACTAGGATCAGTTATTCCCAAAACAATAGGGTCTAAAGCGTCAGAGGCAGGCTCGAGCCTAATATTGCCGTCAGCCACTCCAGTCTGCTCTAGCATGGGTACTCCATCCCCGTTTTTAGCTACCTCCAGTGCAGTCGGCAGAGTCAGCACTGTCGATTGTCTCTTCTCCCCACCAGACACAGTTGGTATCACGTGTGTTTTTGTTGAAGTTGTCCCTGGAGCTCTGCGGAGCAGATCAACCACCGGGGGTCCAGGCATGATGACCGGCTGTCTAGCCGATTTCGGGGTGAGCGTTGCCTCCGCATCCGGCCCTCCTGCATCACCGCCGCCACCGCCTCGCTTCAGTGCGAGTTCCCGGTCTCGTAACGCCTGCTTTGCTGCTCTCTACTTCGCGGCTGCGGCCGCCAGTGCTGCTGCGTTTTTTAGCGCCATACTCCCACCATCAAGCTCTGCAACCAGGTAAGCGCTATCACTAGCGCCAGTTGTTTGTATATTGGTTGAGAAAAACTCACTTGTCCGTAAGCCCCCAAGGAGCCGTAAAACTGCGACGCCGATCATAGAGGTAAAGAGGAAAAACTGTTTTTTTAACGCAGCCCTCCTCTCGTTAGTTGCCGTTGCCGTAAGCTCAAGATGCATTAACACGCCAGTTTCCATTCTCTGTAGGGTACTTAAATATTGTATTCAGAGCCAAAACTACATCTCTCCAGGCGCCTGTTGATTAATATAGTGATAACCCGACTTCTAGTAATGCTTCCATTCCACGATCTCCATTACAGCCGGCACTGGTCAGGATGCACCTTACAGCGGTCTAGCATACCGCCGCCATCTTCGGGACTGGATGTGTTCCATTGATCTTTAGGATGCCTACTTCCACATCCCAATCACCAGGAAGCGTCAGAAGCTTCTACAGTTCAAAGTGGCATCCAATCATTAAAAGTACAAGGTGCTACCTTTCTGCCTGAAAACAGCCCCCCACAGACTCTCGAAGTACATGGCCATCATAGCTGCAGCCTTATGAAGGAAAAGAACATTCGTCTACACATACTTAGGTGACTGACTGGTAAAAAGCTCCTCTCCAGATCAAACGAAAAGACGCTAACCAATCTGTATCAAGACCCTCCGATATTTAGGTCCCCTGGTCAATGCTGAAAAATGAATCCAGATTCCAACTCAGACTGCACTACCTAGGAGTGATCCTGAACACAAAAATTGTGAAAGTGTGTCCCTTGGAGGACAGACTATTCTCAATCGCTCAGTGTGCCAACCTCCTTCCCTCTACACACCAATGGCCCAGACAGATGGTGTCTCCACTGGGGTCAATAGCATCATGTATATTCCTTGTTCCCAATGCCAGACTGCACATGAGACCGCTACAAAATAATCTTGAGGATCAGTGGAATCAATTCACTGACCATTGGGACAACAGGCTCACCTTGTCACATGCTGCACATAATTTGCTACTGTTTTAGTCTCGCTGACGAAATCTGCTGATCGGTGTCCCATTTCACCAGGACATTCCCAGAAAACACTCATAACAGATGCTTCTTTCCAGGGCTGGGTGCTCCCATGGAAGCCCTACAGATGCAGGGCCTGTGGTTGGCAAAGGCGCAACAATACCATATCAACATGTTAGAGCTCAGACTGTCCATCCAGCCCTCTAGTCCTTTTATCCGTCCATTCAAACTAACACTCTCTTGGTCCAAATGAACAACATGACCACGATGCACTGTTTAAATAGGCACGGGCTCACTCGCCCCCTATCCCTGGAAGCTCAGGCCATCTGGAACTGACTCATAGTGAGAAAGCTCACAATCAGTGATTCACCTGTCAGGAGCCCAGAACATACATGCAGACTCTCCCAGCTGAAACTTTGCCGAAATCTTGCATGACGAGGTAGACTTGTTTGCAGAGAAGAGCAATAAATGCCAAAACTTTGCATCTATGTTCTACCGACCAGGAAAAAAGGGGAATGGTCTGTTAATAAACTGGTCTGGGACATTTCTGTACATGTTTCCTCCCATTCCCCCTGATGCTTGGTAATCAACAAACTATACCGAGCCAGGACCAGAAGGATCCTAATAGGTCCGGAATTGCCTCACCAGTAGTGATACCCGGATCTCCTTCACCTGTCAGAAAGACCACACAGAAGGCTGCCATGCAGACCAGATCTCCTCTATAAGCTTGGAGGGAAGATTCACCCCAACCGTCCCTCGCTGAGCTTGACAGCATGGCTCCTGAATTCCTGCAGTATGGACACTTACTCCTTTTGCAGGAGTCCATGGACATTTATAGGGATTCCCAAAGGCCATCCACCAGATGTGTTCAAAATGAAACCCATCAAATTCTGGGGCAGGAGGATGTAATATCTTATCTTCTCCATTTAGCAAATCCCAGTCATCAATTCTCACCTATTAACCCCTTGCACTGTCCTCCGGTGCTCACGACGAGCTCAGCTAGTCATGGCCTTTAGAACGCTCGCATGATGGACTAATTCCCCCTGCTGTGCGAGCGTTCTAAAGAAACTGGTGTGGTCATGACAAGCTGAGCTCGTCATGAGCACACGAGCACTGTGCTGCATGACGAGCTGAGCTCGTCATGAGCACCGGGGTGCTGCGCGCCCCTCCCCCCAGCACAGCAGGGGAATGTGCCCAGCAGGGAAGGGGTTAAGGTACATCTCGCAACTCTTACTTCTTACAGAAATTACCCTACACAGAGATCATTCTTTCACGTTCCTGTAGTATAGGATTTCTTGGAGGGATTAAATTAGGTGTTACCACCTGTACGTTCTCCCTCTCTTCCTTTGGAACTGAATGTAGTTCTTTCGAAACTCATGGGTCCCCTTTCCTTACCTGGAAAACTGCTTTTCTGGTAGCTCCTACTTCAGCATGCAGAGTCATCGAGATTCAGTCTCTCTGTGCCAAAGAGCCTTACATGGTATTCCATGCTAACAGGGTGATGCTGGGAACTTATCAGAGTTTTCTCCCTAAGGTAGTGTCTGAGTTCCACATTAACCAGACAGTTTCACTCCCTTTGTTCTTTTCAAGTCATTCCACACCAGCGGAAAGAGCATTACACTCTTTAAATCTTAAGAGAGTATTGAAATTTTCTTTAGACAACCAAAGCCATCAGACAATCTGACAGTCTGTTTGTTAATTATAACCCTATGAGGACATACATCGCCTTCTCTAAGCAGGCCATTTCAAGATGACTAGTTTCTTGTATCCTATTCACCTACCAATTAGCCACCAAACAATTACCTGCTGGACCCAAAGCCCACTCTACAAGGGTTAAGGCGGCAACAGCAGCCCTACTAAGAAATGCTCCTATCTCTGAACCTCTGCAACGCTATTTGGAGATTGATCAATACTTTCACAAGGCATTACTGTCTAGATTCAGACACCCAAGTAGAGCGGGCCTCCTTCAGAAATCTATTTCGATGATGAGGACAGCTGCTTTTACTTGCTTTCGCTTTGTCCTCAGGGCTGTGGGATAGGCCTGCTACTCTATTTAATGTTTGACTATTGAGGATCCCCTGGAAGAGAAGCATAAGTTACTTACCTGTAATCCTAGTTCTCTTCCAGGGGAATCCTCATCAGTCATAAGCAACCCGCCCACCTCCTGGGGCGAATATTGCATGCAGCAGTTCATACAGGTCTGTATTCTGTTCATGTCACCGTAAAAAACACTGACTTAACTGTCACCTTTGGGGCATGATGGGATACAGAAGGTCCTGGAGGTCTTGAAGGCACTGTGCCAGCATTCACTTGTAATGTTTTTAATGCAGCCTATTGGCTAACGGTGTCTTTGTATTCCCTTGCAGTTTTGGTTTTAGTCAATCGCAATTTGCATTCTTTTTCAAGTTGATTGAATTTCAGCATGGCTTGGGCACTATTAACTGTCAACCAGTGACTTAGTGGCCACTGATAATCTCATCTGCATACATCTGTGGTCTCATGCTCAACAGTGACATCACAGTCTGTGGCACAGCAAAGGCAACTAGAAAGTGACATCACTGTCACTTTTAAAATGGCCAGTTTCAATGACCAATTGTGTGGGTGGCATCAGTTAAAAAAGTAGTGATTATATAATCACAGCTTAATTTCGTCTTTTTTTAAGCAGGTAGTTAAAAATCTTTAACATTGATGAGGAGCAATGTGATGTACGTTCTGATCAGAGATTTGAAATCACACCTCATGAGTGGAAATAGTGAGATTCCGAGAGGGTTAGGAAGACGAGATGTTCACAGCAATATTGAGAAGAGTCCTGTTTTTTATATCTGGAACTTGGTTGCAATGATGTTCATGAAGGACACCAGTAAGATTTCCTGAGGTTTTTTGCAATGGGAGAGTGTTTTAGTGCCAGGTACAGGCGTAAGAGGAGAGAGGTTGCAGGGGCATTGTGTACAGGAAGTGAAATCTAGTTCATTGGCGTACGATGACCAGTTGTTACTGTAGGAAAAAAATAAAGGTCTCCAGACTGAGCCTTGGGTGAATGGCCATTGGGTAACTGTGTGGACAGGGGCTTGCGGTTTAACAGGAGACAAAGTAAGCAATCCTTGTTAGCTTTCTAGAGTAGTTTGATGTGCAGGGATGGCATGGCAATGGCTGATAGGTGGTTTTACATGGAGGGGAGAATGCTTAAAAGTTATGTGAGGGTTGCTTCTGTGAGTTGGAGTTGGCAAGTGCTGAAATAGCAAATTATCTGTTTGAACTCTAGAGATTCAAGTGCCTTAGAAAATAAGGTGCGCTTTGAAGAAGATGATAGTTGAGTTTAAAAGTGTAAATGAGGATTACGTGATGAGCTACATCATTAAATGCGTCATAAGAGGTGGAGTAGCGCAAGGCAAGGGATTGTTGAGTCTGAGGAAAGAGCAGATTAAGTGAGGTTAGAAGTTGCATTTGGTGGTAGGTACCATCGTAATGGTGGTAGAGGAAGCCGGGATGGCAGTTATCATCTTGATTATGGCATGATGAGGAGTAAAGAGGTGTTGATTCCCTAGTAAGACTTTTAAAGATAGTCAGTCATCAATGAAGCATGATGTATAGTTTTGCAGCATGACTTTATGGATTCACTATGCTGTGCATTATTCCGCCGTCCGGAATTGTAGTCTTTTTTTTCGTGGCCCAGGTGGGCGTGGACATACCACCATTTAGTGTCCTTTGTGACGTTGACCTGCTTCCTCCGGAAGCTCCCACCTTTGGTCGCCATCTACAGATTCTTTTTTCCGCCGTTGGGTCTGGATCGTTGCCGAAGAGTTCCAAAGTTTTGGAAGAGGAATCAAGGAAAATCGAAGAAAATCAACCAAAATCAAGTTTTCAGCTACACTGGACTACAGGTCAGGTAAACGGAGCGACGAGGGAGAAGGTTTACGACCAAAACCTCGACGAAGAATGCGCTCGCAGGGGGCTCCCTTAGCGCGGGGATGGACAAAACACTGTTTAAGTTTTGCACCAATTGCCACCACAAGTACGCCCAGAAGGATCAACATCCACTCTGCAACCTCTGCCTGCCGCTCGACCACAGCAGCGAAGACTGCAACGCCTGCTCAGCTAATACACCTAAGACCCTCCGAGTAAGGGAGAGGCAGAGAAGGGCGAACCACAACATGCAGGGGCATGGTGCACCTCCATCCCTCTGAGACTTGGGTCTCTTCAGTGGAGAGGAGGACAACATCGCTGAAGGACCGGTGGACTGCACGGTCGTCAAGGTCCATGAGAAGACGTTGAAGGAGGTAAGGGAGTTGTCGACCCCTAAACACTCAAGCGACACTTGAAAGGGTGAAGCTAAAGCCCCGAGCGACACTTGTAGAAGTGAAGCTAAGTCCTCGAAGGGAGCTCTGCTGCGAAACAATCGACAAAAGCAACCCCTACCAGGGACAGTTAACTGAGCGGATCCTTCGAAAAGGTCTCCCAATCGGCGAAAGCCCTCGAAAAACAGTTCGTTGAAGGTTGCCCTGGAAAAGGACACCTCGGCGCAGAGAAAAGAAGGGCAGACCTCATCGTCGACGGCCCCGAAGAGAAGCCTCCAACACTCGACGCCGAACATGCCGCCGAGATGGAGAGGAGTCTCGTGGCCGAAATGGCGAGCATCCTACAACGGGAAAAGGACTTAGACGAGAAGATGAGCCAATACACCATCCTGCCGAAACCCGCGGTCGAAGTTGAAAGGGACGACGACGCGGAACCGCCGAAAACGCCCGGACCAGTCGAGGAACTCTGAGGTGAAGACTACTATTTCGAGGGTAAAGGCGACGAAGATCTGCAATCCTACCGGGACTCTACGTCCTGGGAGGCACAAGACATGGAATGGCAAGATCTTGACGCCGGAAGAAGGGGTAGACTCTTACCCTTTGAGGCTCTCGCCGCCAGACGACCTAGGTATCTACCACATGGTCGTACAAAAGGCTGCACAGACTTATGGAGTGAAAATGGAGGAGGAGAAACCCAAGGCATGTTCCCTCCTGGAACCTCTACTGCCTCAACAAACTAGGAGCCAGTTCCTGCCCATTCTCCCTAGTGTGCTGGATCAAGGAAGAGAGGCCTTTAAGGAGCCAGCAATATGCAAGGCTGTGACGCCTAGAACTGAGAAGTAGTACAAGCATTCTTCAAAGGACCCAGCGTACATCCAAGAGTCAATACCAGCTGACTCCATAATTGCATCAACAGTTAGGACGAGGGCCAATGTACCCACTAATGCCGGACCACCTCCAGACAAGGAGAGTAGGAGGATGGATCTCACAGGGAGAAAGGTGGAGAGAAATGCGGCAATACATTGGCGCATCGCAAACTCCAACGCCCTGATCAACAGGCATGCATACCAACACTGGGATGAAGTGGGGCAGCTCCTAAAGCATCTACCAGACCAGTACCAACAAAGAGCAGCTCACCTGGAAGAAGAAGAAAAGAACATGGCGAACACATGCCTAAAATTGGCATTGGATGCTGCAGAAACATTGATCAGGCTAATGATAATAGGAGTGACTGAGAGAAGATACGCATGGCTCAACATTTCGGGATTCAAGCCAAAGGTGCAAAGCAACATCTTAAATACACCTTTTAATGGAGAGACAACTGTTCTGCACGCCAGTTGACAACAAGTTGACGCAGCTCAAGAAGGACAACGTAACAACAAGGTTCATAGGAGCGTTGCAGTTCAGGAGAATGAGAAGAGGCACAACTACGAGAAGGCCGGGTGGTAGAGGAGGCAACGTGCCTACAACATCGCACCAAACGTTCTAGCAAGGCTACCAAGGGACCAACCAAGGCCAGCAGCAGCAGAGACAGCAGCAGCAGCACTGGCAGTACCAGCTCTGGGGACAGTCCTTTCGAGGGTGCGGAAACGGACGAGGACAAACACAGAGGAGGTCCACAGCCCTCAACCAAGTGACTCCACCACGGAACAGGCCCCCACCCTAGCAACACCTCGAAGTGGGCGGAAAGACATAAAGAAAAACCGCAGCCGAACGTTCAACGACTAACAGTACCTCGAACACTCAACACCAGTAGTGGGAAGAATAAGAGACTTTATCCAGGACTGGAGGAAGGTCACATCGGACAAATGGATACTAAACATCATGCAATACGGATACTGTATAGAGTTAGAAAAACAACCTCCGAACAGAAAACGAAGAAGCAAGGCACACTCGGCAAAGGAGCTCTTGCAGCTAGAGGCGCAAGAACTGCTCAGCAAAAAGGCAATAGAGGTGGTGCCGCAAAACCAAAGGAACAAAGGGGTTTACTTAACTTACTTTCTGGTGCCAAAGGTGAATTAAACACTAAGACCTATACTAGATCTAAGGTTCCTGAACGAATTCATAAGAACACAAAGATTCAAGATGACTTCTCTACAAGAGGTAATACCACAAATACAGCAAGGGGACTTCATGGCTACTATAGATTTAAAGGACGCATACTTACACATCCCCATCAACCACAAACACAAGCGCCTGCTAAGGTTTGTGACCAACCAAAGCCACTACCAGTTCACAGTACTGACATTCGGCCTAAAATCCGCACCAAGGGCGTTCACAAAATGCCTAGCAGCTGTCGCAGCACACTTACGAAGGCAAGGAATACACGTACACCCCTATCTCGACGACTGGCTCGTAAAGGCAAGTTCGTACAGCCAATGCAAACTACACATCAAGCAGGTCATACTAGCACTGACAAGACTGGGTTTCTCGATCCATTGGGAGAAATCGTCAACAGAACCAGAACAAATCAAGATATTCTTAAGGCAGAGATCGACACCATACAGGCCAAAGTGTTCCCCAGCAGGAAGAGAACATTGGTGATAATGAAGAAAACACGGCACTATCGCAAGGGGCAAGTTCTTACAGTGAGGACCGTGAGAAAGCTGATTGGAAGGATGGCGTCATGCATTCACCTAGTCCAAAATATTTGACTACACGCGAGGCCTTTCCAGAAATGGATACAGCAGCAATGGTCACAGGAAACTGGGAGTTGGGAAGATCTAGTGGTTGTCACACATGCAGTGCATCAGGGAATAGCATGGTGGAACAAGGAAAACATATCACAGGGGAAACCATTCACACAACCAACTCCAACAGTGGCCATCACGACGGACGCCTCCCAGCTGGGGTGGGGCGCGCATATGAGCAAGCTCAAGGTGAGGGGGCTATGGTCACAACAGGAGGCGGTCAAGCACATCAATTACCTGGAACCAAAAACAGTGTTCCTAGCCTTAAAAGCATTTCAGAAGGAGCTGTACAGAAACAGGGTGTTGATCCAAACAGACAACACCACGACCATGTTCTACATCAACAAGCAAGGAGGAACACAGTCAGTAGCGCTATCGAGGCTAGCATAGGATATATGGACATGGGCCATTCCACTGAGGATAGACCTACTAGCAATACATCTCCCAGGGAAGGACAACGTGGAAGCAGACAGACTCAGCAGGCAGACATCAGCATCACACGAATGGGAGATCAACCAACAGGAATTACAGAAAGTATTCTGGAAGTGGGGTACTCCCCAAAATGACATATTTGCAACACACCAAAATGCAAAATGCCAACACTTCGCATTCAGACAACCAGACCATTGGTCACAAGGGAATGCGCTATGGATAAGTTGGTCAAAGACATTCGCTTACGCTTTTCCCCCAATACCACTGATACACAGGGTACTCAGCAAATGCAGGTTCAGCAAAATGTCACTGATACTAATAGCACCTCAGTGGGCCAGACAGTCATGGCTCTCGCAAATAATGGAGATGGCGCAGGCACCAGCACACAGATTCCCAAAACTAAGGGACCTGTTAACAATGCAGAACCGAAGGGTGCTACACCCAGAGCCTGAGAGCCTCAGCCTGGTGGCATGGCTCCTGAAGACCTAGAGTTTGCACACCTCATCTACCGGCGAGCACGATGGCAGTGCTCAGGGAGGCAGGAAGGCCTACCACAAGAAAATGCTACGTAACAAAGTGGAAAAGATTCTCAGAATGGTGCTTTAGAGAGAATCTGCAAAGAAAGATCACAAGGGAGTCAACAGTACTAAAATACTTAACACATTTACTGCAAAGTAAACTCGGCTACACATCCCTTAGGGTACACTTTGCTGCGATTGTGGCTTACACAAGAGGAGAAATAGGGAAAAGTTTAGTCACCTCCCAAGTTGTAAAAAGATTTCTAGAAGGAGCAAAGAGGATCGCACCTCCAAACATAATGCCAGCACCAGCATGGAACCTCAATGTAGTGCTGACCCAATTGATGAAGGCAACACTTCACATGCTCACGCTAAAAACTGCCTTCTTAGTGGCTATCACATCACTACGAAGAGTAAGTGAATTGGAGGCACTAACACTTAAGAGCCCTATCTGCAGATGGGCAGTGATAGTATTGTAATGAAAACAGACCCACACTTCATGTCAAAGGTGGTGTCTTGGTTCCACATCAACCAAACAATTCAAATACTTAGTTTTTTCCAAAAACCAAGCACAGAGAGAGCGCTGCACACACTGGACGCCTGGAGGGCTGTGATGCGAGAGGAAAAAGGACTGCAGAAAGACAAAGCAACTCTGTTTCCTTCGCAAGCAGTTTTTTGGGGCAACCAGTTACCAGAAATACCATTGCACGATGGATGCCCAAACCATACAACTATGCCACAAACAAGCTGGGCAACTGTTACATGGAGCAGCTCATGCTCACTCAACAAGGAAGAAAGGAGCAACAATTGCGTTTCTGGCCAACATACCGATTCAAGACATTTGCCAAGCTGCAACATGGTCTTCAGTGCACACGTCCACTAAGCACTACTGCGTGGATATCCAAATGAACAAAGAAGCGGTAGGGGACCTGAAGGTCTTACAGCACATATTCAGTAACCAGTGCTCATCTTCAACCCACCCACCACAATAAGGACAAACTGCTACAAAGTCTATGCACAGCATAGTGAATCCAGAAATATTCATGCTGCAAAACGTATAGTTTCTTACCTCTCGGTGTAGTTTTGCAGCTTGAAGACTTTATGGATTCACTAGCGGTTCTCCTCCGCCAGAAAGATGAGACAGGAGGAAAGGAATTAAAGATGAACAAGAGTTTAAAAATAAGAGGAAAAACAAGAAAAACACAATACAAGAAAAAAGAATCTGAAGATGGCGACCAAAGGTTGGAGCTTCCGGAGGAAGCCCTTCCAACATCACGAAGGACACCAAATGATGGTATGTTGACACCCACCTGGGCAACAGGAAAAAAAAGAGAGAAAAAAGACTACAATTACGGACCCAACCACTAGATGGCGGAATAATGCACAGCATAGTGAATCCAGAAAGTCTTCAAACTGCAAAACTACACTGACAGGTAAGAAACTATACGTTCCCAGAAGGCGAATTATGTACAAAATTTGGCATGGCAGGTCATCTTTATATGCTTTAACAATGGTTTATGCTCATCAGTTGTGCACTTTTCTTCTAGTGGTTCCTTCTTTTTTAACTTAATTTTCATATCGTTTGAAACAAAAGAACAATGTATTGTGCATTATAATATATAAAAAACAGGCTTCTGATTCCCACTCCAATATTTCCAGTATGACAACCATGTATTATTTCCTTTTCATTACTGTAGCATGTTTACAAGACCAAAATATTTCCTTAATCACCTCCAAATCTTATGTTTGCTGGGACAACACCTAGCTTGTAATGGGGTCTGCTTTCGATGTCTAGTCCATTGATTGACCAGTCCATTGCTGCCTCCCACCACGTGCCGTCATGGTGGGAGGGTTTCTGGAAATTTCCATCTACGTGCAGTTTCTCTTTTGGCAGTGATTGTTGGTAGTCCCACCAACACACTCTCCCCCAGAGTACCTCCTACATTGTTAAGGAACCTCAGCAGTGCCACTCTAGGAAGTCAAAAGAGACACAATTAATGGACTGAATGCAGAACAACTCAGAAAATTCACCCCCAGTCATTAGATCTGGGTTAAATCCATCATTCTTTTCTTCACCATGCCACCCCAGTTTAGACCTGGCCATATGCAAATCAGTCTTGACCCTGTGCCTCATGGGAACAGTGCAGCTCGTACTGCCAAGCCAGGTCCTCCCTGGACCGGAAACCAGCATCCTAGGACTGGTTTTGGGGTTTCACCCCTCTTCAGCCAGGATAGCTTGATTCTAGTGGCACAGTCAGTGAGCCCAGGGCCCAGGTCAGGGCATACCTGGCGCACTTAGGGCGCGAATGCAACAGACACACAATTAATGGACGGAATGCAGAACAACTCAGAACATTCACCTCCAGTCAAGAGATCTTGGTTAAATCATCTTTCTTTTGCTCACCATGCCCTCCCAGTTTAGACCTGGCCGTATGCAAATCAGTCTTGACCCTGTGCCTCACGGGAACAGTCCAGCCCGAACTGCCAAGCATCCTAGGACCGATTTCTGGGTGACATACCCTGAAACCGGTCCCAGGATGCTTGTTTCCGGTCCAGGGAGGACCTGGCCTGGCAGTTCGGTCTGGACTGTTGCCATGGGGCACAGGGTCAAGACTGAGTTGCATATGGCTGGGTCCAAACTGGGGTGGCGTAGTGGGCAAAAGAACGATGGATTTAACCCAGAACTTTTGACTGGGGAAGAATGTTTGCATTGTCAGCATTCCGTCCATCATTTGTTTGCTGTAACTCTAGGAAGTCCGCACAATCGATTTATACAAGATGCAAGCTGGAGTGCTTTCCATACGTGCACCTGTATTTTCTCAGTCTCTGGGACTTTCCAGGTCATGTGAAAGTCCACATCTGTGTCTGCTGAGTGGAAGCAGGTAGGTGTAGGGAGGTGGCCAGGATGCCAAAGTGTCTCGGTGCAAAATATGTAAATACTTCAAGTGGATCAACTGCAAGTGAAACAAAATTGCATTCTCCAGCAGGGCCATTCTAGCGCCTCTCTCTAATCTGTGTCGTCTAGAGGGCCCACCCATCTTTCCTACTTCTCTATGAGGGTGTCAAAGTAATCAGGGTAATTAATGACTGAGTAGCGATAAATCTGTGAGAGTGCCCCTTTTCCGAGTGGGCCTGACATGACATGAGCCTCCAGTGGACAATATTCTGGAATGTCTGAAAAGTTATACCACTCTGGATTTGTATAGTGTGGCTGATCACCCATAAGGTTTATCCATTCACTGATACTCCTGCTACAGTGAGTTCAATTGAGCATCCAGGTTGTGAGTCCTTTTTTGAATTCGAATTCCAACGGAGATGTTGAGGTCTGTAGGTGAAGTGGGAGGTCGTTCGAGACTTTGTGGTGAGTTAAGAGAAGGAGCGTAGTCTACTGTTGCTGCAGTGGATGCAGGGGGTGTGGGTTAGGCTTAGCCAGGCGGAGCACAGGTGTCTGATGGGAAGGTGGATGTTCTGTTGGTGGTTGAGGTTTGCTGGTCCCTGTCTATGGAGGGCTTTGAATGTGTGGCTCAACATCTTGAACTGGCATCACTTCTGAATGGTGAGCTAGTGGAGCTTCTTAATGTGGCGGGTGATATGGGTCCATTTAGGAAGGTCTAGGATGAGGCTGGCCACTGCGTTCTATATTATTTGCAGTCTATTGGCGAGATGCGAGGCTATTCTAGGGTGCATTGCCATAGTCCTGTCTGCTGTTGACCAGGGCATCTTTGACTGTGCGTCTGTTGTCTATGGGGAGTCACTTGAAATTCTTGCGGAGCATGCGAAGGGTGAGGAAGCAGGCAGATGAGACTGTGTTGATCTGTCTTTTCATGGTGAGCTTATGTCCAGGATAATGCCAAGGTTGCAGGCGTGATAGATCGGAGTGGGTGAGAGTCCTAGTTTGAGGAGCACCAAACATTGTTCCATTGGTAAGTGGTGTTCCAAGATCAGCATTTCCGTCTAGTCTGTTTTGAGTTGTAGGCAGTTGTCTCTAATCCAATCGGCAATGTTCATCATGTACCTGCAGAAGTAGGTCGGCGTGGCGGAGGGGTCTTCTGATAGTTGGGTGTTGCGTACAATGTGATGTTCAGTACATTTGATCTGACATCATTGGCTAAGGAAGTCTTGTAGGTGTTCAACAGGGTGAGACCGAGGGATGAAACTTGAGGGACGCCGCAGATGGTGTTCTTGGGCTCTGAGGTGAAGGGCAGAAGCGGATTCTCTGCATTCTACCTGTAAAGGAAGGAGGCAAACCACTTGAGGGCTTCTCCTTGGATATCAATGTTGTGAAGCGTTTTTGATCAGGATGTGGTGTGATACTGTCTCGAACGCTGCTTAGAGTTCGAGGGGATCAGGGCTGTCGTTTTTCCTTGGTATAAGAAGGATTTGGTATAGTCTGTGGCTGCAGTCAGGGCGGTTTTGATGCTGTGGTTGGTGCATAATCCAGATTGAGAAGTGTCCAGATGATTGTTGTTCTACAAGTGTTCTGTGAGTTGGCGATTAATGCCTTCTCGAGGACTTGGGAAGGGGAGCAGAGAGATGGGGCAGTAGTTATTTAGGTTGGATGGTTTCTTGATTAGGGGCTTGACTGCTGCGAGCTTCCATTTTTCTAGGAATGTGGCAGTGGTGATGGATGCATTGAGGGCGGCAGTGAGCTCGCTAATGATAATCTTGCTCCGGAGGTTAAAGATGTGGTGAGTGCAGGAGTCCATGGGTGCTCCTGAGTGGACGGAGATTATGTCTGTGGTCTCTTGTGTGGTGAGCAAGCCCCAGGTGGCGAGCAAGAGGTTGTGTTTCTCAATCGTGGGGTCAAGATGGCTGAGGAGGTTGGTAGGTTGGGGTTCGAAATTTCTGTAGATGGTGGGGATCTTGTTGTGGAAGAAGTCTGCCAGAGAGTTGCAGAGTTCTTGTGAGAAGGTGATGAAGTTTTAGGTGGCTGAGGGTCTGGAGAACTCTGACGATGTTGAAGAATTCCTTGCTGTAGTTGGAGCTGGCTTCAATGTGGTCAGCCAGGGCACTTATTTTCATCTTTTTCAGGGGTCGATGGTATTGGTTGAGTGCCGTTTCTTTATGTTGTGCTGTTTGTGGGCTCTATGCTGGGGTGCCATTGAGGTGAGGGTGCCTCTGATGGAGGTTTTGCTGTTTTCTCGTAGTTTGAAGTTGAGGTGTTCCATGATAGGGGTGACGTCTGCGGTGCTGGTGCAGTGGATAGTTTCCTTGTGGATGATGGCGATTCCCCATCCATGCTTGTTGATGGTCTTATTGTGCAGTCTTATAGCCGTTGAGCGAGGCTGAGGCAATATGGGGTTGAGCTAGGTCTCGGTGAGGACGATTACGATTGGGGGACGGAGATGATGGTGTGCCAAATCTTAGTGGCGTGCTTGCAAAGAGATAGTGCTCTGAGCAGGCGGCAGTGGAGGTGGACTGAGATGGTTGTGGTAGGTGTGGTGGTGGTTGCCATGCATGTAGTTGTTGCAGGAGAGGAGGCTGTTTCGGCATGTGAAAGGTCCTACCATAGATCAAGGAGAGGTGTGGCAGTAGTTGTTTCGGAATCCTAGGTCCAGTGCTTACGAGCTCGGCGGCGGTGTATCTTTTAGTGGTGGCAGTGCCAGGGTTCCTGGCGCTAGGTGCTGACGGGCTTACCTTTGATACACCTTTAGCACACTGGTGCCTTGCCTACAGTGCGCGGCCCCGCTGCGGCCTCCATAAGAAGTCCTGGGAGGTAGGAGAGGATAGCAGGAGGGCACGAAGTAGACAAAAACGGCTGGCGCGTCAAAGGACAATAAAATACAGCAGCCAATACAGTACAACACAACCAAACCTAGAGATACAATGCAGTTGGGGGGACTATGGCAGACGCGAGCTGTCTGCAGCACCGGGGGAGCAGCACGCTGACCAAGAGGTTAAGGAGTTGTCTTATGAGTGCATGGGGAAGCTGTAGACATTTATAGAATTGTTTTTTAACTAGGCCGAATTGTCTACAATTCCTGAAAAGACTTCATAAATGACCCATGCCAAACATATCGTAAGTTTGTAAAGCCAGTCCTATCCAAATTTTGAAATACAGCTTATTGGGAATGGTTTGTGAATTTAACATAATCGGTCTTACTCCATGCCTTACCTTTTCATAGTAGTTCTCTTAGCAACACAGTTCTGCCTAGTGTCATGTTGTACCTTTCAATCCTGAACCTGCTTCCTTCAGACTTAAACCAATATCTTCATCCATGTGTTTCTCAATGGCCCACTCTATTGGCCTTTGGCATCATCAAAGTGCCAGGTGAGGAGATCACAAAATATACATTTTTTATATACTGAGACCTACATGATTTTTAGCTGGCTGACTCAATCCTGAACCTACCCCCTTGTTAAGTTTGTTTTCTATTACACTTAAGCTCTTATGATCCTTGATGGTTTCTCTTGTCAGGTCAGGGAACCTCAACATTTTCCAACCTTTAAAACCAATCCCCGTCTGCCTTCTGTAAAGTAGCTACTACAATATTCCCACTTGTTTACTCACCCCTTCATTATCACGAATGTATGACGTTACAACGCATATATTCACAACGCATACCATCACAATGCAACTTTTACAACGCAACATCCATTACAACGCATGCTTTTACAACTCATGCCATTACATCCCAGATGCTATTACAACGCATGCCATTACAAGGTAAGTATAGGTAAGTATTTAATTTTATTAATATTAATTACATTTTAATATAATTACATAAATGTTTTTATTTATTTATTATCTTTTTTTAATATATTTTAATTTTTTATTCTAACTCCTGGGAGGTGTAATAGTAGGGTAAGTGTTGACTAGTGTAAGGGTTAAAATTACTATTCTAACTCCAGGGGGGGTGTAATAGTAGGGTAAGTGTTGGATAGTGTAGGGGTTTACATTACTATGATAACTCCAGGGGGGTGTAATAGTAGGGTAAGTGTTGGATAGTGTAGGGGTTAAAATTACTATTCTAACTCCAGGGGGGTGTAATAGTAGGGTACGTTTTGGATTGAGTAGGGGTTATATTATAATTATTTTAATTACATTTATTTAAATTTATAATTAAATTTAATTAAAATATTAAAATTAATTAAATTAATTTATATTATGAGTAAAATAAAATTAAATTATTTTTATAAACAATTAAAGTAATTAAATTAATTTCAGAAAATTAAATTAATGTTTTTTTTTTTAAATTAAATACTTACCCATACTTAACGTTGTAATGGTATGCGTTGTAATAGCATCTGTGATGTAATGGCATGCGTTGTAAAAGCATGTGTTGTAATGGATGTTGCGTTGTGCTGGTAGTGCGTTGTGAAAGTTGCGTTGTGATGGTTGTTTACCCATTATGTCATGGTCTCCTTTCCCGTGGCTTTTATCCTAGAGCATTTATTAACATAAATGGGCTCATCCTCCAATTCAAGTTTCAGCTTTGGTGACCCGCTTAGCAATACTTCACCTTTTATGCCTCACTGGCATGCTAGAATGCGAACTTGGATAGTTTATGGAATCTTCGAAATGTTCTTCCCTTGCGACAGTCCTTTTGTTTATCCTGCATCCCTATTAGGTCGAGCTATTATATCCCGCAGGGATTAATAGCGAGAGCATATAGTAGGGGAAACAAACTCTCTAACAAGGGGGGATTACGGCCAGTTCATGTGATGCACTTGTGTGAGACGCGCGTGCACAAACCCATCAGCCTCGCTCCCATTTGCTCCCCGAGCCAGGCATCTGAAGCTTCCCCAGCGCCCGCTCGGCCTCACTTCTCCTCACACCCCCATATGCTCGTTCGATCCCACCCTTCTGACTTCAGGCATTCAAGCATGAAGCTTCCCCAGCGCGCGCTCTGCCTCACTTCTCCTCACACCCCATCAGCCATAAACAGCATCTGCCTCGTATCAGACTACAGAGGAATCCGTCTCACAACGGCCCCTGCCTATCCCCCTCCCCCACTACAGAGCGCGTCTCACGGCCGTGCTTTCACTTTCACAGCCTCGAGGCCGTGTCTCTTTCATGGCCAATGCTTTTTTTTTTTAAAGTTCAAAATAAATTCAGTTTGTTGCTTTCCGGTATAAAATTATTGTGGAGGCGTTTCTGTTGGCTGATAACCTTTGTACACTATAACGAATGGAAGTGAAAAACACTCAGACATAAGCTTGTAAACATATGCTAAGAACGATCCACTCAGCGAAATCAAGGATGCATCATTTCCATACGAGCAACAAAGCATGTTTTTCGTGTTACAAAACCAAACACAATTGAATCAGGGGGCGTGAAGTTCAATATCCCTGCTGCTGAAAATGTAAACAGACAAAATGTTCCACTTCGCTGTGACCCTGACATTCACACCACACCAGGAAATTAGCTTGAAAATAGGTCCCCAGGACCACATAAAACTAAGAGGAAGGTACCAGTGAAACAAAATTACAGTTTTTAAAGACACACAAGAGAATCGCGCACTTACAGTATCTTTCCATAGCTGTGATTCAGCAATATAGAATTCAGCAAAAAATCTGCTACAATCCAGGCCCCCGGGGTCATCTCCCTTGGCGTTCTAAATGCGCTACGCTTTGTTGTTATTTTTCTCTGATTTCAGACAGATTAAGAGCTGCGAACATTACATCCAATCGAGGGGGAAAAGACAGCAATACAACCCAGCGTAAAGTAAATGATGCAACATTGCCCTGGTTACATGTGCTATTCCCTTGCCCCGCATTGCTGGCTTCTAAGACTTGCTGTGTTTTTTCCGCCTGTTGGGTCACATTGTGGCTGATTGATTCTCCTTTCGCCTCGCTCAGTCATTCAGATTTGGAAAGTAAATAACAAGTTGACATCATTACAGCTCTCTGCATTACTGTGACACATTCCTCGCTTTACCATAGCACGTCTACTATCACCGCACTAAAAAATTGAGCTGGGAGAAGTTGCAGATCAGAGCTATCTATATAAACTAAACGCAGAAAAAGTGAAATGGAAATGTACATGCCTTGGTTGCGACAACATATTGTGGTACCTTTATATCTTTTACGAGTTTTAATTTTTCACATAAATATGTTTTGATTAAATACACTTTTTTTTCTGGCCATTTATTTCGGGGATCATTGAGATGTCAAATCAAAATCTTTACCACTATTTTTGTTCAAAATTGTTTTATTGGGATTTTTAGTAATACAAACATTATTACAAAGAAGAACACAAGGGGGAGAAGAAAAAAAACAGCTAGCAGAAATCATTATCAATGTCAAGATGTGTACCTCATTGTGGTACTTATGATTAACATCAGTAAATGTAGGCTGTTGTTCTTTGGTAAGAGTTGCAACAGGATTGTAGGTTGAGGCAATAACATTGGTATGTGTGAGAGATACACATCACTCTGGGACACCACCACATCACTCTGGGACACCACCACATCACTCTGGGACACCACCACATCACTCTGGGAAACCACCACATCACTCTGGGAAACCACCACATCACTCTGGGACACCACCACATCACCCTGGGACACCACCACATCACCCTGGGACACCACCACATCACTCTGGGACACCACCACATCACTCTGGGACACCACCACATCACTCTGGGACACCACCACATCACTCTGGGACACCACCACATCACTCTGGGACACCACCACATCACTCTGGGACACCACCACATCACTCTGGGACACCACCACATCACTCTGGGACACCACCACATCACTCTGGGACACCACCACATCACTCTGGGACACCACCACATCACTCTGGGACACCACCACATCACTCTAATACACCACCACATCACTCTAATACACCACCACATCACTTTAATACACCGCCACATCACTCAGCCCAACCACATCATCACTCAGCACCACAACAGCACTGTCCTTGCTTGCTACCAACAAGCATTGCCATAGCCAATAGGACTCCACCACATCACTCTGGGACACCACCACATCACTCTGGGACACCACCACATCACTCTGGGACACCACCACATCACTCTGGGACACCACCACATCACTCTAATACACCACCACATCACTCTAATACACCACCACATCACTTGAATACACCACCACATCACTCAGCCCAACCACATCATCACTCAGCACCACAATAGCACTGTCCTTGCTTGCTACTAACAAGCATTGCCATAGCCAATAGGACTCGCATTAGGAAAGTGTAAGCTATTGGCTTTGTGAATAACAATGCTATTAATTTATATATTTTCAAAGCCAACACACATTAAAAAAATGTGTAAATTACAATAAAATGCAAAGATTTTTTGATTTTTTTCAGTCTTTACTGGGTCCCAAGGACAGAGTCTGCAAAACAAACAAAAAAAAGTCACTGAGTTGTTTTGATTTGTTCTTCAATCTTCCAGCACCCTGCCAATTGTTTTTATTCATTCCTTTGCCAGGTGTAGACCCACTAGTGTTCCCACTTATTGCTTCACCCCATTTTCAGATTACCAAAATCACACTTTAAGAAGTGTGACACTTGATAAAATACCTACCTCAGGTGGATATGTCCACCTTTCAAAGGTACTACAGTAGGATGGGTACTGTTTTCCTCTACATTTTTTTGTTACTTTAGTCACATGTATTAACTGGTTTTCTCTTTTTATTTCAATATTTTTTGTGGCCGTTCTGCAGCTTTAGATTTATTCATAGTGTAAGACTAATCTGAAAGAAACACGTTAGTGATAGATTCCTTCCCTTAGAATAACCCCCAGGTGTCATACTGGATCTGGAAAGCTTTTTCGTCAGCAGTACCCCTGCGCTGTGGTAGGTGTCGTCGTACGGCTCAGTGTACATCGACGTCAGTTCTTTCTTTTTCCGCGCCAGCAAGCGCAGATCCGGAGAGAGTGGTACACCCAGTAAATTTTTGACAGATTTTTTTGGGACTTTCTCTGTTTTTTGAGTGTTTGACTCCTGGTGTGTAAGGATGTCCGATTTTAAATCCTGCACAGCTTGTCCCCGCACAATGTAGGTAACGGACCCGCACTGTGAGTGTCTCTACTGTCTGGGGCACGACCACGACTCCGAGTCGTGCCCCAAATGCCGGGCCCTGGCTCCGAAAACTTTGCGGGAGCAATCCCGAAAGTTGCTGGAGGCCCGGGAGTCTGCTCCGCACTGTTCAAGGTCCCGGTTCCGTGGGAAGTCGAGGGACCGATCGCGGATCTGCCATCACCATCGTTCAACGAAGTCTTCGCACTTTGAGTCATGTAAGGCGAAGCACAAAAAATCGAAGAAGTGACATCGCTCTTCGCCTTCCCCTAGCCTGTCACGCAACATGTCTGCGGTTGCGGGTGGCACCGCCCCCGTGGCTCCGGCGGAGTACGTAGTGGCCTACCCGCCCTTTCCGGGTACATCGGCGACTCCAGCCCAGCTGCAGGAGTTCCTTTCAGCTATGGCACGCGTCTTTGGCCCGTCGAACCCCGTTGGCACGCCTTCGGGCCCCTCGGTTCCGACTGGGGGTTCCTCGCTATTCTACGTTGTCGACTCCGGTCTAGACACAGAGAGAACCCCATGGTTCCATGCTTGGATCCCAGCCGAAGTTGGTTGGCCTAGTACAACCTCCACCGATGGTGCCGGCGTCAGCCGGTTCCCCGACCGACGCCACCCCCGGCTTCAACCCCGACGTGGGGATGATGCCGGACTGGTGTCGATCGACACCGATTACGACGGGGAATTTCTATCCCTTTCTCCGCCCATCTCCTTCTTTTCTGCCTGCCCGGCAGGTTGTGGAGGACAGGGAGGACTGTGAGGGGTCTGAGGACCCTCTCGCAGCCCAGTGAGAGTTTGACCCGGACTGGGAAGAGGACGGAGGATGCTGGTGACCTGGAATTTACTCCAGAACCTGGCACACTATCTCCTCCTACTGTGGCTAAGGTGGAGGGTGGTACATATTATGTGGTGTTGTGTAGGGCGTCTGAGGCTCTCCACCACGAGCTACCTACGGTGGCCGTCAGGACTAACCTCCTGACAGAAGTACTTCGGTCAGCGTCTTCCTCTACGGAGCCACTGCTGCCCTTCAATGACGCACTTTCAGGCGTTCTTTTGGGCACCTGGTCCAGGCCCAACACACGGTGCTCTCCCAAGCTATTGCTTAGGGGAGAGACGCAGCCAAGTTCCCTGCAGCCACTGTCTCCAAACCTTCCTAGTCCGGTGTACCAGGCCCACCACACGCCAATGGGTGGCAGGACTCGCCATCACCTCCCCCACTGGCGCTCCATCACTTCGGACAGGTGGGTTCTGCAGATAGTCAGACGGGGCTATTCCCTCGCCTTCGAGACTACCCCTCCAGCCATGCCACCTCAGTACCACCGCATGTCGTGGGATAGCTTGGCACTTCTCCAGCAGGAAGTTGCGGCCCTCTTGGCCGAGGGGGCCATCACGCGCGTTCCGACGCCAGAAGTAGGTTGTGGATGCTATTCCCACTACTTCCTGGTTCCGAAAAAGGACGAGGGCCTGCATCCTGTTTTAGACCTTCGGAACGTCAATCGCTTCCTTCCTTCGAAAGAAGAAATTCGTAACACAGTTTGCTACTGAATTAGAGTGCTCGGAGGGCAATTTTGTAAACGCTGTTGATCCACGTGTGTGGGTTTACCTTGGGGTTGTGGTGACCGACCCTTTCACCTCCTGGAGCACCGTTTATGTACTGTATACTGTTACTATTCCCGTATTTGCTGTGCGCCCTAAGGGTGACTGGTTACTGATATAAATGTATTATAACCTCCTGGCACTTGGTCCAAGCCTACCTAGCACAGGGCCCCCTGTGGAGAGGACAATTGCCCACAGCCACTGCCAGGTCCCGGGCGACCCAGTTTCCCCTGAGAGCTTGGTGATCCAAGCCTCTTCTAAGGGCGTGTTTCCTTCTGCATTCCTAGATAGGGAATCCAAGACGCTTGATCATCAATCCGAAGCAAATGTGCTCTTCCACCAGCTTGGCACTGCTGTTGGTGAATGCCGCAAGCCTCTTTGGCCACTACTCCCATACTATCTGGGAAACAGTCACACAGGTGCTGCTTCAGTGCCCCGCGGAGGCCCGGGCCGTTCTCTCCGAGGCAGTTGGGGATGGAAGAGACGCAGCCAAATTCACCATTTGATGTGGACTGGCTACTACCGACTCCCTGGGCCGAACATTTGCCACGTTGGTAGCCCTTAGACGCTACGTCTGGTTGAGGACATCTGGCTTTCGGGGTGTATCCAGTCATCCTTGATGGACATGCCCTTTAATGGTCGTCGTATTTTTGGTGACAAAGCAGATTCAGCGCTTGATCGCTTTAAAGACTCACGAGCTACGGCCAAATCTTTGGGCCTCGCTGCACCTTCCCATCCACTCCAGTCTACTTTTCGTCCCTTTCGTGTCTACAGAAGGGGCGCCCAACCACGTCTGGTCCAGTCTAGCCACCTGTTTACGCAAGCTGTCCAGCCTCTGCGTGGCCGCTGACGTTGGACCCAGCATTCTCGCGCGGTCTGAGAGCCAGTGGGCGGGCCAGTTCAACCAGGCCACTGCTTCCAAATCTTCCTAGTCCGACCTTCCATACTTATCTTCAGCCAGTTAGAGGCAGGATTCATGTTGGCAGATGGGTTCTGCAAATCGTCCAAAGGGGTTACTCCCTCACCTTCGAAACTATCACTCCCTCCATGCCGCCCTCTTACGATCGCATATCGGAAGATTATTTGGCACTTTCCACCAGGAAGTCTCAGCTCTTTATGCCAAGGGAGCTATAGAGAGTGTCCCTGTGCCAGAAGTAGGTTGTGGTTGCTATTCCTGCTACTTTCTGGTGCCCCTGAAGGACAAAGGCCTGCTTCCTATTCTAGACCTATGGGACCTCAACCACTTCCTCCGGAAGGAGAAGTTCAAGATGCTCACATTAGATCAAGTCCTGTCTGCCTTCGACCCCGGAGACTGGATGGTAGCGTTGGACTTGCAGGATGCTTATTTCCACATTCCCGTCTTGCCAGACCACAGACTCCATCTACGGTTCATGGTGGGCCACAAGCACTTTCAGTTCACTGTGTTCCCTTTTGGCCTTACCAGTGCCCCTCAGGTATTTACAAAGGTGATGGCGGTGGTC
Source organism: Lissotriton helveticus (assembly GCF_964261635.1). NCBI lineage: Eukaryota > Metazoa > Chordata > Amphibia > Caudata > Salamandridae > Lissotriton > Lissotriton helveticus. Next base: position 958,662,105 of record NC_136063.1, read on the forward strand.
GCAGCTGTTCTTCGCAGATCAGGGGTTAAATTCTTCCCCTATCTCGACTACTGGCTGTTAAAGGCCGGCTCGCCCAAGGTTGTCGTCTCCCACCTCCAGACTATGGTGGACCTCCTGCATTTGCTGGGGTTCGAAGTCTCACCTGCCTCCCTCTCAGATGCTCCCTTCCATTGGAGCTGTTCTGGACACAGTGCTGTTTCGGGCCAATTCTCCCGAACAGCGAGTCTGGGATAATTGGGCTATGATTTCGATGTTTCGGCCTCTATCCAGGCTTTCGATGAGAATGACTGAGGCTGCTGGGCCTCATGACCTCCTGCATCCTGCTAGTGGATCATGCCAGGTGGCATATGCGGGCTCTGCAGTAGGACCTGAAGTTCCAGTGGGCGCAGCATCAGGGGAATCTTTCAGACTATGTCCCGATCTCAGAGGAGACTGACACACAGATGCAGTGGTGGTTAACGAAAAAAGATTGGGCCAGAGGCAGATCCCTCTCCCTTCCCGAACCAGATCTAACGGTAATGATGGATGCGTTACTCCAGGGATGGGGCGACCATCAGGTAGAAGGGGAGATCGGAGGCGTCTGGTCTTCGGTGGAGTCCGGGCTCCATAACAACCTGCTGGAACTGCGGGCGATCAGAACGGCACTGAAGGCATTCCTTCCCTCTCTCAAAGGGAAAGTGGTGCAGGCGTTCACAGACAACACCACCACCATGTGGTACTGCAACAACCTGTTTGCCACCGAAGAGAACGCGCAATGCCAGCAGTATTGCGCTTTGGAGTTTCCAAGGCAGCACTCGCTCTGCAACGCTTTTTGTCGCGAGTGGAACTGCGGCCTCCTGTACGCCTTTCCGTCTGTACCTCTTCTGCCTGAGTGCTCAAAAAGATCAAGTGCGCCTGGGCCCAAGTTCTACTTGTGGCTCTGGACTGGGCTTGAAGAGTCTGGTACCCCGAGCATCTGAACATGGCCATCGATCCTCCGATCAGACTGCACCTTCAGGAGGATTTTCTGTCGCAGCAGCAGGGGATAGTTTTTTACCCAAACATGTCCAGTCTCCACTTCCTTGCAAGGAGATTGAGAAGCAACAGTTGACAGCTTTTAATCCTTCCGCCTGAAATCTGTGATGTCATCTTGGCAGCCAGGCGTCCCTCCACTAAGTCAGTATACGCCTGTAGATGGAACAAGTTTGTGGCATGGTGCACAGCAAAGGCTGTGGATCCCCTTTCTGCTCCTCTTTCAGTGGTCCTTTTGTATATACTTTCTTTGGCCTTGCAGGGCTCTGATCTGGGCACTCTCAAATGTTATCCTGTAGCTATCTCTGCTTTTCTTTGGCTGCCAGATCAGCCATCCTTGTTCAAGTCTCCTATTGTTAACAGATTCTTTAAGGGCATTCCTCATCTGTTTCCTCCATCTCCCTTCGTAATGCCCCAGTAGGACTTGAATCTTGTTCTCACACTTCTTATGTGTGCTCCCTTCGAGCCTCTTCATAACTGTCCTCTCACTCTCAAGACTGCTGCCTTTGTTGCCATCACCTCAGCGTGCAGGGTGAGTGAGCTTCAGGCTGTATCTTCCATTCCCCCTTTCTACTCTGTGCATCTGGACCAAGTGGTGCTTAGAACAAAGCCTTTGTTCGTTCCTAAAGCAGTTACACCATTTCCTGTAGCTCAATCCATCATCTTGCCCTCCTTTTTCCCACCTCCGTACCCTTCCATGGAAGAGGAAAGACTCCACCGTCTGAACCCTAAACATGCGTTGTCATTCTATCTTGACTGCACCAAAGACTTCAGGGTGGATGATCATCTCTTTGTTGGCTATGTGGGTGTTAAGAAAGACCGGGCTGTTTAAAAAACGTACCATCTCTTGATGGGTTGTCCTTTGCATTAAGATTTGCTATGCTTTAGCGAAGAAGGATCCTCCAGTGGGGTTGCATGCTCACACCACTAGGGCTACGACAGCAACCACTACATTTGCACGCTGAGTCCCACTCCTTGTTATTTGCCAGGCGGCAATGTGGGCATCTCTGTACGTGTTTACCAGACACTATTGCCTGGACAGTCAAATCCGAGGGATGGCTATTTTGCCCGTTTGGTCCTCCAGGACTTTCTTGTGTGAACTTGGTTTGCAGACCCTCCTAAGGGGATGGTATTGCTGGATATCTATTCTAAGGTAAGGAATCTACAACTAACATTCTCTTTCAGATGAACAAGTTACTTTTCTTGGGTAATGAAGTATCTGTAAGACATATGCCGCGCCGGGACACTTTCGAGTATCTGTGCGCGATAAAAATTAAATCAACATAACATATGTTAGTTGAAGATTCCATACCGCCCCACCCATTCTCCCCACTCTGCGAACTGATTTCTAGGGATAGGGACTCCCTTACAGGGCCCTAGTTGTGGCTTACCAGTGGTCCGTGTCTTTCTTGGCTCTGAATTTCTGGCATGGAAAGTTTTGCTAAAACTGACGTTAGTGCGCAGGGGCGACGTGTAAGTAGACACCGCGACGTCATCCCGGAGACCACGATGGCGACGCTGAGTCGACAGATGCCACCTACCAAAGCGCATGGGTATTGTTGATGAAAAATCTCTGCAACCAGACTGACGGCTGGGGTAAATTCTAAGGTAAGTAATCTACAACTAACATATGTCTCTTCCAGACATGTTGTTGCCAAAGGTAAGTAATAGTTCGTCTAAGGCCATCTAGTTCCCACCAATATTTTACATGCAGATTTACCATTCTGCACTCCCTGTAATGCTGTATACAGAAACAACCGAGACGTCGAAATGTTTGAGCTCCCAGTTCTACTTGAATCTGAATGATCATTTTGCCGTTTGCTGGTCACTGTCACCTTATGGTTAATTGGACATCTGCTTCCAAAGGACGTCTTTGATGTTTTTAGCATCTTTATCCCTACTAGTATTTTCTTTTGGCATGGTTATGCACGAGTTTGTTTGGGGCCTGACAATTTTCACTCTGCTCTCCTCCTATAGAAGCTGTATCCTGGTTTAAATGTCCACACTAAATTGTGACAAGAGGTTAGCCATCAGGTGTCACTCATCCTGGACATGCCAACTTTCTGTAAGGTTTGCCTAGTTCTGCACTTTTGACATCCAGTTGAGATGTAGACATTTGTCTTAAATGAGCACATTATCAATACCGCCACTCCAGAACATGGGTCTCAGCAAGAACCATAAGTACATCCCAACAGAATATTTCTGAAACACCATTCAAAAACTCTTCTTGAATGACAAGTGTTAAAATTCTGTGTGTAAATGCATAAATTAGACTTACTGCTTGCTAGTGACTTAGCATTACTGTTTTGAGAAATTGTAAATGAAAATTTATTGTAAGATAGCTATGTTAAACAGGTTTCATTTTGGAACATGGCCATTTTGCAGGGTGGTACAGCCACATCAAGAGCAAATGTACGATGACGAAGAGGAGTTGACTTCCACGGGTCAGGATGAGGAGCAGCCTGGGCCATCCAGAAGAAAAAGGCAGCCAAGCATGTCAGAATCTATGCCGTTGTACACCCTGTGCAAAGAGGACTTGGAGAGTATGGATAAAGAGGTGAGCCAATATGCACATCTGACCGTACAGCTCACAGGGATATGGAATTTGATAACATATCTACTGATCCAAGTGACGGGATAATTCAGATATCTACTTGCCCTGTAAATTAAATTCTCTTGTCAGTTTTGGTGGCCTGCAGTGATGTTACCAGTTATGGCAGCAGTCTCCTTAAATCAGAGTTCGGAAAATAGCCTTTTTGATAATGTAAGTATCCACATACAGAAGCAAGTGATTTGCGCTATATAAATACATGTACATTTACATTTACATTTACATTTACAAGAAGCAAGTAGGAAGCCGTATATTCAAAGTTAGAGTGCCCCGTGAGTCAGTGGACACCCACAATCTAACATATTTAAATGTGTTCACCCGCTCCTCCCTAATTTCTTACCACTGTGGGAAAAGTTGGACATTTACCCCTGGTGAGCGCAAGAGTAAACCTTTTTTCCAGGGTGGGATCAAAGGACATGCACACATATACCTGCTGTGTTTATGACCTTTTTTAGGATTCAGACCCCTAATTTATTTTTATGCTGCTCTTAATGTTTTTATACAGATTTTCCACTACTAGTTTTTTTTATTTTTATTTTTATATTGGCATGCTTCAAGCATGTTTTACTAAATGATGCTTCGCAGAAATCTATATATATAAAAACGAATGTCTGTCTGTCCTTTAAGCATTTCTACACCATTCATCCGATCGCCATGAAACTTTGGGAAGTTGTTGAGTACACACCCGCAAAGGTTTCTGGCATAACATTTTTTAAAATATCTGACCCCTAGGGCCCTCATAATCTTTCGAATTGTACGCACCAGACGGAAAAACAACAAATCGTGTATCCAAAAGCACTCTAATAAATAAATAGAATTAAAATAGCATTCATCCGATCGCCAGGAAACTTTGGGAAGTTGTTGAGTACACTCCCGCGAAGGTTTCTGGCATACATTTTTTTAAACATCGACCCCCCAGGGCCCTCATAATGTTTTGAATACTGATGTACGCACCAGACGGAAAAACAAAAAATCGTGTATCCACAAGCACTCAAATAAATAAAGAGAATTAAAACAACACTTTGAAATGTTTTCCATATTAAAATGAATAAGTTTCAATAAAAATGATACAATGTAAATTGAATGTTATCATAACGAGTATCCTTGAATTTCCTTTCTTCGGAGATCGCAGCAACGCGCGACGGGTAAGCTAGTGGTATATAAAGAATCACAGTAGATTAGCAAAAAAACATTCTGGTTTGAATTTTTCTTGTATATTTTATTATGAAAGCAAACAATCATCAATCTTGTTTTCACACTTATGCATGTATTGGCACCCAGTCGGGTAGCATTCTGTGAGCATTTTAAAGCCTCAAATGGTTTCATTCTGCAAACATGTGTACATGTTGTTATACTTAAAACACTGTAAGTAAGCCGAGTTGAGCTCACTGCACACTGTATAACCTTAGATCACTCACCCCATTAGTAAACGCTTTGCATTACTGCAGTTTGTACAACTTATACATACGCATACAAACGGTTGGGCTAGTACAAACACTAACTGGCTTTATTTGCTGACCACCTCCTTTGTTTTTTACAACAAAAAAAGGGATAGTAGTGGGAAAAGATGCCGCACCTCGTAAAGCAAACGCATTTAGTGGGCATGTAATGCTAATAGGTCAAGTAAATATCAACTGTTTAAGTAATGGTGCCACTCAGGGTAATAACGACACCCCACTACCTTAGGTGTGAGTGCACAACGGACAATGCCCTTGTGTTACAATATAATTGAGAAAGTATACCCCGGCACTCCAATCCTTTGATGATATTTAGTAACATGTATTTATGAGCTTTACTAAAGGAACTTAGTTTCCTTTTCACAGGTTACAAAATACAGAAGAAATTCATTTTCTCAATGACTTACTAGTCCCACTGAAAGCATATAAATTCAATTTCAGTTTTTTTCAGAAAGGAAAAAAGTACAAAGACTATGCAATTTGATGATGGCAATTCCGAGTCCAATTAACACAGTTATGTTCGGCGATAGACCACAGCTGACATGTGTTTCGTTACTGAGGTGACTTTTTCAAGGCTTCAACGTACAAACACAGGGTTGTACCTAGTGATATATGAGACGTATCACATGGAAACAAGAAAGTGGTCCAGAGAGCCTCTGGGTGTCAATCTTGGCTGATTTTCGCAAACTAAAAATAGTTGTCTCTAGATTCGAATGGTAGTAGAGGTATCAGTCACGTGTCTTGGAGATAGTATTCAACACTGTTTGGGGCTCTCAAGCTGCAGTCTTTTTGTTTAACCCCTTCGACGCTCATGACGAGCTGGGCTCGTCATGCAGTAGCCTGCTCACACACTCATGACGAGCCCAGCTCGTCATGTATAATGGGTTTTTGCATATTCCAGCACAGGGGCGGAACTCATCGAGCACCGATGTGGTTAAAAGGCCATCGGAAGTAGCATTTCAAAATTATTGGCATTTGAAGAATTCTTTAGTTTCGGACCATGAAGAGTCCCTGTTGCTTCAGTAGATTGCTGCCACGTAAGTCCGAGCGGACCTTTGCTTTTTAACTGATCCAGAAATTTCACTTCCTGTTCTGGCAGACAAATGGGCCCTCTTTGTGGAAATCTCTTGGTTCAAGATAAAGTATTCCAAGTCCCAGGGAATGGAAGTTTATGGCCTGTTAAATGCCTTTTGAGCCTCCATAGAAGAGCATGGCATAAGCAGGTCCGTACGCCTGATTAAAATATCTTGCTAGCTGCCTAACCAACTCCTCAAATACAATATATTCTCATAACCCGCCTCCCCTGCTTGATAACTTATACAAAGGCCTTTATAGATGGGGAAAGCTGGAAATTGCTCACCTGGGCAGAGTCACAAGTGTCAAGATGAATTTCCTGTCATTTCTATTTTGTGTCACGCAGACCATGCTCCTTCGGTTCCTTAAATTGGTCACTTCCCAGAAACAGAAAAAACAAACCTGTTGGCCGCCAGACTCTCAATTGCACACTTTGGAAGCTCACACTAAACCATACCCCCCCCCCACCCCCACCCCCACCCCCCCTTCTCTCGAGCCCCTGATAGGGATATGGTGGGATAACTGTTTGGTATATATAGGTGATGGAGAGGCATGTGCCCATTTGTTAATGACAGGATACAAAAATTCGAGGTCTGCTTACCCTTCATAAGTCGCATGATTAGAGAGCCTACAAACATGACTGGTTTTGCCAGCATACTGAATGTAAGTCAGTGCGACAGCTTTGATTATCCAGAGACTATATGAAGATTTAGCGCTAAAACTCTGCATGTTGGCGTTTGTGTCTTTACTCTAACATGTTCAGTAATATCTGAAATGTCGCCTTCATTTTATAGAAGAAATGTATTGTCTCCTACTGTTTTGCTTTTGATGTTTCCCTCCTTCTCATGTATCAAGCACACAGAATTTGTTTCTGTGAACAAGAATCTAAATAAAGTTCAAACTAAAAAAGTGAATCATAAACCGGACATGTGCAACAGAAGTAGAACAATTGATTAATGTAAGCATCCATTTATAATTTCACAGAAGGTGTTAAAAGTAACCGTCTACTTTGCCTGTACTGAGTTTCGATTTCAAGTCAGTAGTGTTTGTCTGTTTTGGTAGATTTTAATTTTGTTACTAGTATGCTGATTCAAACATGTTTTGGAATAGCGTAAAACAACTTTACTGTTTTCAACTTGATTATATGTCTCACAGTTTCCTGATTGGAGAGCAAATGAGTAAGTACCCATTGTAAGATAACAGTACTTAAATAATGCTACCAATCAGATCTATCCTGAGATGGCCAAGTCTTGCAGGAGTAACTTATGCATGCATCTTTGGCTCCTATTTTCTTTCTCAGCCTCAACTTAAAAATAAGATCTTTTTCACCTACATCATTGAAAGTCAGTTCTTCCACCACGAAGAAGAATCTTTTGATGTTAGTAGATTTTTGGTTTTGTTTCAGTTTGGCCCACACGTTTGTAAAGTGCATCCCTCTGGGTTTCTTAACCTTTCAATATGTACTAATTGTATACCAATATTCCTTGAACATTCCCATTTAGATGTTTTGGTGCTGATTCACAAAGGCACGTAAGAGTATTGATAAGAGTAATACAGGCCTACTACTTCAGTTCCTCATAATTACCTTTGTGAATCAGGCCCCCATCCGTTTTAACAGATTTTGGCCTATTTGCCAGCATTGATGCCTATCCTACTCCTCCTAAAAATGTGTTACCCTTATGTTGGTATTGGTGTGAATCTTTGGAAGCAGGCATTTAAATCTCAGAGGAGTTTATGTAGTTAACATTGCTACATAATGTATATTTCCATGCCTTTCCTATTCCTTAAGCTGAGGATTGAATTACTGCTGCTAATTTAAAGGCCTTTGGGCTAAGTGGCATTAGTCTTATTGTAGTGTTGTGACTCGCTGTTGTGACCATACATAGCACGAGTACGGCAAAGAGGTGAGACGTGATTAGATCTTGGCAAAAAAAAAAAAATCTGAGCTGGAACATCAATGGGCTGGGAGACAGTTAAGCGCAGTATAGTCCTCCAATATATTAAGAGACAAGCCCCTGACATTGTTCTTCAGGAAACGCACTTGATGGGTAGCTCATGCAAAGCACTGTGCAGGTTGGGATATAAACTTGTGGCACATGCTGGGTTCCCAACAAGTTCGAGAGGTGTGGGTATTATGCTGAGAAACGCACTCCCCCTCAGCGTGGATCTCACCTGGACTGATGACAGGGGACGATATGTTGGTATTACTGGTTCCTGGGAGGGGCGCACTGTTATCCTAGTGTCTGTCTATGTCCCTCAGCGACTCCAAACCACTACTTTTCAGGACCTACGCACTACTCTTCTTTCATTACCGGACGGACTAATATTAATGGGAGGTGATTTTAACTCTGTGGGCTCAGGCAGCCTTGATCATCATCCCCACGGGAGTTGGGACCTTCTACTAGATGGTTGCCGGATCTCCTTGAAGCCATGGAGCTGGTAAACTGCTGGCGCGCCTACAACCCTGAGGGGATTCAGCACACTTTCCACTCCGGGGCTCACAGCAGCCTGTCTAGATTGAACTATATCTTGGTCCCCAGCCCCCACATCTCCTACATTCATGAAATCAGACACCTAGCTCTGGCATTTCTGACCACTCACTGGTATGGGCACACTTACTTCTGGATCAGGTCAGGGTGGGTAGGATTGTCCCTATTAATCCCTGGTATTTTCATAACCCCAAAATCCGGAAAAACCTCACCAGGGCAATAGACACCTACTTTGATGAAAATGTGGGTACAGTAGACTCCCCCCAGTCACTTTGGGAGGCCTTCAAGACGGTAGTTAGAGGGTAAGCTCTGTCACTGATAGCCGGACAGAGAAGGGAACAGCGGAAGGAGGTATCTGATATGGAGAGCGAGATCTACCAGCTGGAGCCAGATGTGTCAACCACAACAACACTGACCTCACTCCACTTGTTGCTTATTAAGCAAGAGGAGTATAGGGCATTAGTTACCAAAAGGGCTAAAACATTGGGGAGGGAGAAACTTGGGAGGATTTATGACCTGGGGACAAGGCCAGAAAACTGATAGCCTGGCTTGACAAACGGGAGTGGGCGAATAGATTGGTCCCTGTTCTGCAGAATACTGATAAGTCTTACATCACGGACCCCCAAGGCATAGCAGACCATTTTGCTAGACACTTTGAGGCGGTATACACCTCGGTGGCACCTTACACCTAGGATGACTCCGCTGACTTGCTAAGAGATATTGTGCTCCCCTCTCTCTCCCCAGCAGACCAACAATGATTGGATAGCCCTTTGGTGGAAGAGGTGTGGCGCCGCGGCTAGGGCGACTGACTCCGGAACCTGGGGATCACGGTACGATCCCTGGCACCGGCGGCAGATTAGCCCAGCACCATGTGACTCTGGGCAATAGCTTGCTTAATCTTCCCAACAGCCCCCAGAGCCTAGAGACCCTTACAGGTGATTGTGCGCTTTACAAATGTGGATTATTAATATTATTATTGTCAAAGGATGAAATTGCGCAGGCAATTAGATCACTAAACTCCGGTAAAGCCCTATGTCCCAATGGTATACCAATCGAACTGTATAAACTCATCCCTGATAAATTGTCCCCCTATCTTAAGGGCATGTTTGAGAAGAGCCGAGACATGGCCGAATTGCCAATAGATCAACGCATTGCGACTATCGTCACGATACATAAGAAAGGCAAGCCCAAAACGGAATGTGCCTCATATAGGCCGATATCCCTCCTTAATGCAGAATCTAAAATTTTCGCTAAAGTGTTAGCCAACCGATTAATTAAAATCATCACTGACCTCGTACACCCAGACCAATCTGGTTTCATACAGCACCGAAATACCGCATTGAATTTACGCCGAGTACACGGGGTCCTGGGTAGAGTGGACACACACGATCCTGGAATACGCTATCCTAGGCTCCTTGGATGCCACCATGGCGTTCTACACCATCGAATGGCTCTACCTCACAGCTGTCCTTCGGAAAAAATGGGGTTCGGCCAGAAATGTATTCGGTGGTTTTACCTCCTAAATTCGACACCACTGGTGCAGTTTGTGGATAACAATAAAAAGTCTGATATGTTTGTTCTGAGCCGGGGTACCCGACAGGGATGCCCGCTCACCCTCCTCCTATTCGCTCTAGCGCTGGAACCTCTGTCAGCTTGGGTCCGGCAGGATCCAGTTATTCGAGGTATGCATTGGTCACATGACTGGAACCGTATTTCGCTCTATGCAGACGATATCTTACTTTATCTAACCTCCCTCAAAAAGTCTCTAATAGCAGTGTTGGACGTATTGGCGATATTTGGCAGATATTCTGGGTTTACTATCAGTGGTGTACCAAAAGTTGACAGGGCCTCCCTGCAAGGTACATGGAGGGGGCCCCCACTCCGGATTTAATCTGGAGCTCCCTGGCCTAAGCACTGTCAGGGGTGAAGAATTGTTACAAAAAAAAAAATAATCTACTTGTCGAACGGGCAAAATAGTACAGAAATCCACTTGTCCTCAAAAGAAATCCACTTGCCTTACCTCTTCACTAAATCAATTAGATGGGCAGGTAGAGTGAAAATTCGGTTTTAAATATTCAAACACTTGATACATTGAATCTGCCATTTGGAAGAACAGTCTCAACAAAGATTTCATATAGGAATCAGAAATGACATATTAACCCCTTAGCCGTGACACAAATTTCGACACGGGGGGCAGGGGTGAGAGCGGCGCTGCTGTGCTCGTGACGGAACCACGCCGTCATGAGTCACGGGTGGCGTGTGCATGACGGCGTGTTTCCGTCATGGCCCCCCCCCACACATTAATTCGCCCGCACAGGCAGGAAATTAATGCCGCGTGGGCAGAGCGGCAGCCGCATGACGGAACCACGCCGTCATGAGCACACGCCGCCCGTGACTCATGACGGCGTGGTTCCGTCATGAGCAGATAAGGGGTTAAACGGTGTACATTTTACTGGTAAATCAATATTACCTATTTACAGGATAACATTTTTGCATAATGTATTTTCAAATCATATAAAAGGCAGTTGCATGTCACCTAGAACCAAGCAGGTATCCACAAAACATTTGAGATCCAGGTAATAGTCCGGGATGGATATGAATGCGATCTGTGATTATATCTAGATGAGTGTCCTGCTCAGGAAAGCATGACTCTTCAACCTGTCCTGGGAAGGGCATGAGACAATTCCTTTTTTCATAAGATATGGGTCTGCAGATTTCTGCCCCAATTAGATTAAAACATCATCTCTGAAAATGTCTAAGGTTTTCATTAGGACAAATCAAGCTCTGTGACATTGTGATACTGAACAGCAAGATTGAAAACCCCTGCAGCCCATTTGGTGTGGAGGGGGGGCACACTAAGGCCTGTGCTGTAGAAGTCTTACCAAAGGAAAACAGGCAGCCCTAGAAGCATTATTTGCGGAGCATGTGGAAAAATCACTATGCCTGAATCCTTGTTGCACCAGAGACATCTATCTGAGCATTTCGTAAAAAGTGTCGGCAACAGCTTGAAAAAGAAGACCAATCATGAGTCAACTGTGATACTGGTTGGCTGGTCAGTAATATCTTCAACAAGCCCAAGACTCAATTAATGTTATATGGGATCATAAAACAATTCCAAACACTCTTGAAGAAGACCCCAAACTGTCAGTCCAGGAGGTATTAAGTCGAGGCCAGGGGCAAATTACACTGCCTCGGCTTTCTATATTCACAAATCATTGAAGGACAGTTCATGTACTGAATTGCACACATTCTTAAATAAGATGTCATTGGATGATATAGAGGCCAGGGAAGAACCATTGCTTTGCTTATTGATATTGCTAGTTTTGACAGGCTCCCGACACAGCAAGGTACAAACTGCGGGAATTTGTGTCTGTGAAAGTGAATTCGTCTTGTATGCTGTGCCAGTGATTGACCACAGTAAATGAGACCTGAATGTTCCCATTGGATGGCGGCAGACTTCTGCAGAAAATTTAAGACCGGAATGTCACCTCAGAGACAGACCTGTGTGTCAGGCTTTATGTACAGCTCAGGGTTGCTTTCGGTAGGCCAGTTATTGAAGTGGTCAAAACTAGCCGCAACGCTTAGTCCCCAATCTGTACTTTTTACTTTGCTCTGCTGCCTCTCTGGAGAGGTTTGGAACATTTTCTCTTTCTGAGTTTTGCAGCTTTTAACAGGACCTTCTCCATGAACTACATTCATTTGCACTGCATGCAATACTTTCCAACAGAAAAAAAGAAAAAACTACCTTTCTGACAGCCTGGGAGTTAGTCTTAACTCTGTGGTGCTATTTCAAACTCTTCTCCGTTGCAAGATGTAGTAGCTGTTACAGAGAAACCTGGGGACTGGGAAGAGAAGGCCAACACAACACAAAGGACAGATGTATAGGCTCGGAGGCATTTACAGCCTGAAAATCACTAGTCTTGCTGTTCTGAAGCAATCAAGGGGCATCACCAACCTATCTACTATAAGCAGGTTTTCTTTGGACACATTTACATTACCATTTTCGCTTTCATACGTACACTTTTAAGAAGCCCATTTCAATGCACTGCATAAACACACAATCCCGCCATACATGTTCCTTTAGTTGCTTAACCTTCCTGGTACATTTGAGGTAACCATTCCACATAACTCCCTTATCTTGGCATGCACTGCACCAGGCTCATGTTGGAGTGGAGCTTATCAGCTGCCAAATGAGAGGGTGCTGAGCTAATAACTTTAACTCACCACCACTTAACCACATTGTGTGATCCTGGGCAAGTGTTTTCCTGGTCCTCCATTTCTCAATCTTGCATGAATGGTAGCGCTTAAAGATTAACAACTTTTACATTTCTAGATACGACTTAAAACAACAGCCAGTTAAGAAAACCACAGGAGCACTGTGTTTAACCAGAACCGTATAGTGTTTGAAGGGGGTAGTGGGGACGAAAAGAGCTTTCAGAGACTTGCTTGCTATAGCAGTAAATCAGATAAAATGTGGATTATTGGAACGCCTGTGGGCATCGCTGATGTAAGTGAGAGCAGAGCTGTGGTCCTCGTGAAGGCCTGAGGGTGCATCAGATGGCTGATGCTAGTAACGGATTCCCTTTGTCATGGCTGGTGAAGAATCACTCTCAGACTAGCACTGGTTCAAAGTCATGCTTGGCGCTGCACAGAACTGCATATAAAGCCCCTCAAAGTTTCAAGTTAAAGGTTTTGGTGACATTGTATCACTGAAATTAAGGCTTAAACTTATAGTCTGTGATTATGAAATCACGCCAAACCTGCCTGACTCTGTCTTGTCACATCTTCTCACTTTTCCCCACTGCTCATTCCCGGGTGCTGCTGAAGGGACAAGTGCAGAGCACCTAAATCTCAGGACAGAAGGCACTGGCAAATAGCACCACCTGATAAGCCATAGGTGGAAGAAAATAGCATGGTTAGGCACTGGTGAAGACTTTTGGGGCTCTTGAAAAGGAAAGCACCGGCTTGTAGGCTGCATGAGATTCCCACAATGAAAGTAAGGGGCTTCAATATTGAGACTTAAAAGGGCTCGAAGGGGGTGGCGCAGGGGCTGCATGAGAGGCCCAGAAAGGGGGGAGGGGACACATTAAGCATAGAAGGAAAGCAAAGTGCGAAAGGAGGGAAGAAATCAAAGAATTTTACTGCATGCCTTGGATGCGAGGGGAGCGATCTGGGTTCAGTGTGAGAGGCCTAAGGGTGGAGCAAACTACAAAGGGCAGGGATTAGAAGGTTGAATAAATACATCGGGTGAAAGCAGGATCCAAACTGTGGGTGTTCTGGAGCTGCAGAAGCTTCATGTTCGCCTTGTGCTCCAAGGAAATGAAAGGGTCAGGGCAGGATCCCGGATCTTACATGACAGTGCTGTAGGAAACGGAGAATTTGAGATCCTTCTCATGTTCCGCTCTGGGGAACGAAAAAACAGGCCCCTTTTTCTGTCATTCTTTCACGAGGAACAAACGTGTTGCTGTGGGCAACAGGTTTGAATCGTTTGGTCCCGTTTGTCATAATTTACTGCCTACTTTCCCTGCGAGCAAAACAGACATTAAAACTTCTTGCCCTCACAAGAAATCTTGATGTCTCAGGCGATATGAATTGCCCACCCCTGACTGTGCTGAGGGGGCCCCTGCAGCTTGGGGCCCCTCCGCACCGCTGGGCCTGTGTTACACACCTGTTTACTATAAACTGGTCTAAATTCCACTTGTACCCACTACGAGGAGGCCTACCTGACCTAACCCGTAATCGTCCAATTCATGTTAGCCCTATGGGATTTAAATACTTGGGTATTTTCATCTCATTAGATCCCACGCTTCAATATCAAAAAAATCTCCTTCCCCTTATGCTCCGCCTGAATAGGGACATGGCTAGCTGGAAGTCTCTTCCTCTCTCCCTTCTGGGTAAGACAGCTCTTTTTAAAATGTCGCTTCCCCGCTTCCTCTATGCCCTACAGAACTCGCTTGACCCTGTCCCCCTGAAATATTTTAAAGAAATCGAAAACCTTCAGAGGGACTTACTGTGGAATGCTGCGCCACGTATAGCCCTGGGTAAACTCACACTAAAATGGTATGATGGTGGCATTCGTTTTTTAGACATTAAAAAGTACTATTGGGCGGCACACCTCGCGGCTATTAATCCCGAGTGACTTACCGCACTCACCTATAGTTACCCAATAATAAGTCAGCCGGACAGTGGAGAAGAATAAACAAAGCAATTTATTAGGCCACAAACTCCCATATGAGAGGGCCCTGTTCGACCTCACCCCTAAGAGTGCGCCGAGAAGGACTGACTCATATCATCATGGTGATACATTATAATACGAAAAGGCAGAATAAAACACGCCCACAAATGGAAAAGTACTGGGCCTCTGAGAGAGTAGACAATGGCCTCATACAAGAGGCATCTGCACCTGCAATGGCAACGTTTGTTATCATCTCCCAAGGACACGGAGCCAGGCCGCTGCCTCTCCAATACATGAGAACGGCCTGATAAGGAGTTTCGCTTAGCAGGAGTTTCAGCCACAGTAAACCAAGAAACGAAAATATGCTGACATGAGGAATCATTCCTATTCCTACGGGAGGGGGAATGAGCAAGTGCAGCTTGCACACATAGGAAAATGCTTCAAAATGGTGGCACACAAGCTAAGCTAAGAAAACTGAAATAATGTCACACGCATAAATGAATAACTGAATAATAAGAACACAAATGTAAATGCGTAAATGCAAATCGTTAGTTAGACACATTCCGCTAACTCATAAGCATAATATACGAAGGGGCGGGGCATGGAATTGAAACCTATCAGACCCTCCTTTTAGCGAACTGTGGCTAACACGTTTGTTTCCATTTATTAACCAAAAGGAGAGTCTTTACAGCAAAATCTATATGTTGGGAAGTTATGCCTAAACTAAAACATCATCATGAATAAGTATCAGCCAATTAGCATCAGAAAGCTCGACATCATTGGATGCAGGGTATTGTTTCGTTGGTCTCTTAGATGTTCGTATATTGCTGGCACACATAGAGCAACAAGGTGGAAGACAGTAAATGCAGAGGCAGCATGTCAGTAGGAAACCCACTACACCCACAATGGCCATGAATATTTTCCAACCCCAGGAAGAGAACAGACCCCACAACCATGTCTGTAGTGACCAAGTGCCAGTATCCTGATGGAGTTCGGCTGCTAACCTATGGAGTTTC
The DNA here is from genome assembly GCF_964261635.1 of Lissotriton helveticus. Lineage (NCBI taxonomy): Eukaryota > Metazoa > Chordata > Amphibia > Caudata > Salamandridae > Lissotriton > Lissotriton helveticus. The sequence goes on from NC_136063.1 coordinate 958,677,938, forward strand.
TGCACAGCCAAATTAACTGTCGGGGCGGAGTCAGGGATATACACGCAACAAGACGTCCCGATGACGCGACAGGCTCCACCCCTATCCGCAAGGATGACGTCAAGCACCATCCTGTTCTGGATCGTAAATAATCTCATAGCCTGCATCTCCAGAGACATATTGGCTGCAATGTCAGCCTCAGTATTCACTACCTTTTCCATCACCCGCGAGAGACGCCTGATGGCCCTACTATTAAAGATGGGACCCCAGAATGGCAACAGGCCTTTAGAGAAATCTGTAAATTGCTGTCCAGAGGTGTCCGTTTGATCCACATCATCAACTTGAATGTCCCTCCTTTTACGCTGTCCTGGCACAATGGCAAACCGCCTGTGTCTTATGATAATCTGAAGGCGCCACATAAACAGGGGGAAGTAAATATGCTAAGTAGCACGGTTCACCCCAACCCTCAGGCAACCACAAATACCCATTATCTCCACATACAAAATAGATATTCGGGGGAGTAACTAAGGAAGGACTAAGGGTCAGGCGAATCGAAGCAGTCACATTGCAGAGGCTGTCGCCCACTTTAATCGGACCTCTACCCTGAATACAAAAGTAAGGTGAAGGCCCCACTACTGCTAAAGGTACCAGAGAATGACTACTACTATTTGCTGCAGGAGGGCGTCTGTATGCTAGAGAAGAGTTCAACTGTAAGAAACTCTCCCGAACCTTGTCCGTGTCATTGGGCATCATAAATCGTTCTACCTTTTTCGAGCAAGTCTCTAAGAACTTTTGGTCAAAACGTCCATCAGTAAATAACCGTCCAAGGGATGAAGGGGGCAGAGGGTGGACTCGCATAGTCAGTGTTGATCCAGTACCGGGGAGTCGGGGGTTCAGGAAATCAGGCTGCTGGAAAAACTTTACCATTCCGATCAGTGTATACCAGCCCACACAGCTATTCACAGGAGTCAATTGGAGTACTAGTAACCTGTCCTTCTTATATGCCGCAGAAGGAAACAACCCACAGACCCAGCAATCTGTCACATTATACACAGCATGTGCATGGTGCAAAGTTTTTATGAAAACGTTATCACGATAGCCTTTCCTCATGCATTGTTCACCATAATCGACAGTGATCATATTGTGTTCTGGGAAGGGAGAGGGGGTAGGAACCAGTTTGTGTACAGGGTAAGCTTCATCCAGAAAGAACAATATTCCAAGTATTATCAAAAATACAATAATGAGCACCACAATAACCACAATTTTGCCTTTTCGTGGCAGAGCATGCCATGGTGAATCGGGTTCAGATCTGCGAGGAGCAGCAAAAGGCTGTTCCTCCTCGGGAATAGGGCGGCCAAAGGGGTACATTTTACTCAATGAACGGACCAAAAGGATATCCTAAAAGTTCCAAAAACTAGGGGCACTTCTAAAAAAGTTCCAGACACTCCAAAACCGGCCAGAGGGGTTCTTCACCCTCAAAAGGGCTCTTCTCCCTATGTCCGTTAAAGCCTCATAGGCAGGCTTGCAGTCTCGCAAACCCTAATCCCTCGATGGAGTCGCACAACTGCAGCAACTCAGGAGCACTGAACTCGGGCCCACACAACTCTAGCGTCCCGTTCAGCAGTGTCTCAAAAATGCACCAGGGCTCTTTCAGCAGTCCATCCCTATTGCTAGGCTAGTCTGTTTAATATAGTCCACTTCTAACCCCTATCTCAGCCCTTCTTCCAATGCTCAGTTCTTTTGCCTCTCTTTCCTGGGCCGCAAGTTATAGCGAGTGCTCCCTCGCACTTCGGGATCTGTGAACAGAATTGGAGGATCATTTTCAAAAGAGGTGGCTTCCGTTGTTTGAGCACTGTGACCAAAAGAAGCCTCGCTACTTGTACTCAGGGCTGGCTTCCGTGCGTTCTCGTTGTGTTCCTCCCCGATCAGTAAAGCATCAGAGAAGGGGAGGTGTCGAGGGACGCACTCCGTCTCGTGATCTGCTACGCCACCTCGGACCCACGCATCATAGGGTAGAGGAAGGGGAACTTTCTTGACATGGGAGGCATGCGTCCACGCCTTCCGACCCTCCACTCGAAGTGCGGTACGGGTGGTGAGGAGCACCAACTTAGGCTCGGACCATCTAGGCTCCAAACAGGACTTCCGCTGATATTTCTTCACCACTACCCAGTCCCCTGGGTTGATGCCGTGGCCAGGCCCCTCAGGCAGCAGCTTCAGTGTGTCTGCTACCTGCTGATGAATAGAACGAAGATCTTTAGTCAAAGCATACAAGTAGTCTATCAACATAGGGTATTCTATTTCTGAGAAACATTTAGGTCTAGGAACACCCCACACATTTGCGGGCCTGCCAAATACAACCGGGGGGAAACTCCTGTCTTAGAATTCACTGTTACTCTTGTGGAAAGTAGGGCAAGGGTAAGCGCATCTGGCCAACGCAGTCCTGTACTCTCCTGTATCTTGGCCATTTTTAGTTTTAATGTACCGTTAAATCTTTCAACCAAACCCGCAGCCTGTGGATGTTGGGCTGCGTGGAGTTTTTGAGAGATTTGTAATCCCTTACAGATCTGTTTCATCAGTTCAGCATTGAAGGACGTACCATTGTCGCTCCAGATCACTCTAGGTAACCCGTACCTACTAAAATACTCCTTGATCAGCATCTTAGCTGTTGATATGGCTGTACAGTCTTTTGTTGGGAAAGCCTCCACCCACCTACTGAATGAGCACACCACTACAAGGACGTATTTAAGGTTATTCACCCTTTCCATTTCAATGTAATCCATCTGCAGCACCTCAAAGGGATAGGATGGAGGTGCGAAAATACCTACAGGGACGGGTGTTCCCTTCCCAGGATTATATCGTATGCAAACCATGCACTGTTGTACCAAATGTGTGGCCACCCTGGAAATATTCTTATTACTCCACACCGGGTCTAATAATTTACATATTCCCTTGGTGCTTATATGAGCTGGTCCATGAGCCATCGTCACCACTGGGAGGACATATGCATTCGGGAGCAACCATCGTCTTTTGTCTGACACATCCGTCCAACATTCATCCGAGTCCAACCGCCCCCCTCCATCCTTCCATTGTTTCAACTCCTCCTCAGTCGCTTTCTCTTGTATATTCCGTACACTCTGCACAGTGTCTGCAAACATGTTAACATCTGGTACCCATCTGGCTGGTCCAGCCACAAACATTCGTGGGAGTTTTGTCCTAGCAGATTCCTTAGCTGTTTGGTCTGCAGATGCATTTCCTCGCCCTACGTCATCCACCACTGCTTTGTGTGCACTACACTTGATCACAGCTAACTGTTTGGGAAGTGTCAGGGCTGTCAACAGTCGTAATATCAATGGGCCATTTTGAATTTTCTGTCCATGTGATGTCAAAAATCCCCTCTCTGCCCACAGTCTCCCATAACTATGAGCCACGCCAAAGGCGTATTGACTGTCAGTGTAAATAGTGTAAATGTTCACATCCAATCCTTAACTCAATTCACACGCACGCATCAACGCTATTATCTCTGCAGCTTGAGCTGAATTGTACGGGACTCTAGAAGTCTCCACCACTGTTTGTAAAGTCGTGACTGCGTATGCTGCCGTTGTGGTACCATCTGATAATTTAAAACAGGACCCATCAACATACAGTTCCCCATCAGGAACATCTAGGGGTTTATCCGTTAAATCTACTCTTCCTTTTGTTTCCTCCTCTGTCCGGAACAAGCAGTCATGCACCACATCGTCTTTTTCATCTGAAGGGAGAGGCAATAGCGTGGCTGGGTTCAGGATAACGCATCTTTTTATCGTTACATGTGGGGCAAATAGTGTCATCTCATAACCAGTTAGACGAGCACTAGTTAAATGCTGCGTCTGTGTCCTGTTTAACAAAATGTCCACAGCATGTGGTACCATTACTGTAAGAGCTGAACCCAGTACGAGCCCTGCCGATTGTCTTATTGAGACCGCAGCAGCCGCTGTAGCCCTTAGACAACTCGGCAATGCTCTTGCCACATTGTCTAGCATAGCAGAGAAGTAAGCACAAGGTCTCTGTTTCCCACCAAAACTCTGGGTTAGGACAGACAACGCGCAACCTTCCGCCTCGTGCACGTAAAGTACAAAGGGCTTCTGGTAATCGGGTGTTCCCAAAACAGGTGCAGAACATAAAGCAGTTTTTAGTAACTCAAATGCCTCTTGACATGCTGGGGTCCAAGGTAGGGGTTCGCGCACTTCTTTGGTAGTCAGATACAGAAGGGGTTTTGTTAGTAAAGCGTAATTAGGTATCCACTGGCGACAGTACGATGTTATGCCCAAAAATGCGCGCACCTCTCGTTGCGTGTTAGGTACCGCCATGTTAGTTATCGCCTTAATGCGCTCCGGCGTCAGCCTTCTCCCGTCCTTCGATAGGAGATGACCGAGGTAGGTAACCTCCTGTCAACAGTATTGGAATTTAGGAAGGGACACCTTGTGTCCTTTATGAGCCAAATGGTGTAACAATTTAGCAGTAGACTCTCGGCATCCTTCCTCAGTGTCTGAGGCAATAAGAATATCATCCACATACTGCAACAAGACATTCCCCTGTGGGAGCTCCAAGTCATCCAACTGTGCTTTCAAAGCTTGACTTTAAATACTGGGACTTTCCGTATAACCTTGAGGAATTCTACAAAATCTAAAACTGCGGCCAGCCAATGAGAATCCGAAGAGATAACGGCTATCTGGATGCACAGGTATACTAAAGAAAGCATTCTTAAGGTCCAGTACAGAAAAATATTTAGCTGAGGGAGGTATCATAGTCAAAATAGTAGTGATATCAGAGACTACCGGATACTGAGGCTCAACCACCTTGTTAATGTGGCGTAAATCAATCACAAAACGATAGACATCAGGTGTACCCTCGTCAGCATCACACGAGGGCCTCTTAAGGATCGGAAGGATGGGGCTATTACAACTGTTAGAATCTGTTTCCTCAACTACCCCAGACCGAATCAAGTCCTGTATTATTTGCAACAGAGCCCTCTCTCCATCCCTAGATATTTTATATTGGAGTATGCGAGGTAGCTTTGCTCCCACCTTAACTTTTATGGACACTGGGGCAATGTCCATTTTTCCCACATCAGTATCACTGCTGGCCCACAGACTCGCAGGGACCCCTTCCAACTCAACCGGGAGGGGCTCATCTTTTGAGAAGCACTGCTGTGCACGCGCAACAGAAGGACCCAACGTGAGGTACACACCATCTGGAGAACAATAAATTGTAGCATGCAATCTTTTCAACAAATCTAAACCCAGTAAGTTCTCACCACAATTGGAAGTTAGAAGAAAAGGAGAGTCAACAGTGAAAGGGCCAATTGTAAGAGCAAGAGGCTTAGAAATGGGGCTAACTACCGGGGTACCTGAAAACCCCACGGAAATATTATTTTTGCCAGACAGAGCCGCCCCTGGGACCTGGGAACATGCCACAGAACTTTTCGTAGCACCTGTATCCACTAAAAATTTCTGAGGGGATCCCGACAGGTCTGCCGTTCCATAAGGCCCACGTTGGTCAACATCCACAGAAACAGGTCCCTCGCTCTGCCCTACGCTGTCCTAGTTGTAAGAGAATCCTGTCAAGTCAGCCATAGCATATGCATCGCTGTAGAACTGCCGATCCCTGCAATAGTCACCCTCCTTTTGAAAGTGTTGCCTATCCCTTCCTCCGTCAAAGTAATTTCCTCCCGGTCTCCTGCTTTCCTCAGACTGTCTAACATCCTTGTTCGCCTCTCCCCGACCCCGTCCTCTGCCAGGTCCAGCAGTGGACCGTAGCAGCAGACAGTCTTTCCACCAGTGCCCTTCCTGTTTGCAGTTAGCGCACTGGTTCTGTCCCAAACGCTCCCTTTTCTCTCCCCTTCCGTAACCACTTCCTCCTCGACCAGCCGTCACAGGCGGGGCTCCACGTCTCCGACCCCTCGCCACTTGCTGCAATAACACTCTCGTCTTTAAATCCTTTGCCTTCTTTTCCTGTCTGTCTTTATTCTCATTCTCTCTATGCTCGTAATACTGGGCCATACTCAAAATCCCCGAGGGAGTGGAAGTCGTCCATGTACTCTCGGACGCTTGCAATCGGGCCGATATTTCCGGCAACAGATTCGTCACGAATCTGTTAACAAAAAGACGTAACCCACCATCTTGAGATATATCCTGTCCGCTAAAATCCATAAGCGTTTCCTCAAAACGAGTAAAGAAATCTGAAACTGCCTCATCCTTCTTCTGTCTGCAGGCCGTCAACTTATCCCAATCTACCTTCTTAGGTGGGATGAGTGAGTGCATGTATTTTATTATACGCCCTGGCAGTGCTAGTATCTCAGGCTTCGGCTTCTCTCCTGGCTTTCGCTCCTTATCCAAATCCTTGAATTCTTCCCAAGTGCCACCCAGCTCTTCTCTATGATCTGAACCCTTCACCTGTCTCCACACATCCACAGGAACCAGCAATCCGAAAAATAATTCAATATCTGCTAAAGTCATGACCGTCGAGGAAGCTGCCTCCGTTAATTCTTTGTAATAAGCCGTTGGACTTTTTCTCGAGTCAGGCAACTGAGCCTTCAAAGCTAATACCTCGCTCCTTTTCCAGGGCGTATACACCCACTGTTCCTGGAAATGAGCGTCTATACCAGCTCTGGTCACTACCTGCGTTGTCGGGTCTACTATTTCAGGTACCTCAGGGTGAAATACAGGGTGCACTTCGCGCATCGGATGTATCCCAGGGAAGTGGGGTTCTCCCGCAGCTGGTAACTCATTTCTGTATTCTAACAAGTACCTCAGACTACGGAACACCTCTTTTATTCCGGTGTTGGCCCTATAAGCATTATTCTTGATATCACGGAGAATCGCCGGCGCCTCCCCACCATATCCCTGTTCCCACAACGCTATCAATGTCGTCGACATGTGCCACAAAGCATGCTGCTGCATCAAAGGCTCATAATCTTTCATGGTAGACCAAATGTCTTCTAATGAATAAATGTTATTCCTGGCCCATTGACAAGCTTGATTAGCTACCATTGTCTTCTCATCCAATCCAACATTAGAGCGCGTGAGTAACTTCCGTACCTGAGTAAATAGTCCGCCTCCCGCTCCCCTAGTGGGCGTTAGCAACGCGTTCTGAGGGGTAGTACTGGCAGAAACAGTGGGGATAGCAGGACCAGCGGAGAGCTCCGGGGAGAGCACAACAGATGTAATTGGGCTCGTCGCAGAGAAGGAGAGCAGGGGTGCAGTGGCTGAGGGGGAAGTACGTTCAGCCACGGAGGAAACAGGTGTACCGGACAAGGGAGGGGCACTGACTTGGGGAACTGAAACCACTGTCGAGGAAGCGGAATCCACCAACACAGGATACAAGGGCTGCGGGGCATATGGGGGAGGGGGTCGGGTGTTCAAAATGTCCTCCATCTCATCTTGGTCATCTTCCCTCACTACATAGCTCTTATTATCCAACAGCCTAAACCGTCTATCTGCGCGCTCAATTCGCAGCTCATTTTCTTTCTTAGTGTGTTCCCTGGCCTTCTGCGCCATAGTTTGCGCCGCTCTCTTCTGGGCCACCTTCTCCTCTCTCATTTGCCATTCTCGTACCTCCTTCTGCCACATCCGCAAAGAATCGAACATACTCTGGCTACTGCGCCTAGCAAACAGTCTATCTTGTAAGTAGTCTAGTTTGTCTGCATCAAAAGAGCCAAGCAGAGGCCACTGTAAATCCACATTATCTTTTGTATACTTATGCCACAGAGTAGAGAACAGAATCGGAGGTAAGCCATGCTTGACATACATGTCGAAATTTGGAGAGCCCTCCGCCGGAGCGGGTTGGCTCTCAGCCAATCTAACATCTGAAACCTCACCACAGCACCCTAAACACCGTAATTTACTGAAACACGGCATCTTGCTCTCACACAATCACACACTAGCACAAAGACTCACACTCGCATACTTGCTTACCTACCGGCAGGTCACACTCACAGTTTCAATATATGTTACATGAAATTCGTACCAAAACACGTGTTACCAAAATAGGACAAGGCCCGTCGACCAAGTCCTGGGGAACCTGGACCCTACCGCAGACCGAACAGCGCACACCGCTATTCCGGGACTGGGGAACAAATCCGTCTCCTGGGCAACACTACAGATCGGCATGCACTACACCACATGGGACTCGGCGCTCTCCCCGCAAACCACCACCCAAGGTGTTCGGGTGAGCCCCAAAATCCTTCCGCAGCAAGCCGCCCGCCGACTGCAGTATTATCCAGTCGGATTATTACAAACGAATGTTCACCCAATCTCCATCAAGTCTGTCAGAGCGCCACTTGCACTCTGAGTTCCCCGGAGCACGCTAGCCCCAGGAGCACACCGGCTCCTCCAATCACCAGAGACGCACCGGTCTCACGGAGCACTCCGGCTCCTCCAAGCAACAGTCGGACCACTCACCTTCTATGCGCGGTACCGACCTCTACCGTTCTCCACCTCCGGCTGCCAAGACCAACACGGTCAGCTCCAAAGTTCCGCCTTCCGGACTCCGGCGTAGGATCATGGACCGGGACCTCTTCCGATCAGCAGGGCGGGGCAGCGCTGCGAGAACCAAGCTCGGCATCAAGTGGGTACCCGGGCCCACCGTGCCGACCAGAGGGTCTCCGGCCTTCTGCTACCCACTTATGGGTGAGAAAGGTCCTAATCGCGGAGTCCCTGTTCGGGCGCCATCTGATAAGCGTGGCTCAATTCCACCCGAGTGACTTACCGCACTCACCTATAGTTACCCAATAATAAGTCAGCCGGACAGTGGAGAAGAATAAACAAAGCAATTTATTAGGCCACAAACTCCCATATGAGAGGGCCCTGTTCGACCTCACCCCTAAGAGTGCGCCGAGACGGACTGACTCATATCATCATGGTGATACATTATAATACGAAAAGGCAGAATAAAACACGCCCACAAATGGAAAAGTACTGGGCCTCTGAGAGAGTAGACAATGGCCTCATACAAGAGGCATCTGCACCTGCAATGGCAACGTTTGTTATCATCTCCCAAGGACACGGAGCCAGGCCGCTGCCTCTCCAATACATGAGAATGGCCTGATAAGGAGTTTCGCTTAGCAGGAGTTTCAGCCACAGTAAACCAAGAAACGAAAATATGCTGACATGAGGAATCATTCCTATTCCTACGGGAGGGGGAATGAGCAAGTGCAGCTTGCACGCATAGGAAAATGCTTCAAAATGGTGGCACACAAGCTAAGCTAAGAAAACTGAAATAATGTCACACGCATAAATGAATAACTGAATAATAAGAACACAAATGTAAATGCGTAAATGCAAATAGTTAGTTAGACACATTCCGCTAACTCATAAGCATAATATACGAAGGGGCGGGGCATGGAATTGAAACCTATCAACTGCACGTACGGTGGCCCTGATGATCCAGGCTATCGTAGGGATAGGTGGCTCCTCCCGGGAGGGAACTATAACAGATCACTTTATTCAGCACCTGGCCGATCTCGGCTGACCGGCCCTACCGGTCACTCAGTTGGTGTATGGCATGCCGCTACTAAATCCCTAGGATGGACACGTAGACTGACATTGGCCACTCCCTTATGGGACTCTGCACAATTGGGCAACCTTTGGGCGTCCGAAGGGTTTGATAAATGGGACATGATCAGTATTTCACAAATAAAAGATATATGGGCCAGGGGGGAGGTGAAACCGTTTGCCACTCTCCAGGCTCACCACAAGCTGGCTGACACGGAGATCTTCTGATAAAGGCAGGTTAGCCATGCACTGTATCCTTCCCTCCCTGAATCATCCCCCTTGGAGGACAGAATACTGGACGACCACGTACCGGGAAAGACCATCTCCTTAATCTATAACAAACTGATAAATAATATGGAAGATCCCCTCTCGCAATTGCGACAGAAATGGGTAGCGGATGGCATAGAAATAGATGATGAGGTGTGGCAGGAGGCAGTATTTTCTCCGCGAGTGGTGGCTATCCCAGCCCGGTTAAGATTAGTACAGCTGAAAATCCTACATAGGATATATATGACTGGCCCGCGGCTTGTGCAGATGGGGAGAGCGGAAACAGGGGACTGTCGCAGAAGATGCGGACAAATCGGTACTTTTATGCACATTATATGGGAGTGTGCACTCATTCAAAAGTACTGGGAAGGGATACATGCGGTTATGAGAACAGTATTAAACATTCCAATTCCGCCTGAGGCGTGTAGATGCCTGTTGAATATATGGTAACCATCAGACTTAGGTACTTATCAAACGCAATGGGCCACTCTGTGCTTCATGATAGTAAATTATACTATTCCAACATCCAGCGTCCCCCCCCCCCCCCTTGCAAGTCGTTGTTCCGACTTGCGGAGTAATGGTATGCGGAATCAAAACGCGGTTGTTGTAACAAATGCAGATATCAACGTATATTCCATAGGAACACCGCATAACCCATAAAGTGAAGACATCTCCGCTCCCACACAGTGGACCATGTCAAGAGGGAGAGGTGTGGTGCCGCGGCCAGGGCTGCTGATGCTGGAATCTGGGGAACACAGTTCGATCCCCGGCTCTGGCAACAGGTTAGCCCAGCACCATGTGACTCTGGGCAATAGCTTGCTTAATCTTCCCGACGGCCCCCAGTGCCTAGAGACCCTTACGGGTGATTGTTCGCGCTTTACAAATGTGGATTATTATTTTGTCACTTCCCTGATCAGCTCCTGTTGTGTATACTGCCGAGATGCTTCGCTTCTGATTGTCATGCTTATGCACTGATTTTGCGTTATTGTAATAATCGCTTTCTTGTCGATGAGTGTTAATAAAAAGATGTATTTTTTTTAAAAAAAACGTTTCTGGAATACTGAACAGCTTTACCTTCCGGTATGTGACCAGAGCTGTTCTATCGTATTGAAAGTCCATGTTCATCTCATTTTACATCTAGAATGACTATCACCATCATTGTTAAATGAATGAATGTCCCACTTCCTTTTGCTGGATCATCTTTGCCATAATAATGCATACTCATCTTCAGGCTTTGTTTTTGTAATAGCATATTTGTAGATTTCTTTCATAGAAGACCAATATGCATAAGTGTGATAGCATATTTGTAGATTTCTTTCATAGAAGACCAGTATGCATAAGTGTGGTAAGCAGCTGGTAACCAGTTAAGTTGTCCACTAAATTGACATCACAGATTCTGCAGCAGCATTTCTTTACTTCCTCTAGGTCACTACATATCTAAAAAGAGGGTGGGGAGGAAACATAAAAATAAACATCAAAGCCCCCACCCTCCTCATGCCTTTTTTCTGTTGAGCGCTAACTGAAGCAGCTGGTTATCATGCTTTTGGTCCTGAGGTACCCAATATATGTGGTTTCTGATCCCGAGCTTAGATTCAACCTTTGTGACGATGTACCGGGTTACTGTGTGATAGTTCAGCTCACCCCGTCTGGATATGAGGTTGGTGCTGACCCACAATTGTTTGCCACCAACTTGTGAAGCACATTTTTCCTGCAAACCCTTTATAGTCCCACTAAGGATACTTAGAGGTGTGCATGGGCAAGTAAGCGAAGACGGAAAGGAATGCATAGATTTTGAGTTTTAACAATTTTCCAACAAGTTCACCTTTAAGGCAGAACTGCTACGAGTGCGAGCAGTCGTTGGGAAGCCGCAATTACCTTAACGCAGGCGCTTCAGCTGTAATAAGTGGAATGTGCACGAGGCAGCGGAAACCAGGTAATTGGGTGCAAGGGCCTTTCCAAAGTCCAGGGTCAGGATTAAATGTGACTTCATCGTACCTATAGTAAAAGATCATCTTGGTAATTACTGTTCGATCTTCCATGCCATCACTTTCTAACACATAATACTGTCTCACACATATACCAGGGGAAATAAAAAGGTATTTTTTTTGCAGCATCAATGTGTTCTTCTTTTCTAATGTTGCAAGGTTCCAGGATTAAGGTTGATCAGAGAAAAGTGACAAGTCAGGTTTTCTGATGGAAAACAGCAATTATGTTGTGTTGGCTTTTTTTGCAAAGCAAACTGTTTTATTAGTGATCGTTGCTCACTCAAACATGTCCATTTCGTGTATATTTGCTTTTCCTCGGGTGCTGCTCTTAACCAACATTACTGATGTTTTCTAATAAAACGTTGGTGGAAGTAATATACTTAGCTTGTACTGATTTATGAAACAGGCTGGCTTTTATTACAGTGGTTGAGTGCACATTACATCTATGTACTTGTGTTGCTCGGTTGTCTTTGGGGAAAGGAGACTTATGTTAGAATTATAGATTCCTCATTTGACAAAATTGTTTAACTCTGGGTCAGAAGAGTCACATTTCTTCTGGCAAAATGTGAGCTCTTCGAATTGGTTTGCATGCTACGCAGTATAAAACACTATGCAAGCTCTAGGCATTTCCATATAGTTGAATGGAGGTCTCTATTGATTTTGTTAAGTTGTGATTCTTTCACAGACATTTGTATAAATGTCGAATGGTATGGTTTCATGTTGCAGAGGTTAAAAAGCTTTTGTACACAGAACTCATTTGTATAGTTTTGTATTTATCTGTTAAGGTACTTCAGCACTTACTGGGAGGTTGAATAAGAGGCTACCTAGATAGCAGTACATGCTTGCCAGCATTTGGAACCATAGTGTGGCCTGTGTGGGATACAGGGGTTGTCGTCTTATTAGGTATGGCAATGGGTGTGCAGACGGCCTAGCTGGACTTAGCATCAAGCAATGCAAATACAAGGCAAGTTTAAAATCAATGCAGTAGTCTCTGCAAGTGATGGGCTGATGTTTTTTTGCGAAGATGTTTAATGGAAAGTCAAAGAGTGCTGAGCTGGAACCCAGTTGGTGGAGGTTCAGGTTTTCAAAAATCGAATGGAGAGATCTTGCTTGAGTCCGTTCTGCTTTGCCAAACCAAGTTTTGAGGTCGCCCAATATGCGAATTTAAATTCTGACCCTCTAGGTAAGGAAAGGGGCAGGGGGAGATTGACTCGACAGATTTGAAGGAAGAAATGGCAGAGTTGAGGATTGGGATTTAGAAAGGAGTGGAAGTGATAGTGCGTATAGTAAGCCAGAGGATTGGTGCCACATCTCCCAGCACCTGCGCACACTCCTCTGGCTCCCCATCGAAGCTAGAGTCACCTTCAAGATGCTCACCCACGCTCACAAGACCCTCCACGACACCGGACCAGCATACCTGAACAGCCGACTCAAATTCCACACACCCCAAAGGACCCTACGATCAACCCAGCTCTCCTACGCCATGGTCCCCTGCACCAGAAAGACCTGATCGGGAGGCCGCTCCCTCTCCTTCCTCGCGGCCAGAGCCTGTAACGACCTTCCACTCCACCTCAGACAGACAGCATCGCTCCCCATCTTCATAAGAAACCTCAACCTGGCTCCTTGACAGACCCCCTCCTTGATGGACTGGAACCTGCGACCCAAGCGCCTTAAGACCCTTGACGGGTGAGTAGTTGCACCTAACAAACACCTGATTGATTGGGTAATATACGGCTACTAAGATACATATGTAGTGGAAGAGATGGAAAAGACAAAGCAGGCGCAGATGGGAAAAGGTCAGTGGTTGAGAAAAACATTGACACGTAGGAAGCGAGTTATAAGGAGAGGCAGTAAGGTCTGTATTTGTGGTGAGGAGAGAGATTAGGAGGCTGTTTTTGAAGAATAGCAAGTTTGGGAAGCAGACGATTAGTGAGTTGGGGAGGGGAAGAGGAGACAGATAAAGGGTTGTTCAGCTATTATTGGAGAGTAAGGGGAAGGGAGGAGAGTGACTGTTACTTGAGGTATAGGTAGATGTAGGGAATGAAATGTTTGATGAGGAGGGGGCGTACGGAGGTGATGAGGACAGCAGAAGAGTATGGAGTGGTGGTAGTGCAGCTGACCGAAAGATTGTTTTCCACAGTCAACATGTTTACAAGAGTATATAGGTTATACACAAGCTACAGAGGTGCAGTCCTCTTGAAGACGCAGGTTTACAAACCAGCCTAACTGTTGCTCTTCATTAAACCACCAATTCTAGTGCTTTTTGTAAGCAGCGCTGAGATGCCTATGAGAGATTCGAGTGCTATATCAAATGTAATTAACATAACATATGGCCTTTAAGATTCATTTTTCAGTTGATATGCCTCTTTTTTTTTTTAAACGGACAATTCATGTAGGTCTTGCACGAAAATACCTCTGGACATGCATGTGCTCACAGATACTCACTTGATCAGGTATGAAGAGTTTTTTGATAGAGACTTCTAGCTGCAGATTCCTCACCTTTTAGGTATTCCCCGGGCATCAGGCTGTATCCAGAAACCTTATAACCGTACTTTTGTGTGCCGGGAGGTGGAGTCGCATTGCAGCTCAGCACTGACGCCATTCCGCTCTGTAAATGTGTCGGGCCTATAATGGCACCCCTCCCGAGCAATTGGCAACAGTCACCACCTTTCCAGGAAAAATCTTGTCCGGGAACACTGTGTGTTGATATTGAGAAAGAGGTGGGTGTACGGAGTCCTACCAGTATTTTTATAGAGAGGGTGCCATCGGCCCCCCCCCCTCCCATCTCCTAGCTAAAGTCCGAGGGAGACTTGATGCTGGTAGTTTCACCTTGTGCCCCAGAAATCCCTTTTGTTTGCGTTTGGAAACATTGTCTAACGTTGCATTCACTTGTATGTGGCTTCAGGGTGTTTTTAATAGAAAATCCCTTTGGCAGCATCTTCTCTTTGTAGGTGAAATGGGACAAGAGTAGATTACCTTTGGCTAACTTAACTGTGAATGGGCAAGAAATAAACACCATTCATTCTTTCGGCCCTTAACGAGGCATGAATGTGAGGCGATTTGGTGGTCAAAGCTATTGAAAGAACACTATCGGAAAGGAACTACATAACAGAAAACTAATGGCCTTTATGACGGGCTGATGACGGGCTGGTGTAATATATATGTATATCTATATATGTGTTTATCTATATATGTGTATATATATGTGTGTATGTATGTATATATATATTCACTGAAAAAACCATAGGTTATAGACCATATATAGTTAGGAATTAGCATTTAAAAAACCTTATTTTACTCACACAAAACCATTGAAATTCCATATATAGTTAGTTGCACTAACTATATATTGCGCACCCGCAATCCACTGCTGATGATGTCACATATTACATCATTCATGACATGGTCAGTGACATCACTGATGACATCACTGATGACATCTCAAATGACATCACTGATGACATCACTGATGACATCTCAAATGACATCACTGATGACAACATCCAGTGACTGTATAATTCTATAAAGTTAAAATATGTCTTACATATTGAAGAATGAGTGGATGTATAAGTGTCTGGACGAAGGATTTAGTAGGTGCATGACTGAATGTATGAGTGAGTGATTAAATGTGTCTCACTGAGTGCATGGGTTAGTGACTAAACTGTCTTAATTTGTGCATCATTATGTCTGTTGTTCTGTAAACTGCTGCATGTGTTGATCAGTAGCTATATGAGTAACTATATGGGTTATTGATTGCCCAAGTATTTGCATGGGAGACTGAGTGTGTGTGTGGCTGGCTGGGAGGTGTGTGACTCTGTACAGATCAATGTGTACTTGTATCAATGATTGTATAAGAGAGTAAGTATGTGTTAGTATATGGTTGAAAACGTAAGGTGCTCTATGTTTAACTGTATAGAGTAGAAAATGGAAGTGTGATTGATTCTTTACAGGACTGACTAGGTGTGTGAGTAACTCCATGGATGAGTGGCAGAGTGTGAGTGTCTGTATAGGTGTATGAGTGCATATGATTGTGTTGTAAACATGAGTGATTGTATGTATGAATGATTGTATGGGTGAATGAGTGAATGTGTGTGTAGACGTAGGAATCAGTGAGTACGTATGTAGTAACTAGTATTGGTGTGTCAATGGTTTCAAAAATTATACTCTGTTTTTAACACTGGGTGAAACAGAGGTTATATTAAAATGTGAGGAGATGCATTGTATTGTCACATGAATGATATCATCAGTGATGTGGTCATTGATGTCAAATGAGATGTCATCAGTGATGTCATCAGTGATGTCATTTGAGATGTCATCAGTGATGTCATCAGTGATGTCACTGACCATGTCATGAATGATGTAATATGTGACATCATCAGCAGTGGATTGCGGGTGCGCAATATATAGTTAGTGCAACTAACTATATATGGAATTTCAATGGTTTTGTGTGAGTAAAATAAGGTTTTTTAAATGCTAATTCCTAACTATATATGGTCTATAACCTATGGTTTTTTCAGTGAATTTTCAAGGTTTTGTAAATGCTAATTCCTAACTATATATGGTCTATAACCTATGGTTTTTTCAGTGAATTTCAATGGTTTTTTAATAGCAAATATCATAAGCTGTCGAATGTCAAGTACGTGGTAAGAATTTTTTTTTTCGTGTTTATGCACACTGATCTGCTTTGATTGCTGCCCCCCACCCCTCATTTCTATTAGGAGTACTCTCTCTTTGCAGATAGTGAAGGGTAGTTAACGCAGCCCTTTCCCCCTTTGTAATCCGTCGTGCCTGCTTCTCTCTCCATTTGATTGATTGTTCTCTTTGGTTCATTCTCTATTTACAAACAAGCACAGAGTCGCAATACTCTGTTTACTCTTTGCAGATAGCGAAAAATCGTGTAAAAAAAACAAAAGGAATCGAGCAAAATCAGTAGGCCACTAATGGGATCTCTTTTGACCTCGCTAAAATAGAAACATTAGGAACAACCTGTTGAAAATAGCAATGCGTATGTATATAAGCGGCGTTCATTTGTGTTCACAGTACCCCTTGTTGATTGTTTCAATCGAGCATTGAATTGTTCGAAGTTAATTCTCTTAACGATCTTCTCTACCTGCAAACGAGGAAGAATAGGAATATTCTATCTCCCTTTGCAGATAGTGAAGGGTAGGTAACGCAAGCCTTTAACACGTCGTACCTATTTCATTCCTCATTGATTGATTGATTGTCCGAACATTGACTGTTTGGGAATTAGTTCTTTTTGGAGGTATTCCCTGTTTGCAAATAAACGTAGGAAAATCTTTGCAAGTAGTGAAAGGGTATGTAATGCGGACCTTTCTCCCCCGTTGTAATCTGTCATGCCTATCTACTCCCCACTGATTGATGCACCTTTTTCACCCGGACCATTTACTAGAGATACGTCATCTGGCCCGACCAGAGAGCACCCCTAGTGAAAAGGACATATGCAATAATAACGAAGTGATCACTGTATCCTGTTAACAGAAACTTTACCATGAAACAACCTGGAAAGAAAAAAATAGGAAAACGAAAATCAGTAGGCCACTGATGAACATGAACTTTTATTAAACAACGAACAAAGAAACGATAACATAACGTAATGATAAAACCTATTAATGTCCTAGAAACAAGAAAACGTTAAAATATGCCAGTGGTGAGAGACCAGAAAAACAGTAAGAGAAACCAAATCACCCCTCGCTGTCCCACCGCCTGCCACGCCAAAAAAATCGATAGACTAGGGAAAATGCAAGTCAGTAGAACATCCACCCCCACTCTGGAAACTTCCAAGGTGGGGCAGGGTTCCGGCTACGCCCAGCCGGGAGCAGCCCATATAAGGCAGGTCCTGCTGCCACGCCTCGGCCAGGAGATCCTAACGTAGGGTGTAGCCGGAGGAGAGGCCGAGACCAGCGGGACCCGGCCAGGGGATTGCCTTTACAACGCTGAACAGTTGCAGGGGGGGGGAATGTCTCCTCGACCCTCCCCTCTCTCTCCCAGTCCGGCCGCGGTGGCCCTTGAGAGTTGCAGGTAGTCCCGCCACATGCTCTTCCGGTCCGACCACCAACGGTCGGGGGGCCGAGGCCGACGGGATCCGGCTGCAGCCGATAAACCAAGAAACCCGTTCATGGGGCCAGAGCCAGGGGCGTCCGGCCGACATCCACCGGAAGCCCGGCCCGAAGACGGACGGGACACTTCTTTCTTTTATAATGGCTGCGACAACACTGGAGGGGGATGTCTTGCACATGCCTCCGACCCCCCCCTCGTCCTCATCGCCTGGTCCGGCCATAACAAATCTCAAGCGAGACGCCGTGGGGTGCACTGGGAGGGAGAGACGGTGCGAACAGGCCTCTCCCGCCTCCCCAGGTGGAGGCTTCCCAGCTGCACCCTCAGCGCTCCAGGCGGTGGCATCCTAACAACTACAGTGCTGCACAGTTTCGGAACGACCTAGATAACGGTTCTTCCACTGTGGCCATGCTGCAACGTCTCGCCCGGCAGGGTGGAGCCCGTCCGCTCATGTGACCCCGCGATCGCCGGTAGCTGCCGAACTCTCAAAATGGCGGTCGACCTGGCAAGAGCGGGCCCAACATAAAGAAATGGCCCGGTCACTGGTTGACTCCACCACCGTAGTCCTCCACGACCTTGAAGATTCTAGAGGAGCCGCGGGAGTCTCCGACCCCCGATGGGGAATGACTGCCATGATCGCCCGTGGAGTGACGAAACTGTATCCGCGGGACGTCGGCGCTCCCATGCTGGCGCCAGCCTCACTTTGAATTACTACAATCCTGCAGACCTCACTACCGGTGAAAGCACAGTGTGACCCGGTAGGAAAAATTATTGCACCCCCTCCCCTTTTTGACTGATAGTTCAAACCACCGATCCTTTCCTTTGCCCTTTTAACGGAACTTTGGACTGCCTCCCCCTCTTTTACATTTTCTAGAGAAAACAAAACATTAACCACTACATTAGCATAGCAGTTGACACCAGAACTGTTTTCAAATTGAAAACCAACAACATCTTCAACAGAATCCTTTTTGTTTCTGCTGTGACCCTGCTACAGCACAGGCATTGTCCCCAGCAGTAATTCTGCAATGCCGGTAAGAATAGCTGTGGTGCCTACTGGACTCACTCACCCCCGCGGCGCCCCACGCCGTTATTTGCTGGGCGGCAACTTACTAGACATCACTTTCGTGCCATCTAGATTTCAGCGCGTTCTGCTGCCTTGGAACTATTCGCACAACAGACTGCTACTGACGACCCACCCCCAGGCAACATCTTCTGAATTTTCATAATTTGAAAGAACTAGTAACATGTCCTCATCAGGAATTCAAAAGAAATTGCCACGGTCTCTTCGTTGTTTAAATGTTTTTACTGTTTTTGTTTTGTTGTATATATTTATATGTTATTAAAGTTTTATATTCCTACTACTTTGTTGGAGTGCTATATATTTTTAATGTGACACATAATTGTAAAAACTTTGATGTACAAAGAGTCATTCCTAGAATCTTCCGCTTCAGGCTCGGTCCCCTCACCAATCACAATACAGGATGGTTTTCAGATAGTAGGAACACGTGTGGTGTGACGGATCTCATCGGGTGTGGGCCTTGATCTACTATAACTCCTTTGAAGAGGGGTGAATCTTTACAGCTGGAGCCATAAACTACATCTGCAGGGCTAGCTGATAGCCTGGACAATCGGACACAGAGGAAGAGGAGTGTCAGAGGGTGCGGTAGTGAATAGGGCGAAAGGGAGGTGTCGGGCGGGCACAGAGTGTGATTCTCAGGGAAGAGCAGCGCAGATGGGGGAAGGTTTATTGCCCATTCATAAGACAGAGAGCGGTGGTGACCAGTGCCTGGGGGAGATGCTTACGAGGGTGAGGAGCCATGCTACGAATCGACAGCGTGCAGAGAGTGGGTCTGGTCAAGACATCTAAAATGGCTGCCGTGCACGACAAAAGTGTGGCATTTCAAAAAAGGCAAGATGGCGCAGACAATGTTTTTCAACACTTCCTCATTTCCTTCGAATCGAACGTTAACAGACGTTGGGGCATATTACCAAAGTTAAGCGATATTTATCGCTAACGATGCTTACCAACCAATTTTTTACCACTAAGCATCGTCAGAAATTATCGAAGATAAACCTTACTATTATCAAGGTTTATCGCAAATGCGATAATAAACGGCCGCAATGCATGAATATCGCTAAAAACTCAGCGATATTCATGCATTACCGAGCTAATACTCTTAGCCATGTTATCCACCTCCCATTGGATAACATGGCTAAGAACTGCTCAGGGCAGGTGTTACTTTTTGGAGATATTCGCGCTTAGCGCGAATATCTCAAAGTTGGTAATAGGAGATAGATATCTTGCATGTTGTAATGCAAATTATTGTGGTATATGGAACTCATACCATAATCTCTCAGGAAAGCAGAAACTGATCCTTTTGGGACCGCCTAAAAAGGCCTAGGGGTGAGGGGTACTCTACTTTGCCCCCTTTTCACGTTCCGAACTATTTTATTTTACTCTCTTCTGTAATTACACAAAATAGCAGCGATAAGATGCATCGGAGACACACAGTGAGAGAAAGGAGGCCGGAGATGAAGAAGAGATGTCAAATACACATTGGAGATAATATAGTGGCAGAAGGGAAGTAAATATGAGTAAACTTACCATGTAACATAAAAATGTTGCACTCTATACTATAACTCTCATTTTATACTACAATCACTTCGCTACAACCTCATAAATTAAAAATAAAAATGAATAATGTCTCAAACAATTTTTGATTTCTAAATATAAATTTATTCTTCAGAATTTTCTAAATTTGAAAGAACTAGTAACATGTCCTCATCAGCAATATCCTCATGAAAAGTCTGCAATGATGATTCTTGTAACTCTATGGTCTCCAAACATTCGATAAATTCGCCATCAACAGATTGATCAAAAAAATCATTCAAGTCATCTCCTCCTTGTGACAATATTTCATTATTGGTGCTGTCAATTTCAATCAATGTAGTGGAATCATTCAAGTCATCTCCTCGTGACAATATTTCATTATTGGTGCTCTCAATTTCAATCAATGTAGTGGAATCATTCAAGTCATCTCCTCCTTGTGACAATATTTCATTATTGGTGCTGTCCATTTCAATCAATCTAATGGAATCATACAAGCCATCTCCTCCTTGTGACAATATTTCATTATTGGTGCTCTCAATTTCAATCAATGTAGTGGAATCATTCAAGTCATCTCCTTGTGACAATATTTCATTCTTGGTGCTGTCCATTTCAATCAATCTAATGGAATCATACAAGTCATGTCCTCCTTGTGACAATATTTCATTATTGGTGCTCTCAATTTCAATCAATGTGTTGGACAATTCAAAAGAAATTGCCACGGTCTCTTCATTGTGAGCCATTTTATTTTGAAATTGCTTGCTGTAAATTGCAGAAAAAAATAATCACTTTCATTTATCGTCTTTAGTAATACATAATATAAAACTAACTTTATCAAGTATTTAGTATAACAGAAGGACTGCAAATAAATAACAGAAAACATTTTTCAAATTATCTTCAAGTGTACAACATAGTTCCCCATACAAATTAACAACTCACCTTTTTAAAAGTAGCAGAAGTGTTAGTACTGTGTAAATCAAACACCAGAAATTCACCACCAAAAATTCCTCACAAATGTACCTCAGACAGTAGTATCACAAAATGGCTGTGGTTTCCTCTCATTTGACATATATACATAACCAATTAACTTTCATCACACACAAATACAAAACCAAAGTAACATTTTAATTGGTTCTAAATTTCAACACTTTCAAATGTGTTTTCCCCATGCAATTTTCCATAGGACATTTACATACGTCTACAGCCTGAATGGCTGAACGGAATTACACCAAACTTGGCAAAATGGTACATCAAACCTAAGAGGTCAGGAAGGATCTACTATGCCCCCTTATGGTCATTTCCCCCTTCGCTTTGGCCTCCTCTTGTCTCTCAATCCTACCGAGGGACAAGATGGCGGCCGCTACGGACTGTTTGGAATGTTGACAGACGCCGGAGAACCAATCAGCTTCGCAAAGCTCCGTAACGCGAAAAGTACGCGAAGCGGAGCGCTGTTACAGATATATATCTTTTTTTCAACGTTAATTTCTCAAAATCCACTGGAGCACATATATTGAGACCTAGCAAAGGCACATCGGGCTACCAGTCCCTAATATTTTGCCAAGTTTCGTGCAAATCCATTCAGCCGTTCGATTATTATTATTTTGTTTTTTTTTTGCCCCGCGGGGCCCTTTTAAAACCTCCACATCAAACCTAGGGGGTCAGCGAGGATCTACTATGCCCCCTTATAGTTATTTCCCCCTTTGTTTTGACCTCCTCTTGTCTCTCGATCCTACCGAGAGACAAGATGGCGGCCGCTACGGACTGTTTGGAATGTTGACAGACGCCGGAGAACCAATCAGCTTCGCTTCACAAAGCTCCGTTGCGCGAAAAGTCCGCGAACCAGAGCGCTAACCGGTCCGCTGTTACAGATATATATCTTTTTTTAAACGTTAATTTCTCAAAATCCACTGGAGCACATATATTGAGACCTACAAAAGGCACATCGGGCTACCAGTCCCTACAATTTTGCCAAGTTTCGTGCAAATCCATTCAGCCGTTCGGGCTAAAAGTGAGGCCAACCGCCCTATGGAAAACTCAATGTTAAAAACACGTTTTGGGACCCCCCTTTTTTCTCGGCCCCCACTGGACGAACCCCCCCCAAATTTTCAAGGGCTGCTCAGAAACAAAATGTGCCATTTTCCTGAAAATTTCAGCCGATTCCGTCCACAAACGCCAAAGTTATTAGACATAGAATTTTCAAAAAACCCATAGAGAAAAAATCCTAACTATATATACCTACTGGCGACCGCCAGTAGGTAATATATATATATATGTGTGTGTGTGTATATCTGAAAGCAGTTTAAATTTGTAATCACAAAGTGCCATGCATCTGTTTAAAAAGGTTGTCACTGAGTCATTACATACTGATATATAGGAAGGTGGTTCATAATAAAGTAAAACTAAATTAAAAAAAATTGTTGACATTTCTGTCTGATTGTTTTTGTGAAGTGTACTTTCCATCAGTAGGCCATTTCAGTGCAGCAAAGTGAATGCCATCTATAAGAATTAAAACTAAAATCAAAACTGTTGTTTTGGCATTTTTGTGTGATTACATTTTTGTTGCTTTTATAAAGCACATATGCAGTCGGCACTGATCAAATGAACACATGGTCAACAAGCTTTGGCAAAGCCGATAGGGCTCGCCTACAAGAGGTTCTGGCTTTGTTAATGCTTTCTAGCCAAGTTTTGCAGCAGCGGGTCTACTGTGCAGCATGGCTGAAAGTGATTTTTTAATAAGTGGTATGATGCGGCCAGCGCAAGCTGTGTCGTAGTAATTTAAAACAAATATATATATATATATATATACTGAAGACTGCTAGGTGTGGTGTTATTATTTTATTGAATTCGGAAGTTAAACTAGAGTCAGATAATTTGTGATCATCCTTGTGCAAAATAATTCTCATTAGGAACTCCCAATGCGTGCTTCTGCCGCACACTCCATGTGAACCGTTGTATAGAAAAGCTACATTTCTCTCTCTGGCAAGCTAAGACAATAGCCAGAAAACTCACTCTCAAACTTTATTTGCCTTTCTAGCTGACATAAACCGGTAAAATTGAGACTAAAAAAATGATTTCCATTTCCAAGCTTTATTTCGACCTTGTAGACCATAAAAGCAGAAACTTAAAATACATACAACACTAAATTGAGCAATAAAAACACCAATGGCCGTTACAAGATGAAGCCATGTGTAGTGAGTGAACACAATTCATAACATTTAAAAAGTTTTACAAATTTTAAAAAGCGAATTAAACATTCATTTCATTTGTTAGTGAGATCAAGACAATAGGAAATGGCAGAGGAACAATTATCATGTGCAGGGGGGAGTTAAAAACGTACGACGCTTGAGCCACATGGAGTGTAGGAAACGGGACACAGCAAAAACAGTTGGGGTGAGTGTCGACTCAAGACTCTAAAAGCCTCCTGTGATTGTCTGTACCCCAGGTTCCTGCATATAGGTAACAACCAGTACCTCCTGGGTACATCATATTCTAGGCAAAAGAAAAAAATATATCCGGGCTACTTTATGCATTTAATCTTGAAAGTTACTTTAGCTGCTTTTCCCATTAAACAGTTTTACATATGCTCATGTTTTGATACTATATTGTGCTGTGTGTTTATTCATAATGTATAATGCTGCAGATATAATCCCTACTGTATCTTTCCTTTATCTGATTACTTCATGCTTGATTCATCTATGCCTCAATTCCATTTATCGTGCATACTGTCAGTAAAGCACTCAGCCACCCAACAATGGGTCTAGCTAGGGCTACGTAAAAAAAAATCCATAACACCAACTTCATTAATTCCTAATATAAATCAGAATCCGCAGTGCTTTGCTTTTATTTATTTGCATGTAAGATACATACATTTCTCCTTTATTTAACACTATGCCAATTATCAAGTGTTTAGTAACGCATGGATTATGCTTTACTAAACAATATTTTCCTGTGTTCACTGTGTTGCATTCACAGACCTTATGCAACATACCTGTACATTTGGTATAGATATTAAACATCTGTTTATACATGTTCACTTTCTTATATGAAGTTAAGATTGTATCTTTGCTTTCACTGTTCAATAGGCCCATTTCCTTTTAAGGGGGATTATTTAGCGTTATGACATCACCTGTTTGACGTCGTTAAGTGAGTTGTCATTTAGAATTGCTTATACTAATTACTCCTTCCACTATTTTATTTAGGACTTATGCCCCGAGAAAAGAACCCTTTACAAATGTGTACATATGTGTAGTGGTTGCATGTTTCTTTAATGAGCAATGGAATTATACTATGTAATAGAACTTTATTGAAGGGTGTTCTGGGATTGTAGAATGTCATGATTCAATTTACTGTTACTTGTATGATCTGCTGCATGCACTTTTATCTCCTGAACTACGAGTCAAATAAATACGTTGTACCAATTCCTGGATGTCATATTATTGATGAAGAGGTCACTACAGATTGGCGACGAGGATGGGATTCGAACCCACGCGTGCATTTCCTGTTAGTTCTACCTTGTGCTGGGAGTGTGCAATGAGTGGACATTTTTCGCGAAGATGTAACAGAAAGAACAAAAAAGAGGTGCGTGTTCGACATAAGAGTAATTGTTCTGCATCAAGGTGGAACAAAGTGGATTCAGGAACCTCTAATGTCTCATCATTTAATCCTTTTTGCGATATTTCTGTGAGTGGAATTATATTACGATTGGTGGTAGATTCGAGTTCACCGTTCACTGTGGTGCCGCAAGAGATGTGGAAAAGTCACTTTGTGGATAAAATAGGAGGGTGGTTAGAAACTGATGATGTTATTGCCGAAAGTTTTACAGGAGGAAGAGTTGATATTCTAGGGTTTAGGACCCTTATGTTTCGTTTTAAGGGAAGGCATGCTATGGGAAAACTGTATGTTACAAGAAATGATCCACCGGTATTAGGGTGGAGGGACTTAAAGTTATTGAACATCAGCCCCTGAAAGTTCTCAGAGATTAGGGTCAAACATTTGTGGCCACTTTTCTCCTTTTCTTCAAATATCCTGGGTATGGGTATTCTGGTTATGAGTATGGATACATTCAGCATTATATCCCTTTGCGGGAAGTTTCGTCCTTTTCTCGTTGTTTTGGTTGCTGGAAGTAGCTCACCTAATTATAATACTAAATAGGGGAAGTTTTATCTTGATCTTCAGCTAGAATAAATAAGATGTCTACAAGTCTACAAGTTTTCGTTCATAATATACAGTGTGTTCCTTGCTTAACAGTAGGCATTCTATGCTGCTTTAGGGATTTACCCAGGACCCAAACTTATGTAGTGTATTGATTCGATATTTTAAGATATTATGCCTGTTTAATTTTTTTTTTTTTGCAAATATTATATGTTGTGTACTGTTTCTAGCAAATTTCCTGGGGTGGTATTAAAAGAAGATGACATAGAGATTATCTTCTGGGGTTAAAATGTTGAACTAAGTTCCAAAAGTAAAATGTTCCAGAAATCTTTTGGACCGATAGAAGTATTAAAACATATTGATATGAGCATAAAAAAATGTATATATTCATAGCAGTACTAAAGCTTAGGCATCGCAAAAGTTATAGTGAACACTTTTCTTAGCTTAGTTGTATAACCAGAGGCTAATTTTGATTCAGAAGACGTGGTAGATAGTGGTAGAGAGTATAATATTTAATTGTTTTTTTGTTTGCAAATCTTAAGGAAGGGGATGTGCAGGGTGTAGCAATTAGTCTTACCTATCGCTTCTTTTACTTCCACGCATGTTTTAGATTCCTTCTGCAGATGAGATACGCTATTCTGGAGTGACAAACTCAGGCAGTTCAGCGTTTGTGAATATTTATTTATTTGTTTATGTTTAGTTTTATAAAGAAGGGGGATGTGTAGTGGTTGCATGTTTCTTTAATGAGCAATGGAATTATACTATGTAATAGAACTTTATTGAAGGGTGTTCTGGGATTGTAGAATGTCATGATTCAATTTACTGTTACTTGTATGATCTGCTGCATGCACTTTTATCTCCTGAACTACGAGTCAAATAAATACGTTGTACCAATTCCTGGATGTCATATTATTGATGAAGAGGTCACTACAATACCCTTTTTCACATCTGGAAGCGAAACACAGCAGCCTGCAGACTTTACACTAAGCCCTCAATTCCAATGCCACCTTAAATTTCGGCCCCTGTGCAAGCACCTGTTTATAGTAAAGTTTTGCAGCGTGAAATGTTTCTGGATTCACATGTCCATTATTGAACCATGCAGTGGTTGGGTAAGGAATGGATTCCTTTAGTCCTTTTTCTCTTTTTATATTTATTTTTGAGGATGTCAGTTTGGTTCCTTGTCCCTCATTGAATGACGTCTGACTTACTTCCCAGAAACCCATACGCCTGCTGCCATTTTAAGATTCTTTTTTCTCCTTTGTGTATGCAAGCACAGCTGAGTGCTCATAGTCGAATTAGGGAGGTTTTCGATCGAAAAGTTTCTAAAAAGCACCAAGGGTCATGGAGTTTTATAACCAATTTACCGAAAATGTCAAAAGAACAGCACAAAAGAAATGAGGAAAAATAAAGATAGGGTTTTTCCAGGAGGGTGTCGACCATGTCGTCAGAGAATAAGAAAGAGGTATGGAGCACACCCCATTTAGATTTTGCTTTAACCGCTTCTACCTATTTGCACAAGGAGGACAGCTAGGACGTAAATGTACCTTTTGCCTCTTGAAGGATCAAAACACAGAGTTGTGTGCCAAGCTTCAACCCAAATCCCTCGTAGCAATGCGAAAAAGGAGGTGGTGGGCACAAGTCACAATCACTGAGGGATCTGGGCTTGTAAAGCGACAACTGCAAAATGCTCTGACGTTGAAGATATTATTGAAGATATTATTGAAGACATTGTCGAGATTGAGAGGGGAAAATCATTAAAACGGACTCGGGCAGCGAAAACCATCAATTAACTCACCAAGGGTGCACCTCGGCCAAGCTGAAATTTTGGGCTGTAAACATGCACAACCAGTCTTGACTACGAAAGCTCTAGCGATCGAAGGCAGGCAGTAGCTGAAATAGACCCACATGTCGAAACCTTAAGAGGAAAAACCTCAGAACCAGACTCAACACCGAAACGTGACTGGGAGTGCAGGAGGTAGAAAGATCTTGGCAAAAGAGAGGGTTTGACTCCAAAGAGGAAGCCTGAGACCGACGAGGTAAAAAGGGAAGGGAGGGGGCAAAATAACCAGTTGAGGCACATTTGAAGGCCCTGATGAAAAGAGAGGGAGGTTGTCTGTTTGAAGACCTACAAAATTCCTCTGACATTGTGGGAAAAGGTTAGTGAACTGCCCCTCAGATCTTGAATGCCTGCTACTCCACAACCGCAGGCAGAGGTAGAATTCTTTGAATATGAACAAAGGATAGAAAAGGGGCAAGTCGAGCAAGAATCCCACCAATAAGTTGCAGGAAGCCCGGAGGTTTAGTAATTATCTCATTGCCATAAAAGGTTAAGCAGCGGTTCAGTGTGAGTGCTTATTAGGAGCCCATTTAAATGTGCTTTCTAATTTACAGGCCCTTCTTTGAATGTACTGTACGGATTTTAGATGTTTCCAAAGCTTGCTAAAAATGCTCTCAGGCAACGTATTCATATGTTGGCCCAGCTTTAGGTGAAATCCAAAATTCACCTTCATCAAAGTGAACGCATTGAGAGTTGCTTTTGCTAAAAATATATTCTGGCTCCAGGGACCAGCATAGAGGTTCCTGCGTCCTCTTGACAACTTAATGAAGGAAGATGATGGATGGTCTGTTTGCTTATCATTATATATTTAGGAATCCCTGAAATAAAATCCACACTTGCTACTTCACTGCTGTCAGCTACCTCGTTTAGTTATTTTTAATTCATTTGCTTCACATGAAAGTAGGTCTTCATAATTCATTTAATTTTTTTCATTTTACCAGCGTTTGAGTACTTTGAAGCAGAAGTCTTTGTTTGCGCGTCTCTCGCAGGCAATGCCTAGCAACACCAGAAAGACTTACATGGCTTCAAAATATGTTTTTTAACACTGTACATGGAATTTCTACTTAAGTTGAGATTTTTCTAGAACACGAGGACTCAAATGGTGCCCTACCTGTTTTGGTTAGGTAGAAGTGAAGAACATCCGGGCTTGACATTAATGCTTGAACACATCAGCTTGGCTCAGAAGTTGGACAGGTGCTTTCCATTTGTGCTCCTCGGACTGGGAGAGGGTGTGAATGAGATAAAAGGATTCCTCCTCCTGATCTGTTTAGAGCTATACGTAAATCAAATCAATTCATCGCTGTGGATACATGAGCTAGACGTCTGACTGTTAAATGGAATGCTGCGTTACCACTAATAACAGAAAAGCTACCGCTTCTCAAAATGTGAAATAGTATTATGATGCTTGATTAAGGGTATGCAGTTGCCTTTTCATGCCCTACCCTAGGCATATTAATTGATACTGTTCAACATAGCAAACTAGCAGGTTAATTGGCAACAACTGTGTTGATTTTAAATGTAGTGGTTTGGGTTCAAAGTTAGTGAAGTGATTGTTTGACTGGCCTGTAGTCAATCTGTCAGTGCCCGAACGACTTGTCTAACGCATTAATGTTTGAGCTTTGTTTATTGGCAGATTGAGGGTCTGCTTTATGGTCTAGTGTTTTTTTTTTACTGTTCTCTATTACCACCAACATTAGCTGATTCAATAAAAAAAAAGCATGCAGTGGCCCTTTATCTTACAAAACACCTATAAAGCTTGTCTTTACAAGTTTAAACTGCCCTGACTTGCTAACGTGGGCCACTTTTTAGGTCTGTCTGTCTGGTTTGGTAACGACATCTTGGGAACATTAAGAAAGTTGACCTAGGAATGCATTCCACCCGTTGCTTACCATTGACTTTGTGGTTTGTAACTCACATTTTCTGGGTTTTTGCTGGCTTTGTTTGCATTAGGCTGTCCAGCTCGAGTTCCTCCCTCCTGTTGCCTGAATCGTATTTACTGTATTCTTCCACAAACTCACTTTCTGTAAACAGGACTTTAAATCTTGTCACATTTGCTGTGCATTCAAAGAAGAACGTCAAATGTCAAGCTGTATCTTCCAGGGAGCTTAGTGTTTATCTTTCTCTGACTTCAAAGAGAGAGGAATCATGTTACAATCATGCTGGCTTCTGGTGCCTGGGTGAGGAAGGCTGTATTATATTTGTTAGAACCTGGGGTAGCCTGGCTTGGGCAAGACATATACTTCAGAGGCACAGTGTTAAGGTTGCAGACCACCCAGAAGTAAAACCACGCAATAGCACACAAAAGAAAACGCTACACCAAAAATGTATGAAAATAAGCACTGCTTTATAAAAATAATATATATATTTGTCTTGGCTCTTTTCACTTTTAGAATACACAGTTAAATTACCATTCAGGTTGTGTGGAATATAGCAGGAATACTTTTCATTTCTAGGACATAAAAACAACCAACATTTATAAAATAGATAAGTCACTTAGACATTTGGCAAATAACCCTTACTCTTCTACAACTCCTTTATGCAATGACTGTATTCAGCTTACTTTATATTACCTTTGAGCACAGTATTACTTTAAGATTTGGCAATAACAGCTCTTAATCAGATCAAAGCAACACTTTCATTTGCAGGGAAACATTACAGGTCTTCTACTATTTATTTGAATGAAATGGGGGTAAACCCACTTAACTTAGCATTTAGTTAAGCCCCAAAAGTAGTTGCAGGGGGCTAACATATAGCGCACTATACTTATTTCCCACAGTGCCTTTAACCTCCTCCTTCCAGCACACAGTTATTAAGAGTTTCCTAAAGTTCCTCTCCACTGTAGGCTGCACAACTGTGGAACTGATTAGTGCATAAGTTATTCTCAATCTAAGCACACGCGTCACTCTCCCCTTCCAGAACACCTCCTTACTTGTTTATACCAGGCAGTGATATTCTGTTGTATCAGAGGATGAGGGAGGGGCAGTGGTTAGGACACAAAAGAGCCACGTGCTGGCGAGTTATGCTAGCCTCTAGGGCCTCTCAGCTCTCCTCCGTGTAATACCACCACTATAGAGGCAGAGTGCTTCAGGACTCTCCTCCCGCTTTTGAGCCTCTAAACTCCCCCTTCCCGCTCGCGCCCGCCTCACTGTATGGCGCTCGAGCAGGGGGGAGAGAAGCTCCGGTGTACAGCTACCGCCGAGGGACTCCCGGCGCTCCTCCTCACATTAACATGGGACGCGCTGATCCTCCGGTCATGCGCGAGGGGCTCCTTCTCACTCTAGCAGGGTCGCGCTGATCCTAGGGACATGCGCGGAGCGCTCCTCGCTCCTCAGCTGCCGCTCCCGCCTTCAATGATCCAGCTCCGCCTCACGGAGCCTGACAGCGCCACTGGGCATGCGCGAGGGATAAGTGTCTCACCGCCTGAGACCGCGCTGTTTATCCGACGCTGCTCTCCCACTCGGCAATTGTTAAGGGCTTCCCCTAGTCCGCTCCTCACCTCAGGGCACTCAATTACACCTTCACAACGGCGTCGCTCGCCCAGTACCAGATTGGGGGTGTGGAAGGGCGGAACAGCCCGTTTTCTCCTGGCTTCTACTCTCCTCAGTGGCGCTCCACCACGGCAGGTGAGAGGTGACGCTCCAGGGAATCAGGGACAAGGGGGACAGTCCAGCACAATTACCAGTCTCTGGACAGAGGCTGAAGATAAGCACACTTTTCACAAGTCCCTCCAACTGGGCAGAGGACTGCGCTCCGCAGCGCTGCAGTCTCCTTCTCCTATAGACTTCCCCTCTATTCTTTAGAAAAGGGCAAGCTAGGCGCCCAGGGTCTCCAGTAACTTCCCACAGCGGGGCCAAGACAAGTAACCAACAGGGGAATAGTGGGTTAGACCAATAAGGCAGCTTCCCAGTCCAGGAGGTCAACCCTAAGTCTATCCTCTTCCCACCCTCAGCTACCACCTGTCCTCCAGCTGACTTCCACAGGTAGACAAAATGGCTGCCCCGCATTCCGCCTTTTATAGGCTGCCCTTCAATGGTCCAGCATGGACCAGAAGGTTCTGGAATGCCCTATGTTAAGCTATGGCCAAGTTCTAGGTGCGACAGTTGGGGCAGTTGGAAGCCACCATTTTGTGTGGTTCCAACTTTCCTGTCAGAACAGGCCTCTGGGCCTGAGGTAAAAGACTATGGGGGGAAAAAGAACACCTATCCCCTTGACCAACACCTAAAAAAGTAGTAGACACAAAAAATATTAAGGATATGGGGGGCAAAAAGGGGACAAAATAAATAATAATGAGGAGGGACTGCGCAAAAAATCCAGACAGGTCTAACAATATTGTTTTTCTAGCAGACAACGAAATTAAATGTCTGTAAATGGACTGTGCTGCTGATCAAATCAATAGATTGGGTGATGACATTTCCACACATTGTTTTTGCTCTGTATAGTTTTATCAGTCAACCTTTGAGTGCAAATCCAAGATCCAGTTGCAAATCAAAGATCTTAATCATGTCTTATTTGTATGTTCAAAACTGCAAAGTGCCAGGCGAGTGTTTTTAAAACCAGTATTTATCAAATTTAATATTCACTCTGCTCAGGATGCATGTTCTCTGGTTTTGTCTCCCCCGAATGAAATGGTTTGTTTTAAGATATACCAATTTTTTAGAACATTTTTTGCCTATTTATTAGAATTTTGTCTAACAGTAGTACTCTGGTTTCGATTTAATATCAACTGGTTGGCTATTTAATTGTTTCATGTATTCATTACATCATTTGCACATTACTTAGTATGTATACAAGAAATTTTATTGGCCGGTTATGTGATTGTTTTACGTATTATAGCATTATTTGCACATTTCACATTACGTTTGATATCATGTTATAGTAATGTATAAGGAAGGAATTTTGTACTGTATGCAATGTTTGTCTTTTTAAATTGTTAGTGTGTTTGTGGACCTCCGTTGGAGTTCCAAAACAAAATAAATAAATAAATTGAATTGAGTGCAGATGTGAAGGTCATTTCAGTTGAAGGTGTGTTGTCTGTATGACAGAACTCTACCATACCATGCGTACTCCTCGCTACCTCACTCAACTCTACTTTGCACTACTCCACACTACGCCACTCCACATGCGTCACTGCATTCTTATCTACACAACTCCACTCTATACCTCTCTACTCTACACCACTCCGCTCTTCGCCACTTGATTCTACCCCATACTACTCTACTATGCGCCACTGCACTTTTCACCACTGCGCTCTGCACAACTCCACAACACCCTATTCTGTAACACTGCACTCTATGCCACCACATTCTATGGCAATGCACTCCACTATGTACCTTTCTACTGTACATCAGAAAACAACGAGAGAGTAAGGGTATAAATATTCACTCTTACACCCCTTACCAGATTTATAGTAAACAACAGAAGAGTGAAGAAATTGGAGAGGAAGAAATAACAAAAACAGACACAAAAAGTGAAGGGATGAGACAGTACAATTTAAGAACCCTCACTCACCAACCTAGTGGTGACATGCTTCATCACTGGGTTCCCACCGGAAAGACCTAGTGTCTTTCCAGTGTGCTTCAACGCCTGCTTACAGCGGAGCTGGTTCTTGTGTGTGTTGAGGGTGTATTCTGGCCGAATTTAGCTAGGTGAGTGCAAAAAAAGGAGGGGTTTAAAAAGTGCCAAATCGTGACTTTCAACAACTTTATTAATAGTCCGGTTTGCACTGGTTAAAAACAGATTTAAATGGACCCAAAGGAATGGTCTCAAATGTTAAAGACCCCTAGTCCATAGTGAAAAACAAGGTTAGGTCGACATGTTTCTGCTTTCTTTGAGCCCAAGTCGCTCAGCTTTCATCAGGACCATATAATGTGATCCTCCGGTGGTGTACACGCACTAAGGTGCACCCTGCCGTGAGGAATTTGTATGAAAAGACAAAAAAGAGAAACATTTTTCTTTATTTTTTGGTATATAATATACTTACGGCTATTAAGCCGTTCGAGACAACTACAGCAATTTTGCTGGAGTCGGATACCTGTAGGAAGAAACGTTTCCAAGGTTAGAGTGAAACAATCTTAGCTCATATGGTACAATCCCACATAATACCACTCAAACCCTTCACCTATTCGGAAAACACCTATGTGGTGAATTAATCAGTAGAATGGCTAATCCCAATGGCGCGAGTGAAACAAGCTCATGTTACAAACTGCTCGGCCTTCTGTGAATTAGTACACTGTGTCCTGCCTCCAAAATCATGTGGCTAGACATAGTATCCAACTGTTATTTAACTTAACAGCGTGGAACTATCTTAGTAAACAAACAACAACAAGCTTAAAATGCACTTTGGGTGATTTACACGGAAAGAAGGAGTCTCAGAAAAGCTCCATAGGAAAGGACAGAATCAAATAAATGGAAGACAGGGAGGTCACTGTCTAAACTCACGAGAGGAGCGTCAGTGCTAGTCCTCATGGGCGAACGCGGTGGGGGGTTTTCTTCACGCCGCTTGTCTAAAGATAAACAGCCAAAAGGGACAACTAACTTAAAAACAAATACAATGTTCGCGTCTTAGCGCGAAGGGCCGAGTTAGTACTGCGGTGTCTCCTCAAGAGTTCTCAAAAGGGGTTCTCACTTACATTTCAGCAGGCGACTCCCCGCAGCGTACCTATACGAACACCACCGCGGCCCGGTCTAAACGCCGAGTTGACGGCGCTGCTTGTAAACATACTTCCGCATGGGCATGTGACCGCATCACGTGATCACGCTGTGCTGTTAAAGGGCCAGTTCTATTTTTTCCTTTAACTGTGTTGGTATGATACGTCTAATAAGCGTTCATAGAGTCTTGGCACCCATAGGGATTTAAATATGAAAAATGCCATAAATCCCTAGTGCGGCTCCAAAAAGTGACGCGTGTTACAAAAGCATTTGTCTAATGTAAAAACGAAGTCATTTTCCTTTTGCAAAAGACGAAGGAAAACTTATGTGAAAAACAGGGGATACAAAGGTAGACGCCCACGGGGGCGTCCCCAAAGGGACTAAACAATGCTGGCAGTGACTATGTCCATGACGTGAAATATCTAAAATTGCCCAACCATTATCTGGGTGACTGCCTAATTGGAATGGAATGTTTTTTGCAGACAAGTTTATGAATATTATTACTCATGAGGTGTTTATTTTATATATACATAAAGCTTTTTAAGAGTAGATATACATGAAACGTCTCAATGTCTCACAATGAGGAGCCAAAGGGGAGGTGACAAAATCAGTAGAAAATTGAGTGGTTCTACCCATGGTGAGAATCTCATCAGTGAAAAGGTCTAGTTATTGCTGAACAGTAATTCAAGCTGTATTAACGACGTAATATCGATCCCCAAGCGATATCATCGTTAAGACCTGTGCGGTGGCTTGACAAACGGTAGATCCATCGCTGTTCCTTCTCAAATAGAGTCTTTTCATCACCAGAAACCTGTTCCACGATAGTCCAACGCATGTCGTTCGGTGTGTGATTTCTTTCTATGAAATGATTGGTCAGCTTGGTGGCATTTCTTTTGCAACGAATGCTGCTTCGGTGTTCACAAATCCTCAGTTTAACACGCCTTGTAGTCATGCCAACGTAATTGAGGCCGCAGGTGCAGGTGATCAAGTACACGACGTTACAAGTATTACAGTTGGTATGACTCCGTTGCTCCCACTGCTTTCCAGGTTCCAAGTTAAGAAATTTAGTGTGGGTGGTTAAGTGGCAAATGCTACAGTCGCCACATGGAAAATGTCCCGTCACTGGTGGTAGTCTCCAGGCGGAGAGTACTGTAGAGTCCAGGCTTTTCTGTTTCAACATTGGGCGAGTGTGGACTAGTGAATCTTTTAAACTAGTCGCTCTCTTATAAGAAAAGAGAGGCTTCTCCCAGTTTAGTTGGTTGCTCGTCACAATTTTCCAGTTCTTCTGGATGCTGCGACTGACCACGTTGGACAGACTATTATACGTGGTCACGCAGGTCAAAGGAACCACATCTTGGATGTCTTTAGGGTATGCAGGAGGGCATCTCTATTCTGGTTGAGTGCCCTCTTGCGGCTTTTGTAAAGTATTCTCCTCGGGTAGCCACGTTCCTCCAACTTAGCCGTCAATTCATCTGCTTGTTTTTTAAAATTGTTCAGCTCACTGCAGTTACGTCTTATTCGGAGGTATTGTCCGTAAGGGAGATTCTCCCTTAACGGGCGAGGATGAAAGCTACTGAACAGTAACAAATTGTTCTTCGAAGTAGGTTTATAGTAGGTTTGGGTATGTAGAAAATGTTCCTTTTTATCAATTCTGACATCCAGGAAGGTGATACTTTCTCTGGCAACTTCATGTGTGAACCTCAAATGAGGATCACATGTGTTCAGCCAATTGAAGAAAGGAGGTAGAGAAATTTCATCTCCCTTCCATAGCAGCAAAACGTCGTCGATGTAGCGTTGCCACAGGATAATGTTGGAAAAAAATGGGTTGGTGGAGGCCAGAATATGTTTTCTTTCGAAATTGTAGACGTACAGTCCCGCTACCGAAGGGGCAAAGGTACTGCCCATAGATGTCCCCGTTGTTTGAAGGAATATTTGATTCTCGTACTCAAAATAATTCCTTTTCAGGGCTAGTGCTGCACAATCTACCACAAAGCCTCTTGGTACTTTGAAATCCCACGGAGCTTGGTCGAGAGCTTCGGCCACTACTTTGATGGTATCGTCCTGCGGTATGCAGGTATAAAGGCTCTCGATGTCTAAGGTGACTAGAAGTGTCGGTTCATCAATTAGCTCAATGGTTTTCAGCATAGCTAGAAGGCTTTTGGTGTCCTTAATGTAGGTCTCAGTCGATTGTATCAATGGCTTTAGAAAGAAATCACAATATTGCGAGAGTGGTTCTAGTAATGAACCGATCCCGGAAACGATCGGGCGCCCAGGTGGAGGCAAGATATTCTTGTGGGTTTTTGGCAGCGTATAAAAATATGGTACTCTGCCTGCTGATGACGTCAGGAAATCGGCTTCACGTTTCGATAGCCACCCATCTGATTCTGCTGTGGAAACCAGTTCTAAAATCTCATCACGGAGACTTTCAGTGGGATCCTCTCTCAGAATAGTGTAGTTGGTAGTGTTATTAAGTAACCGTCTGCATTCATTATCATAGGCTTGTTTATCCTGCACCACTATGCCTCCGCCCTTGTCGGCACTCTTAATCACAATAGTATTGTTTTGCTTTAGTGATTGTATTGCCTGATATTCCACCGCTCTCAAGTTTTTAAAGACAGGTGGGCTGGACAGCGCTTCAACCTCATGTAACACAGCCTGCTCGAAGGCTATCACTTCAGGTGGTACAAGATGAGTCGGAGGAGTGAAATTAGATTCGAGTCTGAAAGGGGTATCGCTTTTACTAACTTCAATCAGTTCGGTGGTATTGTTTTTCTCGAAGAAACTCTTCAGTCTTAGTTTCCTGAAGAAATCATTGAGCTCACACAGTAGCTTGAACTTGTCAAATTTTGGAGTAGGGATAAACCCAAGGCCTTTTTCCAAAACAGCTTTCTCAGCGTCATTCAAATTATAAGAGGACAGGTTTGTTACCAGACTCACTTGTTGCTTGGGCCTGCTCTCTGTTCCCCCGTTTTGCTTCTGGTATTGTCCCCTACTGCTTCTGGCTGCTCCCAGTGAACCTGGTTCTGTCCCTTGTATCTCCCCCTGCCTCGTTGGCCCTGATCTAAAAAAGGCTGCCGGTAGCTGTTCTGTTGGAATGGTGGCGGGACAAAATGGGGGTTCCATCCCATCATTGGTGGCATAGGCGGTGGAAAGGGAGTATTGTGGTAGGGTATTGGTCCTGGGTGTTGGTAGTATTGCGGCCAGGGTTGATACGTGGGGGTCGCCTGATTACCTCGACCTCGCCCACGTCCCCTTCCTCTATTGCCTCTTTTTGTACTTCCCCCGCTTGAGTTACTCGCATTTGAATCTCCTGAAGAGTCGGAATTGTAGTCCGTTGATGTAGGCTGGACATAATCTGGGCTAGAATAGGGATAGACTCGAGTATAGGACCAGCGTTTGAGATCTTTTTGCAATTTTTGCGCTTTAGATTGTGTAAGATTTTCCTTATACTCGTTCTGTTCCTTATTCAGCTCTTCCAACTTCTTTTTAAAGCCTGTCAGTGTCGCCTTAAAATGTGATTCAGTTTTTGGGATTTCTAATAGCAGGGTCTCAGAAAGTCGTAACGCTGTTTTTATGATCAGGATCCCCCAATCTCTTGTGCAGTGCCATGCTATCTGCGCCCATTCCTTACGGAACAACGCATCATCCAGAAAAATTTTGGGAGCATTTGTTACAAGTAGCCCTTTAGGTGCTGCATTATTGTTGAGGTACTCCTTGATCATAGTGCCGTGTAGTATGGCCCTTATACGACTCCTTTTGAGTTCCCCTAGTTTGTCCCAATCCTCTGTCTGGGAGATAGTCTGTGCCAGCAATGTATCTGA
The DNA here is from genome assembly GCF_964261635.1 of Lissotriton helveticus. Classification (NCBI taxonomy): domain Eukaryota; kingdom Metazoa; phylum Chordata; class Amphibia; order Caudata; family Salamandridae; genus Lissotriton; species Lissotriton helveticus. Next base: position 958,715,839 of record NC_136063.1, read on the forward strand.
AAAAAGGGAACTATCCCCTAGTAAAGCATCAACCTCCTCCTTTGAGAACGACAGCCCTATGTCTTCCATTGTCCTAGAGCTATAGATGAAAAAATATCCTTTAAGGAGAGGAAAGAAAAAGTGCACAACTTGTTGTTATTTAAACTCTCGCACCTGCGCGCTGCCCAAATCATCAGAAAACAACGAGAGAGTAAGGGTATAAATATTCACTCTTACACCCCTTACCAGATTTATAGTAAACAACAGAAGAGTGAAGAAATTGGAGAAGAAGAAATAACAAAAACAGACACAAAAAGTGAAGGGATGAGACAGTACAATTTAAGAACCCTCACTCACCAACCTAGTGGTGACATGCTTCATCACTGGGTTCCCACCGGAAAGACCTAGTGTCTTTCCAGTGTGCTTCAACGCCTGCTTACAGCGGAGCTGGTTCTTGTGTGTGTTGAGGGTGAATTCTGGCCGAATTTAGCTAGGTGAGTGCAAAAAAAGGAGGGGTTTAAAAAGTGCAAAATCGTGACTTTCAACAACTTTATTAATAGTCCGGTTTGCACTGGTTAAAAACAGATTTAAATGGACCCAAAGGAATGGTCTCAAATGTTAAAGACCCCTAGTCCATAGTGAAAAACAAGGTTAGGTCGACATGTTTCTGCTTTCTTTGAGCCCAAGTCGCTCAGCTTTCATCAGGACCATATAATGTGATCCTCCGGTGGTGTACACGCACTAAGGTGCACCCTGCCGTGAGGAATTTGTATGAAAAGACAAAAAAGAGAAAAAAAATTCTTTATTTTTTGGTATATAATATACTTACGGCTATTAAGCCGTTCGAGACAACTACAGCAATTTTGCTGGAGTCGGATACCTGTAGGAAGAAACGTTTCCAAGGTTAGAGTGAAACAATCTTAGCTCATATGGTACAATCCCACATAATACCACTCAAACCCTTCACCTATTCGGAAAACACCTATGTGGTGAATTAATCAGTAGAATGGCTAATCCCAATGGCGCGAGTGAAACAAGCTCATGTTACAAACTGCTCGGCCTTCTGTGAATTAGTACACTGTGTCCTGCCTCCAAAATCATGTGGCTAGACATAGTATCCAACTGTTATTTAACTCAACAGCGTGGAACTATCTTAGTAAACAAACAACAACAAGCTTAAAATGCACTTTGGGTGATTTACACGGAAAGAAGGAGTCTCAGAAAAGCTCCATAGGAAAGGACAGAATCAAATAAATGGAAGACAGGGAGGTCACTGTCTAAACTCACGAGAGGAGCGTCAGTGCTAGTCCTCATGGGCGAACGCGGTGGGGGGTTTTCTTCACGCCGCTTGTCTAAAGATAAACAGCCAAAAGGGACAACTAACTTAAAAACAAATACAATGTTCGCGTCTTAGCGCGAAGGGCCGAGTTAGTACTGCGGTGTCTCCTCAAGAGTTCTCAAAAGGGGTTCTCACTTACATTTCAGCAGGCGACTCTCTTATAGACTCTTCTTATAAGAGAGCGACTAGTTTAAAAGATTCACTAGTCCACACTCGCCCAATGTTGAAACAGAAAAGCCTGGACTCTACAGTACTCTCCGCCTGGAGACTACCACCAGTGACGGGACATTTTCCATGTGGCGACTGTAGCATTTGCCACTTAACCACCCACACTAAATTTCTTAACTTGGAACCTGGAAAGCAGTGGGAGCAACGGAGTCATACCAACTGTAATACTTGTAACGTCGTGTACTTGATCACCTGCACCTGCGGCCTCAATTACGTTGGCATGACTACAAGGCGTGTTAAACTGAGGATTTGTGAACACCGAAGCAGCATTCGTTGCAAAAGAAATGCCACCAAGCTGACCAATCATTTCATAGAAAGAAATCACACACCGAACGACATGCGTTGGACTATCGTGGAACAGGTTTCTGGTGATGAAAAGACTCTATTTGAGAAGGAACAGCGATGGATCTACCGTTTGTCAAGCCACCGCACAGGTCTTAACGATGATATCGCTTGGGGATCGATATTACGTCGTTAATACAGCTTGAATTACTGTTCAGCAATAACTAGACCTTTTCACTGATGAGATTCTCACCATGGGTAGAACCACTCAATTTTCTACTGATTTTGTCACCTCCCCTTTGGCTCCTCATTGTGAGACATTGAGACGTTTCATGTATATCTACTCTTAAAAAGCTTTATGTATATATAAAATAAACACCTCATGAGTAATAATATTCATAAACTTGTCTGCAAAAAACATTCCATTCCAATTAGGCAGTCACCCAGATAATGGTTGGGCAATTTTAGATATTCCACGTCATGGACATAGTCACTGCCAGCATTGTTTAGTCCCTTTGGGGACGCCCCCGTGGGCGTCTACCTTTGTATCCCCTGTTTTTCACATAAGTTTTCCTTCGTCTTTTGCAAAAGGAAAATGACTTCGTTTTTACATTAGACAAATGCTTTTGTAACACGCGTCACTTTTTGGAGCCGCACTAGGGATTTATGGCATTTTTCATATTTAAATCCCTATGGGTGCCAAGACTCTATGAACGCTTATTAGACGTATCATACCAACACAGTTAAAGGAAAAAATAGAACTGGCCCTTTAACAGCACAGCGTGATCACGTGATGCGGTCACATGCCCATGCGGAAGTATGTTTACAAGCAGCGCCGTCAACTCGGCGTTTAGACCGGGCCGCGGTGGTGTTCGTATAAGTACGCTGCGGGGAGTCGCCTGCTGAAATGTAAGTGAGAACCCCTTTTGAGAACTCTTGAGGAGACACCGCAGTACTAACTCGGCCCTTCGCGCTAAGACGCGAACATTGTATTTGTTTTTAAGTTAGTTGTCCCTTTTGGCTGTTTATCTTTAGACAAGCGGCGTGAAGAAAACCCCCCACTGCGTTCGCCCATGAGGACTAGCACTGACGCTCCTCTCGTGAGTTTAGACAGTGACCTCCCTGTCTTCCATTTATTTGATTCTGTCCTTTCCTATGGAGCTTTTCTGAGACTCCTTCTTTCCGTGTAAATCACCCAAAGTGCATTTTAAGCTTGTTGTTGTTTGTTTACTAAGATAGTTCCACGCTGTTAAGTTAAATAACAGTTGGATACTATGTCTAGCCACATGATTTTGGAGGCAGGACACAGTGTACTAATTCACAGAAGGCCGAGCAGTTTGTAACATGAGCTTGTTTCACTCGCGCCATTGGGATTAGCCATTCTACTGATTAATTCACCACATAGGTGTTTTCCGAATAGGTGAAGGGTTTGAGTGGTATTATGTGGGATTGTACCATATGAGCTAAGATTGTTTCACTCTAACCTTGGAAACGTTTCTTCCTACAGGTATCCGACTCCAGCAAAATTGCTGTAGTTGTCTCGAACGGCTTAATAGCCGTAAGTATATTATATACCAAAAAATAAAGAATTTTTTTTCTCTTTTTTGTCTTTTCATACAAATTCCTCACGGCAGGGTGCACCTTAGTGCGTGTACACCACCGGAGGATCACATTATATGGTCCTGATGAAAGCTGAGCGACTTGGGCTCAAAGAAAGCAGAAACATGTCGACCTAACCTTGTTTTTCACTATGGACTAGGGGTCTTTAACATTTGAGACCATTCCTTTGGGTCCATTTAAATCTGTTTTTAACCAGTGCAAACCGGACTATTAATAAAGTTGTTGAAAGTCACGATTTTGCACTTTTTAAACCCCTCCTTTTTTTGCACTCACCTAGCTAAATTCGGCCAGAATACACCCTCAACACACACAAGAACCAGCTCCGCTGTAAGCAGGCGTTGAAGCACACTGGAAAGACACTAGGTCTTTCCGGTGGGAACCCAGTGATGAAGCATGTCACCACTAGGTTGGTGAGTGAGGGTTCTTAAATTGTACTGTCTCATCCCTTCACTTTTTGTGTCTGTTTTTGTTATTTCTTCCTCTCCAATTTCTTCACTCTTCTGTTGTTTACTATAAATCTGGTAAGGGGTGTAAGAGTGAATATTTATACCCTTACTCTCTCGTTGTTTTCTGATGATTTGGGCAGCGCGCAGCTGCGAGAGTTTAAATAACAACAAGTTGTGCACTTTTTCTTTCCTTTCCTTAAAGGATATTTTTTCATCTATAGCTCTAGGACAATGGAAGACATAGGGCTGTCGTTCTCAAAGGAGGAGGTTGATGCTTTACTAGGGGATAGTTCCCTTTTTTCAGATACATTGCTGGCACAGACTATCTCCCAGACAGAGGATTGGGACAAACTAGGGGAACTCAAAAGGAGTCGTATAAGGGCCATACTACACGGCACTATGATCAAGGAGTACCTCAACAATAATGCAGCACCTAAAGGGCTACTTGTAAAAAATGCTCCCAGAATTTTTCTGGATGATGCGTTGTTCCGTAAGGAATGGGCGCAGATAGCATGGCACTGCACAAGAGATTGGGGGATCCTGATCATAAAAACAGCGTTACGACTTTCTGAGACCCTGCTATTAGAAATCCAAACAACTGAATCACATTTTAAGGCGACACTGACAGGCTTTAAAAAGAAGTTGGAAGAGCTGAATAAGGAACAGAACGAGTATAAGGAAAATCTTACACAATCTAAAGCGCAAAAATTGCAAAAAGATCTCAAACGCTGGTCCTATACTCGAGTCTATCCCTATTCTAGCCCAGATTATGTCCAGCCTACATCAACGGACTACAATTCCGACTCTTCAGGAGATTCAAATGCGAGTAACTCAAGCGGGGGAAGTACAAAAAGAGGCAATAGAGGAAGGGGACGTGGGGGAGGTCGAGGTAATCAGGCGACCCCCACGTATCAACCCTGGCCGCAATACTACCAACACCCAGGACCAATACCCTACCACAATACTCCCTTTCCACCGCCTATGCCACCAATGATGGGATGGAACCCCCATTTTGTCCCGCCACCATTCCAACAGAACAGCTACCGGCAGCCTTTTTTAGATCAGGGCCAACGAGGCAGGGGGAGATACAAGGGACAGAACCAGGTTCACTGGGAGCAGCCAGAAGCAGTAGGGGACAATACCAGAAGCAAAACGGGGGAACAGAGAGCAGGCCCAAGCAACAAGTGAGTCTGGTAACAAACCTGTCCTCTTATAATTTGAATGACGCTGAGAAAGCTGTTTTGGAAAAAGGCCTTGGGTTTATCCCTACTCCAAAATTTGACAAGTTCAAGCTACTGTGTGAGCTCAATGATTTCTTCAGGAAACTAAGACTGAAGAGTTTCTTCGAGAAAAACAATACCACCGAACTGATTGAAGTTAGTAAAAGCGATACCCCTTTCAGACTCGAATCTAATTTCACTCCTCCGACTCATCTTGTACCACCTGAAGTGATAGCCTTCGAGCAGGCTGTGTTACATGAGGTTGAAGCGCTGTCCAGCCCACCTGTCTTTAAAAACTTGAGCGGTGGAATATCAGGCAATACAATCACTAAAGCAAAACAATACTATTGTGATTAAGAGTGCCGACAAGGGCGGAGGCATAGTGGTGCAGGATAAACAAGCCTATGATAATGAATGCAGACGGTTACTTAATAACACTACCAACTACACTATTCTGAGAGAGGATCCCACTGAAAGTCTCCGTGATGAGATTTTAGAACTGGTTTCCACAGCAGAATCAGATGGGTGGCTATCGAAACGTGAAGCCGATTTCCTGACGTCATCAGCAGGCAGAGTACCATATTTTTATACGCTGCCAAAAACCCACAAGAATATCTTGCCTCCACCTGGGCGCCCGATCGTTTCCGGGATCGGTTCATTACTAGAACCACTCTCGCAATATTGTGATTTCTTTCTAAAGCCATTGATACAATCGACTGAGACCTACATTAAGGACACCAAAAGCCTTCTAGCTATGCTGAAAACCATTGAGCTAATTGATGAACCGACACTTCTAGTCACCTTAGACATCGAGAGCCTTTATACCTGCATACCGCAGGACGATACCATCAAAGTAGTGGCCGAAGCTCTCGACCAAGCTCCGTGGGATTTCAAAGTACCAAGAGGCTTTGTGGTAGATTGTGCAGCACTAGCCCTGAAAAGGAATTATTTTGAGTACGAGAATCAAATATTCCTTCAAACAACGGGGACATCTATGGGCAGTACCTTTGCCCCTTCGGTAGCGGGACTGTACGTCTACAATTTCGAAAGAAAACATATTCTGGCCTCCACCAACCCATTTTTTTCCAACATTATCCTGTGGCAACGCTACATCGACGACGTTTTGCTGCTATGGAAGGGAGATGAAATTTCTCTACCTCCTTTCTTCAATTGGCTGAACACATGTGATCCTCATTTGAGGTTCACACATGAAGTTGCCAGAGAAAGTATCACCTTCCTGGATGTCAGAATTGATAAAAAGGAACATTTTCTACATACCCAAACCTACTATAAACCTACTTCGAAGAACAATTTGTTACTGTTCAGTAGCTTTCATCCTCGCCCGTTAAGGGAGAATCTCCCTTACGGACAATACCTCCGAATAAGACGTAACTGCAGTGAGCTGAACAATTTTAAAAAACAAGCAGATGAATTGACGGCTAAGTTGGAGGAACGTGGCTACCCGAGGAGAATACTTTACAAAAGCCGCAAGAGGGCACTCAACCAGAATAGAGATGCCCTCCTGGATACATACCCTAAAGACATCCAAGATGTGGTTCCTTTGACCTGCGTGACCACGTATAATAGTCTGTCCAACGTGGTCAGTCGCAGCATCCAGAAGAACTGGAAAATTGTGACGAGCAACCAACTAAACTGGGAGAAGCCTCTCTTTTCTTATAAGAGAGCGACTAGTTTAAAAGATTCACTAGTCCACACTCGCCCAATGTTGAAACAGAAAAGCCTGGACTCTACAGTACTCTCCGCCTGGAGACTACCACCAGTGACGGGACATTTTCCATGTGGCGACTGTAGCATTTGCCACTTAACCACCCACACTAAATTTCTTAACTTGGAACCTGGAAAGCAGTGGGAGCAACGGAGTCATACCAACTGTAATACTTGTAACGTCGTGTACTTGATCACCTGCACCTGCGGCCTCAATTACGTTGGCATGACTACAAGGCGTGTTAAACTGAGGATTTGTGAACACCGAAGCAGCATTCGTTGCAAAAGAAATGCCACCAAGCTGACCAATCATTTCATAGAAAGAAATCACACACCGAACGACATGCGTTGGACTATCGTGGAACAGGTTTCTGGTGATGAAAAGACTCTATTTGAGAAGGAACAGCGATGGATCTACCGTTTGTCAAGCCACCGCACAGGTCTTAACGATGATATCGCTTGGGGATCGATATTACGTCGTTAATACAGCTTGAATTACTGTTCAGCAATAACTAGACCTTTTCACTGATGAGATTCTCACCATGGGTAGAACCACTCAATTTTCTACTGATTTTGTCACCTCCCCTTTGGCTCCTCATTGTGAGACATTGAGACGTTTCATGTATATCTACTCTTAAAAAGCTTTATGTATATATAAAATAAACACCTCATGAGTAATAATATTCATAAACTTGTCTGCAAAAAACATTCCATTCCAATTAGGCAGTCACCCAGATAATGGTTGGGCAATTTTAGATATTTCACGTCATGGACATAGTCACTGCCAGCATTGTTTAGTCCCTTTGGGGACGCCCCCGTGGGAGTCTACCTTTGTATCCCCTGTTTTTCACATAAGTTTTCCTTCGTCTTTTGCAAAAGGAAAATGACTTCGTTTTTACATTAGACAAATGCTTTTGTAACACGCGTCACTTTTTGGAGCCGCACTAGGGATTTATGGCATTTTTCATATTTAAATCCCTATGGGTGCCAAGACTCTATGAACGCTTATTAGACGTATCATACCAACACAGTTAAAGGAAAAAATAGAACTGGCCCTTTAACAGCACAGCGTGATCACGTGATGCGGTCACATGCCCATGCGGAAGTATGTTTACAAGCAGCGCCGTCAACTCGGCGTTTAGACCGGGCCGCGGTGGTGTCCGTATAGGTACGCTGCGGGGAGTCGCCTGCTGAAATGTAAGTGAGAACCCCTTTTGAGAACTCTTGAGGAGACACCGCAGTACTAACTCGGCCCTTCGCGCTAAGACGGGAACATTGTATTTGTTTTTAAGTTAGTTGTCCCTTTTGGCTGTTTATCTTTAGACAAGCGGCGTGAAGAAAACCCCCCACCGCGTTCGCCCATGAGGACTAGCACTGACGCTCCTCTCGTGAGTTTAGACAGTGACCTCCCTGTCTTCCATTTATTTGATTCTGTCCTTTCCTATGGAGCTTTTCTGAGACTCCTTCTTTCCGTGTAAATCACCCAAAGTGCATTTTAAGCTTGTTGTTGTTTTTTTACTAAGATAGTTCCACGCTGTTAAGTTAAATAACAGTTGGATACTATGTCTAGCCACATGATTTTGGAGGCAGGACACAGTGTACTAATTCACAGAAGGCCGAGCAGTTTGTAACATGAGCTTGTTTCACTCGCGCCATTGGGATTAGCCATTCTACTGATTAATTCACCACATAGGTGTTTTCCGAATAGGTGAAGGGTTTGAGTGGTATTATGTGGGATTGTACCATATGAGCTAAGATTGTTTCACTCTAACCTTGGAAACGTTTCTTCCTACAGGTATCCGACTCCAGCAAAATTGCTGTAGTTGTCTCGAACGGCTTAATAGCCGTAAGTATATTATATACCAAAAAATAAAGAAAAATGTTTCTCTTTTTTGTCTTTTCATACAAATTCCTCACGGCAGGGTGCACCTTAGTGCGTGTACACCACCGGAGGATCACATTATATGGTCCTGATGAAAGCTGAGCGACTTGGGCTCAAAGAAAGCAGAAACATGTCGACCTAACCTTGTTTTTCACTATGGACTAGGGGTCTTTAACATTTGAGACCATTCCTTTGGGTCCATTTAAATCTGTTTTTAACCAGTGCAAACCGGACTATTAATAAAGTTGTTGAAAGTCACGATTTTGCACTTTTTAAACCCCTCCTTTTTTTGCACTCACCTAGCTAAATTCGGCCAGAATACACCCTCAACACACACAAGAACCAGCTCCGCTGTAAGCAGGCGTTGAAGCACACTGGAAAGACACTAGGTCTTTCCGGTGGGAACCCAGTGATGAAGCATGTCACCACTAGGTTGGTGAGTGAGGGTTCTTAAATTGTACTGTCTCATCCCTTCACTTTTTGTGTCTGTTTTTGTTATTTCTTCCTCTCCAATTTCTTCACTCTTCTGTTGTTTACTATATACCTTTCTACTGTACACCAGTGCACTCTATGCCAATTCTCTCTATGCTACTCAGATATACTCTGCACCACTGCACGCTACTCTGAAATAATCTGCTCTTTGCCACTGCACTCTGCCAGTGCGTTCCACACCACTTTACTAAAAACCAATGCACTCTATGCCAATCTACTCTGCACCACTCTACGCCGCTGCACTCTACGCTACTCTGCAACACTCCACTCTATGCACCTGCACCACTCCACTTCACAATACTCTGCTATTCTTCGCTTTACTCATGTCAAATGTCATGTGTATCTCTTTGGGTATGCTTGAGTAAACAAACAAAAGGGTTCTAGATCTGTTTCCATGATTTCCTTAGGGAGCCAGAGTTGTCATGTTCTGATGTTGCATATTCCACCTGTCATCCGACTATAGTTAAGGGTGCACATGGTGCACTGTGAGGTAGCAGGAACAAGACCAGCATATCCTGACGGTGTGCACAGAATCAGTTTTGACGTTTATTTTGTCCGACAAATGCACTGTTTTACTGAGAAAGTATAAGCCGTACGACAGTCACAACAGTCTATGCTATGCTATTCTACTTTGCACCACTATACTCTACGTCGCTGCTCTGCACCCCTCAATGCCCCTGCATGCTGCAACATTCCACTCTGCACTACTCCGCTCTTACTCTGCACCACTCTACTTACTCTGCACCACTCTCCTCTGCACCGCTCTCCTCTGTCACTGCATTCCTCTGTCACTGCACTCTAAGCCAATCTACTCTCATCTGTCACTGCACTCTAAGCCAATCTACTCTGCACTACTGCATTTTACACCACTTCACTCTAGGCTACTCTACTATACTCCACTCTGCACTGCTCCACTCTGCTATACTTCACTCTATTGTGCTCTAATCCATTAAACTCTGCTCGACTGACACTCTACTACACTCTATGACATTCTGTGACACTACTTCACTCTATGGCGCTCTACGCAACTTCTTCTGTGCCACACCATGCCACTTTACCTCACTCTACTCTATGACACAGTACTCCACTCTACTCTGACCCTGCCATTCCACGCCACTCAACTCAACAACACACTATTCCACTCTGACAACCTGCTCTACTCTGCAACACTCAACTCCACTATACGCAACACCCTCCTAAGCACGACACACTATGGCACTCACTCTGACACTTTACTCAACTCTAACACTGTAATCCACTCTCCCCCAATCAACTGTAAGGCCCTTCCAATCCATGGCATTCTACTCCCTTCACACTACTCCTCCACAACACTGTACACTACTCCATAACACCCCACTTCACTCCTCCCCACACCACTCTGGTCTACTATGCGCCACTTCTTAACACTTCTTTCTACTCCACTTTACGACACTCCACGTCACTCTTCTTTACCCCACAATTTTTTAGCAATGCTGAACATTAGCCATTCTGGTGTAACATTGCTAAAACATATTGCAAAGCCAAAAGCTCTTGCATACAGACACAATTTAATTAGAAAACAATGTCCTCAGGTGTGCCTTAGCAGACTCTCTTGAGTGTGGTTCTGTGGCTTTGTTTCTTCTGAACTGAGAGGACTAAAGACTATTCAGGTAATATTTCACAAAGACATTAAAAGATTCACTACGGGGAAAGTATGCAAGTTCTCTTCAAAAAAGTACTCCATGACATGGTCATGTTGGTAAAAGTATCACAAATGATGGTGCCTTTACACCGTACAATTATTTTTAACAACAATATGAATCGGCATACAAAGCAGTCAACATAACATCATCCACAAAAACATATACTTAATAATGCTACCATCATTTACCAAGAGCTAAAGCAGACAAGACTGACAAATATAATCTGAGCAAATGTAAGAAAATTAAAGTTAATTTACTTTGTATTGCTTTGGATACATTTATCAAAGTTTAATTATGTACTGTTTAAAAACCTCAGACGTGATATTGTGGTTTTATTGCATAGTTATTCTGTAGTTTAACTGCTATCCCCAAATATCCGGAATAATCCTTTACTAAAAAGTATGGGCCCACATGCAAAATCGTGTATTATTATTTTACAATCCTAGAAGTCACCCATGAAGAACTCCACTGGGTCTGATTTGAAGGTAGTAAATTTACCATTGGCAGCCGGGCAGACTCGGACTGGGGCAGAAGATAGGCCCAGGCACCAAATTAAAAGTAGCTCCAATAGAGAATTACAAGTAGCTTCCATTACAGAACGCCCGAGCCTGCCTGGCTGCCAGTGGTAAATTTACTAAATTCAGATTAGAGCCAGTGGAGTTCTTCATGGGTGACTTCTAGGATTTTAAAATAATAATAGATGATGGAGCTGTATTCCAATGCCATTAATAAAAGTCACTGGTACAAGAACAATGGTGCTTTTTTGCATTAGACTCTTACAAATTTAGTTGAACTCCAGCTTTGTGTTGATATTTAAGCTTGAAGACTCCTCCTATACCTCCCCCTCTAACACCAAAGCTTTATATACTTAAAGAAAAGTAGTATGGAATCACTTAATGGAACCAGAAAGAATGTTATACTATGGTCTAACTGTCTCGGTGTGCCTTCAGATACACCTTCACCGTTGTCTTCTGAAGTATATAATGGAATAGGGATGCCATCCACTTTTCTTCACCCTGAGTGGCAAGACGAATTGTGGCAAGAATTAACTGTATGATTCTCTATCAAGAGTTTGCATTTCCGACCTGCTCTTTTGACTTTTGTTTTCTTGCAAGTTTGACGAATCTCTGTGCTGGATGTAGTTGGCACTTGTTAAAGGCTGACATCCAGACCGGTCAGCCGGGCATTCTAGTATTCCGAACAGCTGCTAGGTGCTTTTCAGCATGCATGGTCTTCCCTGTCCAGACGTGATATTGGCCTTCGAGCGTGCCAGCCATCACGTTGCAGTCATTTGAGTGCCAAACCAGTCTAGCGCCAAACCAGTCTAGCGCCTTGAGACCCTACGGGTGAGTAGTGCGCTCTATAAATGTCTTGATTGATTGATTGATTGATAAATCACTACTACAGAGAGCAGCAGTCACTTTGTATTGTGCGAATTAAAAACAAGCTACCTGTTGAACTTTATTACTGCACGGTACAGCACTGGAACCTTCAATCGCCGCAGCACAGCATACACAGATTTGTGCAGCAGGCGTCGTAATTGAGACATTTTACTGTCACTGCAATTTGTGTTGTACAAGTAGATCTGTGCAGCAGGCACATTAACTGCAATGTTCTCTATTTCTATGTTTCTACTGCGATAGGACCCTGTGACGCGCAGAGTAAAGTAGATATTCCTAGAAACCGTGTTTTACTGTGGTACTGTGATGAAAATGTGACCTGCATATGTCTGTTTTTCTCGCACGACTTTGCCCAGTGTAGAGTTAGCTAGCTTGCTGGCTTTGTTGTTTGGGCATCTGGACCAGCGCCTAGACGGGCAAAGTTCTTTATAGATTCCTCGTTGTTCCGCACAGACCTAGATTTCGAAATACTTGCGGGAGCACCCCCTAACCTGGGGTACCAGGCGTTCCAGTCCCATACGGATAGCCATACCCTTTGCCCACCCCCCTTCAGAAGGAAACTCTACATTCTTTCACTCCTTTGCAATATCGCTTGGTCACAAGCAGTCCCGACCAGAGCAGCGCCCTCGGACATCTATTACCCCCGCATCGTCTGCAATATGTAATAAGACCCGATTCTGCTTCCTGGGGACTCTCCAGCCCAAACCCCATCTCTAAGAGTCTCCAGCACCCGCTCCCAGAATGCAACAGGACGGGGCAGCTCCAAACGCTATGTAATATATCCCTGTGTTAGCATCATTACATCGCAGGGAGTTCGTCAAACCCATTGTTTGCACATAACTTTAGCAGTCTGTGGACAGGCTAAAGTTCCTTAATGCATACCCAGAGCAACGGCGTATAGTTTGCTTACTCTTGGCAATTAAAACATCTTGCCATGACTGGAGTGGACATAGAATCGTTCTCATTCACATTTTAGCATGCATGTAGTAACAGTGCCACCTTGTGCCTATTGATTGGGTTGCAGGCAAGCCAGACACGTTGGCTTTGCCAATGCGTCTTTAGATTTTGCAGTAGCCTTTCTAAAAATACATTTAAAAAAACAAGTTTTTTTTAACAGAAGTCCCAATTTCGCAATTGTTTTCTGGAAAACAAAGTCCCGGTGGATCTGAGTCCTCATGATTACATGAATTGCATTATTTGAAATATCCTCGGAAAACCACCCATTTCCACCACTTTGCAATTCTCAGGTCTAATACAAGCCGCTTCTCAAAAGATGGGAGCTCATCGATCCGTTTTCTTTCCTTTTTCAGTGCGAAGAGAAAGGTTTGTCGATCTCTCTGGCTTGCCTACCCCATCAGGTTAATTTTTTATCACTGTGGAAGTCCCATTCAAGTCGTGCCTTTTGAAGACTATTTTTCAGTGGAGTTTAACGTTTTTGGGGCCAGTTATGCTTAATGATACTAAGACTTACCTGGATTGTGAAAGTCGGGCTGTATTGCTGTCCTTTTTAGGGCTCGGACTCCTCCCCACTGTAAGTGGGGGAGGAGTTTCGAGATCCTAATGTTATAAGAAAAAAAAGAAGAAGTATCCTTAGGGCCTTGGCGAGAGGAATTCCACACATTCCTTAGCGTTTTCTGTCATCTGGCCAGTGATTCGTCTTCCTTGTGTTTTCGTTTTAATAGGCTTGAAGTGATAGGGTAAATGTAGTTTTGTTCCGCCATTTTGGGCATATTTCGTTCGTGCTCGCGCAAAGAAGTACATTAATTATAATTAGGAGCTGTCAGGGTGCCTCCGTAAGTGAATCCAGATGTCCGGGCGCGTTCACCATTCAGCAGCGCTCAGCGCGCAGCTCCCTTTGTTTGATTTCGTAGTCGTTTTAGTTAAGCAGCTTGAAAAAATTTCACAGTGCACTTTCGTTTAAGTACGACTTCAGGCAACAGTGTGCCTTTGTTAATTGTATTCACAGTATTATTTTATTTGTTTCTTCTCCAAATAATGCGTGCCATGATAGTGCTTTCCCCGGTGAAATGTAAAATTAATATTACGTATAGATCGGTTTCACTTCGCAACACACAGCAACCCTTTAGCTACCCTCATGCATTCTGCAAATGCATACATATTGTACCAAATAATGTGTTGCAAGATAACACTCACTGAAAACAATTTGAGCATGATAAACTAACCATCTCTTCTAAAAGCCTGGTATGACTAGACAGCTACCTTTCACCAGCCAGAATTGCCTATATGCGTGCTGTTTCCAAGCCAGGTTTATACTGACATTGCGGCCAAACAAATGACAGCAGAACACATTATGATCTGCAGGAAACAAGTCTAGCCCACGATAATCAGCGCATTCGTAAACAAACAATATATGAAACACAAAGTATAATCCTGGTATAGGTGACTCGGGAAGTCAAAATAGAAGAGCTCAACACAGATGCGAACTGTTAAGACCCATCCTCACAAGCACCTTGTGCAAAACGAGGCTAACACGATATTTAATTATGCATGTAACTTGCATTTCCGAGAGGGGAGTGCGCGCGCAAGCCTCCACTGATCTACTGCTTCCGATGGTGTCTGCCATCTGTGCTGTGTAAATCAAGGCTCAGACAACAGGCAACGCGGGAGGGGGCACCTCTGTAAACATTACGTGCTGGATGAGGCAGCCACATCCAATGTGGAGGAGGAGCCCCACCTCTGTAAACAGAACGTAAATGAGGCTACCGCAAACCAACGGAGAGAAATGAAGGACCCTTCTTAACCCCCAATATTTTAAACACTGTGTTTAAAGGGTGCATATGCAAAACCTACCAGGAGGGATAATCCTGAGCCGGTAATCTCAAGGCTCCCAAGCGAACATACTGTGCACGGCACCCGTCTGTCGTTTACGTTAAAGAGCAGCGCTACGGTGCTGTTGGGGGCAGAGTGCTGTTGAGTGCAGAGTGCTGTGTGCTGTTGAGTGCAGAGTGCTGTGTGCTGTTGAGTGCAGAGTGCTGTGTGCTGTTGAGTGCAGAGTGGTGTGTGCTGTTGGGTGCAGAGTGCAGTGCTGTGTGCTGTTGAGTGCTGTGTGCTGTTGAGTGCTGTGTGCTGTTGAGTGCTGTGTGCTGTTGAGTGCTGGTTGCTGTTGAGTGCTGGTTGCTGTTGAGGGCAGAGTGCTATTGAGGGCAGAGTGCTATTGAGGGCAGAGTGCTATTGAGGGCAGAGTGCTATTGAGGGCAGAGTGCTGTTGAGGGCAGAGTGCTGTTGAGGGCAGAGTGCTGTTGAGGGCAGAGTGCTGTGTGCTGTTGAGTGCTGTGTGCTGTTGAGTGCTGTGTGCTGTTGAGTGCTGTGTGCTGTTGAGTGCTGTGTGCTGTTGAGTGCTGTGTGCTGTTGAGTGCTGTGTGCTGTTGAGTGCTGTGTGCTGTTGAGTGCTGTGTGCTGTTGAGTGCTGTGTGCTGTTGAGTGCTGTGTGCTGTTGAGTGTTGTGTGCTGTTGATGGCAGAGTGCTGTTGGGGGCAGAGTGCTTTTGGGGGCAGAGTGTTGTTGGGGGCAGAGTGCAGTTGGGGGCAGAGTGCTGTTGAGTGCTGTGTGCTGTTGAGTGCTGTGTGCTGTTGAGTGCTGTGTGCTGTTGAGTGCTGTGTGCTGTTGAGTGCTGTGTGCTGTTGAGTGCTGTGTGCTGTTGAGTGCTGTGTGCTGTTGAGTGCTGTGTGCTGTTGAGTGCTGTGTGCTGTTGAGTGCTGGGTGCTGATGAGTGCTGTGTGCTGTTGAGGGCAGAGTGCTGTGTGCTGTTGAGTGCTGTGTGCTGTTGAGTGCTGTGTGCTGTTGAGTGCTGTGTGCTGTTGAGTGCTGTGTGCTGTTGAGTGCTGTGTGCTGTTGAGTGCTGTGTGCTGTTGAGTGCTGTGTGCTGTTGAGTGCTGTGTGCTGTTGAGGGCAGAGTGCTGTTGAGGGCAGAGTGCTGTTGAGGGCAGAGTGCTGTTGGGGGCAGAGTGCTGTTGGGGGCAGAGTGCTGTTGGGGGCAGAGTGCTGTTGGGGGCAGAGTGCTGTTGGGGGCAGAGTGCTGTTGGGGGCAGAGTGCTGTTGGGGGCAGAGTGCTGTTGGGGGCAGAGTGCTGTTGGGGGCAGAGTGCTGTTGGGGGCAGAGTGCTGTTGAGGGCAGAGTGCTGTTGAGGGCAGAGTGCTGTTGAGGGCAGAGTGCTGTTGAGGGCAGAGTGCTGTTGAGGCCAGAGTGCTGTTGAGTGCTGTGTGCTGTTGTGTGCTGTTGAGTGCTGTGTGCTGTTGAGTGCTGTGTGCTGTTGAGTGCTGTGTGCTGTTGAGTGCTGTGTGCTGTTGAGTGCTGTGTGCTGTTGAGTGCTGTGTGCTGTTGAGTGCTGTTATGTGCTGGGTGCTGTTGAGTGCTGTGTGCTGTTGAGTGCTGTGTGCTGTTGAGTGCTGTGTGCTGTTGAGTGCTGTGTGCTGTTGAGGGCAGAGTGCTGTTGAGGGCAGAGTGCTGTTGAGGGCAGAGTGCTGTTGAGGGCAGAGTGCTGTTGAGGGCAGAGTGCTGTTGAGGGCAGAGTGCTGTTGGGGGCAGAGTGCTGTTGGGGGCAGAGTGCTGTTGAGGGCAGAGTGCTGTTGAGGGCAGAGTGCTGTTGAGGGCAGAGTGCTGTTGAGGGCAGAGTGCTGTTGAGGGCAGAGTGCTGTGTGCTGTTGAGTGCTGTGTGCTGTTGAGTGCTGTGTGCTGTTGAGTGCTGTGTGCTGTTGAGGGCAGAGTGCTGTTGAGGGCAGAGTGCTGTTGAGGGCAGAGTGCTGTTGAGGGCAGAGTGCTGTTGAGGGCAGAGTGCTGTTGAGGGCAGAGTGCTGTGTGCTGTTGAGTGCTGTGTGCTGTTGAGTGCTGTGTGCAGTTGAGTGCTGTGTGCTGTTGAGGGCAGAGTGCTGTTGAGGGCAGAGTGCTGTTGAGGGCAGAGTGCTGTTGAGGGCAGAGTGCTGTTGAGGGCAGAGTGCTGTTGAGGGCAGAGTGCTGTTGAGGGCAGAGTGCTGTTGAGGGCAGAGTGCTGTTGAGGGCAGAGTGCTGTTGAGGGCAGAGTGCTGTTGGGGGCAGAGTGCTGTTGGGGGCAGAGTGCTGTTGGGGGCAGAGTGCTGTTGGGGGCAGAGTGCTGTTGGGGGCAGAGTGCTGTTGGGGGCAGAGTGCTGTTGGGGGCAGAGTGCTGTTGAGGGCAGAGTGCTGTTGAGGGCAGAGTGCTGTTGAGGGCAGAGTGCTGTTTGCTGTTGAGTGCTGTGTGCTGTTGAGTGCTGTGTGCTGTTGAGTGCTGTGTGCTGTTGAGTGCTGTGTGCTGTTGAGTGCTGTGTGCTGTTGAGTGCTGTGTGCTGTTGAGTGCTGTGTGCTGTTGAGTGCTGGGTGCTGATGAGTGCTGTGTGCTGTTGAGGGCAGAGTGCTGTGTGCTGTTGAGTGCTGTGTGCTGTTGAGTGCTGTGTGCTGTTGAGTGCTGTGTGCTGTTGAGTGCTGTGTGCTGTTGAGTGCTGTGTGCTGTTGAGTGCTGTGTGCTGTTGAGTGCTGTGTGCTGTTGAGTGCTGTGTGCTGTTGAGTGCTGTGTGCTGTTGAGTGCTGTGTGCTGTTGAGTGCAGAGTGCTGTTGAGGGCAGAGTGCTGTTGGGGGCAGAGTGCTGTTGGGGGCAGAGTGCTGTTGGGGGCAGAGTGCTGTTGGGGGCAGAGTGCTGTTGGGGGCAGAGTGCTGTTGGGGGAAGAGTGCTGTTGGGGGCAGAGTGCTGTTGGGGGCAGAGTGCTGTTGGGGGCAGAGTGCTGTTGGGGGCAGAGTGCTGTTGGGGGCAGAGTGCTGTTGGGGGCAGAGTGCTGTTGAGGGCAGAGTGCTGTTGAGGGCAGAGTGCTGTTGAGGCCAGAGTGCTGTTGAGGCCAGAGTGCTGTTGAGTGCTGTGTGCTGTTGAGTGCTGTGTGCTGTTGAGTGCTGTGTGCTGTTGAGTGCTGTGTGCTGTTGAGTGCTGTGTGCTGTTGAGTGCTGTGTGCTGTTGAGTGCTGTGTGCTGTTGAGTGCTGTGTGCTGGGTGCTGATGAGTGCTGTGTGCTGTTGAGGGCAGAGTGCTGTTGAGGGCAGAGTGCTGTTGGGGGCAGAGTGCTGTTGGGGGCAGAGTGCTGTTGGGGGCAGAGTGCTGTTGGGGGCAGAGTGCTGTTGGGGGCAGAGTGCTGTTGGGGGCAGAGTGCTGTTGGGGCAGAGTGCTGTTGAGGGCAGAGTGCTGTTGAGGGCAGAGTGCTGTTGAGGGCAGAGTGCTGTTGAGGGCAGAGTGCTGTTGAGGGCAGAGTGCTGTTGAGGGCAGAGTGCTGTTGAGGGCAGAGTGCTGTTGAGGCCAGAGTGCTGTTGAGGCCAGAGTGCTGTTGAGGCCAGAGTGCTGTTGAGGCCAGAGTGCTGTTGAGGCCAGAGTGCTGTTGAGTGCTGTTGAGTGCAGTGTGCTGTTGAGTGCTGTGTGCTGTGTGCTGTTGAGTGCTGTGTGCTGTTGAGTGCTGTGTGCTGTTGGGGGCAGAGTGCTGTTGGGGGCAGAGTGCTGTTGGGGGCAGAGTGCTGTTGGGGGCAGAGTGCTGTTGGGGGCAGAGTGCTGTTGAGGGCAGAGTGCTGTTGAGGGCAGAGTGCTGTTGAGGGCAGAGTGCTGTTGAGGGCAGAGTGCTGTTGAGGGCAGAGTGCTGTTGAGGGCAGAGTGCTGTTGAGGCCAGAGTGCTGTTGAGTGCTGTGTGCTGTTGAGTGCTGTTGAGTGCTGTGTGCTGTTGAGTGCTGTGTGCTGTTGAGTGCTGTGTGCTGTTGAGTGCTGTGTGCTGTTGAGTGCTGTGTGCTGTTGAGTGCTGTGTGCTGTTGAGTGCTGTGTGCTGTTGAGTGCTGTGTGCTGTTGAGTGCTGTTGTGGGCAGAGTGCTGTTGAGGGCAGAGTGCTGTTGAGGGCAGAGTGCTGTTGAGGGCAGAGTGCTGTTGAGGGCAGAGTGCTGTTGAGGGCAGAGTGCTGTTGAGGGCAGAGTGCTGTTGGGGGCAGAGTGCTGTTGGGGGCAGAGTGCTGTTGGGGGCAGAGTGCTGTTGGGGGCAGAGTGCTGTTGAGGGCAGAGTGCTGTTGAGGGCAGAGTGCTGTTGAGGCCAGAGTGCTGTTGAGGCCAGAGTGCTGTTGAGGCCAGAGTGCTGTTGAGGCCAGAGTGCTGTTGAGGCCAGAGTACTGTTGAGTGCAGAGTGCTGTTGAGGCCAGAGTGCTGTTGAGGCCAGAGTGCTGTTGAGGCCAGAGTACTGTTGAGTGCAGAGTGCTGTTGAGTGCTGTTGAGTGCAGAGTGCTGTTGAGTGCAGAGTGCAGTGTGCTGTGTGCTGTTGAGTGCTGTGTGCTGTTGAGTGCTGGGTGCTGATGAGTGCTGTGTGCTGTTGAGTGCTGGGTGCTGATGAGTGCTGTGTGCTGTTGAGTGCTGGGTGCTGATGAGTGCTGTGTGCTGTTGAGTGCTGTGTGCTGTTGAGTGCTGGGTGCTGATGAGGGCAGAGTGCTGTTGGGGGCAGAGTGCTGTTGGGGGCAGAGTGCTGTTGGGGGCAGAGTGCTGTTGGGGGCAGAGTGCTGTTGGGGGCAGAGTGCTGTTGAGGCCAGAGTGCTGTTGAGGCCAGAGTGCTGTTGAGGCCAGAGTGCTGTTGAGGCCAGAGTGCTGTTGAGGCCAGAGTGCTGTTGAGGCCAGAGTGCTGTTGAGGCCAGAGTGCTGTTGAGGCCAGAGTGCTGTTGAGGCCAGAGTGCTGTTGAGGCCAGAGTGCTGTTGAGGCCAGAGTGCTGTTGAGGCCAGAGTGCTGTTGAGGCCAGAGTGCTGTTGAGGCCAGAGTGCTGTTGAGGCCAGAGTACTGTTGAGTGCAGAGTGCTGTTGAGTGCTGTTGAGTGCAGAGTGCTGTTGAGTGCAGTGTGCTGTTGAGTGCTGTGTGCTGTGTGCTGTTGAGTGCTGTGTGCTGTTGAGTGCTGTGTGCTGTTGAGTGCTGTGTGCTGTTGAGTGCTGTGTGCTGTTGAGTGCTGTGTGCTGTTGAGGGCAGAGTGCTGTTGGGGGCAGAGTGCTGTTGGGGGCAGAGTGCTTTTGGGGGCAGAGTGTTGTTGGGGGCAGAGTGCAGTTGGGGGCAGAGTGCTGTTGAGTGCTGTGTGCTGTTGAGTGCTGTGTGCTGTTGAGTGCTGTGTGCTGTTGAGTGCTGTGTGCTGTTGAGTGCTGTGTGCTGTTGAGTGCTGTGTGCTGTTGAGTGCTGTGTGCTGTTGAGTGCTGTGTGCTGTTGAGTGCTGTGTGCTGTTGAGGGCAGAGTGCTGTTGGGGGCAGAGTGCTGTTGGGGGCAGAGTGCTTTTGGGGGCAGAGTGTTGTTGGGGGCAGAGTGCAGTTGGGGGCAGAGTGCTGTTGAGTGCTGTGTGCTGTTGAGTGCTGTGTGCTGTTGAGTGCTGTGTGCTGTTGAGTGCTGTGTGCTGTTGAGTGCTGTGTGCTGTTGAGTGCTGTGTGCTGTTGAGGGCAGAGTGCTTTTGGGGGCAGAGTGCAGTTGGGGGCAGAGTGCAGTTGGGGGCAGAGTGCTGTTGAATGCAGAGTGCTGTTGAGGCCAGAGTGCTGTTGAGTGCAGAGTGCTGTTGAGGCCAGAGTGCTGTTGAGTGCAGTGTGCTGTTGAGTGCAGTGTGCTGTTGAGTGCAGTGTGCTGTTGAGTGCAGTGTGCTGTTGAGTGCAGTGTGCTGTTGAGTGCTGTGTGCTGTTGAGTGCTGTGTGCTGTTGAGGGCAGAGTGCTGTTGGGGGCAGAGTGCTTTTGGGGGCAGAGTGCAGTTGGGGGCAGAGTGCTGTTGAGTTCAGAGTGCTGTTGGGGGCAGAGTGCTGTTGGGGGCAGAGTGCTGTTGGGGGCAGAGTGCTGTTGGGGGCAGAGTGCTGTTGGGGGCAGAGTGCTGTTGGGGGCAGAGTGCTGTTGGGGGCAGAGTGCTGTTGGGGGCAGAGTGCTGTTGGGGGCAGAGTGCTGTTGAGGCCAGAGTGCTGTTGAGGCCAGAGTGCTGTTGAGGCCAGAGTGCTGTTGAGGCCAGAGTGCTGTTGAGGCCAGAGTGCTGTTGAGGCCAGAGTGCTGTTGAGGCCAGAGTGCTGTTGAGGCCAGAGTGCTGTTGAGGCCAGAGTGCTGTTGAGGCCAGAGTGCTGTTGAGGCCAGAGTGCTGTTGAGGCCAGAGTGCTGTTGAGGCCAGAGTGCTGTTGAGGCCAGAGTGCTGTTGAGGCCAGAGTGCTGTTGAGGCCAGAGTGCTGTTGAGTGCAGAGTGCTGTTGAGTGCTGTTGAGTGCAGAGTGCTGTGTGCTGTTGAGTGCAGAGTGCTGTTGAGTGCAGAGTGCTGTGTGCTGTGTGCTGTTGAGTGCTGTGTGCTGTTGAGTGCTGTGTGCTGTTGAGTGCTGTGTGCTGTTGAGTGCTGTGTGCTGTTGAGTGCTGTGTGCTGTTGAGTGCTGTGTGCTGTTGAGTGCTGTGTGCTGTTGAGTGCTGTGTGCTGTTGAGTGCTGTGTGCTGTTGAGGGCAGAGTGCTTTTGGGGGCAGAGTGCAGTTGGGGGCAGAGTGCTGTTGAGTGCAGAGTGCTGTTGAATGCAGAGTGCTGTTGAGGCCAGAGTGCTGTTGAGTGCAGAGTGCTGTTGAGGCCAGAGTGCTGTTGAGGCCAGAGTGCTGTTGAGTGCAGTGTGCTGTTGAGTGCAGTGTGCTGTTGAGTGCAGTGTGCTGTTGAGTGCAGTGTGCTGTTGAGTGCAGTGTGCTGTTGAGTGCAGTGTGCTGTTGAGTGCAGTGTGCTGTTGAGTGCTGTTGAGTGCAGAGTGCTGTTGAGTGCAGAGTGCTGTTGAGTGCAGAGTGCTGTTGAGTGCAGAATGCTGTTGAGTGCAGAATGCTGTTGAGTGCAGAGTGCAGAATGCTGCTGAGTGCAGAGTGCAGAATGCTGTTGAGTGCAGAGTGCAGAATGCTGTTGAGTGCAGAGTGCAGAATGCTGCTGAGTGCAGAGTGCAGAATGCTGTTGAGTGCAGAATGCTGTTGAGGGCAGAGGGCTGTTGAGGGCAGAGGGCTGTTGAGGGCAGAGGGCTGTTGAGGGCAGAGGGCTGTTGAGGGCAGAGTGCTGTTGCGGACAGAGTGCTGTGTGCTGTTGAGTGCTGTGTGCTGTTGAGTGCTGTGTGCTGTTGAGTGCTGTGTGCTGTTGAGTGCTGTGTGCTGTTGAGGGCAGAGTGCTTTTGGGGCCAGAGTGTTGTTGGGGGCAGAGTGCAGTTGGGGGCAGAGTGCTGTAGAGTGCAGAGTGCTGTAGAGTGCAGAGTGCTGTAGAGTGCAGAGTGCTGTTGAATGCAGAGTGCTGTTGAATGCAGAGTGCTGTTGAATGCAGAGTGCTGTTGAGTGCAGAGTGCTGTTGAGTGCAGTGTGCTGTTGAGTGCTGTTGAGTGCAGAGTGCTGTTGAGTGCAGAGTGCTGTTGAGTGCAGAGTGCTGTTGAGTGCAGAATGCTGTTGAGTGCAGAATGCTGCTGAGTGCAGAGTGCAGAATGCTGCTGAGTGCAGAATGCTGTTGAGTGCAGAGTGCTGTTGAGTGCTGTTGAGGGCAGAGTGCTGTTAAGTGCTGTTGAGGGCAGAGTGCTGTTAAGTGCTGTTGAGGGCAGAGTGCTGTTAAGTGCTGTTGAGGGCAGAGTGCTGTTAAGTGCTGTTGAGGGCAGAGTGCTGTTAAGTGCTGTTGAGGGCAGAGTGCTGTTGCGGACAGAGTGCTGTTGCGGACAGAGTGCTGTTGCGGACAGAGTGCTGTTGCGGACAGAGTGCTGTTGCGGACAGAGTGCTGTTGCGGACAGAGTGCTGTTGCGGACAGAGTGCTGTTGCGGACAGAGTGCTGTTGCGGACAGAGTGCTGTTGCGGGCAGAGTGCTGTTGAGGGCAGAGTGCTGTTGAGGGCAGAGTGCTGTTGAGGGCAGAGTGCTGTTGAGTGCAGTGCTGTGTGTTGTTGAGTGCTCTGTGCTGTTGAGGGCAGAGTGCTGTGTGCTGTTGAGGGCAGAGTGCTGTGTGCTGTTGAGGGCAGAGTGCTGTGTGCTGTTGAGGGCAGAGTGCTGTGTGCTGTTGAGGGCAGAGTGCTGTGTGCTGTTGAGGGCAGAGTGCTGTGTGCTGTTGAGGGCCGAGTGCTGTGTGCTGTTGAGGGCAGAGTGCTGTGTGCTGTTGAGGGCAGAGTGCTGTGTGCTGTTGAGGGCAGAGTGCTGTGTACTGTTGAGGGCAGAGTGCTGTTGAGGGCAGAGTGTTGTTGAGTGCTGTGTGCTGCTGAGTGTGTGACTATGTGACAGTGTGTGACTATGCAGGGTGACATTGGGAGTGTGCGGGTGAGCAGTGTGTGAATGTTACGGGGCAGTGTGTGAGTGTGCAGAAAACACCACACACACATACACCACACACACATAACGCACACACAAACCACACACCTCAGTCTCTCAACACCACACACTTGTCACCACTCAACACAACACACTCACCACCACACTCACTCCCCAGGCTCACCCCCACAGACTCACCAGCACACACTCACCAGCACACAGAAAACAACACACACAACAACACACCCCCAGCCGTCAATGAATGCTTTCACCATGCACAAACACCAACAGCCATCATCCATCTGTGCACGCTTTTACCAAGCACACACCCACCAGCCGTCAGTGCACCCTTCCACCAGGCACACACACCTCCAGCCGGCAGTGCACTTTTCCACCAAGCAATCGCAGTATGGTACACTTTACTTTTAAACATATTCATATAAAGCACAGCATGCCACCATTGGTAAAATTACAATTCAACCAACATACTTCCACTACACACCACATGCACACACTCCATAACACATGGCAAAAAGACATTGGCATTTACAATGCCATTAGCTCAAACTCAAATAAATCCGAGCCCGATTGCATTTCTAATGCTTGTTACACTTTTTCTGGTCAGTACAAACGGCATCGATGCAGCTGTCAAGCATTTTCATGTATCTCGAATCTAGAACTGGGCTAGCGCCATCCCTTCTTTTGTAAACATCTCCTGTGCGTTCACTATGTGAAGGATTTTATATTTTCATCTTCCAATAATTAATAATTTTAATGTAGGTGCATGCAACCATTGACAAACGCAGTCTTTGTGCTCAGTAGTTTACTCACGCACTGCAAATGTTCTGTCGGGTTTTGTTTGGAGCTATCTAGTTATGTTAAGTCTGCCTTGGAAAGTCTGTGCTGACATTCTTGTTCTGTGCGTTGCTTAATTTAGGCCAGTGGTTTCAGGGGGTTTGTACCGGCGTTCAGTTTGGGGACCTGGATTTGCTGTTTTATCATCAGACAATGACCCAGAGCAGTTAAAGAAAGGCTCAAAACGGGACGAGAAGGAAGAGAAAGCTAAAGGAACACAGGCAAAGGGAAAGAGCTGGGAGGAACCTGCAAGAGAGAGATGAATAGATGGGACGTGTAGGATGGTGGAAGAATCAAGATTAGACAGTCGTATTCAGCAGCACTGCCAGTAGACTCCTAAAACATAATTTAGACCCTTGCACTTTTTATTTATTTTTCATTTATTTTCACAAATTAAGGATTGGTTGGTGGTTTTATGTCCTGCTTTTTGTGCATCGGTCACTATTTCTGTGGCTACTGTTTTGGCTTTGTTAATTATAGACACGCTGGTCCCTGTTAATTAAGAACCATTGTCTATGGCGTACATTTATATCTTAATGAAACCTCTTATCTCTGCGAACACGAACCCTGGGTTATTTTCTTTGCTAATTGTATGAGATGATGTGTCTCCACATGCAATGCGGACAGTTGCCTTTAGCTGCACTTAACTTGCTTACTTAACACAACTGCAAGCGGCTAATGGAGGATGCAGTTGAATCAACTCTTTTGTTGGTTGGTGGTTTTCTGTGCTACTTGGAGAGCTAGGGGACTGGAAGTAAAGTACTTTTGCTCTAGCCATGAGATAAGACTCCTTTCCTTTACGAATGAGCCCAGCAATATTAATTTGCAGTGCAACATACAGACAATTGAATGTATTCTTTGTTGTGTATACATGGGAAATGTGTGTCACAGTCTGCTCCTAAGAGGTAATCGCTATTCTCATGAACATTTAAGAAATACAATGCACACACCGCAATGCTCATACGTGGCACGTCAGCATGATGGTACTTTCAGCTTGACAGTCGTACTGAAAGATGCAGTGATCTTTCGGTCACAAGTAAGAATCTTGGCAAGACCTACTCCGCTTTCCATCTATTCGATGTTATTTGCAGCACATAGAGTTGCAGAAATGACAAGTGAAACTCTGTCCAAAAAACAAGTTACTTCTTAAGCGTGAATACCATGTAAGGTACATTAACGCAAAAACAAAACGAGTAAGATTTCTTCCAAAACCCCTTAAAACCAAAACAATTTATTTTTTAATTCAGTAGAACTGAAATGTTTGCTTGCCAGTTTAAGAATATACATTACTCAGCAATACCTGACAAATTGGAGTTAGTGAGGCCTCGGATTGCGGAATTGAAACATTAATTGAAGGAACAACTTTGAAGCACAACTCACTCAATCACTTAACCCCTTAATTGCTGGGGCATCCCCCCAGCTCCCTCTGCACCTTTCCATCGTTGCTGAGCCTTCAAATTTCCTACCACCCTGAGTTCCTACACTTCTTCTGATAAGAACGGTACCCAACTTGTATGGGTGGGCCAAGAGGTCCTAAAGAGCTACGTTGAAAGATGAGCAATAGGGGTAGCTGCGGTATTTGAAGCTGTGCTGTGGTGCCACCCATGCAAACCTACAAACCAGACATTTTTGAAAGCTAGACAACCAGGGGATTCCAGGATTGTGTGCCTTGTATGGATCCCCAAAGACTTTCTCACCCACACTGCCCTGGAAACCTCAAACGGTGCCTTAAATAACAAATTTCCCGTACATTTCTGTGATGGAAACTTAAAAAATACACAAAATCCATACCAACCCTGAGCAAAGTTGTCTGTAAGGATTCTGAAATCTGAGACGCTTTTGAGGTGTGCTGTGTATCACTTTGAATGTGTGTCAAGAGTTTGAAAAGAGCTGTGGATGGAGAGCCAGTCAAATCACACCTAGCCTAAGCTATTCCTACCTATTCATGTCTGTTTCTTTCAAAGTCCTGACTCATCCTGTATATTTGCCAAATGAACCCTCTGTCACTAGCTAACTGAAGCTCATGACTGTGTCTTTCATGCTCCTTCAGTGCACACACGGTGCTAAATCCAGCTTCTTACAGTTTGTGGATGCAAGTTGGGGGTCTCCAAGACTACTTTGCAAGGCCCACAGTCCTTGAACTGAGTGAACATATCTACCTTTTGAAACTAAGTCAAACATGATGGGGAAGACTGCCTACGTTCTCTAAAGAGCACCTAAAAAATCTATTAAAGATTTTAAGTTTTGGTCACACAGTATACCATGTCCCCTCCACTGTTCTGTGAAGTGTGGTGACTATAATGCACTTGTTGTTCAGCTAACAGAACACCTACCACATTTGGAAGGCAGATAAGTGTCGAGCAGGCCATGATTTCCTCCAGTAGAGCATATGAAGTGGAGTCTGCTTCTCCTGTAAAAGTAAGACTTTCAATGACGGTCAACCTGCAGTGAAGGAAAAAAATGGTCTTCATGTGGTGGTCTGACAATAAACATAAACATTGTAGGTTGCCATCTGGATTAGATGGGTAAACTGCTTCTTTTACCAAGTGCAATTTTTACGACATGCTTTGTATGCCTAAAGAATCGGATTATTCTTATCTACTCCTCCCATGTACTTATAGTAGTCCAGTATATAGATAGCTTGTAAACTTAAACCAACTGACCCCAAACCGTAATGGGAAGGTGCTCTCCTCAAGGATTGTAGTCAGCACATACACATCATGCTTATGAGAGAACTTGACTGCGGGCAGGTTGTTGGGATGCAATACTTTGCTCTGGAATGTTTGGAGCGTCTTAAAAACAAGTTCCTCTGGGAATCCTTTGCGGGGACATTGAACTGTATTGTGTGGCACAGTCCCAGCTTGTACAGCTCACGGAACAGCTCTACTCTAGTGTAGAAGTTGTCCTCTTAAAGGTTATAACCTTTATGAAGTATTGACTGGAAAAGCTCCCATACAGCCTTTGCCATGACACCTAGCGTGGAAGGGTGACCTACAGGGTTTAGAGCGTAGTCCTTCCTTTTATACACTCTCAAGCTGTATGCATAGCCAGTAGAGCTCTCGGACAGCATGTACAATTTGATGCCATTACGTCTTTTGCTCGTTATGTACTGCCTGAACAGCAGCTGCCCTTTTTTACAAGACCAAGGACTCATCAATGGCTATATTCTTTCCAGGAGCATACATCTCTTGAAACCTGGCAGAAAAATGTTCCACTACAGGCTGGATTTTGAACAACCTGCCATGGTCTGGATGGTCTTGGGGCAATGGAGCAGAATTATCATTGAAATGCATCATGTGCTGCTATAGCAAAAAACAATCTCTTCTTCAGTGTGGAACTGGGTGTTTTCCAAACTGTGTGAGTAGATTGGTTGTGCACTAACTCCATTTTTAAAAGAAGACCCAAAAATGTCTTGAAGTGGTAGTCCACTGGTGTGTCCTAGAAGAAGGCCCTAGAGCGCCTCTGTGTTCCCTCAGAAATTGTCCTGCATGTAAATTTGTTTGCTCAAGCAAGTTAACATCCACAAAAAGATGGACATTGTCAATTGGCAAATGTTTGATGCATCAACTTTACATCCAGCGTCGGCAGTGAATGGTGGAATTTGTGCCTGCACTAAATTGTGGAGCAGCCAAGAGAGCACTTGTCGGTGCTTGCTGTCTCACGTGCCTGCTCTCTAGTTTGGTGTACCCTGCTACTGTCGCTCCACTGCACAAATACTGTGCTTGCGAAGGGACATTACAACCGCCATCATCCAGTTCCTCAGAATAGCTAGAAGGTGAGTTGTCGGATGGAACTCCACCGACTAAAAAGTTACTTACAGATTCTGCTCCATTTTCCTCTCCCTCAGATGCTGTTCTCAATATCTGATCCTGCCTCAGAGCTGCCCTCCATAACTTTAGTTATGGCCTGGGCAGCAGTCATCCACCGATGTGGACTGACAAACTATTTCCAGAACAGCGTCCTAGTGAGAAAGCAGAAGTGTTGTTCTAAATCAATTGATGGGTATGTGCATTTATGCAATATGTGCAACAGTAAATGAACAAAAAAGACTTCTCTTTTTTTTCGCTGACGCTGCAGGTTCTCAAAAGACACTAAAAAAAGACAAAGTATTACTTCACCTTGCCACATACCCAAAAGATAGTTATCGGTGCATCTTATGTGTGGGGTAGTGAGTTCTTTTGGTCTGCTTAACAAATGTACATTTTACCTAAGACTATATTATTCTATGCTAAACATGTATATAGGTCTTTGCATAGTTTTCATATGTTATTTTATTCGATGCTTATGATTCTTGGTTTATCTATCGTGATATTCAAATGTTATCATAACTATCTACAATTGCTTCACTATTCAGTTATTAAAAAGAAAAAACACACATAAATTAGCTAAAAGTACAGCAACATTTGAAAGTTTGAGTTTATTAAATACATCTTAAATATTGATATATTACCTTGCTTATACATGTATACCTTCATGTACTTATTATATATCTGTATATTTATTACTTTACTCCTACTGTAAAAAAAACACATTTGAGTCTCTCCAATGCACTACCCTATGTTTCACCCTATATCTCTCTCAATATATCCTCTACCTCCAGTATGACTCACCCCAAACCTCATTCTGCTACTGTGATCTCCAAAATAACCCTTTTCAGACTCTTCCATCGTCTATCCCTCCTTGCATCACCCCAAACCTAATTTTACTTCTAAGATCTCCCATACAACCCTTTCTAAATTCTTCCCGCATGTAAACATCCTTAGACTCATCCGACACCTCATTTTACTACTATGATCTCCTTAATCCATTTCTAGAGACACTCCCCTAGTCCATCTCTCCTTTACTCATCCCAAACCTCCTCCTACTATTATGATCTCCCATTAAACACTTTCTAAACTCTTCCCTCTTCTATCTCTCCATTCTCCTTTTCAATCCAACAGACTCATGTCCACCGCGAAAATGAATTCATATTCCCCTATACTAATTCACCACTAATCCTTTTTGAGTTCCAGAGTAGTGTGCTAGTCACGGAAAAGTGATTTGATGCCTCATCATGGGTATTAAACCCTATATAAATTCAATTACAATAAGCCTGTTCTAGTTAGCCCCTGCCCCTCACCGTTCCTCAATTCCCTATACATTCTCTAAGAGCAGCCGGGTTTGTGTTGCGCCCCCAGTTAACTGAGATTCCATCGCGTCCTTTTTGACCTTAGCTTGGCTTAATACAGTGGCTGTGTGAGGGATCAAAACACCTCGCATATCACATTCCATGAGACCTTACGGGTATTGTTTTCAAGATTGTATTGTTCACGGGAACCCTGCACCCTAGTCCTGTAATGCTGTATGACAAAAAATGCTCCATCACTGTTATACTCATACGTACTCTGGGGCACAGGGACAGATATGATGGTTGAAGTTTAGAACTCCATTGATGGCTCGTACCCAGCTATTAGGCAGCATAATACTTTGCAACATGTCTAGACAGTATTTTATATGATGCCATTTGAGAGTCCAGTACAAGTCTCACATTCTGAATATCCAACGCGCAACATATGGAGATCCACTTTTTATGTTCATGTACTTCCAGCAATAAAACTCTGGGTTTACAAACCCACTCTCAATGGTTAGAAAGTTATTCGCAAATAGACAATATCTGCTGTCTTCTAGGACAGTCCAGAAGGTCCATCCCCCCAAAAAGTGTTCATCTTGCACCTAGGTTTCGAAGTTTATTTAGACAAAAGCATCTTTGATTGCTGCTCCACTGAAGGCTTCCACTAGGTGCTTTGTTGTCAACAAATAGCCGAAGAGTCACTATCCCTCTTCTCCTACTCGGAATTTGAACGTGGAAAATGAACTGCAGGGAATGTGTATGCTCGGGCTTGTAATTGTTATTGTAGCAGAGTTTATACACATTTATTTCTGGCCTCAGAGGCGATTGAATAGGAGAGTGAGGGTACCCATGCAGTTCTCTGCCTTCTGGATTCCTTACAACCCAGTCCTAAAATCATGAGCTGCTGTGGCACAAAACAGAATGAGTCTCTCCATTTTTCCATTAAGTCACTCATATCCCAACACTAGATCAATATCCTTTTTAATTATTGCCCAATCAAACTTGAGGCAGTAACTGCCCTTTAAATTGGACTGCCCTGTTTCCAAGACCATGGTAGGGTTACAATGCAACACCACAGGTACTATGAAGAACTCCTCAAAAGTAGGGAAACTGGTTTGTGAAGAAGGTTGCTTCTTACCTTCACTTCCCCTTTTTTTCGACATGATTCCACAGTTGGACCAGGAACATATTCCCCAAAACGGTGTCAGTCGTATCACTACATGACCACTCCCCACTTTAATTATAGTAAAAGACTTTTTCACCTCTTAACCTCTGGGCATAGACTATCAAGAAAACCAAAATAGTTATTTTGCATACGGCAAAATAGAACACGTGTGATCACTGGCTATACCTGTAGTTACCGGTGTACACCATTGTCAGCTTGGCTAAATACAATGTTGAGGTTGCTGGGTTTGTAAGCCATTTTATGTGGCATCTGAGATTTTATTTGAGGAAAACGTAGACTATGGCATGAGGTAAACTGCTTTTGGATTGCTAGGGGGTGGGGGATGGGAAATGTTGAGATATTGTAGAGTTAATTTGCAACAAATTCTTGAGGTCTGCCTAGGGTTTCTTAGGAATGAACTTTGATGGCTGTGTTACTGAGGAAATACTTGCGGGTTGACCTATAATAACATTTATTTTTAATTCATGATTTTTACAGTTTTAAAAAGTGCAGTTGCACACATAATCTTAACACTTTTTTTTAACGGAGTTTTATATAGCGTGAACTTGATCCGAATCGAGTATCAAAGCGCTTTACATAGCACCAGTTGCGTTACATGAGGACATATCCATATTTTTAGGCACGGGGAGATTAAGTGATTTGCCCAGAATCACAGGATGTTCAGCGTCATTGCCAAGACCCGAACCCAGTTAACTAGGTTCGAGGTAGACCACCCTAGCCGTTAGGCCAACTCCTCTCCCATCATTTCCTCTCGACAAATAGTTGCATTATTCTTGATGATTTCACTGTTTCCTTACTTTAAAAGAAGAGTATATTTTTCTTTGAGTCTATCCAAGTGATTGTAGTACAGCATGCAATGGTCCCTAATTCCCCAAACCTCTGCTGGTATATTTTATTCTTCTTTAAACCCAGTATTGCATCATTTGTCTCAAGAGAACACACACAAACTCTGTGCACTTGATTTGTGGCGGAATATCGAGCTTCGGTTAGTATTATTTCTGGAAGACAGTAATTCATATACGATTTTCATGAATCCACCATTAGAGAGTTTCAGCCTAAAACTCTTTTGGAAAGCACTCGAAGCTAATGAGTATTATCTTCTGCTTTATGCACATCCGACCGTATTGTAACTAATTAGATGTGATGACATAATGACCTTTTCCATATTTAATTTGTTTTAGTTAAATAGCCTGCTCTGACTGAAACATGTATGTGCTGAGGAAAGCAAACTTGTGGGGTTGCACATAAATTGTTAGCTGGTTTTACTTTCTTATCGAGATCATTTGACCATGATCAATGGTCATAGTTTGATACTACATTTGTATACTTTTATTTCTTAAATAATCTAGTAATTTATTGTCGTGCTGCTTTTCACTGAAGGTTTACACTCCTCTATTCCATAATGGTTTTTTTGTGTCTTCCAGCTTT
This sequence comes from Lissotriton helveticus, assembly GCF_964261635.1. Classification (NCBI taxonomy): domain Eukaryota; kingdom Metazoa; phylum Chordata; class Amphibia; order Caudata; family Salamandridae; genus Lissotriton; species Lissotriton helveticus. Next base: position 958,747,969 of record NC_136063.1, read on the forward strand.
CCTACGACTATTTACAGCTGCTTGGCTCTAAGATCAGATGGCTTGTATCATAGACTAATTATATTAAGATTTTGTAACAATATCTTTAGTTGAATTTAATTTCCTTGTTATGCTTTTTGGAAAATTGAGATGTAGTGATCTAAAAGGTTGTGACTATGCTTACATTGCTTTTTGTGTCCATGGTACTGTTATTGATTTTATCTAGTATCATAAGCTGCACTAATTTTAATTTTGTCTCTGCCTCTGGTTATTTTTTTCTGAACTTGGGTTTCCCAGTTGATGTCGCGATATCTAATTTCATACCTCCTATAGCATAAATTTTTCAATTTCTGCCAATTTGATGATTTGCTGCTAATGGGTTACTTCATTTTCAGTAGTAGTACAAGTATTCTAAATTAAAAACAAAAACTGGTACAATGGGTATACAGCCATTGTCTTGAATCTATGCTAAGCCAGATCAGTATGCGCCTCAGGGTTAGCTAATGGAAGAGATATCAAATTTAAAATATTTAATTGTGATCCAATATGTGTATATTTAATGAAAGTTTACATTAATTTGTCCTAGATTTTCTACATCAGCTCTACATCTCAGACATGTATCTGCCAGCTGAAATTCATATTTCTATGTAGTTCTTAGGGGGTAATGTCTATTTCAAGCATTCCTATTCACTTACCTGCTTTGGGGATGCTCTCTTTGCATTTACTCCCAGGAAACTAATTTACTCCTTCCGTGTCAGAAGTAAATCTCCATGGATGAGGATGAGTCAGCACAGAATACGTGTATACCCACGAGTTTAAAGTTGTGCAAAAACTTCACTATTCATGCCATACAAGGAGGGAGAGAGAAGCAGAGATTAATTTGGCTTCCGTTATTGATAGTTGTGATCAGAGGGAATGAATCACATGCGTCTGTATTACAGAGTCTCTATGCATGTGTCACGGAGACCCTCATACACACTAACAAAGGACTTGGTATACGTTGAATCACTGCTCCTCCAGTTAGGTGAATAGCGTCATCATCGGGTCTTTGTCACCCTGAGTGTTCAGTTCTCCAGCTGATCTTCTATCCTCCACTTGGAGGGAGACGGTCTGGTTTATAGCAGTCGTGAGTGATAAGTGGATAATGCAAACAATAAAAGTTTAAATTATCTCAGTTCCTGTATAAAGTGTTTTATTGGTCCGGAAAGGGATAACAAAAGGTAAAAAATGGTTAATTGTGGTAGTTCGACATGTTTAAGCCCTAGGTTGCCCTTGTCAGTCGTGGGGACTTCATCAGGACGGGTGGAAGAGTGACTTGTTTATGGATTGCTCCGCGCCTGTAAGTATATTCACTTACCACTCTTAGTCCGTGAGCTCAATCGCTCAATCTCTAATGTGTTATAGATGCAGACTTTGCCTATAATTTATAAAGGAGACCAGTGTTTCTCCTTTGGGGCTTAGAGGGAAAAGAGTACAACTTTTTGAGGCATTTGTGTACACATGCGATTCATTACCTCTGATCACGACTTAAACTTTCCTAAACATCTTCGTCTTAAAACCCATTCCCCAACTCTGGGAGCATATTTACACCTACATAGTCATTTAACATTTTTATGTAACATGCTCAGGCAGACCTAAAAGTGCCAATTCAAGTTTAGTGAACAAGCCATGTGCACGCAAGTTAAGCAATACAAATGTCTTTTTCAGTCCCGTTCCAGAGGTCCACATTTCTAAAAGTAGCTTTTAAGCACTTGACCATCACTTAATGCCTCAAAATATTTTTTGTGTACTTCAACCCAGTATTAATTGTTACACTTATTTGATAATGATAGCTCCATGTATCCCTAGCCCGTTATCAGTTTCTTTTTGTACTTCAGAATCCATTGATTACGTGTTCGTAAAGTATTTTGGGGCAATGGTGTTCTTCACCACCGCCCAGTAAAGTTTGATTTATGCTTCAAGCCTTTGTTGTTATGTAAACATTAGAATTATCATTGGGGATATTCGCTATTTTCCCCCTGTAATGCTGAATTGCAGATTTTAACATAAAATGTTTTTAACTCCAGTGGATCAAAAGTTACTGAAATGCTAAAATACATGTTGATGCACAGTGACATGCATTTTGTCCCGTAGCCGCAGGTCACTATTCAATTTTGGTTACTATATTTTGGTTTTAAACAGATATCAATGAGGTAAAGCCTTTGCCCATGCAGTCTTAAGTATAAAAATGTAAAAATAGGGAAGTATTCAGGCTTCAAATGTGCCACATTATGCTGTATAATTTGCCTTTACATACCACATAATTTAGTCCACTGTGTTGTGTATGTGGTCCTCCCCTACAGCATAATTCCAGTGGCTAATAAGGAGTGATCATAGGCTTAGTGTCAATATCAGTTGACTGCTGCATAGAAGAACCTGGGCATTTCAAGAGGCAAGAAATCAGTGTCACTCCTCTCTCGCCCAAGTCATTCTCTTTTAACCAGGTTGAAGACCTCGGTTAGATCCTAGCTGCTCACGACCTCTGTCTTCTATTCTGGACTGCTTCCAGGACGGAGCATCATTCATTCATTCCTTCCTTCCTGGCCACTGAAGTGCACTTACCAATGAGTAAAACACTTATGTAGTTCTGATCTGTGATTGTAATCACCTCACATTAAGGGATGGATAGTTGAAGAAGTTTATGAATCAAAACAGTTTTGAATAGAAGTGACATACCTGCTTCGGTACCCGTACGCGGCCCAAGTAATCACCCATGATAATTGTTCATAGTTGCACGTTGCAATTAGTAACTACAATTAACAGTGTGATATACTGGATATATCTTTCTTAATACCCAGCAGTGACTTTTTGCCTTCTGTTGTTCTGTCACATGACTGGACTTTATAGCAGCGCTGAGTCTTACATCAACAGCATTCTCAGAAAATACATCTCAAGTTTGTCTCTTAGAAAGGGGATTGGGTTTGGAAAGTCCGCTTAAACAGATACGGGTGAACTTGTTCACTGTTCTCGTTTTCAAGCTTAGACCCTGTATGTGCATAATTGGCGTCCTTTGCAGTCATTTACTATATCTACATGTCAGTGGGCGTAGCTGGAAAATTGCTGTGAATCTGCTGATATGCAATTAGCATTGACTCGCTCTGCATACATGAGTGGAGACCATTAATGTGGAAAACAGTGCCTTGCAATTTCCAATGTATGTCATTTAAAAATGGAAAAAACCCTGGTTATGTTTGACGGGGTGTGCACTCTCACTTGTTTGTCATCGCCTAGGAGCTTCTCATCTTATTTTTTTAATTGAGTCACTTGATCATTACATATAAATGCATGGCCACTGGAATTTATTTATTCCTGAGGTTTACCTTACTTTAAAATTGACATTCACCCGTGGTTAAGTTGATGATTAAAAGCAGCAAATTTGGAGTGTTGTGTAGGAATCTTGCTGTTCCATCAAAATATATCGCTGAGCTGGACCCTTTTATATTCCCCCAATTATAGAGTTCCCCTCATTCTTCTCCTACATCTTTCTATTCAAAAATTATTGTTGTGGTACAGTGGCTCTGTTTGAATGTGGATCACGTCCGTGCTCTCTAAAAGTGAACAGAGATGATCCTGCTCAGAATTGGTTGTTGGAAACATAGGCACAGAAAATCCTGATAGTAAAGTGGATGGATGCATTCCAGCTTACAGAAATCATATTTATTTGTATTTGAATCATAGGGATAAACTGTCTGAATCTCTAAATACGTACATTTGTATACTGGCTTAGAACGCCATATGAGAATGATTGGCTGCTGAGTTCCTTAATAGCTACCAACTTGTGCCTAGGGCTCCTCAGAGTCTTCACTGGTGAGAACTCCTCAGGTCTGTGCAAATACAAAACAATATTTGAATTTTGAGTGCACATATAATTTCAAGCAGGGAGCAAGGGGTGGGAGGTAGAGATGTGACATGATTTGCCCTAATTGACAAGTGTGGCTGAAGCTTGATTGGAGCCAGGTTCCATAGTCAGCAGCTTAGTCAATAAACCAGTCGTGAGCGCCATACATTCTGGGAGTTGTAGTCTTGGCTCACTTCAAAATGATTACAGTACCAGAGTACACAGGTGTGTAATAGGAAATGCCAGGACTGGAGCTGTGAGTAAATTGGAGACCTCTAGTTAACCTTTCCAGCATTCAATCCAATAACTACCAAACATACCAGGGATTACATAGAAGATCATAGAGTAGCCCATTCCAGGTTAAAATAGTTCACGTAGGCCCTCATTACAAGTACCCAGGGATTATAAGATCCACAGAACTACTTTGTGTTCAGTGTTTTTCTACCACAGGTTTCTCCTGCTGAAAGCAGGTAAGGTGTCCAGGTGACACGCTGCGAAAAGCATTTATAAATTGGTGCAGTTCCCAGTGTATCCTCAAAAAACTTGTGATCAGGAGTATTTGTGCCACCTGGAATTACCAGTGCTTGCGATATTTGTAACTCCTTGAGGGTAGAGAGGGTCAGAGAGTGAATACCACATTAAGTGTACATGTGCTAAGTGTGTATCTCATGAAATAACGTAAGCCCATGCTGCTCCCACTGAAAGGAACAAGATCAGGTGAACCTGGCCTTTGAGCAATGGGACATGATGCCAACACTGAGAATGATTCACAATAGAAAGGCAATCTTTGTGTGCATCCCTAGAAACAAACTTTTCAAGCTGAAGCTCTGAAAGTAATCTGCTAAACTTAATGCGATATGAGTGAAACATAATTTCCTCTACTCTAGAAAGGGTAGCAGAATGAAAACACTGTGGGTGAAAGTATGTATGTTTAATACAAAACAAAACCAGATATGATGGAATCTGCTGTCTTGGAACACAAATCACTATCTTCTACCTCACCATGGGAGTATTGTGTTCTGCAGAACTAACTGTAGTGCATCTTCAATTTTGGGGATTGGATAACTAAAGATAGGATCAAACACAATTAAGAAAGGTGAAGGGAGGCAAAATATCACAGTAAAACCGCATTGTGAAAGAGCATTGAATTGCAACCATACAATCAGCGCCTTGAGTGCCTAACCACATGAACAGTGCAGTATACATTTTCAGCCTTCTAGGCTTTCATCAATGTTACCATGTACAAGGTCCCTAGAGGGACAAATCACTTCTGGCTGAAGAGCAACAGCTCCAGCCATGGCAGAGCTTGAAAGTGCATTAGAAGGCAGGGAAGATGATTTTAAGGCTCCCCCTAACTTAGGGTTCGGACTTGTAAGTGGACAAGAAAAGCAAGGCCATGCCGTGCTGAACAATTCGGTGGTGGTCCCGTTGCCCTGGGGCCACCACAGGTTGAGATATAGATGAAAAGGCATTTTAAAGGCGAAGCCTCGCAAAGCATTATGGGGTGAGTTTGCAGCAAGCAGTGAATTGTTTAGTAGCACCTCTCCCGCTGTGCTGGGGAGAGCTGCGATGATATTTCCTTGTTTTAAAAAAAAAATTATTAGAAAGAACGCTAGTTCTGTATTAGGAAGTAACGTGTAAGTATTATGTTCTGCAGAAATAACTGTACTGCATCTTTAATTTTGGGTAGTAGATAACTAAAGATAGGTCCAAACACAATTAAGAGAGGTCAAGGGAGGCAAGACATCACCTTAAAACTGCATTGTTAAAGAGCATTGAATTGCAGCCATACAATCATCCCCTAGGCATAACCACATGAACAATGCAGTATAAATTTTTCTGAACTGCAGTTATATTTCCTTGTTATTTTTTTAGATCACAGCCTCGCGTTTACCAACCCTGGTTCTGGAATAGGAAGTAACACAATGACATGCATACTCGCCGCTATCTACGCCGACATTTCCAAAATTTTCTATGTAAGGAAATAAAAACAATAATTACAGCCCTGTTTGTGGAGGAAGCCCGGAGTGAGTGATGCAGAGAGGAGGGGGCGCGGTAGCGGCTGGATGACTTTAGACTGCTTCGACAAAGACGAGCAGAGACGGAATAAAGAAATAGTCCCCAATACGAATAGATAAGCACTAAAGTGGAACATTACCGGTAATTTTGTGCTCTGTGGGAGTAAACAAAACATGTAAAAGTCCACATTTGTAAAGCGCACAATCACCCGTAAGGGTCTCTAGGCGCTGGGGGCCGTCGGGAAGATTAAGCGAGCTATTGCCCAGAGTCACATGGTGCTGGGCTAATCTGCCGCCGGAGCCGGGGATCGAACCGTGGTCCCCAGATTCCAGCGTCAGTCGCCCTGGCTGCGGCGCCACACCTCTCCCACATGGAGGGACAAAGTGGAAGGATTAAAGATTACCATTCGAGTATTTTCGAAGTTTAATCGAACAGAGGGAAAAAAAAGGCAATGGGATACAGCATGTCTCAAAGAAACAGGGCCTTGACTGCCTAGGCTCAACCTATCAAACGGTAACAGAATAAAGGGGTCCATGTATTTTAAATGGATATCTCACCTGCGAGAGCAAAGAGACTAGATAACTGCTGGAACATTCTAAAAAGTAAAAGAGTAAAACTACGCGTAAAATGATGGTTCGTAGCAACCTTGGACCGCGAGAGATGTATTCACGGAGTTCTCTGTGAAGACCAATAACAAACCGGCTTGTGTCAACTTTTCAAGCAAGGAGACGAGGCACCGGGTCCCTTTCTCGGAAGCATCAAGCTGGACGGAGAACACACTTGCAGGTTTGCGAGTCTTTGACCTGTGGAGGCTGCAGCCTTCAGTGCTTGTTTGCAAATGCATAAATAATGTAGCCGGTGCTTGGAAGCACACTCAAGACAGGGCTTGTCAAACACACTGTGGGTGGGGAAGCGGATCACTTGCACAATGCAGCCCAGGGCTATGTGTTCTTAAGTGCTGCCTGGAAGTGCTGCAAAGCTTCTGCAGAACCCATGTCTGGAGAGGTGGGAAGGAATTTCATGGGGAGTCTTGAGAGATGCAATGCAGAACCCATGTCTGGAGAGGTGGGAAGGAATTTCATGGGGAGTCTTGAGAGATGCAATGCAGAACCCATGTCTGGAGAGGTGGGAAGGAATTTCATGGGGAGTCTTGAGAGATGCAATGCAAAGGGACTGGGATTAGAGAAAGAGGCAGGTTTGTGGCAGCAAAGATATGCCCTTCAGGCCCTCCCCCTTAGTCTTTCAAGCTAGATCGCAAACATCCATCTCTTCTCCCTCTTAGAGACAAAGGACTGCCATGGGTATTGACACTGGAGGCCTGTCCCTTCCTCCCGCTCCTCACCAGTACTCTCTGGCCTACAGCAGGAGCCCATGGCTGACAGCCCTTTGCCTTTCGTTTGACGCGGATTATGTGGAATAATGAAGAGACTATGCATCCAGCTACAGACTCTGGTCCCACAAGGAGCAATTGCTGTTCAGAAGACGTGAGGAACCAAACAGCTGTACAAAATAAAACAAAGGGGCTCTCAAAAAGACCGGAAAGTTAAAATTGTATACCTTACATTCAGATTGTTTAATATAAAATGAATAAAAAAGCTCACAGGAGGAGGGCGGCGGGGTAGGGAAAGCAAGAGCAGATGGTGGGAAAGAAACAACGGACAGTGCGGGTGGTGGGAAAGAAAGAACAGACATCGGGAAGGTGGAGAAGCAATACGGAGGGAGCAGCCACAGCATGAGGGGGGGGGGGTGAAGGAGAGGGACTCCAGAGATTTGCACTCTTTAAGAGTGCATTTGAAACACATAAAAAGTACCTGCTGGAGCCTGCAGCCAGTGGAAGGACACTAGCCACAGGAAGCAGTACTTGGTACACGCTCCACGGCAGGAAGGAAGACTCCGAAGCCCAGGAAGAAGCCGCTAAACAATAGGAAGCAAGGACACAACAGTAACCCGCGAGTCAACCAATGGTAAGTAATGGGTGGGATCTAAGCCCCTTTTAAGATCGTTTCTTTTATTTACAACAGATTTTGCACACGCTGTGCAGGCAAAATCTAACAAAAGGAAACAGCAATGTAAATGTGCGGTGCTGATAAAAAGACGCTTTATGGAACACTGGTTGCTGCCCTATTATTGAGCGAAGGACGTATGTGAAAGGGCACACCAGCAGAGGAGAAAAGAATATTTTTGGTTCACACAGATGCAAAGTTGGAGAAGGATCTGTGGGAGTGGAAGTAGCTTTTAACAATTTTCACTGAAATAGAGGGCAATGAATGGTCATGTAAAGGATTTTCAAAAACTTTGAGTAGAGAAGGATAGCTTCATTAGGTCTGAGATGCACTACAATATCAAGTGCTCACTAAATTCGAAGCAAGACACCGTTGTTTGATTTTTAAAATAACATGGCCTAAATTGGGATATAATGTTGATTAATATCCATGACTCACTGACTAAATTAAACTGTACTGTTTTGTTTGAAGAAATAACTATAACCTGATAGTCTTGTCAAGAGGTGTTGATAGATTGTAATTTTAAATAGGAAGTTGTGCGGATAGTGTTTTCTTGCGTATACAGATCTTTTAACCAATGAGTCTGATATGTATTATTTTTCTATGTATCAGGTGTTAGTGTTTGTTATTACATCTGGTGGTGTACACTTTGATGGTTACTCATAACCGAATAAGGTTTATTACTACTTCTACTACTATAATCCTGTTTAAAAACTGAAGCATTAGCTGCAGTTTCGATTCAGACAAAATGCAGTAATCTCTTGCTCTGCTTCAGACTTCGAAAATATCCTGGTTTGAGGACAGAGTGCCCCTTAGCTAGAAAAATGTGAGATCTACCTGAATTGAAGTCAGTTTAGCTATGAACATTAGCACAGTGGGCTGGGCTCCTCTGACATATGCACCTTTTTCAGTTAGGGGTATACATCTTTGTTGAGTCAGAAATTGCTCCTTAATAGCATGTCTTTTCAAAGTTCAGTGGAGTCCCTTATGAAAACCTTTCCTCTTCTATGAAAGATTTATGATCAGATAGGCCTTCCAGCAGCTGGTATCTGTAATATCAAAAACGTTGTGCCTAGCTAGAAGGATAGCAAAGGGTCAGAAGAGTGCCAGATTCCTCTGCTTTAGAGTGCCCATTCTAGCTAGCAGTGGCCTGGAAATGAACCACACATGTCTGTGGGGGAATTTATTGTATTATTCTTAAAATAAGAAACACTGCGTGGAGGAGGTCTCAGTTGCTGCAGATCTAATTATTTGATAGCAACTATTGGACAGTTTGAAGAAGTATGAAGCCACCCAAGGTGACTGCTGTTCTGTTGCATGGCAATGGAACAGCCATTTATTTCTAAACTAGACCAAGAGACTTAAATCAAATCAATGAGTACCAGTTCAACTAACATTTCTTTGAAATACTTGGATGGTGAAAAAGTTGTAAGATGTCTTACTCAAATGTCATGTGGCATATTCAGTTAATTGAATACATAATGTCGAGGAGCACAAAACAGGAAAGTTATGTGATAGAGCGCCTCAAAAAGTCCAGGAGAGCTGGTTTCAGATTTTTGGGATGCCCCTATAGATTATATACCTAAATACCTCTTGGACCTATGTTGGATGCCTTGCTGGGCATTGCTTACTGCTGGCTGTACATATCTGTGCAGCAGCGACTCTAATAGCAAGAAAAGGATCGAGTAACTGCTGCATCTTTCATCCTTGTCAAAAGCATAACCTGGCAACACATCACCAGTCGCATTTCTTCCCGGCCGACCCATAAGATATTCACAATCTGTCTTCTGTGACTATGATGTAAGTTGCTTTGGCTGAATTTTCATATGAACCAGTCGTAGGAAGACTATAACTTTCACTCCACTGAAAGAAACATTCTATGTCAGCTATTGCTGCCAGATAGAGGTTTTGTATGCTTGAGAAACAGCATAATGACCATCTTCTGAAGTCCACAGTTGCAGCATGTTAGCTGCCACTTCGCATCACATTATCCACAACAGTGTCTTACAAGGAAGGACTAAAACATGCCAGTTCTCCATACATCTCGGGGTGGAACCGGGAAACATTGATTCAAATTTAGGCAACCACTTTATTTCCCTGTGTCACTATTCCTTTGTCTGACAAAATTAGAAGTGTCTAGAGGTGGCTCTGCTTGTAGTGCGTACTATTAAAAAAACACACAACTGACTGACTTTGATAGTAATAAATATGGGTGCTTAATCATCCGAGCATTTTTTTGAGAGATTGATATGAGGTTTACCCACCTCCAGTGGACAGTGCTTTGGCATCCCCCACACTGGTGCAACAGTTTTTGTGTTGGCAAAATGCTATTGCTAAATGTTTGTACGTTATTATCTATTTTAAGTGTTAGACCTGGATTTACTCACCGGTGTCTTCCTGCATCGAACAGTGGAGTGAAGAAGTGGGCAACTTTTAGATGTAACAAAACATAAGTTAAGTAAATTTAGATGGAAATTGCTTTTTCCACTGTGAAAATAGGTGACCCTGTGGGACAGGCCATTGTACAACCATTCTGTGTTTATGAATCAGGTTGGATTTGCTTTCTTATAATCCTCTAGCTTAGTGGTGCATCATTCTTGGTATAAATATCAGTATGAGGTCATGCTGTTTTTGTAGCCAATTTGTATTGGTTCTTACATAGAAGGGACGACCTGGAATGCAGAAATGTTATATTTGCACAAGGATTCTTAAATGAGTACATTTAATAGGAAGGAGAGCAGTAACTTCTCGTAAATAAAGCTAAAATCCAATCCCCCCCCCCCCCTCTTTCGACCTATTGGCCCAATCCAGGACAGAAGTAGAGCCACAAAACTCTTAGAATACTGGTGGTGAATTACAATTTGGACTATTACTTAATTGTTCTAGTAAAAATATTTTGGTGGGAAAAGAATCTTTCTGTTTTCACTTTAGGAGCAAATGACTCAATAGGTCCATTGCTTCATTTTCAGTGTGAAACCTTTTTACTGAACATAAAGGATCTTCGCTAAGAGCTGTCAATCAAATAAATGGAAACACTTGACTGACAGCGCTCTCTCTGAGCCCCCAGCTATAGAAATAAAAGGTGTTTGTATATCCGGTTCCTCCTATGCAGCCATACGCTGTAGAAAGGTCTGACTCTAGAATGACGGCAGTAGAAAAGATGTTTTTAATACTACTTAACTCAACCTCTGTGGTTGCCAGTGCTTATCCTTGTTTACCTAAATGCCGTTCTGAAATTGGCAAACAATTGGAGAGCATTTATGAAGAAATAAGGGCAGTGGGTAGGAATATAAACAAAGTTGGTATGTTCATTTTGTGCATGAGCTCCTGTAGGAGATGACAAGTGCAAACATTTGCGATGACGAACAATTTACCTATAATGTTCTGACTGTAACATTGTTGGGAAATGGCTGGATTTTCTAAGGCTCCAACAATTGGCAAGAATGAGGGTCAGGCTTGTGAATAAGTGAGCTGATGGTGATACCGAGGTGAGAGTGCCATCATAACGTTCCTGTAATGTATTTGATGTAGGATACGGTGCAATATTACAAAATTGAACAGCAGAACGAGTTTTGGGAAGTTGAAAAAGAGAACTTTGGTTGCATTTAGTCTCGATTTTAGATTGTCATGGTTTACCTTGTTGTGGAGTAAATGTATCATTGAGCCCTGATTGGGAGCATGAGGGTTTTGAGGACATGAACATCTTGGAGTTGAGTCTTTGTAGAGCTGCTGAGTTGAAAGATTCTAAGCTTACACTATTTAGAGCTATTTGGTTACAGCTAAAGTGGTGGGAGCTTTTCAGTTGCTGCTTTGCCCCTGGAAATTTAGAAACAAGAAGCCACAATATGTGGTCAACACACTAATTGAGAGAGAGTGAGAGTCAAATTTCCATGTATTGTATTAACTTTTTTGAACATCGATTATGTTCAAGTGCACAGATAGAATATAATTCGGTTGAACACAATATGGGCCTTGACGTTTATAAAATAACTATTTTTTTGCCTCTGGGTGTTAAAGATGTGCAAGCTGTATTTCTTCAAGTGTTTGCTTGCATTATAAGCAATAACACATTTTGTGCTCAATCGATTGGTACAAGGGTCTTTGACAGTAGGCAGAAATGGGCTGTGTCAGTAAATATACATGCTGTGTGTGTGCTCCTCAGAGATGTTGCTGCACTTTCTTCCTCTGTGATCCTATGATAAGCACAACTGAACTGAAATTTTACCTGATAAAATTTGCTTTTCATACCGCTCGGACAGCTTCACTATCTCCTAAAAAATCTTAAGAGTAGTCATAAAATGTGAAAGATGCCTTGTGGTAAAGTGAGAAAAACATAAAACAATTGAATGGTTAGGTACTATGTGCTGCATGGTGCTGGATCCTCATATTTATATTTCATCTTTATTTTCTATGCCTCTTTCTCTTGCATTATAGATCCTATTAGGAGAAGTTAATCAGAAGAGATGAAGTGAAATTTGTTTTACCTCAATATGAACAACCAAGACCCACTTCCTGACACGTAGTACTACTTAGAGAAGGATTTTGATAGTAACATTTCTAATCTTATATTTGATGGTAAAGTTGATTAATGTGTATTTATCAGTTACACAAAGCACATAACATTTGTATTTCCTGCTTGGGGAAACTCTGGAAGCAGCCCAGTAGACTCTGCACACTGAATAGAACAGGGTGATCCAACAAGTGGCTTATGAGCTACTGGTAACTCTCCAGCTACGTAACGTTTAAGTGGCTGTACTGTAAGCTGCTTACCCACTAAATTAGAAGTGTTTGCTTGGTTGAATTAATATATTTATAACAAAATTGGAAACCCTGTATTCAAGACAAACGTGTATATTTTCATAACACATGAGATGATGGTGGGAGAAAAATATTTAGAGCTGATATTTTCAGCGTTTACGGAAAGATATAACTGTGTTATCACTTTTGTGTCAGGGGTTTCAAAATTGTATGTTCCATATTCCCCACATAGGATGCATTCCTAATTGGCAAAACCACAGGTCAAAGCCTACCAGACAGCACAGCTGTCTGGTTTGATAATGATATCTAGGGGACATTTAGAAAGCTTCCCTGAGAATGCATTCTGTAATTACTTACCATTGGCTTTGTGGTTTGTAACTTAGTTGCTGTCCTGCTTGAGTTCTTCCCTTCCGATGCACAAACTCCTATCTACGGTATCCTTCCACAAGTGCTTCATTTTTGTAAACCGGCCATGAAATCTTCTTGAAATCTTGTTCTTACTTTGTCACATTTGCTGTGTATTCAAAGACAGAGGTCAAATGTCTGGCTCTGTCTTAATTGAAGCTTGGTATTTACTTTTCTTTCTCTGACTTCAAAGTGTGAGGATTTATGTGACAATCATGCTGGTTGCTGGGTGTGTGCTGGACTGATGGCTGTACGATGTTTTTTTTCTAGCACACAACAAAATGAAATGTCTTTAAATTTACCTGACTGATATTCCTGAATATATCGGAATTAGGGAAGCACAAATGAAGCACATTTTTTGGTAATTCTGAAGTATAGTGGAAACAAATATTTTAATACAATCAAATCAGTAATACTGTATTTGTGTGCAAATATATTGGTTATTTCTATTGAAGATGTGTTGTCTGCAATGGAAGTGTGCTACCACACCATGCTCACTCCACTTTACCTCTCCCCACTCTGCACCACTCCACACTGCATCACTTCACTCTATTCTGCTCTGCTCCATTCTACGCCACTTCACTCAAAACTATGACAATGCACTTTACTATGCGCTACTGCACTCTTCGCCACTGCAATCTACACAACCCCTGTCTAAACCACTCCACTCTAATCTGCACCTCTCCACTCAGTGCCACTCTACAACATTGCACTCTTTGCCAATGTGAATTACTCTGTACCACTCTACGCCACTTCACTCTACTTCAAAACAATCTACTCTGCAGCCGCTCAACTCTGCACCACTCTATGCCACTGCACTCTGTGCCACTAAGCCCCATGCTAGTGCACTTTATACCACTTTACTCAAAACCAATGCACTCTACATCAGTCTACTCTGCACCACTTCACGCCACTATACTCTACAACACTCTGTGCCACTGCTTTCTGTGCCACTGCTTTCTGTGCCACTGCTTTCTGTACCACTACTCTCTGCGCCACTGCACTCTGCTCCACTCTACTCCATGCCAGTCTACACAACATGCACCACTGCACTCTTCACCCCTTCACTGTACACCACTCCAGTCTAAGCCCCTCCACTCTACTTCACTCTACGACACTCCACTCTAAGCAACTCTACTACATGCACTCTGTGCCAATGCATTCTAGACCAATGCACTGTACTTTGTACCACTTTACGCCAGTCCACTTTATGTGACTGCACTCTACCCTGCACTACATGCCACGCCACTCTATTCTGTAACCATCTCCTCTATGCTACTCCACTCTACTCTGCACCATTCTACTCTGTGCTCTTTGCCACTCTACTCTAAACCACTGCACTCTCCGCCAAAGCTTTTTTCACGAATTTACTCAAAAACCAATGCACTCTATGCCAACTACTCTGCACCACTGCACTTATGCATTATACAACACTCTGCCACTGCACTCTACGCCACTTTACACTATCACACTTTACGTCACTCAGTTCTATTCTGCACCACTGCACTCTGATACTCTACAAGATTGCATTCTCCACTACTAAACTGTACACCACTCCACTCTGCATCACTGAACTCTACTCTGCACCACTCAACTCTATGCCATTCTGCTGCGCTCTGTGCCAGTGCACTCTACGCCACTCTGTATCACTCCACTCACACTAATCTGCACTCCTGCACACTACTTCATTCTACTCCTCTGCTTTCTACTTCACTCTGTGGTGCTCTACTCTACTGCACTCTAGGCTGCAGTACTCATCTCTATGCCAATGCACTCAACACCACTCTAAGTCACTGCAGTCTACACCAATGTGCTCTACACCACTTGACTCAAAACCAATGCACTCTTCCTCAGTCTACTCTATACTTTAAACCACTTAACCCTGGCCTCTCCTTTTTGCGCGGCTCCACTCTGCGCCGCTCCACTCCATTAAACTCTACTCCACTATGACAGTCTTCTCTGCTCTGTGCCACTCTGACACTACTCCACGATGCTTTACGCAACTCCCTCAGCGTTCCTCCATGCCACTGCTTCACTCTGTTCTACGTCACTACTCCACTCTGACACTCTAAGCCACTTCACTCTACGAGACTCTACTCCAGTCTGACACTCCAAGCCACTTCACTCTACAAGTCTCTACTTCACTCTTGCCATTCCATTCCACTCTACTCCATTTCATTAAGTGCCACTCTACCAAACTCCACTTAATGCCACTCTTTATACGACAATCTCCTCTGCTCTACCCTACTGTACTGTACAACACACTGCTCCATTCTGTGCCACTCTGCTTTATGCCACGCCACTCTACTACACTGACACTCTATGCCACTTAACTCTCCGACACTCTACTTCACTCTACACCCTTCCACTCTACGACACTCTACTCCCTCCACAACACTTTGCCTCTCCACGCCCTGCCACTCTTCACCGCTCCGTGAAACTCCACTCTAATTCATGACACTCCATGCCACTAACTCTTAGCATTTCTGAACAGCAATCAATCAATCAATCAATGACACTTGTAGAGCGCGCTACATACCCGTAGGGTCTCAAGGCGCTGGGGGGGGGGGGAGGGGGGGGGTGCCGCTACTGCTCGAACAGCCAGGTCTTCAGCTTCTTCCTGAAGGAGAGGTGGTCTTGGGTCAGGCGCAGGTCGGGGGGGAGGGAGTTCCAGGTCTTGGCGGCCAGGTAGGAGAAGGACCTTCCTCCTGTAGTCGCTCTTCGGATGCGGGGGACGGCGGCGAGGGCGTGGTTGGCTGAGCGGAGGTGGCGTTTGGGAGCGTAGAAGTTGACTCGGCTGTTGAGGTAACTCGGGCCTCGGTCGTGTAGAGCTTTGTGTGCGTGGGTGAGGAGGCGGAAGGTGATTCTTTTGTTGACGGGGAGCCAGTGAAGGTCTCTCAGAGGTCCGGAGATGTGGCTGGTTCGTGGGATGTCGAGGATGAGTCTGGCTGAGGCGTTCTGGATCCGCTGGAGTCTCTTCTGGAGCTTGGCGGTGGTACCGGCGTAGAGGGCGTTGCCGTAGTCCAGACGGCTGGTGACGAGGGCCTGGGTGACGGTCTTCCTGGTCTCGGTGGGGATCCACCAGAAGATCTTCCGTAGCATGCGTAGGATGTTGAAGCACGTCGAGGAGACTTTGTTAACTTGCCTGGTCATGGAGAGGGAGGAGTCCAGGATGAAGCCCAGGTTGCGTGCGTGATCTGTCGGTTTGGGTGCGGTGCCCAGGGCGGGAGGCCACCAGGAGTCGTCCCAGGCGGAGGGTGAGGAGCCCAGGATGAGGATCTCCGTCTTGTCCGAGTTCAGTTTCAGGCGGCTGATCGTCATCCACTCGGCTACCTCTTTCATCCCGTCGTGCAGGTTGGCTCTGGCGGCGGCGGGGTCGTTGGTCAGGGAGAGGATCAGCTGGGTGTCGTCGGCGTAGGAGATTATGCTGAGGTTGTGTTTGCGTACGATGGCCGCGAGGGGGCTCATGTAGACGTTGAAGAGGGTGGGACTCAGAGATGATCCTTGGGGGACGCCGCAGATGACTTCGGAGGCCTCTGACTTGTACGGTGGTAGGCGGACTCTCTGTGTTCTTCCGTCGAGGAAGGAGATGATCCATTCCAGCGCCTTGTCCTGGATTCCGACGTTGCTGAGGCGCTGTACTAGGGTGCGGTGGCAGACAGTGTCGAATGCCGCGGAGAGGTCCAGGAGGATGAGGGCCGCTGTTTCTCCATTGTCCATCAGGGCTCGGATGTCATCGGTCACTCCGGTGTACAGCCTGGCTAAAACATATTGGCAAAGCCAATAGCTCTTGCATAGGCGAAAACGATTGACTTTGCCAGTGCTTGTTTAGATCCCAGCTGGCAACCCTGCACCAAAGTGATCACTGCTGGCATTCCTGCATATCCTCGCTACTGATGTAATCTTGTTTGTGTTCTCCATTTAGACACTAATTTTTATTAGAAGCTCAGGATGATTTTTATTGAACATAAGTAGCTCTTATTGCAAGAAAGGTTGGAGCCCCCCCCCCCCCCCCCCACGGGAATAGAACTTGGATCTTTCTTGGTTTAATAAGAGTTAGGCAGTGGCTCCATTGGGCCACTATGCTTTGCCAGTTGTTTGTAGGAGTCAGGCAGTGGCTTCATTAAGGCTGTATGCTGAGCCATACTCTGCGAGTGGTTGAAGGATTTCGATATTGGCTTGATTGAGGCAGCATGTTTTGCCACGCTCTGCCATTTGCTGCAGGAGTTAGGCAATCACTCAATTAAAGCAGTGTACTCGGTCAGTTTTTTCCAAGATCACTCGAAGAGTGCGCACTGATGTATTTTGAATATGAATTCTGAATCGTATTTCGATTGACTGGCCCGCAGGGAAAACACTGGGTTTGAAGGCCGATGTAAAGAAACTAATACTTTGCCTCATTTGATTGATCCATATTTGTTAACAGTCTTTGCCTCTTATGCTTGAGTACCCTAACATAGCATTGGAATCGTAGTTGAATACGGCTTTGTGGTACATGTACCCATTGTTAGCGTATTTCTGCGTCTCCTATCAGACACCGCCCTTCAAGTAAATAAGCACAGCAAGAAAAGAAAGTGTGTATGGCCCACAAAACAGTTGTTGAGTGTGCCTATCTGTATGTAAAGTTTTCAATATAGCAATGTAAACTGAAAGAGTAGAGATGTTCAAGCTTGGCCTGGTTCCCACTGGACTCCCCCTGCCAATGTCATTTTATTTTTTATTTTTTAACAAAGCGACTACAATTTTGTGGCATCTCAAGATCTATTCCAGTAGAATGTGTCTGAAGGAAACCAGAAAACAGAGTGCACCTGGAGCCGCTTAATTCTTTGTGTCATAGGTTGTTGAGCACTTTTCTTTTGAAAGTGAATGGGCATGACAAATAATGCATAATCCTCAGGAGCAGACTGACAGTGCCATACAAGGGTTCTTTTCAAGTGTTTAAAATATGCCTCACCGTTCATGCATTATTTAAACTTTACCATTAATTAATTGTCATAGAAATTCGTGTTGTGCTTTCTCTTCCTTTCGCTTCTAAAAGCGAAACCGTTGAAGATATTAATAATTCATAGGCACAATAAAAGATCTAGTTATTGCAAAATGTCTTTGGAACGTGCTACAGCTTCTGCCCTCGACAAAATAAAACTGTATGTTGGCAAAATCATAGTTTGACATCAAGAATGTTCCCAATAAACTTTGTTCACACAAAGAGTGAGCATTTTGTGTCTTTGTTTTTCGTTGCCTTAAAAGCAGCATGCTTACTTCAAACAACAGGTCTGCTTGTGTGCTGAAAATAGAGCACTTTGTTGTGCAATTGCAGCATCTGAACACGTTGCAGCAGTGTACTTTAGGAAGATAACTTGGTGTCGTTAATGCCGGTCATGAAGGTGGCCTTTTCACTCCTGGAGTTTATTTAAAATGAAGATGCAATCTGGTTTAGACCTTTGAGAAAAGGCCACTCAAAAATCAGCTAGTGGTGGGATTCAGCTACAAGTCAAATATTGAAATCTTACTTAATTCAGATTTGGCAACCCTGTGAAGCTAATATTGTGTCTTGCCCATTCTTCCAAAAAGGATCAGAAAACTCAAACCATTACGTTGCTGGTGAAACCATTTTGACTTTGCCATATATTTTCTGAAACATATCAATTACCGCTTGGGCTCAGTGAAAATTCCATCATTTGAGGATCTTCTTACCTAGAATAAAGCATGGTGCCTGGTCGTTATAAACGTAGGTGTCTGGGAGTATGAAATATGCCTTTAATGAGGCTATCTGGTAAAATACGTCATATCAAGCCGAGTCAATCCAGAATCCTTATTGTCCATGATTGTTGAGAAGGGAGAAGCATTTTACTTTCCACTGGAAAGACTTCACTAATCTTAGTAGCTAGAATTTAGAATGCTCTCATCGTGAAACTTGATGCGTTAACTGGAAGAGTTTGCAGATTGTTTCAAAGTGTTCATCTCGTCTTGTATTGATTCTTTTGAATCTTCAGCCTTCCCATTGCAGGTTATGACTTAGCTGTATGACTAGAGACAACACATAAATGCACTTTGCCAGCAGACAACTGATTCGGCATGTTTATTTGCTTTATCATTTGAAGCTGTTAAGAATGTTTTTGTTCCATCCGCAGTGGAACCTGTTCCGTCATGGAGTTTGAATCTGATTTTGGATGGGCTTTAATGGGAGTTCTTCTGAAAGCTTGTTTTTGTGCACAGGGCTGTAGTTTACTTTTTAGGTATTTCCAGCTAAATATCCTGTACAAAGTCTATGCGATGTCTTCCATTCAAATATTGTCTTTCTGCTCAATACTCGCTTTGCTCAACAGGGGTTAGGTCTGACCCAGCAAATAGTCAGTGACTGCTGCAGTGCTTTCCCTGGCCTGTTTCTCTTCTGCAGAGAAGATCCTTCACAAACAGGATGGCTGGCTGAATGGTTTTGCATATCTGGCATGTGCATGATAACACAAATGAGACATCTACTCAAGCTCAAAATAGCATAGGGCGGTTTTCCAGTTTTGAGCTACTACATTACTTTTTAAATTGAAAAGCAGCAAATTGTTGGCTTAAAAAGCTCAAATATACTTTTGCAAAGGTTCTGGCAATGCATCCCAGATAGACAGATCACCAATTTCCCTAGTGTATAGTGTATTGGGACTCTCATTTTATGTGGCTAAAAATAAACAGTCTCTAACTAGCTCAGACCCCATTCTATTGCTTTAAGTATGACTGTTTGTTCTCGTGGAGATCTATAAATCTGCCACTTGCATTTTTGTGCATGTCTATACTAGAATGTCACTGCCTATGTACAAGTAGGCTTGAGCACTTTTGTATAGCACAGACTATTTTCTTTATAAAATTGAAGGTTGGGGGTGTGCACTGCCCCGTTTGTGTACCATGGCCCTTCTCTTAAACTTTGTTGCTTCCCCAGAGGCTAATCTTTTCTCTCTGCTTCTGGTTAGATGTCAATGGACAGTGTCCACTTGCATGTATATCTGTTTCTAATGTTCTCAGTAGAGCAATACTTATCTTATTTACTTAACGCAGATAGCTACAGGACGTATCATGGCGCTGTGTTGGTCATTGAAAGGAAAGAAAGAGATAAGACACAAACTTAGTGTGCCGTAATTAGCAAAAGGCATATTTAATTTTTCCCGAAAGTGGGCAAAGGTATAGATCATACTGGGGCTTAATGGCAGGGCAAATCCTTACTGATCTAGCTTCACCACATTTCTTGCTGTACTAGGTAATTTGACTAGGACGAGGGATCCTGATTTGAGAGTCATAGAAAGAAAGTGAGGCAGAAGTAAATGAGAATGCATGTCGAGTCCAGTGGAATCAAAAACCCTTTGCAACAGGCAGAGCATATTGAAGTAGATACATTGTAGGATAGGGCTTGGCACCCGGTAAAAATTTGTGCAACCTACATGACAGTCGTACTGGCATATGTTGACTTCTCTGTAGTTTGTTGACCTGTGTAGCCGCAAGTGTTTGCTTAATCCAATATAAATATTCAGGCTCTGTGATATCTTGAAAACAGGAGGACTAAAATTTTTGGATTTGATATTTAAAGGACAATTTGTTATCAAACCACACCCAAAGATTCTTAACTTTGGCTATGGTGTCTGGTACTAATCCCTTCAATTGAGGTCTCTAGTGTTTAGTCCAGACCTGATGGGCATCTCCAATAATAAAGAACTCTGTTTTGTGCCATTCAGTTTTAGGAAATTGGACGCTATCCAGCCTTGCATTTTGAAGGGAAAGTCTCCAATAGACAGCCATGAATCTGCTTTTTCGAGCCTTAGAGACATTCTATTTCAGAAGTGTAAGATGGAGACTGGAAGCCAGCTTTCCTTAGTTGCTCCCCAAGTGGCTGTTTATAGATGTTAAGCAAAGTGGGTGATAAAGTCAAGCCCTGGGCTTCACCACGGCTAACATATTTTTCTTGGAACAAAATGAGAGGTGCTACCTGGGAGTGGCCTTGTAGAAAGTACCTGAACCATTCAAGCACTTGCTGCACTTGCCCAGTACCATTCAGACTGTCATTAAGGTTTGATAAACCATACCTGATGTTGCAAAGAAATTACCAGCAGAAGGTCTGCAAGGATATTGAGTTTTCTGGTATTAAGGTGGTCATGGGAAGCTACCAGCATAGTCACAGTGCTATGATCAGCACGCAAGCCGGTCTCTATCCTGGCCAGTATTTCCAGTGGATCTTCTGCATATTGGCTAGCCACTGCTCCATGATTTTAGTAAAGTTTGGCAGAAAGACAATGGGCCTGTAGGTTTTCCTGAAGCTAACCCAACCTTCTTTGGAAATTAAGTTCTGACACTTCTCTTACAAAAATTGGGTACTATACCATATCTAAAAGAGGCATTGGTGGAGGCTCCCAAGAGAGATTTGAGAGCCAGTGTCAGATTTCAAAACGTCCAACAGACTAGATCAGGAGAAGAACCGGATTTAATCCTGCTAAGGGTGCCCATCTCTTCATCTTGCAAAGTGCTCTCTTATTCCACATTTTTGATCCTTCAGCCTCTGTTTCCTCTTTGCTCACAGTCTCTGGCATATGGTGTCCACAGATTATAAAGAATGTGGATCCTTCTGGATTTAGCTTTAGAGCTGGTCCTCTCAATTACTGCATTTATATTTCAGGTTTAATTTTTCTCACCTAGAATACGGAAATCTTTGGAATCTTTGTGCCAGAGAACTTTTGAGGATGTGTCCCTTGAAACAAATGTTTTGTTAATACTTCTTTTCATACATGCCCTGGTTCTGGCAATCTGTTTTTTTCTGAACTGACTGGCTGCTTAAATGAAGGTCTCAAAAATCAGTGGGATTGATCCAGGAAATGCACCATCCAGTTTGGCCCTAATTACCCCATCCTGCCAAACAGCATGAAGTCCATCACAGTGCCTAATCAGGCTTTTGTTGTGGGCCACCCCAGTGTTGACTTTATGACCTATTACAGGTATCCTGCTTGACATGTTAAACAAGCCTGTGTTTTCAGATGGGACCTTCTCTGGAAAGCCAAAGAAAAGTAGAAAGGTAGCTCCTGCTTCTTTATCGGTATCAATATCTCAGTTTGAGTGTCGTTTTAAGTGGCAGCCTTCATCGACTGGCAGCTAATACATTGAACCCTCTATTATGTATACACAGGGGTATAGCTTGGTCAGTAAGATTGGGGCGCGGTAAACTTCAGATTTCCCATCTATCAAGCAGGGCATGAGAGGCAATGCGTATTGTTAGACACAATATTTTTCAAACAAGCCAACATTTTTTAAGACCTTCAAAACAGAAGAGAGAGACAGAGGGTGTGTCTCTCTTTATGTAAAAACCCCAGGTGAAATCTAACAGACACCTCACCATACCCGACTGAAAACGCTTGTACCCAACTATTTACAGCAGAATTTTTTTTTAGGGGGTATTGAACTCCAAACATTCCCCTGAAGCTACGGCCCCTTTGTATAAATGGGTGATAGTAGTTGATTATAAGACCACTGACAAACACCGCTGTAGCCAGGCTGCCTCCCTCAACCGCATCCCAGACAGTAAACCCAAGTCTCACATTTTCACATTACAGCACAGCAGAATGCAAAGCAAAATCATTGCTGTCTGAACCCGTGCAGTAAATGTTAAGACACATTTTATGCCATTGAGTTTGGCTATATTCTGGCTATTGGAAACTGTTTTTCTGGGGCACGTACAGAGTGGGACCAGTACAAAAAAAATAGGCCCGGACACCAGTGGCTCACTTTTGGAAATCTGGCCAGTTTTAAACTTGTAAAGACAAGCTGTATGGGCATTTTGCATGGTATGGGAGATTGTGTGCATTTGTGTTTGCTGCAGGCAATGTTTGTGGCAATATCAGGAAAAGCCCACAGGGCCATAAAACAGGCCGGCCCACAAATTGCTAAAAAACCGGCCCACACACACTCATCTGTCAGACCAGCCCATCAGGTGCTGCCCTATAGTCCTATAGGCTAGACTGACCCTAGGAAGGTAGATCTCCACCTGTTTCATTGCTTAATGAGATCTTTGAAGAAGTGTTTAATCCAGTAAGTGGGATTCGCTGGTACAGAAAGAGCAAGTATTATGAGCACTGTGCCTCAGATCATTTTATGACTTATTTTTCGGCTGTCTTTCCGGAGTGAAGTCCAAAGAAAGACAGTCTCTGTACTCCCTACTACAAGACCCCTTTGATTTATTTTTCCCTTGTCAATGCGTTCAAATATTGTTAATTCAGGAAACTAGTTTTGGAATTACCAGAATGGATCTGTGGGCCCTTTCGATGAATGAATCAACTGGAAGAATCTTTTCAACTAATACTTTTGCAACAGAGTTCTCAGATATTTTTCCCTGTTACCAGGCTCTTCTTTTTTGGCAAAGCTGATCATCCAGGCGTTATTGCTGCATAAGCTACTTTATGTAAATTAAGTTTTACCGGATGGGCTCATACTTCTTTGGAGCACCTCCATTTGGGCATTTGGGCCCACTGATCCTTGTTTCACTGTCGGGAACACTCGCTGTTAGTCTGGCAAGTCATGCTGCATATTGGTGACTAATTGTCAGATCATCTGTATCAAGAATTTCTTCATGTATTGCTTACGGGATTTCTTGTAAAGAACACTTCTTTATCCTATGCTGTAGAGAATTCTGCATGATTATAACAATTAGATCCTTGTTATTATCTGACGTACATTTATGTTATGACCGCACCTTACCATTCATTAAAACAAAACAAATGTCAATTAACCCTACTGTCACTTAAGTGATTATTTAAAATGTTTCATTACATCAGTAAAGCAGTTTGTGTTGAACAAGCCTATAGTAAGATGTCTGCCTTTTGATACAATGTAGGCAGTGGCGGTCCAAGGGATGATGAGTCCAGTTTTATAGGTCTGTGCAGACGAAATGCAATTTAAAGAGCCCTGCACCAGCCATGTATTCACCCTTACCTACTCCTGTTGGCACACAAACTGCTTGATACTCAATGAGCTTGAGCCTCCAACCCACCAATAGATAATGCTTCTTCCCCCTCCTCCCACCCATGCCCAGAGGCACAGCTGGCATCCTGACGTACTGCTTACAATATAGTTAGTGTGGGCTTTGGGTCCTCGCCTTAAATCACTGGCTTTTTTAACAATCCTCTCTCAGCAATTGGCTTTGTCAATCACATCTTGGCTCTGCCCAGATATGGTACTCATCTCTTACCTAATGCTGTTGCCTGTTTGTGTGTATCATTTTGCCTCCGCTTATATAGAGTATATACATTGAACTGCATGAAGGTCTACTTCACCACTCGATTCTCCTGTATGCTGCCTCTATCTCGTTCTGACCCTACACGGGTTGGCACATTAAACACAGACCTATTGACTTTGCTAATGCTTGTAACACTGTACAGCTTAGCAGAAACGTGGTCATTGCACTGCACATACGAACAACATGGTAACGCGTAGCATCCCATACATAGAACTGGCAGGTAAAGAAGATTGCTGTACATGCAGGTGTTACTGCAACCTCGATTTTAACACTTCATAATTGTTACTTTAAGCAGAACTGTCCCACTCTATGCAAATGAGCTAGTGTCCACACATTTGTAGTTTGTACACATTTACTATCACGCATAGGTTTGATATTTCCTACACATGTGTGGCAGTATATATGCTCATGTTATGGTGTGCACGTGTGTCAACGCCCAACGACGGTTGATGTGTATTCACTCATGCTCTGTACATTTGTTACTGGGAAACCATGTAATCTGTTACATTTACATTTGTGTTACTGTGAAAAAGCCCATAATCAAGCATACATCTGTTTAACAGTAACTCAAATGTGTAGAGCATAACAGAATTATATATGATAAAACATTTGTATACAGAATCCAAGTTAGTAGAGCAACTACACTGTATTGTAAAACCGCCTTGTAGAACTGACGTGCATAGCAACACGGTTTAGTAAGTGTAAAATGGAGAGCCCTCCAATAACTCCGAAAACTGTTTTTCCTATGTACATTCCGGTTGAGATATCCCATATTCAGTAATAAAAAAAATACCAATTCAAACCTACGATTATAATTTGTTATATATTTAAAGTTGAAATACTGACCAATGTTGCATTGAGATCAACAAAGAAAAATGCCACCCATACTACACGAAAATACAGATAGCAGACATCACCGCTGATTGACATGGCGGCCACAACACCCCTGAGCCCCCCCCCCCCCCTCCCCACGCTGCGCTCACCCCTATCACTCCTCTCATGGAATGCAAATGGCCTTTGCCACAAAATAAAGAGGGGATTGGTCCTGCAAAACCTCAAACGTCAGTAGTGCGCAGTGACCCTGCTACAAGAGACACATTTAGTAAGATGGCCTTGTAAGGCCCTAGACAGGTGGGACATTCGGATGGTGACACATTCTGAATTTAGCTCAGGCTCACGAGGGGTAGGCATCTTGGTTCGGAAACAGTTTCAGCTCATTGTTAAACAAGCTTGGGCAGATGACCAGGGAAGGTTCGCAGCCATCTCATGCCAATGGGAGGGACGTGCATATGATATAGTCTCAGTATATATCCCTCCAGCACTTCAAGCAGTAGCACTTCCAGTTCTCAGTGCCTTCTTTCTTACACTGTCGGAGGGGGAACTCCTAGTGGGTGGGGACTTTAACGCCACAGTGGATGACAAGCTGGGCCGCAAGCCCCGCAGGGAACACCGTAGTACAATTTCATGCTTTGTGGATTTTCTTCAGGCGCAAGGCCTAATAGATGTTTGGCAGTCCCGATTACCTCTAGAACGACAGTACACATTTCACTCTGCGGCACACAACAGCCTCTCTAGAATAGACTATGTACTCACACTTGCAGAAAGTCTTGGGAAAGCTGGAAGGGGCATCCCACCTGCCTAGAGGCATCTCTGACCTCTCTCCTGTCCCTGTGAAATATATGCAGCATGGAACAACTCAGACGAATATTCCAGATATATCCTGGATTTGTAAAAAAAGCAAAATATGGAAAGGCCTAGCTAAAACAACACAACAATATTTTATAGAGAATGAACACTCGGTCACATATCCAGCAACCTTATGGGAAGCATACAAGTCCATTCTCAGTGGCCAGGCCATCTCATTGATTACGGGCCACAAAAAAGAAAAGCGGAAGCAAATAGAAACTTTAGAGTGTGCAGTGTGTCAAGCGGAGGCAACACACGTCCTGAATCCTAATGCAGCCAATGCCCATAAATTACACTTGACGAAAAAGGAATATAGGGACTATATGTGGGAGGAAGCAAAGGCCAAACTAGTAGCCACTCACATAAAATCTATGAGGTTGGGTATAAAGCGGGAAAACTCTTGGCCTGGCTAGATAAATGAGAACAAGCCAGTCGTTGGGTGGCGCAACTCCAACTAGACAGTGGAGACTCGGTGACGGACCCACAAATGGTGGCAGACACACTAGCATCACATTCCGAAAAGATTAATACCCCGTCGACCACAGTCACGGTTGAGGAGGCACTTGCATTCCTCAAAGATATCCAGGTGCCCATGCATCCACCAGAAGACGTCCGGAATCTGGAAACAGACCTTACTGCCGAAGAATTAGCATTGGCCATTGGCACCTAACAATCCGGGAAAGCCATGGGACCTAATGCTATACCCATTGAACTCTATAACTGAGCAGCATCAAGACTCGCACCGCACTTCCTAAACGTGTACATAGCTTGCTTTGAAGTGGGGAACGCCCCAGGGACCAGCGAAGGGCGACGATAGTTGCTATACACAAGCCCAGAAAGCCGGCCCAGGACTGTGCGTCCTACCGGCCCACATCATTGCTCAATGCAGAGGCCAAAATACTGGCTAAAACACTGGCAGCCAGACTCGCACCCTATCTGGCCAAGTTGGTCCACCCAGACCAATCTGGATTTATGCTGGGACGGAACACGGCGCTCAATTTGCGATGCCTACATAGTGTGATAGCGCGCGTACCCACTATCCAAGAAGAAGCAGTCATTCTTTCCTTGGACGCACATATGGCCTTCGATATGGTGGAGTGGCCCTTTCTCTTTGCGGTCCTCCAGCATATGGGTATTGGTCCTAAATTTTGCGCATGGGTTCAGTTGCTTTATACAAAACCTTTAGTGCGCGTGGTAGCAAATTGCCGAATCTCAGCTGATTTCCCCCTTGGGCGTGGAACGAGTCAGGGATGCCCCCTGTCCCCACTTTTATTTGCCCTGGTGCTAAAACCACTGGCAGCCTGGATAAGGAGGGACCAGGCCTTTCGCTGGACAGAGGACTGGTAAGACCGCATATCCCTATATGCGGATGATGTGCTACTATACTTAGCATCCCCCAGGCACTCCCTTAACACACTAATGGATATCTGTAAATCATATGGCGATTCTCTGGATACACTATCAACTGGAATAAATAGATTCTCTATGTCCTACGTGGTCCACCTCCGTGATTACCGACGGGATGTCGGTGCAAATTGTAGACGGAAGCTTTAAATACCTAGGAATATACAAACCTTGAAATATAATTTTCACAATGGGAAGTTTACAAACAGCATGCTGGACTGTTATAATTTTTTTTATCACATTGTTCCAGTGTAGAATCATGATAAACTGACTCCAGACAGTACCCGGACCTGCATGGTAAGTCAATAGGAACACGTAAAAAGGAAAGACCAACCTTATAGCACTGTTTGAAATAAAGAAAACCTCATTTGCAAACGATTGAGCTCCCTAGGGTTGTATGACGGAACAACACCGTGAAATAGTCAGCCTGTCTTTACCACACATTTTTACCCATCAGATAGGCTCTAACAACATATGCCTTTACAACGCATTGTTTATATATCCGCTTCGCTGCGGCCGGAATTCCCCCGCGGTGCTGAGGAATTCCACCTGTGCATGGTTCGGACGGCCTCCAGTCGTCCTCTGCACATGCCCACCGTGAAGTCAGACGACCGGGGGCCGTCCGACTCACAGAAGAGGATATATATTTTTATATAAACAATGTATTTATGGGGGAGACCCCCCCACACACCCAAACTTAACCTTAAATGCATATGTTATAAAAGCATATGCATTCTAAAAACATGGGGCAAAAAATGCGTGGTAAAAACACGTTGCAAAGGCTGTTTCTCATTCTCCAGTGTATGTCTGCATGCATGTGTGGTTTCGACACACTTGGCTTTAGCCATGCCGCGACTGCTAATGGCGAAAATAATCAGGTTGTTAGAAGTGTTGCGTTTATATTGTTTCCCTGACAAAGCACAAATGTAATATGGCATCTACTTGGCGGAGAAGGGTTGGAGAGTAAGAACCAAAGAATCAATCCATGGGGACATCATGTACAACAGAGTCGATATTTCAAAGTTAATTAAGAGAGAACTTGAAAGCAAGCTGAGCTACTTGCAAAATCAATCGTCATCCTTCCCCATTCTGCTTGTAATTCGATCACGTTACTTTGGCTACAATTTCTCATGTTATCCTCATTTTGTTTACATTTTATTTTGGAAGATGTTTAGAATTCCAACTGACCTCTTAAAATATAGCACCTCATGAAAAATATCACGTAATCAATACTGCCCATGGTGTATTATTGACCTATGGCAGAACTTGATATTTTGTCTTTAGTGAATCAATGTTTAAGCTGATGAGCCTGCATTAATCTTCTTGTATCTCTAGAAAGTTGTCAAGGCCTTGGGATGGGACATGATTCCATTTTAAAAGGTAACACGTGGAGCTATGGATTGTGTATGCTGTATAATGACAGTTGCAGTCTTAAACAGATTTTTAGCTTTAGTGGTAAAAAGTGTGGCTGCAGATGCATTTTAAACATTTCACATGCTCGTAGAGGCCTTATTTTTTTATGTCAGTTGGATCAGTTTTGAAACTTCTGAAAACTGTTTTTGTGTACTCTAAGCACTTAAATTACAGCTATTTTGTAAGTTGGTTGCAGAATAAATACTCAGGTGGCAGCAGCCCAAATAGTGTCAGCATAATAAAAGTTTCTGCAACCTCCTTTGACCACTGAAGTCCTGCCCTAATGAGTGAGACTTCTGGTGGCTGGGGAATGCCACTAGCCTGCTACACATATTGGGGAGAAAAAGGGAGAGCTGAGCGGAATAAGAAGGCAGTTAGCCACTCACTGTCTCAGAGGGCTCCATGTTGTCACCCAGTCCTTTTCTAAACTTAGCCAGCTTAGCACTTGGCAAGTGTTGAGCTTCGCAACGTTGCACACCCGCACTTAGAGCATTCCTATTGGAGATCCTCCCTGTGACTCCTGGTTGAAGGCCCTTAATTTGTACAGACTAGTCAATTTCGGGGAACTGGAAGTACAGGGATGTGTAAAGGATTAGTATGCAAAAAGAACAATTGATGGACAGAATGCAAAAAAAGTAGTAAGTTCACCCCGGTACAGAGATCTGGGCCTAAATCCATCGTTTTTTTGTCCCCCATGCCATTCCAGTTTGAACCCAGCCATATGCAAATCAGTCTTGACCCTGCGCCCAATAGGAACAGTCCAGCCCGAACTGCCAGACCATGTCCTCCCTGGACTGGAAACAAGCATCCTAGGACCAGCCTGGCTGATGTGGGGTGATGCCCCGAAACAGGTCCCAGAATGCTTGGTTCCGGTCCAGGGAGGACCTGGCTTCACAGGTTAAGGCGAGCACATGTATACCTCAATATTTATCAAGTGCAGAAGATCCATTTTGGGATTTAGTATTGATGAATCATTTCTAGGATGTCCGGTTTAATTGGATATCTTTAACAAGTTGCGTAAAGAGCCGTGCCTTTTGGACGGCTTTTGCAAACGCCAGTGCTTTATTCTTCCGTAAGCCTGTCGTGCTTTGTAAGGTAATTACACTGCAGTGAACCATCCTTGGGTAACCCGACTAACATGGACGCAGTTATTTCCCTAATTGAACTTTCATTCATGTGTGAATATTCTCATGCTTTGTTGGAGGGCGTCCCCGTGAAGAACATCAGTTGACAGTTGTACACGGCCTTAGGTAATAACTGCTTGCATAATAAACAGTAATAAATATTTATATCTCATGAAAAATGCATTTCGTGAATTGGTTTTTCATTTTGAATGGCACCTTTCTAACTTACGTTTGTACTGCACACACACAACACCCATCTGTCATTTGATAAATTCCTTGCTTACTTTCACAAATATCATATATATCTATATAACAGTTAAACCTTAAATATTTGTCTTAACTCATTACACTACATAATATGCATTTAGGTGTGTTGTAAGGCCCTGGTTGTCATATTGCAAAAATATCATGGCACTGAACCATACAGAAACAAAGACAATAGTAAACAAATTATCAGTAGATCGTTCGCGTCAAGCGACATAAAGGGAAGCCACCAACATTATTCGATTGGGAAGAGAGAAAGGATTCAAGTAATTGATTTCAGCTAGAGATGCGTTGTAAGGATTTCCTGAATCTGTAGTAATTGGCTTCAACTCGGAGCTGGCACCATAGGGCATTCCATAGTTTGGGCCTCAGCTCAGGTATTCCATAGTTTGAGGCCCAGCTCGAGCATTCTATAGTTAAGGGGGCAGCTCGGACATTCCATAGTTTAGGGCCTAGCTCGAACATTCCATAGTTTAGGGGCCAGCTAGACAGGAGCTGCTTGTTTTGGGGATAAGAGGTGGGGCCGGGGAGGGGGTGGCAACGTGGGACAACGGAGACAAAAACATTTAAAATAAAACATACCTGGTGTTCTCCAGCAGCGCGTCGCGCTCTTTTGCTACTCTACGCCCCTGCAGGGACACAGGCTCCCAGCCTACCCTGCGGCCAATCCTGAGGATGCTCCGCTAGCAGCTTCAGGATTGGCCTGAGCGCTGATGATTTGCGTTATAGGACAGACTGGGAGTCTGTGCCTGATCTCCAAACTCCAGCAATGGAGCTGGGTTGGAGAGAGCTTCACGCCACATGTAGGTTTGGCCGGCCTGAGGTAGCCGACCAAAACCCATATGCGCTGTTTATAAAGAGCCCACCATTCACCCTCTAAACTATCATTACCTTGACCCTGCCCCAAGCCTCGACAGAAGCTAAGTAAAAGGATAATAAAACTGGTTTTAAACCTGTTTTATTCTCTTTTTATTTTTACATTTCTTAAAGTGCTAGCTGGGGGGGACCACACTCCTCCGCCATGGCGGAGGAGCCGCCGCTGCAGCTCAGGCATTCTACATAACGCATGTGCATATCTAAAGCGCACGTACACCCAGAAGGGCATCTTGGCACTTTAATAACAGATGTTTATTGTTACCCAACTCAATGGTACTTATTTCATCAACATCAGAAGGATGAAAGGCTGAGTGAACCCGCCAGGATTTGAACCTGTGACCATGATGTCAAACAGAGGCCCCTTTAGTGGACGCATTATTCTACTATGCCCTCTATTGCTCTTCTATAGTTTGGTGCCCATCTATGGCACTCTATAGTTTGGGACTCAACTAAGGCATTTTATAGTTTACTTAACTAGGGCATTTCTTTGTTCGAAGCCCAGTAGTCCCATAAAAGTTTCAATTCAGTAATATTACTCAACAAGCGCAGTTTAAATAAAAAAGTGAAAGCTGATAAAACTTTAAAGCGTTTCGAAAGAAATATATGTGATCTTGACATCTAATGCAATACCTGAAAAGAAGAAACTAAGTTTGCGTTTACTTTTATTTAATGGGATTCGAAGAGTAGCATTTGATCATCCTCCCATCAAAGGTTAAAATCAAATTGCAAATTTGGAGGTCCACTTTAGAATTCACAATGCAGGGGATACTCTAACAACATGTTGTCTCAGATAACGCACTATAAATCTTAGGCAAATGGCTTGTGAGGATTTTAGTATGATCAAGCTACGGAGTTTTTTTGGGGGGGGAAACAAATTTTATTGCATCAAGTGTCAAATACAACGCAGAGCCCTGTAACCCAGAGGCTATCTGCTACAGTTTAAAGCACACAATATTACATTGACATTTAATATAAACATTTATCAACATCTCCCTTTTTAGGTCTCGGCCTGCGTAGGCTGAGCTTGTGCAGTCTCGCTGGGGAGAAATTTTGTTTTTCAGTATGGGGGCTTGAACCCGCCCCTCTTCTCCATTGGCTGGCTTCCTAAATAGAGGCTAGCCATTGGAGGAGAGGGCCGTCACTCCGTTCAAGCCCGGATTCGGGGGGGGGGGGGGTTTAGGTTCTTTCTCTCCTCTTCCCATTGGCTGGAATTTTAGATTCCAGCCAATGGGAAGAGGAGAGAAAGAAAACACGCCCCTAAATCCAAAAATGACGCTGCGTTTCTCCGAGGCATTCTTCCTTCGCCTCGGAGAAACGTGGTGGTCGTCGACTGCCCTCCTGACGGCTTGTTGTTTTTATTGCAGAGTTACGGCGGATTTGCCTCATTTGCCACATAATCTTTACCCAGGTGGTATTAAAATGGGAAAATTAGGAAGGAATACATAAATGTGCCACGTTGTGCCGCTTAAATTGATGTGCCACGTTGTGCCGCTTAATTTGGCTTTTCGTCCCGCTTAAATTGATGCGCCCCTGTCGCATACTTCCTGTGGCCTGGATCACATGCCAAGTTCACAGCCACTCTGTGATGTTCTAACCTCTGGTACTACGGAAACACCTCTTCGGGCCAACAGGGAAGTACAAGACTTCAGCAGACTGGAGCGGAGTCCCTCCTCTCTGCCTAAGGAGCTGAGTCCTTCTTTAATGTCTAGGGACCCAGCTGAGCAGAGTGGCAATATTCACAAAAATGGCCGCCTCCTGCACGGCTTCAATAACCCCACACAGGTCTGTACGTGTTGCCAGCTTTCAAGATGACCGACTTGGCCTGCACCACGGACTTAGAAAGAGGACTTTTCCAGGAATTTAGGGGCGCAGAGGAGGACTCCTCCCCCGCAGCCGCCCCTTCCCGAGCAGACCCCAGCGGAGAGGTACTGAGCCCCGGACGTCTGGGAGCGGGGAGTCGTGTGTGTGCGAGGGCAGGGGGGGGGCAGGGAGGGACTGGGGTGGGGAGGTGGGGATCTGCCCTCCCGTCACACTCACTGCTCTGGAGTCTCAGGTGCTCTGCCACCCCAGGTATCTCCTCACCCCCTCCCCTCATCCTTCCTATACACCCTCTGCCTACCTCTCTCCTGCCTCTATCCTCTTCACCTCAAAAGTCTGGAGATGAGGCTCTGCCCTCCCGTCACACTCACTGCCCTGGAGCCTCAGGTGTTCTGCCACCTCAGGTACCCCTTATCCTTCCCATGCACCCTGTGTCTACTCTCTCCAGCCTCTGCCCTTTTCATCTCTCACAAACCCCCTCAAGGGTCTGGAGATGAGGCTCTGCCCTCCCGTCACACTCACTACCCTTTAGCCTCGGGTACTCTCTTCCCTCCACCTTCCCAGGTACCCTCCTCATCATTCCCAGGCACCCTGTGTATACCTCTCTCCTGTCTTTATCCTCTTCTTCTCACACACCCCCTCTAGGATTTGGAAACGGGGCAGTGCTCCTCTGTAAAACTCACTGCTTTCTGTCCTGCAGCCTCAGATACCCTGCGACCCCGGAACTAGCTTCTCTGTCCATTCAAGCTCTCTCGGGTGTCTGCATCTCCAACTGTGCCCTGGGACCCTGCACCCCTCCTTCCCATGCAACTCCCACCCCCTAAATTGGTACCCTGTTCCCTGATACTCCCACCCTCCAAATTGGTACCCTGCCCCCTCCTTCTCCTGATACTCCCACTCTCTAAAGTGGTACCATACACCTCTCCTTCCCCTGCTGCTCTGTGTCCCTTCTTCTGCTGCTCCTCCCACCCTCAAACTGGTACCCTGCAACCCTCATTCCCCTGCTACGCCCCCAAACTGGTACTCTGCACCCTGTCCCCTGCTATTCCTACCATCTAAACTGGTACCCTGACCCCCCCTTCCCCTGTTACTCCCACCCTCAAACTGATACCCTGCAACACTTATTACCCTGCTACTCCCACCCTCAAACTGGTACCCTGCAACCCTCATTCCTCTACTACTCCCACCGCCCAAATTGGTACCCTGCAACCCTCATTCCTCTGCTACTCCCACCCCCCAAATTGGTATCCTGCAACCCTCATTCCTCTGCTACCCCCACCCTCAAACTGGTATCCTGCAACCCTCATTCCTCTGCTACCCCCACCCTCAAACTGGTACCCTGCAACACTTATTACCCTGCTACGCCCACCCTCAAACTGGTACCCTGCAACCCTAATTCCTCTGCAACTCCCACCCCCCAAATTGGTACCCTGCAACCCTCATTCCTCTGCTACTCCTACCCCCTAAATTTGTACCCTGCAACCCTCCTTCCCCTGCTACCCCCACCCCCAAATTGGTACCCTGCAATCCTCATTCCCCTGCTACTACTGCCCCCAAATTGTTACCCTGCACCCTGCTACTCCCACCCTCCAAACTGGTGCCCTGCCCCCTCCTTCACCTGCTATTCCCACCCTCAAACTGGTACCCTGCACCTCTCATTCCCCTGCTACTCCCACCCTCAAACTGGTACCCTGAAACCCCTCACTCCCGTGCTACTCCCAACCTGAAACTGGTACCCTGAACCATGCGTTTTCCTCCCTGAAGTTCTCTCATGTCCCCAGTTCTTTGCCTCCCCCTGTCCACAGTAGTCTGCCTACTCCGTGCTTCTCACGTACACTACCTTCTCCCAGTCCTCTATCCCCAGGTGTTTTCTGCGATAACGTACCATGTGTTCTCTCTCCACCCGGACCACCTCCCTCCTCGGGTGTCCTGTTTTGCTCACGGCCTCCCTTCCAGGTGTCCTTTCCTTGTTAGCCCCTTCTTGGAGCCTCCCACGCCGCTGGCAAACTTCCCTATTTAAGACTTTCCAAGACTTTTGCCACGCCCCATTCGCCACTCCCAGGCAACTCTTACCCCCCCAGAGATGCCCAGTTTTGCCAACTGCCCCTCACCTGCTCTTAGTTCCTTACCACACCGCTCTGTGTGTGTGGCTCTGTTTGTGTGGCTCTGTGTGTGTGTGTGTGGCTCGCTGTGTGTGTGTGTGTGTGTGTGGCTCGCTGTGTATGTGTGTGTGGCTCGCTGTGTGTGTGTGTGTGTGTGTGTGTGTGTGTGTGGCTCGCTGTGTGTGTGTGGCTCGCTGTGTGTGTGTGGCTCGCTGTGTGTATGTGTGGCCCGCTGTGTGTGTGTGTGGGGCTCGCTGTGTGTGTGTGGGGCTCGCTGTGTGTGTGTGGGGCTCGCTGTGTGTGTGTGTGTGTGTGTGTGTGTGTGTGTGTGTGGCTCGCTCTGTGTGTGTGGCTCGCTCTGTGTGTTGCTCTGTGTATGTGTGTGTGGATTTCTGTGTGTGGGACTCTGTGTCCGCTAATACTCTCTAATGCTCACCTATTGCCATTGTAAATGACAATACCATTTATTTATGTTTTTTTTAAAATAAAATGAAAAAAATGCCATTTGCAAAGCCAATAGCTCTAACTTTAACAACGCCGAGGCCATTGCATTGTAAATGCTTGTTTGACTATTTGATGTAATCATGATTTAAAGTATCTGATATGTATACTTGTATGAATAATTGTATTTTCAGTATTATACTGCAGCTGTAATGTATTTAAAAAAAACTTTAAAAAATAATTCTCGTTGTTAATGGTACTAGCCAAACGAGCAAAATTGACAAGAACGCAGGTATCAGTTTGTGCTGTGTTAGCCATTAAAGCTCTTTTTCCGCCTGTAGCTGTCTAGTTTAAACTGTAACCAAAACAAGCAACATGGTTAACTTTAATGAACCGTGTTGCAGGTCGCGCCATTCTGAAGTTATCGGCCTTCATCCTTTGCTGAGGCGCACCCAAACAGAATGTTATTCCATCAGCATTTCAGAAACGTAAATCTCACTCCTGGAAAGTGTTAGGCCGCCCTGCCTGCTTGTGGTCGGCTGACAGCGAGGAGGCGCGATATAAAGCTAAGAGCTATGGCAGCCGAGGCGGCAGAGCATTCAAACTCCTGCATAATTTGGAAAGACAGAAAAGGCAGCGTGTGGGAGGGCGCTGTCTTGGGCATCTTTCATTTTTATGAGAGACAGTGCTATTGTGGAATCCTTGCAGCAGCTTTCATTTCTTTCCCCTTGGATGTCTTTGGTTTCGTTTTTTCTTTCAAGTAAACACTGTCATTTTGTCAGTTCTGCTGAAAAGTAATAAGCTCCAGTGTTGGTTAGGTTCTTTTTAGATGAGAATAGCAGCATAAAAATTAATTGTTTGAGAACCCTTGCCTCGAAACTTTAACCAGTATTGTAAATTCACTTATGCTTCTAGGTCATAGTACACAAACTTTCATAAAACAGACATTGTGAGTAAAGTTCCAAAATGTAAATACAAAATTTGGATTTCAAAGAAAATGAGTACCACATGAGCACTGGCAATGCAGGACCAAGAGGGCTTCCAAGAACTTGATGATACCATTGTACAGTGCAGGTAGCTCTTGGCGGCCGACCGTGCTGCAGACATGAGCTGCTGTTGTGGAGGGAGTCCAGTGAGATTGAGTGTGGCTTGGATGACAGGTTTCAGTGCTCGAAAAATCATAAAAATGTAACTAGACCTCTAGGTCTAGTAATTTTAATAATCTGCTCGACCTAAATGTGATGTACTTGACCTGTGAACTGGTCTCAAATTGTGTTAACCTAGGCAATTATTTTGTCTTATGGAGCCGCCTTTTTCTTTATTATCCCATAACAAAGCACCTTCAAAGATGCAAGTTCACTGTTTCTTCTGTACAAAGAAAACCTCTTTATTTACTAGACTAAATGTTTGTTTCAAGTATAACCAGAATCGAGCCCATATTTAGGATGCACATGATTCCTGGCTTGCCTCTTAGTTCTCGAATAGCATTGTCATGTGGGCAGGAGCAGTAATAATTCCCAGTTCATGTTTAAAAACTCACTTTTCATAAATATATTACCAGAGCATGATGTGGTAGTGCACTGTCATTTGCAGATATCATATTTTCAACTGAAATTGCTACAGAACATTCCCACTAACATGTAGTTTTACTGATAATAGCGCATAAACAATGTTTGGAAATTGGGGAACAGCAAAAATATTTAACATTTGCACATCACCTAGTAAAGTGTTCTAATTTTCTTTTAATCGTATAACAATTTTTTGTTTCACCACTGAATTACAAAAATGGTTCTTCATAACCAGTAAAATCTATTTAAACAGTTCACTTAGCTATTTCAGTGTTGTGTAAGCCTGACATCTTACCGCCTTTCATTTCACATGCTTTGCACAGTTCAGTGTCGCACAGTACACTTTACAAAATCCTCTAACTTAAGTCACAGAAATAAAATTAGATGTAGGAAGACAGACTGAATTTTGACCTGTCTCTATAAGCCAGCAAATGTGCAAGATTTAAATGCATTTGAATTGCTCTTTAACTTTGTGAGCAATAAAGATGCCTTTTAATCTTATCTTGTCAAATTTGCTCTGCTTTCAGAGACAAAGGTCAAAAGTCAGCTTGTTTCCCTACATTTACTTTTTGTTCTGTGACTGAAGTTAGATGATTTTCAGCTTGCCATAAAGGGTGGTTAGTCTCTAAAAATAGCTGGTCCTGAATAAATCTTGCTCGAAGCCCTGCAGTTTACTTACCTCCACTCATCTCTTCACGTGGGTAGTGGCACACACAGGCTTCAAGAGGGCGACAATGTGTAAGGAGGTTGTCTGGAATCCTAAGCCCTAAATGGTAACCCCTTATGATGCCTTATACATTAACCATAAACATTTTCCTAACTTATCTGCCAACCTAAGAAGGCTGGCATGTTGGGGACAGATTGCATGTAATCATGAGATGTTTTTGAAAGAGTTATTTAACTGCGGGACATAGAAGGAACCCATGCAGGCCGACTTAAACGATTTAGCTCGATGGATGAGCTTCATTCAAAGTAGGATGTTGCAAGGGGCAAATTAAAGGGCAGCTGGTTAGACTAACGGTGATGCATTTGATTTAAATTACAATGATGCAGTGTGAACACTCACATGCAGAAGGACTGGAAATGTCTAGGAAGAGTACAGTGATGAGCCCGTTTACTTCTATTTCTTGTGAGCCTTCTTCATACAGTACTGCCAAACGCCTCTTCAATCAGTGGCTCTGCCACGAGATTCTAAATTGTAACAAGCCAAAGCCAATCTACCCTTGGCTATTCATGGCAGTTGTTTACAGTAGCAGAAGGGAAACTGATTATATAGTCAAGTACAGATTCTGACCAAATTTCAATGAATAGAGTTGCCTAAACAACATTTTGCTTACAAAAGGAAGTATTACATCACCACTGCTCCTGACTGAAAGTCACTGGTTTTCCACTGAATCTTACTGCCGTTGGTGAATGTATCAGGATGAAGTGGCCTCAGACTAAATGGAAGCCAGGCCAGATTACCTGCTTGGAACACTGCCTTTTGCTTCACTGGCTAATTCAAAGTTATTGCATTTCAGAAATCTTTTGAAAATCTGGCTTTTTAATTGCTAGGATTCTCACCCCTGATCGCTTTATGGTGTCACAATTTATTTCCTGGTAATTTGTGTATAGCACCAAAAGAAGCCATCCTTACAAGTGGTCTACAAAATAGAGCAACATAACATGACGTGCTCTGGTCTCTGGCCCCTAAATACGTATATCGAAGAGAGTCAAACAGAAAAGGTCCCCTTTACGTACCCCCAAAGAGACCCCACTTGCCCAAAAGTCCCTGTGAGAGTCAAATTTAGAATTTGTGGTGGACTATCATCTGCATACCACTGATATAAAGTGAGCGAAACACTGTCAGCGTCCCACTCTGCTCTTTCTCTTTACAGACTGCCAGTATGGAATACAAAGGCAGTGGTCGAAGTGGGTGGGATCTGAGGAGGACAACGTGACCGTATTTTTTAAATTTAAGAAAAACAGTTGTCTACTCTTTGTGAAATGACAATCATTCAAGTTAATTCCGACAGTTGAAATGCTTCAGTTAAAAGTGTAAGGCAGGGAGTTTCCTGTGCTGTGAAACTGAGGGAGGGGCAAACAGCATAACAAGCCTACCTGCCAGGGTGTCTGCTTACCTGAAAGAAATGTAACCAATGAAAACTGGTCAAGCTGCAGATGTAAAGGCTGCTTGGAAGCCATTATTGGCTTTAATTGATTACATCACTTGAAGCTTCCTGATGACCCAGATTATTATTTTTTTCTTTGGAATTGCAAGGGAGTTACCGCTGAGCCGTTAAGGTTGTGCTTTTAAAGGACAGTTATAAAAAGAATTGCCCAAAAAAATGTAAACATTCTTTGTATTGCTATATTCTGGAACCACTTTTTTATCTTAAGCGTTTTTGCGCATTTTGTAGCAGCATATATTATACTGTGTGTAATGCAAGTTTAAAACAATGACTTCTTCACTGTGCTTTCTGTCACAGGCCGGGACCTTATAGCACTAAACATACACAAGTCACTATTCTCCACTACACCAAACAGTATTTAGTTCTTGGGCTCACTGTTTACGCACACAGACTTCTGCAGTGCATTAATTAATAGAGACTTAATGATGTACAATAGCGTCTTTCCCACTGATAAACTTAACTTGCATTTATTTTTCATTTAAGCTATGTTATTTTATATGTAGTTACATGAAGGTGGAAAACCAAAAAAAGATACAGAATATTTTGTTTTTTTAAGTCCCTCCTTTGACCTCCTCTCAATACTCACTCATCCTGCCCCCAGCATCACAGTTCCCACACTTTTTTTAATGCACTTTGACCGCTGTACAGTCGATAGGATAACTAGAGCCCAAAAACCGAAGCTAAAATACGCCTCCCACAAGCTTCGCAATCCAACCTAGCCTTAAAAGACAATAAGGCCCTAAAAATCTTCTCATTCTTTATGTGACAGTGTAAGCGTAATATGCGCCTGCAGGTTATTGGTAACGTAGAGTATTCTGTTGGATGATATAATAGTTTGCTAACTGCTGTTAGTTGTTGTTCAGTTTGACACACAAACAGGGTGCATGGACTAGATGATGAATACTGTGTTTTAAATTGTCATTCTTAGTGCCATACATTTGCACTTATATGACTGTATAATTAACTTTGAATTCTTTCTTTGGAAAATATATAGTGATGGGGGTGTATACATTATTTAATCCCTGATCAACATCAGCGTTGAGTTATAAGGTTTAAAATGTTTATAGAAGACAGCAGAAAGCTTTGACTTAGTACTTGTAAACGGTTTTACCTATTTTTGTCAAAGCTGGATACACAATTATGCAATTCAGAAATAATGATCCTTTCATTGAAAGTGAACAGTTAAAATGTGCAAGGGCTACTTTTCATGAGGGTGCAGTTAAAAAAAGAAAATGCCACTGGCCCTGATCTCTAACCTGACGCCAGTGCCCAATGGCTGCATAAGCTAATATAGAAAGTGTCATCTCATGATATTGTCCAACTAAGCATTGTATGCTTTCCCCTCGGTCTAGCTAGCTGCTTTGTTCGAGGATTTACTTGACTAGATAAATATAGGTGATTATCATTCATCTCACTCTTGAATTGATGGACTCTGCACAATAAGTCGCTATTTTCGTCTAACCCGGCAGAGTAGAATTTGGCCTTTACAATAATCTGGAACAATAATACGGAAATTAAAACCCTTTGTATTCAATTGCCTCTACAAATCTCTATCTTGGATCCTTTCCCGGCAACATAATGCACCTCAGCAACCACAAACACTACTTATATTGAATTTTAAACAATCGCATCTGTAACTAACGTACAAAGCATCCAGTTTCCTTTGTAACCATCTTTGAAGGATTTTTTAGCAGATACTTTTTTATTTTATTTAAATAAACTCAGACCATTGTCATTTCTTCAGTGGGCGCTCAGTGAATCCTGCAGCTGTGAGGTCTTTTTTCCACAGTTTTGTTTTTGTATAAATTGAAGCATAACTTTCCATAATATTTTGGAGTTTTACTCTTTAATTATTTGGTTGTGGTTTGATTTCCTATGGTGGCCTGTTAAAAATAAAAATAAATCCATATTTGTATATTTGACTAAAGGTGTTCAAAGGCATCAACTTCCTAAGTTCTCTCATCAATTGTATATTGTTTGTTTGCTGTAAAATATTTGTATCCTGTTTCGCAAGCTTTATTCTAGAAATGCTGACATAATTAAGAAAATAGAAACAATGTAATTGGAGCGGTTTTGGCGAAATCAGACCTGTCAAATAAGGGTTTCTTTTGTTCCAAAAGCAATGTCTGCAGACCATCGCTCAGAGGTCATTGTTGCCTACCTGACCACGGTTCTGCTGGTTTTGCAAAGGTGCATCGAGGCAGCTGAATGCCAGTTATTGGCAGCCATGCCGCAAATGGTACACTCTTGAGGTTGGGATTCGATAGCTTGTGGAAGGCACCGTGACATTCATGTTATGCGATGATTATGCTATAACACCTAACATTTGCTGTACTCTAATGTTATCTGCTATTTGTAAAGAGACAAGGGAACCCTGTAAGTCAGAAGGGAACTAGGGTATGCATAGCACTGTAAGGAACATTGCGCTTATATTTTTCTTCGAGGGACCAATGGCACACAGAACCACAGTAAGCTCTGTGATGATATCGTCCTCAGTGGAGATGCAATACATTTTTTTAAATTTACAACAATTGAACGAAAAAAGGCAACATTTTTTACTCATTACGCGAGTAAAAAGGTTGGAAGTCCGAGAAGTGCATGATGACTTTG
The DNA here is from genome assembly GCF_964261635.1 of Lissotriton helveticus. Classification (NCBI taxonomy): domain Eukaryota; kingdom Metazoa; phylum Chordata; class Amphibia; order Caudata; family Salamandridae; genus Lissotriton; species Lissotriton helveticus. The sequence continues at coordinate 958,789,744 of NC_136063.1, forward strand.
TAAAGAAATGCAATTTAAACAGTCACCATTAAACAAGGATCTTATGCTCCACAGAAAATCACATGAATCCGTTCAGAGTCAAGATGCAAAGGTCGACAATGTTTCGATCCCCGCTAAAATTGGGGGATCATCATCAGGACACAAAGTTTTATGCCCAAGTAATAGCCTGTGTATTGAAAAATGGAAAAAGAGGGGGGAGGAGAGGGGTGACAAAAGAGAAGAAGGTTAAGGGATTATAACGGTTTTGATAAGGTCCGAATGGACTAGACACCAGTGTGTAGTGCTAAACTGCCTGAAAGGGGAGTGTCAAGGAGCTGAGTACCATTATGCCCCGCCGACATGAAGACAAACTGAAAAGATGTTGCGATTGACCAACTTCATATATACTTCCTGCATCGGAGAACCGATGTGGATAATAAGGGTTAGTGCCTAAAGAGAGAGATTCCTCTCTCTCATTTTATCATGTGTTGATTGACTCTCTTCCATTCTCAGACTGACATGCTATGGGAGAGTGATTCCTCTCTCTCGTAGGCACAAACACTGATTATCCACATCGGGGCTTCGATGCAGGAAGTACATATGAAGACAGTCAGGGCTCCCATACGCCACCATCACTCCTGGTAACGATTCTGGAGTAAGTCTAACACCGTTGGTACCTGGCGGATTTCCTAGCTTTCATCACGTTTTTTAATCGCACTGATACTCCGCAATTTTTGCCTGCTTTCAGTCCGGCGTGCAACATTCAGCCGTCGAAAACTCCGGCCCTCGGCCTTTCAGCGCCCGATTCTCTGGCATCCGATACCCCCATATTCTCTCCCCCCTGTCCTTGAACTGTGGCTTCTGACAGGTCAGCCCCTTTAATTACCTAATTTATTCCTGTCACCTTTTAGGCAAATCGATCAACACAGCTGGCATTAGGTGGTTCCCCCCATTTTATCACGTGTTGATTAACTCTTCCATCCTCAGACTGACGTGCTATACGCAGCTGCCCGAACACTCTGGCCCATGTCCTTCCAGCGCCAGTGTCCCTTTCATACCCTTTCATTCTTCACCCGGTGATTGACTCTCGATTACCGACAGGTCAGCCCCTTCTATTATCCGCATGACCTTGCTTTCACCCGCCCTTCATAACCAGTTAGAACCTAAAGTCGTAGCCACAACCACATTATAAACATTTTGGGGAATATTTTTCTGGGTCAATCGCGACATCTTTTCCCGTTTGTCTTTATATCCGCGGGGCATGATGGCACTCAGCTCCTTGGCACTCCCCTTTCAGGCAGCTCAGCAATACAAATTGGAGTCTAGTCCATGCAGACATTATCAGAACCATTGAAATACCTAACCCTTCTCTTTTTTGTCCCCTCTCCTTCTCCCCTCCCTCAGCTTCTCTAATTCCTTCCTTCAATATACAGGCTATTACTCGGGCATAAAACTTTGTGTCCTGATGATGTTCCCCCAATTCTAGCTGGGATCGAAATGTTGTCGACCATTGCATCTTGACTATGAACTGATTCACGTGATTTTCTGTGAAGCATAATATGCTTGTTTAATTCTGACTGTTTAAATTGCATTTCTTTACAAAGTCACCAAGCACTTAAATGCCTGAGGTCTGGAAATCTGCTGACTTCCAACCTTTTTACCTACGTAATTTTGCTCATACTTTTGTCTATTTTTCGTTCAATTGTTTATATTTAATAAATGGGTTACATCTCCACTGAGGAGAATATTATCACAGAGCTTACTGTGGTTCTGTGTGCCATTGCTCTTATATTTTTCTTGGAGGGACTATGTTCCTTACAGTGCTAATGTTATACTAAGCAAGAGGAACTCTGGCCAGGCAGATAGCATTATTTGGGGGGGGGGGGGATTACTGATCACGCTGTGAATTAAGAAGACCTTCTTCTTGCTTTGCCTCAGTTTGATAGTACATCCAACACTGCCTAAAAGGGTTGAGTTGAACTGATAAAACAACAATTGTTTCCTGTTTGAGGCTCTGTGACCTTGAATTTCGTACACAGTTGTGCTTGCATCACCAGTGAGTGCATGGACACAATATGTCAATGTCACGGAACACTTTGTGTAGATCTTGTTCAGATGCAAACCTCGAAAATAAATGTAATGTGGTCAGGCATTCTGGTTTTAGGTATGTCAGTGTAGTGCTACCAAACCCCTTCACTTCCTTTTGCCAGAGGCAGCATGGTTGCTCCCCGACCCCCAAATTCCACAATACGCCCAACAAGTAGATAATGCATATTTACTTAAAACGTTCTAATTTCTGTTGTACTAATTGTATCACAAAACTTATTTTTGTTTGATTCCAAAATCACAAAATTGCATTTTTTATTGTGGAACTACTGCAGAATGGGCATGGGTGACAGGGAGAGTGCTAAAAGAGCAAAAGCAGCTCACATGCAGGCAGAACTTTTTAGCTAAAACAAAACCACAAAAGCAATTTAACAGCAGCCATGATCTAATTTTTGATCATCCCGAATCTGTTATTTCAGCCAGAATCTCACTAGGCGGAGATGATCTTAATAGGCAGGGTCTAAGATGCGTCATTGAAGTTGTCCTTTGTGCCCAAATGATCTTGACTTTGGAATCTTATTCATGATTTTGCCATCAAGGCTATTTTTCATCTTGATCTTTTCTTTCATACCCACAATCCCTTGTGTGCTCCTAAGGATCTCTTATTTTACAAGAGAGTCCAAACTAATGTTGGGCAAAATTTTCGAATATGGCTGCTGATTTCCACCTTAATATCACCACAGTGTGTTATAACTCCTAGGTTGTGTTGGGTCACCCCGGCCAGGTTCACACCAATGCTACCTAGGAGCTCAGTTGTCCACCAAGTGCCACCGACTATACACCATATGCAAGCCGCAATCTCTGGTATGTCTTTCTGACCATTTGGGGTAACTGAGGTGGCACTCTACTATATGGAGTCAAGGTGTATAGTAGCTGAGCTCACTCATGGCCTCACATAGAACTGACCTCCATTAGAAGGGTCTTGACTGTGCACATCAATGAAATAAGAACAGAGTGTCTAGTCCATGACACAGGCACAGATCCTTGTCTCCTGCACACACAGTTCACTGTTACGTTCAGAGATGCAGACTACAGACTGCCAAGTACTTTTAAAATTGATTGCTCCGTGAAATATGGTCACAGTCTATTGTTATGAAATCAGAAAATTGTTTTGGAAACTCAATTATGTGCAAGTTGTTTATTCAATAAGGCAGTATGTGAGACTATTTCGTTGCTATCATATTGTTTTAGAAGCATACTGAATTCATTTTCAAGAACATGTATTGGTAAAATACTGTAAATGCATTTTTTTCAGTTTGTATATTCTTATACAATGTACTGTAGGTTGGAAGATCCTGTGTTATTGTTGAAGTGAGAGCAGGTCCACATGTGAAATGTCATGTGCTGGAGGAGTTCATACAAGCGGCAAAATAATCTTTCACTTACTTGTCCTGTTGTAGTGATTAAATAGTGGTCTGTAAGTCTTCTGTGTTAATATTTTCAACCACTTGCGGGTGTGAGGTTGGTGATTGTTTGCTGCAAGTGAATGATTTCTAAGTAGTAAAGATAAAACTGTGCAATAATTGTATCGACTGCTGAAACACAATTGCATGGGGGAATCTTGCTGAATTCTTTTCAGCAGTGCAACCATTTCTTCACTTTATTTGATGTTTATACAGAGTTAGGCTTGCCTACATCTATGTATTTCCTGAAGCGGATCATCATTGCAAGTAGAGAATTCGAAAAGACAGAAGCTAGAATTTCTTCAGTGGAAGACTAAATGGTGCAACAAAAGGCGGAAGTCGCCGCACTAACTGCTCTTAGAGATGATGTTAACTGGAAATTAATCAATTTGGAAAATAGAGCAAGAAGAAACAATCTTTGAATCCTAGTCGTCCCTGAAGGGTTTGAAGGGAGCAACATCCGGCAGTTTGTCCAAGAGCTATTCTCGGAAGCCTTTCCTGAATTAACACAATGGAGATGGGAACAGGAACTTTAGAGAGTTCATAGATTCCCCTTCCACAAACGCTCCGACAATAGTTCTACTGATGTGAAACCTAGAGCAATTTTGATCTGTTTAAATAACTTTCTAGCACGAGAAGCTCTATATGACTTAGCAAGACGGGATCGTAAGAGGAAGGGGAAGGGTACTGAGTTTTTTGTGCGTCCTGATTACGGTCAGGCCACAGTTCAACAGAGATGGCATTTTCGACAGCTAATACCCCAGTTCCAATCCAAGGGAGCCTTAGCATTTTTGTTAAATCCTTCCAAGCTAAAGGTTGTATATAAAGAGAAAACGTCTTTTTTTTTTTCCAAAGATTGTTGCTAAAGATTTCTTAGATGCAATACCTTAATGATCTTGCTGAACTGTCATGAGCAATGTATAATGAACCTTAACTACGCAGCTTCACTTCGTCTATGCTTATGATTGTGCTTTCAATTCTTTTCTCTTTTTATGCTTTAGAGGGCTGGGGTGATCGGTGGGGGGGGGGGCGTTAGCCTTTCTTTCCATCACCTATGGGGACCGGTCAGTCCCTTTGCCTCATGTGGGTGGGTTGCAGGGTGGGTGGGGTGGGCTCTCAGGGGAGGAAGGGTGGGAGGGGGAAGGTGGTGTGTGGGGCAAGGAATAACAGAAAAGGAATTTTTGGTGCAAACTATAACCGAGTTTTAGATAATGAGGATTTTTTAAGTATGTATTACTTTTTCGCCGCATCCGTTGGTGCAATCACTATTCGTTTGATTTTCTATGGTCTAATCTATTTTGAAGAGGGGTAGATTTATTATATGCTCCTGGAATATTTGTGGGTTAAATGATAGAAGGAAAAGGTGAATAATGGCCCAAATCTATGAAAATTGATGTATTGTGCATACAAGAAACTCCTATTGCATGGAAGAATAGGAATTTGCTTAAAGATCTAGGCCTCGAATTAGTAGGTTGTACCCGGCAAGGCACAACTACAAGAGGTGTTGCCATATTAAAGAGCCATGGGCTAGGGACCAGTAAGCGTGTGAAAGAGGACCCCCTGGGCCGATGGATAATCAGTGAATTATGTCTGCACTATCTATGGCCCCACTTCAGATGATCCGGAATATTGAATCCGCTGAGTATAGAGCTAGCAATGTGGCCGTCCCCCCTAGTTTTATGTGGGGATTTTAACTTGCATCTGGATGGAAAAGATGACATATCTAGTAACTATGTTTATGGTGGAAAGAAGAAAAATTTATTCAAGGCCACCAAAGGGATCATTAAGGAATTCAGGTTAATAGATGTAGGCTATTTAAAGGGAAGTGGTGCCCCAGGGAGTACTTTTTACTCTGCCCCACATCAGAAACACTTCCGCCTAGATTATTTTTTTGTAACTGCTGGATACATTAATACTGCTAAAAATATCAGATTTGAAATTCTCCCCAAAATAATTTCCGATCATAACCCTATCATCCTGGATTTAGACATTAATCTCCGACCATCCCCTAGACCTTGGACCTTTGAGCGGAAACTATTATTTGAACCTCTTTATATTGAGTATACGGGGAAGTAGATTCCTGAGTTTTTCAAAATTAATAGTGGCTCAGCATCAGTTCAGATGGTGACGGACGCTTTTAAATCAGGGGTTCGGGGAGAAACGTTAAGCTACTCAATTAATAAGCAGCGTGACATTAGAGAGGCAGACGGTATTGAGATGGCAAAATTGCGAGATATCGAAATCCAGCTGATGACGGCTTGTAGTAGAGGGCTAACTATCGATAAAATGTTAAAAGATCTAGCTATACAGAAAGTAAAAATACATCAAAACTTTGCTACAAAGTTAGCTCAAAAAATTGCAGCTTATAGAACAGAAATTTATGAGGTGGGAGAAAATTCAGGGAGATTGCTAGCGAAAAGACTTCGACAGAAGGAGGTGTCCGCAAGAATAGATAAGATCTTGGATGATTCAGGGCACTTACATGTCAAACCTTCGAAAATATTGGGGATCTTTCAGGAATATTACAACCAACTATATACAGAGGACATTATTGGAGATATTGAAGGAAGGGTAACAGACTTCAGTCCTATTATCCCCAACACCACTCTGTCATTGGAGGAGTCTGAGCAATTAGACACTCCAATTACCTGGGAGGAAATCGAGATATCTTTAATGTCATTAGCCTCGGGCAGAGCTGTTGGGCCTGATGCCATTCCTTTGGAATTTTTCAGGGCATTCCGAACAGTGCTCAAAAACGAATTGATTACAGTCTTTCTGGCTGCTCAAAAAGGGAAGGCACCGCTATCTTGGCGGGATTCAGTAATCACTTAAAGATAAGTCACCTTTATTGCCTTCTTCATTCAGGCCTATATCGCTGATTAATGCTGATAGTAAGGTATACTCTAAGATTTTAGCATCACGTCTCTCTAGCATTATCACACCGCTTGTGTCCAAATTTCAGCACGCTTTTATTCCTGCACGTGACACAGCTGATCATGTACGCCGCTTAATCACATTTGTGGACTGGGCCCAGGCAACCAGCTCGACTATTGGAGTAACCCTGTTGGATGCTGAAAAAGCATTCGACAGGGTTGCTTGGGCATATATGTGGGACTCTTTAGCTAGAAAGGGACTTGGACCAGGCATTTTAACAGCTTTAAAAACTATGTACCATTCCCCTACTGCCTCAATACGCTTGGGTGGCCGAACATCTTCCTTGTTTACAATTTCCCTCGGGACGCGACAAGGGTGTCCGTGCTCACCATTACTTTTTGCTTTTTATATAGATCTTTTCTTGAATCGTCTAAACCTGGCTGAAAATATTAAACCCATCCACTTAGCTCACACAGATTATCGAGCCCTAGCTTATGCGGATGATATAGTTGTAGTCACAACAGATATGGGAACTACACTCCCTGCTATTAAAGATCTAGCAGCACAGTTTGTATCTTTTTCTGGCTACAAACTGAATCTATCCAAAACTCAGATCCTGCATGTTGGAGGCAATCCGCCTGCTACTATAGCCACTGTTCCTGAAGTTACATACTCTAGAATTAAGATCTCTCTCCCAGTCTCTAATATTCCAGAACTAAATATCAACCCCGCGGTGGCTAAAATCAATACGACATTAGAAAGACTACACCACCTTCATTTATCTTTATATGGCAGAGCTAATGTGTTAAAAATGTTGATCTTGCCTAAACTCTTGTATATGTTTCGTACAATCCCTATTGAATTCCCTGCTACTTGTTTTAAAAAACTGGAGAAGGAGTCTTCCAGATTTTTGTGAAGTCATAAAACGACGGCGTAGAGCTTATATAAAGATGGTTGTCCCTAAAGAACGGGGTGGATGGGGCATTCCTTACTTTTTGTTCTATTACGTAGCTGCATCTTTACAATGTATCAGTCCACTGGTAGTTGGGGATAAAGCGCGAATCCCTCTGTGCAACACTCCATCTATTTATGAGCTTGTGATGGGTGAAGAGATAAAGGGATGGTTGGTGAAGATAGTCGAACCTAGCTACTTTAAGAAGACCAAATTTAAGATCTTAAAATCTGCTTACACTGTGTGGAAATTAGTTAGACGCCAGATGGGAATTTTGAAATTAAACGTATATACTCCACTAACATCATCTGATTTACTACCTGCTATCTTAGGTTTAAATCTTTTTATTATGGAAAGGCAGTGCAAATTAGTACAGTAAGCAATGTGGTTACACCAGAGACGAGTATTAATCCTCAGTGGAGGCAGGACGCTTAGTTCAATACTGGTAGTAACAGCAATGTCCAACCTGTCTGGGATGAAAACGCATTGAACCAAGTAGATACAAAAACTAGAAAAACCCAGGAACAACCTCACCCCACCCTCAACCCAACCTCCCCTACCAACACCCCCCCCCACGTCCCCTTTCCCCCCATCCCAGTCCAGAGCTCCCATCCGTCTCCCCACGGTTCGAAAGTTCAGCGTCGGAACATCTCATGCCTCGGGTATCAAGGGTTCCGTAGCTATGGGCGCTGTCAGGAGTAACAATCGGAGATATTTGGGACAAGTTATCTCTGTAAATTCAGTCAGTTGTAGCGCTCTAAAGGGCTGCCAGAGTTCCTCGAATTGTTCCCCTTTCCCCGCTGCAGTGAGTGATAGCTTCTCCATGCCTAACACATGCCACATCCGGTGGAGCCAACCTGTGGTGGTAGGAACAGTATCAGTACGCCAGTGTACAAGGATGTTCTGCATGGCAGACCCAAGAGCTATGGCCAGTTGACGGCCCCTACGAGAGCGTAGTAGATAGGTTAGTGCATTGGGGAGGTCTAGTAGGATATAGGCAGGAAAGCGGGGCAGTTCTGTCCGGAAGTGTGTGTCCACTTCATCTAAGATGTGTGTCCAATATGGTTGGAGGAGCGGGCAGTCCCATAGAATGTGTACCAAAGTCCCTGTGTGTCCACAGCCCCTCCAGCATAGCTTATCCTTGGAGGGGTCCATTTCGGATAGTCTCTCTGGAGTGTAGTACCAATATACTTTCGTGAGTGTTTCTGTGAGACCCATGTGGTACGCTGAGTGCCTGGCCCTGTATGCGATGTTCCCCCATTCTTTATGGCTCAGGGATCTAGCCAATTCCCTTTCCCACCGTTCCCTACCGGGGTTGTAGATGTGTGTAGTTGGTGTCTGAATCAGTTTATAAAGGTCTGAGATGAATTTGGAGTTGGAAGTGCGCGAGAAGAGCCAACGCTCATAAGCGGTAAATTTCCTATCGGCCGTCGCTCGCACCTGCGGCTGCAACGCCCAGTGACGCACCTGCAAGTATCTCATGTGCTCAGTTTCGGAGAAATTATATTCTTGTTTAAAAAGCTGGAAGGGGAGCACCCCTTCTGAGTCGTAGATATGATAGAGGAAGCGGCAACCTACCGGCCTCCAATGTGCAAAGACTCCCTTAGCCGCGCCGGGAGTGAAGTCAGGGTTATCCACCAGGGGGGTGAGGGGAGAGGGAAATGTGGTTGAGCCATAAGTTATGTTAGTCGCATCCCAGACCTCCAGGGGAGCCCGAGTGATTAAGGACGCATAGAGGTTGGGCGGCCTATGGACTCGGGGTAGAAACGGTATCTCCTGCAGCGGTCACCCAGCCACTGCCTGGTCCTGAAAGAGCCAGTGTTTGTCGGATTCCCACTTACTCCATTCCACCAGATGGCGCAGCTGGGCTGCCTGGTAGTATTTATGCAGGTCAGGAACGCCCAAGCCTCCTTCCTCCGGAGCCAAGGTGGCGAGCGTTCTCTTCAGTCAGGGTTTCCGACCTTGCCAAATAAAGTTGGCACGGTCTGATTGAGTTTGCCGTATCCAGCCTGTCGGGGGTCGCAGTGGCAGAGCGCGAAAGAGATATAAAATTTGCGGTAGGATGGTCATCCAACCAGGATAGAGGAAGATGTCTCTATCGATCTAGCTCCGCGCGGATGCTAGTGCGCAAGGTAGTGTAGTTGGCAGTGACCATTCGAGGCAAGGTCGGGGCGAGCTGGATTCCCAAGTATGGAACTGTGTCCGTGGCCCATTGGACTGGCAAAAGGGTCTGTAGGTAAGCTCGAGTCGAGTCCGTGAGGGACAGGTCCAAGGCTATAGATTTGTCCGTATTCATCTTGAACCCAGACACCACAGCAAACGCCTCGAGCTCAGCCACGCACGCCGGCAGCGCCGTCCGCGGACTGTCCAGGGCAAGTAGGACATCATCCGCATAGAGGCTGATGGCATGAAAATCGCCGCCGAACTTGATGCCCAGATCCTTCTGATGCTGCCGAATTCGACAAGCGAGGGGTTCCATGTAGAGGGCAAAGAGTAGGGGTGACAGGGGGGCACCCCTGTCTCGTCCCTCTCTCGATGGGGAACGCAGTCGAGGTATAGCCGTTGACTCACCACCGCAGAGGGCGCGTTGTAGCAGTTGAAGACCAGGGCTCGAAACCTCTCCCCCACCCCAAACCTGGCGAGGACCAATTCAAGATAAGGCCAGTGGACCCGGTCGAATGCCTTCTCTGCGTCGACCGCTAACATCATGTATTCCCCAGGGATCCTGGAGGCTTTTTTGATCAGGTGTGCTACTCTCTTTGTGTTGTCAACTGTCTGCCGGTCAGGAACAAAGCCCGCCTGATCGGGATCCACTAAGCCTGGCAGATGGGCTGCTAGACGCGTGGCAAGAATGCTAGTGTACAATTTAAGGTTGACATTAAGGAGGGAGATTGGGCGATATGCCCCACATCGGGTTCTATCCTTCCATGGTTTTGGAATGACCGAAATAGAGGCACGTAGGAGGTCCGGTGGGATGGCTCCCGGGTCTGCGAATGAGTTAAACAGGCAAGTGAGCAATGGCGCTAGGGTGGTACAGAAGGTTTTGTAAAAGGAGGAGGAGTAGCCGTCCAGACCTGGTGCTTTCCCCACCTTAAGACGCGCTATCGCAGCGACCACTTCCTCAGTGCGAATGTCTCTCTCGAGCCATTCGGATTGTTTTGTGCCAAAGATGGGAGTGTGACCGAGTCCAGATACCTAGTCACAGCATTGACATTCGGAGGCGTGCCCTCGTAGAGGCGAGCATAAAAGTCGCGGAACGTCTCAGCTATTTGCGAATCCTCCAGCACGGTAGACCCATCAGTGCGCGTAATTTCCTTCACTTTCTGACGTTGCCGGGCCAACCGGAGGCGATTGGCTAGTAGCCGCCCACATCGGTCTCCGCCGGTGTAATAGGCGTGTTTCAGCCTGAGCGCCGCATACTCTGCTCGATCAGTGTCGAGAGCTGCTAGGTGACCTCGCGCCACCTTGAGCTGTTTCCAGACTCTCGGGGGCTCCGGTCCTCTGGTGCATGCGTTCGAATTCCTGTACCTTTAGCGTGAGTTCCTCTCTTTTTTCCGCCCGTAGTCGATTGTCCGCCGAGGAGATTGCAATAAATACTCCGCGAAGGACAGCTTTCAATGCAGCCCATTGGGTTGCTAGTGTGGTGTCGGAGTTCGCATTGTGTCGCAGGAAATCGTGTATGGATTCCTGGACCTGCTGCACCACATCCCGTCTGTGAAGAAGCGTGTCTCGGAGTCGCCACACTCTGAGTCGGAGGAGACTGCGGGATGGCACCGGTCATAGAGACCAGGGCGTGATCCGACAAAGATATGACTCCCATGTCCGCCGACAAAGTGAGGGAACTCACCAGTCCGGTCACCAAAAGATGGTCTATACATGCGTACGATTTGTGTGCCGCCGAGTAGTGGGAGTATTCTCTTTCACCTGGATGTTGTTGCGGCCACAGATAATGTAGATCGAGGTCCCGAAGCCTGTCAGTGCAAGCGGTCGATAGACCTCTGGCGTGGAAGGTGCGCGGGGAAGACCGGTCCAAGGATGTGTCAAATACCACATTCAGGTCCCCACCTATGATGATGTGTCTATCCGAGGTCGCCGCAATGTCAGTAAGGGCAGTGTGTAGGAATTTCTCCTGACCCTCATTGGGACAGTACAGAGAGCCGATGGTATAAGTCACTCCCCCTACGGCCACCCGATACGCTAGGAGCCGGCCTCGTATCTCTGCTATTTTATGGAGGACCTCCCCCTTGAAATGTTTCGCTACTAGAAGCGATACTCCCGCTGTTTTGGTGGCCCCGCAGGAAAAGAATTGCCCCGGGAACGCTCCCGAGCGAAGCCTGTGACAATCCCGGGCTAGCAGGTGCGTCTCCTGGAGGAGGCAGATATCCGTGTGCTTGTTTTCCAAAGAAGAAAGAATTGCTCTCCTTTTGACCTGGTTGTTGAGTCCCCGCACGTTAAGTGTTAATACTTTAAAGGTGTGTGGCATCGTGGCATGTGAGTTGGTGGGCAGAAGCTATGGTGTCTGGTATGTGGTCCCTGGCAATGAGAGGGAGGGCTACTCCCTCGACGGCATAGTCGGACATCGGCGAGATGTAACCAGTGTAGGTGCACAAGAATTGAGCTCTGGACTTCCCCCCAATCCCCTCCCCAACTCCCCCCTGACTCCCTCCCTAACCGGCAAATCCCCCAAGAACAAACCCCCAAAGAACAAAATAGTCCTGGACCAGTCACAGGTTCGTGGAGGCCCATAGGTCAAGTCCGTATTGGGGAACATGGCGTTGGCAACTGACAGCCTCCAAGCCCAGATCAGCTAGCTCGTAGTCCCGATCTATAGTAGGATAACGTAGAGGAATGTGGCGGTAGCAGCCCCATCGGCTCCCCGGCCCTTCCCCCCCCTCCACATGGATATATTGCATTATGTCTACCCCCAAACCTCGATGCGTCAATCAGAGCTGGACGTGTCTTTCACCACTTCCTGGATAGCTGCTGCTTGTTCTTGGGCCAATGTCTGTGGGTCGGGCTTGAGGCCCTTTTTAGGAGGGTGGTGTCTTCTCACCCGTTGCCACCCGTCGGCCTGTGAAGATGAGGGTCCCTCGCGCAGCCGCTGTGACGACAGTCCCCCACGCGGGTCATCCTCCACCAAGTCGATTTCCAGCAGGGTGCAAGTGTCTCGTAGGGAGCGCATCCGGTGCAGGGTTCCCTGCCACTTGAAGATAATCCGGAACGGGTGTCCCCAAGAGTACGGTATCCCTTTGGCCTGGAGGAAGGACGTGACTGCATGGAAGGATTTCCGCTTTTGGAGCGTGATGGCCGAGAGGTCCTGAAATAATGCTACTGCGTGACCCCGGAAGCTAAGAGGCTGTTTCTGGCGTGCCTCCCGTAGGATGCATTCCTTCAAAGGAAAGTCTGGAAGAAATTCCAAAATGTCCGGCGGAGGGGCTGCGGCCCGCCTCGCCAGCCCCACTCTGTGTGCACGGTCGATACGGACCTCGAAGTCAGCTGGCTCCCCGAGAATCTCCCTGAAGAGGTCTTGTAAGTAGCAGGATACGCTGTTTCCCTCGGCTTTTAATGGAGCACCCCGCACGCGGATGTTGTTCCTCCGGGAATGGTTCTCAAGGTCCTCTGTGTGTGCCTGAAGGTCCACCTGCTGTTCTCGGAGTTGAAGCACCTCTTGTCACAAGAATTCAACCTCTTCGCTGCGTGCCAGATCCGCGGATTCTACTGCCGCCACCCTCTCGCCCAGACCATCCACATCTCTGCATAGTTCACGTTGCTCCCCGGCCAGATCTTGCTTCAAGGTCATGAAGTCATCGCGCAGAGTATTGAATAGGTATTCCAGGAATGCCTTGGTGATAGGGGCACTCCCATCTTCCTGCACTAGGGCATCGGTCGGAGCAGTGGGCGAGGGAGGCGTGCGGGTTTTGTCCCCTTTCACAACACTCTTGGCAAGCATGTCAGGTATTGTGCGGCCAGCTCTGCGGTTGGTGTAGGCCATAGTCCCAGGACTTCGAGTGGCACGAGGTGTACTGGAGAACCCCCTTCAAGGCACGTTAAGAAATTCGGTAAGTCTCCAAGAGTCCGATCGGGGAGGTAGGGGGCAGCCGGGTGTAAGGGTCCCCCTTGGCTGCAGTGCTTACGAGGCTCGCCTGGGGAAGTACCCGATGGTGTTGGGTAGCGGGGTATAACCAGAGGGGTCCACTCACCGCGTCTCCCACTGTCCAGTAGAGTGATGACTTTATCCATGGGCGGCCAGAGTCGGCCGGTCAGCTGTAATGGTTACTGTCAGGGGATCCGCCACTTCCAAGTCCAGTCACGAGGGTGGCGGGCAGGGCCACGCAGCCGGCCTGGTTCGCCAACCGTGACGGCGCCGTGCAAGTCCCTGAGGGCGTGGGTCCGGCCCGTCACCGCTAATAAGGCCGAGCCCGCTTTTCACCTGCAGCCACAAGCAGTCTCGGTGCATGGCTCCACAGGGCGCGATCCAGCCCCCAGGTCTGTCGGCAGTTCCTCCGTGCCCCAGTCAAGCTCCGCTCACCCTAGGCTGCAAAGCCGGGGCCTCGATTTCCGCGGCGGGTCCCGCGCAGCTGAGAGTCTGCTCCATACAATCCGTGTGATATATCGGGCTCCTGATGGCAGCGCACAAGCGACTGATGTCGATCGAGCCTCCAGACCTCTCAGATCGGGTCTACCGCTCCTCCAGGGTCGCCGGGGACTCCTGCGACCTGCTCCGGTTAGGCCCAAGACCAGGGCCTCCATTTTCGCGGCCTGCTGCGCCGCAATGGCCAGTCCCCGTCGTCACTCCCAGGAAATGTCGCCGCCGCCAGCTAGCGGGTCTGGGTGCAGGGCAGCACTCAGCCACCGCCGTCCGCCAGCATACCCCACGTTTGGAGCCCCTCCAGAGCTCCGTCAGCAGATCACTGTGGTCGCCCTCTCGCAGCTCGGTGGGAAGGCGGTGCAGCCTCGGGCGGGACTCTGCTCTCTCTCCGGCAGGGGAGCTCAGGTGACCGGAGCCCGCCTAAGTTGAGATCGCTGCTTTCTCCAGCGGTACTGGGAATATCTTAATGCTTAGGGGGTGGAAAAGCGTTATTTAGGGGTTGAAGTGGGTTCAGGGCCGGGGAGCCTCATGATCCAACTTCTGGTTAGGTCGCCATCTTGGCCACGCCCCCCTACCGGCTATCTTAAAGGAATTCGGTACTTAGGGGACCTGTTTCAAGGGGGACATTTAGTCTCCTTTACTGACCTACAGAATAATTTTGGTTTACCAAAAAATTATTTTTACAAATTTCTTCAAATCCGTAGTTTCCTACAGACTGTAGGGTCAGTATCAGAACATCAAATTATTAAAATTCCTCTTATTGAAAGCATGGCGGAAAAAACATCCATCGGCCAATTCTACTCCTTTCTGATTCAAGAATTTTCAGATGATATGGATAGCTGTCAAATGAAATGGGCAACTAAGCTTGAGATACCCGAAACTAATATTCCTGAATCCATCATGTTGGCCAATCGAGTCCTCATTACAGGAATGATGCGCTCACAGCACTTTATGGCTATACAGGACCTATATTATACTCCCAGGAAGATCTCTAAATGGAACTCGACCACAGGGACAAAATGTAATAGGTGTGGTCAATTTGCCGCTGATGCGGTACACATGTTTTTTTCTTGCCCCAAACTTTCTGAATTCTTTTCTCTTATTGAACAGTTTTTGTTTGTAATTTTGGGGCGTCCGATCAGCATAACCGGCCAGCTGGTAATAACCGGGTGTGGTCTGGGAAATGTGGGTCAGCCTAGCCCAGGGCTACAAGATGTTTTATTTTTATTTACATGGCTGTAATACGGGCTTGTATTACAAGAGATTGGATCAATCCCGACCCGCCCTCTTTTTTTAGCTGGCTCAAAAAATTATTATTGATGTATAATTTGGAATTTGCTATTTATAAAACTAAAGGAATCAGGAAGAAGGCTATGGGAGCAAAAATGTGGGCACCTATTACCGAATGGATTTAGGAAATGTTATAGACTTTATGTATATTTTTTTGCTTCCTTTTGCTGTTCTGATGGAATTATTCTTTTTTTTTTCTCTGTAATACCGGAAACGTGTGGCTTTGTATACTCTGTTTTTCCTTGCAAAAAAATAATAGAATCCTCTAATTCCCCAGACCCCAGTCCCTCTAGCTCAGCTCTAGGCACCAGCACTAGTTGTCCCCATCTGCCTCGATCAGACCATGCTTTGTGAACCTGGACGCTGGCCTGGCACTATTGAACAATAGGGCAGGTCCCAAACAAGTGGTGCTATTCGGAATTAGGGAAGGCACTGGAAGCGCTAGCCACTAAGGTATTAGCACCTTTGTACAGAGCAAGGTCAAGGCAAGGTCGAGGATTCCAGTGTCTGCTTTTAACTCTCTTATTTGTCTTGATTTCTCAAAGGAGTGGACCTTGTACATGTCTTGAAAGTTTTGCGTATTCACGCTATATACACTTGTTAATTCACTTTCGTGATGTTTGCCTAATTTCTACGGCACTGTGCACATACACCTGGTGGAGTCATTTGTTCTATTGTTGTGTACTTCACATGAATGTTTTAAATTACCAGGGTGTCTTTGCACAAAACATCAAAGAGGACACCACAGGGATATTTGCTGCCTAGCTCCAGCGCAGGCACCCTTGCACCATGTTGCAAGAGAGTGCGCTGCTGGGGTGTAATTTATATATTTATTTATTTATATAGGGACACCTTCCTGCACATAAACAATATTTACATGTGATTTGCTGTTTTTGAAAGAGCAAAATATGAGGAGAATTAAAACATTTCACCCCTTTTCACCTGGTTAAGATCAGGTATTTCCTGGCCTTATTGTTGGCACTGCCCATAAATTGTAGATATGGGGCAGTGTCAAAAAGCAAAGGGTGTGCAGCGGAACTGCCACAGCAACATCCATTTTTCAGGCCCTTTGTCGCAGCAGACTGCTGCGGTAAGGGACATATTTACAAGGTGCCGTTAAGCCACGTTACGTGGTTTAAAGCCTCCTCGTAAATAATTGGGTTGAGAGCAACGCCACCGGAGCGTCAGAAAAAGTGGCCCTGTGGTGTTAAGGGATTGTAAATATGCCCCCGTGTCTCCAAGGGTATTTTGTTTTCAACAAACAAATATCCTCGGAGTCCAGGTCCTCAAAGAAAAATATATATTTGGTATGCAACCGAAACATGGCAAGTTTCTTTAAACTAAAAAAGTCCTTATTTTCAGATGTCATCAACAGTGTGTGTGTGCTTCACTGATGATGTAGTGTTGATAAATTCTGCTTTGGCATTTGTTGGTGAGGAGAGTATGAATGGGCTGCTGCTGGAGCACGGTGATGCCGATTACAAGGCAGTACAGCATTCATGTGGCAACACAGCTGGCTTCAGATCGGTGTCCTGGACTGGACAATGTGAGGCTAGGGCTCCAGAGCAATCTTAAAGACACGAAGGTCTACTCCATTTCACCCGTTCGATGTAGGCCTGCAGTATAGAATGGCATAACTATTTACAATTTAAGAAGAAAATAAGAAACCTACACTTCAAGTTCGCTTAATAGCCAGGAAAAAATGTTCCAGAAAACGGAAAGCTCATCGACTAGACACATGTGGAGTAGGAATTAATGAAAGCAAAGTTTTTTTCAGAGTGAAGTTCCTGTTGGTAGTTTTTTTAACTTGTTTATGACATGAAGCAGTCAAGCTTTTGCCATTTTCACATTACTTTCTTCGCTTTACTGTCCATATTTTACAGCATGCCTTTAACGAGGGGCCTAAATGAGTGTTCTAGTGGGCTGGCATCACCTTTGCCCCACCCCATCAAGTGTTCCTTATGGAAAATGCTCATTTGGCAACCCTAGTGGTGAGTCTCTGTACTTTTTATGATTGGCAGGTCGATGACATCTTAGGGGAAGGCAGCGATGATAGCGACAGTGAAAAAAAGAAGACCGAGGAAGAAGAGCCACAGAGCAGCACTGTTGAAAGTGTAGGAACAAAAATAGAACAGAGACCTGGATCAACTTCGAGCGAAGGAAGCCTGACAGGTAGCGTGCCCAGGTAGGAGTTTTTCATATTTACAGCTCTCTAAAAATGACTGTTCTGTCACACCTCACGGAGGACGAGTCCATTGTGAAAATGTCATTTCCCACTTTACCTCTATTGTAATTGTTGTACATGTTTATCTTAAGTTATTTTGTTCAAAGAGGCAAGTGGAGGTAAGTTGACTGGTTCGAATAGCAGCAGAGTACTGATTTGATATATAATTCTGAGCTATCAAAACAAGGATCGACTGTTGAGTTATTTGCCGGAGAATGGCTGGCATTCATCTGAGAAATGAACTGTCATTCTGTGTTTGCAATAAAATACATAGGACCTGAATCCTTTCAGTTTCTTCTGCCTGTGCTGTGAAACCAGCTAACAATGTCAGCCTGTTATGTGAGTGCAGGGATAGCGTGAAGGGAGTTGATATGTGAATGCATGTGTGTCTACATGTCCAACCCACTCATGGGTAATTTGAGCCTTGCAAGGTACTGGCGGGATGCTTTTATAACTGTTCTCGGTTTAACTCAAACAGACTTTAACAGATAACTCCAAAACCGGTCTAAGGAAATGTTTGGCCCATAATGGCTTGTGCAGTTGTAGGTTGAACTTTGTGCCAAGGGAGAACTTGCCATGTTTGGGCCAGAATGTGTTTTGAGCAAATAAACGCTTAAAATGCCATTAAAGTATCTGATGTGGACTTGAACCAGCTATCTGTTTGGCTGGCAACCTGAAGACGCATCTAAAGCATGCTATACCTGATTGAGTGACTATTGGAACTGGTGGTCCATCAGTGTATATGTAAATAAGGGTACCTTGAAAAACGGGTTGACAGTAAATATTCATGGAGGCCTGAATGTCCAATGGTAAGCAGGTCTGCAGTTCCTGCAGGTATTGAAGGAGCCTCCATTGCTAATGTCTGTTGCCAGGAAACGCTTGAACGGTGGTAATGCTAAACACAGGTTTGGCTCTGCTTTTTGAAGTCCAAGAGGATAAGTTGTGAGCACCCTTAGCAGTAAAAGGAGACTGGTTTGTATCCAACAGGCAGTTTTAAATGTTATCCTGTCTTTCAAGTAGCAATGGAGTTACTGTTTGGCGTTTTGGTCTGTGTGCTATTTTCTTATCTCTCTCATACCAAACAAACTGCATTTTTTACCATCTACAGCCTGAGGGTTTGTGTCTTGGGATTGACCAGACTAATTTATTTGGTGTAGTCAAGATGCACCCACTTGGTTTTGTTGAATGTCATGGTAATGTTTTCTTCAGATTACATGGTTGTAAGAAGCAGCTGTTGAGAGCTAGGCTGCTTTGAGATTGAAGAGTCCTGTCGGTTCACAAGAGCCATAACATGTTTTAGATTTTTAGCCATTGGCAAAGTGAGATCGAAAAGTTTGGGAAGTGAAATATAATAAAGATGCTGTCTGCCATTGAGGCCTAAAGTTGCAGCCGCAGTTTTAAATCTGTTATGGTGGACTTTGTTTGCCCGCATCCAAGCCTTTACCTTCCCTGTGCATTGTTGGAGGGGTATACAACTTGGGGGGTGTACCTCAGATTGCCGGTCGCCTAAGACTGACCCATCTTGGATCTTGCAGAGGATGTTCAATAAAGGCCACATAAGCATGGAGGTAGGTTACTAGGGGAGACCATAGAGGGATCCTGCCAGAGACGGAATTCATCACAAACACAGAAGAGCCCAACTTTACTTGCTTTTCCCTTCTTTCTAAGAAAGCGGACACAAGACTTTGCCACATTTGACAACCTTTTTGTTTAGGACAGAGTGTTTTACAGTGCCAAGTGTAGCTATAATAGTCAGTGTAACTAACTGTACAGCATGACCCTCTTCAACCAATTGGATGCCATAATTTCGAACTTGAGCCGGGCAGTGTTGCTTTCTGGGTCTAAACCGCGATGAAATGGAAAGTAGCCGGAATGAAGCTGGATGGAGGGAGGGGGGTGTGGAATGACTGCAATTGTACCTCAACATTCTCAAGAGGTCTGGCCACTGCTTGAGATGTGGTGTCAGGATGGAAATTGCAAAGTGCGTGTTCATAGATATAGGTTTCTTTATTTTGGAAGTACTGAAGACTGGCTTAGAATAAGAGGTTTTGAAGAGCAACATATTTCGATGTACCAGGTTTTGTATTAATCATGCACATTGCATGTTGTTTTGTCAATACAGAACAAATTGTTTGTTACAAAGACTTTGTGAATTGACAGTTAGGCATGGAGTCGATTGGAGGCAGCTCTATGATGCACAGTATTGATTTTAACCTCTTCACAAGCCACTGAAATCGAAAATGATCTGAAAATAGAATGAATCCTAAATGCGGCTACTGAATTCCACACTTTCATGACATTATGCTTTTTAAAACATTCCTGAATTATATATGAATTTGCGGGCCCCTAAGCATGGAGGTAGGTCTATTTCATTAACTAAAATCTGCTGCCTATAGATGTTGTTCTCCTGCGATGTTAACTGGCATGACCTATCAAGGATGGTGGCTGCTAAAGTATAGATTGCCCAGCGTGCTATTTTCAATAGTTGTAAGCTTGCTGTTGTCATATATATTATATTTTGTTAGAGGACCCAGGAACCTTTTTGGAAACCTTCAGTGCCTTTATCCCGAGATCAACCAAGAAATAAAGTTCTGCAATAATTACTTTGGTGCACCATTTGATCTAAATATACATTTAAGTGCTGATTCCATGGTCACCTAAACACCCTTCTCCCTCTGCATAGTTCCCAAGACTCAAGTATGGCAATGGGCTTTCAAACATTTTCAATTCAGTGCTCTGTGGCATCCTTATAAATCCCTTCTACACAAAAGAGACTTATTTGTTTGCTCTTGCTACACCATTTTGAAAGGCTTCCGGTCAGCTCATCGTTGCCTTGGGAAAATCATAATAGCCAGAGAGATCACTTTTTAAAATTTGAGGTATTTAATTTCCTCCTAATTGTTAGTTGCTGTCCCAGTGGACACTTTGAAACCTAACACCATCGGTGCTCATGACGAGCTCAGCCCGTCACAAGGCACGGTGGCGCTGTGCTCATGACGAGCTGTGCTCGTCATGACCCGCGCGGCACTCACAAGCGGGGATAATTCCCCTGCTGTGCTGAGCGTTCCACGCAAACGGGTGCGGTCATGACGAGCTCAGCTCGTCATGAGCACAGCGCCACCGTGCAGCGTGACGAGCTGAACTCGTCACAAGCACTGTGGCGCTGCGCGCACCCCCCTCCCCCCAAGGGGTTAAAACTGCTGTTTTCCTTTCACCATCAAGATCTAAAATGTCCACCCTAGAAAGAGGTCGTTCTCAGACGACCACATTTTTTTCAGCACTTTTGTGCTACCGAGGCAACATGGCTAATCACTCAGTTGCTTAGTTAAGGAATGAAAGAGAGTAAGAGAGTTGGTATTTTCGGAAGCATAGTCTTCCACACATACCCAGCGCCAGTGGGAAACAAATCCAGCGCCCCTCCTTTCCAGGCATATGAGAAGTATTCAGGGCGAATAATGTAGGCGCCTTGAACACTGCCCAGTGACCAGCACGACCCTTGTGGATTGAGCTTTGTTGCTACACACATCCTTTGGGATCAGTCTGTGAAGTTTTTCTGCCTTTGGCTTCTTGCCGATAGATTAAAAAAAACAACGTATCAAGGACTTTAAAGTGGCAGCAGAAATTGCTTAGGAAAAGGTAACATCTGAAATTGACATAAGGTCTTGGGAGCCTTGTAACCTCACATGTCTAAAACTTCTATAAGAGCAAAGCATGTCAGGTGAATGTATTTTATTTTTATTTTTTGGTAGCAGTTGTTCACTTTCCACTGCTGCTGGAGCGTCCGTTTTGGGCTGTGCAAATTTATCTAACTTTGTTTGGTGCGTCACTTTGTTTCCTGACATCATCGATAGCTGGGTATTCACACTATGACTGTGCACCACGCCTCGCGTGGGCACCCACTCCAGAGTTAATTTGCATCATGAGGGGCTTTCCTCAGTTTGTATCAATTAGGTTCAATTCCTTTTGTAAAAACGTGCAGTATGAACTACTGTAAAATCGGTGCTGCTCCTGAAGGCTTTTCTCTGAGGAAAAGGCTGATGCTATTTTTGAGCAACATGCTGTCAATTTAAAATGTTTATATCCAAGAAGATAACCTTTCAGATGTTAAGGTATGTCTGTCTTCCTTTCACATCCCAGTGAAATAATTGTCTAACAGCAATGATAAGGGGTAATACTAGGCAGGCATAACAAGTCTACTAATAGACAACAAACAATTGTGTTTAATACCAACCCTGGAGGATCAGTCCAATTTAATGATGAAAACGCTCATAAGGCTATATTCAGATATGGTGGGAAAAGGGAACATTAAATCAAAGATCCTCAACTTTCTCAGGAGATGTCGGACGCCCAGTTGTATGAGGGAAGCATTCCGTGGCAGGAAGACCGATTCAACCCAGATTTCAGATTGTCTGAGCAATACATGCACATTCAGCTACTGCGTTTGAAAGTGACATGAATTGCCAGGAGATTGTACCAATAGAAAACAGTGTACGTAGCTTAGTGCTGGCTGTTGTATAAATGTTCACCTTGTTGCTGGGGGCCTTCTTGGAGGGCGAACCAACAGGGCGTTACTTCAGTATGCAATAACATTCTTATATAGACCCTGGCAACAATATGTTTGAGGTATGTGTGCTGTAGATAAACATGCTTTGCATACTCCTGCCATCTAGGGTTGGGTATTTCTGGCATAGATGGAAATTGGACTACTACAATCACTGGTTTGCTGAACCCATGTCAGCCTAAAACATTGCATGTGAAGTCTTCTCTGCACCCTCCAAATAGCTGTATTCCGTCCAGATATTATCCAACAAGTAAATCAAGAAAGAGATGTTAAGAGACCAGTATCAAAAACATTATCTCAAAGATGTTGATTTAGAAACCATTGAGTATCCCGACCTGCAGCTTTTAGAACAAAATGCATGTTGTTAACTTTTTTGTTTTTGGCTATGCTTGGACCAAGCAAAAATATTAGAGGTGGCTCTGCGTCACAGAGAGACATGTTTGGGATAAACACGCTGATGGTGAAGTAAGTGATAGAAGTACATCGTGGGATAAGGAAATTGAAAGGGTTGGGTATCCAGTTGAGAGAGCTGAAAGTCGCAGCCGAATGGTAGCTTTGTTCAATCACGGTTGAGGGTTGTGACTCGCATTGTTGAGAGAGCGCAAACTGACTTAAATGTATGAGTACATCACACTTACCTGTAGTAAGCACAAATCATGAGGAGAAATGCCATGAGTGCTAATAGTATCTGCAATTATATTCTAAATGTATAGCTAATGTAGGGATTTAAGTAGAAGTGGAACTAATACAGAAATGTGTGACATTATATGACTTTATTAGACGTGATTATTTCTGAATCCATGTCGTGTAGCTGTTAAAATGTAAGATGGTATGTGGTTAAACGCAGAATGTGGTAGGCCTCAGGGCCAGAGCTAAAAGGGAAGGTGTTTCTTTTCACGACACAGATTGTATTAATGTTTTGGTCAGCGCATTAAATGGGCCATGATTTATAGAGATGTTTACTAAATAATAGAATAAGAATATTAACATGTTTTAATTAATGAAGAAGTTGAATGCTATAATCATGATGAGAAATATTGTAGGCCTGAAATGTTTTAACGTTGATTTGCACGTACATGTCTGGGCTGAGAAATGTTGCAGGCCTTTTCTTTGGAAGTCTATGAGAGTTGGGTTCGTGGCTACAGATATCTGTCTGCAAAGGAAGAGGGGGGATCCAATTATAAATGAATGAATAGAGGTCTGTTCAGTAGACGGCCTAGACATGGAGGAGGGTTCCGGAATGTTTGAGGGGTATCAGCGGGCCGGAGAAGAGTCTGAGAAGCAAGGTCAACTCTAACGTATGAGGCCCAATACAAAGCATCATGGAAAAAGCCAGGAGCTACACCACGTGAGGGGCGTCTCGCAAGGGGCGTCTCAAATGTTGTTGACTGTTTTGTATTAGGGACAGCACCCCTGGGTGGAGTTAGAGCAGAGACCTGAGGACCCTTTAGAGAGCGGATGGGTAGGCAGAGAGGGGTCATGACTGGAGAACTATAGGTTTTCACCAAGAGACTTAGAGTGGGTGACTTCCCTTGGGGGTCATTCACTGCTGACACCTTTGTTAGGTTGGGACTTGGTTAAGTAGGGATACCATCTAGAGCAGGGTAGGGACAGCCTAACCTTTGCGTTTTACTCCAACCTAAATGAAGGAGAGATATGCGTCTATGCTGATAGCTTTATTATTCTTAGAACTTGTGTTAGTGATTTCTGTTGCTCGTCTGAGGGCTTTCCGAGAGCACATGTATGTAATTGGACCTGTGTATCTCGTGAATCTCATTCTGAGATGCCTGTATTTGCAGCTTATCATATCTTTACAATAAACTTTTGAAAGCTAGAAGTTGTTTGTGATCTTTGGGAGTAGAGTCCTTTATTGGGTGAACTAGCTTGGAAATAGGTGCACTTTCTTTCCTCACAGACAGGCAACAAAGGTTCAGTCGACCAGATCGAGGTTTGGATCAATAGATATAAGGTATCGATCAAAATCTCGCCCTTTCAGTTGGTAGCAGAGGATGGTTGCCTTCTTGAGGACGGTGACCTAGGCCAGGTTAGCTTACCCCAAGGCCCCTAGAGATCGATGATCGGAAGAACAGCCCGCTGAAGAAGATCCGGATGACGTGAGACAGAAAAAGCAGCAGTATCGGTCGAGAGTGAGTATAAAGGGTTATGCGTGTTAGATTGCGGTGTTTTGTATTGTATCTATGTTGTAATGTCTGGCGGAGTTGAATGTCTGTAGAGTGACTGTGGAACAGGTTGTGAGCGCGCGCAACCGGTGGAAATCTTAAGTTCAAGGAGAGCTTAAGTGGTTCGGGTGTATCGGACACCCAGAGTAATTGTCAACTAGTGTGAAGGGGGTCATGAGGTACCATTGATCACCCGAGAGACCGAGATAGGGGGAACGTAAGAGTGAGTGCGTGAGTAACGGACGCTGGTCGGAAGTTACTGTGTGTGTAAGCAACCTATCAGAGAGACGATAGACATCTCGTCAGTTGTGTTGACAATTACAGATAGACTGTGGACGTACAGTCGAGAGAAGTGACCGCTTGGTCGGAAGTAGTCATTTTTCGGTGTATGAATGGGACGCATGCATAACCGGGAGACGAGTTGAGAAAGGAGGGGTGCTGCTGCGAAGCGGAGAAAAGTGACGTCAGGTGGTGTCGCGCAGTGATTGGCCGACCGGAGAAAGACCGCGCTGCGATAGGCCAAGCTAGCAAAGCCGCGACAGGATTGGTGGATTGTCATCAGGAAGTAAACAGAGTAGCGAGGCTGGATATTGTGCGCATAATTATGAAGTGTTTTAAATGGCTGAAAGCGGTGTTTAAAAGAGAGAAGCGGGGATCGTATGAAGGGGAAGAAGCCCCGCCAGAGGGTACGCCAGCTCGTTATATGGCAGTGAATGTTGGGCTGCATACGATCCTTTGGATTTCAGAGTGGAGTAAGATTACTGAAGGAAATGAGGAACTGACGTTCCCGAAGTACGGGACGTTCAGATTAGAGGTGTTACATCGATTAAAATCAGTCATGACCTCAACGAGACCCTTGCCTAGACCGACCCAGTTTGAAGCTCTTGAAGCATGGATTAGGGCAGCGCATGAAAAGAATATGAACAGACGACAAGAAAGGGTGAAACGATCGGTAAGGGCAGTGCAGGATGCCAGGTGGGATGCGGATGCTAAAAGATGGAGAGTGCATAACCTGGAAATAAATAAACTGTACCCAGTGTTAGAGGTGCCTGTAAATAAAAGCCCCATAGAAGAAGATGATGAGAGCGAAACAGAGGACAGCCTGATAAACAGATTATTGACAGACAGGCCACCCCCGTATAATAGAGCAGGGGGAGAGGTCGAGCATACTGAAGGAGAAAAGGGGAGCAATGCAGGAGAGCATAGACCGCTTCCCAGTTCAGAGTGGGATCCTGAGCCAAAGAAAGAGCTGTCCCAGCCTAGTCAGGTGCAACAGGTAGTCGGGAGGTTTGTGGTACAAAGAGCGCCGGAAACGGAAAGCGCCACATCCTACGCATTACCTGATGCACTACAGGTACCTGTTACCATAGGTCCTATAATATCGATATATGACCAAGAGAGGGCAAGAGGGGAAGAACGGGTACGGAAGGAAAGAGAAAGAGCAGAGAAGGCAAGAAGGAACGATACGATCAATTCCCCAAGTCAGATGCCGATACCCAGAGAGTGGAGCACCCCGATGCACACAGCAGGGGACCCAGGAGGAGATCCTGGGGGCCCTAGATGGCCAGTAGATCTGAGGGGATCTGGACGAAAATCCTTTCAAGAGCTAAATGAGTACATGAAGCAGTGGGATGAGGCAGTGAAGGCTCAAAAGAACATCAATGCTGCGGAAGCTGAAAGGGAAAGTCAGGACAGCCGAGCTCGGACTCACTGCGGGGCTGGGGAGAGCAGCCCGGAGTGGGACTGTAGAGGGAGTAGGGGAGTCACCCATTGGGCCCGGAGAGGAGATGGAACAGACCTGGAAAACAGGGGCCCCGGGAGTGAAGGGGTGGCGCGCCCAATACTCAGTGAAGGGGAGAGGAGAGCGCAAGAGTACAGAAACAGCTTTAAGTGTCCACACTGTGTGCCCGGCACCAGAGAACTGAATGGGAGTTGTGAGAGGTCGCACCATAGTCCCTGTGATGACGGAAATGAGCGCAGCCCAGGGAATATGGGGAACCAGGAGGGATCGTATCAGATACTGAGCGATACTAGGCAAAGAGAGAGTAGGGACCAGAGGGAAAACAACAGAGAGGTGTGCGGTGAGAGGAGAGAAGCAGGAGAGAGTGGGGGTAACAGGCCCGTGTTCCATCACCTTCCAAGATCGGATGGCCGAGCATGGGACCTGGAGAGATGGGAGCAAGGGAGACCACCCATTAACTCTCCCGAGCCCAAACGTAGAGCTCGAAGTTGGGATGGTAGGGAGACCAGTGAGCCCCCTTCGAAAGACATATTGCGAGCTGAAATAAAAGCCAAGAGACTCGATGTCGCCAGTTTAAGGTCAGACCTGGATGACATGGTAGATGGTACCCTGCCTTTAGAAAGAATGGAAATGTATGAACAGGATGAAATACTGTATATGGCAAAGGACATTACTCGAAAAGCGAGAGCAGTCCATGAGAAGTTAGTCGAACTAGCAGGCAAATATATGGTGGACTTGTCAAGAACCAAAGCATTACAGGGTAACCACAGGCTACATTATACAGATCGAGACCTAGATGAGAGGAGAACGATTGGGCTGAAAACGCACATAAGGGAACTGATCGCTGGAATAAGGACATGGAGGGCACTAGATAAGTGGGAAGAGAGGTGGTCCAAGAAAGGGACCGGCAGGAGAAGCATGATTGGTATGACACCAGGACAGCAGGGAATAGAAGCTTACCCTTTGCGTGAAGTCGCAAATGGGAACTATGTACATGTCCCTTGGAGTAGGGGAGATTTAGCTGCTTTTACCACCTCCTTCCCCAAATTACGGGAAAACCCGGTGGAGTGGTACAAGCAAGTGGAGAGATTTGTAAAAATCTCAAAGGTCCTATGGATAGATCTGAACACGCTGTTTGACATTGTAGTACCAGGCGATCTGTGGACGGCATGCAAGGTTAGCGCTGAGTGGCCCATAACGGAGCCAGAGAGAGATGCTAAGACTAATGGGCCGTCCGAGATTGTGATGGCAAAATTCGAGAGAGTGATGACTTGGCTGAAAGAGAAAGTGCCAATGCAAGACATAGATTGGGTCAGAATAGACCGAACAAGACAGGAACCCAAAGAGACAGTCCACGAATATTACGAGAGATTGCTGAAGGCGTTTAAACAGTATAGCGGCTTGGATGTAATGGATCCAAAAGACATAGGGCAATTTGTGTCCAAGTTCGTCCTGGGACTGAGACCGGATATTAGTTTAATGATTCAGCAACACTCGATTTGTTGGCAAAGTAAACCCCTAGACGAAATACTGAGATATGCCAGGTACTGCTGTGATGAGATAGACTCCAAGGCTAAGAAACTAAAAGAAAAGTTGATGGTGGTACAGATGCAGGCAGCAGGGAAGGGGGGACAACAGCAACAGCAGCAAGGAACAGGTACAGGAGGAAAGAAGCAGTACAGTCAGAACAAGGGCAATGAGGAGAGTTCCACCTTTAGACCCAGAATAGATATAGCTGCCTTGAAGAAAACGACTAGGTGCCACCAGTGCAACGAGGTGGGGCATTGGAAACGCGAGTGCCCCTACAATGTAGAGATAGGAGAGCAAGAGATAGAGGAGGAAGAGGTCCAAAGCGCGCCTACAAGAGGGGTAACGCCATACCAAGGAAAGGTGCTCAAAGGGGGGGGGGCTCCTCCCCGAGCCCAGTTCCCGCAACCTCCTCGAGTAGGGAGTATGGGTAAGACCTATAGACAAATGCCCCTGTTTGTGGAAGGGGAAGAGTGCTATTATGTGGACCCATTAACCGGACAGAGAGTGGAAAGAGAAGACTGCACCCTCGGGGCAGCATTGGAGGTAGACCAGAGGGGACCCTATGTGGAAGCAGAAGTAGCAGGGTGCCCTACGACATTTCTGGTGGACACAGGAGCCACTAGATCCACGATCAGATCAGCTGCAGTTCCAGACCTGCCCATGTCTGGAGAGACCATACAGGTGGTAGGGGTCGCAAACAGGAGAATAACCAGCCAATTGACAGAACCGGTACAGGTGAAAATAGGGAAATACAGCGATGAGCACCAATTTGTGGTTTGCGATTCAAGTCCTGTGTGTCTGCTAGGGAGAGATCTGTTGTGTAAATTGAATTGTACTATATATTGTACACCTCAGGGAGTGGAGGTATTGACCAATGATGATGATGCAGACTTCAAAGTTGCAAACTCAAGAATATGTGTGGAGCTGTATCCTACTTTAACAGTAGATGAGCTCCCCTGGGACTTGAGAGAGACAGTGGCACCAGAAGTATGGGATTTCACTGGGGAAGAGATTGGATTGGTCAAAGGGGTGGACCCAGTGAAAATTGTAGTGAAACCGCATGCTGAGTTCCCAAGAACACCCCAATATAAATTGACTCCAGAAACGATTGCAGGCATAAAACCCGTGATCGAGTCCATGATTAAACAGGGAATACTGAAAGAAATCGTGGGTAGTCCATGCAACTCCCCGATTATGGGTCTGCAGAAACCAAATGGGAAATTTCGGATAGTGCAGGACCTTCGAAAGATTAATAACATAGTCGTTTCGTGTTGTCCAGTGGTACCGAATCCATCAGTGATACTGTTTCAGATTCCATTCCAAGCTGAGTGGTTCACTGTGATCGATCTTTGCCAGGCTTTCTTTTCGATCCCTCTGGACGAAGAAAGCCATTTTCTTTTCGCATTTAAGCTGGAAAATCGCGTCCTAACATGGTGTCGTATCCCTCAGGGGTATACAGAGAGCCCATCGATCTTTAACCAGCTTTTGAAGAAAAATCTTGAAAGTCTAGTGCTGCCCCAGAAGTCAGTTCTGGTCCAGTACATAGACGACCTCCTTGTGGCGTCAGAAACAGAAGAAGCTTGCAGGGAGGACTCCATTGCTTTGTTAAATCACCTAGCCGCCAATGGGCACAAGGTGTCCCCGGGAAAATTGCAGTACTGCCTGACAGAAGTGCAGTACTTGGGACACAGAATAGAGAAAGGCAAACGAAAGGTGTCACCAGACAGGATAGAGGCGATCATGAAAATGAATGCGCCTAAGACACAGAGAGAGGTCAGGATGTTCCTAGGGATGGTGGGTTATTGCCGACAGTGGATCGTGAACTTTTCACTGAAAGCAAAGCCCTTGCAAAAACTGACGCACAAGGAGGTGAGCGACCCGGTACCATGGGACAAAGACTGTTTGATGGCATTCCTACAGTTGCGAGAGGACCTGTGTCGTGCTCCGGCATTGGGAATGCCTGATTACAATAAACAATTTTTTCTTTACTGTTGTGAGAGAGAAGGTTGCGCGTTGTCTGTGTTGGTCCAAATCCATGGGAATGCCCGTAGACCAGTTGCTTATTTCTCGGCTACTTTAGACCCAGTAGCCGCAGCGTTGCCCGGATGTCTCAAATCCGTTGCTGCAACGGGTGTCAGCATTGAGAGATGTGAAAATATCGTCATGGGGCACCCGTTAGAGGTGTGCGTGCCACATTCTGTTGAACTGTTGATGACCAGGACCAAAACACAGCATCTGACCAACAGCAGGCTCACGCGCTATGAGCAAGTTATTCTTGCTGCAGAGAATGTGACCCTCAAGAGATGCTCTGTTTTGAACCCTGCTACCTTGATGCCACTTCCAAATGATATCGAAGATGATGATGAATATACAGACCATGACTGCCTTGATGTGACTGAACTATGCACCAAACCCAGACCTGACATCGTAGATGAGCCACTGACTGACCCAGATGAAATTTTCTTTGTCGATGGCTCATGTGTAAGAGACGAAGTTGGGCAGTTGAGAGCAGCTTATGCTGTATGTACAATTACTGGAGTTGTGGAAGCTGGGTGCCTGGAAGGAGTACACTCCGCTCAGGTAGCCGAGATTATTGCCCTGACACGTGCTTGCTTGGCGAGCAATCAAATTCGAGTCACCATATACACCGACAGCCAATATGGTTATGGGGTAGTTCATGATTACGGGCAGTTATGGTCTCAAAGAGGGTTCATGACCTCTTCAGGCTCTCCCATTCGCAATGGAGAGTTTGTGCGCCTGTTGTTAGAGGCGTTGCAATGCCCAGCAGGTATCGCAGTTGTAAAGTGCACCGCACATACCAGAAATGAGGACTTCGTTTCGAAAGGCAATAGATATGCTGATGAAGTTGCGCGGTATTGCGCAGAACAAGGTTACTCTTTCACAGAGGTGGAAGTGGGTGGAATAAATGTAAGAACTGAATTAGCCATGATACTGGAAACTGTTGATACTTGGGATGAACTGTCAACCATGCAAGAAAATGCTCCTGATTCTGAAAAAGAAACATGGGAAAAGGCAGGATGTGTAATGGGTGAGACCCATTTTTGGGTCTCAGCAGACGGCAGAGCAGTGTTGCCCAATGAGATGGTGAGTCCAATGGCTAGACTCATACATGGTCCCGTACACTTAGGGAGAGATGCTATGCTGAGAGTGTTTAGACAAACTTGGTACAATCCTAAGTTTAGAATAGCAGCAGAAGCTGTGTGCCAGCGTTGTGTGACCTGCCAGCAGCTGAACGTAGGGAAAAGAACACCAGTTGCACTAAGTCACATAGGAAGGTCTG
This sequence comes from Lissotriton helveticus, assembly GCF_964261635.1. NCBI lineage: Eukaryota > Metazoa > Chordata > Amphibia > Caudata > Salamandridae > Lissotriton > Lissotriton helveticus. Next base: position 958,820,474 of record NC_136063.1, read on the forward strand.
GAGGTCCATTCAATCGAATGCAGATAGATTTCATTGAAATGCCAAGGTGCAACCGCCTCCGCTATGTCCTGGTGATTGTTTGTGTGTTCTCCAGATGGGTTGAGGCATACCCTACACGTAGGTGCGACACCCTCACAGTGGCCAAGTTACTGCTTAGGGAAATCATTCCGCGCTTCGGGGTGCCGGCCTTTTTGGAATCAGATAGGGGAACACATTTTAACAGCGAGCTTGTGAAGATGGTTTGTGTAGCGCTAAATATTGACCAGAAGTTGCATTGCAGTTACCGACCAGAAGCCTCAGGAATTGTGGAGCAGATCAATGGCACTATCAAGGCCAGAATAGCCAAAGTTTGTTCCTCAACGACCCTGAGTTGGCCTGATGCCCTGCCATTGGTTCTCATGAGCCTTCGTAGTACCCCAGACAGAAGGACAGGGTTGTCACCACATGAGGTGTTAATGGGGAGAGCAATGAGGCTGCCATCTGTCCCAGCTACTGCACTGTTAAATATCACAGATGATATGATCCTGGACTATTGTAAGGGGCTGTCTGACGCCATGCGTTCTGTGTCCCTTCAGGTGCAGGCTGCCGAGGTTCCAGCGTGCCAGGGCCCGTGCCATGACCTGTACCCTGGGGACTGGGTCCTGGTGAAAAAACATGTGAGAAGAAGCTGCTTGGATATTCGTTGGCGTGGGCCCTTCCAGGTCATCCTGATCACGAACACAGCTGTGAAGGTGGGAGGCCTGCCCAATTGGATCCACGCGTCACATACGCGAAGGGTTCCAGCACCTCTGGAAGAAACAGCTCCTCTCTCGGATAGACGTCCAGCAGAGGACCGAGAAGCCATAGAGGGGGCTAGCCAAGCTGTAGAGGTGCCAGCGGAAGCAGGGAACGAGTCTGACCAAGCTGAGGACGGTCAGTACAACAGCGAAACAGACGACGCTACAGAAGGAGGAAGTAGCTGGGAGTACGAGTCAGACCCTGACAGGTCTGAGAGAGAGCGAGAACAGACAAGAAGGAGAAGGAGTAGAAGGGCACGTGGAGAAGCTAATTGGCCGCAAAGAAGGAGCTCTAGCCTGAGGTCAACTCCAGAGGTAACCCTTCCTCCGATATCAGAAGACTCAGACCCAGAAGAAGGTGCTCAGGGCGCTGAAGCACCGGACCGAAGAAAGTCAAGAAGAGTGCGTGTGCCTAACAGAAGATACTCCACACCTGAGTGGACATATCTGGCGACAAATGTCTGTGAAACCGGAGACAGGGAGGATCCGAGCGGTGGTGGTGTCCAGTTCTGAGCCCATTATCACCGTGGAAATACGACTGTTGGTACCCGGAGTCGAACAAGAAGGGTCACTAACATTCATGCTCCCCAGACCTCCCCGCCTCAGCAAGTTAAAACACATGTTCCTTTCAGAATTGCAATTCCCCGACTTTGGTACAACGATAACAGCACATGAAGAGCACAATCTTCGTTTGGAAATACTGAACTATGCTATTGAAGCTGCAACCACAAACCTGATAGTAGACTGTTAAAGGACTTTGTAAATAAACCAAGCAGAAAAAGAAGATTACCTAGCGCCCAGGAAGCAGAGAATTTTAGGGAACTTCCCTTGAGTTGATGGAGAAGGGCTAGGGTTGTCTTTTTTGAACTGTTAAAGGACTTTTGCGAAGAAGGTTGTCAGCCTCCAGTTGTGTGGATTCTAAAGACAAAAAGGATTAAAAGAGACTGTAAAGGAACGAGAGGAAAAGAACTTTTTCTAAAATAAGAGAGAGCCATATTGTCTGACGAAATGGAGGCCGGCACCCCGAACCGCAGGGCTAAATGTATAATAGGTACACTAATAGTAGGAGTGATAATATTAATAGCTTTAGTGGTAACAATTTCTTATGTAAAGGGACATGAGGAAGAGGTAAAGGTAACTGATGTGAAATCTGTAGAAACGCTTACACCTACTGTTGCTGGTGAGAAAAGGGAAAACACTCAAGAGAAAGCGTTATTAGCTGCAGAAGCCCGCAGATTACACGTAGATGAGTCCCAAGGAGACTTTAGGTCAAATGCTTATGCTAAACTTTTATATGAATACGTGGATGCCATGGAGGTTAAGGATTGTTACGTCTGCATGCAGTTGCCGGCGTCTGTAGATGAGGGTATTAGGTACCATCACCTCCCGCTGACATATGGCATTACATGTAGCTTATTGCTTAGTATATTTTATGAGAGAGATAGTTTTGAATACTATTTCTCCAATTATGATTCAGTGTTGCCAGAAGTCCCAAATTATAAGCAGATGAACAAATGGGACTACTGGAAGAGTGAAGACAGATTGGCCAAGTTCTTCATTCCTTGGATTACCTTAGATACTTCACATGCCCGTAGAAATAACCTGACATGCAAGGTGTCAGAAGTCGAGAAGAAGTTCATAGGGCAGGTGGATGATCGTTACAGGAGACAAAAGATTTTGAAAAAATCAGGACAATGGAAAACAGATTGGACCGAGGAAGAGAAGGCACACAAGAGAAAGGGTAGTAGTGGTCCAATAGCTTTAGATAAGACGCAGAGAGGAAAGCTATGTCTTCACCGAGCCAAAACGTATTATGAAAATGTATACGTGGGTGAAGTTGACTGTGAGCATGCTTTCAATCTAGAGTACTATACTAAGGATTTCCTGAAGGGAATGCAAGTGATTCCAAATGTGTATTTTGTATGTGGAAGAAATGCTTACGTGAGACTACCTGATAACTGGTATGGATCATGTTATTTGGCAATTGTCTTCCCCAAAATATATCATGCACAAGACTTAGTGATCATTGAGGGCAAGACATCATCGAGGGGAAGGAGGGATGTAGGCGATGCAGAAATGGTTGGAGATGTCTTTGGAGCTATGTTCCCTCTTTTGGGAGTAATCCTTAATGATGTTAAAATTAGACGACTGGCAACAGTTGTCGACAGGTTGTCTGCCAGCACTGCTCAGTCCTTAATGCTGGTAGAAGGAGAGATGCAATCGATAAGGGCTATGGTTCTTCAAAACCGTCTTGCTTTAGATGTCCTACTAGCAAAAGAGGGCGGAGTCTGTAAGGCTTTGAAGGTCCAGGAATGCTGCACCTACATTCCAGACAATTCGAAGCCCCTTGAGAAAGTTATTAGGAACATAACTAATATTCACAAGGAGATCGAAGACTTGAGTAGAGAAAATGTCTGGGAAAAGGTGGGCCACGGAATGAGTACAGTTGGAGGGTGGTTTTCCACCTTAGGCAAAAGCTTTGTGTGGTATATCCTAAAGCCTATCATCATAATATTGATCTGTGGGATTATATTGTGGGGATTGGTGAGGGTATTCAAATGGTACAGAGCAAGAAGGTCAGAAAGGGCCCAAAGAGAACAGCTGCAGAGATTGGCTGCCATACAAGACAATCAGTACAGGAGTCTGAGGGCTCTGGAAGCGCAGAGAATGCCAGCAATAACTGCAGTTTAAATGTTAGTGATGACCCCGAGAGGTCATCAAAGGGGGGAACTGAGAGAGCGCAAACTGACTTAAATGTATGAGTACATCACACTTACCTGTAGTAAGCACAAATCATGAGGAGAAATGCCATGAGTGCTAATAGTATCTGCAATTATATTCTAAATGTATAGCTAATGTAGGGATTTAAGTAGAAGTGGAACTAATACAGAAATGTGTGACATTATATGACTTTATTAGACGTGATTATTTCTGAATCCATGTCGTGTAGCTGTTAAAATGTAAGATGGTATGTGGTTAAACGCAGAATGTGGTAGGCCTCAGGGCCAGAGCTAAAAGGGAAGGTGTTTCTTTTCACGACACAGATTGTATTAATGTTTTGGTCAGCGCATTAAATGGGCCATGATTTATAGAGATGTTTACTAAATAATAGAATAAGAATATTAACATGTTTTAATTAATGAAGAAGTTGAATGCTATAATCATGATGAGAAATATTGTAGGCCTGAAATGTTTTAACGTTGATTTGCACGTACATGTCTGGGCTGAGAAATGTTGCAGGCCTTTTCTTTGGAAGTCTATGAGAGTTGGGTTCGTGGCTACAGATATCTGTCTGCAAAGGAAGAGGGGGGATCCAATTATAAATGAATGAATAGAGGTCTGTTCAGTAGACGGCCTAGACATGGAGGAGGGTTCCGGAATGTTTGAGGGGTATCAGCGGGCCGGAGAAGAGTCTGAGAAGCAAGGTCAACTCTAACGTATGAGGCCCAATACAAAGCATCATGGAAAAAGCCAGGAGCTACACCACGTGAGGGGCGTCTCGCAAGGGGCGTCTCAAATGTTGTTGACTGTTTTGTATTAGGGACAGCACCCCTGGGTGGAGTTAGAGCAGAGACCTGAGGACCCTTTAGAGAGCGGATGGGTAGGCAGAGAGGGGTCATGACTGGAGAACTATAGGTTTTCACCAAGAGACTTAGAGTGGGTGACTTCCCTTGGGGGTCATTCACTGCTGACACCTTTGTTAGGTTGGGACTTGGTTAAGTAGGGATACCATCTAGAGCAGGGTAGGGACAGCCTAACCTTTGCGTTTTACTCCAACCTAAATGAAGGAGAGATATGCGTCTATGCTGATAGCTTTATTATTCTTAGAACTTGTGTTAGTGATTTCTGTTGCTCGTCTGAGGGCTTTCCGAGAGCACATGTATGTAATTGGACCTGTGTATCTCGTGAATCTCATTCTGAGATGCCTGTATTTGCAGCTTATCATATCTTTACAATAAACTTTTGAAAGCTAGAAGTTGTTTGTGATCTTTGGGAGTAGAGTCCTTTATTGGGTGAACTAGCTTGGAAATAGGTGCACTTTCTTTCCTCACAGACAGGCAACAAAGGTTCAGTCGACCAGATCGAGGTTTGGATCAATAGATATAAGGTATCGATCAAAATCTCGCCCTTTCATTGTCATCTGGAGATGTCCTTGAAACACACCCAGTTTGTTAACCTGGAGCAGACTGGAGTGTTGCAGAGGTACCTTTTGCTCGTAAAATACCTTTGTTTTGCTTCAAAACGAAGAAGAACATTCATGTAAAGTATTCATTATGATTATAGGACACAAAGTGACCTGGTGAACGTGATGTGGGGAAAATGTATGTCATCATTGAGGAGTGTGAAAATCTTAATATGCAGAATAATGGTAAAGCTGTGAAATGATAAAGTGTATAGCGCAAACCTAGCTATCACACCTAAATATGAGGGATGGACGCACACAATGGATAAGATCAGTGCTCCAGCCATCTGTCTTATGTCCCAGTGGTGGTCGGTTGCCTACATGAATGATATGAGAAAGAGGCGGTCCACTACAGGTAGATGTGCTTGGTGATTTGGAAACACATTTTCCCGTTTCTGTTGTGTATTTATACGAAACTCCGTAGCTTTTCTGTGTGAACTTAAGATTTCCAGCACGTGGTTGCATGAAGCAGTACAGATGTACTGAACTTGTGTTCCAGCAAGGATGTCTCTTACATGAATAGCAGTGCTGCCTCGGAAACTTGGTGGTTCGCCACTGCTGCCCATTCTCCTGACCAGGGTTGGATGTGTGCTGTGTCTTGATGAAGAGAGGTTATGGTTTTGAGAAACTGCAGATTTCCATGTTGAAACATGCGTTGATGCATGCATAGTAAGGCAACCCTTTTCCATCGCGCCCATCCCCTTCCTTTCCTTGTATTGTTCTTGCTCTTGGAGGCTTTGTGCTGAGGTTTGCAGAACTGAAGCGATTTCTCCCACCATCACTATTTGATCCGTCGTAATTATACAAGTCGCGTGTTGTGCTTTTAGTTAGCTTGTCATTTATTTAATAAGGCTGTGTGCCAAGAATGGGCTGGGGGTCACAGAATTAACGAGGGTTATTGCCAAAGGAGGTCTCGGGTGTTTCACTACTGAACTTTTTTTCCTAATTGCTTGCACGGGGTGGTCCAGCAGAAGCTGGTCTGCCGTGAGTGCCATAGTGTTCATAGGTGGCATGCAGCTGTGCCATCTCCTGGTTGAGTAAGAGCTCCTTACATTGTAAAGCAAGGGGTTGCTGCAGAAGCCACTAGAGAACACAGACGCTTTAAGGGGCGGGTAAAGTGGGCAATTCACCCCTCTGAAAGTATATTTTCCCTTTCTCTCTGCCTCGGTCTGTTTTTGTATGCAACCTCTCGCCTTTCTGCCTATCGGGGTCTCCCCCTGTCTTTGCCCATTTCATCTAAATGATTTTTGGGAGCCCCTGGCAAGGCATATTTCAACTGCTTTTGCTTGCCCACATTTCTGAAGGTGTATGTGGTATCATGCAGTTCTGAATTAGCTGAAAATTGGTAACAAAATGTAAAGTTGTTCCAAACCGGGCCCCCGCAGAATATTTTGCCCAGGGACCCAAGAATCCTTAAGATGACGACACTAGATAATGCTCAGGTCAAAGTCCAAGTAATGTATCAAACGCAAACTTCCATTGGATAGGAGATCTGTGCCCATTCAACTTGGAGCACAGCCACACGTTTTTCTTTTACACCAGGATAACTGTCTCCAAGCTGTTTTTGTAATCTCAGTTTATACACGCAAATCTGAGCGGTTTAAAAAGTCACTCAAACTGTATGAGAAAGGTACTATTTACATTTGAGAACATATGGAGAGACTTTATTTATATGTAGGGTAATTACACATTTTGAATGAAAATGTCTGCCTAGCTCTTGATCACCCTTCCGTCTTCGTTGGTTTTTAACGCTTCCTGGTGTGCTCTCGTTTACGCAACCCCAGTAATGTTTTATCACAAAGTTCCACGTACAGATGGGAACCTTGGGTAAACTCTTGACATATCTTATAAATATATATTACCTTTCTGCTTGCATGTGTTGCCTGGCTGTCTTACACTTTAGAATAAATGCAAGTTGTAGCTGTGGTTACTCTTGACTTTTACCAGCTGAACATTTATGTCAAATTTCTTTTTTATTCGAAAAAGGTATAAACAAGGTTTTCCTTGAAGTATTTTCCTTTCGAAGTGCGCTGGTGTTGAAATGGATTATCATATGTTATCATTGAAATGTTGCTGCACGTCTTGAATAGAATTGTACTCAAAACAAATAAGGCTTGGCGATGAGGCTAACTTTCCCTTTAAAATAATAAAAGCTATTTTTCTATTTAAAGTATTAAACTTTCTATGAATGGATTACATGTACACAAATTGCATGTGAGATCTTGCAAATGGCTTTTAAATATATGAGGTATTGTGCTTCAGTGTATCAATTAACCATTGCAAATTTGTCATAGACTAATGATGGAGATAACTGAGCACAGCATAATTTACATACAGTAATAAGTCAGATGTTTACCAAGAAAACGGTGCATTGAGCAACCTAATTTTATTGCATAGGTATTACACTTTTTTCTTCATTCAGCCGTGCAGACGACCATATAATGAATAATGAGAAAATGAGCGCTGAACATTTATTAAAGTGTCTTGAATATAACTACTTTTCCTTGCTCGAATAATAATATATATATTTTTTTTAAGTGAACCCTGCAAAGGTAGTTCCCCTGTACTGTGGTAATGGGAGACAGACTTTCCTCGTGTTTGGCTTTACGCGAACAATACCAGATGCACATGCTTCAAGCAACCTCGCTTCATAGCGAAAGGAAACGCATTAACAATCAGCCGTTGCATCTGATGCATAATATTTCTGGTGAAGTTTATGGCGATAAAGAAATCAAGGGTTACCTATATTGCAAGGTTTTTGACGTTCATTCCTCGAGTCACCTCTAGGCAGTATCTGATCACCTGCAAGAAATTGGATAACCTCCCATTAAAGCAGGTCTGGTTCCACTGCAGCTAGGCAAATAGGAGGAAATGGGTGGTTGGGTGAAATTTAAGAATGTACACTTTCTCAGTCCTTTCTTTTTCTAATAGCCTGGAACAAGTAGGTGGATGGACTTTCCCGAGAAAAGTCTCTGCCTGAAGGTTGTAAAATGGGGCAGTCACGTGACTGTCTCAGGACTACACATAGGACATTTTGTCACTGATTAAATGGTTGTCTGCTAGTAGAAATAGCACTGTTTCATGGTGTTACCTTCTTTAGCATAATAATTCTAAGCGTGACGCCTCTCTCAAAGGCAGATGGAGCACCTGACAACAGCTGAAGTAGTCCAAACCCTCCTTTTGGGATATATTTGCATTTTTATGTAGCATGTACAGGAGCTCTTTACAAGAGAAAAGTTTAATTACTGTGAGAGAACCTTTCATAAGAACATTTTCTCAAAAGGCTTACATAGTGACGGCTATATACAGCACGGAAGAATGGTTTGCCTGAGTATTGACCCAATCCACAGCTGCATGCATACCTGTGTGCATGTGCAGAGGTCTGCGTATGTGCATTGCAGATTGGCGTGGAAATTGCGGTTCACCAACTACATCAAGCACTTTATATTGGGGCCATTTAGTGAAGACTACTCTTGGTGAGCGACCTCGTCTCAGGAAGCGCACCTACTTTTCTCTTGCATATGGCTTCGTAGCAATTATCATTATCATTGAGTTGGGAAACACATTCTCATGTCTTTACACGGCTGCTGTAAAAGCTGAGCATGTCAGGTTGCTTAACAAAGCCTTTATGGGAAAGGTCCACCTGACTTGCTGTTTGCTGTTCGTGGTGTTCATTGTTCAAAACAGACTAGCAGGTTTGCTTAGACGGTCAGTGAGCATCACTAGCTGCCAACTTTTTAATGTCCCGCTCTCGCAACTTAAAGGTTAATGGTCCAGCTCCTAGTGTTTCAAAGGTCACTGTCTTTTAAGGTGAAATGTTAAACTGTTACGGTGCCAAATTTGGTTCTTCTGTGAAGAAACCAGATCATTTTGTTGTTAAATAATAAGGGACATCAAGTTGTGTCCGCTTGACATGCTCACTAAAACAAACATTGGACTTTTACTCAGTTAACGAACACATTTCTAAAATCACAAGCTTACACCTTAGCTTCAAGAACTATAGGTAAGATGCACTACAGCTGGTGGCTCAGGGGATTGAGTAATCCACTGCACGGAAGGTTGTTTGACCACCAAGGCACAGGTTTGGATCCTTGCAGGTCCACTTAGCCTTTCACCTTTTCACTGGGTTGATGAAATGCAAACCTTGAATTAGGTAAAATTAAACAATGCCAATACACCTCCAACTCAGGCCTCCGCACCCCAATTCACACATCTGACAGCTTTGTGTTCATTCTCAGCAGTCACAAGCAGCAAACACGGCAGTACTCAGATTTTGCACAACTGAATACGGTGACAGCAATGAACAGGCTCTCCCTCTAGGTGTATCTTCCAGTCGAAGTTCAAAGACTAAACTCCTCAAGCTTATGCCTTTAAGATGTGAAGACTGGCTCTAAAGCAGTTTATATGACCGATAAGAACATTGGAATGTTGGGAGCTCCATTGAAGACGATGAAGTGGCTCTGGGCTAATAACAGCTGGTTATGACCTTCTGCTCCGACATTCAAATGTTTGTCTTTCGGTTTCTCTCTTTTTCATTTACAACAGTGGGTAGAATGTTTTAGTAGTATTATAGGTATTTTGCCTTGTACTATATCTGTTGTTAAATGCCCTCTCTGTTATAAGCCCAGTCTGCACTTGGTTCGGGGCTTTTAACAACTTGTAGGGCCCTTGGCTGCAGGCTATAAGACTATATTATGCAGTGATGTAAAAGAAATAACCCAACCAGAAGGGAAGGTGCCCATAATCGCGAAAAGCAACTCTGCCTTTATGGGTTGCTTTGGTCTTACCGCAACTATTCACTTTACAAGTTTGTTTAAAAGCAAGCTGTTTACTGAACATGGTGTACTATTATCCGTAACAGTCTGCTTACTCACTACAACAAAATAAAGGAAAGCGGAGTAAATCTCGCACAGAGGAATGGTTCACCGCAACCAGCCAAGCAAGAGAAGAATGCGTAGTTGCTTGGGATTCATGGAGATCATTGTAGGTGCATTAAACATGACTCATATACTGCGAGTACCAAGATTATCACATGGGAGCAAACGCTTCCATCTTGTTGGGAATGAGCAATGTCCTTTGCAGTAAATTAACCCTTCCCATAAAGATCACATGTTGTTCCATATGAGCTTCTCCACAGATTAAACCGGCTAAGTGAGCCCCTTGAGTTGTCCTGTAGTCCTATATTGTTGATAAAATTAATCGATCGTGAAAGCTTGTCACTAGAATAAACACTTCCTTACTGTAGGCATGTCATATATGCACCAGTAATTGTCCTGTTGGTGCCCTTTCCTTGGAGGTGTGACTTGGGACATTCTATAGTATCTTTTGCAAGGTATCTTGTGCTTGAGTGCAAGGAGGAGAAATGGTATCGGCGGGTAGATTGTCATTAGCATCACATATCTGATAGACTCTGTTAATAGCATTGGTGGATCTATTATATAACACCTAGAAATGCACAGGATGTGTCACCACTGTTTTTTCTATTGGGCGGGAATACTAGATCTACTTGGCCTTGATTTCACCTCTGTATTGTGGTGTCTGCATGGAGCATTGGATTGCTTTAGTGGGTTTCCTTGCTGTGCATCGAGTCACAGGTCCTCTGGTAGTTTCGCTATTTTCGTTTTCAATTTTTGTTTCTTAAGTCTACCTTTGAAAAAAGAACCAGCACTGACTTATAATATAGCCATCACCTAAATCTGTAACATGGTTAAGTCCAGTATAAACCTATGACATAGTCATCACCGAAAACTGTCACCCGGTTCAGTCCAGTATAAACCTATGACGTAGCCATCACCTAGAACTGTAACCTGGTTAAGTCCAGTATAAACCTGTGACGTAGCCATCACCTAAGACTGTAACCTGGTTAAGTCCAATATAAACTTATAATGTAGTCTTCACCTAAGACTGTGACCTGGTTAAGATCAAATATTAACTTATAATGTATTTATCTCCTAAGACTCTAGCCTGGTTAAGTCCAATATAAACTTATAATGTAGTCATCACCTAATACTGTAACCTGGTTAAGTCCAATATAAACCTATGGAGTAACCATCACCTTAGACTGTAACCTGGTTAAGTTCAGTATAAACCTGGTTAAGATCTTTTGACAATGCGTGTTTAATGCTTTTAGCCTAGCGAATGAAATGCAGAATAGTAACAGCAACTCTAGTTTGCTTTATTTTTTTTGTGAATGTGACTATTGAAGATGAGATTCCAAAGATTCTCAATGTGTTATTGGTGTTAACAGTAACTTTAGTAGAATTCATCCAAGTGGTCTGCTTTAATGGAATCGGTGGAAAGCACCCTGAGAAGGTGTAAATATAAGGCGAAGTGCCATGTTTGAGGGAGGCGGACCAAAGTTAGAGGGAAAGTGAAACAGCACACTTTTTTCAAAAGGATGTCATTTTTGTTAGTTTAATAGAAGCTGGCATTAATGGCATCATTCTCGCATATGCCCACAAGGCGTGATGCATTTAAATAAGCCCTGTAGAGAAAGAGGATGGAAAAGACATTAGGTAGTATGGAATTGTTTTGGTATGTATAGACTGAAAGAATAACAAAACAGCTTGGATAAATATAGTCTGAGCGAGTGGGAACATAGCTGGCCTTCAGATACCAAACCACTATAAACAGAGTACCAAGAGGCAATATTTCGCATTAGCTTTGTGATGTCTTAACTAGTTACTTCGACATAAGTCTTTAATTGAGAATGTAATGTATTTCTTCCCAGAAAAAGGAGGGGGGCGGCATTATCTGATTTCCATTGCTTGTTATGTTTAAGCATAATAGTAAATATTAAAAGGCTTGTGGCAGACTCTGGAATGATAGTAATGTGAACGAAAGAGACATGGTGGAAGTTAATGTGCTTCATGGTTTGATTCTATGTTCAATAAAAGAAATGGTTCATTAGTTGCTGGATAAAGTGCCAAATGAACCAATAACTGAGTCTTTCTCACCAGTATAGCTGTCAATGTTGGGTATTTGACTTCCCCAAAGTTAACTCCTCCTAAGACAAAGGTGAGTCAACATACTGTGGTGATTTGAGGTGAGGGGCGCTAGGCCCTCATGACGCAGCAAGCACGCAAATGAGGCAGACACGGACACAGTGGTATGAGATGGGTGAATGGGCCCTCAGCACGTGCACTCAGTCCCTTTTTATTGGCCAGGGTCATCTGACCAATGACGCCTGGTGGTGGGTGGGTGTTAAGTGTGCTGACATCATGCTGAGACACTAGACCGTGACTTACGATAGTACATCCCTCCCAACCTTAGTTAAGAAACTTGCCCTAACTAAAGTCCAACCTGTGGGAAAGAATACAGTTCACACCAAACTCATAACTTAAATCACAACGACTCCCACGTGGTCTTCTTTACTGCCGGTCGCTTCAATTGCTGGCAATGGTGTCTTTTCTTGCCTTGGCAGACTCACAGCTTGTAAGTGGGCTGTAAGTTCTCTCTCGCTCTGTTTCACATAGTGTGAACATGTAGAGGTAAGAATTGCAGGTCCTGAGTGTGTTGCTTTCCGCTGGACCGTCCTGGTCAAAGTACCTGGTTCAAACTGGTGTCTGTCCTTGACGGGATCTTCAGTTGCAGGTTATCCCTCTCACGGATACCCCTCTCTCGTGGGTGTCCCCTCTCACTGGACGACCCGGAGGCCTTTCTGCCAGGCTTCCACTGGACCAGTGGACATGCCGCCTTGCCTCTTCAACATGTTGAAGGACGTCGCTACGGGTCCTTTTCTCCGTGTCCGAGTTCCACCTGAAAGGGTGCTGTTGGCACTGGTTCCGTCTTGTGCGACCTTCCGTCTTCCAGGATCTTCAGCGCGAGCTTCAACAGTCCATCTCTCGTTGGGGGCCCGCTGCCACCGGTGTCCCTGAGGCCTCTGCCCCTGGATTTCCGCGGCCCTTGTGTCCGTTCCATCCCAGAGGTGGGTGTTGCCAACAGACCGGCCTGCTCGCTTCCGTCATTCCTGGATGACTGTCGGGTTCGCACGTGGATGCTCGCTTCCAGTGATGTTACTTATCCCGGTCGTGCGTGTGGACTGTTGTGCATCTCTCACGTTCTCCTCGGTGTTTCCCCTTCTTGTATGTTGTAGTGTCTTGGTCCACACTCCTCTTTGCTCTACTCGCTTCTCATTGTCTTCCTGTCGTTGTGCTGCTCAGACTTCTTCTCGTTTTCCTTCTCTTGGTGGTGGCAGACGTGCCACTCAGACCTCTTCTCCTTTTCTTCTCTTCCTTTTCGCAACGCGGTCTGGTCACCTTGCTGTCTTCCTCTTCCTGGCCAGACTTCTCCAGGCAGCGTGCACTCCGCCTGCTTCCATCCAGTCTTTTCCTGGTTCACGGACACTGTCTCTACTCTTCTGTGACTGGACCGGGCATTACGATCTTCTCTCTCTCCTTAGACATTGAGTGTTGACTTGTGGTTGGTGAAGTTCGTTAGTCGCTGATCGTGGACTGTGTCTTGGTGTTCGAACTTCTGGGACCTCTGGCCGGTCCACTCTGCCGATGATGGCAGGCTATCTTCTGTCCTCTTGTGGGATACTTGCTGTGTTGCGGTTTGTTGACCCTTGCTTCGGTCATCTCCTTTCGCGACCCCCGGTGAGTCGGCTATTGGTGCGGCCATCTGGCTGGACGGCTTCTTGGGTGCGTCACGTCGTGTGACCGTCCGGGTTCTTCGTGCGACCGTCTGAGGGGTCGGCTTTCTTGGGTGACCAGCGGGGTGGTCTTCTGCGTGAGTCCTCACGCTTTGCTGACTTCAATTTGGTCGCTGTTTGCTCCGTTCCGGTGCTGTAGCGTTGGCGCGCTTTTGTCAGCGCTCTTCTTGTGCTTCTTTGGGTGCGGAGGGTTACGTCACCGCTCTGAGCTTCTTCGTGTTCAGGTTGCTCCCGTTACGTCACGGGGTGTGCTTGCTTTCTTCAGGGACCTTGGAGCAGTGCCGGCAGTTGTCGCGCTTCCTCCCTGTGTTGCACTTGCTTGGTGGGGCGTCTTGGGACCTGTCTCTTCCCGTGGGGGTGGTGCTGCAGTTTCTTCTCTGCGGTTGCAACGACAACCTGTGGCCATCAGGTGCCGCTCCGCTTGCAGTTGGTCTCTGCTTGTCCCCTGTGCGTCAGGTGGTCTGCGCCTCTGCTCCGTCTCCTGCTGCTGGGAGTTTCTTCACTCTTGGCGCCGTGCTGGGCTGTTGCTTTTCCTCCTGGCACAACGTTGTCTCCAAGCTCCATAGCTCATGTCAGTTCATTGCGTGCAATCTAGCTGCCAGTCTTTTGTTCAGTGGACGCGATGATGCACTCTGGCCACTAGATGGCAGTGCTGCCTTGTTTCCAGTGGCGTAGTCGGCTCGTTCCTCTCCGAGTCTTCTGATGCCTTCTCACTTCCTTCGGAGGAATGCCGGTGCAGGCTCTTCGTGGCCTGGGCTCGTCCTTCCTACTCTATCCCCGGGGCACAGGCCCTCACAGCTAGGTAGGTGCCTTCCTCTGTGTTCTCCCTGTGTGTGACACTGCCAGGTTGCTTGTTGCAACGCGATTGGGCACACTTCTCTCTGCTGTCACACTGTTCTCCGGTCCTGCAGCAGTGCTCTCGGTGCTCTGGGGGCTCTGCAGCGCATGTCTGGGCGGCGCTGCGCAGTCACTGGCCTTTGTGGCACTTTGCTTGCGTCTACAGGCGCTCGGTTCCTCCGGGTGGCTCCTCACTGGACCCGTTTATCACGCTGCTACTGGCCGTTCTGCACGGCTACAGGCTGCTTGCTGTCACTTTCTTACGCTTGCTGCCTGGACCGGGGTGGCTGGTCTCAGCTTGTCCCGGCCGCTCTGGACGGCCATCAACTGCCCGCTGCCTCTTTCCTCCCCCCCCCCCCCACACACGCGGCGGGGACGGGGGACGCTTCAGGCAGGCCGCGGGTGGGCTCCGCTGGCCTTCTTGCATTCGGGGCACACTGCGCGTAGGCTCACCTTCGGCCACAGGGCCACTCTTGCCACGCGGGTGGGCTCCGCGTTGGTCACCTCACGGTGGGGCTCAGTCGCGACCGGCGCGGGTGGGCTCCGGTCGGTCCGCACTTCTCTCCTGGGCACTTCTCTTGCCGGCGGGCCTCTTTATCCACGCGGGTGGGCTCCGCGTGGATTTCCTCATACGCCAGGGCTCGCGGCCGACGCGGGTAGGCTCCGCAGTGGTCTCCTCACGTTGGGGCAGTCAGTCATGGCCCGATTGTGGCCGCTGCAGGTGGGCTCCTCGCGGCCCTCTCTTTATCCCACGCAGGGGGGGCAGCTCACGATGTGCTCACGAGGTGCGGGGTCGGCTCCCAGTCACCTCCTTGGTCGTGTCGGCCCGGGGCTTGGCTCACGCCCCGCGGGCCGTGTAGCAGGGGGTGCGCTCCAGGCGTGCAGCTCTCTTCCCCCTTTTCATTAGATTTGGGTAGTGGCACGCGTGGGCGCACATCCCGACCTCGTCGCCATTGTGGTGATTTGAGGTGAGGGGCGCTAGGCCCTCATGACGCAGCAAGCACACAAATGAGGCGCACACAGTGGTATGAGATGGGTGAATGGGCCCTCAGCACGTGCACTCAGTCCCTTTTTATTGGCCAGGGTCATCTGACCAATGACGCCTGGTGGTGGGTGGGTGTTAAGTGTGCTGACATCATGCTGAGACACTAGACCGTGTCTTACGATAGTACACATACCTTGTGGGAAAATCTAATTACCTAGACTGAGCTTCTCATACCTGGAATGGGCAACGGTATCTACCCACCCCTCTGTCCATACACTGCAACCTTATATTTCCAGGAGATAGAGCAGATACACCCTCGATCCTTGTGTGCATACGTAGTGAAAAATAAAGATATTGATTTCATTTTTTGCAATATCAGGTTCAAGGAAATGGGGAGGATGTATTGTTGGTTTATAAATCAAATTTCTCAAACCTTACTCTATAAGTCTTGATTAGCAGTTCCTAATTCTTGTGCTGACGAGAAGTTCATTTTCATTGTAGATAATAAGCAACAGCGTGATCTATCAGTTTGAGTGTACTTAGGCAACGTATGGCTCTAATGTGATCCTATAAATCAGCTGTTTGAGTTAATTAAATCATTCGTCAAAAAGACAGAATTAAAGCAATAGTGGATTCTCTGCTTATGTTGATTAATGGATGTATCTGCAATTATTATTTTGGAGCATGTTGATCTTGTCTTTTTTGTTGAACCTCAATTCATTACAAACTTTATGGTTGAGGGATGCATCTGATCCATTTAGGTAAATACTAGCAAACAATTAGAGGGGACGACAAGATTAGGGAGACTCTTCAACAGTTACAACAGGCATGTGCAGGGCCAGTTAACATACCTCCAGCGGTGAAGTATTCTATAATCACCAGTGGGTGTCTCTGCGCATTGAGGATTATAGAACGTCCGTCCATCGGTCATGTCTTGAGTCTGTTTTAAGTTAGGTTCCCAACACATTACCCACAACGGTAGACCAACAATTGGAGAAAAGAAGCCCCTGAGATGAGAACCTTTAATATGACTTTGGCTCCTTGCACAAGGCCTGAGTGCAAATGTGTGTAGACCTCTACAGTATGCCACTTCACTCTGCTCTGAAACAATCTCCTCTACACCCCTGCAATCTACACTGTACCACTCCACGCCACTTTACTCTTCATCACTCTACTGTATGTCATTGCACTCAACGCCACTCTTCCCTAAACTACTGCAATCTGCGCTACTGCACTCAACTTTCTTCTGCACTCTACGCCAATGCTCTCTACACCACTTTACTCAAACCAATGCCCTCTACATCATTTTAGTCTAAATCCATCCACTCTTTGCTACTGCAATCTACACCAGTCTACTCTGCTCTACTGCACTCTACATCACCAGACACTTCTCTGCAATTCTATATGCCACTGCACTGTATGCCATTCTATTCTACTCTGCACCACTGTACTCTTTGGTACTGCTCTCTACCCCACTCTAGTGCACTCTGACGCTCTACTCTGCAACACTGCACTCTACTCTGCACCACTCTCCTGCACTCTTCGCCAGTGCACTCTTTACCATTGCACTTTATGGCAATCCACTTTAAGCCACACTAATCTGTTCTGCACCACTGCACTCTATGCCCCTCTAATCTACTCTGCCCACTCTACTTTTGCACCACTCCACTCTGCACCACTCCACTTTTCTGTACTCTGAAACTGTCTACTTTACGCCACTCCACTCTATACCACTCTACTTTGCACCAATCTGCTCTGTGCCACTGCACACCATGCCACTCTGTCATTGCACACTGTCACTGATCTGTGCGCCAATGCACTCTACTGACATTCTACTCCATTAAACTCTACTCCATTCTAAACACTCTACTCTGTCCCTCCATTCATTCCTCTCTACGCACCCACTGTACGTTCCGCCACTCCCCTCTACTCTGACACCTTACTCTAGATCATTCTACGCCACTCCTCTTTACGAAACTCTTTCCCACTCAAAGCAACTCCCTCTACGCCACTCCAAGTTATTTAACTCCACTCTATGCCACTTCACGACACTCTTTGCCAATACACTCTATGCCATCCTATGGTACTCTACTCAACGACACTCTACTCTGTTCTTTCACTGTACAACACTATTTCCTCCACAACACGCCCAACACTTTACGTCACTCCATGACATTCTATGACAATCTTTTCTAATCTGCACCACTCAAGGCCACTATCCTTTATGCCACTAACCTTTATCCATGCTGAGCAGTATTCAAGCTGGTTTATAACATGGCTAAAACACATTGGCAAAGCTAATAGCTCTTGTATAGGTGGGCCTATTAGCTTTGTCAAAGCTTGTTTTTTTTCCTAACTATGTCTCACTAAGTGTGCGTGTCAGAAACCGAAGGGTTTTCTTTTTTCTTTGGTCAAGTAAAATGGTGCACGATCCAAATGTCTTGCATATTATGAGTTGTCTGACACGTAATATTAAATCTGTTATTGTGCATTTTGTCTTTAGGGGCAATGAGAGATTGCATTAATTGACTCCGAAAGGGTGCCTATCTCTATGTTACATGAACAATGTTAAAAGAGAGCATCCTTTGGAAGTGTGAACATAAGCAACATATCTGATAGAGACTTTCCCTTAGGCGCCAGTCTGGATCCGGAGATGTTCAATTAGCAGTACCCCTGCGTGTCGTTAGGTGACGTCAGTTGGCTCCACGTCAGTCATCGTGCATGCCGGAAATGACGTTGCGATACCTACATAGGCACCGCCCGGGTGCACTGACGTCCGTTCTTTCTTTTTCCGCTCCAGCCTAAGCGCAGATCTGGAGAGAACTACCCCCTTAGCTGATTTTTGGCTACCCTTTTTTCAACTTTTGTAAATGTTTTTTCTGATTTTTGGACTCCTGTGGCATCGAGTTCTCCAAACCTAGGACCATATTTAAGCCCTACGGATCCTATCATTGAAAGATGTCCATGTCGGATCTGCTTTTCATGTTCCTCTGGTGCTTGGAGCACGACCACAACCTAAAGTAGTGCTCTGAATGCTGGGCCATGAATCCGAAAGTCTTGTGGGAGCTGTATCGAAAGCTGTTGGAGACGCGGTACTCTGTCGAGAGGAAGATCCCGAGAATGGTCGCTGAGCCTGAACTCCTAGTCTCCTTCGAAATCTTTGGGACGTTCAGGTAAGCTAAAGAAGTCGAAGAAGCATAGACATTCTTTGACTTCACCCCGTCCGTCAGCCCACGCGACGTGGGACACAGAGCGTTGTCGCACTAGGCCTCCGTCCCCGGAGCCTCTTGACAAGACTTTTCCGTTGAGACAGTTTTATGAGGCCTTTCACTTATCTTTGGGCAGTCCGGCTCCACTGGTGCGCCTTTGGGCCCCGTGGAGTCAGTTGGGGCCCTAAGGCCTTCGACACCGGCTACTCAGGCCAAGGCTCTGGAGGGCCCCCGTGGATCCGTTGACGGATCTGGACGACGTTGGTCGGTCCACCTCCCCCCAATGTCGATCCCAGCTCCGATCATGTCTCCGGTAGGTGTCGACCCCACCCTCATCCCTGACTTGGACACGGAGCCGGATGAGCGTCTATCAACGTTGGTTCCGACACTGGGCGGGACTTTTGTCCCTGTGTTCATCCCCGGTGTTGATTTTGTACCGGGAGGTGAGGAGGAAGATTGGAAGGGACCGTTGGACCCTTTAACGGACCAGCGTTTGGACCTGAAGTTCCAATGGTCTTAGTTCCAGAGGAATCTTTCAGACTACGTCCAGATCTTGGAGGGAACTGCGCACCAACTGTGGTGGTGGCTAACGAACCAAGATTGGATCAGAGGCAGATACCTCTTCCTTCCCCAAACAGATCTGACCGTGATGACGGATGCATCCCTCCTGGGATGGGGCGGCCACCTGGGAGATGTTGAGATAAGAGGCAGCTGGTCCCCGTTGGAGTCCTGTCTCCATATCTCTAAAAGGGAGACTTGTTGCAGGACAACACTACCGCCATGTTGCTCTGCAACAAACCATTTGTCAGAAGATTTTCTGCCTCTGGACATGACTGGAACGTGAGGACATATCCCTGGTGGTTCACCACCTGGCGGGTTCTCTGAACGCCAGAGCAGACAAACTCAGCCGTTGGTGCCTGGTCTATCACAAAAGGCGTCTCCATCCGAAGGTGGCGCAAGGTATTTTTCAGTGGTAGAGAGAGCAGAGCCTTGGTTAGATGTGTTTGCCTCCAAAGAGAACTTGCAATGTCAGCAGCATTGCACATTGGAGTTTCCCAGGCGGCCTTCGCTCTGCAATGCTTTTCATCATGAGTGGAGCTTAGGCCTCCTCTACGCCTTTCCGCCTATACCACTTCTGCCCAGAGTGCTCAAGAAGATCAAGCATGACAGGGCTCAAGTCGTTCTTGTGGCTCTGGATTGGGCACAAAGAGTCTTGTAGTCTGACCTTATGAGCATGGCCATCGATCCTCCGATCAGACTGCCCTTTTAGGATAATCTTTTGTTGCAGCAGCAGGGAACGGTTCTTCACCCGAACCTGTCCAGATTGTGCTGCAGCAGTTAACAGCGTTTGGCTTTCCACTCGAAGTCTGTGATGTCATCTTAACAGCCAGGCGTTCCTACACTAAAACGGCATGCGCCTGTAGATGGGACACATTTGTGCCATGGTGCACAGCAAAGGATGTTGATCCCCTTTCTGCCTCTCTTTCAGAGGTTCTGTTGTACATATGTTCTTTGGCCCGGCAGGGCTCCGCTTTAGGAACCCTTAAGGGATATCTTTCAGCTATCCCTGCCTTTGTGAGACTTCCAGATCAGCCCTCCTTGTTCAAACCTCCCATTGTCAATAGGTTTCTCAAGGGCCTAACTCACTTGTTTTCTCTGTCTCCTTTCATAATGTCCCAATGTGTTTTCATTTTTGTTTTGTCTTCTCTTACACGTGCTCCCTTCGATCCTCTTCATAATTGCCCTCTCTGGCTTCTAACCCTTAGAACTAATTTCCACATTACCATCACCTCCACTTGCAGAGTTAGTGAGCTCCAGGCATTGTCTGTCCATCCAGATAAAGTGGTGCTTCAAACAAAAGCTTTATTTCTCCCTAAAGTGGTCACGCCCTTTAATGTGGGACAATCCATTACCCTGCCCACCTTTTACCCACCCCCGCATCCCTCCAAGGAAGAGGAGAGACTCCAACGTCTGGACCCAAAATGTACATTCCCTTTCTATCTTGATCGTACCAAAGACTTCCGGGTGGCCAATCCACTCTTCGTTGCCTATGTGGGTGCCAAGAAAGGTCGGGCAGTACAGAAAAGGACCATCTCTCGATTTGTTGTCCTGCATCAAATTGTGCTACGCCTTGGCAAAGAAGCAACTTCCTGTGGGGTTACTTGCTCACTCTACTAGAGCAACAGCTGGAACCACTGCATTAGCACGCAGAGTCCCAGTCTTGGATATCGGTCAGGCGGCAACGTGGGCATCCCTGCACACGTTTACCAGACACTACTACCTGGACAGCCAAGTCCGGAGGGATCAGTACTTCGCTTGTTTGGTACTTGAGGACTTCCTCGTGTGACCTTGGTTTTCAGACCCTCTTCCGGGGTTGATATTGCTGAGGTATCTATTCTAAGGGAAGGTATCTACAACTAGATGTCTCTATTAGATGAGCAAGTTTCTTACCTTCTGTAATGATGTATCTGGTAGAGGCATAATCTAGTTGTAGATTCCTTACTGCCCCACCCAACCTCCCCGCTCTTCATACTGATTTCTAGGGATAGGGACTCCCCTTAAGGGCCCAAGTTTTGACGCACCAGCGGTCAGTATCTTTAATGGGGCTGCGCTTCTGGTGTGGAAAGTTGTGTTAAGAACTGACACCAGCTCGCCCAGTGGCGTCTGTTGTAGGTCCTGCAACGCCCGTTCTGGCGCGCACGATGCAGACTACAGACGTGGAGCCGATCAGCACCAACTAACAATGCTCCGGGGTACTGCTAATGAAAAATCTCTGGACCCAGACTGACTCCTAGGGGAAATTCTATGGTAAGGAATCTACAAGTAGAATGTCTCCTCCAGATCCATGGTTACCAAAGGTAAGTAACTTGCTCTTTATGCTCAACTCAGACAATCCCTTTCTAAACTAAGATATTGTAGAGGACTTTGGGCTAAAATGTCAGTACTCAGAGGACAAATGTCAAAATCTGGGGCTAGTCTGGCAAGTCTCAGACGTCTGGTCACTTTAAGTAAAGAAAGTTGGGGTTTAAACAGCTTTTTTTGATGGATCCAATATATCAATGTCGGGTGGCTCGGTATCCTGTCTGCCAGACTGTGAACATTTCCCCTCTGTATTCCCTAAGTGTTTCCTCTGGGTGTAGGCGGCATTTTGGGATGATATACATGCAGAGCATTAGGTTTTGCTTTTCAGCCCACAGCGGAGCTCTGCAAAATGCGTTTTTTTCCGTTCCTTGTTTGGTTGGGTTCCTTAAGCTGGTGGTGTTAGGCTGTCCCAATGCTCTAGATTGTATTATGCATTTTTTTGTGGATTACCTCTTCTCATTACACTTTGGCGTTTTCAAGGGTTTTGATGGGATCTGTGATCAACCAACAGCTTTGTCCCGTGCTTGATGCTTTTTCTATCTCTTGTCCTGTGTCTCTCTTGTGCACTCTCGCTCTTCCCCCACAAAAATCCTGAGGCTTGGTTTTCTGTAGTGCTGGTTGTGTGCTTGTTTGAAGGGCTGTGCAAGTAAATGCGGAATATGGAACTTTGGTGCTTCTGTCGGAACCATTGAATTTCCAGTTTTCCCGGGATCCACTTCAAAGCACAATGACGTTAGCGGGCCCTTTACTTCCTTTCAGTTCCCTTATCCCTGCAGGGTCTCACTCTACTATGTTTCCTGTCGTTTTTTTCTGTCCTTGTGCAGTTACTGTTTAGGCTGGGCCCCTGTTGGTCCCAATCCCCCCCTCCACCATCTCGTCTCCCCCCTGGCTATTCTTGGTGACTTGAATATCTGTTTTTTTTCCATCTCTTGGTGTCTTTTCCCTGTTTATATTCCTACCGTGAAGTAGACCCTCAGTGTCTGCTTTTTTTGTTTTTATCTCTAGATTTCCATTTAATACTTTACTAAAAGCCTTCCTTAATTAACTTCCCTCCATTCTACATCCCCTTCTTGGCATAACACCCTACATACATATGATGAGTCCTAATTGACCAGCATCGATTAGCCTTTAGTGCTTTCCAGCCACCATGAGCCACTACCTACCTAACTCTATTCTAATTCTGCGTATAATTCACAAGAATATGCTGGACAGTACCATTATGCGCCCAGCAGTAAATGCACACTGTTAGCACACCACTGCCAACTCAACTACAGTTTTACATAATTATAGCAGCTTGCATCTCATACCCATTCAAATATAGTTAGGTTAAACTTGCCACTCCCACACGTGTAGAAGATCACCTCGTTGCTTTATGGTTAGCTAGTGAAGCCAGCCTAGAAAAGAACTGCACGTGCCAGGCAAACCTCAAATATCAACTCATTGCTTTGCAGTTAGCTAGTGAAGACTGACTAGAAAAGAAACTGCAGGTGCCAGGCAAACCACAAACATCAAGTCATTGCTTTGCAGTTAGCTAGTGAAGCCTGCTTAAGTGAAGCCTGCCTAGAAAAGAAACTGCAGGTGCCAGACCAACCACAAACATCAAGTCATTGCTTTGCAGTTAGCTAGTGAAGCCTGCTTAAGTGAAGACTGACTAGAAAAGAAACTGCAGGTGCCAGGCAAACCACAAACATCAAGTCATTGCTTTGCAGTTAGCTAGTGAAGCCTGCTTAAGTGAAGCCTGCCTAGAAAAGAAACTGCAGGTGCCAGACCAACCACAAACATCAAGTCATTGCTTTGCAGTTAGCTAGTGAAGCCTGCTTAAGTGAAGCCTGCCTAGAAAAGACACTGCAGGTGGCAGACAAACCACAAACATCAAATCATTGCTTTGCAGTTAGCTAGTGAAGCCTGCTTAAGTGAAGCCTGCCTAGAAAAGAAACTGCAGGTGCCAGGCAAACCACAAACATGAACTCGGCTCAGTAAAAAACAGATAAGTCATATTCTTGTCCACCTATACACACAACACTACAAACATCTTCATCTGCCTTGAAAATACAATGAGTTTACATTAACCTAAACAAAACACTTAGTGAGCTAGGTTTTAACACAAAATCTGTGCTAATCAAACACAGTCGCAAACACAACCAAACACTAATCCACAATCGTAGTTGCACTGTAAAAGTGTCCCTGACACAACAAAACAGACACGCAAACTGAACATTGGACATTGGGTAAAGCCCGACCATTAAGGTGTGTGAAGGGGATGCTAGTAATCAGTGGGTGCATGGAAACGTCGGTAATTTAAAAACACCAGCATGGGAAGAGAGAGCGTAGAAAGCGGTTACTGCATGCTACTGGGGAGGAGTTTGAGTTGGATCTTAATCACTACTAGTTAAGAAATGACTCCATGCAAAATAACTCTCCTTCTGTCAGAAGGATTTGTTCGAATCCTTAAAACGGCCAAATAAAGATTTTAATCCGTCTGTGATCTTTGTGTTCCAATTAGACATAAGAAACAGTTTTCAGCTGTAAAGTTAATTCGCCGATTGCCGCTTTAAATGGTGGTTTCTAATGCTAGTAATTTGTTTTGCCCCCGAGATAGGTACATAACAAGTCTAGATTGACGCCGTATAAAATCTATGCATAATGCATCAGTCGGTCCCGTTTAAGGAAGAAATTGTCACTCATAAAGGAAACACAATAATACTTGTCGCACGCATACAGCTCCTGGATGTGCTCGACTTCCTCTGAAAAGTTGCTACTACGGATGATAAAAGCGGTGTCTGGACCTCATTATAAAAGCCTTTCTGCTTCGCCTGCTCTCGGTGATAAGATTTGCATTTGTCATCTTCTGGCTGCATTCAGTGCAAGGTTTGCAACTAATGCCGCTCTTTAAAGTATTTGCTCTCTTTAAACGCCAGCAAAATGTCTGGATGAGCCCATTGTATCGTGAAGGGAAGGCTGAGTTAGTAGTTTCGAAAAGGATGGTAAATTATTTATTTGCTTCTAGCGATCTGACGAAATTTAAAGTTGCACAACGTATATTGTCAAAACCCGGGCAGTCCAAGGATGTTTACGGTCATGTGTTTAGTTTCCAGTGGATTTGTCTGTTTAGATCTCGTCTACATACATCTTTAGCTGCTTATACGAAAGAATGCGCCTGTCCGCGGCTCCCACAGGGGGCCAATCCAGCAGGGCGGCCCTTTAGTGCCATTTTGGCACTGCCAGGTCGCCACTGTGGCGTCCTTTTGGTGCGCCAGGTGGGGGGAAGGCATGTAAGCCTCTCCCGCCCCTCCTGGCGGTCTCTGGTCGCCAGCCAATATGCAGGTGTATTCCATACAAGAGTATGCAATATGTGGGTCATCTTACAGACGATCTAAGAGCGGGCAGCTGTGCCAACCTATGCTGCCGCCGCCCGCCTGGTGAGCCAGAACAGTGGGACACCCCTTTGATGATCCTCTTCCAGATCACGCGACACGTTGGTCTGTTCTAGTCACGCCCTTTTCAGGGCGGAGCGTAGCAGGGCAAACCCCCGGTTGGTCAGGCCCCCAACCGCCCGAAGGACTAACGGGGCGCCGCTGTCGCGGTTTTCCAGGAACCTGCCCTGAGGCTCCTGGTCTTTGGCTCTGGCACCCCTACTGTGCCGCGCAGAGGTACACTTACTGTACCCGTCTGCCGCCAAGGTACCGTTACTGTACACGTCTGCTTCCAGATCGCCCTGTAACTCCACCTGCAACACAAAAGGAAAACATTAAAACATTCAGAGTACCACGAACAGAGACCGCCAGGAGGGGGGGCTTATATGCCCTCCCCCCACCTGGCGCACCAGAAGGACGCCACAGTGGCAACCTGGCTAGAGGGCTCCTACATGAATCCCACCGACTAGAGCGGTGGGTGGGTGGTGCCCAAAATGGCACTAAAGGGCCGCCCTGATGGATTGGCCACGTGCGGGGGCAGCGGACAGCCACATAGTGCCATTATCAGCAACTTCTCCCACCCCCCCGGTCTGAGCATGCAAGAATGAACAAATACACAAGACAACTTTTGTTATGGGAAAATATTGCTGCAGGTTTATTCCATACAAGAGTATGCAATATGTGGGTTATCGATAATGGCACTAATGTGCAGTACAGTAGGCTTTTGGAAAATCCATTGCTTGCCTCTTACAGTGGTTTCCTTAATCTGCTTCTGTTTGTCCCTTCACATGGTGCGTAGCTACCTGACCATCATTGTCTTCTATCTTTCCACGGCCGGCATCATGGAACTAATGTTTCTTTCTGTAACCCGGGAGAGTTCATTGTTATTTTTCGGTCTCCTTCGTATGCTACTTTTACCCTCAAATGCAGACCCGCCACGTTCTCAGCTCACCTTCTGCTTCTACAACCCCTCCCTGTCCCACTCAGGTTTTATAGTGTTTTTTTCCTTTCTAAAGGCCCGGACACTTCCCAGCTGACTGCTGTATACTGTTGCCAGTGGCGCCTGGCATGGGGGGGGGGGGGGGGGTGCGTGCTCAAATAAAATAAAAAATATATAAAAAATAAGCAGGCGTGAGCGCGAGAGTTAACTTAGCATATATTTCAAATAAACTTACCTTATGACAGGACCTTCTGCTCCGGACCCCTCACAATTGCAGCTTGGCCATCACCAGTAAACTCCCATGACCAATCCTGCTGCTCATGCTGAGAGAGCAGTTCCCTGATTGGTGGGAGAGGCCTCACTCAGCACTCCCCAGGACCCGAGAGGCCTGCTCTTACTCTAAAGGGTTAGAGTTTTCAAAGTGTGCAAGTCTGGTTGTCCGTCTCAAGACAGCCGGCCAAAAGGACTTGCGCACTTTGAAAAGTACATATACTGCCCACCCTCCTCCCTGCTACTGTCATTCAGCAGCGCCACCCCCGGTCCTGATGCTTGGTTCATGACGGGAGGATGAAAAATAAAATGGTAATGAATTACCATTTTATTTTTCATTTTTGTGCTTTGGGGGGATTTTTAAGTGGGGCTCATCCCCTCAAATGGAGGAGCCACCCCTGACTGTCGTTCCGTGGTCTTGAGTTTCAGCTAACCTGCTTCCACTCCTCCTGCCTCACCTAATCCTGTTTTTTTTGTTGGTTTTTTTTTGGGAGGGTTGTTAATTTGTGTTTTTTTCTCAAGTGTTGGCAGCGCAGTTTACTACGAGGCTGCATTTTTATCTTTAATTCACTTTTGCATACGCGTTATGTTCTTTAAATAATTGCTGTCAGATGGACATCTGCTATCTTGAAACAGTAGATAAAAAGAACAAAAAAATGTCTGCTGCAGTGTCTTGACACATACATGCATGGGGACGCATGAATGCGAATAGGTCATCATGCTTGTTTTTATTTATGTCCATGGTATATATTTTTTATTTTTGCTGTGCTGTATCGCCTTAAGGGAAAAAATGACTACTATGCCTATATTCATCACCATGCTGGAGACAGCCTGTTTTGGTTTTTATTCTCAATGTTAGCATCGGAAGAATAAAAAAACAAGCATAGACAAAGCCGATAAGTGTCACATTTTAAGTCCTTACTACAATACTTTTTTTAAAACCTGCTGCAGTAAAAAAAACATTGTTGCTTTCTGTATAAAAAGAATCAGCTTAGAACCATAGAATTTAAAGGGTATTTATTCAGTGTACTTTTGAGATGTAAAATAGTACCCAATGCTTTGCAATGCAAGCACTCCATAGGAGATGGAAAGATAAACCAGACAGCCAACAACAAGAGGTAATTAATACTTCTCCTGGTAGAGACACAGCCCACTCTGTTAATATTTTAAAAAGCTGGTCTCAGTAGGTCTTGAAGACAGCAATACTGGCGAGACATAACCACTAATCCTTTATAGGCTCCCTGAATAGCATGCGTCAACAAGCGAGCAATAAATGCAATTGCAATACAATACAATACAACTGTGTTTGTTACTGATGCCGTTCAGCATCAGCAAACCCAAGAGGTCAGCTTATGCTTTTTAAAGGTGAGAAGTATTGTATTAGCTGAAGCCTGCTTTTGGCCAGTGTGCACACGTTTTTTTATTAGAGTTACTTCCAACGATTCTATTGGAGTGGTAGGTTGGATCTTCATTCATGCACGGGATTGTTGGGAATTGTATACTTGACACCAACCACTGAGCTTGGTAATGTCATTTTTATGACGTTCAATCCCTTTGTTATGCTTTTCACCTGTATTTATGTAATGCTTCCACTGAACTCATTTTGTGCACTAACATTATGTTTGAAGAAGAGGCGGCATCATACAAGATGACGGGTAAGAGTAAAGACTTCATCAAATCTTCTATGACATTTGTTATATTGTAACATCATGGGCACAGAGGAGGCAGCGGAGATTTGTATGCCACTTTGCGACAGTGACTGAAGTTCTTGTTCCTAAACAGCTTCATATTTTTTAACCTTTCATTGTAGAATTGGTAGTTACAATTCCACCACTCAGTCATTTTGTCAGCATTTCTCTCCACGGCTTTCAATCACTTATCCTTCTGCTGGTGTGGCCCCCAGAAATAGCCTCTTTATGACAATAAAGCCTCCACCGTTTGGGCCTCTAGTGGCAGTCCTCTCCTTTCTTCTGCTGTCTATACCTTTCTGTTCATCACATTTCTTTTGCCTTAAAAAAAATATGCAGTTGTGCCCTGGAAGTCACAATTGGATTATGTAGAGTTATATAATAACGTGTCCAAACAGTGCTTACTACAACAAGTCTTCATTTTCCTGCCAATAAATTGCAACTTGTAAAACTGATCTGTGGAGCTTATTAAGTGCCACAATTCATCTGAAAACGTATCTATAAAACCGTATACTTGATCTGGTTCAAAAGAAAAGGAGTACAGTGTTATTTTCTCCACTTACCGAAATAGCCTTGCAAACACAATAACCGCCAACACACAGATTAGTTTTTAAAGTGTAGGTCACTGTGTGTCAGACTGTGCCTGGAGCGAGCATACTTTCAGTTCAACAGTGAGAAGGCATTCTGGGGATACAAAGGTATGCACCAACCAGCTTTCACAATGTCAGTATGTCAGTATGTGTCAGTCCATCATTGATTAATTACGGCCTTAATCAGGACAGACCTATGGTGACAATACAGTCGTTTTGGGGATTGATAGTAGAGACAGTAGAGATAGTAGAGACAAAAGTCGTTCTTTTGGTCACATAAAAAAACAACTTCACTCTTTGTGGACAACAATCAAATAATATCGAAGATCTTTAACCAATATCCACAGATCCTTATGTATCTGTTTCAACATTGATATGCTACAAAGCCTCCCCGAGCACAGAGGTACAGCCTCCGAGTTCAAAGGAATTAAACAGTCGTGTAAGAGGGGAGAAAGAAGAGAGGTTATATAATAACGCCAACTACAGCATTGACACCCCGAGAGTGTGAATTAAATGCTGAAGGTCATAATGTACCAATTGTGATAAAAGGAAGGAGTTAACAGGGCAACACGTTCCCTCTTTGTTTAAACTTTGTTTATCTAATACACTTCTTGCTGCAAACTAACGAGTTTAATGGATGGGGGGTCTCAGAAAGAGGGTGCTCCAACCAAGGATCAGATGTTAAAAATAAACCACACAAAACACATTCAAGTCAAGTCATTCCTCTAGCCCAGGTTTTCCCAAACTGTTGGCCTTGAGCCACTGGTGGGCCTGTTGAATAAGGGGAACTAGATGAATGGTGTATACGCTTCTATCACGTTTATTCCAAGGTTGCATAATGAAGAGGCAAAAAGACTTGTGTAGCACCACCACTACTTACATAATTAAACACTGTTTGATATTACTTTTTAGCCTGGTGCACTCCTGAGATGAGTCTTAGCCATGCAGGATTGGTCCATATGTATGCAGTGCTTAATTTGAGCTGCTGATTACACAATGCCCAACTGACACGTTTTTTTAGGGACTGGCACTTATTTTTCCTCCAAAGACTTTGATCTATAGCAATCAAGAGAAAAACACAAAAGGGCGTAGGAAGAGAAAGCCAGTAAAACAACAACAAAGGGAGCAAGCATGGATGTAAAATAATCTATAAGAGTGAGACAGAAAGGTAGAGAATGTCTGGTGGTGGATAAAAGAGGGATCAAATAGAATCAAAACTACACAGTCTTGGTACCAGCTCCCCGGCATGCGATCCTGCCGGGTGTGTGCTTCTGAGCAAAACTTTGGGCGTGGCACTTATTCTTTCACAAATTAAGCACTGTATAATTGCATTGTCAATAAGGAAACCCTCACAACAGAAACAAAATTTACTCTGCTTATGCAGTGGTGACCTATGGCTCCTTGCCCTCTAGTTTTATCCACACTCAAACTAATTTCTATTCATAGTGTGGATTGTATGTAGGTTCTTATAGTGATATGGCCAAACCAGTTATGAAATGCCTCTTTACATTTGCATGTGGACGTAAGAACCCTTCTTCCTCGTGAACCTTACACAATAGTCAACAAGATGCTCAGTCAGGTTAGCTCTTGATTTCTATGTCTATTCTGCATGTCACAAGTTTCATTCTCAACAAGGACATCTCAGCGATTCGTCCTGCCAGGGTTGCTATACCGAGCACCATTGAATTGGGTAAGAGTAACCCGTGCAATTTAAAGGGCTTAGATATGACATAACTGCAGTATAATGTGATTTATTTGAAAAGTTAACTTGTAATCCTTGAGTTTATTTGATGAGCCATAAGCATCCCCATCTTCAACCTCCTTCCCTATCCTTAGAGGTCCAACCTGCCACGAAGTACAAAAACCTACACCCACTCATGTTTGTGAGTAGACTCAATTCGGTAGTCCATCAGACCTGTCTGCTCCCTCAACACGACATTTAGGAAGATCTCGATAAGAGATGCAAGATTGTCTCACCCCCATTAGCACTAGGTGTGGGAGATGCGCGTGCAAATCACACTAGCCCTGCATGTCTTTTTTCCATGTCCTGTCGCAAGGAAAAATCCTTCATCCGAGGTAGCAGGCCAAGTGCATGGTGAATGGTTCATCTACTTGTTGGGGATCCAAAGTAGGTTGTCTGTAATCCCTTGAAGTCTGGGGCTCAGCCGGTTTTTTAGGAATCTCAGCAAGGTGAGGAGTAGGGTGAGCGGCGACGAGTCAAGTCACCCTTTCAACACCTGCTCGATAGATAGTGGCATTCCCCTCTACTGTCGCCTGCTTTCCACAAGCTATATCTGGCAGCCTTCATTTAAGCTGCACATTATGGCTAATAAATGGGAAAGAAGAAACTTTTTTCACAGTGTCCATGCATTAAGTCTGGCGAGGTGTTGGAGGATACCAAGTGCCTGCATCCTGTTTTATGATTTGTCTTTCCATTTGGAACTCAACTACAGACAGGAAAACAGTTGATGAAGGTGAGCAAAAGGTGAGAAGAAGTGAGAAGAGGCGTCACCTTCCTTCTGATCTAGCCATTTTGTCTTTATTCCTTTGCTCTTTCTACGCCCACAATTTTTTTTATTTTTCAAATCCGGCAATATTACTATATTGTGATTCTGCGCCATTAAATGAATTGTATTAAAAAGAAAGGGTAGCAGTATAGGTATTAACTATGTAGTGTTCTGGTCAAAGGCTCTCTTGGATTTGCGTGGTGCTGACATCCTGGTGAATGTTGGCGAGGTTCGATTGTTAAGGGAGTTGGGATAGTTGGTGAGAAGGTTCCAGCAAGCAGCCTGGGATGGTTCAACCTCTTGTGTTCGTGAACTAATAAACAATGTTACTTCTCCACACCACAGAGTCTCTACATCAGTATATGTAGCGACAAGTGGAGCCGATCCAACGTGAAACAAAAGAACCCATGCGTGTACCTGTATGGCGTTTTGGTACAGATCCTGTCGACGATGTAAAAATCTGGGAAGTGAGTGGTTAATGTGCTAGGTCAAACCAAAGGTTTGCAGCATCAAACCGACTAAGAATAGATTGCGAGAGGCACACGTATTTCTCTAATATGTTGGTCTCAGTTGGGCGCCCCACTGCCAGAAAGACACTTACCTTCTTGCCGCTCTGTCCCACATTATCTCTCCTGCGTCCACCGAATAGGAAACAGCCAGGCTCCCCTGATTCAATCACAACACTGCAGCGTTGTGATTGGTCTGAATGCTGTAGTTCGGTGCTCAGGTGAGGACTGGGAGTCTGAACATTTTCTCCACCCAGGCTGTAATTCAGCCTGAGTGGAGAACATGCTAAGTGAGCAGGACTGTTTGGCCGGCCCGAGACGGCCGGCCAAAGAGTCATGCGCACTTTAGTTTGCCCACCACTCCTCCCTTGCCGTGCTCTGGGAGCAGAGCATCCCCACCCACATGCTGCTGCAGCAGGAACAAATGAAATGATAACATCAAGTTATCTTCCTTTTATTTTTCCTCTATTTCCCTGCTGCAAAGCAGTGGGGCGAGCCGCAATTGCCCTGTACGTGCATGCGAGGAGCATAGTAGCGGAAATGGGCCGCTGACGTGAGTCACCCGCTGTACAAGACCTATTTCCCAAGAAAACAATGACGGCAGCCATGTCACAGCTGCCAATTTAAGACCATGGGGAAGCACTCATAGCATACACTTTGTTTCCATGCCATTTTCAGACAATGTGAAGAATTGAGCTTTAGATTTGACAAAGTGCTTGCAGCCAATTTAACACTTTAGGGAGCAGTCAACCCAGCAACATCGTGTGAGCATAGTATTAAGTGAATCAACCCTTTAAATACGTTCTTCTGGAATCTTGCTTGATCAAACAACTTACCGGCACAGTCTAATTTGTAAGTCTGGGCTGTATGTAAACAGCATCACCCATGCTGTTGTGTGTGCTTTAAGCCAGCCGTTGGGTGTCCTACTGCGGTGACAGGCACCAGAAGAAGGAAATCAACATATTTGTTCCTTTCACTGTGAAGAGCACACCTTGAATTTCGTGAAAACATTATTTGTGCTGGTCGAGTACACTATTGAGCTTTCTCAGGTAATCTGTCTGGCTGCTCGCACTGGTTTACGACTGATGAAGTACTTAATTCAGTGTTCTGTTGTGCTGTAGATGATATACCAAACTAGGTGCTGTTTGTTTTACAGGGCCGTCATATTCTATTCATTGTGTGATTTATTGTCCTCTGTCTTTCATTATTGAAGTGGTTCCGTGAAAACTAACATGCAGTCTGTTAACCTGCCACCACCTATCCCATGGAGACAGTGGTTCGACGCATTTGAAATGTTTTCTGGGGGCGATTGGCGCATCTAGGTTTAGACCAGAACGGAAGACATTTCTACTACTTCATTCTCTCACATTCGAAGGAAGGTCTATATTCAAGCGCTTGCCAGATATTGAAGTGAACGAGGGTGAGGAAGTGGTCGAATTTCAGGAGGCAGTAAAAAAAAAACCTAATTAAAAGTTTGATGTTCCTCCAAGTCTGGTAGTTTCGAGACACATTTTTCAAGAAAGTGCAGAGAGCGTGTAAGGATGCTGACCCTTAAATATCAGTGTTGGGCACCTAGTGGCTGAATGCCAGTTCTCTTCATCATTATATATTGATCTCATCTTTGAGCAAAACTAGCCTGCAGCAAAGACAAAGTGGACTGGTGCAGGCAACGTGAGTTTTTGCATGTAATTACTGTGGTTAGGCATTGAGCCCAGCATTACCTTAATAATGGGAATCATTGCTGCACAGATATTGTTCACTTTTCACAACTTCATAAATCTTAAGCACAGTCTTACTTATTTTTTTTTTACAACTTTATTTCAAGATGTGGAACTCAAAGTACTCTAAAGGAGAAATCGTTCCCATATAATAAGATTAGTTGTATATTTCCCTCAGCATCATCTAAACTGAGTAGCAAGGTCTTGACAGGCTGAATGCCCCTATTTTCTTTTACTAGAAAACTTTTAACTTCACTTGTAAACATACAAAAGCCTGTATCTTTCTAGTCGTTTAGTGCCTCTAAATTTCAAGCAGGTCCTTTTGCTGGCCAAAGGATCTAAGCTTGGGGAAGAGAAGATGATGGTTTTCTACATAATATGACTCTTTTTCTTAAACAATGCTTGTAGCACACTATGCCGTCAACCGGCCTAACACAATATAGTAATTACCGGGCCTCCAGGCGATGCTCCTCTCTGCCCACCTTTGATGGTCAAACTGGGCAACTTTTCTATTAGGTACGGTGCCCCAGCTCCTGAATGACAAGCAAACCACTCACTATTGTTTTCCACCGCTATGGTGAGATACTTAGTGGTGAGGATGGAGTACCTATCCCCCTTACATTTGTAGTCCAATGAAGTTTAATCTAGTACCTTAACTGTTAAATCCAGTTTGAAGACACCTTTCACCACACAAACTTTGAGGGAGATTCAGCTAATCTAAGTTGTGAGATACTGTCATTGTTTACATTCTAGCACTTGGCTCTTGGTAGCAGACTCCACCATCTCTCGATCCTTCTGGACCACTTGTATTTGTTGACACCTCAAACGTGTTTTTAGCTGCCTTGAGAGCTCCTTCATTACTGTTGGCTTTCTGCAGTAAATGAGCATACATTGTGTTTGGCATTTTCAGCTGTGATCGCCTACCCTGTGGCAACATCCTCCTCCATCCAAGGAGTTGCATTTTGGTTAATTTTGAATCCTGTTGGAGCCCTAAGCTTCTGATTTAAAAAAAATAAAAGTCCCTCTGGTGTATTTGTTTCTGTAACAGTAGGCAACAAGAGCACAATTAGACATCTTGCAGACCACAAACAACATAGATATGGGGAAGTGAAATGCAATACACTGTGCACTAGCTCCTCCAGGGACATGCCTGCTTCACCATCTCAAGATCCCCACAGTCATCAGATGCACAACCGGGTGACTGAGAAAAAAGTAACTCCAAGCTCACGGCTGCCCTCTTCTCAGTGGTTTGCAGGCGGCTGATCTGGTTTCTCTGGACATTGAGCCTTGTACCTTATACGGCAGCACAGCTGCAGGTCATCATCCGAGGAGACTGTGAACAGACCTGGACCACCAAAACACCATTGTCATCTTGGGACTCAGCCAGGCTGTGCCCTCATTTTTTTTAAACACCTGTTGTAACACAATTTATTGTACTAGTGTGACCAAGTTTTGACCACCAAAAACAGAGACATGCCACAAACACAGAAGGAGGAATTTGCATTGACAGTGGAGCATAGAACGATTTAATTGAAAACACTCACCAACATCGGCAGCACAGACAAGTAAGAATCCGTGCTTTGAATGGACAGGTACGGAGTACCTGCACTTCTTTGAAGAGGTAGTATCAGCACTTCTCCGCACTGGTGCAGTACTTTCAATGGAAGGGCACTGGCCCATCTAGGTAACTAATAAGTATTCGGGATTGTGAGTAACTTAATTTCGAAATTTCCATTAAAAAGCTGGCAGGAACAAAGTTTATTTATTGAGTTTTATATAGCGCCGGCTAGACCCGGAGGTATCCGCGCGCTTTACATTTATTTATTTTATTTATTTTGAAAGTTTTATATAGCGCGAACAAGATCTTTGCAGATATCAGAGCGCTTTACAAAGCCGGGAATGCCAGCAAGAGAGTGGGGTTACACATAATAAGTGGGAAGGGTAGGTACGTGAGGGAGCAAAGTAGTACAGCACATCAATAATACAAATATAACAGTTAAATGTGTGCATAGATAGTCAGTAGCGTCAATAATACAGGTGAAATAAATAGTATAGAGTTCGAACAGAGTAATACAGGTCGGTGTAGAGTCTTTCCAGATCCACGCTAATAGGTCAGGTGTATTTGGCCATAAAAATAGCTTTTACTTCTTTCTTAAAAAGTGTGAAGGAGGAGATGAGCCTGGTTTCAGGAGGGAGTGAGTTCCAGATCCTGGGTGCCATTCCTGAGAAAGAGCGTTTATAAGTTTTTACCTTCCGGAATCTTCGAGGTTTTAGCAGAAGATTGTGTGTGCCTCTAGTGTTTCTAGAGCCGCCGGAGATTGACAGCTTCTGAGTAAGGTATCCGGGAGAGCTCAGATGTAGAGCCTTGTGTGTTATGCAGGCGATTTTCAAATGTATTCTGGCTTCAAAAGGCAGCCAGTCCAGTGTTTTCAAGTCAGGGGTGATGTGCGAGTGTTTTTTTTTACATGAGGAAGAAACATTGTTCCAGAGCATGGTTACAAAGTTACATCAGTTACTGGGGCGTAGTAACAGTAATTACATGAGTACAAAAGCATAGCATAAAAATGAGGGAAAAAATAAGCAAGGGGAGGGAAGATTAGGGGAGAGAAGAAAGGAATAGGGGAGGTAGATTGAGAATAATGGAGGGAAGAGAAGGGGTGTGTGTAGGAGGCACAACGGGGAGACGAGACGAGGAAAAACAGTGTCCGACGTCTGGCTGGGTAGGTGCCAGCCGAGGGGTGAACCAGAGCCAAACTCCGCTATAGATGCGTGGGACAGCTCCACCGGTCAAAGGTTGCTCGGGCACCGCCGTACATACATAAAGGTGAAGTTAAATACAACCTTTTCACACAGTATCATGTGATGAGGCCTGCTAACTAATCCTGCACTGGAATACATGAAAACCTCCCTTCATCTGTGTTCAGTCGACTTTCACCGAACACCTGAAAATGTGTTACATTTGCTGAAATTTGACAGAGACGAAAAACCTGGAAAATCCAGAAATCCTGGTCACCCTACACTGCCCGACCCACAGTTTTGCAGTGTCACAAATCATTCTTACATCTTGTCAGTAATTCTGATATGGATCCAGGCAGAGTGGTCACATTAAGAGCTAATGTTAGCAAATAGGTTTGTCCTCGTCTTTTCTAAATTCAAAATGGGTTGGGTCTGCTAATCAGGGCAGTTGGCGTATTTCTGGAAATTGGTCCTTTTAAATAAAATCGAATGTTCTTCAAGAAATTCTAATTAATCAGAATGGTGTTTGTATAAGCGACATCTCAGAGGCAAATCAAAACGTACAAAGCACAGAGGCATGCAAAGGCCGTAAGCAAGCTTTTTATTGCCTGATAAGTGACATGTTCAAAGTTGCAGCTGACAAAGGCTTCTGCTAACCTCTGTTGGGGCTCTAACATTAAGGCCCCAGGTATGCATTGTTCGCTCGTTTGATGTGTGACATTCATTTGAATCACAAAGCCAAGAGGCTTCAATTACCACTTTTCCCTGCATCCCGTTTTAACCTTTCATGTTTTCTAAAAATGCAGGTGGTCTGAAGCTCTGAGATCCAAATTGAGGGCAAAGTAACCTTTTTGTGTGATCCCGAAACATCAACATCATTATTTTTTTAAGTTGGTGACAAATCCACTTGGTCATGTTTTTTTAAGTTGACCTTAGCAGCAAAGCAGTCTCTTGACCTGTTGATGCCAATTATTGAAAATGTACATGGACTCGGTGTTGGCTCCAGCCAGGGGACTATCTCTCACCTCATGCTATTCTCTGCTTGTTGTACCTTTCCGTCTCCTACAGACATGTATGATAGACTGTTTTGCATCTCATAAGTACACAATGATCACAATTTACATTCTTTCTCATTAATAATGCATTAATGATAAAGAATGTAAATTGTGATTCAATGCGAATGCAGAAAGCAATCTTCTGTTTTGTTTTTTCACTGCAGCAGGCTTTTTAATGTTTTATTAGGCACTGAAAATGAAAGCTAGACCAATTGGCTCTGCCATTATTTTTAGAAACATTAAACAGAAATATAAGATAGCAATTTTATAAACACAACCAATAGTTTGCATTTTTTAAGAATGTTACATTTTCTCTACCAGCAGGTTCTACATATCAAACTCATGTGATCGACTAAGTCAGAACCATTTTATGCATTATCCTAATTTTGTAATAGTTGTAGCACACTACTTTACTACTGGGCCTGGTTCAAGCACTAAACTACTTTTAGTCTTCTCTACCAATGCCACAATGTTGCCTAAACCCTAAAACATAATCCCACTTAACCCCCTCCTGTAACTGCTTTCATTCGCGGCCAGAGTTTTAGTTACGACATCAACCCGATTCACATTTAGCTAAGTCTAAGAACTACACCTACAATTTATGAAAAATTCTGCTTTCTGCAGAGTTGAAAAAAAATGATGACAATCTTATGCAAGGAAATCTGTGCAAAGCATACCTTTCTATGCTTACTGCTCCTTCACTAAAGGCACAGTTGAGGATTGTCTGCCTTAATGCATTATCACCAAAGGCTTAAAAAATGTTTTTCCTTCACTTAAAAAAAAAATTCCCCCGTGGACCTGCTTCCTCACCAACATGTCATGGTGGTTGCTTAATTTCATTTTCAAGCCTGCATAGAAAGACCTACTCCTCCCTTTTGTAGGAGTACTTTTACTTATTATTCAAGGGTGGGGCACTCAGCGAAAAAAAATGTTAAACCTGCAAACATGAGATGGTGGGTGTCTTGTGCTTTTTAGGACGGCCACTTAAAAATACTCCTCCTAATTCCTGCCACAGGTTAACTATGCAGAAAGATTGGCATCCTAGTTGAGCCTAGCTTATTCCATCTACGAATATTTGTTTCTGAAGTAGGATTTATACTTGCAGTGGACATTTCAGCATCCCTAGGTTCAAATTAGGTGCATAAAAATGTGACTGTGACCCACTTTGCTTTCTTAACCTACGTTATTCCGGCCATGTGTCCTACTACCTCATTTGCTGTCTTATATTCATCATCCTCAGCTCACTTTTATGGTCTGTTTATTGGGTAAATTTGAGACATGAGGACAATGCACATAGCTATCCTAAGTTGATTCAGAAGGGCAGATCCGTCCCCGATTTTCAGGATTACCACTGACAAAAAGTAATTTCCATTTTGGTGCATGATTTATAAATATCTTGTGTGGCTATCCTGAAAGATTCTGGCCCTCCATGCCCTACGTTAGACATTCCTTACTTAGAGGCTTCCCCCTTCAGCCCTGAAAGGACACGGGCCGGGAAGGCAACGCCGAACTCCGTAGGGAAGGCCTCCCTGGGGCGGAAATCACCCTCCAAGTCCGCGAAAAAAGGGGTGTGCCGGATTGGGCACCCCATGTTAAAGTCTAGCTGACCAACCAGGGCCAAGATAGACAAGCATCTGGGAGTTCAAAAAGGGGTAGGTTCCCACCTTTTGACTACAGAAATCCCCTGTCGCACGAGGGGTCTGTGGCCAACACAGTTGCCCCCAGGCAGCCACGCAGCATGTCAAGATCCAGTGGAGACAGCATCCGTGGTGAGGACCAAGCACTTGGCGTAAGGGGGAGGCTGCGCAAAAGGGGAAAGAATGGGACCAATGAGGAATTGCCTGGCTATATAGTAAATACGAGTTCCAGGGGGAAGCATGGCGACAAGTACCGCCACATCCAGGGGCATGGGTGCCATTGTGGACCTGGCCTGGGCCAGGAGCCCCCACCGGTGGTAGAACCCAAGCAGGAACAGGGTGCAAGGGAGGAGGACAAATGGCCCACCCAGAATAGGGGACAGCAAAAGGGGCCGACGGAACAGACAGGTGCAATATGAGAAGCCAGGAGCACGGAGGGCATGGGGGGTGTCCCCCTAACAGTCCCG
Source organism: Lissotriton helveticus (assembly GCF_964261635.1). NCBI lineage: Eukaryota > Metazoa > Chordata > Amphibia > Caudata > Salamandridae > Lissotriton > Lissotriton helveticus. Next base: position 958,859,506 of record NC_136063.1, read on the forward strand.
GAGAGGTGACAATCGCTGAGGGCCCCCAACCGACCAAGACAAAGGAGGGGCGGGATCCAGCAGGCAAGCCGGCAAGCAAGTACACGCAGCCCTCCCCGAGTGACCCACCCACAACCACCAAACTACCTGGGATAGCGAACCTCATCCCTCTGACAGTCAAGGAGAGGATTTGGCGTAAATAGTATATAGACAAATTCTCCTTGCTGGAGGTATGCCGGGTGGGATTAGACCTGACAGTGCAGGACAAAAAGGATGAGGACAGGAGAGATAAGCACAAACTAAGAGTGTAAAAAACAATTGAGAACTGACTTCGGGCCTTCATGGCTTTGGCTTGCGTGTTCATAGAGACATTCCCTCAGAGTGCATCAGCTCTAATATTGTATGAACAAAAGGGGCAGCAAAAGTACCAGGGAGAAGCATGGCTCCGCTACGACGAAGGGTTCTGGGAAAAAATGCAGACCTGGCCAGTAATAGAATGGGACCACCAGGATATGGAAGGCCTCATGAAACACATGGTGGCGGGAACGGCTAGGCCTACCGGGAACCCAATTTTCATCCCTTAGGGTTTATAGGAACATATGAGGGGCAAGGACAGGGATTCAGAGGCAAAAGTCAGACTGGCGCGAAAGCGGAGAAAATACGGATGGCTGCCTGCTGGAAATACGATAAGGACGAATGTAGATGGGGTGGGGGGCCCGCCGGCAGGTTTAAACATAGCTGTGGGACCTGCAAAAAGTAGTGGCAGCCACCCTGTGGTACGTTTCAAGCAGACACAAGGCGCAGGTAACAGACAAGGTCAATGCCAAAAAGCAATAGAGAAAGCGAGACTGCGCTGGGGGACTAAGGGCGGTGGGGGCAAGGGGCTGCCACTGCCCAACCCCAAAAATGCAGGTAGACTGATGACGCTGCTAAGCAATTACCCAAGAATTAAAGACAGACAACTGTTGGCTGAGGGGTTCATGATGGGGTTCCCCATCCCCTACAAGGGACCGTGGCCCCGCGACTTAGCCGCAAGCTAAAATCCATAATGGACAACCCAAAAGCAGCGAGCCTGAAAGTAGGCAAAGAGGTCCAGCTAGGCAAGGGAGCTGGCCCTTTCACTCCCAGGAGGCAGGCAAATACCGGCTCATTCGCCACCTGTTACACCCGCACGGGGATTCTGTAAATGACTGGTTGGAACAAGAAAGCACTGAAGTTTACGCCTTATTGGACAATGCAGTGGCACTGATCAAGCAGGTAGGGAGAGGGGCACTTCAGGCCAAAACAGACATCAAGTCAGCATTCTGCTCACTCCCAGTACACCCAGACATTTATCTCCTGCTAGGGTTCCAACTAGATGGTAAATACTACTATGACAAGTGCCTACCTATGGGATGCGCCATATCCTACACTTACTTCGAGGCGTTTTGTAGCTTCCTTGAGTGGGAGCTGGGAACGTGCCATCCGGAAGGTGGGCGGGTACACTACTTAGATGACTTCCTATTCATTTTCAGAGCAGGAACGGGGGAGGGTGCACACCTCCTCCGCCTCTTTATGGGCCTGTCAGAAGAGTTAGGACTCCCACTAGCACCAGACAAAACACAGGGTCCAGTCACCAAGCTATCCTTCCTCGGAATAAAACTGAATTAAGTGGGCTGGACTTGCAGATTGCCAGCGGAAAAGGTAGTGGAACTGCGCCAGATTATCTCCCAAATGTTGCAGAAGAAAAAGGCAACTCTAGGTGAGGTACAGTAGTTGCTGGGTAAATTGAATTTCGCCACCAGAGTAATCCCGGCGGGGCGCACCTTCGCCAGACGCCTGGCCTGGCCGACTAAGGGTCTGTCCAAGAAACATCACTTGGTGCGTTTGACACAAGAAATGAAAGAGGACCTGAAGCAATGAGACACTTTCTTAGCCAAGTTAAATGGGACCCTCGTGGCTGGAGCCATGGGTGCGGGCTGAGCAACTGGAACTCTACACAGATGTAGTCGGCGTCCATAGTTTTGGGGCCATCCGGGGGACAGCATGGGTGGCAGCAAGGTGGCATCACAAGGGGCTAACAAGCAGCATCACATTTCTAGAACTTTTCCCCATAGTAGTGGCCTTCACCTTATGGGGTCTGAGGCTGACCAATAGGCAGATATTCCTTTGGTCTGACAGCCATGCAGTGGTACAGACGGTCAACTTAGGAACAGCAAAATCCCCGGGAGTGGTCAGGTTGCTACGAAAGCTAGTCGGCTGTCAGCTAAACTCAAACATAGCCATTAAGGCAAGGCACATCGCGGGGCTGGATAGCGCAGTAGCCGATTAAATTTCTTGTTTTCAGTGGGGCAAGTTCAGGGAGCTGGCACCAGAAGCAGGCCAAGGCATGATGCCAGTGCCAAAGGGTATATGGGATCTAGTGGACAATGGCTGAGGACACTAATAGACGACGCTCTGGCGCCTAAGACTAGGAAACGCTACAATAAGTGCTGGGCCACCTTCACAGAAATAACGTGCTCTAAGGGGGTGTAGGACATTGGGCAGGAAGAAGTGACTGCATTCATCGATTGGGCATTCCAGGAGGGAAAAAGCGTGTCATGGGCACAAGCACACCTGTGCGCAGTCGTTCATTACACAAGGCTAGTAACGGCAAGATCCCACAAGGTCTTTCCTCTGCAGAATGGCTTTGAAGGGCTGGGGTAGATTGCAGCCCAGAATGAAAGATAAGAGACAGCCCATCGATTTTCTGATCCTAAAACAGGCACTGGGCACCCTGGCAGAGATATGCAAGGGGAACCATGAGCTGAAGTTATTTAAGGCAGCATTTGCTTTGGCCTTCTTTGGGGCTTACAGGACCAGTGAATTAGTCGCCCCCGCAAAGGGAAAACTAGGGCAGCATGTATGCACAAAACGGATCTTCAGATGGAGGCGGGGCACATGGTAATCTATTTGCTCTGATCAACAACAGACCAAACCGGCAAAGGGAAGTACACCAGCATCGAGTGCATCAAAGACAAGTCATGCTGCCCAGTATGCTTAGTCCGGCACTACATGGGGCAGAGAAGGGATTCGAAGGGGCCCTTATTTACACATAGGGACGGGTCTTTCCTCCGCCGGTTTCAATTCATAGCGGTCATGCGGAGATCCCTGGAAAGGGCACGTTTCGCACCAAGGGAATTCAGATCACACTCATTCTGCATAGGGGTTGCAACCACAGCTGCGGGTCTGGGGTTTGGGTCCGGTCAAATTAAAGAGATGGGTATTGAGCGCCTTCAGAAGATGAATACGCCCCCTCGCTTACTTTGTTTTGGCTTTACCCCCTTCTCGGTCCGTCAGAGGGTCGCAAAAAAGTATGGATTGTGGGGCACTCGTACATAACCCGGCTGCAACGGTGGACTCAGAACAACAAGATTTCAGTGGGACATGGCTCAGGAGTATGGAGGCAACTTGGCTGGGCCAATCTGGGATGAAGTGGGACCAGCTGCTCCCCGTGGCATAGAGAGCACTCCAGCAAGGCGTTGGGCTCGATGCTGTAGTGGTGCACCTAGGGTAACGACCTAGCGGCCATTGGGAGGAGAGGCTTGCTGGATAAGATGGTCAACGGCTTGGCAGCACTAGTTAGGTTGACCCGCCCTGCAGACATCATATGGTCGGAAATTATAGCACGCAGGCCGTGGAGGGTGGCCATGACCAGTGGGCGGTGAAAAAATCCAGACGCAAACTGATCTTCAGGATCCGGTGACAACAGGTTCCAAGAGGGTGTCTGGTGTCGAGGGCGGTGTGCCAATTACGCCACCACCCCCCTCCCGAGATCCATGGTGTGTGATTTACTCGCCATTCAAGTGCATACACACTGACTGTGAGGTCTCCCAAATGGGTAGACCCTAGAAGAAGTTTTTTCACTTCTTCATGCACTTTTTTACAACGAATTCTCACTTTCACGTCCCTGGGTCAGGGTGGGCCTTAGAGTGCTCATACCGCCAGGGTTTATTACACCTTTTTGTCCTGATGAATGCCTGGTAAAGTTACACCGTTTCAAGGCAGAAACATGTTGACTGATTATTAAATTCGAGAAAAAAACAAACAATCTATTTGGTCTATTTCCCAACACATTTTTAACCGGCCCAAGTGATCAAGCAATAAAAAAAAATTTGAGACACTGAAGACAATTTTTATACCTTCACTCCCTAATAATTATTACTCACGTCACGCCTATTTCACAAAACCTGCTCTGCAGTAGTTCTGGCGTCGAAGCCCACTGAAGAGGCACTCGGCCTCTTCAGTGGGGCCCAATGATGAAGCATGTCACCAACCAGGGTGGTGAGTGAGGGCTTTCTTCATTAACCGAAAAGGGGTCTTATACTGCTCCAAATGTACGATAACTGTGTTCTTTTGGACACTCTTTTCTTGTTGATGCAAACTGAACATCACCATGGCAAAAAATATGCAGGGCAAATAGCTGGGGTTTCGTAAGGCACGGTCTGATCAGCCTAAGGTCCCTGGGATACCACTTGGAAGATGGTGTGCATTTGACTGGAGAAGGCATGGACATGTTCACAATTGGGGTTCTGGAACAACCAGGTTTCTCTTGAGCAAGGGTAGAGAAGGTGAAAAGGGGAGAGCTGCCACCGATCATGGAACCGCCAGCAGCGTGGCGGAAGAACCTGAAAAGAGATCCAAAAGGGAAAGTACCTTAGGTAGAAGAGCTGCTCACACAGTGCCCTTGGGATGCCTCATGGCAGGGACACTGAGGAGCAGACGAGGGGCCAGCAAGGGTCCAGGGGGCGGACGGCCACAAAATCGGTAGCAAGGGAAGCCTGAAACAGTGAACACTCTGGCCCTACACAGGGGGCACCTCGAACAAAGGCAGTGTTGACAAAAGAGACGAGCATGGAAAATGATGCAGGATATAAATTGACATGGATGTTTATGAATGACCAACCTATAAGTTGCGAAATGTTTGATCCATGTGTTTAATAAAGTGCGGCCTTTTATATACACCATATCTTGTTGTCACAGGAATGGTTTATGGAGAAGGGACGCATGCGGGTAAAGACTGAGAGGAGAGGGGTGAACTCGCCCACTGGGAGGGGGTTGAACTTGTAAAGCTAATTCTCCTCCTTCTTAGATTTCAACTGAATGACCATGTGGTCTGCTTTGTTCTAAAACGCAACCCTTGTCCGATTTCTCTTTTGCCTTAACAGATGCTCTAGACCAAGAATGTTCAACCTTGGTCCATGAGGCCTGGATCATTGCTAGATTTGCACAGTAACCACTGTGCAAGCGAATCTTCTTTTGGTGCATTGTATGGCAATTTATCCTATGCGGGTAGCCTAATAATTTGGCACTGCTCGAGCCCCCGTGGACTACTTTGCTCGCCCTGCTCTAGAGCCAGCAAGATGTTTCATTGGAAGTGGCAAAGTACGTAGTCCACTTGTTCATGTTTATTATTTGCTGAGCCGTTTTTCCAGTTACATTAATTCGGATTTTTATCCAGCAGATATGCATCGCATTGCTGCTTTTGAGTGCAAACACTGCCGCAAGTACCTAACATTGCATGAGCTGAGTGGATAGTTTGTAGAAAGGCCAGTCCTTGCCTTCAATTTCAGTGACAGTTCAAGTCACGTTTTCTTCTTAAGTTATAGTGGTGTCTTCCGCTTCCTTCCATTTTAAATGCATTGCGTGGTTAATTATTCAGTTTGCCCTGTATGCATTCTCTTTCTATTACGATTCAGTCTGTGAAATGTTACGCCTCTTTATTAATTATGTACTATTAACCATCCATGTAGCCAACACAATCTGAGTCGTCTCTTGGCCCTCACTCAACTCGTAAACTGTGCTATTGGTGTATTCCCTCCATAATAAACCGTTTCCTTTTCGTATCCTTAGTAGTTGACTAAAATACATTTTCTGATTTCTAGAATCGTTTTTTAGCTTGCATATAGCACACATAGTCTAAGGACTTCGAAATGCCTGCCTCAATCAGAAGTCTCGGAAATAATTGTGAGATGCACATGCCATAGTGTTGCATTAAATAGTAGAAGTGTTTTGGCTGTGCCATAAGTGGTCCTTTATTTACACATTGTATTTAGCTCAGCGGCGTCGAATTGTCGACTCTCTTCTTAACCTGTTTCTAGAGACGGACACTCAGAATGTACCAAGAGGCTGCTTGTAGCAGTCTTGTCTGGCATCGAAGTTAAATAAGTTGCCTGTCCTTTTAAAACTGTGTTCGGGCTTTGTTAGGAGTTGCTTTTTGGTGCTAAAAAGTAGAATTCTTGGCGTTCACTATTTACAAAGGAAAGCGAGCACGACACCTTAAAATGCACATGAAAAATGGAGCGGGTGTGGTACAGGTATGTTCACAATGAAGTTGCAGACTTCGTTCTCTTCTTGAAATGTTCAAGTCAAGGTCTTCGAAGAGAGTTTGTAATCTCACAGCTGTGAATTCGGTGTTCCCTCCCTGACAGGGGATAGGACTCGAGTCGTAACCACTAGCCCACCTAGCGCAGCGCCAGCTTGGAAAGTGTACATTTTGCTCAAGGAAAGAAATATCTGTTAGGAACCTGTTTTTCTCACCCGCTGTAGCGTATTACAGTTTTCTATATTTCTTTCCTGCAGCCAGTAAATGTAAGAGCAAGGCCGCACGAGCCACGAGCTGTCGTTTATTGCTACTGACCCACCCATCATACTCCTAGTGGCTACAATTCTGATTGGACGAGCCTGCAGGCCCATAGATATGTTTCTGATGCCTCTAATGTGACCATATCAGAGCTAGTTAATTGAACGGGCCATTCTGAACATTGGGCATGTGTTTTAATCGCCACTTTATTTTGGGTGCTTAAGTCCGAAAAGTGCAGACATAGGGTCAACCAGTGGGAACTGGTTTGACTGTCTTAGGCGTCTGGAAGCTTATGTGGGACTGTGTCCGCGTAAGAGGCCAAGGTGGAGGTTTCAAGCCCTGAAAATGGGAAATCCAGAGATTTATTTATTTGGATTTCATGCAAGTTGCTGCCAATCACCTACTAGCTAACTCAGGGTGCCTAGCGTACATGTAAGAGGGCAGCAGGAGGATTGATGAGGGAATGAATGAGGAGAGCGTGGTTGAATGTATAATATCTGAGGAAGAAGGCTTTCGAAAGTGGAGTGGCTGGCAAGAGGAGAGTTGGAAGGTTTCAGTGGCTGAGTGATACAAGCCATGGTCAGAACTGAAGTGACTTATTGATGATGAACCCTGAAACCATTGATAATATCCGTATATTGTGGACTGTAGGCTCGCCTCAGCCTACGACAAGGACTTTAGAACATGAAGGTATCTGTCAGTGTGTCAAAGATGGCCTGTCCATTGTTCACAGGCTCAGAGTTCTGATCCACATTGTAGGGAGGCCTGGTGTGGGGAAGACAAGCTGTTCAATCCATTTGAATTCTGTCGGATTAAGTTTCTCACTCCATCCCCTCGCTTCCATGATTACAATCTGATGTTCAGCTGTTCAGTCAATCAATCAGCGATTTGTAAAGCGCAGCTACTCACCTGTTAGGGTCTCAAGGTGCTGGGGGGAGGATGGGGGTGGTGCGGCTCTGTTTGGGTCATCTGGAGAGCCAGGTCTTGAGGTCCTCCTGAACTCCAGCAGTGTAGGGCTTTGCCGGCGGTGGAGGTCATTCCAGGTCTTTGTTGCGAGGCAGGAGCAGGATCTTCCCCCCTCTCTGGTCCTGTAGAAGCTTGGGGCAGTGGCCAGGGAGAGGTCAGCTGTTCGGAGGTTTCTCTAAGGGGTGTGGAATTAGAGACGGTTGTTGAAGTATTCTGGTCCGATATTGTAGAGGGCCTTGTATGCATGTGTGAACATCTTGACTGTTCTTCTTTAGAGGGGAAGCCATTGGAGATTGCTGAGGTGTTGGGTGATGTGGTTGTGTGCGGGGGATATCAAGGGTTAGTCTGGCTGCGGCGTTCTGGACGGTCTGGAGCTTGTGGAGGAGTTATTTTGTTGATTCCTGCATAGAAGACATTGCCATAGTCCAGTCTGCTGGTGATGAGGGCCTTCTTGACAGTCTTCATGGATTCAGAGGTGATCCATTTGAATGTTTTTCGAAGTATGCAAAGGGTGTTGAAGCAGGCCGAGGATATGGCGTTCATCTGCCGGTTCATAGTGAGTGATGAGTCCAGTCTAATGCCGAGGTTACGTGCATGGTCAGTTGAGGAGGGTGGGTTTCCAAGGGCGGAGGGGCCACCAGGTTATCCCAACCCGAGGTTGAGTTTCAGGCAGCCGTTCTTTATCCAGGTCTTGACGGCTGTCGTCCCTGGTGATGTTGGGTTCCTTTGTGAGGGAGAGGATGAGCTGGGTGTTATCGGCGTAGGAGACTATGTTGAACCCGTGGTTTCTGACGATGGTTGCGAGGGGGGCTATGTAGATGTTGAAGAGGGTGGGGCTGAGGGAGGATCCCTGGGGTACTCTGCATCTGGTCTCGGTCGGTTCTGAGAGGTAGGGCGCGAGTCTGACTCTGTGTTCTGCCTGTGAGGAATGAGCATATCCAGTCTAGGGCCTTTCCTCGGATGCTGGCGTCGTGGAGTCTGGTGGCTAGTGTATGGTGAGGGACTGTGTCGAAGGCTGCTGATAGGTCCAGGAGGATGAAGGCTGCCATTTGGCCTTGGTCGAGGAGGGTGCGGATGTTGTCAGTGGTGGCGAGAAGGGCGGTCTTGGTGCTTTGGTTGTTGCGGAATCCGGTTTGGTTAGCTTCATAGTCCCTTAATTGGAGCCCAGATTCTATGAGTTTCAGGATATCTATATAACAGTTGCATATTCCCCTTAGAGTGAATGTGAACCTCCGTTAATTGTTAATTTCGCTCTGTGATGTATTGGTTTTGACAATAATTACAACATTGAAAGCCAAATAAACATTCTTATGTTGCATAGTTATTTGTGCTTACAACTGTAAACCACTAACTGAATGTCAATATTGACAACATTGCTGTCTTCTTTTTTTTTTACTTGTGGATTTTTTTGTCTGCTACAGTTATTTGATGATCAGTGAGGTGAAATTACATTCTCTGTTAATATGCCGGTCAGTTGATAATCGCATTCAAGGACGGAGTCTAGATCATAATAATTAGCTAGGCCTACATTTTGGTGTACCGAGCTAACATTCTATAGGCTGTGACTGTGGTTAGAGAGGTTGCCATTCAGTTTAACAAGTAGCACAGCATTGCAGAGGTTACAGATGGGCTACTTTGGTCTTGCAGGATAAGCAGCAAACCCCTACGACATAAAACATAGTTCAAATCAGAGGGTGCTGTGCCTACTCCCCTTCACTAGAGTGACCTTCACACAAGCTACTATCTTTATCTGCAGATTCGCTCACACAACTCTCCCTTTCCCTAGAGCTTAGAAACAGTTTTCTTCTCCGTGCACGTAATCATTTGCTCTTTGCATGGGTTATGTAGAGCAGATGCTTAACTCCCCCGCCCCCCCCCCTCCCAACTTGAAGTCTCTCTCGGAAAGTGCCTGTGTCAGAATACCTGACCTTATAGCATCTCGTTTAGGTGAGGAGGATGGGGATGCAAGAGAGTGAGCAGTTTTGCAGAGAGCTCAATTGGTCCAGAGTTACAAAAATGCTTCATATTACACCAGATGTGTTTTTTATTATTTTTAAGTGCTGTAAATAACAGGTGTTACTAACATCGTATGTAATCCACAATGTATTCTATTTGCTGACTTTTGATGGCTGAGTCAGCCTCACTCAGGTTCAAACTTGTGATCTGTAGGTTGTTTCAGTGGTGATTCTTCACCTCAGAGACATTCTGACCACTGAATGTGAGTAAATGCACCTTCTAGCTGCCTCTTTTCTTCAACAAAAGAAATCATTCGAGAGGATGTGCGTGTTTCAGATCGGGCATGTAATGTGGAGAATGGATTGTTCAGTCATTTTATTTTAGTTCAGGATTGACAGCTCAGCTGTACGCAAGACATATTGTTAGCAATTTTTAAAATATACATAGAGTGGGCTTTGGTGGTGCCCAGAGGAGTGTACTTGCACCTTATGTTATTAGCGATTTGGTGGATCATTCTGCCTCCCACAGAGTGCTGACACTACAATGCATGGGGGATTATTTTACACGGAAATGTGCTCTCAGTCAACATGCAGGGTTTTGCTATAATGTGTGCATACATACAGAAAGCAGTTTTTGTTGTTTCTTTGTAACTATTGTTTACTGCCGTACTTTCTCATGGTTATGTCCGGATAGTACTGAAGTGCCAGCCTGACCTTTAGCTCACTTGCGAATTGCTTTTTGAACTACTTTTTCTGGACGACCTGACTCCAAATGTCCTTCATAGCTTCTGCTATATTTCCAAAAAAAACCCTACTTGTTAATACGATGGTTGTGGCTCTTCTTTTATTGGACTACTGCAGGCAGGGCTGTTCCCATGAGGCGCAGGGTCGAGACTGATTTGCATATGGCTAGGTCCAGACAGGTATTTACAACAAGGGGTGGTGATGGACAGAGTCTCTGAATTAAGCAGAATACTCTCACCCAGTCAAGAGATCAGGGCTAGATCCAACACCGTTTTGTAGCTCATTGCACCATCCCAGTTTCAGAACCTGGCTGTATGCAAATTAGTCTGTCCCTGGCCCAGTGCATCATGGGAACAGGGCAGACCAGACTACAAAAGCCAATTCTTACACTGGGAAGGAAACAAGCTTCCGGGGACCGGTTTCTGGCATTTCAGCCGTCTTCGGCCCGGCTTGCTTGAATCCTGATGGTGCAATGAGCAAGGGACTCACATCTGAGTATACCCTTCCACGCTTAGGGTGGACAAAAATATTTACAACAAGGGGTGGTGATGGACAGAGTCTCTGAATTAAGCAGAATACTCTCACCCAGTCAAGAGATCAGGGCTAGATCCAACACCGTTTTTTAGCTCATTGCACCATCCCAGTTTCAGAACCTGGCTGTATGCAAATTAGTCTGTCCCTGGCCCAGTGCATCATGGGAACAGGGCAGACCAGACTACAAAAGCCAATTCTTAAACTGGGAAGGAAACAAGCTTCCGGGGACCGGTTTCTGGCATTTCAGCCGTCTTCGGCCCGGCTTGCTTGAATCCTGATGGTGCAATGAGCAAGGAACTCACATCTGAGTATACCCTTCCACGCTTAGGGTGGACAAAAATATTTACAACAAGGGGTGGTGATGGACAGAGTCTCTGAATTAAGCAGAATACTCTCACCCAGTCAAGAGATCAGGGCTAGATCCAACACCGTTTTTTAGCTCATTGCACCATCCCAGTTTCAGAACCTGGCTGTATGCAAATTAGTCTGTCCCTGGCCCAGTGCATCATGGGAACAGGGCAGACCAGACTACAAAAGCCAATTCTTACACTGGGAAGGAAACAAGCTTCCGGGGACCGGTTTCTGGCATTTCAGCCGTCTTCGGCCCGGCTTGCTTGAATCCTGATGGTGCAATGAACAAGGGACTCACATCTGAGTATACCCTTCCACGCTTAGGGTGGACAAAAATATTTACAACAAGGGGTGGTGATGGACAGAGTCTCTGAATTAAGCAGAATACTCACCCAGTCAAGAGATCAGGGCTAGATCCAACACCGTTTTTTAGCTCATTGCACCATCCCAGTTTCAGAACCTGGCTGTATGCAAATTAGTCTGTCCCTGGCCCAGTGCATCATGGGAACAGGGCAGACCAGACTGCAAAAGCCAATTCTTACACTGGGAAGGAAACAAGCTTCCGGGGACCGGTTTCTGGCATTTCAGCCGTCTTCGGCCCGGCTTGCTTGAATCCTGATGGTGCAATGAGCAAGGGACTCACATCTGAGTATACCCTTCCACGCTTAGGGTGGACAAAAATATTTACAACAAGGGGTGGTGATGGACAGAGTCTCTGAATTAAGCAGAATACTCTCACCCAGTCAAGAGATCAGGGCTAGATCCAACACCGTTTTTTAACTCATTGCACCATCCCAGTTTCAGAACCTGGCTGTATGCAAATTAGTCTGTCCCTGGCCCAGTGCATCATGGGAACAGGGCAGACCAGACTACAAAAGCCAATTCTTACACTGGGAAGGAAACAAGCTTCCGGGGACCGGTTTCTGGCATTTCAGCCGTCTTCGGCCCGGCTTGCTTGAATCCTGATGGTGCAATGAGCAAGGGACTCACATCTGAGTATACCCTTCCACGCTTAGGGTGGACAAAAATATTTACAACAAGGGGTGGTGATGGACAGAGTCTCTGAATTAAGCAGAATACTCTCACCCAGTCAAGAGATCAGGGCTAGATCCAACACCGTTTTTTAGCTCATTGCACCATCCCAGTTTCAGAACCTGGCTGTATGCAAATTAGTCTGTCCCTGGCCCAGTGCATCATGGGAACAGGGCAGACCAGACTAAAAAAGCCAATTCTTACACTGGGAAGGAAACAAGCTTCCGGGGACCGGTTTCTGGCATTTCAGCCGTCTTCGGCCCGGCTTTCTTGAATCCTGATGGTGCAATGAGCAAGGGACTCACATTTGAGTAAACCCTTCCACGCTTAGGGTGGACAAAAATATTTACAACAAGGGGTGGTGATGGACAGAGTCTCTGAATTAAGCAGAATACTCTCACCCAGTCAAGAGATCAGGGCTAGATCCAACAACGTTTTTTAGCTCATTGCACCATCCCAGTTTCAGAACCTGGCTGTAGGCAAATTAGTCTGTCCCTGGCCCAGTGCATCATGGGAACAGGGCAGACCAGACTACAAAAGCCAATTCTTACACTGGGAAGGAAACAAGCTTCCGGGGACCGGTTTCTGGCATTTCAGCCGTCTTCGGCCCGGCTTGCTTGAATCCTGATGGTGCAATGAGCAAGGGACTCGCATCTGAGTATACCCTTCCACGCTTAGGGTGGACAAAAATATTTACAACAAGGGGTGGTGATGGACAGAGTCTCTGAATTAAGCAGAATACTCTCACCCAGTCAAGAGATCAGGGCTAGATCCAACACCGTTTTTTAGCTCATTGCACCATCCCAGTTTCAGAACCTGGCTGTATGCAAATTAGTCTGTCCCTGGCCCAGTGCATCATGGGAACAGGGCAGACCAGACTACAAAAGCCAATTCTTACACTGGGAAGGAAACAAGCTTCCGGGGACCGGTTTCTGGCATTTCAGCCGTCTTCGGCCCGGCTTGCTTGAATCCTAATGGTGCAATGAGCAAGGGACTCACATCTGAGTATACCCTTCCACGCTTAGGGTGGACAAAAATATTTACAACAAGGGGTGGTGATGGACAGAGTCTCTGAATTAAGCAGAATACTCTCACCCAGTCAAGAGATCAGGGCTAGATCCAACACCGTTTTTTAGCTCATTGCACCATCCCAGTTTCAGAACCTGGCTGTATGCAAATTAGTCTGTCCCTGGCCCAGTGCATCATGGGAACAGGGCAGACCAGACTACAAAAGCCAATTCTTACACTGGGAAGGAAACAAGCTTCCGGGGACCGGTTTCTGGCATTTCAGCCGTCTTCGGCCCGGCTTGCTTGAATCCTGATGGTGCAATGAGCAAGGGACTCACATCTGAGTATATGCCAGAAACCGGTCCCCGGTAGCTTGTATCCTTTCTGGTGAAGAATTGGCTTGGTAGTTTGGTCTGCCCTGTTCCCATGATGCACTGGGCCAGGGACAGACTAATTTGCATATAGCCAGGTTCTGAGCTGGGATGGGGCAGTGAGCTAAATAACGGTGATGGATCAAGCCCTGATCTTTGGACTGGGTAAGAGTGGTCTGCTTAATTCAGACACTCTGTTCATCACCACCCCCTTTTTCTGAATCGTTTTTGGCCACTATAGGTGTGGCAGGGTATACTCAGACATGAGTCCCTTGCTCACTGCTCCATCAGGATTCAAGCAAGCCGGGCCGACGAGGCTGAAATGCCAGAAACCGGTCCCCGGTAGCTTGTATCCTTTCTGGTGAAGAATTGGCTTGGTAGTTTGGTCTGCCCTGTTCCCATGATGCACTGGGCCAGGGACAGACTAATTTGCATATAGCCAGGTTCTGAGCTGGGATGGGGCAGTGAGCTAAATAACGGTGATGGATCAAGCCCTGATCTTTGGACTGGGTAAGAGTGGTCTGCTTAATTCAGACACTCTGTTCATCACCACCCCCTTTTTCTGAATCGTTTTTGGCCACTATAGGTGTGGCAGGGTATACTCAGACATGAGTCCCTTGCTCACTGCTCCATCAGGATTCAAGCAAGCCGGGCCGACGAGGCTGAAATGCCAGAAACCGGTCCCCGGTAGCTTGTATCCTTTCTGGTGAAGAATTGGCTTGGTAGTTTGGTCTGCCCTGTTCCCATGATGCACTGGGCCAGGGACAGACTAATTTGCATATAGCCAGGTTCTGAGCTGGGATGGGGCAGTGAGCTAAATAACGGTGATGGATCAAGCCCTGATCTTTGGACTGGGTAAGAGTGGTCTGCTTAATTCAGACACTCTGTTCATCACCACCCCCTTTTTCTGAATCGTAGGTCCAGACAAGGTGGCCTGTTGGGTGAAAAACGATGGATTGGAATGCGGCCTGAGCAATTGCCAGTTGCTGAGATTAAGTCAAGCATTCCATCCATCACATTGTTGTTTTGGCATTTGACACCGTAAGTGCGCCAGGTATGCCCATACGTGGGTCCTAGGCTCACTGTGCCACGTGCCCCAAGCTATACCCTGCTCAAGAGCCTGTAACAACGGCGAAACCAGTCTTTAGTTGCCTTTGTTCCAGTTCAGGGAGTGCCTGGCCTGGCAGTTCGGGTTGGCCAGGCCCGAGGAGGAACAGGGTTGAGACTGATTTGCATATGGCTGGGTCCCAACTGGTGTGGCATGGTGGGTGAAAACAATGGTTTGCGATGCGGCCCGATCGATTACCAGTGGCAGTCCATCCATCACCTAGTTGTTTTTGCATAGGTAGGTAGGTAGGTGTCATGCTAGACTGTGCTGTTGATTTTGCCTGTTTTGCCATCTTTGATTCTTTGTTGGAAGACGTCGGTAAGAGATTTATAAATTGCACATGAAGTTAATAATAATGTAGCATCAAACTAAGCAGGAATTGACACTATGGATATAATAGAAAAATGCTGAATTGTAACCCAGGGTGACGTGTTTAGGTTTGCAGTGCGAGGCCAGTGTGGTCCCGGAAGACTGTTATAGGGAGGTATCTTTAACAGTGATGTATGTTCTTCACAAGATATTATCATGAATAATAGGGTGGGCTAGTCCAGCGATATTTTCATTTTAAAACACTGGCTTTTGTCTACACGCCATCATTCAGTCAAATCTCTTCCATGGAACCCAGTATTTGTCAGACCGCAGCTTGAGGTGACTTTCCAAATATGCGGCTCTTTAAACGTACCCGTTCTGTCTGGCACCTGCACCCTTCATTTTGAGAGGGAGGACTGGCACTTCTCAGCAGAGCTGCTATACTTTTAATTGGAGAGTGCTGGCACTTCGCCCAAGCAAGTCGGCTCTCTGGTATAGGGTACCTGTGCTAGTATTTTTCTATTTCAAGCACAGCATGTATCAAAGGATGACTGGGCGAGGCGATTGATTTTGAGTAAGATGAGTGTTTCCTCTAAGGAAGGTGAGCGTTTGTAAGGCATTGTGACCTGAAACGCAGCAACAAGGGTGCTGCAAAAGCCTGTAACAGAGTGTGCACACCCCTCTTTCGGTGACACAAAGAGGCACATGTACACGTGCACAGTGCACGATTATCCGTCTGCTCCAGTTCGAATCAAGGCCTGTAGGAATAAAACAGAAAGCCTCCAGTCCACTATAGCAAACGAGTGGCCGTTTCCAAAAGTAGAGCTCCACCTCGCAGACTCCATTCACCCGACAGTAATAGAATATGCAACGTCAACTGCAGATTTATTTTTCCAGGTATTTTAATAGCTCTTTTGACAATAAATAATAGAGCTGTTTAGTAGGACTTTAGAAAATAATGTTGAACTGCAGACACTTGCAATAACACGTATTCACATAATGTGTGCTCTTTCCACCCTTAATTGGAGTTTGTGTATAATTCATTGGCTTTTGAGGTGGTTACAATTCATTAAGAACTGTATTCGAATCATGTGATATATCAAGTAGAAAGCCCGAAGAGCCTTTTTTATATTTAATTTTCATTGCTGGGGCAATATTTTCATTTTAGCAGCGTGAAGTGATAATATCGTTCTAATTGGTATTCCTAGATGAAAATAATTGCAGAAAATGAAATGTGATTGTGCTGTGAATTCTGATCTCCGTTTCATTAAACTTTCAGCGAGTGCGACAGCAACCTATCGCTCATTTTATGTTTTCTTGATAATGTTTGACCGAATCACATTTTATTCATCATAGACTGGAATTCCCAAAAGCCCTTCTTGGTAACCAAGTGATGTAAAATTGTTATCCCAAATTATACAATCCTGGGAGAGAAACGCAGCCTCTGACTAATTACCTTGTACCCTGATTGTTATTACTCTTTTCTCATTACTGTTCCTTTGTTTTATGGCTGATACTGGTTCATATGTAAGTGTGAAAGGAGGAAGCACAGAAGCAGTTAGTAATGAGGGCGGGGGGGGGGGGGGGGGGCGATCATCACAGTACCTTGAGCCTAGCAGGATGGTTTGAGAAGTGCATAGAATTGATGACTTCTTTATCTGAATGAGTAATGATTATTACGAGAAGGATCATCAACTGAGTGTAGGGAACTTGAGAGGACGTGAGCGTTTTCAGACCCTAATTCTGTGACTTGGCTGGCCAGGGAAGAAAGGAGAGGAGGGGGGGGGGGGGGGGGAACGCTGACCTTGGCAGGAAAATGCGGGCTGTTGGGCCTTAAATTTTAGGACATTATGAGGTCGGGAAAGGATGGCTCACAGCTTGGTGGAAGCACAACCTTGATTACGGATGGAGATAAACCAGAATCTTGCGCATAACTTGGCTTCGTCCTTCCTGCAGATGGAAATCTCAAGCAAGAGTGTTCAGTATATCTTTATAAAAAAACAAACACTAAACGTTATTTCTGGAGCAGCATGATGCATTGCATAAAGCGAGTCAGTGCCTCTTGAATGATAGCAGGCACTATATACATACAGTTACAATGCAATATATAACCATCCTGTCCCACTCTACCAATATTTCTATAACACTGCAGTTGGACAGAAAATTGTGTTTCAAACAGGTTTTATAATAATTCCCTTATCCAGGTTGACACTCTTGCAGTTGCATAAGACAACCCTGATATGGGTCATATCTGTCACCCAGTACTGTACCTGGCCACAGCATTTAGCCACTCATCACCAATTGAACCAGCATGGAATAAGTGAAGAGATCTGCCACATGCCGCTGGCCAACAGAGGGTTTTAATTCAGTCCACCACTGCAGGGCCTGGCAATCTAATATACGATGACAGATACCTAACATTTCACAATGACAGTCAGATATTGGGTGATATTAACTAAGTCTACCTCAGCAAATATCTCTAGCAGTTCTCCCTCCAACCTATGCCTTCTCAAGACCATAAACTTTGAACAAAATATTTTAGAATGGACAACCCTTGAAATAATCAGCTAACTGGACCATGTTCTTAAGAAATAATTTAAAGGGACCTGGAGAGCTGCTCAAAGTTGACACCTTACTGAAAACCATAAATTGCACATTTCTCTCAAGCATTCTCATTCATTACACTGCTAAGCGCTGCGTCCTATAACACTAGATATCAGGCACGACATAGGAACAAATCACATAGGATCTAAACAAAGACAACACACTTCCACATGCATACCCCACAAAGTTTAGTGTCTTACCCATGCGAACATTGCATTTTCATCATAAGTTATGATCAGTGGGTTTCAACTATGTCATTTTCTCAACTTGTTACTGCAAACCTGAAAGATGCTCTAAAATGTTCCAACGTGTGGATCAAAAAAGGAAGTGAGTCTGCGAGATGGCATTCCAAGCCTATCCTAGAGATTGAGCATTGGTTGTCTGAGTTGGCAAGGTTGGAAACAGCTGAACCAATATCCTTTAATATGCAAGTCAAGAAAAGCATATTTATGAATACCTATGGCAAATACTTCGATCTGTCTGAATAACTTTCACGTTAATGTTTCTATGTCTGATCCATTAATGCAACTTTGTGATGTTGCTTTGCACTTTCTATTCATTTCTTAACTGGCACTATTTAATAATTATATTCTATAATGTCGGATATGTCTCTTACGTCTCCACTCTCTGAAAATAAAGTTTAGAAATAATGTAAAGGTTGACGGTGAGCAGGGAAATAGTTGCGCAAAAGGCACAGAGATGTGTCTTGCCATTTGCAATTTTGCGTCATTTGGTATTATGACTCCTCTACTACTAAGTGCTCTTGAACTTCAAGTAAGAGTCAGACACCGATCAGTTGATGACATTGTATTGTATTTTAATTGCATTTATACAGCGCCTGATGAGGCGTCGAAGCGGGCGAGTAGCACGCTACTCTGGGACCAATTAAGGATTAGTTTTGAATTATCATTCCGAATCTAAATAACTGATTAACCTATCCACCACTTTAATATTTCACTGGTTCTGTACAAAGTAGGCTAGCCACTAGACCTCTTCCCTTTTTACATTGCCCGGTTCATAGAATGTCACCTCATGCACCCGAATAGAATATTCATGAGATGTGTGGTATGATTTATGGCAACCTAAACTAATTGAGCAATCAGAAAATGGAACTCTATATGTTAAGTCACGCAGAGGCCACGCTACTCTGTGTATGAGATGTCACATTTCCATCCCCACAGTAAGTAGTCCTTATTCTTCACGCGGGCGCACCCATACTGGCATGAAATCATCAGTACATTAAAATACCACGGTTCCACAGTTTCCCCAGAGGCTCAGCAAGGGCTTTAATGACAGTTGTGTGTCCTCCTGTTTTCTGTTCGCCAGCGAAAGCGCTCTATTTCTCGACCTCGTTTGTCCGTCCTCAATCTTGCCATCCCACTTGACGTGTCACGTGACTTAATATCCTGCTGCCGCCCTCATATCCGTATTAAAAAAGGAAGTTAAGACTTTTAAGGGAAACTTTTATATTTAGTTACAGCAGTGTCATTTTGTGCAATACTTAACGCACAGATCAGCTGTGAATTTATTTGAAATGCAGTGTCATTTCATAATACACGAACACATATTATTACTTATAAAAAAAAAAAGCTGTTAATTAAAAAGACACACAAAAGATTAGCCCCACACATACGGTAGGGCCCCTGAACATAAACCCTCAAAAGAACAGAAAAGTGGGGAGCCAGGTTCATCTAACCACACAAGAAGTTTATGTTCTACCACGGGGTACTCATAACTGGTACTCGTAACTCAAGAGAGCTTCTTTGATAGACTGTAAAACCTCAAGACCGGTATAGAGCCTATACCACGGGCACTATCTATGCTAACGTCGACAATTTCATGGTTTGAGGTTTAAGATTATGTGATGCTCGTCGTTATATCAACATCAATTCAGGCTTCACGGGCTGTTACCTTAAAGGTCATGGACCATTTATTTTGTTGAAAAATCATATTATATATATATATATATATATATATATATATATATATATATATATATATATATATACATATATATATACATATATATATATATATATAACCTACTGGCGGTCGCCAGTAGGTATATATAGTTAGGATTTTTTCTCTATGGGATTTTTGAAAATTCTATGTCTAATAACTTTGGCGTTTGTGGACGGAATTGGCTGAAATTTTCAGGAAAATGGCACATTTTGTTTCTGAGCAGCCCTTGAAAATTTGGG
Source organism: Lissotriton helveticus (assembly GCF_964261635.1). Lineage (NCBI taxonomy): Eukaryota > Metazoa > Chordata > Amphibia > Caudata > Salamandridae > Lissotriton > Lissotriton helveticus. The sequence goes on from NC_136063.1 coordinate 958,879,269, forward strand.
GGGGGTTCGTCAAGGGGGGGCCGAGAAAAAAGGGGGGTCCCAAAACGTGTTTTTAACATTGAGTTTTCCATAGGGCGGTTGGCCTCACTTTTAGCCCGAACGGCTGAATGGATTTGCACGAAACTTGGCAAAATTGTAGGGACTGGTAGCCCGATGTGCCTTTTGTAGGTCTCAATATATGTGCTACAGTGGATTTTGAGAAATTAACGTTTAAAAAAAGATATATATCTGTAACAGCGGACCGGGCAGCGCTCCAGTACGCGTACTTTTCGCGCAACGGAGCTTTGTGAAGCGAAGCTGATTGGTTCTCCGGCGTCTGTAAACATTCCAAACAGTCCGTAGCGGCCGCCATCTTGTCTCTCGGTAGGATCGAGAGACAAGAGGAGGCCAAAGCGAAGGGGCAAATGACCATAAGGGGGCATAGTAGATCCTCGCTGACCCCCTAGGTTTGATGTGGAGGTTTTAAAAGGGCCCCGCGGGGCAAAAAATAATAATAATAATCGAACGGCTGAATGGATTTGCACGAAACTTGGCAAAATATTAGGGACTGGTAGCCCGATGTGCCTTTGCTAGGTCTCAATATATGTGCTCCAGTGGATTTTGAGAAATTAACGTTAAAAAAAAGATATATATCTGTAACAGCGCTCCGCTTCGCGTACTTTTCGCGTTACGGAGCTTTGCGAAGCTGATTGGTTCTCCGGCGTCTGTCAACATTCCAAACAGTCCGTAGCGGCCGCCATCTTGTCTCTCGGTAGGATTGAGAGACAAGAGGAGGCCAAAGCGAAGGGGGAAATGACCATAAGGGGGCATAGTAGATCCTTCCTGACCTCTTAGGTTTGATGTACCATTTTGCCAAGTTTGGTGTAATTCCGTTCAGCCATTCAGGCTGTAGACGTATGTAAATGTCCTATGGAAAATTGCATGGGGAAAACACATTTGAAAGTGTTGAAATTTAGAACCAATTAAAATGTTACTTTGGTTTTGTATTTGTGTGTGATGAAAGTTAATTGGTTATGTATATATGTCAAATGAGAGGAAACCACAGCCATTTTGTGATACTACTGTCTGAGGTACATTTGTGAGGAATTTTTGGTGGTGAATTTCTGGTGTTTGATTTACACAGTACTAACACTTCTCCTACTTTTAAAAAGGTGAGTTGTTAATTTGTAAGGGGAACTATGTTGTACACTTGAAGATAATTTGAAAAATGTTTTCTGTTATTTATTTGCAGTCCTTCTGTTATACTAAATACTTGATAAAGTTAGTTTTATATTATGTATTACTAAAAACGATAAATGAAAGTGATTATTTTTTTCTGCAATTTACAGCAAGCAATTTCAAAATAAAATGGCTCACAATGAAGAGACCGTGGCAATTTCTTTTGAATTGTCCACTACATTGATTGAAATTGAGAGCACCAATAATGAAATATCGTCACATGGAGGAGATGACTTGTATGATTCCATTAGATTGATTGAAATGGACAGCACCAATAATGAAATATTGTCACAAGGAGGAGATGACTTGAATGATTCCACTACATTGATTGAAATTGACAGCACCAATAATGAAATATTGTCACAAGGAGGAGATGACTTGTATGATTCCATTAGATTGATTGAAATGGACAGCACCAATAATGAAATATTGTCACAAGGAGGAGATGACTTGAATGATTCCACTACATTGATTGAAATTGAGAGCACCAATAATGAAATATTGTCACGAGGAGATGACTTGAATGATTCCACTACATTGATTGAAATTGACAGCACCAATAATGAAATATTGTCACAAGGAGGAGATGACTTGAATGATTTTTTTGATCAATCTGTTGATGGCGAATTTATCGAATGTTTGGAGACCATAGAGTTACAAGAATCATCATTGCAGACTTTTCATGAGGAAATTGCTGATGAGGACATGTTACTAGTTCTTTCAAATTTAGAAAATTCTGAAGAATAAATTTATATTTAGAAATCAAAAATTGTTTGAGACGTTATTCATTTTTATTTTTAATTTATGAGGTTGTAGCGAAGTGATTGTAGTATAAAATGAGACTTATAGTATAGAGTGCAACATTTTTATGTTACATGGTAAGTTTACTCATATTTACTTCCCTTCTGCCACTATATTATCTCCAATGTGTATTTGACATCTCTTCTTCATCTCCGGCCTCCTTTCTCTCACTGTGTGTCTCCGATGCATCTTATCGCTGCTATTTTGTGTAATTACAGAAGAGAGTAAAATAAAATAGTTCGGAACGTGAAAAGGGGGCAAAGTAGAGTACTCCTCACCCCCTAGTCCTTTTTAGGCGGTCCCAAAAGGATCAGTTTCTGCTTTCCTGAGAGATTATGGTATGAGTTCCATATACCACAATAATTTGCATTACAACATGCAAGATATCTAGCTCCTATTACCAACTTTTGGAGATATTCGCGCTAAGCGCGAATATCTCCAAAAAGTAACAACTGCCCTGAGCAGTTCTTAGCCATGTTATCCAATGGGAGGTGGATAACATGGCTAAGAGCATTAGCTCGGTAATGCATGAATATCGCTGAGTTTTTAGCGATATTCATGCATTGCGGCCGTTTATTATCGCATTTGCGATAAACCTTGATAATAGCAAGGTTTATCTTCGATAATTTCTGACGATGCTTAGCGGTAAAAAATTGGTTGGTAAGCATCGTTAGCGATAAATATCGCTTAACTTTGGTAATATGCACCAACGTCTGTTAACGTTCGATTCGAAGGAAATGAGGAAGTGTTGAAAAACATTGTCTGCGCCATCTTGCCTTTTTTGAAATGCCACACTTTTGTCGTGCACGGCAGCCATTTTAGATGCCTTGACCAGACCCACTCTCTGCACGCTGTCGATTCGTAGCATGGCTCCTCACCCTCGCAAGCATCTTCCCCAGGCACTGGTCACCCCCGCTCTCTGTCTTATGCATCGGCAATAAACCTCCCCCCATCTGCGCTGCTCTTCCCTGAAAATCACACTCTGTGCCCGCCCGACACCTCCCTTTCGCCCTATTCACTACCGCACCCTCTGACACTCCTCTTCCTCTGTGTCCGATTGTCCAGGCTATCACCTAGCCCTGCAGATGTAGTTTATGGCCCCAGCTGTAAAGAATCACCCCTCTTCAAAGGAGTTATAGTAGATCAAGGCCCACACCCGATGAGATCCGTCACACCACACGTGTTCCTACTATCTGAAAACCATCCTGTATTGTGATTGGGGAGGGGACCGAGCCTGAAGCGGAAGATTCCAGGAATGACTCTTTGTACATCAAAGTTTTTACAATTATGTGTCACATTAAAAATATATAGCACTCCAACAAAGTAGTAGGAATATAAAACTTTAATAACATATAAATATATACAACAAAACAAAAACAGTAAAAACATTTAAACAACGAAGAGACCGTGGCAATTTCTTTTGAATTCCTGATGAGGACATGTTACTAGTTCTTTCAAATTATGAAAATTCAGAAGATGTTGCCTGGGGGTGGGTCGTCAGTAGCAGTCTGTTGTGCGAATAGTTCCAAGGCAGCAGAACGCGCTGAAATCTAGATGGCACGAAAGTGATGTCTAGTAAGTTGCCGCCCAGCAAATAACGGCGTGGGGCGCCGCGGGGGTGAGTGAGTCCAGTAGGCACCACAGCTATTCTTACCGGCATTGCAGAATTACTGCTGGGGACAATGCCTGTGCTGTAGCAGGGTCACAGCAGAAACAAAAAGGATTCTGTTGAAGATGTTGTTGGTTTTCAATTTGAAAACAGTTCTGGTGTCAACTGCTATGCTAATGTAGTGGTTAATGTTTTGTTTTCTCTAGAAAATGTAAAAGAGGGGGAGGCAGTCCAAAGTTCCGTTAAAAGGGCAAAGGAAAGGATCGGTGGTTTGAACTATCAGTCAAAAAGGGGAGAGGGTGCAACAATTTTTCCTACCGGGTCACACTGTGCTTTCACCGGAACTGAGGTCTGCAGGATTCTAGTAATTCAAAGTGAGGCTGGCGCCAGCATGGGAGCGCCGACGTCCTGCGGATACAGTTTCGTCACTCCACGGGCGATCATGGCAGTCATTCCCCATCGGGGGTCGGAGACTCCCGCGGCTCCTCTAGAATCTTCAAGGTCGTGGAGGACTACGGTGGTGGAGTCAACCAGTGACCGGGCCATTTCTTTATGCTGGGCCCGCTCTTGCCAGGTCGACCGCCATTTTGAGAGTTCGGTAGCTACTGGCGATCGCGGGGTCAAATGAGCGGACGGGCTCCACCCTGCCGGGCGAGACGTTGCAGCATGGCCACAGTGGAAGAACCCTTTTCCGGGCGCCTGGAGCGCTGAGGGTGCAGCTGGGAAGCCTCCACCTGGGGAGGCGGGAGAGGCCTGTTCGCACCGTCTCCCTCCCAGTGCACCCCACGGCGTCTCGCTTGAGATTTGTTATGGCCGGACCAGGCGATGAGGACGAGGGGGGGGGGGTCGGAGGCATGTGCAAGACATCCCCCCCCAGTGTTGTCGCAGCCATTATTCATGAAAGAAGAAGTGTCCCGTCCGTCTTCGGGCCGGGCTTCCGGTAGATGTCGGCCGGACGCCCCTGGCTCTGGCCCCATGAACGGGTTTCTTGGTTTATCGGCTGCAGCCGGATCCCGTCGGCCTCGGCCCCCCGACCGTTGGTGGCCGGACCGGAAGAGCATGTGGCGGGACTACCTGCAACTCTCAAGGGCCACCGCGGCCGGACTGGGAGAGAGAGGGGAGGGTCGAGGAGACATTCCCCCCCCCTGCAACTGTTCAGCGTTGTAAAGGCAATCCCCTGGCCGGGTCCCGCTGGCCTCGGCCTCTCCTCCGGCTACACCCTACGTTAGGATCTCCTGGCCGAGGCGTGGCAGCAGGACCCGCCTTATATGGGCTGCTCCCGGCTGGGCGTAGCCGCAACCCTGCCCCACCTTGGAAGTTTCCAGAGTGGGGGCGGATGTTCTACTGACTTGCATTTTCCCTAGTCTATCGATTTTTTTGGCGTGGCAGGCGGTGGGACAGCGAGGGGTGATTTGGTTTCTCTTACTGTTTTTCTGGTCTCTCACCACTGGCATATTTTAACGTTTTCTTGTTTCTAGGACATTAATAGGTTTTATCATTACGTTATGTTATCGTTTCTTTGTTCGTTGTTTAATAAAAGTTCATGTTCATCAGTGGCCTACTGATTTTCGTTTTCCTATTCTTTTCTTTCCAGGTTGTTTCATGCTAAAGTTTCTGTTAACAGGATACAGTGATCACTTCGTTATTATTGCATATGTCCTTTTCACTAGGGGTGCTCTCTGGTCGGGCCAGATGACGTATCTCTAGTAAATGGTCCGGGTGAAACAGGTGCATCAATCAGTGGGGAGTAGATAGGCATGACAGATTACAACGGGGGAGAAAGGTCCGCATTACGTACCCTTTCACTATTTGCAAAGATTTTCCTACGTATATTTGCAAACAGGGAATACCTCCAAAAAGAACCAATTCCCAAACAGTCAATGTTTGGGGAAACAATCAATCAATGAGGAACGAAATAGGCACGACGTGTTAAAGGTTTGCGTTACCTACCCTTCACTATCTGCAAAGGGAGAGAGAATATTCCTATTCTTCCTCGTTTGCAGGCAGAGAAGATTCTTAAGAGAATCAACTTCGAACAATTCAATGCTCGATTCAAACAATCAACAAGGGGTACTGTGAACACAAATGAACGCCGCTTATGTACATACACATTGGTATTATCAACAGGTTGTTCCTAATGTTTCTATTTTAGGGAGGTCAAAAAGAGATCCCATTAGTGGCCTACTGATTTTGCTCGATTCCTTTTGTTTTTTTACACGATTTTTCGCTATCTGCAAAGACTAAACAGAGTATTGCGACTCTGTGCTTGTTTGTAAATAGAGAATGAACCAAAGAGAACAATCAATCAAATGGAGAGAGAAGCAGGCACGACGGATTACAACGGGGGCAACGGGGGCAAAGGCCTGCGTTAACTACCCTTCACTATCTGCAAAGAGAGAGTAGAAATGAGGGGTGGGGGGCAGCATTCAAAGCAGATCAGTGTGCATAAACACGAAAATGTTTTTACTTACCACGTACTTGACATTCGACAGCTTATGATATTTGCTATTAAAAAACCATTGAAATTCACTGAAAAAACCATAGGTTATAGACCATATATAGTTAGGAATTAGCATTTAAAAAACCTTATTTTACTCACACAAAACCATTGAAATTCCATATATAGTTAGTTGCACTAACTATATATCGCGCACCCGCAATCCACTGCTGATCATGTCACATATTACATCATTCATGACATGGTCAGTGACATCACTGATGACATCACAAATGACATCACTGATGACTGATTAAATGCTAATTCCTAACTATATATGGTCTATAACCTATGGTTTTTTCAGTGAATATATATATATATATATATATATATATATATATATATATATATATATATTGTCTGATTTCCTAATTGGGACGTCCAATTCAGAATATATTATATTCCCCACAAGGCCTTGCCTTTGCCTGCCTTTATCCTTTCGTGTGCTCCTTACTGCAGCAAGCAGGGCTGTGCAAGCCAGCGAATTCATAGTGAATGGTGAGGCCTGGCTCGGTTCCGAAGGCCAAGACAAGCCTTCAAAGAAAATGTTATATCAATTATGCAATAAATCACAAGAATTAAATAACATGAGTGGGGCTAAATGTATATTATATCTTTTAAAAATATGGCAAACTCTTTGAAACGAAAAAAAGAAATGCTTGTTTTAGAATATGCATATATTTTAATTGAAACCCTATGTTATTAAAGAAATAATTTTTATATTGCTGTCTGGACTTTGCATGCTGAGAAAACAAATCCCATACGTGCAATGCTTTCCCCTCCCAATGCACATAATGCTTTATTTGAAACACGTTCTCTATGGTAAACACAATGCTGTGTTGTTAGCTCCTAATTATTGTAGAAACTGGAAGCTGTGTACTCTTAAAAAAAATTACGCCTCACAGAGGTTTATCGAGAAATCTTTTTAGTTTTAACTTCAAGGCCTATTTAACAACTTTGCAAGTATTGTGGAAGGTTGTTGGGGGATGAGGTGAGGAGCAGGAGAAGAATTGTGTCTGGAGGACTTCTGGTCTCTCCTTGGACGCCACACCCTGAAGAAAAAAAGCTGTGCAGGCTTCCACCTCTCTCTGCTGATCCCAGAGTGACTTTATTCAGTGCTTACCAGACTAGTTATAAGCTGAAGCGATTATACCACTTTGGCCTTAGCATAAGCTTGTTTTCTCATATACAGGTTCCAAAAAGGGAAAGACACTGAAAGGTGCTATTTTTCAGTATTCTGGATCCGGCGGAGTGGTGAGGTTCCAAACTTGTAACTCCCTTTAATCGAGGCCACAACTTCTCTTATAAATCTACAAACATCCCTTCACACCACACCTTCCATTGCACCGATAAACCCCTCCACTGGGCGAACAAGGAGGGTAGTGGGAATGGAGGCAGAGAAAAAAGTGATGCTGGGGCTCGGGCAAAAAGTAAAAGTATTGATTGTAACATTCATTAAGTGCTTACTACCCGTATGTCGGGCGCGGAAGCTCTTGCCTGCATGAGCATTATGCTACACCATGTAGGGAGTGCGGGTGGAAGGATGTTTTTGTTTTCCTATGTGGGAAGTGTTGTCATGCCATGCGTGATGCCCACTGAGGTGCGTTTATCATGTTATGGGATGCACCTCACAGCAGTGTGTTTGATGATGAAGTGTAAGAGAAGAATACGCAGTTTGATGGTTTTCAGTTTGCTGTTACCTTTGAACAGCTGTGGAGGTTCCTTTATGTTATATCATATGAAATAATCTTTGTGTCTGGTTACTGCACTGGGTTGCCCAATCTGAGATTTTGTGTATAGTTGTGGTCCTGATCTGGCATGGTTGGAGGGAGAGAGAAGTGGAGAGATTTGCAGGGATGGGCACTTTTTAAAATCATTCCATATCTGAGTGCCTATGCGAGATGTGAGGAAGCTGCCGGACTGTATGTATGTTTGGGTCCTGCAGAGTGAATGGACTATATTAAAGTCCTCAAAAATTGTTCAGTAATGTGTCACAGATCTCTTTAGTTATTCCATGCCTGGTCATTTAGTGGTGTTTGGTTTTTTGGTTGTATAAAGCTGGTGATGGACAACCCTAATAACAGATATGTATTAAGTGAATTTAATAGACCCAAGTTACAATGTGTTGCTGGCCGCTGCTTTTTAGGGTTTCAGTATTACTTGTGGCCACAACAGTTATAAATGGAAGTTCATAACTATGTAATGCCATGGCGAACCATAGTTCAGCCCTTTTTGCTTACCTGCATGAGAGCAGTTTGCTGGTTGAGTTGTTTTCAGTTTGTGGATTGTGCTTGAGGGTGTGACTGTTTTCTGGGCTCTGTTGCCTGGATGCAGGTTGATGCAGTTATCTAGGAAGTAATCAAGTTTTCATCTGTCTTTGGATGTGTATATGCTTCTTGCTGCTTCTAATGCTGGTTGGTAGTGAGTTCCAGGGATTGGCAGCTAGTACTGAGAAAGCAGTACCTCTTATTGATTTCTTACATTTAGATGGTATGATATGTTATGTTATGTTATATTTAATTTATACAGCGCACAGCTACTAAAGAAGTGTCCCGGCGCTAACTCCAGAAAGAATTAGAAATTATCAGCACTCCAATATCAGTCTAAAACAGCAACGTCTTTAGTTATTTTTTTAAAAAGCAATGGGTCATGGATACTCCTTAGAGCCATCGGAAGTAGGTTCCACGCCAGGGCGGCTTTGCGGACAAACGAGTTGCCGCCGAGCCTCTGCCGGATGAACCGAGGATTTTGCATTAGCATCTGATCCGAAGATCGCAGGTGCCGTAAGGGTTTATACAAGGCACAGCGCTTCTGCAGATAGCTAGGGCCAAGGCTGTATAGAGCCCGGTGAGCCATGGAAAGTACTTTGAATTTAATGCGAGACTCCACCGGGAGCCAATGCAGAGTACGTAAGTGAAAGCGGACACTCTGTCTACGAGGTAGACCCAATAGTAATCTGGCAGCCGCATTTTGGACTACTTGAAGTTTCCTAGTCAAGTATGCCGGACTGCGGGGCGTGGCTAAGGAGCCAAACATGGCGGACGGAGATTGATAAAGCTCCGGTGCCGCCGGGAGCAAAACGATCCTGTGAGCCTTTTCCAGGAGTAGCCCCGTGCCACCGAGGATAGGACCCTACTCCTTGGGGGCCCTGCTTGCCTCGACGGATTTTCCCGGAGCCTGAGAGGTGCCGGCGCCGAGCAGACCGACGAGAGGAGGAGCGGCCTGGTTCCGGGCTGGGAGCCGGGAGCTCGAGTGCGGTCAGCGCCCGAGACGCGGGGCCGCTGCTAGTCGAGCCGCTGCTGGACTGTGCGGCCTTGACGGCCTGTGGGACGACCTGGTTGCTACTGTAGGGGGTGAGTGCGTGTCTTCTGCGGCCCTCCCCCCCCATCCCCCTGCGGCGGCCACCGACGACCTGATTTGGGGATCCTGCGCAGAGCTGTCTATACTGCGAGGCGCCGGCCCTGTGAGACGCTGAGGGACCGGAGGGACTATTGCCACGAACAGCGGGCGCAGGGGTGCTGGGAACGGCACTGCGTCGACCTTACCTGCCCTCCCCCTGATCTCTCCCCCCTCCCCTGGGACCGCCGCAATCGGTGGGGGGCCAAATCGGAGATCTGCGTCGCCGAGACAGGGGGCGCACTGCTGGCCTTGCCGCCATTGCCTCGAGTGAGAGGGGCGGCCTAGCTGCGAGAGACTGCCCGGCCCGGGCCTGCGCCGGCGGGGGCTGGGTTGCCGGCCGACTAGCACCAGGAGGAGCGGAGATGCGGGGTGGGCCCCCCCCCCCCCCATATTTTTGCGGTCGAGCGGAGGCCTGCCACTTTCCCTGATGGGACGAGACCCTCTTTGGCCCACAGGCCCGCTGACCCCCCTGCCATCTGCGCAGTGAAGGACGAACGCGACTGCGGCCTGCGTCTCCACTCACAGCGGCCCCATACTGAAGAATCTGGTGCGGCTGCCCGTTTGCTGTGCGCTGCAGGGGCTGAGGGACGAGATAGACACCCGAAGAGTCGGGTCCTGCATGGTGGTTGGGAACTGCACTCACCATGGGACGCAGGGGCACGAAGACGACGGAGGGCCAGGACGGAACTGCGACGGGACCTATCCCTGATGCGACTATGGATGGCTCTGCACCCCCGGTACTGAATTCTACTCCTGCGGAGGTCCACCAGGGCGACAAGCTGGACCTGATCCTTAAAGAAATTAGAGACTCTAGGGCTGCGATAGAAGCGCAAATGGGCACCCTTACCACGAACCTCTCCCTTCTTAAAGCCGACCATGCCAAACTATCGGACAAAGTCAAAGACCAGGGACTGGTACTGACGGACCTTGCCCCTACAGTGGCGGAACATACGGACTCCATCCAACAAATCCAACATCAGGTGCAAACTCTTATGGACCGTGTGGAGGATGCGGAAGGGCGCAATAGACGCAACAACATACGCGTCATTGGCCTTCCGGAACGCTGTGAGGGGCCCCATGCCACGGACTTTATGGAGCACTGGTTTCGGGATAATGTTGCTGCGGAAGGATTGTCCCCGTATTTCTGTGTGGAAAGAGCTCATAGGATCCCTACAGGTCAGCCGAGCCCGGGCAGAGCACCACGACCCCTGATTGTGCGGATCCTCAACTATCGGGACAGGGACACCCTGCTCAGACAAGCCCGACTGAAATCCGTTATTGAATATGAGAACAAGCGCATATCCCTCTATCCGGACTACACTAATTTAGTGCAGAAACAAAGGTCTTACTATTATGAAGTTAAACAGAAGCTCCAAAAAGCCAAACTTCGATACACTCTGTTGTTTCCTGCACGCCTCAAGGTGATCCACGATAATAAAACCCACTTCTTCGACAGCCCCACGGATGCGGAAGAATGGCTGGAAGTGATGGACTTCGAGAAGGACCTGGACCCGACTCAGGACTCTGTGACTAGCGGGACCGCGGATGGAACGAAGAGTGCAAAGGGGGGACCAAGGGCGCGTAGGGTGGAACCGAAGAGACGTGGGCCTCCTGTCCACGAACAGAAGAAGGGGCAGGATGACGCTGTCGCAGTGGCGGGCTCCTTCAGAGAAGACCGAGGGCAAGTGAATACAGACACTGAAGATAGCACTATACATTCGGACTCTGAAAACAGTATGGTGCTGTTTCCGACTGTGACGCCCAGAGCGGCGGATGAACTCCTGGACACTGCCCTGGAATGAGGACTGTTGCTGTTAAGTTGCATATCGTAAAGTCAAATTGGTATCCTTTTTCTTTATTGTAACCTGACTGCACGATCAAGGGGTGAGGAGGGAGCAGAATCTATGGACAAAGTGCGCGAATGTGTGTATGCATTTCCTGTTAGCTCCAGAAGGGCCATATCCTTGTCCACTGTGTGCGATCCCAGGCATGCGACTTGTGTACGACCCACACCCTACCCGGTCCGGGTCTGCGCCTCTGTCTGTGCGGGTTTGTAGGGCCCCCCCCACCCATAAGTGGTGGGCACTGGTGGTGCTTGGTAGACAGATATCACTCCCGGCGGCGCCGTTGAGCAGGCGTCACAGACTGGCATGGTCCATCGGCTATGGCTCAGGCCTAGTACACCCCCCAAGAGCGTATGCACTGTTAAATGTTTGCTTTTTGTTTACAATTTCATGTTCGGCACAGCGAAGTTCCGGCGCTGCGCCTACAGAGTTGGGGTTTGGGATAGGGAGGGAACTGTCTCCTGGCTGATTAGGCCGACGGCCATATTGTATTGTATTCTGTTATCCCCTTGGACGCCTGTATGTGGATATGGCTGAAGTGAGAGGGAAGTATAGGCTGGTTACGTGGAATGTGAGGGGGCTGGGGGCGATACAAAAACGACATAGAGTACACGCCTTCTTGATTCGCCAGAGGGCGCATATTGTATTCCTCCAGGAATCCCACCTGACACAGCCTGAGGTGCACACTTTACGGAAAAAATGGAGGGGCGCTGTGCTTTCCACAACATACTCTGCCTTTTCCAGGGGAGCCACGATATGGATACGTTATGGGGTCCCCTTTGTGGAGCTGGAGAGGAAAACGGATGACCAAGGGCGTTACATCTTGATAAGGGGCACGCTAGATGGTATACTGGTAGTCCTGGGCTGTATTTATGCCCCAAACTACGACCAGGACGGATTCCTTCTGGCGGTTGGTAGGGCCCTGGCAGGCTGGGTGGACGCCCCGTGGATTCTGGGAGGAGACTGGAATATGGTCCTGGATGCGGGCTTAGATAGATCACACCCTCCCCTACAGGCGGCGGGAGTTCATAGAATGTCGGAATTGTTTAGCACGTGGCTTCAGGGCTGGGGACTGAATGATGTGTGGCGCACACTGTACCCGACACTTAAAGAATATTCGTACTACTCCCCACTACATAACCTACACACCCGACTGGACAGATTCGCCTGCACCAACTCCCTAACGACACAATGTGTATCATCAGCGTACCTTGCCAAAACGTTCTCGGACCACAGACCATTAATGCTGGATCTGCAGTGGGCAGGATACCCTCACCGGTACCCACCTGGAGGCTCAACCCCTCATTACTTGAGGATGGCCCGTTCCGTGCCCACCTTGCGGACACACTGACTGACTACTTCAGGGAAAACTGGGACTCTGCGTCCTCGAACCTGGTAGTATGGGATGCTATGAAGGCTGTGGTGAGGGGGGCTGCGATTGGCCGACTGGTAGGCGCTAGACAGGAGGTCCATGACAAACTGTGTACGGTAGAGAGCCGTCTGACAGAGCTAGAGACTGCGGTGGGAATGGACCCAGGTCGCAGGGATGACCTACAACGGTGTAATGTTGAACATGCGGAACTCCTAGAAACCTTGCGGGTTATCGACTACAGGGAATATTTGAGACGACAACAGGCGGAGGCGGACAGATCGGGGGCACTACTGGCTCGTCTGATCAGGGATACCCCCGAGACCCCAGTGATCACGAGTGTCCGGGACGACACGGGCAGACAGGTACACACGCAGTTGGAGATCAACTCTGTGTTCAGAAGTCATCTGGAGAAGTTGTATGCCCCACCCCCTGATAATAATCGAGAGGCCATGATGGATTTCCTGAATGAGCTGGCACTCCCAACCCTCCCTCGGGAGATCCAGACGGCCCTCGCTGAACCCTTATCGCGACAGGAAATTAAAACTGCCATCCACACCTTAAATCGGGGCAAGACTCCGGGTATGGACGGTCTGCCCGGAGAGTTTTATCAGACTTATTCTGATATTCTGGTGCCGGTCCTGGAAAAGATATATAACACTGCTTATGAGGTCGGTCACCTGCCAGCCTCGACTATGCAGGCCTTGGTCATCTCCATCCCGAAACCTGGCAGAGACGCTCTGGATGTAGGTAATTATAGACCTCTGTCTATGCTCCCTTCGGAGTATAAAATCCTTAGCAAGGCTATAGCCATGAGAATCCAAGCCCACCTCCCTGGCCTGGTACACACGGATCAATGTGGTTTCCTCCCGGAGAGAAGCACTTCCCAGAACACGAGACGACTGCACGCCCTGATGTCCACCACCCCCCCGGAGTTCCCAAGAGCTGGCTGCATAACCCTTGACCTACGTCAGGCGTTTGACTCACTGGCATGGGACTTTATGTTCGAAACCTTACACCGTTTCGGCTTCCCGGATGCCCTGATCAAATGGATCCGTCTATTGTACACGCATCCAACGGCCAGGGCCCGTACCGGCAGACATACTTCAGACAGTTATGACGTGCACAGGGGCACTCGACAGGGATGCCCCCTGTCGCCGCTGTTGTTCGTGCTCACATTAGAACCCCTGGCGATTGCACTCCGGACCAGAGCAGCGGAGGCGGGCATTCTGGTTGGGGATACTCATAACCTGCTCTCCATATACGCTGACGACATACTACTGTTTCTCCGGGATCTACGGGGCGACCACACACATTTAGCAACGGTCTTTACTCAATTCGAAAGAATCTCTGGCTTGGCGGTGAACCCCCGAAAATCCCTGGGCTTCTTCTTTAGAGACGGACAACAGCCCACTCCCATACAATTTGGCGCTCACGAGATCCAGGTGGCTCCAACTACATTTAAATACCTGGGTATTAATGTGTACCGGGACGCTGGGGACCAGATTGAGGGCAATGTGCGAAGAGCGATCAACGGCCTCCGGGGTAGCGTGACCTTCTGGACGTCCCTGCCCTTATCTGTAATGGGCCGAGTGGCAATTTCGAAGATGGTCCTCCTACCTCGCATACTGTACTACTTTGTGAATTTGCCCGTCCTCCTCCCACAACACATATTCACTACACTGAACTCGCTGCTCATTACCTTAATTTGGGGACCGGGTAGACGACGGGTGAGCCTCAAGAAGCTACAGTTGTCCACCAGACGGGGGGGCCTGGGGGTACCAGACCTACGAAGCTATTACTATGCTAGCCAGCTTCAGTGGCTGTCAAGATGGGTGGCGGGCAGACAGCTCCATGAGATTGCATTCACGGCATCCAAATTGGCGCGTGGGGACCTCCACTCCCTCCTGCTGCCCACGGCCCGGATCCCCAGGGAATGTCACCCCCTATTACTTGTGGCACTGAAATGTTGGCGGCAAGCGCTGCGGTACACGGCAGGAACTCCTCCCTATGCGGACAACATCCCCTTGATCGGCCTCCCGACTCCGCAGGGGACTCTGTCCAGACATAGATTACGACCCTGGACGGATGCTGGGGTGGACAGGGTGGGAGACTTATTTGGAGATGACGCCCTCTTGGATCATGCTACCTTCGCGCAATCTACGGGGGCCCCGCAAAGACTTTACTTGTTGCACGCCTCGGTGACCCACTATGTTAGACGCACCTGGGCTGCACAACGTACCAAGCCGGACCAGCACGAACTGGTTCACCTTCTCCATTACATGGGGACGGGCGGACACTTAGTGAAGTGGCTCTATGTGGGTATCAGGGAACACGCAGCTTTGCCCCTCACTGCACTTAGGGAGGCTTGGACCACAGACACAGGGGAGGAGATCACAGACAGCGACTGGAGGACCATCCTTGGTCATCCTAGGCGAGTGTCCAGGAACGTCAAGTTCAAATTTATACAAGCCATGGTTTTGCACAGGGCATATCTCACTCCCCAGAGACTGCATAGGATGTTTCCTAACACCCCTCACAACTGCCCTAGGTGCCGGGAAGATGATGCTAATATTATTCACATGCTTTGGACATGCCCGAAAATACGTAATTACTGGGTGACGATTAAGAATACACTGTTCACTATAACTGTTCTACAGATCCCTGAGGGTGCCTTGCCCTGCCTGATAGGTCACAGGAAGAGATCTAAGACCTGTAAAGCACAATTGAAATTCATAGACTTGGCTCTCTTGTTGGCACTCCGTACCCTCACCATGAGATGGAAGTCACCTAGACCCCCAGATGTAGAGATATGGAGGTCGGACATGCTGAAATGGGGAAGGGCTGAGGCTGCGGAACTACGCAGGGAGGAACAGAGGGGCCACCGTAAGTACCCCATTGCACAGGACTGGGACCGTATGTTATTAGAACTGGAGGGCGATGACCCAGAACTGTGACTGATACACATGGTTTGACGGCATGCTTGGGGTGTGGAATGTCTATGTACGGGGATACCTAGCCTGCTTACACCGGTAGCCACGCCTATCCACTGTTATGCTCATACACACGGTTTAAAACTAGTCTGTCTGCTTTATGGACGTTGGGCACGGGGACTGCCAGGAGACGGGAAGAGGGAGGGGGAGGTGAGAGGGAGGGGAATTGTTGAGGCAACACAATTTTACGGATGCGGAATACGAGATGTATTACAGTGTTTTTGGGACTGTTATGAGGCCTGATAATTACATGAATAGCAGGACTGATATGCCACGGTTTAGTTAATGAAAATGGAAAAGACTGACGCAATGTATGATGATAACCTATGCAATGTAAAGCCTGGTACAGTCATGAATAAAGTGTTTTTAAAAAAAAAAGTATGCCGGTCTGCCAGCCAGTAAGGCGTTAGCATAATCTAGTCGAGACCGGAACAATGCTCTAACTACCGTCTCCTTAGCGCTCACTGGCAGCAGAGGGAGGAATTTCTTCAAGATTTTAAGGGTCCCAAAACAGGTCCCTGACAGCTTTTTTATATGAGAAGAAAAATTCAGGTCTTCATCGAACCAAACCCCTAGGTTTTTAGCCAGGCCCTTATTCACAGAAGTGCATGGGAAGTCAGGTGGCCAGAGCCTAGTCCTCCAGTCCTCAGGGAATGAACCAAACAAAAGTACCTCCGCTTTATCCTCATTACACTTTAACTGTGTGCTTGCTAGCCAATGAAACACCGAGGCTAGACAATGCTGCACAGCCTCCACAGCGTCCTCACCCCTCTTCCAGGAGAACAGAAGTTGAGTGTCGTCTGCATAGGCCATCACCTTAGCCCCCAAGGACTCCGCAAGATAGACCAGCGGAGTCAGATAGATGTTGAAAAGAAGAGGGCTAAGGGATGACCCCTGAGGAACACCAGTGGCCAGATGTAACGGCGTGGATGCACAAGGGGGTAACCACACCTGCTGTGATCTACCCGCCAAAAACACTCAAATCCAACTCAACATCGAACCCGAAATGCCAATAGCCATTAGGCGATCCGAGAGTAAAGAGTGGGGCACCGTATCGAATGCCGCCGAGAGATCAAGCAAAACCAGGGCGACTCTCCCGCCGGCATCCAGGCACTCACGGATCGCCTCTGTCACTTCCACAAGCGCAGACTCCGTGCTGTGGGCCACACGAAATCCTGATTGCGCTGGGTGTAACAGACCCGCCCCCTCTACATAGTTGGTAAGCTGAGATGTCACAACCTTCTCACAAACTTTGGCCAAGCTTGGCAAGAGCGAGATAGGCCGACCATTGGCCAGGACCATAGGGTCGAGGGACGGTTTCTTAAGGAGGGGCAAGATTAGTGCTTGCTTCCAGGATAGCGGAACCCAGCCCTCGCAAAGTGATTGGTTGAACACTAGATTGACTTCGCCATTAATAGTGTCGGCCACCTCCGCTAGAAGCCTGGCCGGACAAGGATCTTTAGGCGAACCTGATTTGAGGGCTTTCAAAATTCTAAGGGATGTAGTTAGGTCCACAGGGCCGAAAGCGGAAAAGATGCCACCCCGCTCTTTCTTCTGCACCCCCAAAGGAGCAGCCAGAGTAGTCTTAGGCCCACTCAGGAAAGATTGTTGGATGGCAACTATTTTCTCCTAAAAGAAGTTAACCAAGGTATTACACCAGGTAACTGAGGATGGTATCACCGCCGCTTGGGCCATAGGAGCCACAAAGCTCTGTACAATGGCAAATATTTCTTTAGAATTGTTATTTGCCCGTTTAATACGAGCCGAGAAGTGACAGCCCTTGGCAAGGCCAATAGAGGAATAATACAGCTTCTGTTTAGCTCTCAGTGCCAATTTAGCAGAGGGACAATAGCCACTGAGACGCCAGGCTCTTCCAAGAACCTTACAGGCGTGTTTCAGTGATCTCCGCTCCGCAGTGAACCAAGGCTTAGATGGAGACTCTCTCCTAAGCGTACTGTGCACCGGGACCGAGATGGCACTGACCGCGTCCGAGATCCAATCAGCAAAGCTGGCCACATTCTCTTCCAGACTGCCCAGAAGGAGAGGCCGCCCTGCAGCTAGACAGTCGCTGAGTAGACCCGCGTCCAGTTTCCTAGCCGTAGGGGGACGATGGTGGCTGGCAGCCTGAAGTGGGCGTAAAGCCTTCCATGAGAAGAATATGGGAAAATGATCCGATCAGACAACCTGATGGGGCTTCTCCGTAAATATAGGGAGATTAGACAGATGGGATCCAGAATGTGGCCTCCTTGGTAAGTTGGATGAGTCACCCATTGAGAGAGCTGGGCCATCTGAATAGTATCCGAGAAAGCGACCGATTCCGCCAAGTCTGTGGCATCAAGATGCAAATTAAGGTCCCCCAGAAGTAAATAATTCGAAAAGCGAAGTGACCCATCTGCCAGAGCGTCCACAAAAGAGTCCAGAAACGCCTTAGCAGGACCCGGAGGACGATATAGTAAGGAGCCCCCTAAAGTAAAATGCGGCGATAATTGGAGGCAGAAGTCAACCGCCTCACAACCCTCCCACAAGGTGGGCGTTTCACTCTGCAGAGACCAGCAGTCCCTGTATATAATGGCCAAACCTCCACCTCTACCAACTGGGCGTTCCAGGCGATGAATTTTATAGCCAGTCGGAATAGCCAGCGCAACCGTAGGATTAGAGAAAGCATCAAGCCAGGTCTCCGTAATGAATAGGAGATCTACCTGATTGTCGGTGATCAAATCCGTTATGTTGTTAAAATGCTTCTTCATTGATCTTACGTTCATGAGACGGGCATTAATACTTCCCTGAAAGCAAGAGGGGGTGGGTTCCGCCTCCGTGGGAAGAGTCGGGGTGGGAAGGTATCCACAGTCTGGGCAGCCGATGCTAGTAATAGCCATGAACTGGTTAATTGTCTGGGAGGGACAAGTGGGGGTAATATAGGACTTGAGCTCAGCGCTCGAGTACTGAATAAGTCTTCTATGACTTTTATAATAGGAAAAACCAGTGGCTCGCCCTGAGCCCTGTCTTAGCGCTGACTGGCGCAGACAGGCTTGCCTTAGGCGCGCCTTCGGCGCACCATCGGCGCGCCCGCTGCGCGTTCTCCCTAGGCACATTTATATAGAGTATGGCCAATGCTGGTATGCTACGTGAGAGCGACCGGACCGCTGACCGCAAAAATGCGTGTCCCGTCCTAAATCGACGCTCCCAAGTGCAGCTTGTGCCGGTATAAGCGGCAGTAAAAAGAAATTAGCCCTCCCGAGGAGCTGTGCAAAGTACAACAACCCAACACCAATTCCCCAGGTAATAAAAACAATATCTGGATGATGCCGATTTATTTAAATTTTCATTCCCCACTAATTACCATAAAAGAGATCGCTAGATCATGAGCATTCAAAGTGCATGAAAAAAACAACCTTTCTCAAGCAGGGACCGGATAAAGGTGTGCAAGCCTGGAGCACCGTGTTCTGTTTGGTTTGTGTTGCTTGATTGTACTTGTAGATGTAGCCAAATTACCTAATTAGGCCACAGAGGGGATGAATGTTTAAATGAAAAAGAATGGAAGATTGGACAGAGCCGGGGGAACACCTCACCGTAATGAGATCTCAGCAGAGCTGAAAGGAGGCAATGATACAGATTGAAACCTGTTGGACAAAAAGGAGTCAAACCAATCCAAGGCTGCAGTCTACACGCACAGATCTTAATCAGGTCAACAGAATACTAATCCCCAGGTGGTAGACTGGATACTGAAAATCTTGAATAATACCTCTGCACTCTATTAGGTGGTGGTTTTCGGCTCGACGCCAAAAGTGACGTTGCGGTGCCCATATAAGTGGCCCCCCCCCGGCATGCTCACATCAGTTTCTTTCACCACCAGCAGTACAGATCTGGAGAACTACTTCTATCATTTTGTAACCATCTTTTTTCATCATCTTGTCAACTATTTTTGAGCTTAAAGCTTCCAGTGTGCTAGGTACAAATCCCCTGCAAAATCTTCAAAGTTTAAGCTGTGCAAGGATTGTCACAGGCAGATGTCGGTGTGCAATTCCCACTTGGCCTTTCTCTGGTGCCTGGGGTCAGTGCACGACCCCAAGGCCTGCAGCTAGTGCAAGTTAATGCACTCAAAGGTGAATCGTAAGCTGGAGATGAAGCTCCTGGCTGCATGGCAAAGGACTCCTCTCCGTTCCTACCTGCGTGGCTCCCCCTTCTGAATAAAGCCCACAGGGTGGCGTCTGAAACGTATCGTATTTTTTTCCTCTGAAGTTGCATCTTATCGCGAGCCCATGGAGCTGGCATATGCCGTCTCTGAGGTGGGACCTGAAGTCCAAAAGGGTGCAGCATCAGTGGAATCTCTACAACCCAATCCAAATATGGGACGTCACAGGGAAAGATTTGCTGTGGTGGTTGATGAAGCTAGGCTGGGTCGGCGGCAAACCCTTCTCCCTTCCCCACCCAGAGTTCACAGTGGTGACAGATGCGCCACACCTGGGTTGGGTCAGCCACCTGCTGTACTCTTGACAGAATCTCAACTCCACATCAGTTTGTTTGAGTGTTCTCCCTTTGTTCCCTTGCACAGCTGCTCTAGCGGGCATTCGATTGTGAAAAGGATTTTTCTGGTGGCCATTACATTGACAACAAGGTCCGTGAGTTTCAGGCTCTGTCGGTTCACCCTGCGTACACCAACTCCTTCCTGGAAAAACTGCTCCTTCGGGCACGTGCCTCTTTCCTCCCTACGTGGTCCCCCCTTTTCTGCCTGCCATCCATATTCTTACTCGTCCTTCCATGGAGGAGGAAAGGGACCATCGTTTGGACCCTGAAAGAGCTCTCCCCTTCTATGTTGATCCCACCAAGGACCATCACATGGCTGACTAACCCTTCATTGGGTTTATAGTATTCTGCATAAATATCTTCTATGCATTGGTTAAGAAGCAATCCTCTGAGTGCTTGCGGGCTCACGCCATCAGGGGTAAGGGCACCACTATAGTGTTAGAGCATGGGATACGCAATCTGGATATCTGCCAAGCTGCCATGTGGACGTCTCTTCACATGCTCCTGAATCACTACTGCTTGGACCATCCGTTCCGTCTTGATGGGCAATCTCCCGTTTGCTCCTGTGGGACTTTTTGATGTAAGCCAGTTGCTGACCCACCTCCAGGGAGGTATTGCTTGGGTATTGTTTCTATGGTGAGGAATCTGCGGTTAGGAGTTTCTATGAAAACAAGTTATTTATCTTTTAGTAGCATTTTTTCTGGTAGCTACTCTATCTAACCGTATATTCCTCACTGACCCTCCCTACCTCCCTGCTCTGCAAACTGGGCTCTTCCTCCAAAGGATTCCACTAGACTCTGCACAGTGGTCAAAACAAACACACTGGTTTGTACTTGGGCCCACGTTTTTGGCGCAGAACTAACCAAAAGAGAAACTAATCTCAGTGTGCCTGAGGTAGCGCTTATATGGGCACCGCAACGTCCCTTCCGACACGTAGCCGAATGAAGCGACCTACCGGCGTGCAGGGGTACTGTTCAAGATTTTTCTGGAAACTGTTTGACACCTGGGGAATATTGTAATGTGCCATATCTGTGGTTAGATGGTCTCTGTCAGAAAAGGCGTTACCAAAAATAAGTATTTGACATTTAAAGCCATCCAGTGATCAAGAAGTAGAATCACTCCACTGAGCCCCTCATCCTGCTCGATCCTGCGTTAATCCAGGACAACTGCCAAAAGTGTTTCTGTGCTGTGTAGGTCAAAAACCGGCTTGCCACACTTGCAGAAATTCCCCTTCATCTAACTAGTTGGCCAGCCAAGTATGTTGTCATAATTTTGACTCGCACTGTAATATTGCGGGTAAGGTTCCCTGTCCCTAAGAGCATGCTAATATAATCAGTATGCATCTTGCAATCAAAGGGTAAAATGCCTCCAAGGCCACCTCCGCATTTTATCCTTCAGAGGTTTATACAATGAGTGCCAATGTGTTCTGCAACAAGAGGCAGTTCTGCACCAAGTTTGAAGCCTGTTCCTTGAAAATGCTTCCACTTTCGAATTAAATTAGTTTTTGGTATCACACTCCTCTGTGTAGTATAAATATGACGTTTGCCACAATCCTCCACTCCTAAGCATGTTTTTTCTCTACTCCGTCGTCTCTTTAGCTACAACCTAATGATTTTTTCATAGCTTTTCATAGCAAAGGAGGTCTCGAATCACCAGCTGTTACGCGAAAAAGCTACATTAAATCACCCCATCGACTGCTTGTTACGTGAAGTGGACAAGCTCACAGCACAGTTGTTGAGGCATTCATTACCTTAAGTCTTTTTTTTAAAAACCTCACTGCGGTTGTTTTTCTGAGGTTAACCCCATTCTCCCTCCAGCTCTATAAAGTATGAGTTATAGCCTTTGATGTTAGGTTTTCTTAATTAATATGTGGGCAGTAGTGGATAGAACCCATTTTTTTTTATTGTAACATTTAGGGGGCCAAGACTCTGTCCTCTTGAGGCGAAAAGCCGGGAGGTGCAGAGCACGTTTGTTTTTTAAAAGTGTGTGTCTGGCTGAAGGTCGATTTAGGACTGAAAGCATTTTTAAATATTGCACATTCATTTTTACCTGTGCACGAGTGACTGCCACTGCCCACAGACCTCTGCTGGTCCCTCAAAGCCGATTCACGGGCTGACACGGGCCGGCATTGAAGGAACACACGCCATCTCTCCAGCTGCCTGGCCCCTCCCTCCCCCTGGTGAGTACTTAAACCACCACTTAACCCCCGCAGCGCTTAATACAGAAGACTCTGTCCTCTTGAGGCGAAAAGCCGGGAGGTGCAGAGCACGTTTGTTTTTTTAAAGTGTGTGTCTGGCTGAAGGTCGATTTAGGACTGAAAGCATTTTTAAATATTGCACATTCATTTTTACCTGTGCACGAGTGACTGCCACAGCCCACAGACCTCTGCTGGTCCCCCACAGCCGATTCACGGGCTGACACGGGCCGGCATTGAAGGAACACACGCCATCTTGGGGGTGGTGGAAGGGGAGCGTTCCGGCTGCCTGGCCCCTCCCTCCTTTGTCTACTTCCGCTACAAATGCCTGACCTCCGCCGTAGGCGCAGCGGACGGGCGCAGCGGGCGCGCCGGAAGCGCGCCAAAGGCAAGCCCGTCTGTGCCCGTCCGTGACCGACCGGGGCCAGGGGCAGGAACCCCTGGGGGTCTTATGTTCCGGAAATACTATAGCTCCCGGGAACTTAGAAACCTGTGTCCTCCCACTGACAATATATGCTGGCATAGTATAAACATTAATCATGGAGACAAAACATGTGCTCATTGCTCTTTCATTCTCAACAGACAACTAGGATCGAGGCACAAGGGTAGAATATTAAATCTTGCCCTGCTCAACTGCCGGTCTCTAGGGAAACACAAGCTAGAATTATACGAGCATCTAACGGATCATCAGGTAGACGCACTATTCCTTACGGAGACGTGGCTACACTCAGCGTCTGCACCAGATATACTGGCCGCGCTTCCACCAGGATATGATATCAAAAGAGTTGACAGGAGGAAGGGGAAAGGGGGGGGAATCGCGATTATACATAAGCATGAGCTGACTTGCACTCTAGAAGAGAGGTGCATTGGAAAAAGCGAGACAGGTTTCTTTTCTCTAGCAGTGCCCCATGGATATAGTTTCCAGGGATTTTTAATATATCGCCCACCGGGACCTGCAGCCAGCTTTCCCACGCAACTGATGGACACTCTCACATTCTCTGATCTCACTCATGAGAGACTCCTCCTCTTAGGGGACTTAAACTACCATTTTGAGGACCCCCTAAACAACGTAGCGCAGGACCTCAGACAGGAATTAGAAGGCATACAGATGCTGCTAAAATCAGATGTGCCCACTCACTGCCAGGGCCATCTCTTGAACCCTATCTACGCCAACTGGAATACTCTGACCGTAGCACCCCCAAAGCCTGTTATCTGGTCTGACCATTTTTTAGTCCCATTTCGGGTAGCGGTCCCGGAAAACGGACTTCAGAATGGGAAAACCACTACTAATAAACGCAGGAAATGGGCCAAATTTTGCCCAGAGGAATTTAATAAAATAATAAAATCAGAAGGCCCGATTGAGGTCGAGGAAATTGATTCTGCCTGCGAAATATTAGACCTACGAATCCAAAAAGCGCTAGATCACACAGCCCCATGGACTCGGAACGCGCCGGCAAGGAAATCTAAATCTGCCCCCTGGTTCGATACTGAACTGCGAGAACTAAAAGCCTCATGCAAAAATCTAGAGAGGAAATGGCGTAGGTCATATTCTGAGACAGACAGAGCCGAATATAGGAAAGGCTTAAAAGAATATCATGCCACCATCCGGAAAACGAAGAGAACCTATTACTGCACCAGAATTAAGAACGCGAACAATTCCATGAAGGAAATGTTCCTAGTATACAGGGAACTATCTGACCTTATCCCTCTGACAGCCCCGATAGACGGATCAGTCAGAGCTTGCAATCAAATAGCAGAGTTTTTCGCTAGCAAAGTGGATAAAATCTATACGGCGTTTCCAGAGGCAGCTAGAGTAGGGGGTGGGAGAACGGAAACCCCCCCCCTACTATACAAAACAACAACTGCCTCTCGGCATTTTTAGTGCCCTCACGGGAATCAATATGCCATATAGCAGGCAGCATTAAATCAGGATCCCCTAATGACCCAGCCCCACCAAAAAAACTCCATTGTAGCTTAACCACTCTGGAGCCATACATCACTCAATTACTCACTCTCTCATTTGCATCAGGACAAGTACCTGCTCCCTGGAAGAAAGCAATAGTCCTCCCTTTGAGGAAAAAAACCAACATCAGTCTTGCAAAACTGGACAATTTGCGACCTATTTCCCTTCTCCCCTACTTTGCTAAAATTGCGGAGAAAGCAGTAAATCAACAACTGTCTGCATTCGCAGAGACCAATGGTCTGCTCCACCCCTCTCAGTCGGGTTTCCGTGCTTTACACTCCACGGAGTCGGCCCTACTGGCCTCAACGGAAACTCTACGGAGCTACGTAGATGAAGGTCAGACAGCGGCACTCATTATGTTGGACCTCAGTGCCGCTTTCGACACTGTGGCGCATCACACACTGCTGCAGTGTCTCAGAAAGGGAGGAGTAAGAGGCAAAGCTTGGGAGTGGTTGGAATCATTCCTTACAGGCCGCAGTTTCCAGGTTGCACAAGGACAGTTTAGGTCCAATGAAATGATACTCAAGCAGGGAGTTCCACAAGGCTCCAGTCTCAGCCTCACCTTATTTAATTTGTATGTGGCCCCGATTGGAGCGATCACAGACAAATTCGGGGTTGAGACAGTGTCATACGCAGACGACACGCAATTGATCGTGTCGCTCACGCAACCAGAAGAACAATGCGCTGATAATTTTAAGAGCTGCATGCGTGAACTGGCCAAATGGATGACGGACAATTGTCTCCGTCTTAACGGAAATAAAACAGAGGTACTGATCATAGGCAAAACCCCATCAGTATGGACATCAGCGTGGTGGCCAGACGAGCTGGGTGAACTACCCTCACCCAGCAATCTAGTGAAAAACCTAGGAGTCTGGCTGGATAAAAATCTATCCTTCGACCACCAGACCAAACAAGTGGCAGGCACGTGCTTTGGCATATTACGGGTCCTTAGAAAAACATTGGACCTTATGCCTACGCCGGTGCGCTTAACCCTAGTCCATGCACTGATAACATCCAGGCTGGACTACGGAAACGTACTATATCTAGGAGCCAACGAAAAGTGCATCACTAGAGTGCAGCGCATACAAAATGCGACGGCCCGCCTGATCCTTCAACTGCCCAGAATGGCATCTTCACAAAAGGCTCTAAAAACACTTCACTGGCTCCCTATTGGGGAACGGGTGAGGTTTAAGGCCCTCTGCACAGGACATCGTATCCTAAACGGAAAAGGCCCTAGGTACTTGCTCAACTATCTTAAGCAGTATGAACCCACACGCCAATTGAGATCATGGGGCACGGGACTGGTGCAGGTCCCAAAGGTAAAAAGAGTAAGAATGGGTGGAAAATCCTTTAGAGTCTCGACCGCTAAACTGTGGAACAAGCTGCCAGAGAAGATGCGACTGGAAAAATCTGAGCTGACTTTCCGCAAAGAACTAAAAACAATCCTGTTTCCCTACCCTTAAGGCCTCTTATAGGGCTTTGAGCCGCAACCAGAGTCCCACGACTAAGGAAACAAACAGTAGCTTCTAGCGCGGGGACACACCAGCAGGTGTAACCAAGCGCTTTATAAAATTTATAATAATAATAATAATAAGTGTTTACCTCCTTCGTAGAATATGGCTCTGTGAAAATATAGAAGGGGCTCTGAGCTGGAGTTTACAAACCTAACCATTCATAAGTATTTCCTCTGGGAAGACCCTGTCACCATGATTTAGTGTGAGTAGAGACCAATTTGGATTTCCATTGGTGTATCATCCCAATCGCAAAAAAAATCATACCCTTTTATTTATCTAGAGATCTAGTTTACTATTGCCCAAGACTACATCTTAAACAGCCCAACCTCCTATTCACTGATACAAAGTAACTCCGGCACCAAGACTCAGGTCATTGAGAAATCCCAGAAAAGTGTGGCATGGACACGGAGTTTCTTAAAGGGATATACGACCTTATGAATAGTATAAATCTGTCATGTCAACGCTGATAACCTAACACAACATATAGTAGCCAAAAAGAGGCAGAACATCCAAATTCCTTCCTCAGAGAACTACCCTGGGAGTTTCCACTCCTTTTCTTTTTCCACCAGTGCTCAGCTTTTTAAGGAAGAATTGTTCTTTTCTGTTATTGCCCTGTCAAGATTAAGTAGCTGTTCCTCATCTTCTGAGGCTCTTTGTGCTTCGTTGCTTATGTTATACTCGGTTCTGGGTCTCGTGACTCAGTTTACTTTTGCACCTACTCCAGGAATCTGATTCACAGGTTCGAATCCTGGCTACCCCGCTCGGCCATTCTTTCTTCTGATCGATAAAATGAGCTCTCTTGAGTAATTGTTATTCAGTGCTGTGATGCCCTGCAGGATCAACATGCACTTGACACTCAGATACAGAAATTGTCTTCCTCAGCATCCTAAATACCTAATGTTAAAACAAGCAGCCGAGGTCATGGAAGATGGATAGTGTTTTTCTGAGCTGTCTTTCTTGGATTTATAAGACGTCATGAAATAGTTGCCCTGTAGCTCTATCGACGTCAGTAGGTTCATTGTTGTGCTCCTTCTAAACATTTCAGTTCTCAAACCATTGCATAGTGTTCCCTCTTGACATTTTGCTGCGATGGTTGCTGAAGAGAGTAAGTGGCTTCTTATAATTGAGGTGAACAACTGCAAAATAGAAAGCTAATTGCTAGATCTCTTTAGTACTCTGTCTAGAATTAACTTAATAAATACATATCTCATTTTTCAAGAGAACGGGCTGCTCTTTGGATTGTTTTTCCCTTTGTTTAGAAGCGAACTTAAACATTTTTAAAAAAAAGATTCTGGTCGTAGGAGATTAGCGTTTCCATATTTTTGGATCTTTGATCGCCAGCTCTACAGGTTTTTTTCCTAGAATTATAGCTCACTGCCGAATTTAGTTTGAGACCTTTCGAGTCAATGCATTCAAGTCTTATCTTTCGAAAGTAACGAACTGGAAGTGAAAGACTTGTTGACCATGTGGTAGTGGAAAGAGGTGTTGTCTTTCTGTATTAGACAAAAAAAAAAAAAAAAAAATTGTGTCTTGTAAAGCGCACTGCTACCCGCACCGCAGGCCTCGTAGCGCTATAGACCGCCTTGACCATATTAATTCAACCATTCAGTCTTCACTGCAATGAAAAATAAGATCGAATTGTTGCACGGATATGACCTCTATTTCTAAACCCTTTAATGTAAACTGTGTAGGAAATACAAGATTGCATGGGCATGTATACTGATCTCTCCAAGTGCCTTTTCTGGTTCATAGAACCCTACGTAGTTTTTGATTTTTGTCATTTTTTGTTTTTCTGAGGCCCCTATTTTCTTGGACTGTGTTCCAATAGGGTGAACGGTTGGGTCTGGAGGGAGTCTGTAAAACCCTTTAGTTTGATTTCACCAGTTTCTTTTGGATAGAGAACAAACTATTTTGTTCCATTGAAAATTCAGTAGTTCGCGCAAAACATTTTATTTTTGCTGAATATGTTTTCATAGAGTAACAAGAAGATTTCTCTACAATTATTTATAATTATGCAGCTCTTGCTGACGTGTTTTATTGTCTTTCTGACTAAATGCAATGATGCAATTAGTGGTGTGAGCGGCCTAATAAATATGTTTACTGAAGATGCAAGTCATTCTGAAGACAGGTAGAGCAGTGAAAAGTTGTGTTTATGGCTTGTGTTTGACAAGCATGTGTAAAATGATGACGTGGGTTCAGTCAGAGAAAACGAGGTTAAGACAAACAATGTGTTATTTCATGTGTGTTAAACCAATCTGAAATAGCAAACCATTAACCCTGGGGAATTTTAAATATAACAACCGAACGCATTTCTGCAATGGACTTGATTTATAGCATTACAGCGTTTCCAAGCCGTTTGTTTAGCATTCGGTGCTATACAAGCTTGTACATCCTTCACTCAATCCTTACTTCAGTTTATGTGAAAAAATCTGCAACATTTCTAGTGATCAAACTTGTATCAGTCCAAACAACCCTTATGGTGGGTGGTTGTAAGTCAACCTTATAGACAAGCTATCCTAGGGGTAGCATGGACTAAGCAGTCTTAGGCTTAACTCAAGAGGGCATGTGAAGCCAGCTGTTTTACCATATGCAATCCTTTTAATACCAAATGAAAGGACACCACACAAGTTATATATTATAAAAATATATGTATTTATTACTAGAATAATCCTCTGTACTCTTTGAGGACAGAGGCACAAGCGTTTAAACAAAAGCACAGTTAAACATACAAAAGTTGCACAATTATGGATAGGCTCGGGCCTTGAGAATCGCTGGGACTACACTGGACTAGCAGTAGTTAGGACTGGGGCGGCCCACAGGATACGGGTGCAGTCTCTAAAGTGCACGCGTGCACCAATGCAAAGTCAATGGTGCGTAAAAGTTACAATGTTACTGTTTTGGAAGTCTTCCGACTGGACTAGAACTTAGCCACTTTAAACTAGGACACTAGAGGTGTAAACCACTACAGGAGCACCGGTGTTTTATCGTTACCTCACCCACAGGAAGCGGGTGCATAGGTGCCAAAGTGTGTCGGGTTTCGTCGTGGAGTTCTATGGAGCCTGGAGATGAAGATGCTGCAGGCGGCCAGGAGGGAAGAGTCCGGTTGGATCCAAGGGTGGATTGAAGATGTAGAGTACCTGAAAGCAGAGGGGGACAGAGTCTGGGTCACTAGCCAGTGACCAGGAAGGAACCAGGTGATGTCGGGCGCAATCAGGTAGTTGTCGAGAAGCTTGTCTCTGCTGTCACGTGGACTCGGGGGCATCGACGATGACCAGGAGTGGAACACGAGCTGTCCCACGAAGGCTCTCACTGTCGGCGGTGTCGGCTTCCGGATCGGAGTCAACAGGCCTTGGCAAATGCAACCCACGCAGGATTTGAAGATCGCTTCTTACTCGGACCAGCAAGGTCAGAGAGGTTGCTCCTTTTCGGGGGAGCGAGGGCCAGTCTGGAGCAACCAGACCAGTAGAGTAAATTCGAAGGTTCGTCGTCGTAGTGGCCACTAGCCAATGGGCAAGTGACCGAACAGACGCGTCGAGCAGGAAAATGCAAAAGGGCCCCACGCAGCACTCGGTGAGTGTGGAGGGGTGATCTTCGGTGTAAAAGCTGCTCGGGGCTGGGGCTTCTCAGTCCCCAATGCACAGCTTCGAGGGTGCCTCGGGAGCTGCACGGGAAGCACTTTGCAGTCATTTCAAGATGGCCGGTCCCACGTCTCACGTCGCCTCCACGGGTCTCAGCTTTGCTGGGGCTGTGGATCGGGCTGTTGGATGTCTGGAAATCCGGTTCTTGTCGATCTCTGTCGCTCGAGCTCCGGCGGGAGCTGCAACAAAGCAAACCGTTGGGCGCTTGATGGTGCCTGTTTGCACAGGGTGGTCACTCCTTGACCACAAGGGAGATTCTTCAGTCTTCTACGTCAAGTAGGATGTCGAAGGGTCCAGAGTTATGTTTCAAAGTTTCAGTCAGGATTATCTAAAGTCTGTGGACACAGCTCCTACCTTTATTCCAAATCAAGGGGCTGGATTACCTGCTAGGTCCCTCCTATGGGTGGGACCCAGGAAGGGGGTGGTTACACCCCTTTCCCTTTGTCCAGTTTAACGCCAGAGCTGGGGCTGGAGTGCCCCAGCACCGGTTTGAACTGGGCTATGCATGGGGAGCCTTGTGCGCCCCAGGCAGTGTCTAGTTTCACTCGCCCTGCCTGCTTCAATCCACTATCTCCTGTCTGGGGTGGTGTAACACCTCCCTGTGACAGGATACCATTTGTCCAGGCCTCCCCTGCCGGAGTTTCGGTCAGCAGCAGGAGGCCAGACTTGTGTCTGTGGCAGCAGC
Organism: Lissotriton helveticus; assembly: GCF_964261635.1. NCBI lineage: Eukaryota > Metazoa > Chordata > Amphibia > Caudata > Salamandridae > Lissotriton > Lissotriton helveticus. The sequence continues at coordinate 958,909,517 of NC_136063.1, forward strand.
ATCCATTTTGTGATGCTGAGGCTCTGGTTAGTTTTAAACGCATTTAAGTAAAGTAACAAGTCTTCTCCCTCTAGAAGGGTGGAATGCTACACCCCTCGCCAGAACTGGCGAGGGGGTAGTATTCCAAAGTGTATGACACCTTACACGACATGTTTTGATAAAGCCAAACCAAAGTTGGCAATAACCGCGAGGATTATAATGCACTTAAGAGTATATGGTATGGCAGTATCCCAGAACAGCTATAAGGACATGGTTCCGAAAGCTGCAGACAGGCTCAGCTCATGCTAGAGCACCATCTCACATAAAACCAAGCACTCCTCCTCCAGGATTGTTAAGACCTGCCATAGGAGTGACTTATAGGCGTATATGTGTCCAGATATAGGTTTAGATATAGGTATATTATATCTAAGCAAGGGGTGATTACACGACCTTGCCCCAGCTGAGTGATCAGCCAGTTGTGTCAGTTTGGTTGGCCATCCAGGGGTGGCAAAAGATATGCTGCAGCCCCTGGTAGGCCTTGGATGCACCTATGCCCTGGGTACCTATAGTACACTGTACAGGGGCTCATAAGGTGACCCAATATCCAATTAGTTATGTACCTAGGGTACATGGAGTCCAGTTTACAGAGAGAGCAGATAGCCTGGGGCCCTGATTAGCAGGGTCCCAGGCCAACTAAGTCGAAAACCAGCTAAACACAAGGCAAAAAATCTGGGGTAACCATAGTCAGGTATCCACCCTCCTACAGAGTGCCTTAGCTTGTGGGTCATCATTTCCGGTTAAACTAGGTCATCAGGTCAGACTAATTCTAAACTGATCGTAGGTTTAACTTGCATCAGTGAAAATGATGTTTTTCTGTGGTGTGCATTAAAACTAGAAACTGTTTCCCTACTATTCTAAGTATATAGACCTCCTAGAGAGCACAAATACTGCTGCATGAAATCTATACACATTAGCTAATTTATTTTTAACTGTACATTTTTCATTGTAAGCATATGGCAGCCACGTGTTGGCATCAGCGGGTTCTCCTTTGATTTGTTTTAATCTTGTGGCATGGGCTTACAATAAAAAATACCATTGCACCAGATTGTCAAGCCCAGACCTTTTGGCTTTACATTTGCTTATTGCAATTTGCTGTGGCTTTATATGGCAACAATGATTTGAGAAGATGCAGTTTGCAATATATTGTCTGTTTTTACAAAATGCTTCATATCGCCATCAATAATAGTACATTTGATCTAAGTTCACATTTTGTTGTTTCAATCTAGATTTTACAAAGAGCGTAAATATAATGACAAATGATCTTGTTTGTTAAATTTCAACCATCCTTCTTTTTTTATGTCTAATGTATATCGAAGTACTAAAGATAAATCCAAAACACATCTGTAAAAGAAATTATTTAAAATTCCTCTTGGAGCACTTTCGAATGTTGGGGTAGTGGAGAAGCTTAAAGCATGTTTCTTAAAAAAAAAAACGAAAAACAGGATAAAAACAAAAAATATTTGACTCTTTATGGGACGGACTCAAACCTTAGCTATTCTAGTTTTACTCCAGCAAGATGATTCTTAAACTTTGCAGAACCTCTACCCAAAAGAACAAATATGTCTGTATTCTAGGCAGTGCTGTCAACTTCTTTGGATAGGCGACTGAGTCTAACACTTTGACACCTGTCATTACTTTTCTCAAATCTTGCAGTGTCCTGTATGGTTCCTCTTTTTTATGGAGTAACAATATGGCCCCAACTTTAAACATTATTTCTTCATCGTATTGGCCAGGTCCAGCATACTTTTTAGGCCTTCTCTTGTGAAGTTCCTGCAACAGTCCTTCCACCTTGAGGGGTATACTTTGTAAAACACACAAAAGGTGATGGGAGGCTGCTTCCAATAAGTCTAACCACTACAATATGACTGCTGCTAATGACAGAGCACACCCTGTCCCTCCTTAAAATGGCAGATTCAGTCTCTGAAAGGCGCGTTTCTTGGAACATTGCAATTAGTGTTCTTCATGTGGAGATAATGTAAGATCTTTTTTAGTATGGTATAATGTGAGAGATTTGCATTAAAGGATACAATCTTCGGAGGACTTGTTGTAAGGGGCGGGTGTGACAATTATGCAGGTCCAGAGGGCAATAACTGAGCTTTTGAAAAGGCAAGCATGCCACTAAGGGTATTGTGCGTGTGCAAAGACTAATCAGTCACAGTGATTAATGCAAAAAGTCACATCTCAGATCCCATATCTCTCTGGGCTGAATGGTAGTATGAAAAGTAAAGATGGATTATGCACTGTATACCCGGGCAGTGAACTTCAACCACTGTGACCTAGGTCGTTCAGTAGTTGGAAGAGGAAAACAAACCAGAGGTATATGAGCCGAGGGAAAGGAAGGGAGAGACGAAAGGAGGGGGAAAGAAGAGGGAAGGAAACCTAAATATAAAGGGAGAAAAATCAGTGTGGGGCCAAGTCTCAGTCAGAACTGTAATCTTGGGGCTAATTCGTTGTGCTACCTAGTGGTTCCCAATGATGTTTCCTAGCATGAATCATTAGTATCAGAAGATCATAGTTCACTGCACAGTAGTGGTGACAGAATATTGTATTCTGAAAATATTAACAGCGATAGAAATGAGTGTGAGACCACACTTTAATTCCTGAACAGTACAGTTTTATAGGCAACCCTGTATGTAATCTAGAATAAGAAATGATGGTTATTATCTCGGAGAGCGCTATTGTCTATGCTCTCTTGGCAATGCACAATACAAAATAACATACATTTAGTTATACTAATGCAAATCAATTCCTGGAAAACAGTAGTAAAATAATAGCAATAAACAGTAAGTGATCCACAATGTAGGGCAGTGCATGTGAACAGTCCCAGAAGTGATTATTGGTGTTCTTGTGATATAAAACCCTATTGACTGTTTGGCGAAATTATGAAAGTGCAACAAAACACTGTTAACAAAAGTTCTGTTAATTCATTTTACAATTAATGGTAGTCCACAGGATAACTCATCGAGGGTTTAGCCTGCCCATTTCAGCTTCATCAGGACTAATAAATGGTAGCAACCTGCAAGGAATTAAATCAATAGATCAGCCAATAAAGACTGTCCGAGTATCCCAAAACGGAGAATATACGGTCTCCATTGTTTCAAAAAGAATCATCTTACTCCCACACATCCATTCAGTGTGCATAAGAGATTTCTCTATTGTGCTGCATCGCCAAAAAAGGTTTCTTCAATGCTGCTAGATCACTAATTCGTCGACGGTGATACAATATATTGGACCTGCAGCTGCATCTCTTAATCGTCATTTGCTCCCAATCCTCAAATAGAGCCTCCAGTAAGATGTACATCTATTGATGTAAGAAAAAAGTCCATCAGGGGAGTTGTATAAAAGGCTAATTAGCAGAGACACCACTGGGCTCTTCTTACCGCCTCCCCACACAGTGCCTCCTGAAGTCCTTTTTTTGTGAACAATTGGTACTCAGGGATATTGATTCTTTAAGCCTTCAGAGGAAATACAGACAGCATAATATTTCCAAGACAAAGTTTAGCTGGTTTTATTTCACAAGCAGACCAGTAATCACGTATGTCACTATTCACGTGCTCTGCACAGCATTTTGGGGCACCTACTGTTTATTGGTATTATCTTACCACTGTTTTCCAAAGTACAGGTAATATATTTGAATGAATTTACCCAAATGTTTGTTCGTTTTTTCGTATTGTATATTGCCAAGAGAGCATAGGCAATAGATATCTTCGAGGGAATCCCTATACTTTCTTAGTCTAGAATACACGTTTATTCTAGTACATGGACTGTTGTGTCTAGTAGGTGATCAACACACATCCAAGGGGATATGGAAACTGCTCCTTGTGCATGGCATAGTATAGAGTAAAATCAGGGATTAGGAGCTACTGGGAGGCGTTAATGGATTTAATTCAAGCCCAAGTAGCTGTCTGGATTATGGTATGTACTGTATGCATAAGTCGACCTCGGAGTATCATAAGTATTCATATATCCATGTAACATCAGTGGAAACAATAGGGTACTAGAATTCTAACCATCAGGCTAACTGTGATAGACACTGGACTAAAATAGTTACCTAACAGAGTAAGGAACATCTCAACAGAAAGGCATTTAGGAATTAAACATTATCGGGCAACTGAGAATACTTTAAGGGAGAGAAGGACAACAAAACTATGTACATAAAGAGGCAAAACCCAGTATGTTGATGTTGTAGGAGTGTGGGTCTTATGTCTAGTGATAGGCAACACATATTGTAATTGTGTTGTTTTTCTCAGCTCTCTGACGTTTAATGTTGTTGTTGATTTGTCTATATTACTGTCCAGCTTTTCTACAATTCTGTTTAAGCTGTCCCGGTCAGAGAGTTGATGATTGGATATTTTTCTTGCTTTCCGGTGTAACTGTTGGGGCCCTTTGTGGTGATCTCAAGTAGTGTGCTGCAAGTCTTAACTGCTTGTTTGCAGTGCCAGGCAACAATATCGCCATTTCTAATGGCTCTTCGAGATCCAGCTTTTGTTCTAGGTCTTCTTGATTCTCTTAGTCAATCATCTTGCCGTATACAGTTAGCCACATGGCAGGTTCCAATAGGCAGAACTTATTATCCATTTTACGGAGATTGGTACATGGGCTCAGGAAGAAGGGCTGTTTCTTGTTGGTGTCCTTCGAGAAGCCTACAGGAATATGGATTGATGGGCCATTGAAGTCAAAGGTCATCCTGCATTGTTTTACAGCCAAAGTGTTTTCTAGCATGTTGATGACAGAGGGGGCATACAGTTATTGGTCAGGGTCTATTGGCAGATTGCTGCTGGCAGGATGTAATCTGATGTGCCCTCTGACCTTCTAGTGGTTCTGTAAAATCTGTCCCTGTATGGCTAGGCATAAGACCAAGTAAGAATCTCAACATATCCTATTTTTACACAATATCCCGTACGCCATGGATGCAGATGTTATTGCGTCGGGCCTATTCTCAAAGTCAACAGCCTTCTTTCAACTCCAGTATGGGGCTGCATCAATGTGATTCGCAGGATCCGCCATCCTTTTTTCCAGGGTATCCAGTCTGCTATTGAAGGGTGAAATATTGGCATGGCTGAGCGGATGTTTATAGACAAATCTGCAACTGTGGCATCAAGTTTAGCGATATAAAGACTAATGCTCGATAGTTCTTTCACATCCATGGTTGAGTGCTGTCTCTGGAATAGACAGTGATTTTGTCCCTAGGAGTGCCTCTGTGAATAGAGGTTGTCTGACCGTCTTGGAGGGCATCATTCCATATTGGTCGGTACTGTTGAGATAGGTGTTTTTGTGGCTTATTCTAAAGCAAAGCTAATGCAGACAGACACAATCATGCAACTTCATTCTTAGAATGCTCGTGGCATGGATTATCCCGGTCCGCAATAGAGATCAATGAGCAGGACACTGAGCCCCAATTAGATCTGAGTAAGATATTTGGTGATATGTAGAGGAAAAAAGACCACAGGGTAGTCAATTGGATGGTTTCACTTTACCATCAATGGCTGAGGGAGGTGTACCTCAGTGTCACAGGTGAATGGTGATGACATTTGATAGAGAAGGAATGGTAGAGAAGTGTGGAAATAGTGTTTGGACTTCAGATGATGATGCCTCTAAACTGGCTCTAATGGGTCAAGTGCCAAGTCACACTGACTATCGGGCCCACAACCTGATAGTCATTAAGGTGAAACCGCATACATTGACCTCTAGGGCACTAGGTCTAGTAAGTTCTCCAAATGCTTGGCTGATAGCATATAACCGGTTTTGGCAATGATACAGGAAAGAGCAGCAATTCATGAGTCAACAGTAATGCCATTCAGTCCAACTAGTATCTGGTGCAGGGTTCTTTGATAGTGTGGACCAAGGCATCACAGTGTTACCCATGGAAATCCCATAACTATGCCTCTTGGATGTTACAGCAGCATGGTTCGCAGCTGTTTCCACTCAAGTACGGCCCTCCTAGAGGTCCGGCGTTGTCCCTTACCAGTCCCGAGCATGACATCAGCACTGTGACTGTTCTTCAGAGCTGCATCGCCAATCTCTAGGAGTGTGTGTGTGTGGTCTTGGTAGCCTGCGTGGCACTGCACCGATTGTTAAGGAACAGATGATGATACACTGTTTCATCGTCAGATTCACCATTAACTCCGTGCAAGCATGCCCAGGTGTTCTGCCATTAGAATCCATTGTCTGGGGCGATGGTCAGCGACTCTGAATATGGCTGTCTTGGCTGCTGTGCTGCGTAGCTTATTCAAAGAGCAGCCATCTTGCTTAAAGGCTAAGCTCTGTCTCCCTGTCCTCCATAATCAGTTTCTTAGTGTTAGTTTTTTAGGTGTGTTTTCATGGATCCTCGATTGTTTTCTTACCTAGAATGCCCTGCAAATGTCAAAGTATTCGTCAAAAAGGATATTTTTCCTCATATATATGTGACTGAACATTCTATCGATTCCAGCCAATGGCCAAGGTCTTGCCTGCCTGCATTCTCACACTTATCCTGATTGAATTGTTAACGGACCAAAACTGTAACCATACAAAGACCTCCTTTGTGCCATAGTGACATTGCATGGTTCAAGTTTTACCGGTTGCTGTTGCAAGCAACACAAGTTGGTGGATTATAGAGTGGGTATCCAAGAAATTTTAGAACTTGATATACACCTAGCCTTTCCTTTAAAACATTTTTTTATAGAGTTTTATATAGTGTGAACTAGACCCGAAAATATCCGGCATCAGAGCGCTTCACATGAGCATCAGTTTCTTTAAAGATGGACACATTCATTTTTTGTTAGGCATGGGGAGATTAAGTGATTTGCCCAGAATCACAGGATGTTGAGCATTGTTGCCGAGACTCGAACCCGGTTCCCCAGCTTCGAGGGCGACCACTCTATCCGTAAGGCTACATCCTCTCCCCTAGGTACATCAAAAAAATAATTTATGGAACCTGGCCTCCCCTCCTATTGGATGGAACCGCAACATCTAGTGCACAGTTCTAAGAAAGCCCTCAAACAAATATCCTGGGAACATTTTCTAAATGTACTCCATGGAAACCCCAATCTAGGCAGACTAAAAACACAATTTCTTAATGTCAAACCATATCAATGTCACGAAGAGTTTCTTGACACTATGCAGCCACGCTTGCCATGAAGCTTGTACATGAAATTTCGGTATGAAACTCTCCAAATCGAGAACTATACTGCAAAATGGGAAACGCAGGTAGAATTAACCTGCACTTCATGTACCTTAGGCCACACTGAAGACATTGCGCATATCCTGTTCTTCTGCCCGGCATATGCTAGGGTGAGTAAGAAATGGATTCGCCCGTTATGCAATAGGCTAGGGTTTAGGAAACACCAAGACGCCCTCAGAGTGGTGATAGATAATACAACCTCAAAAAGGGGGTGGTGATGGACAGAGTATCTGAGTTAATCAGAACACTCCTACCCAGTCAACAGATCAGGGCTTGATCCATCACCGTTTTTTAGCTCACTGCACCATCCCAGTTCAGAACCTGGCTAAATGCAAATTAGTCTGTCCCTGGCCCAGTGCATCATGGGAACAGGGCAGACCAAACTACCAAGCCAATTCTTCACTGGAAAGGAAACAAGCTTCCGGGGACCGGTTTCTGGCATTACAGCCGTCTTCGGCCCGGCTTGCTTGAATCCTGATGGTGCAGTGAGCAAGGGACTCATGTCTGAGCATACCCTTCCACACTTATGGTGGCCAAAATAATCTCAAAAAGGGGGTGGTGATGGACAGAGTATCTGAGTTAATCAGAACACTCCTACCCAGTCAACAGATCAGGGCTTGATCCATCACCGTTACAACAGCATACATAATTGTTACCATATCCAAATATTTATTAGAAATACAATTTGCAGAGGGCAAGATGGGGCTGAAACTGTGATGATAGAGTGAGCAATATATTCCTCTATCTCAAGTACTGTATTGTGAATGATGGTAGTTTAAACCTAAACTTTGTATATAACTTACTGCATTATTATTAACTGATTTTTCACATATACATGTACTTTTCAATTGTTTTAACCGAAACAAAAAGCCATCAACTGGGTAGCAAACCACAGTTTTTACAATACAATTAAATAATAGGCTCAAGAACAAGCATTAGGCATGGCAGACCATACAAAATTATTGTCAATGGCTTTGTCCTTGTTTTAGTATCTTGGGCCGATATGTAAAAACAAAAGTCTTGAATGTTATACTCACCGAGTGGAATGATGTGCAGCTTGATGTCGACAAATTGTATTTTAACTTTGTTTTACCCCGAACGTTTTATGGCCGAAATAAAGTATGAGAACTTGAAGTGGGGTACAGTTTTTATTGGGAGAACTGTTGGAATGCCAGGTGATAGGAATTTTGTGGATACCCCACATGGTCTGGAACGTTACCTCACAGAAATATTAGAAAAATGCATGATTGTAGCCAAAGTGTAACGTTTAAAAAACATCCTTGGTAAGAAAACATAGTGGGATCCATTCATGTCACACCACCCCACCCTGAATTCCCCGGGGTGTTTAGTTTGCAGAAATGTGTGGGTTTGGTATGTTTCCTTGTGTGGAGACCAAGTCGGGCCCAAATACCTCGGCTACCCACATTGCCAGAATGGGTCAGTTTGCAAGGCAAACTGGATGTTTCCTTCTTGCGCTTTAGGGCTTTTTCTGTGTAGCAGATAGGCCCAGCCACACAAGTGGAGTACCGTTTCCATCAGTAGAAGTGTGGCAACACAGAAAAGTAGGAAATTTGTTATTATCAGTTGAATTTTCATCCACTTTTGACTTCCAAACGTAAGCCAGTGTGCAAATAGGACATTTTGGAAAATGCCCTCTGAATCACATGATAGTATGGGTAATTCCCAAATCCAGAGTTGTACATATAAACACTATTCCTAAAATCATTACTTTGATCACATTAAGAAAATACATAGGGTTCCAGCATACCCATTATTCCTTTATTAGATGTTACCATATGAATTGATGATTTATCCTTACTCAATAAAATATCATTATAAACTGCAGCTCAGTTGCTGCCATGGAGTGTCTCTTGTTATTTGACAACCATCAAACACTGTATGCCCTGCTAACCAGAAGAGTTTGACGAACATAACTGTATATCACTTTATATATGTGCCATTTTGGCAAAAAATTATGGATACACATTTTACCAATTTCTGTTTTTCCCAAAGTATTTTCATTCTTTTTTATTTAAAAAAGGGATTACTTTCCTGGTTCAGCCGGGGGTTCCATACCTGGTTCTACCACAAACTTAAAGTAGGTGGAAACAACGAAAATTTGGAAAATCAACTCCCACTTAAAAAATTGCAAAAAAAATATGGTAAAAGGTGTTTAACAACTGTGACTGTCCCTGCAAGCTGGGAAAAGGGTGATTTTTTAGCACAGAAACCTTTTTTGTTAATTCTACATTTAGAAAACAAAACCCATAACTTTTCTTGCGCAGCACTTTTCCCCCATTTCCTCCCCAATCTTCTTAGAATTTTGCTATTTTCTGGCGTCCCTCCAGGAGACCACAAACCTTTTGTACCTTTATAATATCCAACCTGTTAAGGGTAACAATACAAATTTTGCCTGGATGCATTTTGTGGAACAAAATGTTACGAAGGCTTAAATGTGAACTGCCAATTTGCTCAAATGGTGGAATCAGTTTGTGTTGAGAGTTGGCTGACACTGGAGTGCAGCTCCTACCCTGGATTCACTTTGATTGTTTTCAGTTTAATGTTCTTTTGCGACCAGTGGCATGCTGTGTGCGACTTTTATGGGTCACCTCTTCCTTGCGTACTGCTGTGTCGGAAATGTTCTTGCTTATAAGTCATTACTGCATCAAAAATATCATGTTGAAAAGTGAGAGCCTCTCTATCCAGCAGTCCCTGAAGATGCTGTGTTATATTGATCAGTGCGTATTTCTGGATCCTTGGAACCAGTTATGCCCATACCAGATTCTCCTCTCCACTACTATGCATTGATCTAAGCTGTTTTATTTTCTGTTACAATTTAAAGAGTAGTTTTATGTGCGGTGTGATTTGCTGAGAAGGGTTTTGCGTTAATTAAAAAAGGAATGTAAATTGTGTGTAATTGGCCTTTGAAACTGTTATGGTTTGCTGCTTTAATGTAGAACAGTTGAAACTGACATGTCCCCCTTCTATTTACTTCACGGAGAGGCAACTCCCAACTTGTTTTTGGTTGATGGGGGGGGGGGAATAACAGGCGTCTACGTCACCACATTTTTGGTATCCTTGCCTCTCAGAATAATTAAAGAGTTTCATTCAAAAGTAGAAAGCGTATTGATTGATAATCTGCAAGGGCTTTGTACATCACCATAATGCTTTCATTAATAGCTAAACTCCGGGGTTTACTTACCAACTAGCTGATGGACCATAGGGCCACTCTCTACTTTTGTGCATGGCGGTACTTGCATCAAGTTGTTAGGCACACCTCCTCCCGTGAGCACGTCTTGGGAAACGTATCTCTAGGGTGTTTCAGCTGGAACTTGAAATAGGCACCTCCTCTTTTGGGTGCCCCTCAGGTAATTAACACTCTGCCAAGATGCATCCTGCTTGAGAGAGCTCCTTCCCAATGTAGTCAAATCTCACCCTTGCTCAGTGCAGGAGGTAGAGGTAAGATAAGACTATGAAGTTGGTGAGCAAGGTGGCACTACAGAAGAAGCAAAATAACTACACTTAGCCAAAGGTTTTATAATGCCTCACAACTGATAGGCAGGCTGGGTGCCTAGGTGATGTTGGAAATAGTGCAGGAGATATCAAGTTGTGATGACTGCCTTTGCTACCAATCCACTATGCATGACCAATCTATATGGGAGGAGATTCCTGTACATCCTACATTTTTGGACTGTTACCCTACATTCCTCTCTTCTTCACTATATCCTGGTGAGTTAAAATGGAATATGACTCTACCTATCCCGTCCAAATTCACCTCGGGATCACAGGACAGGAAATCTACAGCACGTCATCTGTGCTTTCAGTTTATCTTCAGCCAATTTCCTTTGGTCAAACCCTTAATTAAAAAACAAACGGTAAGTCAGCTACATAAAGGAATTTCCAGGCTAGTCTGAGTACTTTGCCTGGATCATGTAGACAATGAGGCTGCCGGAAGTCCTTTTTCCAGCCGAGCCAAGGAGTGAGTTTGCCAACTCGAACATGTACAATTTCTATGTCTATTATTTAACTCATTGTCTTCAGATTAATTTCCTTGGCTAATTTGTCTTAGTTCGACAATGCAAAACGCAACTGGAGAGTTGAGTGACCATATCCTGCTGACCTGGAGAAGTAGTCCTGTGTGAAAAATGCTCATCCCAAGTATGCCATGGAAGTCTTGCAGAAATTATAGGAAGAACTAAACTAAATTGGATAGATATTGCTAGAGAGGCACTACTGGAGCAGGAAAAACTTCCAGAAACCCTACTCCTTTGACCAGGATTTCTAGAGGAAGTTACGGAACAGTCAAGCACTGTTCCCAAATCAACAATGGATAAAGTTGCTTGTTTTTATGAGATAACTGAAACTTTCAGCCAGTGCACATCAAAATCACTAAGAGGTTCATGCCACAAAGCACCAAGCAAAATCCTAATAATAACATGGTTTGATGATGAATGAACTGTCAAGGAAAAATAAAATCTTGCTAGATCAAGAAAAAATAAATTATTCTATAGGACATTGAAGGGGCACAAAATTAAATTAAACATATTTGGAAGATAGCTTCTCGAGATACAATATAAAAACAACAAAAAAACGAATACCTTTGAGTCCAGAATGTTTGTCAGAACAAATCCCAGAATTAACAAAAATATGGTACGAGGACCAAAGCCTCCGAGTCTTTGAGAACCAGTATACCTGAGAAGCACATCACGGAAATTCAAAACATGGTCTCAGTAAAGCAGATAGAGGAGGTAGATTGTAACCTGAAAACAACTCTTCGATGTGTAAAATGCTGCAGTAGCATTTTCATCACTCTTTGAAACTTGTACCTTTACAGAATTCTGGCTTAACAGCATCATAGTACCTTTATATAAAATGCAAGATGTCAGGGCTAAAATTATATAGGCTTAATAGATGTAAAAGCAAGCGTTTTCACCAACATAATCATGAAAAACATCTAGGAATGGGAAAAAGATAAGGCATTCAGAGTGGGCACAAAGCAGATTAAAACCTGGCCTTTTCACCTGTGTCCATGTCTTCACTCGTCAACATTTGGTGTCTTCAATATTTAGTGTCAAAGTATTCAAAATAGAAAAAAGAATGTTTTTATACATTATTTTAGACTTTTCGTAAGCTTTTCATGCTTAGACTTGAACAAACTGCGGTTAAAGTTGGAAAGAACATTAATGAATCTTTATCTGATCTTACTAATCAAGATAACAAGCAACTAAACAAAGAGAAACTCGATGGGGGGAGTTTGGATAGTAATATTAATTACTTAATGCCTCGTAGAGGCAGCATGCGCTGCCTATGCGAGACCTAAAAATGCACAAGTGATATAATGAAGTTGCTGGCCCACGTCCTCTTAAGTATTTTGATAACCATCCCTGAAGAGCTTCTGAAAATTGTCCTCGATACACTAAAGATCTGAAAGGATCCCATACCCATTTTACTCTATTCTGACGTTTCTGGCACCACCGAAAGGCCTTATGGTAACTGCTCCATCAAACAGAGAAATACTGAAAGGTGAAGAAGACAAAAGTAAAATCATTGTGTGGGGCTACAAATCAAAGAATAGAGAGTTAAGCAATTCTACCTTAAAGGGGAGGACCTAGGAAGGGTGATCACCTTTTTGCTTCCAGGGTACAATTTTTGCCACTTTTAACGCCTGGAAAAAAGAGTGCATTTCAAGGAAGATTAAAACACTTTACTGGGAGCTTTTGGGCAGGAAATCTGCTCTTTTGTCTATAAATCAAGCAAAAATAATCGGCTATAGCAAGAAACTTCCAAATCGCAGCCCCTCAAAGTAAACGAAGGAAGTTTTGTCTCCAACTACAGTTCTCCGAGCTAATTGTACCTACACACTCTCAGATCGCCATTGACGCAAAAGGGCGATGGTACATGCAGCCAAATGAAAAAAGCATGCTCATTCCACCTGATTGACCTATGCATTGAGCAGCTTATTGAATCAAACACTAAATCCATCAAGGACTAGTTCGCCCGAAAAACAAATCCAGGTGGTCATCTCCAGCAGACTGTCCAAGTCAAGGAGCCCACAAATCAATACTTAAAATGAAATAAATTACTCAGTCAACACGAATGCTGGAAGTGCTTGGAACTGACAAAAAGCAATTCCTGGATCGAGGTTCATGAGCTCTAATCAGCCCATCTCTCCATTCCATTAAGTACAGAAGATTGGAGAAATGATGCCTTACCACGGTCTAACCTGTTGGATTGCCCTGAATTAAGGCACAGATGAAACCAGAACTTCAGGTGTTAGGTTATTGCAACAGAAATTCGATTGAAAACCTAGCTTCCATTTTTTGAGTGGGGTAGTACTGTAAGAGTGGAAACATTTTGCTTGAGGAAATCTAAAGTTCATCCCTTCCTGACGACAACCCATCACTTTACTTTATCTTCTTGGGGACCAGTTCCCACAGATTGCAAGAAAGTTGCTAGTCTCTGAGGATTCGCCTTCATAAGATTAAGCAGTGAATCCAGGATCATAGAATGCAATGCAATAGAACTTTGACAGAAGGCCTTTTCTGACACAAAGATAACAATCCCTTTCTGGCTTGGGGCCTACCTCCTCCCGTATTGCTTCTCTTTCCTCATTGCCCCTTAATCTGACCTGCTCCGCCATGAATGTGTAAAGGAATTGAACCCAGCTGAACAAAGAACTGAAAGAAAGGTAACTTCTAAAGGAAGCAATATGTTTGCATTCTTTGGAAGTTTAGTTCTTTGGAAATTTACATACAACACCCAGTGGAATAATGGAGCCGCCTGGGTTGCGGCAGAGCTTCTCTTGGAGTTTTGCGGTGCCTCCATATCAATGGGGCGGTCTGCTTAATGCCTCTTGAATGATGCATTTCTGTCACTGTCCCTTACTGTCCTAGTGGTTGGCAGATTCTTTATGATGTGTTTTGTCGCAGGTGGCGGTGCGTGGGACTCGATGCTCGGAAAGTGTCTTTTCATCTTTTTTCTGTCATTTATTACAAATTTCCGAGTCTACTTGGGAAATGAAAGCACCCCCCTCTCTCCGGGGTTCCGACTGCTTATCCCTGAAGCAGCAACTAATTCCGCGCGATGCCCTTTCCAAGCTTCATAACCACACTGGTATTAAAAAGGCATTATCCGGCCGTCTCGTTCCCACGTCGAAGGCAGCCACTCCAAGATGTCCCGTTGAGTTGATTTACTGTTCTATAATGAAACTCCCCTTCAGGGGCTTCTCTGGGAAACAAATAGGTTTCCGGTGCGCTCGTGACAGATCGGAACTGTTTTCGCATCTGCAGCTGAGGTCCCCTTTAACTCCTTGTGCTCTGCTCTCATTTGTGTTCATACACATAGTAAAGTAGTGCAGCTTTTTTCTTGATAACTCGTAAAGAAAATCCCGAAGACTCTAGATGTGCTACTATTCCACCCCAAATAGACATCAAACTGCCTATCTGTCATCCAACCTTGGATGATTTTATTCTTTCCGATCTCTTCTAAAACAGAGGTCCAAAGCAGTCAACGGGCAAAGCCAAACTACCAATGGAATGTTACTCACTCCCTCCTTTGCTGTAAATATGCATACTTGTATGATCCACTTGTTATTTGTTATAGCCTTAGTTATGAGTGTCTTGCCGGTTACAACTCCACATCCGGATAATTAACCCATATACTAACTGTTGTTTTCTCTAAACCACGTCACCTTCATTCATCTATTTATCATCGTTGATGCTATATAAAAACTTTCTGAACAAATTGTTGTAGCTGTGAAAAAGAAAAAATCGATTATCTTTTTTCATTATTTTTATAGATTGAAATGTTGACGCTTGCCAAATTGCCAAAATAGTTAAGGCGTTTTTTCCCCACTGATCCTTTAGATGCTGAATCAGATAGGACGTTGGAGAAAAGCAAAAAAGTGTTCTTTATTGGCAGTGTTTTTGTATCCGTGAGTACAAAATGCTTCCTATCCGAATAGGTTCTGTGATAACGTCTGTGGGTTGATATATCTGTGCTTATTGCTCTAGAAACGAGCAGATGTTATGGGCCTTGGAATAGCAAACATTGGCCAAGCCAATAGGCTTGATGTTCATAATTTGAGCGCTGCAAGTGCAATAAAAAAACCTGCTGTGGTGCAAAACAATTTTTTTTAAAACGTGGACTGCTTTGTCGATACAATGTTTAGATAAAATCGACATCTAAATATGAGAAGGCAGTGTATTTTAAAGCTGTGAAACCGGGGAGGGGTGGGGTGCGAACTGAACAAGCAGGAGGAGGGTAGGTGCAAGCGCAAACCACAATGTGGGCGGGCGAGGAAGGAAGGGAGTGTAAGTAAAAGGGGGAAAGAAAGTTCCTCTGAAAGCGGCAGGCAGTGGAAGAGCACTGGTCAAGGGAAGCAGGACTTGGTTAATACTCTAGGGTAGGGGCAAACACACCAAGAGAAAGTGAAGCGGGCACTCGCTGATTAAAGAGAAGCAAGAAAACCAGAGTTACAATGAAGCCAATCAATGGGAGGCAATGGACAGGCTCTAAACCCCCTGTATGTAAACAAAACTGCACACAAGCAACAGCGCATGCGCTGTCCCAGGTGAACCGGAGTGTAGGGTGTCGGGGCTACTGGGGGAGGGAAAGGGTAAGCTGTCAAAGAGGCGAAGATGCCAGACAAACATACTGAAGGGCATTAAACAACTAAGAGTGCCCACTAAACATTTGGGGCATTAGGTGAAGGCAGGAGAGTGTTTATGGAAGGGTTGGAATGTGTCCTGCCTAAGAAGAAACGGCCTTAACATCACAGAACGTTTACCATGTGCTACTTTAGCATGTAGGTAACTATTAAAAAAAACATACTATTTGTTATTTAAAAAAAGGGGATTTTAGGGATGGAAGAGGTAAAAGGGTGACTTGGTTTCAGGGGTGGGTACAGGTAAAGGGAGGTCAGGGTGATTTCAGGGTTCAGAGAGTATAGGTGTAAAGGGAGTCGAGGTGACTTTGGGGTTCAGGAGTGACTAGAGGTAAAGGTAGATGAGGGTGATTTGGGGATTCAAAGGTGGGTAGAGGTAACAAGAGGTGAGGATGACTTGAGGGTTCAGTGGCGGTTAGAGCTAAACGGGGGTAAGTATGAAGTTAGGATTCGGAGTGAGTAGAGGTAAAGGGAGGCAAAGTTGATTTTAGGGTTTAGCGGTCGGTAGAGGTGGTAAGGCAGGGGGTGGAGGTAAAGGTGAAACACAAACCTTCTAAAATAACCTCGTTTTATGGTAAATATAACAACCTTAAATTAGAAAAGCGATAACCAAGAAATAAGTAAATCTGACACAGTGGCAAACGTTAATAAAGAAAAACACATTTTATGCAAAAACCTTAAATGAATGGACTATGTTTACAGTTTCATCATCAATTAAAAGTTACAGTCGGCCTAAAATGTCTGTTTCGAAATCATTCCATAAAGTTTTGTTATTGCTAGTTATTTGTGTTCAGCTCTTGGAAATAGTCGGAAGCGCACACTTCAACATTTGATGGTTTCAATTTATCTTTCAAGCATAAGCCCCCCAAAAAAGTGCCATAGTTTTTGCATATTAAATGGCAACACATTTGTTTTCACTGTAGAAAAGCATCTAAACCGCAGATAAGAAAATAGAAGTGCACCCCGTTAGGTTTCTGAGAGTCATAATTGATATGTCAGGACATAGACGGTCTGCAATAATTCAAGTCTAACATGGCCAAAGCCCAAGAACTGATCACACCCAACCTTGCCTGGATTTGAAGGACAGTGTGTGTGTGTGTGTGTGTGTGTGTGTGCGTGTGCGTGTGTGTGACTGTCGGTCTTTCCCCGTCCGATACCTGACAGAACTTGGATCCACAACCAACTGCATTTATATCTTAGTCCTTATACATAAAAATAGCTTTAAAACGCGAACGTTTAACTCCCCCTTCCTCTATCAGTGCAGTGCTCTGCTTTCCACTGATTCCTAGCCAGGCTTGGTAACTCAGTGGACTAGTGCATCCACATGAGGGATCTGTGGATGACCTCCTGGCCACAGGATCAAATCCTGGTAGGTCCACTCAAACTCCCATGGTTAATACATTGATTACCCTTGAGGTGGGTAACAGAAATCTGTTACTTAGGCACCAAAATAGTATTCTGGGTCAACGTGTGCTTTACAAATGAACTTATGTCCAGATATGAGTCTATTTCTTTTTGGTCTCCCCTGGAAAGGGCGGTTTGACTGGGGAGGTGGAAGGATACCAAGAACGGTTAATAATGTTAAAGTATTTTGTAGCGTACCAGTCTATTTGGTCGAGTGTCATGAGCCACAATTAACATGAAGCAAGTTAAAATACAAATCAGCATAAGGTGGGACTGTTGCATTCTCACCGCTGGTGTTATGCATTTTAGTGAAAGTAGTCTCCAGAAAGCAGTTAGTGGAGCGCTTTGGATTTTAAAACGCCTCCAGATGTGTATGGTTGAATTTAATTACTTAAATCTACTCCAAACTGTGAATCAGATGCTGTAGTGAAGTCATCCTCGCTGCATAAACCACAATAGAAAGTCCAGAAGAGATTCCTGAGTAGACAGGGCCACTGGAACTATGCGATTCTGCGGCTGCAGCTTTTTTCGCATAATTATGGATTTGGCACATATTCCCATCATCTGCTGCATAATCTGGAGATTTTAACAAACTATGTTTTTAGCTCAAACAGATAAAGGTTACTGGCCACATGTGTTAGCATGCAGTGGAAGGTTATTTGCATAGGTTAACTAGTCATCTTCCAGTTGCTTGTTTCTGTATTTGGTTATTAAACTGGTGTTAATAAGGTGGAATCTTCCCCAGACAGTATTACCATGTGTAAAAATTAGTAACAAAATAATAAAGTAATACTATCAAAAAATGTGCCACATAATTTGCTTTTTCTTGCCGCATAATTTAGTCGACCCTGCTGCATAATTTGGTGCTCCTCTGCCGCATTATCCCAGTGCCCTATGCTTTGATCTAGCACAGGGGTCTCCATCCATTAGCACGTGAGCTACGGTAGCTCTCCAGCTACCTCTGAGTAGCCCACCTGTGTCCAGCCCAGCTTTTTAAATTAGAAAGCTTTTGCTTGGTTGAATTATTATACATATTAAAAAACTGAAATTATACAACACTAATAATAATAGTAGCTCTCAATGCGTTTCATTGAACTTAAGTAGCTCTCAGTTCAGAAGAGGCTGGAGACCCCTGAGATTCTAGCAAAACACACATGGGCTGCCGAACGCAACTGTCCCATTTCACAGAAATGCTTCGCACTATCACATGTTGGAAAAGTCCTGCAATGCATTATGGTGGATGTAGTTCAATTACTTACAATACTGTTATTCTGCAGTTAAGTTTAATCACATTTGAATTACTTCTGAAGTGAATTACTCTCTCCCTGTCTTTACTGGAAATCACACACAAGTTTCAGGCGTTTTGAGTTTTAAATGATGAATCTGGGGGGGCATATATTCAGCTTCTGTTTCTCTTCGGTGAAGAACGAAACTCAGCTTGCCGATCACTGAGTTTTCAACTAATCATCCCAATAGCATTGTTGTTTACATTGCACACATCTGACAGTATACATATTGTGACTTAGACAAATTTGGAGCAATCACAATGCCAAGATGCATCTATTTACAGCAGTTCCAGGCCCTGCAAGACCGTACTTGAGTTAATATTCTTGTTTAGATTGACACTGGATGCTCGTAGAACCACTCACAGACTTGGGAATCTTGTAACAAAAAGACAGAAGAGGGAGGGTATGAGGCAAAGAGCAACGTAACAAAAAAGCGCAGTGATGCGGTAATCGCTGGCTGCGTCATATCACTTTTTTTCATATGGCGGGTGGGGTGAGTAACAGACAATAAGAGAGTGTGGAGCGGGAGTGGAAGAAGAAACACGGTCAAGGGGTGCGGGGGTAACAACACAGCAAGGGGGTGTAGGGGAAAGCTGAAAAACTTAAAAAAAATAGTACCTCAAGTAAAGCATGATCAGCGGAAGGATGGCAATCAGTACTTGGTCCATTCTCCACCTGAACGAAGAGGAAGTGAAGTTGGCATGGGCTGCTCAATTAGAAAGCAGCAAATAAGAGTGACAATGAAGCCAACAAATGTTAAGGAATGGGTGGGATCCAAGCCTATTGTTCTACACAATGTCTGTTGTGCATGCCCTGTCGCATGCAAGACCTAAAAATGGATAGAGAAAATTGTCAAGAGCTTTGCAGCCTAGTGCACTAGGACTCGCACATTTTCATGGCACTGTTTCCCTTTTTCCTTGCTCATAGACAGTCGTGGACCTTGAAAGACTTTAATACTAGTGGTAGCAAAAGGGGCCTTGCTGGTGGTCTTGTGTCCTGAAAAAGCGGCAGGACTTGGTGCTGTGTTCGAGGTTTGCAAAGGATCTGGGCGGAAGCACTTCTGAAACGTGCCTCCACATATATGGCTTACGACTGCTGCACTGGTGCCCTTTACTGTGGCTTTACTTTGCAGTTTTGAGTACTGGAAAATTCCCTCAAGACCTATATACTTTTCATCAATAGCCTAATTTGCATGTATTTACTTCAGTCATGCACAACAATAACATCAAAACTAATGAATTTCATTTCTTTGATATTTCATCATTCTTTTGTTTATAAATTCATCATTATTTATTTGTTCATTTTCATTTCTTGAAAAATATTTTTTTTCCTTTTTTTAAGTATACATTATTTCGTACAAAATACATATTTAACAAATATCACAGAATTATTACAAAACGAGAAAAAGTGAAAAACCTGGACTGTAAAAATGCAATAAATACAATACCACTCATACATACTCAATCATTCTAACCCATTGCCATCCATACATTCCATACACATGTAGTATCTGAACAAATCTTGATATAATACGGCAGAAGAAGGAATTATTCTGCCCACATTTGTCACCATCAGATGTAAAGATGGGTTCCACGCAAGGTCGACGCGTGTTTCGGTGGGTTCTGTACCACCTTCCTCAGGACCTGTGCAGATACAAACATTTCTTACAACACAAAAGCCAGGAATTGCTATTTCACAAGATGTATACCAGTAGTCTTCTTATAAAAATGGCAAAATTCAATGTCTCAATAGTCTCAGTGCGCATCAAAGGATATTTCTTCCTTTTATTTTTCTAGTAGATGCCTCACAAGAGTATTCTTTGTATTAGTGTCCTTTCATTATAAAAGAGTGCGTCTCAACGTAACCAAAATGGTGAAATCGTATCTCAATATTGTGGTACCTTTATTGTTCCAATGCAAACGAGCAGTTAATTTTATCTGGTAGCAAACTGAGGTCCCTCGTTTTCTACACAGAACACCATCCTCGTAGTAATCACTTTCACAGCCTCATAGTCTGGCGTCTTCCTTCTGCATGTGAGCCATGCACTCGAGTTTCTACGTTGCAAAATATCCTCTGATGCGCACTGAGACTATTGAGACATTGAATTTTGCCATTTTTATAAGAAGATTAGAGGGGTCCCCTTTTTTATGTATGTTCGAGGCATATGGGCTGCAGATGGTACATTTATGAATAGATCGCCATCTGGTGTTGGGCTCGGATGATTGCACTTTGTTTTTCTTCTGGAGAAGTCTTTTTCGTCATAGATGACTCCTCCTCTCGGTGTTAGTGCGCATGGGCATCGGCTCCATCCTTAGATTGTTTTTTTCCGCCATCGGGTTCGGATGAGGATCGAAGCGCTCCGGACCGACTTCAACAAAGAAGGTTATAACCGGCGCGTATTCCTTTCCAAATCGACGGTATTGTTATCAAACGCGACTTCCCTCCATACCGACGCGTTTCGAAGGACGACGACTACGAGAAACTCGACGTAGTCCAGCCCGGGGTCCATGGAAAGGACTCCATTCAAAAAATGTCCAACGTGTGGTGCTAAGTTCCCACACAAGGACCTACACGAGGTGTGCAACCTCTGCTTGTCCCCTGAACACGAATCCAGGGACTGTGAGGCCTGTGCAGCGTTCTCTTCAAAATCGACGATTAGAAACCGTCGAGCCCGAAGACACGAGGTATCGAGAATGCAGTCACAAGCAATCCCGGAGCTGTTTGAGGACCAGCACCCAGAAGAGGAGGAAGAAGAGGCCGACGAGGCGGGGTCTGAAGCGGACGAGTCTGACGTCGAGGAAATCGACGTCCAACAAACCGTGAGTGACGACGTCCCTTTACCAAAAAACAGACCCCACACGGTATCGACCCCGCCTTCGAGCCCGGTCAGACAACCGAGGAAAGTTTCCAACGCCCCGCCTTCGAGCCCGGCAACGAAACAGAAACCGAAACACTCGGTCTCCCATCATAGTGGTTCCGGTTCCGATAAACGGACCACATCGACACCGAAGCTCCAAGTCAAGGAAAGCTCGAAGTCGAAGCAGTCCATGTCGACACCAAAGCACGTTTCGGCGTCGAAAACACCCTCGACACCGGGGACATCTTCGATACCGAAGAAATCGGATCCGAATAAAATCTCGGTACCGAAAATACAAATGGACATTCAAAAGAAAAAACACCTTTCGGACCCGAAAACTGCGGTACCGACACAGGAACACGGGACTGATCCTAAACAAAAGACTCTGTTTATTGACCCAAAGACTGGCAAGGTAGTCACAGAACTACCTAAAAAGAGGAGGAATGAACATTCGGACGACAAGACTCATCCAAAGAAGAGAACAATGGGGACGAATACAACTCCTCCCTCTTCTCCCAAACCTAGACACACACCATCTTCTCCTCTTCCTCACAATAGGCCAAATATTCCTCCCACACGACCATCTACACCTACAACAGATGTAGAGAGCGACACAGGGGAGGGGGAACACCCTGGGGATGATGAAGACACAATCCCAGAGGAGGCAGACCCATGGGAAGAGTATAATGTAGGGTCAGATAATGATAACGACCCTGAATTGTATCCCTCAAAACCTTCACCTCCTGATGACAATACTGGTTTTTGCACAACTCATTAATAGAGCAGCAACATATCATAAGGTAGAACTACATGCAGAACCTCAAATAGAGGACTTCTTATTAGAAACACTACCTACTGCACAAAGAACATCAGGAACACTACCAATGCTTAAGGGCCTTCTCAGTCATACATCAGAGATATTCAAAGACCCAGTGAGGGCTAGGGTATTGAACCCAAGAATCGATAAAAAGTATAGGGCAGCTCCAAAAGACCCAATATACATTAAAGGGCAAATTCCTCTAGACTCACTAGTGGTCACAAACGCTCGTAAGAGAGCAAACTCTTTATCTACAGGAGAAGCTCCACCTCCTGACAAAGAGTCTAAACTAATAGATGCCTCTGGCAAGAGAGTGGCATCTCAGGCGGCAAACAGCTGGCGCATAGCTAATACACAAGCACTACTTGCAAGGTATGACAGAGCGCATTATGATGAGTTAGAAAAACTCATCACACATCTCCCTAAAGAACATCAAAAGAGGGCAGATCAACTCATACAAGAAGGGAAGTTAATTACTAACACTTCAATAAAGTGCGCCTTAGACGCGGCAGACACTGCAGCAAGTTCTACAAACACAAGCATCATGTTAAGGAGACATGCATGGCTCAGAGTATCAGGGTTCAAACAAGAAGTACAAACATCGTTACGGAACCAACCTTTTGATGGGAAAACACTTTTCGGCACAGGGACAGATGAGGCCCTAGAAAAGATGAAGAAGGATACCGAAACGGCTAAATCAATGGGAGCATTGCAACAGCCGACACAAAGAGGTTCCTTTCGTAGATCCACCTATAGAGGAGAATCCAAAAATACAGGTACAAGCCAGCAGCAAACCTCTTTTACACCTACATCACCCAGAGGTAATTCTAGAGGTGGCTACAGGGGTAACAACAACAAGGGTAGAGGTCGCGGAAACAACAACCGCAACTCTCCAACCCCAAAACAGTGACTTCATACAGCTCCCCACAGACCATATAACACCGGTCGGGGGACGCCTATCACAGTTCCTACCTGTCTGGGAAAACATCACATCAGACAGGTGGGTGAGACAAATTATCCAACATGGTTATTGCCTAGAACTCACAGCTACCCCACCAAACATCCCCCCCAAACAGCGTCCAATGAAACAAGATCACCTGACACTGTTAAAACAAGAAGTACTATCCCTGCTAGAAAAGCATGCCATAGAGAAGGTTCCACAGCACCAACAAGGAACAGGAGTATACTCCCTATACTTCCTAATTCCCAAAAAGGACGGGTCTCTAAGGCCAATACTGGACCTAAGACCTCTCAATGCATACATAAATTCGGAACATTTCCACATGGTCACGCTCCAACAAGTACTGCCTTTACTGAAGAAAGGGGACTTTCTTTCTACACTGGATCTAAAAGACGCTTACTTTCATATCCCGATTCACAAAGCCCACAGGAAATACCTCAGGTTTGTGGTAGAAGGACAACATTATCAGTTCAAAGTCCTTCCGTTTGGTGTCACAACGGCACCAAGGGTGTTCACAAAATGCCTGGCAGTGGTGGCAGCTCACCTAAGAAGACAACAAATTCATGTCTTCCCATACTTGGACGACTGGCTAATAAAGGCCAGGTCACAAGAGGAATGTCTTCAAAGCACACAAAAGACAATTCAGCTACTACACCAGCTAGGGTTCACGGTGAACTACACAAAGTCACACCTACAACCAAACAAGGTTCAACAATATCTGGGGGCTACTATAGACACAGAAAAAGCCAAAGTGTACCCCAACCCAGTCAGGATCCAAACAATGCTTACAGTCATTCAAAGATTTCAGCCACAACACTCACTACCAGCAAGAGTGTTCATGCAGCTATTAGGGATGATGTCATCCTGCATACTGCTAATACCATATGCCAAACTACAAATGCGTCCGCTACAAGAATGCTTAGCGACACAGTGGAATCAGGCTCAAGGGCAGATTACAGATCTGGTGTTGGTAGACGACCGCACACACCGCTCTCTGAAGTGGTGGAACATAACAAACATTGCCAAGGGGCGGTCGTTCCTAGAACCAATTCCACAGGTGACAATAACAGCGGACGCATCGCTCACCGGATGGGGAGCACATATGGACAAATACACAGTACAAGGAAGGTGGAGTGTGCAGGAAAGAAGACTGCACATCAACCATCTAGAACTACTAGCAGTGTTTCTAGCATTGAAAGACTTCCAAATACATGTTACCAACAAAGCAGTCCTGATCAGAACAGACAACATGACAGCAATGTATTATATTCAAAAACAGGGGGGGACGCACTCTCTCCAACTATCCAGACTAGCACAGGAAATTTGGAGATGGGCCATTCCTCAAAACATCTATCTGTTAGCCGAACACCTACCAGGAGTCCAAAACCAGATAGCAGACATCTTAAGCAGACAGTCGGAACAAATACACGAATGGGAACTGCACCACCAAATACTGCAGCCATTCTTCCAAAGATGGGGACAACCAGAGATAGACCTCTTTGCCACTCATCAGAACGCAAAATGCCAAAGCTTCGCGTCCATGTATCCACATCACCTGTCGCAGGGCAATGCGTTATGGATAAATTGGTCCAACAAATTTGCATACGCTTTTCCCCCTCTCCCACTAATCCCATTAGTGGTCAGGAAGCTGCAACAACATTCAATGACCATGATACTATTAGCACCCACGTGGGCAAGACAGCCGTGGTTCACCACGCTCCTGCAACTCTCACAAGTGCCACATCAAAAGCTACGAATTCTACCCATGCACCTTACACAGAACCATGGAGAAATAATGCACCCAGACCCAACTCAATTGAACTTAACGATCTGGCTCCTGAAATCCTAGAATTTGGGTACTTAGATCTACCCCCAAATTGCATGGAGATAATTAAACAAGCGAGACGTCCAACCACCAGAGCATGCTATGCAGCTAAGTGGAAGAGGTTTGCTATACACTGTACTAATAACAATATCAACCCTCTGGACGTATCAACAAAAGAGATTATTTGCTACTTATTACACTTACAGCAATGTAATCTAGCGTATACATCTATCAGAGTACATCTAGCAGCTATAGCAGCGTACCTACAAAACAGGCAACACATATCACTGTTCAGAGTACCAGCGATAAAAGCATTCATGGAAGGCCTCAAAAGAGTCATTCCACCAAGATTACCACCTTCCCCAGTCTGGAACCTCAACGTAGTACTCACCAGACTAATGGGGCCACCCTTCGAACCTATGCATAGGTGCGAAATACAATTCCTTACATGGAAGGTGGCTTTCCTTATAGCCATTACCTCACTCAGGAGAGTAAGTGAATTACAGGCATTGACAATACAAGAACCATTCCTACAGTTACACCAGAATAAAGTGGTTCTTAGAACAAACCCAAAGTTTTTGCCTAAAGTAATCTCAGCATTCCACATCAATCAGCCAGTGGAATTACCAGTCTTCTTTCCAAAGCCACAGACGGTGGCAGAAAGGGCTCTACATACACTAGATGTCAAAAGAGCCATTTTGTACTACATAGAAAGAACACAAAACTTCAGGAAAACTAAACAACTATTTGTAGCATTTTCCCCAACACATAAGGGCAATCCTATCTCTAAAGCAGGCATCGCTAGATGGATTGTAAGATGTATACAAATATGTTACATTAAAGCAAAGAGAACATTAACTGTTCCTCCTAGAGCTCATTCTACACGAAAACTAGGAGCATCTATGGCATTCTTAGGGAACATTCCCCTAGATGACATATGTAGAGCAGCAACTTGGTCTACACCACATACATTCACAAAGCACTACTGTGTTGATGTACAGGCTGCACAACAAGCCAGAGTGGGCCAAGCTGTATTAAAAACTCTATTTCAAACAGTTGCGACAGACACTGGTGACCACCGCTAGGGAGGTAACTGCTTTACAATCTATTCATAAATGTACCATCTGCAGCCCATATGCCTCGAACGGAATATGCTACTTACCAGTATGCATCTGTTCTTGGCATAGAGGGCTGCAGAGTGGTACATGCCCTCCCTGCCTCCCCGGAAACCTGTGTCTGTCCCAACATTATCTTATTTAGATACACTTACATGGGCATATCTTTATGTACTATTCTACACTACTCCATCTAACCCTACTATGGCAAAACAATCTAAGGATGGAGCCGATGCCCATGCGCACTAACACCAAGAGGAGGAGTCATCTATGACGAAAAAGACTTCTCCAGAAGAAAAACAAAGTGCAATCATCCGAGCCCAACACCAGATGGCGATCTATTCATAAATGTACCACTCTGCAGCCCTCTATGCCAAGAACAGATGCATACTGGTAAGTAGCATATTCCTTACTTTGCAGTTTTTACAGTTGCTTCTCCCACTTGCAGGAAGCTGAGAGTTTTTAAACTATCAAAACTATTTAAACATAATTGACAACAGCCAGGCCAGTGATGGAACCTCCTGTACTGCCTTTGAAAAGGCTAAGCAGGGATTCTGCATTCAAATTGGTGTCTCTCTTGGGAGTCTTGTTTGATCCTACGCTGTGTGATGTCATCAGTTTTGCTTATTTTTATATTTTGAACCTACTATTTCCACGTCACAGTTAGGGTACACGATAGGGCAATGTCTACTTTTTTTAGAATGAAAAATACAAAGAAAGTGATTTGATAGAATAATTGAATTATTCTGAGCCACTGGTAAACTACTCGGACCGCATCCCAGCGCATCATTTTTGTTACCCATTATGCAACCTCAGAACCGTCCCGATCATATGCAAATTAGCCTTGGTCCTTTTCCAATAGGAGCAGTTCACCCACGGTGCCAAGACAGTTAGTTCCTCTCTGAACCGGAACGTATACAGTCCATGATCAGTTTCGGTGTATTGGGGCCTTTTCATTCGGGAACAGCTTGGTTCCAGTGGTACAGTGAGCATGGGACCCACATTGGTGCATGCCTGTCGCACTTGGGGCATCGAAATGCAAAATACAAAAAACTATAGATTGAAATGCTGCCTTTGAAACTACCAGAAGCTGATATTAATTCACGCATTCAATCCATCAATTTTTTGTATTAATTTTTAATATTTTGTTTGATATAAAGCGCAGCACCTGTTAGGGTATGTACAAATAGACTGTATATTACACGATGCTATGCAGCTATCAGTCTTGCTGTGAGAACCTCAAAGTCAAGTTTCCAGGAGTTTTCTCCCTTTAAACACAGGAAGATCCTGCAACGAGGCGTCTGGCTGTTACCCAACTGTAGTTGCTTTTCTGTAGTTGCTACAGGAACCAGTTTAGTCATTCCTTATGTTGCTCTGTGTTATGCTCCAATGCAAGCATTCGCCATACGATGTTTTGTTGTCCTCAGAGTCAAGGTTACTACTGTGTGCAACTTCCCCTTTCCTAGAAGCATTTAGTGCTCATAGAGTTTATCTGTGTAGCTAGATTTCTCTATATTTTATATTAGTACAGTGGTCTGGTCGAATGGGCATTACTACTCAGCATGGAGACCTTTGATCGCTGCTCACATCTTCCTTCAGAATGGAGATCGACTGAGTGCGTCAGTAATCTCTCTGCTAATTCTGCTGAGCCCTGAGCTGCGTAGCTGCTGAGATATCACTATTCCAACTCTCGCCAACTCGGCGACAGCTTTACCTTCTCCTTACTATAGGGGCACTCATCACTATTTTCCTCCCCTATCTCCAGATAGTGACTGGAGTGACTCCCCCCTCCCCCTGTGTCCCGATTCTCTGGACCTTCCCAAGTAGCGATGTAAATATTGGCGCTTTATCAACTGGTATCTTTTAATTGTATGTGTGTTTCACCATATAACTTTTATATGTATGTCTGTCACTACGTAATTTTTAAATGTACGTGAGTCTCACTGTAATAGCAAACTTACAAGTGTACTTGTTACGCATTTGAACACATGAGCCCACGCAGCCTGTACTCTACTCCTTTGGTGACGCAAGGGCCGGCTGCCACAGGTAACTGCACCACTATGGCTAAGACACTGGGGGCACTTAGGTTATTGGCACACCCACCAGGCTCCACAGCGCCACCTTATCAGCCCACAGCACAGGCATGATAGCACTCACAGCATACTGTGCTTTACTCACTGTCACCTGCCTTTTTGATAGCAGTAACTACCATGCACGCCATAATAACACCTATTGTAATATATCGAACGCTCGCTTGTAGCAGTTCTTTTAACGCATTGGCGTGCATTGTCTGTTCTTCCTTCCCACAGGATTTTTTCGCTTGCTTGAAGGTGCCTGTAACCCACAGGCGCGCCTTCCACCACTTTTTTCCACACACCTTAGCGCGTGTGTAGGACTTAAACACGTGGCCTCTCCTTTTGCCACTCACTCACCCTGGTCCTGAAGAAAGTCCCGCCTAGACGCTACAGGGACTGAAACATGTAGACCGTTATTAAGTCAACTTAGTAATCATAATTTTTTTACTACTAGTTGCAGCACATAGTTTTTATTCTTACACCCTGGGCCGCCACAAATAAATCACTAGGCAAGGATTCCCAGAGGTGCATTTTAACATTCACCTTCATCCACTTCACACTATCGCACGACACCCGCTCCGCTGTAGTCAGGCGTTGAAGCACAACCAGGCGGCACTCGGCTGCCTGGTTGGACCCCGATGATGAAGCATGACACCAACCAGGTTGGTGTGTGAGGGGTTTTAAAACAAAGACTGCTTGTGCCCAGCTGACACAGCTACGTTTACAGGTGACATGGAATACTAACCAGATTCCATTACTCCAACACAGTGGGCCAGTCCTAATGTTGCGCTAAACCAGCTTTTAAAACCTGATTCCAAAGCACTCTACCCCTTGTTCAATAGCTACTCTGTTCAGTACACAACAATTGAAGTCGCAGCTCTCCTAATTTGGTACTTTAAAGGTATTGGTGCACCTAAGAAACACTTGGTTGCTCAAAGAGCAAATTTACAGTGTGAGTAAATCTGCATACCAAGGCAGTGACACCTCTGACTCTGCTAGTGGGTGAACACCCAACACCATGCACTTATTTGAGTTTTCACAAAGCCTCTGGATCTGTGCTATTTTCCTGTAAAGGCTAGGCGTTGAAACTAGGGTGGGAACACTCCTAAAAATATGGGGCTGTAGGAAAAGGAGTTGCAACCAAAAGAAAATGGTATAGGTGCATGATATTTTTATACAGAAATGTGGTTGTGCTATTTTTCTTCAATGGATAGATGTTTACACCTGCAAGTACACTCAAGAGCCAGCAACAACCGTGGGTGTATTGAATTTCTGTTGAGATTCTTTGTGAGTTTCAGGGCTGTCTAAATGTATGCAAGTCACCTGCATAAGCTTACTACTGTTGATTTAAACTCGGTGGCACAGACTGTAGTGAATCAGGCCCTCGGTGACTGTTCTCAATTAAGTTTTCCGTCCACTGACCTGGAAATCGTTCAAGAGCATATTGACAGAAAACCACAAGAAGGGCAAAAGCTTCTTCCCTCCAGAGTCGGACTGGCCTATTGGGCAATTGGACAGTGTCCGAAGGGTTGATCTGACAGGTCAGTGTGTAGGCCGGTTTTTTGGCTCTAAGTGCGCCTGTTTTATGGTATGGTGCGTGTTTTTTTGTTTTTTTTTTACTAATAATTTCCATAATACTTGAAAAAAAAGAACATTGCCTGCAGCAAGCTCAAATCATGCGGTCTTCCATAGCTTACAAAACTCATACAGCTTGTCTTTACAAGCACACATTTGCCCTTATTTGCAAACATAGGCCATTTCTTTTAGCTATCTAATTCACTAATGGGGCCACTTTTATTTTGGTGCCCGTGTCTATTTTCTCAGTCCGATCCTGCTTCTTTCTTCAGTAAAACCATGTTTTTGCATGGCTGATCTTTGACGCGGACCACACACCGGCTTCCCAGTGTGTGCAGTAGGCATCTCCCAAGAGGTCCAGAGTCCATGATCCGCGCCAGGGCAGCCCCACGAGGGAAGCCGCCACGAAACCTTGCGTCTTTTTCTGGCTTGCAATCGATAGAGGAACATACGATTCGGAGCACTCCAGGGAGTTAATTAAGGGGTGGGGGATGAGGATTGTGGCCTGCTAATTAAAGAATGAAGGGGGGACCTGTCCTATTGCAGTGTTCATTAAGAAGGATTCTTACACAGTGTGGAAATCATTAAGTCATTATTTGTAAGGCGATTGTATTTTGGTCAGCAGCTGTTTCCCAAAACACATTGGTGAGCCTTTTTCACTTGAGTGAAATGCAGTGCCTATGGAATTGATTGATCATGAAATCAGTTCCTTGTTTTAATCACGGTGGAATCCTTTAAGGGGGTCTGTTAGAATAACTGAAATGCTTTTTTTTTCATTATGGGCGAGTGCTGCTATTAGCCACTTGCATTTGTTCATTAATCAAGACTGACGAAGCGAGTAACTTGATTTTTTTTCTAAAATACAAGATTATTGGTTACCCTTTCGCCTAAACTGTTAAGTGGAAGTTTGGAGAGCAATAGCATGTACTATTTGGTAGCAAGTAATTATTGAAAATCTTTTTCTTTTAAAATTGTCTTTTACTTTCAGCCCTGCGTTTATTTTCCCTTTACTCATTCATATTTGTTCCCCCTTTATCTGTGGGTGGCCCCTAGTCAGTGCTCCTCCTGACTGCAACATGTCACTCCCTGTAACCAGTTGGATTTTTTTTCCATTGGGCCTATTATCTGAAAGGAGTAAGTGACCCTTTTCAGGTAGTTCTTCTGAGGGGCCACCTTTGCTGCTGGCTAAGTTAAATGACTAGAGCTATTTGCTTGAGCAACTCGGGAGTTGAAACTTGGCAAACGCCCTTTCCCCTAAGTACATTTAAACAAGGTTTGCTTGCGGTAGGAGAACATTGAGCATTGCTTTGCGGGTAGCTTTCAAGTTCGTAGTAATATTTTAAGCAGTCTCTCTTGTCAAATGTTACTTCTTTGGTGCCTGGATCAAATATATGAAGTAAGAGCACTAATCGTGTAAATATGCAGCAGGATCATCTATGCCAAAACCAGACATTCACTGTCCCTTCCTTAGGATTTCGTAATCACCTTCCATAACACTGTTTTCCAACATCCAAACTTAATGTTCGAGGCATATGAGCTGTAGATCATATACAGTGCATAGATCGCCATCTGGTGTTGGGCTCGAATTTTTGCCCTTTGTTTTTGTCTTTGGAGAAGTCTTTGTAGTCACGAGATAGGTGACTCCTTACGCTATCGGGTTCGGATGTGATTTGCTGCGCACCTGGTCGGTGTCGTTCTCTAACCCCCTTCGACGCACAATCCCTCACCACTCGACGGTATTGTCTCAATCGCGTTTCCCTTTCGACGCGTATCTTCGGAAAAATAAAAAATCCTCGATATTCGATGCGGGCCGTTGGGCCTATCCACGCCAACTACCCCAGCAGTCAATGGAAAGGACTCATTTCAAAAAAATGCCCCGGTGTGGTGCTAAGTTCCCACACACGGACTTACACAAGGTTTGTAATCTCTGCCTCTCCCCAGAACACTAGGACAAGAACTGCAAGGCCTGCTCGTCTTTCAGGTCGAAGAAAACCATCCGTGACCGTCGGGCTCGACGTCACGAAATGTCCTGCGGAAGCAGCTCGGTTTTAGACATCTTCGGAGCAGACCCCGATGTCCATCCAGAACAACAAGCTGATGAAGGAAAGATCTCAGTCTGTGAAGCCGACGACTCCGACATTGAAGATGACAGTCACCCCAGCTAAACGATCCATGAGTACCGAGACCCCACTCCTAACCAACCCCAAACAAATGGCTCCGGTAACTCCTTCGCCCTCGGGCTCAGGTCGACACCGGCAACATATTCCAGATGCCCCGCCCTAGGCCCGACTATGAAACCGAAAGAAAAGCCTTCCGGCTCGAGCCAGCCCCATTCCGGTGCCGAGAAGTCACCCTCGGCACCGAAGCCCAAAAGTAAACATGTGCCGCACCCTTCGCCTGCACCGAAAACAGCCTTGACGCCGAAGCCTTCGGCGTCGAAACAAAGGACAAGCCTTCTGAGCAGAAACAAATTAAATCGAAAATTCCGGAGCCGACAATGGTTTCGGAGCCAGAAACCCCTACACCCAAAGCTAAAGAGTCCAAGAGCCCGCAGAAAGCTTCTGACACAAATTCTAAAGAATATTCTGACCCTAAGCCTACGGCACCGAAAAAGGACATTGTACCCAAACAACAGTCTGTGCCAGATTTTACAGATCCAAAGCAAAAGACTCTACACATTGACCCAGAAACCGGTCATGTTACCACCAAACCTCCTAAAAAGAGGAAACTGGACCATTCAGGAGACTCTGAAATAACCATTAAACAAAAGGAAATGGGCACTAATACTTCTCCACCTTCCTCTCCTTCTCCACCTGATGCAAATTTGTTAATTTCTCCAGCACTCTCCCCTCAACATACATTTTCACCTCAACCACAAGAGGATGAACCACAAGAGTTTCTTTGCGCTACTCCGCTAGGAAAAGTCCATCGGCACCATGGTTCTCCGAACCGTTAAGACTTCTTAGGCAGGGAGTACGGAGACAGGAACGTCTCTGGAGGACTAGCTGGGATATACGTGATAGGGATAGTCATAGAATCCTCCTGAGGAATTATAAAGCGGAGGTGATAAGGATTAAGCAGGAGTACTTTACGACTCTTACCACCTCACTTTCTTCGCCGAAAGAGCTGTTCAAGATCGTAGACACGCTTACATCATTGAAGGTGCCAGATCCCGTTGTCAGCTCACAGCAGCTCTGCAATGATGTTGCACAATTTTTTCAATCTAAAATTGTGGACATATACTCAGCGTTAGAGCTACAGAGGTCGTCACTATCTACCTCTCCATGTCTACCGATACCACCGCTAACACCATCCGAGGAGGTGTCCTCAGGGTGTCTGTCCACTTTCCCACCCCTTTCCCTCCAGGAACTTGAAGTCCTTTTGATTAAGACAAGGTCTTGGTCTCCCTTAGACCCTTGCCCCTGAAACTCCTTAAACAATGTAAGGAGACTCTTCTGCCTCCGCTATTAGAGATCATGAACAGGGCAATGAGGGATGGGACTTTCCCCCTACAATGGAAAAGAGCGGTGGTTAAGCCACTTCTAAAAAAAAAAGCCCACATTAGACCCGGCGGTTCTCAAAAACCTTCGCCCCATTTCGCTGCTCCCAGCCCCTGCAAAGATGCTGGAAACACATCTTAACCAGCATCTTGCAGCCTTTCTGGAAACCTCTGGCCTTTTGGATCACTCGCAGCATGGATTTCGGAGAGGGCACAGTACGGAGTCGGCCCTTACCATTGTGCTTGACAACATCCGCACTAGAGTTGATAAGGGCCAGACTACCCTCCTTATCCTGTTAGATCTTACGGCTGCGTTTGATACTCTGTCTCCCTCGGTGTTAACATCTCGACTGAGGGAGATAGGGGTTGAGGGGCCCGCACTCAGTTTGCTGGCCTCTTTCCTGGGCCAGAGGGAACAGAGAGTTAAGCTGGGGGAGTTCCTATCTCCATCCCTTCCTGTGCAGTGTGGGGTCCCCCAGGAGTCGGCACTAAGTCCGACCCTTTTTAACATCTATGTGACCCCACTTGCCAGGCTTATTAGATCATATGGGATGGAGGTAATCTCCTATGCCGACGACACACAGATATTGATGTCTCTCGCCCAACCTGTCATCTCTGCTGCCTCCAATTTTAGACACTGTATGGAGGCAGTTGCTCGATTGATGATTTGCAATTCATTGAAGCTTAATGGCGAGAAAACAAATTCTGGTGTTTGGAGGAAAGGAGGATATTTGGTCGGCGGAATGGTGGCCTACATCCTTGGGCGTGTGTCCGACCCCCACTGCCCTGGCCAGGAACTTAGGAGTCATGATTGACCCTACCCTGGGGATGGGTCAGCAAGTCAACAGGACTATCTCCACATGCTGGGGCATAATAAACATCCTGCGGAAGATTAAACACTACCTGTCACCACAAGCTAGAAAGCAAACGGTAATAGCACTAATAGGCTCAAGACTTGACTATAGTAATGCCTTATATTTAGGCATAAACAAGGGTCTGTTAATGCGACTTCAAATGGTGTAGAACGCTGCCGCTACGTTTGTATTGGATCTTCCTAAGCAGGCTTCAGCCTCTGCTGCAAGAAAGACACTGCACTGGCTTCCGATTGAGGCCAGGATCTCCTTCAAGTCCCTATGTTTGATCTATGGGGTTTGGCTACAAACAGATCTGGAGGCTTAGGGGACTTGTTGGTTCCTTATACCCCTTCTAGAACTCTGCGCTCTGCCAATAAATCCCTATTATCAGTCCCCCGAGGCAGAGCCTTTTCGAGTTTAGCTCCAAAGCTGTGGAACATCCTGCCGGCTGAAATTAAATCCTCACCCTCAATGCAAGCTTTTAGGAGGGCCCTCAAGACGTGGCCATTTGCCAAAGCCTACCCTTAGCTCTGGACTTGCCTTTTATGATTCCTTTTTGTTAGGCGCCTTGATGCCTTCGGGCTTAGTAGCGCATTTATAAATTTCATTTCATTCATTCATTCATTCATTCATGAAGATGATGATCTGGGTGGGGTCGGGACCACAGATACAGATCGAGATGGTGATGCACATACAATCCCACACAATACAAATCCTTGGGATGAATATAATACCGATCCAGGTCCACACAATGACCCGGACCTCTAGGCCATCACCGCCATATGATAACATTGGGTTTGCGCAATTAATTAATTTATAGGGCTGCACAATACCATGAGGTGCAATTAAATTCTGATCCCTTAGAAGAAGACTTCTTATTAGAAACATTTGCACCCTCACAAAAGTGTACACGCACCATGCCAATGCTAAAAGGTATGCTGAAACATGCACCAGAAGTGTTTAAAGACCCAGTCAGAGCCAGGATCCTCAACACCCGGGTGGACAAAAAATATAAGGCTGCTCCCAATGAGCCAATCTACATTAGAGGTCAGGTCCCTTCAGATTCTCTTGTGGTGTGTAATGCACGCAATAGGGTTCATTCACAAAGAACAGGCGACACCCCTCCTCCTGATAAGGAATCAAAACTGATAGACGCATCCGGGAAACGTATTGCGTCACATGCTGCATATCATTGGCTGATTGCCAATGACCAAGCTTTGTTGGCCAGATATGACAGAGCTCACTATGATGAGCTTGAAAAGCTTATGCAACATCTTCCTGACCAATATAAGAACAAAGCTAACAACCTTATACAGGAGGGTAAGTTAATAACCAACACATCTATCAAATGTGCCCTCGATGCGGCTGATACCGCATCTCGTACTATTAATACCAGCGTTTTATTACGCAGGCACGCCTGGCTCCGAATATCCGGATTCAAGGAGGAGGTGGGTGCAATCCACTATTCTTAATCAGCCTTTTGACCATGAACATCTTTTTAGGCCCACAGTTGATACATCTTGAGAAAAGATTAAAAAGAATACTGAGACTGCCAAGTCCATGGGGGCCTTGCAATTACCTTCCTCTAGAGGTTCGTTTCGTCGCTCCTTTTTACAGGGCTGGCTCCAAAACTACTGGCTCAGAGCATTCCTTTTCATCATACAAAAGTCCCAATCTAACTACTTCCATAGGATATTTTCGAGGAGGGGCCAGGGGTAACAACGGTAAGGGAAGAGGTCGCAGTAGCAACACCTGCAACTCCCCTACCACCAAGCAGTGACTTCCCTTCACTTCCCCCGATCATTACACTTCTGTTGGGAGACATCTCACAGTTCCTACCTGTATGGAATTCCATTACAACAGGCAAGTGGGTAAAACAAATTATCCAGTATGGTTATTGCCTGGAACTCACCTGTATTCCCCCAAATATCCCTCCCAGACAATGTCCAATGTCCTTTGAACATCTAACTCTTTTCAAACAAGAGGTTCGCTCTCTCTATTACAAAAACATGCAATAGAACCAGTCACCTTGCCTCATCAAAACACAGGGGTTTACTCCCTCTGTTTTCTAACTCCACTAAAGGATGGCTCTCTCAGGCCAATACTGGACCTCAGACCGTTAAACCTCTACATTCAGTCAGACCACTTCCACATGGTCACTCTCCAACAGGTGCTCCCATTGCTTCAACAAGGCGACTTTCTATCCACTCTAGATTTAAAGGACGCCTACTTTCATATTCCCATTCACCCCGCTCACAGGAAATAGCTCTGGTTCATGGTAGATGGTCAACACTACCAATTCAATGTCCTCCCGTTCGGGGTGACTACAGCACCCAGTGTCTTCACCAAGTGCCACGGCTGTAGTGGCGGCTCGCTTACGAGGAAACATAATCATAAAACCCAAGTCACACAGCAACTGTGTGCAACACACACACGCAACAATCCAGCTGCATCACAACTTGGGATTCACTGTGAACCTCACCAAATCCCTTCTCCAACCTTCCAGCACACAACAATATCTAGGAGCTACAATAGACACTTCAAAAGCTCTAGCATACCCCAACCCAGTCAGGATAAGCATCATGCAAGCTTTAATATCAAAATGTCAGCCTCAACACTCATTACCAACTGGAGTGTTCATGCAGCTAATCGGGATGATGGCCTTTTGCATTCTCATTGTCCCTTATGCAAGACTCCAAAAGCGTCCCTTACAGGAGTGTTTAGCACGTCAGTGGAACCAGGCTCAAGTTCAGCTAACAGATCTGGTGTTGGTGGACAGCTGCACACATCTCTCTGCAGTGTTGGAAGACATAAAACCTTTCCAAAGGGCGGCCGTTCCTTGACCCTGTTCCACAGATAGTGCTAACAACAGACTCATCGCTCACCGGCTGGGGAGCTCATCTTCAAAAACATACCATTCAGGGCATGTGGACCCCTTAGCAAAAACAACTCCATATAAATTATCTGGAATTGTTGGCAATTTTTCTAGCGTTAAAATCATTTCAACTCCATCTGGAAGGCAAGGCTGTCCTCGTCCGTACAGACAACATGACAGCAATGTCCTACATACAGAAACAAGGGGGGGGGACTTTCACATCTAGCTCAAAACATATGGAGATGGGCCATTCTGCAAAACATATATCTCCTTGCGGAACACCTCCCAGGAGTACACAATCAAATTGCAGATCTGCTCAGTCGTCAAACACTGCAGATCCACGAATGGGAACTTCATCCTCAAGTTCTTCTTCCATTTTTTCACATTTGGGGCCACCCAGAAATAGATTTGTTAGCCACACATCCCACCGCAAAATGCCCAAACTTCGCGTCCAGGTATCCACACCCATTGTCCAAAGGCAATGTGCAATAGATGAACTGCTCAGGCAAATTTGCTTATGCTTTTCCACCTCTCCCGCTAATTCCGTTAGTGGTTCGGAAACTCAAACAGCATTCCCTCACAATGATCCTAGTTGCTTCAACATGGGCCCGACAACCATGGTTCACAACCCTCTTGGAACTATCAGTAGTTCCGCATCAAAAGCTACGCCTCTCACCCAAGCTTCTTACTCAGAACCATGGAGAGATAAGGCCTCCAGATCCCGGTTAACTCAACCTTGCAATCTGGCATCTGAAGTCTTAGAGTTTGGCTTCCTCAATCTCTCGCCAGACTGTATGAACATCATTAAAGAAGCTAGACATCCTACCACCAGAGCATGCTACGCAGCAAAGTGAAAACGATTTGTGATTTGCTGCACAGATAACAAAATCAATCTACTAGATGCTTCTATTCAGAACATTATCGGTTATCTCTTGCACCTACAACGATGTAACCTAGCATATACATCTATAATATTACATCTCACTGTAATATCAGCTTATCTCCAAAACAGACAACACTTGCCTTTGTTTAGAGTACCCGCTATCAAAGCATTTATGGAAGGACTTAAAAGTATAATTCCACCCTCTCCAGTGTGGAATCTAAATATTGTCCTTACAAGATTCATGGGTCCCCCATTTGAACCTCTGCACAAATGTGAATTACAGTTCAAAACTTGGAAAGTAGCCTTCCTAATCACTATCACATCTCAGTGGTTCTTAAAACTAACCCTACATTTTTACCTAAAGTTGTGTCTGCCTTCCACCTTAACCAGTATGTCAAACTACCAGTTTTTTTCCCTCTACCAGACTCAGTGGCAGAAAGAGCTCTTCACATGTTAGAGGTTAAGCAAGCAATACTCTACTACATTGAAAAAACAAAAACATTTAGAAAGACTAAACAACTCTTTGTAGCTTTCTCCCCACCTCATTAGGGCAATCCCATATCAAAAATGGGGATTGCAAGGTGGAGTGTTAAATGTATCCAAATATGCTACCTTAAAGCCAAACGCACATTAATCATTCCCCCTAGAGCTCATTCCACACGTAAACTAGGGGCTTCTATGGCATTCTTAGGGAATATTCCCCTATATGACACCTGCAAAGCAGCAACTTGGTCTACATCGCACAATTTCACAAAACACTATTGTGTAGATGTGCAAGCCAAACAACAAGCTAGTGTGGGCCAGGCTGTATTAAGAACACTTTTTCAAACAGATACAGGTAGCCTCCGCTAAGGGAGAACTGCTATATAGTCTATGCACAGTATATGATCTATGGCTCATATGCCTCGAACGGAAAATGCTACTTACCAGTATGCATCTGTTCTTGGCATGTAGAGCTGTAGATTCATATTCGCCCACCCACCCACCTACCCGGATACCTCTATCTGTTGCAGTACTATCTTACTTAGATACATCACACATGGACATCTCTTTTCTATTTCTTACAAACTCCATCATCACCCTTTATGGCGAAAACAAATCTGGAGTCGATGCCCATGCGAACTATCACTCTAAGGAGGAGTCCCCTATATTGTGACTACAAAGACTTCTTCAAAGATAAAAACAAAGTGGAAACATCTGAGGCCAACACCAGATGGCGATCTATGGACAGTATATGAATCTACAGCTCTACATGCCAAGAACAGATGCATACTTGTAAGTAGCATTTTCCTTTCTGTTTCAGTGGGTATGGCTGAAAATCTGTACTTTTGTTTACTTTTCAGAATATCATTTATTCCAAATCCATTGTAATCCTACGTATCATTATTAATTGGCAACAATCACATTAATGAGATATGCATGCAAATGTTTCAGGCACAGCTTTTCCCTTTGTGCTGGAAAGAATATATTTACCAAAGAAAGACATAGAGCATGTTTGGAAATTATTTCAAGATATCTTAACCCTTTAAGTGCTGCCGTCGGCCAACGGTCGTCACGGGCACTACCTCCCCAGTGCTGCGTGCGACCGCTGGACGTCCAGTTCAGCACTGGATAATGGACAGCGCAGCACTGGGGGGGTTTATTTACGAAGCTCCTAAGGTGTTAAGTAGGCCGTTTATTTTTTGACAGAACCCTCCACTTTGTATTGGAAAAGTGTTCTCACATCTCCAATCCCTCTTTCCGCCTACTTAAATTTTGTGGATAGATGAATCGGACAGCTCCAGTTCGGCTGGTCTGGAAACTGGAAAAAAAGAGGCGCTATTTCACCAACCCCACACTTTAAGATGTAGAGGATGAGGAGGCAGAAGACATTAGGACTTCTCCTGAATCCTAGCATGGCATGAAAGACAGTTCCTTGAAGCCAATTGTCGCTGACAGGAAGATGTCAGAGTCCTGTAATGGCCAGCTGCAAAATTTGTATACATGTTGCAGGCAGCCAATCGGAGCACTCGCTCCTGCATGAGTGTCTCCAATAGGAGTGAATTGGCCCTAGGGAAAACGGCCCTCTGGGCCAATCAGAACATTCTGTTTTTTCAAAATGAGTTAGAGGAAATTTTGAAAGAGTTCCTCGAACCCAACCTTCCAGATGTACAAATATTATTGAGACTTAACATCTCAAAAACTACGAATGGATTTACACCAAATTACAATCACAAAAAGCATGCTTTCCGAGTCAAGATCTAGCTTGCTGACAAATTTGGTGTAATTCTGTTCAGTAGTTTTTGCGGTAGCGCGCTAAGAGTCTATGGGAAATGCATGGGGAAATTTGGTCCCCACTTTTTTTTTTTTCTCAGCCCATGCTTGTTGGATCACCCAGAAACTTTCCATGAAGGAGCTGACGTGTATGAACTTTTGGGGGATTTTGTTGAAAGTTCATCAAAGAGCGCCAAAGTTATTAGCAATCCAAAAAAAAGCTGTTCCCATGAAAAAGCAGGCCTAACTATAACTACCCCCATGGCAAGCACCACCACACCGCCAAATATATATTTAAACCATGCACATGGGGAGCTAGGGCTGAAACCTGTGCATTCATCACTGGTGTGCGTGATTTTTAGTTGATTTCATTGATAGGTTAGTATGAATTTGGAATAAATGACGTTTGACAGCAGGCAACAGTTTTTTTTTGTATTACATCACATGGTCAGCGACTAGCTGCCGCCCCCCCCCCCCCCCCCTAACCGGCACCCAACACCCAGAAACGTGGACACGAGACTTCTTTACTTTTTGGAAGGCGGGCGCTAGTCGCCCGGCCGTATTTATTAAGATATGAAATTAAAAAAGGTTTTAATTGCATGATCAACAATTTATACAAAAATCAGCAGGACATTAGATACAAATTTTTTGCAACAAGTTTGAGAGCCTGACCTTAACAAAAACTCTAATACATGTTGTTTCCTAACCGAGTCTAACATCCTCATCTTGATTTTTGTACATTTCTGGCCATATGGCAAGGTCACTACCGGTGTCAGGTCCTACAAGCTGCGCCTCCCCTAGAGACATGCGCAGTGTTACCCCGGGAATTGCCCGGTCTACGCCCTGAACTCCATTTACCCACTAAAGGAGGGCCCTTACTCTGCGCCATCCGGTGACGTCATGAGTCCACGCGCGCGGGGTGGCTACCAGCCTAAGGAAAGCGTGAACTACTCCTACCCGCGCTCCTTTGCAGCATCAATTACCTTGCCCCTGGAGTTCTAGGAGTGGCCCGCAGGCCCCTCCCCCTGGGCGGGAACCTCCATAGGATGATGCCCGCCCCCTCAGACCTCAAATATGTGCTCACCGATAATGACCTTACCGCATGCCCCATACCTAATAAATACGACGACCTATGGGAAAAAATTCTAAAGGACAGCTACACTGGCTAACAAATAACAGCATCACCGTACAACTACAAAGGGAAAAAGGGGCCTAAAGACACTTGGCATCAAAGAAAAGTACTTCACATACAGTTTTGCAAAAAAGGGAAAACATTTCCTAAACCAAAGCATCATCAAAATATACCGACAGATCTTTCTCTACTACCATGAAATACATGTGGACAGTACCTTCGCAAACTTACCATTAAACCAGACATAATGAATGCCACAAGACTTTGTTCCAAGGGATGGTGGGTGGGAAAACAAAGAAGCCCCGAGCGCCGGGCACACGGTGCTGTGAGGGAGCGTCCAGGGACAAAGGGGTCTCCTGGGCGCTCCCCACCTCTTTATTCTCAAGGGGCCAGGCGGGGGGGGCACGCCCCCCCCGGCCCGCCCCTCCTGTACCCGTCCTCCCTGACCCGGACCTTCTTCCTGGTATCCGGGTCAGGGAGGCCGCCGGCCAATCGGTGGTGGGTCGTGCCCACCAGGGCCCGCCCCCACCACCGAGAGACAACAAAGGGGAAAGGGGGGGAGACGGTCGCCTCGCCGCCATGCGTGCGGGGGGGCCGAGGGCCCCCCCTTTACACATGGTCAGCGACTAGCTGCCGCCCCCCCCCCCCCCCCTAACCGGCACCCAACACCCAGAAACGTGGACACGAGACTTCTTTACTTTTTGGAAGGCGGGCGCTAGTCGCCCGGCCGTATTTATTAAGATATGAAATTAAAAAAGGTTTTAATTGCATGATCAACAATTTATACAAAAATCAGCAGGACATTAGATACAAATTTTTTGCAACAAGTTTGAGAGCCTGACCTTAACAAAAACTCTAATACATGTTGTTTCCTAACCGAGTCTAACATCCTCATCTTGATTTTTGTACATTTCTGGCCATATGGCAAGGTCACTACCGGTGTCAGGTCCTACAAGCTGCGCCTCCCCTAGAGACGTGCGCATGCGCAGTGTTACCCCGGGAATTGCCCGGTCTACGCCCTGAACTCCATTTACCCACTAAAGGAGGGCCCTTACTCTGCGCCATCCGGTGACGTCATGAGTCCACGCGCGCGGGGTGGCTACCAGCCTAAGGAAAGCGTGAACTACTCCTACCCGCGCTCCTTTGCAGCATCAATTACCTTGCCCCTGGAGTTCTAGGAGTGGCCCGCAGGCCCCTCCCCCTGGGCGGGAACCTCCATAGGATGATGCCCGCCCCTCAGACCTCAAATATGTGCTCACCGATAATGACCTTACCGCCACAGGCCAGCATTGTTAACCGACGATCTGGCCTCCCCCTGCCTTGACCTACCCTAGAAAGTTCTCACTATAGCAAAAACCCTCCAACCAGGCCCTGACATTATCAGACACCCAGGACCTTCCCTTCCTCCGTCTAATGGACTCCCCTCACCAGGTAGAATTATGCACCCCAAATACACCCATGTTGGATCGTCTGCAACCGGTGGGGCTTGAAATAATTTGTCCCACTGTGTGTTGATCCTCTTTACCGAGTGATTCAACGCCCTGCCCGAGTCCGCCCCTCGCCCCTGCCACCGCGGGATAAGTTGAGACCCTACTACTGTGCCACCCGGGCAAGTCCTAGCGACCCACCCGCAGCGGAGATGAACTCATCAATGAGTATTCGCCTCCCAAGTTTTGGCCCAGTCATTCCCCCCTAGGTGAAGTATCACCACTGACGGGGGGTCGGGCTGCTGAGCTAAGAGTCCCTGAAAGAAGTTCCTGAACTGACCCAGGCACAGACCCCCCAAACGAAATCTTCCCTGTCCCGCATCCAGCCCGTTGCTTGTGCTGGGACGTTGTAGCTCCTCCACTTCTAGTGGTGAGTTCCTCCCCTGCGTCACAGGTTTGAGAAACTCCAAGAACCAGGAAAAGACCAAGAAAACCTGGGTGACAATCCCACTTCCACCTTAGGGAATGGGTAGCACTTACACCTGCCAGCACTACTTGGGCCCTTGGGTGTCCTCTTTCTCGACGTATGCTTCCTTTTTGACGTCCACCCGCTGCTGATGTTGCGGTGTGGAGCACCCCTCAGATATCCGCCATGGACCCAGCCGTGACTGACGTAAGCATCCCGTGGGCCGCCCACCTGTTGCAGCTGTTGCAGCTGTTGTGATGTGAAGCACTGGAGCACTCAGGCATCCACCATGGACCCGGTCATACATAAATGGAAAAGATAAACACAAAGCGTTAGTGTTTCTGGCGATAACTGCTGTACACGTGCCAGTCTTACATTACCATCACTTGCTAAGTTTTAGATAACATTAGCGCCAGATGACTACTCATTCGTGTGCAGTACAGCAACTTGCGGACAATCACGTTAGGGCTACCTAAGGGTGCCTGGTAGTAAGCCCTTCATGAAAGCTTAGACCTGTGGTCCATAGTGAATGCAATAGCCCATCCATTGTTACTCCAGGACCATACAGTGTGAAATGCCGTGGAATCGTACTGTATATTTAGGTAATGTTCCTGACTTCATACCCCAAGTCGATCCACACATGCCTGCATTCCACGTACTCAGATGCTAGGCTTTATGCCACTTGCTGACATTTACATTAGGGCTACCTAAGGGTGCCTGGTAGTATGACCTTCATGACAGCTTAGACCTGTAGTCCACCCTGAATGCAATATCCCCTCCATTGTTACTTCAGAACAATACCCCTTGTGAAATGCCGTGCAATAATATTGTATATTCAGGTAATGTTTCTGGCTTCTTAACGAAAGCTGCCCCACCCATCTGCATTCAATGTCCTCCGATGCTAGGCTTTAGCTGAGATGAACACCGGGTGCACTCACCACCTTACTCGCCGTTGCGAGTGGTCCG
Source organism: Lissotriton helveticus (assembly GCF_964261635.1). Classification (NCBI taxonomy): domain Eukaryota; kingdom Metazoa; phylum Chordata; class Amphibia; order Caudata; family Salamandridae; genus Lissotriton; species Lissotriton helveticus. The sequence continues at coordinate 958,953,653 of NC_136063.1, forward strand.
CAGCATCAGCTTGTGACACCCGTAGCGCATTTAACTCCATGCTACCGTGTGGTGCCTATTAATATAACCCTGGCTAAGAATAAGCCTGTAGGCTCCAGTGAATGCCATAGCCCCCCCCCCCATGGGTACCATCAGTTCTGCCCTGTAATTGGATGGGATACATATAAGCATTCCTCAGAGGCCTATTCACACTTGCCCACCCCTAACCTTATTTACCATTTCTGTTTTCACTATCAAAGCCTTTAAGCCTATTATTCAGATCGAGAGGAGGGGGGGGGGGGGCACCGTCTTTACCAGTTCCACAGCAAAGTCATAAAGCATAGGATTAGCACCTTGCTATCCGTCCTGAGCTGTAAAATTGGCCCTAAGCCCCTTACCAGTCCAGTTATAGCTTTGGCTTTTGGTAAACCACTATCCAAACCAAGCTGGCATGAGGAAAAACAACCCCTGACATGTGTTCCCCTCTTATTAAAGCCCTCAGAGAAGTATAGCTCTCCGTTACCCAAGGGAGCACCCAGTTCAACCCTAATCTAAACCCCTTCAGACAGCAAGTGCATGAATTACTCAATAAAGAAGCAGGGAACCCTGGGTAGTTCTCAAATTTAGGTAACAAACAGCTCCCGTATAGAGCACTGTGCGCCGCGCAACCTAGGAAACTGGCTTTCACACTATTGGTGTGCCGCGCAACCTAGGAAACTGGCTTTCACACTATTGTCAAGCCCTGCACTTAAACACACGATACTCGCAAGGAGGAACCCAAGGAAGAGGGCATCAGCATGGAGAACTTACGTGGGCCCGCCACCCTCTGAACAGACCCACTCATTGAATAGTCTATACAATAAAGAGGTAGTTAGCTACGTCTGGTATTCCACTAATACCACACAGTGGAAACATAAAATGCGGTAACTCACAAGCCCACTAAAGGAAACCCTTCACTGTAGTTTTTGGAAGCAGCATCATTGAACATTCAGTTTTACCAAATCAGTGCTGCTCGTAATTCCCTGCAATGATTGCGCAGTCAGGCTTCTGGGAGCATCAATAGTTGATGCCACCAGTATATCCAGGATAAGGACAACGCTGACCTATTCTTACTGTTACAGGTGAAAAGACTGGCCCATTTCATCTAGCCCAACTTTGTTTTCATTTTGCTGAAAATATCAATGTAAATGTAATCATTGCCTACCTGACTTTTGTTCCTGCGTCTGTGACTAGCCTATATTGCAGTATTATACCTCTAATTGTCCCGTGTTCTCTCTTGTAACCTGTAAACCTGTTACGATTTACCCCTGCGCACTTATGCTACACTACGAGTTTTGTTTGCCCGCCATCGTCCCTTTTACCTCATTGTAACATAAGATCTGCTTCTTGTACTCCGTTCACGTGTAATGATCTCCTCGTATAACTGATCTGTTCCTATTGTGCTGTGCTCTGATGCCTGCGGGCAAAGTTGGCGCCGCTATATAAAACACGTAAATAACAAAATTAACTAAATCCTCGGTGTGAATTGCAGCTCAGCATCTGGTTGGTACCCCAGGAGCAATTTGTATGCATGTTTGTATCATGTAATCCTGCATTTGGTTACCTCACGCACATTGCTATGTGCACTGTGACTACAGCCTGCAAACATGTGTCTCCTACATGACGCCCGTGTACTCAGTTGCACCCGCATGTGTCGGGCTCAGATATAAGCCAATCGCACGCTTCTATCCCTCTGCACTTCATTTCACCATCGTATGCAGTCCCTGGTTAAATATTACAATTCCGTAGGCTATGAACTCATCACTTTCTCCCCACCGACTTCCCAGTATTGTGGCAAAAATGTGATATGGGTGGTCATACTATAGCATATATGTAGTGTGACACTGTTATAAACCAAATAGCCTGCATTCTTGAATAACTTGCTCGAAGCCCACATTCAAACACTTAATACGAAGACAGACTGTTCAGATCTGCTGCCTGGCAGGAAAAACACAATGTGCTCTGTGACTGTACAAGAACGTAAATTCTCAGAAAATACAACGGCTACATTTACACAGGCGTGCCCAGAGCCGGCATCACAAAATTGTTGCAACCCAGCACCAAGTGTGGACCTTATTTACAGTATCCCTTCAGGGACGGGGAAAATAAGTGATTTGCCCAGCATCCCACGAATTACACCAGGCAGTGTGAACCCCCCCATGGAACCCTGTCCTATTCCTTCTCGAATCACAGCTTAAAAATCCAAGTGTATGTTAAGCATCACTTCTTGTCCCCTCACCTGGGGGAGGCTTGGCCCCCCTAGAAACTCTCAGCCGACCCCGACCCAAGGCAATCACAAAATATTGTCAGAAATGTTTTGGCGCGTAGCATCCTAGCAAAGTACGAGTTTTAACTAACGGCCAGTTTTGTTCGAAATACTACACATCTAAATTGGATGTAAACAGAAGCCTCCTGTACTCATTAATATCCCCGACTTCGGCACGGGGTGATTAAGTGATTTGCCCAGCATCACAGGAGGCTTAGCAGCCTTGCCGGGACTCGAACCGCTTTCCCCCCTGTCCGAGATCGAGCGCCCTAGCCATTAGGCCAGCTCCTCTCCTTTTACTAGAAAACAAAATTGCAGCTAAAGTCACTTTCATTCTCCTACTAAGACACCTTCGCAAACTTAATCATAAGTGTCTGCAAACCTAGCAGTGATTAGTTTAGTTGTTTAGAAATGGTTTTGATCCTGACGCCGCATGCTGCCAAGCAACAGTCTATTACGATCCTGCCGCGCAAATGGAGACAGTCACCTCTCTAGCCTGTTACGCTTGGTATTACAACATGAGTATGTCTCGAATATAACTACAACTTCGGAGAGAAAATGCCGTCTAAACCATCCAACTGTGCACTGCTCTCAACTTCCATTTTACGTGTTGCCTTGTAAGGAAGATGCCACGAGAAATTGTCTATGAAGTGATATTTTTAACACCACACCAGATTGCATTCGATTACTCTACTGCCAAGTAAACCGAAAAGTAATACTTCCTGATACCACATGCTGCAAAAGGTTGCTCTTTAAAATTAGACTCGCGCGCAATTATATATAACGAGCTAGGACAGTTCCCTTCTAGAAAAGTCAACAAATAAATTAAGGCTTTCCCTGTGAGCCAGAAATCAGGACTGTGAGCAAGAAAAAACGAATCTGGAAGTCATCCAAAAGAACAGATCATATCATTCAGACTACACGAAACTTGATAAACACAAAATTAACTTGCACTGACCATCACTTATTTAAGGAAATATTACAAATTAGATGTTCCTTCACAGGCTCCCATATGTATCACTCAGAAGGAATACAAAGAGCATCTATAAGCAATACATGCGAAAAAGTTCTCGAGTTTTGCCTTATGGGAACGCTTAAAACTGTGGTCTCGTTATCCATTTAGAGTGCAGTCACACTTAAATGTATTCAATGTACTTTGAGGAAAGTACCGAACACCACTTTATTACCCTCCTACAAGGGAGCGAAGCCGGGCGTCAAAAACTGCAGATTTGTCACAAATGTTAGGCCAAATTTATAGGGAGTAACTGGGATGTCCGCGTTGGGAAAGGAGAGAGGAATTGTAGCCTTCTCTCAAGGTCTGCAGTAACGGCTTCACCTGCGTAACATTATCCCCATAAAATTGCGTGTTTCCTGATGACTACAAGGACGCCCCACCCCCTTCTTTCTTTTAAAAGTATCCTTGAACACACGGCGCAAAGCTATCCGGAAATCGTAGTCGCCATAACACTGGGAACACTCAGCCGAGTGTCGAACGCCCCCCAAACTGCACACAAAGTTGGAGGAACAGCTGATTTGCAAGCAAGCGTGGGCTGTGAACTATTCACGGAAAACCATGCATGCCCTATGTGCCCCGAGGATGGCATAACCTTCAGTCATCACCCGGTGTACATGCATTACGATTCTAACCATTCCGACCATAGGCTGTCCGGGCGAAGGTGTCGGGCCTCTCAACACACCATGCTCCGCATTTTTTATTCACCATTTAATTTGCATCCAACCACATCCCGCGGGTGATCAGCTCCCATGTGCTTACTTTCACCGCTGGTCTCATAGCGCCTAAACGCCACTGGATGCCGCCTCTATGGCCTTCGCTGCCGAGCACCACACGTCCCTGCTTCTCCTCTGCTGCCTGGCTCTTCCCGCGCTGTGCGTCCTGCTGCAGGCAACCCCCTAGACATTGCGATGTTCCTCATGCCCCCCTGAGCCTGCGTCGCCAGCTACGAAGACCTGCATGGGAGTATAAAAACGAGAAAATTAAGTTGGCCCTGAGCGCGGGGCACGGCCGGTGTGGGGAGCGTCCAGGGGACAAGGAAAAACAAAGAAGCCCCGAGCGCCGGGCACACGGTGCTGTGAGGGAGCGTCCAGGGACAAGGGGGTCTCCTGGGCGCTCCCCACCTCTTTATTCTCAAGGGGCCAGGCGGGGGGGGGGCACGCCCCCCCCGGCCCGCCCCTCCTGTACCCGTCCCCCCTGACCCGGACCTTCTTCCTGGTATCCGGGTCAGGGAGGCCGCCGGCCAATCGGTGGTGGGTTGCGCCCACCAGGGCCCGCCCCCACCACCGAGAGACAACAAAGGGGAAAGGGGGGGAGACGGTAGTCCGCGCCGCCATGCGTGCGGGGGGGCCGAGGGCCCCCCCTTTTCAATTGACATAGGGATTGGTTTGCATATTCGCAGTTATTCTTTCAGGAGATATTTTTGGAAGATGGAGAAAGGCGCATGAAGTATAATTATCATGGCATCCTAGTTTGGATTTTTTTATTGATGATCATGTACTCAAAGTTTTGGTTGTTTACAAAGGTTTGTCTTGGCATATTTTACCAGATTTACCAAACTTTTGGCTTTTATATTAGACGCCCATACTGTACACCACCTACAAATTACACCAGTTGCATCGCCCACACGGTGATCAGTGTGTTGAGAAGACCCATTCTTCAAATTAGATAGTTATTTGGAAATTGAAAAATGAAGGATGCCATCCAATGCAGTGCTATTTCCTATTGGGTAGGGTCTATGACTTTGTGTCACCTTTAAGCATCAAACAAATAAATGATCACACATGAAGCCATGCTCTTAGGGAAAGGAACAGTGGTGTATCCGTGAGTTGCTGCGTGTGACTCATATGCAGAATTGTGTTGCACCAAAAAGTATATCTTATTTATGGTTTGATAAGCAAACAAATAGCACAGTTGACCGTTGCAATGTATATTGAGGAAGACAGTGACATCCTTAATTTTCAGACATACCATCAATCCAATGTGAACTTGAAATAGTGATCAACATAGGTACAATATGCATTGCCCATAATCTTGCAGATGCTGGAGATGTGGTTCTCAAATCGCCACGATCCTCCAGGGGCAGTGCAAGAGTGCTACTTCTGCCCGCTGTTGGTACTAATATTCTTTTTCTTTTTAAAGTGTTCTACATTGTGTTGCTCTTACTGTTCTTCATATTATTGAGCACAGTAGAACACAATTAGATGCAATCCCTGGATCCCTTGCTCACCGAAATGAGCGCATATCTATCACATGCAGAACTACATTAGTAGTGAATTCAAAATGGCCAGTCATACCAAGGTATGAGCAAAAGGTGTCGTGTGCAGTATCACACTTCCTAGTAATCAGGGCTTCTCCTTATATTCTGTATAGAGTCCTTATTAAACACAGCGTGAAAGCTGGGCCTGCCAAGCTGTTTAATAAAGACGCTCTATTTGGGAATTATTTGTGCAGGTTCTTGTGTTACGAGACATTTTTGAACATTGCACCTGACAGTAGCCCAATGTAATCGGAGCTCCTCTTTTTAATTGTTAAACCTCCCATGGCCTACCTTCGTCAGAGCTTTAGCATACTCAACACACACTACATATTAATAAGAGCTACAATCCTTTCAACTATGACTAACCTTTACAAAGGACTCATGTGCATTGTTGACACTTATTTGTTGAATTCTGACTCTACAAAAGTGCCAGTTAACTTTTATTTGCAAATAATTCTTCAAGGTGTTGTAATAATGCAGCAGTAGGATTTTTTTTTCCTGCAAGTGACGTGGAGGGGCCTCTATCATGAGCTCTCCATCCAGAGAACTGTGCTGAGGGGGCCCCCTGAGAACTGTGCTGAGGGGGCACCCTGGAGCTTGCCCCCCCCTGCACTGCGGGGGCCTATGTCACGCCACTGACTCTTGCTGTGTTTGACCACCAACTGGCATTTTCCTTCAGGGCATTAGTACTCAAACCCTCTGGCCCAGTCTTTTCCTGAGATGATTTTCATATCATGCAATCATTTACTTGATATTACTACAATTTAATGTTCGTTTCAATACTCCCTTTCAGCCTTCTAATATGCCATTGCTGGTTTTCAGTCATCTGCCATTGAGGGAAAGTCCCTAAACAGCAGCTCGTATTGGGGAAAAGTCGCAGGGGAAAGGGCCGGGGGTGGTGGATGGGAGACAACGGAGATAGAATTTTTTTTACAAAAGAGGCGGTGGTACGGGGGACGCTGAAGACTAAAAAATAAAACTTACCTGCTGCCCTCCAGCATCGCGTCGTGCTCTTATGCTCCTGTCTGCCGCTGCAGGCAGGCACAGGTTCCCAGCCTGCCCTGCGGCCAATCTTGAAGATGATCTCACATGAGAACAGCTCAGAATTGGCCTGAATGGCATGGATGTGCGCCCCAGGACAGACTGGGAGTCTGTGCTTGCTCTCTCCAGCACCAGCAATGCAGCTGGGGTTAGGGGGGGGGGGGGTGTCACGGCGCATGTGGTTTTTGTCCGGCCTGAGACCGCCTGACAAAAACCACATGCACAGTGTAGGTATAGCCCACCACTCCCCTTCAGCTTATCATAACCCTGGCCCCGCCCCAAACCCGGCAGAAGCTTAATATAACGGGGTTTACACCCGTTTTATTGTAGTTTTATTTTTTCATTTTTGAAGTGCTGGCGGCTGGCTGCGACGCTCCTCCACCATAGCGTAGGAGCCGCTGCTCTCACTAAAACATTGAGACGATGACAGTCCATGTGGCAAAGGCTTTTAGAGAGAGCCTGCATGATGATTAAGAACCCCCGCAAACATTTGTACTTGCAGACAACTAATCTAACAAATCAGGCATTGGACTTGGGAAAGATAAACATGACTTGCTTTCTTACGTAGGTGCAAACAACCTCGCTCTTTATAAAGAGATGCCAGTTGTGAGTAGTTTTAGATTTCCAAGAATCAGCCATGATTGATTTAAGACTCCCAACTAAGACCCCTGTCACGAAGAGTGAGGGAGAGAGAAGTAGCATGGTAAATACAGCAGCAGCCGAGGCAAAGACAGATCGAAGAAAACTACAAAAACAGGGTGTTCCGACCTCCAAGAAGTCTTTATAACCCACTCTCCTGAAAAATGAATTCATAAACCTGGTGGAAAGGGAATGCGATAATGAGCAGAGTGAATTTTACCAAACTCTTTTTATTATATACACGAAAAAAATGTGAACACAGGTCAAAATGTCTGCTGTAGCATGCATCTAAAAAAAAAACAATTTCAAATCACCCACCACCACGAAATACTGAAGTTAAGCAAAAAACATGGGCGTAGTCTTAAAGGTGAAGTGAGGACAATACATATATTTTGCTTAACTGACAGTCCCTTAAATCCTGGCTAGCTCGGGCAGCGGGGTAATGCAAAGTGATGCAGAAGGTGATGATTATTTGTCCCCTGAAACACTCTCGACTCACAGATATTTATTGTCCTTGGACTGAATAGGGGCCCTCTGAACGGTTGGGGGCCCCCTTGAAGTGGTTCCCACCCCCTGCGTTACTCACCTGAGCTCTGGTGGAGAGCCCGGGTGAATATAATGGTTACTAGAACCGTTTATGGAGTGCGGCTTGATGTACTCTCGTCTGCCTACATCCTAGGCTCAGCGGAAGATGTAAAACACTAAGGCAGTGGATGTTGATCTGCCTGAAATGTGTGAAATGTGTGAAATTAGGGGAACAGGCGCTAAAAGCCTTATTGTACACAAGCTCCCTGGAGTTAATTACCCTTCCTCTCCTTAAGTGCTTTCAAGGTAGTAAAATAATTGTGGGGCAGGCAATTCACTGGCTTATACGTGCCATCGGCGGAGGTAACTAGCCACTATCTCCGCCATTAGTGGAAATCCATAAGGCTTATTTGCGGAGAGTCCTGTGCAGCACAATAAACACGTTGTCTCTTAACCTGCACACATTAAAATGAAACAGAAGGCAAGAGCGGAAGGCAAGCAATTGAAAAATCATGCTTCCTCCAGTCCAGATGAAGCAAGAAATACTTAGATCTGTTATCTAGTACTAGAATCTGGGAAACTGAACCAATGTGCTATTTACGCCCAGCACTCACACTGGTAGAAAATGCAAGCTGAAAAAAACATGCACACACAATGGACCAGGAAAAGCAAAACCACCCTACTCAGGTTAACAAGAAGGCAAAACAGACACGTGTCTAGTGTAAACTAGAGTGTTCTTTTATTTATTTATTTATTTTAACAGAATTTGCGTTCTGTTTTCAACGCCTATCCCAGAGTTACATTAAGGATAATGCCAGAGATGGAGATTCAGTTCTCTCCACATCCAACAATTTGATCATCAGCTAACAAAAAAAGGCCCTGTATTAATTGAGCAGTGATTGATGATAAAAATCACTTGGATAATTCATTTCTGTGCAGCACTTTTTAATAACCTGTATTACTCATCACTTAAGGACTATTACTGTGTAAACAAGTAAAAACAAAAATATAGACGTCAGACTTGACAGCCTAAACCGTGTTCTCTTGGTGGCATGTATCTGCGTGAATTTGTGCACGGAATGTATGCTTCAAGGAAACTGCAAACATCCTAGCTTTTGAACCTGAAGTTTGGATTTTAGGAAATGAATGAGAGGATTATTATGCTTTACAACTTCAGTAAAAAGCAGAAGCCTTCCACATGTACATAGTGTTACATTACAATACACGTTGAGCTTAAAGTGAAGAATATTCATCGCGTGAAGGCATTCAGCGAACATCTAGTCATAACAGCCATAAGATCGTTCGCCTTGACCCACTCAGCCTATTTCTGTAACCAGAGTAGAACTGCCTTAGTTGGTCAGGTCATACTCCTCTGCTGTCCTTGAAACTGAATTTTGAAACGTTGATCACTGTAAAACAGACATAAACCAAATTAGAACACTGGAATGTTGGAAGCTCCATTAAAAACAATGGAGTGTTCTGGAAAATCAACATTCCAATGTTTAAGAAAGGCCTCACGGAGTCGAGGGGATTTCAACCCCTTCCGGCTCCGTGAGGCCTTTGTTTTACAAATGAGAACATTGTGCCTTCTGGGGACAGAATGATCTAATAGCCGTAGTGAGCTCTGCCAGCCATTAAAGACCCACTCCTTTGTTATAGGCCCTTTCTATCAGCACAGAACTTTAATGCTGGAGTGGGCCTTTAATGGCCAGTAGAGCCCGCTATGGTGGAGTCTAAGACTATAATATACAATCTTATAGTTATGTTAAAGAAGTAAGAAATCTATCCAGCATATCCTATAGATAATGGAATCATAAAAATATATGCATAATCGTGCAGATTAATATTCCATTTTATCAGCATATAAATTGGGACGGAACAATCATCGCGTCTGTGTCTTTTGTGGAATCTAAACTTTCTGTTGCACCAGCTAGAAAATGTTGCTTTTATAACAAAATTGGGGGCAAAGCTTATGCGTGTTTAATGCTTATCCACTGACATTTGTGCTACATTAAAAATGGGTATAAAGTAGAATCCTTTGAATGTAAACTTGATCCCAGTCAGCTGCCCCTATGTCTTGCACCTTTCCTCAAAAGGGCTAGTCAACGATCACTCTATTGACTAGGCTCCCAAAACATTGTCAACCATCCTTGCTTCTGATATAATCCATGTGCACCAGTAGGCTACAATAGGTGTAGACACTACTGCAAAAGGTGACCTGAAGGAAATTAAGATATGTCCAAAACTCTGTAATCTAAGTTCTCTCACCTCACCCACAACGTCCCTCTGATAGTTTACTGCACACCATTATGGTTTTACTGGGAAGTTTGGATTACAAATGGTTTTTTGTTAGATGTATTTGTAGGGGCGATAGTAGAAGATGCACCCTCAGGTGTGTCATCCTGCCAACTCTAGATCTTGAGCCATGGAACGGAAAAAAGTATGCCTTTGAGTCGGTTATCGTTTATTTGTGAAGATAGAGGCGTTTGTCCACGGTTTTATGAAATCAAGGCACACATGACTATGTAGCCAGCCTGCAAAACATTAGTAATCTACCAACGAAGTGAAATTTGAAAATTTTTTAAGGCATGACTAGAGTCTTATAATACTTGTGTGTGCAGGTTTTGTGGAAAGCAGAGATATACTACAGTTTCAGGTCAGACACATTTATTGATTGAGAAAATGTTATCGGGAGTGGGGTGAGGCGTCCAAGATGTACCTTCACCTCAGAAGGCCAGGCAGTAAATGAGAGCGTCTGCTCATATTTCACTCTAAATTTTCATTAAGCAGTGTGCTTAATGAGAAGAATGCTCTCACCACTTGACCTCAGAACATTACTCCGAGCGTGCCCTTTACAGCGTATTACAGTTGAAATGATTCCTTTTTAGGCCTGCCGTTTGCCAAGATATTTTGACGCGTACAGTACTCTTTGTTATAAGGACTTTCAGCTAACTATTGGGCTCTTACTGTGTTATTTCCATTCTGTATCCACCCACTACAGCATAAGGCTTTGTATCTAGCCATTAGCAAACTACGTGACGTTACTCTGTTCTTTTATTAAGTGCTCATCCACAAAGGAAAGTGCTTCTGGTCCGGTCTTATGTGACACTGTGTGCTTTTTGAGACAAAAAAGTATTTTTGCTTTTAGGCAATGCATTTTTTTTTTAAGATTGAGGGACAGCCAACTTCCCCGACAATGTTTTGCAAAAAAAATAAAAATAGCCAAGCACTGGCCGAGCCAATTGGCTGGTGGCACACACCAGACCTATTGGCTGTTTCAATGCTTGTTTACCTGCTGGTTTTGAAAAACAAACTTGCTATTTAAACAGCAAGAACTGGGCGGCAGTTACGTTTAGTCCATGAAAATGTTACAGAAAAGGACACAACTGGTAACAGGTCAGTTTGCCACCTCTGCTCATTGTTGCATCCCTTGCATTTATATGCCAGCATTGCCCTGTGTGCAGTAGTGAGACTAGCTTATGGAAATCTTAAAAACGGACCTGAATATATAAAGTACAAGCTTATATGGTGTTATGCCCCCAACCAATGAGCAAGATCGCTGCCCGAAGACCGTCAAGAGTATGTTGTCGCTCAGAAGGCAAGCTTATGTTTCGTCTTCGTTGAGACTGGTGATGGCCTCTCTGGGTGGCTGGTTGTCCATGGATGCCCAATTTGTGATAGTAAGCTTATTCTTATATAAATGTCAATCATTTGTCAAATTCGTGAAGCCAGCTGATGTTTAGTATAGTGATCGCATTGCATCACCTGATCTTTTCATGTTTCTACACCCTTGACCCTAATTAAAATTGTCCATGGTTATTATGGTTATTATCGTAATATGGTCTTATCCAAGACCATATCGAAGGAAGGTTATGAAATATTTCAGCAGCCAGGCAAATAGATTTTATTTCTAAAGTCTTCATCTTATAGTGACTATGAAAAGGTAGTCTTGGCTGCAAGTGGAATAGAGAGCAGGCCACACTTTCATCCAACACATTCTACTTACATTGTATACCAACACAGCACCTTTGTTGCCCCAGTGTTCAATTCTCACAGTTGTATACAGGTGAGAGGGAGAAATGCATTTTTTCCATTGTCGCATCAACATCAAGTTCTTTCTGCATACTTTGCCATTTTGTTACATTTTCAGTCGGACAGTCTAGACCTTTTGCTTTTACTAAAATGATATGTAGTATATACATACTTCCAGGGACTTCCAGTGTGCTGTCTTCATTCATTGGACTGGTATTGTCATTCACCCAAACAGCATAGGGCAGTGGGCCAGCCCACTTCAGCCATTGGTTGAATTCACTGTGAGTGAGGTAATTCTGTGTTTTACGTAGAGCACATCTACACACAAAGTAGTCCCCAACCCTGCCAGGGACTACAATTGCTATGTGTGGTTTTTCAAATCAAAGGATATCTTTTTTTAAACTATTTAGCTTTTTTTTTTATATATATTGGCTCTGCAACTCCCAAAACAATAAGATTTTACAAAAACCAAGACTGACCAAGCAAAACAAGCACGGATTCAAAAAAAATGTCTGGCAACAATTGTCTGACCTTATTGACTTTACCAGTGTTTGTTTCTGGTGGATTGAGAGATGCCGATGTCTCATTTGTTTAAGAAGGTGTGTGAAGTTTTCAATCTTTCCAAAAACGTTTGTTTCCTCACTTGCTTGAAGGTTTTTTATGCCATTGCTGTGCTGTTGGTTCTTTCTCTGCACTAGACTGATTTGAATGCATGGGTCCCGCAGAGTCCGATTTCTAACTGACCTACAGCAGGCTTGATTTCAGTGTCTCAAATGACTTCACCAGATAGGTCACAATCAGATCCAACACTTTAAAGACTTTGCCAACTAATCTTTTTAGTTGTTTGAGTTTCACCAACATAAGAGAAATCAATATTTATTAAATTGTCTGGTTGATGTTGACCTCCCTTCATGTCAGTTTCCTCAGTTCTTGGCCTTCTTCAGTACCAAGAGAAGAAAAATGTCCCTCATGTCTGTGATCCACAGACCCCTTCAGAACAATTTGTTCAATTCTGGTGTCATTATCATGTCTTTGGTACTTAGTGGAGGCAACAGTATCTCATCCACAGACAATGCAATTTGATTGTGATGGTCTAGGTAATGGGTACTCACAAACATTTTGTCGGGGGCCAAAATTACAGGTTGGTTTGTGGCCGAGGGATGCCCCGGTAGGGGTGGGGTCAGCAGGGGTTGGGGTCAGTGGGGGGGCGGGGCTAGAGTAAAAAAAATCAAAACATTAGACAATGCGACACTGCAGTATTTCAAAAGAGGTGTAACTAAAAAGAGCACATTTTGATGATGCATTTTTATTAGCAGACAATAGCAATCTTAAGAGGCATTGCATAGCTTCATACACACTTTGACCCCAATTCCATCAGTCTCTCTCTCTGTCAATCTCTCTCTCTCAATCTCTCTGTCAGTCAGTCTCTCTGCCAGTCTCTCTCTGCCAGTCTCTCTCTCTCTCTCTCTCTCTCTCTCGGTCTCTCTCTCTCTCTGTCAGTCAATCAGTCTCTCCGTCAGTCAATCAGCCTCTCTCTGTCACTCAGTCTCTTTGTCAGTCTCTTAGTGAGTCAGTCTCTCTCTTTTAGTCTGTGAGTCTTTCTCTGTCAGTCTTCTATATCTCACTGTCAGTCTCTCTCTCTGACAGTCGTCAGTCTTTCTGTCAGTCAGCCTCTCTCTCTCTGTCAATCAATCTCTGTCAGCATCTCAGTCTCAGTGTTAGTCTCTCTCCACTCTCCCTCCACTGCCTCTCTCTCTCCACTCTCCCCACTGTCTCTCTCTCCACTGTCTCTCTCCACTGTCTCTCTCCACTCTCTTTCTCTCTCCACTCTCTCTCTCCACGCTCTCTCTCCACGCTCTCTCTCTCCACGCTCTCTCTCCACGCTCTCTCTCTCCACGCTCTCTCTCCCCACGCTCTCTCTCCCTCTCCTCTCTCTCTCTCTCTCTCTCTCTCTCTCTCCCTCTCTCCCTCTCTCCCTCTCTCCCTCTCTCCCCCTCTCCCCCTCTCCCCCTCCCCCTCCCCCTCCCTCTCCCTCTCCCTCTCTCTCTCTCCTCTCTCTCTCTCTCTCTCTCTCTCTCTCTCTCTCCCCCTCTCCCCCTCTCCCCCTCTCCCCCTCCCTCTCCCTCTCCCTCTCTCTCTCTCTCTCTCTCTCCCTCTCTCTCTCCCTCTCTCTCTCCCTCTCTCTCTTCCCCCCCCCCCCATGGGTACATTACCTGCAAGGTTCGCGGGCCGTATTATGAGTACCACAGGTCTAGGGTAACCCAGAGGCCATGAAACATACCCTTCTATCGCCGTGTTTCTCCCTGACACAGTACAGATGCATTGATGCCTTACCTTTTTACCAAACAAAAGGAAGAGATTTCAGAGTAAATCCAAGAGCTGTCTGAGTTCTTCTTCAATAAGATCATCTAAAAGCAATTCACTACGCAGGTACCTCCTGTGCCGGTGGATCTAGCTCCTGCTCAGCCTTGCCCTGTTCTCTCGAGGTTTCCTCCTATCTCCCTCGTAGACTCTGCAGCTGAACTTGCACTATGCAAATCTGGCTCCCCTTTGGATCCCTGGCACCCTTCCATTGTAAGTCGTGCCACTGCTGTGATCAACCCCAGTTTTAATGAACTCATGAATACTTAAATCCGCAATGGTTCCAAAAAATTGGAAACAAGCATTATTGTTCCCCATGTTAAAAAAAAATGTTAAATTAAGTCTGCTGACCCTAAAGTCTTAAGCAATTTGAGGCCAATTTATCTTCACCCCACAATTGCTAAACTTTTGGATAAAAGGTTCAACAGGCAGCTATTTCATTTTTTTAGAGTCTTACTTCCTTCTTCAAAACTCACAATCGGGTTTTTGGGCGGACTCTGACACCAAATCTGCCTTACTCGAGGTCTCCTTGTTCATAAAGGAAAATCTTGATCTAAGTTCGCCAATTATGGTCATGCTTTTGGATTTTGTTTGCCGTTCGATACGGTTTCTCATACTATCTTGTTAGACAAGCTTGAGAAGATTGGAATCAGACATCAGGCTTTGCTCTTGCTCAACTTTTTTTTTTTTTTCGAAGGATCCTTCTCAGGCAGTCTTTCTGCCTCCTTTCACCTGTTCATCTAAGCCTCTAGAATTGGAGTGCCCCGTGGTTCCGCACTTAGCCCCTGATTCCTGAAGACTGTCTGAAAACGATTGTTCATGCTTTGGTCATGTCCAAATTGGATTATGTCAAAGGCCTGTATTTAGGCCTGCCCAATTTCCTAATTCAACAGCTCCAAACTATCCAAAATGCTGCTGCTCGCTTAAGAAACAAAATTCCCCTGCGTTTGTCTGCCTCTCATCACCTCCGGCATCATCATTGGCTCCCTGTCATCAAGAGGATTCAATTTAAGGCGCTCATTTTTGCTTTCAGAGCCGTTACTCATAAAGGTTCTGTTTATCTCAGGTCGAGATTGAAGCCTTATTCTCAAACCAGATCCTAAAGATCAAATTAGTTGAAACTGCTCCAAGTCCCACGCATTCACAAAGCACGAAGAGGGGCGAGTTCTTTCTCATATCTGGCTCCCAGACTTTGGAATACTCTGCCTCTTAGTATGCGTTGCAACCCTGCTTCAGACAGAGTCTTAAGACCCTCATTTTTGACTCCTGTCTGGTAGGCTAATTGGTCCTGATCTCTTTTTAGACTTTTTCTGCCTTGAACTTTCCGCTAGCGCCGCAACGCCTCTCCGGAGGCAGCTGCGTGCTTTAGAAATGCCGTGAATTTAATTTAATTGAATTGAAAAATGAAGCTCGTAGATTTCAGCTGGGAATCCCACATGCCCAATTGTGTCAGAAGCATGTGGTGTTTCCTCTTTGGAAAAAAATAGAAACACAGAAACCAGAACCTGCACAAACAACTGAATTCCCTGCCTCACTGCCAACCATCCAACCATTACAAACAGTCTCCCTACTGACAGGTTGGAGTGATTTGACGTCAGCCATCCACTCCACAAGCAAAGTTATACTGAGACCCAAAAGTTCTTTTCCAGTTCACTACCTACAAAATTTACTGCATTTCTATCAAAATGTAAGATCTTGCAGTAAGTCCGGGATCAGTGCAAGTCATTGGAAGCCACTGTTCCCAATCCTCAGTAACCGAAATGTTCCCTTGTTCTTTACAAAATGCAAAAAATAGTCTCCACGCATCATAGAATTGCCTGATATAATTCAATAGTTTTGACCAATTCAGCTCTGCCTTGTTAACTATTTTCATGGATAATTAAACAATAAAGAATGACTGCTTTTAGAAAGCTGCTAGTAAGATCCAAAAACCACAGCAACCCAGGTGAATAGTTCTCCAAGAAGTTTGGATATTGCAAACACACCCGTCAAGTCATTAGTAACAAGCATTGGCATAGCAAATAGGTCTCACCTTTGGGACCTCATACGTGTTTAGCTATGCAACAGTTGATGTTGCGCCAAGGATATTGTGCTGCATAATTAAATACTTATAAGGTCCCAAATGCGAGACCATTGCTTGTTTTTAATGCTCTCGTAGTGAATTTCATTCATTGCTTGGGGCTCAGTCAGAGTAAAGACGTGAAGAAGCAGTGAAGACTGGTATTGTGGCCACTAAAAACATGTGAAGTCCATTGTTACATGCCAAACCCATAAAAAGTGAGACACAATTGCGTGTCACATAGAAATGGAAACAAAAGGTCTTTGGCAACAGGTTTTATTTTTATTGTACTATTATTTATATACAGATATAAACCATGGACGAGCTCTGTCTTTCTCTTCTTGATATGAAACCATGGCTCCTGTGGTCCAATGCAGATCGCGCACAGAAGAATGTAAATACAATTAATTAAACACATGAGGAAATTACACAATTGAAGGCCCATTCATTCTTTGATGAAATGGGACGTTCTTGATGGAGGCAAGACTTCTAAGTAATATGAGGGCATATTACAGCCACGTGGTCTATCGAAGCGCTGCAAAGTGGATGAAAGATGACACTTTGGCGCTACACACGATTTTTCAAAACACTAGATTAACAAAATAAAATATTAAAGTGCGGAACGTCTTTAAATGGTTGGTAGACGCTGGTGCACAGTGAATCCTAAATTCCTGAAACAGTAAAATGATTTGAATGGGACATTTATTACGTCTGATAGATAACAAGTACCCCTGACACTAACAAGTATTGTATACCTACGAAGAAACATGTTCTCTCCAAATAAAAGAACTTCTTGCTCAAAGTAAAGTCAATATTTGTGTGGAATGGAATAGGATTAATTTTTAATAATGTGGAAGAAAACAACGAAAGAAATGCAGAGAGGAAAGAAATACAGAAAAAAGTAAAGCAAAGAGAACAATGTAAAACATACAGGTAAAATTAGGATAAAAAATTAGCTAAATGAAGACAGTGAAAAATGCGCGCGGTCTGCTCATTTTCAAGCACTGCACTCATGCTTGTGGCGCACCCCTGCTTGCTCCCGGAAGGTGGATGCAGCCCCAAGCACAAGTGTGTGTTTGAAAATGGGCAGAGCGACGGCTAAAGGCCCTCCTATGCAAGGTGGATGCGGCCACAAGCACGAGTGTATGCTTGAAAATGAGCAGAGTGACGGCTAAAGGCCCTCCTAAGCTGCACATGTGCGCTGCGTAGGCAAGACCTAAAAACTGCAAGCTAAAGATGTATCCTTTGGTAAGAGCTTCTTTGCAAGCCCTAACTATCTGGGTTCCGCGAAAAATACTATTGAAAGAAAGCACATCCATGCAACCATCCCCAATATTCGCTAAATCTAGATGAGAGGCCGCAGTACTGTGGGTTTCATCTATGTTTGCATGCAGGAGTAGACATTTTGAAAGGGAACTACAGCCTTTGTATAAAGATGGAGGGAGCCATTTAGAGCTGGTTCTAGGATACCCTGTCTATGACCTTGGTTGTGATGAAGCTTGCACCTTCTTTGAAGGGGATGTTATCCACCCAACAGCACAACATGCTGTGCTTTAGCATTCAGTTTACAAGACTGTTCGTATAAGAAACTGAGCCAGTTTGTGAGCAAATGAGCAACCTAAACAATTTCAATTGTTTACTGTAAAATTATGGGCACCTTCATTTTTGACTACTTATTGATCCAGGCTGTTAAAACACTCTGTCATTGCATCAAAAAGCCTCTGTCTACCTCCTATGTGTAAACTACATGTTTGCCCAAATGAAGTGGATTCTTATAGAAGCTAGCTAATACGCTAAATTAACTACTCATGAAATACTCTTGTGGTGGTTATTTGTCAAGTGAAACAGGCCAGTAGCTCTAATGATGAAGTACGATTCTTTGAGGGTAAATAGTATTTTTTTTTAATACTGTTGAAGTCATGATGACTAAATCAATGTGAAGCTACTCGGCCAGTGAGGTTCAATTGGTCACATGGAAAGCAGCATGTTTAGTTGCTGTATCTTCAATTTTAGCTGCGTGCAAATGGCCCTTTACAACATTAGGGTATATTTTCAGTTGGGTCTCTGCAAGTACCCCTGTTTAACCGTAGCAGCCCACTTCTCATTTCCATATGAGACCCCACTGACATCTATTTGGCCCTCTGTATATAGAACCGGAGCGGGGTCCCACTTTCCCTGCCAGTTTGATGTCGAGTCGACCTGAGCCATTTCCAAACAGGAAGACCTGTAATGAGGGTGAGTTTCTAGCCATTACATTAATGGACATTTTTAGTAATCCCTAGTTCATTCCTTTATTGCACACGGCTATAATTCTAAGGAATAACGCAAGTTATCCGGAACAACCTGCATATGCAATAATTAGCAAACCTCAGTAAAGCTAGTTTATGTCTAGCAATAACATCATTTGTAAATACAATGTAAATACTGTATATATCCCTACTTCACTTCTTTGAAACCCTCATATGAGCACTTTTTCGAGCACACAACTTTCACTTTCCCTTGGAGCACCTTTGTGCAATTGTTTAGAGTGTTTGCATTATGCCGATGCTGATATAAATATACTTGAATCTATGTGAATAATGTGTTTATTTTGGGTGATGTGATTAGAATGAATGTTTATTCCACTGGGACCCCGTTTTTCTTGTACTGTAGCAATAACATCAAGCATAAATGATCTACATGCCAACAAGCATGAATCATTAAAATAAAAACAAATAGTTTAATATATATATCCATTTTCTAGTACATTACCGTTGTATTCCTCAAATCAATTGTTTAACAGTCGCTATAAAATATTCTATGCTCTGTACTGTATCTGTAAATGCTGATGACTATACAGTTCAGTCACTGAACCATAGTTCAAGTAATTTTTCTTGTCACACGAAAATGCAAATCACATTTCCCAGTGTATTTTCAGTACAGTTTTGAAAGTAGTTGTCCCTTTACATAGCAAATATGTCCCTAGCATGCAACACATGCATATCTAGCTAGAACACAAAATAGTCCTTTCAGAAATGTGTATTTGTCTGGAGTTTCAAACATTTTTGGGGGGTTTCAAGTGAGCATCAGACCGATATAATACATCAGAATGCAATGTTTTGAGAGACTCTTCATCTCAAAAGTACAGCGTATAGGTGCAGCAGTGATTAATTAAAGGACTGGCTAGAAGCCACACTGTGCATGCAGTCTCAAACCCCGCCCCCAATCAGAATTAGGAGGCGATCACCCAACACACTACTGCAACAAGTCCATCTCCAAGACACAAACCGTAGCAAAACAACCACATTCTCCACCCTCCCTTTATGCTCTCCTGTTGTATCCTAGTCTCCCTCTCCTAGTTGTACTGCTAGTGAGTATGGAATGGGGAAGCATATCTTATAACACAGAAATGTTCTGTTCCGGGTAACTCATGTCATAGCGAACCCTCCCTACTGTTAGCCGTCATTGCAGGACTAGGAAGTCACCAAACCGATACCCGTGGCCTCCATTCAGTGCCCCAGTGAATTTGCAAGGCAGTTGTTTCAACTCACTGGTCCCATCTTCCTCATCCCACTCCTTTAGTGTGCCAATTAACACCTTTCCAAGCTCTAGCAAAGTCTATCGGTCTCCTGCCTGATAGGCCTACCTAAGCAGTGCGTCCCCCCACTCATTCTGCCCATCTAAGCATATCGGCTCAACACCATTCCACCTTGGGACCAGCAGGAGCTTTCCACTCCATGGTTATAGGCCGTTTGGCTAGTTTCAAGGCCAGGTCATAAATCTGGACGTCACCTTATGCTTAGCCGAACAAGGATAGATCCTCAATATACACAGTTTGGGGGTGAGATCTAATGAGCGTTCCGTGACATCAGACAGTAAGTGAAACAGCTCTGTCCAATAGGAGGTTAGATGTGCACAGTCCCATATAATGTGGAGCAAGCCTCCTCGCTCGAAGTGGCATCTGTGATATTCATGAGAATTGAGTGGGAAGTAGGTGTTAAGTCTTTGAGGTTTGTTACGCTCTGAGTAAGGTGTAGTATTGAATGAGCTTGAAGTGAGCATTGCAGAAGATTTTTGAGGTTACCTCCCACACTTTGACCCATTTACCGTCAGTTAAAGTCGTCTCCAAGTCTGCCTCACACTTTTCTTTCAGCAGAGTGGTTGGCAAGAGCATGTCCGACCAGAGTGCTCCACAAAGCCCCTGTACCAACCTGATTGTTTGAAGTGTCTCATAGGAATTGGCAACTGCAGTGCGTCCGGGATTCTGCGTCCTGCCTCATCCAGTGTTTCCTCACAGCTGTAGCCATGGTACCATGGGGTAGGAACTGCCATGCTGGAAGACCATACTCTGCCCGTGGTCTGCAAAATAGCATAGCTCCCTATTAAACATATAATGCACTTACTGTATTTATGCCTGCTTCTAGCCAGTCCTGTAGTCGACCCTGTTCAATCCCTTGCATATTCTTAAGCAGGGTCTGAAGTGGCAGCTTTGAGGAGCATGGCATACGTGTTCGGGTTCTCTGTAGCATACTCAGCCAAAAGTGCCAGATCGCAGCGAGGTCATGCCGGTACGCAGTCGTTGTCCTCTTAGGGTCAGGCAAAAGTGTCCTTAGCAAAGCCGGCTCTGGTGCTTCAAAAGAATGAACCTCTTCTGCATCAAGCAGTCACCAAAGCCATCACATGCACCAATGCAAACTGGGCTGCTAAGTAATAGATTTCAAAGTCAGGGACTCGGTTTAGTCTGCTCCACCTGCCTTTACCCCAGATCAGGTTAATTAGGATCTTGTCTAACTCTAAAGATAACCTGATGTACAATCACCAGGAGTGTGGTTAAATAATAAAGAAGGTGGAGTTAGGTCACAGTTTTTGCTATCAGTATCTGTCGAGCCACAGAGATCGCGAATGACCTCAAAAAGGCCATGCTAGTCTGGAAGGCTGCCACAGTCTAGGATTTGGGGGTTTGTCCAATATATAGCGACTCCTAGGTACTTTATTTCCCTCTGCTCCCACTGCTTTCTGCACAGGTCCAGCTGCTCGAAGGGGATTACTCCGACATGGAATACATTGTTTTTTACCCAGTTATCTTGCAGTCCAGGTGCCCTCCTAAGTTATTGTGGAAGTTCACCGCCCTCTCTGGTTCCATCCGCATGTCCCCAAGAATATCGTTGGTGTATCAGGAGGCATAGTGGGTTGCCCTTTGAGACAGAATTCTTGCATAGGTTATACCTCTACAGACTCTGCCCACCAGCAGCTCCTCCACAATTGTGCATGCCAGCGGAGACAGTGGGCACCCCTGGCTAGTTTGCCTCTCTAACTTGTATTGCTCCAAATTGGCCCACCCGATGGACCCTCTCTGTGGGAGATGCACAAAGCAGCTGGGTCCAGTCCACAGATCTTTGCCTGCCCACCCCTGTATGGCCGGGCTATTACTCAAGAGCTAGTAATCTTGGTATATTCTGAGTCGTGTTGCACCTGGGTATAAACCCGTATTGATCAGTGTGGATATGGCCCGGCATGTAGGGCAGCAGTGTCTACGCCAGGATTCCACTAAGTAGTCTGCAGCCAGCATCAACAGCTGCCTACATGCCGACAACCCTGTAGCAGATTTCCTGGGCTAGAACAGGGGGGGTCCGTTAGGGCCACTCTCAAGAAAGGAGGCAGGGCATGAGCTCTTAGTGCTTCCCTGTATAAGGCAGCGTGTCGAGGCAAGCAGGTCAACATATGTTGCATAAAACTCCATTGGGATCCCACCTGTTCTTGGAATTTCCCCCGGGCCGTTCTCCCCACTCTTTCACTAGCCTCTAGAAATTCCTGCTGGAGGTCAGGCCTATCGGGCCAAAGCCATTTTAGCTCCCGGATCGATTGTTCGTGTGTAGTGATCTCGGACAGCAGGGCCTGTCAGACTCTAGCCGATTCAGATATACACTGACTCTGGATGACATTTTAAATGCCTCCATTTCGCTGAGTACCGAAGTTACAGAGCCCTCATTCGAGGTAAAATAATGTCAGATCCCCTCCCAAATTGTCTCCCAGAACACCGGGTCTGCCAGGCTTTCTGCTTTCTGATGCCAGCTCAGGGTAAGGTGCTCAATCCTTCCCATTTCAATAATAGAAGAAAGGGGTTTAAGTTGGATATAGTCCTAGTCAGGTATTCTACGTCCATTACCACGCCCAGCACATCGGGTGAGCATAGGAAGGTGTCCAGTCTGACACGCACTGCGTGTATGGCCGAAAAGTAAGAGTAATCTTGTTCTTTAGGGTAGAGATACCTTACCCAACTACATTCTCCCAATGGTGTTGCCAGGCGCAGAACGTCTCAGCTAGAGAAGCAGCAGGTGAGTACCAGAGTGGGAGCGATTCAGGTCGACATTCACTATGCAATTAAAGTTCACGCCGATAAGGATTGCCTGCAGCATTTGAGGGACCAAAATGCAGGATAAGGTGCCCAAAAATGTGTTCTGGGCAACATTGGGTGCATAAATGTTGACTATGAAATATCTCTACCTATTAACCGACCCGTAATGATAATGTATCTTCTTTCTGCATCAATTTTACGCTAATTACCTGGAACGGCACCCCCAGTTTCACCAACCTAAGTGTACCCCCTAACAAAGCAGATTATATGGTATAAACAGCATTTCTCCTTCATCTCCTACTCAGTGCCTCACCTTCTCGGGCATTTAAGTGTTCCTTTAAGAGGGCTATATATACCACTTTTAGCCTCTGGTACGCCTAGTAGCACTTACTTATGCTATTCGGGGCGAACACATTCCAGGAACCTTTTTTGTACGTGTCATAACCACCCGATAGTAGCAATACTCATACCCCTAATAGGTCCCCCAGTACCTCTGGGTAATGTATGACAATACCTCTGGGTAATGTATGACAACTCCTTACCCGGTATTACAAGTGTGAAAGATAGACATCCACAAATTTCCTGAAACATCAACCCCAACGCCCCCACCCCAGGACAGTAAGGCAACATCCCCCCAGCCAAACAATTTGTCACACTGCAACCAAACAGTAGGCTACTGTAGCCGTCCACTCAACAGAGTAGGGGGGAATGGATAGAATGCAGTCCCTAACAAGCATTTACAATGCAATGGTTTCGCCTTTTGAAAAGTTTGAGCTATTGGCATTGTAAATGACAAAATTTGTATTTTATGTTTTGGTTTTGAAAACAGATAAATAAATGGCATTGTCATTTACAATGCCAATAGTTTAATTTCTGGCAAATGCCACACAAAACACACAGACCCACACACACACACACACAGACCCACACACAGAGAGAGCCACACACAGAGCCACACACACACCCAGAGCCACACACACCCACCCACCCAGAGCCACACACACCCACCCACCCAGAGCCACACACACCCACACACCCAGAGCCACACACACCCACCCAGAGCCACACACACCCACCCAGAGCCACACACACCCACCCAGAGCCACACACACCCACCCAGAGCCACACACACACACATTCAGGAGAGCAAGCACAGCGAGGGGGCAGGGAAGCAAGCACAGCGAGGGGGCAGGGAAGCAAGCACAGCGAGGGGGCAGGGAAGCAAGCACAGCGAGGGGGCAGGGAAGCAAGCACAGCGAGGGGGCAGGGAAGCAAGCACAGCGAGGGGGCAGGGAAGCAAGCACAGCGAGGGGGCAGGGAAGCAAGCACAGCGAGGGGGCAGGGAAGCATGCACAGCCAGGGGAAGGGGAGCAAGCACAGCCAGGGGAAGGGAAACCAGGGGGCGGGGGAGCAAGAACAGCCAGGGGGCAGGGAAGCAAGCACGGGCAGGGAAGCAAGCATGGGCAGGGAAGCAAGCACAGCCAAGAGGCAGGGAAGCAAGCACAGCCAGGGGGCAGGGAAGCAAGCACAGCCAGGGGGCAGGGAAGCGAGCACAGCCAGGGGGCAGGGAAGCGAGCACAGCCAGGGGGCAGGGAAGCGAGCACAGCCAGGGGGAAGGGAAGCTAGCACAGCCAGGGGGAAGGGAAGCTAGCACAGCCAGGGGGCAGGGAAGCAAGCACAGCCATGTTTCCAGTGCTTGGCTATTCTGAACAAACCATTGGTATACGGCCTGCCACTCAAACGAAAACAACTCCCAGAATACCTTCTATGAGCATTAGTACCCAGGAACCTGCACTAGCCTAACTGACATGGTGGGTGTGTCTCAAACGCTGTGGGGTTTGGGAAGACGTGTGGAGTAGGCCCTTTTAAAAGCACCCACCCCTCAGACAATATCCACAAATGTGTGAGATAATCAGTGTTTACCTCTTTATTCACAAATGCACTTTCTGGAGCTAAATTCAGCAAATACTGTTCCTATGAGTCAGCACTCAGAATGTACCCACACAAATAGTGTTTGAGCCCACAAATGTT
This sequence comes from Lissotriton helveticus, assembly GCF_964261635.1. Classification (NCBI taxonomy): domain Eukaryota; kingdom Metazoa; phylum Chordata; class Amphibia; order Caudata; family Salamandridae; genus Lissotriton; species Lissotriton helveticus. Next base: position 958,978,231 of record NC_136063.1, read on the forward strand.
AAACTTCGGTGTGAGATATGGTTTGTGAATGAAGCCATAGAATTCCCACGCCCTACAAGTGACTAGGCTCCAACAAACAGAATCCTAGAAATAGCAGAGAGGCACAACTCATAGGCACAGCAATAAAACTCTTTAAAACATGGGTGGGAAACGGAATGGCAGGAAATGTGGCACAAAACTGCAGACCTATCATTTCACTTTTAGTCCTGACCCATTATTAGCAGGTGAGGTGTGTCTGCAGGAAGGAAACAACTTGCCAGCTCTGTAATACAGATAAACCCTAAACAGAAAGCAAAGAAAACAGCACCATTGGGGAGGGTGCAAAGCCAAAACACACACTACAAAGAGAACGTCAAGACACAGCAACAACCAGTACAAGAAACACCAACATGTAAAGCAAATCAAACAACTGTAAAAGCAGTAATATTAAAAACACGCTGGAAACAAGACAAACAACAGACACGAAAAAGGCAATATAAAGAGTACACGCCAACTGCATATAAAATAAGATAGAATAAAAGGCAAAATAATTTCAACAAAAACAACAAGACATGCAAAAAAGAGAACACATAAAATATGACACGTAAACAAAGTAAAGCGCCAACCACCTGTAAAATGAGGCTGCTCTTCCAATGAGTGCTCACCTGAAGTGATGGGAGGTCGATGTAAGATCCATCTCCTCACACTACATACAAGAAAGTAGAGACCTTGCTTTCAAAGGCCGAATTAGCTTAAGACTGGGGACTGGAAAATAATGTCTTACTTTTTTAGAACCAAAAAAAAATATTTTAATAAAATGAATTTTATGTTACTAATTGTAATTTGTATATGTACACTTTATGGTTGTGACAAACCAAATAAAGTTAATTTTGACTTGACTTGACTTACACTACATACACTCTATTGAACAGCCTTACTGTGAGGACCTCGAGTGGGAATAAAATAAGTACAATAGGGTGTGTCCACGTACTCATGTTGTTCTTGTAGTTCTTTCACGCTCCTTATCTGCTGTACATCTATTAAAATGCATACCCCCTAGTGCCACCTTACACTGTAGGTCTTCCAAGCACTCTCTCCGAAGCTGTACCTCGCCTGCATTTGTGGGTCGCAGGTGCAAGGCTTGGATGGATTAACCCTGTGGTGTGCCTTCCTTTACACCGTCTCAGGTATAAATCTTCTACAAGAAACTTGCCTGATCCACAAACATACCAGATCTTCTGCAACAACACTTAAACAGTTTTGAACTGGTAGAAGAATTCATCATTGGATCTCTTTGTATCGTCAAACCGACTGTTCCTCTGAGCAATCACCAACATATCACTCTAGCAGTCTCAAGCCCAGTTTTTAATTAAGGACCCCTTCTTTAGATGACTGTTCATCCAAGTCTGGTGTTAGGCAGGCCTTCAGACTTTGCACATCCACTGCACTACGAAGACTTCACCGATCCCAAAGACAAAGGACTTCAGTAGAAGCACCTGGCATGATGCAAACCTAGAAGCCACTCTTTACAAGGTTCTAGGCAATTCTTAATCTTGACATAACTGCTCCACAACAATGAGGCGAGTTGTTCTCCGATCACCTGAACGCCTCCTTTGCCCACTGGGCCACATTCCTGGTCGGCTCACCGCTGCTCTGATCTGGTCTTCTTAACATATTCCCCATCTCAGAGTCCAGCTCTTGTGCAGTTACTTCAGACTGATGTAACCAGAAAGTGCTCCTTTACATTTTTGAATAGAGGTCTGCGGTTTACCTAGCAGATTCTCTGCTCCTTTTTCACACAAATGACACTCTTTCCATAGGACTTCTTCCTGACTCCTTCACCGGGCTGATGTTTTCGCCCTCTCTCTTACTTCTTTCAGATTACCTTTGCTTCACCCAAACCATCTTCAAATTCCGCTGCTTTTCTTCCACATGGCCATCCTTGAGAAAGTGTGCCACCATGACATATAATACCATTCTTTATGTGCCAGGTCCCTTCATGCATACAATTCATTAAGAATACAGAGTGAGCATAGCCCTACATCAAATCTCTTTCCTCCAGTTCAGAAGCAGCTATAATGGATGCCAGTAGCCCACCCTTCATCTAGCCATTCACACGGATCCTTCAAGATATCCGGCCAGACACATGCATGCCACCTTCCTGCTCCCTGGCAACCTGAATGCACCTCAGTGTCCAGAGTGGAAGCCCAAAAGAACAATCGTAAATTCAATTTTCTTCTAAAGTACTGATCAGGTTGATCTGATCTTTCAAACTAACAACATTATAACAGTCACCATAACCTCCCAGTCCTCCCTCATGCTCACCTAAAAGGCGAGAAGACTCCACACCGCCCTGTACAGATCAAGGGACAAATCACAGTGCTCGCCAGAAAAGAAGTCCAGTGGGATACCAGGAGGTATTAAATGTCAGACACCCTATGAAGCAACCTAAGTCTAGATATGGTGTTATTTTGCACTTGCCATCCACGTGGATCCAGACTCAACAATGGGAACGCCTCCATCACCCCCCTCTCCCCCGACACACACACACACACACCCTCCCAAAATAAAGTTTATTTTCCTGAAGGCAATTAAAAAAGCAGCATCCCACCTTTTCCTGGTTGCTCGAAAATGTGATCCTGCCCCCGCCTTTAATCTTAAAGGCTCTCCCGACACTGACCAGGGCTGGGCGGACTGCCCTTATAAAGCAACCAGGCAGTGCCCCACGAGCGGGTTAGTGTTCAGGCATTTTTTGGATGTCCGCCCGGGACTTGGGTACTTTCCAAAACCTTGAGTTTCATTCACCGCCCTGCCTATGGCACAGGGGCCGCGGAGGGACGTTCTCTTTCCCCGGGGCTCCTCCTGTGCAAGCAGATCGACTTACCTGCACCTTGCGACGGCGGCACTTCTCCGGTCTCCCTTTTCGGCATGGGAGACCGGTAACATAGACGGCGGCAATCTCGCTGGCACTTCTCCGGTCTCCCTCTTTGGCATGGGAGACCGGCAACGTCCTCCGCATCTCCCGGGGCTCCCTCCAGGCCACGGGAGCCCCGCGGGCGCCGCCATACTTCTTGCCGTCTTCCTTCTTCCCCCGGGCTGCGGGGGGCGGGCACTTCCGGCCGGCCGCGCTAGGATTGGCCGGCCGGCCGGTCACTTCCGGGTCGCCGCGGGCAGCGCGGCGGCCCGTCTCTAGCTCAGGCAGGCGGGCGGCGAAGTTTCCCGAGGAGTGGGCTCCCTCGTGGACCAGCAGTGACGTCCACGCAGCTTCACCAATCAGGAGCAGGATAGTCACTGGTGCCGGCAATGCCGGACCAGATTCGGGGGCGTTCCCGGCTTTCGGCTGACGTCGCGTGACGTCGGCAAAAGCCAAAGAATCTCGGGAACGCCTCCGAATCTGGTCCGGCATTGACGGACAGGCCCCTCGTCCAATGGCTAGGCTCCATTTATGGAGCCAGCCAATGAATGACGAGGGCCGACCCAAACCCACACTACAGTTCTCATTAGATTTCTCCTGCGCAAAAGCTGCTTGCGCAGCTTTTTGCAGTCGAAACCTAAAAAGGGAAGTCCCAGCAATGCTACTTACAACCCAGCCATATCCACAGCAATGAAGCATCCCTACCTAGTCTCAGGTACCTCCTGGACTTTTATGAGTGGTGAATGCATGGTAACTTGGAACAATCGCCCTCTAAGCCCTCCACAACCCCAGTCCGTAGAGGCAGACCACAGACTCAGTAACGGTCATGTGCTGTATGCTGGGTGACACGGGGTAAGTCCAATCTATGGTTAGCATCCAAAATGGAATTGAAGTCTGTGTACCCTAACACGTCCCGCCTTCGTTTTGATTACTTTTCGAAGTATAAGGTCTTGAGTTTCACAGCTACCTCCACCTAGTTTTGACGATTCTGATGCACCTGAGCCGCTGTTGGTGCGCAGGCACTCAGGCGTGTGGTGCAGGGGCGAGTTCAGGGGCACTCCACACCCTCCCTCTGCTGTCTCATTTCAAGCCAGTCCCAGAACTTGTGCTAAGAGAGGGGGATTTTCTTACTTGTTTGAAGTGCTGCCCACTTGGAATTTCCTGCCTTTGGCTGCTCACAATGCCCGCATCGCCAGCAACGCCGCACTTGTCCTTCTTGGAACCCCTGGTGGGACGAGGGCCCCAGGGGCTGCGCAGGCTGATACATCGCCTGCGCAGTCACTTTGCAGCAACTAGAGGCACAGCGGATTAAACAAACAGCGGCCACCAGCGGAAATCAGACCCTCACCTCGCCGCACCCGCTCCGCGGGTGCCGCAGCGTCCTGGTGTGATTTGGAGCGTCTACTGCGGAGGTCCTGTGAGGCGAGGTAGGCGCGAGGCTCGGCGGGGCTGCGAGCGTGCAGGGAACTCCAAGAACCAGGAGTCCCTGCCAGACCGTGTACCAACATCCGGTCCGCTCTCCCTGCCGGCCCGCCCCTCGCTTCCTCCTGGTCACTAAAGGCACTCTCCCACTTCCCTTGTTGGGACACAGTCACTTTGCAGCAACTAGAGGCACAGCGGATTAAACAAACAGCGGCCACCAGCGGAAATCAGACCCTCACCTCGCCGCACCCGCTCCGCGGGTGCCGCAGCGTCCTGGTGTGATTTGGAGCGTCTACTGCGGAGGTCCTGTGAGGCGAGGTAGGCGCAAGGCTCGGCGGGGCTGCGAGCGTGCAGGGAACTCCAAGAACCAGGAGTCCCTGCCAGACCGTGTACCAACATCCGGTCCGCTCTCCCTGCCGGCCCGCCCCTCGCTTCCTCCTGGTCACTAAAGGCACTCTCCCACTTCCCTTGTTGGGACACAGTCACTTTGCAGCAACTAGAGGCACAGCGGATTAAACAAACAGCGGCCACCAGCGGAAATCAGACCCTCACCTCGCCGCACCCGCTCCGCGGGTGCCGCAGCGTCCTGGTGTGATTTGGAGCGTCTACTGCGGAGGTCCTGTGAGGCGAGGTAGGCGCGAGGCTCGGCGGGGCTGCGAGCGTGCAGGGAACTCCAAGAACCAGGAGTCCCTGCCAGACCGTGTACCAACATCCGGTCCGCTCTCCCTGCCGGCCCCGCCCCCCCCCTGCCTGTCCAGTGGCTATATTACAACATCAAACTCCCGCAGCGCGGGACGCAGCACGGGGCGAAGACCGGGCTAAGAGCGGGCCGTTTGAGGCCGTTCGAGGACGGAAAGGACTGGACTGGCCCACCCCATTTATACCAGGTAGGGACCATATTCAACAAGCTAAAGCTGAAATTCTTGTTCAACCCTCTTTCCTGCCCTAACTCCAAATATGAGTCACATGGAGACGAGGAGTAAAGTCAACCATGCAGCCATCGCCAACACACCAACTGCCTCATCTCAAGGCACAATTGATAATTACCTCCTGAAAGCTGGCTCCCTCCTAATAGATGATATCCACTTATTAGAACGCCGCATCTCACAGGAGATAGAGTGGGTCAAGCGCTCTTCGATGGGTACCATAGCTATGGCCAAAACGCCCGAAGGTAGACGTCTCGGAAATTTCCAACAAGAAGGTTCCCATGGGGGGGCACAGCAACTTGATGGCTTAGATCTTACTGAGGACACACTAGGGGACTTAGAGGATACATCGCTTCCTGCTCTGCCACATACACTCAACCCCCATAGTGCATTGCCACCACCAGCAGCTGCCGCGAGTGAGGGGGAGGCGGGGACAACGCACTTATAGCGCAGCCTCTCCCACCGCGGCGCGGGACGTAGCCCGGACCAAGGGCGGGCCCTTCTGAGCCCATCAGAGGCCGAAGGAGGCTGGGCTGGGCCACCCCCCTTACTCCTGTGCTGAGACCCTCAGGCCTCCGGACTTTGACTAAGCTCTGAGGCTTGTTTTTGCCTTCCGGACATGGCTACCAAACGCAAGATCACCAGACAGGGGGGGGGGGGGATGCTGTATGCGTTTTTGACAATGGCGGAATTGGTTCTAACACATGAAATACAGCTAACAGGCTCTCCTTGGGGATGTATGCAGAGCATAAAAGATAATCCCTGGGGGCTACAGCACTGGTTAAATCTCCCTTGGGTGTCCCACAGGCTACGGCAGGCTCAAGTTTGGATGTATCAGTTGCCAGCCTGGCTGAGGGACCAGGTGATGGCGTAACTTCTAACTTGGGAACTTTGGAGGCGGGAAAGTCAGGTATCCCAGAGGGCAACCGAAGCCCAAAGTTGAGCCCTTCTAAGGACCAGGTAGGGACCGCTTCCGCGCAACATCTAGAGTTGCCCGCTTCCCTTGTCCTTCTCCAAGCCCACAATGCAATCATGCCCGGGGTAGCACGAGGGGACCCCGCTACTAGATCCAAAAGATCTATTAGGGTTTAGGGATAGTGCGGCATGTTCCTCCTAAACTAGTCTGGGAGCTAGTATTGAGGGAGGGAATGGGGAATCACCCGCAAAACGCACAAGGGGTGGTGTGGTACTGAGGAGCAAGGCTAAAGCTAAGTTAAAACACCAAGTCCCAGGGAAAGGTGAGAACTGTTCCCCGAAATCCAATGATGGCGCGCCTTCTTTTTTAAACCCCGATTCACCCACTATGGCAGAACACGGTGGGCGATCCGGATTACTGGAAGCATTTGGAGACTTTAATGTCTGCTCTCCTAGCTCCCTTCTTGACCAAATTCGGGGTAATTGAAGAAAAACTATCTCATCTCCTAAAATTAAGCCATGTCCCAGTAAATCTGGAGGCATGTGGGTGTCATTGTGCTATGAGGGGGGTAGTTAAGGTACCCGTGGAATCATTGCTGCAAGAGAATATTTGTTCTCTGGGGGATTATAATAGGGATGTTGCCCATGGGTTAGGTGAAAAACATATATTGGTCATGACCGACAAAGCATAATTGATTATATCCTAGTTTCAGCTACACTGCCGAATTTACTAGGTACATTAGGCGTAACGAATAATTGCCTTAGTGATCATAACCCACTGATATTGGACATTAATATTCACGTTGTTAATAAGGGGAGGTCTATGGCTCAACTTACCAATGCTAACATTGTACCCGTAGACCAAGCACGTAGAATTAGGTGGGGAAAGATTGCCCCTGCTAGTATTATTGCTAACTTAACTACTAACTGTGCAAAGGATATTGGGATCTGCTCAGACCAGGACTCTAACCCATTGTCAGTACTTGGTGCCTTTGAGCGAATTACAAAGCAAGTCGCTTCAAACCGAACAGTATCCAGCAGACCAAGGCCCCGAAAATATAAAAAATGGTTTGATGCAACATGTACGAGTTCACACAATGCACTAATGCAGGAACTCAAGCAAAAACCCAGGGCAGCCACAGGGTTCAAGAATGCAAGGAGGCTATACAAACTTTCTGTGGACAGGCGGAAAATGCAACTAAGGGAGATGGCATGGGAGGAGCTCAGTCAGGCCAGTGTCCTGGCAGACACCACTAGGTTCTGGTCTGTTGTAAATAGTCCAATGTTTGATGAGTCACCAAATATCGAGAAAGACTGTCTAATCCCTGCTGAGGGATGGGTTCAACACTTTGGGAAAGTGTATAGTGATGTGAGTACTGGAATACCTGGACGGACTGTCGGTATTGTCCATTCTTCACATCCCTTAGTTTTTACAATAGATGAAGTCATCAAGGTGATTATGTCAACGTCAGGGGGGAAAGCCCCGGGTCCTGACTGAGTTCTGGCCGATCTTTATAAAGCAGATCATAAGTTATGGGCCAAAATTTCACCTCATGTTTTTAATGCGGCTACCCAGTTTTGCTTTCCCCTGTCTTGGGCCAAAGCGGTTATTGCACCGATCTTTAAGTAGGGAGCAAGAGACGATCCGGCCTGTTATAGTCCTATTTCGTTTCTTGACTCCGTGGCAAAAATCATGGGGAAAGTTGTCCTCGCACGCCTAACAGAGTGGCTTGAACAAGCAAGCATAGTCGCTGATCTTCAATATGGTTTCAGATAGGGGAAAGGCACGTTAGGCCAATGTCTTAACCTCCATCTGGTGATAGGGAAGTACACAGTTGCTAAGCACGGGGACCTGCACTTGGCCTTTATGGACCTAACCTCGGCTTTTGACCTTGTAAATAGGTCAAAGCTCTGGGCGATCCTCCAAGATATAGGGCTAGATGCAGATCTGATCTCCTTTTTGGCCGCCATCCATAAAAATACTACAGCAGCAGTGCGTTTTAATGAAGATGGCAGCCTTACTGATTCTTGGTCTGTTAAAAGAGGGGTCCGGCAGGGGTGCATTCTGGCCCCACTGCTGTTCACACTCTATATTAACAAACTAGGGAATGTCTTGTCCCATTGCTGTAAAGATATCCCTACGGCTGGTACTGAAATGATCCCTGCACTTTTGTACGCCGATGATGCGGTGCTGGTGGCAAGGACTGCAAGGGGGCTGCAAATGCTTCTAAACTGTTTTATAGATTTATGGAGTCCCTGGATTTATTTAGTCATTTTAAAAAGTCACATTCCATGTCCATAGGTTCAAAGAGGGCAATGAAGGCCAAATTCTTTTGCAAGGATCTAGAACTAGTAAAAGTCCCTGCTTTTCCTTATTTAGGGGTTCTTTTTGATGATCGGCGTTCATGGTTTATGCAGCGCGCACATAAAAGGAACACATTAACTAGAGCCACGGGGGCTATCCTAGATTTTGCAAGAAGAATTTGCTCAAAACCACTCCCGGCACTTACGAAAATCTATAATGCCATGTGTCTCCCCATGGTGACCTATGGGAGTGACCTCTGGGGATTTAGAGGTCAGAGAAATTCAGGTGGCAGAAAATGCTTTCTTGCAAAAACTGTTGTCGGTTCCTGCTTCTGCGCCAGTTTTTAACATTCACGAGGAATTAAGAGCAGGTTATATTTCTGACCAGATTGGGGCTGCCCCTTTACTGTGTTGGCTGAGAATTTGGGCACAACTCTCACCAAACCTCAACCAACTGATTATTCAAGATTGTCTCTCCTTAGATAAGGTGTTAGATATCCCATGGATTCGATACATTAAGGCCCAGATGGAAACCCTTGGCTGCCCTGATTTATTCTTGAGCCCCACAGCATTGGGCAAATCCGCTATAAGGGAATTCAAGCGGCAGTTTTTGAATAGATTCATGTTAAGGGAGGAGAAGGAATTGGCGAAACCCACAGTGAGAAGTTTTATCACATTGAGCCTGGGTAATCAATTGCAACCATATTTATCCTATATAAACAAACCATACCATCTGTTTGTTCTAATAAGATTTAGGCATAATATGGTCCCCTGGCTCTTAGCGTTTCCTAAAGGGTTTTTTAAAGAAGGAGCACCTAACCCTTGCCCATGTGATAACTTCTCCGAACAGAATACCCTTCATTTTATATTTTTCTGTGCTTATTACAACTCATTACGCAGGAAATGTATTATTCCCCTATTAAAAGGCTGTAACTTTGGAAAAAGTGAGGCCAGCGCTGGCATATTTGCAAATGTTAGCATCACCTGTGGTGTGCTTTGGAGTAGCAAGTTTTCTAATAGGAGCTATTAGGCACAGGAATAGGTTACCAGTGAACCATATTATGGACTATGTTCTAAATTAGACTATCTAGTTATTTATTATTAAGGATCTCCTCATATGACAATTATTAAGACTACGATGGGCTAAATTTTATATATTTATTTATTCTTTAACCCAGGACTAATTATGTTGGGTGAGAGTACAGTATTCTGTTCTCCCCGTCATGGATTGCCGGGGTGTTCATATCTTTGTATGAAGCCTCTGTGCAAACTTGCAAAATGTATTTTTACTGATTGTAGATAACGATTTTAAACAGAGTAAGACTTTATGGAATGTAACAAATGCTATTAATGTCTTGAGTTAAAATCTCACTTTTACGTCCCCTCCCTTTGTTATAAGCTGGGGGAAATTGATTGAGTTGTATTTATGTTTACAAAGTATGTTGTTTTGATTGTTTTTACTCTATGCTTTGAACTTTGATGGTTTTAATTAACCGAATAAAGTTAACTTTGACTTTGTGCTAAGAGTTTTATATAATACTGTTTTATGTAAAGAGTGTTGTGCAAGCGGTATAAAATAACTGATCTTTGATTTAGCGTATGGAAGGGTCCTTCCTTTGTCACAGGCCCACGGAGTAACACAAAACAGGTGCTGTGGGTTAAACAGGGAGCTGACTTGCTGAATCTCGTGAAAAACTCGGGGAGTGTGGAATCTGCAAAGGTTTAGGATAACCACTCAGTTGTCTGCTTAACATGGCACAGCACACACATAGCTCGAATCTGCTGAACCTGCAATACTTGCTGGACCTCCATGTTCCAAAAAGATAAATAAAGGTATCTCATCCAGGTGGGTGTAAATCCATTAAGAATAGCAAAGAGCACTGCCTTTGTGTCGAAACCAGTCAGAAAAGGTGAAAGGTATTGGAGACTCCGATCTCAGATTAGCATTCTCACAGTGGTGAGCATGTTCTGGGAGTCTGTGGAAACCATGTGGGGCACAGGACTTCGGCATCTCCAAAAATGGTTAAACAAATCAATTTGATAGGGAAGCTCGGTGCCCCCATCTGAAGTAAACTGCTCTTGGCCTGGCTCCAGTTTGCCCACACCTTAAGTCTGCCCTGCTCTGTAGACCCACGTGTGTGTGTGATTTTGTGTTATTTTCTTTCTGAGAAGAGTCCAGACTGCTTAAAAATGGTGAATCATTTGGTATTAGTGGGCATGAAAATATACTTGTGGACTCTGAATTAAGAACTGCCAGTCTTACCAATTTGATTAGTAACATATTCTTGTGCAGGAGTGTACCATGTTGGGATACTTTGGATAAAGTGTGAGTGTGTTTTGGCGCCACTGTCTTTAGAACAGTAGACCTAAGGTATCTTAGGGATGGCAAGAAGGGGCACATATGATAACGTGCTCCCTCCTAATACCCCATTAGCCCCACAACGTAGTAGTGTCTGCTGAATCTCCTGTATGGTGTGCATTCATGGTACCTCTGGGTCTTATAATAAAAAGTAGCCAGGGGAGCTCTCTGACTTTGACAAATACTCCCTCTGTAAAATGCACATTTTGTAAGCATTGTTTATTAAGTTGTAAATGCCTATTTATCTGAAGTCCCAATGGGACTGTCCCCACCCATTTCCAACACTTCCGTTTTTAGGTCTTTTTGAGTTATGTCTGAGTTGCCTCTAATTACTTCTTGGCCCCTGGTCCGCCTACATCAGAAGGTGGTGTAATATATCTAGTCTTACAAATGCGGTTTTGTGATCTGTTGGGTTGAGGGTGTGCATTAGCGTTCGTGGTGGGGTAAGATTTAATAGCTTTGGATTTTTGGATGAAGGTAGTGTGAGCTTCTGATTGTGCCTGCCAGTGGGACACAAAGGTGCACATCCAATCCTTGGCCTCTCAGCAGAGTGCACAGAGCAGTAGTTCCATATTTGCCAATTTTTTTTTTTACATTGAGTGGTTAATGGCAGATAGTTGGGTAGCCCAGTAATATCTCCTGATATCAGGAAGTGCTATGCCCCCGTCATACCAAGGGATGGTGAGCTTCGCAAGGGCGACACGTGGACGCCCGTCCCAAATAAGTTGCCTCTGCAGACTCTCAACCTCTCGGAAATAGGTAGCGGGGATATCATCATAGGAATTCTGGAGTGCGTAAAGGAATCGCGGTAGGGACATCATTTTGAAAAGGGCGGCCCTGCCCAGCGGCGACAAGGGCAATTTACGCCAGCGGGCCACGTCCAGCCTCAGTCTAAGAAGTGGGGGAAGGAGATTACGTTCAAACCGGAGCGACGAATCCAGTGTAATAAAAATCCCCAGATATTTGAACCCGGACTGAACAACCTGGATAGGAATTCTATGCGGCAATGGGGGCAGATCACCCGAAATAACATAAACACAGGATTTAGCCCAGTTAATAACCAATCCAGAATTTTTGCCAAACGAGGTGAGAACATCAAATAAGACATTCAAAGATTTACGTGGGGAAGTAAGGTAAAGAAGAATGTCGTCCGCGTAAAGCGAAACACGGTCCTCAAAATCCGGGGACCAACGTATACCCTTGAGAGAAGGCTCCCAGCGAAGCCACGCAGCCAGCGGTTCTAATGCGAGAGCAAACAGTAGTGGAGACAAGGGGCAGCCCTGTCTGGTCCCCCTACCAAGGGAAAAGGGAACAGAAACTCGACCGTTAACCACAACCTGCGCCAGGGGGTCGGTGTACAGCAGCTTCACCCATCCAATAAACCCCGGGCCAAAACCAAACTTCTCAAGAGCCGCCCAAAGGTAGGGCCACTCTATCGTATCAAAGGCCATCGAGGCGTCTAACGAAGCCAAAATGGCCGGCTCCGTCAGAAGCCCCGCCCTCACGATGGCTCCGTGGAGGCGACGCAGATTCAGAGCTGTGTTACGGTGCGGGATAAATCCGGATTGATCCGGATGAATCAAGTCACTAATGACCGTTAGGAGACGAGTAGCCAAGATCTTGGCAAGAACCTTGGGCTCAACATTTAACAGGGAGATGGGTCTATACGACGAACAAAGATCCCGGGGCTTACCATCTTTAGGAATTACAACAATCGTAGCCAGGCGTTGGTCATAAGGGAGAGTGCCCCGCTCACGGGACTCCGAAAACATTGTCCGAAGATAGGGCGCAATCTTATCAGGACACAGTTTATATAACTCGATTGGCAAACCGTTCGGGCCCAAAGCCTTGCCCGAACGGAGAGAGCGAATTGCAGTCGCTATTTCGTCCGTAGAGAGCGGGGCCTCCATAGAGACCCGCTCCAAGTCAGAGAGGCAGGGCAAAGCTATATCGCGCAACAAGAGGCGAGAGTCGTCTGCATCCCGTTCCGACACTGGGGAGTAAACCGCACGAAAATAGTCAGCAAAACAGTCCACTATTTCAACTGGGTCAGTCACAGTCACACCATTCAAAGTCTGAATCACAGGCACTACTCGATTCGCCCTCTCCTTCTTATCCAACCAGGCAAGCAATTTACCCGCTTTGTCCCCAACATCATACAGACGACCCTGCTGCTCACGAAACATCATTTTAGCCGCATCTGTGACCAGAGACCTATAGGCAAATTGCTTCAGACCCAGGGCATGGAGGTTGTCATGAGTAACATTCGATTCCAGGTCAGCCTCCAGCTCAAGGATTTCCATTTCAAGTTCCACCACCTCCCGATTCCTCGCCTTTTTAGTTTCAGCAATGAGAGACAGGGCCTGCCCACGGATCACTGTCTTAAAAGCCTCCCAAAGGGACACCGCAGAGGAGACAGATCCCTCGTTATCTAGGAAGTAGTTGTCCAGGGACTTAATCAATAGACCACGGGTCTCAGGGGAAGTCAAGTACCAAGGGTTGATAGGGGCCACCCGGCCCGCCGCCTCCACCCCCACATCAAAACAAAGCCAGAGCGGAGAATGGTCCGAGATGCCCCGGGGAAGGTGTCTAATCTCCCGGACAGCCGCTGACTGTGCAGCTGGCATGAGGAAGTAATCCAGTCTAGACAAACTCCCATGGGCCCCAGAATGAAAGGTGTATTGAAGCTGAGTGGGGTGCATAAGTCTCCAACAGTCCACCAAACCAAAAGTATCCAAAAAGCCACCCAGCCACAATTGGGCCAAAGGAGTGTCCCTAGGGGGGTAACGATCATTCAGGCCGGAGAGAACAGAGTTAAAATCGCCAGCCATGAAAAGAGCACCATCAGGGAGTCCCAACAGCACTCGGCCCAAATCGGAGAAGGTAGAGGTCTGTAAGCCGGGGGGCACATAGACGGTGAACAGAGAAAGGGTTTGCCCCTCATATCGTCCCACGAGGACGGCATAACGCCCTCGATCATCGAGGATTACATCATCTATCGCAAGGGGAAGGGAAGTCCGGACAAGGATGCCCACCCCCCTGGAACCCGTAGTAAACCCTGAATGCGCAACAAGACGATAGCCCCACCTATTCATTGCATGACAAGTATTACCCACTAGATGTGTCTCCTGCAGAAAGACAACATCGGGAGACAAACGTCGCAGGCATCGCAACACCACCCCCCGCTTTATACGATCCCCTAGACCATTGACATTCCATGAAATAAACTTCAACCCGCTACCCCCCATCCCACAAAGTGATGCAGGAACCATCCCCCAATGAGCATGACACTGAAAATTCCATTATCAAGATAGAATCGCCTTGAAAAAACAAAACACGAACCTCAAACACCCCACCAATCCACCCCCCAACATCCAAGAAAACACCCCCCACCCTGCACCCCTGCAGTAAGCAAAAAAGCCACCCCAACATGCAGTGTGCCTGTCGCCCAGAAACCCCCGTTCTACAAAAAGACCCCGGAGGAGGAAAAGGCCCTGTCCCACCCGCCACCCCGACAGAGATAAAGAGAGAAGAGAAGACACAGAAAATAGAGGCGCTCAAGTATAGAACCCAGGAAGAATCACATTACATGGAAACAGGGGCTCAGACAGTAAGTTCAGCTCTCTACGCCACCCTCGGCACCACCCGGGTGCTCGGTGGGCTCAGTCAAATTAGGCCGGCCCGGCAAAGAGTCCAGCCAGTCATTCACCGAATCAGGCCGATCAAAGAAAAGGGTCCGTTCATTGTACTCAACTCGCAGCCTGGTAGGAAAAAGCATGGCATATCGCAGTCCCAAGTCCCGAAGACGCTTCTTGACTCCACGGAAGCCCATTCGCTGTCTCTGCACAAGCTGTGAGAAATCAGGATAAAAGTTCACCGTGACATTTTCGAAGGCCACCGGGCCCTTAACTCGCGAGGCCTGCAGGATAGCGTCTCGGTCCCTATAGTGAAAAAGTTTTGCAACAATGGGCCTTGGAGGGGCGCCCGGCTTGCCCTGGCCACCCGGAACGCGATGGGCACGCTCCACCGCAAAGAATTTGCTCAATCCAGATGGAGAAAGGTAGTTTTGTATCAAGTCCTCGACCAGGAGATCAACAGAATGTGGGTCAGGATTTTCCGGAACACCAACCACACGCACGTTGCAACGCCGTGCTCTGTTTTCAAAATCCTCCAAGCGCTGAGTCATGAAATCATTCGCTTTTCTGAGGTTGCCAATCTCCGTCTGTATTTCCGAGACGTCGGCCGTGAGGCTAGATGACTTGAGGTCCAACGATTTCACCTTCTCATTGGTTTTAGATAAGTCGGCCCTGATCAAGTTCACGTCAATAGCCACAGTATCGATTTTGTGGGCCAGAGCTTCATACTGTTGGCCGATTGTTTCTCTCATGCCAGAGATGGCGCCCATGATGTCCTGCAGGGACGGCTCCGCCGAAGCTTCCAAAGAGTGCCCCACTGCACTTGGGCCAGGCAAGGCGGCTCCCGGGGACCCCTTCGATTGTGTGTACCGGTCCATGATATTAGACTGGACCTGGCCCCCGCGAAGGGGCGTCTTGGTCTTTCGCCTCTCTTGGTCCCCTCTGCCAGTCATAGTGGAGACCGTGTCCCCGAGGGACCCACGCGACCTGGTAAAAATGGCCGCAGGAAGATAGTGTGCCGGAACCAAAAGTCAGCCGCGAGGGCACATCGAGGTGTGAACCGGCCTGGAGGACACAAAGCAGGCAAAAGGTGCAACTGCGACCTCGCGCCGCTGATCGCAACACCGGCCAGACACCTCCGCTGGAAGATGTAGTCCGAGTCAAATCGAAACCGAAAGTTAAGAGGGGGACCCACAAGTCGAATCCCCTTGCCGCTGTTGTTCAACTCAGACACGGCAACAGAGCCTCACCAAGTCCCGGGCACACCACCAGGACGGGCCCCGAAAGTTCGAGTCGACGTAGCTTCGGTGCCCCTGGTCCAATTCGAAATCCAAAAGCAGTATAAAGATCAGCCCTGGTTCCTCTACAAGAGTCCTTGTAATTAATCAGGATACGTTCAGGATATCATGCCGGGAGTGGCGGGGGTCCGGAGAGCGCTGTGCTCAGGAGGCCATCACGGATGCCCGCCAAGCTCCTCCCCTCAATATTTGCCAATTTTAATTATGATTAAATAGGAAAATGTGCCTAGGAGGTAGGAAACTGATGAAATATTGACAAAAGAAAATGTCTGTGTTTACAGGTGAGAGAAAGAGCTTGAATGAGCATGTTTGTGGGTGGGAATGAGCACAGCGAAGGGGAGGTGAAGAAAGGATGTAAAAGTACAGAGTCAAGAGATTTGATTAGACAGATACTGTGGAGATTTCAGATAGAAAAAAAGGGTGCAAGTGTCTACCCGTAAAAAAGGGCGGAATGGGATTGGTTAACATTCCAAACACTACTACCCTTTTCAGACCTTACTATTGTCTAAGTCAGTCTTAGAAATTCGGAATTGAAATATTTTCAATGTTAATTATTCATAAAAAATCAAACTGACTGTATTAGTCATAATTGTGTATAGTATCAAAATTCGACATTTTCTTGTACCATTTGTGCAGAGGCAATCTGCACATATTTTGTGTCATAATTTTTTAATATTAAAGGTATCCTTTTGTACATGCAAAAGCAACAAGAATACTATAACGATAACAGAAATGTCTTTATGATGTGCACCAAGAAAATCTGGATCCCATTAAATGTTTGTCTCTAGGTCCACCCCCTACCCGACAGCCTAACATGGGGAGTATCTGCACTTATTTTTTCCATTTAAAGCACTGGGGAAACCAACTCCCTCTTACCGGTGGCAACACAGTCCTGTCCCTACTGCTGCTGAGTTTAGAAATCTCTAAATCAAAGGAATATTGCTACATTTAGAATGTTGTACATTTAGGAGGGCGGGATCTTTCTTCCACCACGAGAATTAAAATGTGTAACCTTGCATTCCCTTCCACAGTGAGCGGCCAAGTCGTTTATATAATAAGTGGCACACTTGTTTTGCACACAAGAAACTCCCCTTTAATGTTTTTCATGCAAGTGAGCCTGGAAAAAGGCACCTTTTGGATTAAAAAAAAAAAAAAAAATTAAGCGCTTACCATCATTATACTGCTCAGCTCGTATATCCAATTCGTTAATAAGTAGTCTGGAACGGGTTGCGTTGAAGTATGAAAATCCATTCCTTTTGTTGCGCACCTGTTAGGTTACCCTACACAGCACTGGGTGAATGAATGGATGCCAGCATGAGGGTCAAGACACGTTATGACTATGGCCTGATTACTGACAGATTGTATGGGACGCTCGATCGCGTCCCTGTTGTGTAGAAATACAGTTCACAGCATGTATTTGGCAAATAAGCTTCGTTACACAACTGCAGTGGAGTTGCTGGCAGGGCAATTTAAAGGGCAAATGGTGATTTAGTTGAGAAAGCATTTCCCTTTCCAAACCAATTTAGGGGACGCTTGACACGCAAAATATTCTAGGCACTACATTTAAACGTTTACAGCTTTA
This sequence comes from Lissotriton helveticus, assembly GCF_964261635.1. Classification (NCBI taxonomy): domain Eukaryota; kingdom Metazoa; phylum Chordata; class Amphibia; order Caudata; family Salamandridae; genus Lissotriton; species Lissotriton helveticus. Next base: position 958,995,565 of record NC_136063.1, read on the forward strand.
CTAATGGCACTCAAGCACCTGCTTCGGGTGCCCTTTTCCTAGAGGTGTATGGTCGACTACTACATGTCGTTACCTCGGGTTTGCATCAAGTTTGGAGTGACTGGTTTGAAAAAATTAAGGCGAGTGGCACAAAAAATGAACCTGGCCTCGCGTGGGGGAATATTGTCAATGCAGGCCGAACTGTAGGACTCCTAGTGGTTTGTGTATTGGCCTGCCATTCTTTCGTTCATAATTTTAAGGTTTGGAATTAATTTACAGAGGCATTATAGGACAGCACGTGAAGCATACACATTGAAAGCAATGAGCACATTTAAGGAAACAACACAACTGCTTCATAAACGGAGCAGCCTATGATTGGCCAAATTAATTCTTTTACACTTTTGTCTCAATTTTTTTACGAAAATAAGGAAATAGTTTTATATTTTCAGACTTCCCTCTGCGATTTTCATGTTGTATATATTTGAAAGAAAAGTGTGTACCATTTATTCTGTGTACAGTCGAACGGATCGTTCCACACATTACCTTGAGTAGTTTCAGGGCTTTGTAGGGGTCTGCCAGTGCTTATTGAATTCTATTTTAGATAGTTGGTACAAAAGAAAAATATGCATGTGTTGTAAAGCCTAAATTTAATTTTGGGGTGACACAATTCTGTGTAATTTTCCCCAAGTCTTTTCGTGCAGTATTGCAGAGCTTTGTGCCTCAAGAGATGTGACTTAAGACAGTCTTCGGTGAATGAGTGTCTTAGCTTAAGCCTTCGGTTTATGCAAATGTGTAAAGCTCCGATTCGAGGTAGCTTTTAAGAGGGGGAGAAAGCACTCACTGGATTCCCATCACTTTATGCATCGAGATAAACTACTGTTCTATCACATTTGTGCAGCCATATTGGACATTTTTTTAATGCTTGGTCAGTAGAGTAGAGGTTTTGGACAAATTAGATCCAGATCCGTTCCAGAGGAACTGCATGCAACAGCTATTTTTCCTTGCGTTCCTGAACTCCGTGTGTCTTATTTTAGGTAGTAAGAACAGTACTCTGCTGTACTACTCTGAGTATATAGAGTCCTAAAACTGCTGTTAATGCTATCCTTATTTTGTCTCGACTTTGACTGGCCACTTAGCAAAGACAACCAGCTTTTCCAGATGAGAAGGTGGCTTTCATAATGAACTAAACAAGAATAATCAGTAATGCTCTCCTACTTTGGGTATGGGGCCTCAACATTTGTAGACCATGTGTGATTAATTGGCATGTAATTTTGTGAGGGTGATCCAGCGGGCTACCAACCTGTGGACATCTTACACTATATACTCATCTGGGCCCATAAACACACTCACTCATATAGGCCGGTGAATACCGCTGGGGATGACGTTTATAGGGCTAAAATGTATATCCGTTTGCTTATCAATTTGTGAATCTATTACTAACCCAAACCCCTTTCTATAACTAATGGATCTATTTTAGTTGATTAGGTATTGATGATATTAACATAGGTCTCATTTACCTGATTTTCTCATTGAATAACCACAGACTCGGGTAAGTTTTATTTATCTAAATTAATCATAACAGCAAAACAAATTACAGTGTTAACTCGATCTTTCGGAGGAAATAAGATCGGTCAATTCAATTTTAACAATAACTAGTACCTCAGGAAAGAGAGGATAGAGAAAGCACATTGACACAAAACACAGATTTATATTTACCTAGGATGGTGCGAAAATCAGACCTCTCTGGTGAAGAGTAAATGGGCCCCTTAGAAAGTTCAGGTGACAGGTACTTCAGGACAGGACGGATGACCTCTTCTGGATTCAACGCCTGCGTCTCACCCCTCTCTGATGCTAACTTCCTCCTCGATTCTTCCGTGATCTTCCTCTAATTCTATTACCTCCTCGATTCTTCTGCGATCATCTTCTAATTCTATTTGCTTTGGAAATTTTAAGTCTGCTTCTTCAGGTTTTCGGTCAGCATTCGGACAGCATCTATGTCTCTCAGCGACTGCTCTAACTAATCTAACTAACTACCCCAATTATACTTTCTTAATGGCATGTACCACCCCCAAATGTTTCAACTTTATGAAACTCCTATTTCTGATTGGACGAGCTGAGGGGATGATCATCACACCATGCTAAGTTTTAATTCTTTTCTTAAGTTCCTGCCCATTTATTTGTTCTCCCAAGCTTTATTTCCCACCCATATTTGTAAACTTTATCTACAACAATGTATACAATTTCACAGAATCTTCAGGATGTTAAGCTGGTTCCCAGGACATGTGTGGAGAATGTCCTTGGACGAGTCCCTAGACTTGAGCTCACTGCTTCGGAGTTGTCTCTCCTGCGCATGCATGTGCAGGCATTAGCATCGTTCAGAGGCCCAAATACGAACTAATAGAGAGGTCAAAAGACAATGTATTAAATTCAAAATAAAATGATTTCACTGTATACCACCTATCTCTACTCTAATCCCATTTACTTATAAAAACTATTTATGCATTAGCTCTTAGTGTATAACTTGGTGTAGTTTCAGCAAAGCAGATGCTTAGCACGTGAGTTCCCAAGCAGCCATATTAGATGCTATTGCGCAGAAGCAGAATTTTCCCTCCAAGCGTTAAGACATCATGCAGCTGACGCATGCACAATTCAATTTCCCGCGTTAGCAGCAATTTCCCGCTTTAGCAGCCATTTTTAATTACACTCTGGTTTACTTGTTAGTTAAACACATAGGCAAGCTTCCCCTTTTTCCAGAAATATATGGAATGTTGTGCAAGTTAGCATTACAGACATTATTAATACTTTGTTACGGGGTTACATGAGAGGATTGCCTCCAAGCAAGTGTTTTGTTTTTACACAAGTCCTTGCTCCATCAAGGGTCCCAAGACTTATACTTTTTTATAGATCAAGAGTGTTCATCTGTCTGTATGAATTCTTTTTTTTCCAACAGTTTTGATAAATATTCAAGTTTATAACTATACAAGCGGTCGATCAGGCTACTGAAAAAGAATCGAGTACAGTTTTACAGTATGATTTTACATCTAACGTGCTCCAACCTAACGGTTTTAAAGTTCTTATGTGGAATCGCAGTTATACCAGGTAGAAGGAGAACTTCGGAGCGATGGTTTAAAGAGGACGCCCGGAAACGTTAGGGTAGCTGTTGCGCCTAATAAGAATAAATAACATAACAAAGAGTAGTCTGCCAGGGTTGAATGTGCTTCAGCCCATCTAGAGACAACAAATTGTCTTTTAATGATCCTGGGTGGAATTCTACCCAGCAATTGGTGATGAGGATGGGATCCACATTTTGGCTTAGGCGTGTCAGACCTGGGCAGGGCCCCTCAGGAAGAGCTGCCATACATGAGGGTAAAGGTCACGTGAAACTGCGGCAGGCAGGAAAAGAGAATAGTTTTGAACTACTATCCGGAAAGTGAGTACTGCAACATTGTGAATGAGTCTGCATTATATTTCCTTTTTGGGCAACAAATTATATTTCTGCAACCAGCTTTACCGTTATTTAATGGTGATACGAGCCAGCTTTGAGGCACTGACAGCTCGCACTTTCCAAGATGCTCGAGAGACTCGTACACCACTTTACTCTACGTGTCGAACTGAGGCATCTACACACCCCGCCAGCCGTTTTCAAAAGTGTTGTGTGTGCACTGCTTTAACTCCAAGCGTTGCTTATGCAGAGCATGCTGGCCGTGCACTGTTGTGTGCTAGCGGTCCACGGGGCAATCCAAGAATATTCGCGAGCTAACTTTACTGTATTTAGGGGCGGGGGGTCATTAACCTCCCTTTCTAACAGCTTGAGATGGGGTGGGTGTCTCTGTACAGTTCTGTGTGATAAGAAACATTTAAGATGTTTTTATGACTTCTTAGACTCTGATTACGGACTCTGGTCTGCAAGAGGCTATTAAGTAGATCTCTTGCAGTGGAATGAATGAAGGGGTAGTCTATGCGGGAGAGACTGGGGATTATGATTAAAATTGAATGGAGGATGAAGGGATGGGTAACGAGGAGGATGGAAGGATGGATGTAGATGGGTGGCGAGGCGGATGAGGGGATGGGTTGAAGGAGGGAGGGCTGGATGATGGATGAAAGCATTTGATGGAGAAATAGTGGTTGTTAGAAAGAAGGAATGCAAGATGGAAAGTGAATTATGGAGAGGAGGGATGGATGATAGGCAAGGAAGATGGATGCACAATAGATGAAAAACGATGGTGAAAAGAGAAGGCTAGAGAGAAGGGTGGATGGATAGATGGAAAAGCAGAGAAAGGTTGTGGGGAAGCACAATAAATAAAAGGGTTGAAAGAAGGACATTCAGGATTTTTTTAAATTTCATTTGGTAGCAATCTCCCAAATAACTCTGGGCTCCGTTTGTCTCACCGGCTTGCGCGTAGCTATTTGGGACGTGGTTCAAAGTGGGGGGCATTTGATATTTTTTGTTACAGCCTTGTTTAGGGGATTGCATTTCCGCCTTCTGTTTCTGACATTTTTGATGCTCAGAGGTTGAGCTGTGTTAGTGTTTCTGGTCTCGCCCTGCTGTCTCTCGATTCAGTCCCGCTCTGCTGATTTGCCATAGAAACAGGACTGTTTCCCCTTGTTCTTAAGAACTGTATCAGGCCATTTTTATATATTTTCCTTTCCACGTAGGTATCTGTTTTATCCATTGGGGATTCCCGTTTGCTCAGATCGCCAACGCAGAACTGGGCACCCACAGCCTTGTTACTGGCTGCCCCAATACTCCAGGTAGACTAAGTAAAGATTTCTATTAAAAGTGTAGACATGTGAAAGGTTTTCCGGCGGGTGTAAAACTGAAATTTCAGAACTTTTTTTCATGTCAGGTGAATATTATTTTAAAATATTGTCTTGATGAACCAGGTCAAAGCCTTCATTATGACACTGTGCGCATACATGCCGGTGTGTGGGTATGCATGCCCCACCTATGCATACAAAAGGACGTTTTGAAAAATCTCAGAGTATTAACTGCCAGGACTTGGATGTTTTGAAGAGCCTTGCCTGTCTGCAGTGTCTCTTATTCCCATTTCCTACTGGAATAGTTTTCTACAAATTTTCACAAAACCTCCTTTTGAACCTCTGGACATCTGCAATGGTCCCATTACTTTTTGAGTCCCGTTAGAGAAGGCATGCTGTCTCCATTTGTATCGCAAACATAGAGCACCATGGCTTATTGCACTAAATTAGAGGCCAGTGGCATATTAACATACTTTTTTTTTGTTTGCATATTAACATACCTGTCCGAGAACTCCAGAAGGTCTGCCTCCCACCTTCCTGTCCACCGTTAATGCCGGATTTCGCATGGCAGCCCAGCAAACAAACATTGACTTCTGCTGCACTCTGAGAAGATCTGAAGAAGTTGCTTGCAAATTCCATACTGTAAAGGGGATGAAATTGTTGCTCATCTTCAACCATGAGATCTCTGTTATGTGTGCCGCTTATCACTGTGCACCCACCCTCCTCCCTGGTGTCTTGAGAGCCCTTGCTTCTCCTGTGGTTGATTCGAAGGCGAGAGAAAAACATGTGAAAAGATGCTCGAACAGACGCTATGAACACAAGGTTGAGTGGGTGGTTGGTGGTGCTTTATTTGAGAACCATACATAGTGTGGTTGCTCCTTCATACGCTCGTGGTATAACGGGGGAGCACGTCATTTATACACATCTTTTATGGACAGGTCATACCTCAACAGGAGGTGGTTGTAGCCTGCAGTCATCGCACAGGGCTTGCCGACTAATAGTTACAGTCCGGCAGGGGCGGCTGGTGACATTTGAAAGTGGTGGGGCGTAAACTAATTTGCATATTGCACCGCAGCGAGCGCAGCGAGCGAGCCCGAACCACCTTGCATCCATCCATACATCATTCATGCATCCACCCATCCATCCATCCACCCACCCACCCATCCATCCACCAATTCTGCATCCATCCTGCATCCATCATTCATTCATGCATCCACCCATCCATCCAGCATCCATCATTCATTCATGCATTCACCCATCCATCCATCCTGCATCCATCATTCATTCATGCATCCATCCACCCATCCATCCTGCATCCATCATTCATTCATACATCCATCCACCCATCCATCCTGCATCCATCATTCATTCATGCATCCACCCATCCATCCACCCATCCATCCTGCATCCATCCATCATTCATTCATGCATCCATCCACCCATCCAACCACCCATCCACCCATCCATCATCCATCCTGCATCCATTCATGTGTCCACCCATCCTACATCCATCATTCATTCATGCACCCATCCATCCACCCATCCATCCTGCATCCATCATTCATTCATCCACCCATCCATCCACCCATCCAGCATCCATCATTCATCCATCCACCCATCCATCCACCCATCCATCCACCCATCCATCCATCCATCCACCCATCCACCCATCCATCATCCATCCTGCATCCACCCATCCATCCATCCATCCATCCTGACATTGCATGCACCTTTCCCCCTCCTGAGGCGGAAGCCGGGAGGTCTCTTGTCTTTCCCTGTTTTGGTTTGTGTATTTTAACATTGTGGCTCGCAATCTGCCAAATTTATCACACCTGATCTGATAGGTGTTTGGGACCCCCCAGCGCTCAGCAGCGCCTAGAAATTGTTTCTGCCCCTTCCCTACAGCTCCGGTCCCGCTCTCGGCCGAGTATTGACGCCGAGAGCGCTGGGCGCCGGTTTTGGCGGCCATCTTAGGTCGGGCTAGGTAACTGAGGCCATTGACAGCGCTATAAAAGGCGCCAGGAAGAGGTAGCCGGTAATCCTGACATTGCATGCACCTTTCCCCCTCCTGAGGCGGAAGCCGGGAGGTCTCTTGTCTTTCCCTGTTTTAATTTGTGTATTTTAACATTGTGGCTCGCAATCTGCCAAATTTATCACACCTGATCCTGATAGGTGTTTGGGACCCCCCAGCGCTCAGCAGCGCCTAGAAATTGTTTCTGCCCCTTCCCTACAGCTCCGGTCCCGCTCTCGGCCGAGTATTGACGCCGAGAGCGCTGGGCGCCGGTTTTGGCGGCCATCTTAGGTCTGGCTAGGTAACTGAGGCCATTGACAGCGCTATAAAAGGCGCCAGGAAGAGGTAGCCGGTAATCCTGACATTGCATGCACCTTTCCCCCTCCTGAGGCGGAAGCCGGGAGGTCTCTTGTCTTTCCCTGTTTTAATTTGTGTATTTTAACATTGTGGCTCGCAATCTGCCAAACTTATCACACCTGATCCTGATAGGTGTTTGGGACCCCCCAGCGCTCAGCAGCGCCTAGAAATTGTTTCTGCCCCTTCCCTACAGCTCCGGTCCCGCTCTCGGCCGAGTATTGACGCCGAGAGCGCTGGGCGCCGGTTTTGGCGGCCATCTTAGGTCGGGCTAGGTAACTGAGGCCATTGACAGCGCTATAAAAGGCGCCAGGAAGAGGTAGCCGGTAATCCTGACATTGCATGCACCTTTCCCCCTCCTGAGGCGGAAGCCGGGAGGTCTCTTGTCTTTCCCTGTTTTAATTTGTGTATTTTAACATTGTGGCTCGCAATCTGCCAAATTTATCACACCTGATCCTGATAGGTGTTTGGGACCCCCCAGCGCTCAGCAGCGCCTAGAAATTGTTTCTGCCCCTTCCCTACAGCTCCGGTCCCGCTCTCGGCCGAGTATTGACGCCGAGAGCGCTGGGCGCCGGTTTTGGCGGCCATCTTAGGTCGGGCTAGGTAACTGAGGCCATTGACAGCGCTATAAAAGGCGCCAGGAAGAGGTAGCCGGTAATCCTGACATTGCATGCACCTTTCCCCCTCCTGAGGCGGAAGCCGGGAGGTCTCTTGTCTTTCCCTGTTTTAATTTGTGTATTTTAACATTGTGGCTCGCAATCTGCCAAATTTATCACACCTGATCCTGATAGGTGTTTGGGACCCCCCAGCGCTCAGCAGCGCCTAGAAATTGTTTCTGCCCCTTCCCTACAGCTCCGGTCCCGCTCTCGGCCGAGTATTGACGCCGAGAGCGCTGGGCGCCGGTTTTGGCGGCCATCTTAGGTCGGGCTAGGTAACTGAGGCCATTGACAGCGCTATAAAAACAGACGGTCATGGCTCCGCGCAGCGGACGCGATCAGCGGACACGCCGGACCTGCGCCGGAGTCGTGCCAGAGTCCTGCCCGTCTGCACCCGTCCGCACTCGACCGGGCTCTGGGCTGAGGGACTCTGGCACTCGCACCTGCTACTCCTCCGCGGACCTTTTTGCACTGAAATCTGACAGGTACACTCTATCTCCCACTATATGTACCACTCTCAAGGAAAATCATATACTGCACCCTCTTAGCGGAAAGAATTCAAACCGCTCAACCCCTCTAAAGGTAGCCACCCTCAACACCAGGTCACTACAGAAACATCATTTGGAAATCTTCACTCTCTTACAGGACGAGACTATCGATATCCTAACACTCACTGAAACATGGTTGAGTGATGTTTCTTCCCCAGATATCATTGCCGCCCTTCCCAGCGGGTACGACATGATCTGGCACAATCGACCTGAGGGGACCCGAGGTGGGGGAGTAGCAACCATTTTCAAAAAGCAATTCATGGTTACCAAAATCCTAGCAGAGACTATGAATATCGTCGACCTACTAGGGATAAAAGTTACTTCGAATAATTCCTGTCTCATCATTCTAACAGTCTACTGTCCACCCCAAAGTACTCCCATGTTCAACGATCTCTTTATCCCCATTATTTCTGATCTATGCACACGTTATAAAAACATCTTGGTAACGGGTGACTTTAATATTCATTGGGATAAAAGTGATCAATCTCCGGCTGTCCAGACATTACAGACCACCATGACTGCCCTTGGATTAATACAACTTGTGGAAACTCCAACCCACATAAAAGGCCATATCCTAGATCTCATTTGGTCTTCGATACCAAGAACAGTCATTACAAGTATTTCACCTTGTATTTGGTCGGATCACTATCTTATTTCATATGATCTACCGGACAATAACTACCAGGCCAAACTGCCGTTAAAAACTAAAAGAGTACGCCAATGGAAGAAAGTAACTTCTGAGACCTTAACTAAAGCCCTGCCTAAATACAAACAGAACTCCTTTATCCTTGCTGATAGCTCCGACTTAGACTCAAAGTATGGTGCAATAATAACCACCCTTAGGCAATCAATCGATGAGCTAGCCCCTGAAAAAACACAAAAAGTAAAAGGTGCAGGGAAAGGAGCCCCCTGGTTCACCGAAGGCTTACGTGAACAAAAAAGGAAACTTCGTTACCTCGAAAGATGTTGGAGGAAATCCAAAACGGATACTGACAGGGAATCATTTAGATTATTGTTTCAATCTTACAAAAAGCTCATTATATCAGCCAAGAAGGATTACTATGAGACACGCATCAATAAGGCTACCAACATCCAGAGAGAGACCTTCCAAATCCTAAAAGAGCTGAGTAAGAAGGAAGGAAAGGCTGATATTCTGATTGAGTGTGAGACCTTTCAGGGTTATTTCCTGGAAAAAGTAGCGACCATCTTGTCCGATATCAAGAAGGACAACCCAGCCTCCTCTACCGAACTTCCTTCACACCCTCCATCCCCTGTCCTCACTAGCTTCCCTGAAATCGATTCCACCACCCTGAGACAACTTGTATCATCCACCAAATCTGGCTCCCCCGCCGACCCCTGCCCACCTGACATCCTTCGGCTGGCAATACCGCTCCTAGAAGATCAAATCTTAGACCTTCTAAATACCTCATTAGCCACGGGAACTTTGCCATCCTCCTTCAAAGAAGCACGCGTCAGACCCCTGTTGAAGAAGCCCGGAGCAGATCCCACTAACTTAAAGAACTACAGGCCAATCTCCCAGCTGCCATTTCTGTCAAAAGTACTAGAACAGCATGTACTAAAATCACTGTCATCCCTCCTGGAATCTCACCATCTTCTCCAGGAGCGGCAAGCTGGTTTTCGTGCCCACCATAGCACAGAACTAGTAATGCTGTCGGTACTAGACGAGCTAAGATGCATGGCTGACGGTAAAAAGCCAAGCGCCCTGATTTTATTAGATCTCTCAGCGGCGTTTGATACCGTCAGCCATGCATTGCTCCTGGACAGATTGGCTAGATGTGGGATAGGAGAGCAAGCCTTTAAATGGCTAACAGCTTCTCTGACAGGAAGGACGCAGAAGATCCAGTTGGCAGACCAGGTCTCAGATGTGGGCATGCTGGCCTGTGGAGTCCCGCAGGGATCGGCACTCTCTCCGCTTTTATTTAACATGTACTTACAACCATTGATTGAGTCCCTGGCAAACATGAATTGCAAAGTCTTTAACTACGCCGACGACACTCAGCTGCTGCTGAGCATCGACAATACTCCATCGGCTCAGTCCCTGGCCCAAGACATTCTACGATTTACAGTGAATTGGATGTCGTCCAATTTGCTGAAAATCAATCCAGACAAGACGGAAGTGCTTGTAGTTTCCACCTCTACTTCCCCCTGGAATGATTTGTTTTGGCCACAAGAGTTAGGACCTACCCCAAAGCCCTGCCCCAGTGTTAAGAGCCTTGGCATGAAAATTGACCAGGAACTCTCGATGGTCAACCAAGTATCCACCGTAGTTGGCTCCTGCACCAACCTGATCAGACAACTACGAAAACTTGCCCCCTTGCTCTCGAGAAACATGCTGCGAACCATTGTATCAGCCACCATAGTGTCTAGAATAGACTATGGCAACGCTTTGTACCTCGGCCTCCCAAAGAGTTCCATCAACCGTCTTCAGGTTATCCTGAATGATGCAGCACGCTTGATCTTTGGATTGCCGAGGAGGTCTCATGCCTCCCCTCTGCTCTATAGGCTACACTGGCTGCCTATAGCGCAGAGAGTTGAATTCAAGAGTATGTGTATCTGTCACAAAGCAGTCCACGGACAGGCGCCAGCCTATGTAAAAGAAAGGCTCAAGCTATACGAACCAAAGCATGCCCTGCGATCGTCCGGATCTTTCCTGTTATCCTGTCCACGCTTCAAGTTAACAACTAAAGGAGGCAGATCTTTCTCAGTTCAGGCACCAACCATCTGGAACAAGTTACCGGAGGCGTTGCGCTTGGAACCTAACCTCCTTCACTTTAGAAAGTCCCTGAAAACCTTACTCTTCAGGGACGCTTTTCCATCCCAATAATCGGCTATAAGATCAGACACCCCCGTATTTTTTTTTTATTCCATCTTTGTTGCTGTACTTGGTCAGTAGCGCTTTGAGACCTCTCGGTGAGTTGGCGCGATACAAAACAGTTACAAATTACAAATCATTCATGCACCCATCCATCCACCCTGCATCCATCATTCATTCATCCACCCATCCTGCATCCATCCTGCATCCATCATTCATTCATCCACCCATCCATTCATCCACCCATCATTCATCCATCATCCATCCATCCACCCATCCTGCATCCATAATTCATTAATGCACCCATCCATCCACCCTGCATCCATCCTGCATCCATCATTCATTCATCTACCCATCCACCCATCCTGCATCCATCCTGCATCCATCATTCATTCATGCATCCACCCATCCATTCATCCACCCATCATTCATCCTGCATCCATTCATGCATCCACCCATCCTGCATCCATCATTCATGTATTTTTATGACCATATAACTTGCACACAGCTTGTCAGTGTTTAATACCAGTCTCGAACCTTGTACTCCAGCACCAATGATACATGATTAATATTAATTGTTTTTAAAAACATGTATTTATTCGACACCAATTTCACACCTTAGTCGGAACATCATTTTTATTTGTTTTTTAAAATATCTATTTATTTAACTCCAAAGTAAGTCATGTATACATTTTTATGGTTCGATAAGAGGCTCGAACCTGGTTTCCCAGGACCAAAGTCGGCCGTGCTATCCGTCAGGGGTTATGTAACCGGGCTATGTAGTGACCAGCCAATCCTGCGCCAGGATTGGCTGGGGGGGCACCATGACTCCTCGCCCAGTCGCCCTGTGTAACCCCGGGGGCTGCGGCCCGCCCCCTGGTCCTCTCTCTAAGGGGGAATTCACAAGAAAACGATCTGCGCATGCGCGGGCATGTTTGTGCCCAAAAATACACTTGCGCAGCTGCAGCAGCCCGATCCTCCCCCCCCCCCCCCCCCCCTTGCGCACTCCGGGAAGGTCGGGTGTCTCCCGGTTTCCCGGCCGGCAGATAGCGCGATTTTTTAAAATAATTGTGTTTGGCTTCTAGTGACGACGTGGTGGGTCCATGGGGCTTAGTGGGGCTTCGCCCCTACGCCCCAATGGACGCACCGCGCCTGCGGTTACTTATTTCTCCCATTGTCCCCGAAACCGTCAGAGCCTCTGGTAACTCTAAATTGTTTACTAGGTATATAGTTAGCGGGATTACTCTTGTTAGCATCCTAGGAAGGGGGAACAGGAAAAGGAAAGGCCCTCCATATCTTATCACCCTCTACCTTGTACCCTCCGCATACAGCAAAACTTCTAACGATCAACTCCCTCTCAAACATAACGATTTTAAGTTTAGTATATCATAAATCTGATTTACTTTGAATTCCTCTGTCGACTCCCCGAGGCTGGAGATTGAAAAGGAATTAAAATGTTCTGGCGCGTTGCCTCCTTCCCCCACTGTCAACAGTGCGTCGGGCACGGCGGCGTTTTTATTGTGCGTCTGTACAGTTCTCCGAAGTCAAATATAAACCTTTAAACCTTTAAGCCTCGCCGTGAGTCGCGCACCTGCATGGCAACCTTTGTCGAGGCCGCCCTGCTCCTGTAAGTGCCGAGGTATAATTGCGGATTTCGAGCTGCCCTCCAGAGTGAGCCTTTCTGTAAGGTCTCCCCTGCAGGGCCCTTTGTGCGTCGGCGTACGCCGCCGTGTGACGTCTGCGTTAAAAGCACGCTGCTTTCCGCTTCTGAAGTCGTTGCTACGGCACTGGAGTCGTGCAAGGCAAACGAGTGGCGCCATTTGATATGCACTATAAAATCCCCTCAACCAAATTATTCCCCGACGGAACGCGGTTTTATCATTCGGGGCGGGGACAGGATAAATGGGTCGCCATCTGCTGGTGTGTAAACACCTGTACGGCTCTTAAAGTCATTTCATCCTGTGTAATATCACCTTTTTACATATGTTAACGAAGGACGTGAAAGCAGAGTGCCCATCGTTTTCACATTAGGGAAGTAAAGAGCTTTATTGTGTTTTAATGTTGTGGACGGACGTAAGCTGCTGCTTGTTAAAGGTAGTCTGGCAATTCAATTTAACTCTGCTATGGTATCACATTCCAATGGAAAAATCTACAGGTGCGCACGTTCGTCCTTTTTGGGTCTCGCTGGCAATGCATCCGCAAGGATGCATTTGTCCAGCTGGAGACATATAGTTATCTGTTACGGGGGAAGGAGGACAAGAGGGTGCACGCGCTTTTCTTGCTGGATTCGTGTGCGCGAACGCGCACGTCGCGTCCCGCGCCGTACACATGCGCGCGCCGACAGACACTCGCTCACACACACACACCCCCTCCCCCACAGTCACACACAGTCACTCCAAGACACATACACACACGCACGCACACGCACATACGCCCGCCCCCCCGCACGCACGCGCGCGCGCACACAAATGCTTTCCCCCCCCTCAGCAACCCACTCACCGGCTTCCTTCGTGCGGCGGCTCTCCTCAGCTGCAGGGCCCGGCAGCAGGACTCTTCTTCCCTCCTTCGGCACCGGGGCGCAGGGTAGGCTCCTGCCTGCTCCGGTGCTCCAAACACGGCTCCAATCGCGGGTCTTCCGTGGGAGGCGGGGTAGGCTCCCGCCCTCCTACTTCCTGTTTCCGGTTGTCGCGCCGGCCTGCCTGACTTCCTGGTCGCAGGCCGGCAGAGTCACGAGGATGTTTGATTTGCGGTATTTATTTATTTAGTTATTTATGCATTTTTATATAGCGCGGACTTTACCCGAAGGCGGTATTTATTTATTCATGTATTTATGCATTTTTATATAGCGCGGACTTTACCCGAAGGCGTCGGAGGCTTCACAACAGGAACAGAAATGAAACATAATGAGAAACATTACAAAAGAACAGGTTGCAAAAACATACGTTACTTACATAAGGTAATAGTGACAATTGTGAGCAAACAAAATACATGAGGTAGTAAAAATTATGAGCAACCAAAAATACATGAGGTAGTAAAGGTAATAGTGACAATCGTGAGCAAACAAAATACTTGAGTAAAAATTGTGAGCAACCAAAATACATGAGGTAGTCAAAAGTGCACAAGAGGAAATGAAAGTGACAAGTGTGCAGTTATAAGAGAAAACAGAGTATGATTAGAGGTATAGTCCTGCAATAAGTGCTAGACACTCAGGCTCAGGAACAAGCGTTACATGGGCAAGGTGGCACTTGTGCAAGTATCAAAGGTAAAGACATGTGAGAGGTAGCAGCCGTGTGTTGCAAGGGCAGAGTGGTGTGTGCATGTTACAAAAGGGCACCGAACACCAGTACATGGAAAATACTGCAAAAAAGCAGACCCTCCAATCACAGGCATACACTGGGAAGGCACTTCCATGGTCATGGAAAGTAGAAATTATCAGTAGTGGGAAGTCTTCCTCACAATAGCAAGAGGACGTGAATTACTTTTGGAGGTGTCTCTGGAGGAGGAGAACTTTGAGGTCCCTTTTGAAGGCCTGGGAGGAGGCAGTTGTCCGGAGCTTTTTTTTGTCCTGTCGCGGTTTGTAAATACAAAACATATTGCATTACAAATGCTATAGGTATCACATTTGCGAAAGTTATAACTATTGGCATTGTAAATGACAAAGCTATTAATTTAGCTATTTAAAAAAAAGAAACATAAATAAAAACTTTGCTATTTACAATACCAATAGCTCAAACTTTCCTAATGCGAGACCTATTGCATTGCAAATGCTTGTTTAAATGTAATTCCCACCATTGGTATACAAATTGAGAGCATTGCCTGTTTTACAGGAGAATGGTTGCATCTTGCAGATACTTGCCCATAGATGAGTGCACTGTATTTCTGAGTTATATAAAAAAAAATCGTGTTTCAGTTAACATTGCACAGACCTCTGTACTCGAGGTACATTGATGTGTAAATGAGAACAGCTCAATGTTTTAAGATTAGAGCTTCCTAACAGACTTTAATTCTGAGAAACCATTTTCCCTTAGCAAGTGCTATGGACACATCCTCAAAGTGGTTGCAGCCCTGCCAAGGTCCATGCATCCGGCGTTAGACCAACGCATTTCAGTGTGGTGGTCCGCAACACTTCACTGAACTGCAAAGTCACACATTTCTAGCGCCTCCTCAGCTGTCGAGCTGAAGCGCTCTAATTCGCACCATCGTGTAGCTGTACAGCTAGTG
The DNA here is from genome assembly GCF_964261635.1 of Lissotriton helveticus. NCBI lineage: Eukaryota > Metazoa > Chordata > Amphibia > Caudata > Salamandridae > Lissotriton > Lissotriton helveticus. The sequence goes on from NC_136063.1 coordinate 959,010,925, forward strand.
GCAGCACGCAATCCGTGCTGCTTATGGAAGGCTTATGGACTGGGACAGCTGAGCTTGCTCGCCTGGCTACACTGTAACCCATTCACTCGACACCACAGCATTCAGTACTGACGTCACAAGAGTCAGTCTGATTTTGCCCAATGTATACGGCCGAGACCACAAGGATAAACGCATGTCACACAGACACACCTATAGGTGGGTCACCCGCAGCGCATGAGAGGGCAGTGCACAGTTTTAAACCGCGCAGCACAATGGTTTGGCTGGTCGGGTGCTTCAGTTGAGCCTGCACTGCCAAGAGGCAGTGCACAGACATGAATGCTGCACAAGTCAGAGTCCTCTCCTGGACTGCCTGCAGTCCATGCTCTGCCGCAGCAGGCCCACGGAAAGTAGTCGCGGCTGGCTGACCCATTCATGCTACTAGTAAGTGCCACTTGTTCATTACTTTTGTGTGCAGCCTTTCAGCCTCACTCTGTCTCTGAGGCACTGTGACCGGTGCTGCGGCAGCTGCACTGCGGTATTACGGACACTGTTCTGGCTTACTGGGCAAGGCTCACTTGAGCCGAGGCACCTCTGTAGGGTGCAGTTCCTTGGGACTGTAGGGCAGAGGGCACCGCACAGTAAAGGCGATCCTGCAGCTAAGGGTGGACGCCACGTCCCCTCCGCCCAATGCAGCGCTTGACTGCCGCCAAGGTCCACTTGCTGGTATTTTCATGCACTTTAGCACCACCTGCCAGCCGCTTCCCATTGCAAGCTTGGTGTCTACGTCTGGCAGCCCAACCGGGTGACCACCACTACCATATACAGCCCTGAGTTTCAATGATGGACTAGGGCAAGCCCCTTCAGTGCTCCAGGATTTTGCACGCCTAGGGCGGGTACTTCACCAAGCCTGATGCATAGCACTCCTGCAACGAGGACCACAATGTTAGTTTGCACGAACCTTGGTATGTATGATAATGGCGGCTATAACCTCTTTTCAGTATTTACACTGAGATTCTCTTGGTTCCGACCTGGAGATGATAGTGTTGACGCTTCTCAAAGGGATCTGATTTTTTTTTTATATCCCCATTGCAGTGCATGTCAGTGAGCAACATTTTTGTTTTCGTGAAATAAGTGCCCTCAGATTTACTGTTATGTAGCAAATTTACCACTTGTGGACTGGGTCTATCTAGAATGTCCATACAATCTGCAAGATATTACCATTGTTTTGCTTTGTGTCACCCCAAGAAAATGTTATGCTTCAATGAGCAGAATCCTATTTGATAACTTTCGTAGGTCAAAATGCTTAAAGTGTGGGAACTATCCTCAGTACAATGGGAGCAGGGTCAGTGAATATGGGACCAGTGCAGTGTGATATTTGGTATTCCACAGAAAACGTGCTCTCTTCGGAACTCTGACCTATAGGACAACACAACGGCTCTTCTATATTCCGCCCACTAAAGAAGAAGTGCACATCAGCCTGCCTTGGTAGGGGCAGATGAAGCAGGCACACTGAGTCCGTCAGTGATGTATGTGCATCCTCTCAGTCTCCTGAGTCCTGCCCAGTGCTGCAGCCCCGCTCCGAGTCTGCGAGACCGAGTCAGCTTGTGACTAGTAATGATCATAATTTATTAGCAGGCTGAGATCCGAATGCTTGGGCCTCTCTCACATCGTGCTTAAGTTTGGTTACAGTCAGGTCCCCTGTGGAGAGCCTAGACCGGCTGTGTGTGGCATGTCAGTTAGTGCCCTTCCATTTCTGGTGCTTTGCAGCAGTTTTAAAATCTCCTTAACTTTCTTGTTGCTCAAATGGGTGTAATTTGTGATATTTGTGTTTTCATGGCTTGATTTTTACCTACCGGACACTGTCACTCCTAGTCGTTGAATGTCACTCATGATTGCACTGAAATTATGAAAATGTCACACATAAGTAGTCTGAAACCTTGGCCGTTATGTGGTTGTGGGGGTTAAAAATGAGGGATGGCAAGCAAATATGGTGCATATAGGTAAACCTTTTATGCTAGCAAATGTTGACCTCTACTAATGCTCATTCCAAGCTCAGGTTTTAGGTAACGTAACAACAGTATGTCCTGGTTTGACAAGGGATCCAAGATGAAAAAAAATCCTTGTCAAAAGCACTCTGTGCTTCCACGGATTACGATCATATCCTTCATTCAACGCGATCTGGCCATTTTATTATTGCTCCCTCCTGTCATGACACCTTCATTGAGATGAAGGGACTAAGTTATATGAGCACTCCAAGTCTACCTGGATAGAGCTGAGAAGTTATCACCTGTATTTTTCCACCTTCACTAGAATCCCGGCAGGCTAGCCAGCATCTCGCAGTAGTGTGGATGCATCATCTGCCACTGATGCAGACTTAGGTCATGTTATCCACAGCAACAGGTCACCCTGGAAACTTGTCTTAAATCTGTTTTATTTCCATAGTCGAATTTGATGGTATTAACATAAAAGCACAAATCAAGAGGCAAGCAGTTTTCATTGGACGAGTTCCCCTGGAGCTGGAGATCTTGATCTGAAGCTAGAGACACGGGAGGCTCATGAATAGCCGTACAGTTTTTTTTAAAATGAAAAGCCTGTCGAAAGTTTAAATCATCAAAATAATTCAATAGCCCTGGGAAAGGCAGTTTGGGGAGGGAGGGGGGTTTTACTGATTAAGAAGGAGTAAGGCTTGCTTGGATTTTACAGAATAATTACTTCAGCCGTCACAGGAAGCCTGATCTGATAACTGCGCCTTCTCCCATTGCCTACGGAAGAAAAACCCTGATCTGCAGATGAAAGTCAACCTAATGCCATGCTAATCCTTCCTGTGGGGACCGCGCTGGGGCATCTAGAACATGGCCGCTGTGTTGTGGTTTAATAGCTCTGATCAAACATAACGCAGGAAGGGCTTGCCCGTAGCATGCCAAAGGATTTCCCTTGCGAGTCTGCAAGTATTAAAAATTGAAAATTGATGAGCTATTAGCGGCTCCCTCTTCAATTAGTCATCTTTACAGTGAATATGCCATGCTTATAAAGAGTCTAGAGAGGTTGATGGCTGTAATTTTATTTATTTGCGATATTGGCTTTTTCCTTTAAATCACTAGTAGTTGAAAGAAAGAATACTTTTTTGTAGTACTTATTCACAGCGTTTTAAAAGAAAAACGGTCTCCTCAACAGGACTATGACTAATTATTAGACCTTAAAATCTCCTCCCAAAAATATATTTGTTAATTTAAATGCAAGGAGTTGGGCAATTGAAAACTTCCACGAAGTTGGACTGCCGCCCATCTTCAAGTTTTATGGGCATGTGTATTGTGGAGTGCCGTGGGCCATATTAAGTAATTTGAAAAGAAGACTTTACATGATGGAACTATAAAGATCTAGTTTGATTTTTTTCTGTAATGATTTGTGCCAGTGGTGCCTAATCGCTTGGGTGGTTTTTTAAAATTTATTTGTATGATGTTACAAAATCGGCAGGGGAACATGGATTCAAAGCACGTTTACGGGCATTATAGTTACAAGGAACACATACTTTTTCTTACTAACATGGCAAACTATAGAGGACATTAAGGCTAAGATAGGTATGCCAATCCTCGATCTATATCTCATTTCTCATGGCATTTACCCTGACATCTCATTGTCATCTGCCTGAGCTACAAAGCAACCTTTCCTTTAAAGAATATATTTTCATCTATGTGGTTTTGTTTTCACCGTTTACCTGTTATTTGGGGAGCTATACAGTAGGAAAAGCGCCCCCTCTGTCCACACCCTACACTGTAACCCCTCTACCAACTTCTTTAGCAGAGCCAGCCTGTCTTCAGATGGTCTCCCTGGTTGAGAAAGTAAGAGGTGGGATCTGAGGCTGAAAATCCTGGTTATTTAATTTGAAAAACGTATGTTTGTTAAATATTCGTTTGCTTTTCAAACTGCCCAGTAATTTCTGAACCACAATTTTCCTTTAAATGATTTGAAAAGGCTGAGAAGTACATCATAATGAAATAGAAAGGCTGTGGAGCCAGGGGACACGATCTAAACATTTACAATACACATAGAAGAAAAAACACTTAATTCAGCATCTGTAGTGACTTAGCATATATATTGACACATATAGCCTTATTATTTAACACCGATATGTGAAGTACTAGTACGGAGTGCCTGATCTGTACGTCGACGTTTCAACCCCTATTCAAAGAGTGTAAATGATAAACATCACCTAGGGTCTTCTTCAGGACTATGAATATATTTCAGAGTAGTCTGCGTATGGGCCTTGTGATTGCTAATAGTGGAGGGATCCTTAAATTATTAAAAAATCCTCCACTTGTACCCATATGGAAATCCAAAACAGGTCAACTTTCCTGTGTGGCCACATCCGAGGGTAACTTATTTTTTGGTAATATGTGACTCAGGATCACCACCCCTTGAATTCCTGTCCATCTGGGGATGATAGAGAAAAATGAGCCAAAAGTGCTTCAAACGTCCTCATAATATTTCTTCAAAAGACGGTGCATCTGCATCCGTCTGTCCCTGCTGTCCGACTCAAGTCTACTTCAAGATGTGGTGATCCTGAGTCACAGAATAGCATGTTGTTCTTTTCAGTAAATTACAACAGCTGCATATCAGTTTGGCCAAGAAGCATCCATCTACATTGGTCTGTAGTTGGCCAGGTTGTTGGCATTCGGTCCTGACGTTTATAGGGGGTGTTTAATCAAAGAACAATTGAAAAGAGCATGATTTACCATAGGGCTTGTAGACAATGAGGTATTCGTTATGTGCCACATCAGTGGTGCATTTAATGTGTCATATTTCCTTGAATTTTGCCAGAGAGCAAAGGTCAGCTAAAAAGCTTGCTTACTGGGATGAATTTGGTACTTAAAATAATTTTCAGACATGAGAGAGAAGGCTTTTATGTACCTTCTTTGGTTGTCTGAATTGGAAGAGCCTAGTTGAAAATCGTTGTTCAATTAAATTTTTGAGCTCAAGAGTGTGTGAGTTCTTTGGTCTTTCCAAAGTAATTAGATGCTTGGATATCACAGAGCATTTTCAAAAGAATGGTTTAATGTGTAGTTTTGATATATCGATTTCTGCTTTCTTAGTATAGTTTCTTTAGGTCGAGTCTAGTCCGCGTGCATGCGCTGTCTGCAAGATCTTCTGTATTCAATAGAATAACTTTATTCCCACCTGCTGCTTACCATTAGTTGATCCCTGTGTCACTCTTCTTTGGTGACTCCTAACTGGTTCCAATAGGCGATACATCACTTCTGTTGAGGGCTAAGGAGCACTGGTAAAGTACTGTTTCCTTATGCCTTCAGTGTTCATCTGTTGTTTAGGGGAAACTCTTTTTCTTCTGCTGCCCTTCAACCAGGTCTCCCTGATTGGAGTGATTATACCGTGTGTGTTTTTAATATTATGATTGCATCTGTTGTGTCAATGCACCGGCAAACAACCCCCTCCCGAATTGCAGCTTGTTTTTATTTTTGTTCCTTTCTGCGCATCATTTTTTTGGTTTGTGTACCCAAGTGGTCTTTTTAACTGGGCAACGGGTCACGTCTGCGGCTGAAAAGTGAAAAACTGGGAGTGCCATATCAGCTTCCCTCCAGCCGGTCTCTCTCCGCATCAGCTCATTATGCAGTTTGAGGCGGGTGCCGGGATCCCAGCTTTACTTTAAGGCAGATGCAGCTGTTCTCTCCCCGTTGTTAATTATCCTCTCTGTCCTGTTACCTTTAGCCCCTCCCTCAACATGCTATCTTCTTCCACCCCCCCTCCTGTTGTTTCATGGAATTGGCGTGGTTACACCTGTGGTTGCAGGTATACTCTAAACAAAACCCCAAATGCCATCTCTGCCCTAACACCCAAACCTAGTATTTACTGGGTACAATCTCCTGCATTGCGTTGTTAATTTTTTTTGTGTTAGGCTTGCATTCAGTCAACCTTAAGCCACGCCCCTACTTCTGAGCTGCCTGTTGAACCGGAGGTGTGTGATAGACACAGTATGGCTGCACCAGTCCGCAATATGTGAGAAAGTGAAAGGACGGGCTTATCTGTGACGCATGGTCCTTGTGGAAACTTGCAGGAGTGCAAACTTACAAAAGTGAAAAACAGTGAGTGCCATCATGGTCTGTGACTGCCGGCCACCCCCCGCCATAACATGCAGAACACCGTTACACATTCAAACATCCAACACAGAATTTTCTTTGGAAGGCGGGGAGTCTCGAGCCCGAGACCCCCCGGCCGTATTTATTAAAAATATGAAACAAAATTAAAATTGATAAAATAAACATTTACATATTTATTACAAATGCAAACTTCAGAACATTAGATTTACATCCATTTTGACAGGTATGATGGGCTAACCTTAACAAATCTCTAATACAGCGTGTTCCTAACCGAATCTAACATCCTGATATTAAATTTGCATTTACTAATTTCTGTCCTACGGCAAGGTCGCTAACCGGTGTCAGATCCTTTTACCCAGCTACGCTCTCACGTCCGAGATGCGCATGCGCGACAAGGGCCAGTTTACCCTCGTGCGCTCCGTGAACTCCATTTAACCATAACAGGAGGGCCCTTACACTCGCGCCCTTAGCGTCATAGTGCATGGTGTATGTGTGGGGTGGCTACCAGCCTGAGGAAAGCGTTGACTCCCCGCACCCAAGCAAGCGGATATCCTGCCCCTGAAGTTCTGGGAGAGACCAATAGCCCCTCCCCCTGGGCGACCCCTTTCGTGAATGGGGCCGCCCCACCTAAGGACCTTAAATTGCTGCTCACCGATTATGACCTTACCGCCAGACACACACAATAAATACGACAATCCTAATCTAAGAGGGAAAAAAGGCCTAAGGAAAAATAGTTAATGCACCAGAAAGTAAACATATCAACATTACCTGTATACGCGGGAAAAAAGGCCTAAGGAGGAAATCTTTATACATATGACAGCATACCATTGAACCGTATACCTACCAAAGTCCCTACCAGAATTCTGGACCCTGGGGATGGAGGGTGGGGAAAATTAGAGTGCCCACCGCGGGGCAAGGAGCGAGCCTGGGGAGCGCGGGCACAAAGAGGCCGCTTCCCAGCGCTCCCCAGGCTCTTGAACTCCACAGATGCCGCGGTCCCGCCCCTTTGCCCCAGAAGCGCAAAACTGCTTCCGGGGCAAGGCGGGACGCGCGCCCAATCAGGACTGGCCAAGGGGAGGGGCCGGGCACAGCCATGTGTGCGTGGGGGCCGAGCGGCCCCCACTTTCCTCATGGTCTGTGACTGCCGGCCACCCCCCGCCATAACATGCAGAACACCGTTACACATTCAAACATCCAACACAGAATTTTCTTTGGAAGGCGGGGAGTCTCGAGCCCGAGACCCCCCGGCCGTATTTATTAAAAATATGAAACAAAATTAAAATTGATAAAATAAACATTTACAAAATTATAAAAAATGCAAACTTCAGAACATTAGATTTACATCCATTTTGACAGGTATGATGGGCTAACCTTAACAGATCTCTAATACAGCGTGTTCCTAACCGAATCTAACATCCTGATATTAAATTTGCATTTACTAATAATTTCTGTCCTACGACAAGGTCGCTAACCGGTGTCAGATCCTTTCACCCAGCTACGCTCTCACGTCCGAAATGCGCATGCGCGACAAGGGCCTGTTTACCCTCGTGCGCTCCGTGAACTCCATTTAACCATAACAGGAGGGCCCTTACACTCGCGCCCTTAGCGTCATAGTGCATAGTGTATGTGTGGGGTGGCTACCAGCCTGAGGAAAGCGTTGACTCCCTCCCCCGCACCCAAGCAAGCGGATATCCTGCCCCTGAAGTTCTGGGAGAGACCAATGGCCCCTCCCCCTGGGCGACCCCTTTCTTGAATGGGGCCGCCCCCACCTAAGGACCTTAAATTGCTGCTCACCGATTATGACCTTACCGCCACAGGCCAGCATAGTTGACCGACTATCTGGCCCCCCCCAAAAACCTACACTGAAAGGTCGTATCCTCCTGGCAAAACCTTCTACCCATGCTACGATGTTCCTTATGAAAAGGGCATTCCCCGACTCAGTCAAATGGACCCCTACCCGTAAATTGAACTGTTCCCCCCCAAATGCAGCCATGAGGTATGCTCTGTAAGTAAGGAGTTCGAAATAGCTTGTCTATTTTGTTGTTGACCCTCTTTACCGAGTGGTTCAACGCCCTGACTGATTCACCCCCCCTCCACTGCAGCCTTGGTATCAATTGTGACCACACTATGGTGCAATCCGGTAACTGCTTTGCCAGCCATCCTGCCACTGAGATGATTTCTTCCAACAGCAGGACCCTTCTGCCCAAATCTACCAGATCATTCCCCCCCAGGTGCAAGATAACCACTGAAGGTGGTGAGGTGTATCTTTCTAGTAGCTCTGGCATGAACCCTTAAGCTGACTGAGGCGAAGCCCCCCTCTGCCATGGAAGGAGATATCGAAACCCCCGCACTTCGCCCTCCGTCTACCCCCCTGCAAGGAAAATTGGTTTAGCACGTTTCACATACGAATGACCGACTACCCATACTACGTTCGTCCTCAGTGTGTCTTCCTGCCGTTGCCTGGATGTTGACGGTCGATCTTGATGGTCCTTCATTAGTTTCCGTCCTGCGTCACAGGCCCGAGAAACTAGAATTTAAACAAGACAAAAAGCAGGCGTCAGCGGGGCGGCGACAAAGCCTTACAACATGTGCAACAGCACATACCGCCTATAGGCATTGGAAGACCATCTCCCAATCCTCTTCACACTACTGACATTCAACCCCCTTGCAGTGGCCTCAGTGGCTGCCCCTAGCCTGAAGGAGTGTGTCCCAAATTCCTTGTGATCACAACCTGTTTTAGCAATACTCATGTCCAATACTCTCTGGAACTGAAACCTGGTCAAAGGGGTACCGTCCGAATGCGTGAGCAATGCTCCACTAAGTCCCGCTCCGCGCTGCCTAATTAATGCTTCCACATGCGACACCGGGCAGCATGGATTACTCGGTGCTCAGTGTAAGACCAGAATCTGACCCCTGGACTCCTGATCAGTCTTGGATTTCCGAATGGTAACCTGCATTGTGTTGTCCCTTATGCTGACGTCACGCAACTGAAGACCACCCTCCCTGTCTAGCTTGTTGGCTGCCACAAGTTCGCCTACCCTGAAAGCCCCGTAGAATGCCAGAGTGAAAGCAGCCCTAAACAACCCCACCTCGGCCGTAGAACTGCATGTGTCCTGTAGGGCGAGGAGCAATGCTGACAAGCGTTCAAAACCTATTGGCTTCCTGACATCAGCGGTGGGTGGTTGCAAGCGCCGCCATCCTCTCAGCGCTTTCTGGACTAGGAAACTGTTTGTTGGATCCCTGACACCCCTGGCACGTGCAAAAAAGGATACTGCTGCTTTGTGTCTACTAGCTGTCGCCGCTGTGCGCCCCTCACTGTGTAAGGTGCTCAAGTACCCATTGAAGCTAGCCTCCCGATCCCACTTGCTCTCCCATTCATGCCCCAGAAAATCACAGTAAGACCTGAACGCCCCTTCATAAGCTGTCCTTGTCTTTGGCGCTAGGCTGGCTGCCACGAGGTCGTGTGGTTGGGGGCACCAATCTGCCAGAGAGTCGCTGGGAAGTGAGTTGAGGAGGCCTCTGCAGCCGGTAAGTGTTCTCTGAATACCTGCATCTTAAAGCGAGAAAGGGCATCAGCTGCATTATTTAAGACCCCTGGGACATGCTTGGCCCTGAAATATATGTTCAGTCTCATGCAGCACAGCACAATCTCTTTCAACAGGCGCAGTATGAAGCCACACCTCGCCGCCTGCTGATTGATGCATTCCACCACAGTCATGTTATCCGACCAGAAAATTACAGAGTGATTGGCCAATTCCTCCGGCCACACTTTTAATGCCACCCAGATTGGAAAGAGCTCAAGGAACCCAATGTTTGCCGTCAGCCCGCTCTCCTCCCACCATCCTGGCCATTTCTACGCCACCCATTTCCTGCCAAGAATAGCGCCAAACCCCACACTGCCTGCAGCGTCAGTCCATAAACCTAACTCAGCTGAGGACAGCGCGGGGGCGCCCCACAGTATCTTTCCATTAAAATCCTCCAGGAATGCCATCCATATACGCATGTCCTGGTGAACCTCAACGGAGAGCCGTGTTCGATGATGCTTTTCCCGCAGACCCTTCATGGCTTGTGCAATTGAGCGGGAGAACGGGCGTGCCATGGGAATCACTCTCAATGCAAAGTTTAGCTGACCCACTGTCTGCTGCAACAGTTGTAAAGTGACTTTCTTAGTCTGCAAGCATAGTTCCAGTGTTGCCCTGAATTTTTTGATCTTTTCTTTGGGTAACCTGAAACATCCTTCCAGAGAATCCAGCTCAATTCCCAGAAATTCTAGGCACGTTACTGGCCCAACCGTTTTCCCCTGCGCTAGCGGCACCCCAAAAGTACGCATGAGCACGCAAAACTCCTGCAATGCCCACGCGCACTCCCGAGAGCCTGCTGGGCCCAGGAAAAGAAAATCGTCTGGGTAATGCATGACCGACTGGTGACCTGTAGATTGTCTTAAGACCCATTCGAGGAAAGAGCTGAATTGCTCAAAGTATGCACAAGAAATAGAGCAGCTCATGGGCATGCACATATCCATGTAGTATTTACCATCAAAGGGGAAACCTAACATGCGCTGATCCGCTGGGTGCACTGGGAGAAGCCTAAAGGCTGACTCAATGTCTGATTTGGCCATCAGTGCCCCAGGGCCCAAAGTCCTCAACATGTCCACAGCCTGGTCAAAGGACGCATATTTGACACTACAAATTGACTCATCAATGGCATCATTCAAAGATATGCCCTTAGGTGCAGATAAATTGTGTATTAGCCTAAACTCGCCCTTTTCTTTCTTTGGTACCACACCTAAAGGCGAACACACAAAATTATGCACAGGGATGTCAGAGAAAGGCCCCGCTACCCTACCTAGGCGCAGTTCCTTTTCTATTTTGTTCGCTACCACTTTGGGGTTCATCTGAACTGACACCTGGTTCTTACACTGTGGAGCCCCGGTGTAACCCCCCGCCGGAATGCGGAAACCATGCGCGAAACCCTCCTGTAACAACCTTGCGGAAGTGTGATTAGGGTATCTGTTGAGCCAGGGAATCATAGCCGACACCAAAATAGGGGAATGCGCCACCAGGGGCTGGGTTATGTTATTCTGGTTTCCTCCTCCCCCTGTTGCCAGACCCATTGCCTTTTGACCGGCATGTAGTCTCTGGGTGGGACGGATGGCCGCATAAGTTACACGCGTGCCTGAATTTACAAGTGCCCTGTTGCACGTCCGCCTATTGAAATCCCAGCACACCCCTTTCCCGCCTGCACTACCTTTGAACCTGTTGCCCGACTCCCCCCCCTTGCGCTGGACGAAAGGGCTGCTGAAAGGGCTGCTGGGGTCTGTGGGAATACACCTTGTTACCGTAGGCGCCCATACTAGCAGCCTGACCCTTCTCGAACTGGGAATGCCAGGAAATGGAATCGACCGTGTCCCAAGTTAATGACTTGTTGAACTCCCTTGATTTTCTGAAAGCTATGTCGTACTCCTTCCATGTATCCCCCCCCATGATTCTCATGGTACATTATAATCCTGCTCTGATAGCAGGCCATCACAGTTTGCATCCCGGAGAAGCGTTCCCCAATTACTGCACTATCCACAGAAAAGGCCCTGATCCAATTGGCGAGCGTCTCTTCCACCCTAAATTTGTACAGTTGGGATCGCCACTCACTAGGCAACATCATATCCTTCTGAGATTTCGCATAGTCCCATTCCCTGTTGTCGATCAATAACGAAAAAATATTCACATATTTGTCTGCCCAGATTAACTCCTTCACACTTTGAGACACATGCTGCGCTAAAGACTCCCCCTTGAGGGAATTGCACCCTCGCCCATTACTGGCAGGGCTACCTCCTTACCACTTTCGGTGGGCTGTTTTGCGTCCACTGTCTTGACCGCCTCACCATCGTTCGCTGGACCTGTTTTGGGAGAAATCGGCGCACCACTCGGGGTGCCACTCCCACCCCTGGCCAAAACTATTTGAGCCACCATTTTTTGAGCTTCTGCCGCGGGATCTGCTGCAGCAGGTACCACTCCCCCAATCCCCAACCAAGGAAGCACCGCGGCTATCTGTGCTGCCAATTCGGGCGGCACTGGTCCCGCCGCTGGGTTGACCGGCGGGACCAATGACGGGACAGGGCTTGTCGCCGGTCCGACCGGCGCCGGGATATTCAGTGGGGCCGAGCCAGCAGGTGGCACGACAGGCGCTAGGGGCGCATTCACTGGTGATGGTTGTGGAGCAGGGTCCGGAACAGGACTTGGTGTACTAGGAACCACAGGTAATATATTAGGGGATGGACCCGGGGACCCACCATCCTCACCAGACCTGGGGGGGCGACCACCCGCTTTCTTAGTTCTAGCGCGTTTGGGAGGTGTCTCAAATTCCCCCCTTGGTTTGGGGGGCACTATGGTCCGCTTAGGTCTTCCCGATGGGCCTGCCTGGGCATCTACCCTCGCTCCCAATTCCGCCACGGTCTCCCCCAACCTGTCCACCTTCCCCAATCTTTTGTCCATTGCTGACATCCTGCGCATCATTGTTTGAAACCTCATTTCCACACTCTTATTCCTTGCACCCCGTCTGGCAGACATGTTGCCCTGCACCTACACTACACAATAGGTTACTTCTGAGCACGCCGTGCTCCGTACCTGACCAAGTTGGAGGCACACGAGCTGGCCGTAGGCACCACGCAACTGTGACCGCACACCCCAGCTAGTCCGAGGTGTTTAGGCGAGCGAACTCCTAGCCCAGCGGCCCACCAGAAGCAGTGAAATGCCGGCCTGCCCGCGTCCTCAGGATCCACTGTCCACCGTGTGCTCCCCAGCTCCCCGGTCCGCAGCGGCCCTTGCTTTTGAACCTAAAATGAGAAAATAGTTAAAACCACATTCGGGCTATATAATTGAGGAATTCTACGTCCCAATAGTGAAATTGCTTCCTAAAAGTTTTTTGCCTCAGATTACTCTTTAACGCACACCGTCGGTTGTTACACACAGTCAGTTTCCCACAGATTACTCAACAAAGGCTGTTGTTGAAACCCTGTTATATAGTGCAAAACGATTTTATATAGTGCAGTCTTGCCCTGTATCATCTATACATTCGCTTCCTGTAGCACAACTTCATTAACTGACTCTTGATAGTTAAATGAATTTGCTAAAACGATTTTTATATTGCAAAAATTCTTGCCCTGAATCCGCCTTACACTTGCAACATTTTAGCCCAAATTCATTCTTCTTTTTGAAAGCGCCGTGAAAAATAGAGTGACGCTTGATCCGCTTCCTAGTTATGAAGCCCCGGTCTGGTCTCCCATCCACCCAGTGCCCAGACCGCCCCTGCTTCGCCCGTGTTATGGATGCGATCGCACACGCTCCGCTGGACCAGATCTCGCCCGACCGTGAAGCAGAGCCCTACACGTACCTTGTTTCCACCCAAAACCTGGTCAAAGAACGTTCGTTCCCCGTGTCCTACTCCGTAGGCTCGATCTCCGTAGGCTCGAACCGAAAAGCGCCCGTCCACAGGAAACCGCACCACTGCCTCAGCTCTCCCCTGGATTCCCGGATGCCGACCCTGCTCCTTTGGCGAACGCCGACTACCGATCCAATCCTGCTGCCTCAGCTTCTGAAAAATAAACAGAGAAAATTAGAGTGCCCACCGCGGGGCAAGGAGCAAGCCTGGGGAGCGCGGGCACAAAGAGGCCGCTTCCCACGCTCCCCAGGCCCCCCCACAGATGCCGCGGTCCCGCCCCCTTGCCCCGGAAGCGCAAAACTGCTTCCGGGGCAAGGCGGGACGCGCGCCCAATCAGGACTGGCCAAGGGGAGGGGCCGGGCACAGCCATGTGTGCGTGGGGGCCGAGCGGCCCCCACTTTCCTATCTGCTTCCCCATAGCCGGTCTTTCTGCTCATTTGCTCATTATGTAGTTCAGGGCGGGCGCTGGGATCCCAGTTTTACTTTAAGGAGAAAGTTGCATAGTTTTATCAATATGGCTAGACAGCAGATCATTAATACTCATTGCGCAGTAGTGGAAGAACACTGTTTCTCTTTAGACACTCTGCTGGTCACTGGCAAGGACAACTAGCCGGAGCATTTGAAAAGGAAATACGTCCGCTGGCTGCAGAGACTTAGTGGCCAGGCCATCATCAAGGAAATGCCAGACAAAGTCAGAATCTTCACCCACTTTGGTTAACGAAAGGCAAAGTTCCCAACTTTGCAAGCAAATGTATCGTTTTGAAGACCCCCTACTGTGTGCCATTGTCACCAACTCCTGATGTTGCTCAGTTCTGTCACCCGGTTCACTCATCACACTACTTCGTCATTTCTCCCTTTCTGTCATTCAACTCACCAGTTCGCCCCCACCCTTCTCTCTGTCCTCCCCTTTCCCGTATCAATCGCTTCATTCTTTGCGGCACCCTTTACACTTCACATTTGTCTGGATTAACTGCCTCTTGATCCCTTCTCTCCTCTTTAGTTTTACTGTCTATCCATCCTATTGAACCATTCCACCATTCACTCGTCATTAAAGTAAGTCAAGGACCCACGCTATACCGCTAATTAGAGCCACTTTAAAGCATTTGCTCAACTGTTCCTTTGGACCCGAAAATGTTAGTAGCTGAGCAGTTGGTATTATTTATTGAGGGTTTTTAAATCTTACTTGGGGTTGAACAGGCCTTTTATGTAAAAAAACAAAAAAACAAATGTAGGCGATAAAGGTAGCAAACAAAATACAATTTTACATGACTAGTTGTTGTTATAGCATATGTCTATCTACCCTTCTATGCGTCCCTTACTGTTATCTACCAGTAGTATGCCACAACCAGCACTCTACCAGGTTTAGCCATTGTCACACTCTGGCTGCCCAAATGATGCCAAGAAAAATAATTATGCCAGGGTGTGCATTACACTGTGGAGGGTACCATTGCGGCTGCCTGCAATATGCCTGGAATTAACATCATTGTGCCATTGCGACCCTTATTCCAGGGAAAGGAACGATGAGTCGCACTCAAGCGTCACTCGTATTCCTAATGTAAGCATTGGAAAAAGCTAATAGGTCTGGCCTTGGCAAGCCTATGCAATATGCAAAACAAACTTATAGAAATAAAGGAGTGGTGCAGTAGCCAAGGTACACCAACCCTCTTACTAAAGTACACTCCTGTCCAGGTGGCGATGAGCATTTGATGTTTGTTAGAAATGGCATTTCTTGGGTACTAGGTTATGAACCTAAGCCAGGCAGAACCCACCACTCTAGTCAGGGTAAGGGAGTTACGCACCCAAGATAACCCCTGCTCACCCCATTGGTAGCTTGGCAGAGCAGTCAGACTTATCTCAGAGGCAATGTGTAAAGCGTATGCGCAACACACACACACACACACACACACACACACACACACACACACACACCAATGACACTAGGCACACCCCAAAAAGAGACTCCACACAAGGTTATATAAAAATATCACTGTATTATATATGACACATAGACCATGAATCACTTTGTAGTATGTAAAGCACATTAAACCACATTCACATACATCACTGTGCCAACTAGGCCATTGTCCTAGTCATCACATAGATCAAAAATCAATTTGCCACTGACAATTGTCATAAACATCACAGTGCACTAATAAAAATACTGGTAAGACTGCACACGCCATGAAAACATTACGAAAAGCGCCTTACACCATCACTGTACATATATCATCCTAATATACATAATTTCATGAGGACATACAAATATTGTGGTTTAGAACATAGGAAGAGACTCCCACATCCCCGTACTGGGACTGCCTCAATACTTAATAAGCTCCTGGAATTACCAAATCCACAACGCTCCGGTGACAGGAACACCTGCACACCTACCTCATTAAACACGGTAATCTGACAGAAACACGTTAGTTATAGATTCCTTCCCTTAGAATTACCCCCAGGCATCAGCCTGGATACGTAAAGTTTTTTCGTCAGCAGTACTTCTGCCCGTCGAAAGGTGGTGTATGTCGGCTCCGCATCCGTCGGCGTAGTGGTCGCCGGAATGACATTGCGGTAGCTACGTAGACGCCACCCTCGTGTACTGACGTCAGTACTTTCTTTTTCCGCGCCAGATCCGGAGAGAGTGGGACCTCCAGTCACTTTTTGACTGACATTTTCTCTACTTTTGTCGACGTCTTTTTTGAGTCTACGACTCCGGGTCTCGTGGCTTAGTGGACTAATGTGTCCACTGCAGGGGCCTGTGTTCGACCTCAGTTCGACCTCATGGTCACAGGTTCAAATCCTGGTGGGTCCACTCAGCCTTTCATCCATCTGAGGTCGATAAAATGAGTACCATTGAGTTGGGTAACAATAAACATCTGTTATTCAGCACCATGAAACCTCTGGGTGAACGCGCGCTTTACAAATACACATTTTATGTTATGGTGCACAAGGAACACCCGGTTTCAAGGCCTGCGGCTCCTGTCCCCGACTGATGTCTGTTACGATCCGCACCACATGTGCCTTTTTTGCCTGGAGCGCGACCACGACCCCAAGTCGTACTCCGACTGCCGATCGATGGCACCGAGGACATTGCAGGAGCAGTCTTGAAACCTGCTTGAGCGCCTGCAGTCGGCTCCGCGCCGTTCGAGGTCCCGGTCGCGAGGGAGGTCGAGGGACCGGTCGCGGAGCCATCACCACTCGTCCAAGTCATCAAAGTCTTCACACTCGGGGTCGGGTTAGTTGAAGCACAAAAAGAAGTCGAAGAAGCAGTGTCGCTCTTTGACTTCTCCCCGTCGGTCGGCTGATGCGACGAGGGATGCGGGCAGTGCCCCTCCTTCGCGCGTCCGGAGCTCAAGGAGTCTACTCCGGGCTTCCCTCCCTTTCCAGGACCCGGTGCGACTCCAGCCCAACTTCGTACGTTCTACAAAGCGATGCATGCCATCTTTGGACGACCTGAACCTGCCGGCATGTCTTCAGGGGCCCAGCGGACTCGATCTGTGGGCCTGGGCCTTCTCCACTCTCTGCTCCGGCACCGCAGGCCCCCCAGTTCCCCCTTGGATCAAGGCCTGGATCAAGATCAGTGCCGGTTGATATCATAACACCTCCACCGGCGCTGCTTCCTCCGGCACCGCAACCGGCGCAGGTCATGTCCCCGGCCGGCGTCGACCCCGTCCTCCATCCTGATGTGGACCCAGAGCCGGACCGGTGTCGCCGGATCCGGCACAAGAGGGTTTTTGTGCCCCTGTTCACTCCTGGGGTCCCTTTTCGGCCAGATTGGCAACCTGAGGATGGGGAAGAGGACTGGGAGGGGTCAGGTGACCCTTTAACTGATCAGATGGGATCTGAGCAGGACTGGAGAGAGGAACTGGGGGATGCCAGTGGTCTTGAAACATCTCCTGACCGTGGCATGTTTTCTCCTCCTGCCGTGGCTATGGAGGAGGGAGCGTCAAACACAGTGATGTTGCGTAGGGTGGCCGAGGCCCTCAACCTCGAGCTTCCTACGGTGGCAGTCAGGACTAACCTCCTGACAGAGGTGCTTCAGCCGGCATCGAGTTCTTTGGAGCCTCTGCTGCCGTTCAATGAGGCCCTTACTGACGTCCTTTTGGGCAAGTGATCCAGGCCCAACATGGGGGTGCCCGAGGATAGGATGATTGCCCGACGCCACCGCCCTGCTCTGGGCAACCCGACTTTGCTCTCCCAGCACCCCACCCCGGAGAGCTTGGTGGTCCAAGCCTCCTCTTCCAAGAGCGCTTTCCCTGCCGCTCCACCGGAAAGGGAATCCAAGAAGCTGGACCATCTTGGGAAGAAGATTTTCTCTTCCGTCAGCATAGGACTGCGGTCGGTAAACACTGCATGTCACTTGGGCCCTTATTCCCACTCTGTGTGGGATACAGTTGCGCAGGTGCTGCCTCAGTATCCGGAGGAGGCCTGGGCAGTGCTCTCCCAGGCTGTCGCTGCCAGGAGGGATGCGACGAAGTTTACCATCCGTTGTGGGCTGGACATCGCCGACTCTCTGGGGAGGACAATTTCAACATCAGTAGCCCTTTGACGCTACGCCTGGATGAGATCGACTGGCTTTTCAGTGGATATCCAGAACACCTCGATGGACATGCCCTTTGATGGGTGTCACCTTTTTGGCGACAAAGCAGACAATGCTCTAGAGCGTTTCAAGGACTCACAAGCTACAGCCAAGTCCTTGGGCCTCTCCACCCGCCCTGCGCAGTCTTTTTGCCCCGCTATGTCCCGCTCAGAGCCACAGGCCGCATCAGGCTACCCAACCTTTGTGCGGCCGGGGACGTGGGAACAACCGTCGTGGTTCCGGGAGCCAGCGGGCGGGCCAGTCCACCAACCCCCCCTCTGCAGCAGCCTCCAAACCTTCCTCGTCTGACATTTCAGGCCCACCAAACGCCAGTGGGCGTCAGGATTCGCCATCACCTCACCCACTGGTGCACCATCACGTCAGACAGGTGGGTTTTTCAGATAGTCCGAAGGGGCTACTCTTTCCCCTTCGAGGCTATCCCTCCGGCCATGCCACTGCATTACCACCGCATGTCGGAGGATCATCTGGCCCTTCTCCAGCAGGAAGTTACAGCTCTTATGGCCAAGGGAGCCATTGAGAGCGTTCCTGTCCCAGAAGTAGGTTGTGGTTGTTACTCCCACTACTTTCTGGTTCCCAAGGAGGACAAGGGCCTGCGTCCTATCTTGGATCTCAGAGATGTCAACCACTTCCTCCGGAAGGAGAAGTTCAAGATGTTGACGCTCGCTCAGGTCTTGTCTGCCCTCGACCCGGAAGACTGGATGGTAGCATTGGACTTGCAGAATGCTTATTTTTACATCCCCGTCCTGCCGGCCCAACGGCGTTACCTGCGGTTCACGGTAGGCCACGAGCATTTTCAGTTTACCGTGCTCCGCTTTGGCACTTACCAGCGCCCCTCAGGTGTTCACGAAAGTGATGGCAGTGGTGGCAGCTCATCTGCGCAGATCAGGGGTTCCAGTCTTCCCCTATCTCGACGACTGGCTGTTGAAGGCGGGCTCGCCCCAGGCTGTCATCTCCCACCTCCAGACTACGGCCAACCTCCTGCATTCGAAGTTCCAGTGAGCGCAGTATCAGGGGAATCTGTCCGATTGCGTCCAGATCTCGGAGGGCACTACACGACAATTGCAGTGGTGGCTCATGAAACAGGATTGGGTCAACGGCAGATCCCTCTCCCGTCCCCAACCAAAACATACAGTGGTGACAGACGCATCCCTTGGTTGGGGCGGCCACATGAGAGAGGCGATATCAGAGGACTCTGGTCTCTGGCGGAGTCCAGGCTCCAAATCAACCTTTTGGAGCTTCGGGCAATTCGTATTGCACTTAAAGCATTCCTTCCCTCTGTCCGGGGAAGAGTAGTGTAGGTGTTTACGGACACCACCACCGCCATGTGGTACTGCAATAACCTGGGCGGGGTGGGGTCGTGGACCCTTTGTCAAGAGGCCCTGCGCCTCTGAACATGGCTGGAACATCAGGGCATATCCCTGGTGGTTCAACACCTGGCAGGTTCCCTGAACGCCAGGGCGGACGAACTCAGCTGCAGGTGCATGATGGATCTCGAATGGTGTCGTCACTCGGAGATGGTGCAAGGTCTCCTCCGGCAGCGGGGAGAGCCTTCGTTAGAGCTACTCACCACTGAAGAGAACGCGTAATGTCAGCAATTCTGCGCGTTTGGAATTTCCAAGGCGGCACTCGCTATGCTACGCTTTTCATCGCGAGTGGATTTGTGGTCTGTTGTACGCCTTTCCGCCTATACCTCTTCTGCCCAGAGTGCTGAAGAAGATAAGATGCGACCGGGCCCAAGTCATTCTTGTGGCTCCGGATTAGGCACGGAGAGTCTGGTATCCCAAGCTGCTCAACATGGCCATTGATCCTCCGACCCGTCTGCATCTACGGGATGATCTTCTGCCGCAGCAACATGCGACAGTCCTCGACCTGAACCTGTCCAGCCTCCACCTCCTTGCGTGGAGATTGACGTCATTCGACCTGCCTCCCGAAGTCTGTGATGTAATTTTTGCAGCCAGGTGTCCCTCCACTAAGACAGTATACCCCTGCCGGTGGAACAAATTTGTGGCATGGTGCACAGCAAAGGCTGTGGATCCCCTCTCTGCCCCTCTTTCTGAGGTTCTTTTGTTCCTTCTTTCTTTGGCCCAGTAGGGCCCGGGGCACTATCAAGGGCTATCTCTCTGCCATCTCTGCCTTCCTTCGGCTCCCAGACCAGCCTTCCCTTTTAAAGTCTCCATTGGTAAATCGCTTCTTGAAAGGCATAACTCATCTCTTTCCTCCTATTCCTTTTGTTGTGCCTCAGTGGGACTTGAACCTAGTTTTAACTTATTTAATGTGCGCAACCTTTGAGCCGCTTCACAACTGTCCTCTGAGGCTCTTAACTCTCAAAACTGCTTTCCTCGTGGCCATCACCGCTGCCACGGGTGAGTGAGCTCCAGGTGCTTTCTTCTAAGCCTCCTTTTCTATCTGTGCATCCGGATAAAGTTGTCCTCAGGACTCGTCCATCCTTCCTACCCAAGGTGGTCACTGCCTTCCACATCGGGCAAGCCATCACTTTGTCCACCCTCTTTTCGCCTCTGCATCCTTCGAAGCAGGAAGAGAGGCTCCACCGTCTGGACCCAAAACGTGTGCTTTCCTTTTATTTGGATTGCACCAAACAGTTCCGGGTGGGTGACCAGCTCTTTGTTGGGTACGTGGGCGCCAAGAAAGGTCGGGCCGTACACAAACTATCTCCCGATGAGTCGTTTTGTGTATCAAAGCCTTCTATTCTTTGGCAAAGAAGAAGCTTCCAGTGGGGCTGCGTGCCCTTTCCACCAGGGCGACGGCGGCAAACACTGCCCTGGGACAAGGCGTTCCTCTGAATTACATCTGTCAGGCAGCTACGTTGCACACTTTTATGAAGCACTACTGTCTTAACGGTCCAGTCCGGAGACATGGCTTCTTCTGCCGTTCTGTTCTCCAGGATCTTGGTTTGCAGACCCACCTCCGGGGCTGTTATTGCTCGGGTATCTATTCTAATGTAAGGAATCTATAACTAACGTGTTTCTTTCAGATGGACAAGTTACTTACCTTCGGTAACGTTATATCTGTAAGATAGATTAGTTAGTTATAGATTAATTACCGCCCCACCCATCCTCTTCATTCTGCAAACTGATTTCTAGGGTTAAGGTTATCCTTTCAGGGCCCTAGTTTGGTGCACCAGTGGTCAGTGTCTTGCATGGCTCTGTGTTTCTGGCGCGGAAAGTTTGTGTACAGAACTGACGTCAGCGCGCGAGGGTGGCGTTTAAGTAGCTACCGCGACACGCAGAGGTACTGCTTACAAAAAAACTTTCCGGATCCAGTCTGACGCCTGGGGGTAATTCTAAGGTAAGGAATCTATAACTAACTAATATTTCTTACAGATATATCGTTACCGAAGGTAAGTAACTTGTTCATTGCGTGTATTGCTAAAGTGGCACTCCCATATAGATCAACTGTGACCCCTCTGGACCGAGTAGGCAATTGTGAAGCTTTTGCACCCCCTCCCGGTGTGTCGTGAGGGTAGGGCGCACACACTGCAGGAAGGGCAGGGGACCTCACTCTGTCTCCTGACTATGTAAACTTAAGGAAGTGCAGACGCCCGTGAATGCCCAGTGCCGCTCCTGCCGGCAAAGGAAATTCAATATTGCAAAAAGAAATGCTGCCCTGGCAAGCGTCTGGACAGGGGAAGGGGTGGACCACATCCCTCGGTGGGGTGACCTCTCAGGGTTCCCGGCGTATGGCCATGCTCACCCGGTCTGTTCAGGGCAGCTGCCCACTACCAAATTGGCCAACTGCTGTACCAGGTGAATGGAGCTGCGCGGGCTCAGCTCCTTGCATGGCCTCTCGCCGGTCAGGCCACACGAATGCTCTCCCCACTGTCTCAGGGGCTGGAGAATCTGCTCCTCTCTGCCATGTGTGGCCCGTTTGCTTCCTGTCGGTGACGTCCGGAACTCCAGGCGGCTGCGTTGGTTGCTTGGCAACGCCGGTGCTTCCCTGACAGTGCAGCCTTGTGCTCCAGGGAATCGGGTCGGGCCACACTCTGCTTTGGCTGATTGCGAGGCAGCGCCTGGCAGTCCGACTGCCACTCTCTTTTTCCTGCTCTCTCTTAGGCCCAGACACGCAGGCTCCTTTTTATAATATAAATGAAGTGCTCACCATGAGCTGCAAGGCCCAGAAATAAGGCACAAGAAGCGCTCAACATGTGCCGCTTGTGGGGTACAACCACAAGGAAAAATGAGGCGCTCACCCTGCGCTTCCTTCTGGGCATACATAGGTGAAGAACACAGAGCGTTTCTTTTCTTCTCTACTCTACAGTGGGTGTCTGCCGCTGGATTAATTAACAGTAGTATTGCTCACAAATGACGTAAGATCAGGCGGTTCTAAAAATTCCATTAACTTTCATGGACATGCCTCTTTCTCTTTCCTAACTACTGTTCGCATGTAATTGGTCCAACAAGTGGTGACTGTGGTTTGGAGCAAATTAATAGCTCCATTTATAAACAACCATCAATGCATACGCTGTACACAGCACTGCTCCACTCTATGCAACACAATTCCATCTTCGACAAAGCCATGCCACTCTACACAACTGCATTCAACTCCACGCTACAACACTCTGCGCAGTGCTCCACAGTGCCACTCCACAACTCCGCTCCGCGCAATGCCACTCCGTGCAATGCCGCTCCGCTCCAGGCATTGCCGCTCGGCTCCAGGCATTGGCACTCTGCTCCAGGTAATGCCACTCTACTCCACGCAATGCCACTCTGCTTTATGCAATGCTACTGCATGCAGCTGCACTGCACTCTAAGCCACGCCACTCCATACAGCTGCACCCCACACCGCTCCACTCTACCCAATGCCATTCCACACAATTGCACACCATTCTATGCCACACCATGCTGCTCTACACCATTCCACCCTCTCAACGTCGATCCACTCCACGCAATGCCACGTCACTCATGCAACTTCAAAACACTTCGCTTTATGCCCCTTACACCAATAGCTTTTAGCCATACTAGATAGCAGGGACACTTGTTTTTAACAACCACCAGCCTGTTTAATCTGTGTAGTCCAGAGTCTAAATCTAACTCGAGCAAGATTGCCAATGCCTAGTGCTGCCTTTGTTAAGCTCGATAGAATTACCTCCTGTTAACCTAATATCTGTGGGCTGTGCACTCAGATGCTTTGAGTCTATTATGCATGTTGACGTCATTGTCCACGTCTGGCGCCCACTGCAGTGCTTATCGCAGATGAGGCATAACTGGTGCAGCATAATTAATTTTTTGTCCCAGAAAGTCTGTGCTGGTGTGGCCATCTGAGCTGAGGTGTCTCCCTCAGAGTCAGAGGCACATCCTCGTCAAAAGGGACACTTTTATGAACTGTTTACAACGTAACTTCATTGATAACCTGTACGCATAATCAGGGGTTGGGAGCACTATCTCAGTATCACTCAGCACCAATGTAGCTCCACCTGAGCACCACCTCAACATCACTCAGCACCAGCACAGCACCACTCTAGCACCCCCTGAGCACCAGCACAGCACCAGGCAACACCACCTCATCACCAACTCCGCAACACTTAATACCACCTCACCATTACTCAGCAATAGAACAGCACCACCTCAGCAGCAGTGCAGCACCACCTCAGCACCAATCAGCGTCACTCAGCACCACTTCAGCAGCAGCACCTGAGTACCACTCAGCAGCACCTGACCACCACCACAATACCAGCACAGCACCACCTCAGCATCAGTCAGCCCAAGTGCAGCACCACCTCTATCTCTCTCTAATCACATGCACGCGCACACACACAATATCCTGCTCTCTCTCTTGGTTCTCTTTCTCTGTCACCCTTTGTCCTTCCTGTGGGTATCATTCTTTCTATTCTATTAGTCTCCTCTCGTACTAATTAATTCTGTCTTTCCCACCTATTTATTTCTTCCACCCTACACACACCCTTTTTACCTCAGTGTTTCATTCTCTATCTCTGGCCTCAATGCTTCTATATATAATATTTTATACAGATTTCAGACTCTATCCTTACAATTTCTAATGTGCCCCATTGCCATAAGTGCAGTCTCCCCATGGAGGCACATGTTGATTCTCCCCTAGTAACAGCCTGCTGCTCATGTTGTAATTCAGGTACTATTTCCCAACCTTCACATTCTCATTGTTTATACCCCCCCCCATAACCAAAATAAAGGCTATAACAAACAAACAGAACAGGCAGGAAGAAATCCAGTATGTTAAGCAATACCCCGTCTGCAGTGCACCTCCAGATAAGTGGGTGTGTGCAGAAATTATGAATAATGTGCTGCATGGCTAAACATGTATAAGGGCCCAAAAGCAAACACATAGATAAAATACATTTTCATTTACAATGCAAATAGCTCTAACTCTACCAAATACGAGACCTATTGCATTGAAAATGCTTGTTTCATTTCCATTTGAGAGGTCTAGCAGTATAGGCGCAGCTACCACATTCGAATGACAGTTAATTGCCTCAAGCTCAACCCTGCCAAGTCAGAAACTTGGCTTTCCTTTAAGTCTCAGAGGCCTGGCATAGCAAAGTGTAGATTTCATGTATGGAAGCTTGCCCTAAACCTGCATCATTTATAAGAAGTGTGGATGTCTATTTTGCATGATAAAACTTCTATAGACGCCGTAGTGTCAGCTATGACAAACCATTGCTTTTTATATCTTATGTAATGCAGAAGATGTGCACAGGTCTGTCCTAGTTTTTGTTATTTAGATATTCATGTATAGTATATGTCTGTTAATATTAATTGCTCTTGCATTTAAATAATTAAAAAAGAAAGCATTAACCTTTAAAACTTAGAAAGGCCTCAGATCGCTTATTTCTCCATTTCAGTAGAAGCAACTCAATAGGAATTTTATTTTGTACACATTACATCTATTGGCGAATAGATAAATACATTACAAGAGCTTTCTATGCATATGTAGTATAAATTGCTTCTTTAGGCTGCACACTCTATAGCCTATTTTATTTCTTCTTGCTGTAAATCATAAGGTAACCTTTGTCATACTGTGGCTATGGCCTTTTTAGCTTGCACAAATTTCACTTTGTTACTGGCAAACTTGGAATATTGCCTTTAGATTGCCATTAAAACAAAGATTGAATTTGATACCTGTAGTAAAAATACTTCTTCACTTTTGGTCCATAACATATTTAACACTGGTCATCTAAGGGTGCCTCTTTACTTATTTTAGCCCTTACCTACCTGTTCGGAAATTGTGAGCTGCATTTCACAGATTGTTATTCGTACTCATTTTTAGGTCGAGCCTAGAGGGAGCGCGCATACTCTGCTCTGCTAGGCATGCCGTATTCAGAATACGGCTTCAAGGACTTCCCTTTTTAGGTCTCGGTGAAGCGAGCGAAGCTCGCTCTCGCCAGAGACCTATAGTTAGCGGCTCAGCTTTCCAGGAGGACAGCACTGGCCGCACGCGGCGATTTGTTAAGGGCACGCGCACGAGAACGCGCTCGCGGCCAGGTGCTGTCCTCCTCGAAAGCTGCCTCCCTTCCCGTGCAGGGCGGGCCGCCGCGCTGCCTGCGGCGACCCGGAAGCATTGCCGGCCAAACGGGAAGTAGGTGCTGTCCTGCAGAGCACCGCTTTTCAACTCTCTGCTCCTCATTGCCGGAGACGGCTTTTCAAGCTCCTCGTCGCTAAGTGAGTAGCTGTACTACCTTTTTTATTTATTTATTATGCTCCTGTGTAAGTTAAGACAATTACTACGTATACTTTTTTAAGAGGTAGTCGGAAACTGCAAGCTGAACTTTTATCGCACGTTATTACCAAGTGTGTGCGAGAGTCAAAGTGAACCTACGTGTTTGTTTTTTTTTTTTTTGTACTCGCCTGGTCTGCACTTTTAAATGCACACCAGTAAGATAGTGGCAGCCCTATTCACAAACATTTTTTAGTAATGACGAGGAAGCTAAAGCAGCTAACACTACTAGCCTGAGCCAGATGTAGTATCTGATGAGTTTTCTCTTTCATTGCAGACCAGTTATTTAACGTTTGAAACAGTTCTCTGGGGCTCTGATTGAGTTTGTAGACCCGAGCCCCACAAAAACGACAACGCACATCTAGACCCCCAGAGCAGGTGCCCCCGGACATCCCAGAGCAGTGTGGCAACAGTTCTCGTCAAGAGAGAAATACGGCACTGCCATTGCCAACCGGGCAGCCAAGATGAGTGTGGCACTCGTCTCTCAGTCCATCCAGGACGGCACCGCAGTGCAGTTATAACAGCTAAGCGGACAACTACTGCAGCTTCATGGGGTCTGTTTAGCGATTTCCTAGTTGCAAATCCTGGTGATGACTCTCATCTTTCTGAGGCTGATAAAGCGAGTACATTCCGTTGGGAAATAACTTATAGAAACGATTCCATTTTTTTATGTAGCAAGGAGACAGGCTTAACGTATATTCTCAGCCAGGGATCAGAGTGGAGTGGACACCCATGCTGATCAGGTTTCAGACGTAACAATATGGACCTTAGCAGGGGCTTTGTCAGTGGAAAGTTTGATTCCCCACCCCCTTCCCTCCAAATTGTCCTGTGATTTCTTCTCATCCCGTACTCCACCATGCTCACTTATTTCATTCTACCGGCTGGCTTGTTACCGACATTCCTTTCTGTGATGCAGCTCCTGCTGCAACGGATCTCTGTAATCTCTTTACGAGCATGGCTGCTAAACTGTACTTGGCAGAGCCTGCTTCTTTCCATTCCCCACTCCTGCATCCCTCTCCTCAGTTTCACAGGCTTCGATTTTCAAACACACTCGTCTACTTCCTTAAAATAACTGTAAGGGCCACAGCATCGGACAGGAATGGCACATAGCAAGGAGATTACATGGTTGGTGCTTCGATAACAAAAGGTTAAGAAACAACCTTAAGGCACCACCTATTGCCGATAGTAATGTGATACAAAAGACAAACAAATTGCCATTTCCAAGTTTTTGGGAAGTGCTCTAGAAATTTCTGTGCTGCCTGCAGTGCTAAAAATCCTTACCCTGTTCCTGGTAATCGATGTGGCACATTAAAGCAATAGTAGGTAGTTGTTTTATGGTGCTGCCTTAAGTAGGTGCTAAGATTCAACTCAGGCTTCACACATACTGTTGCTAAGGCAGAGGGAGCACTAACAGCAAAGCCCGGGGCTCTGAAAATACCAACAATTCCAGGTAATGCTCATAACATAAGCATACCAACGACACACCTATAGATTGTTTTGTTGTTTAAATTTATAAATCATTTAGGAGGCACACACATCAATCTGCTGTACCTGTCACTACATTACTGAAAGGCAGTGTTCCTTTTTTAATGAGGAGAAAAACAGTTATCCCGGTTGCATTAAGGATGCTTCTAAACTAGCGTGGGGTGAGATGTGGTAGTAAAGAAATAACCTAGCAGTCAGTATACAAAAAATGTGCATCGTGGTTTTACACCATGCCCACTAAGAAGCTACATGGATGTTTTCTAATGCTATAGAAAATAGTCTTGCTTGTGACGTATATAACAGCATTTGAAATTCAATAGGTCTCGCATATGCGAAAATGTGAACTATTGGCATTGTAAATGAAAAGACCTTTTATTTATGTGTATTGCAAACCTGCAAGAGGTGCGTAAACACACACTTTGCACATATAGTCGCTGATTAGGAGAAGCTAGGCTGGCAGTAACTGTACCTCTTTTACTGCCAGCCTTGCTTCTCGTAAGCAAGGGCTATAAGTTTAAAGTGCGTGTTTACACACCGCTTCCAGGTTTTCAAAACACAGAAATACAATGCATTGTCATTTACAATGCCAATAACTCAAACTCCTGCAAATGCGAGACCTATTGCATTGCAAATGCTTGTTTCGATTGGCTCGAGTTAGTGACTTTCAGTAAATGCCTGATTTTTATTGGTGGACATGCATAATTAGTCGCGCCTTTTGGACTTTTTGAGACTGCCCCTGTTACTGTCCCCATACTTTTTTATTTACTTGTAGCATTTTTGGTGCACTTTTTTTTTCTTTTTCTTTAGTTCGGCTCATCCCCTCAGTTGTTTCCTGCCACCGCCCTAGTCAAACTCCTCTGTTGGTGGCCGTTTTTGGCACTGCGCTTCTTCATGGTTATCAGACCCACCATAAGCCGACCGCCGTTCCTTAGTTTTTGGAAGGCACAGTTTTACCGAGACCTGAACCTGGTTCCCCAGGTCCGAAGTCGGATGCTTTAGAGGTTATGCCACAGCCTCTCTCCTGCCAAATATATCCAAATTTATATGCAGGCAAATTAACATATCCCTTCAGATCTACACATTACAAAATAATGTTACTTTAATTGTTTACTCATGGCGCTTACAATGCCTTTCAGTAACTTTACACTTCACTTCAGGAAATCATCCGTCCTTTATGTTCATGCCACTTTTCTTCCTTTATAATGGCTTGCACAATGGCAGCCATCATGAACACCAGCGCAGATGCTGAAAATAAACTACAGTCAATTTCGTCACGTGAGCAAGTCTTTTTGGGTCTCCTTGCTACTTTGGATTCTCTTTGCACGTTGTGGGGCGTACCATTTATCCTTGCTCATACACAGCAACAGAAACAAAAGTGGTCTTCTACACTCCTTGTATGAGCGCTTTTAGGCATCTGTAGCACGGTTCTTTAAACGCACACAGTCTTTGAAGCAGGGAAGCACAGACCGTCCTCTTCAGTCTGTTGTCCAGAGGCCCGCTCTGAGTCCTACTCTTGGCCTCTTGATGTTGAGGGGGCATGGCCGTTCTTACGGCTGCAGGCGGCCCGACCACTCTCAATGGTGTCTACACAGCCTGAATCAGCCTGCACCGCCGAGCGAGCTTGTGCTGTGCCTGCAGCATCTCACCCACCCCCTGCTGTGTGCACAAATGATCCCCTTTACACACCATTCACTAAGTAAGAGAGGAAAAACACATTGCCAGAGTTGTGGATCCAGAGAGCAGGGTGGAGGGACTGGGCTCTCTCAGCACACTGTGCCTGATTAGACTGAGAACCAGTCTAACCGTCCTGTGATGTTTTGCTTGTGAAGAGTGCCCACTATTTAGCACCTGTACTGAAGAGTCGTGCACCATATTCTACTTTAAGATGTACAACGATATGTTTACATACAAAGGCGCATACTTACAGTGTCATATGTTTATACAATTCGGTCCACACATACCATTCACACAAATCTACAAAATAGTACTTACGGAAAGCAAACATACACAAGCTCATACACAATCTAGTACAATATTTCAAACAATCGCGCATATGCAGTTACCACACTGTCACACAACACCTGTTGCATACACCCACCTCCGCCATAAATGATATACAACACATAAAATGACAGACCGCAGTCACCGACCTAACACAATTAAGCAACATGCATCCCCTAACTAGTGCCTATATTCGCACCAGCATGGTCACCACCTGCATTACATCTGTTCTTTAGCAAAATGGACAATAATACGATTATTTTGACTATTGTTGTGTAACTGCACCCAGCTCTAATTTGTTGCGCTGTGCATTACATATGGCACTCCCAACCTCTCCTTGCCCTAGGTGCTTTTCCACGTAGTACATCTCCCCTTGGTGTTCAGGAAGTGGTGGAGATCAAGTCAGATATAATCAGGCCCGGCTCCATGAATTTTTATTTGGGTGAGCCAAGGGTGCATTTGGGGGGGCCACTGCGGGCTCGAATTGTTGCATATATGTCTAGGCAGGCCTGCTGCAGGGCCCTCCTTTATCTCTTCTTAGTCTTACCAGGTCCAGTAAAACACACTCTTTTCCAAATCTCTCTCTAAATATTATCACTCTCAAAACATGTTTTTTCCATGTCATGTTCCTTTGATGGGAAGAGGAGGTCTCTGAGGTGGGAGTATCAGGCAAGTGACACTTCGCGGGCTCCCTTTATGCGAGCCTTCAGGGAGAAACCCTCTTCATTACTACCGCCATCTGACCCCAGACTCTGCAACGCTCTCACTCCCTTACAGGCTTGATTATCCACTGCTCCTCTCCAGTGCACCTTATCTCACAGCTGACGTTGGGCCTCAGCCCCATATCAGGCACCACTTTCATTTTTCCTAGTAAAAACATTAGTAAAATCACCTTCAAACTTAAAACATTGAATATAGCAGTAAATATAATTAGCACGCACTTTAAAGTACGTTCCACAGTAGCCCTTATGACCCGACTGCTAATTAAATAAAAACAGAAAGGCTGACAGGGCCGGCTTTTAGTGCTGATGTGAAAGTCTTTTTTGGTGTCACACCAATAACCGCTTTTTCTGTAAAAACCTTTACTACCACCTTCCAACAGTGCACCTCATCTCTCCATGGCTCCCCTATTGACCTCCTCCTCGGATTCCCTCACTGCCACACGCCACAAGTGCCCCTCATCTCCCCATAGCCCCTCCCCCTCATGACCTCCTCCTTGGGTTCCTTCACTGCTACCCTCCTCCAGTGCCCCTCATCTCTCTGTAACCCCTCCCCCTCATGACCTCCTCCTCAGACTCCCTCACTACCACCCTCCACCAGTGCCCCTCATCTCTCACTAGCTCCCCCTCCACCCCATGATCTCTTCCTCGGATTCCCTCACTTTCACCCTCCAACAGGGCCCCTCATCTTCACGTAGCTACTCTCTCGTATGCATTTCATTTGTTGTATAGCGCTACTCATATCAGTGTAGTGTGTGTCAGTACTTTACACCACACACACATTATACAGAGACAATGAATCCTACAAGTATGTAAATCAGTCTACAGAGAATGTCACAAAAGACAATGAGGATTACAAGGTGTAGGAATTCCATGTCAACCATACTGGTGGGCAGTATATTTGAAGAGAGTTTGGTCTGGGGAAACACAACCTTAGGATTTAAAGAGTATTCCATGGGGGTCAGCTTTACTGATAAAATTGTATATCTGCCCAAAAATACTTATTTTAGCAACATTAGAATAATGAAAGACTGAGGAAGTTCTAATTATATCACAAAACAAAAAAAGCGAAGTTGTAACTACACCATTCATGTTTGTATGCAGCTCTTTTTGTGACAGTTCATTGGTCACTGTCCTATGTTAGGATTGTAACTTCTGAACTGCAAGTAACACAAGGATCTCTGTGACAAAGGCAGTAACCCACTGAGCTTCCACATAAAATACAGTTCATCTGCATTTAAAAACTACTAACAGACAAATTATTGCTCTCCAGCAGGATTATTAATCACCAGCGTTATCTGGGCATTTTGTATTGTCTCATTGTTGTACTGCATCAGCCATGATAATGATAAAAACGGTTCAAATGAAGCACACACGAAATATGTTTCCTGCTGGGACTGTGCAGATTTAAAAAAGAAAAACAAATAGTAACACGTTCTCTTACCCACTCCATAAAACAAATGTTGTGTCACAGCCTGATGTGATAATAACCTGCAGGGGTCAGGAAAGGTGAATAGGAATAAACAAACGTATTTTCTCCTGGGCTGCATAGAAAAAGAAATATCCACACAGCAGAACTGTAGGCAAAGGTGACCCTTGTCAAAGAAAGGATTTGTCCGTTAACATGTAAATGGTCTTTTAAAGACCTGTGAAGTACTAGGGGTGCGGCTGCGATATTCTCAAAAACTGTCTGTGTGCGCGCGCGCCCGGGAAGCTGTCTAAGCCCGGGCACACACACACACACACACACACACACACACACACACAGACAGTCCTTTGAGTCCAATGCTGTTGCGAGCCTGCTCTTCAAGCCCTCACTGCGAGGGCCAAGGCTCCTGTTTGGGTGGGCCTGGCCCACCCGCTAGAACTGGGCCTGGATATAAGCGTACCACTTCCAGAAAAGTCTGACTGCCCCCAGTTTTATATGTGCTAGTTAAACACTGTGACGCTATTATTCTTTTGGCGGAGTATGCATCTAGAGGGGAGTTAAATTGCCATGTGCTGTATGTTAAATTCCCATGTACTGTATGCTAACCAATGAGCATGCTCATGCATGCAGTCATATATTCAAACACTTCTAGCGGGTGGGCCAGGCCCACCCAAACAGGAGCCTTGGCCCTCGCAGTGAGGGCTTGAAGAGCAGGCTCGCAACAGCATTGGACTCAAAGGACTGTCTGTGTGTGTGTGTGTGTGTGTGTGTGTGTGTGTGTGTGTGTGTGTGTGCAACAAGACTTCATCCATCTCTCTCCAGTGGGGGGTGCCGCAGGGCTCGTCCTTGAGCCCGACATTATTTAATGTCTACATGGCCCCCCTGGAGGATGTGGTGGCCCCTTATAACATCAAGATCATCAGCTATGCTGATGATACTCAGCTGGTGGTCGCCCTTCCTCAACTGGTGGAGAACCCCGACTTGTTGCACTCATGCCTGGTGGACGTCTACACCTGGATGAGCAGCTCAGCTTTGAAGCTGAACGGCTCTAAAACAGAGATTATGTTGCTTGGAAACAAAGCTCCCCCATTGCCATTAACATGCTGGCCAAGTTGTATGGGTGACTTCCCCACCATGAAAGATGAGATTAAGAGCCTAGGAGTCTGGCTGGAGCAAGATCTCTCCTTTAGAACTCACGCTAAAAGAACTGCGGGAGTATGTTTTGCCCTGCTGCGGGCCGCTCGTAAAATCTTCCCGCTCCTTCCTCTTCCATCCAGGAAGTTGTTGATTCAGGGTCTGATAACATCTCGCCTTGATTATAGCAATGGTCTTTTTCTGGGCGCCCCTGAATCTACTCTCAACAAACTTCAGCAGGTGCAAAACGCGGCGGCTAGACTACTTATGGGCATCTCCAGAACAGAATCTGCTAGACCCGCCCTTAAGGCTCTGCACTGGTTACCGGTGCGGGAGAGAGTGAAGTTTAAGGCACTCTGCATCGCTCACAAAATTCTTCAGGGTAATGGACCATCTATCCTGAGGAATTTGGTAGTGCCTTATAAAGCGAACAGAGCGCTGAGGTCCTACCAGAAATGCTTGCTCCACGTCCCGAGAGTAAAAAGATCGCGCACGGGCGGGAGACGTTTTTCTGTGCACACAGCGACGCTCTGGAACTCTCTGCCCCTAAAACTTCGTGCTGAGACCTGCATCTTGCGCTTTCGTAGGGGCCTGAAAACACATCTGTTTCCTGTGTGAGTTGATCCAACTTCTCATGGTTTCACGGTTGATGCACTGTTCAAAGCGCCGGGATGCCCTAGGGTAGCTGCGCGCTATATAAGTTTTTTTAATAATAATAATAATAATAATTTAATAACGTACGGCAGGATTCTCAAAGATGCCGCTGTGTCTTACTCTTATAGTATTCCAGACTTACTCCTGAATTTCAAGAGTAAGCCAGTACTTAGCGCAACATGGCAAAACACTTTAAGGTCCCAAAGGAGAGACCTATTGTCCTTACCAGTGGTTGTTACGTTAGTAATTTGGGACAGCAGAGGCTTTCTAGTCGGGTGTGTGGCACTCTGGAACAGTCACACCCACTCTCTTAAAGATAAAGGAAACCTGATGTGGTTTAGGAAAAAGCTTAAAACTGAGCTTTCAATACCACCTTTAAATAGCCTGTTTTTCTGATGTCACTGGTGCAAGCTATAGGGTCAATATACCTTTAGAGGAAATGTAGCGCTTTCGAAGTGTCCTCTCATTCGCTGTAGATATTAGTATATTACGGTCTATAACAAGCTTGATAGGCCACATTTGCTAACCCAGATGCACATCTCCGTGAGAATTTAAGTACATCACGAGAACTAAATGAGATTCAAGTAATGTTGCGGGAAACCCCAGCGGGCTACTTGGCCAGCTGCAGTTTCTGCAATTTAAATGCAGGGTATCGAAGGCTTGCAGGTTTGCAGCACAGTTATGGCTAGTGTGTCCGGTGCCCGTCTGGTCAGAACTCCCTTTATTGAACTCTGAGCGCTAAAAGGCTGAGTTTGCCCGCCATGATGTTAACCTGTGTTCTGCAGCCCGTGAAGGTGCTGCATTACCCGCCCACACAGCTTCAAGAGTATCATTTGTGAATGGACTGCAGCAATTTGGCGTTTCATATTCCTTCTCAGTTAAATACTTTAAAATCCATGTAGACATTGTAGTTTGAAGCTGACATTTGCAATGATCCGAGTCGCGCAACCCCTAAAAGTTGGTCTGTAATAGCGGCGTAAATGGTATGCAAAAACAAGATCTTTTTAATAAATTAATGCAGAGATGTAGTTGGACTTATTGTAGCAAAGGCCCACGAAGGGTAATCTTTATTATTACATTCTACTAAAATGTTTAAATCGTCTACCACTAATGCTAAAACGCACTTTTTCAGTGTTTAGTGCTAAACTTGGGTGAGCAGAAGCAAGCTGTATATATAGTTCCAGGCTGCGTTTTGGAGAATCATCAGTCTGTTGGTGGACAGCCCATTCACAGTAGGAAAGAACAGAGCTGGTGCCACTGTTAGGGCTCACCTCATGTACCCCAAAGTTCAGACCACACACTACATACTAAATAGGCCAGTCCCATGCACCACACAGAATATCCACAAAACAAATCAAATGTTATCCCACTACCTTGACTGGTAAGCGTGAAAACCCAGCGTTTTGCAGAAAGCACCTTTAAAATTGCAGTGTGTTAACGAGCCGTACTAATGAAAGAAAAGCACCATACAAATGCGAGAGAACGAAGAGACCGGCCAGTTGTTAATTTCAGTCTGGTAACTTTCGACGGAACCGTCGAGAAAAGATATTAATGATTCTTCCAGCCTACTGGGTGCCCGTGGCTGATGTAATTCTTCTAATGTTCAAACCAAAATAAAAACCAGATTAGGAAGATGTAAGCATGTGAAATCCAGTTAATGTTAACAGTTGATCTTTTTAGCCTTCAGGTAAATGTTTTTATAGGAAAATAAACTTTATAAAACTGTCTGTAATTGTAATGTGCACCTAACCAGAAATTGAAACCTAGCAAAAACTCTGAAGGTAAACGCGGTAAACCTATTATTATTGTTTAGATCCATTCTGTAGTATTTCAAATGCGAAACAGACCGACACAGTAAGCATTGCAATCTCAGGTTTTGTGCTTGTGTGGACTTTGACTATCCTTTAGGACATGAGTACTCACAAACATTTTCCCAGGAGCCAAAAGCTTGGTTTGTGATGTGCCCGAGTGCCCCATTGATGCTAGCGGGGTGGCGGTCAGACAAAGGGATTTTGGGGGATTAATGATAAGGTGAGTGTAAGCAAAGCGAAGGATATACATCTAGTGGCTGAATTGAACAAGGTGAAACCAGAAAACCTGGTATTACTCCCAGTTTCACCTGCATTATCATATCCTGTCATCCTCGGCAATTGTTTAATTTAATTTTCCTTCTTTTCTCTTCATTATCACTTATACAGGGACCTCAAAATACATGATTAAAGGGTGTGCACTGTACAAAACCTTCTCTTGTGTTTGATTTAAGAAACTTTAATGTTGTTCATGTATAATAGGACCCAGGCCATCCAAAGAGTGCTCATAACAACTGACATGCCTCTTTAGTTCACTATAGGTGTTATTGTCCGTGTAGGGGGAAGAATTAATATTTCTAAACTCATGTTTGAAAACCATCATTGTTAAATCAATACTTCTCCATGCATTGATATAACCAATTATACTAATTTGAAAAGGTTCTGCATGTTAATTAACCCCTTCCATGCGGGGCTGTTTCCCCCGCTGTGCTGGGGGCTGGGGGCGCGCACAGCGCCCCCATGCTCATGACGAGGTCAGCTCGTCATGAGCTACGGTGCTCCGGTGGTCATGACGAGCTGAGCTCGTCATGGCCACACCTGTTCCAATGGAACGCTCAGCACTGCAGGGGAATCAGCCCAGCATGCGAGCGTTCCACGGAACGGGCGCGGTCATGACGAGCTCGGCTCGTCCGGAGCGCCGGAGCTCATGACGAGCTGAACTCGTCATGAGCACTGAAGGGGCTAGATACACTTTTTGATTAAATTGTCATGTTTGCACTTTTGCTGCAAGATGTCTTTAAAAATGAAGGTGTTTTTAAAGTTGAGCACAGGACTCCCTAGTTACTTTCTTTCTTTATCACCAACTAACATTGAAATAAATGATTGGCTGTCTATTGAACATCTTTTTATTCTTACTGCCGAGTCCAGTAAATAGCAGCCTAGTTTTCCTGTTGACCACGGGGGGCGCATGTAAAGGTCAAGGGGGCCGTACTTTAAGTATCAATGCTTTAGGAGGAGTCAGACTGAATCTGAAAACATTTTCTTAGGCTTTACCTCTCCAGCACCGCCGTTTGGCACCATGTGGCTTTAGCTGCAAATGGATGTGATGACAGTGGACTATATAAGATGCCAACAGGAGCGTTGACATTAGTTCCTCTCTCCCCTCCTCTATTGGCCCGAGTCTTGAACTCTTCTCTGTGCTACATTGACAAACGTCCTCGACTGTCGACAGGGACTTTATCAAATGCTTCCTCTAAGGACTTCAGGGTTCAAACCCTGTTGCAAATGCCCAAAGAAAATGTCTTTGTCAGACCCACACAGCATCTGCATGTGGTGTCATGGCTCCTAACATTTGCGCTCTGCCTGCGCTTCCTGTTCATTAATTGCACAGAAAGGCTATCCTGTTTGTAGCCAAAGGTTAGGCTATTTTTGGCTAAGGGCCACAGAGATATTCTAAGGCATTGGCCTTCATCTAAGTCACCTGATGAGGAACAATCTCCGAAAAGATATTCTCACAAAAACATAAGACGTGTCATAGGAAGGATGTCCTCCTCTTACTCAAGGAAATGGTCCCACTTCCAGTATTGTTTGGAGTCCCCTTGCGGTTCCTAAATGCTGAGTTTTTCCTCGTCATCTGAGCGGATTCAGACCTTGATTCAGAAAATAAAAAAGATGAAGCCAGAATTCCTGACTCCATCAGCTGACCCCTACACAAGTCAAGGCCATTAGTCAGGCTATGTTGGACATCTTCAGAACAACTCTGGGCTACTCCTTATGGTTTGGCAATTTGGCAGCTCTACTACTTTTCTTCCAGAGGCTCTAAATTTAGTGCTGCTTCTGACAAAACCTGTGTCCTCATTTGCGCTGACCTCCGTGTGTTCGGCACCACCTACGAAACCAACATCCGTGCATACAATGCTGAAACAGAGATATCCCTCAGGGCAGATTTCAGAACTGTCTTCAAAACCCTCGAAGTTGATGGCTATTATCCCAGCCAAAATAAATATAGGACGTGTTTTGGTGGAAGAGGCGAGTGCCCTGTTTTGTCAGCTAACCTTTATCACACAACCTTCCTATTGCCTAGACATGTCCCCACAACGAACAACTCTTTGGGTCCTAGTCTCGCCCAACAAAGATAATGACTGTAGAGAGGGGAATGATTTAGAGGCTGATAAACTCCTTCACCAGTATTAGATCATTCATAGATTCACATGTTTAAAATAATTCCCCGTGGTCGAGCTGGAAGTCTCATGGTGAATGTAGTGCATACTATTATTTTTTGGGGAATGCGGTTTGTTTTGTGGGGGCACCTTCATGTGGTTAGTATTAAGGCTTGCGCTAAGAAAGCCGTGAGTGGGCCACAGCTATATTATTTGTTTCCCATTGTAATAGGGTATAGTAGAGGATGCCAGTTTGTGTTATGAGTCTTAAACTGGCTGAAATCAGAATGAGCGCAAGTCAGGAGGAAAAAGGGCATGCCTCCTCCTCCCCTCCAGGTACAAAGCAGCAGTTGCAATTCTTCTGTGGTGCCTTACCCACCTCGTTGATCTCTACATTGTCCCCAAACCCCACTGTGCCCCCTAATAGCAGCATACTAAAAAACATAGCCTGCAAAAACTGAAAAACAGTCACCTTGTTATCCTGTTGACATCCTTTAAAAATAACTAAACTTCAACCAATCAGATTGCAATATCCTGATCACCACTCCCCTCAGAACAGTGGCGGCTCCTCCGCTGTGACAGAAGAGCGTCACCACACTGCTTTCAAGCAGTGCGAGAAGAGGAAACCTAACATGATAATAACTTTGTGGGAGGGAGGGTGGGTGGGCTGATCTGCTCACGGAGCAAAGCGGTTACGAAGTGGTTTGCCACAAAGCAGTCGGGCTGCCCAAAGCAGTCATGCACACTTCCCTGTTCTCCATGCAGGCTGCATTACAACCTGCATGGAGAACATGCCCACCCCTGCAGCCCCACCCTGGGCGCCGTGTCACGGCACTCAGACCAGTCACAACGCCTACTTCCTGTTCTTGGAAGCAGACTCAGGAGAGTAGGAGCAGTGAAGAAGCGGGACCCGGCCTTGAGGTAAGCAATACGTTTTCTTTAAAAATGTCTAAACCCCGCTCCAATCCACGGCCCTCGCTCTCGCCCCCCCTACCCATTGAGCCATGCCGGCCGCCCCTGCCTCAGAGGCTACCATACTTTAGATTTTCAATCACATCAAGTGAAGAGAGTCTCCCTGAGCTCTGCTCAGTCCACTTAAGGAAAACATGAAACTCTTCCATGTTTTCAATTTAAACTAACTTCACAACATTTTGTGACATCATTTGTTCTTAACTCTGATAGAACATCTTGTCATATACATCAAAAATATTCTCTTCAGATTTTGCTGTACTTGTGAGAATATAACAAGAAAAATTGCCTAAACTGATACACAATTCAAAGATTAATGTGACTCAAACGGAAGAACAACTCATTTCCACCGGAGTATTTGCTATTTAATAGCTATTTTAATCATTTTACATAGAAACACTATAATACAAAAGTTGATGCATGTTAAATTGGAAACACATTGGACACAGCATATTACAAAAAAATAATAATAGCAACACAATTATTCTATTCAGACATGTCACAGTCATTCAAAAGCCATACATCCACTCATACAAAAACCTGACACACCCTGGGGTCCCGGATGTGTCAGTATAAAGAAAATAAATAAAGAAAGAGTGCGAATTGCTCTGTGGATCAAAACATTTGTTATAAAGCAGTATTGCACAAAGGAATATATTCCAAAGTTTTTAGTTTTCAACACAGTTTAACCACTGATATATACAATGTCATATAATTTGAGTGAAAAATCACTCAACACTCGAACTTATAACAGAACAATTCTTTGAAAAGGGGCCCCTTTTCAAAGAATTGCTCTGTTATAAGTTCGAGTGTTGAGTGATTTTTCAATGTTTTGATCCACAGAGCAATTCGCACTCTTTCTTTCTTTATTTTCTTTATACTGACACATCCGGTCAAATACTCCGGTGGAAATGAGTTGTTCTTCCGTTTGAGTCACATTAATCTTTGAATTGTGTATCAGTTTAGGCAATTTTTTTTGTTATATTGGTATTAGTGCTCAGCCTTACTGATTAGAGCCAGCTCTTGTTTGATATTGGTACTTGTGAGAAGCCAAGGCTTCCTTCTGAAGATTCACACTAAGACTGTATTTACTGCCTTCACCCATCTCATAAGATAAAGGACTGTAAGAGCTGCAGCGACTTTTCACAAAGAATTTGAAAAATAGATAGAATAGGTTACTTCTCTAGTTTCAAAAGATCAAGCCAAGGAAAAATCTGCCTCGGAGGAAGAGAGCAAAGGTACCTCAGAAAAGGATTTTAAAAAAAGCTCATAAAAGAGAGCATTCTGAAGGCTTTTCATTAAAGCATTGGTTTGAAACATCTTCTGATACGGAACTTCCAAAGAATGTATTAAAGAGTTCTGAGGAGAGGTCTTCAAGAGGGGAGAGGTGTGGCACAGCACCAGAGTAGCTAACTCCTGAGTGCGGGGATCATGGTTCGATCCTTGACCTCAGCTCAGCACCATGTGGCTCTAGGCAATAGCTGACTTCATCTCTCCGATGGCACCCAGCGGCATAAAAACCTTAAGGGGTGATATGTTTGTGCTTTACAAATAAGGATTATTATAACAAATAAGGATTATTCAAGAGGTTAAATCCCATCTTTTGCGGTCTGACACCATCAAAGTAAGAAAATGGGGTTTACACAGCTCATATGCCAAGAGCTGAACCACCCAACCCACTTAAAAGATATATTTTGTACTTACTAAAGCATCGTTGTTGGATTAACCATCAACAAAGTTATTATTACTCCATTGATGGTAGTAACTACTTTTTTTAAATTAATTTATATTGATTCAACATAATGTGCATGTGACAGTAGTTCAATATTGTATCTACAACCATAGTAACAACCACATTGACAACATCAACAATGGCATTATTGACTATCACGGCAATGATTACTTCACCATCATCAACCCCATCTGCATTAACTTCGCTGGGGCTTCTGTCGACAAAAAAACCTTCAGCTTCACCATCAATAACACCATTGATGAAGACTCAATAAATTACACTGATCACAGAAAAAGGTATTCCAATATCATTGCTTCCTGAGCACCCGTCGCCTAGTAAGATGTCACTGCTGAATGTTTAAGACTGAAGATGATATGGGGGACTTTGATCTTACTTGTAGCCCAACTGGCTTAATGTTAAATATCAGAATAATAGCGAGTAAGAGTATATGCAAGGTGAATGTACATTTCCATGTCAGTCAGACAGACAACTGTCAGGTCACAAAGTAAGACCAATGAAGTACATGGGCGAATATGACCCAAATGAACCCAAGATGCAATACCTGAAACCCCCTAGAGCTTTAGTTAAGGACATGTACCTCATGTTGGCTAACTATTACAAGAGGTTTCCATTATCTACAAAAACAAGGTCTCATTTGCCATCCACAGGGTGTCCGTAAAATACAGGCTGCCCAAAGATCATCTTGAAGCCCTACTATTCCCGATTCTACTTTACTAGGCATGGAAGGAAGGAAGATGATTGGGCTAAATACAAAAAAGGCTCCCTGGTATGGCAGCAGCCACTGTGAGGGTCGCCAATTCATTAGCAGTCTTTGGTAGTTATGACCGGCAGATGTGGTCAGACATTAGTGCTTATCTCAACCCTTTGCCAGAAGGCAAAAAACATTATTCATGGTGGGAAAGGGTTTAGTCTGAAATGACAGACTGCGCAATGGATATTGCATTCACAGGGTTGTCATCTTGCAGGTGCTGTCGTTCTTCTAAGGAAAGGCTGGCTAAATCGACATCTTTTAGGCCAGAGGCCCAGAATAAAAACTTAGACATGCCCTTGATGGAGAAGCGCTCTTTAGTAAGCATGTGGACCATGCTCTTCTGTCAGTAAAGACTGATATGGATACGGCTAGATCTCTTGGCGTCTTACAGCAAAGATGATACTGATTCTTCCTTGGAGCCAGGGGTTGAGGTCAATTTATATTTAGAAGGGGATATCAGGAATAAAGATATCAGCCTTGTCAGCTTCCACAAAAGTACTACTGGGAGCAGTATACTCAACATACATAAAGGGCTCCTCCATCCTCTGTTTCCATGAAGCAAACACTTTGAAAAAAGCCAGGGGCCCAATTTAAGGATTCCACCAAAAAACAAAGACAAACCAAGAGTGCCAGCCATAAAATGTTTGCCCCATGCTTAAATGGATAATGAATTTCAGTTATCACAGACACTTGGAAAGTGTGACTACAGATCGTTGGATTCTGGATCTGGTAACCCATAGTCACACTTCAGAACTTGTTCAAAAACCTCTACATATTCCATCTCAGAGGAGATCCCATCTCCATCTTCATCTGTTACAAATGGAGATTCTAACCCTTTGACTATGGCCCCTTTACGGTTGACTCGCCATTTCTACTGACGTCAAATTGTGGGGAGAACTTACTAGGACTGGATTTGTTAAAAAGGTTGCATGCGACAAATTTATTGTTCCCCAGACGGTGTTTACATGACTCTTGGCCCGCAAGTGGCCCGTGCTAAACAATGTTTGTTTTCAAGGCTCTCTGCATAGCCTTTAAAGTCATGAAATTTGCCTCTCCTAATATTCTGACGGACATGCTTCTACCCTATGTTCCCTCCCGCCAGCTCCCTTCCATGGGACAACACCTGGTGGTGGTTCCCCGGGTTAAGAGGGTTTGCGCCAGAGGTCGTTCTTTTCGAAACAGAGCGGCCATCTTTAGGAACTCGCTGCCCGCCCAAATACGTGGGCTTAATAGTTACCTAGAATTCAGGAAAGCCATAAAAACCTTTCTCTTTCCCACTCCGTAGGCCTCCCTGGGGCCCTCTCTGATCTTGTTCACCTCATTGCTGTCAGCACCGGGACGCCTCTTTGCTGGGGCAGCTGTCGCACTTTAAAAATCCGCTAACATAACATAATGTCCCGCCAAAGATGCCCCCCTTCCTCCCGAGTTCCGAGATGTGCCACACACGCTATGGGCTACAGTTGATACTGATGTGGGGTTACTTCAGATCCCGCCAGTCTCTATACAGATCAAAGACAATGCCAGATTGCCCTGAATTCCCCAATATAAGATATCCCAGGAAGGAGAGAGGGCTTTGTTGCAAATATTACAGGAGTTGATTAAGTCTGGTGTATGCAGCGTATGTGTGCAATAGCCCTATTCTCCCTATCCTAAAAAAGGCACCCTTGGACTCTTCTGATGCCCACCCTGATGTTTGATTCGTCATTGACCTTAGAGAGGTCAATAAAGCTGTGGTTCCCCAGTATCCTGTGGCCCCTAACATTACCACAATTCTGACCATGATTCCCCCGTCAGTCAAATTCTTTTCGGTGATAGATTTAAAAAAAAAGTTTTCTTTAGCATTCCAATCCATCCAGATAGCAGATATCTGTTTGGATTTGCAATAGCTGGTCGGAGCTTTAGATTCTATTGTGCTCCACAAGGCTATACAGAAAACCCAAGTATTTATAGTCCGGCTTTGAAAACATAATTACTGGCTATCTGAAGTAGGGAGCACCAGCAAATTTAGCCTCCAGGAACTTCAG
Organism: Lissotriton helveticus; assembly: GCF_964261635.1. Classification (NCBI taxonomy): domain Eukaryota; kingdom Metazoa; phylum Chordata; class Amphibia; order Caudata; family Salamandridae; genus Lissotriton; species Lissotriton helveticus. The sequence continues at coordinate 959,053,857 of NC_136063.1, forward strand.
GCAGCAAAAATGGTAACTTTCTAAAAGGTTTTTTCCCCTGATTGTTAATTAAAGATCCAACTTCACTATTAAACTGGACTTTTTATAACTATTAAAATTGCTCTTCTTTTTCTACCTAGTCTAAGGATAAAGAATTAGGATTTTAATCTATACTCTCGTTTTCTAAATAGGATAGCTAGGCCTGCCACAGTGGAAAAAAAAGCTTTTGGGTGCTAGTCACTGTACAGATGTTATTATTTTTCTATGTATCCTACTTTTAATTACTATGCACCCTGCCTTGTGCACTGCAAGGCCTACATCTGAGGGACTTATTAATATTTAAAAGTGAGGGTTTGACCTGTCAAAAGGTTTATTTATTTTGACACCATGAATTGCAGTTTTTAAACTGCCACAGTCAGGCCACACTGGTAGGCATGAAGCTGTGTTTTACATTGTTTCTCTAGTGTACGGAACAATGGGTGTACAGTCCTCTAGTGAGATTTTTACTTACGAGCCCTTGGTACGTTTTATACCATATACTAGGAGCTTATACGTAAGTTAAATAAACAATAAGGAAAATACCAATTTGACCATGTTTAAAGGAGGGAGCACAGGTACTTAACCACTGGTTAGCAGAGGGTTAGAGTGCAGAGTTCGAAAGACAGCAAAAATATATTGTGCAGCAAAAGATGAAAAATACAGGGTGACCACGTCGAAGAGGCGGATTTTCTCACATAAGAAACAATTGAATTTGCTTACTAGTCTGGCCACGTCTAACTTTTTAACAGAAATCTAGCAACCTTCCTTTACTGTCTCAAGAATCTCAGCTACTTTCAATAAGGCTGTATTAGGGCCTGTACTGGCAGCCTGGGAGTTACCCTTCTCAATCCCAGCAGTTCTCGGACGAAAGTGATAAATGGCCCATGCCTGCACTCTGTAAACCCAACTTTTTTGTCTTTAGACCCCTCTTCAGAGAGCCCATGGTACACGTTTTTCTTACAGAAACTAAGTTTAAATATCTTTCTGACTTCTCCTCCAGATTGAGAGTCTAAGTAGTTGGACTCTGGTGAAAAGTCTGTACTTCCAGATACCTTGCCTCTGTACTGCAAATTCTACATGCCTTTTGGGCCACTTTGTCCATCTTCTGTGGGAGCTAATTAAACTGGCTATTATCAGTTTACCTGAGAGCACACAAAACCTTTTTCTGATTTGGTTAATACCAAACAGCTCATCAAGTATGGCCCGAATTCTTGGGGCACCTTGGATTGATCCATAGGTGCAGGACTCCTGATGAGTCCCCATGCTTGGTTTCGCTATCTTTTTGGGAAAAGTTCAAACAACCCGCCTGGACATGCCGTTTAGCAATTGTTTGCATGGAGTACAACTCTTCTCTGGTACATTTCAGGAGTAATTGAGCCACGACGCGGTTGCTGAGCCTAGTCTCCAGGCAAAGCAATTTCACTAGCAATACTGGAAATTTCGAGGCTACTCTGGCATATCTCAGCCTCATTGGTGTCTACATTTGCAGCCAGTTCAGATGGCTCAACAAATGTATTGTTCCTTTCTAGACCAGGATGGATAGAGGATGCCAACATCAGCAGCTTCAGGCCCTTCCATCTTCTACTAGCTCTGTTGCCACAAAGCCTCTTTTATCCTCAAACTGCACCACCAGCTTCCAGAGGAGGGGACAGGTGTTGCATTCCTTATCCAATTGGAAGACAGTCATGCCGGGAAGCCTCTTCCTAATTTGGTTAACAATGGCTTGGACACTTCCAAACAGGTCATGAAGTATGGCCTGGATTCTTGGGAAATCATGGCTTGATCCATGGGAATAGGAATTATGCTGTTGCATGGGGGATGATTGGTTTTCACCATCTTTTTGGGAGATGTTCAAGCAACCCACCTGGATACGCACTTTAACGATTGGCGGTTTGCAGAGAAGGTCAACTCTTCCGTGGAACATTTCAGGAATAATTGAGCCACGGCACGCTTGCCTAGCCTTACTGGAAAATTTTGAGGCTACTCTGGACATATCAGTCTCATCAGGGTCCACATTGATTACGGTATTCGTAATCCTATTGTTCCTTCCATGGCAGGGGTGGATAAAGGATACCAATTTCAGCAGTTCCAGTCTCTGCCATCTTCTACTGGCTCTGCTGCCACAAGGCCTCTTAAAAACTTTTCTCTCCCCACATCCCAAACTACACCACCAGCTTCCAGAGGTGGGGGGCAGGTCTTGCATTCTTCCAGCAATTGGAATGCAATGATAACAGATTGCAGGTCATGCAGCTAACCCACAGGATTATTTATGTACACACGTATCTGTTATTTTCTCCCATACCGGCAGGAGGTGGAAATTCTTGACCTGCTCAGTAAAGAAGGCATGGAGGTAGTGCCCATGCTGGAAGGGGCACATAATCTTTCTCATTTTCAGGTGTGTGGAATTTAAAGGAAATCTTCTTAACCATAAGTAGAAGAGCTTTAGAAACTTGCTTGTCCAGTAAAGACATCCACTTGTCCCACCCGCTCTCTAAATCAATCAGTTCCGCTGTTACTCACAAACTAACACATTTATATTAGTTTTATTGAAACTTCAAATTAAAATGAATATTGTGCAATGATGGGGATGAGCAGCTTGAGATTCGGGAGAAGAAAGTGTGGATGTGCTGGAGATCTACCATGTAGCAGGGAAGTGTGAAGGCTTTAATGGGGCCAGAAGACCGGGACAAGGAAACATCTGACATGGAGGTAGTTGCATAGAGCAGCGAGTTCAGTTTTGCAAGAGGGCTGAGGTAGGACTGGACTTCGAGTCTGGGACTGAAAGACTTAGATTGTGTCTGGAGTCAGCGAGTTTAGAGATTTCCCATACAGCAATTAAATGGGGCCTGGGGTGGGGGAGAGGGCGGAGGCGGATGCAGGTCCGCTGCCAAGGAGAAACTGCTTGGGCAGGTACTAGTAGTGAGAAAGCTAGACCGAGCCAGGCAGGTTCAATCCATGCAGCAGTCTAACCCATTGTAGTGTCCCTGGCACGGCACTGCTTTGAGGCTGATCACAGCCAGCAGAAATTGATCCAGCTTTTGTCCTTCATACACTGTGCTTAGTCTCTAGCATACCAAAATACCAGATTGTTGGGGGGTCTGAGTGGGTTAGTTTATTGACCATAGTACCTCACAACCCTAGGCATACCAATAAATACAAAAGGAGGCACCTAGTCAGAAATAGTGTGCGCTGTCGTGGAATAAAGTTTTGTGGAAATGAAATTACACTAGGCTGAGAAAATTCCCATCAGCCCACCATTGTGGCGGATCAATCGTCATCTGGGATACAGATGGTATATTCCAAGTCTCACCCAACACATCTATTGATGGTGTAGAGACAGGAAAATCGTGATAGCCTTCTAGCCACAGTGTATTTCAGAGTGGTACTGATGAGTGTGCAGTGCTCAGTGAAAAAATGTGTGAAAAAAGTATTTAAAAATAACTACCAGAACAGAAAATATGTTTATTGGGCACTGTTCTAGGGTCATGATTAAAACAAGCGCTGTACAGTTCGAAAGTATAACTATAATATAGCGCTGTGCAGTGTGGTCGACATGTTTCAGCTGTCAAGGATATTACCCAGCTTTCGTCAGGACCATGATGTCAGAAAGAGGCAACTGCAAGTATAGAAAATAGCAATTCAAATAGTAAACAGTACTCCTACCAGGAACTTGGAGTCCCACTGTTAACTGGAGGAAACTTTAAATGAATAGTCCTTTTCCTAAGGAAACAAGTGCAGACAACAAGTGTAGTTTGAGAACTGTTATCCTTAGTAATCCACAGTGAACAAAATAACAAGACAGCCAACACACGTGTAGTGGTGAGAAAGTATTCTCACCACTATATCAAGAGACAAAATGTTCTCCTGACTCAAAAGATAGCAAAATGCTTAATTTAAAAAAAAAAAATTTTGAAATGTACTCACCCAGCATTGTGTGGGAAGTTACCTCACCTCACCCGGCACCCACTCGGGAAATTGAGGCCCCGCTCTGTAAAAATAGGAGACATAGCTATACTATAAGACTTTGCAGTGTGAAAATATCCATTTCTGTTACAGTACTGTCCATGCGGTATCATCATTAAGACCCCTGCTGTCACTTTTAAGGGAAAATATCCATTTCTGTTCTTTAATGAAGAGAAATCTGGATATATCGCTGATGTGTGGTGGAATGTGGGGCTGTTGAAAAACAACCCACCTGAGGTCTTCTGCAGTGTGTTTCCAATTGCAACACAGAAAAAGTGATATACATGATTACCTGCCCTTGCTCCTTGAGATACATAGGGTTCACAACCAGAAAGATAAAACTGACGATCGGAGAACACAAAAGCACCATCCGTTGCCGTAAGCAGTCGACCAGACTCACTGACCACTTCATAAATCAGAAACACACTGCAGAAGACCTCAGGTGGGTTGTTTTGGAACAGCCCCACATTCCACCACACATCAGCGATATATCCAGATTTCTCTTCATTAAAGAACAGAAATGGATATTTTCCCTTAAAAGTGACAGCAGGGGTCTTAATGATGATACCGCATGGACAGTACTGTAATTATCCTTACTTATGGATAAACCTGTGCAATATTTTACAAACTCATATGCCAGCCTTCGAAACATTATAATACGTACTACCGCACAATTTGATTTGAGAATAGACAATTCTGAATATTTGTTTTCGATGCTTTCGGCAAGTAGGTCCGACCATGCATCGCCTGCACCTCGCCTTGAAGTATACAGCGCACCTGGCTTGTCATCTCACGTACAAATGGTAGACTGGAGCATTGTGCAGCTTTTCCCCAATTTTCCACTCATTTGTGCGCTACCGATTCATCCCGCAAAATATCAGATATGGATTTAGCGCAATACAATAGACTTAGCTCGTGGGGGCTAATAAGTGTTGTTTTCCGCCTTCGCGCATTAATCTGCACAGCGCATGCGCGAGCCAAATACTCGACCTGCGCTTGGCTTGGCGCAGGCGCGGAGATGTAGTTCACTGTCTGCTATTGCGCATTTCCGCCTTCGCGCTTTAATCTGCACAGCGCATGCGCGAGCCAAATACTCTACCTGCGCTTGGCTCGGCGCCTGCACCGAGATGTAGTTTACTGTCTGCTATTGCGCATGCGTCGGAAACATCACAAGTTCCGATCATGCGCTTCTTAGACATAACGCGGGCTAATTCATGAACTGATTGCTCGTTAAAAACGCGATTTGGCGCGTTTGGCCAATTAGCACAGGTATAAAAGGGCGCGCTTCCTTCCTGTCCGTTACCTCAACTCCCTCTTGGACGCCGGCCGGAGGTACCGACGGATAGGTAGGTTGGCTCGCTCCCCCTATGCTTCGCCATTCTTTTAACTGCCTCTACACTTTGTTCTTAAGGTTATTTGAGTTTTAGCATCATAAGGCTTCTGCTTAGAGCTTACAGATTATACTACTTCCTTTCTGACCGACCCATACCTAGCCTTGTTTTGATAAAGGGTCAGCCATTCTTCTTCTTTGAGACAACTGAGTTATGTTCAATAAAGGAAATAAAATCAAACATAGCAAGACTTTGCTTTGGAGTTTATTCACACTGCAAAGTCTTATAGTATAGCTATGTCTCCTATTTTTACAGAGCGGGGCCTCAACTTCCCGAGTGGGTGCCGGGTGAGGTGAGGTAACTTCCCACACAATGCTGGGTGAGTACATTTAAAAAAAAAAAAAAAAAAAATAAGCATTTTGCTATCTTTTGAGTCAGGAGAACATTTTGTCTCTTGATATAGTGGTGAGAATACTTTCTCACCACTACACGTGTGTTGGCTGTCTTGTTATTTTGTTCACTGTGGATTACTAAGGATAACAGTTCTCAAACTACACTTGTTGTCTGCACTTGTTTCCTTAGGAAAAGGACGATTCATTTAAAGTTTCCTCCAGTTAACATTGGGACTCCAAGTTCCTGGTAGGAGTACTGTTTACTATTTGAATTGCTATTTTCTATACTTGCAGTTGCCTCTTTCTGACATCATGGTCCTGACGAAAGCTGGGTAATATCCTTGACAGCTGAAACATGTCGACCACACTGCACAGCGCTATATTATAGTTATACTTTCGAACTGTACAGCGCTTGTTTTAATCATGACACTAGAACAGTGCCCAATAAACATATTTTCTGTTCTGGTAGTTATTTTTAAATACTTTTTTCACACATTTTTTCACTGAGCACTGCACACTCATCAGTACCACTCTGAAATACACTGTGGCTAGAAGGCTATCATGATTTTCCTGTCTCTACACCATCAATAGATGTGTTGGGTGAGACTTGGAATATACCATCTGTATCCCAGATGACGATTGATCCGCCACAATGGTGGGCTGATGGGAATTTTCTCAGCCTAGTGTAATTTCATTTCCACAAAACTTTATTCCACGACAGCGCACACTATTTCTGACTAGGTGCCTCCTTTTGTATTTATTAGTCTCTAGCATAGTCTTGGTCTCCAGTTTTGCCTTTCTTAGCTCTGTTTTACTTCTCCTCTGTTGTACATTACACATAACCCAATTAAACTTGACTTGAGAGTTGGCTTTACAGTGAGTTTTTTTTAATATAAGATGCACGTGTTGAAGACATACAACAAGAGTATTAAACTGCTGACAGGAAGTTATTAGTGTTTCCTTGCTTTAACCTCAGAAGTTTTATTTATATTGTGCTTTTTTCACATTGCATCTCTATGCTGTGAAAGCACCAAACTCCTACCCTCTTCATGTAATTTCTAATTGTGCATCAGGCAACTGGACATCGAATATTCTTGCCCCCATGGATATTCACATGTCTTAGAAGTCAGGAGACATAAATACCACTCTTCTATCCTTTACTTCTTGGTTCCCAACAACAATGGAAGTCTGCGACCAACCTTAGACCCTTACCTCTTGTAACTTTTCCTTCAGTTAGGCATGTTTAAGACGTTGTATCTGAGCTCGGTCTGACTAGTCTCTAGCATAGTCTTGGTCTCCAGTTTTGCCTTTCTTAGCTCTGCTTTACTTCTCCTCTGTTGTACATTACACATAACCCAATTAAACTTGACTTGAGAATTGGCTTTACAGTGAGCTTTTTTTAATATAAGATGCACGTGTTGAAGACATACAACAAGAGTATTAAACTGCTGACAGGAAGTTATTAGTGTTTCCTTGCTTTAACCTCAGAAGTTTTATTTATATTGTGCTTTTTTCACATTGCATCTCTATGCTGTGAAAGCACCAAACTCCTACCCTCTTCATTTAATTTCTAATTGTGCATCAGGCAACTGGACATCGAATATTCTTGCCCCCATGGATATTCACATGTCTTAGAAGTCAGGAGACATAAATACCACTCTTCTATCCTTTACTTCTTGGTTCCCAACAATGGAAGTCTGCGACCAACCTTAGACCCTTACCTCTTGTAACTTTTCCTTCAGTTAGGCATATTTAAGACGTTGTATCTGAGCTCGGTCTGACTAGCCCTCAGTGTAGAGGTTTGGTTAGCGTCCCTGGACTTACAGTACTCTAACCACCTTCTTCTGATCCTAGCTACCTCAAGGCACTACTACAGTGCTTAATTTGAGTTGGTGGTTTCCGGTGCTCAGCACCAGTACTCAATTGTCAACACCAGCACTTCTGTTTGACTAATTTAGAGATAAGTACTACTACTGTTGGTTATTAGTTCAATATACATAAAAATACGAACACCTGCCGCCAAAGTCTTATAGATGAAAGGAGCAACGGGTGGTGCAAGCTGCAGTGGCCTCCTGATGAGCTCTGGCTCTTACTTCATTGCTAATTAAGCACTGACTCTACATGATGTTCACTGTGAGCTCTCCGCTCCTCATTGGACATGGTTCTGCAGATTGGAGGACTGACTACTGCTTCATAAGCCTAAAGGTGATGGCCGTGGTAGCAGCTTCAATGTGATCGTCAGAAGTCCAAGTGGTCACATATTTGGATGACTAGCTTGTGAAGGCAGGGTTTCCTGCAACTGCACCTGGTTGAAAAACATTGTCAAAGAACCATGACACTTCTTCAGGGCCTGAGCTCCGTGGTCAACATTCATATTCCATCTCACTTCCACACAGAAATTGACGTGAACAAATGCTACTATTAAGGACCTTCATGAAGGTCTGTAGTACTCCCCAGAATATTGCAAATATTCAAGATGGTTATGAATGTTTTATTCGGATAAGTCCTTTGCGCATTCAGTATCACTCATCAAATGGTGAATAAGAGCTCCTTAGTGTCACCTGACGAATCAGTGCTTTAACATCAGTGGAGTCTTTCGGCTCGGGTGCAGCTTTTTGACTTGATCATTCCAGACCTGCACTGTTGAATATGCCCCTCCAATTTCTTGGTGGATCAGCCCATCCGTCTTCTGAAGTTGTAGACTACTGTAATTTAAAGATGTCTCCTCCCTTGGTTGACTGCTCTGTGCAAAAGTACAGCAGTGGGACTCCAGTTCAGGTGGGAATAGCGTATAGTCATAAATATTATGCTGTAGGGGGTCCATCTTGCCATGCCCCTTTAATGCATCTCAGGAAGCACCATTCAAATTCTTTCTGATGACACAATTATTTTCCATTACCTTAACACAAACAGGGTGGTCTTGGGTCTATCAGCAGGGCATTTTCCTGGCACTTTTTACAGATACCCTCAATGTGAGAGCGGATTTTCATTCACCTCTGCTTTAGAAGCCAAGAAATGTGAACTTCCTCCCAGAGCGACAGAGTGATCTTTTTCGAGTTTGGCTGCTCATGTGTGGATCTGTTCGCTGGAACCCACAACAAAAAGTTTGTGTTTCTGTGCCATACGCATCCCTCTGAATGTTTTCCTGGGGTATACCTTCCATTTAAACTGATCAGAGAACCTGTTTTATGCAATCCCGCTGATCTTCTTTCTGTAAAGATTCCCACAGAAGGTCCAACTGATCCTTATCTCCCAGGACTGAGTGCAGTGGATTTGGGGAACCAATCTCACCAATCTGTTGATACTCAGCTTTCGGCTACCTCTTAGTGTTGCAGAAAGATGACCAAGCCCTTCATCCCAACAGCTGCATGCGTGGAGATATAATGGTGCCAAATGGAATTATTTTGCTTGCTACCAGAAGTTGCAGACTTCATCCTGGCTGTTAGGAAACCAACCACAAAATCCATTTACGCAGCCAGCAGAACACGTTTGTCCAGTGGTGGAAGTCAGTTATGAATCCTTTTCAGTCTGGTCTTTCCCATGTTCTATGCTTCACACTCTCTCTTGCTCAGCAGGGCCTGTCAATTGCTACCGCAAAAGGTTCTTTGGCTGCTCTCTTTCCTTTCATGTGTGTCCCTGACCAGCCGACTGTGTTTCAGTTGCTACTAGGCTTATTTTGCTTGTTTCCCCCCACTCCATTCATAGTGGGATTTCAATATTGTTGTGATGTTCAAATGCCATCTCTATTTGAGCTGATGCACAGGTGCCTGGTTAGACTTCTGACTCTAGAAGAAGTCTTAGCGGCAAGGGCTTTGGCCCTGAGAGACGCTGAACTATAATCCATTCTCGGTCTGTCCATCATTCACAAGCTTCAGTCCAGACAAATAGATTCTTGATGCTTGCCAATCTTTCTTACCGAAGGTGGTATCTGCCTTTCACTTTTGCCAATCCATCACTCTCCCATTTTTCTTTCCTCCGAAACCCACCAAGGTGGGGGAGTGTCTGCAAAGACTGGAGCCCTGGTGGGCAGTTTATTAGGACATTGACTGTGGGCTTCACTGGTCCCAACATTTCACATCATATCAACCTTTGCTTTAAGATCAGTTATTCTTTAGCCAGAAAGGACCTCAGCTGTCTTTCGTACCTACTCTATCAGAGCCACAGCTGCTTCGCCAGCTCTTCCTAGAGCCCTGGCTGGGGGTTGATACCTGCTGGGTCACCAGGAGGTCTCCATTTCATTCTTTTGCTTACCATTTCTGTCTCACAGCTCAATGCAATACAGCTGCCCTCCTGTTTGCCCGTTTGGTGAAAGAATAAAGACTGCTTTGGTAATGAGCACAGTGCCTTGTAGTCCTCTTGAGAAACGTGTCTGAGGGTAAAATGCAATATGTTTTTCTGTTACTGCCTGATAATAAACATGCCTAGTTTTCTTACTTTAAGACCACCATTGCTTCCTTAACGTTCTGCTCCAGCATCGTGCCTCGACCTGGCTGACTTAGCTGCTCACCTTGGGGGCACAAAATTAATAGCAGGCAGTCCCGCTTGAGAATCCAGTTCTTCCCCTGATGCCGAGATAAAGATCTTCAATGTTTAATTTAACTGAAAACATTACTATGCACTTTATGGGATCACAACCTTTCTGCGCTGAGTGAATGATGGAGACAATGATCAATTGCTAGGTGTTATTTCCTTTAAAATAGTATTTAGATTCAATTCACTCCCACCTTCCGGTGTATCCCTACATCTTGAATTCTTTTGCAGCTTTTTGGAAGCAGTTGGTGGTTGTGCTTTTAGCCAATTTTGGCATCCTTAAACCATGCAATTAAATGTGTTTTTTTGTATTTATTTGTGTAACAAAATATATTTTTGGGTACGTGTATGTCTCTGACAAGGTAAATAGGTACATGCCCTTGCCCTGAAGGTCCAGACTGCATGTAAAACTAGTATCCATTTATTTGCCTTTGACCTAGCTAACATGGTAATCTAGCATGCGCACTGGGCGCTAGGCATGTCCATGATGATTCAGAGTTCCAGAACCTGTTCTATGACCTGGTGGTGGAGTGTACAAGGGTGCCCTCTAGCCTGGGATGGGACTACTGCCCATGTCCTTGGTTCTTGATGTAAAGCAGTGGTGGCAGCATACCGGTGTTTGCCAACAGCAAGCAAGCTCAATGTCTTTCTTCGCATGCCCAGAGTCTGATTTGCTGTGAAAAAGGTGCATGTTAATAAATATCCTTAAATATGTTATTTAATATTTCATTAAAATATTTTACCCTCTAAGAATTCAAGTACTGGAGTTGTCTAATTCCCATATTTTTAGATGTTAATTTGTAAGGTTGACCAACGTTCTCCACTTTTCTACCTCGGTAGGCTTGTGGAATATTATTCTACCATATCACAGCTTGTTTATTGTATTACCCAACTGGTGGTCAAGCCCACTTTAAAATCCTTTTGTCCGATAATCTGCAGTGAGGAAATTTTTATAAAGCATCAAATGTAAGAAGTCGACCAGAGTATGTACAATTCCTTTGCTTGTTTTAATACATCTATAGATCACTGTGGTGATGCCTTTGTTTTCGCTCTTCCCAATCGCAGGGGTCACAAGCGCAAGCTGGACGAAGAGGACAATGCCAGCGTGTCCAGCAAGGAGTCGAGCAACGAAGATGAAGAAGGAAGCAGCTCTGAAGCGGATGAAATGGCCGCTGCACTTGAGGCAGAGTTGAATGACTTCATGTGACGGGTCTCGAGCTGGTGGTGGATTGCTTAGTAACTGTGTTGTACTTTGCATAGCAGATCACGGACTTGCAATGACTTCCCCCCTTATGGCAGTACTTCAGTTGTTTTCGTTTCAGAAACGTATGCTTATTTTACCAACAACACACATTATTTTACAAAATCAAAAAAGCATATGTTTTTAAAGCATTTTACTAAAGGACAATATACTTTTTTTAAGCGGAAAAAGTATTTAGAGGAAACCTGTTGTGCTATGCCAAAGACATGTTATAAGCTCGTCTGAGCCTTCATATAGCTCGTGGGTGTCCAGCTTTTAATTGGCACGGTCGAGAATTGTATTAAATGGAGAGCCCACACACCTGTTCAGTACGGTATAAGGAAGACCTTCCATACGGGTTTTAAAGTAGCGGGCTGATTTTTTTTTTTACTCCGTTTAGGGCCCTTTCAATGGGAGGTTAAAATGGAAGTGTGGTCAGCCCCCAGCCGCTCTTCCACACTCTGAACAATTAACAGTCGGGTTTCAAAATAAATGTAGTACCTTGGGCACCCTTGAAATGGTATAAAGGTTTCTGATTTGTTTATCTAACAGTTTTAATGCAATGTGCGGCCAGAGAGGACTTCAAATGGATGAGCTGTAATGGCCCAGGAATGCTTTGTTAATACAGAAGGACACTGGGTGCTCTTGCTCCGCTTTTTCACAGTTTAAAGCTATCAAACAGTAAGATTTTTTTTAAAGAAAAAACATTTATATTTGTATAGAATTGGAGAATGTGATGTGCCGTCCGCGTCACTTGCTTCTAAGAGGATACATAATGATTGAATTTCATGTTTTTAAAGTTACTTTTGTGAACTAGTTTGAGTCTTTTGAAGAGCATTGTTTAGATTTTTTTAACCTTGCTTCTCTGTAATCTAACATATTAGCGCACTGCATTCTGCGGTTCTGTGCTGCCCCACAGAGCGCCTTCATCCGTTTGTATTTTTCATGGAAGAATTGGAGCAAGTTTATCCTAGTTAGGGTTTTATTTCTTCGAATGAAAGGACTGGTGTAAAGTTTTTGTACATTCTATTTCATATCTGATCCACAGAGCAGAATTTTTCTTTCATTAAATAAAAACCCAATTTTGTAAAATATTGCCTCTGTTTGAATCATTGACATTACAAAGAGAAAATGTCAGAAATGTGGTGATTCTTTTGATTATTTTTGTTTTACTCGGACTCTGAGACCTTTGCAGGTTTGTTGTTGCTGATTACTGCTGACTTAAAAGATAAACAGTCCAAATCAGTATGAAAAATATACTGCCTCTTGTGAATCATGGCCCATGCCCACACTCTACAATGGTAATAAATAGCATATTACACTCTCCACGTCTGCATATGCAATAGATATATCGGGTTCATAACACACAACACCGCCAATGCACGTCCAAGTCCCAGGCCTCTTGTTGCAGGCCCAAGCCTTGTGATCACAAAGCCTATGTTTCCATTTGTATGATTTTGACCTGGGGCCTTGAACCAGAAGCCCCAAGAAATGGCTCCTCTCACAGGCCTGTACCTTTGACTTCCCACAGCAGGCTCTGTCACCTTGCTTCTTATCTTAAATCACAGGATCTAGCCCATGGTTCCCATCACAAATTACAGCCATCCTATCACAGGGACTTTGATTGCCACAACTCCCCTCGCAGTCCACCCCTATCCAGATCTCCTGTGACAATCCCCATTTCAGACCCTTGGCCTCCCCTTTCTAATAGTATATGCTTTATTCACCCTCTCACACCCTAGGCTGTCCATATCTCAATTTTAATAAAACAAATGTATAGCAAGCACCGTTACATTGTTACCACATCTGCTGAGTTTCAATGTATTTCATTCCTAGAACATGACCATATTTACTGTGGTAGTTTGCGTGTTGGTTAGTATTGGGGTGAAGAGTTTGTACGTTTACTTGTTCATGTTTAGAACAAGACTTGTTTCTTATGGTGTACTAATGCATTTAGTAGTTGCTGGGAGACCTAGACTTCACGCAGTCATCCTCATACAAAGACCAACTCAGGAACAAAAAGTGAAAAAGAGAATCACATTCAGGAACATAAAATATGAATAGATTTTTGAAATTCACTAATAAGTGTATTCCAATGAAAGCATATTCCCGACATTACAAAAAGAAGAAAGTGATCAAGCCAGAGTCACCATAAAGAAAAAAGTACAACAGCTTTGAGGAAAAAGACAGTGATTTTTTTTTTCTTCATAATTTATTTTTTAGGAAAATAAATATAGTAACACACATTAAAGCTGTCAAATGAAATTCACAAATGCAACAAAGGATGCATAAAATGCAAAATCAGAACATGAATTGAGAACAAGAAATATGGAGTTTAGTATTATAACCAAAAAGTAACAAAATACATTGTAGAAGAACATGAAGCAGAATTATAGAAATTACAGTGTCAAAAAATAAAAGATAGAACCACAACACCCACCGAAAGCACTGTGGAAATAATAACAGAAACAACCTTAATTACACATAGGAATGTACAGCAACTTACACGTCACTGATGTCCAAAACAACAACAAGCCTACAAATCCAGTTGTGGGCAATCTGTAAGTGCGCAGTGACTGTTTGGCCAGCCCTCTCAGGCCGGCCAAACAGTCATGCACACTTTGCATGTTCTCCACCCAGGCTGCATTACAGCCTGGGTGGAGAGCATGACCAGGCTCCCATTCCCTGACTGATTACCGAACCACGGTGCTTAGACCAATCACAACACTGCATTGCATGGTTGTGATTGGTCAGGGTAGCCTCGGAGCTTCCTGTTCCGGCCGAGTGGAGCAATGACAAAGAGAGACGCTAGAGGAGAGACAAGACGCGGCGGGGAGGTAAGGTTTTTGTTGTTTTTTATACCTCCCACAATCCCGCAACCCCTTGATCTGGGTCTGCTGTCACTGCTTAGCACCCTATGCCCCTACCGCCTGTAGAGCCTAAAAACACCATTACCAGCTTGCACCCTTAATACCCTTACCCAACCTAAACCCTAAAAACACCCTTACCACTCTATGTCCCTATCCTCCCTAAATTATATATAATTATATATAAAACACACACACTTCACTTAAATATACTTACCTTTGTGGTGAAGGCATTGCGTGGAAAAGACCGCATTGTAAATGCGGTATCCCCTGTGATGAATATAATGTAAAAGAACTATTTCAAGACTGTGAAATACAGTGGAAGGCCTTTGTTCTGCTCACCATCAGAAGTCAAAAAGAATTACGAGCTACTAGTAGCAGCATTTTGTATCCCAGAATTGATGATCTCATAAGACAATTTAAGCAGACCTTGAACTGTAGGGAAGAAGAAATAACGGATAGCCTATTTATTTATTTAAGATTTATAATGCACATGGCTGCCTCACCAACGAGGCGTCTCAGCGCAACCAGAAACCCAAAGAAGAGAGCATGAGAGACCAACCTAATAATTAAACATTGGAAAATGGGAACAGCCAAGTTTTTATGGTTTTACCAAATGCAAAAAGATTAGGAATGTGAGCCGGGAGAGAGTTCTAGAGTTTTGCCGCTAAAAAGCGAAAGGAGCGGTCCCCCGCCCTCGCTCTCCGGACTCGAGGAGCACAGACAAGCGCAAGGTCGGCAGATCTCAATACACGCCCAGGCACATAAGGCGTCAACAGGCAGGATAGCCCACCAGGGGCTTGGTGCGTCAAAATCTTGTGTGAGATGCACATCACCTTAAATTGAATCCGCTTTTCTTTGGGTAGCCAATGAAGCTTGGGGAGCACATGCTCCACCGAGCAAGATCTAGGTAAGGCCACCAGGAGGCGCGCCGCCACATTCTGGACCCTCTGCAGGTGTTTAATACTGGCTTTATTAGCACCCAGATACAAAGAGTTACCGTGGTCAAGCCTGGAGAGAATGGACGCCTGAACAATGGTCTGACGAAATCTAGGAGGGAAAAAACCAAGCAAGGGTCTAAGGGTCTCAACCCACGCAAGAGCCCGAAACAGACAGCGGCAACAGCTTTTGTCTGTTTCTCAAACATCAGTCCGTTGTCGAACCCCAAGCTCAGGTTCTTCACAGCCTCCTTAGGTAACGGGACGAAACTGGAACTGATGAAGCAACTATATATGATGAGGCCAGAACCAACAGTACAATCGAGGGATGGCATAATACATTCTGACACACAAAGAAAACCAGGAAATATCATTCTGATGGATACTTCCAACCCCAGATGCCTCACCTTATGAATATACCTGGGCACCATTCTGGATCAGGAAACTCAAAAAGCAGTGCTCCTGCACAGCAGTAGATGTCGCCATGCAGCTCACCGCCAATGTCGTTCCGCTTCGTAAGTGATGAACATGGTCGCTTATAAGTGCTATCCATGCATGCTGACATCAAATGCTTTCTTTCTATGCCTTCCGAAATGACTCAAGAACTCGACTCCTCCTTTTCTTCTCACGGTGTAGTGCTTTTTTTCCTTCAAAAAATTGTCTAGTATGCAAGGGAACGTGACCCCCATAAGACTAAAGGATTTAAGCCCTAAAAGGACTGCTGCAAAATGTCTGTGACAGAACCCCACAAGGTGGATCCCTGGTGTTTGGATTTGGTTCACAGCTCCAACGCATGTAATGACTTATGTTGTACCTGTCCGTTACCCATGTCTCTTGCATTGTAGAAGATGCCAGAACATTGTAGAAGAGAATAGAACAGTGGAACCTTGTGGTCACGAAATTGTAGAATTTTGAGTGAGGATCCTGCATGCTCCTGAAATGGCAGTTGGGATGCTGAGGTGTATGTAGTAAACCTGATGCTTCTCTTCACTCTCTGATCTGCTTATTGCATAATCATTTTATCCTGCATTGGACATGCACCCAAATGAATCTGAAAGTCATTCATGACTGTGAAGCTTCAAATGACTTAAGACTGCAAGACTGTGCAGGTCCCGCTCCAGGTCGAAGTTGAGAGTGCGAACCTGCTCTGAAGTTGTTCTGCGGTAGATAGTCTTTGCGTAGAAGCCTTTGGGTAAGTCTAAGATGAAACATCGTAATTCTTGGTGAGACTCAGCCCCTATCTGCCACTCGTTCTCCAGAGGAAGAACAAGGGAGGCATTGTGCCTCCAAGTCTCACTCTTGTTCCACTGTGGAGCAGATTACTTATTTGGTGCTGATGAACCCTGAATTTCTAGGTCTATCCGTTACATTGCATCATTTCGAAGCCTTTCCAAAGCCCATGTTGCTCATCTTTCACACACTTCATTCACCTTCTGGAGCGCCTTTGGGGCTCAAAGGAGCCACAGAGGTCTCCAGTCGGATTAACATGGAGAGGTCCGCCCTAGACACTGTCTTTGCCCTTTGAACCCACTTTGGGTTCCACACTGGCGTCTGTACCCACTTAGGATTTGGCACCAAACTGTGTGAAGGTCCCCCAGAAGTAGATGAAGGTGCCAAAAGAAGTTCTGTAATCTATAGTGGTCTCAAACTTAGAGCTAAATTCATCCCTACCAAAGCCGCGGCCAGATCACAATGTGGCACAGCCAATACTCAGTCACTTAGACACTATTCCTCTAACACGCTGCCACACAAAGACCATACACCAGCTCTGTGACTCTGCCTTCTACCCGAGATAGCCACATGGGAGGTATGTGGCAGAGTTTACACCCCTTTGGGCTAATATAACCCTCCTCCCCCAGACCAGCCGAGGAAGAAAGTACATTGTTTGTCAATGTCATTCAGAGGGCTGCTGAGGTCCTTGCTCTCCACCTCCGAACTATGAAGGTAAAAACTAATGCCCTCACTGAGGTCCTTCAGCCTGGCCAGCCACTGACCAAACATCTTCTGCCCTTCAATAAGGCCCTCATAGATAAATGATTAGCAAAACAGTGTCCTGGCTATCCGGTTAATAGACAGGCCTCCGTTTGCTCGATCAGCTCAAGGCGACCTGGAGTTTTTAACTCCGCATCCAACCCCTGAGAGTTTAGTGGTGCAAGCATCCACCAACAGAGTCAATCCAAATGCCTTTCCAACCACTCCTGACAGAGAATCCAAACGCATTTAAACATATATCAAAATAATATTCTCCTTGGCCAGCCTTACTTTGAGGACCATCAACGCTACGCCCTATGTACTTTGGGATGTGGTTGTTGAAATGTTACCACAGTCCCTCATCGCAGCAACCAACGACATCAGGACCCTGCTTGACAACGGGAAACTACCGCTCTCATCCTCCTAGACCTCTCAGCTGCCTTTGATACCGTCTGCCATCGCACCCTAATAACCCGCCTCCACAACGCTGGGATCCACGGTAAAGTCCTGGACTAGATCACCTCGTTCCTCTCCAACAGAACCCAGAGAGTCCGCCTCCCTACCTTCCGCAGCCACCGAGATCATCTGCGGCGTACCCCAAGGCTCTTCGCTCAGCCCAACCCTCTTCAATGGTTTGCAGCCATTATCCCGCATTTTTTATCCCGTGGACTTTCAGTCCGCATACCCTTTTCCCGCAAGGTCATTGACCTCGCATACCATCATCCCGCATTTTTTCAAAACGCATGTGCATTTATCACGCATGCCTTTACAACGAATTACGTTGTAAAGGCATGTATGGTAAATGCATTTGCGTTGTGAAAACCACGATGACGAGAGAGGTAAGTGGGTTTGGGTTAATTTTTTCGTCGTGCTGGGTTAGTGATTGTGTAGTGTAGAGTTGTGGTGATTGTTTAGTGTAGGGTCGTGCTGGGGGAAGTGTTATAGGGTTTAGGGTAGTGTTGTAGTGTTTGTGTAGTGTAGGGTCATGCTGGGGGTAGTGTGTTAGGGTTTAGGGTAGTTTACAGTTCCGCGAAGGGTTATCAGTGTTCAGAAATAATGGCGCACAACATGTAGTGGTTGAGTAGTCACGATGGGGTAATGTTGTATGGTGCTGCTTGTTCAGAGAGAACCCTAAAACTCTAAAACCCAAGGGTGAGAAGGCTAACCCTTATGATACATAGACTGACCAGTCAAGCGCACACAACAAATTTAAATGATATGAGTAATCGAGTTAAAGTCTTCAAAGGATAAGATCGCACACGAATGTTCTTTCCATTTCTGTTTTAATAAGTATGTGAATGTTTCTCCTGTCAAAGGAGATCCATACAGAAAGAAACCAGCCGACACGTGTTTCATCAGTAAGGGTGTTAACCCAATGACTCTTCAGGGCTGAAAAGGTGTGGAATATCGTAATTTCGGGGGAGCGGTGATAATTCCGACCCGCTCCTGTTCGGGTTGTTTTCAAAATTGGTGTGTGCAAGGGTCCGCACACGGAATCAATTGTAAAACCAAAAGGGGGGCGTATTTCGACAATGGCGGGTTTTGCCAAAAGTCTCTGCATAGGCGGCGTTGCGCCGTAAGTGTGACGTGGAGGATGTTCGCCGGATACGGGAAACTCGATTACTCATATCGTTTAAAGTTGTTGTGTGCGCTTGACTGGTCAGGGTTTAGGGTAGTGTTGTAGTGTTTGCTTAGTGTAGGGTCATGCTGGGGGTAGTGTGTTAGGGTTTAGGGTAGTGTTGTAGTGTTTGCTTAGTGTAGGGTCATGCTGGGGGTAGTGTGTTAGGGTTTAGGGTAGTGTTGTAGTGTTTGCGTAGTATAGGGTCATGCTGGGGGTTGTGTTTTAGGGTTTAGGGTAGTGTTGTAGTGTTTGCGTAGTGTAGGGTCATGCTGGGGGTAGTGTTTTAGGGTTTAGGGTAGTGTTGTAGTGTTTGTGTAGTGTAGGGTCATGCTGGGGGTAGTGTGTTAGGGTTTAGGGTAGTGTTGTAGTGTTTGCGTAGTGTAGGGTCATGCTGGGGGTAGTGTTTTAGGGTTTAGGGTAGTGTTGTAGTGTTTGCGTAGCGTAGGGTCATGCTGGGGTAGTGTTATAGGGTTTAGGGTAGTGTAGTGTTTGCGTAGTGTAGGGTCATGCTGGGGGTAGTGTGTTAGGGTTTAGGGTAGTGTTGCAGTGTTTGCATAGTATAGGGTCATGCTGGGGGTAGTGTGTTAGGGTTTATGGTAGTGTTTGCGTAGTGTAGGGTCATGTTGGGGTAGTGTTTTAGGGTTTAGGGTAGTGTTGAGGTGTTTGCGTAGTGTAGGGTCATGCTGGGGGTAGTGTTTTAGGGTTTAGGGTAGTGTTGTAGTGTTTGTGTAGTGTAGGGTCATGCTGGGGGTAGTGTGTTAGGGTTTAGGGTAGTGTTGTAGTGTTTGCGTAGTGTAGGGTCATGCTGGGGGTAGTGTTTTAGGGTTTAGGGTAGTGTTGTAGTGTTTGCGTAGCGTAGGGTCATGCTGGGGTAGTGTTATAGGGTTTAGGGTAGTGTTGTAGTGTTTGCGTAGTGTAGGGTCATGCTGGGGGTAGTGTGTTAGGGTTTAGAGTAGTGTTGTAGTGTTTGCTTAGTGTAGGGTCATGCTGGGGGTAGTGTGTTAGGGTTTAGGGTAGTGTTGTAGTGTTTGCGTAGTATAGGGTCATGCTGGGGGTAGTGTTTTAGGGTTTAGGGTAGTGTTGTAGTGTTTGCGTAGTGTAGGGTCATGCTGGGGGTAGTGTTTTAGGGTTTAGGGTAGTGTTGTAGTGTTTGTGTAGTGTAGGGTCATGCTGGGGGTAGTGTGTTAGGGTTTAGGGTAGTGTTGTAGTGTTTGCGTAGAGTAGGGTCATGCTGGGGGTAGTGTTTTAGGGTTTAGGGTAGCGTAGTGTTTGCGTAGTGTAGGGTCATGCTGGGGGTAGTGTTTTAGGGTTTAGGGTAGTGTTGTAGTGTTTGCGTAGTGTAGGGTCATGCTGGGGGTAGTGTTTTAGGGTTTAGGGTAGTGTTGTAGTGTAGGGTCATGCTGGGGGTAGTGTTTTAGGGTTTAGGGCAGTGTAGTGTTTGCGTAGTGTAGGGTCATGCTGGGGGTAGTGTTTTAGGGTTTAGGGTAGTGTTGTAGTATAGGGTCATGCTGGGGGTAGTGTTTTAGGGTTTAGGTTAGTGTTGTAGTGTTTGTGTAGTGTAGGGTCATGCTGGGGTGTAGTGTTTTAGGGTTTAGGGTTGTGTTGTAGTGTTTGTGTAGTGTAGGGTCATCCTGGGGTGTAGTGGTTTAGGGTAGTATTGTAGTGTTTGTGTAGGGTCATGCTGGGGGTAGTGTATTAAGATAGTGTTTGTTTAGGGAAGTAAAGTGCTTTATGGTAGTGTTGGGGGGTCGTGCTGGGTAGTGTAAATGTTGGAAAAGGACTGTGTGTTAAGGGTGGGTGGTGCAGCGGTACTACATTAGAGTGTAGTGTAGGGTAGGGTACTCTTACTTACCTTTAGAACTTTTACAACAAGTATATCTTTAACATGCATGCATTTTCGTTGTAACGGCATGTGTGCTAAAGGCATATTTGTTTTAAACGTTTTTGTTCTCTTATTTTGCGGACTAATAGTACTTGCGGTATTATATTTGCGGGATGATGGTATGCGGGATGTTTGTCTGCGGTCTGACATCATATATTCCTCTTCAATATCTACATGAGCCCCCTCGCCGCCATCGCACGCAAACACAACCTCAACATCATCTCCTACGCCGACGACACCCAGCTGATACTCTCCCTGGCCCAGCCACCGCCAAGATCAACCTCCAGGAAGGAATGAAAGACATCGCGGAATGGATGAAGCTCAGCCGTCTGAAGCTGAACTCAGACAAGACGGAGGTCCTCATCCTCGGACCATCCCCATCCGCCTGGGACAACTCCTGGTGGCCCACAGCGCTGGGCACTGCACCGACACCCACGGACCACGCACGCAACCTGGGATTCATCCTTGACTCCTCTCTCACGATGACCAAGCAAGTCAACGCCATCTCATCCTCATGATTTAACACCCTGCGCATGCTCCGAAAGATCTTCCAGTGCATTCTGACCGGAACTAGAAAGACGGTCACCCAGGCCCTCGTCACCAGCCGACTGGACTCCCGGAACGCCCTATACGCAGGAACCACAGCCAAACTCCAGAAAAGACTCCAGCGTATACAGAACGCATCCTCACGACTCATCCTCAACATCCCTCGCCACTGCCACATATTTGACCACCTGAGAGACCTACACTGGCTCCCCGTCAGCAAAAGGATCACGTCCAGGCTCCTCACCCACCACACAAAGTGCTCCACGACATGGGCCCCGAATACCTCAACAACCTCCTCACTTTCTACGCTCCAACCCGCCAGCTCCACTCCGCTAGCCTCGCCCTCACCACCGTCCCACGGATTCGCAGAACCACCACCGTTGGAAGATCGTTCTCCTACCTGGCTGCCAAGACGTGGAACTCCCTCCCCGCCCACCTACGACTGACCCAGGACTATCTCACCTTCAGAAAAACACCTCACGACCTGGCTATTCGAGCAGTAGCAACACCCCTCCTCCCTTCAGCGCCTTGAGACCCTTACGGGTGAGTAGCGCACTCTATAAATGTTTTGATTGTTTTGATTGATTGATGCTTACAGGCTTCATTTGCCTAAACAATGGGTACTTGCAAAAAATTTTCCAGGGTCCGCAAAGTGCAGTCTTTGGAGTGCCCGAGGGCTGCAGTGATGCCAGCATGGTGGGAGTGGGGCTTTTTGAGGAGAGGGGTTAAGGTGGATGCGATCGCTAGCTTGGAAGATTTAAGTGTAAAAAGAAAGTAACTTGATTAATGAATTGGAATGAAATAGAATTGCATAATATGAAACCGGAAAACCTGGGATCGGCCTGGCTTCCCTACTTGGCCAAATTGTGTGATACTCGACAAGTGTCTAATTTCACTTTGCCTCCTTTTTCTTCATTATGACATGTAGGGGTACCTTGCAATACATGAGTTCAGGATATGCGCTGTACAAAACATTTTCTCTTGTGTTTAATTTACTAAACTATAATGTTGTCTGTGTATATAAGAACCCAGTCAACCCAGAGGGTTCTATGTGACAAATTACTTGCTTCTTAGTTCACTATTGGCATTGTTGTCAGGATGGGAGGGGCATGAATGTTCCAGTGTTTATTTCTGACTAGCAGCCCGTCCCGACCTTGTCCGGGTGCAACAGGCTTCCCCGACTCCCGCCCGCCCTGACATTGTGCAGCAGTCCGGGCCCCCGCCTGCCCCGACATGGGTCCCCTTACCTGAGCCACCGCTCCTCCCGCATGTCCGCTGCTCACACCGCCGCTGGCCTGTCCGCTGCTCCTCACGTCACCGCTCCTCCCCCGCGCCATGTCCGCCGCTCCCTTACCTCAGCCGCTGCTCCTCCAGCCTGTCCGCTGCTCGCACCGCCGCTGGCCTGTCCGCTGCTCCTCACGTCACCGCTCCTCCCCCGCGCCATGTCCGCCGCTCCTCGTCGCGCTCCTGGACGCCGCTCCTCCCCGTGCTCCTGACGTGAGCACGTACGTCGCGGCCGGCGCTACTTCGGAGGGACTACATTTTTTTTACTGTAAATTTTTTAAATAACGTTTTTTTTTAATTTATATAGCCTATAACCATCTACACACCCTGACGATTCCAACGGTGTATCGGGTGTGTGGATTGGCGCTGTGGTTCCCGAGTTTACCCGCCTCAAAGGCTGAAAGTTCTTCCTTTATTATAGTAGTATAGATAACTTTCAGTTTTAAAAATACTTCTGAATGCACTGACATGATCTGGTGTGCTAAGGTGAAATGCATCTGCATGTAAATGAAATACAGCATTTAAAAGACTTTATCAAATTAATTTTTACACAGTTGTTGAAAATGTCTTAAAAAAATATTGCTTTCCTGAAGTTAAGTGGTGTAGGACACCTTATTTGCTTGTTCGCTTTTACTTCAGTTAGTGTAAATAAACACTTGCAGTTTACTTAACATCCTTCTGAATGTTACTGCACAATCAAGTAAACCGCAGCCCAGTGCAGTTGTCTTAGAAGGGCTATTGGGATAAGTGTAGTGATCTGGCACCATGCATGGATGAGAGCCACAAGCTTTGGAGGGGATGTGCGGGTGTCCTAATGGGCATGCCTTTCCACTGTACCTGCCTGTATGGTTGGAAGGTGGAATCAGTTATTAAGTGTTTTAAGTAAAGCCAAGTCACTGCAGGCTCTTTGGGTCTTTCTTCACATGCCCAGCGACTCACCCATCAGGTTTGCCCTTTTCATAGATATACCAGCTTTGGGCCCCACCATCCGCACCACAGGCCTTCCAGCCCTTTCGAGATCAGACCATAGCCCAATTAACCGTGGCCAAGCCATCAGAGCCATAGCGTGTCAAAAGCCCCGCCCTTCGGGCAACCACCTCAAATCTTCTTTTGTGTCCCCACACTGGCACACAGCCATCCTTTTAGGAGGTACGGCCAGCCACTTTGTTCTGAGGTGGCAAGGTGGGTCCTCCAAATTGTTTAACGGGGCTAAGCCATACTATTCCTTTTCAACCCACCACGTCTGCCACCACATTTGACCAGTTCTCGGATGACCATCTGTATTTTTTGCTTCAGAAGATACAGGCTTTTTTGGGAGCCAGGGGACTCTGGCCTCCGAAATAGGGACTAATGCCGAAGAAGGGCGGAGGCATTCATCCTATTTTAGATCTTCCCCCCCCTCTCAAAGCCTTCTTGTGGAAGGGTAATTTCAAGATATCACACTGGCCTAGGTTCTTTCTGGAATGTATTCCATAGACTCGTGGTATGGTTATCTGCAGGATGCCTATTTTCACATCCCCGTCCTGCAGATGCTACCTGCATTTGAATTTGGTCCACAAGCACTTTGTTTGCGTGCTCACTTTCAACCTCACCAGTGTCCCTTGGATGTTCACAAAGTTTATGATGGAGGTAGCGGCCCCCCTCCAGAAGTCAGCGATCCCAGGCTTCTCTTGCCTTAGTGTTTGGCTGTTGAAGGCAGGCTCGCCACAGTCAGTCATGGACCACCTACTGACTACGGCGAACCTGTTGACATAGTTGGGTTCTCAGTCACCATGCTGAAGTCTCACCTGACTCCTGTCAGAAGCTCCCTTTTATTTGAACCATCATGGATACGGTACGCTTTCGGATCTTTCCTCAGGAGCAACACGTGCAAGACGTTCTGACTGATTGCGAGTGATCTCCACCATTCTAGATGGGGAGGATTATGAGAACATAGTATGCTGGCACCGTTTCATATACAATATCATCTTTATATGGAATGGTGCTAGTACAGTTCTTATGAAACTCCTGGAATAGATTAATTTGAGGCACCCCAATTTAAAATTCACAGCGAATTACAGTAATTCCATTGTAGAATTTCTAGATATCCAAATCAAAAACGTGGCGGATGTATTACAAGTGGAGCTTTACACCAAGCCCACCGATAAGAACTCATTATTACAGTATGCTAGCAACCATCCCCACTCGCAGAAAGAAAATATCCCCTTCTGGGAGTTTTTAAGATTGTGCAGAAATTGTACTACTGTTACTGATTTTTACCATTATGCGGAAGGCCTAAAAAAGAAATTAAAAGCTAGAGGCTACCCGAACAAACTAATTAAAAATTCACTGAAAAGAGCTAGGTTTTACAATAGGGATAGTCTTTTGGATTCAACAAAAGACACAAAAAATGCGGCTACAGGAAGAATAGTGTTTGTGACGCAATATTCGCAAATGAGCAATCAAATTAAAAACATAGTCAACAGGAACTGGAAGATCCTAAACTATGGTGCAAAAACACAGTTGCAGAAGCCCCTTTTCTCATTCCGAAGAAATAAAACGATCAAGAATTCTCTAGTACATACCTATAAGACACCAGGAGAGAGCCAAAGGACCCTTAGGAGAGATATGGCTAAAGGCAATTACAAATGTACATGCTCTATATGTGCACAATATTTGGAATGCAAAAATGTGACCTTTGCAGGAAAAAATCGAATTGCCACTACATTAAATAACTGTCGCAGTAAGAACGTGGTTTATCTTTTAATCTGCCCATGTGTACTAGGGTACGTGTGGGAGACAAGTAGAGAGCTCTGGTGTCAGAACCCAATAGTCTTCGCAGAAGTAGAACAGCCGCTAATCCCTATGCCTGCCCACCGGTGCCGCCGCTCTTCTTACAGAGCAACGTAACCAATAGGGGGTAAAAGGGGAATGGGAAGAGAAGAGACACTCCTTCGACAGCTTCCACCCTCACTGCTGCTTCTTGGAATCTACTATGTGGAGCTTCCTAACTGCCTTGAGGGTGATTAATACACAGAAGGGAAGAAAACATAAATACTGCAACCAATAACCTACTTTAGACATTTGTTAAGCTCTTGGTTAGCTATCTTCCCTACCAGCAATTACTGGAGTATTTGCCTATCTTCTATAATTTGAGAGAGTAGCAGTGATGTTCAACAGGCATAATGTTTGTCATTTGCAATAAAGAGAAGAGGTTATAAATTGAGGTGATGGTCTTTTTTTAATGTTGTTTCTAGTCTTTGCGCCAGTGCAAGGTCCCCCAACTACTGCGCGCAAATAGGATCCAGGAAGGGAAAAAGGTAAGGATAAGTGCAAGAGAGGGGTCAGAAAACTACTTAAGTCAGAAGTGCTCAGCTAACTGGCATGAGAAACTGCGTTGCTTTCTGTGGAAAAGTCTTACTTGAAAACTGAGTCTTGGTCCGACGAACTCTCTCCCGAAAACTCTGACTTGAAAATTAGATGCGCTGATAATAGTCTTCTCAGCTTCATGAAGAGCGGGAATGTGACTTCCAACCTTTCTAGCAGGACGAATGTACCAAAGAACTGCAGGCATGACTTTCGCAGGGAAAGTCTCACAAGGTTGAAGAGGTTCAGAAAACTCGAAGTGTAGCGCTAATACACGCCACCAAAAGTGTTATTCTTCCTTACTGCAACTCGAATTACTCTATGGAAACAGTTTTCTCTCGCACCTCATAAACTGCAGAGAACTGGTTCGAACATGCGTTACCTAACGAATCTCAATTGAAGTGCGCAGCAGTAATCGCGCGCACTTCCCTTGAACACTAGACTGCTCAGGTGTTTCTAAAAGTGGAGGCTAATTACTGTCACTGCGGCGGCCATCTTGTAGCGTCCAATTGCTATTCAATGTCATACCACCAGTTGACCAAACTGGGTTTGACAATGACTCTTGTTCTTTTTGATTCCCTGTGTGGATACTGACTCATTACTGTGGCAATTGTTGATTTCCTGACAGTACCCCCTCTCAAAGACCGATTTATCAGTCCTGGTTTGAATGGGTTTTGTGAATGAAATAGTCTCTTTAACTGAGGGGCATGAACTTCCTCTGCTGATTCCCAAGATCTATCTTCAGGACCATACCCTTTCCAATCAATTAAATAGAAAAGTTTCCCCCTTCACTTCATATTCTGGATGTCTGTTAATCTCCAAGGGATCTGGGGGCCTTGAGATTCTAACATGTGGCGCAGTCTTTTTCAAAAGGGAAACATGAAAGACAGGATGGATACCTAACTTGGAAGGTAATTTTAGTTTCGTAGTGACTGGTCCTAAAACTTGCTCAATGGTGTAGGGACCTACAAAGCGAGGCTGAAACTTTTGATTGCCCTTCAAATGTAAATTTCGAGAGGACAACCAAACCTGATCCCCCCACTTGATACTTTGGTGTAGGTTTCCTATGTCTATCTGCACATTTATTATAGTTATTTTTTTCTTTAGTCAAATTAGCTTCTGTAGATTTGTGGAGAAGAATCAAATCTTTCATTAAATCGCCCACTGCCGGTACCTCTAATTCTTCCTGAGTGTGAAAAGGATTGGGGTGGCGACCCTAATTCAGGTAGAAAGGAGAGTAGCCTGTGGATACACTCTTCGCATTGGTTTTTTTTTTAACTTAAGATTTTATTGATATAAAAACAGAGTCAGAAAACAGTCACGGGCATAATAATACATGTAAAACCACATACTGATCAAGAATTTACAGATTAGAGTATATGTCAACCCATGGACCCCACCCGGGTCATAGTCAGTTCGACTGTAGGTGAATCACACAGTTCGCCTCGAAACGCATTCCAGTGCCCCCATTTCTGTCCCACACTTTAGGGCAACCTCTTATCTACACTCTTCGCATTGTTAAATGCAAATTCAGCCATCCATAAAATTTCTGACCAATCCCCACCCGATCCATGAGTAACAAACGAAGATACTGCTCCAGTTCTTGGTTAATTCTCTCCATCTGGCCATCAGTCTCGGGATGATAACTGGTAGAATATCCTGCTTCTACTCCCAGTCCCTGCAAAAAGGCCTTCCAAAAATGGGATGCAAACTGAGAACCCCGGTCTGAAATTACCACCTTGGGAATCCCATGCATTTTTACTATGTGTTCACTAAACAATTTTGCCAATTCTTTTGCTGTTGATACCCCAGTTAATGGAATGAAAAGGCTCATCTTTGTGAAAGTGTCTACAAAAACCAAAATAGTATTGTATCCCTGACTCATGGGCAATTCCACTATTAAATCCATCGACACAGTATGCCAAGGATGCGATGGAGTGGGTAAGGTTTGTAACATTCCCTGTGGAGCCTGTTGACTAGGTTTACTTCGGGCACACAATTCACAGGTCTGAACATATTGCTTGACATGCGAGGGTAACCCAGGCCACCAAAAATATCGCTGTACCAGATCAAAAGTCTTGGATATTCCTCTATGTCCGGCCAAAGGCTGATCATGACACTCTTGGAGCGCTCTTTCTTGCAAGTCCTTAGTAGGCAAATATAAGGCTTCCTTGTAGTAGGGCAATTGCTCATGAATTTTTCGATCAGTTCCTTGAGAGACCCATTGTGTCAGCTCATCGGACAAGAGGCTATTCTGAACTTCTTCTTGGAATTTATCAAAGGAAATGGTACAGATCTTGGATTCTGGAATTATTGGCTGTGGGTCCACAGGATGTTCAGACTCTTCAGTATGTAACCGGGACAAAGCATCTGCTTTTCCATTCTTGTTTCGGGAATCAAAATCAGCGAAGTACAACGACCAGCTCAATTGTCTTGGAGTTAAGGTCTTAGCGGTCTTAAAAAACTGAAGGTTTTTATGATACGAAAATACGGTAACAGTGTGTCTGGCTCCTAACAAATAATGTCACCTATCTTCAAATGCATCTCTAACTGCTAAGAGTTCTTTCTCCGCAATGGTGTAGTTGATTTCAGCTGGACTCAATTTCCGAGAGCGATAGGCCACTGGATGCTACTGTCCTGTGTTTCGATACCGTTGTTAGAGTACCCTCCCCAATGGCTTGATCGGAAGCATCTGCTTCTACAAAGAAAGGTTCAGTGGGGTCGGCATGTAACAAGATTGGGGCAGAGGTGAAACTTCTCTTCAAGCTTAAAAACGCTTGTTCAGCTTCTGATGTCCATTGAAACTTCACACCTTTCTTTAATAGACGAGTGATGGGGACAATCAGCTGTGAAAACCCTTGAATGAATTGTCGGTAGAAATTCGCAAACCCAAGGAATCTCTGAATCTCCTTGACATCCTTTGGAGACGACCAATTTTTCACTGCTTGCACCTTTCCCGGATCCATGGTTATGCCCTGTGAAGATAGGACGAACCCTGGAAATTCCACACTTGAAGAACTGAAAACACATTTCTCCAGCTTAACATAGAGGCGGTGAGTACGTATGCGTTATAACACTGTTCGGACATGCCCAGGGTGATCTTGGGGGTCTTTTGGATAGATTAATATGTCAGCCAAATAAATGACTGCAATCTTATCAATTAAATCTCCCATTACATCATTGATTAAATGTTGGAACACTGCGGGCGCATTGCAGAGTCCAAAGGGCATCACTCGATACTCGAATACTCCAAACTTCGTTCTAAATGCCGTCTTCCATTCGTGTCCCTCCTGCATACGAACCAGATAATAGGCCCTGCGCAAGTCTAATTTAGTAAAAATTCGGGCCCCCTTAATTTGGTCCAACAGGACGTAAATCAATGGAAGAGGATAGCGATTTTTGACGGTGGCTCGGTTCAATGCTCGATAATCAATGCAAGTTCTTAGAGTTCCTTCTTTTTTAGGAATGAAAAATAATGGGGATGATACGGGAGATTGGGAGGGTCTTATGAAGCCATTGGCTGAATAACAATCCAAGTATTCTTTTAGATGCTGGTTCTCTGCTTCCGTTAGAGCGTAGATTCTACTACATGGGAGTACTGCTCCAGGCTCTAGATATATTGCACAATCGTACGAACGATGAGGAGACAAATGTTCCTCTTCTTGCTCACTAAAGACCTCCTCAAAGTCTCGATATTCTCTAGGAATTTCCAATGAGTCGATTACTCCAATTGTCTGTCCTGGACTCCAATGAAGTCCACCCTCTACATAGATGTGTTGGAGCTGTGGGTTATTCGCTTGGCATTGAAGGTGTTCCATCAAGGGCAGGTTGATTTAGGTTCTCATGGACCACACCCCCACCATGTTATACTGCAACAAGCAGGGTGAGGAGGTTTTGGGTACTGTGCCAAGAGGCCCTGCACCTCTGAAACTGCTGAGCTGTCAGGGCATTTTCCTGGTGGCACACCACCTGTTGGGATTTTTAAATACAAGGGCAGATTAACTCAGCTGCTGACGCCTAGCAGATCACAAATGGTTACATCCTGTTGTGGCTTAGGGTGCCTTCCAGCAACGGGGAGAAGAACCCTGGCTCGATCTGTTTTCCACTGCAGAAAATGTGCAGTGTCAGCACATCTGTGCGTTGGAATTCCCAAGGCAGATTTTTCCTGTTGATGTATTTCGCATGAAATACATCAACAGGACCCCTGTACACCTTCCTGCTGCTATCTCTCATGTCCAAAGTTGTGTAGAAGATCAGGAATGAGCGGCCCAAAATCATCCCAGTGGCTCTAGAGTGGGTATGGGGAGAGTGGTACCTGGAACCTTTGGGCCTAACCATCTATCTTCCGGTCAGGCTGCCGCTTCGGGGGATCTTCTAATACAACAGCAGGGCAGGGTCTTGCATCCAGGTCCATGCAATCAGCACCTCCATGCAGGGCTACGGCAGTTGATGTCCTTTGCGTTTCCTTCTGCAGTCATTATTGTAACCCTGTAAAACCAAAGGGGATGCTGGCCGGAGTGTTGAACATTACAAGCACTCACCCCCAGTCAACTGATCTGGGTTTATTCCATCATCATTCTTTAGCTCACTCCGCCACCCCAGTTCAGACATGGCCATATGCAAATCAATCTGACTCTGTGCCTCATGGGAACAGTCCAGCCTGAACTGCCAAGCCATGTCTTCCCTGGACCGGAAACAAGCATCCTGGGACCTAGTTATTGTAACCATGGCAGCCAAGCACCTGTACACGAAACAGGTCTATGGTGGGCACTGGGAGATATTTGTGGCTTGTTGCGATACCTTCCTGACATTTAAAAGTAGAAACCATTACCAAATCCAATTGACAAGACCTGGCCCAGAAGTGCTGTTTACTTTAACTGCTTGTTCACATGTAGTGTATTAAATATAATCTTTCCTTATAAAATATAAAAAATATGAACCCATCTTCAGCCCTAAATTAGGCTAGCGATGACTGGATTTACCCACTTGAGATTCAAAGATTTTTAAACGTTGACTATATCGGTGTTTTACTCACCATGTTTCTTGGTAGTAGTGGATCTCGCTAGTTCCACTAGAGGGAAACATGGCAGCAGTTTAGTGAGCCGGTTGTGAGCTCTGCATCAGTCTTCTCTACCTTCTCCCTCCAAGCATAGTAATGTAGATTGCATTAGGTATTTACCCCCCAAATCCATGTTTTGTGAGTGAGTATTGGATTTGTAAAGCACGAACTTAGCCCAAGGGCGTCAAGGCACTATTAGCAGACTGAAAGGGTGCATACCAATAACATGCTCATGCTGAAGTCTGTGAGAAAAGCCAGGTCTTTAAGGCTTTACGGAAGAGAGAGTGGAATGCCTGACTAGAGAGCTCTTCCAGGATATGCTCCTTTAGATAATAGTCTGCTTATGTATTATGCTGGGCCAGATTGCGCACTGGTTGGGAGGGCTGGTGTCCTCCGCTGCAGTGCTCCAATGTGAGCTGGCTGAGTTCAGGGTCAGCAGAGGTTGGTGAAGAGGCCCAAGATCCCACCCTCTGGAAAAGAAGCCAGGTATTTTACTAGCTAATTGAAATAAGCACAAGGAACCTAATGGTTTGACTTTGGAGGTGAGTCATTCAATGTAAAAATAGGCATTAATAACTTTAAATCCCACCCTGAAAAGTGCCTTTCTGGGATAACACCAGACCAGGATTCATAGAAGACCACACAAGTTCATACAGGAGCAGTACTAACATTGGGAGATATTTTTTGTTGAACGGTGGGCACCATAAGAATATGTTTAGGTTTGAGGTCCTAAAACAAAATGGAAGACATGACTAAATGTAAATCATCATTCAAAGGGTAGATTTAGCTTGCTTGAATATATGTAAAATCACGGGTCAAAAAAACCTTTGAACTCTGTCCTACAATTTAATAAAAATGGAGAATAGAATGAAAAATGGCCTTGTTAGATTCTTGCAGTTTGGGAAAAAATGTTTTGGACAAAAATGTCCTGCCAGCGCAAAATCCTTCCAGGTTTGAGGAAGAAGATCCTGGGTCATGGCCATGCTGGAGTGGAGCTTTGTCTTAAACAATGCACTTTCGTCTCCTTCCTTTCTCAGACTTGCTACACTTTTCCAGTGTACAATGATGGCTAAGTTAAGCCTACTTAGCATCTTGCTAGACAACCTTGCTGTAGATGGGGCAGGTACAAACAGGCCTGTGTTTGGAGTCAGGGGTGGAGAAGAGGGTGGTCTTACCAGTAAAACAATTACCAGTAAAACAAGTACATCCATTATAGTCAGTGCCCCAAACATGAAGTCTATTAGTCTCTTTCACTCCCAATGCCAATCTGCCAACCCAATTCTCCCAGGTCATGGATAACATTAAACGTTCCCCTTTCTTACAGATATTAAGTTCTCTGTTACGGAGCTCGGGATGAGCAATGTGGGTCTAAGGAATTCTGGACTGACAAATAACATAGGGGAGTGTGGGAAGAAAGCACATAAGGAATCAAAGCTGGGTTTGTCCTCTTTCTGAGATGTACCATGAAGTCTCTCTTCAAGTGATAACATGGAGTACTGAGACACAGAAGAGGTGCAACAGAATCTCTCAGTTGCAGAATTGAGTCTCTATTCAGGGATATGATGTAGAAGTTTAGAATTTCAGAAAATATGTACTAGGCATTAATAGAAACTGGATGACTTAACACTGAGAACCCAAGCTGTGGAGAATTTCTATATAGCTGCTCAAAAAGATGGAGCAAAAAAATATGTGGATACGAAGATTTGAACCCAGATAGAGAAGAAATAATTAACTGACGCAGGATTTTAGACCTACCTAAATTGAAAGGAACAGTACAAGAGCATCAAGTAACAGCAGAGGAAGTAAGAACAGCGATCTTGACACAAAACTTAAAAGCAATGGGCACAGATGGCATACCATCTGAACTGTTAAAACAGATATTTGATCAAATTACCCGAGTATTGACTAGAGGATCCCTGTGATTTGGGCTCAAGCTGTTATTGCTCATATTCATAAACCTGGCAAGGATCAAAGTAGTTGTATGGAGTATAGACCCATTTCTCTATACTTAATAATGATTCTAAGTATTACGTAAGAGTCATGGCAAGTAGGCTAAATAAGTTATTTACTCACCAGTCTCTCAAGTTCAAAACGTTTTTGTACCTTCTAGGCAAGAGTTCAAAGTTACGCATACATTAATCGGTTCAACTGATTTGGCAGTAACTAACTCCACACAGTTGGCAGAATATATGCCTTTTTTAAACCATACATTTGAAGTTCGTTTGGGAAACATTAAAATGATTTGCTTTTGGAGGCAAAATGATTGAAGCAAAAAAAATTACATCCCCTCTGCTAACATCTCTGTTAATAGAAATGTAACGGGTAGATAGTTTGGGGCATTAGACAAGGTTGCCACTGCTACTAAGGCTTTTTAATTTGTATATTAGCTCAGAAAATAAGACTACACATGGGTGTGATTCCCTTTTGCTACCACAGGTATAATGGCAAGTTGGTCTTATTTGCCAACAATATAATAATAATCTGGTAGAGACTTATGGCCGCAGATTCCTTTCCTTGGAGTTAATCCCAGGCGGCTTGGCCTATATAGGCGCCACCCCAGCCACCTGACGTCCGGTTTTTTTTCACACCAGTCAGCACAGATCCGGAGAGAGCTACCCAGTCAGTCACTTTTTGACTGAGATTTTTTTAGAGTTTTGTCGAGTTCTCCTGGTGCGGCAGGGCTGTCCACTAGGAAGACCTGCATCTTGTTTGCCTCTGGTGCTTGGAGAGCGACCACGACGTGAAGGCCTGCACCGATTTCAGCACCATGCAGACCAAGGCCTTGAGGGAGTGGTCCCTCAAGCTCCTTGATGAGCGACACCATGATGGTCTCGATCCCGGTGGAGAAGAAGGTCCTGGGATCTTTTGCAGAGTCTGTAATGGTCGCATTTCAAATTGTCAGGCCACGCGGGTAAGTCCCACAAAGTAAAAAAAAAGTGAGAAGTCGAAGTGGTCTTCGACTTCGCTTCATTAGTCAGCTGGAGAGACGAGGCAGCATTGGCATTAGAGGCATGGATCTTAAGTCGAGCCAGCACCTGGGTCGGCTCCCTGCATCCCCGAAGTTCTCGGAGCCAGAGTGACCCCCGCTCAACTCTGGAGTTTTATGAGGCCATGGGCGGCTCCTCCCTAACCGGTGCGTCTGCGGGCCTCGTTGATTTGGGAGTGGCCCCTACTGGTTCCAAGCCAGCGGCTTCGGGTCCTTTGCCAGTCTGGTCACTTGGCTCCATGGATGAATCATGAATGGTGCCGGTCATACCAATACAACCTTCCCTGTCGCTGATCCCGACGCCAACGCTCTGGTGGTGGTGTCCCCATTCTGATCCACAAATCTGACGCTGAGGTGTGTTGTCTGACTCCGTCAGCAACTGGATCCATGCCTTACAGGCCAAAGCCTGAGCTCTATTCCTGTGGGCTAGGAATCTGGGAGAATTGGGAGGGGTCGGGGGACCCTGAGGAATAGCAGCCCTTAGATCTTCAGATGGACTGGTGTGAGGACTCGATGGAGACCAGTGGACTGGACCCTTCTTCAGATACTGGCATGCTTTCTCCCCCTGCCATGGCTATGGAAGAACGTCCTTTAGAATGGTGGTGAGAAAAGCAGCCAAAGTCCTGTTCCTTAGCCTGCCCCTGGTGACAGTCAAGATGAACATCTAGACGGAGGTGCTTCAACCGGGAGTGACCCCCCCCCCCCCCCCAACCGCTTCTTCCATTAAATGAAGCCCATACAAATGGCCTGTTTAGGAACTGGTTTAAGCCCAGCACATATGGCTCCTGTGAACTGGAGTATTGCCCATCGCAATCGAACCACCTGAGGTGGCCCCGTTGGGGAAGGGAGATCTGGGGTGGCGCCTATATAGGCACATGCACATCACTTTCCAGCACATATGACGATTTGTGGATCCAATAAATACCACCTACCGACGTGCATGGGTCTTGCTCATGAAACATTTCCAGACTACGTCTGATGCTTGGGGTTTAATCTAAGGGGACGAATTTGCGGCTAGATTTTCTCTATCAGATAACTTGTTCTGCACCTCTGATCCACACCCGACCATTCTAATGGATACATTTAACTGCTGGTTCCTCACCTTGTGAAAATTGACTGGACCCATAAACTTTAAAGCAGCACTCCGGTGCACAAGTAGTTGGAATTGTGCAGCTCTGCACCTACATCACTCCGCTCCAGATCTGATGAGCAGTGCCGCATATAAGAGCCTTTCAGGCACGCTGACATCAGTTTCTTTCTTTCCACAACTGCAGACGTGGCTCAGAAACTCTACTCCTCTTTGACTATTCATCAAAATTTTTACTTTTAACCAGTGTGCAAGGGAAATATGACCCTCCCCAAAATGACAGGTCTTTAACGTTGTAAGAAACAAATTCATAGACTGACCCCAGATGGATACCTGTGATGTATGGGGACACAGCACGACTCCAGGGCCTGCGACAATGATGCCCTGATGAACCCAAAGGCCATATGGGATCATGGGTCCAAATTTAACGTCGCCAAGCATCAGAAGAATCTGTATTGTGACTGGTCAAAGTCTAAAGGAAGGTTCTATCCAGCTCTCTGCTAGACGTTCCAGGAGCAGATCCTTGTTGCAGTTGAAGTCTTCAGGTAAGTCCAAAAAGAAGCACAAGAAGTTGAGGCATGAATCGGCCACTTCCCAACATGCTTAAACTTCGGAAAGGGAGTCAGCGTGCCTCTTAGTCTCACTCCTGAACTCCTAACGAGGCAATTTCAAGTTGTGTCTTGATGCAACTCTTATTTCCATATCCATCGGCGAAGTTGAAGTTGATAGAGGCCTTTAGGGTGGCAATGCTGAGAATATTTACGAAGCTTCATGCTCTTTGGTGCGCCTTTGGCCCCTAAAGATCTGCAGAGGCCTCCAGTTCAGGTCCCCCTAGCAGGTTCATCCTCACACCATCTGCGCCTCGTGAACCCACTTTGGGTTCCGCACAGTCTTCGGTTCCGGCATCTTTCCTTTTCTGGATCCTTTCACATGCCATAAGTGAAGCTGGTACCTCTACTGGTCTCTGGTTCGGGAGCTTCACCTTGACCTCGACCAAGGCTGTGTTTTAATTTCAATAAAGAGCAGCCTATAGCCAATCCTTCTGACTGCAATATCTTGGATTTACCATGCGGCAGAGCTCATACTTTACATCAAATCTTTACCTCAGATTCTGACTATAACGACTAGGATAAGTGGGACGAACCCGCCCCACAACTCGATGATGACAATTAGTTTGAAAATGTACAGGATGCCAGCGGTCTGGACATCTTCCCAGACACTGGACTTGTCTCTGGCCTAGACCTGCCATACAGAAGAGTGCCTCATTTGTAATGGTCACGAGGTGGGTTGCAGATGTCCTTAAATCCTGAAGGTGTGGAAATAAAAACCTGCAGCTCCCTACAATGAAGATCAAAACTAGCATTTTGTGAGAGGTTCTTCAGCCTTGCCAGGCACTCACTGAGCCTTGTTTGACAGTCAATGAGATCTTACAGATCCCCTCTTAGGCAATGCCAAGCCCTGTGCTCCCAGTTAACAGGCAGGTAGCTCATCACCTCAGACTAGCACCAGTTTTCGGACTTCTTGACACAACACTCTACACCAGAGGGTCCAGTGGCTTAGACGTCCACCAGCAGAGTCAACCAAAGCATCTTTCATATGACTGCTCCTGATACTAAAACATTGTTTGTCTCCTGATTACTCACATCATATTCCATGGCTCAAGTATATAAGGGACTTCTTTCAGAGTTTAGGTAGGGAAGACCTATTTAGTACCCCTGATAGGTAGAACCTTACCACAAATGGGTGAAAGAACACTTTTCTTTTTAGGCAGAGGTGCCTGGGTAGAGACAAGATTGCCCTACTGAAGCCCTGTGTTAAATAACATATGCTGAAAACTGTGCCTTCCTCAAAGCCATACCTTCTTTTTGTTAAAAGTAGATATGGTTGTTTTTTGTTAACTAGGTTCTGCCTGGATCTAATGCTCTTTCTGTTGCCATAAACCATGGTAGAAACAGGGGTCACAAATTTACATCCTGTGGTTGCGACAACAGGTCTCCGCAGGATACCCTGCATTTTACTTTTCTGGAGTTTGTATACAATACCCAGGAAGGCATATATTATTCCTGTTTTAAGAAGGGCTAATTTCTCTCTAGTCCGAGTGGCCCTTGTGTACCTGCAGTTTCCTAACAGGAGATATCATTAGGTCGAGCATTAAAGTCCTCTTGTATATACTTTAGTATATACGTATACATGTATGTACTTTGTGGGCTCTGGAGATTAGCCCTAGGACTTGTCTGCTTCCGCTTAGGGACTTTTTTTCTGTTCAACTGCCTCTGTTTAACTGTCTTGTTAGAAAACTACCAGCAGAGGTCAGTAAAATATCAGAATTGCTTTCTGCTGATGGACTTTCTTTTTTTTTTTTCGGCAACTGCCTCTATTTAACTTTCTAGATAGAAAAAGACCAGCCGAGGTCAGTAAAATACCAGAATCCCTTTAGCATTCTCTAGAATCCAGTCCATAGAAATAGTCTTCCACGAGCACCAGTACACGATAAAAAAAATTAAAATCTTGAATTTTCAGTGATATGACCACCGAAGGTCCAGATTTCATATAAAAAACTGTGCTTTGGACTAAACCATTTCTTGCTGAAAGACAATATTTTTCTCCATGTATTCCCATACCTGGTGTGTCATGCAGTATGGTGCTTACTTTCCCTCCATGTTAAAGAACAGTAGATGTTTCAGCACCCAGGCTAATGTGCTAAATACATATAGGGTCTCAAAGGCGAGACCGATTGCATTGCAAATGCTTGTTTTTCATGTGCTTAGTTTGCTGAAAGTCACTGGAGGACTGAGAAATAGTTTGGACTAGGCACTCCTACACGATTTGATGTGGTTATTTCTTTTTAAGATGTACTATATTACTTGGGTCTGCTCAGTTTGAACTGTTTTTACGCTTTGTATAGTGTATGCAAATTTGTATTTGTATTTATTGTTTGACTTTTAACTGGTGTAATATTTTATGGTGTTTTGCTTTTTTTTCCTTTCGAAAACCGAATAAAGCTTACTTTGATTGATTGATTGACTCCTGACTGAGTCTCAACGCATGGAGTCTTGCTTTGCGCTCGGTCAATGCCAGCTGCATCTTGGTCTGCTACAGTCATGTTTTATGCAATGCGGTATGTCAAATCCTGACAGCAGTTTGAGAGGACATATGGGCGTCTTTAGCTCAAAAATACAGAAAGCCCGGGATGCTGCAAATTAGTTATAAAGTCTAGCCTTATAATAACTGACTGCTTTGGTTAGATTATGGACACGAGTGTGGTGCCTTGCCTGGATGAAATCTATGGGATAACCAGGGATGTCCAGCCATCTTTAATGGACATGCCAGTTGATGGCTCTAGTCTCTTTGGTGAGAAAGTGGAGGGTGTCCCCTGGAACTGTTTAAGGCAAGTCCTGCCACAACAGGTTATCTGAGATTGTCTGCCTCTACCAGGTAATTTCCCCAACATGTTCACCCTTTTCTGGTTATGCCAGTGGTATAGAGTATCGCAAATGCCAGACCCTGCTTCGGGAACAACAACTTTCTCTGCCACTAAGTGTCCTAGGCTACTGTACCCAGAGACAATATGCAGGGCATCAGGGATAAAGTGCATCTCAGTCCCCTGTTCTTTCAGCAACCACAACCAAAATAACTTTAGTGGGTCCTTTTCGATACACACCAACTTTGTAGGCGGCCAGCTCAAACATTTCGTCCCTGGGTGACACAACATTACTTTGGACTGTTGGGTCCTCCAGCTTGCCCTACAGGAGTTCACAGACTGATGACAGTGGTTGCAGAGCACATACAAAGGTAAGGTGTAACCGTTTTTCCTACATAAATGACTGGCTGTTGACGATGCCCAACTATTGTTATGGTTCACTATCACCCTGCCAAAGACAGTGAGCCAAGAGGCTCAGTGCCTCCGAAGTATTTGACTCACCAGGGAGTTTCTCTGGTTGTGAAGCCCTGGAGAGGGATCGCTAAATGCTAGAGTGTGTGCACACTCAGTCGCAAATGCTTAGCCGTTCTCGAATAGCTGTTACACCTAGAGGTGACAGTGTGTTTTCCATTAATGGGGCGAAGAGCCTGGCTCGATCTTTTCGCAAATACAGAAAATGTGCAATGTCAACATTTTTGCACTCTAGAGATCCCATGAAGGCTCTCTCTAGGACACATTCCACCTAGAGTGGAGCTCTCAATGCCCTTGTGCCTTTCCGCATCTACCGCTTTTGGCTCTAGTTCAGAAGATCAGGCATCTAGAACTTCTGGGCATGACCATCTGCTCTCTGATCAAGCCGTCGCATCAGGAGGATCTACTGTTGCAGCAGCAGAGCAGGGCCTTGTGCCCTGTCCTCTACACCTCCTTGTCTGGAGATTGAGCGGTGGCAGCTAGTATCCTTCGATCTTCTCACCGAAGTCATGTGTGTGATTGTTGCAGCCAAACATGCATCTCTGAAATCAGTATATGCCGGGCACTGGGACGAGTTTGTGGCATGGTGCGGCACCCGTCAGATTGGCTTTCTACAAGTTAAGCTGTCTGCAGACCTGTTTCTTTTATCATGGGGGCAGCAAGGCCGTGCATTGGGCAATGTTAAGTCAGTTCTTTCAGATTTTTTTAGGTTGCTGTATCAGCATTCTTAGTTTAAATCACCTGTTGTGATGAGATTTCTTAAACTTTTACAGCATGTTTCCCATGAAGCACTTTGTGATGCCACAGTAAGACTTGAATTCGGTTCTCATTTTGTAATTTGCACCCTATTTGAGCCAATGCAAAGCTGTCAACTACATCTCTTGACCCTGATAATGGTCTTTATGTTGGCGATCATGTCAGCTTGTGTGAACTGCAGCCGCCATGCATTCTTTCAAGAGAAACTTGTGTTTTGCAAACTCAAGCTGCCTTTCGTCCAAAGATAGTAATACAGTTCCACGTCAGGCAGGTTATCTCCTTTCTGACTTTAGTTGCCGCTCCTCACCCCTCGGTTAAACCCAAGAGTGCCCTCAGTTTCGACATTCATCGTACCAAGGACCATCGGGTGGACAATCAACTTGTTGTGGATTTCTCAGGAACAGCGAAGGGCAAGGCAGTGCAGAAAAGAACCATCTGTAGATGGATAGTCCTCTGCATAAAAATATGCAACACTAGCTAACAAGCACCCACCTGAAGAATTGATGACCCAATTCCACTTGAGCCAAGACTGCTGCTACTACTGTCCTAGGAGAGGTATTGCTTTGGTATTTATTCACACGGTGGTGAATTCGCAGTTAGAAGTATCCACCAAAGAGCAAATTATTTGCCTATGGTAATGCTCTTTCTGGTGGATTCTCTATCTAACCTCAGAATTCACACCCACGTACTCACCCTCCTGCCTCCCCATATTACGTAATGATTCATTTTCCATATAGAAAGGTCTCAGCCTAGAGATCTGTACACTGCTCAAGCCAATTTGCTAGTGTGCTCTGCGTCTGAGGTTGCTAGCTTACCTTATAAAACAA
Source organism: Lissotriton helveticus (assembly GCF_964261635.1). NCBI lineage: Eukaryota > Metazoa > Chordata > Amphibia > Caudata > Salamandridae > Lissotriton > Lissotriton helveticus. The sequence goes on from NC_136063.1 coordinate 959,094,392, forward strand.
CTGACACATTCTCCCTGCGTGGTGCTTATATGTGGCCCGTTTATCACTTCCGGAGTTGAACAATGTTGGATAGAAGCCACACCAACTATCGGCACGAAGGAGTACACACCTTTTGAGTGTCTTGTCCTCCCTGAATATTCACAAGGTGAGGAATGTACGGTTATATCGAGTATCCACCAGAAAGTGCATTACGAAGGTAATACATTTCTTCTTTTGAGAGTCAATACAATTGCTGAGGAATTTGTTTCGCTTTCAGGTTATCTAGCTAATATGAACAAAGTGTTATTATATTATTAGGGATGTTGGTTTAACTGTTTGGTGATAAAAAGAACAAAGAAAAACAACTGTACTGCTGATATAAGCATGAGTAACTCATTCTTACGAGTAATGAGCCTGTGTATACTCACAGGATATTTTGTTAACAATATTAGAGATATTTTGACTGTAATCCCTAGAAATGTACATGTGCATCCTTATCCTTGATGTAATGGAAGCAGTGTTGAATAAAAATAAGTTTTAAAAAAATGTGTATGTGAAGATGAGAAACTCTAATTACTCCTACCATTCGAGTTACAAGAAGTTAGATACTGTGGCATTCAAATTCCAAAGGATATGAGTGTATTCCTCTTGGCCAATCTTAAAAAGACAAATACAAAAGTTTTACTTTGTTTAAAGTGCTGGCTCTATCTTGCACTTACTTTATATGGAAAAGTCAATTTAATCAAAATGGTGATCCTTGCAAGGTATTATTTCTTGTTTAATTGTATTTCCCTTTATTTAAGGATGAGGGAAATGGCAGCAATTCAGGAAATGCTGAACAGTTTGCTCTGCTCCTTGAAGGGTGTGAGATTAATGTGTAAGAAACTAAGGAGGTCTCTAAAGAAAGGGGGACTTGCACTAACTACCCAGTCGTCTACCTTATAGCTGGCCAACTCATATCAAGTTTATAGAAGCAATATATTGGATTGCTAGATAGCGAAACAGATCCCCTGGCATCTGCCCTGCTAGCACCATATGGTGGGGGAAGTCCTCTCTAAGTACTCAGTGCTCAAATGTTTATAAGAAAGTAAGACTCAAGTCTGTCTACACCACTACGCAAGTCTGAAAATATTTCAGGCTAGAAACTGGAATCCCTCATTATAGTGAGAAAAAGACAATTTGGGACATGTTTGTCACCCTGGTATGCCGGAGAGTTACTGGGTGCCCCTTTAAGACAAGGTTGATGAGCAATATTCACAGATTTGCTTCCTTGAAGAACTTTATGCACATAGGATAGACTAAGGGCCTGATTTAGATCTCAGCAGATGGGTTACTCCATCACAACCGTGAGGGATATCCTGTCCATCGAAATATAAATCCCATTCAATCCCATGGGGATTTATATTTTGGCAGACGGAATACCCATCATTGTTGTGATGGAGTTACCCATCCGCCAAGATCTAAATCAGGCCCTAAATCAGGCTATCATGTGCAAGCTCTAGTTTTTAATATTGACAACTTTAGTCTTGGACTCGGAAATTAAGGGGAAATAATAAAAGGAGTTACTTAGCTTAGAATTGTAAAGTGCAATCTTTTGCTCAAGTCTCACCACGCAGGAAACAGCAAGGTCTACAACTTGCTTCCAGATGTAAGCAATCTTGAAATGAAAAACTTAGAGAGGGTGTGGGAAGGATGCTTTCCAACGAGAAAGACATAAAAGAATTGTCACGCATTGACGCTCCTGTTTTAGTATTGTCAAAACTGTGCCATTGATGCAGAACCATTAAAAAAAAAAACTATTTATATCCTGTACTGGACCACAGTGAAAATAGCAAAACTCAGACACAACAAAAAGATAACATGCTTCAAGTGTAGGCAGCCATGGGTAAACACCACCTACATCCTTAGGTAGTAACCAGCACTGCCAGCATATTGGGAAGCAGTAACAGAATGTCTCTTATTTGAAATGACGAAAGTGAGGTAATCAATCTTATGCCTAGTTTACGTGGGTCTTTGATCTTGCAAAGATGTCATCAAATACAAAGAATTTATTATTTGATTTTATCCATCTGTGAGGACAACAAATATTGCATTTTGTACTTCCCTCCACAGTTTAACAAGTAGTGAAATGCCAACACACAGTGGATAATAAATAGTGAAACGGGCACAAAATGTTCCTTCAGGTCACTGTTCGAAGACTGGATAATGGGATCACAGTCTCTAGATGGCTTTGAGGACTTATGGCAATACCATAAATTAGTACAGATCTCAGGATGTGAAATCCCAAAGACCTTTGTAGAAACCAGGGCCTTGATAACTCTTTCCTGTTTTTTCAGACAAGGTTTTCAAGTCCACAAGAACAGTGTCTGTGGACGTATGAGGACAACACAACTATGTTTCTTGTGGCAATATGAAGTCAAACTTGGTAAGAAAGTGGCAAAAAGAATGACAGAAAGGTTCGCGTGTCTAGCTAGGCCCCAAAAATGCCAATACAGAATGGACCAATCCTTAGCAGATTTACTGTGGGAACTTTGCCCTAGAATTCTGGAGTGCAGCAGGGAGCCAAGACAATCATTTAATATGTTGTCTGGACTTTTTCCAGTAATAGTTCTGGTTTAGCATCTTCTTCGCCATAATAATATGGGTTTATTTTCTCATCTCATAGTATGACTGATGGGAGATAATCCTGAGATGTTTGTGGGGTTTTTTGGAGGCACACCACAACCTCCTACAAAAGAGTAGTTGCTGTCAGTGATTTGCTTAACTTCACTCAGAGCTTTTCGTGTGAGTTTTACAAGACCTTTACCCAAAGAGAGAGCTTGCCGAACTGAAAGTAAATCAAACCAGCAGAGGCGTAGCAACCATTGGTGCAGCAGGGGCAGTGCCGGGGCCCTAAGTCATAGCCCTGATCATTGCTGTATTTTACTACCCCAACAACAGTCAGAGGGGCATTTTCTTTGCAGGCACCAGGGCCCATTGCATCCTTGCTATGCTACTGCATACCCGCTCATTGTAAAGTCATTGACAAAGCCATAAACCAGCCCATCTACCTGCAGAGAAAAACATGTTATTTCAAAGATGGAAATATGACTTTTCTTAACCAACAAAATCAAAAATAAATCCGGGGATTTGAGTGATTTAATGCAAAAACTGGGGGATTTTTCTCCTATTGAAACAATTATTTTTAGACCAGCACATACATAGGGGCAATTTATTTGCTATAACCCTGGGAGCTGCTGTTATCAACCCAGTTGTATTTATTTTAGCTGCCCCTAATTGAAGTGGCTTATTTAAACCATCCATTATATGCTTGGTAGTGTTTACAGCATTCTGCTCATAATTGTGAATCCCATATTAGGAATTATTCACTATAGCATTGCCATGGGCAGACCTCTGTGCATTATTCTGCTCCAGATCTTCTTTTTTCTCTTTCCTTTACATTGTGGTCCCTTTGAGTGACACTGTTTTTCACTTTTTTTATTAGATCTCTTATTGGTTTTTTTTTTGTGTTATTACCATACTTCCTGTTTATTCCTAAAAATATACATATGTTTATTCCTGGGGAATGCTTCTTTAAACAGTTTAACAATTGGGGTGCCAAGGCCATAGTATTGTTATCATTAACAGACGTTTTAATTAAATAGGGCAGAGCTCTTCGGTGCAGGTTTAGCATCAGACTGCCTTTGCTCACTCAATACATTTCTTTAGTTATATTTCACTCTAGTATCATCTGTCACCAACATAAGAGATACTGGTGTGGCTAACTCAAGGCTCTGAGCTGCAACCCATTGTGAGGCTTGTTGGGTTCTGCTCATGAAAACCCTTACTAGCTTGGCAGTCGGCTGCAGGCTAAGGCTTGTTAATTGGATCTTCATCTCATCTATGGTGCATTGCAAAGTGTCCATCTGGCCAACCACTGAACACAAGAGTATAGTAGGTGAGTTGACGTGATCACTTTAACAACTTTACAAATTGTGTTACTATCAAATTCATTTCACACAGTGATGCTGAGAGAAGAGACATATGAGGAGTCTCAAGGTAACGTATCTCCTCCATTTCCAGGGAAAATATATTCCGCTTGGTATCATTAACACTAGGGGTCCAGGATTTCCTCTATATCCTTCGTAATAGTTGACATAGAAGATAAATGCACTTCCGTCCTCCCTCCCCCAAGCCAAGACTGACAAAATTGAGCCTGTGATTGCCAGTGCGTGGACCAACGGACTGCCGTTTCACCTCCACGCCTCGCGGTACCCGCTGCGCGGGTCCCGCTTCGCCGAGGGACACTTGGGACACTTGCCATCTCTTGGAGCTGCTGTCGTTGCTGGGCACAAGCAGGGCTGAGGGCTGCGAGCGGAAGTGCTGGACTCAGTTTCCCAAGAGTCTCGGCACATCTCGCGCCCGCACCACCTGGGCCGCTCTCCCTCATCGCCCCGCCCCCAGCTGACCGTTGAAATACCTGGACTGCCATAAACACCTTGGGAGCCTTTTGAGCCTGTGTTTGCTAGTGCGTGGACCAACGGACTGCCGTTTCACCTCCACGCCTCGCGGTACCCGCTGCGCGGGTCCCGCTTCGCCGAGGGACACTTGGGACACTTGCCATCTCTTGGAGCTGCTGTCGTTGCTGGGCACAAGCAGGGCTGAGGGCTGCGAGCGGAGGTGCTGGACTCAGTTTCCCAAGAGTCTCAGCACATCTCGCGCCCGCACCACCTGGGCCGCTCTCCCTCATCGCCCCGCCCCCAGCTGACCGTTGAAATACCTGGACTGCCATAAACACCTTGGGAGCCTTTTGAGCCTGTGATTGCCAGTGCGTGGACCAACGGACTGCCGTTTCACCTCCACGCCTCGCGGTACCCGCTGCGCGGGTCCCGCTTCGCCGAGGGACACTTGGGACACTTGCCATCTCTTGGAGCTGCTGTCGTTGCTGGGCACAAGCAGGGCTGAGGGCTGCGAGCGGAGGTGCTGGACTCAGTTTCCCAAGAGTCTCAGCACATCTCGCGCCCGCACCACCTGGGCCGCTCTCCCTCATCGCCCCGCCCCCAGCTGACCGTTGAAATACCTGGACTGCCATAAACACCTTGGGAGCCTTTTGAGCCTGTGATTGCCAGTGCGTGGACCAACGGACTGCCGTTTCACCTCCACGCCTCGCGGTACCCGCTGCGCGGGTCCCGCTTCGCCGAGGGACACTTGGGACACTTGCCATCTCTTGGAGCTGCTGTCGTTGCTGGGCACAAGCAGGGCTGAGGGCTGCGAGCGGAGGTGCTGGACTCAGTTTCCCAAGAGTCTCAGCACATCTCGCGCCCGCACCACCTGGGCCGCTCTCCCTCATCGCCCCGACCCCAGCTGACCGTTGAAATACCTGGACTGCCATAAACACCTTGGGAGCCTTTTGAGCCTGTGATTGCCAGTGCGTGGACCAACGGACTGCCGTTTCACCTCCACGCCTCGCGGTACCCGCTGCGCGGGTCCCGCTTCGCCGAGGGACACTTGGGACACTTGCCATCTCTTGGAGCTGCTGTCGTTGCTGGGCACAAGCAGGGCTGATGGCTGCGAGCGGAGGTGCTGGACTCAGTTTCCCAAGAGTCTCAGCACATCTCGCGCCCGCACCACCTGGGCCGCTCGCCCTCATCGCCCCGCCCCCAGCTGACCGTTGAAAGACCTGGACTGCCATAAACACCTTGGGAGCCTTTTGAGCCTGTGATTGCCAGTGCGTGGACCAACGGACTGCCGTTTCACCTCCACGCCTCGCGGTACCCGCTGCGCCGAGGGACACTTGGGACACTTGCCATCTCTTGGAGCTGCTGTCGTTGCTGGGCACAAGCAGGGCTGAGGGCTGCGAGCGGAGGTGCTGGACTCAGTTTCCCAAGAGTCTCAGCACATCTCGCGCCCGCACCACCTGGGCCGCTCTCCCTCATCGCCCCGCCCCCAACAAATCTTCATCGATTCCAAGGACATAAGTAAGTGTACGAATCCCGCTGCGCGGGAGCGACCGGGAGAAGCCCGGGACAAGGGCGGGACCGTCTGTGGCCGTCAGGGGCCGAAGGAGGCTGGGCTGGGGCCACCCTCTTTCGCACGCCTTTCCCTGACAGCAGCTGATCCCAGGATTATAACACGGACATGCCCTCACCAACATTATGTGAAACCCCTTTAAGGGCGGGGGGAATCAACACAGGGACTCTCGACAATTATTTTAAATCTACGAAAGGAGATGGGGGAAAGGAGGGTTCCCTAGAGAAGCGCAGGGCAGAGCGCCGTCGCTCCATCGAATCCATGAAAAATAGACCCCCTCACTGAGATAAGCCCCTTTTCGATTTCCCAAGTAGAAACCGCCCCTATTAATAGCCAAGACCCATCAACCCCAGGGGATGTCCCTCTATTGCTACGGGACACTTGCATCTCGCCCGGTACACTGCCCGACAAGAGCATAGAGACTACTCCTCCCCTAACACTCACTATCAGGGCTGTCGATCTGACCACCCAAACTCCCCCGCCAAACAAAAGTAAGAAAAGTAAACCTAAGCAAACTGTCAGCGCAGAAATTTACGGCCCTCCACCTAACAAACGCTGTAGGCGCACGAGGGGTGGACAAGGGAAAACCAAATTATCTCATCTAGATTTTGGCAAAAAACAAAAGACCACACTATCCCCTGCTAGGGTGAGAGACAATGTGCAGACTGCCACCCCCAATAAGGATATGAGTGGTAGTACTGTAGCTATTAACAGCGATCCAGGGGCTAATCCGCCCAATTTAGCTCCCCCTCTCGCATCGCTAGGGAGTATTGAATTTCTACTTCGCTCACTCTTGCTGCCTATCAGCGAAAGTATGAAAAAAGTCGAGATTAGGCTTACTATCTTAGAGGCATCCCTAACAACACTGAATACCTTAGTTAGTAAACAATCCGACAACAAGGGGCCTAATCTATCTTTAGGAACCATATTAAATAAACAAAATTCCTCCCCTAATATAGAAGTTCCACGGGGTGCCAGCAATGGAGATTCCCAGGGCATTCCCATCGCCTTGCCCCTGCAGCCACTCATGGCTATTCCTGTCCCGACCCCACGAAACATCCAAACTAATAAACCTCCACAGATAATAGACTAGAACCCTTATAGCGCACAGCCTGGCATCATCTCTCAGCACTCCCATAATGTCACTACTTCTTCTCCCCCTCCTGGCCAGCTGGCCCAAAGAGTACGGAGACCAGATTTGCCGCCGGAAGCTAATAGTCTCACGGTGGTTTTAGCGGGTGCTCCCACCTTACGTAGAGGAGAAAATGAAGATTTCCAATCCCTTAAGAAGAAAGTCATTAAGTGGCTGAATTGGAACAGACCCCTACCACCACAATTCAACAATGAGATCATAATGGTCAGAAGGGTACCCTGGCTGGGGAAGACAAGGAAAACAATTGTAGGGGATTGTATAATGGTGACTTTTAGGGATCCAGGTACTGTTCTACATATTTGTGCAGGGATGAACCGATCATTGGATTCCACTATACAGACCCTGCCAGTCTCCTTCTTCTTTCCACCTACCCGTACGCAATATAACCCGCTTTACGAAGACTGGACTAGGGTGGAACGGAGATCCAGACCAAAGGGACATGTTGAACGCTTCAAGTACCAACCACCTGACACCCCTTATTTCCACTATAATCGCTTTAACTGTCTGAGTGGACTCGAGGGGGTTGACTGACTGCCCAGGAATAACCCCGCGACCTTGGACATTGGTTCTCGTAGTCTCCCTGTTCCATCTAGTCCTACTGTGGAAAAAGTTCCCGTCATAGTGTCCGGTATAAATTATGAAACTGTCCTGTCCCAATCTTCTGTTCCGGCAAATCCCACCCCGATCATCTAAGACTAATCTGGTGGAATGTTGCCGGCTTAGCCAACAAACTAGCCGCCGAAGATTGGGAAACCTACATTGAGACTGGGGACGTTTGTATGTTTCAGGAGACTTGGGCAAGAGAAGACCTTGGGCACCAAGGTTATCAGTCATTCTTTATTCCAGCAAGGTGGGAGGGTAAAGGTCGCCCCTCAGGCGGGCTCACAACCTGGGTGGCATCTCATCTAGGCTGTGAGGCAACACGACTATCAGTTACATCTGATGACATCCTTGTGGTGCTGCTGTCCTGGCCAAACTAAGCAAAGCTTGTTTTAATTAACATCTACTCCAGGCCAGTTGGAACTGCCAGGGAATCACCTACCATAGAGGAACTTACGAACTATTTACTTGAACTACCAAGTGAGTTACCCTATGTAGTGGGAGGGGACTTAAACTCTCACTTTGAGCCATTGCCAGGTCTTTTGGAGGATTTTCCAATGGAAGAAGAGGTTAGATGGTCGGTGCCTTCGACGGACGCTCCCCCCCCCGAAAGCATGGTCTTCCTTAGCATTACAGATCACAGCCCTCACCCTGAAATTTGGAATCAGAGCCTGTAATGGGCGTATCAGATATGACATACCAAGCAGAACCACTTACAACAGAGCGGGACGAGAATCTCGCTTGGATTATGTCCTGGTCCAAATAGCGAATTGGGCAGCCATTCGGGACTTCAGGGTGAGGGAAAGGCTAGATAGTGACCACAACGCTCTGGAGCTTGACTTCACTCATCCCGGCCTTGGAACTCACACCACATCCCACGAGGGGACCAAACCTGAACTCCTCCTGGAAAATAACAGGAGAAGAATCAGATGGGACCATTTGGTCACAAGCAAAGAGAAATTGGCAAGGCTTTACGATGGGATAATTCCCATTTTGGAGGGTGTGGGAGATTTGGATACAGCAGAGGATAACAAAGACTATCAGGCCAAACTACACCAGGCCCATGAGGACCTCATAAAGGCTGCAGCACCCAACCTCCATAGTAATGTACAGAACTTAACCAGGGGGCGGCCGTGCAAGCTGTCATGGTATAACTCAACATGCAGAAGGGCAAAAGGGGATCTTCTTAGATCCATTAAGGAGGGCTTAGGGGGGGATAAGATAAGAGAAAGTAGATGGGCCTACAAAAAACTCACCACGCATGCTAAAAGAGAATGGGAGGAAAAGCAATGGGAAGAGCTCACTAAGTCCCTAGCGTTTAAAGATCACCGCTTGTTTTGGAGAATAGTGAGTGGGGGGTCGGAAAATCTTCATCCGGCAATCGAGCCAAACATTGCTCCAGGGGTGTGGGAGGCACACTTTAAATCCCTATATAGTGCTAAGAAAGGGGAACTTATTGCCGCCACCGGCGCTGGCTGGCCAGATTATGAGGGGGATCCGATAAACTTGGGCGAGGTTACGGCCGCAATAGCAGGACTTACCCCGGGAAAGGCGCCAGGATTGGATGGCCTGCCCGGGGACCTGTTCAAACAGGAACCCGTTGTCTGGGCCCCCTATCTTACAGCCCTATTCAACGGAGTTCTTGGTGGCATGGAAATCCCCAACACTTGGCTGGGGGCAGAGGTGGTACCCATATTTAAAAAGGGTTCGCCTCTCCTCCCAGCCAATTACAGGCCCATCAGCCTGATTGACGTGGCACAGAAATTGTTCAGTAGGGTACTGCTGAATCGGCTTCAGGACTGGGCAGAAGAGGTGGGCACTCTCAGCCACTTTCAGGCGGGCTTCAGAAAGGGGGTCTCCACAGTGGATCAGGTCTTTCGACTGAACATGATGTACTGGAGGACAGCATTATTCGAGGGCGGCAGCCTCTACACAATTTTTGTGGATTTGCGGGCCGCCTTCGATCTGGTGCCCAGAGGGAAACTTTGGAGCGTTCTGGCAGAGATGGGCGTCCCCCCGGACATTCTGATAATCCTGCAGAGATTGCACCATAATAACTACGCCCGAGTAAGGTGCGGGCGGTCAGGGGTACTTACGGACAAATTCCCCGTTGGCCGAGGGGTGAGACAGGGCTGTGTGCTGGCACCGACCCTGTTCTGCCTCTTCGTCAACGGGGTAATCGCCCACCTAAATGCCACCGAATATACTGACGCCCCCAGGTTGAACGGCAGCAGGGTGCCTGCTATTATGTTTGCAGATGACACCCTGCTGCTGTCCAAAACCCCAATGGGGATACAGAGGATCCTCGATTAATTTATGGCCTTCTGCACTGATAGGGGGTTAGAAATCAATGTGGCCAAGACTAAGTTTATGGTTTTGAACCCAAACCAAAAACTACGGCCGAACCCGCTACTGGGCGCTTCACGGCTCGAGAGAGTGTCCACCTTCGAATATCTTGGTGTGACTCTCAACGAAACTATGTCATGGGTAACACACCAGAACAGGGCCAACCTCAAACTGGTGCAAACGACAGGGGGCATTGCGCGAATGATGAAGGGCTCCTCCAATCGTCCGCTGGGTTCGCTTATTCAGATCTACAAGGCGCAGGCCAGGGGAGCGAACATTTATGGGGCGGAATTGTGGGGACACACATCTTGTCGCAGTCTGTCTGTAACGGAGAACAACTTTATTAGACAGATAACCGCACTTCCGCCAAGCACCCCCCTTCTTCCTCTGAGGTTGGATCTCGGTCTGCGACCAATAGCGGACGAATTAGGTTTGAGACCCATGGCTTTCTGGCGGAGGCTATGGAGCAGTGATGATCTATCTGCCTATAGGGCGGAATTGAGGGAGCTACTGACCCATCCAAAAGCGCTCTGAATCCCCTGGATAAAATATATCCAAAACACTTGTATGACATTGGGGTTTCCTGAACTTTGGTCTAATCCCGCCAATGCCTCACTGACTATTTCCAAGAGAGCACTGGCCAATGCATATCATGGAAAAAAACTAGCTATGACTATAGACAGCCAGGGTGAAGGGTCACTAGCTTCTGCATTTGTACAAAGCAAGGACTTGTATAAGTTTGAGACTGTTCTGGATGATATTTCCCCTGTGTTGTCCAGGAAGCTATTCCTCCAATGGAGATATGGCACGCTGCCCCTACGATCCTTTTCCAGCTCCTGGTCAATACCCCCCTCCACTAAGCAGTGCCCGGCCTGCACTGCCGCGGAGGAAAGCGACTTGCACGTGGTCTTGTTCTGTCCAGCCTACAAAGCAGCGAGGAAGTATTGGCTTCTCCCATTGATTAGGAATCTGGGTGGTAGGGAGTATCTTCCTATGTACAGAATTTTAAAAACTGATGTCACAAGTTTAACTGTGTTCGCACTTGCAAAATTTCTCACCAATGTTTGGCATATTCGCAACCGTATTTTGAAAACGCAGGCTCCATTGTAATTGTAAAACCACAGTTTTTAAATGAGATTTTTAGCATAACAACTGGAGATTTTATATTATTAACTGTGTACTGAGTGATTAAGAATGTTGATTTATAGTAAATGTATGTATTTTAATGTATATCTTTGATGGCCTACGGCCGAAATAAAGATTGGATAATAATTAAAGATTGACAAGTTAGCAACCGAGTTATGAACGAGTGGTCAACCTACAAGGGCTCCTGCTTACCATCTCAGAAAAAAAGTAATTCTCACATTCTATAAATTCTTGAGGCGCTTGTGGGTCTGAAGTCATTTGGATCTGCTTATGGAACCAACGTCATTTTTTAACGAAAGAAGAAACGATCAGTGTGTCCTACGGATTACTCTTCTGATCTTCGGGTCATACAGTTTACTTCCACCGCATCTCACAGGCTTTTTTAGCTCTTTTCAGAGTTGCATCTGTGTTGCCATGATGTAGTCTGCCTTAGCTAGACCAATACTGGCTCAGCTCCAGACGACACTCAGCACACCACAAACCGATGACATCATACTGCCTTTTCTCACACTATAGCTCCCTCACTCTGCTTTCCACCAGCACTGCTACCGTTTCCATGGACACAAGAGCATCAACAACAGAGGAAGGCACACACATGCAGGAGGAGGGCACAAGCACATCCAGCCATTTCTGCAAAAAGTGTCAACTCCAGCATATAGATTCACAGCAAAACAGTCACCAACATTCACAAATAATCCCTGCTAGGTCATTCTTAATCTGGATGAAGCAGTCATTTAGTACAGACAGTCCGCACAGAAGCAATCCAGCATGATGATTTTCTTCTCCAAAAGCAACACATACTAAATATAAGATTGGTTCCATTGACTGATCCTTTCATAGTAGTCCTTTGATTAAAAACACTGGTATAGCTCTATTTTTTGTCCCTAAAGAATATGCAAATATGAGGAAAATGACAATTGAGGTCTAACCTTTAATCCTTTGCTTTGCACCCCCAAAGTTTTGGACTGATGCTACTGGTTTTTGATTCCATGAGTGCACTGAGGCCTGCCAATCATACCTCAATGCCAGTTTCCTGACGCATCACAAAAGGCATATCAAATTGGCTACCCCTAGTAGGCAAAAGCGGACTTACTTAAGTTCGTAGTATATGGTACCAAGGTTAGCCGGGGCATGTAAGTTAGTGTCCACTAAGCATGGGCGGATCTAGCGGATCTCGCGTACGCGAAATTGCGGATTTACGGATTCGCAATCCGCGAAGATACGCGAACTCTAGCGGATTTGCGGATTTTCCCGTTTTTTGTGTTGGCGCGCGTTCGCGCCGATTTTGGGACAAGTTCGCAATTGCGAACTTACTTTTCGGCTCGCAACGGCCGCGACTATGTTGTTTCTACGTCTGGTTTATCATCACAGGTTCACAGCACCCTCTGTTTCACCACTGCCACCCTCTGGGACACCCATGCCACCCTCTGGTACATCCTCACTGCCACCCATTAGGTTTATTTATCACTGTAGATTATGGTGGTTGAAAAAAGCAAGCACACCTGCCCTTCTTCAACTGCCATCAATTAATTTGTGGGTCATTAATGTGTCAGTAATTTTGAAACTTCCAGTCTGGCTGGCACCTGCTTCCTTCCTTATCTGTAATTTGCTTTTTGTTGCAGTGAAATTTTTTTTCACAGGACCTTTATGGTCTACTTGTAGCTATTCTATGAGCCTGCTGTTTGGGTCATAGCAGGGTCATAGAATAGTTGCAAACTCTGGAGGGGCCCCTCAGGAAGCACTACCTTGAATGTTACTAATGTTAAGTTTGAACTTTTGCACCTGCTCATTGCTTTCAGTTTAGCTAAAATCGTTTTTTCTGCAATTTCGCGTGTTTTTGGGGGCGCGAATCCGTGCGAGATCGATTTCGGAAGCCGCGAATGCGTTTGAATACAAAATTGTTTTTTTTGCGACGTGTATGTTCGCGTGATTTTGCGCGTGTTCGCGAGGCGCTTCTAGCTATACGTTTGCCAAGTTACCCTATCGGTCGTACACGGGCGCGGCCATCTTGTTTGCGTGACGTAATTCCGTTTCCGGCCGCTATGTGTAATCTCGCAAAGTGTGCTGCTCGCTAGTACAATTTTGCGCGTGCTCGCGAGGAAAATCTCGCGCGAACTTACCCACGCGGTCGTGAACGGGCGCGGCCATCTTGTTTCTCATTCATTGCTATGGTTCTGGGCATGCTTTCTCTATCCTCTCTCAATCTCTGCCATCCTTTGCTTGTTTGAAGTTTATTTGATCTAATTTTACTTATTATCTATCCCTCTATTTTTCTAGCTCTATATTTTTGTGTTTTCTGCTGCTTTTAGTTACTTTTAAACTACTTTTTTAAACTCTTTTCTTTTCTTCTTCACTATTCTATTTCTTGTTTATCATTTAACTGTATTTCTGCCCAGACCATGATAAAGGGAGCCGGGAAGCACCCTGAGAAGGGGAAGGGTCCCGCACCCCGTGCCCGGCTCCCGTGCGGGCGTTTGAGGGGGGAGCAAGTGGTGCCGCGGGAGATCTTCAGCGCGGAGGAAGTGGCGGCACTCATCTTCCACGTCCAGCGCCGCCTCCCCAAGACGATCCTGGGAGGCGGCAAGATCGCGACTGGCTATGGCATCCGGGAGCGCCGCAAGCGGTGGGAGAAGGTGTGCCGGGCCATGTATAAGCTCTCTGGGGTCCGGCGCACATATAACCAGGCCACCCACCGCTGGACCGATGTCATGGACCGGGAACGGGACTTGCTGGACGCGCTCGGCGTAGAGGTCCCCGGGCTTGGTGAGTAGTAGTAGCTATTCATTTACTACTCTGTTTTATCCGGCTCTGTTATTTGCAAATCTTTGTTCTTTACCAAGAGCAATAATGCTGCCGATTACATTGAGGTAAATTATATTTCAAAATCTTCTATGCATTTCAGGTGCACTGCTCTCCTTCTCAGTAGCCTTGCTTGCTACTATGCTTCTTTGTTTTGTATGTTGTGTTCAGAAGCATTTCATTGGCCTGAGAAATTATGTATGAGTGTAGTGTAAAGATAAGAACTGCGTAATGCTAGACACTAAGGGTCAAATTTTCAATTACCGGCGCATCCCTGCAAAGTAGCAGGGATGCGGCAGTAATTGTGTGCCATGCCACCACCACCCATTGGCCCAAAACGTCACAGAAGCCTTACGCATCTGTGCCGTAAAGGCAGCGCATTGCTGGAGTTGCGTGCCAACGATGGCGCAGCTCCAGCAATGCTCTGGGGTACCCTATCTCCCCAATGCTGCATCAAGCCGTACGTCGGCTTCAAGCGCGCAGGGTTTGAGTCATGCATCATTGTCCTAAAAGTGACTGATTGACATCTTGTAGATTTCCCTCAGCCACTTTTAGGATTCGTTCCTGCGCAGGTACGCCCTCCCTTGCGCCGGAACGCCCCCTGATGGCGCAGGGCTTTACAACGTGATGCATCGCCCATATGCCCATATGTGTTTTTTTTTAATATATACGCCGCACCAACACCATGGCGAGTCTTTTGTTCTGCCGCTGCGTCACAAAAGGCACGCAACAATGGAGGAAAATGAGCCGCAAGGGACTTCTAAATCAGCCCCAACAGACTGAAGTCCAGTCCTTCCTTTAGACACATGGCTATAAGAAGAAATAGTGGCGGTGGTGGGTGGATTGATAGTTTGAGTATTCACTGATCTGCAAGCAGGATGGACTTTGTCTGTCACTTCGCGTGCTGCGGACTGCTGCCTGCAGTGCCAGGCCTAGGCAAACCTCTTTAGTAGTCTGTTTATTGAGTTACATAGGAACTTTCTAAGTCAACGTTCCGCAAATCAGGCAATACGAATAACGTAGTATACCACATGAGATGGATCCCGTGGAATAGTTGTCTATCTATTTGCTATTTCTCCAAAATATTTTGTTATTGTTCTTTTGAAATGTTTGATTTGGTTGAAAAATCTCATCCATGTTTTCTGGTCTTTCTTTCTTTCATGTTGTACATCAGCTCCCCCCAAGGGCAAGAGGACACAGGAGGAGGGTGCTGAGGATGCAGGCCAGGATCGGGCAGGCGAGGGCTCCTTTGCTGGCCCCAGTAAGTTTACATTTTAATAAAGAGTACCTATTTTTTCCTAGCGTTCCTCATTCGATTTTTTCTAAATCGTCTTTGATCTTCTTGTAGACTGGATATAAATTCTTATCCTGCCTCGAATATGACTCCCTGTGGTATTACTAGACTATTCTTATTAGTCTGTCTGTGTAGCTAACTAAGATTGGACATTTGGCAATTCCATTGGACTCCCATTCTATTCAGCAATAGCTCTATGCACTGTCTCCTTACTGACTAGATAGTGTGGCAGAGTCATTCAGCTCCCGAAGTCACCGATTATTGATCCCCAATGATCTCTAGATTATCGTACGCAGGACAAGAGAGTACGGAGTCACAGCACAGTCAAGAAGTGTCAGAGGTACTCATGCTTGCAAAAATTCCAAAACCTTTAGCTCATCCACTCTAGTCTGGAGGAACAAAAACCACAGAGTCTATTTAAGTTTAAAAGCTTTATTAAAAGTAAACACATTTATTAAAATCTACTTTGTCATAAAACTATTTAACTGAAAACGGAAAAGTGTTTAGTGCTGACGATTAATTGGACACATTTCTTGTGGTCGAGCCGAGCTCTCACCTGGTTTGAACTTGATCCTGGTCGTGTTCTTAGGAGTCAAGCTTCTGTCTGTTAGGAGAAAAAGTGGTGCGTGTTAAAAATCAAAAGCAAGCATTCATCAGTTGTGCATAAAAGTGCAGCAAGACAACAGCCTTCCCTGGAAAAAGGGACATTTTTACTTTGGAGTAGACAGTCACAAATTATTACATTGTATTCAGTTTTTTTAACATTTCTCCTAGACCAAATATTATATAGTAGTGAGTGGTGTATTCTAACATTCTTAAATGTACTTTGTAGGTGTAACATCTGGTGACGGGGCCAGCGCGGAGGTGGCTGTGTTGGGCGAGGACTCGGAGGACTCTGGGGAGGAGGCGGTGCAAGAGCCGGCGGACGGTCCTGTGGGGGTTCAAACGGTGGTGGCGGAAACAGGTAAGCTATATATTCCTTACTTATTGAGATTGAAGACTGCATAGTGTGCTTTCTGCACGGGTGTATTACAAATCAACCAGGTAGTAGCCTCCTCGAAATGTACTTCGACTTAGCTGTGAAGTTTTTGGTGAGAAGAATCCCAATAAGTTCTTAGACGAACGTGATGGATGGGATGAACGAAAAGCGAAAGAAGGGTGTAAGTAAGTGGGACGCGAACTTGTATGATGGCTGGCAAAGAAGAACGATATGTGTTTGCTTGGCCCCCGAGGTGGCTGGGAAGGAAAGAATATGGTATGGTGCATGGCTGGGTCAATGATGAAGCAAGGATGGGTGGAAGGACAGCAGCCTGGGTGGGTGAAACAGAAACTGTATGTGTGCGTATACTTTGACTGAATGGATGCCTGGAGCATGGTATTCTCTGACTCTTAGATAGCACATGTGTATCTAGAGAGAGTAGATGGTCGCCAGATGAACTAAGTGTTGCCTTGAAGAGCATGTACCACCGCACCCGCACGTCCGTTCCAGTGCAGGGAAGGCAAGGAAAAGAAATTGTAAATGTGTCCAATACTACCATGAATAGTAGCAGTACTTTGTATTGCGTCTGCAATCACAGCATATATCTGGTTATTACGGTGGACACTCCGTACCTCTCTTAATAACTTTAGTTTACTTGTAGTACGTCATTCATGTGTGGGTGTATCACTGTTCACTCAATATTAAGCAAAGCACCTAAAGTCATCCCATATGTCATCAAATACGTCCCATGTGAAGTGATAGATAATCAAATTAGTTAGCTTCTTCATTTTCCTTTTCTAGTACTCATTTGCACTGTAGGGTGAAAGGTAAATTAATTAAGCAGTAGCCCTTGTAACAGAGTATTCTCAGTGCCACCCGTAATAGAAAAGTAATAGCTTCACCACCTGCATGTACTGGACCGGTACAGTAACGCAAGTCTGTCTCACTCATCATGGTGTGCAACTTTTTTTCTCGGGTGCAAGTTCACTGTGCTGTCCATGTCATTCTGCCGGCTTGCATAAGATAACGTACCAATTTCCCTAAACAAGAGAGAAGAAGAAGAATAAGACTGGTGTACTGTCATAGTCGACTGTAATGGAAGTCCATAGTGGTCGTAGAATTTGTTCATTAAACTACCACTAATGTTAGAGCAAGGATGCAGAAGTGGGAGGTTACATAGATACTGTCCTCAATAGTTATGTACTGTGCTTTCAATTTGCTACTTGTACTGTGTCCCAACTTTCGGCTCAATCACTTTGTGTTATTAATGCTAAGGAGCATTGGTTACAGACTATGTCTTTCTTTCTTCATATAGTTGCTCCTTCCAAATCAACAACACGGAGGGAGCAGGCTAGAATGGCCCGGCAACGGAGGCTGGAGGCCACTGTCGCCGAATATCGGCGGCTGGTGGCCCTGGAGGAGGAGGAGGACACGCAGTCGAGCGGGGCAACAACAACATCCTCGACTGGGACCGCTGCATCCTCCTCCGTGACTAAGCCAGCGGGACCGAGCCGGGCTAACAAAGACAACCGCCACCGCCAAGCAACAGAAATACCAGCTGCCCCCCACAGGAGCTGCAAGGAACGCCAACGCCGCCTACGAGTCCGAATGTCCAACCTGGAGCAGGAGGTCCTGAAGTATAAGAACTTGGTTAAGGGCCTCCGCTCCGAGCTTGCCACCCTCCGCAAGGAGTATGATGCCCATGCCGCAAAATGCACCAGCACCAGCACCCTCCAGTAGTGGAGTGTCCCTTGCCCTTTTTTTATAGACTTTTGGGGGGTGGGATTTGGGAGTTGGGATCGTTTTGGGACGTTTCAAAGACAATCGTTGGGGTTAGGGTGGGTGAGGGAGATTATTTTGTTAGGGCTACATAAATATATTTTTAAACTTTATCTGACCATACCTGTTTTTTACTGCTTTTCAGTCTGGTGGGTGGGGGGCGGGGGTGTAACAGTAACTTTGTTTTCCTGAACAGTCGTAGGACTTTAGTAGTACAACCGTCAATCTCTTGTCTACTCCGAAATAATACTCCATTATACTACCTCCCACCAAACGCTTATCTTACCTGTAATTTGTGTTAGAAATTAGGGCTAGGCCCAGGGCTGGCTCCACGTGAAATGGGGATTAACGTTGTCAATCCTGGGCGGGTGACATTTCCTCATTGCGGTGGTACTAGTGGTGTGACACAGTGGCAGTTGCATGCCTATGGAAAAAAAGAAAACGAAACCTTGTTTGTCCTTACTGTAGCATTACAACGGTTACGGTACGATTGAGAATATAGCAGGTGACAGACAGAACAGTGCCATAATGTAGCCTAACAAATGGTAAAGTATTTGCTTGCAAGTATAACTAGTACTTGCGTTGAATTTATTTGACATTGGCTACTACTACTAGAAGATATAGTACTGAAGCTGAGTAAGTCTAGAAGATATCCTCGTATTCCTTCACCAGCCTGTTGCTATGACCTTATCCTCCCCAGCAAGTGTGTGGAATTATTGATGTCATTTTAGTCAGACATCAAGCAAAACAACACAGCCCGGGGGAAGAGGGTTAGGGTTTGTAAAATGGATGGGAATGGGGGTTTCTTTTTGGGTACGTTTTGTTGAGAGAAGAAAAAAAAGCAGAGCATGGACAAACAATAATTGAAGATAAAGACAATCTTTGGTTACAAACTAAAGCTAAGCACATGCAGTCACACTCATAGAATAAAACAATGGATACTGTATCTGTATTGCGTATGTTGTTGGAGTTGTCCTGTTGAATTTGGTAAGTAAGTTGCATGCAGCAAACAATTCCTCTTATTGGCGGCACTCCTCCATTCCAGCTGACGCTTCGTCCATCAATGTTGGTGACCACTGACAGAAGACACCCTGTCCACTGCCTGCCTGGCGGATGTTGACTGAAACCCGGCCTGTAATTATTGAACGGAAAACAGGAAGTGCTATTACAATACCACTGATAAATAAATAAAAGGTATGTACGCTGTGTGGTTCAAAAAGTGACACTTTGATTTCCCTAATAGACAGTACAATATTTTTGAAATTGCGTGCTCTGTCTGAGTCACCTTTTTAAGGATAAATAAGTATGGCCAAAATATTATAGCGGATCTTTCCCCTCAAGGTAGGTGTACTGTAAACTGTGTTTTAGAACAAAATTTGACCTTCCCAGCAATGCTCCCACCAATACCCTTACTAAAGCCAGTCGCAAAAATGTAGAAGAACCCCAATCAGATCTCCAAAAACGATGCCTAGCAGAAAAATGGTTACAAAACGTACTTTGAAAGTAACAGTAGGCCCAAATACAGACCGTGGATTGTATTCAAACCACTTGCAAGCAAGCAAAAGTATCCATAGCCAGCATCGCTCCAACAGTGCTCTACAACACCAGAACTGCGTTGCAATAGAACCCCCCGAAACACATGCAATCCTGCTGCTAGGGCTAACCCTAACGAACCCTAACTTACAAAAAGTGCCAAAACTGGTGTTTCCTTCAGGATTTTGTCCAAAACACTTCTATCCGGTATTAGACCTTCCCAGGAATGCCCCAGGCAAGACCCGCCAACCCACCCGGAAAAAACCACCCGACAACACCCCCAAACAGCGAAAAAGCTAAATCTCATACTTACAATATCTCTCGGCCTTCGGTCCAAACGCGGCGCTGTGCAGCTAGGTCATCATCATCAATCATCATAACTCCTGTTTTCCACCACGGATTTCCTGAAAAGCAAATGCAATCAAGATTAGATTGTCGCAGCAGTGCTTCGACAGAGACCCCGGCCGCAACCCACCCACGAACAGCAGGAAGCCCCCCAAAACGCTACATTGAGCAAGATGACAGAAGAAATAGCAAAAAAAAGGCTGTTCCTTAAGGATTTTGTCCAAAACACTTCTATCCGGTATTAGACCTTCCCAGGAATGCCCCAGGCAAGACCCGCCAACCCACCCGGAAAAAACCACCCGACAACACCCCCAAACAGCGAAAAAGCTAAATCTCATACTTACAATATCTCTCGGCCTTCGGTCCAAACGCGGTGCTGTGCAGCTAGGTCATCATCATCAATCATCATAACTCCTGTTTTCCACCACGGATTTCCTGAAAAGCAAATGCAATCAAGATTAGATTGTCGCAGCAGTGCTTCGACAGAGACCCCGGCCGCAACCCACCCACGAACAGCAGGAAGCCCCCCAAAACGCTACATTGAGCAAGATGACAGAAGAAATAGCAAAAAAAAGGCTGTTCCTTAAGGATTTTGTCCAAAACACTTCTATCCGGTATTAGACCTTCCCAGGAATGCCCCAGGCAAGACCCGCCAACCCACCCGGAAAAAACCACCCGACAACACCCCCAAACAGCGAAAAAGCTAAATCTCATACTTACAATATCTCTCGGCCTTCGGTCCAAACGCGGCGCTGTGCAGCTAGGTCATCATCATCAATCATCATAACTCCTGTTTTCCACCACGGATTTCCTGAAAAGCAAATGCAATCAAGATTAGATTGTCGCAGCAGTGCTTCGACAGAGACCCCGGCCGCAACCCACCCACGAACAGCAGGAAGCCCCCCAAAACGCTACATTGAGCAAGATGACAGAAGAAATAGCAAAAAAAAGGCTGTTCCTTAAGGATTTTGTCCAAAACACTTCTATCCGGTATTAGACCTTCCCAGGAATGCCCCAGGCAAGACCCGCCAACCAACCCACCCGGAAAAAACCACCCGACAACACCCCCAAACAGCGAAAAAGCTAAATCTCATACTTACAATATCTCTCGGCCTTCGGTCCAAACGCGGCGCTGTGCAGCTAGGTCATCATCATCAATCATCATAACTCCTGTTTTCCACCACGGATTTCCTGAAAAGCAAATGCAATCAAGATTAGATTGTCGCAGCAGTGCTCCCAGACACCAAAAATCACCCACAAACACCCGGAACCCCGCCAAAGAGCACCCCAAAGGCAAGCAAGTCAGCAAAAACGGCAAGAAATTTCCACCTCATATTTGGTCCAAAACACTTTTGTCCATTATTAGAGCTTCACAGCAATGGGCCCAAATCCGTCAACTCACCCGCAAAGAAGTACAACACCCCCACAAGTGCTGAGTCTTTCTTCATTGGGCGTAATCCAGCACTCTGCTTTGAGGGAAATCGCAGTCTGGAGGAGGAGGATAGAGGAGCATGTTCTTCAGAACTTGTGAACCTGAGGAATGTAGACTGCGGCACCTTCAAATCAATAAGCAAACAAGTGAAGACAGTTCTGATGATGGTCTTGTTTTTGGGATTAGGTGATTAAAGTTTGAATTAAATTAACTGTGCAAACCAAAGAAAGAGAGACAAACAGGAATAAAAGTGAATAAGGACGAAAAAGAAAGTTCTTGATTCATTGTCTCATTTTCAGGGCTCGGTGTCAGGGAATAAGAAGAAGATTTCGTCATCATACTCTGCGAATTCAGGCTGGATGAGGTCAGTGCCACCGAACAGAGAACAAATCCCCTCATCTACGTTGCCGTCCTCCTCGTCTTCATGCGGCGTGCTTTCTCGTACTTTGTAATCTGGTGGTATGAGGTGCTGATTCATCTTGATCATTGTCAGCCGCTCCACATTTTTGGGCGAGAGGCGGCTCCGTTTGGGAGTTACAATGCCACCAGCAGCACTGAAAACACGTTCAGAAGACACACTTGCGAGTGGGCAAGACAAATAGTTTATAGCCAGGTTGGAGAGCTGTGGCCACAATTGTTTTTTGCCATGCCAATACTGCAATGGCTCATCATTAAGAAAGACCTCTGTTGAGTCATTCATATAGTCCTGCACCATCGGCTCAAGGTCATCAATGGTTCCTCCACTTTGCTTACTTTTTGCTGTGCCTTTGACATTTTTTCGAGAACCATACCCAAGCAAACTTAGCCAATCCTCTACAACAGCCACTGATACTGTTGTGTGTGGTGCAGATGATCCAGTTGCCTTTAACGGCTGAGAGGTCACTTGTGCCCCAGCCACAGGTGCAGAAGTGGATTCTTGTGACTGGGGATGGCCTGCTGATGCTGATGCTGATGTACTGTCTTCTCCTTCAATAACCTGCCGTTCTTTTTCAAACCTCTTGGCTGACAAGGCTAACCAATGTTTGTACTTTTGAACATCTGCATCAGCAAAAGGAAAGAATGCTTCGCCTGCCAGTGCCTTTTTGTAGCGTGGATCCAGAATAGTAGCACAAATGTAATGCTGTTCTGACTTGATGTTTTTAAGACGTTCATCACCACGTAGGCGCTCTAATAATTTCTCAGACAAAATAAAATGGTCTTTTTTTTTTCATCTTTTTCAAACTCAGAAGACACCGCCATCGGTTGGTGCTCCAGCATGCACAACAATGGGATAGCTTTTCCCAAATTACAGTCCTCCTGGCTGACTGCACGCGTGAAGAACTCAAAAGGACGAAGCATGTCTGTCAGGCTTTTAACTATGTCCCATTGCGCCGCACCCAACCGCATGTCCTCCTTCTGAGATGTACCCTCTGTGAAGAAATAGTGATCGAGTACCGTATACTGCTCATACAGACGCTCAAGCATGTAGAAGGTTGAGTTCCAACGTGTTGCCACCTCCTGGATGAGTGCTTTCACTGGCATTTGACGTTCAAGTAGCAGTCTCCTCAGATGCTTCCGGGCCTTAAAAGAATGGCTGAAATGGTTGCACATTTGGCGGCAGGTGGCCATTACCTCGAACGCTGGACTGTGTTTATCACTCAAGAATTTTTGAACTACCAGGTTGATACAGTGCGCCAAACACGGCACTCTAAAATAGTCACCCTTCCACATGGCCTTAACTACATTGGCGCCATTATCCGTGGAAACATAACCAATCATGCGTTTTTGGGGGATAGCATTTTCAAGACCTTTTTGTTAAACTCTTCCAAAAGGTTTTCTGCTGTGTGACTTTTCTCCAAGCCAAACATGGCTAGTGTTGCATGTTTCCGAGCAGCTTTAAAAACTTGGTCCGGGTCAACACCTGCATTTAGCTTTGCTTTAACACCTGAAAAAGAGACCCAGTGTGCAGTGATGCACATGTAATCAGCGCCTGCGCCACTGGTCCACATGTCTGTTGTCAGATGTATTGTGTGAACAGCACTCTTCTGCAAAGCTGCCCCAATCCCCTCCAGCACATCTTCATGTAGTGCTGGAACCGCAACTCTGGCAAAATAGAACCGGCTAGGAACCTTCCATTTAGGGCAGAGCGTTGCCACTAATTCTAGAAAACCTACCGCTTCTACAAAAGAAAAAGGGAGAAGGTCCACAGCTAGCATTTTAGCCAGCTTAGTGTTATACAGACGCGTCAGTGGGTGGTTGCGTTCATATGGCACGTCTGAAGTAAGCATTGTTCTAATGTTGCCCTGGACCAAGCATTTACGGGCTGATAATGACTTCGTTGACCCAATTTTGCTCGCTGGGGAACTTTTGTGCGTTGGTGTCTCAGTCGCTCCAACACTCTTAGTGTGCCTCACATTGGGTGTGCTGCTGACAGGGGTACTGGGTGTAAGGGAAGTGTTTGACACGTCTTCTTCCTCCTCGTCATCATCAGATGAAACATCAACGTTTCCTTGAATTCGGCCTTTCTTGATCGCATCTAGGTGCGCAAACCATTTGACAGTGTGCTGTCTCCTAAGATGACCTCTCTGGCCTCCGGTACCATAGTTGGTACCTGGCTTACCACGACTAACTGCTTGCTTACAAATGGTACAAATGGCAAAGTTTGGATTTTTTGGACAAACAGTAAAGAAGTCCCAAACTGGGGACTTGAAGTGTCTGTGGGACATGGAGGAGGCGGCGATACTGGTGGTGGTGGTCATGAAGCTAATGCCAGATGAAGTGGAGGATCTGGATTGCCCAACTTTTGTACGTTTTGCCCTTTCACCGCCACTAATTAAGGTCAAGGTTGACGGAGGTCTCTTCTTGCCAGAAAGAAATATGGAAGCGGGACGAGTTGGTGTACTACTTAACTCCAATGATTGTGGTGTTTCCACTGCCTCCTCATCGACAACATCATCATCATCATCACGCTCAGCAGCTCTTCGGGCTAGGGTCAAAATGTCTGTTTGCTGCATGCCCGGTGGGGCTGCAGTGACCTTTATGATGACTGGGTCGTCGTTGGCAGAGTCTTCATCAGCAGCAGTATCCGCCACTTCTTGTTGAGCCTCATCACACTCCATAACTCTGAGACTTTGGACGAGCTTCCTTTTACGCTTAACTACCTTTGTCGGATCATGGTGTGCCTCACTCTCAGACGGCTGTGGTGCTGGTTCCCAAGTTTGATCCGTATCATCAGAAGGAGGTGTGCTTGAAGAAGATGTAGACACCACCCTTGATCTCTTCCTTGCTAGGGGTGTGGAAGACAATGAAGGATCATCAGGAGGAGTGGCTTCCTCAAATGATACCTCGCCTTGATTGTCGATTTCCTGATGTGCCCCTACTTCGGGAGGAACAACTATTGTGGCCACTTGTGACCCTCCATGCACCTCTGCTTGCGCATCTCCTTGCGCTGCCTCTCCTTCCACATGTACTTGGGCTTGTACTTGCACATGTGATTGTTGTTGCGGCTGTGGTTGTTCAACACTCGTCAGATGAGCTACAACAACCTGTGTTGATTGAGGGACATTGCTGCTGCTTTCTTGCGATGAGCCAACATCACTGGTCGATGGTGATTGAAGAACTATACTGGCTGCCTCTGCAGCACTCAAGGGCTTGGACTTAAGTTGGAGTGGTGGTGGTGGTGGCACTGAGCCCAATGGAGCGGGGGTGCTGCTGCCAGCTTGGTCCCCAGCAGATCCCGCTGCTGCTGCAGGCATACTTTTTTTTTACTCCCAAAAAAAGGGGCGGGCGGCACACCAGTGTCCTTGGTAACTTGCTTCTTCTGCTCCTTACTGGCACCTTTCTTGCTAGAGGAGCTACGGGTTACTTTTTTTGGGGCCATCTTCTTCAGAGCAGGTCAGCAGGCAGCAGTTGCACGAGTTGCAGAGGGTTCTGTGTCCAGACGTGACGTCGCGTGACGTTATGCTGCACACACACCGCTGCAGGACTTCTTCCTGGCACTGGTGGTTCTCTTGAGTCTTCTTGTGCACCTAAAAGCAATGGAAGACAGAGGAACATCAGTTCAGTTATACACCCCAAAAAATTGACAAAACACAGAAAAATGAGCACAATCCCATGCCATCCATGATGTTTACATTGAAGACACCCCACAGAAAGACTAGGGACATGCAAGTATGCAACACTCACTACCCCTGGGCATAAAGGATGAAAAGTAGGCAAAATAAGTGCAGGCCTCAGACACTGCCTCTCCTCAAAATGGCCCCTTACACCCCAAGCACATGTTGCCTGTACCAGCCAGCACTCAAGATGGCCACCACCACCACCCACATGGCCAGTCCACATCAACAGTACACCCCCCAAAAACAGAAAAACAGCCAGAAATCACCACAATCCAATGCCATCCATGATGTTTACATTAAAGAGAGTGAGACCAGACCACACCACAGGCACACTCAGTCCATGCACCACCACCCCTGGGCAAAAGGCCACACCAGCAGCCCCCAAAAAACGACAAAAAACAATAAAATAAGCACAATCCCAGCCCATCCATGGCCTCAATTATGTTTAAATTCAAGAAGACACCCCACAGAAAGACTAGGCCCATGCAACACTCACCACCCCTGGGCAAAGGGCCCCACCAGCAGGCCCAAAAAAACGACAAAAATCAGCACAATCCCAGCCCATCCATGGCCTCAATGGTGTTTAAATTCAACAAAACAGTTGTATCATGCACCCCTAACCAACCCTGGTCCTACTGGATACTGTGGCTACCCACAATATAATTTATTTAATGTTCTGAAAAAGTTCCAAAATTTTACTTGCAGCAACTGTAATGCCCCAAACAAACTTACTTGTGAAAGTTGATTTCTAATCCAAAAGTGATCCAAAGACAGTCAAAAAGGCCTCAAATCCAAATATCCAGCAGCACCCACAAAAAGTAATCCTTCCAGCTCCAGATCCAAATGAAAGTGACCAGGAGATGGACAAAGCACTGGGAGGAGCCTGCTGGACAGGAACAGGAAGTTGGAGACTGTGGGGCACTTCCTTCCTCCCCCCCCCCCCCCAAAAATGGATTCCTTGCAAAAAAAAAAGCCATGCAAATGTCAATCTGAGGAGTGATTCTGATAAAAATCATAATTTTCTGAAGGTTTATCCTGTTTGCTGGTGATTTTCTTGTGCAGAATTGCAAAAGCTCTATTTCGCGAGTGCGAGATTGTTCCTTTCCGCCGCAACTACGTGTTCGCAATTGCGAACTCTCGCGAGGTGTGCTGTGCAAGGTGGCAAGCCGCGATTACGTATTCGCGGGCGCCAAACTCCCGCGGGATCACGCAGCAAGATCCAAAATGGCGCGTCACTCGCAAAGAAAAACAACTCGGCAAACGCTAAATGACGGAAAGTGAACGCCGTGCACCACGCCGCGTGCCGCAACCAAGCAAAAAATCCGCCGCGAGCGGATTCACGGATTTTCGACAAATTCGCGAGAGTTCGCGGATTGCGAATTTGCCGAAAATCCGAAAAATCCGCGAGCGGAGCGGATTTTACGCCCATGCTTAGTGTCCACCCAGGGCTGCCGCTCTGATTGTACCACCTTGTGTGTGACAAAGTACAAAATGTCTTCCAGCCTGCCACTGTAGCCTGGAAGAGCAGTTTTAAAACTGCTACTTCGGCTTTGCTATTTAAACCAATGGCACAGCTGCAACTTCCCTTAAAAATATATGTGAATCTCCCTTAAGGAAGGCCTATCGAGACCTAAGGCAGGGAACTATATTAAGTGGGACATATACTTTAATGTGTCCTAGCAGCAAAACCCTCAAATTGTCATGTTTGCTGTGGAAAATTTAGTAGCCCCATTGGCTAGTACAGAGTCATCGACTGACCTTTCAGCCTGGCCAACTTCTGAATTGGGCTTCTAAAATGGATACTTAAAGGTATCAAATGAATTGTGGCATTAACCCCTACTTTGATGCCCAAGTCAAATTTAATGTCACTTTTGGAGAAAAGCGACCTTTAGAAAGTTGCCACTTTGTTGCCAGTTTATCTGGTGGCATCCACAGTTGCTGCCTACCAGAAAGCCTTCTGCCCTCCTGGGGAGTCGTATGAGTGACTCCCAGGCTCAGGGAAAATAGAGGACTTCTACAGAGTTAGGTGCCATATCCCCCTCATAGGAAGCCAAAGAGGGTTTAGTCCCAAAAGAAAGGCTTCAAAGAGGAAGGCCTCTCGACGGAGCAGTATAGCTGCTATCATTTCAACCCTCAATAGCATTCCATGTTTGGTCTGATTCTGTGGGAAAGTGGGCAGTGCTGCGCCATTGACACAAGGCTGTACGGAACATCCTGTGGCTTTCTTGGATCAAAAAGATGGCCTAGGAATCTAAAGAATATTTCAGAAATGTGTTTTCCAGTCTGATTTTCAGTTCCTTTGTTCCTGATTACAGCTGGCAGCATAATTTAATTGTTCTCTGAGAGGTCACTCTACAAAAAGAGGAACCATGACCTTAGTAAGGTCCAGCACACTTTCTCCTTGTAAGAATAGTCTATTAATAAGTAAAGGTGTGCAGTTCCTCAAGTTTAAAGAGAAAGGGAATATTAGTGTTCTAGATTAAGGGGGTATGCTCCAATAGGAGCAGATGCCCTCACACCCCCAGAGAGGTGTCATGCTTCATCATTGGGCCAGCTCCTCATCGACAGACTCTGCTATACCCGATGGCCACCCCCGAGGTGGCTCGTTGCCAGAGATATTTTATAGCCGTGTAATGAGGTGGGTGGGTGTCGGTTATTATAGTGTGTGTAGGGTGGTATTCAGAAAGTGGGTTAAAATAAGTCTAGTGGTGTACCATGTCAAATTCTTTATTGATTGGACTCACTACCCTAGTTAAAAAATGTGATGCCTATGTAGAATGGAATGGTCCTAATAAGCAGAGCAAGTGATTAATTAAAATAAGGTCATCATGTTTCAGATTAAATGGCAATTCTTCAGGACCTATCAAAAATAATAATAACCTACACTACTTCATGACTACATGCATTATTAGGTGAAATGCGTTAAAGTAACCAGTCAAATATCAAGTCACAAAGTAAAAACTTTACCTTGGCCTGGGTGGCAACCTGGAACAAAAAGGAAAAACATTACAGATAAACATACTCAGGTTTTTTGTTTTCCAAATACTCATCAATTCTGTGGCATGCGTATTGGTATTGACAGCACTCCCCGTGTGATAAAAACAATTAAGAAATGACTTGCAACCTCACCACCATCAAAAACATTGTGTTGTGATATTTTCTAGCACAGAAATAAGAACATATCTTAACACTCACCCTTAGAGGGGCTAGATCATACCCCTGGAGGTGAAAGCAGAACGAAGCGCCTATTAGGGCCATGTGTGAGGTAAGTAGAAAGCTTTTGTTAAAGTATGGGATAGTCTTACCCTGGTTCCGATGCGACTGGAAGAACTACTGTTTCCCACTTATTCAGACACAGAGGTCAGACCGCTAAACAGAAATTTTGCATTTTTAGCCTATCTGATCGTTTACAAGGCAATCTGAAAAAACTGCCACTGCATGAAGCTAAACCATTGCATGAAGCTAGATTACCTCCCTGGGCTTGGTGGAGCTTATTTGAAATAGGGGGGCACCTGTTGCAGGAAAGGGAGAGGGAATTACTCTTTCTACTGGAGCAGAGCGGAGTGTGCAATCCCTTGCTTTCTGACCCACCAACTGGAATGCAGTAACTTAGTACACCCATTGTGTATTTCAGCAAAAAGAATGGTCCAGTCATACGGGCAAATTGAGTCTAGCAGTCTTTGACCGGCAGACTCGTGGCGGACCTGCGGCTGCTGTACTCCAATGCAGCTATTCGGACTGCCACTACTGTGCCGGCTGCGCCAGGGAACCGCCTTTTCCTGGCGGTGGCGCAGCGGACCGGGGAATACAATATGCAAGGCGAGATCGCTGTGGTCCGTTGAGCATATTATGAGTTATTATGAGTTTCCCCACTGCCAGCCGGTGAGCCTGCCATGAAAAGGCTGCCAGGGGGGATACATAGGGGGCCCTACAGGGCCCCCAACACCCCGCCGCCATGGGGATGCATTCAGGGGGATACATGCGCCCCCCCCGTTTGCATGCACCCCAAGTTCTAGCTCAGCATGGACTTCACATTCTATGCCGTCCTGGAACTGCTTTTGCGTTCCCATTGCGGTGCCTGTTTTCAGGGTACCGCTGTGGGAACAGTAAGAGAAAAGCCTGCTAGACACAAGTTGAACTAGTAATGTGGCGGGCAGACATTGCAGGGCTTTGGTGGTGCTGTGCTGGTGCAAAGCTGGTGCAGCACCGCCAAAGTCAGAATCTGGCCCATAGTTCTTTAAATTTTCCCCACACTGTTTACTCTCTCATGCTCTATTTTCTCTCTCTCTCATCTTATGCCTAGTTATTCCCATTCACCAATATGTGAATGCTCCATTGTGCACCATCTTTTCACTGCAGTTCCCAAATAATGAAAATACCGGTGCACTCCTCGCATGTTCTGGCATCGCTGTTTAACCACAGTCTTTGCTGTAGTACATGCTTTCCTTGCTTGAAACATGCAGTGGTCATTTCCTTTTAACAAAACCTTTATCTTCAGCTGTTGACTTGTCTTATTAATTATATTCTTGTCAAAATTATTTAATGGTTCGTTTTTAATCAACTAAATGTATTCATCACTGTGCACAACTTGTTCTATCGCTTTCAATCTGGATTTAGGGAATTCCATTCCACAGAAACCACCCTATTTGTTTCCAAATCCACTAACTGATCACCATCATTGCCTTTCTTTAATCATATTCTCCATCACCCTACTCTATTACCTACCCTAATCAAACATAAGGTGATAGGATGAAAACTTAAAATCGTTGATTCTATATCTTTCATTGTTCCTTCTCAACGTTCTGACATTCCTCTGTGTCGACCCCCACTTCCCTGCCGGTTGGCATCCCACAAAGTATAGTTCTTTTTAATCTGGATATCATCCATTGGCAATATTATCATCTTCTTTGACTTTTCATGTCATCTTTACGCAGATGATACCTAAATGTCCTTATTGCAATCCTCCCCTCCAGACATGGGTCTCAAAACTTCCTCGTTTCTTTCTGCTACTGTATGGTGGTCTGCTCAGCTATTCTAAATGCGCTCAAAATGGAAAGACTCTAGTTTCTGCAGTCTTAACACTTGCCTACACTACACTATCCATTTCTCTCTAGGCATTTTGACCACATAATTGTTAGCTGAAGACTAGGAGTGCACTTCAACCATGCAATGACTATGGAATTGTCCATTACCAAGCCACAGAAGCCAGATTTCAATAACTGAATATACATAAAATGCACTCAGTTGTTACCTTCTACACAGCAAATATACTAATCTCCAGAGTTCTAATCACATGTTCCTGCTGAATCTCTTCACTGCTGGGTCTTCCCTTCTTTTTTAACCCCACTGTATAAAGTTCTAAATTATGCTACAAATACTCCCTATAGGTTTAAGACACACTTCTCCCACACAGTACCATCACCGAGCTTTTGACTGTCTCTAAGAAAACAGCTCTTGACAAGCTTGATCTTGGTGTATAAGCCAATGAATGTCTCTTCCTCAACCTACCTATCTGAAATCCTTATCCTTTGACTCACAACCAATGCTTAGCCTACAACAACCTCTTAACTATAGCCAAACCTCCATGTGCTCCTTACATCTAGGTTTCAGAACCTTTAGTTACCGGGGCAACTGTGCTAGAACTCTTCTCATTCAAATACAATCAATGCGTCTGCTGACATCATTCAAAT
This sequence comes from Lissotriton helveticus, assembly GCF_964261635.1. Classification (NCBI taxonomy): domain Eukaryota; kingdom Metazoa; phylum Chordata; class Amphibia; order Caudata; family Salamandridae; genus Lissotriton; species Lissotriton helveticus. The sequence goes on from NC_136063.1 coordinate 959,125,573, forward strand.
GTGATCTCAATGAATACGTCATCCAACAACAATCATCTTTACTAATCTTATCCCCACCCTGAGTTTTCAAAACTTTTCTGTGTAAATCATAAATATATGTTATTTTCTCTTACTTTTTAACCTCGATCATCCACCTTATTTCATTGGTTTTTCTATGTACTCCACTCAAAGCTAATGTGATACAGTACTGTGAGATACTACTGATGCTTTTGGGATTTCTTATCAAATGTTTTATAGAGCATTGATAAAATAAAAAATGCCAGTGATTTTGGAGGAAGTAAATAGCTTTCTAATCTGGATCCTGAAGAATCTCCCACTGAAGTGAGCTGGGTGTGCAAACCACAAATCTATTATCAGTGGACAAGCTGTGCATCCTCCAGGGATGGTATTTCACAAATTACTTTCAAGTCAAGTTAACTTTATTTGGCCATGATAAACAGACCATAAAGGCTTGTAAGAACAGTACATCATGCAGTAAAATAAAAGACCTTACACAGTGCTCCTCCAAGCAAAATCATGTTACGCAAAAGAGTCCCAGGGAGACAATTCCACATAGTCCTTCAATATTCAAGCATCTATCATAAAAAGATAACAATACATGGGATTAAAAACAATTCTACCCGGAAGCTGTGCAATCAGACCCAAAATGTCAATGAAAAGGAATGGTAACACAGTACAATGTTATTACTATTGACAAAGCTAACCATGCCATTTCCTTGCTTTAAGCACCAGCCTCAGGAAAGGATGCACAGTAAAATCAATCTCCTCAGAACCACCAGATTGGAAGAAGTGCAAGACTTCCATACAACGACGCAGGTAGTGCTTAATTAAAAATGGTTTAAGAATCGTAGCTCAATAACCAGCATAAAAAGTAAAAAAAAAATGAGTTGCAAAGTGCTTTGACTGACAACTGATCACACGGACAGGTTACTGAGTTACACGACCAGTAATTACACGTAGGAAAGGTGACCAGTCTGTGAAATATATTTAGGCAAAACCTAAGGAGAATAAAGTGCATTTAGTGCTGTGTATCAAATGTTAAGAAGGGTTCCAAACACCTAGACGGATCAAGGGCAGATATTGGGTAACAGAAGGAAGTACAGACACCCTAACCTATTTTTTCTTCCCAGACGTATAGCATGTGCCCCTCAGAGTGTTCTTGGGGATACTGGGCAGGAATCGGAGGGCCTCTTCGACTAAATCATGCATGCCCAGGGCCAATGTCAGAGACCCTAACACCTGTGAACCAGGGAATCTCCAAAGACCGGGAGAGAGACAGGCAGTACATAATTAGCAGTTTATTTAGGGTGAGAGCCTCGTTCACCCAAATCCTATGCCACAACAACAGTGAACGAGTCAATAGAATACCCTCGAGGTAGGTAAGCGCTAGCTCCCTTTGTGAAATAAATGTGGAGGTAGATGGTAGTAGCCCCAGAAGATGTGTACATTTATTTTCTTTAATCTATAGTGGCTTTAACGCCTGAAATCCCCACATCCCAGCGCCGTAGCTGAGCAGGCCTACACATTTGGCTTGATAAATGGCCAACATGATGTGGGTGAGTGATCTTTTGCCTAGTTTAGCTGCAAAGGAGAAGACTGCATTAATACTTCTTGGAGAGACCATGACCCCCTGCAATTAAAGGTTACCCCCAAATAATTGAAGTTAGCCACATGTGTGACAGGGGTTGCTTGGATTTTAAAAATTGGCCTCGGCCTGACCTGTGACCTCAGGACATTACAAAAAACTTGCTGGTAATAATCTTCATGTCTAATTCCTCCATGATGAAGGCAAAGGCAGTCAGAGCTAACGGAGTATGACCCATGATGACGGCGCCATCTGTGTACCGCAAAGCTGGTATAGGACAGCTGCCAATCTGGGGCATGTCTCAGCACCTTAGTACTAGGTCCCTCTCCAGATGATTTATATACAGGGAAAATAAGAATAGTGCAAGGAAGGAAGATCCTTCTCCTATCTGGCAGCCAAGACTTGGAACTCCCTCCCCACCCACTTCCGGCTGACCCAGGACCATCTTGCCTTCAGGAAACAACTCAAGACCTGGCTGTTCAAGCAGTAGCGACCCCCCCCCCCCCAGCGCCTTGAGACCCTAACGGGTGAGTAGCGCGCTATACAAATTCCTTGATTGATTGATTGATTGATTTGTCTAATGCCTCTGCTCACCCTGAAAGATTTGGAGAACTCCCCACCCACCCCAAACCTAACAACAGCAGTGGAGTCACAGTAAACTGCTCTGATGGTGTTAATGACTGCTCTACCTATACCCAGGCTTTCCATGATGCCCCACAGTTTCGGGTGGGATTCGCAATCAAACGCACTGGACAACTCCATAAAACCCAAATACAAAGTGACATGCTTGGCAATTGCATATTTCCCCAGGAAAAGACATAGGTTAATACACTGGTCTTCTGTTCCCATCCTTCTCTAGAACCCATACTGGATGTCTGCTAGAGCTCCGCTCTCCTCCGCTCAGTTTTCCAGGTGGGCTAGGAGGAAGCGGCCTAATACCGTCTCAGTAGAGCCCAGTCAGGGAGATTGGGCAGTAGCAGCCAGAGCCCTCCCAATTACCCTTCTTAAAGATCGAGACAATAAGAGAGGTAAACCAAGAAAGGAGTTTTGTGGATAGGTTCGCTGCTCCAAAGACATTGGCAACGAGAGGGGTCCATAATTCTAAGTCGCTCTTAAGAGGTCCAGAAGGACCCCATGCCGACCAGACCTTTGCAGACCGGGCAGGCCTTGATGGCCATGGTCACTTCTTCTAATGATGGGCAGTACTTGGGGTCGAAAGCCCTCCTCCAGGACAACAGATGAAGCACTGGCTTTGCCTGGTTCGCTGGAATAAACCTCCCCGAAGAAAACAGCCCAGTCATGTCCGGTAATAGCACAGTCAATCAAGGGAGCATTGTTATCATTAAGAAAAGGCTGATTGACGATAGACAAGAAGCCCTTCTGATCCTTCCTAAGTGATGCTTCCTGGAGTGCCTTAAAGGCTTGTAATCTGAGGATTTCTTTCTGGGCAGTGATCGCTTTCTTATACAACTTCCTACAATGTACAGCCTCAATGGCGGATCTGGGTTGTGCGTGGATTGTGGCCATCAACCCTTTGGGACACTTTGAGCAAGATGAGTCTAACCAGCCTTTGACCTCCCAGAGCTCGTGTTGGGAGACTTATGTAGTGCACATGAGACTGCTTTCAAGAGGTTGATAAATGTATTTCTAATGCTGTCTACGTCGGCCTCTGCAACCAGGACAATCTCCAATAAGTCACTATTGCCTTTAACTAACTAGATGCAAAGATTTCAGGATGGACAAATCCCCATCTAATATAAGAGCCTTTTCTCTTGTTGGCAGTGATACCAGTGATTCTCCTGGGGGTCCCACCCATGCCCGCCAGTCCCTTATATCAATGGAGAGGCTTTGGGGAAGATGATGATTATGTATAGACTGATCATCAATCCTGGCAGCTAAAGTAGAAGACGGTGAAATAAAATAAATTTCTGTACCCAACCCTTTACCTACAAAGGTGAAGGGAAACAAACCATCCATAGAACTATGTTCATTTACAAAGCACAGGTTAAATTACATAATTAAATAATTTAAATTGCTGCCAAGTGCATCATGTGAGAAATGAGGAGAGAGGTTCCCTTCGCACAGGGGCGTAACACATGCCCCCGCAGCCCCTGCGATGTGGGGAGCCCCCAAGCTCCAGGAACCCCCTCAGCACAGCCCTTCGGCCAGAGAGCTCCTGGTTGCATTGGCGGCTCCTTTATAGGGGGCAAAAGGGGGGGCGACCACCCAAACCGTCATGCCTTACTCTGCACCTAATTGTTATGATATTACAGCTATTACATGAAAGAAACGATCTTACCGATCGTTTGTTTGCATATAAAAGCTGTAATTTCACCCTTCACCAGAAGAGGGCTCCACTGGGCTGTATTGCACATGTGTCAGGCGTGGGCTGTTCCAGCCCTTCCTTTCACAGATGAAATACATGTCCGGGGCCATGCTGTACTAGCCTCAGGCAGTGCAGCATGTCAGAAAATGGTGAATTGGGGCGGGTCCCTCATGCGCCCCTATGACCCATCACAAGCCACGATAATGGAAAAGGACAGCCTTGCGTCCCATCTGAGTTTCTGATTGGGCATAAGGGTGTGAGCCTCGCTTTGGCGCACTTTTTACTGAATCTGGGCAGTTGGAAGTCGTGATTCGTGAAGTGCATGTCAAGGACTGTCTCGGTTAAGTTCCACCTTATGTGTTTGTCTGAGAGCTTGTCCATATTGTTTCTGTGTGTCTGCGAGCCTGCACCAGTGTATGTGTATTTGAATGTGTGTATGCAAGAGATTGTACAAAATTGCATCAGCATACGTTTAAAAAATGGCCTTTGTGGCAATTCTACCTGTGTCGCTTTTCCTCGCCCCTTCACCCATGAGGCCAAAGACAGAGCAGAGAATTAAACATTATCCCAACCCCTATATGGCATTATAAGAGCATACTACAAATTTTACCCATAATGCATTTTTTATATTTGCCTAATTTGGTGCAGTTAGCATGCAATCTGTGCTTCTTTCAAACTTGGAAATGTCAATTAGAAACAGCAAGTGAAATAATAGACTGTACAGTTTGATTACCTAGTGTAAAAAGAAGCGAGTATTATTTCAATACGCAATTACAAATACAAGGTTTTAGGCAAAAACATGCTTTATATCTTGTAAAAAGGCACATTATCTCTTTATAGGAAGATATGTTTGATGCTACTGCCAGCAAGGTGGAGCTAGCAATGAGCCCAATAAGTAAGTGTAGGTTTTCATTGACTTTCTTGAACAAAACTCCGATTAAACTCAAAGGTTTTTAAGCTGCTACTGCAAAGTTAATGGGCGGGTGTGTGTACCCTAATTTGGGATTGGCAGGAGATTCTTCCATATGACAAAAACTCTGTGCAAGTGATTTAAGTTATGGGTTGTCTCTTGGTGGGTCCTTCACAGTTAGAGTTTGCGTCCCGCAACCCACCACCTAACCTGTATCAGCCTCGCCAGGGTTGACTGTTGGTGAACCTCAATGAATGGCACGACAATACTCCATTCTAGGGTTTTAGTGGGTGGGTGTGTATTTGCCTAATTGCTCTGGTGTGTGCATGCTTGGACAACCAATTTGGTTCGCCTGTTCTGTTTTCTTCAATGGAGGACTGCTCTGTGTTCTGTAATTTGCTCGTGGTTTGTGGTTGGCTCAGCAAATGGAAAGTACACTGACAATAAGTATAAAACAAATTCACTTTAATGAAATGAACATCTTGTTTAAAGAGGTTTGTTACTTTGTACTTGAAGCGTGACATATCGAAATTATTTATTACCCTAGATAATGCCATATGCAGCATACAATTGACATAAAAATAAGAGGCCCAGAAAGAAATATTTTCAAACTGCCTACGACTTCTTGCACCTCCTCCTGGTGCAAATGTGTTTAAAATTTGAATTTTGTGCCAATGTAACCGTACCACAGCGCTCTCCGGTGCACACCAGTAGTCCTCTCAACTACACAGTTCCTTTGAAACAAACAAAAAAAATCTTACAGAAAGTGCTGTGAAGAAATTAAAAACAAAAATGAAATTTCGGGACCAAACGGTTTCATCACATAAGTCTATTGATTCAAAATCATTTAATCACTGGATTATCTTTTTCCTAGATTCCTTCATAGTTTGTGATAAAGTATTCATTTTGGCTGGTGAGAGCCTATCCGGCTTGTCTTCCACAGGGAAATGACAGCTCCTTCCAGTGATTTATGTTATGTTACAAAAATCATATCATGCTGTTTTTCCATTACTATGGCTCCCAGAACTCGCTTAGAAGTTTAAGCAAAGGTGAAACATAAGTCTTTCCAGTTCTACACATCTTCATCAGTAGGACTGGAGAAGCTGTTGCATTAAACAGCGTAGAATGACCTTCAATTTCTGCAGTTAGCCAATAACTGATCTTGCATTAGCCCCCTACCCTTTCTTGGCATGCATGTTGGAGTCTTTGTGGTGCATGTGGTATTAGTGCTACTAGCCAAAGAAGAACTTCGTGCCAATGAATGAACACAGATTTTAAGAAGTGTGTTATGTTCTGTGATTTTAGTTGGAGCTTTTGTCACTTGTAATATTTGAAGGGAATGTTGGAGATGTGGGTAACAGTTGGGGAAGGACCCGGGAAGTGAAGCATGTCATTCAGTGGCGTGGAGAGGGACAGCACAGAAAGCACCTTCTTTGATGGTTATAGCACCCAATAGCTCAAGCGCCACAGATGACTCCTTATGATCAGAATCACGATTAATAATACTGGACGATCCACCTGTGGACAATAATGTGGGCACTATGGTGCTAGCAGGTTCAGTGCTGTTATTGAAATTGTCCTGCGGATTTGCAGATGACCCAATCTGTGAAGAAGGCACTGGGCAATTCAGATTGAGAAGAGCATCCAGCTTTATAGATTAACCTGGCAATGACATCAATGGTGGAAATCGATTTTGGAAAAGGGGGTGGTGATGGACAGAGTTTCTGAATGATGCAGAATACTCCTACCAAGTCAAGAGATCATGGTTTTAATCCATCACCGTTTTTTAGCTCACTGCACCATCCCAGCTTAGAACCCGGCTATATGTAAATTAGTCTGTTCTTGTCCCAGTGCATGATGGTAACAGGGCAAACCAAACTACCAAGCCAATTCTTATACTGGGAAGGAAACAAGCTTCCGGGGACCGGTTTCTGGCTTCACAGCCTTCGTCGGCCCGGCTTGCTTGAATCCTGATGGTGCAATGAGCAAGGGACTCACGTCTGTGTATACCCTCCCACACATAGTGTGGATAAAATCGATTTTGGAAAAGGGGGTGGTGATGGACAGAGTTTCTGAATGATGCAGAATACTCCTACCAAGTCAAGATATCATGGTTTTAATCCATCACCGTTTTTTAGCTCACTGCACCATCCCAGCTCAGAACCCCGCTATATGCAAATTAGTCTGTTCCTGTCCCAGTGCATGATGGGAACAGGGCAAACCAAACTACCAAGCCAATTCTTATACTGGGAAGGAAACAAGCTTCCGGGGACCGGTTTCTGGCATCACAGCCTTCGTCGGCCCGGCTTGCTTGAATCCTGATGGTGCAATGAGCAAGGGACTCACGTCTGAGTATACCCTCCCACACATAGTGTGGATAAAATCGATTTTGGAAAAGGGGGTGGTGATGGACAGAGTTTCTGAATGATGCAGAATACTCCTACCAAGTCAAGAGATCATGGTTTTAATCCATCACCGTTTTTTAGCTCACTGCACCATCCCAGCTCAGAACCCAGCTATATGCAAATTAGTCTGTTCCTGTCCCAGTGCATGATGGGAACAGGGCAAACCAAACTACCAAGCCAATTCTTTTACTGGGAAGGAAACAAGCTTCCGGGGACCGGTTTCTGGCATCACAGCCTTCGTCGGCCCGGCTTGCTTGAATCCTGATGGTGCAATGAGCAAGGGACTCACGTCTGAGTATACCCTCCCACACATAGTGTGGATAAAATCGATTTTGGAAAAGGGGGTGGTGATGGACAGAGTTTCTGAATGATGCAGAATACTCCTACCAAGTCAAGAGATCATGGTTTTAATCCATCACCGTTTTTTAGCTCACTGCACCATCCCAGCTCAGAACCCGGCTATATGCAAATTAGTCTGTTCCTGTCCCAGTGCATGATGGGAACAGGGCAAACCAAACTACCAAGCCAATTCTTATACTGGGAAGGAAACAAGCTTCCGGGGACCGGTTTTGGCATCACAGCCTTCGTCGGCCCGGCTTGCTTTAATCCTGATAGTGCAATGAGCAAGGGACTCACGTCTGAGTATACCCTCCCACACATAGTGTGGATAAAATCGATTTTGGAAAAGGGGGTGGTGATGGACAGAGTTTCTGAATGATGCAGAATACTCCTACCAAGTCAAGAGATCATGGTTTTAATCCATCACCGTTTTTTAGCTCACTGCACCATCCCAGCTCAGAACCCGGCTATATGCAAATTAGTCTGTTCCTGTCCCAGTGCATGATGGGAACAGGGCAAACCAAACTACCAAGCCAATTCTTTTACTGGGATGGAAACAAGCTTCCGGGGACCGGTTTCTGGCATCACAGCCTTCGTCGGCCCGGCTTGCTTGAATCCTGATGGTGCAATGAGCAAGGGACTCATGTCTGAGTATACCCTCCCACACATAGTGTGGATAAAATCGATTTTGGAAAAGGGGGTGGTGATGGACAGAGTTTCTGAATGATGCAGAATACTCCTACCAAGTCAAGAGATCACGGTTTTAATCCATCACCGTTTTTTAGCTCACTGCACCATCCCAGCTCAGAACCCGGCTATATGCAAATTAGTCTGTTCCTGTCCCAGTGCATGATGGGAACAGGGCAAACCAAACTACCAAGCCAATTCTTATACTGGGAAGGAAACAAGCTTCCGGGGACCGGTTTCTGGCATCACAGCCTTCGTCGGCCCGGCTTGCTTGAATCCTGATGGTGCAATGAGCAACGGACTCACGTCTGAGTATACCCTCCCACACATAGTGTGGATAAAATCGATTTTGGAAAAGGGGGTGGTGATGGACAGAGTTTCTGAATGATGCAGAATACTCCTACCAAGTCAAGAGATCATGGTTTTAATCCATCACCGTTTTTTAGCTCACTGCACCATCCCAGCTCAGAAACCGGCTATATGCAAATTAGTCTGTTCCTGTCCCAGTGCATGATGGGAACAGGGCAAACCAAACTACCAAGCCAATTCTTATACTGGGAAGGAAACAAGCTTCCGGGGACTGGTTTTGGCATCACAGCCTTCGTCGGCCCGGCTTGCTTGAATCCTGATGGTGCAATGAGCAAGGGACTCACGTCTGAGTATACCCTCCCACACATAGTGTGGATAAAATCGATTTTGGAAAAGGGGGTGGTGATGGACAGAGTTTCTGAATGATGCAGAATACTCCTACCAAGTCAAGATATCATGGTTTTAATCCATCACGGGTTTTTAGCTCACTGCACCATCCCACCTCAGAACCCGGCTATATGCAAATTAGTCTGTTCCTGACCCAGTGCATGATGGGAAGAGGGCAAACCAAACTACCAAGCCAATTCTTATACTGGGAAGGAAACAAGCTTCCGGGGACCGGTTTTGGCATCACAGCCTTCGTCGGCCCGGCTTGCTTGAATCCTGATGGTGCAATGAGCAAGGGACACACGTCTGAGTATACCCTCCCACACATAGTGTGGATAAAATCGATTTTGGAAAAGGGGGTGGTGATGGATTAAAACCATGATCTCTTGACTTGGTAAGAGTATTCTGCATCATTCAGAAACTCTGTCCATCACCACCCCCTTTTTCCAAAATCAATGGTGGAAATGCAGGAACAGGTATGATAGACCGTGGCTGGATCCAACTGGACCCTAGTTACTAAATTATTCAGGGCAAGAAGTTTCACATCAATATCCATGATATGATATGCTAAAGCACTCAGAATATCAGCTTGCATGTCAACCTTGTCAGAGCGGTAATTCGGGGATGGTAAGACTTCATCCAAGTTGTTTTGCAAAGCATTCCAGAGGTTAGCACTGGAATTAAACTGACATGTCCCATCAAACTGCCTGCAGAGAACCTCCTGCTGTAGGTTTCATTCTTCTCATAGCGACAGTAAATCTGAATGACCCTTAGAGAAAGAATCGTAGAGTCTATGCCCCTCTTCTCTGGGGGTGTAACTAGCTCTACACATGGTCGAACTGGGAGGTGAAGCCTTTGAGGTTAGGAGATTTAACTTGATGGGACTCAATGGGGTGTCGGAAATCAGATGGGATGCAAAGTTGCTGGTTGCATTGTTCCAGTCAGTAAGTTGGACACATGGACTAAGTAACACTGGACTAGCTGATTGATGTGTCGTACTCATCTCTATTGCCAGAGAATTACTCCTAACAACTTCTCCCTTTGTTGCAATGTTAACCTCATTTGTGACCATTACAGGGGAAATGGAGTGGTTAAAAAATCTCTTCAGGAGTGACAAACTATCCTCCAGCATGTTGGCACCATTAACTTCAGCTGAGACAGTCATTGTGGGGTGACACATTTCCAACGGGCCAGAGTTGTCATGATTGCTTCTTTGCGCAGCACTAAGGGCTGCCTGTGAATCACTTAGAGAGGGTCAGGGTACAGTGTACTCCAATTTCTTGGCTCTGCCGGGAGTGGAGTTGTTAGAAATGAAATAATCTGTAATCCTGGGTCGCTTGGGAAGTGGCAGATTCAATAGTGATATGGAGGTATGTGAATAGTCTGGTGAAGATGACATGAGCTGATTTGTGATTTCGCAATCTGCAGTCTCCGTAATAATTGACGCATCCCTCTTGATATGCTACTTAGAGGCTTTAGATCCACACCCCTTTTTTAGGTCGAGCCTAGCGTCCGTGCGCATGCACTGCTCGCTCTGCGAGGCATATTGTATTAGGGTATGCACTAGAAGTCCGCCCATATTTGTCATTGGCTTTGTCTCATTGTCTTTCTTATATCCTGGCTTCTGATTGGTAAATAGGCTTGTTAGTCCCTCCTTGGTACCGCCTTGTCTCCATTTGTTACTGCCCATAACGAACGGACATTTTACTTGTCATATTACATGGTCTGCTTTTTCTTGGCTGAGAGGTCTATTTTGTTTAATGTTTCTTTTTCATTTCCAGCGCGGTCCATTACACTTTAGTTGCCGTGCTTCTTTACTTAATTCATTTGCATGTAACGCGGTCCGCTTTCACTTTAGCGGCCGCGATTGTTTATTTAATTCATTTGCAGCTCGGTCCGCTTTCGCCTCTAGCGGCCGCGCTTGTTTATTTAATTAGTTTGCAGCCCACCACATGTGCGCTTGTGCCTCCCTCTGCCCCTGACTTAAGTTCACTCTGTGTCCCGAACATCAATACTGCACAAGCTCCACCTCGGCAGCTTCCAGAGCTCGACTCCCCAGCAAGTTCAGATGAGGGGCACAGGTGGGGCTGGAGCCAGGCACCTCACGCGAGGCTTGCTTCTGTTGTGATGAAAGGCAGGCACTTTTACCTAAACAAGCATTTGCAATGCAAAAGTTCTTGCATTTACGTGAGTTTGAGCTATTGACATTGTAAATGACAATGCCTTTTATTTTTGTTTTCGGTTTTTAAAAACATAATTAAAAGACATTGTCTTTTACAATGCCAATAGCTTAAACTTGGGTACATGTGAGACCTATTGCATTGCAAATGCTTGTTATTTGATGCCTGCTGGTCCAGCCCTCGTGTACTGTCTGAACACATGATGATGTGGGCTGATTTGGAGTAAAAAAGATTAATTAAAAACCAAGGAGACAAGGACTAGGATCGAGTATTACAGGCAGGTCGCTAAGGGCAATGCCATAGATCATAAATAGTGCCGCCTTGCCCCCCCCCTAAGATGGATCAGTGAGTAGGACGTGTGTGAGTGGGGGTGGCAGAGCATGCTATTGTCTGGCCCCCTTGTTGTTCCTGGGCCCCTGCTCCTCGCAATGAGTGGAAACATTAACTCCTTCCTATGGAGACAATCCAGAAGATAGACAGGCTTCACACAATGTTAGTGTATTAATGTAAGTGAAAGTAAAAAAAGGTCCAGACCATTCTCGGGAAACTTAAAACTGAGCACAACAGATGATAAGTGACAAAAGGCAGGTGAAACAGGTAGAATCTAGTAAAGGGCAAAAGGAGGGGGGAGCACGCAGCAGGCGACAGACCTCATCAGGACCTAGTCCGACTGTCTCTGATAGCGCTGCCACCACACCTCACTCTGCTCCCCTCACTTTGCGCTTTTTATGGTGAAAAAGCCTTCAAATCCAGATGACGGGCTGTGTATGCTGTCTAGGCTTGCGTCCTCACGTCCTCTTTGTATGGGTGCCGAACCTCACTGCCGTTGACCCCGACAGCTGCCGGCCTCCCACATGATGATGTACCCCCACTCCTAGGCCCTGCTTCCAGCTGCACAAGCACGGGGCCAAGGAGGAGACCCACAGGAGCCCCAAGCGGCAACAAACAAGGAGGAGAGCGGGGGTAAGGCACCAGACTTCACGAGGCTCGTGGGACCAAGCCAGGCCGGGACACACCAGGCGCTGCAGCCTAGAGAAGCGGGTGACAGGGCAGCAGTCAGAAAACGTTCCCAAGGGCCATAATCGCTGGAGCTGCGAGCTGGCGTTCAGCCCAAAAAGTGGGTCCTCATTTGACCAAATAGATCCAGTGAATTGGTTTTATTAGTGCATCTTACGGATTAGCAATACGTGATCAAATACCATTAAACATGAGACCGCAATGCAGTAGGATTGCTGCATTCTTGAGTTGCTGTGTACTGGCCAGGAATCAAACCAGCATTATCCTAACCCGAATGAGATCAAATGAAAGCATCAATCAGCCTGAATCACACTGAATCAGTGGGTGGAGGAATGAGAGTGAAAAAAGACCACTCAAAGACCCATGCTGATAAAAGCAGTTGTTCCAGTCTGGCCATCGAGGGCAAATCTTGCGTCAACCAAGAGACTCATGTTTCTCAAAACAGGTGGTGTAGTACAAGATGCCACTTTGTGGGAGGCCAAAGTTTAGTGTCCCAGAAAAGAGTGTGGGATTTGTCAACATAATCTCCAACTTTCGCACACTTAATTCCAAAAGAATGGTCAACATCTACTGGTGAATCCTTCCTTGTACATGTGGAAAGTTATTAAGGCTCCGCCTTCCTCCCTGAGGCCAAGGAGAACTTGAACATCATTGGATATACAATCTAGGCTTACATGCAACACGTGTGGTCAATAACTGGAGGTAGCAATTAAGCAAAGTGGAATAACCAGAGCCAGTTTTCACCTTGGTTGGTAAGTATTAATCTGTAACGGGGCAGCCCCTCATTGCACGGATACATGGTAAGACTGTTCCTTTCGTCCTAATGCCTTTAATGCTGTTTTCAGAGAATCATTTAATTGAAGGGTTTGGTCAACGCTATTCAAGACATTTGGACACCTAACAGCATTACAGTCTGTAACTTCCTGCATCCATCTAAAATTATCATTGACTGACACTTCTACCAACTGAGTTCTCATGCCAAGGCAGAGGTCCAATTATTATAGATCAACAGTATTTATTGATTGAGTAAAAGCATGGAGTTGGAACATAACCACTTGCTCTATGCGCTAGGCCTGAAAAGAAGAGCTGGGAAACAGGACATAAATGGTTATGATTGGCGACTTCCACAAACTGTAAACCCAGTTGATAGCTGCCCAACTCTAGTCTAATCCAGCAAATCCTCCACCAATCCCATGACTTTAACTGCAAAAGCATCTGCTGAGAGTAGATCAGCAAAACATCTAAGATACCTCCAAAAAAGTTGGCAAATTTGACCGCAAAACTTCACATTTGCAGGCTGCACTGGTGCAAGAACTTAAATGTTCCTAAACTATGAAGCGTGCTCTCCCAATGTTCATGCTACACCTGAAACGGGCATCCTGCCAATTTCCAGCAACTGTGAGTAGCAGGTAAGTTAAGGCCTACAGATCTTGGACCATACTCACCAGGTACTACAAAAGGTCAGAACGAAAATTTCACACGGAAATTCGAGTGCAGACCTTCAGAGAGAAAAAGTTAAACTGTCTCATACAGAAATAAAAATGCAACGCTGCTCCCAAATCAAAAAGTAAATTTCCATAAAATGCTGATCAGATATACAATTCTGTAACATATCAAAATATATGAATCATCACTACAAACAGTTAACATCAGAAAAAGAGCTTAACCATAACAATTAACTGTGACTCAGAGGCAAAATCAAAAGAGGCTTACCGGTTTGAGGAGCTGGAGAAAACTGCAATTTTAGAATGCTAGGTTTCTTAATGTTTTTCAAAGAGTATCGCTAATTCATTTAAGTAAAAAACGTGGCTTTTTAAAAAAAAAAAAATTCACCTGCTGTTCGGATTCTCTGGTGTTTTGCTAGGAGCTTGAGCCTCTCGCGCTGGGACACTCCTGTTGGAGTAGCTATGCGCTTTATAAACTTCTTTATTATTATTATTTGTTTGTGCATTGCAATTGTATTAAAGGCTATAGTGCATAATGCTAGACTCATGCTTTGACATAAAATCTACCTAATTTTGTCCATCCTAGGGTTAGTAGGTGACAGTCCACTGGCGGATTTCCCAATTTTATCATCGTTCCATATATCATAAGATTTTCTACTAATGCCAAGTTGAAAACAAGGCTATAAGCAGTAGCGGTCCGCAGTCCCCTGCTTCTGGCTCTGGGGCTTGGCACAGGCTCCCAGCCTGCCCTGCAGCCAATCCTGAAGCTGCTCATGCATAAGTGCAGCTTCATGATTGGCCTGAGCGTCGGCAACTTGTGCTCCCAGGCAGACTGGGAGCCTTGCTCTCTCCAGCCCCTGCATTGCAGCTGAGGCTAGAGAGAGCTTCACTGAGCATGAGGGGTTTGACCGGTCTGAGACAGCTGGACAAATCCTCATGCGCAGTGAAGGGAGTACCCACTACTCCCCCATCAGCAGTGTCATCACCTGTACCCTCTCCAAAGACTGGTCAGTGTCCTGGGGCTGGGTCTAGGGGATTAAAATAAAACAATAATAAAACATGTTTAAACACCCTTTTATTATCGTTTTATTTACTGGTGGTGACAGGGGTGGCGGCTCGAATGGAGAGGCTGTCGCTGGCTATAAGTTTTCTCCTTTCTTTTTTTATCTTTCATTCTTTACTTACTACTATCTTCCCCTCATTTTCAGTTTTCTTAAAGGTTTAGCTCAAGATTGATGATTACTTACATTTCCAAAAAGGGTTGGGTCATTCACCTCTGATTAACTGCGGGTTTCTACCTACTGAGATTTATAGTTTAGGATTTTACCTTTTTATCCCTCCAGCACACCTCCTGACCAGGCGGCCCCTGTGAATAGCTCTAGGAGCGCCCTTAGCCGCTTCATGGGCGTGAACCAAGGTGGGGATTCCCTCATCTGTTTTCGCCATGAAGAGGGCCAACCGTTATGTCCTCTGGGGGCGTCCACAGAGGTAACATATGAGGCAACATTAGGCGAAGAATCAGCCTCTTTTCCCTCCACCATACACCAGCCAACATACTGCATCAACCAGGTCCCGAAGTTTCTGTGTCGAGGGATGCTGCAAAGGTGAGCAGGGTATGTCGTTGCCAGATCGATGGAGGCCACCAGGGAATATGTTAGATATTCTAAAGTCCTGCCCTGTATAAATCCATTCTGGTCTTCAGGTATCAAAACGGCCATTGAACCATTTAACCTATCGGCTAGAATTTTAGCGTAAATTTTATAGTCGCTGTTCAATATTGATATCGGCCGATAGGAGTTGCATTTCTTAGGGTTTTTTTCCTGGCTTCGGAATTAATTATATCGTGGCTTCATTCCAAGAAGCCGGCATTGAGGACTTTTCAATAAATAGAGCGTTAAACAGCCTTGTCAGTATAGGTATTAACGCATCTCCTAGGGCCTTATAAGACTTCTTGAGGTAGGCCATCAGGGCCCGGAGCCTCCCCCTTCTTCAGCTGGCTAATTACCTTTCTTGTTTCGTCTATTTCTATTTTCTTATTCAGGAGCTTTACTTTTTTCTGGAGGAAGAGGAGTTACCAAATCTTGTCCCAACAATTCCTTTATTGTTTCCTCTGTTGGATTTAAGTCTTCACAGTACACTTTATTAAAGTGGCTATAGAAAGCTTGTTGTATCCCTTTAGTATCTCCAATCAGAGCCCCAGTTTGCTCACATATCACCTGATCTATTCGGTTTCTTGCTTGGTCTTCCTTAGCCATCCAGGCCAGCAACTTAGTGCACCCTTCGATGTACTCAAAGTGAGCTAAACGGCTTGCTTCCCACCAGTTCCTCACCCTACCTTCGATAACAGTTGCTAGTTTGGAATTCACTTATGTTATTTCTAGGTGTAGCCTTAATCTCACTTCTTCCTCTATGCCTGAAAGAACTATTTGTTTTTCCAGTGTACGAAGTTTCTCTTCCAAAGCTGATACTTATCCAAAGTACTTCCTTCTTTTCTCCGCCCCTATGGCTCCTAGTCTCCCTCTTAGAAACGCTTTATAAGCATCCCAGGTTATACCAGGGGGAGCTGAACCTCAGTTGTGTTCGAAAAACTCCTCCGTCTCTTCACTCAGCATATCAATAATACCCTCATCTTGGAGAACTGTACAGTCTAGCGTCCACCTTGATTGAACCACCAGCTCTCCTGTCTTAATTTGGAGCATCACAGCCGAATGGTCAGACAGGTGAACTCCCACATGCTCCAACCGATGGACCATGTGTTTCATATTGCCATCGATAAGAAAGTAGTCTATTCTTGACTGGTGCTTGTATTTTTTCTTATAAAAGGTGAAACCTTTCTGTGTACCTGCTCTCTGTCGCCAAAAGTTGCACAACCCCAGATGATCCATCATCTGTTTAATAAATGTCGACATCTTAGGGTTAACCAATGCCCTGCTGTGTGATGACCTGTCCACCGCCTGATTTAAAACTGCATTGGTCAGTGGAGTTGAGTAGCTCTGTCATCAATTCTCCCATAGGGTTAACATAGTCCTGATTTGGGCCATAGTAGCCTGCTAAAACAAAGTGACGGGATAGAATCCTAAACTTAGCTACTAGCCACCTCCCAGCTTTATCGGAGACATAAGACTCTATCCTTGCTTGTACACCTTTTTTAACTATTATTGCCACTCCTTTGGTTATTGCTGTTTGAGCTGTACACGCAGCTCGTTCGATCCAGTTCTTGGATCTGAAAAGCTCCATTCCCTCTTTCTCCTATCAGATGCGTTTCTTGCATTATTATAATTTGAGCAGGGCAAGCTTTTAAATATTGTACATTTCTTTCTCGCCTCCCCCTCACCCTAAGACCATTTAAATTCCAGGAAAGAATCCTTATGAGGGTCTCCCTTCGCTCACCCTTCTCTAATGTCGCCAAAATGCGAAAATAAATGCTTACTCATTCTATAGGCTACAGAGGAACTATTTTGTACTTTTTTTCCCCCACTGCCCCTGTGTTCACCTTCCCCCCGGAAAACCCATCCCTCTCTCTACATGCTGAAAGCCATATGGGTCTCCCCTCAGCGTGTAAAATATTAAACATCTTTTATTTCTTTAGTTCTGTCTAAACAAGGTGCTAAAATTAGTCAATTGTCCTTTTATTTGTGTATATATTTATATATATTTTTTTACCATGTTTTCAATTACTCCGGTTTATATATTTTTTTTAATTAATTTATTTATTTTTTCTTTTCCCTTAGCTGTATCTTTTCTTAACTAGTCGGGATCTGCTCGGGATTACAGGGGATCATGGATTTTATATCATATATCTCCAGCCTGTAGGTCTTTGATAAAATCATCTACCTTTTCAGGTGTAAGAAAATTTACATTTTATTCTTGTACATAACTTTTAAGTGAGCTGGAAATCTTACCTGGACTGTGGTGCCTAAGCTCTTAAGTGTATCCATCCTTTTGCCCAGTTCCCATTGTCTATTTGACGTAGTAGTTGAAACATCAGATCTGAACTCATATCTATTTCCCTCAACTTCAATCCTTTTTAAACTCAAAGCCTTCGACAGTATTTTTTCTTTCAGGGAGTAGGTTAAATAGTTTAACAGAATTTTTCTGGGCTTTGTCCTGTTGGCGTTTAGCTAGAAAGGGTCTCTAAGCACCCTTTAGCTATATCGTCTTCAGACTCTTCCACCTGTAATTCCTTTTTGATCAGTCTTACCACAAAGGATTTTATGTCACCACCTTCTTTTTCTTCCGGAACTTTCAGAATCTTAATATTGTTTCTTCTTTGGAAATTCTCCATCCTTTCTATTCTATCCTGTTGTAGCTGCTCTTCTGATTTTAATCTAGATAATTCAGAACAATTTGCTTGGACTTTTTCTCTTAGTTCTTTCACCTCCCCTTCTAGCACTGTTGTCCTAAACCTTAGGTCGTCTATCGTTTTCTCCAAGAATTCGCAGGCTTTTCTAATTTCTTTCTGATTTTCTTCAGAAATTTTGAATCTATTGTTGATTTCAGCAGTTAGAGCCATCAGGAGAGTTCCGATAGCCAGATCCTCGTTCTCCACCAAGTTTACCCTTTCCTCGGGGGCTCCATCCGTGGCATTAGCCATTTGTTCCATATGGATTATTAAAGGCTGCCTCTTTTCCACTGCAGGTTGTTCTTCAGTTTGCTTTTCAGTGGCTCTTTCTTCAGCAGACAGTGACTCCAAAGCCTAGTATCTGTTAAGTTATATGTCCTGACTCCGGACTACACCTCCCACCAATACCTCCCCTTTAAGCAGTGTAACTTGCTCTATTCTCGTCTTTCCCTTCAAGTTTCCTTGTGCAGCTGCTTCTGTGTTGGCCAGATTTAATGCTTTAGACAAGATTCTAAAATACTTTTTTAGAGAGGGAGTGATTTTTACTTTAAGATCTGGTATATGTTTCCTTATCTTAATTTTCTTTGCCTTAGATTTAACTTTAACTTTCACAGCTGAGGGCTCCTGGGTTCGTCACGACAGACGAGGGTGATCCATTTGTACTCCAAGCTGAACTAGCCCAGTTTTTTCGAAAACTAAGGCTTCACTATTTCTTTAAGAACAGGAGTACGGAGGAATCAGAACATGGTAGAGACACCAACACAGGCTTGAGGATTAAATCCACTTTTTCACCTCCAGCACACGCCATACCACCTCAAATACTTGCGTTTGAATTGGCGGTTAAAAATGATATAGAACAAATACAATACTGTTCGAGACCCAACTACAACAACCTTTCCACCGCTGAAAGACAGGCTCTAAAAACTTTGACCCAAGATGGGACTATAATTGTGAAGCCCGCTGACAAAGGGGGCTCCATTGTTGTTCAAGATATAGACACATACAGGACTGAGTGTCTCCTCCAGTTGAGTAACAACAATGCGTATCGACCTTTGACTACCGATCCCACCCCCAGACTGATGAGTGAGATCAAAGTACTGGTTGAGTACTTAGGTGAGGGTTGGATTACCCCCTTAGAGGCACAATTTTTACAGGCTAAGCATCCTACCATGCCCTATTTTTACACCTTACCGAAGGTGCATAAACCCCAGAGACCACCACCGGGCAGGCCCATAATTTCTGGCCAGGGGTCACTTCTAGAACCCCTCTCTGCTTTTGCCGATTTTTTCCTCAAACCTTTGGTTCACAAAATGCCTACCTTTCTCAAGGACATCACCGATGTCCTCAGAGTAATCCCTGACATAGTCTTTGATCGAGAGACTGACTATCTAGTCTCTCTAGATGTAGAGTCATTGTACACCTCCATTCCCCAGGATGCTACTCTGGATACCATCAGATCCATCCTGGAGGAATCGGAATTGGACTCCATCACCCCTGTGCCGTTCATTATGGCCTTGGCTACCATGGCGATGAAAGAAAATTTCTTCATGTACGAGGACCAGATATACCATCAAGTCTCTGGGACTAGCATGGGCAGCATTTTTGCCCCTTCCCTAGCGAATCTATATGTTCATGAGTTCGAACAAACCATAGTATTGCATCCCACCAATCCCTTCTTTTCATCCATAATTTGGTGGAAAAGATACATCGATGACATTCTTATGGTTTGGAGAGGGACCAGTGAATCGGCCCTCAGTTTCCACCAATGGCTCAATAATCAGAACAACTACCTTCGCTTTACTATAGAAATGAGTAAAGATAGGCTCCCCTTTCTGGACCTTTCGATCTATAGTACCGGGACTGGCTTAGAGAGCGAACTATATCGCAAGCCTATGGCTAGAAATTCCCTCCTTTTGTACGAAAGTCAACACCCTAAGTCCCTGAGGGATAATCTGCCCTTTGGACAGTTCCTCCGAGTTCGACGGAACTGTTCCACTCCTGAAACTTTTAAACACCATGCAGAGGACTTATCTAAGCAGCTGACCGCAAGACATTACCCCAAAAAATTGGTTCAGCGTTCATATAAACGAGCAGCGAATAACCATCGAGCTGCACTGCTTGAACCTCGCGTAGTGAAACCACCTTTGGATCGCCTGACACTAGTGAGCACCTTTAACACTAAGTCCAACTATGTTCAGAAAGTTATTAAGAAACACTGGCGTATTCTGAACAGTGGCAAAGAGAAGATTGCATTTCCGCTCTTTGCCTTTAAACGCTCTAGAAACTTAAGAGACCACTTGGTACACACTCGCCCCAGAGCCACACCTAGTAGAGAGTTAGGCACTCTATGGGACTTACCTCCTGTAGTGGGTCACCATCCCTGCGGAGGTTGCTCTGTTTGCCCACTGACCTCTAGAATCACAAGTGTGGACATTGGCACTGATCGGCCCTGGGTACTGCGACAGTTTTCCAACTGCAATAGTACCAACCTTATCTACCTCATAACGTGCACGTGCAACGAACGGTATGTAGGTATGACCACGAGAAAGGTGCGCGTGAGAATGCAAGAGCATAGAAGTATGTTTCGGTGCAAGAAAGATATTTCCAGACTCACGAAACACTTTATAACACACAACCATGCAGAAACAGACTTCAAGTGGCATGTTTTGGAAAAACCATTTATTCCACCACACGTGAGTGATGTGTCGAGATTTTTGTTCTTGCGTGAACAAAAATGGGTTTTCAAATTGGGTACAGATAGACGAGGATTGAACAATGATATACCCTGGCTCAATCTATCGTAGCTGTACATAAAGATAGGCGAAAGAGCAGTGTCCTTCTTTTCTTGAGCTGCACGAGTTTGGCTAAGTAAATATGATGACTAGTTCTCTCATGTACACGACTGAAAAATGAGCGAGTAAAAAGAGATTAGTCCCTTAGTTTTATGCCACTCATGTGCCCCTGAGATCTCTAGCGACCATTCTGAATCATACAACTTAATTAGGGTGGACACTATGGGGGTCCTGATAGGTTCATGTGTCATGTTGCCACCACGTGGCATGACGAGCAAACCTCCCTCGAACAATATCTTTTAACTTGTATCTTTGCTCGTGCTTATTCCTTATTATTGCCCTGTATTTTGGTGTCTCTTCTAAGTGGGAAGGGTTTAACACACTCTGAGAGAGCATGTAGAAATACACCGCTATGGCCTCATCGGGATAGGAACTACCGACATAACGAAAATGACGTCATTTGGTAGTTCCTTCCTTTAGCCCGTGATTCTGCCTCAGAGGGCGGAAGTCGAAATCAATAGACTACACAAGATCGAGGCGTTACATCACTTGGTAGTTCTCTACCTGGTAGCCTCGCGAGACTACGTGCATAAGTCCGATAAACAAACGCGGGGCGGTCCGAGATACACACCGGCCCCCCCACCTGCTAATAAACAACCCCGGACATCAGAGTTCGTCGCTATATAATTATGAATATGATTCGTCCCAGCCCTTCAGGACAGCCCCTCCCTTGCTGTGTTCCGATTGGTTGGTTCTGGCATAACAGACTAGTGAAATGGGAGCCACGTAGGACACCCGGTGCCTCCCCCTGACTCAGTAACAGTCGGAGACAACGACGGACAGGTAGGACCACCGTTCCACCGTTCTTATTCCAATATCTTTGTTTCTAGTTGTCTTTTGACTTCTTACTTAGCGGTAAAAACGCTATTATTGACTCATACTATAGTTAACAATAGAATGGATAGTAGGTTTAATTGGGAACCAGTGGGTAGATGCTATTGAGCTCCATGTATAGAAGACCTTGGTACTTCGTATTCTTGTACACTGCCAGAGCAGATCAACGTTTGATCCCTCTGTTCCTTGTCCATACGAAGTCGGCTTTTGTCCTTGTAGAGCGGGGTCTCACATATCCTGAGCCAGGTCCAGGAAGAGGTGAGGTCCACTCCCCGGGTACTCTGGGTGAGTAAGGAATTTTTGAATTTTTTAATTTATTTAAGAAACAATGCACCTCTTGCTATAGACCATGATATCTGATTGTGATTCATTTGTACGTTTGTTCCCTACATACAGTAA
This sequence comes from Lissotriton helveticus, assembly GCF_964261635.1. Taxonomy (NCBI): domain Eukaryota; kingdom Metazoa; phylum Chordata; class Amphibia; order Caudata; family Salamandridae; genus Lissotriton; species Lissotriton helveticus. Next base: position 959,147,590 of record NC_136063.1, read on the forward strand.
TAAGTCAACCAGGTACCGAAGAGAGGAGTTTACACAGATGAAGGAATTATATCCTTTACTGGTGTTCACTTGTGTGTGTTTTTTTGTATAGTTTTTCACACTTTATTCACTTAGAATCAGTAGCATATATATAGAACAGAGACCCTGACGAAAGCCCAGGTAACCATCCCGTTGTGGCTGAAACATGTTGGTCTCCTCGCAGCTATTTGTGTGGACTGCGATGACGATGTTATACTGTTCTTGTTTTTAAAGAGGAAGGGGCTAACTCTTATTAAAATTGGTTTTTGTTAAGTTCCTATCCTTTTTTAATCACCACTTATTCGTTTTTGCACTGCACTTTCCCATCATATCAACATCATGTGGTAGTACCAAGTGATTGTGGGTCGCTACCCCGAACTGGCTATCAGGGTACGCTGGTCTCAATGATCAAGAGATACAATACCCGATAAGGATTACCAAATGAGAATATTGATCCATACAAGACTTTTGATGGGAATCCTTAACTAGGGGTGACTTACGCTTACTGGTGCTTCACTTTTGGTGATATGGTCTGTTAGTTCAACTGTGTTTGTCCTGATGTACAATTGACATGGGCACAAAAATATAGAATCACTATTGGATTTCTAAAATAGACCCCTAAGTTTGTTGTTTATTAGTTTGGCTCCTGGGTTGTGGCAGTGTCTAGCGGAGGTTCAGGTTGTGTACCATTTAAGCTTTGAACATTTCCGGAGAAACCTGCAAACTTTGCTTTTCCCCTCAGACTCCTCAGTGCATAGCGAGATGGTACCCCCCTCTGGGTTGCCTCACTCACCCCTTGTCTCCTACTTCCAGGCTCCTGGGGTCCCGTGCTGCCTTTGGTTTCTTTATTCACTGCTGCTGCTGCCTCACCTGGGGGAGACCGATTGGGAGCCTGCTGCTCTCCCTCAATGGTACTTTCCCTCCTCCATCAGCTCCCTCGGCCGTGTACTCAGCGCCACTGCTCCCACGACCTACTATCCCCCGGAAGGGAATCCTCTCGGCTGCGCTCCTGCCCCTCCGAAACTCCAGGGCCTCCCCTGGCCATTGTGACCCTAGATGCTGCCAAGGCCTTTGACCGGGTTCATTGGACATATCTAAAAACAGTGGCAAAGTTTGTAAACCTGGGATCAAATTTTTGTAGGGCGTTGGCAGACATATATGAATCCCCAGTTGCCAGAATCTTAATTAACGGCTCCTTAACAGAATCAGTGTATATCTCCAGAGGCACGAGACAAGGTTGCCCGCTGTCTCCCCTCCTTTTTAATCTTTACATAGAACAACTTGCCAGACAAATTAGGGAGGATCAGGCCATTACACCTTTCAGATACAAAGATTGGAGCAAACAACTAGGTCTTTACGCTGACGATATCCTTGTTTACACCACAGATTTGGCAGATACCCTGGGGAGGATCATGACTCTGATGACTAATTTTGGGAAGGTCTCCGGTTATTAGATCAACCGTGACAAAACAGAGATCATGTCCTGGAATCTAGAGGTGGAACGGGTGGTCAAAAAAGAAGAAATGAGGTATCTCGGAGTCATGATAACACAAGTTATAAACAAGATCACTAAGGTAAATTGTGAGAAGGTTAAAAAGGAAGATTGCAGTGTTTTAAAGATGTGGTCCAACCTCCAACTATCTCTCCTAGGACGGGTGAACTTAATCAAGATGATAATTCTTCCAAAATGTACCTTTCTTTTTGATACCATACCTCTTCCTTTTAAAAAAGAATAGCTAAAAAACATGCAAAGCCAAATTAGCTCCTTTATTTGGTCGAATCAAGGTCCCAGAATAGCGTGAAAAAACTAAGAAGGAGGGTGGAGAAGGGAGGACTGGCTTTGCCAGACCTGCTCTACTATTCCTGGGCTTTCCTCTTAAAGAATGGGAAAAGTGTTTTCAGCTACCCAAGCACAACTAGGATGGGAGGCATGTGGGCTGTGATGGCAAACTCAGAACCAGGTGCCAATCAAGGTTTTTTATTCAAATACGCGGACCCCAAATATTTTTTAAAAGTTAGGCTGAAGACTCTTAAAAGCTTAGCAGAAATTTGGTTTAAGGTTAGGAAAATGGCAAACATTCCTTACCATAGTCTTCTTGCCCCTATCTGGGACTCCCTGGGCTCCCCAGAATGGACAAAGGATGCCCTAGCAAGACCACTTTTAAAAGCAGGATTTATTCGCTGGAAACATATAATTATTGAAGGGGAGCTGATTCCATGGGAACTATGTAATCAGCAAACAGACAACCAACTGTCAAGTTTCAAATACCTACAAATGAGAAGCTGACACCAAGCTGAGGAGACAAGTGTAGGGAGTCAGAACAAGTTGGAAACCCGTTTGGCATCACAAACTGAACTAAAGAAAGAACTGGCTGCAATCTACTGGTTGTTGATTGACTCGCAATAAGGAGCTTTTAAGCTATCAATAGAACTATGGGGAAGATACTTGCCGGAGGTGTCTCTAGAACATCTATGGCAAGTATCTATGAGCATGTTGTTCAAAACAGTCAAGCCTGCATACCTAAGAAGGAATCTGCTTTTTTCCTTCCATAGAGCCTACTGGTCCCCCAAGAGACTGTCGAAGTTCGGGAGAGGATGGGATGTTGCATGTCCTAAATGTGGCAGTATGAAAGAGGACGATGTCCATATGTTTGTGACGTGCCCAGAACTTCAGGTCTTCTGGAGTAACGTGAGTAAGGCCCTCTCTGAATGTATGAAAACCAACATCGAGGTAAGCGTTATGCTTGTCATTTTTGGGCAGTGTGATTCGGGGGATGGAGGTCACAAACGACCAGGCTAAGCTGGTCTTCAATAGTTTATTACTGGCATGTAGGGAGATTTGTAAGTTCTGTAGTAGGGGATCTCTGTGTATAGTCATAATCTAGTGAATAGTCCCGCCCATGTGCGTGGACCCCGGAGCAATCAAAAATAATCTCTTACAGTGTCAAAAAATGCAGAAAATGCATAGACACTTAAGAGAGAATTTAAAGACAGATAATGCAGCCAAAAGGCTACACTGTCCAGTACTTCAACTAGAAATTCCACCATAAAATCCACAAAACAGCAAAGCCTGTACAGATTTCCCTTGCTTAACAGCAAAATCCCTCAGGAATGATAGAGAGAAGAACCTGGACAGACAAGCCCCATAGGCTGCCATTATGTGGCTTAATTAGGATACTGTGCCTTTAAGGAACCTTCCAGAACCTTCTCTCAGTATCCCAGAATGCATAGCAGGTCCAACTTAGCCTCAGTTCTTTTTTCCGGCTCCTGCAAGCAGGACCCTGGAGCATTGAGCTCTCCCTTTTCAAGGGTTTTTGTTAGTGTTTTACACTAATTTCGATTTTTGGTACTTTTAAAGTACTTTGGTGACTTTCTTTCTGTGTTTCTGCACTCTTTTTTGTCCATAATGCCTGCATTATTCGACAAATGCCCTGAGTGCTCAAGGAAGAAGGCCAAGTCAGACTCCCATGAGGTCTGTATTCTCTGCCTTCCCTCTTCCCACATTCCTGAGAACTGTGTGATCTGCAGAGGCTTCTCTGGAAGGACCCTGATGGAGAGGAAGAAGATCAGGCTTCAGGGACTTGAAGAGAGAAGGTTGAAGGCACGAGGTGGGTCAGGAGGGGCTCCTTCTACCCATGCTGAGGCCTCTGGGGGGCGCCCCAGGGGCAGGAAGACCAGCCCTCGCCCAAGATCTCCGTCTGGGTCAGTTGCGCTGACCACGACGTCGAGGGGGCGGTCAACGGCCAGTTCCAGGTCTCCCCAGGGCTCTGGGTCGAGAAAACGTCGCCCGTCGACGTCGAGGAACGTGTTCCGGCCGCCGTCGAAGCCGGTGTCGATCTCCTCGTCGTCGCTGTCGGCGTCGAGTGGTCGACATCGGAGGGACCGGCGTCGGCGCTCGCCGTCGAGGCGACACCGCCGTTCGCCGTCGAGGACATCGTCGTCGAGGGGATCCTCGTCGTCGAGGTCGCCGTCGAGACGGAAGGCGTCTCCGGCGCCGAAGAGGTCGACGTCGAAGCATTCTAAAAGACCGACGTCGAGACGGTCAAGGAGATCGACGTCGAGAAGGTCAGAGAGGTCGACGTCGAGAAAAGGGTCGACGTCGAAGCGATCCAAGAAGTCGACGTCGAGGCCGGCGAAGAGGTCGAGGTCGCCGTCGAGGCACCATCGCCCGTCGTCGAGGTTTCGTGGTTCGTCGATCTGGTCGGGGTCGACGTCGAGACGAAGACACGGTTCGACGTCGAGAAGTGTGAATCGGTCGACGCCGAAGGACCGTTCGACGTCGAGGGGCCATCGGTCGTCGTCTGGGCACCGATCTTCAGCGTCTGGAGGTCCTAAGGACAGGCCCAGGACTGTGGGGGGCTCCCCACACTCCGCAGGAGATGGTGGCTCGCTGGGAAAGGCGCATTCCGGGGTGGATACTCCGATGAGGCCCGCTACACCTCCTTCGCGGCCGGCTGTGCCGAAGGGTCCGCCTCCGAAGGCCCCGACCCCACCTCCGAAGCCGGGTCCGCAGACCCCGCGTGCGGTTACTCCTCCACCCCCGGTTCCACCGAGGGCGGTGTCGATACCTAAGTTTCCGACGCCTCCGAAGAAGACACCTAGGAAGCCTGGGACTCCTGACCCTGGGAGGCCGAAGGAGCGTCCGAGGCCCAAGAGGTCGAGGTCTCGCTCGGGGAGACGGGACAGATCGAGGAGTGGGCATGGATCTTCCTCACGATCCAGGCGTCACCACAAGAGACGTCGGTCCAGGTCACGTTCTCCCTCTGGGACCCGTTCCTACTCGCCCACGCTGTCCGATTCGCCGGAGACTAGGGTGTCTCCGATTGACGATATAAGCACATTTCAGGAGGTTCTCCTGCGTGGAGCGGCGAAGTTGGGCATCAAGGTGGAAGCGCCTACGACTTCTACCTCGGTGATATTTGAGACATTACACAAAAGGCACTTGTCTCGCCCCCTGTTACCTCTGGTGCCGGGGCTCCTTGAGCCCGCCGAACAGCTATTCCTGACGCCGGCAACGGTGAAGTCTGCACCTTCAAGGATCCTAAAAAAGTACAGGGCTCCGGACTCAGACCCAGCCTTCTTGAGGAAGGACCCGGTACCGGATTCGGTCATCGTGACTGCTGCACGAAAGCTTCATGCCACCTCCCCTGCGTCCACGGTGCCTCCTGACAAGGAGAGCCGCTGGATCGATTCTGCTGGTCGTAAGGCGTGTGGGACATCCGCCTCGTCGATGAAGGCCGCCAGTGACTCAGCTTTGCTGGGACGTTTCGACCGGTCCCTGTGGGACTCGATGGAGCAGTTCTCAGACCTTGTCCCTCGAGACCGTAGGGAGGACTTTATGGAGATCGTCCAGGAGGGGATGCTGGTCTCTAACCAGGCCATCGGCGCCGCAGCGGACATATCATTGCTGTCCGCGCACGGATATTGCCACGGGATTCACCAGAGACGCCATGCTTGGCTCAGGCTGACGTCATTGAAACCGGAAGCACAGCAACGCGTGGCGAATCTCCCGTTTTCCGGAGATACCCTCTTCGGGAAACACGCAGATGACGAGATGGCCAGGATGAAGGCCGAGGCGGAGACCCTGACGGCAGTGGGCTTGGAGAAGCCCAAGGAAAAGAAACCCTTCCGACAGTACCAGCGTCGGTTTGGGTCGCAGGGTCGTGGAAGGGGTCAGTCTGCTGGACAACATCAACAGCAGCAGCAGCAGCAGCAGTACAGGCGGCCCTTCCAGAAGCGCCAAGGTGGTAGAGGTCGTCAACAGTCCTCTACCGCGACCAAGGGCCCGGCCGGGTCCCGTCCCTGAGCTGTTACTTCCCCCTCGTCCGTTACCCGCTCCGGTGGGGGGAAGCGTTCAATTTTTTCTGGCAGAGTGGAGAAACATTACTCAGGACAAGTGGGTGCTGAATATTGTTTGCAATGGATACAGTCTACGTTTCACCAGCCCTCCTCCATCGATACCTCCCGTCAGCTCGCAGTATCAACTGCGCGAGCTTCAGGCGGAGGCGGACGTTCTGCTGAGGAAAAGGGTGATCGAAGACGTACCTCTGTCTCAAAGAGGAAGAGGTCTGTACTCTCGGTTCTTTCTTGTCCGCAAGAAGGACAGAAACGAGTTCAGGCCCATTCTGGATTTGCGGCAGGCAAACAAGTGGATTCGCAGAGAAAAGTTTCGCATGCTGTCGTTGCATCAGATCTACCCTCAGCTGCAACGAGGAGACTGGATGTGTGCCATAGATCTACAGGACGCATACTTCCACGTGCCCATTGCATGCAAACACAGGAAATTTCTGCGCTTTCAAGTCGGCACCAATCACTATCAATACACGGTGCTACCCTTCGGACTGAAGTCTGCACCCAGGACATTCTCAAAATGTATGGCAGTGGTAGCGGCACACCTGAGGAAGAACAAGGTGTTTGTCTACCCGTACCTGGACGATTGGTTGATCAAAGCCTCCTCCTTCTCGGAAGCTCAAGCGCACTTCCAGAAGACGTGCGTTCTCTTGAACAAGCTGGGGTTGCACATCAACATGTCCAAGTCGGTCCCGACTCCGGTACAGTGCATCCAGTACTTGGGGGCCTCCATCAATACGCTGTCAGCAAGCGTGTCTCCTTCGGAAGAGCGACGTTTATCACTCGTTCGGAAGGCTCAGGCTCTCATGAAAACTCCGTCTACGACTGTGAGGACGGTGTCTTCTCTACTGGGATCGATGGCCTCTTGCATCTTTCTCACTCCTCACGCACGGCTACGGATGAGACCTCTGCAGGAGTGCTTGGAGGATCAGTGGGACCAGAGGAGAGGTTCTTGGGACGACAGGATACGGCTGTCTCTACATGCTCTTCAGTCTCTGAAGTGGTGGTGCTCGAAGGAGAATCTCCTCAGAGGCGTTCCCTTCCACAAGGACATTCCCACACAGACCATCGTGACGGATGCGTCTCTCCAAGGTTGGGGGGCACACTCCGGAGACCTGCAAATTCAAGGGACGTGGTCCCCGACGGAGTCCACGTACCACATCAATTTCCTGGAACTGAGAGCTGTTCACTTGGCACTGAAGGCCTTTCATCCGTCCTTTCAGACCAACTCTCTGCTTGTTCAGACGGACAACACGACAACGATGTATTACCTCAACAAGCAGGGGGGCTCGAGATCGCGCACTCTGTCGCAGGAGGCGCAGGCGATCTGGCACTGGCTTCTGGCTCGAGGACTGTCGATAACGGCCACCCATTTGCCAGGTGTGCAGAATGTTCAGGCAGACGAACTGAGCAGAATCGTGCAGGAAAACCACGAATGGGTCATAAACGACGAAGTACTAGGAGAAGTCTTCGCAAGGTGGGGAACTCCAGACGTAGATCTGTTCGCCACCGCCGAAAACAGCAAATGCCGAGGCTTCGCCTCCAGGTACTACCAGCCGGGGACGCTGGGGAACGCGTTATGGATCAACTGGTCGAACAGCTTTCTGTACGCTTTTCCACCAATTCCCCTGATTCCGGCGGTTCTCATCAAGCTGGCTCAATCCAGGGCGAGAATGATTCTGATTGCCCCGGAATGGCCCAGACAGTGGTGGTTCACGGACCTGCTTCACCGATCTCTCCTTCCTCACATGAAGCTGCCGTGCAGGCCGGACCTTCTCACGAAGTTCGGGGGGCGGATGGTGCACCCCAACCTCTCGTCTTTGAGTTTGGCGGCATGGCTCCTGAAATAGTGCAGTATGGCCATCTGAATCTCCCAGAGGATTGTATGGACATACTGAAGGAGGCTAAGCGACCTTCCACTAGGACTTCCTATGCTTACAAGTGGAAGAGGTTTTGCATCTGGTGCAAGTCTAAGAACTATGACCCTACGACATGCAAGGAAGATGTCATCCTTCCATATCTGCTTCATCTGGCGCAGTCGGGCCTTAATGTCCATTCCATTAAGGTTCATCTGGCTGCTTTGACTGCCTACAGGAAAGGCCCTTCACAGACTTCCTTTTTCCAGATCCCTGTGATCAAAGATTTTTTGGAAGGCTTGAAGAAAGTGTTCCCTCCTGTCAGGCTTCCTTCGCCTTCATGGGACCTGAATGTGGTGCTGTCCAGATTGATGAAGGAGCCTTTTGAACCCATTCATAAGGCTTCGTTGCAGCACCTGTCCTGGAAGGCGGCGTTCCTCGTGGCCATTACATCGGCCCGCAGGGTGAGTGAGATTCAGGCATTGTGTTGCCAAGAACCTTATACTGTATTTCATAATGCTAAAGTTGTTATGCGTACTAACCCTAAGTTTCTTCCCAAGGTTGTTTCTGATTTTCATATCAATCAGACTATCACTTTGCCTATGTTCTTTCAGAATCCTTCATCTCCGGCGGAAAGGTCTTTACATTCCCTGGATGTGCGGAGGGTGCTGAAGTTTTATCTTGATAAGACTAAAGATATTCGTAGGTCAGACCAATTGTTCATCAATTATGGCTCAGTCAGGACGGGTCTTGCTACCTCTAAACAGTCCATCTCTAGGTGGATTGTGTCCTGCATTCAGTTGTGTTACTGCAAAGCTAATAAGACCTTAGGGGGCAAACCTAAGGCTCATTCCACCAGGGGCAAGGCTGCTACGACAGCTATGCTACGTAATGTTCCCATTGCAGAGATCTGCAAGGCGGCCACTTGGAAGTCGGTCCATACCTTTGCTAAGCAATACTGCCTGGACACTGATGCCAGGGCAGACGCTCAGGTTGGGCAGGCTTCGCTGCGGAATCTGTTCGCACAGTAGTGGCGTTATTTTATTCTCCACCGCTGCTTGGTGTGGGGATGGGCTTGCCATTCTATTCACTAGATTATGACTATACACAGAGATCCCCTACTACAGAAGGAGTAGTTTCTGTCCTGTAACTCCAGTTCTGTAGTAGGGGTATCTCTGTTATAGTCATAAGCGCCCTCCCGCCTCCCCGGTGGAGTGTTGTTCATGATCATAATGCTACAGGTCTGGCGTTTTCTGCGCCTTCAAAAAGAACTGAGGCTAAGTTGGACCTGCTATGCATTCTGGGATACTGAGAGAAGGTTCTGGAAGGTTCCTTAAAGGCACAGTATCCTAATTAAGCCACATAATGGCAGCCTATGGGGCTTGTCTGTCCAGGTTCTTCTCTCTATCATTCCTGAGGGATTTTGCTGTTAAGCAAGGGAAATCTGTACAGGCTTTGCTGTTTTGTGGATTTTGTGGTGGAATTTCTAGTTGAAGTACTGGACAGTGTAGCCTTTTGGCTGCATTATCTGTCTTTAAATTCTCTCTTAAGTGTCTATGCATTTTCTGCATTTTTTGACACTGTAAGAGATTATTTTTGATTGCTCCGGGGTCCACGCACATGGGCGGGACTATTCACTAGATTATGACTATAACAGAGATACCCCTACTACAGAACTGGAGTTACAGGACAGAAACTACTCCTTATGGGAGTCTGCAAATACTCCGAGATTTGAAAATTGGGTTCTCTCTGTTAAACATATAGCCTCCCTAGATAGGATGGGTCCAAATAAATGTGACTTTTGGCTCCCCATATTGGAATGGTATGAAAGTTGAATAAGAAAAGGTCGATAAGGTTAGAGAAGTCAAATGATTAAGCCTGATGCCTTTATAAATTTCCTCTTTTCTCTATGCTCCCCTCTCTTCGAGGTTGATGAGAAAGGGTCAAAGGCTGAACGCGAAGGAAGGAGACCTACTTTCCAAGGACGGTACAGTTTGAAATCTCCTCATCCATCGTTGGTGATCTCTAATGCACTTGGAGTTTCAGGTTACTCCCGAGAATTGTAGTGCATGGTATTGAGAGTGTTGTTTTACTCTCCAATGAGGCAAATGAGGAACAAAAAAGTGAGCAGGGTAGATGGAGGGGCGCGATGGAGTCCCTACCATAAGCATAGCCGCGGATAAATTTGCTGTAATGCAGATATTTGAGCAATAGCTTTGTTTGTGTTTTAAGGTTACATAGCTCAAGCATATGTAGTCCATAACTTTATGAATGTTCTGGGCAAATCAGTGCCTAAAAATGTATCTGTTATGTTGTGTACGGCCATACAATACCATTTGGCTAAAAAAATGATACATTTTTACAAAAATTAAAAAGGGGGGGAAATGCACCAAACATTGATTGCTTGATTTTCTCTTCCTTTTTATGTCTGCGGGAGGCACCCCACGTGAACATGGCCGCAACATGGTCCCAAGATAGAGACTAGCACATCTGGAGGTTTGGGCACAGCGCGATGCACAGCAAGAACTTGCAGATGACACTCACGGTGCCAGCAAACATGGGGGAAGGCATCTGTGTCCTGTATGGTAACTGTTTGTATGTGATATCCAGATTGGCTCGTAATATATGTAGCTGGCTTTGTGGTGTATTAGTAAGGGGACCAACCATCCATAAATTTCAAGGACCGCCTGTTATTTGGGCCTCTTGACCGTTGTCCGTGAGTATTTCTTTCACAATGCCATTTGTCTGTAATTCTGCACGTTGGAGCGAGTGATCCCCCTGCGCAAGCAGCCTCAGAGTTCTGTAACTCTCACTCTCACTGCAGGGGCCAGCTCTTGCTCCTGCTGTGATCTCAAGGGCATGCAGCAGCCCCTCCCCGACCTGGCACAGATTGCTATCGGTCCATCATCATTCTGTTTGCTGGCTTAATTATCACATACAGAATGATAATGGGCCTCTCTGTGCAGATCAGCGTTTGCTGGGCCTCCTCCTGCCAGAAAAAACATGAGAGGGAACTTCCCATAACTCTAAAGGACTAAGCGTTCAAAATCATTTTGACAATTGCCCACAGAAAACTCATACGGTATCAAATCATTTTATTTAATATTCATATATTTATCACTAGAAAAGCATTCATAAAAGGTTTTTTTCTTTTGCTTCAAATAGAATTTTTTCAAAATCAATAGAATACATAACAAAATTAGCCCAGCACAGAAGGAGAAGAAACATTATATACAAAAACCACTCATACTTCCAGGCATACATACATACAGCCATCATCATATATCTCAAAACAGAACACTGTGAACACATTTAGAACCACAAAACAGGAGAAAGCGCCGACGCGCGTTTCGGAAACAGTGCCAGTATAAAGTATTCCTTCATCAGGGCGCAGTAGAAGGTAGGTTATATTTTCATTTCAATTTTGCTGGGCAATAGACTGCAGGTTGTAGCGTTTAAGTTTCAGAAGAAGCAAGTATAAATCCAGGTACAACCAGTCGATAGCAAAAAGTCCCCGAAAGGGATCACAAGAGGTGTTACCATCCGTGCTTGCAGGATTTTCGAGCTCTCCCGGAAGAAGAAGGCAGTACATCATTTTGATATCCCGCTCGACAACTCGCAAATAGCGTGCCTGAGCAGGAGATTTCTTATTTGTTTATATCAGCCCATCCATATCAGTTTGGATATTCCCACCCCGACAGTTTGCAAAAAGCGTGTCAGAATAGAAGATTGTTTACTCTGTTCCATCGACCCATCTGCAACTGTAGTCCATGTTTTAACAGCACACGGGAATTTTTTCAACTTGCTCGAAAATCCTGCAAGCACGGATGGTAACACCTCTTGTGATCCCTTTCGGGGACTTTTTGCTATCGACTGGTTGTACCTGGATTTATACTTGCTTCTTCTGAAACTTAAACGCTACACCCTGCAGTCTATTGCCCAGCAAAATTGAAATGAAAATATAACCTACCTTCTACTGCGCCCTGATGAAGGAAACTTTATACTGGCACTGTTTCCGAAACGCGCGTCGGCGCTTTCTCCTGTTTTGTGGTTCTAAATGTGTTCACAGTGTTCTGTTTTGAGATATATGATGATGGCTGTATGTATGTATGCCTGGAAGTATGAGTGGTTTTTTGTATATAATGTTTCTTCTCCTTCTGTGCTGGGCTAATTTTGTTATGTATTCTATTGATTTTGGAAAAAATTATATTTGAAGAAAAAGAAAAAAACCTTTTATGAATGCTTTTCTAGTGATAAATATATGAATATTAAATAAAATGATTTGATACCGTATGAGTTTTCTGTGGGCAATTGTCAAAATGATTTTGAACGCTTAGTCCTATGAGTTATGGGAACTTCCCTCTCATGTTTTTTCTGTGATTGAACTCCCTGGTGGGTTGTTCCCCTTATCCTTTTTTGAGGTTCAGGGTCCCTTGCTGTTTTTCTACCTCCTCCTGCCAGAGCCTAAGGCATGTCATTTTGCTTTTGTTCAGGGACTGGACCGTTTGCTGTTTCTCCTTTTTGGAATGGATGTGCGCATTTTGAAAGGTGCCTCTGCTTGTTATACGTAAAGCGTTCTACAACCTATTAGTACTGAAGTGCTGTACAAAAGAAATCATAAAGTTGTATGGAGGGCAGACTTGCTTTAGAAGTTAATAATCTTTCAGGGGGTTGCGCGGGGGTTGGTTGTCAATAAAATATCTCTATCTATCTATCTATCTATCTATCTATCTATCTATCTATCTATCTATCTATCTATCTATCTATCTATCTATCTATCTATCTATCTATCTATCTATCTATCTATCTATCTATCTATCCTGCCGGCCAGGTCCCGCATCTTCTCTACTCTCCAGGAACAGGAAGCGGGCAGCCAGGCTCCCTCACTCCCCAAAGCCAATCACAACGCTATTAGCAGCGTTGTGATTGGTCAGGGCGCAGCCCAGCCACGGGCGTATGGAGAAGGGCAGACTGTGCATGACTGGTTTGGGCAGCCCCACGGGGCCGACCAAACAGTCTTTGACCATTCAGGAGTGGGCAGGCACAGCACTCCTCCCCTGCTCTCAGAGCAACACTGCCCACCCGCAACCAACCAAACATAAAATGGTAATAGCTGAAAGTTATTACCATTTTATATTTCTGCTTCTCGCACTGCGAGAAAGCAGTGGAGTGATGCTCATCCGCACTAGTGCAGGAGCCGCCCCTGACAGTTCCAGGCTTGCCCCACAAACAGGTGAGAAAACAAGGTCAAGCTGACAAAGATGTTTTTAAATGCTTCTGCATAGTCTGCCTGTATATTGATAGCCCCCAAACCACTCTTCAGGACTATAATATTGTGAAGGATTTAAATTGTGTGGCATACAGGACCAAATTATGCAGCATGGTTATCTAAATTATGTGGCAAAAATTATGAAGCACGTTCTCTGTTCGTATTATTTTCTTACGTTTTTGGTAAAATCTGCAAATTTTGCAAATTACTTGATAAATACAGTAAATCCATAACTATGCCATAAACACACGCTTCACACTGAGTCATTTTAAGGAACATCACTTCCGCATGATCTAATATATTGCTCAGCAAGAACTTGCGGATGTCCCTCACGGTTACACAGTTGGGTCCTTACCCGCTAAAGGTCTGCTGGGTCTGGTGGCTCAGTGGACTAATGTATCCACTGAAGGGGCCTGTGTTCAACCTCATGGTCACAGGTTCAAATCCCGGCGGGTCCACTCAGCCTTTCATCCCTCTGAGGTCGATAAAATGAGTACAGTTGGGTAGCAATAATCATCTGTTATTCAGCTCCAAGATACGGTGTTCAGGGTGAACATGCGCTTTACAAATACACATGTTATGTTAAAGTAAATTTGTAGATCTCCTTGTGTACATCTACAACTATGGATGGAATTTCACCATTTCCATGTATAATGTTACACATAGATATCGTTTTGCAAGTCTCAAATAAACGGGTGGTGAAACCTAAGTCTAAATGTACAACCAAAAAATTATTATTAGTAACTTTCTGCCTACTGGTGGAAATATTTGTCTCTGCAATGCTGATCTCTCTATAGAAAATAATAGGGAGTTTCAAAATAGTTCATTTTTAATGAAAAAATATATGTATTTTTAATTTTTTTAAATCGCTAACTTCTATTCATATAGTACTACCACCGTAACAAAGAACAAAAGACCTGGACTAAATAATAATATGTTATTAAATGTTGTATGTATTTTTTAATAAAATTAAGTTAAATGGCTCCAAATCAGCTTTTGTGAAAAGGCTCCTAAGGCTTCATTAATTGGTTGCTCGAGTGCCACACTGTGACACAAAAAAAACGCTATAACTTCATTTGATGGGTCTTTAGAAAAACAAGAGCTGCATGGAACACAGATCCGGCAACACATCAAAGACAAAACGTTTTTGAAGAGATCAACCGGGTTACACAGGTTGCGCAAGTGTGTGTGCAGGGGACAAAGAGTCTAAGGCTTGGCCGGAAATTTGATTGAATCTGGTCCCAGTCAGTGTATGGATCTGCGCAGATGGGCCTGCATCTTGCATGCATTGCGTGCATGGGTCGCATAAATAAACTAACAAGAAGGACTATCACAACACAGGAAACTGAAACTGACCAATATAAGTAAGCATACGAGAGCAGTGCTGATGGGGTGGGTGTATGTGCTATCTATGGACAGAACTGTGTAAATGCAATGCTAGTTAGATCTCCCAGATGCAGGCACATACATTCGAGGTTAAGAAAAACCAATGTTCAACTCATTTAATTTGCGTTAGTTGCAACTCAGACTTTTGCATTTTATTTGGGGCTGGGGCACCGTGGCTAGGCGGGTCAAGCAGCACACTTCTGCTCTTTTTATGCAGGCTATCAAATTAATGACCACTCAATGTTTCAATATGAATTCATTGTTCTTGCTGCATTAGTTGTTGGGCAATTTCACATGATGTCATCCGCAACCCCAGCTGGCGGTTCTCACTGCAGGTTATGGTTTTTCTCTTCATTATCTCAGTTGGTCCTTCTAATTCCCTTCCATAGGGCCTGCGTCTTTGTTCCCCATTTATGATTGCTCTCCACATTGTGTTGATGGTAAGTTTTCACTCTCTGGCCCCTCACAACAGTTGATCCATGTATCTATTTATGGGATAGTGCTTCTTGGGGTGGTCCCACGGGCTGGTGCATCATACCTTAGACTTATCAGCGGGCATAAGCATGTTAATTTGGCTCTTGCAACGGTATTTGTATGGTGCCCCCACAGTGGTCATTCATTTGTTTGTGCTGGTGGGGCCTGTAGTCACAGCTTGAGCCAGTTTGCACACACAACATTCTCACTTGCTTAGGAATGAGCCAGTATTTGAGGTGGCCATGGCAGGGGGAGGCAACACAGTAACAAGGTGCATGCACTCTCACACGGGGGGTAGATGTCCTCAATGGCAATGAGAAGTAGTTGCTGAGGGCCTCGCGCATGCCATCTCCAGACAGTCATGGCGGTCTTATTTTTGGGTTTACCGGTTCACTCCCTTGCCGACATCTGACCACCAACGGAACTCCACATGGGCTATTTCCAATGGACGGTCAGCTTGTTGAACTTTTTTAATATATTGGTGTTACAGGCATCCCATGTCTTTACAGGGGATGGTCACAGATTGATCAGTTCGGATATTAGGTCTAGGAAGGGATTCTACATGGGGTACGTGTCATCCCTGCTAGGGTGAGACTTGCCGGGCCAGAGAGGACTGAAGTGGGGGCTGCTAAGCGCTACCAGAAGACAGCAATGGGTATCCAGGCTCCGGATTTCTCACCTTGTACATCTGTGCATTTATTCTAACTGGGCACTTGGAATCTCGGTGCTAGTAGGCATTTTGCGTAATTATCCATGAAGTCACCATGCTCTGGTGCATCGGCTTAATTTCAATAGTGTTATGATAATCTTCACCCTGAGCTGCCTCCTTCTAGAAATGAGAAGGCAGAGGCTTTCGTCACCCCTGTTGACCATACTAGCCCTCAATCGTCCACTTGAGGTAAATGGAGTCAACAGAGTAGTGCAGAGATAATGAGTAGAATCGAGTTTGCCTCATTTTGCACTCCTTTGGGGGTTTGAAGATCCGCGAATTAGCTCCTGGGAAATAGCAGGGAATCTTGTGTACGGAGGTCCAGGGATGTACAACTGGGTTCAGGAAGGCAGAGCAAGTCGCCAGTGGCGGGATCAATCCTTTGGATAGTGAGTCCTAACTAAGCTAGGGAAATGCCAAAGGATCTTGGGATAGTACATCTATCCCTGGATGGTGGCTTTCGGCTGAGGGCACGTTAGCCTCCTGCTTGGGAGAAAACTGAGATGGGTGAGAATGTATTGGGTTGATCTATGCAACTAGGGTGTTCTGTGCCAAACAGTAAAGTTGTGGTATGGCCTACGTTTTTAAGGTACTGGGGGTCAGTCAGCGGACATGTACCCAGTGGGGTAGAGATATATCTTGGAGCACCCATACAAGGCGGTACGGGGAATGGAGAAACTGTGGGTCAGAAGCCGGACACCGCCAGTCCCACAATCTTAGGGGCGGGATCGAAGCCCCTCCGGCAGTGGCTGGGGGGAGGCCGAGATAGCCTGTGACGGATATTTCTTGTTGAAGAAAAAAGTTTGAACTGATTTACTGAATTTATGCCTTGGAGGGGTGTTGATTTGTGCGGGCACTGGGCAGGCAGGAGGGGAGACTGACTTGCTAATCGTCCTGGACCTTTGTGGCCTACCCCTGGATGCCTAGAGTTGAATATTCTGGGGGGTTTTGCCCAGTGACAGGTACCCCGGCAGGGACTGAGTGCTATGTGGTGCCCTTGAGAATGTGGTAGTGCGGTTATTGCTCATCCCTCCGAGAGATGGTGGGGAAGTTGCCACTAAGTTATGCCATGGAAGCCCTTGGTTGAGGGCGTGGGCGATGTATATGAAAAAGGGGCCTGCTGGCTCATTTCTTTTTCAATCGCAATTTGGCACCAGCATAGTTTCAACTTTCTTCTAACCGTCTCTAAGAAATTAATGCACTGAACAAGAGATAGCAAACCTATTTTCTTTTTAATGAACCCCTTATTGTACACATCACATTCAACAATAAAGGTCTTTTTTTTTCACTCGTATTTAAATATTTTGTTATGTTTATCATATGTCTTATCTTTGTCTTGGTTCGTGAGTCGTGCTTTGGCTCGTGTTGGCATGTCCCCGTGCCTCTGAGCCCAGGGTTCTCTCACAGAGCCTTAGGAAGGAGTTTGAAGCCCGGCACTGCTGGTCGGGTTTTCGGAGTCGTTACTTGCCAATAAACGAAGGGGCAGATTTACAATCCCCTTGCGCCACTTTTGCGTCACTTTTCCCATGTTAAAGGTGACGCAAAAGTGGCGCAAGGGTCTTGTAAATTTGCCCCGAAGTTATTATAAACCCAACCAGTGCCTGCTATTGATGTTTACAACATTTTTATAGACTTCAAATGCCTTTTCCATGATTTTTTTTTTTTTGCAAGAAAAGGTACAGTGAGGCGAGAACACGCGACACGCCTACAACAGCCTTTCAATGTACAATTACAGCCTGCCTTATGTCTGAAATGTCAAATCGGAATCACTTCACTTGATTATAAACATTAAATAATACGCATAGCGTTTTATTCTCCAGCAGGTACCGAGCAGCGGGTACCAAGAACACGCGAAACAAATTTTCCCTCCGACGCCATTGTCCGCGGGCGCGCTTTTCTGGGGGCAAGGCGCGGTACAGCTCTACCACCGAGCAGCAAATTACCTGCGTACTTAAACGTGCTTTTCGAGAACATTCTCGCCTACGTGGAGACAGCGGGATTCCAAAAAGGCCGCCCCGCTCCCGGGCACCTCTAACAGCGCCTCTGCCTGTGAAACGGGAAGTTGTATAGAACAGCTCCTCTCAAAAGCTTTATGTAACTGTTCATATACAAGACTTAATGAGCTTTCCCCCTGTGACTTAGAAATAAATCAACTGGTGCATTTTCCCCAACAGCAACAGGAGGGAATTGCCATGGCATTAAAAGTTAATAAAAGTAAGCAAAGATGCGAGTGTTTTTTTCAGTGTTCTGAGAAGTATGCTCAATTTCAGAAGCTTTCTGTGCTGGCTGGATTTTTTAATTAACATTTTATTGTTGTTTGAACGTCACGCTCCTACAACGTACCCCAGCCATAGGACAGCTCATGGTCGTTGACTGTCAGCGTCCTATGCTTTCTGCTCCCAAAATGGATGCTGAGCAAGGAGAGGCGTGTTGAATAGGTGTTTCTGCGAAGAGGACACAGAGGCCTTCATGTGCAACTAATCAATTCTTTTCTATTGAATATTTGAACATGTTTTCTGTGTTTCCTCTTTGCTTATATATGAGTGGAATGCTACTTGGTGTACTCGCCCAGGCAGTGTATGTATCCTACAAAAATAAGGCCTAGCTGTGTAAGGCACAACATTTTGGGGGGCAGATTTACTATGATTTTGCACCAGGGTTGCGTCCCGTTTGTGCGCAGCCCCAGCGCAAAATCATTTTTGGTATTTACTAAACCATGCAAAGCAGCTTAGTAACTAAGGCACCCAACCATGGATTTTTGCGTATTCCTAGGTTTACCAAAGCTAGTAGACCTGTGAATGGGTCAAAATGCTGTGCCTTCCCAAGTGATGAGTAATATCTTTATTTCTGCTTGGTGTTTCCTCTTTCCATGTGTGCTGCATTCTGTATCACACATAGAAAGCGGTATATGCCTCTCCGGATTGTTTTTGTTCAGGAAGGTGTCCCTTCCTGCTTAGAAATAATCCTGCCCCAAATGCAGGTACTCTTGCACCATGGTGCAAGGGTGGCACTAGGCAGCCTCAGGTGTGCCAGTGCACCGAGGGAGCTGAAGAGTGCCATATCTTAATAGACATGGCGCTTTTCAGCTCTCTCCTGTTCACGCAGCTCAGCGCAGAAACTTGCCTTGCTGCACTGCATTGTGTGAAATCTAAAGAAATCTGCCTCTTGGTAACTTCACCACGTGTGCGGAGAAGAGAGAAACACCACAGCCTTGAGAAACTGACATGGTACCCGAGGCTGAAATGAGGCACACTCAAATCAGCCTTGTTGTTGAATAGGTTTTAAGGTGACCACTCACTCCAGGTCATTATGGACTTTTCACCTACCAGTCATTGACAGGTGGTAACTCTTATAAGTTCCCTAAACCCAGAGTAACAGAGACCTGTAAACTTCTTTTGTAAAAGCTTGCATTTGACCCATTGAACTAGCCATGGACAGATCCAATAGGGATCCCTAAGTAGAGTCTCCCCCTAAATAATGTGAAAATCACATGAAAAACGTCTCAAGCGTTCCATGACAATTCCTTAACAGGGTTTTGCACAGACAAACTAGTCTCAAATAATAAACCCACGAAGAGGGATTACACCCCAATGCAGTCTCACTAGTGCATCATAAATCTCTTTTTACATTTTTTTAATTATGTTATGTAATTTTATGTTATAATTTTGTTAAGCGCACAGTTGCCCCAGCTAAGGGGCGTCCCAGCGCTGACCGTCTAATTGTACAAGATAGCAGTTATAGGCCGAAAAGATGGAAACCCTAGATCAGTGGAAAAAGAAAGGTCTTAATAGCTATCCGGAATAACAGTAAGTCATCAATACCACGAATGGAGACAGGCAAAGATTTCCACAATTTAGCCGTCAGGAGCCAAAAAGAACGGCCGCCGGCACGGCAGAGTTTAATCCTGGGTATGGTCACCAAATGTTGACCCAAGGAGCGCAGGCTACGTTCGGGAGTATAGGGAGTTAGAAGAGGGCGAAGTAGCTCAGGACTAGTACCTTTTAGGATTTTAAACGCCAAACAAAGAGTTTTAAACTGGATTCTTGCTTGAATCGGTAGCCAATGTAAAGCTCTGATAGTGGTCTGGCGGAACATCTACGTGGGAGTCCCACAAGAGCACGGGCTGCCGAGTTTTGAACTCGTTGGAGCCGCAAAATCTCTGCTTTGTTTGCGCCTAGAAGTAAAACGCTGGCATAGTCCATGCGTGATAAGATTGTAGCCTGGACAATGAGCTGCCGAACAGGCGCGTTAAAGAACCTCAGGATAGGGCGGAGGCCTCTCAACAGGCCCACACACGTCGCTGCCACCTTCTTCGTGTGGGACTGAAAATTGAGATCCGCGTCCAGCCAAACTCCCAGGTTCTTAACCACTGGCTTAGATGTTGGCATAGTGCCTAGCGACGCCGGCCACCAATGCTCATTCCAGAGGGAGATGTTTTTCCCTACCAGCATCACTTCCGTTTTAGTGGCATTCAGTTGTAAACAGTTGTCAGCCATCCACTGAGCAACTGCAGTCATCCCATCTCTAAACCTTGTGGCAACTGCAGAAGGGCCTTCAGCTAAGGTGATAACCAGCTGAGTATCGTCAGCATACGATACCAGCGTTAGGCCCCAATCTCTTGCCACAACCGCAAGTGGTTGTACATAGAGATTGAACAGAGTCGGGCTCAACGCAGAGCCCTGCGGAACCCCTTGGCCGATGGAGTGGGCTTGAGATAGGAATGGCGGTGCCGAGACCCGGAAGGATCTGTCCGACAAGAATGCACGGAACCATTCCAAGGCCTGGCCCGTGATCCCTATTGCCTCCAGGCGATACAACAAGATGTCATGAGACACTGTATCAAAGGCAGCGCTAAGATCTAATAATATAAGCGTTGCACTCCGACCGGCGTCAAGAATAGTTCTTAGATACTCAGTGGAGGCTAACAAGGCAGACTCGGTACTATGACCCGATCTAAAACCGTTTTGCGACGGGTCCAGAATGTTGTTAAGGGTCATGTGCCGAGATAACACCTCGTTTACATGTGCCTCTGCCAATTTGGCAACCCATGGAAGCAAGGAAATCGGCCTAAAGCTCTCAGGCAAAGAGGGATCAAGTGTGGGCTTTTTAATGATAGGAGAAACCCGAGTTTGTTTCCAGGCCAGGGGTACTATGGCCATGGTAAAAGATAGGTTAAGTATGTGACCTAGCGGCTTCTGAACAAGCTCCATAGAATCCATAAACTGTGCCGGCCTCATAGGGTCAGATGGGGATCCTGATTTAACCTTTTTACAAAGTTTCACGAGTTCATCACAAGGGATCTTGGGTATGACAGTCAAAGTAGAGACCCGCTCCCTGACCGTGACAGAGCTCGGGACAGAAGAGAGCTGTGGGAATGTAGCATACATTTTCTGCACTTTATTCGTAAAGAAAGATGCAAGCTCCTCACATTGCTGTGCCGAGTTTACATAGGAGACTGAGGTTTTAATGTTCTTCAGCTCCTGAACAATCTTGAAGATGTATTTCATGGGATTAGAGCTATCCCTAATTTTGTCAGCGTAAAAATTAGCGCGTGTAGAGCAGATCATTTTGTGGTAATATTTTAGTTTGGCCAGGTACACAGTTTTAAGGTCACCTTCATAATTCCTTCTCCAAATCCGCTCTGCTCTTTTACACTCCTTTCTGAGCCTCCGAGAACCAAGGATTGGAGACCGAGCTACGCCCCTTAACCCATCTCGCTGGAATAAGAGCGTCAAGCCCCCCCCCCCAATCCAGTCGCAGAAGGCAGTATAGGCAGCCTCAGGATCAGCCAGATCCTCGGCAAGAGACTCTCTCAGATAGGCGTGAAACTCATTTATATTAAGTTTATGCCAAGGCCTTTTAAACGTCAGAGTAGTCCTATCAATCTTAGGAGATTCGACTATCTTCCAACTGGCTTTGATTAAGTAATGGTCAGTCCAGCCCATAGGTACAGGTCGGTCAATCTGTACTACTGGAATATTGGAGAAAATAGGATCCAATATATGTCCTGCTACACGAGTAGCATCATGTACCAGTAAATCCAGTTGGAAGGCTGCCAAGTCTGCTAGCAAATTACAAATGGCATGATCCAAAGTTTGATCAAAATGGAGATTCAAGTCACCCAGAATAGAAAAATTAGCAGATCTCACTACTAGTGAACTAACTAGCTCTAACAGTGCTTCACTAAACTTATAAGCATGGCCCGGAGGGCGATAAATATAGAGCCCAGAGAATGTAAAATGCGGGCTTTTATCAAGCCTAAAACATGCACATTCTCAGCCGCATAAATTCTCCGCCATAAAGGAGCAGGGATACTGCGCTTTATATATAACAGCTATTCCGCCTCCCCTAGAGTCTCTATTAATAGTCTTAATCAAGTACCCTTCCGGAAGAGATAAACCAGTTATCCCTAACATATCGTCCCGCAGCCACGTTTCACAAATAAAGAGGACATCAGGAGATTCATCACTGATTAACGTGTGGACTTCCATATGGTGTTTCGCTAGTGAACGCACATTTAGTTGAAAAACAGTAAACAGCGTTTGACTCCCTAAAACTAATTAAAGCTACAAAATTTCAAGAAATGCAAAGTACACCACCAAGCATAAATTCAGCTGAATTTATTTGCTCCCTACAATGCCCGAAGATTGGGGGAGGGGCCAGCTGTGCCTGAGTTCGAAACATATTATTTAGCTGCACATCTTCAGTGGTTCAGCCAATGGGTGGCAGGCAGACAAACTCCGTAACGAGGGATGGGTCCATCTTTCCCAGGGCTACCTAGACTATTAGGTGTGCTGCTGAAAACATGATGCTCCTCAATTAGTGAAATCCGCGTACTGTGTAAATGTTGGTATAGGTGTTTACAAAAAAATTTATATGGGTTCCTTATTCCCCAGACATACCTATAACAGGATCACTGACATAATATCGACTACAAAAATATCCCCACACACAAATACATCCACAATATCGACATCCTATTTTTAAAATATAAAATACAAAATTATTGGAAAAAAGAAATAGATGTAAAAAATATTGATGTACAAAATATCGATTTTCTTTTTATATATAAAAAATAATGTTTCATCAATTAAATAAAAAATGAACTTAAAATATTTAGATGTAATGTACATTTAAACAAATATAATAAATACATTTAATTTTTAAAAATTTAATTTAGATATATAAAATGTAATATATAAATGTATATTTACTTTAAAACTATTAATAAACTAATAACTTTAATTTATTTTAAAATGTTTTGAATATATAAAAATTAACAAATAAATATACATAAATATACATATACCTATAACAGAAAATCTAATTTAAAACATTATATTATAAATTAAAATATTTATATATTTTAGAAAATGTAAACTTACATTCTGCACTCCATCGAGTACAACAGTACGAAACGTGTTGGATAGCGTCGGGGTAAAACTTACTTTTCCCATTCTAGTGAGTGCAACAGTATGGAAAGTGTTGGATAGAGGAGGTGAAAAAATTACTATTCCCACTCCAGTGAATGCAACAGTAGGGAAAGTGTTAGATAGCGCATCAGTAAATATTATTATTCCCACTCCAGTGAGTGCAACAGTAGGGAAGTCTTGCATAGCGGAGGGATAATAATTACTATTCCCACTTCAGTGAGTGCAACAGTAGGAAAGTGTTGGATAGCGGAGAAGTAAAAATTACTATTCCCACTCCAGTGAGTTCGACAGTAGGGAATGTGTTGGATAGCGTAATGGCTATAAATTACTATTATTCAGATCAAAGAGAGAGAGAGGACTAGGTATGCTAGCCCGTATCCCCTGTGTTTATATGTAAGTATCAATGGGGGCTAGCTAGCTTTAAGGGGAAGGTAAAGGGTGACTCAGGTACGTCAGACAATACAAGGAAAAAAGCAATGTTTTCCTTTGAAAGCCCTCACCCACCGACCTAGTCGGTGGCATGCTTCATCATCGGGCCCACCACGGTGGCACCGAATGTGCCCCGGGTGTGCTGCAACGCCAGGAGACTGCGGAGCTGGTATATTGCTGCGTGTGCAGTGAAGGAGTGAGAAGTGAAAGTTTAAAAAGCTATACAAGCGGTCCCAGCACCCGAGGGTTAACAAGTATTTAATAAACTGGGCCTCCGTTAGCTGTTTAAAAAGGCGAAAGGACAAAGTGGAGTGATTAATGATCTCCCATGTCCAGTGTGGTCTACATGTTTCTGCCAGTGCCTTTTCTATTATAAGCTGGCTTTCCTCAGGACCAAAGAGTTAAGTGAAAAAGTGCAATTAAATAATAAACTAATAAACTATATTAAGTGGTTGTGTTATTTGTTGGCTATGTGTCGCGCTCGCTAAGGCGCTGTAGCTGTTAGAGGGGGATTCCCTCAAGCTTTTCTACATAAAACACATAGGACAAAGACAGGACGTACAGGGGAGAGTCATATTAGGTTGGCATTTTTTAGAACTCATGGTGGCCGGCTCATAGGGTGGTGTACGACTTAAAACCGGCTAGGGTGAGCTCATAGCGATTGTATGAGACTGGTGAGAGTATAAAAACAACCGTAGGTGGGTAGTGGTGGGCTAGAAAACGAAATCACAAGGTGAGGTACAGGAAAGTACTAGTTCTGGGTCCTCACTCTGTTATTTCTTTGTAAAAAGCCTCATGGGTCGCCTGGCAGAGAAAGAGACCCTGTGGAGAATAATGAGGTTCACAAGGCTGTCTAACCTGTAAGGAAAGAAGAGTTTTTTGGCTTACCCCATGTTGTTGGACAAGCGGTTTTACTCACGAGTAGTTTGGTCTGGTTCCTCCTTGGACCTATTCGTCCTTCCGCGGCGCCCGGTGTGAGCTGAGTGGGCCGCCTCGCTCTCTATTTATATGGTTTGGTAGACTCGATGCACCTGTTCAGGTTAGAAAGAGGGAGGGGTGCGCGGTAAACGCTGTCTCATGTAGAGTCTGCATGCGCATGTGCGGAGGAGTAGTGCGCATTGGCAGCGCATGCGCGGTAGGCTGCTGTAGCGGTATTGGGCTTGCGCATGCGCGGTAGGGAAAGCTCTTCCGAACTAGATCTAAGGTTTGCCGATGCTCTCTGAAATGGCAATGTTAGTTATATTAGCTTCGTTCAAGTAGCTGTGTCAGCAAAAGTACGTTACTGCCGCATGGGACAGTCTTCATATGAGAAGAATGGGCTGGGGAGGGGGACGTTCATGTGGGAGCACGGTGGCACTGGTACCTATGAGTTTTACAAGAGTATCTATGTGGCCAGACTGTTCCACGGGATGGAATCATTAAGGCCTTTGGTATGGGTGGAAAGACGGTAAATCCAGCGTTGTTCTTTTTGTAATAGGAGTTTCTCATCCCTGGGGTTGTCAAATTTCTCAATGACGGTCCATGTGAAGTCATTGGGTGTGTGGTTGTGGGTCAGAAAGTGGTCTGTGAGCTTACTGATGTTTTTCCCACATCTTATGGTGCTTCTGTGTTCTGTCATTCTGGTGCGCACTCTCCTGGTCGTCATGCCAACGTACCGGAGGCCACATCTGCAGGTAATCAGGTATACTAGATTTGAGGAGTTACAGTTTGTAAACTGTCGTTGTGTCCAGGTCTTGCCTGGTTCCAAGCTCAGTGTTTTTGAGGGGGATGTCAGGTGGCATACACTGCAGTTATTGCAGGGTTGGTGACCAGTGATCCTAGGCAAGCCCCATGCATTGGTGATGGTGTTGTCTTTTTCTTGATTTTTGGGGCGCGGTCTGGTACTGACAAGCTGGTCTCTTAGGTTGGTTGCTCTTTTGTAGGCGAAGCGAGGCTTTTCCCACTGTCTAGTGCCAGAGTTTATAATTTTCCAATTACGGTTGATGATGTTAGACACTTGGTTAGATGCTGTGTTGTACGTTGTTACGCAGGTGAGCACAGGATCTTCTTCGGGTTTTTGGACTGTTTCTAGGAGAGCGTCCCTGTTTTGGTTTCTTGCTCTTTTACAGGTTTTGTTGATTATCCTATAAATTACTATTCCCTATCCAGTGAATACAACAGTAGGGAAGTGCTGGATAGCGGCGGGGTAAAAGTTACTATTCCCACTCCAGTGAGTGCAACAGTAGGGAAAGTGTAGGATAGCGTAGGGTTGAAAATTACTATTCCCACTCCAGGGAGTGCAATAGTAGGGAAAGTGTTGGATAGCGAAGAAGTAAAAATACTAATCCCACTCCAGTGAGTGGAACAGTAGGGAAAGTGTTGGATAGCATAGGGGTAAAAATTACTATTCCCACTACAGTGAGTGCAACAGTAGGGAAAGTGTTGGATAGCCTAGGGTTGAAAATTACTATTCCCACTCCAGTGAATGCAACAGTAGGGCAAGTGTTGGATAGCGGAGGGGTAAAAATACTATTCCCACTACAGTGAGTGCAACAGTAGGGAAACTGTTGGATAGCGGAGGGGTGCAAATTACTATTCCCACTCCAATGAGTGTAACAGTAGGGAAAGTGTTTGATAGCAGAGGTGAAAAAATTACTATTCCCACACCAGTGAATGCAACAGTAGAGAAAGTGTTGGATAGCGCATCAATAAAAATGACTATTCCCACTCCAGTGAGTGCAACAGTAGGGAAAGTGTTGCATAGCGGAGGGGTAAAATTACTCTTCCCACTCCAGTGAGGGCAACAGTAGGGAAAGTGTTGGATAGTGTAGGGGTAAACATTACTATTCCCACTACAGTGAGTGCAACAGTAGGGAAAGTGTTGGACAGCGGAGGGGTAAAAATTACTATTCCCACTCAAGTGAGTGCAACAGTAGGAAAAGTGTTGGATAGCAGAGAAGTAAAAATTACTATTCCCACTCCACTGAGTACAACAGTAGGGAAAGTGTTGGATAGCGGAGAAGAAAAAATTACTATTCCTACTCCAGTGAGTGCAACAGAAGGGAAAGTGTTAGCATATGGGTAAAAAGTACTATTCCCACTCCAGTGAGTGCAACTGCAGAGAAAGTTTTGTATAGTGGAGGGGTAAGCATTACTATTCCCACTTCAGTGAATGCAACAGTAGGGAAAGTGTTGGATAGCAGAGGGGTATAAATTACTATTCCCACTCCAGTGAGTGCAACAGTAAGAAAAATGTTGGATAGCGGAGGGGTAAAAATTAGTATTCCCACTCCAGTGAGTGCAACAGTTGGGAAAGTCTTGGATAGCGGAGGGGTAAAAATGACTATTCCCACTGCAGTGAGAGCAACAGTAGGGAAAGTGTTGGATAGCGGAGGGGTAAAAATTACTATTCCCACTCCAGTGAGTGCAACAGTAGGGAAAGTGTTGGATAGCAATGGGTTAAAATTAATATTCTCAATAAAGTCAATAAAACAATAAAAACAAACAAAAGATCAACTACAATACAAAAATTGTTAAAAACACAAAAATAATAAATATATTAAAATATTAACAATAACAAAACATAGAAACATGTTATAATGTTAAAAAAATCTAAAAAATACAACAAACATTATTTTATAATAATTTAGAAATGAATTACAAATTACTATATTTATTATAAATTAATTATATTCAAAAACATTAATTGTTACATGAAATAAATATTCTTTATTTCCTACCCAGGGCCGGACTGGCTACCGGGCAGTTGTGTGTGCTGCCGTGCTGGGGGCTAATTTCGTTGATGGGGACCTGCGTGTGCAAAACGAAATTCGTTTTGCTTTTTTTATTTCAAATCGCACGCAGGGCCCCATCAACGAAATAAGCCCCCACCACAGAGAAATTAGCCCCTAGCTCGGCAGCACACACAACTGCCCGGTAGCCAGTCCGGCCCTGTTCCTACCCCATAACACCACACTTTTCGCAACACACATCTACATTTCTCAAAAATGTGTACCTCCATTATTAACATAATTACATTTCAAATAAACAAAATTATTAATTATAATTCAAATTAAAACGTATACAAATTAATTTACTGACCAAACATTACCCCTATAAAACCAAAATCCACACACAAATTAATAGTAAACAATAACCATAAACATTTATCTATTGAAGAATGAATAATGAGCAAATATTTATTAATTAATCAAACATAAAATACTGTCCACCCTCTACCCCAATAAACACCACAAAACAGACATAAAAGTCATTACACAATTTCCATAACTAATTTTCAATTTTTTCAATTAACAACTTATTTATTATTTGAAAATAATTTACTTCACACTCTTTACCACTATAAACCCCACAACTCACATCACAAATTCATTACACAGTTGCCATAATTCATTTTTAATAAATTAATTACCAATTATTTATAAATTAATTTTAAATAAATTACTTCACACCATATTCCTCTATAAACCCCACCACCCATTCCTAAAAAAATACACAATTAACATGATGAATTACAAAATATTTAATAATGAATATTAATTAACAAACAATTGATAAATATTTATTAATAAATTAATTCCCACAATTAACACTATAAATTACAAATTAAATACATATGAATATATGAGAATTATAAATAAATTAATTAAAATGAAATTACTTCCCAACCCATTCCCATATAAACCCACAATCCGCTCCTACAAAAATAACACAATTAACATATTTACCAATTAATTAATAATAATTAACCAATGAATAATTATTTAATAATACATTAATTCCCACAGTTACCACTATAAAATCTAAAATATAGAAATACTAATAAGATTTTTATATTTTATAATTAAATTATTTTCCCACCCTGTTCCCCTATAAACCCACAACCCACTCCTAAAAAAAGAACCACAATTAACATAATTATTAATTTAATTAATTAATTAAAATTAACAACCAATCAATTAATGAATCAAAAATTAATTCCCACAATTAACACTATAAAATCTAAATTAAATTAATACTAATAAATAAAAAATATGAATTACTTTATTTTAATTAACTTACTTCCCACCCTATTCCCCTATAAACCCACAACCCACTACAGAACTAAAAAATGCATAATTTAATTAACATAAAATGAATCACTACTAAAAATGTAAACATAATCAATACTTATACAAAAATTACATCACATACTTTTAAAATAAATACTAAAATACATAACACTAATATAAAAATCGATATTTTAAAAAACGAAATTTTACCAAACGATATTAGTAACTTCGATATTTTGAAAAAGGATATTTCTTACCTTAATGTCGATATTCTGGACCACAATATTCTTGCTCTCGTTATTCCTGTATGATGATATTTCAAACTCGATATTTTTGTATATCGATATTTCAAACTCGATATTCTGTCTGTGCACCCCCATAACCATGCTGAAAACATTACCTCATTGGGGCAACTGGGAAAAGCTGAGGGATTGGTCTGTAGCTGGGGGGGACGAGAATGGAGGATATATTTTGAGAGGGGGAGCCACTCCCATTTGATGATTTCTGTACAGAGCTTGACTTTCCGCCGGGTCACTTTCTGCATCATAGGGCCTGAACAACAGCGATCCGCAAACATTGGAGATCATGGTTGTTGGAGCCACGTTTTCATATAGCCTGTTGGTATATTTGAATGGCAAAGGGCACGGTTAAAGCAGTCACGTGTCTTTATAGAGCAATACGGGGCATTATGCTTCAACCCTTGAGGCCTTGAGAATCTTTTGTGGGGAGGATTTGGGGATTCCCTTACGGGAAGGAAACTGGAAGACAATTTTACAGAGAATACCAAAGGTATCAAGGAATGCCAGATTTAAGTAGTCATTTTTTCTACCCTACATAGGGCATATTTGACTGCAGGGTGCATTAATAAATATTTTAATCTGACAGGAGTATCCTGTCCGGGATGTGGGGAGGTGGGAATTGAACTCATACACATGATGTGTCCTTGTCCTTCACTAACTGCTTACTGGGCAGAGGCAACAAGAGTGGTAGCAGATGTCATATCAAGGGAGGTTCAATGCTCTCCTGGACATTGTCTCCTGCACTGGTTCCCACACACTTCTAGGACTGAGGTCATCAGTAGATTCCAAGACTTGGCTTACATATTGGTGAAGAGGGACATCACTAGAAACTGGAAGATTCGTTGGGGTCCCCAAAGTATAACTTGGCCCTGGGAGCTTGAAAAATGGGTTGGATTTGAGGGGGATATTGTTGTGAGAAGCTAGGCAAGGGCTAGGATGAATGAATATGGCACAATAATGGGAAATGCTAGTAGATTGCCTGAGGGATCCAGACCATCAGTCATCATCAATGACACCAGGCGGCTCACCTATGGATGCTCTCCCTAGAATGTGGTTGTAGCTGCAATCAGGATTTGGTATTGCTTATATTTTTCGGTCTCTGCTCTAGACAGCCCGCATTCACTGTCTCGAACAGAAATATGCTGTATCTAGTGTTGTGGGCTTCAGCCCGCCCATCGTCTTGCCATTTTCTGGCTCCCACGTTGCTCCATTAGTCCTTCTACCCATTGGTACATGGCATGCAGGCGTCCTGCCTCTTTTCCATGTTTAGCCCTCCCGAGAGCAGTGACCTTTTACTCCTAAACATATGCAGGGGTCATTTTAGCCCATTGTTGCAGGACTACTTTTTCTTCTGTTTTTTAAGAGCGCTACTCACATTGTTGTCAGTGGCAACAGTCAGGTAATGTTTTCCCTTTCCATCTACTGTAAACTGTGCCTGCCTTCAATGTCTG
Organism: Lissotriton helveticus; assembly: GCF_964261635.1. NCBI lineage: Eukaryota > Metazoa > Chordata > Amphibia > Caudata > Salamandridae > Lissotriton > Lissotriton helveticus. Next base: position 959,177,815 of record NC_136063.1, read on the forward strand.
CGTTGTAAACGGCGGACGAACGCATGGCTGAGGGGATTGCTCACCTAACCAAAACACAGTAGAGCAGCTTGCATAGCATATTGATTCTCAGACACTGGTGTGAGACTGGTAGAGCTTAGCATCCTTGAAAGGCGAGGCTTGATTTTGCAGCTACATTGCAGCTACAAACGGCACCAGGAACAACAAAACGGGCAGAGTTCGCTTCAGTGCAGTTTCCTGTATCTAGAACCCATGGAGACAGACACTCGTTTACTGCAGCCATTTTGGGAAGATAGACATGTAGCATCTGGGATAGGTTAAGAACACACTTTAGATTTCTTTGCATAGCATGCTGCAATCACATTCACTCAGTTTACCATGGCATCTTTTGTGTGGTTTCCAATAAGACATGCTTGAATGCTCGATATGCAATGCGCTACTAATGAGCACGGTCCCCAGTGCTTTAGTCAGGGTACCTCTTCTCAATCAATCAATCTGGGGAATTGTAAGTGCGCTACTCACCTATGAGGGTCTCAAGGCGCTATGGGGGGGGGGGGGGGGGGGGGGTCCGCAGATCTGTTAGCCGAAGAGCCAGGTCTTGCTGGCCTTCCTGAAGGTGTTCAGGGAGGGGACGCGTCTGATGTCTGCCGGTAGTTTGTTCCAGGTTTTGGCTGCAATGTGAGAGAAGGATCTTCTGCCTGCTCTGGCTCTGAGGATGCGCGGGGTTTCGGCCAGTGCAAGGTTGCAGGATCGGAGGTTCCTTTTGGGTACTTGGAAGTTGATTCTGTCGTTGAGGTATTTGGGTCCATTGTTGTATAGGCATTTGTAGAAATGAGTGAAGACTTTGAAGGTGACTCTTTTCTCCATAGGGAGCTGATGGAGTCTTCTTAGGTGTTGGCTGATAAGTTTGTGCTGGAGGATGCCGAGGACGAGTCTGGCGGTGGTGTTCTGTATTGTCTGGAGTTTTTGGAGTAGGGACTTGTTGATGCCGGCGTTGAGTGCATTCCCATAGTCCAGTCTGCTGGTGATGAGTGCGTGGGTGACTGTCTTCCTTGACTCAGGGGGATTCATTTGAAGGTCTTGTGGAGAATGTTGAAACAGCTGGCTGTGACGGCATTGACCTGTCGGTTCATGGTGAGTGATGAGTCAAGTACGATGCTGAGGTATTTAGCATGGTCTGAAGGGGTAGGTGGGCTTCCGAAGGCAGTCGGCCACCAGGTGCTGTTCCAAGATTAGGGGGTGTCTCCAAGTATGAGGACTTCTGTCTTCTCGGCGTAGAGCTTCAGGCAGCTGTTGGTCATACAGGCTGCGCCGTCTTGCATTTCTTTCTGGAAGTTGAGTTTGGCGTTGGTGGGGTCTTTGGTGAGGGAGAGGATCAGCTGGGTTTAGTCAGCGTAGGAGACAATGTTGAGGCTTTGTTGTTGTACGATGGCCGCGAGGGGGGCCATGTAGATGTAGAAGAGGGTCGAGCTCAGCTATGACCCCTGTGGGACTCCGCTGGTGAGGTTCATGGGATCGGAGAGGAAGGGTGGTAGTCTGGTCCTTTGGCTTCTTCCGGTGAGGAACGATCGGATCCACTCCAGGGCTGTTCCTTGTATGCTGGCGTTGTGTAGTCTGGTGACTAGTGTGGGTGGGAGACAGTGTCAAAAGCCGCTGATAGGTCAAGTAGGATGAGAGCTGCGGAGTGGCCTAAGTCCAGGAGTGTGCGGATGTCATCTGTGGAGGCGAGCAGGGTGGTCTTGTTCCTGTGGTTGCTTTAGAATCCGTATTGGGATGGGGCGGGAACGGTGTTCTCTTCGATGAATCGAGTCAGTTCCCTGTTGACTTTTTTGTCTGCAACTTTGGCTGTGAAGGGGAGGAGCGAGATGGGTCGGTAGTTCTTGAGGTCGGTGGGGTCAGCTGTGGGTTTCTTGAGCAGGGGTATGACTTCTGCACACTTCCATTCATCTGGGAAGGTGCCTGTTTGGAGAGTGGTGTTGATGGTGCACTGTAGTTTGGATGCAATGGCGGCTGCAGCTCTGTGGTAGATGTGGGGGGCAGGGGTCAGTGGGAGCCCCCGAGTGGATGCCTTTCATGGTCGAGGCAGTGTCTTCAGTTGTGATCGGAGTCCAGTTGGAGATGGTGGTCTGGCTGGTGTCCCTGGAGGGCGGGGGACTGGCTGTCGTATTTGAAGGGTGGCTGGCGAAGTTGTCGTAGAAGTTTTTGATCTTGAGGTGGAAGTAGGTTTTGAGCTTGTCTCAGAGGTCTTGGGATGGGTGATGTCTGAGGCTTCGCTGTGTGGGTTGGTGAATTCCTGAATAACGCTGAAGAGTTCCTTGGAGTTGGAGGAGTTGGCGAGTATTTTGTTGTGGAAGAAAATCATCTTGGTGGTTCAGATTTGCTTGTGGTAGTCCATCATGGCGTCCTTTAGGTGGAGTAGTTTTGGGTTGTCTTGGTGTTTCTCCAGTTTTCTTCATGCGTCTGGCTTCTTGGAGAACGGTGGTGAACCAGCCAGCATCCCTGGGGCGCTGTTTGTCCTCCTCTCCGAAGAGGAGTCATGCGTGCTACTCTGCAGAGTCCCTTGAAGTCTGCCTCCTCTGTCGAGGGGGTTGGGGGTCTATTTCTTGAAAGATGCCTGTTGACTATACTTCGTAGATTTATTTATCAGCAGTAACGGCCATATTGTACAGTGAGCATCAGTGAAAAAACAAACCAAACGCGTTCCTTGTATTAGCCGGTTAGGATAACATCACAGAGAAGGTTCTTTATACTAACTTTTACAGTTGTTGGTAAGTGCAGGAAGAGGCCAGAGAGAAGTTACTGTGAATTATGTAACCTATTTTATGATTCAAACTATGTCAGCATCTGTGCACTGCAGGCAGTGGACTTTGTGTAGAAGGAAGATATACGAGGATTAAAAATGGAGGTGGTCCCTTGGATATATCCATCCTAAAAGATGCAACCAATTTTACAATTAAAACCCAACCTTCTTAAGTTTTTAAAAGGTTGCACTGTAACCGTTGGTGCAGGTACTATTTTTGTTGCCTTGGCGCACAATCCAATCAGCTAACATAACAAACATTCACAATCTAAAACTTGATGACCTTGTCTAACAGACTAAGAGCACAACTGTTCGAATCCCTACCAGGGCCAACTAAGCTTGTCAAACTCAAAATCATTAAGTTGGGTAGGAGCAAACATTTTGTTTATGGCGTGGATGCGTGTGAAGTGGAATTATGTGGTTTGGATTGGAATTGTTAGTTCTGGAATTGTGTGGTGTGAAATAGTGTGGTGTGGAGTGGTTTTGTGGAGTGGAATTATTTGGCATGGTGTGCAGTGGGATTATGTGGATAGTAATTATGTGGTACTGAGTGTATTGGAATTATTTAGAGTGTGACTGTGTGTCATGGAGTATAATTATGTGGATTTGTAGTTTTACTTGTGGAGTGGTATGCAGTGGGGTTTAATTATTTGCTCTGCTGGTGAATTTTGTGGCATGATGTAGAATTTTGTGATGTGGATTACATGCATGTGGTGTGTTCTGCGATTGTGTTGTTGAGTTGAATTGTGTGTTTTGTTGTCAAATTATGTGGTGTGAAATAAACATGTGTGGAGCTGAATATGAATTATGTGGCATGGTGTGGAGTGCATTTATATGGATTGTTGCTACATGGCATAGAGTGGGTTTATGTGGGCGTATTTTTGTGGTTTTGAGTAGAGTGAAATTATGTGGTGATAAGCAGCACAACATGTTGTTGAGAGGGGGCTCAGATGTCTTCTTTAAAGGTAATAGATGATCTGAGATGTCTGCAGTGACATAGCAAAACATGTAAATCTGTAAGGCACACGTTCACCCAGAGGCAGCTTGGCGCTGAATAACAGTTGTTTATTGTTACCCAACTCAATGGTACGCATTTTATCGACCTCAAATGGATGAACGGCTGAGTGGACCCACCAGGATCTGAACCTGTGACCATGAGGTCAAACACAGGCCCCTGAAGTGGATGCATTAGTCCACTGTGCCACCAGACACAGAAAACCATAAATCATGATTTTAAATGGTATCTTCTGAAATCCTTCTCACAGGATATTCCTGCTAATATGAAATGGATTGGGAAATATTTGTCTGAGGTAGCTCTCCCTCGATTTACTGATGATCAGAGGATGCAGATTGACTCACTGGTTACAAAGGAAAAGTTAGTATGCTCCATCAAGGAGATGTTAAATGGTAAAACTTTGGGGCTGGGTGATACACCAGTAGAAATGTAAATGGCCACATTGGATGTCTTATTGAATATATTACTTGAGGTGTGTGGGAGGCATTGGATAAAGGGGGCAGCTTCAAGATACTCTGAGGGAAGCACTTATATTACTGGCACTGAAACCCATGAATGGCCTCACTGAAGGTAAGTACTACAGGCCACTATCCATGCTTAACACTGACACAAAATTACTATGAAAGGCGATTGCAGGAAGACTTCTTAAGATCCTCTTTCGGCTTTTTTTTTTTTGGACCAATCAAGGTTTGTGACACATAGGAGTACATTAATCGTCCAGAGAAGGTTTTCCTATTTTCAATATTTTATGAGGTGAAGTGGGGATAATTATGTTGCTGCAGCCATAGCTATCAAAAAGTTATTTGATACTTTAGGCTGGGATTATCCTTTTGCTTTGGTGAGGAAGTTTAACTCTGGGCCAGGATTTATAGCTGGGTCCAGCTATTGTATACGTTATTGAATGCAAGTGGTAGAACTGGAAAGGAGATTATTGAAAGAGGTTTTGGAGAGCGGTACGAGGCAAGGATTACCCATGTGTCCCCTGCTGTTTGCCTTGGCCATGGAGAATAAAGATCACAAATACAAAACATGCTGTGTCTATGTATACAGACCACACGATGATTTACCTGAAATGTCCAGTGTGCTTGTGCTGCTTATGCCACACAGCCTGAATGATTTTGACATGTCCTCGCTTAGGGTTAGTTGGACTAAATTAAGTTTATTACCCTTGGGAGTAATGGTAGAATCAAATGAGAATGAAGTATCAGGCTTTGGGCTGAAATGGCAACCAAGAGGCCTAACATATTTTGTGATCAGGATTGCCATGCAGAGGATGATATGGCTGATCCTATTGCATGAAGGATGTTAGAAGGGATGAGGGTATCATTTCCGTTTTGGTCCTCCCTCCTGTTATTTCTGATGAGAAAAATTGCTTTGGATCAGAAGACTATAGCACCATGTTCTCTCTCTGTGTTTTAAGTGGATCTTTTGATCTTTTGTGGGCTCCTTAGATTGATATTTAAGGAATGGGATAGTTTGCTTATCTCCTTAGTTCAGGTGGTAAAACGGCCAAGAATATGCTTGGATAATTTAAAGCTATTCTCTGAGGATGCAGTACTAGATCTCCCAGATTTATGGATTATATATAGTAATGTAGACTTGGTGATTACTTCAACCATGAAAAGAGCCTACTATCTGCATGCCACAGGGGATTTGGACAGTTTTTTGTTGATGTTAGGGTGGAAGTTGGACATCTGGGTTTCCAAATTGTTCATATAAATGTCCACTATTTGAGATTCCTGAGGAAATAGGATTCGTAGAAGACTGTATTTCATGATAACGTTACTTAATGGCACCTTCCAAAGGTGGCAACCCTAAGAATGGAAGCATAGACAGCAGGATAGATTAGAGGAGTTTTCTCATTAATAGGGTATTTGTATAATGCAGAACAATTTCACATTTTGAAGGAGTCTAGAGTGAGATTTGTGATACTTGCAGGCCAGTTTCTTTTCTATGCTCAGTGGTCTGAGGTGATTAGGTCTGGCCAGAGTGGTTTTTGGGGCAGACTCCTTTAATTGGTAAAGTTCTCAGAACTGATCCAACAAAATTATGGTGAATTATTTATTTCTTCAATGTACGGAGCAATGTGTAGACAGGTGAGAATAAAATGTCAGTTAAACAAAAGAAGGAGTAACCACTGGGGGTACTGGATACCGTTGAAATTATAACGGTATTTCGGGTTGCATGCCCTGCGACCCAGTATGGGACAATCCTTTGTCCTTAGAAGACCCCTCACTCACCAACCTAGTTGGTGACATGCTTCATCATCGGGGTCCCACCCGGACAGCCGAGTGCCGTCCAGGTGTGCTACGACACCTGATTACAGTGGAGCGGGTTATTCGTTTATTATATGTGATAAAGAGAGAAAAATGTATTTAAAAATTGCCTCAACACTACCCACTCAGAGACTTTATTCTGGAGTGGTTGGGCAACCGTTAAAAGATAGTATTTACATGGGGCACCTTTGCCTTATTAGGTAGGCTGTGGTGTCAAAATATACGTGTTAAAAGGAGGGAGGTCTACATGTTTCAACCTTCGTGTTATTATAGAGGTTTTCGTCAGGACCAATGTGTATTAGGCTGGGTGGTATACACGCGCTAAGGTGTATCCAGTCCTAGCCTAATGTGCAGGTTAAATCACAAACAAGTGATTTGTGAAAAAGGTGTTGATCTCCGGTAAGTTTCAATTAAAAACCTGTGGGAAGAAAAAAAGAAAGAAAGGGGGGGGAATTGTGGTGAGGGCATGCTGGAAACGCACAAACATACAAGTGTGACTTGTGCACTTCGTGAATTAATGCTCATTCTTAGACTCAACCAATTGTACCTAGAGCAGACTTACGTGCTAATTGTGAGGAGAGACGCACTTGTTCACTGCCTTCCCAGTGTCGATTGTCGTGCCAAGTTGTGGTCTTTCGTCAAAAAATGCTATGATACAGAAAGCCGCTGTTCCAGTGGGTGTGGGGAACAAAAATGGGTGTAACCCATGTGGAAATAGCCGTGTAAAAAGCTCCAAAATCGGAGCGTGCTGTGCTCGAGTAATCGCTAGAGTCAGGTGAAGCGGCGCAAAAAGAGATCTCCAAGTGTCGATTGGTGATCTCGTTAAAAACCACATACATACACATAGACAGGTAACACACTAATCAATCACAACTGAGCATACTCAAATAATAATCTTACTAGAAGCGCGCTCATTCAGGGCTTCATGAGCTCACCGACCCTGCTCGTGCAGCCGCCATCTAAAAAATGAAGAGGGGCGAGGGGGTGAGGGAGGGTCTGGGGGGTTCCGTTGAACCATGACTTCATTAGTTAGGGTCTGTCCGGACTTACTTGCGGGCGCTGGAAATCTGGCAATTTTACCTAGCAGCAGTACTTCTCGGGAGCTCCGTGGGAGTGAGGCCGGGCACTGGCGTTCAGCTAGAAAAAGACTTCCGGGTGTGCCGAGAGATCAGGGCGGGGCGTGGTCACGTGGGGCCACGTTGCCTAGGATACAGTGCTAGAGGCCAAGGCAGGTTGTGCGCAGTCGCCAAGTGGTACACTGCGAAGGGATTCTCATGGATGTAAATAAGGGAGGGTAAGAAAGAAGGATTAAAACGCTTGTCAGCTCAGTGGTGACGGGAAGGTGGTATATTGAGTTAGCATTAATCAGGGAATATATATGAGGTGACAGAACTGATATTGCACGGAGTTTACAAATATCCAGAAAGGCTGTACCGTTAGTACATCGGTTTCCCTTAGGGTTTTTTTTGGATGTAATCAGGTAGTATGCACAGAGTTCTACGGAATATTATCGTTCAGTTTGGAAGTATCCCGAAAGGCTATACCGTTAGTACATCGGTTTCCCTTAGGGTTTTTAGATGTAATCAGGTAGTATGCACAGAGTTCCACGGAATATTATCGTTCAGACCTGTGTTCTGGGTGGACAATCTGTATATCCAACGCTGCTCCTTTTCAAAGAGTCGTTGTTGTGATAATTTGTCGCCTGGTGTCAGTTGTTCTATGACATTCCATGTCATATCATTAGGGGTATGATTCATGGAGAGGTAGTGTTCGGTAAGTTTGGTCATCGATTTTTTGCATCGGATGGTGCTTCTATGTTCGCCAATTCTTTGTTTCACCTTCCTACTGGTCATGCCAACGTAGCGTAGGTTGCATGGGCAGATGATAAGGTACACCACATTAGTACTGTTACAATTTGTATGGGTCCTGATGGTCCAGATTTTCCCTGGTTCCAAGGAAAGTGTTTTCGTGTTCTCCGTCAAGTGGCATACACTGCAATTACCGCACTTAAAGTGTCCGGTAACGTGAGGGAAACCCCACGCGTTCAGAACTGTGGGGGATGGTGTCCCAAGATTCTTAGGTCTTGTGTTGACGACCGCGTCCTTTATGCTCTTGGCCCGTTTGAAGGAAAAAAGGGGGTTTTCCCATTTTAGATTACCTGTATTAAGTATCTTCCAGTGTTTCTGGATGGTCTTGGTCACTTGATTGGATGCTGGACTGTAAGTAGTTACACAGGTCAGTGGGATTTGCTCGTAGGTTTTTGTGACATCTTCCAGGAGTATTTCCCGTTGCTGGTTTCTTGCTCTTTTTTGGCTTTGGTTTAAGATCTTTTTTGGGTAGCCTCTGGACTCTAATTTCGAGGTAAGCTCTCTTGCTTGGTCTCGGTAATCGTTAAGGTTGCTGCAGTTCCTACGTATTCTAAGGAATTGCCCATAAGGCAGGTTTTCTCTTAGTGCTCGCGGATGAAAACTTTGAAACCTCAGCAGGTTGTTTTTTGCTGTTGGTTTGTAATGGGTTTTGGTGCGTAATCGTCCGTTTTCCTTAGTGATGACCATATCAAGGAAGACCATATTAGTGTGATCTCTCGTTTGAGTGAACCTCAAGTTGTGATCTCTGGAGTTGAGCCAATCAAAAAAGGAGTCAAGAGTAGTTTCAGGTCCCTGCCAGATGACAAAAATGTCATCTATATAACGTTTCCAAAACGTTATATTAGATCCGAAGGGGTTGTCTGTATTCAGGATGAATTGTTGTTCAAAGTTGTATACGTATAACCCAGCTACGGACGGGGCAAAGGTACTGCCCATCGAGGTACCCCCTGTTTGTAAGTATAGTTTCCCTTCATACTCGAAAAAGTTCTTTTTGAGAGCCAGTCTGGCACACTCCAAAATAAAAATTTTAGGTGTTCTATGTGTCCACTCCTCATTGTTGAGCACTTGCTCAAGGACTTTGAGGGTATCATCCTGGGGTATGCTGGTATAGAGACTCTCTATATCGAGACTTACGAGTAGAGAGTTGTCATCTACGACAATTTGATCCAATAGTTGGAGAAGATTCTTAGTATCCCGTAGGTATGTAGTTGTTTTTTGTACAATTGGTTTCAGAAATACGTCACAGAACCGGGACAGAGGTTCCAGAAGTGATCCTATACCGGATACTATCGGTCTACCGGGGGGGGGGGTGTTTGTTTTTGTGTATCTTAGGGAGTATGTAAAAGTATGGTGTTTTTCCATCGTTGTTACACAAAAAATCCCCCTCTTGTTTAGAGATGGAACCCATGGAAACCCCGTGTTCAACAAGCGATTTTATCTCTTCTTTCAGATCTTGTGAGGGGTCGCTTGGTAATATGCGGTAGTTGCGTTCGTCTGCCAATAGGCGAAGGCACTCGTTCTGGTACATGGTCTTATCTTGTATAACTACCCCTCCGCCCTTGTCGGCTGGTTTAATCACAATTGTGTTACATTTTTTCAAATCCTCCAGGGCTTTCTTTTCATTGTTATTTAGATTGATGAAGGGTTTTGGTGGTTGTAATTTCTCGATGTCGTTGAACACAGCTTGTTCGAACGCTGATAGCTCCACCGGGGTTGTGTGTGGAGGAGGTACAAAAGTGGATTTTATACGTAGTCCAGTCTCATTTGGATCTTCACATGTCAGGGGATTGTTCGCTTTCTTTTCGAAAAAAGCTTTCAGCTTCAATTTCCTAAAGAAAGTAGCCAGTTCGCAATGTAACTGAAATTTGTCCAATCTGGGTGTCGGGACAAACCCAAGTCCTTTACTGAGGACCTCTTCTTCAGTGGTTGACAATGGTCTGGTGGCTAGGTTAATGACTAGGTCTTGCTGTTGCTCGGACCTGGTTGTGTGTTCTTGCTCCTGGTGTGGTTCCCTACTGGGTCCTCGGTTGCCCAATGGACCTGGTTGGGTGTCTTTTGCCTTCCTCTTCCCCTCCGGCCCCTGCCTAAAAAAGGCGGCCGGTAGTTGTTTGGTGGAAAAAAGGGTGGTTGGAAAGGGGGTTGCCATCCATACATTTGTGGAGGGGGAGCATACGGATCTTGGAAGCCCTGCATCATTGGTGGGTAAGGAGTCCAATGAGCTAATCCCACTGACCTGTGTAACTACCTACAGTCCAGCATCCAATCAAGTGACCAAGACCATCCAGAAACACTGGAAGATACTTAATACAGGTAATCTAAAATGGGAAAAACCCCCTTTTTCCTTCAAACGGGCCAGGAGCATAAAGGACGCGGTCGTCAACACAAGACCTAAGAATCTTGGGACACCATCCCCCACAGTTCTGAACGCGTGGGGTTTCCCTCACGTTACCGGACACTTTAAGTGCGGTAATTGCAGTGTATGCCACTTGACGGAGAACACGAAAACCCTTTCCTTGGAACCAGGGAAAATCTGGACCATCAGGACCCATACAAATTGTAACAGTACTAATGTGGTGTACCTTATCATCTGCCCATGCAACCTACGCTACGTTGGCATGACCAGTAGGAAGGTGAAACAAAGAATTGGCGAACATAGAAGCACCATCCGATGCAAAAAATCGATGACCAAACTTACCGAACACTACCTCTCCATGAATCATACCCCTAATGATATGACATGGACTGTCATAAACAACTGACACCAGGCGACAAATTATCACAACGACTCTTTGAAAAGGAGCAGCGTTGGATATACAGATTGTCCACCCAGAACACAGGTCTGAACGATAATATTCCGTGGAACTCTGTGCATACTACCTGATTACATCTAAAAACCCTAAGGGAAACCGATGTACTAACGGTATAGCCTTTCGGGATACTTCTAAACTGAACGATAATATTCCGTAGAACTCTGTGCATACTACCTGATTACATCCAAAAAAAACCCTAAGGGAAACCGATGTACTAACGGTACAGCCTTTCTGGATATTTGTAAACTCCGTGCAATATCAGTTCTGTCACCTCATATATATTCCCTGATTAATGCTAACTCAATATACCACCTTCCCGTCACCACTGAGCTGACAAGCGTTTTAATCCTTCTTTCTTACCCTCCCTTATTTACATCCATGAGAATCCCTTCGCAGTGTACCACTTGGCGACTGCGCACAACCTGCCTTGGCCTCTAGCACTGTATCCTAGGCAACGTGGCCCCACGTGACCACGCCCCGCCCCGATCTCTCGGCACACCCGGAAGTCTTTTTCTAGCTGAACGCCAGTGCCCGGCCTCACTCCCACGGAGCTCCCGAGAAGTACTGCTGCTAGGTAAAATTGCCAGATTTCCAGCGCCCGCAAGTAAGTCCGGACAGACTCTAACTAATGAAGTCATGGTTCAACGGAACCCCCCAGACCCTCCCTCACCCCCTCGCCCCTCTTCATTTTTTAGATGGCGGCTGCACGAGCAGGGTCGGTGAGCTCATGAAGCCCTGAATGAGCGCGCTTCTAGTAAGATTATTATCTGAGTATGCTCAGTTGTGATTGATTAGTGTGTTACCTGTCTATGTGTATGTATGTGGTTTTTAACGAGATCACCAATCGACACTTGGAGATCTCTTTTTGCGCCGCTTCACCTGACTCTAGCGATTACTCGAGCACAGCACGCTCCGATTTTGGAGCTTTTTACACGGCTATTTCCACATGGGTTACACCCATTTTTGTTCCCCACACCCACTGGAACAGCGGCTTTCTGTATCATAGCCTTTTTTGACGAAAGACCACAACTTGGCACGACAATCGACACTGGGAAGGCAGTGAACAAGTGCGTCTCTCCTCACAATTAGCACGTAAGTCTGCTCTAGGTACAATTGGTCGAGTCTAAGAATGAGCATTAATTCACGAAGTGCACAAGTCACACTTGTATGTCTGTGCATTTCCAGCATGCCCTCACCACAATCCCCCCCCCTTTCTTTCTTTTTTTCTTCCCACAGGTTTTTAAATGAAACTTACCGGAGATCAACACCTTTTTCACAAATCACTTGTTTGTGATTTAACCTGCACATTAGGCTAGGACTGGATACACCTTAGCGCGTGTATACCACCCAGCCTAATACACATTGGTCCTGACGAAAACCTCTATAATAACACGAAGGTTGAAACATGTAGACCTCCCTCCTTTTAACACGTATATTTTGACACCACAGCCTACCTAATAAGGCAAAGGTGCCCCATGTAAATACTATATTTTAACGGTTGCCCAACCACTGAGGAATAAAGTCTCTGAGTGGGTAGTGTTGAGGCAATTTTTAAATACATTTTTCTCTCTTTATCACATATAATAAACGAATAACCCGCTCCACTGCAATCAGGTGTCGTAGCACACCTGGACGGCACTCGGCTGTCCGGGTGGGACCCCGATGATGAAGTATGTCACCAACTAGGTTGGTGAGGGAGGGGTCTTCTAAGGACAAAGGATTGTCCCATACTGGGTCGCAGGGCATGCAACCCGAAATACCGTTATAATTTCAACGGTATCCAGTACCCCCAGTGGTTACTCCTTCTTTTGTTTAACTATTATACCCAAGGGGACCAGGAGTTCCCACCTGACCTACGGGTCTAACCACCCTTACTCTCTCCTCTGTTTACAAAGAGAATAAAATGTCATAAGGACAATCAGACCTACAACTCATTCGAAATGAGAGTTTTTATCTAGAGTGCTGCGTGTACTGGTAATGCTCAACTTCAGTTTCCACAATAGAAATATCTGCACACAGTATAATATTCGCCTATGAGCATGCATAAAATCTACTCATGTCAATCAAGTACCCTTCCCAAGCGAGATCATGCACAAGTGGATCTGATGCACATACACACCAAAAGCGAGAGAGAGTTTTTCTTAGTCTGTGTGCATGTCAAAATCTATCGGAAGCCAGTTGCTGGTGGGGTGGGGCTGGGCAGTGCAGATGAAGAAGTGGTTTGCACTCCCTAAGTACTCATGACTGATTGCTTGGTTGGCCCTCTGAGGCCTGCCAAGCAGTCCAGCGCACTTTGCATGTTCCCCACCAGGCTGAATTACACAGCCTGGCAAGGAACATGCAAAGCCTACCTGTGCTTGTCTGAGCGCCAAATCACGGCGTTTAGGCCAATCACAACACTGCATTGCAGCGTTGTGATTGGGTATGGGGAGCCAATCACAATGCAGCGTTGTGATTGGCTCAGGAGAGCCTGCTGCCCAAGTGCTTTCTGCTGCTGCTGCCGGGACTGGGACCGGAAGATGAAGAGGACGGAGGAGAGGCGGCCGTCTGTCCGTTTCAGGTAAGTCTTTTTTTTCTTTTTCCTCCGGCATCACCATCGTTGTCCGGTAGCAGCCGCTACTGGAGGCAGCACAGGAAACTGTCCTCTGGAAAGGGAGTTCCTAGTTTGCTTTTTACGGTTTCCTCTATTGTGCAGGAATATGTAGTCCATACAGCAAAGTCCTGCATGTAGCTACGCTTCAGATGTGTCGTGAGCACCATGATGGAGTTGTTTTTAGGTTGCAGCCTACCAGACAGCTTAGCTGTGCGGTATGCGAAAGATATCTAGGGGAGTTTCAGAAAGCTGTTCTTGGGTTGAATTCTGCCTGTTGCTTGCCATTGGCTTTGTGGTTTGTAACTCACGTTTTCTTGCTTCTCATTCGGTAGCTTAGGCTCTAAAGGTTCACTTCCTCCTTCCCATGCTAAAGCCTCATTTACCAGTATTCTTCTGAGAGCTCCCTTTTTGTAAACAGACCGGTAAATCTTGATCTAATCTGGTCATATTTTCTGTGCATTCAAAGCCAGATGTCAAATGTCAAGCTGTGTCTTCCAGAGAGCTCTTGAATAGGGCTGACTTCAAAGTGCATTTATAGGAAAGAGGAATACAGGACAGATTTTGTATTTTTAGGCATGGAGAGATAAGTTACTTGAGTTATTTTGCACACTCTGTGACTTCTGTCCTCCTAGTTTCTTGCTGTTTAATATTTGTTGAATTACCCTTTACAGATACAGTTTTCTAAAAGATTCATTTGAATAACCCATTTTTGCACTGTACAGCACATTCTCTTTAAGGGTTTGCATTTGCACGCTTCAGCCAACATTAATTGAAACTGTACCGTGAAATAGCTGTGTGCTTTAAATGAGAAAGTCGTTTGTAAATCGAGGCAAGTTCATGTTTAATCATACCTTTTGAATGAGGCTAATGCATATGTTAAAGAAATCTATGTGCAAACTGCATCACGGATTCAAATCAAAACATGCTGACTCGGTATTTCATGCTTACGAGGTTGAGTAAATAGATATACTATTGAACTAGGCAGCAGTAACACATTTTTTGCAGTGCCTCGAAGCTGGAAGACCTCAGCAAGCTCTATGAACAAAGTATTACTTGTAATATTCCAACAATTAAAAAAATATACTCACTAACAGACCCACACACCTACTCACACATTCACTCACACACACCCAATTGCACAAACAACCACTCACACACCTACTCACACACCCACATAGTCACTGACACACCCTTTCACAGACCCTCAAAACCACTCTCACACCCACTCACAGACGCACACAGCTCTCACACACCCAATGAAATACCAACTTACACACCAAGACATCCACTCACACAGCCACTCACACACCCATACAGCCAGTCACACACCTATATAGCCACTCGCACACCTACTCACAGACCCACAAAACCACTCACACACCTACACAGCCACTCCCACATCCACTCACACAGCCACTCACACACCCATACAGCCAGTCACACACCTATATAGCCACTCGCACACCTACTCACAGACCCACAAAACCACTCACACACCTACACAGCCACTCCCACATCCACTCACTCAGCCACTCACACACCCATACAGCCAGTCACACACCTATATAGCCACTCGCACACCTACTCACAGACCCACAAAACCACTCACACACCTACACAGCCACTCCCACATCCACTCACACAGCCACTCACACACCCATACAGCCAGTCACACACCTATATAGCCACTCGCACACCTACTCACAGACCCACAAAACCACTCACACACCTACACAGCCACTCCCACATCCACTCACACAGCCACTCACACACCCATACAGCCAGTCACACACCTATATAGCCACTCGCACACCTACTCACAGACCCACAAAACCACTCACACACCTACACAGCCACTCCCACATCCACTCACACAGCCACTCACACACCCATACAGCCAGTCACACACCTATATAGCCACTCGCACACCTACTCACAGA
This sequence comes from Lissotriton helveticus, assembly GCF_964261635.1. Taxonomy (NCBI): domain Eukaryota; kingdom Metazoa; phylum Chordata; class Amphibia; order Caudata; family Salamandridae; genus Lissotriton; species Lissotriton helveticus. Next base: position 959,193,096 of record NC_136063.1, read on the forward strand.
CCCACAAAACCACTCACACACCTACACAGCCACTCCCACATCCACTCACAGACCCACACAGCCAGTCACACACTCACAGACCCACTACACACTCACACACCCACTACACACTCACACACAACTACTCACACACCCAGGATCCAGGGATATTATAGTTAGGAAATAGCATTAAAACACCATAGAAAATCACTGACAAAACCCAAAGATTACAGGGACATTATAGTTAGGAAATGAAATGTAAAAAAAACCTTAGAAGTGCACTGAATAAAACAAAGGTTACAGGGATGTTATAGTGACGTGGTCAGTGACATCACTGATGACATCTCAAATGACGTAACTGATCTCCACTTGAAAGACAATAATGGTCAAATTCAAACGGTACGCCCATCCAAGTGATCATTCGCCTTCCACCAGGCACAGGATCATTTGTTAAAGCTGAGGGGGACTGGGTCAGGATTGATAGAATAGGTTTCCCACTCTCTGGAGATAAGAGGTGTTTTCTTTGGGTCTCACAGTGAGTGTAATGTCCATGAAATGACTACCCAGGCAGCTGGTTCAAGAGCCATGCTCGTGCATGGGCTATTGGAATGCCTATCTCTAACCTTGGTAACCCCCCCTCCTGCTGTTTAAAGCTTCTACCCCCAAAATAACTGGTCTTAGCCCCTACATTGCACCCATTCTCTCTCACCTTCTCAAGTGCCTGCAGCGCAGTCACCAGACTTCAGATGGGTAGCCATGCTCACAACATTTACTTCCTATATATCACTGTCTTAAGCGTTTCTTGCAGGGCAATCACAGAGCAAAAGTTTGCCATAGACCCCAGAGGCCCCTATAAAGCAGCATTGTTATCCAGTGGCGCATAAACCATTACCGACATGGCTTGTTTATTGGACGCCATCAGAAGTTAAAGTTCAGGAGTTGGGGCAACCTTGTCCCTGGAACCGCCTTTTCATCACAGGTGCCCAGGAACCTTAGAACCTCACTTCCCCGAAGTTCAGCAGGTGTGCACACCAGCAATGATTGGCTTATGTGCCTGTATTATTCATCCAAGCTTTATGTCTCTTCCAGCAGGCCGGACCTCTGGGTTAATGCTGCATGCAACTGCTACTTCCAGCATACCGGATATCTGCTGATGCAGGCATGTTTCGCCTTCCTCATCACTCTACATTAGATAACAACTCAGGAGTCTCGCATTTCAAACTGTGCCTGTATTCTCAATAGACGGGAAGGGCGAGATTTAGGAGGGTGAATGTGCTTTGCTGGGCGTTTACTACTGTGCAACAGGGACATTGGCACCCACCCTTTAGCTACAACTCTGGGATCTCTGACCTGTCTGTGCTCTCTCCCCCCAAACTCAACACCCATTAACCCTCAGGGTTCATCGCTGCCCGCATCACCATCAACCCACCCTCATTTGGAGGGTGTTTATTTATTTATTTATGCGTTTTTATATAGCGCGGACTTTACCCGAAGGTGTCAAAGCGCTTCACAATAGGAACAGAACTTATACATGAGAACATTACAGGTGAACAAATTACAAAAGCAAACGTTACATTACATGAGGCAAAAGTGACAATCATGAGCAAACAAAATACAAGAGGTAGCAAATGGTGCATTACAGGAGGAAAAGGTGGCATGTGTGCAGGTTACAAAAACATACAAAGTACAAGTAGAGGTATAATACTGCAATAAATGGAGGACACTCAAACACAAGAACAAACGTTACGTAGGCAATGGTGGCACTTGTGCAAGTATCGAAAGCGAACAAAATGTAAGAGGTAGCAAACAGTGTTAAAGGAGAAAAGTGACGTGTGCATGTTACAAAAGAGTACCAAACACAGGTAAAAGGGTAATACTACAATAAATGGCGGACTCTCAAACCACAAGAACACACTGGGAAGGCACTTCCATAGTCATGGAGAATAGAACTTTTCTATAATAAAAGGTCTTCCTTCAGATAATAGAGAGGGCATGAATTAAATTTGGAAGTGTCTTTGAAGGAGGAGAACTTTGAGGTCAGTTTTGAAGGCCTGGGAGGAGGAGGTGGTCCGGAGCTGAGGCGGAAGTGAGTTACAGATTCTCACTGTGTTGCCTGATAAGGATTGGGCCATCGATCTTTCCTTCTTGAAAGTGGGAAGTTCAAGCAGTAGATATTCCGCATTTCGTGATGGTCTAGAGCCTCCAGAGAGTTTCAGTTTATTCACCAGGTAGCGAGGAGAGGAGGAGTGCAAGGCTTTGTGGGTGATACATGCAGTCTTGTAGATAGATCTTGCCTCGATGGGAAGCCAGCGGAGGGTGGATAGCATCCGTGTGATGTGGTCGCTTCTTTTGGCCCCATAAATGAAACGAGCTGCTGAATGGAGAACAGATTTAAGGGGGGGGGACAGGTGGGATATGTGGTGTCACCTTTTCTCGGGTTGCATTAATCAGGGAGAACTCGAATGTCCCCTTTGTAATGGAAATGTTAAGCACATAATTGTTCAGCACAACAACGTGAAGCCACTTAATTCCGTGAGCCGCTGAGACATCTTAGAGGTAAGCTGCGGGAAAGGATGTGAGAAAGGCCCTGTTCTGGAGAAGGCTTCCAGCCGAGGGCTGCGGGGTGATCCTGGGGCTTCCCTGCTCACTGTGCGGGCCCCGGTCCAGAGCACCAGGAGAGGCGGGCAGACACCTCCACTGTGGCTCACATTAACTGCTGCACAATATGTTACTTATATGGACATTGTACCTCTTTTTAAAATATTTGTGTTCTGAGAGCGAAGTTGAATGTTTTCTTTTAACAAACCATTACTTCCCCTATTTCTGCTCATACACCCGACCCTTTCCAGTCCCTCTCAAGCAAATGAAGTCCAATGGCAATATAAGAGATGAAAGTGTCCAAGTTATTTCTGCATTTTTAAATGAACTGTCTCTCGAATGTTTTGCAGCATCTTTATATAAAAAAGTTCCCAAAGCTATTGCAGCGTTTTTAAATGAACGTTCATTCACTTTGCTTCTCCCTCTTCTTTCATTCCCTTATCTTGGTCACTCATTTCTCTCTTTCGCCTTTCATTCTTCCTGTTTACCAATCATCTCACTTCTCTCCCTCCTCTCTGTATCTTATTCTTTCTCCGCCTCCCTTTCTCTCCCTCCATATTACCTTTCCTCAGTTCTTTCTGACTGGTCTTTCAATATCCCTCCCCACTAACATCTCAATGTTCCTTCTCTTTCCTTTCGTAGCATCTCCTAATTTCTTCTCTTTCTCTTCACCATTGCTCCGTATCGCACTCTTCATTTGCTTTCCTTTCACACCTATTTCCCGGCATCTCCGCTATGTCACTCCCACTCAATACCCACTACCCCTGGCCTACAACCACCCAGCTGTGCCTTGAAGACATGTCCTATTGAGAGGTCCACCAACACAAGTCAACACATATCCATAAACCCAATTCAGGTGGTAGACTCCCAGTTTTGAAGCAAAAAATCGGTTTATTTTGGCTGTATCCTGGCAGAAATGGGCTCTCCTGATAATGTTTTTTTTAACTCTCTAACTTGCCTCTTCTAAAATGTTGGCATGCATGCATGTCTCTGCAGCAATCCGGCATGGTCCAGCAATTCGAGACCATGAGCTCATTCCCCAGCCATGTATGTAGCCCCACTAGTGCCAGGCTCCGCTAACCGCACCCTCCCACACTTCCCAGCTCCCAGATGTGCAAGGTCCCTGGAAGCCGCTGGTATGAAGAAAGACAAAAGACAGCTCCTGAGTTATGCTAAGGGAGTGATTGGGTCCCCATGTTCTGGCAGGAACATCAGCTTATAAATAACACTCACACTTTAATTCTTACATTCATCAAGACTATGTTTTTTCTCCATGGTGCCCAATGCCCAGAGCACTCCCTCTCAGCTTCTACCTATGCATATTATGCCACACTTTTCACACCCACTCGACAGCACAATCATTGATGTTTTACAGTCTACATTCACTACAGTTCACCCGTGGACCCTCGCAGATCATCTTATGTCCTACGTCCTGTGAACCTACACCCCCACCCATTTTGTCACTTTACATTAGCACCATATGTGCTAAAGCAATCCACTCCTGCCTCGTATCCTATCAATCCCGAGGGCTTACTCTCCCGTAGCCCTCCTCCACCCAAACTCTACCCTTTCACCTCACACAGTGCCTCAGCAGCACCTCTATTCTCTGCAGTATCCCCAGGAGTTATAGGGCCCCTTACCATGCACCTGCAGCTAAATACCCTCCCCATAGGCCAAATTCCTGTAGATAAATGTATGACTGGGCTGTGTCCCACTCCACTGCCCAGTAACTTTCCTGCCTTCCTGTCTTACTCTCGTTACCCTTGCTCCTTCTTAGTTCTACTCCCTGGGGTTATGGCCTCCACCAAGGCCCGTGGTCCAGTCGTATCCCCCTCCCCTTAAGGAAGGGGGGAGGGGCGAACCAAGGGGCATAGCTGCCAACACCAGCACAGTTCAATTCAGGGACATGGTGGTGGTTCAAGATGAGGAAATCTGCTCTAACTCCCCCAATCGAGCCTGCTACTGCAGAGCTGCTCATTTGAAGGAGAAAGGCAAGAAAACATCAACATATTTTACACCAAAAAAAGAGATAGTGCTGCGAGGGCATGGGTTGTGAAGAACCCGACATGGTGCCAGGCAGTTAGTTACATCATTTACCATCTTCATTAAATCCACCATTTACCCACTTCGCTGTCCAGCTCACAAGCTTTCCAGCTCTACAAATAACATGTTCAGCCTTATATATACAAACAGTGCATTTAAAACACAGACACTTGCTGTTATTTCAATGGGATTGTGCTATTCTCATGAGGCACCAAGTTGCGGTTTAAATACTGCTGATTCCCACTTCTAACATGAGTCTAGGCATCAAGAAAATAAAGACAAGTTAAACTGCTATAAACATATTTATTTCTTGAATCCTTGAAAGTTTTTTTTAACTGTGTGGGGAAAATGTATTTTTTTCATGATTGTAGTAAGAAGACAACAATTTAGTCAAACTCTGGCGAGGACATGACACGTGGGTACTGGAACTTTTTTATTTGAAAGAAACATGCCTAAGTGGAGAGGCAGGTTTTGAAGAACCATTGAGAAAAGAAAAAATAACCTTTCAAGGAAAGAACATCTTCTCCAGCATCACCTGAGAAAATAGAGGATCAACCAGCAGCATCTGTTGGCTCAGCACATGAAACAAAAAACAAATGCAAAATATATAAAACAACACGGGTAGTACAATGTCCTGAGCACAGTATCAGCAACTTCTCACTTTATTTTCTCGCCAAACTCACCACCATTTTCCTTTTGCTGTTTGTTAAAATATATAATAAGGATATTCAATTAAAAAAAATTGAAATTCACAGAAAAAACCAGAGGTTACAGGGAAGTTATAGTTAGGAAATAGAATTAAAAAAACATTAGAAATTCACTGAAAAAAACAAATATCACAGGAACATTATAGTTAGGCTCACATTTTACTTGTACAAAACCAGTGAATTTCAGTAGTTATAGTTAGCTGAACTAACTATAACTTACACTCCTGCAATGCACTGCTTATGACCTCACATATTACATCACTCGTGACATGGTCAGTGACATCACTGATGATATCTCAAATTAAATCACTGATGACATCATTAGCAGACATACTCACACACTCATACATCTTTACATAAACCCACTCACATACCCACAGAACTACTCATATACTCATTGATAGATCCGTACAACCACTAACACCCCTACTTACTCACCCTTATAGCCACTCACACACCCTCTCAATCACCCCTAAAGAAACTCACTCTCTATAACGTCCCTGTAACCTTTGTTTTTTCAGTGAATTTCTATGTTTTTTAATTCTATTTCTTAACTATAATGTCCCTGTAACCCTTATTTTGTTCTGTGATTTTCTAAGGTTTTTTAATTCTATTTCCTAACTATAACGTCAACCCTGTAACCTTTGTTTTTTAAGTACATTTTTTAGTTTTTTTAAACTTTTATTCATAACTGTAACCACTAACTTTTGGCATTGAGTGAGTATCTCAGTAGGTCTGTGAAAGGGTGAGTGAGTATCTCAGTAGGTCTGTGAAGGGGTGAGTGAGTATCTCAGTAGGTCTGTGAAGGGGTGTGTGCATCTCTAAGTGGGTCTAAGAGTGGGTGTGTGAGTGTCTAAGTGGGTCTGTGAGTGTGTGTGGGAGTATCTAAGTGGGTTTGTAAATGGGTATGTGAGTGCTCGAGTGGGTCTATGAGTGGGTGTAAGAGTCTCTGGGTGGGTCTCTGAGTGTGTGCATGTGTTTCTGAGCAGGTCTGTAAGTGAGTGAATGAATCTCTGAGTGGGTCTGTCAGTGGGTGGAGGAGCCTGAGCTGGTCTGTGAGTGTCTGAGTGTGGCTGTGAGTGGGTGCATGAGTCTCTGAGTGGGTTTGTATGTGGGTATATGAGTGTCTCAATGGGTCTGTGATTGGTTACATGAGTCTCTTAGTGGGTCTGTGGGTGGGTGTGTGAGTGTCGGTATGCTCTCTCTTTTGCATTTTTTGCCCTTTGTTCTGCTTTTCCTGCTCCTTTTTCTGCCTTCTGTTTTGCTCTCTTCGGCTTTGTTTTTCTACCCTTTGTTTTGCCTTTTTGGCTAATTTTTACACCCTCTGTTTTTGCTTTTCGGCATTCTGTTTTTCCTTTTATGCTAATTTCATTGCCCTTTTTCTCCTTCCTCTATACTGAGGGATGGTTGCTGCTGTAATTGCAATAGGTGAGGGGGCGATTTCATGCCCGGGGTACTCTATCCCCTAGGGCCTGGCCTTAATGCAATGGGGGAGTGGTCCACATGTCCGCCTCCCCAGGCCGGTTACAGACTGAGGGACTTCATCCCCCAGGCCTCGGTTTTCAAATGCTGACTGCCCTGGAGCCACCCAGGGCACCCTCGCACCACCTTTGTGGACTACAGAGGGAACCTAAATCGGCACTCCACGGCGATGGTAAAATTGTATTCTTTTTATTGTTTACCACTTAATTTCATCAACTGGTTTTGGCTGACACAAACAGCCTTGTTCCCGATGACACATGTCCCCTATACGAATCATTTAAAGGGCTCTCTTGTTTCAACAACAGTGATGACAGACAAAACACCTACTAACAGTGAAAGGCCACTTAGATAATATGACAAATTTCATCAGCGCCATCTTTGAATATGCAAATTCATCAATCTTTAAAGGCTCACTTCTTACTCTAGTTGAGCAATGCGCCAAAAATGAATAAAAACAATGTTAATTCATCATTTCTTTTTCGATAGGTTTAACTAGTTTAAAAGGTGCCTTGGCATTAAAATGTCTAGCAGTTCCTCTTTTCGTTATTATTTTCTTAATCCTAATTTTAACAAGGGTAAAACCATTTAAGATCCATATCATATATAGACATATACATCCATCCGCCCAAAAGTTTCAGGAACTCATTAAGGATGCCATTTGAGATGCCATCGGTGATGTCATCTGTGATATCACTGACCATGTCATGAGTGATGTAATATGTGAAATCATCAGCAGTGCATTGTGGGGGCGCGAGTTATAGTTATCTCAGCTAACTATAACGACCGAATTTCTCTGGTTTTGTACAAGCGAAATGTCAGCCTTACTATAACGTCCCTAAAACCTGTGTTTTTTTCAGTAAATTTCTAAGGTTTTTAAAATGCGAATACCTAACTATAATGTCCCTGAAACCTCAGTTTTTTTCGGTGAATTTCTAAAGTTTTTCAAATGCTTCTTACTAACTATAACGTGCCTGAAACCTGTGGTTTGTTCATTGAATTTCCATGGTTTTTTAACTAGCAATCATGTTTGCAGAGTGGTGGAAAAAGGTGGCTGGGCCCCCAACCAGCGCTCAGGAATTCCGCTGGGTAGGTCGCGGAGGTGGCAGCCCCTGGGGCAGTGTGAGGGGGCAAGAGCCCCCCACACATTTTTTTAAAAGCCCCGGAGAGGTATCGGTCCCCTTGGCTGCAGGGAGGTCACATGCCCCCGCATACTATTAATCATGCCTTGGGGACATGGCTGTCTCTGGGGCTGCGTGGGCCCACGGTGGCCCCGCATATATTTTCCTCATTGCCCCCAGGACCTGGCCCACCCAGGGGCTTTTTAAAACAAAGTGCAGGAGCCTGTGTTTCGTTAAGAAAACTTTCAGCGGGATTCGCGCACCGCATGCAAATCCCGCTGAATAAATATAAATACAATTTTTTTTGGGCCCTGGGTGTCCATGTGGGACCCCAAGAGCAGGCCTCGGGGGTCAGGGTATTTCTACCCTACCCCCTTTTCTTCATTTGTAACATCTTTTCTTGTGTCTCTGTTCAACCGAGTCACAAGATGGCTGCCAAAACATTTTGGTTTGGAGTGTTGGCAGCCAATCAGAATCAAGCTTGTGCTCTCAGGTAATCTATTTCCTAGTACACCATCAGTAAGCATAATGGGCCAGTTCTTTTTAACAATAGATCTGATTTTTCTCTCTTTACTGAAAGTGGTTATTAGTCTAGGGCTTTCCTCCATATTCTCTTCCACTTTAGCCTTAGGGACTAATAATGATTCTCGTGTTCTGTCATTTGTCTTTCTTAAGGCTTTGGAGAGAACTGATTTAGAGTAACCTCTGTCTTGTAGCCTTTCCATTATTTCTTTGGCACATTTCTCATATTATTGTGTGGAGCTGCATATGCGTTTTAATCTTAGCAGCTCTCCCAGCAGAATGCTGTCTATGAGGTGTCGGGGATGGCTACTGCTGGCATGCAGAATGTTATTTCCAGCAGTTTTTTCCCTAAACAGGGTTGTTTATAAGTTGTTGTCAATGACTGTGATACGTACATCTAGGAATTCCACTGATGATTGACTAATGTTAGACGTAAAATAGAGATTGCATGGGTTAATATTCAGATTACTTACAAACTCATGCGCACTTGTCAGATCACCCTCCCAAATTGCGAAGACATCATCTATAAAGCGTAGCCAGTGCTTGATTTTGTGTCTGTTGGGTGTCTTGTCTAGGACCTGTTTCTCCCACCAGCCAACATGCAAGCATGCGTAACTGGGCAAGAAACAGGACCCCATGGCTACACCCCTTTCCTGCTTCCAAATTTCTTTGTCAAATAAAAAGAAATTATTATTCAGACACCAGGCAATCAATTCGCCCAGCATCTTATTGTGCCCATAATATTCACAGGGTTTTGTGCCAAGAAAATGGTTGACTGCTTGCAGTCCTGCCTCATGTTCAATACTTGTGTAAAGTGACTCGATGTCTAATGTAATTAGACACCAGTCACTTTCCCATGTGATGATACTGAGTTTGTTTAAAAAATCCCCAGTATCTCTCACATAACTGGGGAGATTTTTCACATGGTCTTGGAGAGAATAATCTATATACTGGGAGATATGCTCCGCCATGCTGTTAATTGCGAATATTATAGGTCTACCTGGAGTTGGTGAAACCATTTTATGCACCTTGGGTATCAAATAAAGGATTGGAATTACAGGATGTTCAACATTGAGAAATTTGAATTCAGTTGTAGATATCAAACCATTTCTTTTATATTCATACAACAACTTTTTTATTTTCTCTTTTGCTTTTTGTATTCCATTGCATTCGATTTTGTATAGCAATGTGCATCATTTAATTGTTTCATGGCTTCTTTCACATAATCCTGTCTCAGCCACAAGACAATATTACCCCCTTTGTCTGATTTATTTATTATTACCTCTTGATTTTCCGATAATTTTTTCATCAAATTTGTATATTTGGTCAGTTTATCTGAACCAAGAGCTACCTTTTTGTCAAATGGTTTCCTTTTTTCTTGTACCCCGCTTATTGAATCACCGCAAAACTTTCAGGACAGGAGCTGACCGGAGCGCTACATAAGTTTTGAAAATTTCAAGAAGATTCGTCAACCGGTGCCAAAGAAATTGGCAAATCAAAAAATGCTTTTCCTATGGAAACTACGTCCTAATTATACCTACCTACTGGCGAGTATATATATATATATATTAGGTGGTTGTCACGTGTTACTGCACTAGCACTTTAAATGTAGAGGCACTCCGCATGTGCGTTATTTGCACAAGGCCTCTTGTAGGCCGAAACTCGTCATAGCGGTGGTGCAGGGAATTCATTAAAAAACCATGCACTGATATCTAGGTCCACATTAGTCTTTACCTGAAAATCGGAGTGTGTTTGGCGAAGTGTGCAGAATATATATATATATATATATATATATATATATATATATATATATGCAACACCAATTCCTGACAATTTCTCAGAAAAAACGATATATATATATATATTCACTGAAAAAACCATAGGTTATAGACCATATATAGTTAGGAATTAGCATTTACAAAACCTTGAAAATTCACAGAAAAAACCATAGGTTATAGACCATATATAGTTAGGAATTAGCATTTAAGAAACCTTTTTTTACTCACACAAAACCATTAGCGTACCCGCAAGTAAACCGGTACGCGAAGCGAGGCGCGAAGCGCAGCTTCCCGGAAGCGATCCGGGACGCGGCGCGAAGCGCGTAACGTAAACACAACAGGTCATGTGACTTGTTAATAACACTTTTCATTGGTTCATTTCACTTTTGGTTTCCTAATGATGTAAGGCTAGGTCATGCGACCTAAAAGTAACACTTTTCATTGGTTTAGAACTATTGTTTTTCCCAAATGATGAAAACTCCTCCTTGTTTCCTCACTCTGACTTTCATCTTTGTGAGAGGAAGACCTTTTTACATCACTGAGCAATGGCAAGTGTTGTAGCTTCAGCTGGTGCATCCCCACCACCACCACCACCACCTCCTAGGAGGAGAGGGCCACCTGCTGAAGTTATCATTCAGCAAGAGGAGGAAGAAGAGGAAGAGCAGGAGAGGAGGCAGTTTTTGCCTGAGGAGCCCAGGAGGTCTCATGTCAAAGAAAATTCTATTTGGCAGTTTTTTAAATATCCCCGGGGCCAAAAAAAGGTGAATGCCCGGTATGTAACTTGCCTTATCTGTAAGAAAGATTTGTCCAGAGGGACAGATAAAAAATATAGTTACGGCAATTATACAATGCATCGCCATGTGGACAGGTGGCATCCTAACAACTACAGTGCTGCGCAGGTACGTGACCTGCAAGATAATCCCCCTTCTGTGGCCAGAAGATCAGTTGTAGAGGAAGTGACGGGACCAGAGGCGAGGGAGATGGTCCCAAATATACAGATGAGGTTCGGGGCAGTCAAACAAGTGTGCGTGCGTTGCGGTCAGTTGATTTGCTACAGAGAAAGTAGCATCACTTTAATCAACTTAGCAATTGATAATCATGTTTGTACAAAACGATTCAGAAAATAAATTATCTTTTTTTTTTGTTGCTCCTGTTGAGCCCTTTACAATGAATCGTTTTCGTCCCCCCCCCAAAAAAACAAAAAAAATATAAAACCGTTCAAAAAATACAAAAAAAGTTAAAAATTGTTCAGAAAAATAATAAAAAAAATATAAAACAACAAAAATAATAAAAAAAAAGTTATTTTCAGAACTAACTCCCCTTTATAAAAAAATTGCTAAAATGTTTAGCACTCTGGCAACCTCTATTTCTTTTGGTTCGCTTCCCGGTTTGCTCGCCGGTACGCGAACCTGAAGCGAACCAAAAAAAAAAAAAAAAAAAGTATAAGGGAAGGAAACAGAGAGTAATGTTAAAAGAAAGACAGCTATAGGGAGTAACACAGAGATACTGTTTAATAGATCTATTTACCGAAGAAAAGATGGAAGAGGGTATAATTGTGAAAAACAAAATAGATAAGGAAGTGGAAGAAAAAAAGGAGAGTAGAAGAATAATAAACAAGAGTTTCTTAGAGAATGTGAGTGAATGTAAAATAAGATTAAAACATGTGGAATAACAGAGAGAAAAAACAGAAAGCAGAAAAGAAGAAGTAACAGAAAAGGAATGATTGAAACAGCAAAGAAATGTAAATAACATAGGGGCATATTATCAACATAGGTGATAAAATTATCGCTGCTTTTATCGGCAGAAATCTGCCGCTAAAGCCGCTTTTGCGGCAGAAAACTGCCGCTAAAGCCGCTTTTGCGGCAGTTTTCTGCCGATAATGACTGCTTTTATCAGCAGAAATCTGCCCCTAAAGCCACTTTTGCGGCAGAAAACTGCCGCTAAAGCCGCTTTTGCGGCAGTTTTCTGCCAATAAAAGCAGCGATAATTTTATTGCCTGTGTTGATAATATGCCCCTTAGTGTGCTTGAACTACAGGGAGAAAGCATAATGAACTATTAGTGAAAGAGTGATCAGTCAGAGACAGTGAGAGTAATAGAGACGGAGTGAGTGAACAGGAGTGAAGAACTATGAGAAGAGAGGGACTGAGAAAAGGAGTGGAAGGAGTAGAGTAAGTAAGTAATAGAGAAAGGAATGAGAGAAGTAGCAAAGGCAGGAAACTGAGGGTTAAAGAAATGAAGCAGTGGAACTAATAGAAGTTAAATTTGATAGAAATGTAACGAAAAGAGTACAAACATTTACCTTATAATTGTCGTTAACTTAGTCACTTGTTATTTTTATACTTTCAATCTGTGAAAGAAAGAACAAAAATTTGAAAAATATTAAAACATGTATTTAAAAATTAGAAAAGACAAGGGAAAAGATTGAAGGACAAACAGTTTTTCAACAACTTTGACACTTACAGAAGCCTCTGGTTCTCCATGCCCCCTACACAGTCCTAAATATATACATTTTAAACTAACAGTATCTTGTTGCAGATGAAGTGAGGCCTATCTTGTAACATGGTGCATCTTTTGCATCACTGCTGCATCACATAAGTGATGCAACAGCGGCACAAAAGAGGCGCATGGCCATCATAAATCTGCCCCTAACATTTTAAATGATTGATTCAGGATGCCGATAAGGTGTGGCCTATCCAGGGGTTTGTTTGAGGTGAGGCCTACACAGGGTTACAGATGAAATTTAGACTTGTTGAAGAGTACAGAGGAGATCATACATGCCCATGCCTACCAATGAAGTGAGTCATGTCCACTGCACTCTTTAACAAAGGCCAGACCTCCTCTGTCTCCCTGGACAGGCCTAAACCTGATCTGCACAATGTGATTCGTAATGTTAGGAAACACAGGTGATGTAATTGAAAAAAGTGCAATTTCTTTTGCTCATTTCACAATCACATCACCTGTGTTTCCTTTGCTTAGGTATCTCATAGTGCAGATGGAGTCTAGCATATCAAAGAGTACACAGAAGTTGAGCACTGTATACAACAATTTTGACATTTACAGAAGATTCAGCTTCTCCATGCCCCCTACACAGTCCTAAATGTTTACAGTTTAAACTGACGGTATCTTGTTGGAGATGAAGTGAGGCCTGTCTTGCAACATGGTGCATCTTTTGCATCACTGCTGCATCGGTTTCATGTGGCACAGGACTTTACAGCATGACACATCTGCCTAGATACATCAAGTTGTAAATATGTCGCCACATAGCAAATCTTTTGCACCGCCGCTGCGTCACAAAAGTGACGCACAGTGGCGCAAAAGAGGCACACGGCTATCATAAATCTGTCCCTAACATTTTAGATGAAATTTAGGCTTGTTGAAGAGTACAGAGGAGATAATACATGTGCAGGCCTACCAATGAAGTGAGTCATGTCCACTTCACTCTTGAACAAAGGCCAGACCTCTTCTGTGTCTGTGGACAGGCCTAAACCTCATCTGCACAATGTCATTCGTAAAGTTAGGAAACACAGGTGATGTAATTGAAAAATGTGGAATTTCTTTTCCTCATTTCACAATCACATCACCTGTGTTTCCTTTGCTTAGGTATCTCATAGTGCAGATGGAGTCTAGCATATCAAAGAGTACACAGAAGTTGAGCACTGTATACAACAATTTTGACATTTACAGAAGATTCAGCTTCTCCATGCCCCCTACACAGTCCTAAATGTTTACAGTTTAAACTGACGGTATCTTGTTGGAGATGAAGTGAGGCCTGTCTTGCAACATGGTGCATCTTTTGCATCACTGCTGCATCGGTTTCATGTGGCACAGGACTTTACAGCATGACACATCTGCCTAGATGCATCAAGTTGTAAATATGTCGCCACATAGCAAATCTTTTGCACCGCCGCTGCGTCACAAAAGTGACGCACAGTGGCACAAAAGAGGCACACGGCTATCATAAATCTGTCCCTAACATTTTAAATGATTGATTCAGTATGACGTTAAGGTGTGGCCTATTCAGAGGTTTGTTTGAGGTGAGGCCTACTCAGGGTTGCAGATGAAATTTAGGCTTGTTGAAAAGTACAGAGGAGATAATACATGTGCAGGCCTACCAATGAAGTGAGTCATGTCCACTTCACTCTTGAACAAAGGCCAGACCTCTTCTGTGTCTGTGGACAGGCCTAAACCTCATCTGCACAATGTCATTCGTAAAGTTAGGAAACACAGGTGATGTAATTGAAAAATGTGGAATTTCTTTTCCTCATTTCACAATCACATCACCTGTGTTTCCTTTGCTTAGGTATCTCATTGTGCAGATGCAGTCTAGCATATCAAAGAGAACACAGAAGGTGAGCACTGTATACAACAATTTTGACATTTACAGAAGATTCAGCTTCTCCATGCCCCCTACACAGTCCTAAATGTTTACAGTTTAAACTGACGGTATCTTGTTGGAGATGAAGTGAGGCCTGTCTTGCAACATGGTGCATCTTTTGCATCACTGCTGCATCGGTTTCATGTGGCACAGGACTTTACAGCATGACACATCTGCCTAGATACATCAAGTTGTAAATATGTCGCCACATAGCAAATCTTTTGCACCGCCGCTGCGTCACAAAAGTGACGCACAGTGGCGCAAAAGAGGCACACACCTATCATAAATCTGTCCCTAACATTTTAAATGATTGATTCAGGATGACGATAAGGTGTGGCCTATCCAGAGGTTTGTTTGAGGTGAGGCCTACTCAGGGTTGCAGATGAAATTTAGGCTTGTTGAAGAGTACAGAGGAGATAATACATGTGCAGGCCTACCAATGAAGTGAGTCATGTCCACTTCACTCTTGAACAAAGGCCAGACCTCTTCTGTGTCTGTGGACAGGCCTAAACCTCATCTGCACAATGTCATTCGTAAAGTTAGGAAACACAGGTGATGTAATTGAAAAATGTGGAATTTCTTTTCCTCATTTCACAATCACATCACCTGTGTTTCCTTTGCTTAGGTACCTCATTGTGCAGATGGAGTCTAGCATATCAAAGAGTACACAGAAGTTGAGCACTGTATACAACAATTTTGACATTTACAGAAGATTCAGCTTCTCCATGCCCCCTACACAGTCCTAAATGTTTACAGTTTAAACTGACGGTATCTTGTTGGAGATGAAGTGAGGCCTGTCTAGCAACATGGTGCATCTTTTGCATCACTGCTGCATCGGTTTCATGTGGCACAGTACTTTACAGCATGACACATCTGCCTAGATGCATCAAGTTGTAAATATGTCGCCACATAGCAAATCTTTTGCACCGCCGCTGCGTCACAAAAGTGACGCACAGTGGCGCAAAACAGGCACACGGCTATCATAAATCTGTCCCTAACATTTTAAATGATTGATTCAGGATGACGATAAGGTGTGGCCTATTCAGAGGTTTGTTTGACGTGAGGCCTACTCAGGGTTGCAGATGAAATTTAAGCTTGTTGAAAAGTACAGAGGAGATAATACATGTGCAGGCCTACCAATGAAGTGAGTCATGTCCACTTCACTCTTGAACAAAGGCCATACCTCTTCTGTGTCTGTGGACAGGCCTAAACCTCATCTGCACAATGTGATTCGTAAAGTTAGGAAACACAGATGATGTAACTGAAAAATGTGGAATTTCTTTTGCTCATTTCACAATCACATCACCTGTGTTTCCTTTGCTTAGATATCTCATTGTGCAGATGGAGTCTAGCATATCAAAGAGTACACAGAACGTGAGCACTGTATGGAACATGGCTATGTAACTCAAAGAATCAAAATCTAAATTTGCCAAGCACACATGGGGGTGTATTTACAAGGACCTTCCACCACGGGAAAATGTCTTTAATTAAAATGGGAAAAATAACATCAAAGGGACTCAAATGCCTTTTAAATATACCCCAAGCAACCTATGAAACTCTAGCACTACATATCAAGAAACCTAATTGATTTCAAAAAACGTTTTTAAACACATCATCTAAATCAATTATATACCTACTTTCAAGGGGAAATGACTTAAAATGCCCTAAGACACATGAAAGCGTTTTTTTAAGGCCCTTGCACCATGTTTGAGTCACTTTTAACATGGCTATGTAACTCAAAGAATCAAAATCTAAATTTGCCAAGCACAGATGGGGGCGTATTTACAAGGACCTTGCACCACGGGGAAAGGTCTTAAATTAAAATGGGAAAAATAACATCAGAGAGACTCAAAGGCCTTATAAATATGCCCCAAGCAACCTATGAAACTCTAGCACTACATATCCAGAAACCTAATTGATTTCAAAAAACGTTTTTAAACACATCATCTAAATCAATTATATACCTACATTCATCGGGAAATGACTTAAAATACCCTAAGACACATATAAGCGTTTTTTTAAGGCCCTTGCACCATTTTTGGGTCACTTTTAACATGGCTATGTAGCTCAAAGAATCAAAATCTAAATTTGCCAAGCACAGATGGGGGCGTATTTACAAGGACCTTGCACCACGGGGAAAGGTCCTAAATTAAAATGGGAAAAATAACATCAATGAGACTCAAAGGCCTTATAAATATGCCCCAAGCAACCTATGAAACTCTAGCAGTACATATCAAGAAACCTAATTGATTTCAAAAAACGTTTTTAAACACATCTTGTAAAGCAATTATATTCCTACATTCATGGGGAAGTGAGTTAAAATGCCCTAAGACACATGAAATCGTTTTTTTAAGGCCCTTGCATCATTTTTGCGTTACTTTTAACATGGCTATGTAACTCAAAGAATCAAAATCTAAATTTGCCAAGCACATATGGGGGCGTATTTACAAGGACCTTGCACCACAAGGAAATGTCTTAAAATAAAATGGGAAAAATTACATCAAAGGAACTCAAAAGCCTTGTAAATATGCCCCAAGCAACCTATGAAACTCTAGCAGTACATATCAAGAAACCTAATTGATTTCAAAAAACGTTTTTAAACACATCTTGTAAAGCAATTATATTCCTACATTCATGGGGAAGTGAGTTAAAATGCCCTAAGACACATGAAAGCATTTTTGTAAGACCCTTGCACTATTTTTGCGTCACTTTTAACATGGCTATGTAACTCAAAGAAACAAAATCTATTTGTAAAACACTTGACACAAAGCAACATTTTAAATACACAACTTTCTTCATAATTTTCTCCCTAAAGCATACTATTCTCTATCTAAATTAAATGAATCTTTTCTCACCTTAGCAAATACTTTATGAGTTTCAAAACAGTCTCAGACACACACCAATTTGTCTTTAGCAGAGCAAAAGGTATGCACTCCAGAGGCTGCAGCCATAAAAAGCACAGAAATGCTGTAATTCATCACACATATCTCTCATGTCACCCAATCAAAACTCTTCCCTCACTTTTTTCAAATCAACACCCTTCCCCCCTCTGCCCTTTCTGCCTTTTTTGCCTAGCAACCACCTCCTGAAAGACCTCTGATGTTTGCAAGTTCACACAACAATGTTTCAATTGAACTCTGAACTCTCAGTACACCTGCATATCCAGTGCAATCTTTCATTAAATGATTTTTTCTTGACCATTCAAATTACATCTTTCAAAGAACTCATCCATGCACCCTAACTTTCTGTTTTCAGCAATCAAAATCCACCAATCACTGCTACTGCTTCATTAACACAGAAACTCCACAGTTTTTTTCATTTTAAACTCTTATTTTTTCAACTGCCATTTCATTGCCACACTTCATCTGACTGCAGAAGAACCTTCTCTCACCATGTTTTCTGTCTGGATTGTTGGACATAGTTACATCTACTGGGCTCAAAGGTATGCTGATAACAGAAATTTACCTAACCTCAATTTACAAAATGTGGAAATTAAGTGGATTGGCCACAGAGGATTAAAATGTCACCAATTGATACCATTGGTGAAAACCTTTTTGCATTTGCCAAAACCTGACCTGTTAATTGTGCACTGTGGAGGAAATGACTTGGGCACTTTGACTGGGGTAGGTCTGGAAATGCTTTTAAAGGACACCTTTGACCAATTGATGGCACTTTTTCCTCAAACTGCCTTGGTATATTCAAATATATGCCAAAGACAGAAATGGAGGTGGTCGAACCAATTTTGTCCACAAATTGAGACATCGAGGAAGCATGTAAATAAGTCTGTTTCAGCTTACATGAAAGACCATGGAATGGGCTCCATGTACAACAATAACTTGCGTTACTACATGCAAGATATCTACAGAGGAGATGGAGTTCACTTCTCAGATGAGGGGAACAGAATTTTCATTCTGAATTTAAGACTGTGCATTGGTACCTACTTATAAGTACCTAAATCTACCATAAACCCAAAAGCTCTTCTCAGAGCTACCCTAACTATGATCACCATAAACAAATTTGAAATGTAAATTTTTTTTTACAAATTTTCACAATTTACGCTTTCCGGAGCGCTACCCGGTACGCGCACCGGACGCTAACCGCGCGAAATTTTTTTAAAAAATGGGTTTTTTTCGCACATATTGACCTCCTCATCAACCCTCAGAAAACCTAGGGGGTCAGGATACGTCTACCGTGCCCCCTTCTACCCATTCTGAACATTTTTTGCCCTCCATCTTGTATCTCAATTCTACCGAAACACAAAATGGAGGACTCCCGTAACGCTGCCGGTTCGCGTACCGGGGCGCTCACCGGGAAGCGCTCGCTCAAAAAAGGTGGGAAAGTAATTTACAGAAAAACGACTGGAGACACTTTCACCAAATATAGATTAGCTCATACTACATACCAATCCGTACCATTTTCACAAATTTGATTGAAAATCCATTTAGCCATTTAGCCTGTAGACCTCTCTAAATACCCTGAGGTAAATTACTTCACAAAACACATCTGAAGTGTTGGAATTGACAACCAATTAAAATGTTACTTTCATTTTCTACTTTTTTTACCTGACATTTGATTGGTTATGTACCTGAATATATATAAAGAAAGAGAGAGAAACACAGCCATTTTGACTACTACTTCCTGAAGTACATTGCAAGATCATTTTCACTGACAACTTAAACTTGTTTTTAAAAGGTAAGATGTTATTTTGTAAATTTGAAAGGAGAACTATGTCATGCACTTTAAATTAATTTGGGAAAACATTTTCAGATAGTTATATACTGTCCCTCTGTAAGAGTTAGAGATTGAGAAAGGCTTGTTTATTATAATTATGGATTGATTTAGGTTTCTGTGGTATAATTATGAATTTACTTAGGCTTCTTCACAGGCACTTTTTAATAGTACTACTTCACGCCTGAAACCATACAGTACCCATAGATTACTTTTCTGTTATAAACTCACAAGTACCTGTCTGAACTTAAACCCAACAGTGCCCTATCTCTACTGATATATTTATTTTTTATGCAAATTACAGCAAGAAAATGGAAGGAGACCAGATTATTTCCTTCAAAATTGTTCTGGAGAACAACACAGAAAAAGTTATTGAGGACAATGATAACTCAGATTTCATGGATGAATCACGGGACCATGAATTAGTTCAATGTGTAGATGCAGTAGATTCGCTGATTGAAAATGAGGACATTTCCGACAATGTGTTGTTAAATGTTCTGTTAAATTTGGAAAAAGAATCACAAAAATAAATTTATATTTAATAAAAAAAAGCAAAAAAACAACAACAAAATGAACAATCAATAAACATACAATATTTCAAAATATCATAGTCTATCATTCTTTTTTCCTTATAGTACGCTCCCCAGACCGCTTCCCGGTGTGCGTACCGGGCGCTCCCCCCCCAAAAAAAAAAAATAACATTTGGTGCCGCGACTCGGTCTGCGAACCGGTAAACGTTCCGTTTGCGCAACTACCGCGTTTGAAAACAACATCGTGACGCGTCGCGTAACGCGTTGTCGCGTAATGTGTCATATGACGCGCCGCGTTAGCGCACCCGGAAGCGCTCCGGTCCGCGAAGCGAGGCGCGAAGCGCAGCTTCCCGGAAGCGATCCGGGGCGCGGCGCGGAGCGCGTAACGTAAGCATAACGGGTCATGTGACTTGTTAATAACACTTCATTGGTTCATTTCACTTTTGGTTTCCTAATGTTGTTAGGCTAGGTCATGTGACCTAAAAATAACACTTTTCATTGGTTTAGAACTATTTTTTTTCCCAAATGATGAAAACCCCTCCTTGTTTTTACCTCATTCTTACTTTCTACTTCCAGAGAGCAAGACCTATTTTTGACAATGGCTTCTGTAATAGCTGCAGCTGGTGCTTCTCAGCAACCACCACCACCACCCCCACCAAAAGGACCACCTCCAACACTGGACTTTGGCAGAGAGGAAGATAATGAGGACGAAGAGGAGGAGGAGGAGGAAGAGCAAGTAAGGCAGTTCCTGCCAGAAACACCAAGGCAGAGCCATATTAAAGAGCACTACATATGGCAATTTTTTTAAATTCCACCTGGACAAAAGAAGGTCAATGCACCCCAGGTGTCTTGTTTGATATGTAAAAATATACTTTCTCGTGGCAACCCCAACAAGAAATACAGCTTTGGGAATCATACAATGATTCGCCACATGGAGCGATGGCATCCTAATAATCTTTCCCAAGCACAAGTAAGGGATCTTGCTGCCAACCCCCCAAATGTCATCCCCAGCACCTCCAGTGGACAAAGCTCATTCGCCGGACCAGAAGGCCGAGAAATAATCCGCAATATTCAAGCTCCTTTTGAACACTACAAAATAGTTTGTATATATTGTGGAGGAACTATTTGTTATGGAGAGAAGAGTATTACTTTGATTAACCGAGCTGGAGAAAATCATAAATGCAACAAGATGAGAAAACAATGAATCCTTTTTATTTTTTTTTGCTCCTGTTGAGACATGTTCAAACCCTGCTTTTTTGTTATTTCCCCTAAAAAAACACTAAAAAAACACAAAATAGTTTTCAAAAATCAAAAAAAAATCAAAAAATTGTTCAGAAAATTAATAAAAAAAAGAAAAAAAAGAAAAAGAATAGAAAAACAGTTCTTTTCAGAACTACCTTCCATTTATAACAAAATTGCTAACATTTTTATACCCTGTCTTTCTTTTTTCCTCATAGTACGCTCCTCGGACCGCTTCCCGGTGCGCGTACCGGGCGCTCCCCACGCAAAAAAAAAAAGAAAAAAAATATTATTTTTTTTTGCCCCGCGGGGCCCTTTTAAAGCCTCCACATCAAACCTAGGGGGTCAGGGAGGATCTACTATGCCCCCTTATGGTCATTTCCCCCTTTGTTTTGGCCTCCTCTTGTCTCTCGATCCTACCGAGAGACAAGATGGCGGCCGCTCCGGACTGTTTAGAATGTTGACAGACACCGGAGAGCCAATCAGCTTCGCTTCGCGAAGTTCCGTTACGCGTCAGGTACGCGAACCGGGGCGCTACCCGGAGCGCGCTTACAGATATATATATTTTTTTGAACGTTAATTTCTCAAAATCCACTGGAGCACATATATTGAGACCTAGCAAAGGCACATCGGGCTACCAGTCCCTACAATTTTGCCAAGTTTCGTGCAAATCCATTCAGCCGTTCGGGCAAAAAGTGAGGCCAACCACCCTATGGAAAAATTAATGGGAAAAACGCGTTTTGGGACCCCCCTTTTTTCTCGGCCCCCCCTTGACGAACCCCCCCAAATTTTCACCCACTTGGGGAAAATAAGCACCCGTTATCAAGACTACAAGCACCGACATGCAGCGCAGCAATCTCACCTGAGAATAATCATCGTAGCGCATGCTAATAGGCGCAAGGGGCAGCAATTCCGACTTGGCAGTGACTTCTCCTCTGATGAAAGGGCCGCCCAGGCTCTGAAACGCGTCAGGATGATTAATAAAGAACTCTGGAATCAAGCATACTGGTGTGTGTGAAATTTGTGCTTTTCAGCAAACCTGCTGAAGGCTTGTTCCCACTTCAGGGCAACTTGTTTGGGATATATATATGTATATATATATTCACTGAAAAAAACATAGGTTTCACACACGTCATAGTTAGGAATTAGCATTTAAAAAACCTTAGAAATTCACTAACCCCCACACGCATTCACTGGATGATGTCATCAATGATGTCATCAGTGATGTCATTTGAGATGTCATCAGTGATGTCATGAGTGATGTCACTGACCATGTCATGAGTGATGTAATATGTGACGTCATCAGCAGTGCATTGCGGGCACGCGAGTTATATATATTTTTTTTAAATCTCTTTATTGAGCAAAATAAGCAATCCACGTTTGCACATAGAAAACTCAAATAGGCCTCCAACAGGCCCCATATGTAGTATTGTACAATAAACCAACAAGCGCGCAAAGGGATCATGGTAGGTGAGCATATCGTATTACATTTTTCATTACGGTTTTCAGTGTCATCATAAGCATAGCAATATATGAAATGAAAATAACAAAAATAAACTAAACGCAAGAGACAAATCAGAACTGTGAGTACGTGAGGACACAGGAGCAGAACAATTAGCACAATAACTTTGTTAAATTCAGGATAATAATCAAGAGTATGCAAGCAGCACTACAAGCAGCCGCAGTTTAGGCCAGAGTAGGTAGTACTAAAGGAGGAAGGCGGTACCAGCCGAATAATAGGCACAAATTAGGTCGATACCTTCAGCACACAAGTTATTCCCAATCACACCATTATCCGCCTCCGGGCGTGCGGTCTTAAGGTAGCATCTTAAAAAGACAGCGGAGCGGATGGGCACAGCACCCCCCCACAGACCACCCTAGCCCACACCTTCAGGCACAATGGAGCCAATTGCCCGGGATTGCGCTTCCTGAGTAAGTTTCGCGACATATGAGCGATATGGCCCCCAAACGTCCAATGGTCGGGAAGCAGACGGAAGCTGTTCGGAATATTCCACACTATTGATGTTGCAATAGGCCAGGCTGCGGAGCCAAGCCTGTACAGTGGGGGGACGTCTAGCACACCAGAGCAACGCTATCTCCCTTTTTGCTAATAGAAAGCAAATGGCAGCCAATTTCCGGAGTGGACGCCTGAAATTGACCACATAGCCAAGCAGCGCAATTTCCGGAGTGGGTACCAACGTCAGGCCCAGGATGTCACCCAGAGTCTTGTGCATCTGGAGCCAATATTCCTGTAAAAGCGGGCCTGTCCAGGACAGGTGGGCGAAATCAGCCTGTGGGGTTCTGCATTTGGGGCAGGAGTGCGGTTTGTTAGCATCTATCTTATGAGCTAGAGCCGGAGTGTGATAAACCCACCTCAAAAATTTAGAGTGTATAAGCGTATGTCTGCTGTTAATGGACACTTCTCTAGTGGCAGTGCAGCATGCCGCCCATTGGTCATCAGTAATCTGGGTGCCATGGTCGCCTTCCCACGCGGTCCGCACCGCTGTATCCGAGGAAGGAAGCGAGGCCAGGCAGAGTTTGTAGAGTTTCGAGACCACATGCGATCCCGTCTGATTCTGAATGATGAATGTGAGCATGTCAGCATTTTCAGGGGGAAGTGGGAATGTGCGAAACTCAGCACGAAGCATGGATCTAATCCTAGTCAGTGTGAAAGAGTCCATAAATGTTCGGTCCATAAATCGCTGGTCTTCTGTTAAGGAAAAAAAATGGCCATCCGGGAAGAGATCCCCGATCGTGGTCAGTTGGAATTTAGATAACGTGCGTTGTACCACCGGTTCACCAGTGATCGGGAACCAGTGAGAGTTAGGCAACGGAAGGGCAGGAGAATATAGCTTGTCAATTCGCAGCAGCCGTCGCAGCTTCTCCCAGGCCCAGCATGTGGTGGAAACGGTTTGTATGTCTTGAGGGTCCCGTGGAAGCCCTCTGGGAAGGATTGAATTAAGGACCACAGGCAGCGCCAGATCGGCCTCAGGTCGCAAATAAAGAATTCTGGCGTCTGGGTGAAACCAAGAGTAGGCATACGAGCACTGCGCAACTAAATAATAAAGGAAAAAATCGGGCACTCCGAAGCCGCCTCGCTCATAAGGAAGCGTCAGTGTACGCCAGGCCACTCGGGGGTTCTTACCGCCCCATACCAGACGTAACAAGATGGATCGAAGTTGCGAAAAAAAATCTTGGTAAGGGGGATAGGGATATTGTTAAATAAATACAAAAACCCAGGGAGTACGATCATTTTGATAATGGCAATCCGGCCAGCCATAGACAAGGGAAGTCGAAGCCAACGTTCCGTATTGTCTTCCAAGAAGTCCAGGGCACGGCCATAATTTAAGCGGACGATGGACACCGTGTCCAAATGGACATGGATTCCCAGATATTTCACGGAGTCCGTGTTCCATTCAAGAGGGAAGGAGCTCATCCATTGCGAGGTGGAGGGGGGAGCGGAAAAATAACAGATTTGTGCCAATTTATGCGAAGGTCTGAGAATTCGCCAAATTGGGATATCTCCAGCAATAAGGGTTTCAAATTGGTCCGAGGCGTCAGAACATATAAAATCGTGTCGTCCGCATATAAAGAGACAAGCAGAGGTCCAGTGCAAAACTGAAGCCCACGGTGGATGTGTTTCTCCTGAAAATGGTGCACCAGAGGGTCCATCGCAAGGATGAACAGTAGGGGGGATAAGGGGCATCCCTGACGGGTGCCCCGTGAAAGAGGGAAGTTCGCAGAGATGGTGCCATTTAAACGGATCCGGGCGGTGGGTGCAGTATACAGCAGTTCAACCGTCGCCACAAAGAGCTCCGGCATACCCATACGCCTCATAACCGATAGAAAAAAGGGCCACTCCAAAGTGTCGAATGCTTTTTCGGCATCCAAGAACACCGCAGCAGCGGGGGTAGAAGGGTCGATTCTCTGCAAAACCGAGAACAGCGTCCGCAGATTGAGGGAGGTGGACCTGTGTGGAACAAAGCCGGATTGGGCCCGTGAAATAATGGATTCCATCAGCAGTGACAGACGGATCGCAAGAACTTTGGCCAAAATCTTGTAGTCCAAATTTAATAAGGACAGGGGCCTATAAGAGCTGCATAAGGAGGCGTCGCGGTCCGGTTTGGGAAGGAGAACAATTACCGCCTCCCGGAGTGTGGGAGGGAGAACGCCAGACTTAAGATCCTCCGCGTAGACCTCGACCAGTTTTGGTACAAGTTCCTCTTTATACTCCTTATAGAAATCAGCAGAGTAGCCGTCAAGGCCCCGGGCCGAGGAGCCTCTCAATGAATCAATGGCCTCAACAATGCTATCCGGAGTAATGGGCATGGCTAAAAATTCCTGCATGTGTTTCTCGAGGTATACACGCGAGTTATAGTTAGCTGAATTAACTATAACGGGGGAATTTCAATGGTTTTGTATGAGTGAAATGTCCAGCTAACTATAACATGTGTGAAACTTATGGTTTTTTCAGTGAATTTCTAAGGTTTTTTAAATGCTAATTCCTAACTATAACGTGTGTGAAACCTATGGTTTTTTCAGTGAATTTCTAAGGTTTTTTAAATGCTAATTTTTAACTATAACGTGGCTGAAACCTATGTTTTTTTCAGTGAATTTCAAAGGTTTTGTAAATGATCATTTTTAAATGTATTGATTGTTATATTTTTTTATACTGATTTACTACATTATTTTAAACTATTTATTTTTAGATATTTTATTTTTTAAATTACATTACACATTTTTAATGTAAATTGAAAAAAAGTTTTTAAAAATATTGAAATTGTAGTTTTTTTTTTATTTAATATTTTTTTATTTATATATATTTTATATAGCAGGCAATTATATCCTATGGAAGAAAATTCAAGTTACTGGTAAGTACAGTTAAATTTACTTTTCAGGAATAGTAGTGAGCTAGATTGGGGAATTAATTCCTCTTCAATCCTGAGGTCCCCTGCGAGCCAACTAGCCCACCAGGTACCTCCAGTATGCGCCAGGCAGCTGTGTTGCAGAGAGTTGTTCAAAGGGCACGCCCCCTTTTTACAACACTCTGCAACACAGCTCCGTGGCGCTTACTGGAGATACCTGTTGGACTAGTTGCCCCCTAGGGGACCTCTGGATTGAGCAGGAATTAATTCCCCAACTTAAAACGCGCCTCAGGGCATGTTTGCACTCACATCACCTCAAGCCCCGCCCCCTACCTTCACCACTGTGCTAACACGCCCTGTAGAGTGTTCAAAGTTGGGGGATTAAGTCCCCTTGCATACTGGGGGTCCCTGGGGGCCAACTAGCCCACCGGG
Organism: Lissotriton helveticus; assembly: GCF_964261635.1. Lineage (NCBI taxonomy): Eukaryota > Metazoa > Chordata > Amphibia > Caudata > Salamandridae > Lissotriton > Lissotriton helveticus. The sequence goes on from NC_136063.1 coordinate 959,219,493, forward strand.
AACCTCCAGTATGCGCCAGGAGGCTGCGTTGCAGAGAGGTGTAATGAGGCCACGCCCCTTTTTACACCTCTCTGCAATGCAGCCCCGGGCACGTTTGCAGAGGGGGAACTAATTCCCCTTGCATACTGGGGGTCCATGGGGGCCAACTAGCCCACCAGGAACCTCCAGTATGCGCCACGGGGCTGCATTGCAGAGAGGTGTAATGAGGCCACCCTCCTTTTTACACCTCTCTGCAACGCAGCCCCCTGGCGCGTTTGCAGAGGGGGAACCAATTTCCCTTGCATACTGTGGGTCCATGGGGGCCAACTAGCCTACCTGGAAACTACAGTATGCACCAGGGGGCTGTGTTGCTTTTCCCCGGGGGGTGGGGGTCAAGCTGTTTCTACCCTGCCCCCTTTTTGCGTTCTACACGTTTGTTTTTCTGCTTTCTTGTTCCTCAGTCTACCGAGGCACAAGATGGCTGCCAACACTTTCTGGTTTAGAGTGTTGACAGACGGTTGACAGCCAATTAGCATTCAGCTCGTGCTCGGGAAGGTACAGAGTACAGTAAGCTTACAGTAAGCTTACCGTATGCACCTCTAGATATACTTATGATTTTACTTTTGATTTTCTAAGGAACTACTGAACGGATTTACACCATTTAACAAAAAGGCATATTGGTGAATCAGTGGGTGTATGAGTGCCTGTATAGATGATTCAGTGGGTGTGTAACTGACTGTATAAGGGAGTGAATAGGTGTCTCAGTCGGTGAGTTCTGGTGTGAATGTCTGTATCAGTCTGTCAGTTGGCATCTAAGTGGCTGTATGGGTGTGTGAGTGGCTATATTGGTGAGTGATTGGTTGTCTGAGTACCTGTATGTTTGTCTGTGTGGGTGGGTGAGGGGGTGTTATTGCCTGTATGGATTAGTGAGTGGGTGAGTCAGTGGTTGTATGGGTTAGTGATTGCATGTGTGAATGACTGTGTGGGTTAGGGGCTGGATGTGGCAGTGGTACATGGGTGAGTAACTTGATCTGTGAAAGGTTGTATAGGTGAGTGATGGGGTATATGAGTGATGGCTGTATGGGTGAGTGTGTGTTTGTGTCAGGTGAGTGAGTACGTGTTAGTGTCGGTATGAGTCAGTGAGTGCATGTGTGTGCAACTGTATGGGTGAGTAAGTCACTGTGTGAGTAACTGTAGGGGTGAGTCAGCAGGTGTGTGAGTAGCTCTATGGGTTACTGACTCAGTGAGTGGGTATGTTAGTCATTTTCTGGGTGATGTCATCAGTGATATCATTTGAGATGTCATCAGTGATGTCACTGACCATGTCATGAATGATGTAATATGTGAGGTCATAAGCAGTGCATTGCGGGGGCACAAATTATAGTTAGCTAAGCTAACTATAACTGCTGAACTTCAATGGATTTGTACGAGTGAAACTTGGGCCTAACTATGACGCCTCTGTAACCTTTGGTTTTTTCAGTGAATTTCTAAGGTTTTTTTTTGTTCCATTTCCTTAATATAACGTCCCTGTAACATGTAAGAAGGGACCCCCTCAAAAAGGTAAGTTGTGGCCCAGGAACAGAGGGGAACAAACAACAATTCTAATGTAAAGACGTTCCTGCAGTGGCCTTCTAATTCAATTACACAATTATGTTTATAAATATCCAAACCAGGTGACAAAAGATAGATAATATACTGAAATTATTCAAAACATATAAAAGTTTATTTTTTCTCTTTTTATCTTTTAGTTCATATAAATTCTGTTATCAATCAGAAATCACAAGACAAACATTTTTCAATTCATATCAAAAATTCAGGACAGGTACAATTGAATCATAAATATCTACAACAAACAAATATAAAACATACAATATACAAAATTATTTAGTAATACCCCTTGGTAACAACCATATCTCTCAACACACTCACGTGCTAACAAGCATACCACACTCAAACTACAAACTAGGATGGTGAAAGGAACTGAATTAATATTTAGCAAGATGACAATGCTAAAAAGATGGGCCAAGATGTAACTTAGGGCTGAAAGTTTCTGGCGGAGGAGGCTTCGTGCGGTGCGGATATACGGCCCCAATTGCGGTCTTTACGAGGGGACTGACTGTGGAGCAATTTTAACATATATAAAGGACTCCCCTCGTACATTGAAACTATGGTGTAAAACATGCCAGCTGACCGTCGAAGCCCTAAGCCTTCCCTTGACTACAATCTTCTGGGAATAAGCTGCGAATCTGTGCTCTTCACAAATATTTAATAAGTCTCTCAAATGTAAAAAAGTTACTTATTGGCGGCATAGGACGTCTTGTCCCCTGATATGCACTGAAGACGTTTTTGGTGATTCTATTGCTGTTTGATGCAACTGATCCCTTGGTATCTGCACAGTCATGATGAAAAAGGTCCTGATGAAGGCGGCTTAAAGCTGCCGAAACGCGCGTAGACCTGCTGCGGGAGCCCTAAGTTACATCTTGGCCCATCTTTTTAGCATTGTCATCTTGCTAAATATTAATTCAGTTCCTTTCACCATCCTAGTTTGTAGTTTGAGTGTGGTATGCTTGTTAGCACGTGAGTGTGTTGAGAGATATGGTTGTTACCAAGGGGTATTACTAAATAATTTTGTATATTGTATGTTTTATATTTGTTTGTTGTAGATATTTATGATTCAATTGTACCTGTCCTGAATTTTTGATATGAATTGAAAAATGTTTGTCTTGTGATTTCTGATTGATAACAGAATTTATATGAACTAAAAGATAAAAAGAGAAAAAATTAACTTTTATATGTTTTGAATAATTTCAGTATATTATCTATCTTTTGTCACCTGGTTTGGATATTTATAAACATAATTGTGTAATTGAATTAGAAGGCCACTGCAGGAACGTCTTTACATTAGAATTGTTATAACGTCCCTGTAACCTTTGGTTTTTTCAGTGAATTTATAGGGTTAGCAGTTTGAGGGACAAAGTCTCCAAAACATTTGTGCTAGAGTGACCAATCGTCAATAACTGGTAAAAAATTTGAAATGTGCATACAAATATCACAAAATTTCAGGGCAACACTCAATTAATGTTTATATTTTTTAAGCTTCCTCCCAAGTAAGTGAAGGGAGCATTGGATAGGAAGCTGGGAAACAGGACATCCGCTGGGAGTCAGAAAGTGGTAACACTGACACAAAAGTACCCAACAGCAGGAGGGTGACAGGGGTGAATAGGAGACTAACAATTCAACTGATGGAGAAGCCCCCACATCAGGGCAGCCTCATCTGGTAATGGACCCTATACCATCTATAGGAATTATCACCTTGTCCTCCATCACCAGATCCATCAGCACCCTCCCTCCTGCTACCCCTGGTGTAGGCTAACACCCAGACCCCAAAAGGATGCGGTCTCCTTTGCCCCAGGCACCTCAGCTCCTGCCCCTGTCCACTCAGCAGTATTCTCTGAGGAGGCGCTAGATCTGTTGCAAAGTCTCTCTGTGAGGCAGACTACACTTTTGTATGCCATCCAGGGAATAAGCTAGCAATACACACATCTAGTTGTGCCACTCATCCTCCAACCATCAAAAATATTGATTACACTAATATCGATAACCTATACTTAATTTAAAAAATACAATAATATTGAGACCAAAATATCGTCAAACACTAATATCGATATCAGTATTATCGAATACAAAAATATCGTTATGTACAATATCGAACATAGTCTAAAAATATACATGTCAAAAATATCCATGACGATAATATAGATAGCAATAATATCGTTCTTTTGAAAATATCGACATCTTAAAGACAGTTAAAATACACATAATTTAACACCAAAAATATATCTTTATCAATAAACATACATTGCTTACAAAATAGATCAAAAACAACCTATTTTATGAATATTTAAATATATAACCCAAAAATATACTATACGTACACTATTAATAAATATATAAGTATTACAATTCAATAATAAGCACACACTATTTAACAACAAATACAATATAATACACATTTAACAAACTAAATCTGAAAAAAATAATAAGGTTAAACTGAATCCTAATTAGCGTTTTCTATTAATGGAAAACAACGACCAAAACAATTAATTCAATAAATAATAACCAATGAAACACACACACTATTAAAATAAACAAATCACATTAAACAAACAATTAATTAAACACTATGGGCCCCATTAGGATGGCGGGCGGATCGCCCCCGCCAGGCCGGCGGTAGCCACCGCCGGCCTGGCGGGGGCGATCTGCCCGCCATCTGTGCCGGAATTACCCCCACCATATTATTATGGCTGGGGGGGGTCCACGGCGGACGGAAAGACCGTCCGCCGCTTTTCCGCCCCTGTCGCCTTGCGGCCGGGTAGAAAAGGGTTCTATATGGTGGCGGTGTTTATCAGACACCGCCAGCCATATTAGAATGGGCATTTTCCAATGCCTTTCCGTGGTGGCATTGCTGCCACGGAGAGACATGCAGAGTCTACTTTGGGGGCCCGTTGGGGGCCCCCAGGGACTCCAGGGGGGGTGGGAGTGCACATGGGGGGTACCTATGGTACCCCCAGCAGTTCCATGCACAACATGGCAGGCACTGCGCGGTGCCTGCCATGTTGTGCATGGAAGTGCACAGCATGCCTTCCTGGCATTGTGGCAGGCAGTGCTGAGTGCACCGCGCACCACAATGCCAGGAATGCTGAATGCGCCCGCCACTGTGGCGGGCGCATCCTAATTGCAGGCACGGGATCCCCGCTCTTATGGCGGGCGGTCAATATATACGATGTTATGGCAGGCGGACAAAGTCCACCTGTCATCCTAATGGGCCCCTATATACAGAACAGAAAATTAATAATTATTTTACACCTCAAGCCAAAAAGAAACAAGAATGCAAAACTCTGCCGGATTGCTGCGAGAACACAGGACTTCATTAAAAAAAATTCAATTTTCTACTTCAAAAAGTAAGTAGAATGCCATTTATAATCTAACACTTCTGCTAATCTTCAACAACAACTATTTATAATGTATAAATAATTAATATATTTTTTTTTAATTTATGTCTCCTCTACAAAGACATCCAAACACTTACTGACAAATAAAGTAAGTATTAAAGGAAAATCTGTTAAAACAATTAGCTAAAATACCCAACTAAAGCCCAGCTTCATCCAAAATCCCCCCACCTCGTGCGCAATTGAACAGAATTATTAAAATTATCTTTTTTCTACCAACAGAAATATCAGCAACAAAACTTAAAATCAAACAGCAAAGCAAGGGCATCAGCATAGAAAACAACATTAAATTGAACATTGTAAGTATATAAAGAACAATGTATACGTATTAATTAAAACACCTCTACAGTATTCTTTTTAGTAATTTGGATATACATTTTTCTTAGCATTTGAAACATCCCAATGACCCAAGGCGCCCAATTCATAACTTCACAGAAAGGAATGTCTTTACTATGTAACATGGGGTATGTGTATACCCAACAAAAGCAAAGTGGACTGAAAGTAAACTGGAAATGTAAATAATGAATGAATGAATGAATAAAAGGACATTTATAAAGCACATGGCTACCCGGGAGTGTCCCAGCGCTAAGAACCGACAAGGGGGAGGCGTAAAAGCTAAGGAAACAGAAAAGTCTTCAGTTGTTTACGGAAAGCCAGATGATTGGGAACAATGCGAAGGTGTAGTGGAAGGGATTTCCAGAGTTTAGCGGCATTATAGGAGAAGAGCCGTCCGCGGCTTCTGGCCTTCTTGATCCTGGGGACCTCGTCCAGTCGCAGTTCGTCTGATCGAAGTTTCCTATCCGCTTTGTAAGGACATGATCATAGCTGAATTGATAGGCGTAAGTAAGAAACAGATTGATTCCCTTGGGTAATGTGCACAGAAAGCTAAAACATTAGCTATAACAAAGTGAAATTTTGCTCCTCAAATTGCTTTAATTTGAGGAGCAAAATTTCACTTTGTTATAGCTAATGTTTTAGCTTTCTGTGCACATTACCCAAGGGAATCAATCTGTTTCTTACTTAGGTCTAACACCCCAATTCCCTTGCTTGTTTCAAGGGGTTCCTCTCTATCTATACATTACATTTGAATTGATAGGCGGCCCGACCCCTTGCATAGATTTTGGTGCTATGCACACGGCCTTGAATCTGATGCGTTCCTGCACTGGGAGACAGTGAAGGGAGCGGATTGCTGGTTTTGCCGATTGTCTGTTGGTGGCTCCCGTCAGAAGTCTGGCGGTGCTGTTTTGAACAGACTGTAATTTGGAGACTACTGTGGTGTGGGCAACCAGATATAGTGCATTCCCGTAGTCCAACCTAGAAATTATAAGAGATTGGACCCGTACCTTTTTTGCTTGGGGGGGAAGGAGAGGAAGGACTTTGCTTGCCATTCTGAGCAGGCCATAGCAGATAGCTGCTGTCTTCCTGACCTGAAACGCAGATGTTATTCTCCGGTTTACAATCGTTGATGGACCATGGACTAACGTTGGCCTCCTGTTTTTGGAACGAGTGTTGCAGCCTCGACCCTTGTTTTGGATCTGTAATTTAACTTACTGACGCCCGCTAACTTCTTGAGGGACATCGGCTTGTCCCGTAAAGTGCTCTCCGGGCGCTGTGGCCCAGTGGACCGATATCACCCCCCTTTCCCTGGGTGACCACTACATTGATGAGCGCTATTTTAAGTCTTCAGTACCCTTGTCCTGATGAAGCCATAAAGATTCCACTGGCGGAAACGCGACCGCGACAGCGTCGACATCATTGTGATTAGGAGTCCCTTTTCAGTTTATCTATGTTTGTATATTCAGGCGCCTTATGCAAAAGAATGTTTTGAGAGAAGTTACATCTCAGGCGCATTTGGGATCTCCATTATAGATTTATATCACTCGAAGTTAGGAGTGTATATTGTGTGATAGGTCGTCCATTGAGATCTGTCTATTGGTACACTTTTTGTACATGTATTGTATATTTTGTATTTGTGATTTGTATATATTGCATTGTATTGTGTGTATATAGTGAATTTGTTTTCTTTATATATAGTTGTTATGCGCCATCTCCTTTTTGTACATGTTTATACGTCCTCAGAATTTTGCAAATAACTTTTCATATATTTAGTTGTATAGAACAGGATAATTAATCTTTTCATGTTCTTAATTAAAAATTGAATTAATCCCTCAATACTATTTTGCTCTACTTATTCATCTTTTTGATGCTCCTTGTCCAGGTATGGGAGGGTAATTTGGGCAGAACCCCTGTTATTGTTTCAGTCTTCCTGACCTGTGTCCTGAAGTTCAAATACTGATCCAGCCAAATGCCCAGGCTCTTTATCTCTGTCTTAGGGACCAGGAGTGGACCCATGCCAGCTGGCCACATGGAACTGAACTTAAAACTGAGGGGGTTGCCCAATATCATGATCTCAGTTTTTCTGCCATTAAGCTTGAGCTGAGATGCGTCCATCCAGTTCGAGATGTCCTCTAGACAGGTACAGAGGCCACTGGTTTTATGGTCTGCTTGGTTAACGCTACCACCAATTGCGTATCATCGGCATAGGTCACCATTAGTATTCCAGAGGGGGCTACAATGGCTGCCAGAGGAGCCATATATACATTAAAAAGGGTTGGGCTAAGTGACAAGCCCTGGGAACTTCGCTCATCAGAGAGGTGGGTTCAGATGCGATGTTCTCCTCAAATACCTGAAAGGTTCTATCCTCCAGGAAAGAGCACAGCCATTGGAGTGCTGTACCTGTTACTCCTATACTCCTAAGACGGTGAGTCAGAATGTTATGGTTCATCGTGTCAAACCCTGCGTTTAGGTCTAGGAGTATGATGGCTGTCATCACGTGCCTTTATACCAGTAAAAGCTGCGCCGGGACCAGCAACTAGACTGCTGACCTGGCGATCGAAAATGCGGAAGTGAGTGTGCCCCTTGACCCCAAGAGCATTGAACACAGCTCTGCCCCCACACAATGCAACAAATGAGTTGAGAAGATAAACACAGTTAAAATAGCAGTAAATAGAGCTTTTTTTTAAAAAAAAACACTGACCTTCAGACTTACTCTGTGTGCATGAGTGATCTGCCTCCGGCCCGTGTCAGCCCAAGATCGGTCACATCATCACGCGCCTTTATACCAGTAAAAGTTGCGCCAGGACCAGCAACGATACTGCTGACCCGGCGATCGAAAATGCGGAAGTGAGTGTGCCCCTTAACCCCCAGGGCATTGAACACAGCTCTGCCCCCCAGAACGAAACAAATGAGTTACGAAGATAACACACAGTTAAATAGCAGTAAATAAGAGCTTTTTTTAAAAAAAACACTGACCTGCAAACTCACTCTGTGTGCATGAATGATCTGCCTCCGGCCCGTGTCAGCCCGAATACTATTCCAATAAGTATTATGGAAGGGCTACAACTAAAGAAACAACTTTTCTATATGTTAGGGAACATAATCATCCCCCAAATGTTACTGAAATAGAGGTTAGAAATGCTCTAGACAATATAAAAGAAGCTAGCACTAGCACACAGAAATCTACCACTGAATTACTGAAAGAATTGCGTCCCAAAGTACCCCAACATGCTACTTGCCAAATGCTCTTTAATGCTCCCTTGAAAAGAACTATAGCTGGAACGAAAAAAGCCACCACCACACCTGCCCCAAAAACATTTGAAGAAGTAGAAATTCCCCCAGAATGATCAATTACACATGTTTGGAACTAGAAATAATTTAGTAAAACTCCAACAGTCAGAAACTTGGATGATGGATGGGACTTTTAAAATATGCCAGAAACCATTCTATCAATTATATACTGTCCATGCACTTTTCCAAAATACCAACATCCCTTTTCTCTAAGCCTTACTACCAAATAAACAAAACTCCACCTATATGGAACTACTATCTAAAATAAACAAGAAACCAATAATTATTTCCCCCCCGAAATTATTATTGATTTTTAGCAGGCAATGATAAATGCAATCCTAAAAACCTACCCACACACTACCATCGGGGTTGCTACTATCATTTTAGTCAATGTATATGGAGACACCTTCAGAAATCTACACTAAGGGCCTGATTCTGATGCGGTTAGGAAATCTTCCTGATCGAATCGGTTTGGAAATGGTTTCCGACCGACTCAGATCGGGAGAGTCTGACCGACCAAGTATGATGCATCCGGATGCTTCCAAATACGATTTGGTTGGACTCCTATTGACTTCTATGGGAGCCTATGTACCTAACCACATCGTAATCGGGCCCTCGGTTGGGAAGACACGTTCCCGATCCGATATGGGAGGAGCAAATGCTGTTAGGATGCCTTCCTAACCACATCATAATCGGGGGAGACATCCTTTACAACGCAACTTTTACCACGCAATGCCTTTACGACGCAACTGTTACAACGCATGTCATTACAACGCATAGAGCTGGGGGGCGCTCTAGGATAGGGAATAGATTTAATTTACTATCCAACACCTTCCCTACTATCCACGGGGACTGGAGTTGGAATAGTAAATTAAACTATTCACTATCCAGCACCCCTTAACGCTATGCGTTGTAACAGCATGCGTTTTAGAAACTGCGATGTAAAGGCATGCGTGGTAAAAGCATGCGTTGTAACGTCGTACAACCCATAATCGGGCCCTTGGTGGGAATGCTTTCCTAACTGCATCGGAATCAGGGCCAAAGTGTTGAATATGTGACTTATAGCTCCTTCGCATATCAAATTAAAAAGCTTATAGCACTGGCCTACGTCCCAGTTACTGACGTGGCCGAACGCTACAACGTATTGATAGAAAGTCCATCCTATCACCAAAACGTACAAAAATTAAGTCCCCTTCTAAACTATTTTGAAGATACCTGGGTGGGAAGACTCCACAGATCAGGACACAGAAGGCAACATAAATACCACATTCCATGGTGGAATGTATACCCCAGCACACTAAATAAAGAGGCAAAAACAAATAATGCTGTTGAAGGATGGGATAATGCCTTCCAAGCATCAACAGGCAGAGCTCCACCTACTCTACACAAACTCCTACAATCTCTTCAAAAAGAATAGAGCTACCAACAGCTAAGAATGGAGCGGTCTATAACACAAATAGGACCCAAACTTACCAAACAAACTAGACAAATGTTTGAATACTTACAATATAAAGTAAGACTATATCCAACAACAAGAGGCCTAGAATACCTAGAAACAATAGCCAAAAGCCTACTTTAACTTATAAATGCGCAAAATATTCTAATACTTTTCTCCAAAATCAATGCAAATATATACATATTATTTTTATATTTTCACAAACATAAAGAATTTGTGAAATATATTTATTTTAAAAACAAATATATATTGACATAATCATTATTTTTATGAAAATTTAAAACACAATAACAATACTTTCCTGAACATTTCCCTCTCACAATAAATAATTAAAATAACTTACCGTTTCCATAGCCGTAGAAAGGAAATCCCAAGTCTTGCAAGTCAATCTAGGTAAATCATAATACCATCATAATACCAAGTGAATGGTAAAAAGCCCCCCAAAAAATTGAAAAATCCAACTGTTTAAAAGGTAATCCTCCGTCCTTAACTCCAGAAACGATAACCCATAAAAATCCCCAAACAGTTGTTAATAAAAAAAAATGCTCCTTGAAAACCCGACTAATGAAGGAAGTGTAAAATAATTTTTAGTTGATTAAACTAATACACATTTCTTTAATTCCAAAAAAACGCAATCTTTTCGTAACTACCACTTCTCACGACCAAAGCCTGCAGAAAAACATGATCAAACCCACTGACACAAATATACACATAGACTTTAACATAATACTATTGCAAACATTATTCTCACCATATTCACACATATTCTTACTTATTTAAACCTTTCTAACCTAGACCTCAAACACTAACGACCGACATACCGCTAAAACCTAACAAACACGTAAAAAACTCCATAACTCCAAAAACCTAACACTAGACCCACTACCTACCACCTAACTACCTTCAAATTACAGTAAAAGTATAGATTAAATAAAGAAAATGAAATTTACCTTCCTCGATGCCCCTCAGAAATAACCCAAAACAAACGTGAGCGGTTACAAAATACAACCAGTAAACAAATATGGCTCCTTTTAACATTGAAAATTAATGTATTTCTTTGAAAACATGTTGTAAGATAAATAATACGTTGCTAAAATATTTTCTAAAAATACAACCATTTCTAACTTTTATGTTTTGAATTATGTAAATTTTTTCTGCATTGTAAAATTATAATAATAAATATGATAAAACAAATAATAATTATTATTATAATTATATATATATATATATATATATATACATTATATACGTTTATTAAAAACATGTACTGAATGTAATAAATGTTAAAAAAAGTATTCTTATTATAGAAAATGTTTATATACAATTAAAACATGTCATAATTAATATTATTAATATTTTAGGAATCAATAATATTAAAAAATATTAATACATGTTACAAAAATGTTATATAATGTAAACAACTATTTATATTTAAAACATGTTCAAACAGTTGTATTACTAATAATTTACAATATATTTAACCAAATAATAAATATTCAGAATACAAAATAAAACTGTACAACTGTTATTAAAAAAAATGTTAAAATTTTTTTAGAAAAGCAATGTAAAACTACATTATTTCAAGGTAAAAAATGTACATATTTGTATTAAAAACTTTACCAATGTTGAAAACATTTATTTACAAAAAATGTAAAACTATCCATATATACCCAATATTTTCTGTATGTGTATTAATTTGTTTTATATGCACTTAATAAAAATATATAATATTTTACCATTACTATATCATTGACAATAAAGAAACATCAATAAAAAAATTACATGTATGATTATTTTTCCATCAATTTATTAATGTTTGATTTAATATTAAAAAATATATTTTAAGTCAATGAACTGTATGAATAATATGTCTTTATTACATAAATATATTTAACTTTATTATTTTTGATTGTAAGCTATGTTATTATTTATACACATTCCCAGTACACACTATATTAATTATTTTAGGTCACAAAACTATACACATATATAACTTACTATTCCAACTCCAGTTAGTACTAAATCAGGGTAGGTGCTGGACACTAAACAAATATTAATTACTATTTCCACTCCACTTAGTATTACATTAAAAAAGGTGCTGCACACTAAACACAATTAATATACTATTTCCACTCCACTTAGTATTATGGGGTCTATTAGGATGGCGGTCGGAAAACGATTCCGACCGCCATGGTAGCAGAAATCAACCGTCCGCTGGTACTGCGGCAAAACTGGTGGTCCCATTAGGATCAACTGCCACAAAATTCTGTCCGGTAGCCGGTGGAGCAGGTGAAAATGCGACGTGGCGGTCGGATTCGCGGTGGAAACACACAAAACAGCCGCGAAGCCAGCAGAGTGACCGCCCATAAAATTAGGATTCCATTGAGGTGACGGCAAGATGATCCACCGATTCCGACCGCTGCGAACGCTAACAGTGATGAATGGGAGAGGCTGCAGAATGGCTGTAGCACAGCCACTGCCGCGGAAGCTCTGTGACAAATATGGCGGTTGACAAAATATAACACCCAACAAGGCCACCAAGTGCACAATCAAAGTAGCTCTGCCCCCAAAAACACCTAACACACCCCAATGACACCCCCCCATGGCAACTTAAAAAACGACAAATGCCAGGACAACCCACTTAACACACCTTCCAGCAATACTCCATTTTGACACACCCACATAGCTGAGTATAAAACCAGCCCCTTCCCTGACCAGAATCCTTTGCACCAACCCAACACTGAAGGCAACAAAACCTGCAGCCCATTGGATAGGCAAAACACTACACATCTCACAGCACAACAACACACAGACACACCACCCTCACAACTGCACCTCCAACCATTTGCACATGACACACCATGGCACAAAAGAAAATGCCCAAATTCACTGACAGTGAGTTGTCAGTCATGGTAGATGAGATAATAAGAGTAGAACCACAATTGTTTGGTACCCTAGTCCAACAGACACCATTAGCCACAAGAGCACAAATGTGGGAAAGGATATGCAACAGGGTCAATGCAGTAGGGACCACCCCGTGCAGCAAGAAAGAGATTGTGAGGCGGTGGCATGACCTCAAGAGCAAGGTCAAAGAGAGGAACAACAAGAACCTTCAGCTGGCACAGATGACTGGCGATGGCCCTCCCATCCCACCAAGAACATTCAGTGCATGGGAGGATAAGGTGCTTGCCATACTGCATCCAGAGAATCTCACAGGAATACCCGGGGGAGTGCAAGCTAGTAAGTACTAACAAATGTATACCATTACACTGCATATACTGTCTTGAAAAGCATACCAAAGCTACACCCCCTAGGACAAATCCCATTCATCTGCACCACAATACCCAACACAGGTCTCACAGATGTAACATTCACCCCATCTGATTCCCTCAAAGGTAGCCAGCTACATTCCCAGGGTTGTATGTGTACAGGCAGCCAGCACTACAACTCCCACCAGGCACACCTGTCCCACAGCTCAGCAAGATGGAGCACTCCCCCCACCCAGAAGCAAGTGGCAGCCATTGCATTGTTCACCTTCACCTAACAGGTAGGTAGCCATCTTAACAGGGAAGGCAGTTTGGGGGTGGGAGGCCTGCACTACAACTCCCACTAGGCACCCCCGTCACACCGTTCAGCATGATAGAGCACTCCCCTCACCCAGAAGCATGTGGCAGCCATTGCATTGTTCACCTTCACCTAACAGGTAGGTAGCCATCTTCCCAGGGAGGGGTGTTTGAGTGGGAATCCTGCACAACAACTCCCACCAGGCCTCCTTGTCCCACAGCTCAGCAAGATGGAGCACTCCCGCACCCAGCCAGAAGCATGTATCAACCATTGTAGTACACCAACCAAACTTACAGGTAGGCCGCCATCTTCCCAGAGACTGCTGTTTGGGGGTGGGAAGCCAGCACCACAAATCTCAACAGGCCCCCATGTCCCACAGTTCAGCAATGTGGAGCACCCACCCCACCCCACCCAGAAGCATGTGGCAGCCATTAAATTACCCTCATCAAACTAACAGGTAGGCAGCCATCTCAACTGGGAGGGGTGTCTGTGGGTGGGAGGCCTGCACTACTACTCCCACCAGGCACCCCTGCCCCACAGCTCAGCAAGATGGAGCACCCACCCCACCCAGAAGCATGTGGCAGCCATTGCATTGTTCATCTTCACCTAACAGGTAGGTAGCCATCTTCTCAGGGAGGGGTGTTTGGGGTGGGAGGCCTGCACTACAACTCCCACCAGGCCTCTTTGTCCCACAGCTCAGCAAGATGGAGCACTCCCCCCCACCCAGAAGCATGTGGCAGCCATTACATTGTTCACCTTCACCTAACAGGTAGGTAGCCATCTTCCCAGGGAGGGCTGTTTGGGGGTGGGAGGCCGGCACTTCAACTCCCACTTGGCTCCCCTGTCCCACCCCTGACCAGGATGGAGTACTCCACCACACCCAGAGCGATGTGTCAGAAAGTCCACACCAATGTGACAACAGAACAGGTAAGCAGATAGTGCATGCACCGCAACATTCCTCTAGAAAAGCATGGAGCCAAATGACAACACCAGCCCTAACATCCCACCAAAATTGACACAGAAACAATATCAAATTACAGTGTGCAGACAGCTAAGCATATGTAATTGTTACAGAAACAAAAGTGTGACTCACCTAATCCCATGTAGAAGAAAATCAGGGCACAAACATGCACAGCACTGAATGCCACCTGTAAGTTCCATGGGGGGCAGTGCTTGAAGGACCATATGACAACAAAGCAAGCATGGCATGTGGAGCAAATACATCAAAGCACAGGACATGACAACGGTATGCATGAGATAACTATGGCTAGTTCATGCGCAGATGTAACGCCTGCCAGGCAGAGTAATCAGCAAAGATGCTTCACATCAAGTTGTTGTGCCGCTAGTTGTTAGGTGACAACATGTCCTCGTAATCACAACATCTGCACATGGAGATGGTATCCATTGACATGTCACACCTTGAAAAATCAATGTATGTACCTCCACATCATTTCATGATGCACAGTACTGTGCAGACATACAATGTGAAAACTACAAAACTGTGTGTTGCATAACCTGTAAAAAGATACATCGAACACCAAGCTTGAGGGTTGCACGTCAATGACCATTTACCCTCTGTCCCACAGGTGACCAAGATGTGACTGCAGAGGATGACAACACCAACCTGCAGAGCCAGTCCCGACCCCTGGAACGTGGACTCTCTGATGATGACTTCCTGGGTATCGAGGATGCGGAGCAAGAAGCCGGCCCATCTGGCATGCCAGGGTGCTAAAGGGCCCAGGACTCCACTGTGCCCCCGCCACCACATCAGCAACAGCAACATCTACGCTGACCCCTGCTGTAACAACCTGTGCGGCCTCCACCATCACCACCAGTGCTGCCCGCAACACTCTACCTGCCCCAGAGGATGACCACCCCACCCCACCAACTAAGGAGGGCAGGGAGAGTAGGCGGGAGCGTACAGTGGTGAGGCAACAGGTCTGTGACAGCAGGGCAGGTGGGAGGGCAAGGGGGAGTCAAAGCCAACAGGTCACTGGAACCGAAGCCCTGGACAACATCACCAGAGTCCTTGGGGCCTGTGATCTGGCCCAGGGACAAATGGGCCAGGCTCGGATTCGCCTGCTGCTGAGGTCCATCAACACCCCCATGGGCCAAATCGTGGACCTCTTGGTCCAGCTAGTGGCAGTTCTGAGGGACAGGCCTGCGGCACTACCAACACAATCACCTCCCTCCAGTGGCCCGCAGGATAACAGTTCCACATCCTCCTCTGCGGCCACGGAGAGGGGGGACTCCTCAGACCCCACTGGCCCCGCAGCAGAGGCCCCCTGCCAAACTACCAAGGGGCCGTCCAAAGAAATCTAAGGGAGGAACCTGTGGCAAAGCACCTGCCAAACGCCGGTCAAGGAGCCAGCCTTGATGGCACCCCTCTTCACCTTGCCAATGACTTGTTGACTGTCCTTCCTCACGCTGCCATGTTAATGGCATCCATCTGTTGGACTGGGTTACCACATCAATGTAGTGACTACTCAATTGTCTCATCTCCCATCACTGACAACTCATTGCTTCACTATTCACAGTTTCTGTAAATATTCACTCCCCTGTCACATGTACCATTTGTAAATAAACACTCCATGCACACCTATGCCGTTGTGTCTGCTCAGTGGTTATCACAGGATGTGCAATGTCGACCATGATTACAATGTACCAGGAGCACAGATTGTTTGTAGTCAAGGAGAGGCTGAAGGGACATAGGAAAACACAAAAGAACAATATTCACTAGGCAGTGGCATAACAGTCATCACACAACACTTGTCATCAAGGTACTCCAATCTTCACACATTGCTATGAGCAACAGTACCGACATAGACATCCTGTATCTGTGCTTAACTACCCTGTCCCCAAAAGATTAGCAGCCAGCACAGAGTCAACAACAGACAGCAGTCCCAATGCTCACCTACACCTTTTCCCCAACAACGACATCAGCAGAAAATGGCCTGTACGCTTACACTCACCTCCAAGGGAAGTAGCGGTTGATGAGCTGTTGATGCAGGTCGACACCTTCCTCCTCTCCACTATCCTCGTCACTGGACATGGGTTGGTTTGCAGGCGGGGGCCTTGGCTGCTCATCAGCGTCCAGGAGCAGAGGGATCTCCTTGCGCAAGGCCAGGTTGTGGAGAATGCAGCATGCAACTACAATCTGACACACCTTTTTGGGCGAGTACATCAGTGCACCTCCGGTCTTGTCCAGGCAGTGAAATCGTGACTTCAAGAGACCAAAAGTACGATCCACCACATGACATGTCCTCCCATGGGCATCATTGTAGCGGACATGCATGCTCCGGAAGCAGATTAGCCATCAGCTGGGGCACAATGCTGTTACGCAGGATGTACGAGTCATAGGACGAAGCAGGAAACTTGGCATAGATGTGGGAGATGATCATATCCACCTGGAACACCACTTGCACATTGATGGAATGGAAATGTTTCCTGTTCCTGTAGATGTGCTCACGTGCCTGTGATGGGACCAGGCCAAAATGTGTGCAGTCAATGGAACCAACAACATTAGGGATGTGCCCAAGGGCATAAAAATCACCCTTCACACCCGCCAATTAATGCCTCTGGGGGAAATGGATGTATCTGTCCTTGTAGCTCATCATAGCGGAAAGGACATTCCCTCCATCAAACTTGATCGTTTTGAACTGATGTAGGATATTCATTCCTTCCTCAGAAAAATTTGCCTGAAGAAATTTTTCCTTACCCGACCGACGTTGTTGGAGTCGGATAATGCCTCTGGTCTCAAGCCCCCCTCAAATTTTACTCCTAGCCTTGATCTTCTAGGGCCCAAGGTGGGGATTTTTGAGAAGGCCGTCATCAAAAAAATGTGTTCCTTACCCTACCCACAATCTTCCCATGGAAGAGAATGTAGCGCTTAAAGAACTGCGCGACAATCCCGACCTTACTATCAAACCTTGTGACGAAGGTGGGGGGATTGTGGTGTTTAAGACCACTACTTATGTGGACAAAATGAATGCCCTCCTCTCTTCCAATAGACATTATCGTCACATTGTGAGATGCCCAGAGGAAGCCCTCAAATGACGCATCCTTGTTCAAGTGAATGCGGCGGTTGATGGAGGCTTCATTTGTACTAAGGAAGCGGAATATCTTACACCTACGTTTACGAGGATGCCAATTATTTATGGTCTCCCCAAGGTCCACAAGGACCGGGCAGACCCCCCGATGCGACCAATCGTATCTACCATCGGGTCGGCCACGGAGCCCTTATCTAAGTACAAAGATAGATTTTTTAAACCATTGGTGGGCAAACTCAGATCCTTCATAAAGGATACTGGATATTTCATTTCCAAGGTTGAGAAATTGTCCTTTGATCATAGAACTGAAATGCTGGTGACGATGGATTTGGAATCCCTCTATTCTAACATCCCTCAGGAGGGGGCGATTCAGGTTTTGGAGGAAATCCTGATGAGACAGACTGACCTCCCCAATGCCTCTGTGATTCTCAACTTCCTCAAGATTTTTCTGGGGGAGAACTATTTTGAGTTCAATAAACAGTATGTTCATCAGGTGCAGGGTGTCAGCATGGGGGCCTCTTGTGCCCCCAGTGTGGCCTGTCTTTATATGGGCAAATTCGAGGAGACCAATATTAACAACGAGATGGCTCCTTTTTTTGAGAACGTGCAAGCCTGGTCGTGCTTCATTGATGATATTTTCTTCATCTGGAGCCTGGAGCGGCGACCAGGCATCGCTGGACAAATTTGTATCATGGGTCAATGCTGCTGACCCTAACCTTAGATTTACTGCCAATGCGAGCAGTGTGAAGGTCGAATTCTTAGAAGTTTGGGTCAGACATGCTGAGGGTGAGATTTTGGTTTCATTATACACCAAGCCTACGGCCAAAAATACCCTCTTGGAATACGGAAGCTTTCATCCCCGTTGCCAAAGGGACTCCATTTCCTTTGGCCAGTTCCTCAGACTGAGGAGGAATTGTTCGCAAATGAGGGATTTCCTTGAGCAATCAGATGTTCTTAAATTGAAATTGGCGCAACGAGGGTACCCCCTCCCGTCTAATTAGAGATTCTTTTAAACGTGGCAGATATTTCAACTGAGAAAGTATGTTCCAGGAACGAAATCAAAAGAATCAGGATCGATTGGTATGCATCACCAAACATTCTACCGTTAATCATAAACTACGGCAAGTGATCAATTCTCTGTGGCACATACTGAACACTGGTGAACAAGGAAACCAAATGCCGAAACCCATCTTTGCGTTTCGTCGGAATAAGAATCTCCGTAATCATCTTGTACACGGGACGGTTCCGGCATCTGGAAACCTTAAACAGACGGGAATGTTAGGTCTTCCTTCTGTTGAGGGCCACCGCCGTTGAGGAACATGTCAAGCCTGTGCACATGTCCTGACGGGTAGCTCTTTGAGTATTGGCAATCGCACTATTAAGCTTAGTGGCATGAGCAATTGTCGTTCACCCAATGCTGTATATGTCATTCTATGCCCGTGTGGATTACCCTATGTGGGTGAGACAGGACGTGAGTGTCGCATCAGGATTGGTGAGCATAAGTCGAATATTCGAAACCAAAAAAGTGGGGCTCCACTGGTTTCCCATTGGACTACTGCTAAACATACTGAGGCCGACCTGAAATGGTCTATCCTCGAGAAAGTACGTAGTATACCAGGCAAGGATGCCACGGCTCTGAGGAAGAAGAGGGAGGTGTTCTGGATATTCCTCCTTGATTCTGTTAACATGGGACTTAACGATCTATGCCCGTGGGAGAATGCTATTCTTTAAACAGCGCGGGTCGTACTGTCCTTTGAATCAGGAAGTTTGCTCTCTCTTTACCACGTTCCTGTTCTTAGTTCTAGATATGAGTCTTTATCCCTAAAAGAATGTTCTGCTCCTTGTAGGAGGTAGGGTTTGCGGGCGTTGAGACTTGTTTGTCTATTATGTTTATCAGACACAGCTCTATGTCCTGAGTGACAATTGTGTCTTGCACTACGGCAGCGAGCTTGGTATGTATGAGTCCGTGTTCAGCCGCTAGCCCTTTTTCCATCTTGGTGCTGGCAGTTTGGTTGTGATTTTGTTTCTATCCCACTTAGCTCTTTGAATCTATTCGGGATTCAGGAGCTCGTTCAGCCTAGCAGATTTTGTGGGTTGGGCCTTTTACCCGTGAGTGGATTCTATCCGGCTTTTAGATTTTACCAGGTACGCTTGAGTTCGTCCCTTCCAGGAAAGTCTCTGGTGTTGGGCCATATTTTGTGCCTGAAATTCGATCCGATCCGGCTCTCTGAATCCACCTGGATTTCCGAGTTTGCCCGGGCCATATTATGTGCCTGCGGCTCGATCCGATCCGGCTTTTTGATCCTACTGGTAACTTCCGCCTAGTAAATTCATTGCACAACGCGGGTGTCTCTCAGGCCTTTTAAATCTGGATATTTCACCGCCGTACACCTTCGGGGGCTTGCTCCATCCTTGAGGCCGTGTTTCCAAGAGATGTCGTTTCGAGTCAGAGGTGATTTTTTGAAGGTATGCATATGGGACTTGGCGTGAGGAGATTGTTCTTTTAAAACTAATTTTAACCGTGGCGTTGCCTTAAACTCGAACTTGGGAGGGGCAGGACTATGACGGAATACGGCTTTACAAGCTGCTTAATCAATTGAAAGCTTACGCCACCTTTGGGTGTTTGTTAATGGATTACCATGAGAGAACCCCGCATTCTTGCTTGATCCCCATGTAACAGTGGTTCGGCACATGCTTGTAGCCTAGGATATCTGTTGAGGATGGTTCCTCCTATTACGACGCTTGTTATTTAATTTATCGGCTAGCGGCGTGGGAGGTCGCTTTTTCGTACGTTTGTGATCCCCGGAATTTAGCTTTTCGTTTAAACAGAATGAGCCACTGCTGGTGTTTTAGATATATGCCATGCTATGAGTCGCATTGATTGCCCTGACCACGTTGTTGTTTTGTGCACATTGCAGGAAGAAGATTGCTGAAACACCTGGATTCGGCACGCCCTCATCTGTCTGCGCAATTGTAGTGACTGTTTATCACTTGACAGGTGATTTGATTATTTTACTTTCCCTGTCGCCCGTTATTGGGTGTTAACCGTGGCCCTTAGACCGTACTACTCTCGGCGGGTGGGAGGGTTCTAATCTGCCTGCGATGACAACCTTGGTCTATAAAGAGTTGGAGGACCTATATTTTGTAGTCCGTTTAAAATGTCAGTCAGTCACAGTGTTAACAGTTACTAAAGTTGCCTGACTCAATCGTTTTTTCTGTCAAATATTCAGACTCGTGTATGGACTACGTTTGAAACTTTGAGTCTGAAAATTATCCGCTCGCTGTATCTTTTACGGAATTCCGCTCCCCCTTCGCGACACATGGTGATATTTGCCTGGTAAGTTGAATTTAGATTAGGCTATGCAGCCGGGACGCGCCATAGGACCTCGTTTGAAGTGTTCCTATGCGGTCTATAAGTCCTGATGTCATGTCATCTGATCCCTTTTTAGAACGAGTCGCCAGGTCCCAGCTGCCGCCATTGTGGAGTCTTTATCGTGAATATTGGCCAGAATCTTTGCCTAACGTGGGATTGTTTTCTAATGCGACGGTTGTGTCGCTTCTAAGTAAGTATTGAGGACATTAGTTTAAAGTGTGGTTTGGCGGTCCTACTGGACCGCATGTCTGAAGAATCTCCATCTATATTCAGACACATTTTTAGGAGAATGAATGTGAGTTCCTATAACTAGCAGATCTTTTTTACTTTCTACTCTGTTACGTGAGGTTGTTTAGCAAGTATGAAGCATTGTCTGTTTGATTATTTGTGTATGTTTTGCCGAGGGATTCCTGTGTATTTTGTTTTGATATATATTGTCTCAATGCTTCTATCTTATTATGCAGGTTTTGAGCTCATTAATGCACTGCCAAAGGAAAGGTTAAACATATGAATGAAACTATGAACTTTGAAATGCCTTGTTTTTAATATATGTATTCAACAACAATGATGTCTGTATCAAAATCATCAGTTGGTATTGATTTTTATGACTGTAAAAATTTGTTTTTTGCTTACTACAGACTGCTTGCTGTTTTGATATCATCCTGTCCCCCCATTACCCACTGTTGAATGCCCTGATGAAGGTGTTGGCGTAAATCTGGCACGGCACCGAAACGCGCGTTGGCGTTGTTTTATTCTGTCCTGCAATTACGATATCCGGTCCCCGGTTGCCAACTGGGAAGACGCTGCAGGACAGCTACAGTGTGCTACATCTGAAATTTTGTTTAAGGATGAGTGATGAATTGTTTGATGGATATATGGGTGTGCTTGCTGGAATGTGTTCTGAGAGGATGTAGAGAATGTATTTAAGTGTTCTTGAGTGAATGAAAGATGGTTGGGTTGTGTGGGGTTATCTATTTTTTGATTTGTTGACTCTGATTATTTGTGTTGTTGATTATGAAATGATCTTTTTGTGATGAACCTAATAAATAAAAAATAAAAAATCTTTATATATTTTTCCATTATGTGGTTCTGCTGATTATGTAGTCTGGCGATGCACTTTGTTGAGCTCAATTCTGCTAATTATAAACCTTGGACTCTTTACGAGACATTTGTATAAAATAGAGGGGGCAGACATTTCTGTGCTTGGTAGTTTCTATTCTCCCCTGTCGGTCTGCCTCTGATTAATTTTCAGGGGGCCCCTACTTATTAAAGGACATCTTGTAGCACCATGCTGAACCTAGGTTGCAACATCCCACCTGCGCTGGACACCGTGTACTGTAATGAACCAGTAGCAAAGAAATGCAGAGCCGCCATCACCTTACACGTGGGTGTCAAAGCTGTCGGATACGTTCTGCGAGGCCGCAGGTGGGGCTCCAATTGAGCACATAGGTCTTGTAGGGTGCGTCGATCCTGATGGAATTTCCTTATGACGTCCTCATCCTCCATGTTCGCCAGCACTGTGAAGGCACAATGCACATTTGGACACCTCCTAGTCGAGATGAAAGGGGACCCATGTCATTGCAATCCACCATGTGATGTGTCCAACATCTTACGTTTTGACTGACACAACACCAACAATGACTGGCAGCAAACCTCAGCTTACAGCACAACTTACATGTAGGGACACCAACAGCTACACTAGTCGTACACTTGTACACTGGTCACACAGTGAGTCCCTCAAAAACAACATCTGACTATGTGAATGCCCAAATGTATATTGCCACATCTTGCATAACCAGAACTGACAGCAATTCATACAGCATATGTGTGAAACAGCAACACTACTGTCTCCTACCCAGCTGCTGTACCTGCCACACCTTATTGCGTAAGTAGAACAGGGCACACATCAACAACACAATGATCACAGTCTGTGCATTCAGATCAAGTATGTGCATGAGTAAAGCAAAGTAGACAATGAAATATGCACATTGTGTAGTCAGACATTCATCACTGTGAGTTGCTCAGCCATATCACACATTGACATGTGTACCCATTGGAGAGTCCATCACAACACTGTTCTGTGTACATGCCCAGCAAGATCACAAGTGACATGTGAGGGAGTACATGCCAATGTTTGCAATCATATACATCAACATGGCAGGTGTAGTCAGCAGTGGGCTACATGCTACATTGGCATGATGTGCACTATCTTGTGCCATGAATTATATGTCCACTGTACACTGTTGAGAACTGGCTATTGCTATTGACACAGCATGATGTGTCCATAGGTGCTGTCAACATGCTCCGCCACCCAAATCAGGGTCACTGGCTCCAGTGTATAGCAGCCATATAGCGGTAGGGACCGCCTGGCCCCTGTGGTGTGTCACTGCCAATGCCAAAGCCACACTCACGGTAGTGATACACAAATGTTTATAGTCAAATGGCGGTTGGCATGCTCTGCCACCCAAATCACGGTCACTGGCTCCAATGTATAGCAGCCATATCACGGTAGCGACCGCCTGGCCCCCGTAGTGTGTTACCACCAATGTCCGATGCACTCGCGGTAGTGATATACACATTGTGAAATGGCGATTGGCATGCTCCGCCACCCAAATCACGGTCATTTCCTGAAATGTATAGCAGGCATATCGCGGTAGCGACCGCCTGGCCCTGCGGTGTGTCACCGCCAATGCCCAAGCCCTTACAGCCAATGGGAACCGCAATCGCGGTAGCCTAATGCAATTTTGAAAATCATGGTAGGCGTCATCTGCCACCGCGGAGCCGGTCATTGGATGCAACTGAAAGATGCACGATTAATGTAGTGACCGCCTAGCCCCTGCGGTGTGTCACCGCCAATGCCCAAGCCTTTACAGCCAATGGGAACCGCAATCGAGATAGCCCAATGCAATTTTGAAAATCGCAGTAGGCATGCTCCGCCACCGCGGAGCCGGTCATTGAATGCATTTGAAAAAAGCGGACCTGGAACACCAACTGCAGCAGCTTAGAAACACTGAAACTACCCCAGGGGGCTATATAATTGTGGGAGAGAGCCTCACATTTCTACTGCTTCCAGACACTGCTGCCTGACACGCCTCACGTCAACTGCTGCTGCTCCTGTCTCCACACACTGCTGCCTGACACCCCTTACCACCAACTGCTGCTGCTCCTCTCTCCATACACTGCTGCCTGATACCCCTCACCACTAACTGCTGTTGCTCCTGTCTCCAGACACTGCTGCCTGACAACCCTCACCACCAACTGCTGCTGCTCCTGTCTCCAGACACTGCTGCCTGACTCCCCTCACCACCAACTGTTGCTGCTCTTGTCTCATGGACCCAATGATGGCGAGGACTGAGAAGATCAGGGCCCGTCCCTTCACCACCGAGGTCCTGGTGGATGAGGTGCTCACACAGTATGGGAGGCTACATGGTGCTCCAGATGTCATGGTAAGTGTTTCCTAGTGGAAGTGAGAGTGCAGGGAGTGCACACATGAAGTTGATTTACTGCAGTATGTGCCTGAGAGTGTGGGGTTGTGTCATATACTGCCTAGCATGCTGACTGCAGGGGAAATGGGTGTGTAGACTATTTCACACGTTTCCCTGGCTGCACCTCAGAATGGGAGGGACATGTATTGTTTTTTCATCCATACAGGGACACAGCAAGTTGGTTAAGCGGGAGTCCGGACATACATTGCCTGTGTGAATGGATGTGTGGGTCCATGATGTTCTTCCCAGGCTCATCTGTGACATTACCAAGGGTTTACATCCAGAGGGTACTGATGGAAGGGTGTCTGACTCAAAATTCCCATCATGTATAGGTCAGCACTATGCACAGGACTTAAATGCCAGAGGGTGACACTCTTGGTGGTAATTCACCTATGACACAGCAGAATGTTGTACTTTTGTACAGAGCCCCTTCTATTTTCATCTGCATGTGTACTGACTCACCTGTGTAGGCACTGATTACACTCTCATATTGTCCCTGCATGTGACATTTATGATGCCCCACGTTGGGCCTCAGTGTGAGCCCACCTGGCCTGACAGTCACTGCCCAATCTGACAAGGACACATCACTGAATGTACAGAGTGAGACATATGGGTTGTCTGCTAGACTATCCATCAAAGAGCTATCTCAGCCCTGTAGATTGCACACAACAGACATCGTGAGAAGGGTGTGAGATTGTAAGATCATGTTCCTAAATGTGACCTCCATGACACAGTGAGCCATTCACATGGTACGGACATTGAGGGCTGTGCAGTGTTGGACACAGTAAGTCTGCTCCGAAACATAATTTCAAATGTAATGTATGTCTTGCTCACCCACAAACTGGATAGCAGATGTGGGCCCCCTACACATAGCTTTATGCGTTAGCCTCCTGCATGTGTATGTGATGGGCAGGTACTGTGTCCACTCTCATACCTGCATGCATTGTTGTATGATTCTCCCAAACTAATGTACTATGTGAGATGCTGTATTGTCTCTGCTAGACATATTGATTAGGTATTGCTAAGTTAGTATCATGCTCCTCTACTGAGAGATAGTGGTACATAACCCTGTGTCACTGATTTTTCCCCTTCTTGTCTCCCATGCATGCAGCTCAAAGTCCACCACCGTAAGGCCGTGTGGAGGGCCATTGCACGCAAGGTGTGGGCTCTGGGTGTCTCCAACCGATGACGCACCCACCGTCACAAGAGGTGGGATGACATCTGCCGGCTGAGCAAAAATGTGGCAGAGATGACGCTGTGTCTGCTCCCTCGGACAGGAGCATGACACCACTAATGGCCCGCATCTTAGCTGTGACACAGCCTGAGCTGGATGCACGTTTGAAGGAGCATCATCAGCAAGCTGGGGTGAGTACTCTGGGAAGGGTGACTTTGGTTATGAGTGGCTGCATGTGTTCAAAGCCTGTGCCATTGCTGAGCTCTGTAATGTTGCTAGTATGATGCAATGGCTTGTAAGTGCCCTCTGTGTTGGGTGCAGCTGTCATGCTTTTTCGCTACCTGTACTTTCTCATGTCATTGAAGTAATGGCCCTTGACATTGTATTCTGAGTTGTAGCCTTCTGGCATCATCTGCATTGTGGAAGTCAGGGACATCCCATGGAAGGGAACGGCAGTGTGCCTCATATGAGTGTGCTTTCATCAATGTGTGCATTGCCTGACATCAGAATTGTGAGGAATACACATCTGACACCAATTTGCAACTGTAGTTGTGCCCCAAAGTACGACATGGTGGATGGCATGAGCTCATGGCCATTGTGGACTGATATGTTGGAGTCTGTATCTGTGTTGTCCCTTTCTGCTGCCTCCAGATGTGACTGGGGCAACATGTTGGGAGTAATATATTTTCTCCCTTCAGGGCCCTAGGTATGCTCAGAGGGATCTGTATGTCTGGTTACATGGAGCCACGGGCAGGCTATTTGGCTGTGTGGTCATCACATGGGTCACTTATGCCAAGTTTGCATAATGACACGCAAAATTCGAGTTTTGAATTGAGGTAGCACAATGTTGCTGCACAGGGTTGTGTGCAACATGGGGATATCATCATCTTGTTTAGTGCTTTGCTTACACATGATGTTTGTGTTAATGCCACTGAACTTACCCTACGTCTCTGTCTCTTGCAGCATCTACTGTGGGCACTGAAGGACAGGGGACGTACACCAGTGGTGAGGCATCAAGCACCACTGCTACACACAAGCACACTGATACTGATGTGACCAGCGCATGGGAGGGGGACAGGAGTCTGCTTGAGGAATCACAGCCAAAGACACCAACATCAACGTCATCTGACGCCAGCGGTGACGCATCTATGTTAGCGGGCACAGGGAGTGGGACCACTGCCTCCTCTTCCACCACACAGCGTCCAGTGCCCACCCTCCCAGCTACTTCCACTAGTGCTGCACGTGCTCGCATCAGTAAGAATGGGATGAGTGTCCTTCCCCCCAGGCACCGCTGCCCCTGCCCCTTTCTCCCCTGCTGCCATCAGTGTTGAGTCTGTGGACCTTTTGCGCCTGCTGTGTGTGGATCGGACAACTCTCCTCAATGCCTTCCTAGACCACAACAAAAAGTTGGCACAGGTAGTTGCCTTCATGGAGGGCATTCATTCAGACGTGGGTGGGCTACACCGGACTGTCCAGTCTTTGTCCTCCACAGCGACGGCAGCCATTTAGCTGTTACAATCTCAGAGTCCAGCTCCAGTCCCTTTGGCCACCCCCCTGCCAGTAGCTACATCTGACGATCGTGACCACACACAACAGACCTCATGCGCAAGATACAGCACACGCAGCACACAACAGCAGCAGCCCAAGCGGGCCATAGCGCAAACACCATCCCCACAAAAAACGAAAGCCACCCCAGAGCGCAAAGGCAAAAGCCCTTCAGGTAACACTCAGGGGCATAAAGCCAAGAATAAGACATCAGGCTCACATGCCTCAGAGGCATCCCTAGCCAAGGACTTTCTTTTCCCAAAAGCGTCCTGCAAAGAGAAGCAGTCAGTTCCTGTTCCTGCTGTGAAGCTGGTGCCTGCTGAGGGTCCACAGAAAAAGCCTGCTAAGGCAGATTCACCAACAACCTCTACTCCCATCCAGACCCCTGTGAAGCAGGGAAAGAAGGTCAGTGTAGGGGGTTCACCTGGTAAACAGGTGGTGGAGGGGAAAAGGCAAGGCCCGGCTAAACGTACCTTCGGATCCAGCAAGTCCCCAGAGGGAGGCCCACCGGCTGCACCTGATGCAGCTTTGGTGGTGAGTGTGCCTGTAGTGCCCGCCCCACTTACCACTCCTCCCAAGACAGTTCTTGCCTATTGAGTCCCCAAAAAGTGGAAAGGCACCCCTCCACAATCTCCCACCCACACTGTGTCTCATGGCAGCATGACTCCACCTCCACGTGGCACAGCACCACCCGGTCCAAGCATCCCTCCAGCTTCCAAAGCCACTGATGCCTCTACCTCAGCTTGTCCTCTCTCTCCCAGGTCCAGTCCTCCAACTGACTCGACACTCAGCCACCTCCCAGTCCGACTGACAGCCAAGTCTGAGTGAAAGTCCCCCTCACACACCTGTCTCTCCCACAGCGGTGCCTGGACTGGCCATTGTTATCCCCCTAACTGGGTTGATGACCATGGCAGTGTACAGTCTCACACATTCCCTGTGAGGTACAGTAAAAAACAACGTATGAGGTTATACCTACCACATAGCCCCAATACCATTACCAAATAACCAGTCAGTCGGCAGTGAAGAAGGGTCAATCGTTTATTAAGCAAAATACTCTATAGAGGAGCCTGTCCAACCCTCACACATCAGGTGCGCGGAGAAGACTGCTGGCTTACATTCAAAACTGCACATATATACTTTTCAGTTCAACACATGAAGTCACCGTAAATGGAAAAACACCACTTGGCTCTTGGGCCCCAAGGAAGGACCATATATGGCACACATGATTGGTTCAAAGCTTTACTAAGTTATTACTGGGAAGGTCAGGAGGAGTAACTCCCTTTTGTCCTGGTTCCCGGGAGTGTAGGCACGACGCCTCCAGGAATGCGCTTATCGCACCCAAAGCCACATGCGACCTTGAGTCCCAGGACAGAGGGAGAACAGTTCACTTTCAGCTGCTCTCAGTAACTCAAGTAAGACTGGGACCTGACAACTACTGCAGGGTAACACGTAATCACAGCTCGTGTCTGATACAGGAAGAGAAAGATGGCGTCTGTATAGTTTCTCGGCCTACTCTATTAGTATAGACCAATCGGGCAGAGTAAACCTTTTCCTACTTAGCTAAAGCAGATAGAGGTTATGCAGTGTGCATTATTAAGCATAGAGTATATAAAGATACACCATGCTAACATAATATATGTCTGATACTCCTCGTGTAGGGGAAATATGACTTTTTATCCCTCAGAACGGCCCTTTTAGCATGATGTAGCTAACTAAAAATGGTTTCTGTCTTCAAAGATCCCTTCATCAATCTGCATCATATCCTTTATTTTTTGTTAAACTAATTGGGCTTTTACCGCAGCTGCGAAGGGACCAGTCACAGAGGAGGTGAGTTTAGTAGCACAGTAAGAGCAGCATGCAGGCCCACATTGTATGCAAAGGCCACAGGTGAATATGATACCGACTATACCCGCCAGTACCATCAGAATCTTCCATCCCCAGGTGGACAATAGACCCCAAAACCAACCAGATAGGGACCATGTCCCAGTTTCTGCGTGGAGAAGACTGCTGGCTTACATTCAAAACTGCACATATATACTTTTCAGTTCAACACATGAAGTCACCGTAAATGGAAAAACACCACTTGGCTCTTGGGCTCCAAGGAAGGACCATATATGGCACACATGATTGGTTCAAAGCTTTACTAAGTTATTACTGGGAAGGTCAGGAGGAGTAACTCCCTTTTGTCCTGGTTCCCGGGAGTGTAGGCACGACGCCTCCAGGAATGCGCTTATCGCACCCAAAGCCACATGCGACCTTGAGTCCCAGGACAGAGGGAGAACAGTTCACTTTCAGCTGCTCTCAGTAACTCAAGTAAGACTGGGACCTGACAACTACTGCAGGGTAACACGTAATCACAGCTCGTGTCTGATACAGGAAGAGAAAGATGGCGTCTGTATAGTTTCTCTGCCTACTCTATTAGTATAGACCAATCGGGCAGAGTAAACCTTTTCCTACTTAGCTAAAGCAGATAGAGGTTATGCAGTGTGCATTATTAAGCATAGAGTATATAAAGATACACCATGCTAACATAATATATGTCTGATACTCCTCGTGTAGGGGAAATATGACTTTTTATCCCTCAGAACGGCCCTTTTAGCATGATGTAGCTAACTAAAAATGGTTTCTGTCTTCAAAGATCCCTTCATCAATCTGCATCATATCCTTTATTTCTTGTTGAACTAATTGGGCTTTTACCGCAGCTGGGAAGGGACCAGTCACAGAGGAGGTGAGTTTAGTAGCACAGTAAGAGCAGCATGCAGGCCCACATTGTATGCAAAGGCCACAGGTGAATATGATACCGACTATACCCGCCAGTACCATCAGAATCTTCCATCCCCAGGTGGACAATAGACCCCAAAACCAACCAGATAGGGACCATGTCCCAGTTTCAGCGTGTACTTCAGGTGCCAAATGATGTAACTTTTGTATGGCCAGATGAACAGAAGGGGCGGAGTCAGGAATATATACACAACAGGAGCTGCCGATCACGCGGCTCGCTCCTCCTCGGTCAGTCAGGATGACGTCTAAAACCATTCGATTCTGAAGCGAAATGAGTCTTGTCGCTTGAAGCTCTACAGTTAAATTGGTCAATATACCTGCGGTAGTATTAATCACCCTTTCAACTACTCTGGATAGTGATGATGGGTCCCCAAATAGGAAATACTCCCTTTACGATATCAATAAAATGCTGCTCAGGAGTATCTGTGTGATCTATGTCGGTGGTATCTATCTCTCTCTTATTCCTGGTGAGTGGCAGACTCCGTTTATCTAATCGATGATCCTTTTGATAATTAGAAGGGGCTATATAAACTGGAGGGTACAAGAAAGCAGATAACAACGGCCTGCCCGGCCGCGGGGAAGCCAGGTATAAGCATTTTCTCCACAGACAAAATATACATTAGGGGGAGTTAACAATGGAGGGCTACTGAAAGTACGTAACCGATAGGTGTAATTACATCGACTTTCTCCTACCGATACGTACCCTGCTCCCTGAACACAAAATGCAGCGGTACTGTTCAATATAGGCACTGGAATTGGTCTATCATCTGTAACATTTCTTTCCTTAAATTGTTGGAAATACTGGGTGAAATTGAATTCTGCAAAGTCCAGAATTTTATTTTTTAACCAGGTGATGTTTTTATGTTCAGTATAAAAATTCATACACGCATTCGGATCTAAGGACCCCTCCCCATCATTTCCTTTTGGGTCAAATCCTTGGTGTACCTCTATATATGGTAAAATCATCTCATAGTCCCTCTCCGAATATCTTTGACTATCTACTGTATAATGCATATACATCATCGAGAGTAACTCAAACCAAGCCTCACAACTTCCTAAATAAGACAGGGGTAAAGAGATAAATAGATAATTCTTGTGCATAACAGAGAGCAGAAGGCCACAAACCCAACAGTTCGTGGTATTCATAGCACTGTGTGTCTGATGAAGCATTTCAACAAATACATTTTTCGTATTAAGTCTGACAGTCTCTTTCCTTATGTGGGGCCATGGTATAGAATATATGTTCCGGAGGCGGGGCAGTGGTACCTAAGACAGAATGCATAGGGTGGCGAAACTCTAAATATATAAACACACTCATTAATATTATTAACAAAATCGCTATTGTGACCACAAATGCAATTTTAACGCGCTGGGCCAACTGGAAAAGACAGGCATATACAGGGTGATAACGTGGTGCAAGAGGACGTTCCTCCTCTGGAACGAAATGAGCAAAAGGTTACATGCTAGCTAAAAGTCCAAAAAATAAACTCGGGCAATGCAGTCCAACCTGCCAGAGGGTGCTTCTTTCCTGTGTCCGTCTAGAGCCTCACAGGCAGGCTCCTATCGTTCTTCACAAAGAGAAACCAAAGCAGATTTTCACGTTGGAGTTATGTTCTCACACAACCCTTGAAGAAATCACAATTTGGGCCCTTTTGTAAATGGGAAGTTCAGTCTTTCTTTCTGAACAGATCAAACAAATGTTCAAAGCTCTCAACGTGTTCAGTCCAGTGTCTCGCTCAGCACCCCAGAAATGTTTCTAACAAACCCTATTACTCGAGTTTCTCCCTATCTCCTACCGTCTTCACCTGGGGTACCGTGCCGTTTTCTGGGCCGCAGATTGTATCGAACATGGCCAGGCGTTTCCAGATCAGAGAACAAAACAGAGGATGGTGAATCCGTTGCAACAGGAATATCATGAGCCTTTCGTTCAACTGCAGGAGCAACAGAATCCGGGGCAATCACTGGTGCAGATGACAAAACCCTTTTTGAACCCGGTGCTCCTTCTCCTTGCCCTTCTCCAACTTCCAGGGCATCAGAAAAAGGGGCAAAGTGAGGGGCTTGTTCATTCTCCTGGGTCAAAACTCCTTCCTGGTTTTGCTGATCATAAGGAAGCAGGAGGGGCAGCTTTTTGAGGTGGGAGACATGGATCCGATGTCTCTTTCCGTTCACCTTCACCGCCGTCCGCGTGGCCAGTAGAATCTGATGAGGCTTGGACTAACGAGGGTCCAAGCTGGATTTCCGCTGATAGTTGCGGACCAGGACCCACTGTCCTGGCTCCAAACAATGTCCGGGACCCTCCGGCAGGGGCTGCAACACTGCTGAAACCTGTTGATGAATGGAACAAAGATCTTTAGTCAAAGCGTACAGATAATCTGTCATCATAGGATATTCAATATCACAAAACGTTCTGGGTCTCGGGACACCCCAAACATTGGCAGGCCGCCCAAAGATGACTTCATAAGGTGACAAGCCAGTTCGAGAATGTGGGGTAACTCGTATTTACATTAATGCTAATGGTAAGGCATATGGCCACCTCAACCCAGTACTCTCGTGAATCTTTGCCAGTTTGAGCTTCAGTATTCCATTATACTTCTCGACCAGTCCAGCAGACTGAGGGTGTCGAGCCGCATGGAATTTCTGCTTAATTTGCAACCCATTACAAACATGACTGATAAGATCTGCATTAAAGTGCCCCCCTTTATCACTCCAGATCACCCGAGGCAATCCGTAGCGTGGGAAGGAAGTATTCCTTTATCAGAGCCTTTGCTGTTGCCAAAGCAGTGTTTTCTTTGGTCGGGTAGGCCTCCACCCATTTACTGAAGGCGCACACCATGACCAGGACATACTTAAAATTGTTCACATGATCCAGTTGGATATAATCCATTTGGAGACCTCAAAAGGCAAAGATGGTGGTGTAAAATTCCCACTCAGAACAGGTTCCCTCCCTCCAGGATTATGTTGTAAACAAACCATGCAATATTGCACCAAATGAGCAACAGTTCTTGGGATATTAGGGTTATTCCATACAGGGTCTAAAAGTGCACAAATACCTTTTGCCCCAAAGTGCGCTGAGCCATGTGCCATGGTCACTACAGCATTCACTAATGCATTAGGCAACAACCATCGCTGTTTTTCAGTTAAATCTACCCAGCAATCATTTGCATCTAATCTCCCCACTTCCTTTTCCCAGTGAGCCAGGTCAGCGGGTGTAGCTTCCTTATGTATCTCTCGGACACTCTCCATAGTGTTGTCAAACATTTCCGTCTCCACCACCCACCTAGCAGAAGAAGTCACGAACATTGAGGACATTTTAGATTTTACAGTTTCTTTAGCTATCTGATCGGCAAAAGCATTACCCTCACCTACGGCATCCACCACTGCCTTATGTGCACTGCATTTAACAACAGCCACCTTTTCTGGTAATGTCAATGCGGTCAGTAATCGAAGAATCAAAGGGCCATGCTGTATTCTCTGACCATGGGAAGTAAGAAAACCCCTCTTCGCCCACAGTCGGCCAAAGCTATGAGCCACGCCGAAGGCGTATTGGCTATCTGTGTGAATATTTACTCTCAATCCTTCACTTAACTCACAGGCTTGGAGCAATGCCACTAACTCCGCTGCCTGTGCTGACTGAAAGGGTACTCGAGAAGCCTCAACTACAGTGTGAAGGGTTGTGATCGCATATGCAGCTGCTGTCGTGCCATCTGGTAACTTGAAACAAGAGCCATCCACATACAACTCCCCTTGAGGGTCAGATAGAGGAATGTCTGTGAGATCTACCCGTCCCTTCGTCTCTTCCTCCATCCGAAATATACAATCATGTACATAATTGTTTTTCTCGTCCGAAGGGAAGAGTAGTAACGTGGCAGGGTTCAGAGTGGCACATCGTTTAATCATAATGTGGGGAGCAAACAAAGTCAATTTGTATCCAGTAAGACGCGTACTCGTAAGGTGCTGGGTCTTCGTTTTGTTCAATAATGTATCCACAGCGTGCGGTACCATCACTGTGCGGTCAGTATTCAGAACTAGCCCTTCCGACTGTCGAATGGCCACCGCTACTGCAGCAGTTGCCCTTAAACAGCTAGGAAGCGCTCTGACAATGTTATCCAACACCGCCAAAAAATAGGCACAATGTCTTTGCTTACCACCAAATCCTTGTGTTAACACAGAAAGCGAGCAACCATCCACCTCATGTACATAAAGCACAAAAGGTTTTCGGTAATCGGGAGTACCCAAGACGGGTACAGAGCAGAGCGCAGATTTTAAAGAATCAAAAGCTTTCTGACACTCATCAGTCCAAGGTAGAGGTTCAGGCACATCTTTAGTGGTTAAGTACAGAAGAGGTTTAGTGAGAAGAGAGAAATTCGGAATCCATTGGCGACAGTAAGAAGTTATGCCAAGAAATGAACGAACATCACGCTGAGTACGAGGTACAGACATGTTAGAAATGGTAGTCACACGCTCAGGGGTTAGTCTCCTCCCCTCTTTCGACAGTAGATGACCAAGGTAGGTCACCTCCTGTCGGTAATATTGAAATTTCAAAAGAGACACCTTATTACCATTAGCTGCCAAATGAGACAATAATTTAACAGTGGCGTCCTTACAAGCCTCTTCAGTATCAGAAGCCACCAACAGATCGTCAACGTACTGTAAGAGCACATTACCAGGGGGCAGAGTCAAATCATCCAATGATGCTTTCAGGGCCTGACTATAAATGCTAGGACTCTCGGTGTACCCCTGGGGAGCGCGACAAAACCGGAAGCTGCGACCAGATAAGGAGAAAACGAAAATATGACGGCTATCAGGATGAATCGGAATGCTAAAGAAAGCATTCTTTAAATCAATAACGGAAAAATACTTAGCAGTGGGAGGGATCATAGTGAGAATAGTAGTGATGTCAGAGACCACAGGGTTTGCGGCACCACTATCTTATTCATTTCTCTCAGGTCAATTACAAAACGGTAAGTGTCAACATGGTCAGGGTCGCTTCCAACAGGGGCCTTTTTCAAAATCGTCAGAATGGGACTGTTGCATACATTGGCAGCCGTTTCTTCCACCACACCCTTGTTGATCAAATCTTGTATAATAGAGAGTAAAGCCTTCTCACCAGCCGGTGAAATTTTGTATTGAGGGATACGCGGTAAATGAGCTTTTCGTTTCAAAGTAATAGAAACAGGCGGAATCTTAAGTAATCCTACATCTGTATCTCCGGTGGCCCACCGTGTCACTGGGATGGCGGCAAGCTCAGGAGGGAGGGGTTAATTTTTAGCAAAACACTGCAACATATGTTTACCAGGAGATTGTATAGTAAGATAAACACCTTCAGGAGAACAATGAATCTTCGCATGCAACTTTTTTAACAAATCCAACCCTAATAGATTTTCCCCGCAATGTGTAGTCAACAAAAACGGAGAATCCACTGTGACCGGACCAATTGTAAATGGAATAGGTTTAGAAATGGGGCTCACCACCGGAATTCCAGAAAAACCCACCAAAACATTATTCTGCCCGGTCAGAGCAGCCCCTGGGACCAGTGAGCGAGAAATAGAACTATTCATCGCACCCGTATCAACTAAAAAGTTTTCAGATGTCCGCATCAACCGCCCTCGCACATAAGGACCCTGCTGATCAACGGGCACTGACACCTGGCCCCCACTCTGTTCTTGGCTGTCCTATGTGTAAGTATACCCTTCGGTCCCATCAATTACACAGTCTTCATTATAGTACTGCCTACCCCTCGGATGATCAAAATAATTCTCCTCAGATTCACCGTGTGCTGATTCCTCTCTCTGCATATCACTTCAATCCATACCACCTCTACCTCTTCCTCTCCCATTTACTGCCCCATTCTGAGCCAGCAACAATGGACACTGAGCTCTCCAATGCCCTTCCTGTTTACAATAAGCGCATTGGTTTATTGCCAAAACAGCTGGTCCTCTGCCTCGTCCTGTTCCCGCCCCCTCAGGACGAACCCTTTACCGCCTCTTTCTCTGCCTCGTCCCCTGATGACTTGCTGTAACAACACTTGTGTCTTAAGGTCCTTTGCTTTCTTTTCCGTCTTATCCTTACTCTCATTTTCCCTATGTGCGTAATACTGAGCCTTACTTAGTATGACCGAATGTGTAGACGTAGTCCAAGTACTCTCAGTGGCTTGTAGCCGCGCGGAGACCTCAGGTAATAGATTTGTCACGAAAAGATTAACAAATAATTGTATGCCACCCTCCACTGACAAATCTTGCCCACTAAAGTCAATAAATACACCCTAAAATCTAGTAAAGAAATCCGAAACACTTTCGTCCTTCTTCTGTTTACACGCTGTCAATTTGTCCCAAACTACTTTATGGGGTGGAATTAAGGAATGCATGTAGGTAATAATCCGACCCGGTAAAGTCAATATTTCGGGTTTCGGCTTATCACCAGGTTTCCGATCCTTGTCCGAATCTTTGATCTGATCCCAAATCCATCCCAACTTTGTGGCATGGTCCTGGTCATGCACCTGACGCCACACGTCAATGGGGACTAGTAATCCAAAAAATAGCTCTATGTCAGCTAAGGTCATGACAGCTGAGGAAGCTGCTTCTGTAAGCTCTTTATAGTAAGCCGTAGGGTTTTTCGGGGGTCAGGCAGTTGTGATTTCAGTGAAAGAACTTCACTCCTTTTCCAAGGGGTATAAACCCATTGCTCTTGGAATCGTGCCTCTACGCGAGGTCTAGTTACTTGATTTTGATTGTCTCTTAATTCTGGTATTTCAGGATGGTAAATAGGGTGGACTTCCCGCATAGGGTGCTGGGAATCCCAAGTTGGACATTTCGAGTGCATCCGTCCTCGATAATTCAATAAAACCTCAACGTTCCTGTACACTTCCTCTAGTCCTAATTCAGATTTGTGAGCCCGGTCCCGTATTTCATACATTACTTGTGGGGCCATTCCTCTCGGAAAACACTGCTGTTCTCATAGAGAAATAAGACGTATAGCCATGTGCTCTAGGGCATGCTGCTGCATGACGGGCTCATAATCTCGAAGTGTACTCCATACATCAGCTAAAGTATAAATAGAATTGCGCATCCACTGGGATGACTGATTCGCAATCGTCTGTTTTTCTTCTAGTCCTACTGCTGAACGAGTAAACAATTTTCGTGCGACAAGATCCCCCAGACCACAAGAGGGAGTAGGGTCAGCTAGAATTGGAGTCGTGCTCGAGGACTGGGAAGCCCAAGCGGAAGTTGGGGGAGACAAAACAACCGTGGACACAGTAGGAGACGGCAACGCATCGGGCCATAAAGTGGCTGTTCCAAATGCTGATGGAGATAAAACAGAGGACGTTCCCAGAGGGGCGGGGGAGATGAAACAACAGGCGCAGAGGCAGTTGGAGCCGTCGCTGGAGTTAAAGGGACCGCAGGATATATGCGTTGTGGAGCATAAGGGGGAGGTGGACGCACATCCAATAAATCCTCTATCTCATCCTCTGGCTCAGTCCTAGTTACGTAGCTTTTGTCCACCTGTAATCTGAATTGTCTATCTGTACAACCAATTCCTTTTTCAGTTTGAGCTTTATCGTAAGCTATTGCTTTCTGTGTAATCGTCTGACCTCCTTTCATTTTACATAATTTTTCCTCTCTGATACGTCTACGCTTCACTTCTTTCTGCCACATGTTTAAAGAATCAAACATTGCCTGCCGACTTTGTTCAGAAAATAATCGATCTTTTAAGAAATGTATCTTTTTCTCATCAAAGGACCCGGTTAAAGGCCATTGTAGTTCCACATTGTCTTTGGTATATTTATGCCACAGCGCATTAAACAGAATGGGTGAAATACCATCTTTAGCATACATATCATAACTTGGGCTGCCCTCAGGCGGGGCAGGCTGACTTTCATCCAGACGTGTGCCTTTCCGGAGACAACAGCATCCAAAACATAATTTACTAAAACACAGCATAATAATGGTTGACAGTTAAGTCTTCTTCAAGAAACAATCTTTCAAACATGGCCATGTTCACACATCCTCACCATTGTCACTTATTCTCAGAATCAAACACGGACAAAACGATACATACAAGTATATACCAAGAAAAAATTCTCAAAACGACATGTCTTTTTCCAAACAAAAGAACGGAGCCCGTGGACTCCCGTTCATGGAGAACTAATCAATTCAGATTCCAGACCAACAGATACCAAAATCAAGTAGTCCAAAAGACTACCAAGAGACCGTCGGACACCTATCAGCCACAGACTGTCCTACAGGCCATCCCGAAGCCTTCCTGGTTCACCCTCGGGACTATTCTGACTAAGCCCGCTGCCTTAGCGTTGCTTCAGATATGTCCCAAAGGCTACCCAGGTACAACCACGGGTCTTTCTGAGACCAGACCGGCTGGGTGCGCACCGCACAAGCCACACCAAGGCGTCCAATTGACATCTCTATTATTCACCGAACAAGTCCGTGGAGCATCTACCCGTGCAGCCACAATGATGCCCCATCAGACCCCCAAAGTTCTCCGTGGTACACCGACCACGAAATCTAATACAGTTAACTGTTTTAAAAGCACTGCTCAACAGCGCATTCCACAAGACATCAAAAACAAGTCACTCACCTGGTGCACGCAGGTACAATTGTGTATTCTCCACTGCCAACTCCTGAAGACCAACACGATCAGCTCCCAGGTTACTCCCGGAGTACTCCGTCGAAGGGTCACTAGCAGCTGGGGCTCCCTGATCGCGAGAGCGGAGTAAGTTAGAATTTTCAGTCATTCCACCCACTCGACCAGAGCTCCCCTTTCTTTGTCCTTTCTACCCAGTTATGGGAGGACGACCCTATCGCGGTGTCCCGGCGAAGTCGCCAACTGATGTACAGTAAAAAATAACATACGAGGCTATACCTACCACATAACCCCAATACCATTACCAAATAACCAGTCAGTCGGCAGTGAAGAAGGGTCAATCATTTATTAAGCAAAATACTCTATAGAGGAGCCTCTCCAACCCTCACCCATCAGGGGCGCGGAGAAGACTGCTGGCTTACATTCAAAACTGCACATATATACTTTTCAGTTCAACACATGAAGTCACCGTAAATGGAAAAACACCACTTGGCTCTTGGACCCCAAGGAAGGACCATATATGGCACACATGAAGGTGTTGAACAGTAAACCTATATAATTTACTATTCACACTCCAGTTAGTATTAATTTACGGAAGGTGCTGGACACTAAGGGGGTTATTAGGATGTAGGGCGGATCGCCACCGCACACATGGCGGTGGTGATACGCCCTACATCCTTCCCCGTCTGCCACCCATTTACTCCCGCCATATTAGTATGGCGGGGGTACCGCAGCGGATGGGAAGACCATCCGCTGCTTTTCCGTGGCGGTCGACAAGTTCACCGGGCGGAAAAGGGTTTAATATGGTGGCGGTGTCTGCTAGACACTGCCATCCATATTAGTATTGGGGCGGAAACATGCCTTTCTGTAGCGGCAACGCCGCCACGGAAAGGCATGTAGATTCTGCTTTTGGTGGCCTGTTGCTGGCCCCCAGGGTATTGTCATGTATTCCTATAGGTTCTGAATCGATCCCCCTATTCCTGACCCTATTCTGGTTAAACTAACTATCAAGTTAACTAACAGTCAGCCCATGAGGCAAGAAAAGCCCCCATGATGCAGATACCGTTATCTGACGCAGTCACACTACGGCACAGGAACGTGTTATGTGATTAGGTCATAACGCTTGAGATCTAATTAGACAAGCGACATTCCTCCAGCCCCTGATAAGGCATACGACGTTCTCATAACAAATCAAACCTATGACAACCTGGAAAATCCGTGCGCCCATTGTTTTGATTTCACAGAGAACTTCAGTAAAAGAATGTGCTAACGAGCAAGTCGTATGACATCTTTATTGACGTATCTATGTCCATCCTTACGTCAATCTCGGCACCTTTAAGGTATAAATATTGCCGATCTTGCCCTATGCAAACACACGCGTGGTGACGAGACGGAGCAGCCATACTTGCCGAAGCCCAGAAGCAGAGCAGACCCCGCTGGCAGCAGCCCCGCCTTCCTGACGCGCTGAGAGACGCGCTGCTATCTCCTACCGAGAGACCCAGCACCGGCGCTTTCGGGCAGCCCTCGCAGGCAGCCTGGAATATCGAGAGCAGAGAAAGAGATACCATTCCTCATTCATCCTAACTTCCAGGTACAGAACTGAATAACCCCTCACAGAGAATTCTTTAGTTATTCACTTGGCAAAAACAAACTTAACTTAAACTGTAACTTTCTATTCCCGCCCACGCATTAGACTTAGGTCAGGTACACGGGGTAGGCGTATTTAGAAACACCAGTTGAGTACGTTTAGTCAAATGTATATGTGTATGTAAATATATTTTAATCATTTTAAACATCATATGGCTCAGAAACCATATCAATGTTTTTACAGTATTATTTTATACTATTGCTTTTAATGTATGCACTTTACTTAACTATAAGTATTGCAATAATATCGATCCATTTCTCTTGTACGAGAAAAGAGACTGATCAATAAATAACACCTTTTTATTGAACACGCCCGTCTCTTCCTTTTCTCTACAATCTGATGAGACTAAGAATGCACGTACTGACTGAGTAAAATAATTGCCTTGTGCTCACACGACTCTGGAGATACACTCTTGATTAAGGGAGAGCAAAGTTGTCATGTTCTATGGTTGTCAGAAACTAAATCCCTTCTTGTCTAATCAGGGGAGTTAATTCTTTCCTGAACATTCGAGAAAGTTTCTAGCGAACTCTGAGCTACGCTGGCAAACCCAAAACTTAAGTCTAGTATCGACAGTAGTAGACCTAGTTAACGTCTGGCCTAGGCCTTTACTGCTGTAGGTATTATTCCAATGCGCAGAGCCTATTTTGAAGATAGGAACTACACTACATGGCGCCCAACGCGTTTGGAAAGGGCGATAAAACTAACGTAAGACAATTAGAGTAACTCAGTCGTGCTTTCTCACTCAGACCCCTTTTCCCAAATACTCCAAAGACGTCTGGAGTGG
This sequence comes from Lissotriton helveticus, assembly GCF_964261635.1. NCBI lineage: Eukaryota > Metazoa > Chordata > Amphibia > Caudata > Salamandridae > Lissotriton > Lissotriton helveticus. Next base: position 959,260,562 of record NC_136063.1, read on the forward strand.
GTGAAAGGTAATATCCTCCAAAACCTCGCAGGAGGGAACTCCTATGTATGGTTCTTGGTATAGTCAACGTTGAAGGATAAACAGTTCCAAAATATTGTGCATCTAATCTTTGTTCCATAAGAAACCTGATCTGCAAACAAACATAATACCATCCTGTCGGTAAAATGGGAGACAGTGATGAAGAAAGAGAGGCAGTTAGATTAGCAGCTGAAATAGTAGCAGCTGATACTGCAGCACTAGATGCGGACGGGGATATAATACTCATCCCGGTAGCCAAAAGGAAATCTATAACCTTAAAACTTATAGAAAATGGACTGACACCTAGAGGTGGCACAGTCATATTCGTAATTGAGGCACACGAATATCGGCAGACAGAGGTATACTATACATGGATACATTTTCCAGCAGCAAATGCTGTAACAAAGTACTTCCACTATTACAAAATAGAGGTTCCACCCGACATTTACACTCCTTTCGAGGAGGTGGAAGTACCACTCAAATTCCAAGAGCATTTGCTCTTATTTGATGGCGCCCTAATACATAATAATCACATCACCAGGCTCGGTCCTTTAGGTAGACCAGGAGCAACGTGGCCGATCTTAGCCGGATACACACCACACCCAGACATCGAAGGAATGTCTACTGGAGAGCTGTTAATACAGCTAAAACAATTACTAAAAATTCATAGACAATTAGTCCAGTATGTAATGCGGACTTCAACAATTCAGCCAGCGATTAAACTTCCACAGCTGACCCCTCACCAGGGGAACACAAATAAAATCACACCACAGAACATCCAATCCTGCCTAGGTAAAGTTCCGGCTAAACGAGAACAAATACCATTCTGGTTGGCACAGAAAATCACCCAAATAGAGGCGGTGTTTCCTGACACCACCCCGCTAGAAAAACACAGGATTCTGACTATATGTCTCCCAATGGGAATCGCACCACACATAGAGGACTGTGACACTTGGGGTACAGTCTTTGCTTCAATCTACACAAAAACGCACGGTGTTCCATCCATTTCGGTAATACCAGATGTGCTAAAACAAATTCAAGATGAATACGGTCCAGAACCAGCTTTAACTCTTGGTATGAAATTACTGAAAGACTTCAAGCAGGGGTCGGCTATATTATTAGCCAATATAAAAGGTGAAGCAGCAAACGTGGCGATCCGCCAGAGGTTAAAAGAGACAGATATAGCAGACCAACCAGCTGAAATTGCCAGAATCATAGAAAAATCCTATGAGGAACTAGGTAGAGATAGTTTAGGTGGAATACCAGTAAAACCGCAACTGACTGAAAGTCCAGAAAAAATATTTTTTAATAATAATTCACCAAAAAAGAACTGGGATGGAAACAAACAATCCAATCCAAAAGAAAAGAAATTCCAGTCCCGAGGAAGGTCTCCTAGGCGAAGGGAGACATCTCCGAACCAGAGACACAGGTCACCCCAGAGTGACCCCTCTGGGAAAAGATATAACCTTAGAAATAGGGATAATATTAAAAAACCTGATAGATATCAAGACATTGATACACGTCCCTCTCAATCTTTTCAGACTTCCTCGCAGAAATCGGAAAGAAGAGGACGATCAGAACAAAGAGAAGAGCACGCCAAGTCCAAAGACAAGGAACCTGCTCAACAAAAAAAGAAATTACAATTTCCAAAAAAGAAGGTAGCCAGTATCAAGGTAGTTAACAATGCCGAGAATACTGAGGACACAACTGAAAAACGGAGAGTGGGCTCAGACAATGCTAGACAGCGCAGCAGAAGTGAGCATAGCTCGCAAAGTCCTTATGAATCATCTGGAGACAGTGGACACAAATGAATATCTTCAAGTGGAAACTGCAGACACCAGAGTTAGCAAACCCCACAAGATATACGAGATAACATTACGTATAGAGGGAGATAAGACTAGGAAAATAAGGGGACTATTTTGGGATAACCTCTCCAAGGGTTATGACATCCTTCTAGCTGAAAAAGACTGGCCACCAGAGTTTGTCAGGGAGTGCCCTCATGGCGAAGAAGTAATTATGCCTGCCTTCTCGAATCAAATCCCGATTCATAAAAAAATACACACTTGCTAGAAAGTGGGCAGTGGCCTTAGCACCTGCTTTATATAAAAATCATGTAGGATGGGATGAGGATTCTCCTCCTCACAAAATCCAGTTAAAATCACAACCTACTGCACAAAGGCAGTACCCAATTAAGCAAGAAGCTAAAAAACAGGTAAATGAAATACTAGATCAGCTAGAATACCAGGGGGTGATTGAAACTTGCACCTCACAAATGAACAATCCTTTGTTTCCGGTCTCCAAACCAGACAATTCATATCGTCTAGTTTTGGATTACCGACACCTTAACACATGTTGCAAAACCTTTGCAGTGCAAAACTCACACAGTGCTGCACTAATGAATAACATAGTGCGCAAAAAATACAAAACAACCTTGGACATCTCCAATGGATTCTTTTGTCAAAACATAGCACCAGAGAGCAGATATTTAACTGCATTCTCAGTAAATGGCACTCAAAAGCAATTCTGTCGGTTAGCCCAGGGGTACAAGAACAGCCCGGGGGTATTCTCAGCGAGAGTAACAGAATTACTACATCTATATGATGATGAAGCATTATCTTATGTCGATGACATTTACTTAACAGACGATGAATTGGATACTCACTTGAAAAGAGTGAACACCATAATACTTGGGTTCGCAGCAGAGGGTTACAAATTCAACTTTAAAAAATCCAGAATTGCCCATTTAACGGTCTTATACGTAGGATATGAATTATCAAGTATAGCCTGGTTGACAATTTTCTAAAGAACTAGAAGAATTAAAAAATCTAAAATATGAAAAGACGTATCCTCTGCCAATCGACATTCTGCCTCTACGACATTACGCCTGTGTAATCTATACAGACGGACATGCTCAACCCTCCGTTTGGGGAGAACAAGCATACAACCCCACATGTGAGATCACAAAAGAAGTGTGGCGCGGAGGTAAACTAAAACCTCTATTAACAAAGACACACTCAGTAGAAAGTAATTCAGAACAACAAACTGAAATTTTAGCTTTAAAAATGGCGCTAGATAATGCGGATCGCGAATTTCCGACACTTATAGTGTCAGATTCATATTACTGCGTCAAATCATATAACAGCGATTTGCAGACATGGATTCAAAACGGTTACAAAGATGACACAGATGCACCAATAAAGCAGAAACTGCTCTGGGAACAAATAGCTCTTTTACAAAAAGAACTACCAAAGACTCACGTGACTCACTCACTGAGTCATCAGCGTGATGGCGTTCACGTTGTAGGGAATTCATTGGCTGAGACAGCCACAGCGGCAGCCACTAAACCGGCTCCCGTAGATCGAAAAAAGCGTACATTAAAATACATTGACGGTGAAACAGTGCTGGCAGTGAAAACGTCATCAAAAGGCGACTGCTCAGCGTTACCGATCAACTATCCACTCAATTATACATACATAATCGATGCAAACTCCGTCCCTTTTGCTCGAATCCCTGGAGTGGGGGATAGAGTGATTCCAAACATGGACAGGAGAAGCTTGTTAATCGCAGACGCACACATGGGCGAGGGTCTCAGACACCTTAAAATAAAAGATTCTCTGGAAGAATTACAATCACGGTACTGGTGGCCAGGCATGAGCCTGCATCACACCATGTTTGTAAAAAACTGCCCAAACTGCAACAGAGATCGCAGTGGGGAGAGAAACAGTTTAATACCTCGTCGTATCAAGGCAGATAATATGACCAATAAAAAGCAGGGCTTGCGATTAACATATACAGGCTAGTTTCCACTTATAATGTAGATCACCAGCACTCGGCTGACGTCCGGACTGTTATACAAAGATTTGCGAGTCTAAATGGCATATACGCTAAGAGCATGCTACGTTCGACCATTGTTTTCACTCAAGCCCACCAGCCTGGGGGGAAACATGGCCGAATGAGCACAGTCCAGCGGGAATCTTCTCACTTCCTTCCTGAGGGTACGGGATGGTGTAAAGAAAAAACCAAGGCATAAAGCAATCTGTAGCGGAAAGGAAATTAGGTTCGGGAGCTGGGTGGGTCAAACATCTAATAAGTGTCCAACGTAGTCTAAATAACTTGCCAAGAAATTCTCTGAAGGGATTCAGTCCGTACGAATTATTATTTGGAACTAGAATGATTATCTCTGACCTCGACAGTCAGACTTCAGTGGTTAAAGAAAAAAGCTTTGATGTCAAAGACCGTTTGGCTATTTTGCAGGACTTAAACAAAACAAGAAAAGACCTGAGCAACATACAGTTGAAACAACAGCCAACAACCACTGAAGAATCACCACCTGTCCCAGCAAGACCTGTCTGGATTCCAAAAGTCGGGGATCTAGTCAGGGAGAAGATCGCGGTAAAGAAGGAATTTGGGCCTTCTTACAGAAAAGCAGTTCCTGTCTTGTCTGTCAACGGGACAAGATCAGTTGTACTACCGCCACTTGCTGGTAAAAAGGAGAACCGAGTTGTATCCATCGACCTGGTAAAACCACAACATGTGGGCGATAACAAACAGTAGGCCAAGTGGACTCCCAATAAGTAGCAGAACACCAAGGTTTGCTACCAGTACAGAGGTCCTAACAAAGAGGCTCATCACATTCGAAACGCCTACAGAAGAACAACAAGGACTATGCAACAATGCAATAGAACTCAGACCTCTGAAAACCCAAATAAAAACATTTAGCAGAGACACACCAATCTATAATGAAGTACCAAGTGAAAATGCAAGCAACAAAAATCCTGAAGCAATTGGAACAATTGACAGAACTGCATCCGGCTACTTCATCAACTTCGATGATTCCTCTGAAAGCCTCAGTGAATCAAAGACACAGCCATCATCAAAATCCTTTAAAGACAAAGCTAAGGAACTTTTGAACCAACTGAAAGAAACATATCTGATTTCTCCATGGATTGAATTTTGGGTGGGTTTTGGTGCATTTATCCTCATACTTTGGCTCATCATGGTATTAACTTTGGGACGCTTCATTGAGGGAAAATATGCTAAAATGGACACAGCAAGTCAGAACATCAACTTGGTCCTCAAACCACACACATCTTCACACGTCGAGAAAAGAGAACTTTCTTCAGCCAACTTCACAGCCAATCCTATACCTGGTGGGGTAGCCTGGGACAACACTGACTATGAAATTTATGGTCCGGTCGAGATCCTGAAATATCCACACCAAATCAAGATCTCCTTGAGTGACTTTGCAAAACCAAACTCATTTGCTGATGATTGGGACTTCGAAAGCATTAATAAAATGATGTCTGATTTAGTAATGTCTGCTAAATTTACAAAACATGATTATTTGCAAGGTTCTACAAATTATGACAGTATGTATTGCTATAACCACTATGGTAATCACTTTTTACATAAATCTGCACAACCTAGAAATGTTTTAAATTATAATCAATGGGAACATTGTGCAACACCTCCAAAAGGGAGCTCAAGAACCGTTTACGACAAATATTCATATTTTTCAGGTTTTAACACAAGTAATGCTGAAACATTTTATTTTAAATTGTCAAACAAGACAGGGATGAAAACCATGATAACCAACACAAAGTTGATATATTCAGATTCATTCTTCGAAGAAATGAATACTTTTGGATTTGATTATTGGGACAAAAATGTTGATTTGAAAAGTGTTTGGGGTACAAAAGAATGGCAAGTACAGGGTTTAGAAGCTTTGTTTAGAGCTTGCATGATCCCAGAACAAATGATATTTTTAAAGGACACTGTTCAACAAACCACCTGTCTTGGCCTAGCCAAAATCAAAGATTTAAATAAACCGTCTATTCCAAAGCCAACAATGTTTAGCAATAGCTCTGATACGGATGACGAGATAGACGTAAACCATATATTAAACCAAAACAGAACACATCCTGATTGGAAACAATGGTTGATCTGGCCCACAGATACAAATAACTGTCAAGACAGATTCCTGAATAAAACACAGGGGTTCAAAATGACCAGGCCAGACCCTAGATATCCCCAAAGACATCACCCAGGGATAATAACAACCTACAGTGTGGGCAAATTATGCCTTCAGTGGCTAAAAACTTCCACACTGCCTGAAATTAAGCAACACCTAACTTTACTTACTGATGGTGCTGACTTGCGTGATTTCATAATGGGACCACGCAAACAGCGTCAAAAGCGTTTCATAGCAGCCTCTGTATATGCAGCATACAATGAGGCCTGGAAGGTTAATCAAATTGAAACAGCAGAGAGAATACGGGAAATTGACCGTATTAATTTGGAAAAATCACTTTCTGTAGTGGACAATGGGTTAATGACTCTGTCCTCCAGAATTTTTTCATTGGACAGCATTGTGTCTTCAGCAATCGATATATTATCGCAAGACTTACTGTTATTACAACATGGTCAGTCACAATTGCGTTCTATTGTACAGCTTGGCTGGACGTTACAAAATCTGCGTTCAGGCTATGTGCCTTGGCGTTTAATCAACACAACGTCACTATTCCAAATCTTTAACCTTACTGATAGACAAATCGGTATGGCGCAAAAGGGTGCTGATTATACAATCTTGAGCATTGAAAAACTAGAAAGATTACCAATGACAATGTCAGAACGACCTGTCAGTGAATGGATAATCCACGGAATCATAAATATTCCAATCTCAACCTTCAGGTTTCAATACTGCCAAAAATATATACAGGCTGGCATGTACGAGAAATTAGGGAAGGGGTACCTTAAAACAACTTGGAACCTGCCCTATTCACATGCATGTGTCAGTAATAAAGGACAGAAAGTGTTTCTTAGTGGCAACAATTGTGCCATGTCACTAAGCGGCACGCTTCTGTGTAACGGAATTAGTTTGCATGGAGCCTGTGAAGGGAATTCATACAACCTTTCATGTCACCAGCAAGGCGCACCTGCAACTGAAATAGAACCATTCTTTCAAAGACTCTATAATGGGAGTTACATTCTTATTGTAGACCGCAAATGTTGTAGTCTTATGCCCGGGACTCCTTATCTAGTCACTACGACTGCGAAGGTCAAGTGCTGTGGACGTTCTTTGTTCCCCAGCTCCTTTCCAGACAGGGAGGCAAGGGCATGGCCCAGTTTGAAAATTACTTCTATTCGAATAGATACTTTAAGCAGAATGAAAACAGTGCTTCTTCAGACGCCTACAAGGCTCACGTCATCAAAAGAAACGTATGATCTACAAGTCGCAAGGACGACTGCAGAGATACATACATTATTATCGACTAATTCCCCCGTACATTTCGCGGAAATCCTGAGCGAAATCTTAAATATTTCTGATACCACTGGGGTCTCAAAGGTATTTAAGACAGTATTTTCGATGGCATTAACACCATTCAAAGCCATACTGGGTATTTTTCCAGATTTCGTCCATTCGATTTTTGGCGGACTTCCCCTGATCCTGGGACTAATTGCTGGAATCCTATTCTTAGTCCTTATTTTTCGTTATGGCAACCCATGTCACAGATCAAACTCTCGCGACAATGGAAGATACAATCCTAGCCATTGGATACCGGGACCGGATATCAAAAATCCTGGGACTCTCCCGGCTTAGAGACCTGAACATGACTTGGTTTCTATCATTTCGACCAATGTGGCAAAGATGTGTTTTACCTGTATTGAGGTGTCTGCTATGCGGAGAAGAATGCGTGTTAGACACCTGTCTGACGCTACAATCGGATGCGCCAGTGGATGCAGATACATTGTTGGTTCCTACCAAGGTTCACGCTTTGTGCTGCCCTCAAAGGCTGCCAATCCTGATGATGGCATTCGTGGAATCTTCACCACTACGATTGAAGAGTAGTGAAGTTCAAGATGAAAGCAGCATCGATCAGGTACGACCTTCTGTCAGCAATGCGAATCAGAATGTCAATGGAGGCAATCATGCGCACGAATGCATGGTTACACCTATTTCCGACTTAGTGGAACTTTCCCATGAAGCTGTTGACAGTTTTTTCGAAAGCCTTAATGATATGATGTTCTCTCCAGAACAGAAATAGAGACTTTTGAGCAAGCTCGCACACGGCGTTCCCTGAATTCGGCCTTCAACTTTAAAAATAAAGTCACATGAACAATTTTTCCCACCAGTTCACGGACAACAATTTTTTAGCAGCCCCAAATTATTTTTTACAAAATTTTCGGGACACTTATCTTCTGCTTAAAGTAAGAAACTATTCCTAGAGAACTAAGATTTCTATTTTTAGATACTTTATAAACTTTAGTTGCCCGCTGGTATGTTCACAAATATTTTATTATGTGATGAAATGGTCTCGAACTTTCTTTCTGTATAGCCATATTAAGAGCCATTTCATGTGTATTTCTCATATACCAAATAAGCAATAATATCTACAAATGCGTGTTTACTTTAGCGTTTAATTCATAGCTTAAGTGCATACAATATATATGACTGCAATTTTTCAGTATATTTGAACATTTCAAAATGCATTTATGTATTTTGGGGTGGTGAGGTATACACTATACTCTATAGTATGTTGTACTATGTTATACTATGCATAGATTAGTAAATATGACCATAGTTAGCGTGGAGTGGGTGTCATGTATTCCTATAGGTTCTGAATCGATCCCCCTATTCCTGACCCTATTCTGGTTAAACTAACTATCAAGTTAACTAACAGTCAGCCCATGAGGTAAGAAAAGCCCCCATGATGCAGATACCGTTATCTGACGCAGTCACACTACGGCACAGGAACGTGTTATCTGATTAGGTCATAACGCTTGAGATCTAATTAGACAAGCGACATTCCTCCAGCCCCTGATAAGGCATACGACGTTCTCATAACAAATCAAACCTATGACAACCTGGAAAATCCGTGCGGCCATTGTTTTGATTTCACGGAGAACTTCAGTAAAAGAATGTGCTAACGAGCAAGTCGTATGACATCTTTATTGACGTATCTATGTCCATCCTTACGTCAATCTCGGCACCTTTAAGGTATAAATATTGCCGATCTTGCCCTATGCAAACACACGCGTGGTGACGAGACGGAGCAGCCATACTTGCCAAAGCCCAGAAGCAGAGCAGACCCCGCTGGCAGCAGCCCCGCCTTCCTGACGCGCTGAGAGACGCGCTGCTATCTCCTACCGAGAGACCCAGCACCGGCGCTTTCGGGCAGCCCTCGCAGGCAGCCTGGAATATCGAGAGCAGAGAAAGAGATACCATTCCTCATTCATCCTAACTTCCAGGTACAGAACTGAATAACCCCTCACAGAGAATTCTTTAGTTATTCACTTGGCAAAAACAAACTTAACTTAAACTGTAACTTTCTATTCCCGCCCACGCATTAGACTTAGGTCAGGTACACGGGGTAGGCGTATTTAGAAACACCAGTTGAGTACGTTTAGTCAAATGTATATGTGTATGTAAATATATTTTAATCATTTTAAACATCATATGGCTCAGAAACCATATCAATGTTTTTACAGTATTATTTTATACTATTGCTTTTAATGTATGCACTTTACTTAACTATAAGTATTGCAATAATATCGATCCATTTCTCTTGTACGAGAAAAGAGACTGATCAATAAATAACACCTTTTTATTGAACACGCCCGTCTCTTCCTTTTCTCTACAATCTGATGAGACTAAGAATGCACGTACTGACTGAGTAAAATAATTGCCTTGTGCTCACACGACTCTGGAGATACACTCTTGATTAGGGGAGAGCAAAGTTGTCATGTTCTATGGTTGTCAGAAACTAAATCCCTTCTTGTCTAATCAGGGGAGTTAATTCTTTCCTGAACATTCGAGAAAGTTTCTAGCGAACTCTGAGCTACGCTGGCAAACCCAAAACTTAAGTCTAGTATCGACAGTAGTAGACCTAGTTAACGTCTGGCCTAGGCCTTTACTGCTGTAGGTATTATTCCAATGCGCAGAGCCTATTGGGAAGATAGGAACTACACTACAGTATAGGGGGTGCACATGGGGGGTTGTCATAGATATGGTGGCCGGCACCTCACGGTGCCTGTCACCTTGTGCATGACAAGGCACTCCAGTGCATTCCCAGCCCGCCACAATGCTGGGAATGGAGGATGCCACCGCCATGGTGGTGGTGGCATCCTAATCACCGGGGAGGGACCACCGCATCACTGGCAGTCGGTCCCAGCACCGCTAGGGTGGCGGGCGGACGGAAGTTCGCCCGCCATCCTAATGGGCCCCAAAACCTCTATAATTTACTATTTCCACTCCTGTTAGTATTAATTCAGGTAAGGTGCTGGACATTAAACCTTTATAATTTACTATTCCTACTCCAGTTAGTATTAATTCAAGGAAGGTGCTGGACATTAAACCTATATAATTTACTATTCCCACTCCAGTTAGTGTTTATTCAGGGAAGGTGCTGGACATTTAAGCTATATAATCTACTATTCCCACTTCAGTTAGTATTAAATCAAGGAAGGTGCTGGACATGAAACCTATACAATTTACTGTTCCCACTCCAGTTAGTATTTAATTATGGAAAGTGCTGGACACTAAACATAATTAATTCACTATTCCCACTCCAGTTAGTATTTAATCATAGAAGGTGCTGGACACTAAACATTATTAATTTACTATTCCCACTCCAGTTAGTATAAAGTCAGGGAAGGTGCTGGACAATAAACATATATAATTTTCTATTCCCTTTCCAATTAATATAACAGCATTGAATATATTATACATAAGCATATTTCCTTTAATAATCTCTCTTTTAAAAAGGGTCAATATTTATTTTAATTACTTGGAGTATGTTTTATAAATATAATCCACATCAAATTAAACTTTAAAAAATTAATAATAATGAACATTCAAAATTACAATATTTCCCAATTTTTTGTATTTTTTCTCTCATTTATTATACCATAATACATATTTTAACATATACTATTCCAAACATATTATTAATATATTTTGGTATTTTTTTTAATAACAAATAATAAATATTATTAGCAATTTCTAATAACTAATCAGTACAAACACAAATAATATCTCTTAATTATTAAAAGTAATAAAAACATTTTTTTAATCTTAATAACTAATAATAATCCATATTTTACATAAAAAATTGTTTAACATTATCCACTTTTAACACAAAATTTTACAAGTAATTTTAAAAATGTAATTTCCTCAAAAAACATTTTTACCAGAAGCGAGTCTCAGGCAACACGCCGAACCACTATTGGATTGTGCCCTGTGGTCATCCGGGGGAGATACAAGAGGATCTACCCCGGCGGCGCCAGGTGTGAGTGCAAACGAACAGGTGCGCCGGTTCAGGGGACTGGATTATCGACTGCCTTTACCTTTGGCGAGCCACGCTGCCAAGATGGCCGGCAGGGGGCCGAAAAACGGAGTGGCGCAGTCACGCCTTGACCGGTTTGCATATGAGAAACCCGTTACCCCCCCCCCCCCGGACGCAAAAACACAGCCGGGCAAAACTGCGGAGGCGGCGGGGGGCAAGAAGGCTACCCTGGATGATGTCATGCGGGCCCTCACGCAAGTCCAGGCCACGGTGGGGTCGATCTCAGCCGAAATCACACTGATAAGGGTGGACTTCCATAAGATGACGGAGAAAGTGAATAATATGGAAGTGGTGACCAAGTCCTTGGTGGAAGATGTGTCGGAGCTGCAGATTAGTATGGAACGCATCTCGAAGGAAAATAAGGAACTGCGCGACAAGCTCGATGACCAGGAAGGGCGCTCGAGGCGAAACAACATCCGTATAATAGGTGTGCCGGAATCGGAAGACACGAGGGCGATGGACCTGTATGTAGAGAACTTAATCAAGCAGACCCTGCAGCCTAAAGGACTCTCCGCTTTCTTCACGGTGGAAAGGGCACACAGGATCCCTGGAGGACGCCAGAAAACGGGCGCTAACCCCAGGCCGATCATAGCGAGACTCTTTAATTTCAGGGATCGGGATGCCATCCTGCAGGCAGCAAGGAATTCACCCCCTATTAAAATCCAGAACTCCACGCTGGCCTTTTTTCCGGACTACACAGCCGAGGTCGCACGAAGGAGGAGAACTTTTTTTGAAGTCAAGAAGGAACTGCGTGCCAGAGAGATCCCGTATTCGATGCTTTTTCCGGCCAAGCTTCGGATTGTGGCGGATAATAAAACGTGGTTTTTTGATTCCCCGGAGATGGCGCAGGAATGTCTGGAGGGGTGGAGGTCGGTGGACCCCCCTCGTCGCTCCAACAGGCAGAACAAACACCGTAATGCTGGATCCCGTCCGGGCTCACAATCCACCGGCGAGGAAACGGAGGCACACTCCCGCTTGACTGAACTTCAGGAGGAGGGCGACGAGGGGGAACAGTGATTCAACGCTATTGTCTGGCTGAACTGACTGCAACGACGACCGACAGTGCCGCCTTGGACACTGGGCTGAGGGCCTCCACGGCCGAGAGAGGGGGCCGCTGACGCTGGAGAGCCCTTCACCCCAGCGAGCAAGTACTCTGTTTTGGGTTGGGGTCAGGCACTCTGCTGAGTTGGGGGGGCGGGCAGTTCTGAGTCCGTTGAGCAGGGGGGCAGGGAGGGGGGGAGTTGGGGGTAGGATATGTTTATGGTTTTTAGTTAATGCACAGGGTCAGACAAGGTACCATAGGGCGCACGCGCGTAGAGTAGAGGTATCACGGCACAGTGCTCGTGCCCACTCCGAAAGCTGCTTGCTTCTCTGCGAGCATAGACTAGCTGTCCGCTCATTCAAGCATGATGGGGGGGGACACTAGTATGAGGCTGGCATCCCCACTGAGCCTCATGTCCTGGAATGTGAGGGGTCTGGGAGACAAAATAAAACGTGGGTTGGTCCTGCAGAGCATAAAGCGGTTGAATCCCGCCCTGGTCCTACTACAGGAAACACATCTCACTGGCACAGCGACACGGGCCCTAGATAGGAAAGGCTACAGCATGGTTGTCCACTCTGAGTTTACTAGGGGGTCCCGGGGTACAGGGATATTAATGCACCGCTCGTCCAGGTTCATAACCCAATCCGTTAGCATCGACACACAGGGGCGCTTCGCGGCGATACATGGACAGTGGGAGGGGAAGCCGCTCAACGTGGTCTCGGTGTATATCCCGCCGGCACTACACGCCATAGCTCTCCCAGAGCTGGGAAAATTTTTGTTAGACCTTCCAGAGGGGGATCTCATCGTGGGGGGTGACTTTAATGCGGTGGCACACAACTCCCTAGACCGCTTACCCGTGCGCACACAAACACCAGGGCCTTCCAGATTGCATGACTTCATAGAAGCACAGGGCTTAGTAGACATATGGAGGCAGTTTCACCCGGAGGACCGCCACTACACATACTATTCGGCAGTCCATGATAGCCTTTCAAGAATTGACTACTTCCTCACGCTGGGGGGGGGCCTCCTCAATTTCACTGACACTCAAATCAGACCACGAGGGGTCTCAGATCATTCCCCGCTGACACTGACTCTTTCCGGCCAGGAACGAACCCATAGACGCATCTACCCTATCTACCCGGGATACCTCAGGGAGCCTGTTATAGCCAAGGCTTTAAAAAGAGGCACGAGATCTTACCTCAACGAAAATGCGGGGTCGGTGGCGTCCCATACAACCTTGTGGGAAGCATACAAGACGGTTCTTCGCGGGCAGGCAATCTCTGCTATCACACAACATAAACACACGCGACGTCAGGAATTGTTAGATCTAGAGGAGCGACTTGCCAGGGCAACACAGGACCACGAGAGGGACCCGACTGGGGCTACACAACACGCGCTCCGACTGTGTCAGCAGCGTCATACCGACCATGTGCGCAGCAGGGTGGTGGACATTATGGGAGCGACAGCGAACAGGATATATGACGTAGGCGATAAAGCGGGTAAACTCCTAGCCTGGTTGGAAAAAAAACGGGGAGGGCAGAGGGCCATACTGCAACTTAAAGACTCAGACGGTGTGTTACAGACCAGCCCGGCACGAATAGTGGAACTCCTGGCAGACCATTTCCATTCAGTATATTCCCCTGAATTCGAGGTCACACGGGAGATGGCAGAAGGATCTCTCATAGGAGTTCCTACCCGTACTCTCCCCCAGGACAAACGGGACGAGCTTGACTCGGACCTGACCGCCGAAGAAATACAAACAGCTATAGCGGCGTTACACCCAGGTAAAGCGCTGGGCCCCAACGGAGTGCCGATTGAATGGTACAAGATCATGTCTGAATCGCTGTCCGCGCCCCTACTCCGCATGTACAAGGAATGCCAGGAGCGGGGGCGTTTGCCTCCCGACCAGCGCACGGCCACTATAGTCGCAATACCAAAGCCCGCTAAACCCCCTGAAGAATGCGGATCATACCGCCCAATTTCCCTCCTTAACGCCGAAAGTAAAATTCTGGCAAAACTACTGGCCACTAGACTGCTGCCCCATCTGGCGCACATGATTCATCCGGACCAATCGGGCTTTATGCCACACCGCAGTACGGCACTGAATTTGCGACGGCTGCACGGGGTACTATCACGCGCCCCACCGTTGGCGGAACCGGCAGCGGTGCTGTCATTGGATACCAAAATGGCGTTTGACATGGTAGAATGGCGCTATCTCTTTGCGGTCCTGGAACACATGGGTATTGGCTCGAAATTCATATCATGGGTCAGGCTACTGTACACCGAACCCGTGGCAAGGGTGACGGCCAATGGACATATCTCGAGGGAGCTCCCGCTGGCGAGGGGCACGAGACAAGGGTGCCCGCTCTCACGGCTGTTATTCGCCTTAGTGCTGGAACCCCTGGCCACGATTATCAGAACCACCCAGCTGTTGAAGGGCATACAGTGGGGAGGCGACTGGGAGGATAGGGTTTCCCTATATGCTGACGACATGCTCATTTACCTCACGGACCTCACGAATGGTATTCTGGTCCTATTGGCACTGTGTGAGAGACATGGTGCGGCATCAGGGTATAAACTTAATTGGTCCAAGTCCATACTCTATATGATACAAGGCAATCCTCCGGTCTTACCTGCTGGTTGCCCATTGCTCATAGAACCCTTTTCCTTCAAATACCTAGGGATCCAAATCACAAGGGAACATGCAACCTTTCTGGACTTGAACCTTAAGCCCCTGCTGGACAGGCTGAAGGCAGACGTACGCCACTGGAAGACCCTCCCCTTGACACTACTAGGGAGAGCGGCGCTCTTCAAAATTATGGCACTGCCTCGCTTCCTGTATGTCCTGGAGAACACGCCGGCGATGGTCCCGATGTCGTTCTTTCGCCAAGTGTCAGCACAATTGTCAGACCTACTATGGGGAGGCAAGCCGGCCAGGGTGGCACATTTGAAATTGATTAGAGACTGGTACAGCGGAGGGATAGCGCTCCCGAACCTTGAACTGTACTACTGGGCAGCTCACCTTAAGGTGATCAACCAGTGGATTCATGGCGCACAGGAGGACCCGGCCTATCTGGCGGACAGGCGCCAACTGGGCACGAACACCCTCCTGGCCCCGCTCTATAACAAGGGAATGGTGACGAAGCTGGAAGGCCCTACCAAACACACTGTGTCTCTATGGCATAAAGCTCAGAGACGGCTTGCTTGGGAGGGAGTGATTACCAAACTTACACCACTATGGGATGCCAAGGCCCTCGTAATCTGCGCAGCTGTAAAGGGTTTGACCAATGGGATAACATCGGAATATCCACAGTAGGCGATCTATGGACGAGAGATGGCGTGCTCTCCTTTGCGTCCCTGAGGGAGCAGTACGACCTTGCAGTGACGGAAACATACAGATATATACAAATTAGGCACGCACTCATGTCTGTGTTAGAACCAGGTGTGACAGTCCCGGAGTCTGCTCCGTTAGAAGACCGACTGCTTACGGACTATATGGAGGCAGGTGCTACCTCCCTCACCTACCGTAAACTGCTAAACAACTTACCGGATCCACTGGAGAAGCTGAAAGAACATTGGGAGGATGAGATCGGGGACCTGGATGAGGCGGAATGGAATGCCGCATTGGCGTCGCCCAGGGAGGTGGGCATATCCACCCGATTTAGACTGGTCCAATTTAAAGTATTACATAGGGTTTACTACACCCGCACGACACTACACAAAATCCACAGGGCGGAACACCCATACTGCCTAAGGAATTGTGGGGAGGAGGGCACGCTGTTCCATACATTGTGGGCCTGTCCTAATATACGAGATCACTGGAGGCGTGTAACACGCACAGTCAGTCAGACCTTACAGAACACGTTCACACTCGACCCTAGGGTTTGCCTACTGAATGTGTGGGGCCCGACCGACCTGACACCGCATGGGAAACGGTGGGTGATCATTGGTATGATGCTGGCAAAACGAGATATAGCAAAGAATTGGGGGGCGCAGGAGACCCCGACCATGGCTCAGTGGTGCAGGAACATGGACATGCTTATGTTGACAGAGAGGGCGGTTTACCAACAAAGGCTCAATCCACGTAAATGGAATAAAACATGGTCACCTTGGAACGCATATAGGGGAGATATTTGTGAGCCTCTGCCTGAAGATGAGGATGGGGACAGCTCAGGGGAGGACGAGGATGTGGAGTAGTGGGGGGGAGCAAGGGGAAGGGCGTCAGACGCAGCGGAATGCACAGGACCGTATGAACTGAAAATGCAGGCAGGCTTGTTGATGCTATTGAATCTGTTCACTGCATTGAGTGGCTTCTACTCACGCATATGCTGTATTTGATTTATGACACGGATCGCATACTTTGACCCTTATAGTTGTAAGTTAAGAGGTTGGGAGAAAAACAAAAATTTGAAAAGTTGCCCTACTGATTAAATGCAGCGGAATGTTGAAGCTGCGAGGACGAATGATTAACCGTTGATGTTTAACATGTGATGGTGACAATAAAAACAAATTAAAAAAAAAAAATAATAATAATTCTTATCTTGGTTGACAAATGCAGGGCCCATTTTCGCTGTGAGGCAAGAACTTCCTGACAATGTATTAATACGGCCTAATAAAAAGCATTTCACACAAAAAAAAACAAAAAAAAAAAAAACATTTTTACATATTTAACAAAGATTTAATGAAATTAAACATCTTCTTTCAAAATAAAAACAAATAAACAATCAATATAAAATTATATTAGAAAATGTGCATTAATTTTTGAAAAATATTACAATTAAAAAAAAAAATTTGCAGACTCCCCACCCTTATCCCCGCTAAACCCAACATCCCATTACTAAAACAATTTTTTTTATTACATTTATACATTTCGTATTGATTTACAAATTAAATATATATTTTTTAAAACACTCCCCACCCTTATCACTTATAAACTCAACATCCCGCTGCCAAAACAACTTTTCTAATTTAATTTTATACATTTTGATTTTATTTTAAAATTAAATTCAAATTTTTTAAAACACTCCCCACCCTTATCCCCTAGAAACCCAACATCCCGCTCCTAAAACAACATTTTTAATTTAAATTTACAAATTTTGAAATCTTTTCAAATTTAAATTCTATTTTTTTAAAACACTCCCCACCCTTATCCCCTATAAACCCGCTCCTAAAAAACTATTTTAAATAAAATGTATACATTTTGAATTTAATTAAAAATTAAATCAATTTTTTCAAAACACTCCCCACCCTTATCCCCTATAAACGCAACAAAAAATGAAATTACAAATTATAATTTTTATAACATTAATTAACTAATAATATACCAAAAACAAACATGAAACATAATAAAAAATACTATAACGATATTTTGAGATAACGATATTTCGACAGTCGACATTTCAAACTTCGATAATTTTTATAACACTAAGGGGTCAATTCGGATTCGATAAAATCCCCTACGAATAGCCATACGGAGCATTTTTCCCGTACTAATCGTACACCTTCAACGTCCCCGTACGTACGATGAAGTACGATCCAAACACAAAGCAGATCTCCGTACGAATCGTACGAAAGACCATACAACTTAAAAATACGTACAAATCGCATTCGGAACACGCAGTACGCGTCGTCCGTACGGATCGAAGCAGCTTTTTCTGACCCAGCAAGTACGAAACGTTACGACAACACTCCGTACGACTCTTTTTCTACGGGAGTTTAAAACGTCCGTAAAAGCAGATTTCGACTCGAACCGCATGTGAAACAGACCCCCCCTGGGTATGCGAGTACACCCCATGATTGCAGGGGTACCTTGCGTAGGGGTATGGTACATCGGGGTACGGTGCGTAGGGGTACAGAGCATAGGGGTATGGTGCGTACCCCATGATTGCAGGGGTACGGTGTGTATGTGAATGTGTGGCTCTCCATACGAATTGCTCATACGACGTTTTCCGTACGAATCGCGTTCTCGGTCCCCGATCAATATTTTGACAGAAAAACCCATTTGAAATATCTAATGTGGTTTTATATTTTTGGCGCACAATGTTATTCATCAATGCAGCACTATGTGCATTTTGTACTGCAAAAGTTTTGCAACACGAGTTTAGGTGTCTGTAATCCAAAACATGGAGACATGGAGCTTGGAGACAGGAAACAAAGGATTGTTCATAGATGAGGTGCATGTTTCAATCACCCGTTGATATTCAAGTTGATCCAAGATCTCCCTGACTTGTTTTTTAGCTTCTTGCTTAACAAGATACTGCCTCTGAGCTGTAGGTTGATTTTTTAACTGGATTTTGTGGTGAGGAGAGTTCTCATCCCATCCTACGTGATTTTTATATAATGCTAGAGCTTGAGCTACTGCCCATTTCCTGGCATATGTATATTTTTTATGAATTGGAATGTGATTTGAGAAGGCTGGCATAATTATCTCTTCGCCATGTGGGGACTCCCTGACAAATGCAGGTGGCCAGTCTCGGTAAGCAAGAAGAATATCATAACCCTTGGAAAGCTTATCCCAAAGGAGAGCTTTTATTTTTCTTGGTTTGTCCCCCTCCATCCGGAGTGTTATCTCATATAACTTGTGGGGTGTACTAACCTTGGTGTCGGCAGTTTCAACTTAAATGTATTCATTCAAGTCCACTGTCTCCAGTTGATCCATCAGGATCTTGCGAGCTATGGTCACTTCTGCTGCGCTGTCTAGCATTGTCTGAGCCCATTCCCCGTTCTTGAGTTGTGTCCTCAGAATTCTTGGCATGTCTGATCTTTATGCTTCCTACCTTCTTTTTTGAAAATGTAGCTTTTTTATTTTGGTGAACGGGTTCTTTGTCTTTGGACTTGACGCGTTCTTCTTTGTGTTCTGACCGTCCTCTTCTTTCCGATTTCTGTGAAGAAGTCAGAAAAGATCGAGAGGGACGTGTGACATTATCTTGATATCTATCAGGTTTTCTTAAAGTATCCCAATTTATAAGGTTATAACTTTTTTCAGAGGGCTCTCGTTGGGGAGACCTTTCCCCCCGTTCAGGAGACCTAACTCTCCTTTGGGGAGACCTTCCTCTGGACTGCGAATGCTTCTCCCTAGGAAGTGTCTGTTTACTGTTTTCCTACTTCTTTTTAGGAGTAGTGAGATTATTTTTTATAAAAGTTTTTTCAGGATTCTCTGTTAGTTGTGGTTTTAGTGGTTTCCCACCCAAACTATCTCTACCTAGTTCTTCATAGGATTTTTCAATAATTCTGGCAAGCTCATAAGGTTGCTCAGTAATGTCTGTTTCTTTTAATTTCTGGCGGATTGCCACTGATGCTGCTTCACCTTTAATGTTGGCTAATAGTATAGCCGAGACCTGTTTGAAATCTTTCAGTAATTTCATACCTAGATTTAAGGCCGGTTCTGGACCGTATTCATTTTGAATCTGTCTTAGAACGTCTGGTATTATCGCCATGGACGGAACACCATGGGGTCCATTAGGATGTCGGGCGGTGGCACCACCGCGGTGGTGGCGGGACGAAAAAACAGCTTTTTCCGCCCACGAGCAGCGGAACTCACGTCCGCCACATTAGGATAGGTAAACATAGGTCATTTCCCTTCCACCGCGGAGCGACGCGCACCCCCATCAAAGTGCGCCCGCCACCGCGGCGGCGGGAGCCAATCGAGACTCTCCACCGTGCCGAATGCCGTCCACCCCGCTCGACAAATTAGGATGGGCCAAACAAGCTGACGCACTGCAGCGGAGACACCGCCCAGCCTGAGCAGGGGGAAACTCGACAGCGGAGCAAGATAGCCGAGACCCGGTCCTGACCGCCATGAATCCAGCCCTCCATATGCATCCGGTGTTGTTACTCCTACAACACTGTCGTCAGATGGGCCGCCGCGGACGCCGCCGCAGGTACGCAAATACACATATGCAACACACAACACACAGGCCGACACAGGGTCCAATCACCACACAGACACCCTGCTGGGGGACACAACACATCCACACGGGCACCCACACATCACCCACCTCACAACAAGGCACCCCTCAGCATCCGGGACACACATCAACCGCTAACCAGCAGCAACGTCCCGGTCCCGGTCACGTCACCGCCGCGGTCAACACATGCGCACTATGCAGAAGGCAGGGCCACTCCAAGGCATGGGCAGGGCACAAACACCACATGGACGAACAGCCCCCAACCACACAGCAGCACACCCCATCAACCCACAGGCCAGGTGCCCATCCCATGCACCCCCATGCACACCAACAAGCACTGCAACAACAAGCACAATACACACTCTCTGCACCACACAACACACAACCAGGGACACAGTCACTGCAGGAGTGGCTGACAAGGAACACACAACACCACTGCCACACACACTCAAGGCTCACAATCCTTGCCAGCACACACACACAAACAAACACACACCCTAGGTGTAGCCACAAACACAACACACACACAGGGATGCCTCAACCGATGCCTGCACAAGAACAACACGCAAGCAATACAGGAACACATACTGAACTCCAACACAAACAAACATACCTTGTCAGCCAAACTGGGAAAAATCAATGGGAGCACAGACACAACAGGAGTACACAACAACATCACTCAGAAACAAAACACACACACCATAACACTAAACACACAAGAAGTGCATCTGGACCAACACACACAGCCACATCAAACCCATCACAGATGCACATGAAACCTCAACCAACACACACCACAAGACATCAGGGGATGTACATCAGGCAATGTCAAGGCCACATACACACAGCACCGCCTGCACGGCAAGCATTGTCTGCATAACAGGCATGATTGACACAACTGCATCACACACCACAAATCAGCACTGCACAAATACAACACCACACCCAGGAACTGAAGCAATACCACACCCTACATCCACACATCCAACACAACAACTACACATGCACCACTCTGGGATACAAGAGCAAAGCCACCTCCACCACAGCAATGGCCAGCACACACTGCTGAAGTGCACATGACCACTACAGAATGACCAATAGCCCTAGGACAGCACACATACACAATTGGGGCAATGTCCAGAGTGGAACAACACATATGGCCCAAGAACTGCACCACAAAGCACAAGCCCACATATGAAGTGATGGGGAGGCACACACACACATGGAAACCAAGGGGAAAGCTGACATGTAAGGTAAACAGCCTGCATGTCAGTAGCAGACATGTAAGGGGGGGTACCACACACCAATAGAGGGACGGAACACCCACAATGGCCAGGCACAAGTTGCACACATAGGGGATGGCCTAAAACCACACACACCATGCCATACAGGAGTGCAAAAACCACCATGTGCCTGCAATGCATGACAAACACAAACACAATGTCAGTGTGGAGAAGCAGGGCCACACAGTGCGCACAAAAACACCCAAGACACATTGAGGATCAATCAAACACAACACTGATGTGCAACTCACATACTTTGGACACTCCAAACTGACAAACACAACAAGGAGGAGTCACACGCAACACCATGGACCCACCAACACACAGCACAGTGCACTACAAACAGCTCACACAACTGCATACAATCCTCTACCCAGGGCAAGACAAAACAAACAACAGGCATACAACTCCTGGGTGACACATGTGTGTCTCACATACTACAGGGGCACACACACATCCACTACAAACTGACACCCTTCACACTGCACACCTCTGCTACACCCAACACCACGCATCTCATGTAGGCCATGGCACCAGGACCAAGGCCCAACACAAGATGACCATACACATACAAGGCTGGGCACACAGAAAGCAATCCACACACATACTTCATTACAAATCCCAGCCAGCTTCGAAACATTTGCACAGCATCACACCCTGTGCTGGCAGTGTCCCCCAACCAGACATGTGAACAGTGTAGGCAACAACTGCAAATCACTAACAAGATGACTGCATGCCAGGTAAAATAGCCATCACAGATCACACAATTTGCAGGCTCAGAATTGACTTAAGACCCTGTCACCCCTGCCCAAAATTATGATGTCTGCAAAGAGCCTTGCAATGTTGAAGTGATACATGGAGCATGGTGCACAGCCAATCAAATGCGAACACAAACAGAACTTTAATCAGCAAGGACACTGACAAAACACACACCAGAAGTAACTGTATTTATTCACATATTGCACAGATGCAGCGGTACAACAATAGTAGACAACAGCAAGGCTCAAAATGATGAAGAAATGCTATATACCATGCACAGGTGAAACACAAACAGGAAGGCCAGTGTCCATAGCACAGGGGAGAGGCCAACACAGCAGAGCAACAGGGCCAGTGTCCAAGGCACAGGTGAGAGCACGACACAGCAGAGCAACAGGGCCAGTGTCCAAGGCAGGGGAGAGGCCAACACAGCAGAGAAACAGGCCCAGTGCCCAAGGCACAGGTGAGAGCACGACACAGCAGAGCAACAGGCCCAGTGTCCAAGGCAGGTGAGAGCACAACACAGCAGAGCAACAGGGCCAGTGTCCAAGGCAGGGGAGAGGCCAACACAGCAGAGCAACAGGCCCAGTGTCCAAGGCAGGGGAGAGGCCAACACAGCAGAGCAACATGGCCAGTGTCCAAGGCAGGGGAGAGGCCAACACAGCAGAGCAACAGGCCCAGTGTGCAAGGCAGGGGAGAGGCCAACACAGCAGAGCAACAGGGCCAGTGTCCAAGGCAGGGGAGAGGCCAACACAGCAGAGCAACAGGGCCAGTGTCCAAGGCACAGGTGAGAGCACGACACAGCAGAGCAACAGGGCCAGTGTCCAAGGCAGGGGAGAGGCCAACACAGCAGAGCAACATGGCCAGTGTCCAAGGCACAGGTGAGAGCATGACACAGCAGAGCAACAGGGCCAGTGTCCAAGGCAGGGGAGAGGCCAACACAGCAGAGCAAAAGGGCCAGTGTCCAAGGCAGGTGAGAGCACGACGCAGCAGAGCAACAGGGCCAGTGTCCAAGGCATGGAAGAGGCCAACACAGCAGAGCAACAGGCCCAGTGTCCAAGGCACAGGTGAGAGCACAACACAGCAGAGCAACAGGCCCAGTGTCCAAGGCAGCTGAGAGCACGACACAGCAGAGCAACAGGGCCAGTGTCCAAGGCAGGGGAGAGGCCAACACAGCAGAGAAACAGGCCCAGTGCCCAAGGCACAGGTGAGAGCACGACACAGCAGAGCAACAGGCCCAGTGTCCAAGGCAGGTGAGAGCACAACACAGCAGAGCAACAGGGCCAGTGTCCAAGGCAGGGGAGAGGCCAACACAGCAGAGCAACAGGCCCAGTGTCCAAGGCAGGGGAGAGGCCAACACAGCAGAGCAACAGGGCCAGTGTCCAAGGCAGGGGAGAGGCCAACACAGCAGAGCAACAGGCCCAGTGTCCAAGGCAGGGGAGAGGCCAACACAGCAGAGCAACAGGGCCAGTGTCCAAGGCAGGGGAGAGGCCAACACAGCAGAGCAACAGGGCCAGTGTCCAAGGCACAGGTGAGAGCACGACACAGCAGAGCAACAGGGCCAGTGTCCAAGGCAGGGGAGAGGCCAACACAGCAGAGCAACATGGCCAGTGTCCAAGGCACAGGTGAGAGCATGACACAGCAGAGCAACAGGGCCAGTGTCCAAGGCAGGGGAGAGGCCAACACAGCAGAGCAAAAGGGCCAGTGTCCAAGGCAGGTGAGAGCACGACGCAGCAGAGCAACAGGGCCAGTGTCCAAGGCATGGAAGAGGCCAACACAGCAGAGCAACAGGCCCAGTGTCCAAGGCACAGGTGAGAGCACAACACAGCAGAGCAACAGGCCCAGTGTCCAAGGCAGGAGAGAGCATGACACAGCAGAGCAACAGGGCCAGTGTCCATGCTTGTAAACAATGGTCAGGACTAGCACACCTGTATGAGGCACAGGCGCATGAGGGGGATGTTAACTCACTCCTGGAAGTCACGCAGACTTGGACCTGGCTGTGTGTCGGTGACAGCAGGCCCACTTAATTGGGATGACAGAGCCCCAGGTGCTGTGGGGCTAACAGTGGCTTGGCAAGCTGGAGGGCTGTGTGGACCAGGTGGCATAGTGGCACGTGGAGGTGGAGTCATGCAGACTTCTGACACAGTGTGGGTGGGAGAGGTTGGAGGGGTGCCCTTCCACTTTTTGGGAATATGAATTGGCTTCCCTGTCTTGGGGTTGATGGGAAGTGTTGATGACCCAACAGGCACACACACCAACTGTCCCACATCAGGTCCAGACACTGGCACTACCCCTGGTGATGTGCTGGATCCTGCGGAGCGCTTGGTCTGGCCACGCCACAGGAACTCATCCCCCTGCTTTGCCTTTGTGCCAGGGGTGGTGTCTACAGTGTCCTGCTTTGCCTTTTTGCCGGGGGTGGTCTCCACAGTGCCCTGCTTTGCCTTTGTGCCAGGGGTGGTGTCTACAGTGTCCTGCTTTACCTTTTTGCCAAGGGTGGTCTCCACAGTGCCCTGCTTTGCCTTTGTGCCAGGGGTGGTGTGTACAGTGCCCTGCTTTGCCTTTGTGCCAGGGGTGGTGTGTACAGTGCCCTCCTCCACCTGCTTCAATGGACTCGGAATTGGGGTAGATGTGGTGGGTGGACGTGTCCCTGTGCTCTTCCTAGGTGTACCCCTGATATGTAACACCTCATCAGTGGACACAGACACTGCATGGGTAGGTCTGTGTGAAGTTTCTGTGACAGGAGAGTATTTTGCTGGTGACGCCTTTGCGGCATGTGTGCCTGATGTCTGCCTCATTGATCGCCTGGCCTTGGTCTTCCCTGACTGGCTCTTGTCTGTGGATTCTGGGGTGGCCCTGCTCTTCAGTGGGGATGGTGTCTGTGGGCGGGAGTGCCTGGGTTGTGGCTGTTGTGTGCTCCTTGTGCTGTATCTTTTCGGTGACGCAGGTGAACCGTGGTCACTGTCACCTGATGTGGCCACTGACTAGGGGGGTGGACAAAGGCACCTGAGCTGCAATGGGAGCATGTGCCTGTTGAAGGGCTGATGTCACTGTGGATGACAATGCCTGGACTGTACGGTGTAGCCCACCCACGTCAGAGTGTATGCCCTCCATAATTTCTTGTCATGGTCACTGAAGGCATTGAGCAGGGCGGTCTGGCCCACACAGAGCTGGCACAGGAGCTCTACACACTCTGCACTGAGGGCAGCAGGGGGGACAGTTGCAGGGGCAGCGGTGCCAGGTGTGAATGTGACTCGTCCCCTCTTAGTGACACGGATACGGGCAGCACCAGAGGAAGTGGATGGGAGGCTGGGCACTGGCCGCTGGGTTGTAGATGATGATGCAGACCCCCCATCCCCTGTGCCGGCCAACATGGATGCATCCCCGCTGGCATCAGATGATGTGCTACTCTGCCACAGATTCCTCCTGCATACTTCTGTCCCCCTCAGATGCGCTGGTGGGCTCTGTGTCACTTGCCTCCGCTGCAGCTGTAGTGCTACTCTCGCCACCACTGGTTTCTGGCTCATGTTCCTACGTGGTCTCTTGTGAATCTGCATGAGAGAGAGATACAGGCTTGTGTAAGTGTCATCATCTGGTCACACAAATTCAAAGCAATGCAGTACAGGAGAGGTCCAAATGTACATGGTAACCACCACACCCTGCAATCACTGTGCAGCCACACACAACATAGACCACAACAGTGCCTGCAACGCTGAATATCTGCCATGAGTGAGCCATGTTGATGCCACACAGCACTAGACCCTGCCCGTACATGAAGTGTACCACACACACAACTTGGCCTGCCCACACCTTGGTACATGATGAGGGTACAACACTTGTTACCACTAACTGACCTTCAGGGAACAGGAGGGGACAACACACACACCTATTAGGACATCACAGTCCCCAATGCCACGTAGGCCATAGCAAGCACCATGTGGTAATCTGGGGCACATTATTTGCAGATGTTGGGGCATCAACGTTCATGGAGCAGGCAAAGTCGGCATACATGAATTCACACTCAGCAAGTGGACACTGCTGTTCACCCCATAATAGATCACCCACACCATCCCAACGCTGAATGACCATGTGGAGGCCAACACATCTGGCAATTGGAAAGTACAGCAGGGAGTATCTGCTCAGTAAGGCCAGGGTGACACAATACCTGATACAAGCACACATCACAGCAGCCACTCACATGACACAGCACCACACGCACATCACATGGCTCACCGCTGCCACAGGCCCTGTACACATGCATCCACTCCAAGCAAAAGTCACACTCCCCAGATACTCACCAGCCCTGCCTTGCTTGCCATGCTCCTTCAGACGTGCATCCAGGTCTAGATGAGTCACTGCCAAGATGCGGGCCATCACTGGAGTCATGCTGCGCCGTGCCAAACGCCCTGTGCATGGTAGCATCCCCAATGTCATCTCAGCCACGGGTTTTGCAAGCCGACTGATGTCGTCCCACCTCTTGTGGCAGTGTGTGCGTCGGCGGTTGGATACCCCGATTGCTCGCACCTTTGCCGCAATGGCCCTCCACACGGCCTTACGCTGGTTCACCTTGAGCTGCATGTATGAGAGAAAAGAAGGGTTAATGACCAGTTCCACAATGTCAGGTACCAACATCTATCAGTACAGTAGCAAGACTCAGACTTAACCTCCCTCCCTCCAAAACTGGGGGACCCCTCACAAGGGCAGTTTGCATGGCCCACACAGATGTGATTGCATGCACACATTGGGGCGTAGAGGGTCCAGGATAATCTCACAAATGCAAGATGCATCAACATATTATGCATCAACAGAAGTTTGTAAGTCTGCAATTACACAGGGCACAGATGTGGCATATCTATTATACAGTGTGAAGAAACTGGTGCAAGGAACATGTGAGTCTGGTGGTGTGTATCATTTGTGTGGGCAGCCACTGCTCCGACTCTCTGGGTCACACTAAGTCAGACAACAGGAGCACACAGAAATACTCACACAAGCAATTACTGTCCTGGCACCTACATGGCAAACATTTGTGGCTCTGTATGGCTGACAATGTAACACTCCCCACTCACACATACAGGTGCAGGCATGGGAAAGAGTGACCTTGTCACACACACACTCCCTTGCCCTGGAGACAGCTTGTCTGTCAGTGTTGACACAACCCCACACCCTCAGGCATACACTGCAGCTGCACAACTACACGTCTGCCACCCTCCTGCCCGACAGCTACCTTCATGGTGACTTACCACGACATTGGGACCACCAAACAGCCTTGGGTACTGTGCCAGCACCTTGTCCACAAGGACCTCTAGCTTCTCGCTGGTGAATGGACTGGCATGGATCTTCTATGTCCTTGCCATCCCTGTAGACATTGAACACCTGTGGCGGAAGAGAGTGGTGAGGGGTCCCAGGCAGCAGGCTCAGGAGGCAGCAGCAGGAGAGGGTCCCAGGCAGCAGGCTCCAGAGGCAGCAGCAGGAGAGGGTCCCAGGCAGCAGGCTCAGGAGGCAGCAGCAGGAGAGGGTCCCAGGCAGCAGGCTCAGGAGCCAGCAGCAGGAGAGGGTCCCAGGCAGCAGGCTCAGGAGGCAGCAGCAGGAGAGGGTCCCAGGCAGCAGGCTCCGTGAGCAGTGGAAATGTGAGGCTTACTCCCACAAACTTATAGCCCCCTGGGGTCGTCTGTATGCTGCAAAGCAGCACCAATTGTTTGACCAGGTCTGCCACTTTCAAAATCATCCAATGACCGCCTACGCGCTGGCGGAGCACACCTTCCGCGTTTTTCAAATGTGCATCATGCCACCGCGATCATCGCTCCCATTGGCTGTAGGCAATGCTCCATGGCGGTGAAGCCCCGCGGGTGCCCGGGGTGTGCTACCGCGATGGTGCATCATTCAAAATCATCCAATGACTGCCTACGCGCTGGCGGAGCTTGCCCACCGCCATGTACACCTGTCCATATGCCAATGGCTTCCGCACTTATGAAAGGGGGGTGCTAGTGTCACTCCGCCGGGGACAGGCGGTAGGTACCGCGGTTCATGCGGCGGAGCATGCCCACCGCCATGTACACCTGTCCATATGCCAATGGCTTCCGCACTTGTGAAGGGGGTGGTGCTGGTGTCACTCCGCCGGGGACAGGCGGTAGGTACCGCGATTCATGCGGCGGAGCATGCCCACCGCCATGTACACCTGTCCATATGCCAATGGCTTCCGCACTTGTGAAGGGGGTGGTGCTGGTGTCACTCCGCCGGGGACAGGCGGTTGGTTCTGCTATTTTCATGACCATTAATGGCTATGTCAATCCTGAACACTGTATCAGTACACAGCAGCAACATGGTGAAGGGCACATCATTGTACACACAATGCCATACTTCCATGTCATCCACAGGTGGACGCACGTTCAGTGTGACACACTTTGGTCTGTGCTCCCTGCCATGTAACTTATGCATTTCATAGCTGATGATGCTTGACACTCTTGAGCTTGTGTTCATGATGTGGTACAAATCCATTTGTTGTGGGTCAGTGATGACCTTCACAAGGCTTGTGTCACTGCATTGTATCGTATCAGACTGGTGCATTCACAACAGCTCATGCACACAACTGAACGTTTTCCTTTTACAGTGATCATTGTGTTGATGGATGTGTCCAGAGTTTACATGATGCATTGAGGTGTGACAGGTACAGCAGATGGGTATGATACAGACATGGTAATTTCCAAAACATTGGCGGATATTGCTGCACCTTGCCTGCACATGTGAATTGTGTTCTCCAGTATGTGCGCATTCACATTCTCCGATGTGTTTGTGGCACTTGTGTATTGACAGTGGAGAGGTGTGCCCTCTGTGTATCAAAAGGCTAGCCATGTCACCTGGTGTGCCCTGCATCTCTCAGGCAGTCGATTTGTTTCCATAACATCATTGATGGTAAGTGCTGTGGCCATCTCATGATGGTTGTCACTGACATTTTCAATTATACTTCTCAACTAGGAGGAGGCCAAATCTCCTAAGTCACCTGACAGTGCTGGAGGACATGGAGAATGAGGCAATAATACGGAAATTCCACCTGGATAGACCAACACTGAAGATCCTGTGTGATCTATTGGAGCCTCGCCGTCACTATCCAACGGCATTCACACCCACATACAAGGTGATGGCATCACTCCACTTTTTTTGTGACAGGTTCCTTCCAGGAGACGGTGGCTAACGCTGGAGGGATGTCACAGCCCATGTTCAGCATGGTGCTGAGGGATGTTCTTGCAGCCATGATGCAGTATCGTAATCGCTACATCCATTTCCCTAGGGGAGGAGAATTGGCTGCCGTGAAGGGTGACTTCTATCCCCTTGGGCGCATCCCACATGTTGTTGGTGCCATCGATTGCACCCATGTAGGTCGGGTGGCACCGCAGGCGACGGAGCACATATATAGGAACCACAAACATTATCATTCCATCAATGTGAAGGTGGTGTGCCTTGCAGACATGACCATTTCTCATGTGTGTGTGAAGTATCCTGGCTCGGCGCATGATTCGTACATCATGAGGAACAGCATGGTGCCCCGGATGATGGAAAATCTGCATCCAGAGCGTGCTTGGATTGTGGGTAAGTATGCCTACTGATATGGTGTGCTGTGTGTTACCTGCTGCACTCTGGCTGTGCAACATTGCAATGGGTGTTTGTAATTCACAGGTGACTCAGCATATCCCAGTAGGCCATTGCTGTTGAGGCCCCTCAGGAATCCCAGGACCCCGTCTGACATCTGCTACAATGACGCCCATGACAGGACCCGACGGGTAATCGAACAGACTTTTGGCCTGCTGAAGTCAAGATTCCGCTGCCTTGACAGGACCGGAGGTGCACTGGCATACTCATCTGGGAAGGTGTGCAAGATCGTTGTGGCATGCTGTATGCTGCACAACCTGGCCATCCACAAGGGGGTCCCCCTGCTCCTGGACGATGGTGACGAACCAAGGCCACCACCTGCTCAAGGACCTGAGTCCAGTGATGAGGACAGTGGAGAGGATTTAGGAGTAGACCTGCGGCAGCAGCTCATTGAACGCTACTTCACTTGAAGGTAGGTGACGAGGTACAACGTGTACATTGTCTGGTGTGGTTGCTGTTGTTGTGAAGGGCCATGCGCGGAAGTAACAGACAGGCACACATTCAGTCACCTGTGTGTGGTAAAAGTGACATTGACGTTCCATATGTGAACGTATGCTGGACCCTATTTGTTCACACCTGCAGCCCATTGTCTAGTATGCCTGTAGTGTCTTGTGTATGTTTTGTGTAGTGTTCTGCCTGTGATGCCACAATGAGACCAGTGACTGTTGTTCTGTTGTGTCTCCCTAGGTGCTACAGACAAATCCTGCACTACATACTGTACATCATTTGAACACATCATGGACATTGTCAACATTGTAAATATTGCACTAAAAACGATACAGCACAAAAACTGGTGCATCAGGTATTTTATTTTGACAGTGGACATGTGATTTGTGCGGCAATATTTACATGACAGTGGGGAATGAGCAGTGAGTTGACAGTCCTGTTAAATGAGATGCAAGAGTAGAGTCTACATGGATGTGGTGACCCAGTCCAACAGACAGATGCCATTGCCATGGAAATGTGGGTAAAGACAGTCCTAACAGTCAATGCAGTAGGGAAGAGGGTTGTCATCATGGCTGGCTCAGTGACTGGCGTGTGGCAGGTGCTTTGCCTCCGGAGACTCCCAGGCTCTTCTTTGGACGCCCCCTAGATCTTTTTGGCAGTGGGGGTCCTGATGGCGCACTGTCATCCTGCGTCACAACAGGAGGGGACGGATGTGGTGGTTGGGACACAGGCCTGTCCCTTTGCAACGCCACTTGCTGGCCCATGAGGTCCACCATCTGTCCAAGGCGGTTGTCGATGGATCTCATCAGCAGGATGAGCTCCCTTAAAAGTTCATCCGACCGGCCACTTTATCCCTGGATCTCTTGGTATGCCTCCACTACTCTGGTGAAGTGGTCCAGGGATGGTGTCCACTCCTCCTGAGGTCTGGTGGTGACCCTGGCCTCCCACCTGCTCTGCTGCCACGGACCTCTTGCCTCGCCACTGTGGGTCCACGCACTCTCTCCCTGCCCTCCACAGTCGTTGCTGTGGGCTGGTCATCCCCTGGGACAGGGAGGGTGCTGCAGGTGGTACTGGTGGTACTAGTGGTAGCAGCAGTGGCGGTGGTGGCGGTGGAGGCAGAGGCCGTGACAGCAGCGGTCTGCTGTGCTGTTGTTGCAGCAGACGTGGTGGTGGGGAGGATGGGGGCCTGGGACCTCTGGCTCTGTGGCACACCAGATGGGCCGGGCTGGAGCTCTTCGTCCAAACTGTCCTGGGTCTCCGCATCTGAGAGTCCATGTGCCGGGGGTGGAGACTGGCTCTGCTGGTCGTTGGTGTGGTCCTCAGCAGTGACCTGTGGAGTAGATGGGGAATGGTCAGTGTTGGGCACTGTGCAAGTATTGTCTCAGCTGCGTGTAATGGACTGTCTGTACACTACACAAATATGAAGTCAGCAGTAGTACAATTCATGGCAATACTGTGTGTAATTTCATAGTGCAGAGGAACATCATTTACTCATACAAGTTGGATGTCAATGCATTGCATGCAATTGTTGCTGCGTTTCGGAATGCAGGTCTCTCACACACACATCAGGAAGAGTTAAGATAGCTACCTACCTGTTAAGTGAGGGAGAACAGTGCAATGGCTGACACTTGCTCCTGGGTGGGGGAGGCCTCCATGCTGCTGGAGTGTGGGCCAGGGGACATGCTGGGAGTAGTGATACAGGCCTTCCAACCACAAACAGTGCTCCAATGCAAGATGGCTACCTGCCTGTAAGTCGGTTTGTTGAACTGTGCAATGGCTGACACTTGCTCCTGGGTGGGGAGGCCTCCATGCTGCTGGAGTGTGGGCCAGGGGACATGCTGGGAGTAGTGATACAGGCCTCCAACCCCCAAACAGTGCTCCAATACAAGATGGCTACCTACCTGTTAGTTGAGGGTGAAGAGTGCAATGGCTGACACATGCTCCTGGGTGGGGAGGCGTCCATGCTGCTGGAGTGTGGGCCAGGGGACATGCTGGGAGTAGTGATACAGGCCTCCCAACCACAAACAGTGCTCCAATGCAAGATGGCTACCTGCCTGTAAGTCGGTTTGTTGAACTGCGCAATGGCTGACACTTGCTCCTGGGTGGAGAGGCCTCCATGCTGCTGGAGTGTGGGCCAGGGGACATGCTGGGAGTAGTGATACAGGCCTCCCACCCCCAAACAGTGCTCCAATACAAGATGGCTACCTACCTGTTAGGTGAGGATGGACAGTGCAATGGCTGACACATGCTCCTGGGTGGGGGAGGCCTGTATCCTGCTCAGCTGTAGGCCAGGGGGCATGGTGGGAGTGGTAGTACAGGACTCCCTCCCTCCCCCATACCTCCCTCCCTCCCCCATACAGGCCTCCTAAGCAAGATGGCTAGCTACCTGTTGGGTGAGGGTGGACAGTGTAATGGTGTTTAGGTATTGTAAGGAAGTACTTCTCAGTGTGTTGTTTGGCATTTGTTTGTACTTACCAGCCTCCGCTCCCCCGGCTACTCCTGTGAGACTCTCAGGAAGCAGTATGGCAAGCACCTTCTCCTCCCATGGTGTGAATGTTTTCTGTGGGACGGGAGGGCCACTGCCAGTCACGTTCGCCAGCGTCCAGTTCTTACTCCTCTTCTCCTTGACAACCCTCTTGAGATCATGCCACCACTTCATGATCTCTTTCTTGGATCTTGGGGTGGTCCCTACTGCATTCACCCTTTGGACTATCCTTTCCCATATTTGTGTCCTCGTGGCTAATGGTGTCTGTTGGACCAGGCTACCAAACAGTTGTGGCTCTACTCTAACAATCTCATTGACCATAACTGTCAACTCACTCTCGGTGAATGTGGGCATTTTTTTGTGTTGTCATGGTGTGTGGTAGTTGAGGTGTTTGTGGGTGCAGGGGTATGGTGTTGAGGTGTGAGATGTGTTGTGTGCTGGGGGATTATTTGTGCTGGTGTAAAGGTGGTGGTGATGGTGGTGGTGATGTGTGTGTGTGCTGTGCTCTTTTGCCTCTCCTGTTAGATGTGGGGTATGGCCTTCTAATCTGGAGTGTTGCAAAGGATTGTGGTTAGTGAAGGGGGTGGCTTTATACTCAGCTGTGTGGGTGTGTCCAAGTGGATTTTGGGTGTCAGGTGTGTTGTGGGAGTTGTCGTGGGTATTTTTTTTATTTTATCTTCATTTGTTTTATTTGTATGTGTGTTATGTATTTGGGGGGCATGGCTGATTTTATTTGTGCACTGTTTGGCATCACTGCGGTGTTTTGGCATCGTCCGCCATGTCTTTAATGTCCCGTCTGCTGCGGTGTCTGTGCCGCAGCTCTTCCGCTATTTTTCCCATTCACTCCTGTGTGCGACCGCGGCGGTCGGTAGCAGCGGTTCCGACCGCGACACCCTCAGGGTAATCTTAATTTCCAGTGCGGTGTGTCCGCTGTCCTTGCGGCGGGTTGTTGCTTTTCCGCAGCTTTTCCGGCCGCCGCGGTCGGTTTTTGGCCATCACCGCCCGCGTCGGAAGGCTTTGCTTGGCCCGCTACTGCCGCGGTCGGTCTTTACTGGCGGTTGATCCTAATGTGGCCACCGGGGTATCCGCGGTGCAGGCGGCCGGTTGGCTTCCGCATCCATGGCGGTCGGGGTGGTTTTCCGCCCACTATCCTAATGACCCCCTATGTGTTTTAGCGTAGATTGAAGCAAAGACTGTACCCCAAGTGTCACAGTCCTCTATGTGTGGTGCAATCCCCATAGGTAAACAGATTGTCAGAATCCTGTGTTTCTCATGAGGTGTACTATCAGGAAATACTGCCTCTATTTGAGTATTTTTTTGTGCTAGCCAGAACGGAATTTGTTCTCATTTTGCTGGTAGTTTACCAATGACTGACTATATAGTCTGTGGTATAATTTTACTTGTGTTCCCCTGGTGAGGGGTGCGCTTTGGAATTCTTACAGCTGGTTGGACTGTTAATGTCCACATGACATATTGAACCAATTGTCTATGTATTTTAATTAACTGTTTTAGTTGAGCTAATAATTCTGCATCTGACATCCTTTCAATGTCTGGATGTGGTGTATAGCTGGCTAGTACCGGCCATGTAGCTCCTGGTCTACCTAGTGGACCGAGCCTGGTAATGTGATTTTGATGTTGTAGGGCGCCTTTAAACCAGAGCTGATGCTCTTGGTAAGTTAATGGAATTTCAATGTCCCCGAAAGTAACGTATTCCGCTGGAGGTTCCTCTGCTTTGTAGTAGTGGAACCCTCGTGTTCCCGCATTTGATGCTGGAAACTGAATCCATGAATAGAATACCTCTGTCTGCCGATATTCATGTGCCTCTATGACAAAGATTACTCTGCCACCTCTTGCTGATACTCCATTATTTATCAGTTTGTAAGTTATACTTTTCCTTACATTTACCGGGAGCAGTATAGCATCTTTGTTATTTTCTAGGATCTCAGCGTCATCTAAGATCACTTGAGCTGCTGCTGCAGCTAATTCTTCGTTAGTAACCATTCATTTTACTGATTGAAGAGTTTGCAGAACAATTTTCAAGGAAACAAAGATTAGGTGTACAATATTTTGGAACATTGTATCCTTCAACGTTGTTTAGCCTCTTCAGCGCAGCGCAACTTTTCACGCTGTGCTGAAGATTCTAAAAACGGGTGTGGTCGTGATGGAACGGTTCCGTCATCAGCACAGCTCAACCGAGGCTGATGATGGAACCGTTCCGTCATGAGCGTCGAAGGGGCTAAACCAAAAACTAATACATAGGATTTTTCGTCCTACTCAGTTTTGTCAGATATTATCCATTCACCCACTCCAGACGTCTTTTGGAGTTTTTACGGGAGAAAAGGGGTCTGTGTAAAAAGCACGACTGAGTTACTCTAGTATCTGGCGTTAAATTATCGCCTTACCAAACGTTGGACGCCATGTAGTGTAGTTCCTATATTCCCAATAGGCTCTGCGCATTGGAATAATATATCCTGCAGCTTAGACGTAGGACTTAAGTCGACTAGGTCTCTGCCGAATATATTAGACTTAATTGTGAGTGCCAGCTAGCTCAGAGGTCACTAGAAACTTTCTCGAATAAACAAGAAGGGATTAGTCTCTGACAACCATATAACATGACAACTTTGTTTCCTCAGAATGAAATGTATCTCTAGAGTAGCGGACCAATAGACGGCTATTTCACTTAGTAAGAGGTGCATGCTTCGTTTCACCAGAGTTGCTCAGAAATAGAGAGACAGGCGTTTTCAATAAAAGTATTTATTGAACAGTCTTATTTCTTAAGCAGAAGAAATGCACTGCTACAATTGAAATGCTAGTTAAGAAGTACAATGCATATAATACGAATAGTATTATAAAATAGTACTGTAAGAGCATGATATGGTTTCTAAGCCATAAACATAGAATACATAAAATGCATTAAATAGATACAGTGATAAAATAGTGGCTAAAAGTGCTCAACTGGTGCTTCTAAAATACGCCTACCCCGGTGTACCTAACCTAAGTCTAGTACGAGGGAGGAGTAAGTGTGGTGTAGCTTAAGTCTAGTAATATTCTGCCAAGAATCTGTTCCAAGAATTCTCTAAGGGTCTAATCAGCTCCGTACCTTGGTTTTAGAATGATAGAGGTCTTGTATCTCTCTCTCAGGACTCGATCTCCCAGCAACCCGCGAGGGTAGCCTGGAAACACCGCAGCTGGATTTCTCAGCAAGAGAAAAGACAGCGTCTTCTCAGTGCGTCAGTTGGAGGGTCGACTTCCTTCGGCACTTGCAGCAGCAGGGCGTCGGGCAAGTAGTTGGTCGATCTGCTCCTAAACCACCGTGTTTTTGACTGGGCAAATGTAGGCATATTTATACTTTGAAGGTGCAGAGTTTGATGTAAGATTGGACATAATATCTTCACTAGTGCCTCAGTTCCTTGAAAACTCCAGGAGTTCTTGGATAAATTAGTATTCAAGCAGGGGGAAGTCCCTGACTGCTGAAGGCTGGTTTTTCCAAGAAATGGTTGTTGATTGTCGAGTTTAGTGGAAGTAGCCATGCCGTATTTGGGCTGCACAGGCTAAGACTAAATAAGGCAATGATTCCTATGCCTATATAAGGATTGGGTGAATTATACCTATATATGGGCATGAACTGGGAAAATTACTCTAGGGACCTGGATTCCCATATAACACCCCAGGGCACAGGTGGTCTGTGCGGCCCCCTGCATTAAATTTAACATAAGCTCTGGGGAGGTGTTGTCCCTTCCGCTTTGGGGGGGGTCCTCGCAGCCCTCCCTATTCATCATTTTATTTATAGCCCCTGGGAGATGGTAGTCCCCAGCGCCCAGGAGGTCAACGTGGCACCCCTGCAATAATTAAAATGTAAGCCTTGGGAGGTGGTGGTCCCATGGGCATAAAGATGCCCTAGGAGTAGGGGCCCCATGCGCCCACCCCCTTTTTTTTTTTTACAAATGTGTGGAAATGCCCCGGGACCTGGCCCACCCAAGGGCTTTAGTATAAACAAGGTCAGGAGACCGCAGTTATTTTTTCTTTTCATTTGTGCCACAAATTTGTGAATTCCTGATGATTTCTCATCAAAAATGTAAAAAATAAAGTGTTTTTTTGCCCTGGCAGGGTTCCTCTGGCACAACAAGAACAAGGCTTGGGGTCAGCATATTCCTACCATGCCCCATTTTTTTTCTCATTTTTTTGTGGGACCAAGAATGCTGCCAACACTTCCTGGTTGAAGTGTTGGCAACCAATCAGAGCTTGGCAGATCTCTGCACAAGCTAGTCATTATTCGCAAAAACTTAGCGATCATACATATACAAATTGAGATTTTCTTTAATATCACAAACTACTGAACAGAATTACACCAAATAACAAAAAGCACAATCTGCTGACCAAAAGAAACTTTCTGCCAAATTTGGTGTAATGACGCTCAGCGGGTCAGACTGGAGGCGTGTCTAAAGACTATATGGGAATTAACATATGAAATGCACTTTGTTTTAACCCCGTTTTTCTCTGCACCCGCTTGACGGATCACCCCAACACTTTTCATGCACAAGACTCACTTTTACACTTTTTGGGGGGAATTTTTTTTTAAGATTAGTAAAACACCGCCAAAGATATAGGCACGCTAAAAAACGCTTTTTTACCAAGTCCTGCAATCATGACCAGCACATTTATTTTTAATTCTTTAAGCAATGGAGACAATCACTGAAGCAAAAATCTTACATAAATTATGTAATTTGAACAGTTAGCTACAGTTGATGCGACCTATTTAAAACTGGATCTGAGCAGTCTTGTATTGGGGGCTTGCACTTGATACAATCTTAGAAGAATTCCCTAAAAAAGTTACTTCGGAGAGATATTTTTGTCCAACAGAGATTTGACAGTACCTTCCACAGGAGTCTCCTTGTTGCTTTAAATTTGTTACAAGAGGGTGTATTTGCTTCTATATCAGTTCCAGAGCTAAGCATTTTCTTAAATGTACTTGCCTTTTATTTAGTATGTAGCTTGATATTGTATTTTGCTTTAGGAAAGGCAAATATAAAAGTATTAGTTCCTGCTGCAGGGTGAAATGTCCGCAACCTTATCCGACCATGGAGTTCGGCAAATAATTATTCTCATAAGACTGCATATGTTATTATAAATGAATGTTACAGGCGCATGGAAAAAGCTCAACATGAAAGACAGATTATGTGAGCTTTGTGAAGGGGAAGGGGGGTTCAATTATTTGACAATGTTGCCTTCGGTTGTTCAGCTTTGCACTATGCTTGTTGTATGTATTTGAAACCACTTTTTATACAATGTGGTATTTTTACGGTTTTAAGGCTTGTGTATTTTTTAACACTTCCAAAAATGAAATGATCTGTTTTAACATTTTTCAGTTTTCTAAAAAGTTTTTGGAATTTGTATTTATCTATCAATGCCTTTTCATTTTGTCAGCTAGTAAATACTGAATGTAGTTAGTAGGTGGGGTTTTGGGATGTACTTATTATTTTGTCTGTATATTTTGTTGTCTAAATCAATAAAAGATGTTTGTAACTTGTACCTGTAAAAATGTGATCACATTTTTCTCACTATTGCTGTGTCTGTGTGAGCTCTGTACTCATGTGTGCTTCACTAATGTTTTGTGATAGACAAGAGTCTTTATGACTATGGATGTATAATACTTGCATAAGTGAATTCAGTAATAATCTTTAGTCACTATGAAACATATTTTTATTTATATCCTTTTAGGTACTATGACATACCAACTAATCTTTAGGGTAAGTGAAAGGATGGGCCTGGAGGCAATCCAGGTAGGAAACAGAACTCCTTTAGTAAGAGTCCATGCACAGGACTGGTCAAAGCAGGCAGCCAAAAGCAACTGCCCATTCCTCCCACTATTCTACACTCCACCATTCCACCTTAACAACAGTCGCCACAGTGGCATGTGCCCAACATTCCCAAGGCAGAACCCAACACACATTTTAACCCACAATAACAGAAATAAAATAAGTAATTAAATGCGTAAATATGGACCTACAAACAACAAAACTATCGCTTGACTTTGCATATACAGAATGGAAATAAAATTCAATGAAATTATGTGAAGGCATAAAAACCAGAGAACCCCCCCAGAAAAGAAAAATGCATTAATATTTCACATAATCCTTAAACCAAGCAGGAGGTCTCCTTTCCCTTCTTGACCAATTCAAACTAGGACCATCTTGTATGGACGAACACATGCTTTGCTAAATTTCCACACCTCTGTATGGACAATCTCTCCTTGTTCCACCATTTCCCATCACTCAGCTGGACTGTTCTATCTCCGACTGAAACAATAAGCTTGGCACTGGAAAATTTTGAATGCACCTTAGGTATCGTACCAGGCAACCTCAATCAATCAATCAAGACACCTATAAAGCACACTACATACCCGTTAGGGTCTCAAGGCGCTGGGGGGGGGGGGCAGCTACTGATCGAAGAGCCAGGTCTTGAGGAGTCTTCTGAAGGCCAGTACGTCTTCGGTCTGACAGAGTTTTGTGGGGAGGGTGTTCTAGGTCTTGGCGGCGAGGTGCGAGATGGATCTCACCCTAACTCCATCTCCTGGTTTGAAAACTGCCTGATGTCTTCCTTTGATTGGATCCTTGTTAACATACTTGCTTTGCGACTTCTCACAATTTTCTTTCACCAGATCATGTTTCACATTGAAAACATCTAAATCAAGCATCCAGGGTCTAACTAATATGGTGGCAGCCATTCTACCTTTCAATAACGCAAAAGGCGGCTCCTTGGTAATGGCACTGGGTGTAGTGTGTAAAGCCCACAACAATTCTAAAAGTTTCTTCTTCCAATTCAACCCATTGGCACCGACAAATGAATACTGTCCTTTTGACTCTATTACATTGTTCCATTCAACCACTCCTGCGGGGATGATACAACGAGGTGGTAAAATGCTTAATGCCCCAATGAACCATGAATCCTTGGAACTCTTTGGCCATAAATTGTACCCAATTGTCGGTGACCAGTTCAACAGGAGCATCTTCTCTCAAAAATAAAGACGGGTTAAATTCTAGCACCTCCCCAGTGTTGGCAGATTTCACAAATTGCACTTCAAGACCAATTTGAACCATAGTCCACTGCAACTAAACCGTACCTGTTCCGCCCATCCAACACATACATAGGTCCGATGATATCCAAACCCAACTTGAACCATGGCTTCTCTGGTACAGGCATCGCTTCAATTGGGCTGGGAAAAGTGACCTGCATTTTGTCACTCATTGTACATCCTACACAACCTCTCACACAATGTTCAATTCCCCTATCCTTACCTGGCCACCACAAAATGTCTCTAATCCACCTCTTCATAGTTTTCATGCCCATGGGACCTTCATGGGCAAGTGCCAAAATCTTCCTCTGCGATATCTGTGGCACCACCAACAAATCCATTCTCCTCATGACTCCCAAATGCATATTTAACTCAGGAAACACATGCTTTAAAAGAGCTGGCTTCCCAGACTTTACGCACCTAAACCTTACCTAACATTCCACCCACCTCCTGAATAGTTTCATCCTCTGTACAGTCACTTTCCATTCTTCCTCCGATATGCACCCAAAACCAGACTCCTCCAAAGAGGCCACCACGCAAAAACCTTCATCCTCTTGCTCACCCACCTGCTCATTGCTGAGCACCAATCTGGACAAACAGTCTGCAAAAATGTTCTTGGCACCTGAATATATTCCAACTGAAACTGGAATTCCATCAATCTATAGTGCCACTTCACAATGAAGGGAGTGGCATTACTAGCCCTATTCGTGGTAAACAGTAAACACATTTATCAAAGGCTTGTGATCCATTCGGATGATCAATTTAGAACCCCACAGATATTGTCTAAAATGGTCCACACACCACCAGCAAGCCAGAGCCTAATTTTCCTTTACAGAGTAAGTGCATTCCGCACCTCTTCAAGCTCGGGACACAAATGCCACCACTTCTTCCTTGCCCTCTCTTTTTTGAAGCAAAAACAATACCCAATCCATGCTGACCGGCATCCGTGACCACAATTCTTTTGTTTGATCTGTTTATTAAAGATTTTGTGGTTGTGAACAAGAATATACAATGATATATCATCAATAATAATATCATAAAGAGCCAGTAGATGAGTAACACATCCAAATCACAAATCATCTGTACAACGGCATAGATAAATCCATCCAAATTTGCGGGACTGGTGTTGATACAGGGCATTTCCTGCCTGTCATATGACTCATCACACTGCCAAAAATTGCCGCAAAATCACATTATAGTACAATAAAAACTTTAACTTTGCATTACTCGTCGATTACAGAAGTACGATGCTTATGGCTTCACTCCGCCATATCACAATAATCTGTTCAGTAAGTCAAACAATTTTATTTTTAAAAAACCTTAACGTGGGAGGAACTATCAGGAAAGAAGGTGGGAAGGGAAATAGGGGTGGCACAGATGCTATCCAATGAGATGGTTCCAGTACCTTGAATTCTTTTCTGCATCCACAGTACCAAAAGAGCTGATGGGAGAAAAAGCTCCATCAGCCAATAAGAGTTGAACATTTTTTTTTGTTTGGATTCGCAGAAGAACTGCTACACTGCTACCGTGAATCTTCTATGATTTAAAACATTTTTTTACACTTAAAGCTATGATGTTCATTTTTCTGTATTCGAACATTTCTTGATGATATTTCTGTATATTTTCAGCCACATGGGCAAATGATGATATACATGCAACACTGTAAAAACTAAGGGCCCGATTCACA
Source organism: Lissotriton helveticus (assembly GCF_964261635.1). Taxonomy (NCBI): domain Eukaryota; kingdom Metazoa; phylum Chordata; class Amphibia; order Caudata; family Salamandridae; genus Lissotriton; species Lissotriton helveticus. The sequence goes on from NC_136063.1 coordinate 959,302,245, forward strand.
GAACTAACTTAAGACAAAGACCTAAACTTTCTATTTTTGGTGTTCACAGAAGGCATTTAGTAGTAGTAAAGTTAGGATTTTGTCTTAAGTTTGTCTTAAGTCTGTCTTAAGTCTGTCTTACGTTTGTCTTAAGTCTGTCTTAAGTCTGTCCTAAATTTGTCTTAAGTCTGTCTTAAGTCTTTCTTAAAACTGTCCTACGACTTTTGGTATTCACAGAAGGCATTTAGTAGTAGTAAAGTTAGGATTTTATCTTAAGTTTGACTTAAGACAGACTTAAGACAGATTTTAGACAGACTTAAGACAGACTTAAGACAGACTTAAGACAGACTTAAGACAGTCTTAAGACAGTCTTAAGACAGTCTTAAGACAGTCTTAAGATAGTCTTAAGACAAACTTAAGACAAACTTAAGACAAACTTAAGACAAACTTAGGACAGACTTAAGACAGACTTAAGACAGACTTAAGACAGACTTAAGACAGACTTAAGACAGACTTAAGACAAACTTAGAACAGACTTAAGTCAGACTTAAGACAAAATCCTATCTTTACTACTACTAAATGCCTTCTGTGAATACCAAAAGTAGTAAGTTTAGGATTTTGTCTTAAGTTAGTTCTGTGAATCGGGCCCTTAGTTTATTAATTAATTGAGTTTATGCATAAGGCCATTTATTGACATTAATGTTCTCAAAAGTAAAATTCTTGTATTCAAGGGAAAATATAGTCAGAAAAAAACTAAATGTTCATGGTTGTTGGGTAATGAAATCATAGAAGTTGTTGAATTGTATGTATACCTAGGACATTTTTCAGTTTGAGCCTAAATTAATGAATCAGGTATCACATCATTTAGGGGCATATTTACAGCAGAATGGAGAAGCGTGGCATTAAGTAAACATTGCTAATACCACACTTCTTCATCCTCAAAATGTAGGGATGTGTTGTATTCATAAGAATGCGGCACACCGCTGCATTTCCCCTAGCGCTGGCTCTGAGTTCAGCTGCCCAGAATCAACGCAGACAACCTTGCACCATAGTGCAAGGCTGTCTGCATTGGGGGGAAGATTGTTTATCTGCAGGAAGGTTCCCCTTCATGCACATAAACAATCTTGAAAATTCCATTTCGTAGCTTCTATGTGTGCTGCTTAATGCAGCACACATAGGAGTTTCAAAACAGCATTTTTTCAAAATGATTGTTTCTGTGCAGGAAGGGGGAACTTCCTGAACATAAACAATCATAGACAATTTGCTGTTTCTATGTCTGCTGCACAAGGCAGCACACATGGAAACAGCAAAAAGGAGGAGAAATAAAACATTTCTCCTCGTTTCGCCTGTTAAAGACCAGGTTTTCCCTGGTCTTAATTTTGGTGCTGCCTCCTATTTATGCCTCCCTTGTAAATAGGGGGCTAGCGTCAAAATCAATGGGTGTTGTGGTGGAAAGCCCACCTCACCACCCACTGCCCTCCCCTTTCACAGTAAATAAACATGAAAGTGTGCCTTGTAAATAAGGCGAGGCCCCTATCGCCATCACAACTTCACTAAAAGTGACGTTGTAGAGGCGATCGGGACCTGTAAATATGCCCCTTAGTTTGCAAAACCCTAAAGGGCTTATGTACAATTCCCTTGCACCGCCTGTGCATTAATGTTTCCCATATAAAAAGTGCCACACCGGCGGTGCAAGGGGCTTGTAAATAAGCTCCTGAGTTGTTTTATAATGCTCATAGACGTAGACACTTTTCCTTATTGTTATTGGTGTACTGTTTAAAAACTTCACCTCGCATTCTTTAACCCCTTCCATGCTGATGATGAACCCCAGCCGTCATGCACTACGGTGCTCGTGTGCTGATGACGGCTGGGGTTCGTCATGAACCCGCCCACTCAATAAAACTGCCGCACAGGCGCAGAATCGCGGCCGCATGGAAGGGGTTAAGCAATGTATACAATCACTGAAGCAAAAATCTTACAAAGATTATGTAATTTGAACAGTTAGCTACAGTTGATGCAACTTATTTAAAACTGGATCTGAGCAGTGCTTATGTTCTGGGGTTGACAGCAGTCTTGTATTGGGGGCTTGCGCTCGATACAATCTTAGAAGAATTCCCTAAAAAAGTTACTGCGGAAAGATATGTATGTCCATCAGAGATTGGACAGTATCTTCCACAGGAGTCTCCTTGTTGCTTTAAATTTGTTACAAGAGGGTGTATTTGCTTCTATGTCAGGCCCAGAGCCAAACATTTTTTTAAATGTACTTGCCCTTTACTTAATATGGAGCTTGATATTGTATTTTACTATAAGTAAAAGGCAAATATAAAATGATTAGTTCCTGCTGCAGGGTGAAATGTCCGCAACCAAATCTGACCATGGAGTTCGGCAAAAAGTATAATATCGTAAGATTGCATATGTTATCGTAAATTAATGTTACAGGGGCATGGAAAAAGCTCAACATGAAAGACAGATTATGTGAGCTTTGCAAAAGGGGAGGGGGGTTCAATTATTTGACCATGTAGCCTTCGGGTGTTCAGCTTTGCACGTTGATTGTATTTGAAACCACTTTTTTATACAATATGGTATTTTTACGGTGGTGTATTTTTCAAAACTCCTGAAAATGAAATTATCTGTTTTAACATTTTTCAATTTTCTAAAAAGTTTTTTGAATTTGTATTTATATATCAATGCTTGTTCAACATGTCTGCTGGTAGATACTGAATGTTGTTAGCGATGGGGATTTTGGGAAGTAGTTATTATTTTGTCTGTATATTTAGTTGTCTCCAACAGGAGACTAAATCAATAAAAGATTTTTGTAACTTGTACCTGTAAAAATGCACTCACTGTTTTTCTCACGATTGCTGTGTCTGTGTGAGCTGTGTACTCATGTGCTTCACTAATGTTTTGTGATAGACAAGAGTCTTTATGACTATGGATGTATAAAACATGCATGAGTGAATTCAGTATTAATCTTTGGTCACTATGAAACATGTTTTTCTTTATATCCTTTTAGGTACTACGACAAACCAACTAATCTTTATGGTAAGTGAAAGGATGGGTCAGCAGGCAATCCAGGTAGGAAACAGAACTCCTTTAGTAAGAGTCCATGCACAGGATTGGTCAAAGCAGGCAGCCAAGACCAACTGCCAATTCCTCCCACCATTCTACATGCCACCATTCCACCTTAACAACAGTTGTCACAGTGGCATGTGCCCAACGTTATTAAGGCAGAACCCAACACACATTTTAACCCACAATTAGAGAAATAAAATAAGAAATTAAATGATTAAATATGGACGTACATACAACAAAACTATCGCTGACTTAGCATATACAGAATGGAAATAAAATACAATGAAAGTACATGAAGGCATAAAAACAGAGAACCCCCCCAAAAAGAGAAATGCATTAATATTTCACATAATCCTTAAACAAAGCAGGAGGTCTCCTTTCCCTTTCTGACCCATTCAAACTAGGACCATCTTGCATGGACGAACACATGCTTTGCTCAATTTCACACCTCTGTATGTACAATCTCTCCTTGTTCCAGCATTTCCCACCATTCAGCTGGAGTGTTCTATCTCTGACTGAAACAGTAAGCTTGAAACTGGAATATTTCAAATGCCCCTTAGGTATCATACCAGGCAACCTCACCCTAACCCAGTCTCCTGGTTTGAAAACTGCCTGACGTCTTCCTTTGATTGGATCCTTGTTAACATACTTGCTTTGTGACTTTTCACAATTTTCCTTCACAAGAACATGTTTCACATTGGAAACATTTAAATCATGCATCCAGGGTCTAACTAATTTGGTCATTCTTACCTTGCAATAAGGCAAAAGGCGACTCCTTGGTAATGGCACTGGGTGTTGTGCATAAAGCCCACAAGTTCCTTCTTCCAATTCAACCCATTGGCCACCGCCAATTGAATACTGTCCTTAATGACTCTATTGCATCGTTCCACCAGACCAGTACTACAGGGATGATACAACGATGTGGTAACGTGCTTAATGCCCGAATGAACCATGAACGGTGTTGGGAGATTTCACAAATTGCACTTCAGGCCAACTTGTACCATAGTCCAATGTAACTAAACCGTACCTGTTCCGCTCATCCAACACGTACATGGGTCCGATGATATCCAAACCCAACTTGAATCATGGTTTGTCTGGTACAGGCACCGCTTCAATTGGTCTGGGAAAAGTGACCTGGGTTTTGCCACTCAATGCACATGCCACACAATCTCTCACAAGATGTTCAACTCCCCTATCCATACCTGGCCACCAAAACATTTCTCCAATCCTGCTCTTCATAGCTTTCATGCCCACGTGACCTTCATGGGCAAGTGCAATATCTGTGACACCACCACCAAATCCATTCTCCTCATGACTCCCAAACTCATACTTAACTCAGGAAACACATGTTTGAAAGAGCTGGCTTCCCAGTCTTTATGCACCCAACCCTTAACTAACATTCCACCCACCTCCTAAATAGTTTCATCTTCCTGTACCATCACTTTCCATTCTTCCTCTGATATGTACCCAAAACCAGACTCACCAAAAGAGGCCACCACGCAAAAACCTTCATCATCTTGCTCACCCACCTGTTCATTGCTGATTGGCAATCTGGACACACAATCCGCAAAAACATTCTTGGCACCTGTAATATATTCCAACTGAAACTGGAATTCCATCAACCTATAGTGCCACTTCCCAATGTTGGGAGTGCCATTATTAGCCCCCTTCATGGTAAACACATTTATCAAAGGCTTGTGATCCATCCGGATGATGAATTCAGAACCCCAGAGATATTGTCTAAAATGGTCCACACCGCACCAGCAAGCCAGAACCCAATGCTCTATTACAGAGTAAGTGTATTCCGCACCTCTTAAAGCTCGGGACGCAAACACCACCACTTCTCCCTTGCCTCTCTTTTTTGAAGTAAAAACAGCACCCAATCCATGCTGACCGGCATCCGTGACCACAATAGAAGGATCATGTGTATCAAAAGGTTGAAGGGGAATGGCACAACTCAATTTAAGTTCTATTTCTACACAAACAACTGTTTTTTTTATCAGAACCCTCATATTATGTGTTTTTTCACTGCAGTTGGGAATGAACCTGGCATAAAATGTGCGCATACCAAAAAATGAATGGAGCTGATCCTTGTTTTGTGGTGTGGGGAAACCTTTTATGGCCATTACCAAATCCTTCTTGTAAACCAAGTAATCCACCTCATCCACCGCAAACTTACACTTCTCTGCCTTCAAAGCGACCCCCCTTTCAGTTAGAATGGATAACACAGTGGTCAAGGTCTTATCATGACATTCCACATTCTTACTGTACACCAAAATGTTGTCCAGAAAACATTCAACATTGGGAACCCCCGAAAACATAGCCTCCCTGACCCTCTGAAATAACGCTGAGGCTTATGCCAAACCAAAAGTAATTCTCCTTAATCTAAAAGTACTGAAAGGGGCTACAAAAGATGTTAAACGAGGACTTTATTTTTTCAAAGCGATTTGGTGGTAAGCAGAGGTCATATCCAATGTGGTGAAAATGTTCTCCCCCTTAAATGAACCTAGTATCTCCGTAATGTTGGGCAGTGGATGTCTATCCACCCATATTCTCTCGTTAAGATCCCTCAATCAATGCACATCCTAAGGGCACTATTTCCTTTCCTGGCCAAAACAACAGGAGACAACCATTCAGAGCTTTCAATCTTCCAATGGGCTTGATGACACCCTTGTGATGTAGAGATTCCACTTTTGGCTTTGTGAACTACAGGTTGAACTCCTTGCTTCAAAATTATACAATGCGAAAATCCTTTGATCTTTCCCACTATTTTGCAAAAGTCATATGGAAAATACACTCTACAATCCTGTGCCCCTACAGCCCAGAGAGACCTGAAATCATCTTTGAGCAGTACCTGCCCTGGACTATTTGGGTCTAAAATAATACCCACATTTTTCTGCTACAACATCCCAGAAGTGAATACCCATTCTTTGCCATGTCCACAGTGGCAGGAGTGGAATGCCCCTTAAAACTTAACACAGTCAAACTCCCCCATAACCTTTACTGGTTTACCACCATAAGGTATAGGCTTAACCATGGATTTTTTCAAAGGAATATTGACAAACCTACTCCACTCCTCAGGATCAATGAGAGTGAAAACGGATCTGGAATCGGCCATCATGGAAATAACTTCTTCAGCACTCAATTTTGACAGAATAGCCTTGTGATACTTGTACAATCAAGCTTTAGTATATCAAGATCGTCCACATTTCTTATAGAGTCACTCACTTTGCCAGAGTCACACAAATCATCCAACTTTCCCGAAACACCAGATTCAAAGGCATCGGACACCATCATAACCAGATTTTTATCATCACTGTCAGCCACAGAATCCGGATCTGATATGCTTTCAACTGAAAGAAGTTTTTTTGCTTTATGCCTGACATACACTGGCTTGGATTTGCACACTTTTGCGAAATGACCTTTCTTTTTTCACTTTGCACAATACTTATCAGATGAAGAACAGGATGAAGCATTCCCTGAATGAGTTCTGCTACCACATCTATAGCACTCTAATGGTCTCTGTTTGTCACCTTTTCTGTCTCCTTTGTTCAACACATTTTTATCCACCACAACTGCATGCACTTTAGTTTCTTGCGCCATCTGTTCCATGTACATAGCAGTCGTTTCCACGTTTTTAGCTATTTCTAATACTCTGTCCAAAGTTAAGTACTCCGTCGTTAAAGGTTTCTCAAGTATCTTCTTGCTATTAGTTTTTGGGACTAACTGCATTTCATCCTCAAAGGTTTCATAGTCACATGTCACCGCTAAGATCCTCGGATCACTCATAAAAGCCTCCACTGGTTCCCTAGGAAATTGTTTCCTCATATAAAACCTGTGACTTTCCATAATGATATGGCGCTTCTTTTTAAACCTAGTATTCATCATTTTAATAGCTGAAGCAAATTCATCCATCGCATCACCCTCACCCATTACAACAGCTACAGATAATGCTTTAAGACCTTCCTTCCTTCCTTCTGTGCCCATGGAATGGCGTTATAAAGCAATTATTTTCTTCGGGGTGAACCTCTGCTTCAATGGCTTCTAGATAAGCTTTGAACCTTTCTAACCATAATTCTCACTCTACAGGGGGATTTCCTGGGGTTGATAGAAATGGAGAAGGGAATAGCCCCAACTGTGGCATATTGGCAGGTCTTTTGTCTCCTTTTTTCTAGGAAAAAAACATAACATTTGTTGAGAATTCACTAAACAAATCACACCACCTAGTGCCGGAATATGTGCATTTAAAAATAAAACAAATACTATATTGAAGGCAATGCAAAGTGTGCGTATCACTAACTTTGCACGCAAAACTGGCCTAAATACTGTAATGGTGTCTGTGTCACCGAAAGATGCATGCCGCCTTGTGAAAGGAAATAATTAGAGATACAGTACCTGGTGTACACGTCACCGACATACACGTATCAACTCGCTAGATGAAAAGTAGAACTAGAAACAGTTGAGGCGTGCTTGTCACAGACACACACTGCGCCTTAGAAATGACGTGCAAGAGCCTAGTAATCCGACCATAAGGTCTGGCACCGAAGAGATGAAAGGTGTGCGTATCACTGATAAGTGCTGACAGCCGGGAAGACAGCTCACGAAGAGATGTAGAGATGCCTGAATACAGTTACCAAGACGCCTGAACATGTGATGATGCAGCTGTTCTCCAAAGCTGCTGGAATGCAGCTCGCTGCTCAGATGTTGACGTTGCCAGGTTGTGGACGTCAAACATGTGATGACGCGGCCCCAACGTTTGTGAGGGAGCTGACGTCACCATTGGTGTCAAAATGGTCCCAGAATTTCAATACCTTGATAAAACGGATGGGTAGTAAGGCGGCTGCAATGAGCAAAAACAAAGTACCTTGCCACTCAAAGGTCACAGCTCACACTGTGCCACTGCCGTAAAACCGCTTCTGCGTCAGTTGGTTTCAGGGAACCAGCGCGGAAACTCCTGCTCTGCCGGACCTCTGGTTCAAATCCGATCGTCCCTACTGAAAGTATGGGTCTGGAGGCAATCCAGGTAGGAAACAGAAGTCCTTTATTAAGAGTCTAAGCACAGCACCGGTCAAAGCAGGCAGCCAAGAGCAACTGCCAATTCCACCCACCATTCCACATGCCACTATTCCTTCTTAACAAAAGTCGTCAACGTGGCCTGTGCCCAATGTTTCTAAAGCAGAACCCAACAGAAAGGCTTACTCTTACTTCTGCCCACACATACACACAGAAGTTAGAGTGGGCGTTCCATTTGGATTGACCCTCAGACCCTTTGCCGGCTAGTTTGGGGGGGAAACATGTTGGCGCTTGGAAGGATGACTGAGACATAACACTTACAGTTTATCCCATCTTTGACGTTAATTTCTACCCCATGTACCCTAGAAAAAAAGGAATTTCCTTGGGTACACAATTTTATTAGCACTCTGGGTCCCTAAGTTATCCAGCTACACTTATTTTGAACTCTCTCTGACAGAGGTTGCGGCCACCCTGATAGTACCATGTTATGAGGGTGAGATGAGTCAGGCTATAATGAAGCATGCCACAAAAGTGTTGGTGAGGCTTTCTCTTCCAATATAAACAAGACTAGTTCCATTTAACCTTAGTCTTACCAATAGGATCAGTTCATCTGACACAACATTGCATTCTTTGCGTGGCCTATATATAATATGCATGACCACCACTCGAGCTGTAGAGCTTTAAGTAGGTAAATATGACACAAAATGTGTGAAGTAGGCATGGCAAGTACATGAGGGTGGTCTTTGTTAATAAAGGGAAGTAGCAAACTCAATGCAGATTGAAAAGTGCTATTGAGGCACTCAATGGGTTGAATTGTAATAATCCATATTATTTACGGTTATCCCACATCAAGTGGGACGTTAACTATAATCATAGGAAACAAGTTGTTACTATTGTTACTAGCCTTGTTAAAAATGCCGGGCAAACAGTGCTTCAGCTCGATGCAACTTTCTCTCTTGTTGGTTTACTGTATATACATAACACATAAATTGCATTTGATAAAGGGCTTTCTCATGTTTTCTTACAATGTGCATTTGCTAAAGGGCTTTCTCATGTTTCCTTACAATGGTCATTTTTATTTACTTCTCTTTAAGAAACCAAGCTCAATTTTGCTTGCCCTAATTAAGATTTCCTTTTTGCTGTCATTTTTAAACTTAGCAGTTTCATGTTCTTTTTTGGCATTTTTGTTGCATTCTTGTCTGCGTTGTCTCCTTGTTGCTTGAAACGTATATTGTTGCAGTCGATTTTCTCTAAGCTTTTCATAAAAAATGTGGATTGTGCTAGATTTTCTGACATGATTTCAATTTTTCATTGTTTTTGTTCATCACTTTGCATGTTTTTTTTTTTTACTAGTGCGTGTTTTATCTTTCTATTATTTGCAAGCTTGAAGCAGTTACATGGAGTGTTTTAATCAGAAACCAGCTCAACCACATCACAAATTACAAGTACTGTACAAGATCATGAATAATAATAGTCCTACGCTATACCTAAAAAGTTGGTGCCTACGGGTGCATACATATAAACCAAAAACATCATTGCACAAAGTGATTATACAAAGGACCATATCTCTCTCTCTCTCTCTCTCTCTCCCTCTCTCTCTCTCTATCTCTATCTCTCTCTCTCTCTCTCTCTCTCTCTCTCTCTCTCTCTATATATATATATATATATATATATATGCAATTTGCTACTCAATGCTGAAGAGGGTCGGATTCCGTTCTTAATTTGAGACTGTGGTTTCCAGTGCTCGGCACCTGCATCTAATTGTCTGCACCAGCACTTGTGAGAGTCCGCAACATGATGGCACTGTCTGTCGAATTTTGGAATGAGCACAACAACAGTTGTTTGTTAATTCTATATAGATTAAAAATGACTAATGCCTGCCGCCCAAACCAGTTTTATAGGTTTGGGTGGCCTGGAATAGTCTGAATTGTCACACTTGTAGGAGTGTCATGAATAGCAGTTGTGTTGATACTGTCATTGGCAGCGCTGGCAGGGGCAAGGCATGGTGCAAGCTGCAGTGGCTAATATTTTTTACAAATTAAGCACTGTATGAATTCCACCAGCTCTGAATCTTACATTAAAGTTACTGAGGCAGGCATAGTCCTCTCCTGCACTCCCTAGTACCAATACATTTATTCTTTTATGCAGTCTTCGACCTCAATGCCATCTTAAAATGCGATCTCCTATTGCTAAATTCTTCAAATGAAAATCGAATTGCTTGATTTAAAAGGCAGTTTACAAAGGGAAATCTATCTTAGTAGAGCATTGAAAGCTATTTTTTAAATTTTAACCTCTGCCTATCCCCCTAGTACTCAACTTGATGACAGCATATTGCCCAACAAAAGTTAATATGAATGAATGAATGCGTATGCTTTGGGTGCACAGATACTACGGAAAGAAGTATCCTGGCACCAGCCATAATAGCAACAAGAACGTGTTACAAAAACCACTGGCAGGGCAGTACTTGGCTTTATCAGACAGAAGTTCTTTGGACAATATGTTGTGATCGTTTCCTACAGAAGTCTTATGCAGGGATCCAGTGTCTTCCCTAGAGGTCTTTCAAATTGTAAAAGCGCCACTGCCCTGAAAAATCTCTGGTACCATGATCTTTCATGCCTCTTACCACTCTAACAGCTCTTTTTAATAGCGGCAGCAATACATACAAATTTCCAACATGGAAAAGTATTTTTCATTCAACCGGAAGACCTGTAAGTAATCTACAATGTTAATGATATACAGCGCAGCTGTTACCAGAAGGTGTCCATGGCGAGTTCTTTGAAATTATATTATGCCAGTAAATGTAGAAGTTTACAGTACCCTAAAATGTAAAACTCTGCAAATCATTAGCAGCAGAAATTAAATAAAGATTATTGTTGATAAATCAATTTTCTAGTTAGAGTGCATGGAGTTTCAAGGAGAATTTAAGGCTGCAATGCCATCTTTATCTTGTCTTCGCGTGAGACAGTGAAGGCTTCAGAAGTGGGAGACCTTGTACTTCGCTGCTTCTTCTTGTGGAGATAATAGGCGCCAACAAAGCGGATTTCATTTTGAGGTGTTTGATCCCAAGACAAACCATAGCCTCTAGGAGAGGCTTTGATAGGGAAACAAAGCAAATATTAAAATTTCCCTTGAGGGGATTGGCCCGGTACACCTCTGTGAGCGAAGGGAATACAAAATGCCTTTGTGAGAGGGGGTGTGCAGCGGGCCGGAAAAGCAAGCGAGGAGGCCGTATGTAGTGTGCTATAGTAGGGATTTATTGCAGTGTCACAGAAGTAGAACACAGGGAAAACAAGGAGGGCGTCAGGGTACTGGATCCACGCCGGGTCTGCGTTGCAGCTTGTGGTCTTCGGCGGCTCCAACGGCGGTTCCGGTGACGTGGTGTATCCACGGAGGGCAGGGAGCAAAAGAGAAAACAAGGGACCGTTAGTCCTATCCTAGTTTTAGGATCACAGCAACAGTCACCGTCACCCGGGGCGTGTGGGGAAGGAGCGGAAAAGAGACAGTGAGGAAAGGAAGGTACCGGGAGGAAGGAGTACGGGGCGGGGAGAAGAAAGAGTGGTCGGTCGGGGCGTGAAGGAAACGGCGGGGCACACAGTGCAGTGCTATACAATTATCATACAGTGCAGGGGACGTGATACTAAAGAGAAGGGGAATATTATACAAGGACTTTACAGGGGACTCCTAGCGAGTAGAAAAATAGTGAGGATAAAGGCACTCACGCGGTCCGCCGTAACTCTCCCGTTGAGTTACGGCCGCTCTACAGCCACCTCCTGTGGACTCCACCACTCTTCGCTCCACTCGTCTGCTTCACCCGTCTGCTCTCCGTCTCCTGCTCCTTCTCCTTCACGACCACCAGTCCGAGGTTCCTGCCACAAATCTCCGACACCTTTCACTTCCTGGTTCCCTCTTTTATCCTGTGCTGTCGCTGCCATAGGGGTGGGGCTTCCGGGGTCCGCGAGATTTAAGTCCATCTGGCCCGATGTTCTGGTTGGTCCCTGTGGGGAAAAGAAGGGCGTGACTCTCTGGGCTCTTGATGGCGTGTCGAGTCGGGTCCTTATGCTGGCGTTCTGAGGCCCGGGACACAGTCCCGGGGGTAGCGCAAGAGGTAAGGTTGGGGTAGGGCGGTATTCAGGTTGGGTTTGTCGGGATGTCGGCTCACATCCCCTTTCCCTAGCAGTCCTTCTAGTAGGGGAGGGAGAGGAAGGGTATCTCGAAAGGAAATCCGCGTTCCCCTGTTCTGATCCCTTCCTGTGTTTGGTCTTGAAGCAGAAGGGCTGCAAGGAGAGGAACCATCGGAGGACTCGGTCATTCTGACCTTTGTTCCGAGCCATCCACTCTAGAGGGGCGTGATCCGTGTAGAGAATGAAGTCTCTGCCCTCCAGATAATATCGGAGATGGTCCACCGCCCACTTGATGGCTAGGGCTTCCTTCTCCACCACGGCGTAATGTTTTTCACGCGGAAACAGTTTGCGGCTGACATAAAGGATAGGCCTTTCATTACCCAGGGAATCTTTCTGGGACAGCACCGCCCCTAACCCGTGATCAGAGGCATCCGTTTGTAGGATAAAGGGTAGGGAGTAGTCGGGGGGAACCAAGACAGGACTCGAGGTCAGGGCTTCCTTTAAGTCCGTGAAGGCTTGCCAGGCTTCGGGAGAGGGGTTCCGTAGTTTCTCTTCGGATCGGCTTGATTTTTTTAAGAGGTCCGTGAGGGCTGCTGCCCTCTGTGAAAAGTTTGGCACAAACCGTCGGTAATACCCGAGAAGCCCTAGGAAGGCTCGAAGATCTTTCTTTGTTCTGGGGAAGGGAAGGGACCGGATTGCAACTGTTTTGCTCTCTTGGGGTCTTATCAAGCCATCCCCCAGAAGGTACCCCAGGTATTTAACTGTCTTTGCCGCCAGGGTTGTTTTGGCGGGGTTAATGGCGAACCCAAAGGAACCTAAGGAGGAGACGACATCAAACAGATGATGCAGGTGTTGTGGCCAGCTGTCGCTAAAGATGACGATATCATCTAAATAGGCGCCGGCGTACTGTGTATGGGGTCTCAATACGTGGTTCATGGCGCGCTGAAAGGTGGCTGGGGCGCCATGTAGACCAAAGGGCATGACTACGAACTGGTACAACCCCTCAGGGGTAGAAAAGGCAGTCTTCTTTTTGTCTTGCTCCCGGAGGGGTATTTGCCAATATCCTTTGCATAGATCCAGAGTCGAGATGTACTTTGCCTTTCCTATCCTCTCGATCGTTTCATCCACCCGGGGCAAGGGGTAGCTGTCGAAGGTAGAGACCTTGTTGACCTCCCGAAAGTTTATGCAAAAACGTACTGATCCATCTGGTTTTGGCACAAGGACAATAGGAGAATTCCAGTCGCTGACTGAGGGCTCTATGATTCCCATCTTCTGCATGTCCGCTATCTCCTGTCGTATGACCGCTCGGCGAGCCTCGGGAAGCCTATAGGGCCTTAAGCGGACTACTTTCCCTGGTACCATTTCTATGGCGTGCTCTGTGATGTTAGTACGACCAGGAGAGGAGGAGAAGACCCCCTTTAGGGGTGCCAGGAAGTCCCGTAACTCCAGGGTTTGTGCGGGAGTCAATTCCGGATCCAAACAGGAGTCAAAAGAGACAGGAAGGTGACCGAGGCTCTCGTGTAGAACCGGACGGGGTCCTTCCCATTTCTTCAGCAAGTTTACGTGGTATATCTGGGAGGTTCCACGTATAGGGTCTATTTCTACCTCATAGGTAACTGGGGTCACCTGTCGGAGGATGGTATAAGGGCCTTGCCACTGACCTAGCAGTTTTTGGTCCGACGAGGGCATCATGAGGAGTACCAAGTCATTGACAGCAAAGACGCGGGACCGGGTGCCCTTGTCGTATTGCTTTTTTTGACTGTCCTGAGCGTTCCCCAGATTTTGTCTCACTATGTTCCGGATCATGGAGAGGTGTGTTTTTAGGTTCTCGAGGTATTCAGGAAGCGGACGTGTACGATCAGGCTCGGCTTCCCAGGCCTCCTGTGCCATGTCCAGCAGGGTACGAGGGGGGCGTCCGTACAGTAGCTCATAGGGAGAGTAGCCTGTGCTGCTCTGAGGTTTGCAGCGGATGGCGAAGAGGGCCAATGGTAGCAGGTCCTCCCACCTTTTGGCTTCTAGGCCCAAGAGTTTTTTTAGGGTCTGCTTTAGGGTAGCGTTGTAGCGCTCCACCAATCCGTCTGTCTGCGGATGATAGGCAGAAGTTCTGATTTGTTTTATCCCAAGTTCAGCGCATACCCGCTTCATCAAGGCCGAAACAAAAGGCGTGCCCTGGTCGGTCAAGATTTCCCGGGGAAACCCTACGCGGGAAAACAGGGTGATCAGGGCTTTGGCTATCGTTTGGGTAGTGGGTTGTCGCAGGGGTATGGCCTCAGGAAAGCGAGTGGCATAGTCCACTACAACCAAGGCATAGCGACACCCGCTACGGGAGGGCAAGAGGGGACCTATGATGTCCATCCCTATTCGGCTAAAGGGGACGTCAATGAGAGGGAGGGGTTGCAAAGGCACTCTGGGAGGTCTGTGTCGGCTGTTTTTCTGGCATACGCTACATTCTCGACAGTAGGTTTTGATCCTTTGATATACCCCGGGCCAATAAAACTTCTCCAAGATGGTTTGACTAGTTTTCTCGTCCCCAAAATGACCCCCCAGAAGGTGGCTGTGGGCCAGGAAGAGGACTTTGTCCTGGAAGGGACCTGGGATAAGGAGCTGGGCATTCAGTTGGGGGCCCCCTTTTCTGTACAGCAACCCATTCCTCTTAAAGAAGTAGGGACCTACTTGCAGCGGGTCTTCGTGGTCAAGGGCCCTTCCCCAGGCTTCTTGAAGAAGGGGATCCTCTTGTTGGGCTGCTCTGAACTCCCTGTCGGTCTGCCATGGGTGGTCATCCGTAAAAGCGGGGTAAGCGCTGACGTATTCTTTCTTCTCCTTTCTCCTCTGGCGTTTGGTTTTGTGGGGTTTCGAAACGGTCTCTGGGTGGTTCTGTCCTTGGTAAGGAGCGTGCTTCCACCACTGGGTCAGAGAGTCGGAGGTGTCCTGGAGAAGCGTTCGGGGAGAGCGGGTACAAGACCAATGGTGAGGGAAGTCCCGGGGTCGTGCCGGTGATGGACACGCACCTGGGTAGTGGGGTACTGTTTGGTGTCCCCATGGACACACTGGATGGCAACCATCCCTGTAGGACTGACTGGATGTGCCAGGTCTTGAGGTCTCAGGACACTCTGACGACAGCCGCTGTCGGCAAGGGCCATTAATCGTTGGCCGTCGATGGAGACCGGACAGTGGAAGGCAGGGGGTGTGGTCCCTGGAGGGTTGCACAGAAAGTTCCTGACGAGCCCGACCTCCATAGGTTCTTCCTTCTGCGGGCACATCCGGGCGATGTGACCGAACCCACCACAGGCATAGCACTGGGGTCCAGGATGAGGGGGACGAAATACAACTGGTGAGGGAAACAGGGGGGTGGGTTCTGGTCTTCGTGGGGGAAGGGGCTGGAGAGGTCGTGACGGTCCGGCGTTCGGGGCTCGGTGCGGTTGTTCCTCCTTACCCCGCTGGAGTTCCTGTGCTCGACTGAAGGCTGAGGCTATCTCAATGGCGGTTTCTAGGGTGAGCCTGGAATGTTGTCTCACCCAGCGCTGAGTGGCCGGATGTAAAGAGTTCAGGAACTGTTCTAAATAGATTTTCTCAAGTATCTCCTCTTTTGTGGAGGTCTCTGGCCGGAGCCATCGGTTTGCAAGATCCCTAAGGCGAAATGAGAGATCCCTGGGATTCTCTTGTGGTCTCTCTTTCGCCTGCCTTAGCTTTAGTCTATAGGTGTCATCATCGATCCCAAGACGTTCCAAAATGCACCTTTTGATATCCGTATACGGTGTGGTGCCCTGTATGTTGGCCTGCTGGTATGCTGCCTGTAGATCGCCTGTGAGAAGGGGTCCCAGATATTGCCCCCAGCGGTCCACTGGCCAATTGGCTGCTTGGGCAAGACGTTCAAAGTTTGTAAAGAAGTAGTCCGGGTCTTCCCCCGGGACGTACTTTTGCAGTACCACTGAAGGGAGGGAGGCTAGTGGCCTCTGTTGACCCAGGGCCGTTGTTAGCTTCTCCATGGTTTGTTCGTGGGCGGTCCCTTGACCCTTCAGGACGTCGTGAAGTTGACCCCTGTCGTCTTCGGCGGTTTTTAGGAACTGCTCCATCAGTTTGGCAAACTGTTCCTGTGAGTCCGCCATTTTTCTAACAACGGCCTCCATGCTTCCGGCAGATCCCACTTCTGACACCAAATGTGAGAGGGGGTGTGCAGCGGGCCGGAAAAGCAAGTGAGGAGGCCGTATGTAGTGTGCTATAGTAGGGATTTATTGCAGTGTCACAGAAGTAGAACACAGGGAAAACAAGGAGGGCGTCAGGGTACTGGATCCACGCCACGTCTGCGTTGCAGCTTGTGGTCTTCGGCGGCTCCAACGGCGGTTCCGGTGACGTGGTGTATCCACGGAGGGCAGGGAGCAAAAGAGAAAACAAGGGACCGTTAGTCCTATCCTAGTTTTAGGATCACAGCAACAGTCACCGTCACCCGGGGCGTGTGGGGAAGGAGCGGAAAAGAGACAGTGAGGAAAGGAAGGTACCGGGAGGAAGGAGTACGGGGCGGGGAGAAGAAAGAGTGGTCGGTCGGGGCGTGAAGGAAACGGCGGGGCACACAGTGCAGTGCTATACAATTATCATACAGTGCAGGGGACGTGATACTAAAGAGAAGGGGAATATTATACAAGGACTTTACAGGGGACTCCTAGCGAGTAGAAAAATAGTGAGGATAAAGGCACTCACGCGGTCCGCCGTAACTCTCCCGTTGAGTTACGGCCGCTCTACAGCCACCTCCTGTGGACTCCACCACTCTTCGCTCCACTCGTCTGCTTCACCCGTCTGCTCTCCGTCTCCTGCTCCTTCTCCTTCACGACCACCAGTCCGAGGTTCCTGCCACAAATCTCCGACACTTTTCACTTCCTGGTTCCCTCTTTTATCCTGTGCTGTCGCTGCCATAGGGGTGGGGCTTCCGGGGTCCGCGAGATTTAAGTCCGTCTGGCCCGATGTTCTGGTTGGTCCCTGTGGGGAAAAGAAGGGCGTGACTCTCTGGGCTCTTGATGGCGTGTCGAGTCGGGTCCTTATGCTGGCGTTCTGAGGCCGGGGACACAGTCCCGGGGGTAGCGCAAGAGGTAAGGTTGGGGTAGGGCGGTATTCAGGTTGGATTTGTCGGGATGTCGGCTCACAGCCTTTAACAACACACTTCGGGCCAGATGTAGGAAAGCGTATTTACCGATTCATAAATACCGAATTTTACCGATTCGGTATTTATGAATCGGTAAATATGAAGGAGGGAGATTTAGGAAGATTCGGTAATTGAATTACCGAATCTGTAAAAATCGGTATTTACCGAATCGGTAAATACCAATTCGGTATTGCCCATTAATTCCTATGGGCCTTGAAGCCCATAGGAATCAATGGGCAATACCGAATCGGTACTTACCGATTCGGTAAATACCGATTTTTGAAAGGGTGCAGGGGGTGTCACTTTGACACCCTCTAGCACCCCGAATACAGGCACAGACATGCCCTAAGGGCATGTCTGTCTGTCACATGGCATAGGTGTGCATGCACACATGTGCATGCACACCTGGATTCGGTATTTTACCACCCAATTGGATTGGGTGGTAAAATACCGAATCTGTAAGGCCTGTGGGACTCAGAAGAGTCCCACCTACATCTTGCAGTTACCAAATCAGTAAAAATACCTATTCGGTATTTTACCGATTCGGTAAATTTACCGATTCGGTAAATTTACCGAATCGGTAAAATAGGGCCCCTACATTCCAATTCTTAAATACTGGTCGGTAACGGCCGAAATCGGCCTTTACCGACCGGTATTTTGGCTCCTACATCTGGCCCTTTGTCTGAGAATTCTTCAAAGTTAAGAACCCCTCATGAGACCCAATCCTGAGCAAATCTTTATGGACAACTTTTGTTTCTTAGTCTAGAGCAGAGGTTGAGCAGTTACATGTAGCTCCAAGAGAGAAGTTGTCACAAAATGAAATCAAATCATTAAATCTCTCATTCAGGAATATTTTTCATGCTTGCCCATGGGAGAAATTCATGGAAATGCCTTGAAAAACAGGCTTAATTGCAGGATTTTTCAAAGACTAGTATCCCTTGGGAAACTGAACATTCCTCAGTTCCTTATTGCTAGCGGGGACTAGAACAACGAACAAGCTATGAATGATTTACTTTGGGACAGGGACTGACTGAGTTGATGAATATTTAGTAGCGACTCAGTAGTATTTAAATCACATAGATGCTTATCCTGAAGGAGAGAGTGGAGCATGCAGAACGCCTTGAGTCTCTTCAAAAATGTATTGAAACCTAGGCACCTACAGGCACCTTCAGGGTGGATATTTTTTGCCTACTATGAGAAATTCATTCATGCACCTGGATACCGACCTCGAAGCGTAAAATCGTTTTTTTCTTAGATTGTTAAACAAGCTCTGTTAATGCTCGTTTAATTACATTTCAAGTCCGGAATCAATGATTAATTGCTGTCGATTTGAGATGCTCCCAGCATACAAAAGATATGCTGGTGTTTTGATTCTTATCTCTTTTCAACTTTCGTAGAATCCTTTGTGTAATTTAGATTGTAGGTAGAGAGAAACTTGGGTTCAGATTTACAAAGATTTTGCATCAGGTTTGCGTCACTTTTCTGAAAACAAAATGTTAATTTGCATTGCTTCGTACAGAACAAAAGTAGCACATGGCAACGCATTGCCCTGCCTTGCATTACTTTTCGTCAGGGAGGCGTTCCATGGGTGGTGCAGTTTCGATTTTTATTGCAAAGTCACTCAGATTTACCACTTGGAAGAGACTCCGCAACACGTCCTTTCCTAATATTGAATTGGTATGGAGTCACAATCCAATTTTAAATGTGGACAAAAGTTTGCTGACTCCTAAACTGTGACTACTAAATTTATAAAGGCATATTTGCAGACACAGTCTTTGGATTAGACTGTTTACGAGTGTAAACATGCTTTCCAGACCTGACCTCTACTTCGGAACATATCTAGCAGTGCCCCTTGGATCTCAGGGTGTAATCCTTAGTGAAACCTAGTAGCTGAATAGTGCCCACCAGCTTAGTCAGGGCCTAATTGGCCATTTATTCCATTGGGCATTTCCCCAGGGTGGGAGTGGCTGGAGCCATTGCAAGATGGTTTTTGAAGGTGGATGACTGCTGTCTCAGTTGCCAGCACAGCAAGAAAAGAGACTGTAAGGGAGCAGGACTGGTTTGATTATATTTCCAGGCTGCTATTATTTCCAAGGGAGGACGCAGGGAGTACAGCTAGGTGGCTTGGCTTGGTCTCCACTACAACCCCGATTACCTGTGGAGTGCCGCAGGGGTCTGCCCTTTCACCACTTTTATTTAACATTTATTTACAGCCTCTGATTTCACTGCTCAATCAGATGGACTGCCAGGTTTATAACTACGCTGACGACACTCAAATTGTTATCCAAATGGAAGACGAGCCAGAGGCGTTTGCGAGATTACAAAATATCCTTAGACACACAGCTAATTGGATGTCTAAGAATTCGCTAAAAATCAACCCTGATAAGACCGAGGTGCTGCCAATCACTATTGCTGGCAACCCTTGGAATGATGGCTTCTGGCCAAGAGAATTAGGGACTCCCCCAAAACCAGCGGCGGTAGTAAAAAGCCTGGGCATCCATGTGGATGGCAAGCTATCCATGCAGAGACAAGTTACGGTGGTGGTGGGAACTTGTGTTGGCCTTCTCCGACAGCTAAGAAAAATTTCCTCACTATTGTCCTTCTCAACCTTGAAGCGCGCGGTCTCAGCTATGATCTTAGCGAGGCTAGATTATGGCAACTCGCTATATATTGGCCTGCCTCAATAACTTCTGGATAAGTTACAAGTTGTAATGAATGACGCTGCAAGGCTCATTTTCAAGAAACCGAGGAACACGCATGCATCTCCTCTTATGCGGGAGCTGCACTGGCTGCCAGTGAAGCAGAGGGTTCTGTTTAAAGGGCTCTGTATTGCACACAAGTCCCTATACGGAAAGGCACCAGGATATCTGAAGGCCCGCCTGACTTCCTATAGGCCGGGCAGGAGGTTAAGATCGTCGGAAGCTACTCTCCACCCAATCACGTTTTAGGCTGGCCACTGTTGGCGGCCGCGCTATCTCTAGTACCCTTCCAACAGCCTGGAACAAGCTACCGGTGGAATTACGGAAAGAAACTAATCTGCTGTGCTTCCGGAAGAAATTAAAAACTGTGCTCTTCCAACAAGCCTGGATGGGGCTGTAAACTTTCAGATGGCCCTGTTGAATGTCTGCTGTGCGTATCTGACAAAGCGCTTAGAGACCCCCGGGTTATAACGCGCTATATTAAATCGAAATAAATAAATAAATAATAAAATAAGTCTAGCATAAGCAGTGGTCACTGGCCATACATGTGGGAGAGCCTGTACTACACTTGGAATCACTGCACCCCCTGGTTTCAAATTCCGCTACCCACAGCATATGAGCTCACATGGATGCAGCAGGGTTCCTCATGTAGTGGGAGGGACATCTACATCCTTCCTGTGTTCACAATGCACACTATTCCCCTGTGGGCACCTCAAAATAGTGCTAGAGTTTGTTTGTATGGGGAAGTACTTATAAAGAATTATGCAGTTGTGTGTGCAAAGAAAACATGAACAGATAACAGCTTCAATAAACAGTAACAGAAGAATACAAAAAGAAAGGGAGGTTGAAGGAAGGGTTTACAGAGGCAAGGGAGGTAGCGGATTTACTTAGGGTGTTCATGGGCAAGGGAGCTATCAGTCTGTTAATTTTGGAAAAGTCGATGTTGATGCGCTCAATGATCGAACCCTTGTTGGTACTCAGTGTAACAACCACGATTTCTATGGCATCAAAGTGGGGCCATATCCTAAGATCCAGCTTTCTGACCTCTCTTGTTCTCCAGGAAGTTTTTGGAAACACTCATTTATGAAAAACCAACACCTATTTCTCTTGATTTATTCAGAGTTTTGCAGAATTCCAATGTGGTTCAATGAATACTCAGGCAAAAGATTTATTTTGGTGCTGCTGCTTGCATTGTTTGGTCATGTGATTATAGTCCACGTAAATATGGACTGTGTTCCTGGAGGGCACTTGTTTTTGTTTCCCAATTACTGCCCAGGTCAGGCGATCCTGCTGGTTGGGAACTAGCAGTTTTGTTGGGACACTTCCCTCTCCAGACTGTGCACCTGGAGGGCTCCCTGTGTATGGCCTCACTCTTCAGAACATAGATATAGGCATCAAAGAGTCTATCCTCAAAACCTCGTCATTAAGAAATTTAGCACAGCCATATGAACATCTCCTACCTCAGGGGTAATGAGGCAACCAGGAGACTGATCTGGAATGCATGTTCTGCATTCTCCAGAGTCTCTATCCTGGCCTCAAAACCTATTAACGAGCTGACAACACAGTCATCGAATCATGTTTGAGCTGTAAATTTTGGCCCAAATGCATGTATCCTCGACTCCACCTTCATTACTCTTTGAACCAGACAGACCACCTCAGATTCCATCTTTACAAGCTCCAGCATAAACTTCATAGACATTTTATTTGCTTTGTTTTTGAATCAGTTTCTGAAAGTTGGCTAGCACAGTCGTTAGCAGTGAGTCACCATGTGTCAGATGTGGGGTCTCAGTACCAGTGGGAATGGGGCCAATGCTATCGGGTTTCTGTAATGTAGAGGATATTTGGTCGAAGTCCTACCATTCTCTATGAAGCCTCTGCTCATCACAGAACTTCTCACAATCTATCAGCTGCGCTAGCAAAGTTAAGCCATAGAGTAGAACAAACTCTTTCAGTACAATGTCTCCATAAAACCCAGAGTCTCCGGTATGCTGTCACTTTGTGAGCAGTGATCACAATAGTGTCTATCTGATGAAGCATCCATGTTCTATTCTGCATTGTCTTCATTTCCTCGCTGTTTAGTGGCTATGCAAGCCGGCATAATTTCCTCTGGGACCAGTTCCACTGGAGGGGTCAGGGTTTGAATCTTTCATATATGTGATTCCTTCACTGCAATTGTGTCTCGGTGTCGGGTTCAGATAGAGTGCAATAACAATTTCCCATGCTACACTAACAACATATTAAATTTGCCTTAGACTCACCAAGAAAAAAGAGAGGCCAATTGCTTCTAGATTACTGGGCTCTCAGGGGCCCACACTCATTGAGGGATTGCTCCTGAGGCAGACCACTGCATCTGCCACCGAAGTGTGCAACACGGTGGGACCCCCACCTGCATCTAGCCTTCCCACTCAACTTGGAAGGGGAGCAGTTCTTTGACCAATTTGGATTAGTCTCTGTCCTGGCACACAGCTGGCTCTGCCGGATGTATGACGTTACAACGCAAACTTTTACAACGACTACCATTACCACGCAATTTTTACAACGCAGGATCCATTACAACGAAATACCATTACAACGCATGTATTTACAACGCAGATACCTTTACAACGCATACAATTACAACGTAAGTATTGGTAAGTTTATAATATTTTTTTAATGTAAATTAATTAAAATTAATATAATTTATTTTAATTTAATTAATTTTATTTAATTAATTTATTTTAATTTAATTTAATTTAATTTATTTAATTTATTTTAATGTAATTTAAATTTAATGGTACTTAATTTTTACCCTGTACCCCTTTTCCCAAAAACCCAAAACTGACCCTAAACCCTAAAAATACCCCTTTACCCAAAAACCCAAAACTGACCCTAAACCCTAAAAATACCCCTTTACCCAAAAACCCAAAACTGTCCCTTAACCCTAAAAATACCCCTTTACCCAAAAACCCAAAACTGACCCTTAACCCTAAAAATACCCCTTTGCCCAAAAACCCAAAACTGACCCTGAACCCTAAAAATACCCCTTTACCCAAAAACCCAAAACTGACCCTGAACCCTAAAAATACCCTTTTACCCAAAAACTAAAAACTGACCCTGAACCCTAAAAATACCCCTTTACCCAAAAACTAAAAACTGACCCTGAACCCTAAAAATACCCCTTTACCCAAAAACTAAAAACTGACCCTGAACCCTAAAAATACCCCTTTACCCAAAAACTAAAAACGGACCCTGAACCCTAAAAATACCCCTTTACACAAAAACTAAAAACTGACCCTAAACCCTAAAAATACCCCTTTACCCAAAAACCCAAAACTGACCCTGAACCCTAAAAATATCCCTTTACCCAAAAACTAAAAACTGACCCTGAACCCTAAAAATACCCCTTTACCCAAAAACCCAAAACTGACCCTGAACCCTAAAAATACCCCTTTACCCAAAAACCCAAAACTGACCCTAAACCCTAAAAATACCCCTTTACCCAAAAACCCAAAACTGACCCTGAACCCTAAAAATACCCCTTTACCCAAAAACCCAAAACTGACCCTGAACCCTAAAAATACCCCTTTACCCAAAAACCCAAAACTGACCCTAAACCCTAAAAATACCCCTTTACCCAAAACCCAAACGTATAATATTTTTAATAAAATTATATACTTACCAATACTTACGTTGTAATGGTATGCGTTGTAAAGGTACCTGCGTTGTAAATACATGCGTTGTAATGGTATTTCGTTGTAATGGATCCTGCGTTGTAAAAAATGCGTGGTAATGGTAGGTCGTTGTAAAAGTTGCGTGGTAATGGTTGTATACCGCTCTGCCATCACTCCATCATGTACCTTTTGAAAGAGGAGGAAGGCAGAGTTTTCCTTATAGTATAGGGATGCTGTTCCATGTCCTCAGTGGTAGCAGGAAAAGGTATGTTGCATTGTCTGCTTTGTCCTGTACTATTTAGTCACCAGCCTGCCAATATTGCCCTGGGTGTCATTAACTCACCACATGGTGATATTTACCTTACTTGCCAGGTACAATGGGGTGCTTGAGTTTTCCTCCTTAAAGCTGGCACATCATACTTTGTAGAGGATACAGGTGGATAAAGCAAACCAGTGGAAGCTTCTTAGTGTAGCGGTTAGCCTGTCAAACTTCTTTAGAGTTTTTATCATTTGAGTGTCAAGGTAGAGGACGGTCCTTGGGTGGGCAGGTAGGAATTTAGGATGCCGGCTAACAGCATATGACCGCCTTCAAGATGGAAGACGACCAGCCTTGCATGTCAGCTCTAAAGACAAATCTTAGGCTTGAGGCTTCCATTTTGAAGAATAAGGAGAGTTAAAGTCAGTGTCATTATGGATTCTCAAGGTTTTAGCAGTGGCAAAAAGACAGCACGCACTACCTAGGAGGAAGGAAAACAATATGCTCATGACAGCACCAGTGCTTCCTTATGCTCTTCTCCAGGATCTTGTCTGAAAGCTTCTCCTGGACCTGCATGGTGCTATCAGTTTCAGTGATGCATTTTATTTTATTTCAGCTGATTTTATACTGATTATAACATTACCTGAAAATAAGCAAAATAAAGAAGTAAATGAAAGTCTTAGTGAGTGAACATAATCCTTCTTTTAATGAAAGACCTGCTTCTACACCCTTACTCGCTAGAAACTGCCAGACCTGTCTTTGTTTGCCCTCAATGCAGGAAGCTGGTGGTCAATGGGGCATGTGCATTGACCAGTTATGTGATAAATCGTCGGGACTCTTTTTGTGTGGCAGAGACGTTTTAAGGCATGGGCAAAGTGGGCAGTTGCCCAGGTTTCCCATCTTCCAAGAGACCCCCGAGAAAGTGATCAGGACAATAAGAAGTTCAAATGTGCTGAAAAAAATAGATTCTTCTTTTTAAATGTGACAGCTGGCCATGCTCCTTCACTGAAGCTTAGAGTGCTGTGTACTTGCCTTGTGTGCCCAATTTTGACCCTTGTGCTTTCAGGTATTTGGTGGCAACTAAATAAATTAAAAACAATATTTCCATCTCATGTCTCTCTCCTTCACATCATCTCTTCTACCGCAACCGTCTCTCTTTACTACTCTCTCTCTCTGCACATCTCCACATATCACCAGCCACTCTCTCTATCTCAAATCTCTTTGTCTCACCTATGTCTTCCTTACCGTTCTCTCTATACAACTCTCTCTAAAATTCTGAGCCCACCTCCACATTTCCACCTCTCTATCCTCTCTCTCTTCACCTTACTTCTCTGTTAACATCTCACCCCTATCTACTACAAATCTGTCTTAACTGCCTCTCTCTCTCTCCCTGTGCTTTCCAATTTTTTCCAATTTATAAGCTTTATTCGACATTTTGTCATAAAAGCATTCACCTAACCCTATACAATAAATACTACTTATAAAAATACTTCTAAAAATACACATTAAACATTTGATGTCGAATAAACGTAATAAAAGATCATAAAATTACAACACATTATTACAGTTTAAGAAACACATTTCATAGGTTTAAAAAACATACAGTTTGTTGCAATAAAACAATTTATGGATATACATAATTTCATTATGATACAGTAGCCAATAATGATCGGGTACGAATTAGCCACGACCATGCCAGATACTTTGCTACACCAACCACATACAATGTTGTACAATCAGATTCAAGTATCCTGAGGGCTTCGGCTTGGCTTCGGGTTCCCAACTTTAAGCACACCGGTTTTAACCACTTACGTCTGGGGGCCAAATACAGTGGGCAACAAAACAAAAAATGGGAGATGTGTTCAATTTCCCCAATGCAATAGTGACAATGTTCATCCCATATCTGGGACCAATGCTTCTTAAACGCATTTAGTGGTAATGTACCAATGCGAAATTGGAAATAAAGTTTTCTATCATACGGTTTTTCAATTAGGTCCCAAAAACATTCGTATGATGGGTACATTTTTAAGTTTAAAAAGCGAGATGTTAACATTACACTTGTACTGTCACTAAATATTGCAAGATATATCATCTCCCAATAAAGATCTTTTAGCTTTTCCTTTGAGGGGAAGCAGGTTGGATCATTGTTGTCCCATAGGTGGCCCAATTTCAATTCTGTAAGTAGGCCCCGCAACTCCCTTAGCCATGGGATAGTATGGAAGCGATCGAATTTGATGACATCCATCAATGCTGCTGCATAGTGGCCTAACTCTGGGGTCACCATAATTCGCCTCCAATACAGGAGGGGCCGAAGCCTCGCTATATCCACAACTGATTTTCTGCCCAGGTCTAATTTTAACGGGATCATTGGGGTACTTTGGGGGACCATTGTAACCCCTCTTAGGAACCTATTTTCCGCTCGGCCCAGATCGCTCAAGTTTGAGAAGCCCCATAATTCAGAGCCATATAAACAAGCCCCCAGGACTTTCATAGAGTAGATTTCCATGACACAATTCAAAGGCTTTGTCAGAGAGGTGCGGTGTTTTAGCGAAATAGCACCTGATAACTGTCTAAATTTTAGAAGGGTTGTAGTTATGTGGTGTTTCCAGCTCATGTTTTCTTGCAGAGTGATACCTAGGTATGAAAAAGAGTCCACTCTTTCTAGGGGTGTTCCTTTGTATTTTATTACACCCTTATACGAGGACTGTTGATTAAGGCACATAAATTTCGTTTTGGTGGTATTTAGTTCTAGGCCCTTATCATCACAATATACACCAAAGGCATCAACTACTTTTTGTAACCCACTAGGGGTGCGGGAGAGTAATAAAGTATCGTCCGCAAACATGAGAACTGGTACACGGGAGCCGGCTATTACAGGGGCGTCACTAGCAATCTTCTCTAGATGTTCAACAATACCATTTATATAAATGGAGAAGAGGGTTGGGGCTAGGACACATCCTTGCCGCACCCCACGTTCAACCGGGAAGGAATCAGTTACCTCTCCTTGTTTGCCCCATCGTATCCTTGCGAAATTATTTTCATGTAGGCGAACGAGGAGTGTGAGCAATTCCTTTTTTATGCCTGCATCCGCCAAGGTCTGCCAAAGTTTTTCCCTAGGGACTAAGTCAAAAGCGGCTTTTAAATCTACAAAAACTGCATACAATGTCCCCTTCTTCAGGGTGACATTTCTCCAATAAATTGTTAAAAAATGGAGAACTTGGTCGACGCTACTGGTTAGAGGCCTAAACCCAGCTTGATAAGGTGACAGGATGTTATTTGCGTCGATCCATTGCTGCAGTTTATTTTGGACTAGTCGACCCATTAGCTTTTGAGCTGTGTCAATTAAACTAATGGGTCTATAGTTTTTAGCCAGGGAACGGTCACCTTTTTTATATATGGGAATTATTTCTGCTCCCTTCCATGAGGCAGGCACTTCCCCTCCCATAGCCACTGCATTGGCCAACATTGTAAAGTAGGTGCACCAGGACTTCCGGTCAGATAGGAAAATATCAGCTGGAATACCATCCATACCTGGTGCTTTCCCCCCTGCTATACAGTCTAATACAACACTCACATCCCCCTCAACAAATAGTGGTGTTTTGTAGTAGACTTGTAGAGGAAGGTTGACATTATTAAACATAGGATTACGGGCATACTGTGGTTGAAAGTATTCTATCCAACTGTTCTTTGCAACATTATTAACAGGCTGGGATGCTATGCCACCCTTTGCCCATTTCACTGAGGCCCAAAAGCGCTTTGAATCCTTGGAGGCACAGATCTCCTTAAGTTCTTGCCAACAATCCTCGTCCCAACGCTTCTTAGCCAATTTTTGAACCTGCCTATACTGATTCCTCGCCAGCCTTACTGCTTCAGGCCTTCCTAGTCTTAATTCCTTCCCGAGATTATCTCGAGCTGCCCTGCAATTCTTATCATACCACCCCCTAGTGTCTTGTGGTTTCTTCATTTTACTTACGGGGGTTTTTTTCCGGAAGAAACTTTGGATTGTAGTAAAAAATATGTCATGGGCAGTCATCATGTAGTTGATAAAGTTAGTCTGTCCAAAATGGGACTTAATCTTAGCAACTTCACCCACTACTACTTTCTTTAGAGTCTCTATTTTAGCGAGATCTTCTAAGAGCATGCTCCACTTCAGGTAACGGGAGTTATTGGAGCATACTAGGTCCTGTGTGACCATGTGATCCTCTCTAGGATGCTCAAATATGTCATTGTAAGTATGTAGTGTCAGGCACAATGGATTGTGGTCGCTTTCAATCTTAGCCTTCACTTCCATATCCTCCAATTTATCCCAGAGCCTTACATCTAGGAGTATATAATCTATCCTGCTGGCCGATCTACCATTATCAAAGGTGTTTTTCCCCCTACAATCGGACATTGTCCGGCCATTCACTGCTCTAAGTCCTCTTGAGAGACAAAAGCTTTTCAATTGTATTGCTACCGTGCTCCAAGTCTTGATTACAGGGATATCTAGTTGGGGTATACCCCACTTGGAGTCCTCATCTTCAGCCAGGACTTTATCCTCCTCACCCAAGGGCTCGAAGGTGGTATTAAAATCCCCGCCTATTATTATGTGAGAGGGGTCTGGTAGCTGTTCAATATTGTTCTCAAGGCACGATAGGGTCTCTGATGATTTACCCCTTGCTACTCCCCTTGAATACAAGTTAAACAGGGCTAGTTGATGGCCATTTTGCCAGGAAAAATCGAGTGCCAAAATATCGTTAGAGGGAATAGACCTTTGCTTAACCGAACAGTTCAGAGTTTGGCGTACCCAAATTAACAGGCCCCCCGAGGGACGTCCCACTCTATTACTAGTTGCCGGGATAAAGAAATTTAAATACCCTTGCCTAAAAATTGGCATAATCGACCAAGTTTCTTGGAACATGATGATATCGTACTGATTAATAAAATCACCCCAGTCGGGAATATTTAGCTTATTAGCTATTCCGGCTATGTTCCATGAAATGATTAGTAGTTTTGGTTTAGCCTGCTGGGAGTACGTCTGGGCAATGTCGGGAATAATCAATGTTTCTGCAGGATCTACTCCTAGTATTATATTTTTGTTCAATCTCGATAATGACTCAACTTCCTCCAATGATTTTTCCTCATCCACCTGGGCTCTGCTTTGTTCTTCCAAATCGGAAGTACAAGATTCAACTGGGACTGGTATGGATTCATCTAACATGGCAATCTTAGCACGGCCTTGGCCCGTCCACACATTCAGGGTAGTAGGAAAGACATATGCAAGTCAATCACACTCATTCAGATCCGTTAACACAGAATATTGATTATCCAAGCTTAGCCCCCACTCACATGCTGGATTGGTTCTAGCCCTACTATTTCCCACTACTGTCCATTTAGTTCTTAATATACTCGGCTTTGCTACTAGACCCCTTCTGCTGTAGAAGAAATCCAGTGTCAGTGGAACTATTTCAGCTGTCCTACGTTGTGGAGGAAGAATATTCCGTAGGACATCGGGCAGAACATCGGGGCCCTTAAAGTTCAAGACCACACAATCCCCTTGAAATTTCTTTGGCTTAGTACCTATCCACCTAACTCTTCTTGCTGTAAGCAGATCGTCTGATAATTTTTCCTTACCCCAGGGGGATATGTGCATATTACTACTCAACCACTGGAGAGCCTTATTTCTTAACGAGTCAGGGGATTCGATCTGACCAGTTTTGAGCAAGGGTGTGTTAGCTAGTACTAAAATAAGGGGCGAGGCTTCAACAATTAGTTCAACTGGGGCAGATTCTGGGTTTAGGGTCTCAGGGATACTGTTGCCCATTAGTTGGGCTGCCTCAGAAGGAAGATTCATGCCAGGGTTAATATCATTCCTGGGGCTAGCGTGTTGGACATGGTCTGAAGAAGCTTTTGAACCAGCATTCTTGGTCACCCCTGTTGCTCTTCCCAAAGTCTCCATTTGGTCAATTTTTGAAGCAACTAGATTTGGTATTTCACCCACCCCCTCATTGGTTTTCCTTAACAGGGATTCTAGCTTGTTGACCTTGGTAACTAATTGGTCAACCTTTGATATGAGGGGTTTCATTAAACCTAGTAGTTTAGACTCTAGTGTGCCCATGAGCTTAATTAAAAGGATATCCTCCCCATCTTCATTTTCATACTCCTCTTCCCGTATCCCATCCTCTTTCTTTCTTTTTGCTCGTCTAGGTGGGGTTGCGGGTTTATTTTTAGAAGAGCGTAAGCCACCTCTTCTAGGTGGCGCCTTAGTGATCCCTTTTTTTGCTCTCGGGGCAGGGACAGGTGTTGGGGAGGTAATGGTTTCTATAACTGACTCCTCAATTGACACAGATTTATCTTGGTCATCTAAGTTGATCAGATCTGTAAAGGGGTCAGATTGATGGTCCATTGTAGTCATTGAACCATTAATTTCTAAATGCTCAATTAAGACTTCACTAGGGTCGGAGACAATAAGATCATCAGTTGCAGTCTGGAACACCCCTGATTGATTGATTTGGGCACAGGGTGGCGAATCCCCCGTACCTAGGGAGGTCCTCCGGTTATTATTAATTTTTGTCACTACCTGGACTAGGTAGTTGTGCATGGTATTGGCCGGAGTGACAGGCGTTTTTTGTTTAGACATGATGTACAGACAATAGTTCACAACCAGGCCCTGGCAATGGATAACTAACAATAGGCCAGTCACACAATAGATGTTAAATTGGTTTACCTTGCCACTAGTCAATTTAAAGGTTGGGAGTTAGAGGGATGGCCCAGTCCAGTCTCTCACAGTCTAGAACGGGCTAAAACGGGCCCGCCCTTGGCCCGGGCTTCGCCCGGCGTCCCGCTCGCGTCCCGCGAGACGGGGGTGATGCGCTATTTGAGCGCCTCCTGGCGCGCTGATGACGCTGGTGACGCGGCGTGCGCCGCTAAGCCTCTTGGGAAATGGAGTTCCCTCGACCGCGCTCCTCTCGGTCACCACTAACTCCCAGGTGGCAGTGGAGTCGGGCAACACGAGGCGGGAGGCGGGAGGGCAAGGCAACAAACAGCGAGGACTTTCTCCTGGGCTTCAAAGACTCCAAGGACACAGCAGCGTTTTTGGCTGTATGGATTCCCCCCCTCGACCGGGGTGATGCGCTATTTGAGCGCCTCCTGGCGCGCTGATGGCGCTGGTGACGCGGCGTGCGCCGCTAAGCCTCCTGGGAAATGGAGTTCCCTCGACCGCGCTCCTCTCGGTCACCACTAACTCCCAGGTGGCAGTGGAGTCGGGCAACACGAGGCGGGAGGCGGGAGGGCAAGGCAACAAACAGCGAGGACTTTCTCCTGGGCTTCAAAGACTCCAAGGACACAGCAGCGTTTTTGGCTGTATGGATTCCCTGTGCTTTCCCTCTCTCCATCAATCTAAACCTTACCTACCATACTACCAGAGCAAGTTATAGACTATTCAATTCAATTAAGCTTTATTCGACTTTTAGTTGCAAAATCATAAAAGCATACAATATTTCATTTGTTTACAGTCAATAAAATATACAAGCTAAAACATGATTAAAAATTCCGTATTCCAATATAAAAAAAAGAATGGGAACAAGCTAAAAAGTCAGAGTATACAATTTCATTATATTTTTACAAATTCATCTAAATCAGTTTACTGGACATACTAATTACAGTCGCATTTAAATCGTCCTTCCGTTAAAATTATTGCAACTTTTAATACTTAATTGAAAAAGTTTGTTACAACGGTAAAAGATGGGATAAAATAAAAAGGGGATAATTTTAAGGAGTTGATTAGACATCAGCGTTCAGCAGCAAAGAAAGGGATTACATAAAAACTCATTATTCCACATGGTCATTCTAAATTATTTCTGTGGCGAACAATACACTTCAGAAAACTGGCAATTAATATAGCAAGCCGTTCTCCCTCCAGAAATTGTAGAAAGAGAAAAGCAGGGCGGCATCTGTTGAACCCCTGTTGCTTTAAAAACGGTAGGAGCCACTTTGTTCTGAACTCTCTATAGAACTTACAGAAAAGAATAATGTGTATTGTAGACTGGTTGGATGTGTCATCACACGGACAGGGAGGGAGATCTTTTGCCCAGTTGTTTTTAGTTGGAAATGAAACTAATCGGTGGAAAAGTTCAGCCTAAACCGTACCAAAACAAAACGTTCATAACTGGTAGTGTTATAGGTTAGGTAAGGTTGAATGGCAAAGGTAGTTTGGATAGCCAGGGTGTGTCTAACTGATGGTTTCATGACCTCTCTTGTAAGCCGCAATTCTTCAAGATGGTTAAGGCATTTAAGCTGAAAATCCTTCTTTGTTATCTCCCGGACCAGGAGGGGATCATGATAGAATTTTTCCCATCCTATGTCAGCCAGGAACCTTCTCACGTATGATAACCATCTGGATCTGTGTGCATTCTCCAGGGTCATACAATCTGAAATTATCATCTGTGAGAAGATGGGTTTGTCCGACGTCCAAATGCGACGCCACAATAGGAGAGGTTGAATTCCAGCCATATCAGAGACATGGGAAAGTCCCAACTCTGAATGACAAGAAAAAGTGGCCGTGCTCTTTGGAGCCGATAGGAGGTACCGTGTGAAAACATTTTCCACCCTCCGTAAAGCGTCTGTTGGTACATGTCCCCAAACACCTGCCCCATATGTTGCCACCGACAGACATTTGGCTTTATAGATCTTTATCAAATCCGGCGGAGGCCTTTTCCCCAATTTCCGTGAGAAGTTAACCAGTGCTGCAGTTGTTCTAAGAAAGAGAAGTTTCCAGGTTTCTATTGCCAGCTTCCAAGTGAGTTTGTTGTCTATCAATACTCCTAAGTAGGGATATTTTTTGTAATTGCTAACTTCTCCTGGTTTAGATATATGTTCCTCATTTTGCTGGTGTGTCCAATCCCCGCCTTCATGACAAAAGTTTTCCCGATATTGATGTTTAAATCTAGATTTGCCATGAAGGCGGAGTACCTATTTAGTGCTTTTTGGAGTTCGATGGGGGTACGGGCTAATATTACCGCGTCGTTATAGACTAATGGGGACTGGGTCACAGGAAACCTTTTTATAAGGTTGCTCTGCCTCCTGATGTAATCATAGTAAAATGATTATAAATAGCAGCTGCAGGGGGCAAGGCTAGTTCTCAAACATGGTGGCCACCTTTTGAAGTAGCTCCATATCGGCTGGCAAATTCCTGCATCATCCTGCACCGTGGTGACCCTGAATTGACTGTCCAGCTGTTGTCTGGGAACCCTCGGCCTCTGAGACGGGCCACGTTGAACTGGTGGAAGTCTGATTGCCAGTGCCTAGGGAGGCTGCGGAGAAGTTGGTCTGCTACTGCACCAGCAGCCCTTGTGTGTGGGATGGTGTTAGTCATGATCTGGTGAGGCAGGACCTTGTCAGAGTGGTGCTGGGTGGGCGCAAGACAACCTACTGCCCAGTAGCATACTGACCGGTGATCCTGGTGACCCGCTATATCTCACCCCTTCTCGGTGGGGTTGAACCTGCCAGTGGTCATTGTGCGCTCCGGATGTAGGTTCTGTGCCCATCCTGCAGTAGCTGGGATGCCATCAGTTGGGGAGGATGGCCTTGGGATTGCGCAACTGCCTGCAGGGGTGCCTCTCTTAGACTCCCCCTCCGCCTCTGACTACCCACTTTCTGGCATATGAGGCCCAGCTCCCATATTGGCTGCACGTGCCCCCAGTGCTTGCTGCATAGGAGAACGTACATGGCACTGGGTAAAGTGTGCCCTGAGCACATCACTGGAATTCCCGAGTGCGGAGCCCACCTGTTGCCTAGCCTTGACTGCAGCACTGAGGAGGGGGAGTGATTTTTTTGATTCCCCCACATACTGGACTTTCCCCTGGTCTCTGGGCCCCCACTGACTGGTAACTGAGGACAAAATATTTTATTTTTCATGAGCGACACGTGCCCCCAGCATATGCTCCACGAGAGGCTGCTTGCTATGCTTGGAGGGTGGGGGTCTCTGCATATACTGCTGGTTACCCAAGCTGTGCACCCCATTAACCTGGCCACCCGCAGTGCCCAGCACCGCATATGACCTAGTGGTGCCCCTGAATGGGATGGTCACTTAGCCCCATGAAAGCTGGCCCCAGACACGGAGATGCATTCGAAACAGTCTCAACCTCTACCTGACTACTAGGCCCTCCTGGCCCCTACTGAGCTGCTTACTGAACCACCTAACAAGTTTGATCAGATATTGTAATTAGTAATGGATACCTCCTCAGCCCTCGAAGCAAAAGACAATGCCCTGCCAATTGACCCCTATAAAACTTCGTGAAAACCTTTGGAGGCTGGCAGAAAGGGTTGCCAGTCATGAACAAGCACGAACCTATAGGCCTTTTTGAAATTCACAAGTTCAGTCTCAAATGAATCTCTAGTATTCCTTGACTTAAATATCTACCCTGAAGGGGGAATACTTAAGACTACCACCCAGTTCAAGCCCACCGCAAGAAACTGTCTATTAAGGTTTGACAGCTTCCAACCCCGTCACCTATGAGAGAACCTACCGTATGCCAATTCCTGCGCCTACGGCGCAATTGCACGGATGTGGCTATGCACAGAACACAGGCAAAAGATCTCAAAACGAAGCTACAACAGAGACAATACCCAGTCTGTATCGTAAACTCAGCAACAAAACGGGCTAGGAATAACAACAGCGAAGCCCTACTGGAAGATAAAATCCAAGTAAACCAAGATCTAAGTAGACCCATATGTGTAACTACTTACAATACACATTCGAACGAGGTCTCTAAGATTATCAATAAACACTGGCGAATACTTACCTGTGGGGAACTGGATTATTACAAACCCATGTTCGCTCATAGATGGGGGAGAAACCTGAAGGACATTCTGGTACATACCCGTCCAAAGGAGAATCAACAACTTACACCACCACTGCATGGGATACAAGGTAATTTTCCATGCGGGAACTGTAGTAGCTGCCACCTCACTAAAAAAAGCAAACAACTGACATTCAGAAATGGCACCTCATGGGAACAAAGGAAAATGACTAACTGTAACAGCAGAAACGTGATATACATGATCACGTGCCCCTGCGGGCTTGAATACGTAGGGATGACAAGCAGGGCAGTGAAGACACGAATGAGTGAGCATAAGAGCAACGTAAGATGTAAGAAAAGCACCACCAAGATGGCGACACACTTCTTAGAAGCCCAACATTGCCTAAATGATCTTCACTGGACAGTGATTGAACAGCTTCAGTCTGACACCGGCCTTTTCCAGAAGGAACAACGCTGGGTGTTCCGTCTAGGGACTCATAAGACAGGCCTTGACAATGACATACCATGGGGCCAATTGATTTAGACTCTCTTCCCGTAAATATCAGGTAACAACACTATTAGATAGGGGTCTAGGGGCTAGATGTAGGTAAATCAGATTTACCGCTTCATAAATACCGAATTTTACCGATTCGGTAAATCTGATATAGGTATTCATTCGGTAAAAAATACTGAATCGGTATGATTCGGTATTTACCGATTCTGTAATTACATAATCGGTATTTGCCATTGATTCCTATGGGCCTTGAAGCCCATAGGAATCACTGACAAATACCGATTCTGTAATTACAGAATTGGTAAAAATACCGAATTGCCAAGGGGTACAGGGTGTCACTTTGACACCCTGTAGCACCCCTGTTTTTGCCTTGTGTGCAATGTGACACACATACATGCCCTTAGGGCATGTATGTGTGCCACATTGCACAGGTGTACATGCACAGATGTGCATGTACACAGAAATTCGTAATTTACCATGCAACAGTATTACATGGTAAATAACGAATTTCTAAGGGCCTGTGGCACTGTAAACTGTGCCACCTACATTTGGAATGACAGAATCAGTATATTTACCGATTCGGTAATTTACCGAATCGGTAATTTTACCGAATCGGTAAATATACCGATTCTATAATTTTCAGCCCCCTACATAGCAAAACCCAAATACCGGTCGGTAACGGCCAAAATCTGCCGTTACCGACCGGTAATTGGCGACCCACATCGGGCCCTTGGTCTATATCACCCAT
Source organism: Lissotriton helveticus (assembly GCF_964261635.1). Lineage (NCBI taxonomy): Eukaryota > Metazoa > Chordata > Amphibia > Caudata > Salamandridae > Lissotriton > Lissotriton helveticus. The sequence continues at coordinate 959,338,209 of NC_136063.1, forward strand.
GTCATATGCACCCATATCAAGTAAATTAGTAATTAGTCCACTATGAACAGGAAATACACCAACCTGTTCTCAGTGAGCACCTTCCTATCTTTTGTTGTTGTATGCCACTCAGTCCAAGCTGATACAGCGTATAAATCAGGACATTTCAGATCTCAATACATGGATCCATCCCTTGTAATAATAATTTTTTTCCCTGTATTTTTTCAATTAATCAGGATTTTAATTCTAATTGCTCAGGAGTACATGCGGCTGTTATATCTGATAAAAGAACATGTTTAAATCTCGAATCAGAGACAATTCATATGTATAATAAGATTTCCCGGCTTCTTCCTTTCGATACGGTCACCCAGCACCATAGGCCAGTAGAACAACCAGTAACGCTAATACACTACCCTCGCGCACTCTAAGTGCGCATGCGCTTGAGGAGAACGGGAGATGCGTGTGCCCCCACCTTGCGCAGGCGCATTAGACATTGCTTCTATTGGCAACACGCATGCGCCCAGTCCCAGTAGCGCGTTCTGCCGCGAACACAATGATAGCACTCCCATTCTCCTGGAATAACCTTACAAGGGCAGAATACTTCCGGAGATTCGGGGAGCAATTAAGATTAAGTGGATCAAATTAGACCAACCAGGAAAGTATAAATACCGCTTCCCATGCGCACTACCGCATTCCCAGCGGAGCCGCGTGATGGGTAACACGGATGATTTCTCCTTTTGGACTCGTGAGTATGACTTTAGCAAGACGGTGTAAGATCTACAGCTTCTGTAAGTAACCCTTTTGCTGACAGTACATTTTGATTATAGGCAGCAAGTTGGCACGACCAACCCCCTACGTTCTGAGGCTCATGAGGTGGACTAAACTGATTGATCAAGTATGCACTCTTTTATCATCCTTTTCTACCCCACTTGTAGAAAATATGCCTTAAAAACACATATGGATATAACAGAGCATGTGTTTTATGTTAAATGTATGTTTGTCTTGTTTAAGTTTCTTTTTTTGCAGGGTCACCATCACAATTAGTATGACAATATTTGACTAGTGATCTCAACCCACACCATAAATATATATATATATATATTTTTCCAAGGTTACTGAACCGGATAACTAATGAGGAGCGGATGGTAAATTTGTTCTTTTTCGTTTCCTTTTTTCCAGGGTATGCAAATGGCAGAGAACCTTGAAATAAATACAGTAGGCACACTATAGCCTGCAGACACCTTCAATTTTTTGTAATCTTCATATATTTTTACATAGAAAAACGTGAGTAAGGTGGGGAGTAGTGCACCCTGTCCTGAAGAAGATGTTGATCTCCTAAACATGTCGACGCACCCAAGAGGTATTGTTCGTAACACGACATAAACTCCGCTGGACTCACTATTTTAACAGTACCAGCCCGGGGGCCCATCAAAAATTTGTTTGCGTTTCCCCACGAGCCAGGTACATTTTTTTAAATCACTCATACACAACCCCACCACTCACTCACATCCAACACCCCACACACACCACGCATAGTCTTTGTCAAAGTCCTCCCGGGTAGTCGTAGGTAGAAGCACGCCGCATCCCGTAGAGGGGTGCGAAGACCCCAATGATGAAGCATGACACCAAGGGTCCTTTTGGTGTGTGAGGGGTATTTAAAAAACACTGTGTGTTCCCCACCACTGTAGAGAACACTTGTCACTTCTTTTTGGATTCTTTTTGTTTACACATACCAACCAGGGAGAACGAATCGACGTGATATTTCTATCTCTCCCTTTTTTGTTATTTATTTTTATTTTACTCCCGTGTGTCACAGAGTTTTTATCCATATATCTCCAGATTGCCTAAATGTTTCAGTTTTGTTAATTTTTTAAACATTTTGGCTATGGGCATGTAATTTTGAAAACAATTGTTATTGCCTTGCACTCTTGTTTTTCAACACTTCACATGTTTTGCCTGCCAGTTGCTGTTTTTCAAAATTGCAAAGTTCAAATTCAAATTCAAAAGAACTTAATTCGGTTATTATACAAGAAATAACCATAAAAGCACAATTTATAAATCTCAGTAAAATTCCTTGGTTAAAAAAAAAAAAAAAAAAGTTAAAAACATATAAAAGTTCATATCACAATTGATTTACAAAATTTAAAAACAGTTTTTTAAAAAGCAGTAACAGAGGCAATAGTGAATACATTATCTAGGTTCTGTAAGGCCAGGAATGTGGGCGACATCGTCACAATTCCAATCTCTTTAACACTGGGACAATCCATCTTTTTCTGGGTATGGAATAAAATGTGCAGAAAAACAAAATGTGCATGGATGACTGAGCTAATATGTCATCACATGAGCAATTACAAAGTAATCTTGACCAATCGTTTACCTCAGGAAAACTTTAAAGTTCTATGCAGGATGTTCAGTCTGAGGCGCGTTAATAAAAACCTGTCAAAATCCTTAGTGGTTAGAAAATATAAGGCTGTATATTTACAGTAATCAAAGTGAGATGATGTGCCACCACTGTGATTTTGGTCATTTCACTAGTAATTCTTAATTTGCTCAAGTATGACATACATATATTTTTAAGGTCCTTTCTCGGTATCCGGCACATAGTAGAGGGGTCATTAAAATATTCTTTATGGCCTAATTGAGTTAAAAACGTCTTAACATAATCTAGCCATCCTATCTTTTTGGCCCCATCAATTTCCAGTGCGTCCTTTCAAATATGGCGATTAAATGCAGACTCTTCAGTGGTCCAAACCCTGTGCCACAGAAGGACATGTTGTATCTTAATCACATCCTCAAGATAAGGCAGGCCCAATTCTGTGTGACAGATAAGTGTAGACGTACTGTCCGGTACTGCCAAGAGATACCTGAGGAAGATGTTTTCTGCCACTTGGAGTGAGTTAACATTAGCATACACCCAGATGCCTGCTCCATAAGGGGCAATCGCTACACATGTTGCCCTATAAATGCGCAACAGTTCCCCTTTTTCCTGATAGAATTTCGTTAGTGCCATCAAAGATTTACAGAATAGAAGCCTTCTAGCTTTAATTGCCCTGCACCAAGAGCCTGACTGATCAAATAAGATCCCTAAATAAGAAAATGTGATGTGTTCGTGTTCTCTAACTCATTAGAGTTAATAAAAATAGTATTTTTCTTTTGACTTGCCCCAAGCCCACATTTCATCGAAAACGTTTTAGAGCAGTTAATTGTAAGGCCCAAATTTGTCATAAATTTTGTAAAAGAGATTACAACACTTTGCAGACCAATGGGCGTACAGGCCATCAGGACCGCATCATCTGCGTAAAGGAGTGCAGGGATGGGTCGAGTAGCTGCCAGTGGCAGGTCCCTACACTCCTTAATTAAGCTGCTGTCAAGATCATTGATATATAACATAAAAAGGAATGGGGCACGGTCGCAACCCTGCCGCACTCCTCTTGAAACTCGAAAGTTCCTAGTGCAGTCCCCACCCTGTCCAAAGCATACCCTCGCCCTTTCCCCCCCGAATAAAGCTGCCTTAAAAAAGAAACTATGGAGTTGTCCACCCCCAGCCCTTCCAAGATAACCCAAAGCTTTTGATGAACAACGCAATCAAATGCTGATGTTAAATCAACAAAGGTTAAGAACAGCCTCTCCCTTTTGGCTTTCGTATATTTATCTAAAAGAATGTGGAGGTTTAGGCCCTGAGCTATAGTGCCTCAGCCCCCGTGAAAGCCGTATTGGAGATTACTTATAATTGAGTGCTCCTCCCCCCACGTTTGAAGTCTTTCTAAAACCACACACCCTATTATCTTGACGGTAGAATCCAATAATGAGATTGGGCGTTAGCATATTGGATTTGCCCTGTCGCCTTTTTTAAAAATTGGAATGATAATGGATTCATACCATGATGTTAAAAACCCCATAGAACAGCAGGCATTAAAAAGTTGCGTTAGGAGAGGTCCCCATAGTGCCACATTGTTTTTAAACAGGTCAACCAGGACACCATCCGGGCCCGGTGCCTTACTACCCGTGCTAGGTGTTATAGCGCACTCAAAGTGAATTCCATTCTAGAGTTATGGAAAGTGGGTGGAGACTCCAAATCGGCCTCAATCTCCACAGGTACCTGGTCGTCTAGTATTTGATTAATGTAGAGCTTAGAATAGTGTGAAACCCATTCATCCTCAGAGATGGTAATCTCTATGGTTGCTTTGGATTAATCGGTGAAGAAAGGTGCATTAACCGCCTTCCAGAAGGCAGCAGAGTCGCGGTTAGATGATGCCTCATGCAGGACATTCCAAGCTTCCTCTTTTAGCTCATCCTTCCTTACTGTTAATGCCCTCTTGTAATTCCTTCTGGCTTCTCTAATAAGGTCCTGGTTCTTGACTCGAGCTTTAAGTGCGTATTTAAGTCTAGTGTAGGCCTTGGTACAAGTGGAGTCAAACCACCCTTCAGTGTGATTATCGTGCCTTTTAGCATTTACCCAGAGAATTTCTGTAATTTGGGCTGAAATAGCTATACAATTCTCTGTGATTACTGGGTGGGAGGAATTTTCATCAAGGCAGGCATAGAAACTATTTTTACACCTCTTCAATAATTTGGAGAGAAATTCCTCTGAATTCACCTTCATCCACTTCAATTCGTACCCGTTTTGCCTACTCAAAGTAATATTATTCAGGAACTGCGTAGATCTACCTTTACTAATAAAATCTTGATTAAACACCATAATATCAATGCTTAGCGGGAAATGGTTGCTTAAAGCGATATCATGAGTGATAACATTCTTGACACGGGGGAGTGTCTCCTGGATATCAAAATATAATCAATTGTTGAAAAGACACCTTGACCAATAAAAGTTGGACTAAATGGTACCTCGGGTAAGCATAGACTATTTGCAAACCCCATGTCACAAGAGAATGCAATATCATTCAGGAGAACTCCATGTGGCGTATGAGAAAAATGCGGAAAACTAGTGTCTTTACCATAGGTAATCCCACACACCCCCTTGTCCCCCTTATGACATAGGAAACAATTAAAATCCCCTCCCCAAATAACAAAAACATCTTTAGTCATCCGGCTTTGCAAGTTAATCAAATTTCTGGTTACATTTCCAAATACTTCCTCCACCATTTCAGAGGAGGCGTTATTATAAAAATGCAATATAATCACACAGGATGTCTGGTCCACGTGCATACTAACAGTATGGTAATGGCTATTACTAACAACTAATTCAACTTTCCTGGATTTGAGTAATTGGAGATATAAGTGCAAAGACCCCTTTTTGATCTACCATGTGTCGATCTAGTTGCTCGGGTGTGAAATGTTTTGTAGCCACACATATGGATTGCTCCTCAATCCAGGTTTCTTCTAAACTGAATATCTCATATTTGTTCACATAGTCCACCCACACTTTATTAGTCACTTTTGCTTTCAATCCAGCCACATTCCAAAACATAATCTGGCATTTAGTATCCTTCACATTACTATCAGGTTTGCCTCCAATGCCCTCTACAGGTGTGGGTATAAATTAATTGTGGGGCATGGGGGTATGCACAATGATATCCGACTTCTCTACATAATTAGCACCTGTGCTAGCTGAAATCTCTTGGAGAGGTTGTTCTGTTATAGCACAACTGGGGCCCAATGATAGGGGGCCCTTGTAGCGGGCGTCATCCCAGCGACAAGTTGTAACAGCTTGGGTGAAGTCCACCGGACTCAGTCAATCCACTTCATCAAGATGATTAAGTCTATCAAAGCGGTTTTGGGTAGGAATATTAAACTGTCTCCTGTAGAGTGGAGTAGGATTTTCTCAGTTTGACCTAGGGGAATTCCAATGTGGAGGCTGATAAAAATATCCTAAGGGAACAACACTAATATGTGAGCCTCCCATAAAATTACCTCCGACTCTACTCAAGATCAATATCACAAAGTTTGGCGTTTTAAATGACAGCACAACACAGTCCCCTTGATAATTCTTTGGCCCTCTACCTAGCCATCCCACTCTCCTTACCATCCTAAACTCATCAAATAATTTTTCAGTTAGTCCTGACCTGGAATCCAGCCACTGTAAGAACTTGTTCCTTAGATTCTCCCAAGATTCTCCCATCTCATCCGCCAGGGTAGGAACATTAACTAGAACCAGTACATACGGTGTGGCAACTGGCAGTAAATCTAAGCGTGTAGCATGTAGTGTCCACTGAGTCCGGCTCGCATAATTTAGATGTACTAAAGATGGAATTGGTGCCGACTTAGTCGCGGCTGGCGCAGTAGTAGATAGGTGAGCCTCACTATTGACGGTGATTTTTTTCAGTTATGACAGAGGGCACCCATCTAGGGGCGTTAGGACTAGTTGTAACAAGATCAATGTGGATTGTGTTCAAATTATTAGATTGATGGTCGTCTTTAATAATGTGGCCAGGTGGACACATTCTGCCTGTTACTGGTAGCTGAAGAATATCTAAACATTTGGCTGAAGACGCCTCAATAGCACCTGTTCTCGTTGCCAGGCTACCTAGGCAGTCTCTAATCAATATGTCCAGAGCATCTAGTTTTGCTTTTAACTTTCCTACCTCACTCTGTGCGCACATATTAGAGCTGGTTAGAGATTTTTCCCAGTTTTCAGTTTTGTTAGCTAGTGTGGACTTTGTACTTTTAGGCGCCCTTTTACGGAGTTTAGGAGAGAGCCTCTCTGTCATGATAGGGTCTGGAACCTCCTCCCCAAGGGTGCTCGGGCAATTACTCGGGTTCCTGGCGTGCTTATTTGGTGGTTGGTGCTGTGCATCGTATTCCTGCTCACTGCCTGTAGTCAGAGATATTCACCACACAGCCATTGATACCTGGTTTACTTCTCTGTGCCTCGAATAAATCAGAACTCACTTTCCCTGTGGTGCTCTCGTCTGCCCCAGGTTTTAAGTTCTCTTCAACCGTATTGATCTGCCGTTCTATGGCACCCACGGCACCAGTGAGATAATTAAGTAGAGACTGGTGGGAATGCTCCCCTGTTTTAACTGACTTATTTTTCTGAGTGGTCATTGTCTTTCTCTTTTCCATACTAGATGTATCACACGCAAGTCAAAGATATCAAGATAGGAGAACCAAAAACTTTTACAAAAGGCGAGAGGGGAAAGAATAGAAAAATATAGCTAATTGCAGATTTAAATATAGGACTTAATGCTCTTCCAAATGCTCCGTTAGAGATAAATAACAACAAAGCAGAAGTCCAGCTTCGATCCAGGTCAATGACGAGTGACTACAGAGTTCCTCTCCATAAAAGTTATTACTTCTTCATCAAGTTAATCTCAGAGGCACAGTACCTTAGGACGTGGATGTCAGAGCTATGGCCCAGCCCGGCCTCTCTCGGTCTATGATGGGAGCAGACGGACCCGCCCTTAGCCCGGGCTCGGCCCGGGAACGCCCACGCGCGTGCCGCACTGCGGGCGCCCTAGCCCCTTTTTGAAGCGTCTCCTAGCGCATCAGATGCGGTGCGCAGCGTGCGCGCCGCGAGGAATGCTGGGGGATGAAGTCCCCATGAACAACGTTGGGCCGGTGTGGATACGGCCTTCCCAGCAGAAGTCCAGTGGCAGTGTCAGCTCTATGCCCCCAACAGCAGCGGCAACAAAAGGCAGGTAGGGCAAGTTCGGCAAGGATTATGGGATTATTGCAAAGTTAATTATTATTGATAACTTCCTCTATTCCTCTGCCTGGGGAATGATCTGCTACTGCTTTACCTCTGTGTATATGAGGAGAACTAAGTCAATCAGAGGTCCCGCTGTTAACTCATCATCGCATACTAAGTCACCTATTTTATCGGAAACAAATCCCTTTTCAGTACTGCAAAGCAGTATTGAAGGTTCAGATCATAATGCATAACCCTCTACTTCAGCGAGTCTGCGTCAATCGTTCTTCCTCCATCTAGTAAGCAGTCAACTAAGTTGCGTACTGAGTGGGACTTTTATCAACCAATCCGTTCAAAAAAGACCCTCCTTCACCTGCTCAATCCCCTCCACCCATATCTTTATAGTTACTTTTGGAGGAGGTACAAGCTCTTAGAACCCTATGTGGAGGAAACAAATAAATGCTGTCAACATCTCAACGATAAAGTGGTCTGCTATTGATAATAAAGTAAGTCAAATGGAACAGCAGGTAGAAGTACTACAGACAACTACTCAACAAATCCTCTCCATGCAAATGAAAACTTCTCAACTTATAAAGCAAGTCGAGGCCCTTGAAAACCATAAACAGTGAAATAATCTTCGAATTTATGGCTTGGCCGAAGGACTTGAGGGATACAATCCCATCTCGTTCTTTCAGTCTTTTCTACTGAACATTCTTGATTTACCTGAAATGCCACAGCTGAATATCCAAAGAGCACAATAGACTGGGTCTTATCCCACTTGCTGCCACTTCTTCACACAAACCAAGAGGGGTCATCTTCTACTTTTTGAAATATACTAACTTGTTGAAGCTAAATTAAAACAACTAATTTTATGGCAAGGATCTCCTTTGTTCTTCTCTCAGGATTATGCTAAAGCCACGGCAGATAAAAGAAAGAGTTTTCTAGCCATGCAACCAGTACTGCGTAATCCTAATGTCAGAGTTGGGTTGCTCCATCCTTGTCTCTTTAAAGTGACATATAGAAATAAAACTACTACGTATGAAGATCTTGTTTTATTACAGCAATTACCAGACAATTGCAAGGGAAAAGCTATGGAAGTTATGAGAATGTCTTCTCCTTAACATGTTTTATTGATGACAAACAAAGTTAATCTGCTCAATTTTACAATTATTTATGAAATATTTAGAAATAACATATTTGTTTCTTTTATTCTTATTTTTATTTTTCATGTTAGGTGCTGTTCCGTCTATCTGATCATCATTCTTTTTCATCAGTCTGGATTGTTGCCTTCTCTCCGGATCACTGACTAAATATCGTGGGACAAAATATAGACAACCAAAATATCGATGCCAAAATATCAACAGACAAAATATCGAATTCCTATCTACAAACAGGTAAGTACCAAAATATCGAATCCAAAATATTGTTTAAAAATATATACTTTGTAAAAATATCAAATTTCTTAAAAATAATGTAAAATTAAAAAAATATTAAAAATAAATAGCTAAAATATACTTAAAAATACATAAATTACCTTAAAATTATTAAATAATTAATGTAACTTATAAAAAAAAACATACAATCATATATGTTAAAACATATATATATATATTGACATAATATTAATAAAAAATACACAATATTATTACCGTAGGATAGCGGGAGTGTAAAAATTACTATTCCCACTCCTGGAAGTGCAACAGTAGGGAAAGTGTTGGATAGCGTAGGGGTAAAAATTACTATTCCCACTCCAAAGAGTGCAACAGTAGGGAAAGCATTGGATAGCGTAGGGGTAAAAATTACTATTCCCACTCCAGAGAGTGCAACAGTAGGGAAAGCGTTGGATAGCGTAGGGCTAAAAATTACTATTGCCACTCCAGAGAGTGCAACAGGACGGAAAGCGTTGGATAGCGTAGGGGTAAAAATTACTATTCCCACTCCAGAGAGTGCAACAGTAGGGAAAGCGTTGGATAGCGTAGGGGTAAAAATTACTATTCCCACTCCATGAGAGTGCAACCGTAGGGAAAGCGTTGGATAGCGTAGGGGTAAAAATGACTATTCCCACTCCAGAGAGTGTAACAGTAGGGAAAGCGTTGGATAGCGTAGGGGTAAAAATTACTATTCCCACTTCAGAGAGTGCAACAGTAGGGAAAGCGTTGGATAGGGTAGGGGTAAAAATTACTATTCCCACTCCAGAGAGTGCAACAGTAGGGAAAACGTTGGATAGCGTAGGGATAAAAATTACTATTCCCACTCCAGAGAATGCAACAGTAGGGAAGGCGTTGGATAGCGTAGGGGTAAAAATTACTATTCCGACTCCAGAGAGTGCAACAGTATGGAAAGCGTTGGATAGCGTAGGGGTAAAAATTACTATTCCCACTCCAGAGAGTGCAACAGTAGGGAAAGCGTTGGATAGCGTAGGGGTAAAAATTACTATTCCCACTCCAGTGAGTGCAACAGTAGGGAAAGCGTTGGATAGCATAGAGGTAAATGTTACTATTCCCACTCTAGTGAAAATAAATTAATATAATTCACATCATTATCAATTAATCAATTAATACAAATTAATTACCAATTAAGAATTAATTAATTACCAATTAAAATTAATTAACAATTTATTCAAAATAAATACCAATAAATAAATTAACATATTTAATTAATTATAATTAAATTACTTCCCACCCTATTCCCCTATAAACCCACAACCCGCTACAGAAAATAAATATTATTCACATAATGATCAATTAATCAATTAATAAAAAATAATTATCAATTAAGAACTCAGTTAATTACCAATTAAAAATTAATTAACAATGTATTCAAAATAAATACCAATAAATACATTTACATATTTAATTAATTATAATTAAATTTCTTCCCACCCTATTCCCCTATAAACCCACAACCCGCTACAGAAAATAAAAATAATATTATTCACATGATTATCAATTAATGAAAATGAATTATCAATTAAGAATTAATTAATTACCAATTAAAATTGAATGAACAATTTATTCAAAATAAATACCAATAAATTAATTAACATATTTAATTAATTATAATTAAATACTTCCCACCCTATTCCCCTATAAACCCACAACCCGCTACAGCAAATACATTAATATTATTCACATAATTATCAATTAATACAAATTAATTATCAATTAAGAATTAATTAATTACCAATTAACAATTTATTAAAAAAATACCAATAAATTAATGAACATATTTAAGTAATTATAATTAAATTACTTCCCACCCTATTCCCCTATAAACCCACAACCCGCTACAGAATTAAATTACGCACAAATTAAATAATAAAATTAATTACTTAAAATAAATTACAAAAAATATACACTTTTCACACATATACTAACCTATAAAACACTTTAAAAAATTCGATATTATTAAAAAATCGATATTTTTAATAACCTATATTATGTACTTCGATATTTTGACTTTCTATATTTTTAAAATCGATATTACATTACTTACCTTAAAAACAATATTTTTTTTGTCTATATTCTGTCCATTCGATATTTTGTCCATTCTATATTTTGGAGTCGATATTTGTGTTACTCAATATTTTGGACTCAATATTTTGACCATATACCCTTCTCTCCTCATCTACCATGGAGTTGAAGTCGGCTGTTCCATCTTCCCCTCGTGTACTTACCATCCTCCACCCATGTTCATGTTTTTAGTATGTCATTACCTTTATCTTATCTATCGATTCTATGTATTTTGTTCTTACTTCTTTCTTTCTTTCTCATTCTTCTCTATTCTCTCTTCTTCTTTTCATATCATTGCTATCTTCTCTTCTTATTATCTTCTAACTTTGTTCGAGAGCATTTCTTGGCATGATATTGTACCTTTGAGACAATATCATGTATATAATTTACCTTTTAACACTTGTTGAATGATGTTACATGTTATATCTTGGAATGTTAAAGGTTTGGGTTCGCCCATCAAGTGACAAAGAGTACTTACCCATTTGTCCAACCTTAATTCTGATATTGTGTTTCTGCAAGAAACCCATATTTTTGCTTCAGAAGTTTTAAAACTCAAGCTGTGGTGGGTAAGGTCTGTGTTTTCCTCTCCTGGTTCGGGCAAAAGCAACAGAGGTAATACTCTTTGCCATAAAAACTCAATGTCACCGTTCTTTCTCAGGAAGCAGATGACGACGGTCGTTGGTTAATTGTACATCTTAATATTGATAGTGTTCCTATCTCTTTGTTAATTATTTTTGGACCTATCAAAACTGACAATGGTGTTTGGCCCAATATTTCTGTTAAATTGATGTCAATCCCTACACAATATATCATTTTTGGTGGTGACTCTAATTTAGTTCTTGACCCTTATATAGATCCTACCTATAAAGTAACATTTGTTCCATCTTTAAGGTATTAGCAATTTACAACACTAATTGACCAAAGATCTCTTGTCGACTCTTGGAGATTATGTAACCCACAGTTGCTGCAAGAGTATACTTTTTTCTATCCTACGCACTTCTCTCAAGTTCTTATAGATTATTTTTTTTGTCTCTAAATCATTAACACAGCACATTATACATGCAGATATTGGCTCCATATTGATTTTTGATATGCCTCTGTAATTGTGGACTTAGAATTATGCCTTCCTAACTAGCGTAATTACCTTTAAAAAAGAAAATCTATAATATGTTCTTTTTTATGGAGTCATAAGAAGCCTTGTATGTCCCTTCTGAAGCTCAAATGCAGTAAACTTCATGGGGGCGTACATTTTCCTGATTTCCAGTCTTATCATGCTGAGTTTCAACTTAAGCAGGTTTCTAGGTGCTTATTCAATTAACCTGTAAATTCTTCTCCCCTTTGGAAAGATATTGAACTTTCCCTCCTTTCTCCCTTTCCATTTCAAGAATTTCTTATAGTTTTTTTTTTCTTTTTGAAAACCTTTATTAACCAAAGTTGAGTTACCCATAAAACTTGTTATTTATTATGTCTTATTCATAACACTACCTATAATCTTCTGGCACCTATATCATTTGCACACCTTTCCAATACTGATCGATGTCTTCGTTTTAGTATAATAATCTTATAAAATTCAATAATAAATCTATTTTTTAGAAACCATGGAGAGATAAGGGTTTACTTTGGGCACATCAGCTCTTAACTGGCCTCTCACCCTCCTGTCCCGATTCCTCAAACCAAAACGCTGCCAGATGGACGCGCATACCTGCTAGATCACGGTGAGAGAATGCTAGGAAACACTGACAGAAGCGCGGCTCGCGCCTACAAGTGTTTTCTTTTACTTCATTTTAATTAGTGACTTACGCACTCTTTCTGCCAATAATAAAGACTCCAACCGACGGGTGGAAGTCAGCTACAGAATATTGAGGTATGTCACATTTACAATAGACTCCTTTTGTTAAATAGGCTACAGACACACTGTCAGCCACTGAATTGAGGGAATACTAAGAAACACTGAGAGTAGCGCGCCACGCGTCTACAATTGTTTTCTATTCTTTTCTTTTCCTTCGTTTTAAATTAGTGACTTACACACTTTTCTATTTATCTTTCTAGTAAACCATCAGACTCCAACCAATGGGTGGAAGTCAGTTACAGAATATCACTGAGGTATGTCGCACTGAACACAGACCCTTTTGTATAAGAGGCAATAGACACGTAATTAGTCCTGGTCACTTTCTCGTAGGCTCCAACCGGATGGTGGAGATTTGTGAGGCTTTAATCCATGACCCCACTTTGATTAAGAAGCTCTTGATACTTTGCAGAAATACTAAAGAATCTGCAAATTGGTAAGCTTTATTTCTGATAGCAAACCAGTTATGCTACATTATTGTCGTCTTATAATACACACCTGACACAGCTCTTCAATTAAACCCATAGGCTGCCTTATCCCCCCTCCTGTCGTGGAGAAGACCCACCTTGACACACTTCACTTTTGCGCTGCTAACGGGTCGAAACGTCGACGTACCACATATGGCCGCACAACGCTCATGATCAAAGTTTAATTTATCAATGAATCCTGAAGCATATGTGTTAAATTAACAAGGATGAACGATAAATCTCTTTTTTCCCCTCCTTTGACTGCGTGGTTATTTGTTTTGTATATAGTGTGCTGTCTTCATCACCAATCACCACATGTCACTTTTTCACCACAGTCACATATTTCATATTGCAATTGAAATTGTGAATTGCGACAGCCATGATTATTTGATACTCTTCTCTGAATACATTATTGAATTCCAATTTTGGTGTGTGTTATATTATTTCTCTCTTCCTCCTCAAATCATTGATATGTGTAAAAAGTAAGCTGTTGCTACTTGTTCACTCTAAGCAAATGAAAACCAAGACAGAACCATTTTAATAAATCTTCAGAGCATAGGAATAAACAGACATTGAATAACAGTGGGAGCTTTATTTTCAGAATTCCTGGGCTGTTGCACTTTGTTACAAACTATGGTCGTAAAACAGCAAAATCGGCCAACACGACCCAAACTCTCTATTTCCTATATAACGTGATCACTCCATACACTTTACATAAATTTAATCCAGATGTTTCGGCACATTGCTGGTCTTTTAATGCTATATCTGCTGATTTATATCACATTCTTTTTTCTTGTCCAAATACCCACTGATTTTGGTTAAAAGTTTGGTCTCAAATTAATATCATTTTTCGCACAAATTTTCCATTTTCTCTTACAAATGTTTTTCTGGGTACAGTTTCAGACCATTTGCCCACTCTTGCATGTAATACTGCTATAGTAGACTTATTAATAGAAGATGCCTTTCAACAAATTGCTAGAAATTGGAAGCAATCCTCACAACTTTAATTTCAAGCTTGGTGGCATAGTGTCTGTTACAATAATTGATTAGAACGAGCTTATGTCTCCCCATTATCCCTCTTTATTAAAAGAGATAGCATATGGTCTCCTGTAACTGTATTTTAAAGAAATTCTGCTAGTAATTGTGCTTGTCATCATCCATTATTAGAAGAAGTTCCCAAACCACCCTGTAATGTTTACACCATTATAATGTTGCTTATTTAATTTTCTGTGTCATCATAATGATAACCTGAGAGGTTATGCTTTTTATATTTTTGCTACCTGTTCTTTCTCTTACTTTTCCAATATATGATATTAATATATTATTGCTCTCTTTTCTTTTCCTTTTGATACATTATAATGTCTTTATATGCAACTGGTTGATTTTATCAGCAATTTAATATTTATCCTTGTTCTATTGTTATCCATATAACTGTCATTTTCAAGGTGGTTGTATGCAATTTGTTGAATCCTTCTTTAATAAACTTCTTTTCAAAACTTTAAAAAAATCACTCCACCCTCATTAGATGGTGTGTTAAGATAGCAGTCTTGCAGAAAACTCACTTACCTTTACTAACTGCAACGTAAATGGGCAGGCCAACTATATGGCACTACTTACTCTTCATATGCAAGATGAGTTTTTATCTGGGGGGGGTTAAGAGTTCGGTTTGCTCTAGAGAGGTCTCATGTTGACTCAGAGGGCAGGTTTATTTTCCTCAGGGGCACACTGGACGGCAGGCAACGGGTATTGGGTAATTTATAGGCTCCTAATGTTGAGAAAGCAGAGTATTGGTTTTGGGTGTCTACTTGTCTTTCTAATTGGCTTGACATCCTGTGGCTTATAAAACGTGATTGAAACTGCACGCTCTACACCGGTAGACAGATCACTCCCTCTGCTATCCCCAGCTACACACAGTGCCAGAGGACTTCAAAGATGGCTTCAACAGTGGCATTTGGCAGACATATGGTGAACTTGCTGCCCAACACCCTGTGAGTACTCGTACTTTTCAACTGTACATGACATGCACACCCGCTTAGGCAGGTTTATATGTATCACAGAACTACACTACTGCATGCTATCAGTGTACTGTCCCAAAATCCTTTCAGATCACAATCCCTTACTGGCACAGCTTGACTAGGGAAAACCTATATCCCCTATAACCAATTGGCGCATAAAAATTATACCACTGGAAGACTCTCTGTCCGACACTCTGTGCTAGAACACATTAGCGCATACTTCAAAGAAACCACAAATACTGTTTCCTGCCCATTAATTGAATAAGAACCTTTTAAAGTAGTAACTAGAGGGTACTGTATACATACAATGGTTGGGGTTAGACGGATTATCAACAGACGCCTCCAACAATTGAAGGCTGAACTGCATAAAATGGTGAGTCGGTCTCCTGTACCTCTGAACTGCATGCTACTACCCTTGAAAACTAGTTACTATGACAAATTACAAACTCTCTATTGCCACGATTACTCCTCCTACATATCAATAAAACACAATAAAGGGGACACACCTCGTAGGCTTCTTGCACGCCTTACCGAAACTGTTCCCACTCAATCGATTTCCCCTAGCACTCTACACACCCATGTGGTGACTTGGGTGCACTCAGGCGTGCATCAAATCTCTTTTTTGCTTACAATAGAAACCTATATGAGGATACCCGAGATCCAACACAGGACGCTCACACCACATTCATTGAAGAAACACTTCTCCCTGGGATGTCTGTTGAAACCAATAAGACACTGTCCCTACTACTTAATCTTCAAGAGATCAAAGGTGTCCTCCAAGACGTGCCCAGAGGAAAATCTCCCCAGAACAGATGGCATACAGGCTGAATTCTATGTGTTGTTTGCTCCACAACTGGCTCCCCGCTCTTAAAGGTCTATGAGAGCCCCTTTCCCAGGCAAGCATGCCTCCTACGGTGCGAGAGGCCCTAATCACAGTGTTGTACATTGATTCTTCATGTAATATGGTTGTCTTTTGTCTTAGTCCTTTCTTTGTGTTTTCTTGTTCTCTGTCTACCACAATGCCTATGTATGTTCTGACTTCTACCTGGAGGATTCCACTAGTGTCAGTTGGTGGTCTGGTCAGCTGGCGAGGTTGTGTGCTTGGCTGTGTCCTACAATAAATCTACATGTAATCAACTGGAAGTATCTTGTCATCTGTGGCCATTCTATTTACAACATTTTGGCGACGTTTTCTGCTGACCAGACCAGAGAAGAAACCATCTAACACAGCCTGAGCTACACCTCGCGGAAAGAACCCACTGCTCTTCACCTATCTGCTGCCGGTAATATCATCAAAAGAAGTTTGAAACCAGATGTATGAGGAGTATTTCAAAGAAATTTAAAGCAAGAAAAGAACTGTGAGTATATTACTCATCGCTGACAGTATGGCGCAATTTTAACTGTGGCAAGATGTATGGTGTAGGAAAGTAATAGCAGTGAAGTAACCAGAAACCTTTAACAGTATCGTGGAAAAGGAAGAAAACCATCTGAAAATATTTGGAGCGCCTTGTTATTTTGAGAAATCTTTCTAAGTTACTGCAAAACTCAAACTAAACTGTTGCCCAACCAGCTGCAGCCAATACCAAAGATTTAAGGGAATTGCCTATGATGGGGTAACGCATCACAATAATGAGTATAAACCAGTAATGTTTAGAAAGAAATCCAAAGAATTTATCCTCTGCTCTGCTTCCTGTAATGCTTCTAATGAAGAGTTTGACACGAGAAACAGCATGGATTTTAACTAAGTACTTTTAACGTTCAAGACACAGCTGCTGGAAAAACGAGCGAATCAGGTGGACACATGATCATTAATCTGTAAATGAAATGAATCATTTAGAGTCACGAACGGCAGAAACAAGTTCAAGTTCATCTACTGTGAATCTTTAGTGCTTGTTAATACCGTTATTTTCCCTTCGTGTTGATCCGATCTTCACCATGGCAGTTTTACTACTGATGACGCATTAGAATCTCTGTGGGACTCAGCGGAGTAGCAGTCTGTTCTAAAGTGTTGTTCTGTGTCCAGCGTCATTTCAGCGTGTGGAGGAAGCCTGGGTGCATCATCACGAAAGCCGTGCTGCGTGAAACGTCACTGCGCAGCGTCAAGTATCCATTTTGTAATTCCATTCTCCGTGGTTTTTTTTGTTTTGTTTCCATGACAACATGGTTTCCTGAACTCAACGCAACTCTCTCTAAGGGCGGTGTCTAGAGCTGCATTAACTCACCACGAGTTTTAAGACTCTTAAAAAATCAAGTGGACGGTGAGAGAAGTGAAAGGAGTTCTGCGTGTGTTTTGTTTCAGAATGATGCCTGCCGGAAATCATAAACATATGGAGAAATGAGGTATTGTCAGTTTCACGCTGTATGTAGGAATATCGATTTCAATGTGTATTCCATTCAGGAGTCAAAGAGCTGTTTTCCAGTGAACTCTTTAACAACAGTGCCATCTAGTGGTTATTTCCTGTATTTATTAATATTTTGGCAGAATATAAGAAACGTGTCAGTGAGCAAGCATAAGAAAATGTACTGTGTTTCGTGAAGCCACTATTATTTTGATCATTTTGCCTATGCTGTTTACTACCAACTGGAAATTAAAATTAGTTAAACTTCAATGTGCGGATTATTACTAGGGTACATAACTGAGGCAAAGAAGCCAAGTGTGACACAAAAAAAAAAAAAAAAAAGTACAGTGCATCCAGGAGCTAGAAAGAGAAGCACAAATCAGTTAAGGAGCAGAGGCTGTTCAGAGGATCTAGAACAGAAATAAAGTCCCACACAATTAGAAGATGGTCGAAGAGCCTGAAAAAAAAAACAGAGCATGGACAATGGTCTTGCAAGTAGAGTCAAGTTTGCAAGATGAACAAAATGTTCACAACCGGGACAAAGGTCCCAGGTGAGAGTCTCGACGGAAGGTCCACATCGGGGACAGAGGTCCCAAGTGAGACTCTGGATAGTAAGTTCACAACTGGGACAAAGGTCCTGGTCCCATGTGAGTCTGTGGACGGTAAGTCCATAATGGGGACAGTGGTCCCAGGTGAGAGTCTTGGCGATAAGTTACGGGGACAACGGTCCCACGTGAGACTCTGGACGGTACGTCCACAACAGGGACAGAGGTTCCAGGTGAGACTCGGGACGGTGAGTTCACAATGGGGACAGAGGATCCACGTGTGACTCTGGACGGTAAGTCCACAACGGGGACAAAAGTTCCAAGTGAGTGTCTGGACAGAAAGTCCACAACGGGAACAGTGGTCCTAAGTCAGAGTTTGGACATGAAGTAAGCCTGTTCTTGGAAAAAAAAGGTTCCAAGATCTACAGCAGGGATGGACGAATCCATCTTTTGGAGTGAAAGCTTCAAGAAGGAAAATGAATTTCTTTACATTGCTTATGATACTGGGAGAGGACGAAGAATATCAAAGGACAAAGATTCTAGCATCTAAACAGGAGAGGGCAAACGATGTCAAGGAGAAGTGAAGGAGTCCAGAATAGTGGCGTGGAGTCTAGAGACTCCGAAACAGGAACAGTGAGTTCTGAACTGGGTCGGTGAACAAGGTAGAGTCAAAACCTATCTGGTGTCTCGGGACCGGAAAGAGACATGGATTCAAGAGTCTAGCTGGGAGAGGACAATGTTTACCGTCAAGTGGCCGGGACTGAGATTGTACTGATGGTGACTCCAAAACTTGGTAAAATCTGAATTGGGACTGTGAGTCCGGAAGTATGTCAATGAAGCAGGGTGAGGATTCTGTGTCGGAACGATGTTGACAGAGATGTTTCAAGTTGATTAAAGAAGAAAGTTAAAGTCCCTGTTTCAAGAGGTAAATTTGAGACTGAAGGGTTTCAAGATCTTCCAGGTCTAAGGATTTGTGACAGCGAGTTGTTACAGAGAGGTTCCAAGAGGAACCAGGACTACGAGCTATTGTGTCTTGTTGTTAGGCAGCTCATTAGCTTGTATTTTGGGGGTCAATGTGGAAAGTGTGTGGCTGTTCTTTCCCATGGCGGTGTCTTTTACCCAATGGTGTACCCTTCTTCGGGGAGGGGGTGGGGCCAGTCGGTACCCATGGTATACTCTATGTAGGGTGTGTTGGGGTATAAATTCCAAGGTGTGAACCTTGTGCAACGTTTGTTCTAGCTTGTATTTTGGGGGTCAATGTGGAAAGTGTGTGGCTGTTCTTTCACATGGCGGTGTCTTTTACCCAATGGTGTACCCTTCTTCGGGGAGGGGGTGGGGCCAGTCGGTACCCATGGTATACTCTATGTAGGGCATTTTAGAGTATAAATTCCAAGCTGTGAACCTTTTGCAACGTTTCTTGTCACCCTGTTTTGTTGTGTTGTTGGTGGTTAGGTCACCGAAATTGTTAGTAAATGTTGCATGATTGTGAGAGATCAACACCAGGTGTGTGATGACGGTTTCATGGGTCTCTTCTCCTTTTGTATTCTTTATTATGAGGTTGCACTAACATTTAGTGTCTCATTCTAGTCTGCAGGGCCATTTCCTCCGATGTACTCTATCTAGGAGGGCTTATGTGTTTTTCCTGGTGTGTTTAACCTTTTGAGCGTTTTGGGGGTCAGTGTGGAAAGTGTTTTGAGGTACCCATGGTATACCCTATGTAGGGCATGTTGGTGTATAAGTTCCATGTGCAACCTGTGAGAGTTGTTGTTGTTGTACTTTCCTATGGTGGTGTTTTTACCCATTGGTGTACCCTTCTTTGGGGAGGGTGTGGGGCCTGTTGGTACCCATGGTATACTCTTTGTAGGGCATGCTATAGGTTTGGTTTCAGGGTTTGAACTCTGTGTTGTACCCTTCTTTGGAGAAATAGTGTTGGTAGTTAGTCAATCTCCAGGTTAACCATCCTGTGCTGTCGTGTGGTGTAGCCTACTTTGGAGGGTGTGGAGTTGGTGAATAATCAATACCTATATTAGTTCTCAGGTTGACTGGTTACGTTTTTCTGAAATAGGTTGTAGTGTTAGTGCTGCTCTTATTGGTCATTGGCCATGTAAGTTCCCTGGTTGTCTATCCTGAGGTATACCCTGTTTAAGGAAAGTTGTGTTATTTACCAGGCTTAGTTTCTTATGTTGTTCCTTATTTTGAGGGGTCTTGTTTACACTGTCTGTGTGTCCGTAAAAAGGGAACTGTTGGTTTCTTTAACTTTCTTGGGGTATATTGTGTTTCTCCCAATCTCTAAGGGAGGGGAATGGAGTGTAATGATATTTCGGATTTATCTTGTTATTGTACAACATGGGGTAGGTGTTGTTTGAGTGTTTTGTTTCACCTCACTCTTCTCTTTTCTTCCTGTGTCTCTGAATACTCGTTTGTCTTTGTGGTTGTCGTTGCAGTCTTTTGTATTGTAATCTTTGTTTTCCTTTATTTCTTTTCTTTTCTATAAAGGAGGGAGATGTGTTGTACATTGATTCTTCATGTAATATGGTTGTCTTTTGTCTTAGTCCTTTCTTTGTGTTTTCTTGTTCTCTGTCTACCACAATGCCTATGTATGTTCTGACTTCTACCTGGAGGATTCCACTAGTGTCAGTTGGTGGTCTGGTCAGCTGGCGAGGTTGTGTGCTTGGCTGTGTCCTACAATAAATCTACATGTAATCAACTGGAAGTATCTTGTCATCTGTGGCCATCCTATTTACAACACACAGCCATTCCCAAACCTAACAAAAACCAGTTCGATGTATCCTCCTATAGGCCCCTCTCAATTTTAGCTGCTAAAAATAAAATCCTGGTTAAGATTTTAGCTAATCGGTTCTTACCATAATTACCAAAATATCCACCTGCAACACTTTAAATCCTCCATTCGGTGCAGTTATATGAGAATTCCTCGAAGTAAATTGCGATAAACACTACAATACTGGTCCTGATTACACTCCCCTCAGCAGCCTGTTACTGTCAACTTGTGGCTATGGGGGGAAGGGATGAATGCTAGTCCTGCACATGCCTTACAGTATTTGTAGAGCAAATAAACAGTAGTAGTGAAGAAGGAGATGGGAGAATGTTTACCACTGTTTTTCAACTTTCATTTAATTGATTACAATTCTTAAAATGTGTAAATGGCTGGTATATGTGTAATTGTGATATCTGAAGCACTGATGGACATGTAGACCTTTATAAATGCTGCTCATATGACATGTTCCAGCTGTAATGAACAATGCATTAATGGCTCACATTCATGCTGTCAATGACTTTGCTTGAGTCAATAAGAATATATTTGAAAAAAATAAATGAATAGCTGCTGCAATTTTTAACTTGTGTTGGCCAGTTTATAAAGTTCCCCTACCACCTCCCTGAGTAAGCCGCGGACATCTCTCCCCTAAGAGTTAAGAGCTAAAGGGATGATCTTGGTGCTCAGTTTAGGGTCACCAGTAGTAAAGGGCACAGACTGACACAATCTTAGCCCAGGAATCCATGTCAATCTAGGTCTTCCAAAACAGTTCTCACAGGCTTTTGTTGAATTTGGCTGGAGAACTCCAGGCACCTACAGCTTCCATCTGTTTTGTCATGCCCCCATTTTTTAAAGTCTTGTTTGGCACAACCAGGGTTTGAATTACTGAAATGGGTAATAAATTCAAAGTTGTTCTGAAACTGGGCACCAAAATATCTCTTGCCCCGGGTCATGAAAATTCGTGAGATGGCAGTGCATCATTGTGGTTGCTGCTGGGCGTGAATGGTCAATGCAAAAAAGTATACCCATGTGTTAGCCAACATTTCAAGCAGTGATTCTTTGCTCTTCCAGTTTGCTTCTTTCATCTATAGAAGAGCTCAACGGCGGTGCAAAGCAGGATAGAGTTTACAAGAACTTGAGGGTCTGAATTCGAGTTAGTTGGGAATAGAGTATCTTAACATTTCTGGAAAAGTGCTACTTCCATTGGAAAATCCACCAGTGGAATGTTTTCCACCAGAATGTTAGCATAGTGTGCCAAATATCATCTGAATAGTCAAAGATTCTCATTGAAAATGGCTTGGTATTTTGATGAGATAATTATCACATGGATAAAATATGACACAGTTTTATGCAAAAATGATTACTTATTCTGAGGTTTTGGGAATAACCTGCGGATCCTAGTGCTCATGTGGAAAACTGAGGGGCATATTTACAAGGGATTAACACCAAAGGTACGTAACTTTTTGTGACGTTCATGTGGCGTTAAGTCCTTTGCCTTACTTACAAGGCGGTGTTAAGCCTGCTGCCTTGTAAATCAGGCCCCCTTTTGCGCTACAGGGGTGGGCAATGGATGTTCTGCTGGGCGTTCCACCTCAACACCCATTGCTTTTTTACGCTACCCCCTATTTACAAGGGTGGCATAAATATGAGCCAGCGCCAAAAATAAGACCAGGGAAAATCTTGCCTTGACCTGGCGAAATGAGAAATTATTTATTTCTCCTACTCTTTGCTGTTTCTATATGTGCTGCAGAATGCAGCACACATAGAAACAACAAATCGCCACTAGTGATTGTTTATGTGCAGGAAGGTGTCCGTTACTGCACATCAACAATCACTGAAAAATGACGAGTTGCATAAAGCAGCACAAATAGAAGTTACAAATCACAATTAATGATTGTTTATGCGCAGGAAGGAATACCTTCCTGCACATAAACAATCACTCACCGCAATGCAGGCACCCTTGCACTATGGTATGGCAGAGAGATTTAGCGCCAGCGCTAGGGGGAAATGAAGGGGTGCGCTGCATTCTTGTAAATATGGCGCATCCCTGTGTTTGGAAACTGCTGGAGCACAGCGATAACAATCTTGGCTTAACACTGCGCTGCAACAGTTTCCTTGTACAATTGCCCCTGAGCCTTTTCCATTTGGTAAATTCCAGCAGCCTTGTTGCAGTGTAACAAATGTTATCACATCATGTAATTAACGTATATGAAAGGGCTGGGCCCATTAGTTCTAGACCCTTTCTAGAGACAACTCCAGTTGTTCTTTTTAGCAGCATGAAAGTAAGAAGGAGAGAAAATCATTAATACACAGACAATTAGCTGGTAACTCTCATTGACGTATAAAAATCCACAGACAACTATATAAGGTTAGTTGATTTATTACAAAGCCACAAATAACTGGGCATGGAGACACTTCAACATGAGGGTGTAGAAATACAAAAAAATTAGGATGTAGCCAAAGCTGCGCTTCCAATTTAAATGGTGCAGCATGAACAAAACTATTAATTGAAGAAGTAGGATACAGAGAATCACGAAGCATGAGTCCAAATTTTCCTACATGGAGGGTTGATGAATGAAGAGCATTAAATCTATCCCTACTCTATCACTAAGATGACATCCCTTCATGACTATTTCAAATAAAAGGAAAAGGAGTCAGTACGTGGAGTCTTCCTTTGTGTTTGGTGGAAAATGACGGTCTCCTGATGAAGGCTGTGGCCGAAACGCGCGTAGTGTTCCAACTCACCGCACTGCCAACGTCAATAGTCCTAATACCAACTGGTCATTTGATATTTAATTTTGTAATTGTGTCTGTATAGTTTTTCTTTACTTACCTTTTGATTATTCTAAATTGAAAATGTTATCAAATACATTTATAAAATGATAAAAATATGAAAAAATAAATAGAATATATATTTTTACAACAAACTAGTTAGATATTATGTGTTTTTTATGCTTGTGTGTACAGTTCTGTAGTCCACCTTATAGGAAATGGCATATAGGAATTAATTTGTTTGCTACATTTCGTTTTTCCACTTATGTTCACTATTCCCTACGTGTAGCAAATGCATCACGAATAGGGGTCCCCTGTGTTTTTCAAAAGTCTTCCTAGGAAGCCTCTCCACCATCAATGGATCAAGTAGCATAAAACCACTATCGCAAGGGAAAGAGCTTGTTCTGAGATGCTCCCTCTCCAAAGGCGAGAAAGAATTGGCCTATGTCCCTAATTCCAACAATCTGTTATCCACAGGTAGCTTTCCCATAATGTACAGAATGCGCCTAATCCACAATGGACACAGTCATGGGTGTACTTTTGCACTGTGTTCTCCTTGTACATCCCTTGTAACAATTCGTCCTTGGTTCCCATGCCTGCTCCCTTGTGAATCCGTCTCCGTCTTTATCACCTCCAAACCATGTTACTGTTACTTCTTTTCTACTTGCCTACCTACTAAATCAAAGACATTACTTTTTCCTAATGGATGCTTCTCCACCTGCAATGCTTACATGAGAAAGAACAGATTCCATATTGCACATGAAGTTCAAACTATTATTTGTAACGCGAAGGTTTTCAGGGACTTTAGCTAACATAAGAACATATCACTTTAACCCCTTCGGCGCTCATGACGAGCTGAGCTCGTCATGAGCATAACCTGCGCTACGCGGATGACGAGCTGAGCTCGTCATGTAACGCGGGTTTTTTTAAATCGCAGCGCGCACCGGGAAAACCGCTAGCGCGCATGCGGTTAAGCATTACGGATTTGCATAACTCTATAGCATTTCGATTAACACATCTTACCAATTATAGAAATAACATTGTTAATCCCATTTAGTATATGAGTAGTGTCAACTTCACAACTCCAGTTTTCCATTAACATTTTCTGCTAGTTACATTCATTTCCTACATTAATTCTCCATACTACGTCAGTAACCTAAAATATGTCACGTAGTTATGCCAATACGTTTCACAATTCTAACACCACATGTTTATGTAATTGCAAGATTAGATGCGGGTGAGCTCTACACGTGATTATGATGCACTCCTCAAATGAAATGAAATTTCCGCCCCATCATATACAATAAACAGCGCACCACTTGTAATTGTGATCCATGCAAAAAAGTGTTCATGAACGGGTCACAACTTAACTGACCCACTCCTAATGAGGGCCATTTTTAGAGTTGTAGGATTTTTCTTCTCCAGATGAAGCTCGAGATGGCACAGCCTCTCCTTAAATCAGCAGAACAGGTAAAGTACTTCCCCTAATAAACTCTGTCAAACGGTGTACTTTGCATTCCTAGAGCCTTGCCAGAAATCTACTGAGCGCCTTTTTACCAAATCATATTTCTTCCCTTGCAGGGACAGTTAAAATACACAGAAAAGCTTTATGTGATTTGCAGGAAAGCTTTTCTCCTTGATTTTGAGATTTTATTGCAGTATTATGTCATTTTATTACGAGTTTTTATTACAGATTTGCATTCGGCAGCATTTAAAAGGTTAGGAGGTGAACAAGCACTGGAAGGGAGGTCTGGCTCATGTTCTTTGTTGCGCCCAACCTGCCCTAAGAGAGGATGTGGTCTCACGGCTAGACTGCCGACTTTGGAGCTGGGAAACCAAGGTTCGAGCCTCGGGGTTCTCTCTACATCCTGTCTCCTTGCCAACCAAAAATGAATGTGTACTTGTGTAAGGTAACTGGTGCTCATGTAAAGCGCTCCAATACCTTCGGGTCGAGTTCGCGCCATATAAATCTGCAAAAAAAAAAAAACAACATCTGAAACTGGGACGGATGATGTGCGTCATTTAATGGCACGTGTTCACCTTGGAGACGCCAGGATGTGCATGTTGCTTTCTGGCGCCATCATTTCTACGCAGTCACGTGTCTGACATCTTTCTCATCACTCATGCTTTCACAATGAAATGCACGAATGGAATCTATTGATTAATGGTCCAGAGTTTATTTTCAGCACAGACTGTCTCTTGGCCGCTCAAATATTGCTTTACATTGAACTATGTTCTGTCACTCCCATGGTAATTCAAACGGCGCTGATATGCGCATACTTTAATAGGATGGCATTTGGAGACCCCTGTACATGAAATGATTTGTAAGGGCGGTTAGCGAGATACTTGTTCCACTAATTATAGGGTCCTTGACATACTCTGGACTACATAGCTTTATCAATGCCCAGAACAAACAGATGTCACTAACGCCAGTGCTTAAAGAAACAAGCATTTGCAATGCAATAGGTCTCGCAATTACGAGAATTTGAGCTATTGGCATTGTAAATGACAATGGCTTTTATTTTTGTTTTTGTTTTGAAAACATAAATAAAAGGCATTGTCATTTAATGGCAATAGCTTAACCTCACGGAAATGCGAAACCTATTGCATTGGAAATGCTTGTTAATATTCTGTAGAAGCGTGGTGGCAGAAAATGGGTAGGAGGGATTTAGCCTGCTCTGCTCCAGCAGGGTTAGAAAATACACCATTAATAATAATAATAATCCACATTTGTAAAGCACGAACAATCACCCGTAAGGGTCTCTAGGCGCTGGGGGCCGTTGGGAAGATTAAGCAAGCTATTGCCCAGAGTCACATGGTGCTGGGCTAATCTGCCACGGGAGCCAGGGATCGAACTGTGATCCCCAGATTCCAACGTCAGTGGCCCTGGCCGCGGCGCCACACCTCTGCCTCTGTGCTTAATTTGAGTAGGTGGTTGCAGGTGCATGCGAGCTGACTCAGGCTTGACCTAAGTAGTTTACAGAAATATTGACCTCTGGTATATTTATCCTATAAGAAAACTGCCAATTAAAGTGTCTTTTTGTTATGGTCGCCTGGTGGGAACAAATTTGCAGTCCATTCTCGATAAATTGGTTAAGAACGGACATAGAGAAGCAGAAATGTAGCCGTCTATAATGTAATGTGTATAGGGTGACCAGATGCTCCCTGTAGCCTACACAGACTTTTGCCTTTCTCTGCTTTGCCTACCTGGGATCCCTCGCCTACTGCCAGCAATGTCTTCCCGGTCTCCCCCGCCGCTACTGCACTTCATCACCTGTGCGCGGCCGCCGAGGGCGGAGACCACTACTTTCAGCGCTCACCGCGGCTGACTCCGCCTACCACAGGATTTGGCGCCAGGCGGCGTATCATAAGGGGCGTGGAGCTGCTGAGGAGCGGGTGCTCCCTGTAGCCTACACAGACTTTTGCCTTTCTCTGCCTTGCCTACCTGGGACCCCTCCCCTACTGCCAGCAATCTCTTCCCGGTCTCCCCCACCGCTGCTGCACTTCATCACCTGTGCGCGGCCGCCGAGGGGGGAGACCACTACTTTCAGCGCTCACCGCGGCTGACTCCGCCCACCACAGGATTTGGCGCCAGACGGCGCATCATAAGGGGCGTAGAGCTGCTGAGGAGCGGGTGCTCCCTGTAGCCTACACAGACTTTTGCCTTTCTCTGCCTTGCCTACCTGGGACCCCTCGCCTACTGCCAGCAATCTCTTCCCGGTCTCCCCCGCCGCTGCTGCACTTCATCACCTGTGCGCGGCCGCCGAGGGGAGAGACCACTACTTCCAGCGCTCACCGCGACTGACTCCGCCCACCACAGGATTTGGGGCCAGGCGGCGCATCATAAGGGGCGCAGAATTCCCGCATCGCGGGACGCACGTGGGACGCGCCGGACGAAGCCCGGACTAAGGGCGGACAGTCTGAGACAGACCGTGACTGGGCCAGGATCTCTACCTTTCGTTACTGTGAGACACCTGTGGTATTTATCCAGTGTGACTTAATTTTTTCCATAAATATTGTGGACACCCTGTGCTTTTGTCTTACCCGAAACTGTTATCTACTATCTGGCACAGAGTTACTGAGTGCTAGTGTGATATCAGCTAACTGTGTGCGGTATGTCCAAGCATAAGTCTCCCCTAGTATCTAATACCATGGACAATTACCTAGTACAGGTTGTGAGTAAAATCAATAGCAAAAGAAGGATGTCACTGGGTTTGAGTTCCTCTCCCACTACTACTACACACAGGGGCATATTACCAAGCAATAGCGATAATTATCGCTATTGCATGGTTAGAGACAAAATTTTACCGCTGAGCTGCGGCGATTTTTATCGCAGATAAACCTTGGTATTACCAAGGTTTATTGCAAATGCGATAAAAAACGCCCGCAATGCATGAATATCGCTGAAAAGTCAGCGATATTCATGCATTACCGAGCTAATGCTCTTAGCCATGTTATCCACCTCCCATTGGATAACATGGCTAAGAACTGCTCAGGGCAGGTGTTAGCTTTTGGAGATATTCGCGCTTAGTGCGAATATCTCCAAAAATTGGTAATAGGAGATAGCGATGTTAGCGACTGTTTTCAGTCGCTAACATCTTGTCACGCCCACTTTGCATGTCATTAGTGATAAATATCACTGACATTCAAAGTGGGGCCCAAGATGGTCACTATCTCCTACTAGCTGTCGCTAACTGGTGTTAGCGACAGCTAGGTAATAGGGAGATAATTTTATCTCCGCTTTCTTGGCTTTTAAAGCCAAAAAAGCAGAGATAAACCCCCTTGATAATATGCCCCAGAGTTCCCTGCCAGAACCCTCCCTGGTAGAACCCCCAGTACAGGATAATAGTAGCGATGCCCTAGACATTGATTATCCTACAAATGACATTCCTAAACAAAGTATACCTCTCATTGTTGACCTAGAAAACGATTCTGAAGATCATCTTAACACGATAGAAGATAATTCCCCGTCCCCTGTGTCTGTGCCCGCAACTAGAGCAGTCCGAGCGTGTAGAAAAGGCCAGATTAAACGTGGTGGGTCACGCTCTGGTAGAAAAAGGATAGCCTCTCCACCCAAAAATATGGTTATAAATGATGCAAATGGGGTGAATGGTGGGAAGGTGATCATGGAAGATGAGCAAATTAAGAAGTTAGTGAGCATGATCGATTCAAAGAGAAAGTGTATTATCAAACCATTGGTAGCTAAAATTGATCAGCTAACAGCAGAGGTAAACAGATTAGGAGGACTCTTAAACAAGACAGTGGAGGAGGTGGGTAATATATCAAACCTAGTTTTAAGTAGAGTTGAATTAAATGAGGAGCTCTTAGGGAGTGTGGTGGGGGGTGGGGAGAAAGTGGTACCAAATCCTCCCCCCACCCAGCCCTCAGCAGGTAAAGAAGGCCAGGTAATAGCCAAAGAAGATCCCCCATCAAGACCCACTGCATCGTGTCTAGAGAAAGGCTCTGTTCAACTTATTGTAGAGGCTTCTCCCCTTGTCCTGGTCCTGGCCAACGTACCCCTCTTGAAGCCTGGCCAGGTGGAATCAACATCTTCTTTGATCAGTAAAGCGTTGCATTGGTTATCGGATAACATGTTGATATCTCCATGGGGTAAACAGCAGCTAGCTGGGGAAATCAATATGGCAAGAAGGGTTGACTGGATAGGGAATGGCCCGAAAAAATTTGGAGGAGATTGTGTAGTTTTGAATTTTACAGGTCCAGATGTACTTCCTAACGTCCTGACAAATATATTCCCCCCCACAACGTAGGAGCACTGATATAATTCCGCTAACACTTGATTTTTTCTATTATAGAGGTAGCATAGCGAATCCAAGCATATTAAGGACAAAGTGGAATTCGGTGTCAAATAAGTGGGGCAGGGGTGTCCAAACCAGCAAATGGGGAATTAGCCTTGAAAATAGGTTTGCGGCCCTGTCAGACTTGAATGAATGCGATTGACTTGGGAGGGCTGATAGTGTTGTGCTCAATGAACTAGCCGAGCTTGATAGAACGTGTGTTCCCATAGCTGAGGGGATTGCTCTTACCAATGTTATTTCTATGACCCAAGTAAAAAGGGTGGGTGAATTTAATCTTTTAGGGAAGAGAACAGAGAATAAAGATCCCGAACAACAGTCCTGCTCCAATCTGTTGGAGATATGTATTAGTCCTGGTTTAGAGGTACTTCCACTAAAACCATCAGGCCATTCATTTATTAATATAGAACCTGAATCCGGGTTGGAGGTTGAAACCCAAGGCATGGTAACAACTCAGGACCCTTTATGCTTCCCAGCAATTGAGGTAGGGAGGTCCTTTCTTTCTTGGAACCTTGCCGGAATTGCTAATAAGTAAACATCTCCAGAATGGTGTCACTTTATTGACCAATTTGACATCATTCTGTTTCAGGAAACATGGTCATTGATACCAGTACATCGTTTTGGGTTCCTTAACTTCCAGGTACCAGCTACAAAAAATCCTAAAGGTCGCCCATTGGGGGCCTGATAATCTGGATTCGCCAATCATTATGCTGTAGAATCCAGCAAAGGAGTTCCCCATCAAATGACATTTTGTCAGTTAATATTACATGGGCTAACGGCCAGGGGGTGGCTATCTTTAACATTTATGCTAGGGGAGTAGCGGGGGCCAAACATCTGAAGTAATCACAGCTCTTGACCACGAGCTTGAGGCGCTCCCAACCAAGCTGTCCATTATCGTGGGGGATAATGTCAACACTACCTTTGAACCACTTGGTCAAGAGGACCAAGTTCTAGCTGCTGAGGAGGACAGCAAATGGGGCGTCCCTCAGCTTGAACTACCCGCAGTTAGAAGATGGACAGCGGTGGCCATCCAACTTAAGGCTTTATGTCCAGCGAGAGGACTCAGAGCAGCCAATGGGCGTACCCCGTCAGATCGCCAGGGGGAAAAAACATTCGACAATGGTAGGTTTTCAAGCCGAATAGATTACTTCCAGAGAATGGCAAAGCCTGATTGACATGATTGTAAAAAATAGGATGGAGAGTGACCACAACCCTCTCTGCATGGATTTTCAAGCTAAAGTGGGGTCAAGAGAACCAAATTTTGGGTGAGGCAAAGTCACCTTAGATATTGTAGCCTCGAACAACCTGCGCCATATAAAATGGGGAAGATTGATCGAGAACCCGGAGAGGCTGGAAGATCTTAAAAAAATGGTGGTCGAAGAAGTGGGCAAGATAAACTCACACAGTAAAAAACTAAATTTTCCTGAAATTATGTTAGAGGCTCACACTAACTTTTTTGCTAAGCTCCAAGGGTTCTTTATGAAGTCCACAAAATTAGATAAGGTCAATAAAAAATTACCCATGGTGGGGTGGTATAACCAGTCCTGTAGAGTAGCCCGCCAGAATCTTAGTATTGAACTCAGAAGCAGGAACATCCCAGGTGTGAGAAAGGCGAGGGATATATATAGGAAGGCCCAGAAAGATGCCAAGAAACAGTGGGATGAAGAGCACTGGCGTGAACTGAAATCTGCTTGTGCAGCAAAGGACCAAAAGCAATTTTGGGCCCTAGTTAAGTGGGACAGAGGAGGGATAGCACAACCCCCGCAAAATAATGTTGCTAAAAATCAGTGGGTAGACTTCTTCAAACCACAATATGCTTGTGATCTAGTTGAAGGAGAGTGTACACTACCCCCTACAGTTTTCTATCAATGTCAGCTATTCACAATAAAAGATGTTAGTATAGCGCTAGACTGTGTGACAGGGGGTAGAGCCCCAGGAATGGATGGCATACCTGCTGATGTGTTTTTAAGTGATCGATCATCTTGGTGTCAATATTTCGAGTGGTTAGCCAATTCTGTGGCTAGGGGTGCACCAATACCCACCTCATGGAAGGGTGCTGAAATAATTCCGGTTTTTAAAAAGGGAGACAAATCACTACCTAGTAATTATAGACCTATCAGTCTCATAGACTCTGCTCAAAAATTAATAGGTCGTCTAGTGCAAAATAAATTGCAATCCTTGATAGTAGAAAAAGATATTTTGTCCCCATATCAAGCTGGTTTTCGCCCATGTACAAGCTCAGTTGATCAGGTCTTTTTTTTATAGCTCTTTACTGGAGGAACGTGACCCTAACCAATGGGACCCTTTATGCTGTTTTCGTAGCTTTGAAATCAGCTTTTGATTTAGTCCCTTGTTCTAAACTTTGGAGTGTACTTGCTGAAGCTGGATTGGGCCCGGAACTGTTAACGCTTCTTATCCGCTTGCATGAGAACAATTATGCAAGAATCAGGTGGGGGGCTCAGGGTGAGGTGACCGACCCTTTCCCTGTCTAACGTGGTGTCCGGCAGGGTTGTGTTCTGGCTCCCACACTGTTTTCTATATACATCAATGGCATAGTAGAACATCTAAGCCGCTCTCCCACTGATGCTCCTGTATTAGCAGGGGCACGTGTGCCAGTTCTCATGTTTGCGGACGACACGCTGATAGTTTCTCGAACACCGAGTGGGGTCCAGAAGGCAGTTAATGTTTTCGGTGAGTTCTGTCAGACGCGTGGACTTGAGATGAACACCTCCAAAACCAAGTTCATGTGCTTGAACCAGCGGAAAACATTTAGAGGTACAATTAATTTTAATGGAACTCCCTTAGAACAGGTTGAGGCCTTCACGTATTTAGGAATATCCCTTCAGTGTAATATGAGATGGAAAAATCATATCGATATGGCTGTCCTAAAATTCCATCAGCTGGCGGGTGTAGTGGCATTTAAGCACAAAGCTTCATTGACCAAACCAATCACCCCTGCTCTAGAAATTTATAACATGAAGGTGATAAGTGCCTCCTTGTACGGTTCGGAATTGTGGGGATTCTCAAATTTGAAACAATTAACATTGGCGGAGAACAGGTTTCTGCGCCGTCTAGTCGGGGTTCCCCAAAGTACTCCTACCGTCCCATTGGCATATGATCTCGGCAGGAAGAATATAGAGGACTGGGCACGGCTACGACCCTTATTATATTGGAGACGGATCATGACAACCCCTGAACTAGTTCATTATGCCACTGCCCTGAAGGACATCATCAGGGCAGATCGCTTCCATTCCATTCCGTGGCTTAAAGAATTAAGGGGCATGTTAATTAAGTTGGAAATACATTACTTATGGATCAATCCCAATGCCTTAAGTATTCCATCAAAAGCAACCTTGAAAAAAATGTACTGGGATATGGTTTGGTTGACTGCTTATAGTACTGGATCCAACACTAACCTAACCGGTCGTTTACTTGATATCAAACCTCTTCCATCATGTGATCCTTACTGGGACATTATTGAAAGGCCGTTTGATAGAAAATTGTATTTTCAATTCAGAACCGGGACCCTTCCTCTAAAGGCTTTTACTTGTAAATGGTCAGCAACTCAGGATGACAAATGCCACTATTGCAAAGATCTGATTGAGCCTTCAAATATGATATCACCAGGGAGGTAGCGACAACACAAGGCGCAACATACAATTTAAAGGTACAAATTTGTGCTTTATTATTAAATATATATACTCAGAATAAAAACATTTGGGTCCAAATATATAACCAAATTATACACTTGACCTATTCTAATTAAAAAACAACACTACTTGACATACAAAATAAAAGTAACAATGACACAATTAATAAATTCATAAAACAGTGGCAAATAATAATCTTCGACGCGCGTTTCGGCGTTTGAACAAGAACGCCTTCTTCAGGAGCCACAATTAAAATCTGAAAAACATATATAAGGAGGATTAAAATCACCATAGGGGGAGAAGCACTAGCCTCTCTACATAGTTTTAATACATAAACATATGACCATTAGGGGAGAAGCGTTAGCCTCTCTGCATAGTTTTAATACATAAACATATGACAATATTGTGAACCGCCTTGCATATCACAAGATTCCCTGCTTAGTAGCAAAATTGTAGCGCTACATAAGTTACAACTATACATTATAATATTTGAGCAGTGGTGTAGTTGTATCCTAACCAGGTCCTGCGTGGTGCTCAGACCTGGACTAATTACTATTACCTTCTCCACGTGTGCGAAAATTCAGAGGAATCTTATTTCAGAGCGAGTTTTTCGTGACCCTATTTTTTACAACAAACAGGTAATTACAAAAAGGACAGTCTAATTTATCATTCCTTTAGGTATCTATTCCTCGAGATTATACTGGCGGAAAGCACCACTGCATATTATTGATGCCTCCCAATGTTTACTTCATCTGAACCACTAACTGTTAATCCAGATTAATCCAGAATATTTTCTTATATTACACTTGATTCTAACTACATCTTCCTTACCAGGAAATCACGAGTATTACTTGTTTCCAAATGATGGCTGGAACACAGGAGGACACTCTGTTCCTAATCGTGGGGATAGTTGATGGACCCCAGTCAGTATTTTACCAATTCAGCTAAAATACTAAACAACAAAGTGGATAAGTATTTTCTACCTTTCTGGTATTAAATAGGATTTATTTTTGCACATGAAAGATTTTAGTAATACAGGTCTTACCTAGTATTAGTTAGAAAAGTGCATACGGGTCGACGTGAGTATATGCATCCAATCATTAACGGTGCTGAAAATCGCAAAAGATAAAAAAGGAAAGCCAAAATCATTACCTTATCACAAATGGACATGAAGTGACTACCACTGTATCATCGTCTAATGGGTACAGAATCTTACCTATAGAGTGTGACCCAGGGGTTGCTATTTTCAAGGCAAACGGCTCTTCTTCGATATGACGCTCGTTGCTTTAGGTAATTTCTTTTTTTTTTTTAAAAACTGTGGGTATAAGATTACAGCAACCCACCGTCAGTATTCTCATTAGAAGTTTAAGATTCAAAAACAGTGTCAACAGTTTGCACGACACCATTATCAAATCTAATAACTACCCGTGAATTTAGTCATTGTGTCACCCAGCTGCTGGGACACTATCAGCGGGCGTGGAATCTACGGGATTCAATACTTCTGCGGCAACCAAGTGCTCCTATATTTAATGGTCGGGGAGTGCTCTTCGCTCTATTGTTCGCATCACCCGACCCAAAAAATAAACTCACGGGTCTGAGGCACTAAGTGGGAATGCGATAAAGGCAATTCACCAGATACGGTATTCAGGCTGAATGCATCGAACGCACAAATAGATTTAGTAAAGAAAAAAGCGCCAGAACTTACCAGGGGATGGTAAGCGGGGTTGATAATATTAGAGGTCACAAGGGATCACAGTCGGTTGATCTGTTCCCTTAACGATATCTCTTGCCCAAAAGATATCGTTAAGGGAACAGATCAACCGACTGTGATCCCTTGTGACCTCTAATATTATCAACCCCGCTTACCATCCCCTGGTAAGTTCTGGCGCTTTTTTCTTTACTAAATCTATTTGTGCGTTCGATGCATTCAGCCTGAATACCGTATCTGGTGAATTGCCTTTATCGCATTCCCACTTAGTGCCTCAGACCCGTGAGTTTATTTTTTGGGTCGGGTGATGCGAACAATAGAGCGAAGAGCACTCCCCGACCATTAAATATAGGAGCACTTGGTTGCCGCAGTAGTATTGAATCCCGTAGATTCCACGCCCGCTGATAGTGTCCCAGCAGCTGGGTGACACAATGACTAAATTCACGGGTAGTTATTAGATTTGATAATGGTGTCGTGCAAACTGTTGACACTGTTTTTGAATCTTAAACTTCTAATGAGAATACTGACGGTGGGTTGCTGTAATCTTATACCCACAGTTTAAAAAAAAAAAAAAAAAAAGAAATTACCTAAAGCAACGAGCGTCATATCGAAGAAGAGCCGTTTGCCTTGAAAATAGCAACCCCTGGGTCACACTCTATAGGTAAGATTCTGTACCCATTAGACGATGATACAGTGGTAGTCACTTCATGTCCATTTGTGATAAGGTAATGATTTTGGCTTTCCTTTTTTATCTTTTGCGATTTTCAGCACCGTTAATGATTGGATGCATATACTCACGTCGACCCGTATGCACTTTTCTAACTAATACTAGGTAAGACCTGTATTACTAAAATCTTTCATGTGCAAAAATAAATCCTATTTAATACCAGAAAGGTAGAAAATACTTATCCACTTTGTTGTTTAGTATTTTAGCTGAATTGGTAAAATACTGACTGGGGTCCATCAACTATCCCCACGATTAGGAACAGAGTGTCCTCCTGTGTTCCAGCCATCATTTGGAAACAAGTAATACTCGTGATTTCCTGGTAAGGAAGATGTAGTTAGAATCAAGTGTAATATAAGAAAATATTCTGGATTAATCTGGATTAACAGTTAGTGGTTCAGATGAAGTAAACATTGGGAGGCATCAATAATATGCAGTGGTGCTTTCCGCCAGTATAATCTCGAGGAATAGATACCTAAAGGAATGATAAATTAGACTGTCCTTTTTGTAATTACCTGTTTGTTGTAAAAAATAGTGTCACGAAAAACTCGCTCTGAAATAAGATTCCTCTGAATTTTCGCACACGTGGAGAAGGTAATAGTAATTAGTCCAGGTCTGAGCACCACGCAGGACCTGGTTAGGATACAACTACACCACTGCTCAAATATTATAATGTATAGTTGTAACTTATGTAGCGCTACAATTTTGCTACTAAGCAGGGAATCTTGTGATATGCAAGGCGGTTCACAATATTGTCATATGTTTATGTATTAAAACTATGCAGAGAGGCTAACGCTTCTCCCCTAATGGTCATATGTTTATGTATTAAAACTATGTAGAGAGGCTAGTGCTTCTCCCCCTATGGTGATTTTAATCCTCCTTATATATGTTTTTCAGATTTTAATTGTGGCTCCTGAAGAAGGCGTTCTTGTTCAAACGCCGAAACGCGCGTCGAAGATTATTATTTGCCACTGTTTTATGAATTTATTAATTGTGTCATTGTTACTTTTATTTTGTATGTCAAGTAGTGTTGTTTTTTAATTAGAATAGGTCAAGTGTATAATTTGGTTATATATTTGGACCCAAATGTTTTTATTCTGAGTATATATATTTAATAATAAAGCACAAATTTGTACCTTTAAATTGTATGTTGCGCCTTGTGTTGTCGCTACCTCCCTGGTGATATCATATTTGATGGTTATTTTTCACATTGTCTAATTTCCCTGTAGAACATATTCAGTTGTATTAACAGGGGGTCCTTGTTACTTTTCGTCTAAAGATCTGATTGAGAACATTCCCCACCTGCTGTTTGTATGTCCCCTTTACGTAAGCCCCCGTCGTAAGTGGATAAAAACTGTGTGTTTGAATCTAGGAACACGTAGGTACATAGAGGCGTTAAGAGTACTTGAATCAGATTGTACACCCTGTATGGCGATCGCCGTTGCAAAATTCTTAGGGTGGGCCTGGACTATACGCACCCCCACTTTGCTGTTCCTAGATACTACCCAATGAATTGTATGACACCGCTTTATGTACGATCAACTTTTTAAATTCATATCTTATTGAATTGTTTTTAATTATTCTGTATAAATTGTTTTTAATTTGGAATGTGACAGCATTATGGTTTAATGAGCTTTTAAATAATGAATTTAATCTTGTAGTATTTATAGTGTAGTGTTAGGATGTACAATTGCTTTTATGACATGCTGTCGAATAAAGCTTTGAAATTTGATTTGACTCCCTGTCAACTGGACACCAGTTTTCCAGTCCAGGGATTTTATTTAAGAAATAGGCGCTTTCTGAAAACGGGAAGAGTAGTTTGACTCAATTCAGCCAATTGCACTAACACACCTGATTAAATTAAATATTGGCGAAAAGGACAGCAAAAGATTTGAAAACTGGTGTCCCAGTGAGATGGCCATATGAACGTACTAACTAGAGGGATGCAAAACCACAAAAGCGTCTTCGTCCCAGGTCCTTTTCTTTTGTGTGTGTGTCAAGCATTTATGTTATACTATGTTATCAACATTTCTACAGTTCTTTTTAACTTTGTGAGTGTATATTCAGCAAGTTCTTACTGCGGTGCTA
The DNA here is from genome assembly GCF_964261635.1 of Lissotriton helveticus. NCBI lineage: Eukaryota > Metazoa > Chordata > Amphibia > Caudata > Salamandridae > Lissotriton > Lissotriton helveticus. Next base: position 959,376,028 of record NC_136063.1, read on the forward strand.
AGTCTCCAGAGAATAGAGCAGATTCAAATGTATATTTCTAACAGCTGTGGGCACCGGAATGGAATAAAGAAGCGAAATTTGTTAATAAATGGCATGAAATCCATAATGTAGATAGCTGCAAGTGAGCATTCCACATAGAGTTCTCAATTACTGACAAAAGTGCAGAGACAATGCACAGGACACCATATAAAACATGGATCAGCACAGTTGAAAACAGAAGTTTGACAGTATTCTCTGGAAATGGAAAGAGTTCTTACTGTCTACTCCTCTGACCACTCACAACTCACCCAGCAGCAGATCCCTCCCAGGAGTTATGTAAGAGTGCCAAGAAGCCTGCCACTAAACCACAGGGCTGCAGGAAACACACTACACAAATTCAAGGATATTCACAATTATCTTAAGCCCAAACTCGCTTAAAGCGCTGAGCACCTAGGACTGCATGGAATACAGCGCTTTATGGAGACGTTCACTCATGTCTTAACGGCGCTTCTGTGAAGCGAGAGCTCACATCTCTTAAAGCACCTACGGCTGCACAGATTGTTAATTAAACCACCTCCAGCCAATCTGGGCTCTTAGCAATTAAACTATTTAGTTAACCATTGCTTCTTTTCATTCTGCCGCCTCTCTCACCTCTGTCTGCCAGGGTGGCATGCCGAAAAGCAATTCTCCTGCCAAAATCCAAAGGCACACATCCGCAAAAACTTAAATAGTGTATATGCCATGTGGTAGAGTTACAGTGAAGGTATCGGATCCTACATCTGACCAACCCGGATCTCAACAATAGGAAAAAACAGAACAAGGTGGCTGGACAGGATTATTCACAAAACCATTCCCCAATCACACAGTCAATATGTACCATGTGACCACTGGATTTATATTCCAAACGTATTTATTTTCTTTTTCATATAATTACCACACAATATTTTAGAAAAACAGGCACAAACAGAACCACTGTCAGATCAAAAGGTTCATATATACAGTATCTACAAACGTAGACATTTACAAATTTGCAACAATGAATCAATCAAAAATGGTTTAACACACCAAAAAACAATGACCTATATGATAGTCCAATTAAATTGCAATTATATACAGTGCAAAAATTAGTACATAAGCAAAAAACGGGCACCAGTCCTAGGAACTAAAAAACCAAACGACAGGCGGGATTGAGATTGAAAAACCAAGCCTGCCTGTCTACAAGAGCCTGTGGTATAGTGTTTTTATAGGGTTGCAAGGCTAGGATACAGAGTGGTAATATAATTTACATCCTAGCGGCACCCTTTATTGTAGCCACAGGGTGGTAGTGTCGACGCGTTTCGAACCTCAATGTTCTAGGTTCTCTTCAGGACGGGGACTGGGAGAAAGATTCTGCACGGGGGCACAAAGATTGCCGTAGTGTAGGTATAGCGTGATTCGCAGTCACACCTGCAGTTTACGCAAAGCAGGACTTTGGGCGTGGTGTCTGGCTTCGAGAGCGTTCAAGGATGGAAACAGCTCACATTTTTTAGCGCGTTGGTATAGGACTGAGTCTGAAACACGCAGAGCAGAGAGCGACCGGTCACCGAACCCAATTCAGGCCGGCAGGCGAAGTTGGCCCGTTGTGTGAAGGAATTAATCCAGCCTCAAGTCAATCGGTGTTGCTCACTCTCTCCAAATGACAAATGGTATGCGTTGTAAAGGTATATGCGTTGTAAAATCTTGCGTTGTAAATGTATGAGTTGTAAAAGTTTTTGTGTTGTAAAAGTTTTGATGTAATGGTAGGTGTTGTAAAAGTATGCGTTGTAACGTCATACATCCCTGGAGTGGGAATAGTAATTTTAACCCCTACGCTATCCAGCGCTTTCCCTACTGTTGCACCCACTGGAGTGGGAATAGTAAATTTTACCTCTACGCTATCCAACACTTTTGCTAATGTTGAACTCACTATAGTTGTTACAATAAATTTTAACCATTTTCTATGCTACGCTAAAAATGTTATATACGTTTATTTAATAATATGTTTTTTTATATATATATATATATATATATATATATATATATATATATATATATATATATATATATATATATATATATATATATATATATATATATATATATATATATATATATATATATATTACCTACTGGCGGTCGCCAGTAGGTATATATAGTTAGGATTTTTTCTCTATGGGTTTTTTGAAAATTCTATGTCTAATAACTTTGGCGTTTGTGGACGGAATTGGCTGAAATTTTCAGGAAAATGGCACATTTTGTTTCTGAGCAGCCCCTGAAAATTGGGGGGGGGGTTCGTCCAGGGGGGGTCGAGAAAAAAGGGGGGTCCCAAAACGTGTTTTTAACATTGAGTTTTCCATAGGGCGGTTGGCCTCACTTTTAGCCCGAACGGCTGAATGGATTTGCACGAAACTTGGCAAAATTGTAGAGACTGGTAGCCCGATGTGCCTTTTGTAGGTCTCAATATATGTGCTCCAGTGGATTTTGAGAAATTAACGTTTAAAAAAAGATATATATCTGTAACAGCGGACCGGGCAGCGCTCCGCTACGCATACTTTTCGCGCAACGGAGCTTTGTGAAGCGAAGCTGATTGGTTCTCCGGTGTCTGTCAACATTCCAAACAGTCCGTAGCGGCCGCCATCTTGTCTCTCGGTAGGATCGAGAGACAAGCGGAGGCCAAACCGAAGGGGCAAATGACCATAAGGGGGCATAGTAGATCCTCCCTGACCGTTTAGGTTTGATGTGGAGGTTTTAAAAGGGCCCCGCGGGGCAAACAAAAAAAAATAATAATAATAATCGAACAGCTGAATGGATTTGCACGAAACTTGGCAAAATTGTAGGGACTGGTAGCCCGATGTGCCTTTGCTAGATCTCAATATATGTGCTCCAGTGGATTTTGAGAAATTAACGTTCAAAAAAAGATATATATCTGTAACAGCGCACCGCTTCGCGTACTTTTCGCGTTACGGAGCTTTGCGAAGCGAAGCTGATTGGCTCTCCGGTGTCTGTAAACATTCCAAACAGTCCGTAGCGGCCGCCATCTTGTCTCTCGGTAGGATCGAGAGACAAGAGGAGGCCAAAGCGAAGGGGCAAATGACCATAAGGGGGCATAGTAGATCCTCGCTGACCCCCTAGGTTTGATGTGGAGGTTTTAAAAGGGCCCCGCGGGGCAAAAAAAAGAAATAATAATAATAATCGAACGGCTGAATGGATTTGCACGAAACTTGGTAAAATATTAGGGACTGGTAGCCCGATGTGCCTTTGCTAGGTCTCAATATATGTGCTTCAGTGCATTTTGAGAAATTAACGTTCAAAAACAAGATATATATCTCTAACAGCGCTCCGCTTCGCGGAGATAAAATTATATCTGTATTACCTACCTGTTGCTAACACCAGTTAGCGACGGCTAGTAGGAGATAGCGACCATCTTGGGCCCCACTTTGCATGTGAGTGATATTTATCACTAATGACATGCAAAGTGGGCATGCCAAGATGTTAGCGACTGGAAACAGTCGCTAACATCGCTATCTCCTATTATCAACTTTTGGAAATATTCGAGATAAGCGCGAATATCTCCAAAAGCTAGCACCTGCCCTGAGAAGTTCTTAGCCATGTTATCCAATGGGAGGTGGATAACATGGCTAAGAGCATTAGCTCGGTAATGCATGAATATCGCTGAGTTTTCAGTGATATTAATGCATTGCGGTCGTTTTTTATCGTATTTGCGATAAACCTTGATAATAGCAAGGTTTATCTGCGATAATTTCTGACGGTAAAAAAATCGTTGCTAAGCATCGTTAGGGATAAATATCGCTTAACTTTGGTAATATGCCCCAACGTCTGTTAACGTTCGATTCGAAGGAAATCAGGAAGTGTTGAAAAACATTGTCTGCGCCATCTTGTCTTTTTTCAAATGCCACACTTTTGTCGTGCACGGCAGCCATTTTAGATGCCTTGACCAGACCCACTCTGTGCACGCTGTCGATCCTTAGCATGGCTCCCCACCCTCGCAAGCATCTCCCCCAGGCAGTGGTCACCCCCGCTCTCTGTCTTATGCATGGGTAATAAACCTCCCCCCATCTGCGCTGCTCTTCCCTGAGAATCACACCCTGTGCCCGCCCGACACCTCCCTTTCGCCCTATTCACTACCGCACCCTCTGACACTCCTTTTCCTCTGTGTCCGATTGTCCAGGCTGGTCCTAGGGTATCAGCTAGCCCTGCAGATGTAGTTTATGGCCACAGCTGTAAAGAATCACCCCTCTTCAAAGGAGTTATAGTAGATCAAGGCCCACACTCGATGAGATCCGTCACAGCAGAAGCGTTGCTATTATCTGAAAACCATCCTGTATTGTGATTGGGGAGGGGACCGAGCCTGAAGCGGAAGATTCCAGGGATGACTCTTTGTACATCAAATTTTTTACAATTATGTGTCACATTAAAAATATATAGCACTCCGACAAAGTAGTAAGATTATAAAACTTTAATAATTTATAAATATATACAAGAAAACAAAAATAGTAATAACATATAAACATTTTTAGGGAAAAACAACGAAGTAGCGGTCGGCTGTGCGAATAGTCCCAACGCAGCACAACGTCCAGATTTCCGGCGTGGGGCGTCGCGGGGGGTGGGTCATCAGTAGCAAACTGTTGTGCGAATAGTTCCAAGGCAGCAGAACGCGCTGAAATCTAGATGACACGAAAGTGATGTCTAGTAAGTTGCCACCCAGCAAATAACGGCGTGGGGCGTCGCGGGGGGTGGGTCATCAGTAGCAAACTGTTGTGCGAATAGTTCCAAGGCAGCAGAACGATGGCACCAAGGTGTTGTCCAGTAAGTTGCCGCACTGGTTTTGGTATCCTACAATGCTGCTCCGAATAACGGCGTGGGGCGCCCCGGGGGAGGCGGCGTGAACGGGCCTCTCCAGGTGGAGTGTCATCTGTTGTAGTGGGGCGCCCCTTTACCGTTTCAGTTGCAATTCCGTCCGTTTTTGGTCCACTGTGTCAAAAGCCGCAATTCAGCTGAGTTGCGCCCACTCTTGCGGTGCAGCGATAGGCGGCTGTCACAGGACTCTCAAAATGGCGGCAGGCTGTTTCCTTTTTGGGCCTGGTCCACTGAAATGGCCCTGGGACACCTTGGAAATCGGACGCTTGTCTGCTAGGTCTTGGACCCCATTCTCGAAAGCGTCCCCTCCGCCTTGAGAATTCATCAAAAGTTTTGGGGGCCCCGACTCCTGCAGGCTTCTGGTGGGGAGCGGCTGCCATGATTGCTCGCGGAATGACCACGACGGAGCTACGAGATGGTGGTGCTCTCATGCTGACGCCAGCTTCAGTCTGAAACATCCAGAAACAAGGTGGGGCTTTCATCGTTTGGGAAAAAAAAAAAGTTTTCATCCAATGAAAAGTGTTGTTTTTAGGTCATATGATCAAGCCTTCCATCATTAGGAAACCAAAAGTAAAATGAACCAATGAAAAGTTTTATAAACAAGTCACATGACCTGTTATGCGGCATAGGGTATAAAATGCGGAGAAAATACGTTGGCACGTGAGGCGGCGTCAGTAGCGGACCGATGTGCGAATAGGCCGAAGGCAATACAACGCGCCAAGATCCGGATGGCACCGAGGTGGTGTCATAGTTGAGAGTTCTGAGCAGCGGTTGTAACACTGTCTGAAGCTTATTTGCAGCTGCTGCAGCTTCACTACGCGCCAAGATCCGGATGGCACCGAGGTGGTGTCTAGTAAGGTGCACTGGTGTGGCCATCCTACTATGCTGAAAGTCGGCGTGGGGCGCCCCGTTGGCCTGTGAGTTTGCGTCAGTAGCGGACCGATGTGCGAATAGGCCGAAGGCAGCACAACGCGGCAAGATCCGGATGGCACCGAGGTGGTGTCTAGTAAGTTGCCGCACTGGTGTGGCCATCCAACAATGCTGAAAGTCGGCGTGGGGCGCCCCGTTGGCCTGTGAGTTTGCGTCAGTAGCGGACCGATGTGCGAATAGGCCGAAGGCAGCACAACGCGCCAAGATCCGGATGGCACCGAGGTGGTGTCTAGTAAGTTGCCGCACTGGTGTGGCCATCCTACAATGCTGAAAGTCGGCGTGGGGCGCCCCGTTGGCCTGTGAGATGGCGTCAGTAGCGGACCGATGTGTGAATGGGGCCGAAGGCAGCGCAACAATATTTTCGGAATAGAAGACACCACTAGGCGCTGAGATGCCAAGATCCGGATGGCACCGAGGTGGTGTGTAGCAAGTTGCCGCACTGGTGTGGCCATCCTACAATGCTGAAAGTCGGCGTGGGGCGCCCCGTTGGCCTGTGAGTTTGCGTCAGTAGCGGACCGATGTGCGAATAGGCCGAAGGCAGCACAACGCGCCAAGATCCGGATGGCACCGAGGTGGTGTCTAGTAAGTTGTCGCACTTCTGTGGCCATCCTACAATGTTGAAAGTCGGCGTGGGGCGCCCCGTTGGCCTGTGAGATGGCGTCAGTAGCGGACCGATGTGCGAATGGGGCCAAAGGCAGCGCAACAATATTTTCTGATTTGAAGACACCACAAGGCGCTGAGATGCCAAGATCCGGATGGCACCGAGGTGGTGTCTAGCAAGTTGTGGCACTGGTGTGGCCATCGTACAATGGTAAAAGTCGGCGTGGGGCGCCCTGTTGGCCTGTGAGATGGTGTCAGTAGCGGACTGATGTGCGAATGGGGCCAAAGGCAGCGCAACAATATTTTCGACAATATTTTCGGAGTAGAAGACACCACAAGGCGCTGAGATGCCAAGATGCCGAGGTGATGTCTAAGTTGCGGACCGATGTGCGAATGGGGCCAAAGGCAGCGCAACAATATTTTCTGAAGAGAATACACCACAAGGCGCTGAGATGCCAAGATCCGGATGGCACCGAGGTGATGTCTAAGTTGCGGTCCGATGTGCGAATGGGGCCAAAGGCAGCGTAACAATATTTTCTGTATGGAAGATACCAGTAGGCGTTGAGATGCCAAGATTCGGATGGCACCGAGGTGATGTCTAGCAAGTTGCTGTACTGGTGTGGTCATCCTACAATGCTGAAACTCGGTGTGGGTCGCCCCATTAGCCTGTGAGATGGCGTCAGTAGCGGACCGATGTGCGAATAGGCCGAAGGCAGCACAACGCGCCAAGATCCGGATGTCACCGTGGTGGTTTCATAGTTGAGAGGCACTTCATCTGCAGTGGGGCGCCGAGATCCGGATGGCACCGAGGTGATGTCTAGCAAGTTGCTGTACTGGTGTGGCTATCCTACAATGCTGATAGTCGGCGTGGGGCGCCCCGTTGGCCTGTGAGATGGCGTCAGTAGCGGACCGATGTGCGAATGGGGCCAAAGGCAGCGCAACAATATTTTCTGACTGACACCACAAGGCGCTGAGATGCCAAGATCCGGATGGCACCGAGGTGATGTCTAAGTTGCGGACCGATGTGCGAATGGGGCCAAAGGCAGCGCAACAATATTTTCTGAAGAGAAGACACCAAAAGGCGCTGACATTCCAAGATCCGGATGGCACCGAGGTGGTGTCTAGCAAGCTATGCAGTTGAGTTGTGTGCGCACTTGCGGCGAATAGGTCGAAGGCAGCATAACAATGTTTTCTGAATAGAAGACACCACAAGGCGTTGAGATTCGGTTACCACCGGGGTGATGTCTAGCAAGTTGCCGCACTGGTGTGGCCATCCTACAATACTGCTCCGAATAACGGCGTGGGGTGCCCGAAGGGGGGGGGGGAGCCGGCGTGAATGGGCCTTCCTAGGTGGAGGCTCGTCTGCTGTAGTGGGGCGCCCCTTTACCGTTTCAGTTGCCATTCAGCTGAGTTTCGGCTGCTCTTGATGCTACAGCGACAGGCGGCTGCAAGAGGACTCTCAAAATGGCGGCCTGTTCTTTGGATTTGGGCCTGGTCCACTAAAATGGCCCTGGGACACCTTAGAACTCGAACGCTCGATTTTTTTTTCCTTTCCTGTACATGCAAAAAAAGGTAAATGCCCGGTACGTTACACGCTTCATCTGCCACGATGAACTCTCCAGAGGAACCGAAAAAAAATATAGTTGTGGTAACTATACCATGCATCGTCATATGGAGAGGTGGCACCAATTAATTATAGTGCTGCATAAAAGAGAGATTTGGAGGAGAACCCCTGATCTGCTAGTACATTCATCAAAGAAGTGGCACTGAGAGCTTCAGAGGCAAGGGAAACGGTCCCAAATATTTAGAAGAACTTTGGAAAGATTAAAATGACATGTTTAGATTGTGGCAAATTAATTTCATGTGGACAGATGAGTGTTACTCTAATAAATACAGCATATGAACATCATCATAGTCGATGGTTGGTAGAGACATTTTGACTATATCCTGGACCTGCCCGTCCTCGCCCAAAATGGCGCCGGAATAAATGGGACTCGTAACTCCTTGTTGTGTACTGGTTGCAGAACCTTGAAATCACGAGATACGTATGAAGTTTTGAAGCACATGGCGGGCGGGGACGAGAATTGATTGAATATTTCGACATCCCTATTGATATTAAGTTCTGATGTGTTATTGATTACTGTACTGTTGAAAGTTCGAATTAACGTCACCCATGGTACTTGCCCGCAAATGTATATCTAGATAATTTTATTGTAACTGGCCCTGTCGTATTTTTTTTTTTCACAACCAAGTTTATTAAGCAAATGATCATCACAAATGTGGCATCTCCACACATCAAGAACACCACAACAAAATCAATATAGCAAGTACACAGGCAGCAAATAATAAAACAGATTCAGAATAGGCTTAGTATAGAAATTCCCCAACACCCTACCCTAACCCCCAACGCCACCCCCCCCATTCTAAGAACCCCCCCCCAACCCCCCCCACCACACGTGTATATATAGCAACAGGGAAGAGAAATATGTGGGTGTAATTCCACCAGGGCGTTATCGCTGCGGGCCAAGATTGTCACTGCGATCAAATGTCCTCCTCCTGCTCCGCCGGGGGGTCCAAGGACAGACCACGATAGTCGGCCCAACGCTTCCAAATTTTGTAGTGTTTGCGCGGGCACCCCCTCGCCTCAAAGATCGGCCTCTCCAGACCCATGAAATAATCCAGCCCAGCCTTCCACGCAGACAAGGGGGGAGCCCTCACTGACTTCCACGCTCGGGCCAGGTCCCGCTTAGCCACCACCAGCCCCAATAGCAACAAGTGGCGCTTATATACATTACCACCAATCCCTTCCATGATATGCAAGAGGCCCAGCCGGTGGGTACGGGGAAGATCCCAGCCCAGGACCTCAGCCAGACAACTCCACACGCCCCTCCAGAACCCAGTCAATCGGCCACACGACCACACCGTATGCACCAGAGAGGCAGGCACCACTCCACAACGCAGGCATTCCGAGGACGCAATCAACCCAGCCTTCCACAACCGCTCACGGGTATAATAGGCACGATGCAGATATTTGAATTGAATTAGCCGGAGCCGGATCGCAATGGCAGTTCCACGTGGGGATTCCAGTGCCTCCCTCCAGTCGTCTTCATCAAGGGGGCCCACGTCCACTTCCCACGCCTCCCGAAGGGAGTGTAGGGTGGAGGAGCAATGAATTACAAGTGTCTGGTAGATCCTAGAGACCTTCCTGTCCCCCAAGTCCCCCATAAATACCTTGGCCTCTACTGGACTAAATTCCGCCAGGGAGTCGAGACCGGCAATGCTCGGGGCGAGGGCATGCCGCAGCTGGAGGTAGCGGAAGAACTGGGACTGAGGCATTTGGAACTCTGCACGGAGCTCTTCAAAGGATCTGAGGGTGGTGCCCGACACAACCTGGCCCAGCTGAGTAATCCCAATGGCCTCCCAACCCTCAAACCCAGTCAGGGCCGCCAGCTCCGGGAGCAAACCATTGTGCCAAAGCGGCGTCTCAGCCGTCAGCCTGCCCCACCATCCCATGCGGCGCAATGACTGTCGCCACACCGCAAAGACCACTCCGGTGACCGATGGCAATGCACGGCGTAAGCGAGCGGAATAGAGAATCGTGTGGAGCGTGCGGTCACCCATGAGCAACCGTTCCAGGGCATAAGCCGGATCTCCTCTATCACCATACCACCATTCATTTAGGACCAGCAGATGGGAAGCCTGGTAGTAAGAGAGGAGGTCCGAGGTGGCCAGGCCACCACTGTATGTGGACAGAAAGCACGTCTTCAACGCCACTCTGGCCGCATCACCCCCCCACAGGAAGCGGCCCAGCACTGAGTTAACCTGACGGAACCACTCCAGGCCAATGGGGTATGGGAAGTTCTGAATTTGGTACAGGAGCCGCGGAAGCGCCACCATCTTGAAGATGGCCGATCTCCCAAAGATAGTAAGCGGCATTCTAGCCCATGTCTTGACAGCAGCCTGAACCCGCTCCCACACCGGCAAGACTCCACGCGCCCAGGCCACGGCCCGCGACTCCGAGAGAAAAACTCCCAGATACTTTAGGCTGTCCGAGGCCACTCGCAACTCAGCAGCCCAGGGGTCAGCAACCACACCACCGCCCAGCACCCACAGGGTCGATTTATTCAGGTTGAGGTGAAGGCCCGAGACCCGGCCAAACTCCCGCATGATTTCCAGAACTCGGGGACCTGATCGCCGTAGATCCGTAAGGAAGAGGAGGACGTCATCCGCATACAGTGCAATCCTATCCACCAGAGCCTCACTCCAAACGAAACCGCGCAACCGGTCATCCGCACGTATCCGCGACGCCAGAGGTTCCATGGCGAGGGCAAACAGGTACGGGGACAGCGGGCAACCCTGCCGAGTACCACGACCCACATGGAAGCGCCCAGAGGTAGCACCGGCCACGCGGACCGAGGCCGTAACGTTGGTGTAGAGGAGACGAATGTACGACAGGAAGACCGGCCCCAGGTTGAGGCGGGCCAACAGTGTGAACAGATATGCCCAGCTCACTGAATCAAAGGCCCGGTCCATGTCCGCTAGGAGGAGTGCCGCCTGTTCATCTCTAGCACCCATAGCATCCACTGCTGCCTGCGCCCGCCGAATATTATGGCGAGTGGCCCTGCGAGGCATAAATCCAGCCTGATCAGGGTGGACTAGGTCAGCAATGTGGGGCAGGAGGCGGTTTGCCAAGGCCTTAGCTAGAACCTTGGCCTCAATGTTGAGAAGGGAAATCGGCCTGTACGAGTCATGTCGGTCCGGTGCCCTGTTCGGCTTCAAAAATACCACGATTTCCGCATGACGCCAATCCGGCGGCAGCTCTCCCCGAGCCCGTGCCTCCTCTAGAGCACAGCGATAGTGGGGCCCCAGTTGGACGTGAAACTTTTTGTAGAATTCACTCGGGTAGCCACTCGGGCCGGGCGCATTACCCGTATTCAGTTGACCAAGGGCCTCTCCGAGCTCCTCAGCCGTAAGCGGGACGTCCAGTGCGGTTCTGGTCTCATCGGGGACGGCCTGCGGTAGCAGGTCATCAAGATACGCGGAAATCTCGCTCGCCTCTAAACGATCCCGGGGAGCGTATTGCGCCTCGTAATAACGGGCAAAGCTAGCCGCCAGCAAGTCCGGGTCGGTCATGACCGAACCGTCATCTGCAGTAAGGCCCGGCAATACCAGGGGCTGGAAGGTCGCCTGGCACAATCTATGCAGCATAGTACAGGACTTGTCGCCCCACTGATACACCCTGCTGCGCGTGGCGAGCCACGCCTGCCGGGCTTCCTCATAAAGAACAGAGGCGTATGCTTGCTGGGCCTGCAAGAGCTGCCTCACAATGCCCTCGTCGCTCCCAAGCCGACCACGCTGCTCCAGCTCCTCCACGCGGGCCGCGGCGGTCACTATGGCCTCCCGATGTTTTCGTCGGGCAGCCACGCACCAAGCTATATCCACGCCCCGAAGCGTGGGTTTCAGCGCCTCCCACACCACCACCGCACTCACATCTCCAACCAAGTTCTCGCGCCAGAAATGATCAATCGCCACACGCAGGTGATGCACATATTCAGGCCGCTGCAACTGCCAAGAGGACATCCGCCATCGAAACGGCTGTCTCGTGGAGGGGAGGGTCATGGTAGCTAGGACGGGGGAGTGATCAGACAGGCCCCTGGGAAGTATCATAGCATCCTTGACCCGACTCAGACAGGCACCCGGCACAAACAGATAGTCCAGTCTCGAGAAGGACCCATGCACCGCCGACACATATGTGAATTCACGCACAGCAGGATGAAAGTGCCGCCATACATCAACCCAGCCCAGACCACTCGCAGTCGCATGCAATTTGGTGGGAGCAATAGTGGGGGGGGATCCGACACCACAGGTACCCGCCTCAGACGATCCAGGCCTACATCCATAACCTCGTTCCAGTCGCCCCCCACCATGGTTAGGACCTCCGGAATCTCATCCCACAGCGCGAATAGCCGCTCAGACAAGGGGGGGGGGGCATATACGCTACCAAAAACCACCTGTTCAGTACCCAACCGGCCTTTGATGAAGATATATCGGCCCTGAGGATCAATCCACTGCTTGTCATGCACATAAGCCAACCTGCGGTGTACTAAGATAGCCACCCCCGCGAACCCCTCGTAAAACCGGCATGGTACACCTGCTGAAACCCGAACCTCTGGAGGCTAAGGGCCTTAGAGCCCAGCATGTGAGTCTCTTGAAGCAGCAGCACATCTACCATCTCTCTTTTCCCCCAACGCAGCACTGCCCCACGCTTGATTTTGTCCAGAATACCCCTCACATTCCACGTCACAACACGCAGGGTCTTTTGAGGAGGTACAGTCGTAGTATCAGCCATTATCAAGACAGTGTCCAGCATCCGGCCCCCCACCCCACCCTGGCGCACCCCACAAAGCAACAAGATCAAAAGCCAAAGACACGTGTGGTCCCACCCTCCCAACCCGAACACCCAGTACCCCAAAACCCACCCGGCCCCCTCCGGCCCCGACCCCCCCAACCCCCAACAATAAGACAACCCCCCCCTGCACCCCACACCCCCCACCCCAATACCTCAGAAAACAGTGAAGTATCTGTCGCGGCATGGAGAGACCCGGGTCCAGAACAGAGAACCCAAGGCCCACCATACCAATGGATCCCAACACCCCCATCAACACTCACTCACCACCCCCCCAACAACACCCACTACTCGTGAGGGTCTAAGGCCCATAGAAGCCGCCACCCGAGCCCCGCAGTGGCCCTACCCAGAGCCCCAGAGTGTTTTAAAAGCATACAGAGAAGCTCAGGCAAAGTCTCATGGAACAGTCTCACCAGTCGATCCAATTCGGGCAACACCAACGGCCAGGCACCACCAGGGTTCAACTGCAAGCATCAGAGTGTTCAGAGTCAATTGTGTCGGTCGTCTGCGTCACACTGGCGGAAGCTGACCGTTTCTTAGATCTGGACCTTCGATGCTTTCCTCTCCGGTTGGTGCGGTCCGTCCGCTCCGGTGATGATCTCTGGGACCCGCCGGGATCCAGCCCCGGCTGGGCGTGGGGCCGAAGTCGCACCGTCTCATCGGTCCAGCGAAAAACCTCCTCGGGTGTATCGAAGAAGTGTGTCCGGGACTGGTGTACTACCCGCAGGCGGGCCGGGTACAGGAGAGAGTATTGAAGCTTCAGGCCCCGCAACTTAGCCTTGGCGGCCACAAAGGATTGTCGCTGCTGCTGAACCATTTTCGTGTAGTCCGGGAAGATCATTATGGCATGATTCTCATATGTAAGCGAGCCCTTGGTCCTCGCCTCCCACAGTATGGCATCACGGTCATGATAGTTCAGCAGCCGAGCGATGACCGGCCGAGGACGTTCCCCCTCAGGCGGCCGCTGAGTCAGGGCCCTGTGCGCCCGTTCAATCACAAAACACGCCGACAGGGTCCCCTCGGGGACCCAGCTCTCCAGCCAGTGAGTCAGGAAACGCTCCATGCCATCTTTCTCGCACCGCTCCGGAAAGCCAAGGAAGCGGAGGTTATTTCTCCGTGCGCGCCCTTCGGCATCCTCCACGCGGGCCGCAAGCGTCCTCTGGACGCACTCCACCTCCGCCATTCGTTTCTTCAGGGCGCCAATGTCTGTTTCGGTCACCGATACTCGAGATTCAGTCTCAGTGATCCTCGCCACTGCGTTTCGGAGGTCCTGGCGAAGCAGCGTAACGTCCGCTCCCACCGCCCCTATTTTGGCGTCCAGCATGTCCCGGGATTGGGTAATGGCCGCCAGGATTGCAGCGTTGTCCGGCCCTGATCCGCCACCTCCGCCAGACGCCCCGGCGCCACCATTGGGCCCGGCAAACTTGTCCATGGGGCCCTGCTTGGGTGGGCCCCCTCCGCCACCCCTGGTCATGGCCGCTCACGGACACTGCGGATCAGCACACTGGACTGGACGGGTAGGTTCAGCAGGCCCGGGGCAGTGAGTCCACAACAATAAGCACAGGACCACGTTCGGACGTCGGGGACCAGTGCCCGCGCGGGAGGGGCAGCGGGTCAATACGACTCCGGTGGCACAACACACAAGGCAGGACCCCACAATGCCCACAGGTACCTCCAGGATCCAGAGGAGGCAGGGCACCTTCAGCAGTATCCTCACGTAGTGGTGCCCCCAGGCTGCAACAGTGTCCTCATGCAACAGCGGCCCAAGAATACAGCAGTGTCCCCACGCAACGGTGGCCCGGGAATGCAGCAGTGTCCCCACTCACCAGCGGCCACCGGGTGAAGTACTTGGCCAAAGTCTGCGTTGTTGCCGCCACTCGCAGCGGCGCGCCCACTGCCACCTCTCGGCTGTCCAAAAATCGAGGTCCTCGGCCCACAGCCAGCCACCAGGCCGCCGACCACCGTCAGCGCCCCAGGGTCCCAGAGGGAACGGAGCCGCTAGAACCCGGCACCGGAGGAATCAGGGCCCACTCACGGACCGACGGCGTCCGCCCGGCACCAACCACGGGCTCAGGGCCAAGCGCTGCAGGGACGTCCGGAATCCGCACCACAGATGGCACTTTCAGCCGCGCTCCGACAGTCGCCACACGGCGTCACCAAACTCGAGGTCCCCGGCTCGCGGCCAGCCACCAGGCCACACTCCGCCGTCGGCGCCTCAGGGTCCCGGCGGAGACAGAAACGCCGGATCCCGTCACCGGAGAGAACAGGACACTCTCCGAAGTCAGCAAGACTCGCCAGGGATCTTCTGCGGGCTCGGGGGCCAGGATAAATGTCTAAAGTAAATTCGGGCCGGCGGGAGCTCTACCAAGCTGCGACCGCCATCATCGCCCGTCAACGGTGCACACCGGCCCTGTCGTATTTTAATTATAAAATGTACGTCCACCGATTCCGTAACTGTTAGACACCTTAGTTCTTGCAACCTAATGGCCCGCCCGTTACGTTCCTCTACAGTGTAAATGTCTATTCATCATATACGATTACAGTTTGCTCCGTGGCAGGCCCACGTGGTTATAGGCTCGTATTTGTATAATGAAATTTTCACAATAAAGGTTTTTAAAAGAAAACATGGTAGTAGTATATACATTGGTAAAGTTTTTAATAATAGTCACTGTTTTAGAATCATTAAAAGGCAAGTGAAATAAAGCAGACCAATTACATGAAGGGTAAAAGGTATAATACGAAGGAACGCAGTAAAAAAAAATGGTCAAGGGCTGTTGTGTTTTCTACTCCTGCAACATAAAGTGATCGATAAGAATCTCATATTCAGGCGTATCGGCGACTAAGACAGCAGGTCGACCCTCTTTTGCTCAACGGCTCCGTCATGGGACGAAGAAACGCTCTTTTTCTCGAAAAAAGAATATATTTTACTTGCAGGACAGTTGTAAAATTTCCGGGAAGGTACATTAGCCTGGAACATTATAACATATATTTAAGAAAAAATAATGTTCGGAAGTAATGAAAAGCGTAATTTTTAGGTCATATGACCAAGCCTTTCATCATTACAATAAGAAAAGTAAAATGAACCAATGAAAAGTTTTATTAACAAGTCACATGACTTGTTATGCTTACGTTACGCGCTGCGCGCCCCGGATGACTTCCGGATGCGCTAACGCGGCGCGTCATATGACGCATTACGCGACAACGCAGGTCCAGAATATAGTCAAAATGTCTCCACCAACCAGCGGTCGGAACACAACCCCTTTCAGCAGGCTAAATAGTTCTGTTAAATGACAACAGAAGGGACAGGCAACAAGAACCATCAGTCAAAGAGGGGAGGGCTAGTTCTTCTCTACCGGGTTACATTGGGGCGCTACCGGAACTGATCGAATTGGTAGTCTACAGTGTTTCTGGATGTTTCAGACTGAAGCTGGGGTTAGCATGAGAGCAGCACCATTTCGTAGCTCCGTCGTGGCCATTCTGCAACCAATCATGGCAGCCGCTCTTTATCGTTATTTTGGGCGGGGTGGGTGGCGGAGCCGAGCTGTTTTGCAGCCATCATTGTGTGGAGTTCAGTTCATCTCACTAGTTTTGTATTTGTCATGAGGGGTTGTTCCTAATGTTTCTATTTTAGCGAGGTCAAAAAGAGATCCCATTAGTGGCCTACTGATTTTGCTCGATTCCTTTTCTTTTTTTTTACATGATTTTTCGTTATCTGCAAAGACTAAACAGAGTATTGCGACTCTGTGTTTGTTTGTAAATAGAGAATGAACCAAAGAGAACTAATTCTAAAACAGTAAATACTTGGATAACAATCAATCAAATGGAGAGAGAAGCAGGCACGACGGATTACAACGGGGGCAAAGGCCTGCGTTAACTACCTTTCACTATCTGCAAAGAGAGAGTACTCCTAATAGAAATGAGGGGGGGGGCACCATTCAAAGCAGATCAGTGTGCATAAACACGAAAATGTTTTCACTTACCACGTACTTGACATTCGACAGCTTATGATATTTGCTATTAAAAAACCATTGAAATTCACTGAAAAAACCATAGGTTATAGACCATATATAGTTAGGAATTAGCATTTACAAAACCTTGAAAATTCACTGAAAAAACCATAGGTTATAGACCATATATAGTTAGGAATTAGCATTTAAAAAACCTTATTTTACTCACACAAAACCATTGAAATTCCATATATAGTTAGTTGCACTAACTATATATCGCGCACCCGCAATCCACTGCTGATCATGTCACATATTACATCATTCATGACATGGTCAGTGACATCACTGATGACATCACTGATGACATCTCAAATGACATCACTGATGACATCACTGATGACATCTCAAATGACATCACTGATGACATCTCAAATGACATCACTGATGACATCACTGATGACATCTCATTTGACATTACTGATCACATCACTGATGACATCATTCATGTGATAATACGATGAACCTCTTCAGACTCTAATATAACCTTAGATACACTCAGTGTAAACAGACACTCATAGACTGTCACTCATCCATGGAGTTACTCAGACACTTAGTCAGTCATGCAAAGAATCAATCACACCTCCATTTCCTCAACTATACAGTTATACACACCTTACTTATTCAAACATATACTAAAACATATTTACTCACTTATACAATCCTGGATACAAGTTCACAATGATCCATACAGCCACTCACACATTCACTGGCTCTTATGCACAGTTATTTATATATGTCAACTCTCACATGTACTGTGTTTTACATATGTACTTACTTTGACATGTAGCACTAAGATATCCATTCACTCACCAATACACTCATGCACACAGTCAACCGCCCATACAGCTGTTTCCACATGCACTTTTGAACCCATACATCTAGTCAATCAACTGCTCACACATCTATGCAGAGAGTCATACACCTCCCAGCCACCCACACACACACTCAGTCTCCCATACAAATGCTTGGGCAACCAATCAATAACCCATACAGTTAATCATATAGCTAATGATCAACACATGCAGCAGTTTACAGAACAACAGACATAATGATGCACAAATTAAGACAGTTTAGTCACTAACCCATGCACTCAGTGAGACACATTTAATCAGTCACTCATACAGTCAGCCATGCCCCTACTAAATCCTTCATCAAGACACTTATACATCCACTCATTCTTCAATATGTAAGACATATTTTAACTTTACAGAATTATACAGTCACTGGATGTAGTCATCAGTGATGTCATTTGAGATGTCATCAGTGATGTCATCAGTGATGTCATTTGAGATGTCATCAGTGATGTCATCAGTGATGTCACTGACCATGTCACGAATGATGTAATATGTGACATGATCAGCAGTGGATTGCGGGTGCGCGATATATAGTTAGTGCAACTAACTATATATGGAATTTCAATGGTTTTGTGTGAGTAAAATAAGGTTTTTTAAATGCTAATTCCTAACTATATATGGTCTATAACCTATGGTTTTTTCAGTGAATATATATATATATATATATATATATATATATATATATATATATATATATATATATATATATATATATATATATATATATTCACTGAAAAAACCATAGGTTATAGACCATATATAGTTAGGAATTAGCATTTACAAAACCTTGAAAATTCACTGAAAAAACCATAGGTTATAGACCATATATAGTTAGGAATTAGCATTTACAAAACCTTGAAAATTCACTGAAAAAACCATAGGTTATAGACCATATATCGTTAGGAATTAGCATTTACAAAACCTTATTTTACTCACACAAAACCATTGAAATTCCATATATAGTTAGTTGCACTAACTATATATCGCGCACCCGCAATCCACTGCTGATGATGTCACATATTACATCATTCATGACATGGTCAGTGACATCACTGATGACATCACTGATGACATCTCAAATGACATCACTGATGACATGACTGATAACAACATCCAGTGATTTTTTGTTTCTGTAAAGTTTAAATATGTCTTACATATTGAAGATTGAGTGGATGTGTAAGTGTCTGGACGAAGGATTTAGTAGGTGCATGACTAACTGTATGAGTGAGTGATTAAATGTGTCTCACTGAGTGCATGGGTTAGTGACTAAACTGTCTTAATTTGTGCATCATTATGTCTGTTGTTCTGTAAACTGCTGCATGTGTTGATCAGTAGCTGTATGAGTAACTATATGGGTTATTGATTGATTGCCCAAGTATTTGTATGGGAGACTGAGTGTGTGTGTGGCTGGCTGGGAGGTGTGTGACTCTGTGCAGATCAATGTGTACTTGTATCAATGATTGTATAAGAAGGTAAGTATGTGTTAGTATATGTTTGAAAATGTAAGGTGCTCTATGTTTAACTGTATAGACAAGAAAATGTAAGTGTCATTGATTCTTTACATGACTGACTAGGTGAGTGAGTAACTCCATGGATGAGTGGCAGACTGTGAGTGTCTGTATAGGTGTATGAGTGCATATGATAGTGTTGTAAAGATGAGTGATTGTATGTATGAATGATTGTATGGGTGAATGAGTGAAGGTGTGTGTAGACGTAGGAATCAGTGAGTGCGTATGTAGTAACTAGTATTGGTGTGTCAATGGTTTCAAAAATTATACTCTGTATTTAACACTGGGTGAAACAGAGGTTATATTAAAATGTGAGGAGATGCATTGTATTGTCACATGAATGATATCATCAGTGATGTGGTCATTGATGTCAAATGAGATGTCATCAGTGATGTCATCAGTGATGTCATTTGAGATGTCATCAGTGATGTCATCAGTGATGTCACTGACCATGTCGTGAATGATGTAATATGTGACATCATCAGCAGTGGATTGCGGGTGCGCGATATATAGTTAGTGCAACTAACTATATATGGAATTTCAATGGTTTTGTGTGAGTAAAATAAGGTTTTGTAAATGCTAATTCCTAACGATATATGGTCTATAACCTATGGTTTTTTCAGTGAATTTTCAAGGTTTTGTAAATGCTAATTCCTAACTATATATGGTCTATAACCTATGGTTTTTTCAGTGAATTTTCAAGGTTTTGTAAATGCTAATTCCTAACTATATATGGTCTATAACCTATGGTTTTTTCAGTGAATTTCAATGGTTTTTTAATAGCAAATATCATAAGCTGTCGAATGTCAAGTACGTGTTAAGTAAAAACATTTTCGTGTTTATGCACACTGATATGCTTTGAATGCTGCCCCCCCCCTCATTTCTATTAGGAGTACTCTCTCTTTGCAGATAGTGAAAGGTAGTTAACGCAGGCCTTTGCCCCCGTTGTAATACGTCGTGCCTGCTTCTCTCTCCATTTGATTGATTGTTATCCAAGCATTTACTGTTTTAGAATTGGTTCTCTTTGGTTCATTCTCTATTTACAAACAAACACAGAGTCGCAATACTCTGTTTAGTCTTTGCAGATAACGAAAAATCGTGCAAAAAAACAAAAGGAATCGAGCAAAATCAGTAGGCCACTAATGGGATCTCTTTTTGACCTCGCTAAAATAGAAACATTAGGAACAACCCCTCATGACAAATCCGAAACTAGTGAGATGAACTGAACTCCACACAATGATGGCTGCAAAACAGCTCGGCTCCGCCACCCACCCCGCCCAAAATAACGATAAAGAGCGGCTGCCATGATTGGTTGCGGAATGGCCACGACGGAGCTACGAAATGGTGGTGCTCTCATGCTAACCCCAGCTTCAGTCTGAAACATCCAGAAACACTGTAGACTACCAATTCGATCAGTTCCGGTAGCGCCACAATGTAACCCGGTAGAGAAGAACTAGCCCTCCCCTCTTTGACTGATGGTTCTTGTTGCCTGTCCCTTCTGTTGTCATTTAACAGAACTATTTAGCCTGCTGAAAGGGGTTGTGTTCCGACCGCTGGTTGGTGGAGACATTTTGACTATATTCTGGACCTGCGTTGTCGCGTAATGCGTCATATGACGCGCCGCGTTAGCGCATCCGGAAGTCATCCGGGGCGCAGCGCGTAACGTAAGCATAACAAGTCATGTGACTTGTTAATAAAACTTTTCATTGGTTCATTTTACTTTTCTTATTCAATGATGAAAGGCTTGGTCATATGACCTAAAAATTACGCTTTTTATTACTTCCGAACATTATTTTTTCTTAAATATATGTTATAATGTTCCAGGCTAATGTACTTTCCCGGAAAATTTACAACTGTCCTGCAAGTAAAATATATTCTTTTTCGAGAAAAAGAGCGTTTCTTCGTCCCATGACGGAGCCGTTGAGCAAAAGAGGGTCGACCTGCTGTCTTAGTCGCCGATACGCCTGAATATGAGATTCTTATCGATCACTTTATGTTGCAGGAGTAGAAAACACAACAGCCCTTGACCATTTATCTTTACTGCGTTCCTGCGTATTATACCTTTTACCCTTCATGTAATTGGTCTGCTTTATTTCACTTGCCTTTTAATGATTCTAAAACAGTGACTATTATTAAAAACTTTACCAATGTATATACTACTACCATGTTTTCTTTTAAAAACCTTTATTGTGAAAATTTCATTATACAAATACGAGCCTATAACCACGTGGGCCGGCCACGGAGCAAACTGTAATCGTATATGATGAGTAGACATTTACACTGTAGAGGAACGTAACGGGCGGGCCATTAGGTTGCAAGAACTAAGGTGTCTAACAGTTGCGGAATTGGTGGACGTACATTTTATAATTAAAATACGACAGGGCCAGTTACAATAAAATTATCTAGATATACATTTGCGGGCAAGTACCATGGGTGACGTTAATTCGAACTTTCAATAGTACAGTAATCAATAACACATCAGAACTTAATATCGATAGGGATGTCGAAATATTCAATCAATTCTCGTCCCCGCCCGCCATGTGCTTCAAAACTGCATACGGTGTGGCACGGTTACAACGAATTTTTTACAACGCACTACCATTACATCGCAACTTTTACCACGCAAACCATTACAACGCATTGCGCTGGGGGGCTCTCTAGGATAGGGAATAGGTTAATTTACTATCCAATAACCTTCCCTAGTGTCCACGGGGACTGGAGTTGGAATAGTAAATTAAACTATTCACTATCCAGCACCCCAAAGCGCTATGCGTTGTAATGGTATGCGTGGTAAAAACCGCGTTGTAAAGGCATGCGATGTAAAAGCATGCGTTGTAGTGACACCAATCCACTGCATACGTATCTCGTGATTTCAAGGTTCTGCAACCAGTACACAACAAGGAGTTACGAGTCCCATTTATTCCGGCGCCATTTTGGGCGAGGACGGGCAGGTCCAGGATATAGTCAAAATGTCTCTAGCAACCATCGACTATGATGATGTTCATATGCTGTATTTATTAGAGTAACACTCATCTGTCCACATGAAATTAATTTGCCACAATCTAAACATGTCATTTTAATCTTTCCAAAGTTCTTCTAAATATTTGGGACCGTTTCCCTTGCCTCTGATGCTGTCAGTGCCACTTCTTTGATGAATGTACTGGCAGGTCGGGGGTTCTCCTCCAAATCTCTCTTTTATGCAGCACTATAATTAATTGGTGCCACCTCTCCATATGACGATGCATGGTATAGTTACCATAACTATATTTTTTTTCGGTTCCTCTGGAGAGTACATCGTGGCAGATGAAGCGTGTAACGTACCGGGCATTTACCTTTTTTTGCATGTACAGGAAAGGAAAAAAAAATCGAGCGTCCGAGTTCTAAGGTGTCCCAGGGCCATTTTAGTGGACCAGGCCCAAATCCAAAGAACAGGCCGCCATTTTGAGAGTCCTGTTGCAGCCGCCTGTCGCTGTAGCATCAAGAGCAGCCGAAACTCAGCTGAATGGCAACTGAAACGGTAAAGGGGCGCCCCACTACAGCAGACGAGCCTCCACCTAGGAAGGCCCGTTCACGCCGCCTCCCCCCCCCCCTTCGGGCACCCCACGCCGTTATTCGGAGCAGTATTGTAGGATGGCCACACCAGTGCGGCAACTTGCTAGACATCACCTCGGTGGTAACCGAATCTCAGCGCCTTGTGGTGTCTTCTCTTCAGAAAATATTGTTGCGCTGCCTTTGACCCCATTCGCACATCGGTCCGCTACTGATGCCATCTCACAGGCTAATGGGGCACCCCACGCCGAGTTTCAGCATTGTAGGATGGCCACACCAGTACAGCAACTTGCTAGACATCACCTCGGTGCCATCCGGATCTTGGCATCTCAGCGCCTTGTGGTGTCTTCTAGTCAGAAAATATTGTTGCGCTGCCTTTGGCCCCATTCGCACATCGGTCCGCTACTGACACCATCTCACAGGCCAACAGGGCGCCCCACGCCGACTTTTACCATTGTAGGATGGCCTCACCAGTGCCACAACTTGCTAGACACCACCTCGGTGCCATCCGGATCTTGGCATCTCAGCGCCTTGTGGTGTCTTCTATTCAGAAAATATTGTTGCGCTGCCTTTGGCCCCATTCGCACATCGGTCCGCTACTGACGCCATCTCACAGGCCAACGGGGCGCCCCACGCCGACTTTCAACATTGTAGGATGGCCACACCAGTGCGGCAACTTACAAGACACCACCTCGGTGCCATCCGGATCTTGGCGCGTTGTGCTGCCTTCGGCCTATTCGCACATCGGTCCGCTACTGACGCGAACTCACAGGCCAACGGGGCGCCCCACGCCGACTTTCAGCATTGTAGGATGGCCACACCAGTGCTGCAACTTGCTGGACACCACCTCGGTGCCATCCGGATCTTGGCGCGTTGTGTTGCCTTCGGCCTATTCGCACATCGGTCAGCTACTGACGCCGCCTCACGTGCCAACGTATTTTCTCCGCATTTTATACCCTATGCCGCATAACAGGTCATGTGACTTGTTTATAAAACTTTTCATTGGTTCATTTTACTTTTGGTTTCCTAATGATGGAAGGCTTGATCATATGACCTAAAAATAACACTTTTCATTGGATGAAAACTTTTTTTTTTCCCCAAACGATGAAAGCCCCACCTTGTTTCTGGATGTTTCAGACTGAAGCTGGAGTCACCATGAAAGCACCACCATCTCGTGGCTCCGTCGTGGTCATTCCGCAAGCAATCATGGCAGCCGCTCCCCACCAGAAGCCTGCAGGAGTCGGGGGCCCCCAAAACTTTTGATGAATCCTCAAGGCGGAGGGGACGCTTTCGAGAATGGGGTCCAAGACCTAGCAGACAAGCGTCCGATTTCCAAGGTGTCCCAGGGCCATTTCAGTGGACCAGGCCCAAAAAGGAAACAGCCTGCCGCCATTTTGAGAGTCCTGTGACAGCCGCCTATCGCTGCACCGCAAGAGTGGGCGCAACTCAGCTGAATTGCGGCTTTTGACACAGTGGACCAAAAGCGGACGGAATGGCAACTGAAACGGTAAAGGGGCGCCCCACTACAACAGACGAGACTCCACCTGGAGAGGCCCGTTCACGCCGCCTCCCCCCCCCCCCCCCCCCCGGGGCGCCCCACGCCGTTATTCGGAGCAGCATTGTAGGATACCAAAACCAGTGCGGCAACTTACTGGACATCACCTTGGTGCCATCGTTCTGCTGCCTTGGAACTATTCGCACAACAGTTTGCTACTGATGACCCACCCCCCGCGACGCCCCACGCCGGATGCCGAAATCAGTGCGGCACCCAGGCAACATCACCTGGGTGCCGTCCAGAAATCTGGACGTTGTGCTGCGTTGGGACTATTCGCACAGCCGACCGCTACTTCGTTGTTTTTCCCTAAAAATGTTTATATGTTATTACTGTTTTTGTTTTGTTGTATATATTTATAAGTTATCAAAGTTTTATAATCTTACTACTTTGTTGGAGTGCTATATATTTTTAATGTGACACATAATTGTAAAAACTTTGATGTACAAAGAGTCATCCCTGGAATCTTCCGCTTCAGGCTCGGTCCCCTCCCCAATCACAATACAGGATGGTTTTCAGATAATAGGAACGCGTCTGCTGTGACGGATCTCATCGAGTGTGGGCCTTGATCTACTAAACTCCTTTGAAGAGGGGTGATTCTTTACAGCTGGGGCCATAAACTACATCTGCAGGGCTAGCTGATAGCCTAGGACCGGCCTGGACAATCGGACACAGAGGAAAAGAAGTGTCAGAGGGTGCGGTAGTGAATAGGGCGAAAGGGAGGTGTCGGGCGGGCACAGGGTGTGATTCTCAGGGAAGAGCAGCGCAGATGGGGGGAGGTTTATTACCCATGCATAAGACAGAGAGCGGGGGTGACCACTGCCTGGGGGAGATGCTTGCGAGGGTGGGGAGCCATGCTAAGGATCGACAGCGTGCAGAGAGTGGGTCTGGTCAAGGCATCTAAAATGACTGCCGTGCACGACAAAAGTGTGGCATTTGAAAAAAGGCAAGATGGCGCAGACAATGTTTTTCAACACTTCCTGATTTCCTTCGAATCGAACGTTAACAGACGTTGGGGCATATTACCAAAGTTAAGCGATATTTATCCCTAACGATGCTTAGCAACGAATTTTTTACCGCTAAGCATCGTCAGAAATTATCGCAGATAAACCTTGCTATTATCAAGGTTTATCGCAAATACGATAAAAAACAACCGCAATGCATTAATATCGCTGAAAACTCAGCGATATTCATGCATTACCGAGCTAATGCTCTTAGCCATGTTATCCACCTCCCATTGGATAACATGGCTAAGAACTGCTCAGGGCAGGTGGTAGCTTTTGGAGATATTCGCGCTTATCGCGAATATTTCCAAAAGTTGGTAATAGGAGATAGCGATGTTAGCGACTGTTTCCAGTCGCTAACATCTTGGCATGCCCACTTTGCATGTCATTAGTGATAAATATCACTCACATGCAAAGTGGGGCCCAAGATGGTCGCTATCTCCTACTAGCGGTCACTAACTGGTGTTAGCAACAGCTAGGTAATACAGAGATAATTTTATCTCCTCGAAGCGCTGTTACAGATATATATCTTTTTTTGAACGTTAATTTCTCAAAATCCACTGAAGCACATATATTGAGACCTAGCAAAGGCACATCGAGCTACCAGTCCCTACAATTTTGCCAAGTTTCGTGCAAATCCATTCAGCCGTTCGATTATTATTATTATTTTTTTTTTTGCCCCGCGGGCCCTTTTAAAACCTCCACATCAAACCTAAGAGGTCAAGGAGGATCTACTATGCCCCCTTATGGTCATTTGCCCCTTCGCTTTGGCCTCCTCTTGTCTCTCGATCCTACCGAGAGACAAGATGGCGGCCGCTTCGGACTGTTTGCAATGTTTACAGACGCCGGAGAACCAATCAGCTTCGCAAAGCTCCGTAACGCGAAAAGTACGCGAAGCGGAGCGCTGTTACAGATATATATCTTTTTTTGAACGTTAATTTCTCAAAATCCACTGAAGCACATATATTGAGACCTAGCAAAGGCACATCGGGCTACCAGTCCCTACAATTTTGCCAAGTTTCGTGCAAATCCATTCAGCCGTTCGATTATTATTATTATTTATTTTTTTTGCCCCGCGGGGCCCTTTTAAAACCTCCACATCAAACCTAGAGGGTCAGGGAGGATCTACTATGCCCCCTTATGGTCATTTGCCCCTTCGCTTTGGCCTCCTCTTGTCTCTCGATCCTACCGAGAGACAAGATGGCGGCCGCTACGGACTGTTTGGAATGTTTACAGACGCCGGAGAACCAATCAGCTTCGCTTCACAAAGCTCCGTAACGGGTAAAGTCCGCGAACCGGAGCGCTGCCTGGTCCGCTGTTACAGATATATATCTTTTTTTGAACGTTAATTTCTCAAAATCCACTGAAGCACATATATTGAGACCTAGCAAAGGCACATCAGGCTACCAGTCCCTACAATTTTGCCAAGTTTCGTGGAAATCCATTCAGCCGTTCGGCCTAAAAGTGAGGCCAACCGCCCTATGGAAAACTCAATGTTAAAAACACGTTTTGGGACCCCCCTTTTTTCTCGGCCCCCCCTTGACGAACCCCCCCAAAATTTCCAGGGGCTGCTCAGAAACAAAATGTGCCATTTTCCTGAAAATTTCAGCCAATTCCGTCCACAAACGCCAAAGTTATTAGACATAGAATTTTCAAAAAACCCATAGAGAAAAAATCCTAACTATATATACCTACTGGCGACCGCCAGTAGGTAATATATATATATATATATATATATATATATATATATATATATATATATATATTCACTGAAAAAACCATAGGTTATAGACCATATATAGTTAGGAATTAGCATTTACAAAACCTTGAAAATTCACTGAAAAAACCATAGGTTAGAGACCATATATAGTTAGGAATTAGCATTTAAAAAACCTTATTTTACTCACACAAAACCATTGAAATTCCATATATAGTTAGTTGCACTAACTATATATCGCGCACCCGCAATCCACTGCTGATGATGTCACATATTACATCATTCATGACATGGTCAGTGACATCACTGATGACATCACTGATGACATCTCAAATGACATCACTGATGACATCACTGATGACATTACTGATCACAACACTGATGACATCATTCATGTGATAATACGATGAACCTCTTCAGACTCTAATATAACCTTAGATACACTCAGTGTAAACAGACACTCACAGACTGTCACTCATCCATGGAGTTACTCACACACCTAGTCAGTCATGCAAAGAATCAATCACACCTCCATTTCCTCAACTATACAGTTATACACACCTTATTTATTCAAACATATACTAACACATATTTACTCTCTTATACAATCCCTGATACAAGTTCTCAATGATCCATACAGCCACTCACACATTCACTGGCTCTTATGCACAGTTATTTATATATGTCAACTCTCACATGTACTGTGTTTTACATATGTACTTACTTTGACATGTAGCACTGAGATATCCATTCACTCACCAATACACTCATGCACACAGTCAACCGCCCATACAGCTGTTTCCACATGCACTTTTGAACCCATACATCTAGTGAATCAACTGCTCACACATCTATGCACAGAGTCATACACCTCCCAGCCACCCACACACACACTCAGTCTCCCATACAAATACTTGGGCAACCACTCAATAACCCATATAGTTACTCATATAGCTACTGATCAACACATGCAGCAGTTTACAGAACAACAAACATAATGATGCACAAATTAAGACAGTTTAGTCACTAACCCATGCTCTCAGTGAGACACATTTAATCACTCACTCATACAGTCATTCATGCACCTACTAAATCCTTCATCCAGACACTTATACATCCTCTCATTCTTCAATATGTAAGACATATTTTAACTTTACAGAAACATACAGTCACTGGATGTTGTCATCAGTGATGTCATCAGTGATGTCATTTGAGATGTCATCAGTGATGTCATCAGTGATGTCACTGACCATGTCATGAATGATGTAATATGTGACATCATCAGCAGTGGATTGCGGGTGCGCGATATATAGTTAGTGCAACTAACTATATATGGAATTTCAATGGTTTTGTGTGAGTAAAATAAGGTTTTTTAAATGCTAATTCCTAACTATATATGGTCTCTAACCTATGGTTTTTTCAGTGAATTTTCAAGGTTTTGTAAATGCTAATTCCTAACTATATATGGTCTATAACCTATGTTTTTTTCAGTGAATTTCATTGGTTTTTTAAAAGCTAATATCTATAGCTGTAAAATATATTCTTTATTACGTGACGTATCACGTAGCCACGTGAGACGCCTCATGACGCGTCGCGACGTATCGGCTCTGCAGCGCAAACCAAACCCGTAACGTAAGCGCGCCGGAGCACGCTTACAGATAAATATATTTTTTTTAACTTTAATTTGTCAAAATCCACACGTGCACATATCTTGAAGCCTTGCAAAGGCACATCAAACAAACAGTCCCTACAATTTTGCCAAGTTTGCTGGAATTTTTTTT
The DNA here is from genome assembly GCF_964261635.1 of Lissotriton helveticus. Classification (NCBI taxonomy): domain Eukaryota; kingdom Metazoa; phylum Chordata; class Amphibia; order Caudata; family Salamandridae; genus Lissotriton; species Lissotriton helveticus. The sequence goes on from NC_136063.1 coordinate 959,404,811, forward strand.
TAATTGTTTCTCTTTGTTACGCTTACAGGGACGCTACCTGGTACGCGAACCGGACGCTCCAAAAACACAAGATGGCGGACTCCCGTTACGCTGCCGGTTAGCTGCCCGGTTCGCGTACCAGGACGCGCCTCTACGGAGAAAAATCGCAAAAATTTAAATTTTTTTTTTTTGGCCCGCGGGGCACTTTAATATCCCCCTCATCAATCCTAGGGGGTCAGGAGGGGTCTACCTTGCCCCCTTTCCTTCACTTCCCCCTTCGTTTTTCACCACATCTTGTCTCTCGAACCTACTGAGAGACAAGATGGCGGCCGCTCCGGACTGTTTACAATGTTGACAGCCAATCAGCTTCTCCTCTGACTCCCGTTACGCTGCCGGTTAGCTGCCCGGTGAGCTGCCCGGTGAGCTGCCCGGTTCGCGTACCGGGACGCGCCTCTACGGCGAAAAATCGCAAATTTTTTTTTTTTTTGCCCCGCGGGACTTTAATATCCCCCTCATCAATCCTAGGGGGTCTGGAGGGGTCTACCTTGCCCCCTTTCCTTCATTTCCCCCTTCGTTTTTCACCACATCTTGTCTCTCGATCCTACCGAGAGACAAGATGGCGGCCGCACCGGACTGTTTAGAATGTTGACAGACACCGGAGAGCCAATCAGCTTCGCTTCGCGAAGTTCCGTTACGCGTCAGGTACGCGAACCGGGGCGCTGCCCGGAGCGCGCTTACAGATATATATCTTTTTTTGAACGTTAATTTCTCAAAATCCACTGGAGCACATATATTGAGACCTACAAAAGGCACATCGGGCTACCAGTCCCTACAATTTTGCCAAGTTTCGTGCAAATCCATTCAGCCGTTCGGGCTAAAAGTGAGGCCAACCGCCCTATGGAAAACTCAATGTTAAAAACACGTTTTGGGACCCCCCTTTTTTCTCGACCCCCCCTGGACGAACCCCCCCCCCAATTTTCAGGGGCTGCTCAGAAATAAAATGTGCCATTTTCCTGAAAATTTCAGCCAATTCCGTCCACAAACGCCAAAGTTATTAGACATAGAATTTTCAAAAATCCCATAGAGAAAAAATCCTAACTATATATACCTACTGGCGACCGCCAGTAGGTAATATATATATATATATATATATATATATATATATATATATATATATATATATATATATATATATATATATATATATATATATATATATATATATATATATATATATATATATATATATATATATATATATATATTCACTGAAAAAACCATAGGTTATAGACCATATATAGTTAGGAATTAGCATTTAAAAAACCTTATTTTACTCACACAAAACCATTGAAATTCCATATATAGTTAGTTGCACTAACTATATATCGCGCACCCGCAATCCACTGCTGATCATGTCACATATTACATCATTCATGACATGGTCAGTGACATCACTGATGACATCACTGATGACATCACTGATGACATCACTGATGAGATCACTGATGACGTCATCCAGTGACTGTATAATTCTGTAAAGTTAAAATATGTCTTACATATTGAAGAATGAATGGATGTATAAGTGTCTTGATGAAGGATTTAGTAGGGGCATGGCTGACTGTATGAGTGACTGATTAAATGTGTCTCACTGAGTGCATGGGTTAGTGACTAAACTGTCTTAATTTGTGCATCATTATGTCTGTTGTTCTGTAAACTGCTGCATGTGTTGATCATTAGCTATATGATTAACTGTATGGGTTATTGATTGGTTGCCCAAGCATTTGTATGGGAGACTGAGTGTGTGTGTGGGTGGCTGGGAGGTGTATGACTCTCTGCATAGATGTGTGAGCAGTTGATTGACTGGATGTATGGGTTCAAAAGTGCATGTGGAAACAGCTGTATGGGCGGTTGACTGTGTGCATGAGTGTATTGGTGAGTGAATGGATATCTCAGTGCTACATGTCAAAGTAAGTACATATGTAAAACACAGTACATGTGAGAGTTACCATATATAAATAACTGTGCATAAGAGCCAGTGAATGTGTGAGTGGCTGTATGGATCATTGTGAACTTGTATCCAGGATTGTATAAGTGAGTAAATATGTTTTAGTATATGTTTGAATAAGTAAGGTGTGTATAACTGTATAGTTGAGGAAATGGAGGTGTGATTGATTCTTTGCATGACTGACTAAGTGTCTGAGTAACTCCATGGATGAGTGACAGTCTATGAGTGTCTGTTTACACTGAGTGTATCTAAGGTTATATTAGAGTCTGAAGAGGTTTATCGTATTATCACATGAATGATGTCATCAGTGATGTGATCAGTAATGTCAAATGAGATGTCATCAGTGATGTCATCAGTGATGTCATTTGAGATGTCATCAGTGATGTCATCAGTGATGTCATTTGAGATGTCATCAGTGATGTCATCAGTGATGTCATTTGAGATGTCATCAGTGATGTCATCAGTGATGTCACTGACCATGTCATGAATGATGTAATATGTGACATGATCAGCAGTGGATTGCGGGTGCGCGATATATAGTTAGTGCAACTAACTATATATGGAATTTCAATGGTTTTGTGTGAGTAAAATAAGGTTTTTTAAATGCTAATTCCTAACTATATATGGTCTATAACCTATGGTTTTTTCAGTGAATTTTCAAGGTTTTGTAAATGCTAATTCCTAACTATATATGGTCTATAACCTATGGTTTTTTCAGTGAATTTTCAAGGTTTTGTAAATGCTAATTCCTAACTATATATGGTCTATAACCTATGGTTTTTTCTGTGAATTTCATTGGTTTTTTAACAGCTAATATCTGTAGCTGTAAAATGTATTCTTCTTTAAATCCAAAAATATATTTTATATGTTTATGAATAATTTTTTTTAAAAATATTTTTTTTTCTTCGTTCCCGCTTCGCAAATCGGGAAGCTTCCCGTTAGCTGACCTTGATGCCGCGAAATAGACCGCGAGCCGGTAAACGTTTCTTTACCGCAAGTGCCGCGTTACAAAACAACATCGTGACGCCTCCCGTCCGCATGACGTTTCACGTTGTCGCGTGATACGTCATATGACGTACTACGTTAGCGAACTGGTACGCGAAGCGAGTCGCAAAGCGCAGGTTTCTGGAAGCAAACCGGGAGGCCCTGCAAAGCGCTTAACGTAAACACAGCAAGTCATGTGACTTGGTAATTACACTTTTCATTGGTTCATTTCACTTTTGGTTTCCTAATGATGTAAGACTAGGTCATATAATCTAAAATGAACACTTTTGATTGGTTGAGAACTCTTGTTTTGTTTTTCCCAAATGATGAAAATCCCTCCTTCTTTCCTCACTCTGACTTTCATCATTGTGAGAGAAAGACCCTTTGTGATCACTGAGCAATGGCTTCTTTAGTAGCTTCAGCTGGTGCTTCCCCACCACCTCCACCACATCCAAGGAAGAGTGGACCACCTGCTCAAGTTATAATTCAACAAGAAGAAGAAGAAGAGGAACAGGAGGACGAGCACGAAGAGAGGCAGTTTTTGCCTGAGCAGCCCAGGACGTCTCACCGGAAAGAAAACTTCATTTGGCAATTTTTTAAAATTCCCAAAGGTCAGAAAAAAGTAAATGCAAGATACGTAACTTGCCTTATATGTCAAGATAGACTGTCCAGAGGGACCGACAAAAAATACAGTTTCGGAAACTACATAATGCATCGCCATATGACTAGGTGGCATCCTAACAACTACAGTGCTGCACAGTTTCGGAACGACCTAGATAATCTCCCTATTATGGCCAGAAGATCTGTTGTACCGGAAGTAATGGGACCAGAGGGCAGGGAGATGGTGCCAAATATACAAATGAGATTTGGTGATGTAAAACACATCTGCGTATTTTGCGATGGATTCATTTCCTACGGAGAAAAAAGCATCACTCTGATCAACAGAGCTATTGACTATCATATGCAAGTTTGTACGAAACGCCCAAAATAATAAATACTTCTTTTTTTTGTTTTGTTGCTCCTGTTGAGCCCTTTACAATGAATCGTTTTCATTGCCCCCTCCAAGAAAAACCCAAAAAAATATAAAACTGTTCCGAAAAATTCAAAAACAGTAAAAAAAAGTTCAGAAAAATAAAAAAAAAGTTCTTTTCAGAACTACCTCCCCGTTATTAAAAAATTGGTACAATATTTGGAACTGTGCCAACCTCTATTTCTCTTAGTTCGCTTCCCAGTTCGCTCGCCCGTACGCGAACCAGAAGCGAACCAAAAACAGTAAGTATAAGGGAAGGAAACAGACACTTATGTTAAAAGAAAGACAGCTATAGGGGAGTAAACTAGAGATACTATTACCCGTAATCCACTGCTGATGATGTCACATATTACATCATTCATGACATGCTCAGTGACATCATCAGCAGAGGATTGCGGGTTTTTTGGCAACATGCCTTATCCACGGTTTAATAACGCTGCCTTTTGCTTTATATAAGTTTTCAAATTGTATGCAATATATACCAATAGGTCGTTATGAACCTTTAGGTAGTGCTTTTCTTCATGAGGTCTGGTCGCTTCCATACACATACAGATGTTTCAAAGATGATCAAGAAGTTTATCTGAATGGAGAGGAATGCACTGAGACGCCAGATCATTCACTAATGTGTAGGCACATACAGTTACACGGTTCATGCAACAAACACCGACCAAATATGGCTTGCGTGTTGCAAGGCACGCCAGTTCCTGCTATCATCCCCACGTTCAAGTTGTTGGAAAATGATAGTTATTTGATGCTCAATAATGAAGATTGTTCTGAGTTAATTAAAAGTATTCCTTTTATCGTAACAGTAAGTGAACGGGTTATTTGCTGCAGAAATGTTCTATTTCCTCCCACACATGAACATAGGGAGTTTTCAATCTGGCCACAAATACCAACCTTGGGACACGTTTCAACGGCATGGCAAGAATAAGAGCTCTTTTGTCTCAGAGAGAGGTGGCCTTGAGTTCGGCCCGTGAAACTTTCGTACTTCACATAGCGAACACCCGTACAGAGGTGCACACCCTTTTCAATTAAGATTTGCCTTTCAATTTCAGCAACATGTTTCCGACTATCTTTAACGCATCCTCCACAAAGTCCCTGGCGCACTTTTTTAAAGTTGTTACCAGTGGTCTCGTGACTTCATTTGAGAAAATCTTTGGAGTCATCCCTGCTTCCTTTCATTCTATTTTCTCCACTCTGGTTCGTGGATTGGCATTTTTACTTGCATTACCAGCGGACGCTCTTGTGCTTTTTTACATTTTTAAATATGGATGTCCCTCCTATGCAACCTCCCACCCTGCAGCTGCTGACACTGTTCCGCAATCGCATGCTAGAATATTATGGCACAATGCCGTTGGCGATATTAAGCACGGCATATGGATTATCTTTTCGATTCTCCTACTTCACCTGTGTCCAGCCTGTATTTCACTGCCTGACCTGTGATTTCGATTGGGCCATTGATTTGTGTCTCTGCGGACCGGTTTCTCCTGACGTCGACTTTAATCAGCTGATGACTCCTATCATTACTCACGAGTTGGTTTGTCCTGGCGAAAGGATTATGGCTGTGGCATTGATGCATGGACTACTTGGTCCCTGGAATTTACTGGCGGCAGCACAGTCTTTCTTGGAACAGAGCTTTCTTGAAAACCCACCGAGCTGCCCTCTGATGGTGATAGAGGATCCGGTGCTGGGAGAGCACGTATGTTCTTTTCCGCTTTTAAATTGGATGGCTGAACTGTTTTCGGATGAAGACGGTGACTTCCTATTGGAGGCTGTTGCAGCTTATTTTGCATACACAGTTATGTCATAGACCTTTTTCATGTTTGATATGCTGAGTACTAGCATTTCATTGACAATTCATTGACTTATTTGTCAAGTTTTTATTATTTACCTTGCCTATTGGCTTAAGACTCGATAAAGTACTTGGCTGTTTTATTTTTCTTTAGCATTAAATTTTCCTAGTTTTTAATGCTTTACCTTGCGGACCGTCCACATATAAACTTGCAATCTGCTCTCATGAGATGGCACTTCTATTATCTTATTCAGTTCGTTTCCGGATCATGGGGAGGTGTCATCTAGGTCCTGGATATCTTTACACCGTGTTAAGTTAGCATGGGCTCATTACCGGTTTAAACGCCATTTTTCCTTTTTTGCAACTTCTGCACACGACACTTAGTTGTTGCTTTAGCTTTCCACCTAGTAGTTAATCGTGGTTTACATGAGAATAATATGTTATTGGTCTACTATCTGCTTTACTTGTTAAACTATATCTGTACAGCGAGTGCTAAAGTTTCAAGAACAACACGATACAGAATTGTTATGAGGTCTGATCTCCACGACTTCATACTCATAACATAAGTGCAACTTCTGCCAATTCTGGGCATGAGGCGGGTTTTATATTGCTTTGCCGAACACACATACACAACAGTTGATGCGGTTCACATGAAGAGAGAGCTGGTGTATGCTGATGTGATTCCTTCAAATCTAAGACACTAAAGTATGGGCACGCCCTAAACCAACACAAAGAGACCTTCTTAGCAAATAATATAATATGTGTATTAGGGAGGGTGAGATATAAGCAGCCGCGGGCCGTGGAGGGAGTTACGGTGGGGCAGGGAGGCGGGGAGGGGGAGAAGCAGGGTGGAGCCCTCTCTACCTTGCCCCTCCCCCTCCCCGCCTCCCTGCCCCACCGTAACTCCCTCCACGGCCCGCGGCTGCTTATAAGTGTTGCTAACTCTTATTCATTTACAGCATGTTAACATACTGTCACTATTCGCTTTTTATGTACTAGTAACTATGCTGGTAATTTTGCTACTGATAATATGTGTACTTGTATTCTCCACCCTGCTTCTCCCCCTCCCCGCCTCCCTGCCTCACCGTAACTCCCTCCACGGCCCGCGGCTGCTTATAAGTGTTGCTAACTCTTATTCATTTACAGCATGTTAACATACTATCACCATTCACTTTTTATGTACTAGTAACTATGCTGGTAATTTTGCTACTGATAATATGTGTACTTTTATTATCTAAGGTACTACGCCTGAGAAGACGGCATTAGTAAATAAACATTTCAAATACACATCTGTTCTTCTTAACTCCATGTTCTGGTTTCTAAGAAATCTATAACGACCGACTGTTCATGAGTTCCACGTATCCTGAGGTACTATAAGTTCATATTCTGGATTGTCTAAACATTGAGAGTTTGTTATATCCAATGTGACACTGTACCTAGCTTGCTAAGGAGTTTTTGATTACTAACGTGAGTTTTGGGACACCCTAATTCGCCGAGGTTCCAATCCTCTGTCCACAGTTCTGTGTGAGAACAGAAACCCTGCGACAGGGGCACCCCCGACCCTTGCTGGAGCTTCATCACACTTGCGATACAACTCCAGCAATGCGCCACCTTTACGGCACAGATACATCACGCATCTGTGCTGTTTTTGCCCCATGATGCGCCGCATTGTAAATGCAGCACACCATAGGTGACGGAACAGCAGCACAGAATGACTAACACATCCCTGGTGTTGCGCCAGTCATCATAAATGTATCCCTATGCTTCTTATCTTGTTAGAGATGAACCGCCATATGTATCATCAAAGTTTTTTGCATTTCCTAAATAGCGAACTTTAAGGAATAAATAGCGATTCTTTACCATTCCTAGTTTGCGATGAGCTATTTGCTAATTAGCCGAATGTAGCCCAATGAAGCCCAATGTAGCCCAATGTAGCCCAAAGATGGCCGCCAGACACACAAAAAAACTAATGTAGCCCAAATATCAGCCAGATGTAGCCCAACTATAGCCCAGTGACAGAATGACCAATCAGCTTCGCAAACCTCCGTTACGCGAAGCGGAGCGCTGTTACAGATATATATCTTTTTTTGAACGTTAATTTCTCAAAATCCACTGGAGCACATATATTGAGACCTAGCAAAGGCACATCGGGCTACCAGTCCCTAATATTTTGCCAAGTTTCGTGCAAATCCATTCAGCCGTTCGATTATTATTATTATTTTTTTTTTTTGCCCCGCGGGGCCCTTTTAAAACCTCCACATCAAACCTAGGGGGTCAGCGAGGATCTACTATGCCCCCTTATAGTTATTTCCCCCTTTGTTTTGACCTCCTCTTGTCTCTCGATCCTACCGAGAGACAAGATGGCGGCCGCTACGGACTGTTTGGAATGTTGACAGACGCCGGAGAACCAATCAGCTTCGCTTCACAAAGCTCCGTTGCGCGAAAAGTACGCGTCCTGGGCCGCTGCCCAGTCCGCTGTTACAGATATATATCTTTTTTTAAACGTTAATTTCTCAAAATCCACTGGAGCACATATATTGAGACCTACAAAAGGCACATCGGGCTACCAGTCCCTACAATTTTGCCAAGTTTCGTGCAAATCCATTCAGCCGTTCGGGCTAAAAGTGAGGCCAACCGCCCTATGGAAATTAACATGGGAAAAACGCGTTTTGGGACCCCCCTTTTTTCTCGGCCCCCCCTTGACGAACCCCCCCCAAATTTTCAGGGGCTGCTCAGAAACAAAATGTGCCATTTTCCTGAAAATTCAGCCAATTCCGTCCACAAACGCCAAAGTTATTAGACATAGAAGTTTCAAAAATCCCATAGAGAAAAAATCCTAACTATATATACCTACTGGCGACCGCCAGTAGGTAATATATATATATATGTATTATTTTTGGTGATATAATTGTTTTAATTATAGAAATTATTTATTAAAATTAAAATTTTAAAATAATTATTTCTAAGTTTATATTAAATATATATATTACTATATTAGTTTTAACTTCATTTTAAGACATTTAAAAAAATCGATATTTTGACAGTCTATATTTTTGTAAGTCGATATTTTGGAGTCGATATTTTGGTACTTACCTGTTTGTAGATAGGGAGTCGATATTTTGTCACTCGATATTTTTCACTCGATATTTGTGTATCTCGATATTTGTGACGTCGATATTATGTCAGTGATCCCCGCCCTGGGGCTTGCCTGCATTGAAATCCGCGCCGAGTATTAACCCGGAGCAGATTTCCAGATCAATGTACAACTCGCGCCAGGCATCGAGAAGTCACGGTCACAAGGCAGATGACCAAGCAAAGGATGTGAACTGAAGAGGAGAGTGGGCTTGAGGGTAGGGGGCCGACGTCACCTGACTGGATTTGTGGGGCGAGATGAGTCTCTAACTCCTTTCTGCAGAGGCACCACCACCGACTACTTTCCTATTCCAAATTAATTCTTGAGTTTAAAGAAGGCTTTACAAAGTAGCTGTTTTAACTAGCGCCAAACCTGCTTCCAGTCTCGGGTCGCATTAGGTTCCACGTGAAAACACGGTTGGGGAGGATCTGGTTCTGGTGGGCCCAGGCTGTAGCAGGAATGTTCAATTTCCTGCCCTCCAGCCGGGCCCTAAGGCACCCAGGAATTACTTGCTGTACTGCTGCATGGCCGAGAAAACGAGGAAGCCGGTGTTCGAGAGCAGATCAACTCTGCTCACCTTGACCTCGTCCTCTCCATGTGCCACTAACTGGATGAGTCTCACCATGGGAGCAGGTGCACAGGCTGAGGCAGTGCAGCACGGCACGCTCTGACTCTGAAGAAGAGACTGGCAAGCAATCTCCACGGCGCCACATTTTAATATAATTTACTCCTGTCATTGTATGTGGTTTGCTGAGCGGGTTACTGCTTTTGTCACAGAGTTCACTTTAAAACTTGTGGTTCAGCGTCACCTGGAGGTGAGGTTGGGGTGGAGGGTGCTGATTATTTAGAAATTAAAAAATATCTTTAAAAGCACTTGCTGCAGAGTGTTACTTTCATGTTGTACAAATGAGTGTGTTTTCTGATATTTGACTGTTTCCATGGATTTCATTGCGGGATTTTGGTTGCAAGAAAGTGTCACTTTAAGTGTCACACATTTAGTCACTGAATGTCTCAGAAATCCACTGAATCAATGAAATTGTCACGCATAAGCATTCTCAAACATTAGCAGCTGTGCTTTAATGGGGGTAATTTCTGATATTTATATGTTTCCCTTGTCTTCATTGCTTGCGAGAAAGTGTCACTTACATTTGTGGAAATGTCACTCATAATTACACTGACATTATGAATATGTCACACATAGCAATCTGAAACCTTGGCAGCTATGAGATTTATAATGTAAAATCATTTTTACACACCATCCAGAAAGTTCTGTTACCCTGGTTTAATCTTTGTTCCAAAATATTCTAGAAACATCTTTAACCTTCCAGAAAGGTCTAGAACCTTTCTTCAGTTTTCCCTCCAAGATGAAAGAACATCCTGTTTCAGCTCTACATATACAGCTTTAGAACAGCTACTCCTTGCGCCGCATTGAAGTTCAAGTGCTGGGCTGAACAGTTTCCTCGTCTTGTTACATAGTTCCAGAGCTTCGGTGCTGTGTTGGAAATGTTTTTGTCCAGTTCACTGATTACTTTAGTCCACCCTGAACTACTTTCTTGCCAGTAGTGACTGAATTTAGATTAGTAAGGTAGGAATTCAAATCGGGTATTACATGTGGTTTTCAGCCGAGCCAGTTGAGGATGTAGGTGGAGCCAGTGAAGGAAGTGGGTGGAGACAGGGGAGCACCTGCACTTCATATTTTACAAATTGAGCACTGGGCACAGGGTCAGACTGATTTGCATATGGCCATATCTGAACTGGGGTGGCGGAGTGAGCTAAATAACGATGATGGATTAAACCCAGATAATTTGACTGGGGGTGAGTGCTTGCAATGTTCAGCACTCCGTCCATCATCCCCTTTGGTTTTGCTTTGTTCACCTACCTAGTGTGGTATGCTTTACCAGTGGTTTCCTTTTCTTGCCCTGGGAAGCATCAAAGTAGTACTGTTCACTGGTTGTAAAGTCTTCCAGTCATGGATCCTTTAGTTTGGGTGTGGTTATGTCATTTACGTTGACTTTAATGTTCTGCCTTTGGTACACTGTCAGACCTACATTTATATTGTATGCTGGTGAGCTAAAAAAATTATTATTGGTGTCTCCCTACTACAAGACTAAAAACAGGAGAACTGAGCAATGGACCATACTTCTCCTTTTTTGAATCTGCATGTTTCAGGGCTAGAATATTGCCCATTGGGGTCAGGCGTGTTTACCTGGAAAGTATCTCACGTCAGATAATGTGAAATAGTCAATGCCTCCAAGTGCATGTTGAACAACGTCAGAAGGGAGGGAGTGTGGGAAGCAATGGGGAAAATTTCCTGAGGCCCACTGTTAGACCTGGCATCATTGGCATGAGTCTCTCCTCCATTTTTTCTGTTTGCCTCCTCTGTTTACGATGTTTTTGCTGGAAAATGCTTTGGGCACTGTGCCACTGCTGATCAGTGCCACAGTGCAAGTGCTCCCTATGTGAAATTGCTGTATTGATTGAATTCCATGTTTGGCTTATTTGGTTTACTGTCAGTCCCTAGTAGAGTGCACCAGGAGTGCCAGGGCTTGTAAATACAAATGCTGCTAGTGGGCCTGCAGCACGTGTTGTGCCACCCACAAGAGCGGCCTACTAAAAGTATGTCTGAAGGTCTACCATTGCTAGACCACGTGCAGTCTGGTACTGTCACGCAGACTGTGCAAGTACACCTACTTGCCAGTCCCTAAACCTTCCCTTAACTTCATGTTAGTCACCCCTATGGTAGGCCCAAGGGCAGGGTGCATTGTAAGCATAAGGTAGGACAAGCCTGACAAGGTTGGCATGTCCTAATAGTGAATTACAGCCATATTCGTTTTTCACTATTGTAAGGTAACCTGCTCTCCATCAGTTAGAATGGGCTGCCAGGATTATTAATGCTATAATCCTAGCGGGCTCGGGGAGCATGGTGCAATGTCGAGTTTGGTATCCCTGAACTCAGGGTTTAATAACGCATCCGTTTGGGTGGATGGTTTTTGGACTCTGTGTTTGAAAATAGCACTTTTAGAAAGTAGCTATTTTCTTGTCTAACTGTCTACCGGTCTCTGCTGGTTCTGGTGTGCGTGTGACAGGAGCTGGGTGGCTCCAGAGGTCTGAATGAGTCAGTGTGGGATGAGTGGGGCATTTGCATTGAGAGTAGGGGAAGAGTAGCTCCTGATAGCCTGCCCTGCCTGATACAATGCTGGCTCCGCCCCCCTGCCGGGCGGCTGATGACTCTGTGCCTGCCTGGGACTTTCCTGGCCCACCTCCTGCCGGGCAACTGATGGCCCTGCCCCTGCCAGTGACAATGCTGGCTCCGCTCCTGCTGGGCGGCTGAAGACTCTGCCCTGCACAGTGAATAGGCCAGGTGCTTCGGCCTGGCAACACCCACAACAAACCCAAGATGGGGGGAAATTCCCCTGCATGGACAAAGGGATCAAAGCCAAAAAGGGGTATAAGAGAAGGGCCCCATAACCAAGAATTTAGATCACTTCTGACAAGGAAACCTGAACCAAGGACAAGAAGCCTGCTGATCTAAGGACTGCCTACCCCTTCTGCCAGAGTGCTGTTTGTTGGGGGAATCCTGCATTGCTTCTTTATTTTTGCCAAGGAACCAGGAGAGAGGAACTGTGTGTGTACTCTCAATCTTTGCTAAGAAAATCTCCAAGGGCTGGAAGAGTGCCAGTCTCCTGTTGAAGTCACAGGGCTAAAGGACTTCATCTGCTTAAAGTGCTGTTTGCTGGAACTTGTGAATCCAGCACCTCTGAAAGAATCCAGCAATCTCGACGCCGACGGACGCCGCCGAATCCAGCTCGATATCGTGAGTAACGGCTCCAGTGTCCCGCTCCCTCGACGCCGGCCGCCGGGCCCGATCGACGCCAGCAACAACGCCAGTGAGTAGTGAGTTCGGCTCCAGCTCCAAGTGACCTCGTGTCGGCACCGCTGCTGATCGCATCGACTTCGAGCCCTCTCGACGCCGTGAGCGCTGCTCACTCTTGCAACATCGACGACGCCGTATCCTGCTTCATCTCGTGAGCGCTGCTCCCGCCTGACTTCGGTCGACGCCGCTGCAGATCGACGCCGAAGATGCGACGCCGGACATCTCGACGCCGCTGATCATCGAGTGCTTCACTTTTCCAAGGTACTGTGTTGTTGGGGTCTGTGCGACTCCGGGCTCGACGTAGCGCTCCTCGCGGTCAACGCCGAACCTTTGGAGTAACTTTGCCTCGACGTCGTGTGACTCCCGTGTGGGTTACATTGTTGCCAAGAACTGTGTCTTAAAGAAGAAGAGTTGCTTTTGATACTAAAGACTTTGTGCTAAGAAGAAACTACGCTTGAACTATTATTTTTCCTTCTAAGAGTATTTATGAAGATTGTGATATATTTTTGTCGGTTTTTGATCTTGTGCTAAGCCTTATATAAAAATCCTTATTTTTATAATACTACTGTGTCGTGTCCATTTGTAGTGTATTCACTTTATTACTGTATGTGGTCATAAATGCTTAACGCACTGCCTCTGAGATAAGCCTGTCTGCTTTGCCAAGCTACCAAGGGGGTGAGCAGGGGTTATCTAAGTGTGTGATCCCCTTGCCCTGACTAGAAAAGGTGTGTCCCTATTTGTCAGAAGTGTATACCTCTGCCAACTAGAGACAGCCGCTTCTAACATTGGTGGGTCAGCGGTGAGGATTTGAACTTTGCATTTATGACCCATGTGCAGTGATTAGTGTGCGCTACATAGTGAAAGCAGACCATAGCGCAGCCACAATCTGTTTTGGTTGGATATTCTATTTTTGTTCTCCGCTTTCCTGGAACTTGATTTTTGAAACTGCCAGTTTTGACCATGAGTGATGCCGGAGTCACTACCCCTGCTGTTATTTTGGAGGAATTTGATAGGAGTAAGATCAACGACTATCAGTTAAAGGATCTGAAATCCTTTTGCAAGCAATTTAAAGTTCCTACCACAGGCTGCAAAAACAAACCAGAATATCTCAAAGCATTGCAGGCCTGGGTAGAGGCCAGAGATCCCTCTGATGCGGTGGTGGTACCGCCAGGGGAAGGGGAAGAGGAAGTACCAGTGAATGGTCATGTGTCCTCTCCTGGCAGCAGTGTTTCCTACAAAGGTCTTTCTCCTGAAGAAAGAGAAGAAAGGGCGAAGGAGCGAGCATACAACATGGAAATGGCAAAACTTAAGATAAATGGGCAGTTGGAAATAGAGAATGCAAGAGGCAGGAGAGAAGCTGATATGGAGATCAAAAGGTTAGAGTTTGAAAGAAAGAAGTTAGCTTTTGAGCGTGATACCAGGATGAGGGAGTTGGAGCTCAAAGCTAAAGAGTTAGAATTGAATCCCTCTGGTGGCAGCATCCCATCTGTGCCTGCAGAAAGTAGGTTTTATTTTCCTAAAGATGTGATCAAAGATTTTCAGAAGAATGAGGATATTGGTCAATGGTTTAAAGCATATGAGTTAGCATTGTTGGCCCACCGGGTCCCTGAGAAGGATTGGGGAGTGGGGTTGTGGGGTCGCTTTGTGAATGAGGGAAGAGATACCCTGTTAGACATGCCTGTTGAGGATAGGATGTCTTATGCTCATATGAAAGATGCTTTAATGTTAAGGTATGGCCTAACCCCAGAAAAGTACAGACAGGCCTTTAGAGAATGTAAGAAGTTGCCTGGTACGACGTGGGTGGAATATGTGTCATATTTTTGCAGAGCCATGGATGGTTGGGTAAAGGGCAGCAAAGTGGAAAGTTATGATGCTCTTTATGATTTGTTTGCTTGAGAGCACTTGTCTAATAACTGTTTTCCAGAGCTGCGCCAGCACCTTATTGATAGCAAGATATCTAACCCTAGAAAACTTGCTGAAGAGGCGGACCGCTGGGTCAGTACCAGGGTCCACAAGGGTCCAGTGGGAGACTCAGCCAAAGGTGGGCAGGGTCCCCAGCAGAAGAGTGGGGGGGACAAGGGTAAACAGAGGGAGTTCCAGAAAGGGCCCCAAAGTAATCCCCAAGGAAACCAAGGGAAGGGTTCCCAGCCTCCCCCAGATAAGAAATCAGAGGCCCCGACAGGTAAACCTGTTCGTAGGGGCCCCATGACCTGCTTCGCTTGTAAGCAGGTGGGACACCGTTTTTATGATCCTCAGTGTCCCTTGAAGAACTCTAGTGCACCACCACGTGCCGCTCCCGTCAGTTGGCGAGTGTAGCCCTGGGAGGGGAGGAGATGGTTGCCCATGGTGGGGAGGGTCCCGCAGAGATGTCCCTGGTCTCTCTAGGAGACATGGAATTGGTCCCTCCACCCCCTCTGCCTAGTAACACTAAGAAATATAGGCAGTGGGTGACCATTAATGGCCATAGAGTGGAAGCTCTCAGAGACACCGGAGCGAGTGTGACAGCTGTCAAGTGTCACTTGGTGTCCAGAGAGCAGGTTGTTCCCCACGCATTCTACCCTGTGATAGCTGCTGACAACTCCCAGAGAGAGTGTGAGGTAGCTCAAGTTTCCTTTGAATGGGGGGGGAGTTTCAGGCACTCTTCAAGTTGCTGTAAGGCCCGCCATGCCTGTTGATTGTCTCCTGGGCAATGATTTAGAAGACTCCCCTTGGGCTAAGGTGGAGAGGAAGACACATTTGAAAATGTTGGGTGTGCCAGAGTGGGTGTGTGCAACCACTCGATCCATGACAGCAAGTAAGGGTGTTGATGGGGTTCTGGAGCCTGAAAGTATGGCCCAGGACCCAGCTGTGAAGAGAAGAGGCAGGGGGTGCGGGAAACCGTCCCCCGTAGTTCCCGTGGTCCAGGAGGAGGCAGACCTTGAGGGGTATGCCCTGGAACCCACAGGTGAACAAGTTGCTGAACTGGGAGACCTGCCCGAGCTGACCCATTGGCAGCAGGATGGTGGTCCCTCCAGGGAAGAATTCTGTGCAGAACAGAAAGTGTGCCCTTCTCTTGTGGGTATGAGGCAGCAGGCCTCAGCCCAAACCTCAGGTGATCAGTCAGGGTCACATTTTGTTTACTGGGAGAATGACCTCCTGTATAGCGAGCCTAAGGCTGCTGAGCCTGGGTCAGCCCGTGTGCTGGTGGTACCCCAGCGCTTCAGAGCCTTCCTACTGGGTTTGGCTCATGACGTTCCTTTAGCTGGACATCTGGGGCAGGACAAGACCTATGACAGGCTTGTCACCCATTTTTATTGGCCTCAGATGAGAAGGGATACAGATATCCATTGCAAGACCTGTCAAACTTGCCAGGCAAGTGGGAAAAGCGGGCGGAAGCAGAAGACTCCCCTCCAACCTTTTCCCGTGGTCAGTACCCCCTTTGACCGGGTGGGGATTGACATTGTTGGGCCCCTGGACCCCAAGACAGCCCTGGGCAACAGGTTCATCCTGGTCTTGGTGGACCATGCCACACGGTACCCGGAAGCCATCCCTCTCAGAACGGTGACGGCCCCCGTGGTTGGACGGGCACTGATGGGTGTTTTTTCCGGAATGGGGTTCCTCAGAGAGGTGGTGTCAGACCGGGGCACCAACTTCATTTCTAACTATATGAAGTCTTTGTGGAAGGAGTGTGGGGTAACTTACAAGTTCACCACTCCTTACCACCCTCAAGGTAATGGGTTGGTTGAAAGATTCAACCGTACCCTTAAAGGCATGATTATGGGTCTTGAAGAACCAATGAGGCGTAAATGGGACGTCCTCTTGCCATGCCTGTTGTTTGCTTACCGTGAGGTGCCACAGAAGTCTCTAGGGTTCAGCCCCTTTGAGCTTTTGTATGGTCACCCGGTAAGAGGACCTTTGAGTCTGGTCAAAGAAGGCTGGGAGCAATCTCCCAGGAAACCTCCCCAGGATGTATACAGTTACATGCTGGCCTTTAGGAACCAGACTAGGCGCTTCAGAGATCTTGCTCAGGCAAATCTGGAGGCCAGCCAGGAGGAGATGAAGCGGTGGTACGACCAGAAGGCCACTCTGGTCGAGCTTCAGCCTGGACAGAAAGTTTGGGTTATGTCCCCTGTGGAACCTTGTGCGCTCAAGGACAGGTGGACTGGACCATTTGAGGTTGTGGAGAAAAAGAGCGATGTCACCTACATGGTGGACTTGAAGTCTCCCAGGAACCCCTTGCGGGTCCTGCATGTCAACCGTTTGAAGCCCCACTTAGAAAGGTCCGAAGTGGGCATGCTCCTAGCTACAGATGCTGGAATGGAGGAGGAGAGTGAGCCTCTTCCTGACCTCCTGTATGCAAAAGAGCAAGATGGGTCAGTGGATGGTGTTGTCCTCTCTGACACACTGACCCCTGAGCAACAGCAGGATTGTCGCCAACTGTTGGGACAATTCCCTGATCTGTTCTCCTTGATTCCTGGTGTCACGCAGTGGTGTGTCCATGATGTGGACACCGGGGACAGCACTCCTGTGAAGCACAAGGCTTACAGAGTGACTGACAAGGTCAGAGCATACATCAAGGAGGAGGTCTCCAAAATGTTTGCCTTAGGGGTGGTTGAGTCCTCTAGCAGTCCTTGGGCCAGCCCAGTGGTCTTGGTCCCAAAGGCTGCAGTGCCTGGTGCTTCACCGGAACTTCGGTTCTGTGTGGATTACCGAGGACTCAATTCAGTCACCAAGACTGACGCGCACCCCATCCCCAGAGCTGATGAGCTCATAGCTCGGTTAGGGGCTGCCCGGTACCTTAGTACGTTTGATCTAACGTCTGGGTACTGGCAGATCGCCTTGACTGATGGGGCAAAAGAGAGGTCAGCATTCTCCACACCAGATGGGCACTACCAATTCCGGGTTATGCCCTTTGGGATGAAGAATGCCCCTGCCACCTTCCAGAGGTTGGTCAACCAGGTGTTGGCTGGACTGGAGGATTTCAGTGCCGCCTACCTGGACGACATCGCAGTGTTCAGCGCCAGCTGGGAGGAACACTTGCACCACCTCCAGGAAGTGTTGTTGGTCCTGCGCAGAGCAGGCCTCACAATCGAAGCCAGTAAGTGCCAGATTGGGCAGGGTTCAGTGGTGTACTTGGGGCAC
The DNA here is from genome assembly GCF_964261635.1 of Lissotriton helveticus. Lineage (NCBI taxonomy): Eukaryota > Metazoa > Chordata > Amphibia > Caudata > Salamandridae > Lissotriton > Lissotriton helveticus. Next base: position 959,422,729 of record NC_136063.1, read on the forward strand.
CAAGTAGGGAGCGGCAAGGTGGCCCCCCTACAACCCAAGATTGATACCATCCTGGCATGGGCACCGCCCAAAACCCAGACTCAGGTGAGAGCCTTCTTGGGTCTCACGGGTTATTACAGGAAGTTCGTCAAGGATTATGGTAACATTGTGCACCCCTTGACTTCGCTGACTTCCAGGAAGCAGCCACGACTTGTGATCTGGACTGACGCCTGTCAGACGGCCTTTGACACCTTGAAAACTGCAATGTGCACAGCACCCACACTCCAGGCACCCGACTTTTCTAAAGAATTTGTTGTCCAGACGGACGCTTCAGAGCATGGCGTGGGGGCTGTTCTAGCTCAGGTGAATGAAGAGGGCCGAGACTTACCTGTAGCCTTCATCAGTAGGAGGTTACTTCCCAGGGAACAGAGGTGGAGTGCGATAGAGAGAGAAGCATTTGCTGTGGTCTGGGCGCTGAAGAAGCTAAGACCCTACCTGTTTGGGACTCACTTCCGGGGTTCAGACAGACCACAGGCCCCTCAGATGGTTGATGCGAATTGGACCTGAGGTCAGGATTGCAGCAGCGCTTTGCTGCAGCCCACGCGCGCTCTCTCAGCGCTACTTTGCATTTTAACTTCCCGTTTTTTATTTATTTTAATTTTATTTTCTATTCCCCCTGGTTTTAATCTCAGGGTCTCTGGCCACTCACCTGCACTCTAATTGTTTGGAAACCCACCGCTGTTTAGCGGGTCCGGTTCCGGGGAGGCAGAGGGCGGGGAGCGCCATCTTGGAGTGGTGTGTATTTCTGAGCGCCATCTTTGAGCGTCCTCACGCTCGTGGACTGGGGGAGCTGCCTATTTAAGGCGGAGCCGCCTTAGTGTCAGCCTGGCGAATTGGACCGGAGGTCAGGATTGCAGCAGCGCTTTGCTGCAGCCCACGCGCGCTCTCTCAGCGCTACTTTGCATTTTAACTTCCCGTTTTTTATTTATTTTAATTTTATTTTCTATTCCCCCTGGTTTTAATCTCAGGGTCTCTGGCCACTCACCTGCACTCTAATTGTTTGGAAACCCACCGCTGTTTAGCGGGTCCGGTTCCGGGGAGGCAGAGGGCGGGGAGCGCCATCTTGGAGTGGTGTGTATTTCTGAGCGCCATCTTTGAGCGTCCTCACGCTCGTGGACTGGGGGAGCTGCCTATTTAAAGCTCGCCTCATGGCGCGCAGCGGTGACGCGCAGCGGGCGTGCCTTCTCTGTGCCTGAGTCGTGCCCGTCTGCGCTCGTCAGCGTCTCGGAGGGCGGCGAGGCGGCGTGGTAGGCTTTTTATCTTGTTTGATGTTTTTATATATTGTGTGTCAGCACTGTTTCTGATACTGGCTGTTATGTTATGCTATTCATCTAGTGAGTTATCTGCGCTCAGGCATTCTGCGCCTGCTTGCCACCATGTCTTCCCGGGCGGTCGGTCGCTTAGGAAGGGCTGTTCCGGCTGTGGGTGGAATTTACCCCCTAAGGAAGACGGTGCTGCCGGTTGTATTTCCCTCCAGTACCCCTGCTATCTCCTTAACACCAGATCACTCAGCAAGCACTCCACAGACATCTGGGATTTGCTAACAGACTCTAAAATCTTATGTCTGTTTCTCACTGAGACATGGCTGAGTGACAGCTCCGCCCCCGATGTTGCCGCTGCTATCCCTCCAAACTATACCATCTTTAGGAGAGATAGAGATAACGGCAGAGGTGGTGGAGTAGCAATTATAGTGGATAACAGCATCCCTTGCCTGACTTTCGCGGTGGAGACCATTGCTGGCTGTGAGGCCCTTGGTTTCACCCTTAAATTGTCTCCCCACCAAACCTGTTCAGGGATCATTATCTACAGGGCTCCCGGCCCGCTGGGCACCTTTTTCGATGACCTGCAGGCTGCTCTTTCTGTGCCGTGTCTCAGATCTGAGCACTGTATCCTTCTGGGAGACTTTAATCTACACATGGATAAGCCTTTAGACGCTGATACCATCAAGCTTTCCGACATGGTGTGTCCATTTGGGATGATCCCTTATGTGGCTAGTCCTACTCATGTTAAAGGCCATGTGTTGGATCAGATTTTTTCCACCAGGATTATAGAGGCATTTTCTCCTATGCCAGTCCTGTGGACTGACCATTACCTGATCAAATTCTGCATCCTGGCTGTAGTGACTTCTGGCTCCAGAGGGGTGAGCGACGCATCAAGACTGTCCCGACCTTTCCATCGAGTCACAGCGGACATGCTTGCTGATGCCCTTGGTCGCTATCCCTGTCAGCTCACAGGTCTCCTGGAACAGGACCTGGAATTGTTTCAGAAATGGCTGTCCTTGAGACTGGAGGAGCTTGCCCCTGGCAAGCCGAGTAAGGCTGCGTGTCGACAGATATCGGCCCCTTGGTTTACTCCACTCTTGGCCACAATGCGTCAAGACTGTAAGAGGGCCGAAAGGGTTTGGAGACGGAGATATGATCTCGAAGATAAGAGCAAATATAAGGAGCTTATCTGTGTCTATCATAAGCACATCTTTGAGGCAAAAAAGGTGTACTTAGAGCGCAGAATTGATGCCGCTGAATGCATGAGTAAGGAAATTTTTAAAGTTGTGCGGGAATTTGTGTCACCTGTATCCGGCACACCTACCCATACTCATAGTGCAGCCTGGATCCGTCAACTTGGTGGTTTTTTTACCAATAAAATTAAACTCATCCAGGGTTCTTTTCCGGCACCTTCTCCTTTGGTTGACCCCCCAGCATGTAGGCCTTTAGCTGCAGAGTTGGTGGGTCCTTTGCTCTGGAACTTCCCGTCTATCTCCCATGCTTCCTCTCTGAATCTGCTCTCTCGGCTTAAATCGGGCTTGCCGCTTGATCCCTGCCCTGCTAAGTGCTTGGGGAAAATTGCACCGGCAGTTAACACTCTACTTAATCCTATGCTTAATGCCTCCCTGTCTTCTGGAGAGGTACCTAATGCCTGGAAGCACGCCCTTATCCTCCCGCTGCTGAAAAAACCATCTTTAGACCCCCTCGCACATGCGAACTATAGACCAATCTCCCTCCTCCCCTCGCTGGCTAAAGTGATCGAGAAGCACGTGCATCTCTCTATCTCCACCTTCATAGAGAGTAATAACATTCTGCACGACTCTCAGTCGGGCTTCCGGGCTAATTTTAGCACGGAGACGGCTCTCCTCGAGATCACTGATGCCATCCGTGAGATACTGGATGGAGGGGGAAAAGCTATCTTGGTCTTGCTGGACTTGTCGGCGGCTTTCGACACCGTGCCCCACGCCGGTCTCCTTGCAAGACTCTGGGAGATAGGCTTTCGTGGGACGGTGTTGAATTGGTTTAAGTCATTTCTGACCAACCGCCGGCAAGTGGTCTGGGCACCGCCGTTCTCCGCCGAAATGCTGCCGCTCGAGGTGGGGGTTCCTCAGGGGTCCATCCTGAGCCCCACCCTTTTCAATATCTATATGGCCCCTCTTGCGGCGGTGGCGGAGTCTTTTGGTGCCCAGATCATCTCCTACGCGGATGATACCCAGCTTCTTTTTTCGTGTGGCAAGGGGGAAGATTTCGACGGCGGGCGGATTCGGGAATGCCTTGAAGCCGTCTTTGAGTGGTTTCAGGGACACAGTCTGAAGTGCAACTCAGACAAGTCTGAGTTGCTCTTCTTCGGCTGTTCTCCCGACCCGGCCTGGAAGTCATGGTGGCCGTGTGATATGTCTCCTCCTAGCACGGTTGCAGTTAAGGCGAGGAATCTTGGTTTCTTGTGCGATGTCGACCTTTCCCTGAGACCTCAGATCATCGGGCTGACGGGGAAATGCTTCGGCATCCTCAGGATGCTACGGAAATTCCTCCCTTTGCTGTCCTTTCACCACAAAAGAATTACGGTGCAGGCCCTGATAGGATCACGCCTCGATTACGTGAACTCTCTCTATTTGGGCCTTCCTAAATATCTGATGGCCCGTCTGCAGGTTGTGCAGAATTCGGCAGCCAGAGCCATCTTTGGACTTCCCCGGAGGGCGCGGGCCTCGGAGCTTTTGGAGCAACTCCATTGGCTTCCGATTGCCAAGAGAGTCACGTTTAAGACCCTGACTCTGGCTTTTAAGGCGCTCCACCGAATTGGTCCTAACTATCTCCGTAAGCGGATAGCCTTCTACGTCCCCAGAAGAGCTCTCAGGTCTGCCTTCGAGGCTAAAGCTGTGGTTCCTTCCATCAGGCGCTCTCGAATCGGAGGTCGCTCCTTTCGGTACCTTGCGCCTCGGTGCTGGAATGATCTCCCTCGATCCTTAAGACTGATGACCAATCTGTTAGCCTTTAGAAAGGAGCTAAAGACTTGGCTTTTCACTATGTAATCTGCAGGCTTTTTCACTCTGTAAACTGTGTCTTTTCTGGAGCACTGTTTTGCTGTTCCTCTCCTTGTTTCACTCTTCGCCAAAGCGCCGGGACACTCCTCCGAGTAGCCGTGCGCTATAGAAGAGCCAATTTAACATAACATAACATAACATGCAAATGAGGGGTGAGAATCCAAAGCTGTTGAGGTGGTCCATTTCCCTACAGGGGATGGACTTCACGGTGGAACACCGCCCTGGCACAGATCACGCCAATGCTGATGGTCTGTCCAGATTTTTCCGCCTTAGTGATGAGGACTCCCTAGGGTAAGGGTAGTTCTCCCCACATTTCAGCTGGAGGGGACACGTGTTAGACCTGGCATCATTGGCATGAGTCTCTCCTCCATTTTTTCTGTTTGCCTCCTCTGTTTACGATGTTTTTGCTGGTAAATGCTTTGGGCACTGTGCCACTGCTGATCAGTGCCACAGTGCAAGTGCTCCCTATGTGAAATTGCTGTATTGATTGAATTCCATGTTTGGCTTATTTGGTTTACTGTCAGTCTCTAGTAGAGTGTACCAGGAGTGCCAGGGCTTGTAAATACAAATGCTGCTAGTGGGCCTGCAGCACGTGTTGTGCCACCCACAAGAGCGGCCTAGTAAAAGTATGTCTGAAGGTCTACCATTGCTAGACCACGTGCAGTCTGGTACTGTCACGCAGACTGTGCAAGTACATCTACTTGCCAGTCCCTAAACCTTCCCTTAACTTCATGTTAGTCACCCCTATGGTAGGCCCAAGGGCAGGGTGCATTGTAAGCCTAAGGTAGGACAAGCCTGACAAGGTTGGCATGTCCTAATAGTGAATTACAGCCATATTCGTTTTTCACTATTGTAAGGTAACCTGCTCTCCATCAGTTAGAATGGGCTGCCAGGATTATTAATGCTATAATCCTAGCGGGCTCGGGGAGCATGGTGCAATGTCGAGTTTGGTATCCCTGAATACAGGGTTTAATAACGCATCCGTTCGGGTGGATGGTTTTTGGACTCTGTGTTTGAAAATAGCACTTTTAGAAAGTAGCTATTTTCTTGTCTAACTGTCTACCGGTCTCTGCTGGTTCTGGTGTGCGTGTGACAGGAGCTGGGTGGCTCCAGAGGTCTGAATGAGTCAGTGTGGGATGAGTGGGGCATTTGCATTGAGAGTAGGGGAAGAGTAGCTCCTGATAGCCTGCCCTGCCTGATACAATGCTGGCTCCGCCCCCCTGCCGGGCGGCTGATGACTCTGTGCCTGCCTGGGACTTTCCTGGCCCACCTCCTGCCGGGCAACTGATGGCCCTGCCCCTGCCAGTGACAATGCTGGCTCCGCTCCTGCTGGGCGGCTGAAGACTCTGCCCTGCACAGTGAATAGGCCAGGTGCTTCGGCCTGGCAACACCCACAACAAACCCAAGATGGGGGGAAATTCCCCTGCATGGACAAAGGGATCAAAGCCAAAAAGGGGTATAAGAGAAGGACCCCTGAACCAAGAATTTAGATCACTTCTGACAAGGAAACCTGAACCAAGGACAAGAAGCCTGCTGATCTAAGGACTGCCTACCCCTTCTGCCAGAGTGCTGTTTGTTGGGGGAATCCTGCATTGCTTCTTTATTTTTGCCAAGGAACCAGGAGAGAGGAACTGTGTGTGTACTCTCAATCTTTGCTAAGAAAATCTCCAAGGGTTGGAAGAGTGCCAGTCTCCTGTTGAAGTCACAGGGCTAAAGGACTTCATCTGCTTAAAGTGCTGTTTGCTGGAACTTGTGAATCCAGCACCTCTGAAAGAATCCAGCAATCTCGACGCCGACGGACGCCGCCGAATCCAGCTCGACATCGTGAGTAACGGCTCCAGTGTCCCGCTCCCTCGACGCCGGCCGCCGGGCCCGATCGACGCCAGCAACAACGCCAGTGAGTAGTGAGTTCGGCTCCAGCTCCAAGTGACCTCGTGTCGGCACCGCTGCTGATCGTATCGACTTCGAGCCCTCTCGACGCCGTGAGCGCTGCTCACTCTTGCAACATCGACATCGACGACGCCGTATCCTGCTTCATCTCGTGAGCGCTGCTCCCGCCTGACTTCGGTCGACGCCGCTGCAGATCGCCCCGACTCCGAGGCCCGATCGACGCCGAAGACGCGACGCCGGACATCTCGACGCCGCTGATCATCGAGTGCTTCACTTTTCCAAGGTACTGTGTTGTTGGGGTCTGTGCGACTCCGGGCTCGACGTAGCGCTCCTCGCGGTCGACGCCGAACCTTTGGATTAACTTTGCCTCGACGTCGTGTGACTCCCGTGTGGGTTACATTGTTGCCAAGAACTGTGTCTTAAAGAAGAAGAGTTGCTTTTGATACTAAAGACTTTGTGCTAAGAAGAAACTACGCTTGAACTATTATTTTTCCTTCTAAGAGTATTTATTAAGATTGTGATATATTTTTGTCGTTATTTGGTCTTGTGCTAAGCCTTATATAAAAATCCTTATTTTTATAATACTACTGTGTCGTGTCCATTTGTAGTGTATTCACTTTATTACTGTATGTGGTCATAAATGCTTAACGCACTGCCTCTGAGATAAGCCTGTCTGCTTTGCCAAGCTACCAAGGGGGTGAGCAGGGGTTATCTAAGTGTGTGATCCCCTTGCCCTGACTAGAAAAGGTGTGTCCCTATTTGTCAGAAGTGTATACCTCTGCCAACTAGAGACAGCCGCTTCTAACACCCACGCATTGAAGAGGCCTCACAACGTGCTATTGGTGAGGCTGTCTCTATGTGCAACATGACATGCTAATATTCTTTGTTCGTTTGTTAGTGTTGCTATTGCGACCATTCATTTACTGTAGTACATGTCACGTATAACAGTGGTGAGGTGGATGCAGTTCAGATATAGGTATCCCCGCCAGTTGAGAACAGGTGCCCGTTAGTATTGGATCCTGGGGCAGACGTGGCTACTTTGTAAATTCCTGCAGAAACTGGCATTTTTTATTGAAGCCAGCATCCACTGACTACTGGACTCATATCTTCCGCATTCATTTCTTCTGCCTGCAGGTACAGATAACCGTGGGGACAACAGTGGGTGACAGACTTCTCCATTAACCTCTTCCATGCTGCCGTCAGCCATTGGCTGGCGGCAACGCTACCTCGCTGGTGCTGTCGTCGGCCAATGGCCGACTCGGCCCCGCCCGTTTTACCGAAGTGCCGCACTTCCGCAAAATCGCGGCTGGCTCGCTTGAGGGATCTTGGGCTTGTGGATGCATGGCGCGAGTTTCACCCTGGCGAAACAGACTACATGCACTTCTCAGCAGCGCGTAGGACCTATGCGCGTCTAGATTACCTGCTTGTCTCCACTGCGGCTCGTCCACTCGTCACCAAAGCAGAAATCGGAACGGCGTCGCTCTCTGATCACGCGCCGGTGTCGGTCACCCTGACAGGGCTGCGAGAGCCGCGTTTAGGCAGGGTGTGGAGACTCCGAGATTCCTTGCTTTATAGGAAAGACGTGGTTACTAGAATCCAGGCCGCCATAAAGGACTATCTGTCCCATAACAATAATGAAGATACGACGCTTGCAACGCAGTGGGCTGCTCTCAAGGCCGTGCAGAGAGGTGAATTTATCTCGCTCTCCTCCGCGGACAATAAAGAGCGTCAGGCCAAACGGGATGAACTCACCCAAAAGACCAGAGAGCTTGAGCAAATCCACAGAAGGACGGGTGCTCCGAGAATTTGGAGACAATTACGGACTGCCCGTCAACAACTGGCGGCTCTTGACATTGACAGGGTGGAGTATGCAGCCTTACGGCTGAAACATGCCTACTACACTGGAGGGGATAGATGTGGGCGCCTCCTGGCACACAAATTACGTACAATTGCCCAGAAGCGTGCGGTTAAGGAACTGAAGGGGCCCGATGGCACCAGAATCATCGGTGACCGTGTGGTCGCGGAAACGTTCAGTGACTTCTATGCTGCTCTCTATGAGGCTGATCCGCCTAACCCGCCTAACCCTAACAGAATTGGCCTTTCTCGAAGAGATACCATTGCCAGCCCTGACTCAGGAACAGGTGGATAACCTGGAGAGGGACATCCGCCCGGAGGATGTTATCTCGGCAATCTCTCGGCTCAAGCTTGGGAAGGCGCCGGGGCCGGATGGCTTCCCGGCGTGCTTCTACAAGACCTTTTGTGCTCAACTCGCACCCCTCTTGGCCAGACTTTTTACATCATTCGCAGAAGACGGGGCGATTTCCCGGGACTTGCTCGTAGCAGCTATTGCGGTCATACCTAAACCGGACAAAGACCCGACCGACTGTGGGGCTTACCGGCCCATATCCCTTTTAAACGTCGATCTCAAACTATACACTAGTGTCCTCGCTTCTAGGTTGGGCCCCTACATGGGAGGCCTTATCCAGCCGGATCAGTCTGGCTTCATCCCCGAGCGCCAGACCTCTGATAACACCAAGCGGGCCCTCCATCTCATTGAGAAGGCGTCCCGCACGCAGGGCAAATATATGATGCTAGAAAAAAGTAAAAGTGTTCCCTGGGTTCTTGGTTACAATGGGGAACTTGATCATTCACTCATCACCACTTATTCACATTCATACTGTTCATCAATAATATGCTATAATGGAACCACAAAAACAGAAACTATTTCATGTGCTCAAAGCATCAACATTTTATTATAAAAATAGATACTCCTCAAAGAGGTATTTAGTACATTATAAAACATGAATTCATTACACAAAGTTAAAAGCAATATCAGTCTACTCGATGATGGTTAGATTTCAACGTTTTTTTTGGTCAGATCTATGAGTGCAAGATTACACAGATCAGCATACTATTGAGGACATCAATTGTAATAGCACATAATTATAAAATATATAAAAAACATCCCCTGCGGGGTAGTCGACGCGTTTCGGTGGTTTGTGGCAATATGCCCCACCTTCCTCAGGACAGTTTTGATGTACACATCTATCTTCTGTAATTCAACGTGATGTCTATTCTCTTCCCAATTGTTCTGGCAGTTTATTTTCAATTCTGCCCTTAGTTGGGATAATCGACTCTTTACATCGGTGTGCGCTTCTCTGTAGTGGTCGCTGTGTTTTTAAATATTGTTTAATCTGTTTATCTTATGGTGTTGCTGGTATGGTAAGTTCCTGGTTCACCGCTATTCTCAGAAGGTTTTTTCCATTTCACCTTCTGGAGTTGGATCTGATTTCCAGAGCACGTTGGGCCTCGCTACTTTCGTGACGCTAAGGGCTTTCTTTACTTGTCCTTCTTAGCTCAGGGCTCTACTAGCCGTGTTTTTGCCTCCTCCACCGATGTCTTTCCAAATCCCGATGGTTGAATCGGGATTTGGGTAGAGCCCAACTCCAGAAGGTGAAATGGAAAAAACCTTCTGAGAATAGCGGTGAACCAGGAACTTACCATACCAGCAACACCATAAGATAAACAGATTAAACAATATTTAAAAACACAGCGACCACTACAGAGAAGCGCACACCGATGTAAAGAGTCGATTATCCCAACTAAGGGCAGAATTGAAAATAAACTGCCAGAACAATTGGGAAGAGAATAGACATCACGTTGAATTACAGAAGATAGATGTGTACATCAAAACTGTCCTGAGGAAGGTGGGGCATATTGCCACAAACCACCGAAACGCGTCGACTACCCCGCAGGGGATGTTTTTATATATTTTATAATTATGTGCTATTACAATTGATGTCCTCAATAGTATGCTGATCTGTGTAATCTTGCACTCATAGATCTGACCAAAAAAAACGTTGAAATCTAACCATCATCGAGTAGACTGATATTGCTTTTAACTTTGTGTAATGAATTCATGTTTTATAATGTACTAAATACCTCTTTGAGGAGTATCTATTTTTATAATAAAATGTTGATGCTTTGAGCACATGAAATAGTTTCTGTTTTTGTGGTTCCATTATAGCATATTATTGATGAACAGTATGAATGTGAATAAGTGGTGATGAGTGAATGATCAAGTTCCCCATTGTAACCAAGAACCCAGGGAACACTTTTACTTTTTACTCGCATTTATTACCCTGTTCCTGTGGGTGTAGACTATAAGGGTACTCTCTTTCTCCTTTAACCAAATATATGATGCTAGCCATCGACGCAGAGAAGGCCTTTGATAGGGTCCATTGGCCATATCTCGAGAAGGTCCTCCTAAAAGCGGGTATGGGCCCCAAATTCCGGACCAGAGTACTTAATTGCTACAAATTTCCCTCGGCCACCGTTAGAGTCAATGGCTTGTCCTCCCCGCGTTTCCAGATCGAGAGAGGCACTAGGCAGGGGTGCCCGCTGTCCCCTCTCCTATTCGCCCTCTATATGGAGCGCTGGCACAGCTCATCCGAACCGACCCGGGAATTAGAGGCATCAAATTCGGGGCGGATGTCCACGTCATCAATGTATACGCTGACGACGTTCTGTTGTCCCTTGCAGACCCCCGGGGCTCTCTCCCTGCCTGCATGGCCGCCCTAGACAGGTTCGGGGGCGTGTCGGGCTTCAGGGTCAACTGGACGAAATCGGTGGCCCTTGACTTATCCCTTGCCGCAGACACAAGCGCCACGCTGCAGGCCCGGTTCCCTCTGCGATGGGCCACAGAGACGATTCCCTATCTGGGGATCGACCTGGCGGCCTCCCTTCAGACCATTGTGGACGTTAACTATTCTCGCCTCCGGCGGAGGGTTCGGCAGGAGCTGGGGCAGTGGAGACACTACCCGCTGTCCTGGTTGGGCAGGGTCGCGGCGCTCAAGATGACGGTCCTACCCCAGATTCTGTATGTTTTTCGCACTCTACCTCTCGCGCCCCCAACAGGGTGGATTAAGCTGGTGCAGTCGGATCTCTCCCAATTTGTCTGGAACGGTAGGAAACCGCGCCTAAAAGCCCAAATAGCGATGCTCGCGCCAGAACAAGGGGGGATCGGAATTCCGAACTTGGCCGCTTACTTCCAGGCGGCGCAACTACGCTTCTTGGCGGAGTGGGCCCAGTGGGAGTCCGGGAAGCACTGGTTATTTCAAGACCAGGCAGTAGCGGGGCGCACATTACAAGAGATCCCGTTTATACGGAAACAACATAGGCCCCGCAACCTGTACGCCTCCCACATTACTCAAGTCCCGCTGGAGATCCGGGATCGGGTGGGCGTGGACCTCGGTCTCATAACCACCCCCTCTCCCCTCACCCCCATTCTTGATAACCCTGACTTTCAACCGGGGCTGGATGGAAAGGCCTTCGAACGATGGAAGTCGGCCGGCTGTCGCTCCCTTTGTCAGATATATAGTCCGGAGGGGGTGATTCCATTTCTGCAACTACGCCAGGACTTTGGCCTCCCGGAGACCGAACGACTCCGTTACTTTCAAGTTAGGCATTGGGCCCTCGGTACGACAGTAAGACTGGAGGCGGATCGGAGATTGACGAATTTCGAATACTGGCTGATCACCCGCAAATCGGACAAGCAGCTAATCTCTGACTTATATAAAATGCTCACACTCAAACACCAGCACATATACAGCGCGAGTAGAGCGCGACGGGAGAGGGAGATGGAGAGGTCATTTACTTACAAGGAGTGGGAGGGTATATATTACAGGGCTCGACACTCGGCATACCATATGGGGCTCACGGACACTCTAACGAAGGTGGTGACCTACTGGTACTACACCCCAGAGCGCCTCTATGAAATGGATAGTACCAAGGACCCCCTGTGTTGGCGAGGCTGCGGACAACTAGGTACCCTCACACACATTCTTTGGGACTGCAGCCTGTTGCAGGAGTATTGGCGTCAAGTCATAGATGATGTGGACAAACACTTTGACACTGAAATCCCGCGTTTTCCGTCCTACGTCATTCTAGGGCTCCCAAACGCACTGACCTACCCCCTACACTCCCGGAGGGGGCACTTGATAGCCATTGCTTTGGGCTCAGCGCTACAGAACATTGTAACCCACTGGCGCACGACCCACGTCCCCACATATCAAGGGTGGCTCCACCGCCTGTGGCTGGTCCTGGGTATGGAAAGGCTTTCTCTGTATAAAGCTGGGGAAGGGGCGAGGTATGCGGAACTCTGGCAGACGTTTCTAGCTCTTCTGTCCTCGGAGTTTGTGGAAGTCACCTGCCCGAGGTATCTTCGATTGTTGAGGTTGACTGACATTGCCCCAACGGAGGGGGACGCTATGCCTGCCCCCAGATCGGGACCGGGTTGAGGTTTGGCTAGCCGGAGCGAGACCATGGATCACCGGGGGGGGGGGAGGGGGGTTGGAGGGGGGAACAGTGGGGTTGGGGTTTGGGTTTGTTGGGGTTGGAGTTTTTGGGTGAGGGGGGGTTTGGTCATGGGATGGATGGGTGGGGGGGTCCAGGGACAGGGGATGATAGTTTTGTAGTGTGCTGGTCAAGAGCACAGTTGTGTGATGGGCGCAAGCCATATTTCAGGTCACCATCAGAGGGTGTGGGCTGAAGACAGGAGTTGGAGCTGCCTTCATTATCATTGCAAATTTTTCCTTTTTTCTTTGGAACGCGGCCGGCCCGGTTGGGTTGTAGGCGGCTTGCTGTGTATAACCACAATTTCTATATACTGCATTCCCTACCCTCTGAGGCACTCGCACCCTCGCTCCACTGACCTGATTGACAAGCTCCTGTGTGTGTTGATACCTGTATCGTGTTGACTTCTTTAATAAAAACATTTATTACTAAAATCGCAGGCGCATGGGAGGGGTTAATATTGAAGACCTGATCTGTTTGAAAACTTTATAGGATCCGGCAAATACGGTGAACGTTTGCATGGTTTATGTTTTATATTTGACGTCTGCTTGGCAGATTCTTACAGAATCTTCGTGTTTACGCTTGCCTCCGGTACGCTGTTCCACGGAATGCCAGGTTTCTTTGCCTATAACATCTAGCCTTGAAAAAGTCTGTTGGGCGAAACAAGTGTTGGCTGCCAGTGTGTTTTTGTACATGGATCTTTATTGGTTACTACCTACATTACAATTTGGACTGATTGGGTGAGCCTCGGCATAGGTACATGTTATTTGTGCACTCAACAGAGAAAGTTTTTTCCATTGAGTTTGTTTCTGTCTCTTTGAGGGTGGAGGGAAACTTTTGCTTTGAGAGCACCACATTGTACTGAACATGAGTATTACTTTCCGGTTGATGTATTACAAAGATGTGCATTCGTAATTAGGCATTGCCACCTCTGGGTTTCTGTGGAATGACTCTACGTGCAACATGCTTCATAGAGAAAGTAATTGTAATTATAGCCTGTGCTATGAAATATGCCATGCACACACTACCAGGCCACACTCACAACTGACTTTGTGTGGGAAGGGCGAGTGCATAGTCCTTCAAACAGAAAATCATATGCCCAACACCAAAGTATTTCCCTCTTTGCTAGTGTCAATGGGGCACTAGTAGTAAGGGAGTGATGGCTGAGTCCCAAAAGTCTCAGCAGTCTCATCTATGCTGAATTCTGTCTGGAAAGGCAGTTCCATGGAGACTGAGGGGAACAGCTCTTAGTTCATCCTGGACCTCATGCCCTTCTGAAAGTGTAGCTGACTTCCACTTTACTTACAGATGAGGTTCAAACGTTCATATAAAAAGTATATTTTAGATTGATTCACTTTAGCACCTTAGATTATATCATTATCAGAGTAGCTTTTATTTGAATTAGTAAACACCACCCTTTCTGCCATGACAGTTATATTAATGATTCAGTTGTTTTGTTTATCATATAGAAGGCTTTCGTTTTATACCTGGGGCAACTTTATGGCCTATTAACCCTCACACAAGAGAGATTGTTATACAGTGTGCATCCGGAACTGAATTATTTAAAAGTGCTCTTAGATGTAATGATTATGCAAAAGGAGATACAGGAAAGGAAATGTAATGGCCTAGGGTCACAGTCTTTGGTCAAGTTTAAAAGCCAGGATTGAAACCAGGTTCACTGATTAGACATTGCTCTATCCAGATCCTGGTTGGGTATCACATTCTTTTCCACTTCTGCTCTGATGACAATTTTATTAGTGACCCAAGCGGCAAGTCAGTTGTCTTGTGCCACCTATACACAGTCTTTATTACTGTTATGGATGAAGCAACATTATTATTTTTTAAACCATATAAGAGAGTGGTTTGTGCACAGTGCATATCCTGAACTGAATTATACCAAGGTGCTCTCTAATGTGATGCTCACAGTAAAGGAGGCAGAGGGAATCAAAGTAATTCCCAAGGTCACACACTTTTGTCAGGATGGGAAACTGTAATTGAAACCAAGGTTGCTGGTCAGGGACCTGCAACTCATTTTTACCCTGATCCAACAAAACCTTTTAACTGGCCTGGGCATGTGACGTACGTACTTCCAAAATATCCCTCGTACTTTTATGAGATGGGGCAACATCAAAGTAAACACCATATTATGTATAACAGGTTTGTCATTGCCTGCAACTGCGAACAGGCCTAGCCGACATGCTGGATGGAAACAAGACGTAAACGGAGCTTCCGAGCCATCATACGGCTCTCTCAAGCGCCCCAATCTCTCTAAATAGGGGGATTTTAGTGGTGACTTTGTGGGGTGATTTGGACAATGCTTACTAAGGAAATCGCGCTAGATTGGAAAACGTCCACACTACATTTTAGCCTTACACCGCGATAGTAGGTGTGGCCATCTTCCTCATAAGGTCCCTATCCCAATTAGCCCACGTTACCATTAAGAAGATAATAAGATTGTGGCAGGAACCTTATGGAGTTTCTCAGAGCCCTGATGAAGCCTTTTTGAAGGTGAAATACAAAGACTGCGTTTGCATGTACTGACACAATAGAGAAAGATTGGACTCGAGCTTTGAAGGCTCAAGAATTGCTTTTGTCCTTAGAAACTCTTTTGGGAATTGTTGCCTTTCTGTTTTATATGTACAGAACAGGTATGTCTTGGTCATAAACTGTGCAGTATCCCAACTTCAGAGGACAGGTATGTGGTATATAATGAACATGGTAAGTGTGCAGTGGCTAAGCACGCTATCAGGTGGAATATAGAATATGGAACATGGAATGTTAAGGCTATCAGGAGACAGGTGTCAGTTGCTTGCAGCAGTTGCTCCTGGTCTCTGATGGGTGTCTTTCTTTAAACGTAACAAGGTGTTTAACTTCAGTAAGGTGTGGCTACCCGTTACACTGGCAATGATCAATGGAATTTCTTTTTTGCACTTAAAGGAGTGAGGGCACTTTGAGCAGTCAAAGGGCTATAAAGAGGAAAAATAGTGTCTTAGGAGTGGTGGACATGTATTTCTTGCTTCACATGTCTGTGCTGCAGCTGAAAAGGGAGAGGCGCCAGAAGAAGATTGGGTGCTGTCTATTTCAGTGTGGCAGATTGGTGGTTGAGAAGATGTACAGCTGTATGAGGTGCTGAACGGCTACAATCAATCTGGTGATAGAGTGAGATAGGCTTCTGGCGGCAAGGTACTGTGACGCAAGGAGTGGTTACTGTCAAGGGCGATTGCTGGTAGAAAATACTTGAAGGGCTTGAAGTGTTGATGTAACAACGTGCAGACACAGGCCGCCTGACTTGTTCAGTCCTAGTTCACCTAAAAATCATGTCGGTCTGCGTGCATGCCGCAGCGATTTAAGGTGATTGGAAATTGGGTAATTCAGGTACATGGCTCCGGCATTTTAGACAGATGGAATTTGAATCATCAGCACAGTGAGCAGTTGGGCGCACATTGGGAGCATTGCCTGTCACAGTAACTGGCACACCTTCTGAAGGCAATTGAATTAGCAAGCATTTATGTAAAATTCTGCAGTTAAATCCATGTTTCCTTGGGGGCATTGCCTGTCACAGTGACAGGCACACCTTCTTCAGGATAACAGTGTAACCGGCATTAAAGTGTTTGCAGGCGGAAAGCTAGAAGTGAGTTGTTTTGAGGTATTTTCTGTACTTTGTTAAAGCACTGTATTTGTCATGATTGCAAGCACATTGAGCTTTCATCAGGAGCAGCAACAGACTGTGTGGTAAGGGTATTCAGGAAGAATAAGTGATGAATCAGGAGCAGCAGTGGCAGAATACACCTCAAGAGGAATGTCAAGATCATTTCACGACCAACAGGGTGTATTTTTACATCATATCAGAGGAACAGTGTTTTATAAATATGTTAGTGATCTCTTTCACAGGCACATCTTGAAGATATTTGAAAAAGTGCACTAGTAATCTGGTGATCTTTGTGTACACAGACATTGACACATAAACACAGTAGGTAAAAGGAAAATCGGAAAGTGTTGTTATACACAGTGACAGGCATACCTCTTCATCAAAGCCTGACACTGTGACTTCTGTTTTCTATATTTTTAGGTTGATTTTTGAAAAGCATTGTTACTATCAAAGTAAGTAAAATTGCAGAATCTTATTCCTCCACCTTTCTGTGTTAGTATCCCAGGTGAGCCAATAGTCAAATGGGGCAAATGGAAGAAAATGTTTTGGCTATTACAAGGTGTGTGGTATGACTCTGTGCAGAGAGGAGATGTACCCTGTTAATGCATTGTCTTGGGGGGAAAAGGGCGGGAAGTTCTGGAGAATTTACCAGAGTTAAGGGATGTAGAATATGAAGAATTAAATGAATAGGAGGGATGAATTCTGAAAATTGATCACCACTATTTGCCAAGAGTGAGTACCATTCTTGAAGGATACCATTTTGAACTAAGGGGCAAGGCAAGGATGAGACGGTGGAGGAGTTTGTGACAAGTCTTAGGAAGCTAGATCCACCTGCAAGTTTGGGGGCAATATATAAGAAAGAATAAGAGATCACTTGGTACTTAGATGCAGAAGTGATCAAGTTTGGGAAGAGCTTTGGTTTAAAGGAGAACAACTTTTGGAGGAGGTCACTTTTAGTTGCAAAAAGAGTTAAACTTATGACGAAATGTGTATCCAAATTGAAAACACAGAAAAATAAAGAGACTCTGAGTACTGAAAAAGTGGACGAAGTCATATGTGAGATGAAAAGTAAAATGGGCATAAAGGAGAAAGAGGATCGTGTGAAAGAAGATTGAATGAAATTTGGTGGTGAATATTTTCGGTGTGGAAGGAGTGGTCATAGGGCCAATGCAAATATTTACCCAGCATGGAATGCCATGTGTCATAACAGTGGTAAGAAAGGGCATTATAGCAATTGTTGTGGGTACACTACAAGGAAAGATTAGAGTAGGGAAATAAAAAAACAGTTACTCATGAGGGTTTTTTAAAATGGAGGATTCACAGAGTTAACATCCTAGTGGAGTTGTAAAGATTGATGGAGTTGAGGTGAACATGAAACATAAACTATTATTTCAAACAGAACATACACCCAATAGTTTTAGGGAAATAATAAATTACATGTGTTGGACCTGGCCCTTTTGGCAGGTTCACCCCGAAACTTTTTGCTTTTTCCTAGCCTATTTGTGTAACCTGGTGTTGGTGATTTTAGGCCTCTGCGCACTTTTTCACTGTGGTCCAGTGTAAAGTGGGTGCGCTCTCTGTGTATGTGTGGTGAGAGTGACCTGCCCTCCCATAGGAATGCATTGGGAATATGTGTGTCCATGGTAGTTCCTGATGTGTGGGGAGCGCAGGGTCGAGTTTGGTATGTGCGAACTCGTGAGATTGAATGCTGCGCAATGGTGTATGCGGCATGATTGTGTCTAGTGTGGAAATGACACTTCTAGAAGTTGGCATGTTAGTGTAATTTTTGTCTGGCGTGTGATTGGCTGGAGCTGGCTGGTGAGCCTGGCTCCAGGAGTCAGGGTGGGTCTGCCCCAGTGGTGAGTGTTGAGATTAGCATTCTGAGGTGAGGGAGGGGTACACCTGGGACCTGAATAGGGCTGGGCTTTCCCCACACAATGCTGGCTCCACCCCCTGTGGTTCGTCTGATGTCCCTAGCCTGGCCAGTGAAAGGGAGTTCCCCATAACCGGTTGTATCTGGTTCTTACATTGCCTACACCCTGCCAGACAAAGGGAGTTTTGTGTATAAAAAGAGGCTGTGACCTCTTGTAAAATGTTCTTGTTCCTGACTGGAATCAACCAGGGGTGTGCTGCTGCTGGGGCCGAGGGGAAGGCTTGCCTCCCTTGGTCGTGCCCAGCCCCTGGACTGCTGATGGACCTGGATGCCTGGAGGATCTGTTTGCATGGGGTCTCCTTTGCTTCACTTTGCCCCCAGGACCCTTTTTCTGTGAATCCTGAGTTACTGGGACCCTTCTTGATGCAGGGGTCATCCTTGGGGACTTGTGGGACTGTCCGTGACCCCAGCGCGACATGAGCGCTCTATTTTTGGGCAGAGCGTTGTGGTTTTCCTTCGAAGGGAAGGGCTCCTGCCCTTTTGTCCCCCGAGTAAACTGCTAACGTCATGGGCGGCCGTTCTACACTCTGTGTCGGTTATTGCCCAACGGGAGCTCACCCCGTTTTATTATTTAAATTTAGTCCGGGAGCCTGCCCCAAACTATTGCTGAGGTGTGCCGCTCTTCCCCCCCCCCTCCGGGCCGCCGCGCTGCCTGCGACGACCCGGAAGTACTTCTGTGCAAAACCGGAAGCGGACGGGAGCCCACCCCGCGCTCCGGTGAGGGAAGGAGAGAGAAGAAGAGGCCCGCAGCCGGCGCCTTCCGCGGGGCTCCCAGGAGTGAGGGAGAGCCCCGTGGTGACCGGAGCAACCAGAGAAGTCTGGCCGCGAGAACCGCGAGGGTCCCAGAGTGAAGGGAGAGCCCCGCAGCCGGAGAAGAGAGCTGCCTCCGGGAAGCAGACCGGTGAGTGCGGGGGCAGCTTAGAGAGAGAGGGGCCGTCGGAGCACATTGCCGGTGCCCGCCCCCCCCTCCAGTGTGCAGAGCCTGGTGTAGAGCCTGTTGAGGCTCAGGGAGCAGTTGTTCCTTTTTGAGTCCCCAGAAAGGGGGACTCCACCAAAGGCGCCAGCATTTCCGAAGAGCCCACGAGAGGCTCAGGGCATATTTTGTTTATCTCGAGCCCACGAGGGGCGCCAGGGGGGCAAGTTATTTTTAGAGCCAGAGAGTCTCTTGGCTGACATTTAGTTTATTTTGAGTCCCCCGGGAGGGACTCCAACGACGGCAGCATTGTATATTCGAGCCAGTGTGCTCCTGGGGCCCCCTTGTTTCCCTGAGAGGTGCCACAGAGGGCACCGCGCTTTGCCCTGAGCGGCCCCAGATGGCAGCAGGCCGCTCCCACGTTTTGGCGCAGATGTGACTTTGAGGACCTGTGTCCTGTCCCCAGTGTTTGAGGGGACCTGTTCATTTTCAGAGCCAGAGGGCTTCAACAGTGGGCGCCGTTTGGTTTCTAGGGTCAGTGAGGGCCCTGTCGCAGTTTTGTTGTTTCCCAGCTGCCCAGCAATTAGTGGGCAGCTGCACCGTTTAGGCGCCATTGGAGTGAAAGTTCTTGTGAGGGACGGAGATGGCACAGAGGTGCCAGGCCTTCCACAGCTGCGCAGCACTTAGTGCCAGCTGCAGCGTTTAGGCCCTTGTGATTTGTCCCAGCTGCCCAGCAAGTGGTGGGAAGCTGCAACGTTTAGGCTTACGCCGGTGGCGCACCCCTGACTGGCGCTGCATTGGCAGCGCGCCCTGACATTTTGGACACAGGGCATTTGAACCCCTTCTGGAGATGGCCAGTTGGCCAGGGGGGCTGGTATGTGGATAGGGCGTAAGGCCCTAATGTGATTTTTGCGCAAGGTGATTACCTAATATGTTTGTGATGATAATTGCCTAAATGTGATTTATGCGCTAATCTGATTTAAATGTGATATGTACCTTAAATGTGGTGCTAGGAAATGTAATGCATCCAGTATGTTCAACGCACCTTGTATGTGATACCTCTAGAGATGGTTTTACCTATGGAGGTTGGTGTTAGTGAGATTTTACTTCACTGTGAGTTACGCCCCTAAATGTGATTTATTCTTAGGAGGCAGAGTCTAATGTGTTTAGACTAGTGAGAGATTGCCTACTGTAGTTTTACTGGTTAGGCCTAAATGTGATTGTTGTGTAATGTGTTTTGCCTTTATGCTTGTGTTATACTTCTAAAGGTGCTCATGCTTAGAGGTTTGCTTTGCCTAGTATGTTATACTAGTGTGCTTATGTCCCTGCGTGATCTAGGTCTATGGTTATTAGTATTGCGTAGTGTGTACCTACCTGTTACCAGTGGTTACTGGTTGTGATCTATAATTGTTATTTTGTGTTACAGTTATTCTAAGTGCTAGTTCTACTAAGTGCTGATTCTGACAGTGGCCCACGTGGCCCTGTCCTGGTGTAAATAATCCTGTGTGAATATTGCCCGTGCCAGTTGGCACAATGTATATTGTGTGATTACTATCTGATGTGTTTTTGGCAATACAAAAGTTATTTTTATATAACCTTGTGTGGAGTTCCTTTTGTAGTGTGCCTGGGATGTTGTTGCTGTTGTGTGCGTGCGCAAATGCTTTACACATTGCCTCCGGGATAAGCCTGTCTGCTCGTGCCAAGCTACCAAGGGGGTGAGCAGGGGTTATCTTGGCTTGTGACCCCCGTGCCCTGACTAGAATGTTGGTTTCTGCCTGGCTTTGGCGTAAGCCTTAGCCAACTAAAAATCCCCAGTTCTAACAACATTTGATGAGCATAAGTCCAGGTGAGTATGGGGACAACCCATAAGAATGAATGGTTATTTTGAGGCATGCTTTGAGTTGAAGGACAGATTTGCACCTGCAAAAATGTATGTCTCTAAGAAGGGAGATGATTTGATCGGATGGCAACATCATTGCTTATTAGGTGTTATGTTCAATTCAAATGCTGAAACTCATGTGCAAAGTCAGGAAAAGGAACTATCCCAATAGAGTTTGTTTTGGAGTATTCTCACCTTTTTAGGAGTGGTTTAAGATGTTTAAAGGGTTAAAAACATCGGATAAAATTAAAGAGAGGGGTTGTACCATTGGCAGCCAAAATGAGACGTATTCCTGTGGCAGTTGAAGATAAGGTAGAGCAAGAATTTAAAAGATTAACTGAACAAGAGATTATAACATCTTTTGAAGTGGTTGGACCCTATAGTTGCGGCTAAAAAGGGTAATGATGACATCAGACTTTGTATAGGTTTGAGAGGATTAAATAGGGAGGTAATTGTTGACAAATTTCCACTCCCTAAATTTGATGAAATTGTGTCAACGTTGACAGGTGCAAACTATTTTACTACGCTAGATCTCGACTCAGCGTATCACCAAGTGGAATTGATTTTAATATCTCAGGAGCATACATCATTTATCAAACCCATGGGTGCATTTAAATTTAGGATTGGGTTCAGAGGCATCTGTATTCCATAAGGTGATGACATCAGTATTAAAAGGAGTTGAGGGAGTGAAATGTTACCAGGACGATATGTGGATTTATGGGAACAGGATTTCTGAACACAATGCCAGGGCAAGGCAGGTTTTACAGAGACTTCTGGATGCTTAGTTGACGTTAAAACAATAGAAGTATACATTTTTGGTAAAAGAAGTGTATTTTTTAGGGCACTTGATTTCTGGAGAAGGGGTAGCACCAAAAAAAGATTTGATAGTCACCATAACATCTCTTGCAGAACCTTCTTCAAAGGAGGAAATAGTTTATTTCCTGGGTATGGTGGAGTACTATGGTAAATTCTTAGACAACCCAGCAGACAAATCTGTACATTTAAGGAATCTGTTAGTACAGAATAAAGAGTTTGTGTGGTCTACAAGAGTTTGAAAATCTGAAGAAGGAATTGAGAAAGGTACCTAATTTACAACTGTTTATTCCTGGCAATGAAACTTACATAGTCACTGATGCTAGTACTAAAGGTTTTGGGGTAATTTTGAAACAGAAGAGAGAGGGTAAGGAGTGTTTGATTGCGTGTGCCTCGAGATGTTTACATGGAGCAGAATTGAATTATTCAGTAATTGACAAGGAGGCTTTAGTAATTTTTTGGCCTTTAACAAATTTAGGAATTTTGTTTGGGGAACGGCATTTAAAGTGTGCACAGACCATAAGCCACTATGAGAAGTTTTTTGAAGAAAGGGTTGGATATTGTTTCTTCTGGAATCAGAAGGTGGGTGATTAGTTTGCAAGATTTTGAATTTAAAGTAGAACATGTACCTGGGGCAAATAACGTATCTGCTGGTTGTTTATCCAGGTTGTTGAGTGAGCAAAAATATGAGACTCATTGTGATGACGTTGAAGAAGAAGATATTAATGTGAGTGAAATAACTCTAGGGGTTTTGACAGACGATGTTTAGAGTGAAGAGTTGAGGAAAGATGATGAGTTAGGTAGAATTATGCAAACTATTCAATCAGGACAAATCAAGGATTTGTCAAAAACATGGATTTCCATCAATAACGAGTTGGCAATGGATAATGGACTGATTTTAAGGAAGAAGTAAATAGCAGAAGGACATCAGGATCACTTAGATATTGTGAAAACCAAAGAGATTGAGAGCAAATTTCTGGTGGCCAGGGAAAGATTTGTGTATTGAACGTGAGGTGCAAGATTGTGTAAAGTGAAAATATAGGGCCAGATGTAGGTAAAATCAAATTTGAGTATACTTAATAGCGAATTTTACCGATTCGCTATTAAGGACTCAAAATTGAATGTAGGTAGGAATTGCTAAAATATAAGCGATTCCTTAATATCCCTTAATAACCAATCACAAATTGAGATTCGCTAATAAGAAATACCTACCCATTCATTCCTATAGGCTAGGAGGCCCATAGGAATGAATGGGAAGATATTCACTATTTGCGATTCGCTATTAAAGAATCCCAAATAGCTGGAGCTATTTCAAGGGTGCCAGGGTGTCAAAAGGACACCCTGTTGCACCCCTGAAATGTGCATGTGTGCACATGTGGCGCACATACATGCCCAAAGAGCATGAATGTGTGCCACATGGCACTTTAAAAAAAGCAAAAAAGTGCTTTTTTAAAGGAAATCACTAATTACCACCAACTTGAAGTTGGTGGTAATTAGCGAT
This sequence comes from Lissotriton helveticus, assembly GCF_964261635.1. Lineage (NCBI taxonomy): Eukaryota > Metazoa > Chordata > Amphibia > Caudata > Salamandridae > Lissotriton > Lissotriton helveticus. The sequence continues at coordinate 959,446,003 of NC_136063.1, forward strand.
TCCTTAAGGCTAAAGTGCACTTTCTTTTGTGCTACTTACATTACATTTAAGGAATTGCAATTACCGATTCCTTAAATGCACGAGCAAAATAAGGAATCGCAATTTTGCGATTCCTTATTTTGCTAGTAGGTTTAAACTCACCTACATTGCTCGCAGCCAAATACCGATCGCAAATGCTGAAATTCTGTGAATTTCAGCGTTAGCGCTCGGTATTTGGCCACCTACATCTGGCCCATAGTGACAAATATTTTACAAATCACCAAATGCCCATGGTGGGTCGGAGATTACCAGAACATCCATGGCATGAGGTTGCCGTTCACATACTAGGTCCGTTAAGAGGTGAACATAGTACGCTGTGTTTGATAGTGTTGATGGATTTATACTCAAGATGGGTGGAAGTTACATGTGTACAAGAAGTTTCTACTAATTATGTCATCAAATTGTAAGTGACATTTTTGAGAGAGACTCAAAGACTATGAAGGAATTTGTAAGTGCATATGGTATTGTTCACAAAAAATTTGCAATTTATCATCCTGACATGAATGGCGCTCAACAAAGTAATCAAGAAAAAAGAGAGGGTAAGGAGTGTTTGATTGCGTGTGCCTCGAGATGTTTACATGGAGCAGAATTGAATTATTCAGTAATTGAGAAGGAGGCATTGGTAATTTTTTTGGCCTTTACCAAATTTAGGAATTTTGTTTGGGGAACGGCATTTAAAGTGTGCACAGACCATAAGCCAGTATGAGAAGTTTTTTGAAGAAAGGGTTGGATATTGTTTCTTCTGGAATCAGAAGGTGGGTGATTAGTTTGCAAGATTTTGAATTTAAAGAAGGACATGTACCTGGGGCAAATAACGTATCTGCTGATTGTTTATCCAGGTTGTTGAGTGAGCAAAAATATGAGACTCATTGTGATGACGTTGAAGAAGAAGACATTAATGTGAGTGAAATAACTCTAGAGGTTTTGACAGACGATGTTTAGAGTGAAGAGTTGAGGAAAGATGATGCGTTAGGTAGAATTATGCAAACTATTCAATCAGGACAAATCAAGGATTTGTCAAAAACATGGATTTCCATCAAGAATGAGTTGGCAATGGATAATGGACTGATTTTAAGGAAGAAGTAAATAGCAGAAGGACATCAGGATCACTTAGATATTGTGAACACCAAAGAGAGATTGAGAGCAAATTTCTGGTGGCCAGGGATGGATTTGTGTGTTGAACGTGAGGTGCAAGATTGTGTAAAGTGAAAATATAGGCCAGATGTAGGTAAAATCAAGTTTGAGAATACTTAATAGAGAATTTTACCGATTCGCTATTAAGGACTCGCAAAATTGAATGTAGGTAGGAATTGCTCAAATATAAGCGATTCCTTAATATTCCTTAATAACCAATCACAAATTGAGATTCGCTAATAAGAAATACCTACCCATTCATTCCTATGGGCTAGGAGGCCCATAGGAATGAATGGGAAGATGTTCACTATTTGCGATTCGCTATTAAAGAATCGCAATTAGCTGGAGCTATTTCAAGGGTGCCAGCGTGTCAAAAGGACACCCTGTTGCACCCCTGAAATATGCATGTGTGCACATGTGGCGCACATACATGCCCAAAGGGCATGAATGTGTGCCACATGGCACTTTAAAAAAAGCAAAAAAGTGCTTTTTAAAGGAAATCACTAATTACCACCAACTTGAAGTTGGTGGTAATTAGCGATTCCTTAAGGCTAAAGTGCACTTTCTTTTGTGCTACTTACATTACATTTAAGGAATTGCAATTACCGATTCCTTAAATGCACGAGCAAAATAAGGAATCGCAATTTTGCGATTCCTTATTTTGCTAGTAGGTTTAAACTCACCTACATTGCTCGCAGCCAAATACCGATCGCAAATGCTGAAATTCTGTGAATTTCAGCATTAGCGCTCGGTATTTGGCCACCTACATCTGACCCATAGTGACAAACATTTTACACATCACAAAACGCCCATGGTGGGTCGGAGATTACCAGAACATCCATGGCATGAGGTTGCCGTTCACATACTAGGTCCATTAAGAGGTGAACGTAGTACGCTGTATTTGAAAGTGTTGATGGATTTATACTCAAGATGGGTGGAAGTTACATGTGTACAAGAAGTTTCTACTAATTCTGTCAGCAAATTGTAAGTGAAATGTTTGAGAGAGACTCAAAGACTATGAAGGAATTTGTAAGTGCATGTGGTATTGTTCACAAAAAATGTGCAATTTATCATCCTGAAATGAATGGAGCTCAACAAAGTAATCAAGAAAAAATTAGTTATCTAGGGTGAATTCATTGCATTCCATTTCAGGGCTAAATTATGAAAATATATTACAGCATGCGAACACACACTACAACAGGAAAAGCTCCATTTGAACTATTCAAAGGAAGAGATCCTAGAACGTTCAAGTGTCCAGGTTGGATGTCTTGGGACAAGGGGCTGAAAAATAATGGGTGAGTGGAGAAATTGAAAACTAAGCTTGCAAAGCAAAAGGAAGGAGGGCTTTGATACAAGAAAATGTGTGGAAAAGAATGCAGTACAAGTAGGAGTTTGGGTCAGGATAGAATCACCTGTTGGTAATATGCTTGGGTCAAAGTTCACAGAACCAATGTGTGTGGTCAAATGTTTTGATAATGCTATAAAGACAGAAGATGGTAGGGTATGGAACACAAGTTGTGTGGTGGTGTTTGAGAGTAAAGTAGAGGAGGAAGTTGAGAGAAAAAGGAATGATACTGTAAAGACACAATAGGAGAGTTCTGTTCAGTATGAAAGAGAAATGTATAGAACAGAGGAGAAGGAGCACTTGCAAATTAGATATTTAACATTTCTCAAAGATGATGTTTAGTGCATTTTGAATCTACTAGGTGTTTATTCAACAGTAATTAATACATATTGTAGTATGTTGTGTTAATTCAGTGTTATTTTGTATAAGTATTTTAAGTGATAGGATAATTTTTGAAGTCAAGTGATTTCAAAATGTTGCATTGTTTTGTTACCATGTTTTTTTCCCTTTTCTTCTTCTCATTTTAGGCAATGTTTTTCCTCTCTCTTTTGTTGTTTATAAAGGGGAGAGAAGTGTGTTACATAATGAACATGGAAAGTGTACAGTTACTAAGTACAGTATCAGGTGGAATATAGAATATGGACCAGTGAATGTTAAGGCTGTCACGATCCAGGTGTCAGTTGCTTGTGGCAGTTACTCCTGATGTGTGAGGTGCCCTCATTAGATACTCCTTACTTTTCACTTAACAAGGTGTTGGTATTTACTTCATTAAGGTGTGGCTACCTGTTACAAGGTAGCATTAGCTCAGGCATTTTCTATCACAGGACATGTTCACTTTGGGCAGCAGTTGGGCAAGTTTTACTTCCTCACAGAACCAGGACTGTATAGCAGTAGGAGAGCAAGCTTCTGTCTCTCATAGAAAGCAATGTATGCAATATTTCATTTCCAACAGAAACGAGATTTAATCTCTAACAGAACACGTACAGTTAAACAATGTGCGGCATATAGGTTACAAACCGATCACAAGAGTGGGTATTTAAGTCACTGAGATTGCTGTAGAGGTGGATGACTTAGTGAATATGCAAGTTTTTATAACATTCTCACTTAGGTGACATTCCAAGTCAGCATCTTGACAGCCCTGGTCCAGTCAATTGGAGATATGCCATTTGAGTTGATTCTTTAGTGTTCCATGTATTGAGAAGTAGGCATCACCTAGTAGGTCATTGTTATTTGGAGCAGCCACACTACTGTGTAACTAACTATGATGTAAAGAGGCAGACAAGTGCCAGCCTCTTTGAAAGGGATTTGAATACATGCGCAACAGGCCGTGCGCCATACCTGGCTCAGTGCTGCTCCTTCTCAAATTGTTAAGGGCTGCTAGTGGGAACATCTCTAAGAGAACATAAACATTTTTGCTGACGCTGTCTAAAGACTGTTATGAAGGGATGTATGATGTTACAACGCATACTTTTACAAGGCATACCTTTACAACGCATTTTTTACAACACAACATCCATTACAACGCATTCCATTACAACGCATGCCATTACAACTAATTTGTAAAAACTACCTTTACAATGCATTCCATTACAACGCATACTACATTTACAACGCATACCATTACAACGCATAACATTACACTGCATGTATGGTAAGTATTGGATAGTGTAGGGGTAAAAATTACTATTCTAACTCCAGGGGGGTGCAACAGTAGGGTAAGTGTTGGATAGTGTAGGGGTAAAAATTACTATTCTAACTCCATGGGGGTGCAACAGTAGGGTAAGTGCTGGATAGTGTAGGGGTAAAAATTACTATTCTAACTCCAGGGGGTGCAACAGTAGGGTAAGTGTAGGAAAGTGTAAGGGTACTATGCGTTGTAATGTTATTCGTTTTAATGGTATGCGTTGTGATGACATGCGTTGTAGTGGTATGCGTTGTAGTGTCATGCATTGTAATGGTTGCGTTGTAATGGCATGCGATGTAATGGATGTTGCGTTGTAAATGTTTCGTTGTAATGGTAGTGCGTTTTAAAAGTTGCGTTGTAAAGGTTGTTTCCCGTAATGAAGCTCATGTCCGACCGAGACAACACAACTCGATCTGAGAGAAACACCAGCTTCAAAGTCATGGAGGGCCCTGAATCTCTGTGGAGCATCGGAGCCAGGATTTGAATCACAGTGGTGCTTCACGTGCAAGTCCTAGTCCTGGAAAATCTAGGCTGTTGCCTGACAGAGGTGTATTGAGAGAGCTGTGTGTAGTCTCAGGCAGTTACATTGTGCTGTTTAGAAATGGATGTCTACATAGTGTCTAAAGACACTTAAACCTTTATTATTTGATCTTCACTATTATCCAACTTGATAATAATCATATCAATCAATCAATAATCATATATCTACCTCACAAGGATGAAAAGCTTGAGTTGGCCCTACCAGCATTCAAAGCAGTGATGCACAGATCAGGAACAGGTCTCTGCAGCAGGTGTGCAGCCACCTAAGTTGACTTATTTATATTACTTCAATATTGATGGAACTGACATAGGCAAGAGGAAGTGATTAGAAAAATAAGGACAATCAGAAGACACAACAGAAGGTGCCGGAATATCCAATAATATTTTTTGTAGTGCTGTATAACATGTAGTTCAGATCAATGCACTTTATAATACTACTCAGGCACCTTGATGCCACCAATAACAGAGGGTTGGAGAGCATTGGTACACCATGGAGTGAGTGTTGAGTGAATGAAGGGAGAAAAGAGTTAAGGAAGAGTCTGGACTGAAAGAAGATTAGTCCTGGTGTTAGTGTTTTGCGCCAAAATTGGTAATACTGAGCTCCGATTGTTTCAAAACGCAGGGATGTGCCGTATTCACAAGAATGCGGTGCACCTCTGCATTATACCTAGCGCTGGCACTAAAGAAGCTGCATAGCACCAGTCACCATTTTCCTAGGATGCCTGCGCTGCAGGGGCAATTGTTTATGTGCAGGAAGGGACACCTTCCTGCACATAAACAATCTTTACAGGGGATTTGCTTTATCTATTTGTGCTGCAGAATGCAGCACATGTGGAAAGAGCTAATAGGAGATGAAATAAAACGATTCTCCTCGTATCACCTGCTTAAGACCAGGTATTCCCTGGTGGTATTTTAGGCACTGCCCCATACCTTGTAAATATGGGGCAGCGTCACAAGCAATGGCTATTGCGGCGGAACGCCCACTGCAACACCCATTGCACACCCCTTTCAGGTTAAGTGCTGCGTGAATAGGGGCATTATTTACAAGGCAGGGTTAAGCCACGTTACGCGGCTTAACGCTGCCTTGTAAATAAGGCAAACGAGTTAACGCCTCCTGAACATTGGAAAAAGTGATGTTCTGGTGGCATCAACTCTTTCTAAATTTGCCCCAAAGTGCCTGGACTCAATGTTTTATCGGAAACCTGTGCCCTTCACTACGAATATACAGGGTGCTGAACACCAAAGCTATGTAGTCTTGATTCTACCTCATGCCCTTTTTCTCTCTCATTTGCAGATTCTTTTTAAGCCCTGTGATCTCCCTTTGTCACTGTTTTCCGTCTTTCTCTTCCTCTTTCCCCCTTTTGTGTTTTCCCCTCTCTTGCTCGGTGTGAAAGCAAAAATAAGTGCCAGATAAGCAAAATTGATGAGCAAAAATAAGTCCTGGTGAGGCACACCTGCAGCCTTGTGTGAGGTGAGGGCAAAACTCAACCTCAAAATGTGGGGGATCGTACTCACGAGTGAAATCTGAGGCCTCTGGAATTTTTATATCTCATGCTGCTTCCTCTTCTGTTATGTTTATCTTTGCGGGTCTGAATTTAATATTCTAAATGTTGTCGTTTTAGAGCATGTCCGTGTTGTCCAGTTGAAAGAACGTTGGGGCATATTATCAAGAACGGCATTATAAATGAATGCCGGTTTAGTGGCAGAAATATGCAGCTAAAGCGGCGATAATGGCCTTGATAATATGCCCTGGAGAATTCCAATAGAAGTCCATGTTCTGGTGTGAACATGGGCTTCTATTGGAATTCTCCAGGGCATATTTTCAAGCCCATTATCGCCGCTTTAGCAGCAGTTTTCTGCCTCTAACCCGGTAATAATTTTAACGCCGTCCTTGATAATATGCCCCGTTAGGTTTTACACTTTCACAGTTTGTGTGACGTGCCGGTTGCAGCTTGCTGCAGGAGAGCCACACATGTATCTACAGGAAGCTGGCAACGGATATTTATCATGCCTTTTGATTTGGTCATGCTTGTAATACTCCATCATAACATATCAGCCGGGCCCAAAGTTTTGCTCAGAATCCCCCGGCTGGAGCTAGTGAAGGTGGAGGTGCCGAATAACAGGGTTGCAAAGTCTCAATTCCACCTGATGCCTCTTTAACCCACCACCAGACAGTTCCTGCCTCTTTATTTCACTCATGTAGGTTCTTTTTTTTTTATCCCTGCTGTACCTCTTTGGCACCTTTCTCTTCTGCCTTCTTGCCCCTTTCCGTGCTTTCTCTCTTGCTCTGGATCAAAGTCTGTTGATGACAAATAAGTGCTGCCCCCCAAAAATCGGTGCTGGCTGGCCCCACCTGCAAGCACCATGTCAAATCAAGCACAGGAACCTCCAGTATCCAGCATGGATAGATTTTTTCTTAGCATTTATTAGTTGTTTGGGCAGAGTTAGATGGTTTTCAGCTCAGATGAGGTAGAAAAAGATGCCCTCAACCACACTGTGTTTGCTTGGAAGGGCAGGCTATATTTGAACATCGTCCTATTTTGGAATCACTGCGGGGAATGAAATATGATTAATGAGATGAAGGATGTGAAAAGAACTGAAAAACATTTTACTGCACGGAAAGGCTTGTTTTTCTAGGAACAGAGGCCTGGGGAGGCTTATGATACATGCATAGAAACCTTGAGAGTTCTAACAAATTCTTGTGAAGTTCAGCGTTTTGCTAAACAACTTGTAGAGGATCAATTGGTTGTGAGATTTTGGAACAAAACGTTACATCAGAAATAGCTAACTTGTTAACATGTATTCTTTTGGGGGCTATTAAGTTCGCCAGCAGCAACCAAACCTCTCAGGCTGAAGCAAAAGCAGTTGAGAAAAAATCCAACATTTACATGCTTTGCTCTAAAGATTTCAGAAACCTCAGAGCAAGAAGCCAAAAAACAAGGATAGCAAGGAGGACCAAATGTCAATTTCAGTTATCCACATAATGGTTGCCAATCTTTCAAACATTTGGGTACCCCTAAATGTTGCCCGGGCTGTAAAAAAACAAATGTGGAAATTGTCAGTCGGCATGCATTTCACTGCAATGTGCAAAGCCTATAGCATAACGACTAGTCAGAATGCATTTAATACTGAGTGGGAAATTGTAAAGAGCTTTAATATTATGGTATTGACTGTCGCACTATGCGCGCATGAAGTACATTACCGCCCATTAATATTTCAATGGGTGGTAATGTACTTGATCAATTGATGCGCTCAAGTATCACCATCATTTAAGAGAAAACATTTGATTTGAAGGAATTTTGAAGAACACAAGTCTCAAGCCTCCCTTAGTACCTCCTAAAGCATAAATGTGTCTGAAAGTTGATCTGGTGGAAAACCTTTATGCAAGGTTAGGATTTCTGAATACAATGATGGCTATTAAAGGGCAAGACCTACTTGGATGGTTCCACCAACGACATTTAGATATGGTTATGTTGTTTTGAAGGATAACACAAATAACCCTTGAAAATGAAGAATGCATATGTAGAGTGGTGGACATGATGGCGGAAGGCAAAGCATGTAAAGAATTGTACCAATATGAAGTAGGCCAATTGAAAATTTGAGCTTGTGATCTAATTGATGGGGTGAGTGCGCCTTATGAAACCCAACTAAGGGGGGCGGGGGGATCACTGGGTGTAAGAAAGGAGTTGTCAAGAGTAGTTCAAGGGATGCGTTGAGGGAGGTGTTATTGAGGCTGTGGCTCTCCCCTTTCATCGAGGCCAGAAGGAAAAATAATAACTAACTACACATACATCAATTTTCACATTTTAAATAGAGTCACTTGAGTTGAAGGGCATCCTTTGCCCACAACTATTAATAAGCTAACTATGACTGGATAATTAGACTATTTACAAAGTTCGACCTGAGATCAGCTTGCCACATGTGGTTTTAGCCTTGTCAAGCTTTTGTGACCAGATGGGTTTTTCAATTCAAACAGTTTTGGCTTAGTATCAGGCACTATGGTCTTCTAGTGGTCGATTCCCAATAATTTTGAGAAAAACAGAACATCACAATTTCAGGATTATGTGTTAGCACCATGAAAGATTAAAGATGGTATTGAGTGTGCTGAAATAAAAAGTTTAGAGGTTCCACAGAGACAAGTGTGAGTTTTTTAAACTTGAAATAGAGTATTTTGTGCACCTGGTCTCAAATGAAGTGAATGCAAAAAAGAAAAATTGATGGACAGAATGCAGAACAATATCATACATTCACCCTAGTACAGCGATCTGGGCCTAAATCCATATATTTAATTTTTTCTCCCCATGGCAATCCAGTTTCAACCCAGCCATATACAAATCAGTCTTGACCCTGCTCCCAATGGGAACAGTCCAACCTGAACTGCCAGGCCAGGTCCTCCCTGGACTGGAAACAAGCATTCTAGGACCAGTTTTGAGGGTTCACCCCTCATCAGCCAGGATAGCTTGGCTCCAGTAGCTTGGAGAGCACCGGACCCACGTCTGGGCATACCCGTCCAACTCAGAATGACAAATGCAAAACGAGTAATTGATGGACAGTATGCAGAACAATGTCATGCATTCACGCCAATACAGCAATCTGGGCTTAAATCCACCGTTTTTTGCTCCCCATGCCATTCCAGTTTGGACCCAGTCACATGCAAATCAATCTTGACCCTGCGCCCAATGGGAACAGTTCAGCCCGAACTGCCACTGGATTCAAGCTAGCCAAGCTGAAGAGGGGTGTTACCCCGAAACCGATCCCAGGATGCTTGTTTCCGGTCCAGGGAAGACCAGGCTTGGCAGCTTAGTCTGGACTGTTCCCATGAGGCACAGGGACAAGACTGATCTGTATATGGCAGGGTCTGAAGTGGGGTGGCAAAGTGAGCTAAAGAACAATGATGGATTCAACCCAGATCTGTGACTGGGGGTGAGTTTCAGAAAAGTGTCAGCACTCCGACCATCATCTCCTTGTGTTTGCTCAAATCAAGCAAAACAACCCAGAGAAGGTGTTCTCAAGACTCCAGCACTGGCTAACTGTGACCAGGTGTTGCCCTCCCAAAGCTGTGTGACAATTGTTCTAAATGTTTGGCAAATTTTGATTCACTCTCTGAATCTCTCATGTGTATTTTTTTAAAATAAGCATATTTACAAAGGGTGGTGGACAAGCCATTGTGTTCAATGCAATTAAGACAGACACTAGTGAAATTGGATTAGGAGCAGTATTGACACAAAAAGGGCACAAGGGTTAGAACCCCATTGCTTTGGAATCACACATGCTGCAACCCACTGTCAGAGCGATGATTCCTTATATTTGTGCAGGAACAGAAGATGCCTATTCCCTATGCCCCCTCCAGGAAACACTTCTGACACCTATTAATGTAAAGTGTCCTGAAGAATCTCCACAAGGGGGAAGGGGGAGATGGATAAAATACCAAACAAGAAGACGAGACTGCCTGTAGTTATCAGCTTTCCAAACCTTGTCTTCTCCTTAGCGATAGTGTGGTGCTTCTGATTATTAGGTTCTAGAAAACGAAACACAATGATATGCTTAACTCTACGTACATTTAATACTCTGGATTGTATAAGTATATTATTTATTTATTTATTTATTTATTTATTTGTGTCCTCATTAGCCGCATTGTCGTTCCGAGAAATAACCAACCACCAAAAAAGTCCTTGAAAGGCAGGTAACTAGAAAATAGTTCCATTCTTCCCAGGAACAAACCAAATAGCTTGGCGGGAGGTACCTTCCGGACGATCTTACTCCGTCAAAGCCTAAATCAGGCTGTCGGCCCGCTTTCGTCGTGGCATGGAGGAGCCTCCCGTTGGACCTGGAGTACTGGGCCTAATCATCTGACCCGGGGAAAAAAAAAAAACGGGATCCCTGATAGTTTTTATCTCCACTTAAGTAGCAAATTCCAAAAGGCCAAACTACGGGGACTACAATACCTTGCCATGTCTACTTTGGATATTTCATAGAGTGATGTCAACCACTCTGCATGAGTCGGGGGGTTGGCGTTGACCCAGTTTTTACAAATTTGTCTTCTTGCTACCAGAATAGCATAAAACAAAAATGACCTCTCTACCCCCCGATGTTATCACTTAGTCCAAAAATAACTAAGGACCAAGAAAAAGGAATCGGGATTTTGAGGACTGATTCTAGAGATGCCTTAACTTCCTGCCAGAAACTACTAATGTTGGTACATTCCCAGAACATATGGACATCTGAGGCTGCTAGGAGGAGACATTTATTACAGCACTTCCCTGGTTGGAACTTAGAAAGTCTTTGGGGAGAGAAGCATGCGCGATGCAAAGTAAATAGATGGTTGCGCCTCAGCCAGGCAGGTTTGATGACTTTATACAGGAGGCTAAAAGATCTCGTCCATAACTCCTCCGCCTGGACTTCTCCATTCCCTCCCCACAGTTCAGCCGGGAGGCTAAAGTCTCCATCCGCTTCCTCCATAATGGTCCAATACAAAAAAGCAACTTCCTTACCACCCCTTACTTTCTCTACGAGATTTTTCTCTAAAGAACTATATCCCCCGAGTTTAACCTTTTTCTTTATCTGTTCTCGAAACCAGCTTGACAGTTGCATATATATAAACCAGGATAAAGGTGAGCTGACCCTCTCAGAGAAAGCATCCCATTCTACTAAAGTCCCTCCTGCCACCAGCTCTCCCCATCTTAATACCCCTGCCTCCAATAGCACAGATGTAAAGCTATCGACAAGGTGCGGAGAGAGCCCCGGAAGATCCCAAATAGGAGCGAAATTAGAAAAGTATGCCAGCCCAACCCTAGCTTTAATTTGGGTCCATTCTTTTACAAGCAGATATAGGATCTTTAACCTCACTCTCTTGAAATATCTCTGGTGCCCGAATTTAAACAAGAAACCGTCAAGTGGGAGATTAGAGTCAGATAACATTGCCCTAAACATGCAACCATTTGAATTGTCTTCGGGGGTCTTTAATAACATCCTAGAGTGGGACAGGTGGAAAGCCCAAGCATAATATTCCAGGTCTGGCAGTGCAAGACCCCCCTTCTCCCTCCTTCTCCTTAACTTTTTCCAGGCCAACCTGGTAGATCTAAAACCCCAGATGAAAGAGTTAATGTCCTGTTGGCATTTAAAGAGTTGCTTAGAGTCAAATGCCAACGGAATGGCGTTAAAAATAAATGTATATTTAGGAAGGATAGTCATTTTCACTAAACTCGTTCTCCCATAAACAGTAAGAGGGAGAAAGGACCATGCTTTCATCAGTGCCTTAGATTAGCGGGAAATCCGATCTAAATTAATCTGGGCCAAAATACCAATGTCATTTGTAATTCTGACTCCCAGATAGCGGATTGAGGGTGTTACTGGGAGATGAAGGTTTGCGATATTCCAAGCCATGAGATCGGTCCCGGCATTGACTTCATAGCCCGAGAACTTCCCGAACTCCTCGGCCCTCTTTATAACCCTGGGAAATGCCTGGACGGGATCAGTTGTATATATGAGAATATCATCCGCATACAACCCGACCTTTTTCTCCCAGCCATGAAAGGAGAAAGGCGGAATGTTGCGATCATCCCTAAGGGTCTGAACAAAGGGTTCAACATAAAGATTGAACAGGAGGGGGGAAAGCGGACACCCCTGTCTTGTCCCCCTACGGATTTGGAAAGGTTCTGTGCGGGTGCCATTAATCAAGAGGCTAGCCCTCGGATCACTGTATAACAGGCTTATTGCTCGACAAAATTTAGGACCAAATTGGAATTTCTTCATTACGGCGTCTAGATCGGGCCAATCGACCCTATCGAATGCCTTCGTGGCGTCAAGTGTCATGATCGTAAGAGGCAGGGCAAAAGTTGAAGCAATATCTATTGCCCCGACCAAATCATAGGTCAAATCAGCCAACTGGCGTCCCCGAATGAAGCCCTTTTGGTCCTGGTGGATAATCGTACCGATTTCACTCCCTAAACGTGCCGCCAAAATTGCTGCAAAGATCTTATAATCGTTGTTTAGGAGCGAGATCGGGCTATAAGATCCACACTCAGCTGGATCCTTTCCTGGTTTTGGGACTAGGGCGATATTTGCCTCACCCCATGACCTAGGCGGTGCCTCACCGCTGATTAATATGTTATTAAACAAGTCTGTCAAGACTGAGATGATAGTCGAGTCTAGGACCTGATACAGTTCACCGGGTATGCCGTCAGGCCCTGCGCCCTTCCCCTGCTTCAGCTGTTTGATAGCTCTTGTGATTTCTGCCTCCGTTATTTCCTTGTCCAGATGCTCGCTCTGTTGGTTAGTTAGTTTTGGGAGGCCCACCCTCTCCAGCCACGTATCTCTCTCTTCAGCATTGACTCCGATTCCCTCCGTATATATATTCTGAAAAAAGACCCGAAAGGCGTCCCATATTTCCGAGTCTGAGTTCCGCTTGTTGGCTTCGCCCTCTACCCTCACTTCTTTAATATAGTTTCTGGCTTGGTCTGCTTTGATTTTCCAGGCAAGCAATTTGCCCGCAGCCTCACCGTATTCGAAGTGAGAGAGCTTGCTAGCCTGCCACCTTTTAGTCACTCTCTCCTGCAATATAGCATCTAATTTATTTTTTAGCGCAGACCTTCTTTCCGAATTCGCTGGGGATAGGGGGTTGTCCGAATCTATGAGAGCCAGGTCTCTCTCTATATTTGATAACTCCTCTCTATATTTCCTCTTTCTATAGGAGGCGCGGTTGGTGATGCACCCCCTTAGATAGGCCTTCCAAGTCTCCCACACAGACACCAGGGGGGCAGAATTTAAATTGCGCTCCAGAAAAGCAGCGGACTCTGATATAAGAAATTCCCTCTCCTCTTCTTCGAGTAGGATGGTACGATCGAAGGACCATGAGGTGTGAGTGACGTTCTGGCCTAATATTAATGAAAAGAGAATAACCGAGTGATCAGACAAGTGAGAGGGAAGGTAGACCAAGCTTTTTAGGGAATCTATGAGGGTGAAGCTGAATAGGGCATAGTCAATACGAGATTTGTGCTTGTATTTATAATTATGAAAGGAAACCCCCAAGGTGTTGCCTGCTCTCTCCAGCCAAACATCCACCAGCCCCAAGTTCAATATACAAGTCAAAAGGGTAGCCCTCGCTTTGCTGTGTGGTACTGCTCTAGAGCTGGGGGATTTATCCAATTTCGGGTCTAGGACCAGGTTGAAGTCCCCCATCCATATCACGGGGTTCTGAGACGTGATCAAATTATTCTGTATTGTGTCAAGGTGGGAAGGGTCATCTTGGTTGGGGCCATAGTACCCAACCAGAGTGAACCCCCTCCCATTGAGCTGGACGTTGGCTATTAGCCATCTACCACTCGGATCCACCCTATAATCCGCGATCTGAGCTTTGGCTTCTTTTTTAAAAATAATGACTATCCCGCGAATATTGGCATTATGGTCCGTTCTGAGAAATTTGTCGACCCATTTCAATTTCTTCATTATATCAATGACCTCCTGCCTTAGCAAGTGTGTCTCCTGGATTATTATGACCTGCGCGGGGGAATCCCTAATATATTGCATAATTTTATGTCTCCTTCCCTTCACGCGCAGGCCATTAACATTCCAGGATAAAAACATAATCTCCCTCATTTATCTTTGCCAGCCATCCTCCCATCTCCAGACCTGCCTACCCCTGGGAACCCTGTACTTCTCCCTACAGTCTCCTGCCTAACCTGGGTTATACTGTCAAACTGGTGATTAAAATGGTGTTTGGAAACTGCGTAATGCAAAAAAACAAAAAGCTGCTTATAAGGACTTTTTAATGCTTTCTCCCCCCCCCCCTGGAAACCCCCCCAAATTACTCTGGCTAGATGTCCTGCCAGTTTGCCATCTCCGACATACCCCCAACCCTGCCCCTATCCATCTTAAATGGTCGATATTGGCCAGCTAGTGAATAGGAATCAAATATATAGGTGGTGTGCAGAAGAAACCAAGATAAATGCAGAAGGTTTGTCCCTATAGAGTGATGTTAATGTTTGATTCCCTCATTAGTTACATAATAGGTACATGTTATTCCTTTATTTTATACTATATTCTCTTCTCTTTCTTACCGCTATTATTCCACACTTTTCCCCTTTGATTCCCTCTCCTTCCCCCCCTTTTTTTCCCTTTTTTCCTTATTAGTGCCCCCCTTTTATTTTTTTGGTACTCTTTACTGAACTCCTTTGAACACCTTATTCCATGTGTTCCAGTACTATACTGTACTCCTACACCTTACCACTTGCTATCTGTTGTATAGACTGTTATATAGACTAATATATAAGCCTAAGGAGATGGCCAATGGGGAGGTGGAAAGGTATCCGAGTCGGTGTAGAAGCAAAGATCACCCCATGGAAAAAGAAAGACGCTAGGGACCCCTTTGTGCAAACTCGCTGATAGAAACTAGCAGTTCATCTGCTTCTAGAGGTGTCTTGATGTTATGCATTTTATTGTTGAACATTATTTTCAGGAAAGCGGGGAACCTCATCTGCACAGTGGCCCCCAAAGCCCTGAACTTCTCCATTCTCTGCCCGAGCTCCCACTGCCTTTCTAATGTGGTTTTTGACAGATCTGATCTAACTTCGAAGGAGAAGTCCGGGGCCTTCAATGTCTTAGCTTTGAGTGCAAGATTCAGAATCTTCTCCTTTGTTGCGTAGGTTAGAAAGTTCACAAGGATTTTCCTGGGCTTTGTCCTCCCTGGATTCAGACAGAAAGGGTCCCGGTGTATCCTTTGTATATCCAGTTCTAACTCTGCTGCTGACTCGTCTAAATTAAGGGCATCTCTAAGAAGGGAAACAACATATTGTTTGATTTCACTTCCCTCCTTTCCTTCTGGGATCTTTAAAAGTCTGAGGTTGTTCCTCCTTGAGTAATTTTCCAGGGACTCAACCCTGTCTTTTACCGCTTTCCCTTCTCTCCGCAATGTCTGGATTTTGACTTCTGCATGCTCTAGCTTAGCCTTGAGCTCACCTACTGCGCCTTCCAGGCTCTCCGTCCTCTCAAAGAGGCCATCCACTTTCGTCTCTAGAGTTTCACACACCGCCAGCATCTCAGATTGATTTTGTCTGGATTCCGCAAAGCCACTTTTAATTTCGCTCCTCATAGCTATTAGCATATCCTGGAGGGAACCCTCACTGCTACCCCCAGAAAAAATCTCTGGCACGCTGGTGTCGTTTGCCTCACCTCTGGGATCAAGCCCCACTGGAACATCCAAGACAGAGTCCATTAGCGACGCTGTAATTGTTGTTTGTCCAGGTACTCCTGTAGCCATCATATCTAGCTGCCCCAATAATTCCCCTGTTGCCCGTATATCACTGCTGCCAAAGGCATTGGGGGCGGAGATAGGGGCGCTTACCCTCTTACAATATACAGTTTGTCCGACCACTGGACCCTGCGATTCTTGATCTATATTCAGGACTTGAGGCAGGACCTTAAAATTAGACCTTAGAGAGAGGGTTATTTGGGCAGCCCTTTTAACTGTATTTCTGGATTTGGCATTCTTTAATGACTGCTTCGGCAGCTGCTTATTTGCGGTGATGTTATACCCAGACCCCTCAGCTCTTGCGTTGACAACCTGAGATACAGATTTTGCTGCTTCACCTGCCTCACCTGTGATATCGTCCTCTGGCGCCAACACTAAATCGAGCCCAGGCTCAGGTCCAGGCACCGGCTCGGACTCGGACTCGCCCCCCATCTCGCGCTCAGGTTCACTGACAGGGTCCCTAATAGAGTCTTTGTCGGTCAACAGGCTTTTCCCCTGCTTCCTGCTCCTGCCCCCTCGCTTCCCCAGGGTTCTGCTGGAGCCTTCTCTTTTCCCTCGGGGCTCCCCCCCCTTTTCTGGAGCCTTAAAGCTCCTCTGAGCCAGCACAGTGGTATTAATTAAATTTATCTTGCTCCTGGTTTCCCTCAGCTTTGGGGAAAAATCAGGACAGGAACTGGGTTTAGCTGGTGCGTCCTGAACAGAACTTGCAGCAATATCTGGCTCTGTAGCGTTATTATTAGCCAGCCCTGCCCCACGAGACCCTAATACTAGCGACCCCCGTGCAGCCCCCTTACCGCACCCCTTGAACGCTCCTCCGCCTCTGAGTAGACCATGGACCGCCGCCCTGCGGCTTCTCCGCAGCTCCACGGCTGCCTCCAGCCAGCGGAACGGCGCGGGGGCGGGACAAGTGCAAAACACATGGACTGCTCCGGCTGTAGTGCGCCACGGTCCGAGCTCCAAGGAACGCCGACTCAGCAGAAACTTGACCGGGAAAGCCGGGGGGGGCCCGGAGAGCACCTCCACACGCTGATTTCGCCTGCAGGCTCACCACGCCTCACCACCTCTGCTCCACAAGCCGACCAGGTAACGGTTCAAAACATTGAGGGCGCCGGGTTGGGAGTGTTGTCGGGACGTGCGTGCTGCTCTAACTAGCGGCCGCCATGTTTTCCCCTCCGTATAAGTATATTTTGCTACTACAAGACTGTAACATACCTATATAACATTTGGCTTTAGCTCCTCTTTTGATTCTCTTCATGATTTTTTTAATTGAGAGTTCTATCTCTTACTATCTTTAATTATTGGATTCTAAAGGATACTAAACACAATGTTATTCTTAACCTTTTGTTTCCTTAGTAACTCTGAAATTTGCATATGTGTCTTTATACTAGCTATGTCACAACATACCTATTTAGTATTGGCTTGCTCTTCTTCAATTCTCTTAAAAGGTTCTCTAAATTCTTCACAGGAAGAAGATTCCAGAAAGATTCATACTCTCCAGGTGAGTACTAAATTGTTGAAAAAATATTGTTTCTTCTAAACGATAAGTTGTAATTATATTAAGTCTACAACAATTGTTCCTGACTATGATGCTCAGCCTATGCTTTGACAATTTACCTTGTATTGCACAGGAGATGCGGATATGTTTGCCCCATAATGAGGGGGGATATAAATCAAAAAAGACTGTCCAGGCATGGCACCCGGCAGGGTTGCCCGCTGTCCCCGTTGCTTTTTGCCCTTGCTTTGGAGCCGCTGGCGGAATGGCTCCGTTGGGAGCCTTCCATGAAAGGCATTAGGTGGACTCCCGACTTTGAGGACCGAATCTCGCTACACGCGGATGACATCCTTTTATATCTCACATTCCCCCAGAAATCCCTTAATGTGCTTTTTGATGTTCTGACCTCCTTCAGGAAGAATTCGGGCCTCATTATTAATTGGACTAAATCATGTGTCTATGTTCTGTCCGGTGAGCTTCCCCCACTGCCTCGCAGATTCCCGATTCAAATTGCTGATACTGGCTTTAAATACTTGGGGATTTATGTTTCCTTGGATCCCGCAGTTCGCTATGAACGTAATTTACTACCCCCTCTTCACCGGCTCAAGCTTGACGCTGCACGATGGCGGCAGTTGCCTCTCTCGCCGCTGGGTCGCGCGGCCCTTTTCAAAATGATGTCGCTGCCCACATTTTTATATGCACTCCAAAACTTTTTTGACCCCATTTCGTCCGGTTATTTTCGTGAAGTGGAGCACCTACAGAGGCGGCTGATCTGGGACAGGCGTGCGCGAATCGCTCTGTCTAAGCTCACGCTTCCGTGGTATGATGGGGCATCGCCCTCCCAGATATCAAGCGCTACTATTGGGCTTCTCAATTAAGTGCTATTAACCACGCAACTTACGCTCCTGGTCCTACCCCGGCCTTTGCCATGGACAAGCACCTCTTGCCCGGTGGGAATTTTAATAGAGCGCTATATTCCAAGGGGCTTCATAGGACGTTGACCGGGCCCACGAAAATCGCTGTAAGAGTGTGGCATGATGCAAACGCGGCCTTGGGATGGTGTGATAGGTTGACGCGTGCGACTCCATTGTATGCTTCCGAGGGTTTGGGCAATCTGTGGCGGACGAAAGGCTTTGATAAATGGGACATGATTGGTCTAAGTAAGGTAGGTGACCTCTGGACTAAAGGCAGTGTGAAGTCCTTCGAGGTGCTCAAGACGGAATATGAGCTCGGAGACAGGGAATTCTTTAGATATGCTCAGGTACGTCATGCTCTGCTGTCAGTTTTTGCTGTGGGAACGGGTATTCCCGAATCCTCGCCTCTCGAGGACCGTATCCTGGACGGCCACGTCCCTGATAGTACAATTTCCCTGATTTATAAAAAACTGATCAACACCAGAATTGACTTGCTTGCGCACCTCAGGGCTTTATGGATTGCCGACGGATTGGAACTGGACAACGAGGATTGGCAGTCCGCTTTGTCCTCGCCTAAAGAGGTTGCCATACCCGCCCGCCTTCGGTTTGTCCAACTTAAGATCCTTCACCGTGTGTATGTCACTGGTCCGAGTCTGGTTCGAATGGGTTATTCGTTGGATGGGCTATGTAAGCGTGGCTGCGGCGTGATTGGCACCTTCCTTCACATTTTGTGGGATTGTCCCGAAGTGGCTGGTTTCTGGTCCCGAGTGCATGCGATTATGGAAAATGTCACGGGGGTTCCGCTTCTACCTGAAGCCCGGCGCTGCCTCTTGAATGTATGGGAACCTAACGATTATAATGCTTCTCAGATCTGATGGGCGACCCTCGGCAACATGGTTGCTAAGAGGGATATTGCACAGCTATGGGGTTCCCACAGACCGCCTACAATACCGGCGTGGAAGGAGAACATGGACTGGTGCATGTTTAGGGAAAAAACAATATACTTGTCCCGGGGCAGGCCTAAAAAGTGGAACAGAATCTGGTCACAGTGGAATGCTTACCGTGGAAATATATGTACTCCCCCACATGACTCTACTCCTGATGTCTCCTTGTACCCCTAATTGGCATTCCCAGTGATTTGTATTGACTGTATATATTGCACTGTTTCCTCGCTGCCCCCCCTCCCCGCTATGGCTTTTCGCTATACTGTACGTTTTGAACTGTTCGGAGCTGCTCCCGCATGGACTCAAGATTACCATCACTGTATTTTTGCCTTGTGTTTTTTGTTTTTTGTTGTTTGTTGTTAACTTCAATAAAAATGTATAAGAAAAAAAAAAAAAGACTGTCCAGATTGCATGAACCTGTTCTCATCGTTGTCAATTTTGCAGTCAATAATACAGTATGTTAAAAAAAAAGTCTACAACAATTGCCTCTGTACCTTTTGATTTTCTGCTGAGCATTAATTATCACAATAATCTACTTAGTTCTTTCTGGTGAGAAAGGTTCTAGCATTTGTCCTCAAGAGCCGCTGTTTACTTTGACATGAGTGCTCCGGTTTCCTTCTTCAGACACTGCTCACTTCGATTGAAGACAGCACTCACAGAGTCTTCTGTAGGATTTCCAGGGTATTTCCGCGCATTGAACGCTAGTCGAACACTCACTTTGACGAAGAGAGTTGTATGCTGTAGCGAGTGTGCAGAATCTGGCAAGAGTAACTTGGGCGGGGAAAAGGCACCGCAGAAAGGCAACAAACGGGAATAACCTGACGAGGAAGGTGGGGAAAACTACCCTTACTAAACTACGACAGGGAACCCGAAAAACGATGTGCCTCAGCCACGAATTCAGTTGAAGTGCGCCAACATTCTAAATTGAGCGCTCCAAGTAGAATTCTGTGACAAGGACTAAAGACTAGAACTGCACTCTTTTTGGAATGTCGGCCATCTTGGAGTTTCTCGATCTCCAAGCCGCACTCCAAGTAAGGGCTCCATCTTTCTGAAAATATGTAGGTGACTTTTCTTGACTGGTTAAGCAGAGGGAAAAGTTCTGGTTTCTTGAAATCCTGACACCCACAGAGAAGCAGTACTCTGTAATCAAAAAGGATGTCCTGGCTTACATGTGGGGCACCGAGGGACTGGGAGATGCCTTTAAATGAGGAACTAAAGAAAGAGTTAGTAATCCTGGGTCTGATTCACCCAGCAAATCCTTATTTCTCCCAGGCGATTTGAAGTTCTTACCATTAGTAATAAAGGCCTTCATCTCCGGAGGCCTGGACTACCACTTCCCCATTTGGTTTGACGTGAGGCATGAGCCACTCTGGGCAGGCTTATCAGATCAGCGAAAAAAACAAACAATTGTTAACAATACAGCAATAGGCGGAGCACTCAGAAGGTAGTCAAAACACCAAATAATTCTCAAATGTAAAATCAATGCCGCAGTGTCCACAATCCAAATATATGTATTCTGAATTCAGTCCATTGATTCCAGGAAACTGGTTTATATCCCAGACAACTTTATTCTTGCATCTTCTACAATAAATGCTCATCCCAGCCAACACATTTCATTCTTATACCAGGACTTCCCAGGGCTGTAAGTTAACAAACAATGGTATACACTATTTGCAAAAAAAGTTATTTATGTGTACATCAAAACATTCCATACAACATTACTTGCCTCATCTTAAATCAATGGACTGATAACATCTAAATCCATGTTTGTGTTTATACAATTAGTCTATAATATTCCATGAAAGTATGAAGGTTCATAAATAAAGCAAAAAGCAATGGGGAGCAAGGACATCCCTGCCTTGTTCCTCTTGTAATTTTAATCGTGTCAGATTTCATCCCCATAGCAGCAATTCTAGCATTGGGTGAAGTATATAATACCTGGATTGCCTTCAGAAAGTTTTCTCCAAACCCTGCTCACTGCATAACATCCTATAAATGATGCCACTCCACTCGATCGTACGCTTTCTCCACTTGAGCAATATCGAATAGAGTTATAACTTTATTTATGTGTGTGACAGTTCCTCTATTAGGAATGAAACCATGCTGATTTATTGAAACTAATGAAGTGATGATTTTTGAAATACGATTAGCTAGAATTTTAGAATGAATTTTACCGTCACAATTCAGCAAAGAGATCGGGCGGTATGAGTCGGGCAACTCTGGATACTTACCCTTCTTGTTAAAAACCACAATAGTGGCTTCATCCCATGATTTGGGTGCGCCACCAAGCTGCGCTGCTCTGAAGGTTCCTAGCATTACGTCTTTTAGTGAACCAAAAAAAAGTTTGTACCCTTCTCCCGGGATAAGGTCAGGTCCGGACCCTTCCCATTCGCTAAACTTTTTACAGCATTCTCTAACTCTTCCATGGTGAGGGGACTATCTAACCATTCCTTCTCACTAGACTCTAATTGACTAAAGCTCCCCTGTTGTAATATTGAGTCCACTCCCACAACCCTTTGCTGCTGTGTGTATAACTCTGTGTAGAATTTATGAAAGATGGCTAAAATCTTATCTGGTTCGTGACATAAGTTTCCATTCACATCTTTTAATCCCACCCTTTTATAGAAAGATTATCCAATAGTCATAACCATTTATTGTGCAAAATATTCCGCAGTCAGTCTTCGCATATGCTGACGATATAGCAGTGATCACTGCTGACCCGGTCGAGGCCCTTGTAGAGATTGTGCGGTTGGCTTCTGAATACGGCCTGGTTTCGGGGTACAAACTAAATGTTTTAAAAACCCAAGCCCTGTGTACGGATAACATCTTAATACCGTATTCTAGAGTAGTATCAGAAGACACGCATTTGGGCATAAAAATCAAGACAACAATGAAAGAAATAGTAGATGTCAACTGGTTGGCCACATTACGACATATAAAACAATCTTTAGATAGATGGGGACGTCTTCAATTAACGATAATAGGAAGAGGAAACATCTTAAAGATGAGTATTCTATCTAAAGTATTATATCTATTTAGATCTATTCCTCTTGAGATACCTTTAACGTATCTGCAACAACTGCAATCCTTATGCTCAAAATTTCTCTTTGCCCCGGGGAAACCACGGAGGGAAATGAGACTGATGACACTCCCTGTCGAAAGAGGGGGACGGGCCATTCCAGATTTCACTTTGTATTTTTACGTTTGCTTTTTGCAAAGAATGCGTTTATTACTGATGGGGGAACAGATAGATGAAACTGCGAAAGCATCATCAATATTCCAGTTACTTTTAGGGATCCCGGCTAATAGGTGTCTATTTAGAGAACTTGAAGGGAACTACTATAAAAGAACTCGATTTAAAGTATTGGAATCGGCATTTAAAGTTTGGAGGAAGGTATCTAGAACAATGGCTCTAGGTAAATGAACACATTATACACCCTTGAACGCTACTAAAATACTCCCTTCTATATTTTGGGATAGGGTCGCCAGAGATTGGTCGCACAAGGGCATTGTGCGAATTGGGGGTTTTTTTGGACCGGGAGGGCTTATTTTAACTTACGAAGAATTAGTTAGGAAATATGATTTGATTAATACTCAGTTTTTTAAATATCTTCAGGTTCAGGACTTCTTGACCCGGAAACATATTAATTCTGTACCAAACGCCTTAGTTGAGGCGATCAGCCGTCAGGATAAAATTGGTGGTCTATATAAAATAATATTAGAATTTAGACCTGACGACTTGGAGAAACATAATATATATTGGCAGTTTAAACTGGGGTAACCGGATCTGATAATAGAGGATGCTATCCTGACTTCTAAGGAAGCTTTTTTGTCGGCCAATCTGAAGGCTCAATTTTTTTAAACTTTATTCAGATTATATTACACTCCGGATCGCATGTTAAAATGGGGAACTCGATATGACGGTAAATGCTTTCGATGTGGGACTGATAACGCAGATAGCTTGTATATATTTTACAGTTGTGTTAAATTGCATCATTTCTTGTCTAGTATTGAAAATTTGTTATCAATTATAATACCTCGGATTACGGTCAAGATCTCTCCAGCACTTATGTTATTAGGAGTTGGGCAAGCTGTTGAAAAAGGGATGCCCCTATATAAATATAGGTATTTTTTATTTGTAGCAATGACTGCAGCTCGCCTATGTATTGCATCAGATTGGCTGCAACCGGAATCTCCTGCATTTGAATTCTGGTGGGCTAAAATGTACAATCTGTTCAAATTAGAATGGAGTCTTTATGCTGTAAAGGGGGCAAAAAAGCGCAAACTTGGCATGCTGATTTGGAGGGCAATTCATGAATATATGGACGTGGGATAATGTTATTCTGATGTATCTATGATCTTGTCTTTTGATTGTATTATTTGTTTCTTTTTTTTCTCTATATGCTCCAACTGTGGAACAATAAAAAATTTAAAAAAAGAAAGTATGAGGTTCACATAATTCTACACAATACAATTCCTATATCTACAAAATTTAAATGGAGTACTGTAAAATGCATCCAGATAATCCAACATCAATCAGAAGATCGACCTCATTGTTCACTATCGCCTGTAAATATCTCTCCTAAAGTAGAGTACTGATTGAATAAATGATGTAACTCGCATAATCCAACAAAGCACCTCAATTTGATATTAAGTCACCCTCCCTTAAATGTATTTAATAATTACTCACATCCCAATTATCATGTCTCTTGTAAGGACCTCCATATCAATGATGGGGATAATTTTGGAAGGAGTGATTCAATGTATACATAAGTAGGGCTCGAAATGTATTGTGGAAGATGCAAGAATAAATTTATTTGGAATATATAACAGTTTTCTGGTATCAATGGACAGAATGAAGAATACATATTTTCAGATTATGGAGACTGCAGTGTTGATTTAACATTTGTAAACTATTTGGTGTCTTTGACTACCTTCTAGGTGCTCCCCCTATTACTGTATTTGTTTTACTGTCAGTCAGTCAAAATATTTTATTGGATTTCACACAGTAAACTATAAAGTTCATAAAAGTCATAAAACACAACAGATCAATAAAATCGCCAAAGTGGAGTGAAACACCCTTGCTAAAAACCATGATACATAAAAACAAACATTATAACTAGATAACAATTGAAGATATAATAAGACACTGATTGTGTAGGGTTTCTTGGGTGGTGGTACCTCGGGTGGAAGCACCTCGATTGTGGATTATAGAAATCACCCACTTGAGCAGTGGATTTTAGCTATAACTGCCTTTGCTGTTGGGATTTTTGTTGTTAGGACCTTTGGTAGAAACATTTCCAGGCCTCCTATACATATGGAATTGGGCAAATGGTGGAATAAAGAAAATGTTGCCAAGGTTAACTCAACCACTATGAACACCAGATTGCATAATGATTCAAAGCAAGGAGATCGGTGACGAGGAAAGAGTAAGTCTCCCAATGCTAAATGAGTGAAGAAAAAGTGAAGAGCGGAAAGGAGAGAAAACTGTGGAGAGTGCCACACAAATTATTAAAAGGTCAGGGTTGATAGACAATATGTTTATTTTATTTCTTGCGATGTCCTGTTTATTTGTCATTCTTTTGTGTATTGCTTGTTGCCGTTTCAAGATCTCTCTGTTTCTTGTCTTTGTCAAATAGGAAGGTGTGTAATGTCCATCTCACATTGATGTTCCAAACCTTCTTGTAGTTATAAACCATTTTGTGCGTATCCAGTTCTAAATATGTGAGGTCTTGAATGTTCTCTGCTTCTGTATTAGAGTCATTTGCTGCCTCTCTCAAATGGATTCTCAGCTATAAGACTTGACTGAGAATCTAGTCGTAAAGGGCAGGATCTGGAGCCAAAAGTAAGTAGCTAGAAACAGTGTAAAACGCCCAACACATCCCCAGGCATTGCTTCTGTTGTTTAGACATTTTTAGGTAATGTTTCTGCCCTGTTAACCTTCTTTTAGACTCACAGATAAAATAATATTGAGTGCATCCTCAGTATTATGGTAGATATAGTTGGTTTCCTTGAAATATTTTTTACCTTGTCACAGTGGGGACAACTTTAACTTAAATGTGCGCATTCCAAGCATCGTGCTGTCAGTCCTAGCATGTGAAAGCATTTCTTCGTGTATTTTGACATAGTTTTTATGACATGATTCAAGAACACTAGTGCCCTCTTATGTCTCATCATGGCAGGCTGGTGTAACATGGAGTCTGATTTTGGAAGGTCTCGAGCACGGGGTTTGTTACTTGAATATTAGCTTTAGTGTATAAACGTGATGTCTTTTTGCCTAAAGAATAACTCTGCTGTAGATGGTGTGGAGTTGTGATATCTATGTGTTTTGTAATTGTCCCAGCATACCCCTAAATAGTAGATCTTCAGTCATATCACATGACTGAGAATCTACTTGGAAAGGGCAAGTTATAGAAAACAATAAAGAAAGAAGTAAAAATGAAAATGAAACAAAGTATGTCTTGAAAAGGAAGCAGTTTCACCAATCCCAAATTTTACATATTTTTGTGCCTATTTTTATTTGATGTTATCATTCATTGACGCTGTTGCTTATGCTATGTTACACAGGCAGGGTCGGATTGGCATCACAATTTGGCCCGGGCACAGATGAAAAAAGTGGCCCTCATTCGTGGGGCGTGGCCCACATTTGCGAGGCATGCCCATTCATGAAACACCATTTGGTTACTCTTTGAGGTCTAATTTGTAGATAAATATTTAGTAAATTAAGCCTTTTGAAGCTTACAGAGCCAGTAACATTGGTAAAGACTAGAAGTACTGCAGTTCTGAAAACTTAATGCTTACTTGCAGTCTTAACGCCCTGCACAAGGTCGTTAGATAGTCTTTCCCAACCAGCTATGTCCTAGGCTCTTATCATCACATAAATCAGAAATCTAGTACAAAGTCAAGGAGAATGGGTAAGACTGGAATCTCTGGGAAAAGAACATGTAATAACAAAAGTAAGAATTCACAAACGAGGAAAAGGCAGTCTGGGGTGTAAAGAGTACTGAAAAAAGGTACGGTTGAGGCGCACTAGATGTGGCTTTGAGTACTGCTTTACTTAGCCTACTTTGGTCAGCCCTGTGGAGAGTGGGTGCCAAGGGGATTAGATGGCCCCTCTTTGAGTTATAGATTGGCAGTGTGGTGCATCTGGTTAGAAGAGTAACCAAATAGAAAAGGCAGGGTGAACACTGTAGTTCTGTATAGGAGGGTCAGGATTGTCTCCTAAGCCTCAGGAGTTGGACTGGGTCACTGAAGGCCTAGGCATGTATTCCTTCCACCTGGGAAGGATAGTAAAAGGTTGGCGCCTAAGGAGATGAAGATGTAGGCTGAAGCAGCAGCCTGTTGAAGCAGGTCTTCTGGGTACCTGGGGGCTGGGCAGGTCTTTGCTTTGACCTCCTGCTGCGACTTCTGGATACGATCCTCCTGGTGGTGGGTGCTGTAGAGTCCAACTTGAAGTTGTCTGATGAAAGCTGCTGGCAAGCTGCTTTTAGGTCCCTCACCTGGCTAACGTGGGCGGGGTAATCAGGAGGCGGGTAGGAAATATATGAATTCTTACCCCATTTCAATCCAGAAACTGTGTCTTACTGGCTGAAAGGGTGTGTGGTCAGATCAGTGAGACAGAAGCCTATTGGTCTGCTGTTTTCCCACTCATGCAGGCAGTGAGTAAGGGGTGTGTCCATATGGAGGTGAGGCAGGAGCTGGGGAGGGAAAGGAAGGCCGCAAACATCACCCAACAAGATCCCCCATTGAGGAGGGAGTCACTGGAAAATATGAATACTATGAAATGTTATCTTAGTGCAAGCTTAGACTCTCCCAGAATAACAAAAAGGACATAGAAGTAGAATGGTGCACCCGACAAGAGGTACAGAATGACTTAAGTGTCAAAGTGCAGCCTCCACAACATAAGAAAACAAGACACGGAGGCACTAAGGGGAATTTCATTAAAAATTTAAATTTTGCATAAGAAAAGCTGTGTTAAAAAATACGGACATGTTTTTATAAAGTGTCCTCTTTAATTATCATGTTCCCTGTGCAGAATCATAAAGCATGAATAAATGGTTATTTTTATAGTTGTTTTTCCATTTGACAGTTTTATATATTGTGAATTCAGCCCAAGACAAAGGCTATTTGAGTTCTATTCATGAGCACCAATTACAGTACACAAGATCCTATTTTTTATTTAAGGGCCTGGACTATGAATTGTCCGCCCAGAATCACAGGGTGTTGAGCAGATGCTGGGACTCAAACCTGATACCCCATCTCTGCAACTCTGGTGTCAGGCCACATATGCCTACGCACACACAAGGAATGAAAGTGGGAGGATACTGTTCTTGTGAAGGACACAGGGCCAAGGTAACTGGCCTACAAGCTGAGCAACTAAAAAAACAGCAAGGCCCCTTTCTGTTACAAAATATTCGAGCCATTTAGCGCAGGAGCACCTGAAAAGCAGCGAGGCCCCTGCTATTAGTATATTAATCAGCCCTCTCCAGCCCTCCACGGCCTCAGGGCAATGTCCTGACAGGAAAGCACAAAACACAGCTGCTGGGTCATCCATGGTAGCCGGGGGAGGCTGAGGTGAAGATGGTGCGGGTTCCAAACATCACCTAAAAGGTCCATAGGTCGCACGCTACTCAACCATTCCAGCGGGTATACCCCAAGAGCATCATGGTAAATGCAGTATTCTCAAAGCGGGTGTGCTTTTCAAAAGTTCCGAAGTGTAAATGCATAGTTGCAGGCCAACTCTGGACACCGGTGTTTCAGGATTATTGTCCTTCATCAGCAGAGTGTAGGAAGATATTCAGGGGTTGCTGTGCAGGCTGCCAAAGTGTTCTCAGGTCTGGTACCTCTCCGGGCGCGTAGGGAGTTACCTGAGCTCGTCAGCTCAAAGGCTCGAGGGAGCCGTAATAAAGTAAAAGGTCCATAGGTCGCACGCTACTCCACCATTCCAGCGGGTATACCCCAAGAGCATCATGGTAAATGCAGTATTCTCAAAGCGGGTGTGCTTTTCAAAAGTTCCGAAGTGTAAATGCAAAGTTGCAGGCCAACTCTGGACACCAGTGTTTCAGGATTATTGTCCTTCATCAGCAGAGTGTAGGAAGATATTCAGGGGTTGCTGTGCAGGCTGCCAAAGTGTTCTCAGGTCTGGTACCTCTCCGGGCGCGTAGGGCGTTACCTGAGCTCGTCAGCTCAAAGGCTCGAGGGAGCCGTAATAAAGTAAAAGGTCCATAGGTCGCACGCTACTCCACCATTCCAGCGGGTATACCCCAAGAGCATCATGGTAAATGCAGTATTCTCAAAGCGGGTGTGCTTTTCAAAAGTTCCGAAGTGTAAATGCAAAGCTGCAGGCCAACTCTGGACACCGGTGTTTCAGGATTATTGTCCTTCATCAGCAGAGTGTAGGAAGATATTCAGGGGTTGCTGTGCAGGCTGCCAAAGTGTTCTCAGGTCTGGTACCTCTCCGGGCGCGTAGGGCGTTACCTGAGCTCGTCAGCTCAAAGGCTCGAGGGAGCTGTAATAAAGTAAAAGGTCCATAGGTCGCACGCTACTCCACCATTCCAGCGGGTATACCCCAAGAGCATCATGGTAAATGCAGTATTCTCAAAGTGGGTGTGCTTTTCAAAAGTTCCGAAGTGTAAATGCAAAGTTGCAGGCCAACTCTGGACACCAGTGTTTCAGGATTATTGTCCTTCATCAGCAGAGTGTAGGAAGATATTCAGGGGTTGCTGTGCAGGCTGCCAAAGTGTTCTCAGATCTGGTACCTCTCCGGGCGCGTAGGGCGTTACCTGAGCTCGTCAGCTCAAAGGCTCGAGGGAGCCGTAATAAAGTAAAAGGTCCATAGGTCGCACGCTACTCCACCATTCCAGCGGGTATACCCCAAGAGCATCATGGTAAATGCAGTATTCTCAAAGCGGGTGTGCTTTTCAAAAGTTCCGAAGTGTAAATGCAAAGCTGCAGGCCAACTCTGGACACCGGTGTTTCAGGATTATTGTCCTTCATCAGCAGAGTGTAGGAAGATATTCAGGGGTTGCTGTGCAGGCTGCCAAAGTGTTCTCAAGTCTGGTACCTCTCCGGGCGCCTAGGGCGTTACCTGAGCTCGTCAGCTCAAAGGCTCGAGGGAGCCGTAATAAAATAAAAGGTCCATAGGTCGCACGCTACTCCACCATTCCAGCGGGTATACCCCAAGAGCATCATGGTAAATGCAGTATTCTCAAAGCGGGTGTGCTTTTCAAAAGTTCCGAAGTGTAAATGCAAAGTTGCAGGCCAACTCTGGACACCGGTGTTTCAGGATTATTGTCTTTCATCAGCAGAGTGTAGGAAGATATTCAGGGGTTGCTGTGCAGGCTGCCAAAGTGTTCTCAGGTCTGGTACCTCTCCGGGCGCGTAGGGTGTTACCTGAGCTCGTCAGCTCAAAGGCTCGAGGGAGCCGTAATAAAGTAAAAGGTCCATAGGTTGCACGCTACTCCACCATTCCAGCGGGTATACCCCAAGAGCATCATGGTAAATGCAGTATTCTCAAAGCGGGTTTGCTTTTCAAAAGTTCCGAAGTGTAAATGCAAAGTTGCAGGCCAACTCTGGACACCGGTGTTTCAGGATTATTGTCCTTCATCAGCAGAGTGTAGGAAGATATTCAGGGGTTGCTGTGCAGGCTGCCAAAGTGTTCTCAGGTCTGGTACCTCTCCGGGCGCGTAGGGCGTTACCTGAGCTCGTCAGCTCAAAGGCTCGAGGGAGCCGTAATAAAGTAAAAGGTCCATAGGTCGCACGCTACTCCACCATTCCAGCGGGTATACCCCAAGAGCATCATGGTAAATGCAGTATTCTCAAAGCGGGTGTGCTTTTCAAAAGTTCCGAAGTGTAAATGCAAAGTTGCAGGCCAACTCTGGACACCGGTGTTTCAGGATTATTGTCCTTCATCAGCAGAGTGTAGGAAGATATTCAGGGGTTGCTGTGCAGGCTGCCAAAGTGTTCTCAGGTCTGGTACCTCTCCGGGCGCGTAGGGCGTTACCTGAGCTCGTCAGCTCAAAGGCTCGAGGGAGCCGTAAAAAAGTAAAAGGTCCATAGGTCGCACGCTACTCCACCATTCCAGCGGGTATACCCCAAGAGCATCATCGTAAATGCAGTATTCTCAAAGGGGGTGTGCTTTTCAAAAGTTCCGAAGTGTAAATGCAAAGTTGCAGGCCAACTCTGGACACCGGTGATTCAGGATTATTGTCCTTCATCAGCAGAGTGTAGGAAGATATTCAGGGGTTGCTGTGCAGGCTGCCAAAGTGTTCTCAGGTCTGGTACCTCTCCGGGCGCGTAGGGCGTTACCTGAGCTCGTCAGCTCAAAGGCTCGAGGGAGCCGTAATAAAGTAAAAGGTCCATAGGTCGCACGCTACTCCACCATTCCAGCGGGTATACCCCAAGAGCATCATGGTAAATGCAGTATTCTCAAAGCGGGTGTGCTTTTCAAAAGTTCCGAAGTGTAAATGCAAAGTTGCAGGCCAACTCTGGACACCGGTGTTTCAGGATTATTGTCCTTCATCAGCAGAGTGTAGGAAGATATTCAGGGGTTGCTGTGCAGGCTGCCAAAGTGTTCTCAGGTCTGGTACCTCTCCGGGCGCGTAGGGCGTTACCTGAGCTCGTCAGCTCAAAGGCTCGAGGGAGCCGTAATAAAGTAAAAGGTCCATAGGTCGCACGCTACTCCACCATTCCAGCGGGTATACCCCAAGAGCATCATGGTAAATGCAGAATTCTCAAAGCGGGTGTGCTTTTCAAAAGTTCCGAAGTGTAAATGCAAAGTTGCAGGCCAACTCTGGACACCGGTGTTTCAGGATTATTGTCCTTCATCAGCAGAGTGTAGGAAGATATTCAGGGGTTGCTGTGCAGGCTGCCAAAGTGTTCTCAGGTCTGGTACCTCTCCGGGCGCGTAGGGCGTTACCTGAGCTCGTCAGCTCAAAGGCTCGAGGGAGCCGTAATAAAGTAAAAGGTCCATAGGTTGCACGCTACTCCACCATTCCAGCGGGTATACCCCAAGAGCATCATGGTAAATGCAGTATTCTCAAAGCGGGTGTGCTTTTCAAAAGTTCCGAAGGGTAAATGCAAAGTTGCAGGCCAACTCTGGACACCGGTGTTTCAGGATTATTGTCCTTCATCAGCAGAGTGTAGCAAGATATTCAGGGGTTGCTGTGCAGGCTGCCAAAGTGTTCTCAGGTCTGGTACCTCTCCGGGCGCGTAGGGCGTTACCTGAGCTCGTCAGCTCAAAGGCTCGAGGGAGCCGTAATAAAGTAAAAGGTCCATAGGTCGCACGCTACTCCACCATTCCAGCGGGTATACCCCAAGAGCATCATGGTAAATGCAGTATTCTCAAAGCGGGTGTGCTTTTCAAAAGTTCCGAAGTGTAAATGCAAAGTTGCAGGCCAACTCTGGACACCGGTGTTTCAGGATTATTGTCCTTCATCAGCAGAGTGTAGGAAGATATTCAGGGGTTGCTGTGCAGGCTGCCAAAGTGTTCTCAGGTCTGGTACCTCTCTGGGCGCGTAGGGCGTTACCTGAGCTCGTCAGCTCAAAGGCTCGAGGGAGCCGTAATAAAGTAAAAGGTCCATAGGTCGCACGCTACTCCACCATTTCAGCGGGTATACCCCAAGAGCATCATGGTAAATGCAGTATTCTCAAAGCGGGTGTGCTTTTCAAAAGTTCCGAAGTGTAAATGCAAAGTTGCAGGCCAACTCTGGACACCGGTGTTTCAGGATTATTGTCCTTCATCAGCAGAGTGTAGGAAGATATTCAGGGGTTGCTGTGCAGGCTGCCAAAGTGTTCTCAGGTCTGGTACCTCTCCGGGCGCGTAGGGCGTTACCTGAGCTCGTCAGCTCAAAGGCTCGAGGGAGCCGTAATAAAGTAAAAGGTCCATAGGTCGCACGCTACTCCACCATTCCAGCGGGTATACCCCAAGAGCATCATGGTAAATGCAGTATTCTCAAAGCGGGTGTGCTTTTCAAAAGTTCCGAAGTGTAAATGCAAAGTTGCAGGCCAACTCTGGACACCGGTGTTTCAGGATTATTGTCCTTCATCAGCAGAGTGTAGGAAGATATTCAGGGGTTGCTGTGCAGGCTGCCAAAGTGTTCTCAGGTCTGGTACCTCTCCGGGCGCGTAGGGCGTTACCTGAGCTCGTCAGCTCAAAGGCTCGAGGGAGCCGTAATAAAGTAAAAGGTCCATAGGTCGCACGCTACTCCACCATTCCAGCGGGTATACCCCAAGAGCATCATGGTAAATGCAGTATTCTAAAAGCGGGTGATAATCTTCCTACACTCTGCTGATGAAGGACAATAATCCTGAAACACCGGTGTCCAGAGTTGGTCTGCAACATTGCATTACACTTCGAATCTTTTGAAAAGCGCACCCGCTTTCAGAAAACTGCATTGACCATGATGCTCTTGGGGTATACACGCTGGAATGGTGGAGTAGCGTGCGACCTACGGACCTTTACTTAAATACGGCTCCCTTGAGCCTTTCAGCTAAAGAGCTGAGGTAACGCCCTACGCGCCTGGAGAGGTACCAGACCTGAGAACACTTTGGCAGCCTGCACAGCAACCCCTGATAATCTTCCTACACTCTGCTGATGGACAATAATCCTGAAACACCGGTGTCCAGAGTTGGCCTGCAACATTGCATTACACTTCGAATCTTTTGAAAAGCGCACCCGCTTTCAGAAAACTGCATTGACCATGATGCTCTTGGGGTATACATGCTGGAATGGTGGAGTAGCGTGCGACCTACGGACCTTTACTTAAATACGGCTCCCTTGAGCCTTTCAGCTGACGAGCTGAGGTAACGCCCTACGCGCCTGGAGAGGTACCAGACCTGAGAACACTTTGGCAGCCTGCACAGCAACCCCTGATAATCTTCCTACACTCTGCTGATGAAGGACAATAATCCTGAAACACCGGTGTCCAGAGTTGGCCTGCAACATTGCATTACACTTCGAATCTTTTGAAAAGCGCACCCGCTTTCAGAAAACTGCATTGACCATGATGCTCTTGGGGTATACACGCTGGAATGGTGGAGTAGCGTGCGACCTACGGACCTTTACTTAAATACGGCTCCCTTGAGCCTTTCAGCTGACGAGCTGAGGTAACGCCCTACGCGCCTGGAGAGGTACCAGACCTGAGAACACTTTGGCAGCCTGCACAGCAACCCCTGATAATCTTCCTACAGTCTGCTGATGAAGGACAATAATCCTGAAACACCGGTGTCCAGAGTTGGCCTGCAACATTGCATTACACTTCGAATCTTTTGAAAAGCGCACCCGCTTTCAGAAAACTGCATTGACCATGATGCTCTTGGGTATACACGCTGGAATGGTGGAGTAGCGTGCGACCTACGGACCTTTACTTAAATACGGCTCCCTTGAGCCTTTCAGCTGACGAGCTGAGGTAACGCCCTACGCGCCTGGAGTGGTACCAGACCTGAGAACACTTTGGCAGCCTGCACAGCAACCCCTGATAATCTTCCTACACTCTGCTGATGAAGGACAATAATCCTGAAACACCGGTGTCCAGAGTTGGCCTGCAACATTGCATTACACTTCGAATCTTTTGAAAAGCGCACCCGCTTTCAGAAAACTGCATTGACCATGATGCTCTTGGGGTATACACGCTGGAATGGTGGAGTAGCGTGCGACCTACGGACCTTTACTTAAATACGGCTCCCTTGAGCCTTTCAGCTGACGAGCTGAGGTAACGCCCTACGCGCCTGGAGAGGTACCAGACCTGAGAACACTTTGGCAGCCTGCACAGCAACCCCTGATAATCTTCCTACAGTCTGCTGATGAAGGACAATAATCCTGAAACACCGGTGTCCAGAGTTGGCCTGCAACATTGCATTACACTTCGAATCTTTTGAAAAGCGCACCCGCTTTCAGAAAACTGCATTGACCATGATGCTCTTGGGGTATACACGCTGGAATGGTGGAGTAGCGTGCGACCTACGGACCTTTACTTAAATACGGCTCCCTTGAGCCTTTCAGCTGACGAGCTGAGGTAACGCCCTACGCGCCTGGAGTGGTACCAGACCTGAGAACACTTTGGCATCCTGCACAGCAACCCCTGATAATCTTCCTACACTCTGCTGATGAAGGACAATAATCCTGAAACACCGGTGTCCAGAGTTGGCCTGCAACATTGCATTACACTTCGAATCTTTTGAAAAGCGCACCCGCTTTCAGAAAACTGCATTGACCATGATGCTCTTGGGGTATACACGCTGGAATGGTGGAGTAGCGTGCGACCTACGGACCTTTACTTAAATACGTCTCCCTTGAGCCTTTCAGCTGACGAGCTGAGGTAACGCCCTACGCGCCTGGAGAGGTACCAGACCTGAGAACAGTTTGGCAGCCTGCACAGCAACCCCTGATAATCTTCCTACACTCTGCTGATGAAGACAATAATCCTGAAACACCGGTGTCCAGAGTTGGCCTGCAACATTGCATTACACTTCGAATCTTTTGAAAAGCGCACCCGCTTTCAGAAAACTGCATTGACCATGATGCTCTTGGGGTATACACGCTGGAATGGTGGAGTAGCGTGCGACCTACGGACCTTTACTTAAATACGCCTCCCTTGAGCCTTTCAGCTGACGAGCTGAGGTAACGCCCTACGCGCCTGGAGAGGTACCAGACCTGAGAACACTTTGGCAGCCTGCACAGCAACCCCTGATAATCTTCCTACACTCTGCTGATGAAGGACAATAATCCTGAAACACCGGTGTCCAGAGTTGGCCTGCAACATTGCATTAAACTTCGAATCTTTTGAAAAGCGCACCCGCTTTCAGAAAACTGCATTGACCGTGATGCTCTTGGGGAATACACGCTGGAATGGTGGAGTAGCGTGCGACCTACGGACCTTTACTTAAATATGGCTCCCTTGAGCCTTTCAGCTGACGAGCTGAGGTAACGGGCTACGCGCCTGGAGAGGTACCAGACCTGAGAACACTTTGGCAGCCTGCACAGCAACCCCTGATAATCTTCCTACACTATGCTGATGAAGGACAATAATCCTGAAACACCGGTGTCCAGAGTTGGCCTGCAACATTGCATTACACTTCGAATCTTTTGAAAAGCGCACCCGCTTTCAGAAAACTGCATTGACCATGATGCTCTTGGGGTATACACGCTGGAATGGTGGAGTAGCGTGCGACCTACGGACCTTTACTTAAATACGGCTCCCTTGAGCCTTTCAGCTGACGAGCTGAGGTAACGCCCTACGCGCCTGGAGAGGTACCAGACCTGAGAACACTTTGGCAGCCTGCACAGCAACCCCTGATAATCTTCCTACACTCTGCTGATGAAGGACAATAATCCTGAAACACCGGTGTCCAGAGTTGGCCTGCAACATTGCATTACACTTCGAATCTTTTGAAAAGCGCACCCGCTTTCAGAAAACTGCATTGACCATGATGCTCTTGGGGTATACACGCTGGAATGGTGGAGTAGCGTGCGACCTACGGACCTTCCAAACATCACCTAGCTCCCAAAGCGAGACCCATTCTTCCTCGCCCACTATGCCCTCAATGTGGAAGGGCTGTGGGCGAGGTGTTAAGAGAAACATTGTTTCTGGGCTGCGTGGGCTCCAGAGAGGCCGAGGTGAAAATGGCTCATAGGCCTAAGCAACACCTGGCTCCCAGGGAGGCCGATTCTTGCAAACAATTACCCCTCCCCAGCCCACCCTCAGCGTGATTGCTTTTCAGGGCATGCGGTGAAGGTGAGGCCACAGCTGATAATCAGTGTATGGCCGCAAAGCAAAGCTGCTTTCCTTTCTCTGTGTGTCTCAGTGCCCTCTGCAGGCTGGTTTTTTTCTCCCCAAGGGGAAGAAAAAAAGCGTCCGACAGACGGCACTGAGACACCGGCCCTTCGGCCATTGCCCGAGTGCCCGCAGTGCCAATCCGCCCCTGATGTTACGTGAGTTTACTAGGGATGGGTTAAAGTTCACTCCTGTGGAGGCCAGCTCAATTCCTGCCCATAATGCCTACTTTGCAGAAATAATCTTAATTTTGTTTTATATGAGACAATGCCATTTAGCCCTGCCCTCGCAAAGACTTTTGGCAATAACAAATATTTGCACACAAATATTGATTGACGCTATTGTTTACTTTCTGTGTTAATCTATATGCAATCAGGGCCAAAAACCATCTCGGTGCATTCCAATGTGGTTGCAAACAGAT
The DNA here is from genome assembly GCF_964261635.1 of Lissotriton helveticus. Lineage (NCBI taxonomy): Eukaryota > Metazoa > Chordata > Amphibia > Caudata > Salamandridae > Lissotriton > Lissotriton helveticus. The sequence goes on from NC_136063.1 coordinate 959,482,533, forward strand.
ATAAATGATTGCAACATCCCCAAATGTCACGTTTTTAAGCGAGGCTTTCATTTACCATTAACAGCAAACACCTATTTTCGAAGTCTGCATAGCCTGATGGCTCGAAAATGTAGATCAGTAACTTGAATCAGAAAATTTGGGGCATATTTATCATAGGGTTACATCGCTTTTGCACCACACAATAGGGTACAAAAGTGATGCAACCCATAAGTGTGATTTATCAAGCCACACAAGACCACCTTGTAATGTAATGTGTATACTTGTAAAGCGCACTGTTGCCAGCCGGCGTCCTGGCGCTGTATACCGCTGGGGAACCCGTCCTGGCTTTCCCTGTGGGATGGTCCCTGCTGGGAATCCCCAAGGTGGAGCCAGGCATCCTCGGCGTTGATGGGGCCGTTGTGGAGATTAGGCAAGCTAATGCCCAAAGTTGCCGAGTGGATCCCTGGTTAGAGTAGGTACCGAGGCGAGAATTATCGAGTCCGCTGAGTCAAATCTGGAGTATGGCAGCACAGCACAAATCACTGTGTTGCATTACTCTACCCCAGGAAGGTGTTCCTTGAGTGGTGCATGGGTGTTCCCATGCGACACCCATGGATTTTGGCACATTCCCTAATTTACCATTACTGGAGACCTGGGAATGAGACAAAATGCTACACCTCCCCAGGTGAGGTGTGACAAGGAGAAATATATTTAGTTCTCGTTTTTTCCCCTATGTGTGATGCATTCTGCAGCACACATAGAAAGAGGAAAATACCTTAGGAGAATGTTTTCGTGCAGGAAGGTGTCCTTTCCTGCACAAAAACAATCCTGCATACAATGGAGGCTCCCATGCACCATGTTGGGGAAAGACAAGAATGCGCTGTAAAATGGTAAATATATGGCATTCCTACCCTTTCCCGGTCACGCAGCACAGCAAGGTGGCTTACTATGCTGTGTGACTTAACAATAAATATACCCCTAAATATATAAATAGTGGCTCTAAATCTGCCCCTTTTAGTTTATGTTGAGTGAGCCCTTCTATGAACAAACGGATTCGTAGCAGAAGCACAATTTCTGCGTCTGAATGCAAGAAGGAATTGGTTTTAAATCCATTTCTTTAGAAAGTTCCAGTAGGGACAAGGACCGATTAATTTGTGTAAGCCAACAAGAGCTTGTTTGCAGTAGATAAATGAAATCATTAAACGAGGCTGTTCGGGTTAGGTTTTTTGCCTTTTTTCTGGCTCTATTCTATTTTCCTTTCACCACAAAAATAATTAAAAGGAATTGATTAAGTGTCTACCCTTTTCTTTTAAGATATCAGTGCATATTTAAAAGGAAGTGGAGGAGTTAGCCGAGTTAGACTTGCTGGCTTAATGCCTCACTCCGCCACTTTAGAAAAGCGGGGCTGCACCATATTTACAAGAATATGGTGCAGCCATGCGCTTACCCCTGCGCTGGCGCTACACTTAACAGCCTAGCGCCAACTCAGGCTTCCTTGCATTATAGTGCAAGTCTGTCTGCGTGCAGGGGAAGATTGTTTATGTACAGGAAGGTCCCCCTTCCTGCACATAAACAATCTTGAATTGCCGTTTTGTAACTTCTATGTGAGCTGCTTAATGCAGCACACATAGAAGTTGCAAAAGAGCATTTTTTTAAAAATGATTGTTTATGTGCAGGTAGGGGGACCTTCCTGTACATAAACAATCATTGGCCTTTTGCTGTTTTCATGTGTGCTGCACAACCCGAACAGTATTTTACATGAGATTTCTATATTACAACCTCTAGTACTAATGTGCACACAATTACAACTAGCTAAGAAAAGCCATTTTATTGATTTCACAAACAACAGGGAGTTACTAAGCTTTCTTGAGGTAGCGCTCACTTTCACTGCAAGATAGCTTTTCCTTGCCAAACTTTTCCAGCACAGCTGCTTGCACCGGGTGTATTGTATAAGTGTCCATGCAAAATGTTAGTAAATCTGAGCCACACCATCTCAGGGAAGGGTGCTTTGGAAAGATAGTGAACACCCACAAACCTTTGTGGTGTTCAAAAACTCATCAAAGTAACATCTAACCGGGGTAGGTTTGGAAAAGTACTCCTATCAATTTTTTCAAAACTTCTTTATTCGACTGAAAATAAAATCAGTCATAAAAGTACATAAAAAAAGAAAGATAACACATATATGAACTGTACTCCTATCTTTTTACCAAATGATTCATTTTAGGAGAAAATTCGTTTTTTTAATAAACAAGAGAATTTCATATATGCAGATACAAATAGTAGAATTTCAGACTCAACTGATATATGGAGACTAAATTAAATTATTTGCTAAATATTAAGGGCCTGATCATGGTAGACCTGAGAAAATAAGACACAAGTTGCACTCTTCTTAATTTGTATTTGTGCTGGGTTCACAAATTAGTGGTTGGACACATTGCATCTGATTCCAAGTTCAACACTTCGAAATTGTGAATAACTCGCCAATAGCTCATGCTATTCCCCATTCCAAGGTGCCTAGACAAGTCATGTTTACTATTTGCTTCTACAAATTTTGCTACAAGGTCTCTCTTCCACAAATTTATCCTGGTTAGGGAACACATATTGCTTATGTTATGGCTGTAATTCCTTGGTACAACATTGTATTTATTGTTTTCAATGAACTTTTTACCATTATTTCAACCAACACATCTTTTCCATGGCAGAGTGAACCGAGCACAAATAAGTAGTACTAAAAATTAATGTTACATTCATGAGAACAGCAAGCACTAATGTCATCTTGTGGGTACTTGTGGCATTAATAATCCACTGAAACGTTATCCTGTGATTTATGTCACCAAGACATTGTGATTGTGTTGTATTGCATTGTAATTGCATTTATATGACGCTTACTACCCCTGACAAGGAATTGAAGTGCGTTATACCTGGCTTCACGTGACTCCAGGAACAAAGGTTAGTGGTTAGTCAGTGTTTATTAGGCGTAGGACCTGATTGCAAGTACGGCAGTCCATAGGACCGCCGTACTCACAGTGGTGGTCTGACCACCACCACACTGCGGTACCGAGAGCTGCATTCTGAGTGTGGCAGTTGAGCCGCCACAGTATCCCCCCCTCTGCCAAGATTCAGGAATGCTCTGGCAGTGCCTCAGCGACACCGCAGAGCATGTTCTGAGTTGCTGAGCCAAAACTCTTTCCATTTTTTGTTTGAATATCTTTTATTGCTTTTTCATATTTTCGTAGGCACAGTGCATACCATAGAAATTATCGCGAAAATTTGACATTACATCTGGTAGCCAAACAATAATATTCAATATAAACAATAGTTTGCCACAGAATTACACATGTTTCATATTACACAAATCGAAGAGGCGCTCGAGGGCGTGTCGTACAAGATATCCTGCATCCGTTTAGCGGTAGGTCCATATAGGAAAGGAGGATGCGGTGGTGATCAGTAAACCTCAACAAAGCCCAAGGCGCAGGAGGACCAAAGGAGTTCGTAAAGCAAGATGAACTTCAGAGAGTACATAGCATCTAGGCCATATTAACCATGCACTATAGTCTCTAGTATTGCAATACAAAGGATTCGATCTACTACCTGCATCTCCATTGGCCTGCAACTTTAAACAGTCATAGAACGGAACATCCGAAACACTACTATTGGCATATGCAAATAGATATGGAGTAATGTGTACATAATCCGATATTCATAACATTATAACAACTGCTAGAACTAAAATCATAATGAGACACAAAGTAAAAAGATAACAAGAAAAAGAAAAGGGGATACAAAAAAAGAAAGAAGAATAAGCTGATAGCGAAATCATAGGTGTGCTTCTGCTAGTTCGTGACTGCGCTCATGGGGCATAGCCTGCGTGGGGGCCAGGAAATATGCCACTACTGTGCTCAGGGTCTATCGAGGAGGGAAGGGTCATCAGCTTGTGCAACACCAGTGCCAGGCTCATGGCACAGTGAGAGTGTAACTGTTGATGTCTAGGTCAACTACACATCAATACAGCGTGTCAAAAGTGGTCTGTGGAGAGGCATAAGGCACAAAGAGATCACACGGGCCCCAGTTCCCGGTGTCGCTACTCCCCCAAGCAGGGCCAGGAAAGGCATATCTAAGGAGCCCCTCTTTGAAGGCATGCTTGATGAAAAGCCTTTAAAGTGTCATCCCAGGACTGTGCTATAGGGTACTTTCGGAGCCCTGTCGTTTCCTCCCTATGTAGGGTTGTACTTTCCGCCTTCACCCAGTTATCAAAAGAGTTGCGCCAGTGTGCCACCTGCGGGGATTCGCTGCATTTCCAGCGCTTAGTGATTAACCTCTTCGCGATGATAAGCCCTAGGTCCTAGAATCTAGAGGGAACCTTAGTGTGTTTTGTCCGTTTATATAGACCCAATATGCATGTCTCCCATGTATGCTGCATTTCCCTGCCAACCCCTTCCGCAAGGGAAGCTGTCACAAAGTGCCAATATGTCTGCAATGTGGGGCATGACCATAGCATGTGTAAGAGATCTGCATCTACAAGTGCGCACCTCGGGCATGCGGATGTCGTGGTGTGGAAGCAGCGATTGAGCTTGTCAGGCGACAGGTATGCGCGGTGTATAATATAAAGCTGTTTAAGCTTGAAGCGGGAGTTGTGCGGGATATTCGTGGCGTCCGCAAGCACTACCGCCCATTCCTTATCTGTCCATGCTCGTCCCCTGTTTACCGCCCACCTGTCTCGCAGGCTCTGAGTAGAGCACTGCGTATGGGCAAGGAGCGCCAGCCAATGGACCACATGGGAGCCATTCCCCATTACATGCAAGTATTGCACCAGCAAATGCATTGGCAACTCTCTCCCAAAACTCTTTCCATGGCGGTGAGCCCAATATGAAAAGGATGGCGTGAGGCAACTAAGGGGGCCCTAAAAGGGCCCATGCCACCTTGGACAAAGTGGGTGCATGCGAGGGGCACATGCAGTGCCCCCCTGGATTTGCACCCCCTGTTCCTGCACAGTGTGACTTGTATGCCATACCGTGCAGGAAGGTGCAGTCGGCGCTCTGACAGTGGCGGTCTGCCTGTTTGGCTCTTCTATGAGCCTGACAGACTGCAGCTGTCAGACCTCCTCAGCACCGCCCTCCAGACCATGATTTAACCCCTAATCTGGCGGACGACAGCACCACAGCTTTGACGGTCCTACAGCAGACAGCGCTATGCAACGTAATCAGGCCCTTAGTCTTGTGCTTTCAAGAAAACCATTCCATGCACTCACTCTAGGTCCTTTCTGCTGGATTAAATTAATAGGAGTTAGGTGTGATCCTTTGAGCATTAGTGAGGGGGATATGTGATTTCATGCAGCTAGTTGGTGGTTTTAACAGATGAGATAGAGGACATGTGATATTGTTAGGTTGCAGGTACGACTTTCAAAGAAGGTTAGGATATTTTTTAATATTTTCAGCAATCAAGTCTTGAAGAGATTGTAATCACAGCACACAAGCACGCATTTCATTGTTAATAGAGATGTGGCTTAGAAAAAGTTAGTCAAAGGTGACTCTAGTCTAAAGCATACAGAGTCAGATAAGTAGTTATGGGAACATATCAAATAAACACTTACTCACTCGGGAAGGGAAGGTTAATGTTTCATTAAAATTTATTAGAACTATGATAAAGAGAATGTAGAGAAAAAGTATGAGTTTAAAGGACACAGGTGATGTGATGTTTTTGTAAAAGTATAGTATTAACTACTGAACCTGTCTTGACTTGTTATTGGCTTTTTGTGATAATTGGAATGTCCGCAGTTTTTCAGTTATATAAAAAGCTGTCTGCAAGCAGAAATTTATGATCAGTTTGTTCAGCTCCATGGAGGTGACTGATCTCCTGGCCGTAATAAGTAAACCTACTTTTGCCGGTAAACACACATTACAACGCATTTTTTACAACGCACTACCATTACAACGGGACTTTTACAACGCAAATACTATTACAACGCATGTATTTACAACGCAGTTTTTTACAACGCAGGTACTTTTACAGCGCATACCATTACAACGTAAGTATAAGTAAGTATATAATTATATTTAAAATGTTATATGTTAGTTTTTTTTTAAAGGGGTATTTTTAGGGTTCAGGGTCATTTTTGGGTTTATGGGTAAAGGGGTATTTTTAGGGTTCAGGGTCAGTTTTCAGTTTTTGGGTAAAGGGGTATTTTTAGGGTTTAGGGTCAGTTTTCAGTTTTTGGGTAAAGGGGTATTTTTAGGGTTCAGGGTCAGTTTTCAGTTTTTGGGTAAAGGGGTATTTTTAGGGTTCAGGGTCAGTTTTCAGTTTTTGGGTAAAGGGGTATTTTTAGGGTTTAGGGTCAGTTTTCAGTTTTTGGGTAAAGGGGTATTTTTAGGGTTCAGGGTCAGTTTTCAGTTTTTGGGTAAAGGGGTATTTTTAGGGTTCAGGGTCAGTTTTCAGTTTTTGGGTAAAGGGGTATTTTTAGGGTTCAGGGTCAGTTTTCAGTTTGTAGGTAAAGGGGTATTTTTAGGGTTCAGGGTCAGTTTTCAGTTTTTGGGTAAAGGGGTATTTTTAGGGTTCAGGGTCAGTTTTCAGTTTTTGGGTAAAGGGGTATTTTTAGGGTTTAGGGTCAGTTTTCAGTTTTTGGGTAAAGGGGTATTTTTAGGGTTCAGGGTCAGTTTTCAGTTTTTGGGTAAAGGGGTATTTTTTGGGTTTAGGGTTAGTTTTCAGTTTTTGGGTAAAGGGGTATTTTTAGGGTTCAGGGTCAGTTTTCAGTTTTTGGGTAAAGGGGTATTTTTAGGGTATAGGGTCAGTTTTCAGTTTTTGGGTAAAGGGGTATTTTTAGGGTTTATGGTCAGTTTTGGGAATTTTAGATAAAGGGGTACAAGAAAAAATAAAATAAAATTAAATATAAATTAAATTAATAAAATTAAATTAATTTAAATTAAATTAAATTAAATACAATTACATTAAATAAAAATAATTTTAAATAATATACAATTAAAATAATTATATATACTTACCAATACTTACGTTGTAATGGTATGCGTTGTAAAGGTACCTGCGTTGTAAAAAACTGCGTTGTAAATACATGCGTTGTAATAGTATTTGCGTTGTAAAAGTCCCGTTGTAATGGTAGGCGTTGTAAAAGTATGCGTTTTAACATCATATATCCACTTTTGCCTTGCAAAGACAAGTCTTGTCTCTTTTTATTTCAGTTTTCCCCTAGCATTTAGTGAGCTAGCCAGGAGTCCCATTTGCCATTAACTGACTGCTGTCACAGGAATATCACCTATCCCCCGCTACATAGAACACTGCACATTTATGACAAGGTAAGCAGTCAACATGTTACCTATACTTCTGCCTATTCACATGGACAGGTAGGACCCAGAGAATGCTGTCTTTAAGGTCAGGACAACGCTCACGCCATTCCATGTTCGTATATTTGACTTATTTCTTTTCAATGATAAACGTGGATGACATGTAAACGGGTTATTGCATGCAATATTTTGTATAAACATTGGACAATATTAAGTTCAGGATCTATGTACTTGGTAGAAAGATTTTCCCAATATAAATTTGAAAGTGGTCACATATTCAAAGTTAGGAGTCCAATATGTGTTCCAATATTTTGACATAGAGGGACAGCTGGAAGGCCGATGCAGCTAAAATTTACCCCCCAGTCATAACTAAACACTCAAATCACTATCCCAGACCTAATGTCTGGAAGTCACTCCATGGCCTATGAGGCGCATGGTTTAAGCATTATCCTCTTTTGAGTGCGCAGGGAAGTGCACAATGGCTACCAACCTAGTATGTAGTTTAGAGTAGAAATAACTGTGTTCGATTTTAGAAATTAGTTTAAGTTGTTTATATTTAAGAAAATATATATGTTGGTGATGAGTGTGTGTATGTACTGTGGTAAATAAATAATTAAATACCGGTACTATTTTTGAATACATTAACAATAACAGATAGCTCAATAAATAAGAGGCAGGATCCGAGGAATCTGAGTCGAACGGGCTTTATTCAGGCAAAAGGGAAGGGACAGGATCGGGACAGCCTGAAATAAAATAGAGAGGCAGCTGCACCCTTCATCAACAGTACAAGATATATATATAGTAAAACATCATAATTACATTACATACAGTAGGCGTAACTAGTGACAAGCGTAAGATAAGAACACATGGGCGTGAAAAGAAGGCGTGAACAGGGCGTGCACGTAGACATGTGATGAGAACGTCACAGAAGTGTCATAAATGGGCGGAAACATGGAGGGGGCTACCTGAGCAGCTGGAACCTTTAACCTAGTGGTGCGCGCAAACGGACAATGACGTGTTACCGGGGAGAACTGGGGGCTTTGACTTCTGCACTAGAAGAGGAGACTAAAGTCTGCGGTGTCAGGACGACATGTACCTATAGCATATCTGGTATCTGGTGTTTGGAGTACATGTTGATAGAATCTAAAAGTTATCAGGGCAAAGGCTACTTGACACTAAGGCTGGTGCATGCATATATTCTACATGTATTGCGTGTGCTATGAATCTTCCATGAATATAAATACAGTAATTCTCTTGCATGGAGACAGAAGGACTACACTAGGGCTGGAGATGTTTATGCGGTTCAGTAGCTTAGGAATGTGAAGACGGAGAGCTGAACTGATAACTAGAGGCATAACATATTCTTGGCAGATTGGCAGGCAGAGCCAGGCCGGGCACCGCGCTGCACGGCAGGAAGTAAGTGAAGGGTCAGGGATGCAGGTGGGGGCTGCATCGCTCCTCGGAGTAGGTTCAGGAGACTGGAGCTTGAATCTGGTGTCCGGGCCCTTTGAGGCCTAGAAACGGGGACAATTCAATGAATTAACGTGCACACTGTAAAACGTGGCAACATAGGCCTAATACTCGTTGCTTTCACGAGAACTGGAAACTGGCATACTAACGTTGGACACAACTATGATTGCGTCTTTAATCGATCATAGGGGGATACATGCATATCGATCATGCACATATAACATAGGATGGGGGAACACATAGGCACATATGACAAGGCAAAATTCAATTTTCCTCATTACATGTAAATAGAAAGGCGGCCACAGAGTGATGTTGCTTTATAATGTAATGATGTAATGTTTAACCAAGAAACAGATTGATGGTTTTCCTAACTTCTGAAGGATAGTGTAAAACTTCAGGCAACAAAGTTTTAAATAGGTAAAACATTAAATGCATAGATAAAAAGCTAAAAAAAAGAAAATTATAAAAAGTTGCTATAAATACTGGGACTATGGAGAAACCTCTAAAACATATGGAAAATATCTTTCCCATTGACCAGAAAATGTTACAGAAATATTGTAAAGAGTGTTTAAGGCTACCCAAAAATATATGTATCCCTGGCTAAAGGAAGGGAAATTTGACGATAAACTCTTAGAACATACTATCACGAACCTTAAAAGTAAATATGCAGGAGTTAAGTTGCAGAAGCATGAAGCCACTTTAGACTTCTGGTGAGTCTTTTGTGAGAAGCCTAAAAAACTCCTTAAATATGGACACATCTTATACCTTGTCCGCTCGCTCACCCCGATATGACTCCACAAGTTACTTTACCAAGGTACCTGGTATTTATCCACCAGCGCAGTTACAGGAAGCTGCTGTAGAATTTGAGAATCCCAAGGTTGTGACCCCTCCACTATCTCCGAAGAAACCCTCTAGTGTTGCCCTACGGACATCAAGGCCAAAACACACAAGTACTCCCAAACAGCAAACAAAGGGCAGGAGATTCACAGTTCTCAGGAGAATTGGTAGCACAGTTTATTTACATTTAGATCGATCCTCTCCCCAGGAGGTTAGAGACAAAGGGTAGGTTCCCGAAGATGATCTCACCAGCAACATCACGCTTGCAACTAAAAAGAGACATAACAGTAAGGGTATTCATAGAGCGGGTGTCTATCCCACAATTAAGAGATACAGTTGATGCAAGGTGGAATGAATATGTAGGTAGGGCTGTTGGTATAGCCTGAAGGCCAGTGCCTTGAGAACAAGATGAGGATTTAAAAAAGACTGAGGAGCAAGGAAGTGATATAATTATACCAGAGAACATTCGGAAATGGTTGTCACGAAGGGAAGATAACAAAGATGAGAGCGACACAGCGAGAGAAGAACATTGTGATAATGTATCAGAACAATTTCAGGGGAATTTTAGGAGGATGGCAGACAGAATAGAATCAGTACATAGGTACGCAGATGACATGGGTGAAATGCTTCAATCCCAGGAGGTTAGACGCCCTACTTACAACACTAGCACCTGAGAGAGGCTCCTCATAGATTTTGATCATAGAGCTAGATCAATGAGGTCACCCAGCTACACTAATATGTTCATAAAGGGAACAGCACGCACGCGCGCTATGCTGCTGCTGTAGTAGGCTGCAGGCTGTTATTTTAAATATTGTCGTTTTTTTCATTTCCTTTATTTTAATTGATATTGCGCTCTGTTTTACTCGCGCGTGCAGCGCCCACATACCTGCACCTTAAATTGTGCCCCTCACCGCGTTTTGAGCGGATTTGTCATCTAGGGCTAGCGTTTTCGCGCGTGGCCGCCATCTTGGGGGCGGTTGTGGCGAGTGTGCCATTTGCTGAGCGCTCTAGCGCTTTTTGCTGCCAACAGGTGTGCCCTATTTAAGGTGAGCTTTACTGTAGCTCGGCCTTGGACAAGGGAACAGCACGCACGCGCGCTATGCTGCTGCTGTAGTAGGCTGCAGGCTGTTATTTTAAATATTGTCGTTTTTTTCATTTCCTTTATTTTAATTGATATTGCGCTCTGTTTTACTCGCGCTTGCAGCGCCCACATACCTGCACCTTAAATTGTGCCCCTCACCGCGTTTTGAGCGGATTTGTCATCTAGGGCTAGCGTTTTCGCGCGTGGCCGCCATCTTGGGGGTGGTTGTGGCGAGTGTGCCATTTGCTGAGCGCTCTAGCGCTTTTTGCTGCCAACAGGTGTGCCCTATTTAAGGTGAGCTTTACTGTAGCTCGGCCTTGGACAAGGGAACAGCACGCACGCGCGCTATGCTGCTGCTGTAGTAGGCTGCAGGCTGTTATTTTAAATATTGTCGTTTTTTTCATTTCCTTTATTTTAATTGATATTGCGCTCTGTTTTACTCGCGCTTGCAGCGCCCACATACCTGCACCTTAAATTGTGCCCCTCACCGCGTTTTGAGCGGATTTGTCATCTAGGGCTAGCGTTTTCGCGCGTGGCCGCCATCTTGGGGGTGGTTGTGGCGAGTGTGCCATTTGCTGAGCGCTCTAGCGCTTTTTGCTGCCAACAGGTGTGCCCTATTTAAGGTGAGCTTTACTGTAGCTCGGCCTTGGACAAGGGAACAGCACGCACGCGCGCTATGCTGCTGCTGTAGTAGGCTGCAGGCTGTTATTTTAAATATTGTCGTTTTTTTCATTTCCTTTATTTTAATTGATATTGCGCTCTGTTTTACTCGCGCTTGCAGCGCCCACATACCTGCACCTTAAATTGTGCCCCTCACCGCGTTTTGAGCGGATTTGTCATCTAGGGCTAGCGTTTTCGCGCGTGGCCGCCATCTTGGGGGTGGTTGTGGCGAGTGTGCCGTTTGCTGAGCGCTCTAGCGCTTTTTGCTGCCAACAGGTGTGCCCTATTTAAGGTGAGCTTTACTGTAGCTCGGCCTTGGACAAGGGAACAGCACGCACGCGCGCTATGCTGCTGCTGTAGTAGGCTGCAGGCTGTTATTTTAAATATTGTCGTTTTTTTCATTTCCTTTATTTTAATTGATATTGCGCTCTGTTTTACTCGCGCTTGCAGCGCCCACATACCTGCACCTTAAATTGTGCCCCTCACCGCGTTTTGAGCGGATTTGTCATCTAGGGCTAGCGTTTTCGCGCGTGGCCGCCATCTTGGGGGTGGTTGTGGCGAGTGTGCCATTTGCTGAGCGCTCTAGCGCTTTTTGCTGCCAACAGGTGTGCCCTATTTAATGCTCGCTTTACCCGCGCAGCGGTGACGCGCAGTGGTAGCGCCTGGTCGGCGCCTGAGTCAAGCCAGAGTCCTGCCCGTCAGCGACCCGGAGGCGCTCGGGGCGGCGGGTCAGGCTCGGTCTTGCAGTATGTGTCGATCGGGACCTCTCACGCTGCGCTATACTGCGGGGGAGCTCCTTGCTCTTCTCACTGGTTCCAGTGGCTGCTGTACTGTCTTCCCTGGGCGTCACCGCGGTAAGTCCATCTGTCCCGGATGCGGTTGGCGCCCCTCACGTGTTCTGCCCGGGCCCCTTGGCAATTCCAGCGCCAGTGTGCGATATCCCTGCATGCTACTTAACACCAGATCAGCATGCAGACACGCTCAAGATATCTTTGAGCTACTGGACACGGCCAAACCTCTGTGCCTCATGCTTACTGAGACATGGTGGGGAGAGTCGTCAAACCCGGATGTTGCCATGGCCGTCCCGCCTGATTACAATGTCTTCAGGAAGGACAGAGCGGTGGGAAGGGGCGGCGGAGTGGCACTGGTGGTGAGGAAAGATCTGGCTTGTACTATCCTGACAGTGGAGGATATTCGTGGCTCGGAGGCCCTTGCTTTTTCCATCTCTCTGGCCCCGCAGCAATCAGTAAAGGGGCTATTGGTCTACAGACCTCCTGGCCCGCACGGAATGTTTTTTGAAGATCTTGATTCCGTTTTACTGAGTTTGGCCTTGAAAGCAGAACACTGCATTCTGGCCGGGGATTTCAACTTCCGGATGGACGATTCGTTTGATGCGGCCGCTATTAAAATCATAGAGGCCACGGCACCACTGGGATTGCATCCCTATCTACATGGGCCGACGCATGACAAGGGGCACACTTTAGACCAGGTTTTCTCGACTTCCCCTCTTGAGGGGTTAGAGATTATCCCGGTCCTATGGTCAGACCATCGGCTGGTTAGATTTTCCATCTGTGGCACAGTTAAATTGACTGCAGCCGCCCCATTGCAGCATGGTCAAACCCATAGGGCATATCATCGAGTGACCCCTGAGATGCTGGCTCAGGCTGCTCTGGATCATCCTTGCCCTCTCGTGGGAGACCTGACGAAGGATTTGGAGTCCCTGCAGGTATGGCTGACTGACAGGCTTAACGATCTTGCCCCGGAACGAGCCCCTCGTCGTATTCCTAAACGAGTCTCCGCCCAGTGTAAGGTAGCCGAAAGAGCTTGGCGGGTTAAATATGATGAGGTGGCTAAGGTGACTTTTAAGAACATGGTCAAGGAGTATCACCGGGAGATTCGCCTAGGTAAGAAAGCCTACCTGGCAGGGAGGATAGAAGCTGCCTCCAACTCCTGCAAGGAGATTTTCTCTATAGTCAGGGAATTTACATCTCCACGGTTAAACATCGCTGAGGAGAGGCCCTCCGACTCCTGGGCGGCGGATCTTGCCGGCTTTTTTACGAGCAAGATCCAGCTTATACAGGCCTCTTTCCCAGCGGCTATACCCGCGGAGCGAACTGCCACTGAGGCCATTCGACCGCCTCTGGCCTTGCCAGGTCTGATATTGGGCGCTTTCCCATCTATATCGGAGCCCGCCTCTTTAGCACTCATGGGCAACTTGAAATCTGGCTCGCCCCTGGATCCTTGCCCTGCTAAGATACTAGCGAAACTGGCTGATGTGATCAATCCTTTGGTCAATCCGCTGCTAAATCTTTCATTGAGCCAGGGAGTGGTCCCGCAGGCTTGGAAGCAGGCAATGGTCATCCCGCTGCTCAAGAAGCCTGGTCTGGACCCTAAGGCCCTCGTTAACTATCGGCCTATCTCTCTGCTGCCGGCTCTTTCGAAAATTGTTGAAAAGCACGTGCAGACGGTGCTTTCCAATTTTCTAGAGGCGAATGAGATTCTGCATGCCACCCAGTCAGGTTTTCGCCCTAATCTTAGCACGGAGACTGCGCTCCTCGAGGTCTCCGAAACAATCAAGGAGATCTTGGATTCAGGGGGTAAAGCCATGCTGGTGATGTTGGACTTGTCGGCGGCCTTCGTCACCGTTCCCCATGATGGTCTTCTCACAAGACTCTATGAGATAGGACTTCGGGGAACGGTGCTCAGCTGGTTTTCTTCCTTTCTAGCCGGCCACCGGCAAACGGTCTGGGCCTCTCCAGATTCCGCCGTGATGCCTCCACTGGGAGTTGGGGTCCCTCAGGGCTCTATTTTGAGCCCGACCCTCTTTAATATCTTCATGACCCCTTTGGCGGCATTGGCGGAGTCGCTCGGGGCCCGGATCGTATCTTATGCCGACGATACCCAGCTCCTCTTCTCGTGTAAGAGAGGAGGAGATTTCGAGGGGGAGAGTATCCGGGATTGCCTTGGGGCTGTGTTTCAATGGTTCCAACTGCACAGCCTCAAGTGCAATTCCGACAAGTCTGAGATACTCTTCTTTGGGTGCGACACGGAGCCAGACTGGCAGGCCTGGTGGCCTATCGACATGTTCCCCCCTACGTGTTCATCCCAAATAGCTAAAAACTTGGGTGTTAAGATGGACACGGGGCTGACAATGAAAGCCCAGATTTTGGGGGTGTCGGGCATGTGCTTTGGCCTCCTCAGGATGCTGCGGAGGTTTCTTCCCCTGTTATCGGAGGAGCACCGGAAGCTGACTGTACAGGCCCTGATTGGCTCCAGGTTGGATTATTCGAACATTTTATACCTGGGCCTGCCAGAGTACCTGTTACAGCGGCTACAGGTTGTACAGAATGCTGCGGCAAGGGCGGTCTACGGAGTGAACAGGCGTACCAGCGCTGCGGGTTTGCTCCAGACCTTGCACTGGCTCCCAATTCGTAAGCGGATTGCCTTCAAGGCTCTGACTTTGGCATATAAGGCCCTTCATGCATCGGGAGCGAAGTATCTCCAGAGGAGACTGACTTTCTACCAACCAGCTCGCTCTCTGAGATCAGAATCCTTATTTCTGGCTACTGTCCCACGAGTGAAGAGAGCACGTCTGGGAGGTCGCTCCTTTGGATTACTGGCGCCCCAATTATGGAATTCTCTGCCCCTCTCCCTCCGGGGATCCACTGGCTTATTAGCCTTTAGAAAGGACCTTAAGACCTGGCTGTTTGTCCAGTAGGCCTTCTTTGTGCGCTGTTTTCTTTTTTTACTTTGGTGTCTTTTACTCTTTTAATGTGTTATGTTAGTTTACTGCAGCCTTCTTCAATTAAAAGCGCCGGGACACTCTTTTTGAGTAGCCGTGCGCTCTACAAAAAACCTTTTAACATAACATAACATAACATAACATAACATAACATAAAGACAACTAGAGAAGAGGAGCAGGATGCTTCCTCTAATACTAGGAAACCAACAGATCTCAGCAGGTATGGTTTCAGGGAACGCATGTCAGTCATATCTCAGAAAAGGATCTTGTGAGGTTACAGGGGCATTGACACTGCATAATAGACTGATACCACAGCTGAGTGGTCAATCTGTTTCACATGGCAATTATCTCACTGCTGATAAGACAGTTGCTCAAGGAGAAAACAGATGTTATAATGTCGTACCCTATACAGGTAATTTACCAGGGTGGACTGAAGGCCTAGCCCTGCAGATGAGCCCATGACCAGGAGAAGCATCCTTCAAGCCCCATTACATGGCAAATGCTGAGGTTTGTATCTTCTACGGTGAGGGAGCTCCAGACTGGAATTATCCCTATATGTGGCAGAGTCTGCACATATGGCAAAAGTATGCCAGACAGCATAATCCCCAATATCCCTTTACCCCAGTGCATCAGATGCACCTGATGCGTATGGGACCTGGAGCGTCTCATTATGTTCCATGGCCACAAATGGATAAGGAAAACCTTAAAAAGCTGTTATCACCGCTGACACCGCTGATAGAGGGAG
Organism: Lissotriton helveticus; assembly: GCF_964261635.1. Taxonomy (NCBI): domain Eukaryota; kingdom Metazoa; phylum Chordata; class Amphibia; order Caudata; family Salamandridae; genus Lissotriton; species Lissotriton helveticus. Next base: position 959,498,339 of record NC_136063.1, read on the forward strand.
CAGGGAAATAGATTAGGACCTTTGAAAAACAAATTGCAGGCATGTATCTCTGTACTCCTGCAGTCCTACACTCCATTGGGGTGATAGTTGTTGCATGTTTTAAAAAGCCGTGCTTGATATTACATTGTTGCAAGCATGGGCAGAGGCTCAGTAATTGAAACAGGCCACTTTTCTTTCTGGTCTCTTGCAGCACTATACTCGCTTATTTATTACAGAGGTAGATGATATCACAGGACTTGTTTAATTTGAAATATCAGCATTTCTGGGATGGATCCAGTGTGCTCTTTGGAGTCCTAGGGACTCTGGAAACTTTATAGTGAGAAGGCATGGTATGAAGTCAACCAGGAAGCCTAGTATATACGTTTTCTTTGGTGTACTGCAAAATCTAACATTGTCTCAGTAGTGCTAGAGGCACACCCTGTGACGACCTTTGACTACCATTATTTTAATTGACTTTAGTGTGTTATTTTACCCTAGCCTGAATGTACAACAGTCCTGCATATGCCTTGCTTCTCTTAAAGATTTATTTCTTGTAATCTTACAGTCTTTCAGTGGGAGCTGTCACTGAGTAGGACAGCCTTGCCAAGAACAGAACGTGTGGGATGTGCATTTGAAAGAATGAAAGAGAGAGAGGTGTGGAATGTACTTTTTGGTCTCAAAGTGCAGTGTTGTGAGCAGTGGTGCACTATGTTGTACATTGAGAGATTAAGTATGTGATGCTATAAGCAGTGGTGCACAAATGTGCGCTGTATTGTACTCTGAGAGATGAAGCATGTAATGCTATAGGCAGTGGTGCATAAATGTGCATTATGTTGTACATTGGAAGTATTATGAAGTTCTTACTATTGGCTTTGACATGGGCTCATGTCATCCTGTTTTCTGACTCTGCCTGGCTTGAGCTTTATCTGCGCACACAGCCACGTTTGCAAGTTGTTTGGGTTAATCACGTTCAAGGGTTGTTTTTGTGAGAGATTGTTTAATGTACCCTGCAAGGCTTTCGTGAGCTTCGTCAAGATAAAGGCTGGAACATGCAAGATTGTAGAGGGAACGTGGGAACTCCTTCCTGCCAGGGCCGGACTGGCAACCACAACCGGCCCTGGCAAAGTGCTCCGCTGGCCCCCCCTCCCCACTCGGGGGGGGGGGGGGGGGAGGGGGGGGGGTGGAGGTGCCGCCGAGCTCTTTGCCGGGCCGGTTTTCGGCCGATTTTGGTACAGGGCCGATTTTGCAGCTATGTTGCAAAAACGGCCCTGTAACAAAAACGGCCCCCGGGGGCCCAAAACCGGCCCCCACCCGTGCGGCGCATTGCCCGGTGCCCGCTATGGCCAGTCCGGCCCTGCTTCCTGCCATGGAATGCTCGCTTGGAAGCTGGCCAGTCCTGTTAAGATTCCTCTGGCGCGGGGGGAAGGTTTCTCGAATCTTCTAGTGTGAGTTTTGAGACTATAAAGCTGGTATTTGTTGACAGTTGTGTTTGGTGCTCACTTAAACAGAGTAGACGTACTGCTGTAAGACAAATGGAACTTGAGTCCCTGTCGAGAGTCCAGGCCAGCTGTGAACGGGCCCCCCGATGAGAATTTATCAAGTATGTGGAGTGAACAATTGGGTGAGGTGATTTGTTTCTGAATACTACCATTCTGATGCGTGGTTCCAGTGGCTGTGATCATTTGAGGTGTTTGAGCTTGGATTATTGCCATTGTGATGTGTGGCCAGTGGCTTTGATCATTTGAGGTGTTTTCTTTGTGATGTGTGATTGATTGAGGTGCACATCCAAAGAAATATTTTGATGTATCTAGTGTGTAAATATCTTTCTGATCTCTTACAGGACGTCCCATATTATATTTGCTTGTGTCTTATCTCATATTATTTTCTGCTTGTTTATTCATGGTATTATTCATGCATTTAACTGTTGCATTTACCAAGTGTGGTATTATTGCATGCATATAAACATATATATCTCTATATGTATTTGAATGTTGTGCATTTGGCATCTGGGAAAGCCTTTCTGCTAGAGAGCATTGTGTAAAATAAAACCACAAGCCTTATTCTAAAATAAAACCCTTTACTAAAGGTGATTGCTTTGTGTAACGTCTCCTGCTTTGCCCTGTTTTGAGCCACAGTGTGGGAGATTCTGTATTATCTGAAAGGCGAAGCAATCTTGCAATTTTGCATTTGAGATAGCATATTTCTACCTACTTCCAATCAAGCTCATCGTCCACACTTTCTTCCATCTCTTTCAGTCTATGTTCAGCAGAGTTGGGGAAGTAATAAAATGAGGTTAAGTCTCCTTGTATTGGCTCCAATTCTGTGAACATTTCTGAAATTGTTGGTTTCATGTTATCCACTGTCCAACTAATTAGCAAGATTTCTGTCATGATATACTCTAGTACTGTAATGTCTAGTAACTTTGCCATGGTCACTCCAGTATTCTGCTTGAAGTCAGATAGTGCCTCTAAACAGAGCAGTTACTGAGATGTGCAATTAGTAATCATCAGAACTGTGGAACCACAACTAATGCTGTCTCGTATGTTTTATGAGACAAGCTATAAGAAAATACCAATAAGATTGTTGTCACATACCATGTAGTAATGTGATTCTGTGTCACAAGTGATCACATAATGCCATTACAGTTTCCATACAAGCGGTGAGTCATGTAGTAGTAGAAGACATTCTAAGAGATCTCTCCCATCTCAGTCTATTCTGGTCGGCATACAGCACTTATTTCAGCTTGGATCTGTATGGGCAGAGAACAATGTGTGATCGATCCCTATGAAGATCATGTGAGAGAATAATTCGCTGACATGCTGGGCCCACCAGAGTTGCATCCCTTATTGGGCAATAAAAGTATGGGTTGGTACAATACTTTGCAATATGTGTTATCTAATGTTCGACGTGCAGTATCCCCGCAAGCAGTCTAACTTTCACCTTTGAGTCTTCCATACACATTGAGATTGACAACATGTCTGCTGGAAGTAGGTTTTGATTTCATGCCAGGGGGCATTGACTGGTGTTGCATATTCAGAAGTATTCTACCAGTTCTTGGTGCAGAAGAGTGGTACGTGGTAGGTCAGTGAGCGCACTCTGTGTCCACACTCAAAATAGGCACTGGAACCATGAACAGTGAGGCAGTGCCTGCACAAGTAACTTGCTCCTTAGAGCCGTACACCTACCATCTGGATCGATCCATTCCTCCAGGAGAGGGATGATAACTTGGAATGAAGAGCTAGAACCGTGCCTATTTTAAGTTTGTCCTATCTGTTGAATTGCATTAGGGCAGAGCTGTAGCCTGTGGGCATGGTATGGGTGGATGTGGGCATCGAATGCACATCTGGTAGTAAGGCAACTTAGAAAAAAGGCTATTGAGGTATTTTATTAGTAAATTTCACCTTCCATTACTCAGCTATTCTGTCCCTTCAATTGGGTACCAGATATGAACTGATTTGCTGAAACAAGGCCTAGCTTCATCGAACCGCTCATGACTGTGTGTGGAGATATACTGCAAGGTGGAATGTTGTGGTGGCACTGATTGGTACCGCATATATGCATCTATAACACCACATTTCATGAATCAGATACAACTTTAAACACTGTGATTCAATGAACTGATGCATAAACAATAAAGTGCTTACAAATCAAGACTACACTACACACAGTCTATGGGGGTTTTCAAACTTTCCAAATTTAATGGTTAGACGGGCTGATTTCCCGGAGAGGCAAAATATTATATTTCGTCTGTTTGTTCTTACCCCAGGTCGATAAAAGTGGGTTTCAGCAAGGCTTGCCGGTCTTGTAGTAAGCAGGGATAGATATACACAATGTATAATGAATTTTCATTTGGGACACCGCAAAGTGAGCAACTATTTGCTGACCATTTTTTAACCCAGGGTGGGTTAAAAAATGGGCATCTACCAAATCCTAACCTGAGAAATAGGTCCATTATGTTATATTTATATCCAAACTACCAAAAGGCTGAAAATTAAAGGTATGTAGGCTATCAGATAGGTAGGTTCTCCAAACACTCGAATAGTCATATTTTATAAGCTATTGCCAAAACAGATTTGCTAGAGTCCCAGGATTTGATAAATACAAGGAATATAAATATTTAAAAAACACTGATTGTTTCACTAGAATATGGCTGATCAGGCCAAACTCCAGTCACATTTCCAATATTTTTCAGAATCTGAAAAATGGACTTTCATTTGTAGATTGTCCAAAAGTTTGAAGTCTTTGCCACAAATAATTACTGACCCATAGGCCAAAGAGGGGATTGGCTTTGCCTTCATTGGGGCCGATTACGATGTTGGTCGAGCATGTGTCGAACTGGCATCGTAGGGGAAGGGGGACCGCCCGAAAAGGAGTCAGAGGTCTAGTTTCGCAGATGACGATCTGACCGCCGTGCTGGTGGTTGGATCCTGTATTTTCTCCATTGTTGCCACTCACAGTAAAGCCAAAATGGAAAAAATGCAGAGTTTAAACATCCCTGCTTCATGTGGCAGGCACCACAAGGTGCCTGCCACATGGTAGAGGGATGTTTAACCCCCCCAGTCTCCATAGCGGAGGTTCAAGGAGAAGGGGGGCCTGCTAGGGGCCCTCCAAGCCACTTTCCACCTGCCTTTTCATGGCCTGTGGTAAATAAATAATTAATTACCGGTACTATTTTTGAATACAGTGAATAAAACAGATAGCTCAATAAATAAGAGACAGGATTCGAGGTATCTGAGTCTAACAGGCTTTAATCATGCATAAGGGAAGGGACAGGAACGGGATAGCCTGCACGGAAATAGAATGGATGGCAGCTGCAATGCCTCATCGACAGTGCAGCATATATATAGTATAATACATTTCATTACATTGCATACAATGGGCGTAGCAGTAGGCGTAACTCGTAGCAGTCGCGAAAGATAAGAACAAAATGGGTGTAACAAGAAGGCGTGTACAGGGCGTATACATAGACATGTGATGAAGACGTCACAGAAGTGTCATAAATGGGGCGGAAACATGGAAGGGGCTACCTGAGCAGCTGGGACCTTTAACCTAGTGGTGCGCGCAAACGGGCAATGACGTGTTACCAGGGAGAACTGGGGGCTATGACTTCTGCGCTAGAAGAGGAGACTAAAATCTGCGGTGTCAGGACGACATGTACCTATGGCATATCTGGTATCTGGTGTTTGGAGTACATGTTGATAGAATCCAAAAGTTATCAGGGCAAAGGCTACTTGACACTAAGACTGGTGTATGCATTATTCTACATGTATTGCGTGTACGAGGAATATTCTATGAATATTAATACAGTAACTCTCTTACATGGAGACAGAAAGACTAGATCATAGCTGGAACTGTTGATGCAGCTCAGTAGCTTAGGAATGCAGAGAAGGAGGGCTGGACTGATAACTAGAAGCATAACATACTCTTGGCAGACAGGCAGGCAGAGCCAGGCCGGGCCGGGCACCGCGAGGCAGGAAATAAGTGAAGGGTCAGGGATGCAGGTGGGGGCTGCATCGCTCCTCGGAGTGGATTCAGGAGACTGGAGCTTGAATCTGATGTCCGGGCCCTTTTGAGGCCTAGGAACGGGGACAATGCGATGAATTAACGTGCACACTGTGAAACGTGGCAACATAGGCCTAATACTCGTTGCTTTCACGAAAACTGGAAACTGGCACACTAGAGTTGGACACAACTGTAATTGCGTCTTTAATCGATCATAGGGGATACATGCATATCGATCATGCACATATAGCATAGAGTGGGGAACACGTAGGCACATACAACATGGCAAAATTTACTTTTCCACAGGCCGGCGGACCGCTATGAAAGGGCAGGCGGAAAGTGAAATTGTAATCCCGACAGAGGAGATGAGGCAGGCTCCGCTGCCATTTGTGGATTCCATTTCTGACCGCCGCCCCAACGGGCTCCGTTAGCCCTTCAGAAGCGGAGTGATATTCCCCCATGGGTTTCCCTCCAACTGCCAGTATCCTACTACGGTGGGTGGACAGAAACCTCTGATGTCGGGTGGAAAGTCTACTACGAACTGTCAGATGGCTTTCGCCTGACATCATAATGAGGCCCAACGTTTTTGCCAGGTACTCATGTCTGGGACATGTAAGCTTATCTCGCAGTGTCCTAAAGGCAAAAAAGAGTGATGTGGCTTTGGCCTTTAGATTAATAAAATGATTAAAAAATGTATTCTATCATCAAATGTAATTCCTAAACACTTTTAGGACTTTACAGGTTCAATCCTTAACCCATTTATAATCCATACTCTCATACCAGGTTTAAAGTGACCTATCAACATTATTTTTTTTTCTTTATATTCATTTGTAAACTGTTGGATCTAATATAGTTGATGAATGATGCTATTAGTCGCTGTAAGCCTATTGGTGTATGGTGTATGGCTGAGCATTATGGTGGGTTCAATGAGATTTACTTTTAAAGATTGCAGAACCAATAAGGAGTGCAACAGGTAGGCAGCAATGATGAGTAGCAACAATACCAGCTGACCACCAACTACATTCTATTACTCAAACCTACACATTCCATTCTTCACATGTACTCACTCCCTACAGCCAATTATTACACACACATTCCACATGCCATGCTCCACGTGCCAAACTACAACACACTTTTCCCCATGAGAGAATAAAAACCAACAGGAACACATCAGAAGGATAACATCGGAGGCAATCTTGTCTGGAATGGCTTAGAGACAAAAGACATTATCTAAAAATTCAACAATGGACTTAGATATCACCCTGCCCACTATCTTCATCTCAGTTCACTTTAAAGAATAATCAAGCATGCCAATGCCAAAAGCCTTGTGTCTGGGAACAACTGCAAACTGATTAATTATATCCATGCCCATCAGAGAGACAAACAGGTCGGCATATACGAATCCTGCTTTGACTTTTATGTCACTGTGGGAACATTTGCAAGCCACTATTAGTACTGAGAGGCACACTTCTTTGTGGTTAACACACTGAACCAATCCCAAGGGTGGTTCCTTTCAGACTTTCCAAAAAGCACTTAACTCAGTCTGGAAATTGCTTTCTTCAGGTCGCCAATGATAAATATACTCCACCACAGCAAACATAAGAATATCTTACTGTCGTTCCATTCCTTATCTATTATCTCATACCTTTTCTCCATATCCCCCAGCATCTCTCACCAAGAAATCCATCTCACACTCCCCAGCATTTTCACAATTATCGCTGCTATCCGACAAAAGCAGGCTAGACAGATAGTTAACATAAACATTGTTCCTTCCTGGAATATATTCCATCCTGTTCTGAAAAACTTGTAAATTCGAAGCCATATTAGCAATCCTCATCATTATAATGTGGCCACCAACCAGAAGCAGCATATTGTCTAAAGGTCGTTCATGAGACACATCTGGTGCCCCACAGAAAGACTCAGCTCCCTTAAACATAAGAAAGTAATTCACACCATCAAAACTCTGCCACTGACCTGGGAGCTGTGCTGGAGGAGGATTCAAGGAGCAGCCTGCCCTCTAACCCTCGGGTTACCACTGTTACCGCCGCCGCTGCTCGCCGCACCCGCTTCGCGGGTGCCACTTCACGGCTGACAGTGAGGGGTGGTGCTGCTTAGGCGTTTGTTCCAGGGAGCTGGTCTCGAGAATCATCAAGGGCGCGTGCTGCAGGGACTCGGAAGACCAGGAGTCCCTGCGTTGCACAGGTGCGCACGGACGCGCCCCCAGCGTGACACGCCCCCCGCCTGGCCAGAATCAAAAAGCGTGTGTTTGCTCCACTGTTTGGGACACCATCAAAACTCTGCCACTGACCTGGGAGCTCTGCTGGAGGAGGATTCAAGGAGCAACCTGCCCTCTAACCCTCGGGTTACCACTGTTACCGCCGCCGCTGCTCGCCGCACCCGCTTCGCGGGTGCCGCTTCGCGGCTGATAGTGAGGGGTGGTGCTGCTTAGGCGTTTGTTCCAGGGAGCTGGTCTCGAGAATCATCAAGTGCGCGTGCTGCAGGGACTCGGAAGACCAGGAGTCCCTGCGTTGCACAGGTGCGCACGGATGCGCCCCCAGCGTGACACGCCCCCGCCTGCAACGCCCCCTATTTTTCAACCTGCCCAACGCTCAGCGGGACGCGAGTGGGACGCCGAGCGAAGCCCGAGCAAAGGGCGGACAGTCTGTGGCAGTCAGGGGCTGACAGAGGCTGGGCTGGGCCACGGCCCTAACATCTTGCCTACACTCCTGGTAGGTGGTGTTACTGTGGTAGAGGGAGTTACCCTACGATGTCTACTCGTTCTGGGAAACTACTAAGGTCTGAGGGAGGAGCAGCTGGGAATCCCATAATTGGAACTATGGACCGTTTCATTACCAGAGTAGCTGCAGTCATCGAGAAGGAGATCGTGATGACCGAACGTCGCCTCTCCGAGGTCTATTTACCTACCAGACGCTCCTCCCTTCGTGCTGTGGCCCAGGCCTTGACCCCAACATCGGGAAGGGCCCCATTAGCCGACCCTACAGATGTCACTGTACAGCCACGGTTGTCGGCTATAGGTGTCAGCATAGATAGACTAGAGAATTTCGCCGACTTATTGCCTGTGGTGGCTGGCACCGAGACGGGGGAGGTCATGATTTCTCTATCCCCACCGAGTCCCTCTAGTGAGCAGACCTCCCCACTGTTACATCAGGCTCCTGTTATGGAGCCGCTACCGCATAGCCAACCACAAGGCACTTCCAAACAGGCGAAAAGGAAAAGGGTCATGAGCTCCCGCATAGGCATTCATACCGCACTATATAAGTGCCCAAGAAAGCAGGGGCTAAAGGGATTTCGGTCAAAAGTAGAAAATGTCTTAGCTACAATTCACAACGGGAGGGTAGGGGAGTCTCTGGGTGCGGGAACACCTTCTGATACGCCCAGAGCACTTCCTAAAACCCACGATAGTTTAGCCGTCCCCCTTGATTCTGATTCCCTCAAACCAATCATGGACCTGATTAAAACTCTAATTGTACCGTTGATTGACCAACTTAAGGGTTTGGGGGCGAGAGTAGAAAAATTCGAACAATCCACCCTGGATAATTTTTTCTCACTCAAGACTCTTATTAAACAGCAGTCTAGAGCAAGTGAGGAACTTGCGGGTAGGAACATGGGAAAAGGATTACCTCCAAATCCTGTCCCAGTGCAGGCCGTTCCGAGCCCAACCCTTCTCCCCGAGGTAACAACTGGCAGGGATTCTCCCTTAGTCCCCCCGGTCCCTCCCCCTCCTAAGCCAGGCCCTGCCCCTTGTACTTCTAATACAAGACCAAAGCCCCATATGGCCCATAAAAACCAGACTAATAAAACATCCCAAATAAAAACATCGGAAGCCGTGGGGTTGGTCAAGAGTAGCCAAACTGTTCAGCCGAATGCTAACACCAAGGGGGTTGGGACAGCCCCGTTAGCCAAGGTTCCTAGTTCCAACTTGGCCCCTGATGCTGCCGTACTAGTTCCCCCAAAGGTTACCACTCGGATACCCCCGGTTAACCTCCCCCCTGATTGCCATCCCTATGTAGTAGTCCTTGTTAATGTCCCACCATTGAAGGTCAATCAGCCTGAGACTCACCAGGCTTTAAAAAACAAGTGTCTCCATTGGTTAAAAGCAAATAAACCACTCCCAATAGGTATGGATGGCTTAATTCTTGGCGTCCGAAGGGTTGGCTGGGTGGGTCAGGGCAAAAAGCGGTTGGAGGGAGACTGTATTATTATTAATTTTAAGGATAACAGAGTGGCTGAGATAATCTGTGGCCGAAAACAAGAGGTGGATGGCCCTGGTGTCAGAGCAGTGGATCTGACTTACTTCTACCCTAGGCCTGTTGGCAATCCCCTTAGGTCTGCTAACGGGGATATTTGCGTAGGACTTAGGGGAGCCCCGCGACATTCTGCGGCTCCCCTCTTCTTTCCCCAAGCCGGATGGCCGGAGATGATTGGGGGCATCAGGGGACACTGACTCGAGGGTGGGGGTGGGACGATGGTAAGGGGAGCTGAGAGAGTTTTCGCCCCCTCCCATGGTGCAGCCCTTATCCCCGCCCCCAACTGAAATCCATTTTACATTATTAGATGCACCGGGGATGATAGAGACACCCGACATAACTGGAACACCGGTGGATTTACAGGAGGTGTCCCCTTGTCACGACCTTGTATCTGGTAGCGACCCAGCTGTGATGGACCCAGTCTTTAAGGTCCTCAGCTGGAACGTAGCTGGAATTTCAAGGAAGTTGACATTGCCCGACTGGAATGCATTGGTGGACGAGCACTCCATATGCATTTTTCAGGAGACATGGAGCACGGATCCGACTTATAGGGCGGGTTACTCTGCCTTCTCTATCCCAGCAGTTTGCTCAGAATCAGGGAGGGGACGCCCCTCTGGTGGCCTCCTTATCTGGGTTGCTGCCTCATTGAATTGTAGGATAGTGGAGCATCAGACGGGTTGTCCGGACCTCCTTAATATTACCTTGAAGGACTCCAGGGGTCGTGCTATTCTAAATATCTATAACATTTATGCACGAGGTACCAAGGGGGGAAGGCAGTCCCCTACAATTGCTCTTCTGGAGGGCCTTCTGAGATCAACCCCATATAAGGCATGTACCTTGGTTGCCGGTGATATTAATTGTACATTCGAGCCCTTAGGCTCGGATGTCTCTTTGGACCAGGATGAGGAGGACGCTAGGAGGGGAATTCCCGTTCTAGGAATAGCTCCCATTAAGAGGTGGACTGAGGTGGCCCTGCAGATGTATACTCTCAGTATGGAGTTTAACTTGAGGGCTCTTAATGGGAGGTCAGAGTCAGATAAGGGGGGGGCCACACGTATAATAGGCCCAATCACACATCAAGAATTGATTACATCTTGCTTGATGTGTGTTTGTGGAATTCGGTGAAGGACATGGTTGTGGTCCCCTCAGTAGAGAGTGATCACAACCCACTTTCCCTCACCTTAGACTTGTGGTGGTCAGCCGACAGGGAAAGCTTGGTCCCCTCCTTTAAAGCAGAATTGGGTGAGTCGCAAGTAGCATTGTGTGGGAGGAAAATAAAGTGGACAAAACTGATCCTCTCGGAGGAGAAGGTTGCAGCCATAACGCACCTGCTAGCCCAAGCTCAATGTAATCTGGGGACCTCTATGGGAGGGATGGGATGGCGTGCGGGGTTTTCAGAGAGCTCACCGAGGCCCTAATTAACTTGTTCACTGCTCCCCCAAGTAGACGAGGGACCAAAGAAAGACAGGTAAGAACCAAGGGACGGTATACCCATACATGTAGGCTGACAAAGACTAGACTGGTAGAAGCAGTCAAAGCCAAATCTCAAATTAAGATCAGAGAGTCTAGAAAGGCTTACTCCAGGACCCTCCAAATTGCGAAGAGGGACTGGGAAGAAAAATTCTGGGCGGATCTTTTGGCCGCCAGTAAAAATAAGGACGAAAGAGGGTTGTGGAACTTGGTGGGTGCCCGCAATAGACCCGACGACATTCTGAGGACCTGTAACATCCCTCCCCAGAACTGGTCGAAACACTTTGGGTCCCTTTATGCTCCTGTAGAAGGCCCCTTAAATGACCCAGCCCCCGCCTCCGTATCGCTAGGGGACGTTACTTTTGATCTGTTTACAGGTAGGGAGGTAGAGGAGGTTATAAAGTGGGTGGCACCACGGAAAGCAGCAGGACCGGATGGGCTTCCGGGCGATCTCCTGCGTGCATATCCTTCTGATTGGGGCATAGTAATCGCTGCCCTCCTAAACGATATTCTAAAGGGTGGCCCTGTACCGGATTCATGGAGAGGGGCGGTGGTTGTCCCTATTTATGAAAAGGGTTGCAGAAATAGCCCAGGGAACTATAGGCCAATAAGCCTGATTGATTCCAAGCAAAAGGTGGCAGGAAAGGTAATTTTGGGAAGGATCCTCAACTGGGTGGAAGAAAATAGAGGGCTATCTGACTTCCAGGCTGGGTTCCGATCAGGAACGGGGACCATTGAGCAGGTTTTCAGATTAGCACTCTTAAACTGGAAAATCATGGAACTAGGCAAGGGCAGTCTTTATTTGGCCTTTATTGACCTGAAGACTGCCTTTGACCTAGTCCCTAGGGAGGAACTTTGGAGGGTGCTTCAGGGATTGGGACTGCCCCCCTACATTCTATCCCTACTCATTAAATTCCACACCAGTAATTATGCCCAGGTCCGATGGGGGAAAAATGGGGAAACAACGGACAGGATACCGGTCTGTAGGGGAGTCAGACAGGGTTGCGTACTAGCTCCCACACTCTTTTCGTTGTACGTCAATGGTGTGGTTGAGCATCTCCAGCAAGAACCAGCGGACGCACCCTGTCTGGGGGGAGTAAGGATCCCTACTCTGCTGTTTGCAGATGATACTCTGCTTATTTCAAAAACTCCCCAGGGCCTACAGAAGCTATTGACCCGTTTCCAGGACTTTTGTGTATCCAGAGGTCTGGTTATTAACGTTGATAAAACTAAATACCTGATTTTGCACCCCCCAAGGAAAGTAGGAAGTCCGCCTGTTTTGAATACCGTCCCCTTGGAGAAAGTCTCCGAATTTGACTACCTAGGGCTTCGCATAACTGACAATATGAACTGGTTCGCCCACATTCATAAGATGGTACTTAACCATAAAAAGGTAGGAGGTGCTCTGCTTAGGGAATTCAGAGCATCACCGAGGCAAGTGGTGAGTCCTGCAATTGAGATCTATAAGGCCAGGGGTGTAACATCAGCATTGTATGGGGCAGAGCTATGGGGTCACTGCAACATGGAGTCTCTAACTAAGGCTGAAAATAAATTTTTGAAGGACCTCCTAGCCCTCCCCTCGAGTACCCCGACAGTCCCGGTGCTCCTGGACGTTGGCTGTAAGAGTATCAAAGATCAGGCTCGCCTTCGACCACTGCTTCTTTGGTCCCGCATATGGAGGGTCCCGGAGTTAAAGTCCTATGCCGACGGCCTGGCAGAGGTAATGAACATGGGAGGCTGGGCCAAGATCAAGTGGCTGAGGGACACTAAAAATCTTTTGGGGGAGTTGGGCCTTGGGGACTGTTGGACTTCAAAATCTGCTCCACCAAAGGCTGACCTCAAAAAACTTTACTGGGACTGGGTCTCTGGCAAACTCATCAGGAACCAACACCATTGTAAACTGACTGCATCATTTTTGGAAATAAAGGATGTGGCTGTTTTTGAACCCTTTCTGGACTTAATCACCTTGCCAGTTGACAGGGCCCTGTATCTAAAATTCAGGGCAGGCACCCTTCCGATCGGGGCCTTTGTAACAAAATAGAATGGTGCTCACCGATCGCCCTTCTGTGCCTTTTGTCCATCCAGGCCAGAAACGGTAGCACATATATTTTTTGAGTGTCCGGACTACATTAAACCTAGGAGGCATTGGCTTAAATCTCTTTTAAAACGCCTGGGAACGCGTAGGCATTTGGTTGCACTTCGCATCTTATTGTCTGATACCGCCCCTCTAATAGTATGTGCTGTTTCTAAATTTTTAAAACATTCATGGTTGATTCGTTGCAAGAGACTGGCAGTTTCAATTTAATTCACTTTTAGCTAATTTATTATTGGGTTATTCCCATTTTATCTGACTAAGTTTTTAAATGTCGAAGTACATATCATGTTTTAAAAATGTTTTTTATGTGTATGTATGCTTTCAAGATATCTTGCATATCGAATAAAAGCTTTCAACCTCAAACCGAAAGTAATTCCCTCACAATAACAAAGTAATTCCTCTTTTCTGGTCTCTGTGTCCTAGAATCATACCACATGACCCATTCTTCATGAATCACATTGCATCGGAACTGTGTCAACACCACAATTGCTTTCATCAACCCCTACAATGCATTCTTTAGCAGTTGCAAACATTGTGCCCTCACAATCTCCTGTTTGAGACCCTTGCAAGCTATATTTTGAAGTCCCCGCATAGACATTTTTTGTTTTTTGATATACATCTCACAGGTCTGGTGGCGTAGTCTCCATCAAATCTAGCATGTAAATCAATAAAATCTAGAAATCACATCAATTGTTGCTGGTTTGTCGGGCCAGGTCTTGATTAGATTTCTCTTGGAGTTGATGCCGTTCTGATACAATGTCCAATACATTCAATCTCTCCTATACTGAACTTACTATTTTTACATTAAACCTTTGTCATTTATTGCCTCATTGAGAGAGTGGCATTATGCTTCTTTTAATTACATCCAAAGAATAATAATCCACATTTGTAAAGCGCACAATCACCCGTAAGGGTCTCTAGGCGCTGGGGGCCGTCGGGAAGATTAAGTGAGCTATTGCCCAGAGTCACATGGTGCTGGGCTAACCTGCCGCCGGAGCCGACAATAACACAGTTCTGGGAAAGCCCCAGATAATCCCATAAGGGATCCTTTTGTCAGCTGCTGAAACACTGAAGCTGCGCTGGCCAATCCGAAAGGCATCCTGCAGCACTGGGACCTTCCCTCAGGTATAACAATCACTGCTAAACACTTGGGCCCAGATTTACTAAGCCCTTGCATTGTCTGTACATTCTGCAAATCAATGCAATGCATGCAAATGCTTATGGCATATTTACAAAATGACGTGTAATTGTGTGGTGCAATGTCTGTGTTGCATTGCATTGCCTTGTGTTACATAGATTTTAATGTTTTCAATGTGGGTGTTCCCATGGAAATCCTAATGCAGTGGTATTTACAAAACAAACGTTGTATCAAGCAGCATCATGCAGTGTAGTGTAATGCTCAATTTGCAGAAGATTACTATACATGGTCCTAGCAGGTGCAAATCCCACACAATTTCATTACTAGAAACAATATTTTCCAACAATTTCCAGCCATCAGGCCCGGACTGGCCGTAGCGGGCACCGGGCAATCCCCAGGTGCGCCGCACGGGTGGGGTCCCTGTATCAAAATAGGCAGAAAACCGGCCCTGGCAAAGAGCTTGGCGCCCCCCCCCCCTCCCTCACCCCCCGTCGCGGGGGAGCACTTTACCAGGGCCGGTTTTGGTTCCCAGTCCGGCCCTGCTAGCCATGGAGTTTGTTATTCTGTGAGTGAGTCAATGTTTGCACCAGTGCCAGCTTCAGAGAGGGTGGAAGGAGAGGACTTCTTTATAGGAGGATCACTGTCATTGATTTAAAGGAGGAGGGGGTGATCAAATGCTGCAGGTTGTTGAAAGCAAACTTCTTGGATTCATGGCGTAAGATTGGTCCAAGTTTGTAAGTCACAACTGGCTATTCACATGCCACTCTGTTAAACTAATAGCAATGCTCATATGTTGACACCTGGGTTCTTTCGGAGCACTTTAGCCAGGATTGAATGACTTCACGGGTGCATTATCTTCCCTTTTGCCCACTGTCCTGGAGGGCATCATTAGACTAACACCTAATTTTCTTCATTTTTCAAATTTAAGGCAAGAACAGCTGAACATCAAGCCAGGATTTTATGACAATGCTCATTTCCCATATGTCATGGGAGCTATTCACAGCACTCATGTGCAATTGTTGCCACCTGCAGCAACAGCACACAACTACTGAAACCAGAAGCCCATCTATTCCATTAACGTGCAGGCTGTTGTGGACTATAAATGAATATTTACCAAAGTAAATTATGTAGAAACGGACAAGATGCCTTCATATTCTGACACTGCACACTAAATCAATGCTTCTAGGGTGGTGACTATGGCAACCCCCTCCTACTAGGTAAGAATTTTTTCAACTATATAATTATTACAAAACATTCTATTTTTGTGTTATAAGGCTAATAAAGTCGTAGTTTCTAATATTTGTTTCAAAGTGATCTGACTGCATACAGGTATACATGTCTGTGTTATGTTAAATATAAAAAAGTACATTTTCATTGCATGTACACATATATGTAAATGAGCACATAAACATAAATATTTTTACTAATATTGTAGTTAATGTATCTATTTCTAATAGTTGTAAGCACATGTTTGCATAGTTACAATGCTAAACGTAAGGTTGTGGTGCTGTGGTGCATGAAATGGAGAGAGCAGAATTGAGCAATATGTAGTAAGATATGTTGCATTTCTGTTCTCTTCCTGCAATGGTGCACTTTGTGCTGACTACCCCCAACACTGCCACCATTGTGCCGTGGCACAGCGGTGGCTGCATTGTGGGCAGGATGTATTTTGTGCATGAAGGGATACCTTTCAGCACAAACAAAAATATTTAAACATTACTTCTCTTTGCTTACGTGCTGCAGAATGCAACACTCAGGCATAGAGGCAGTAATGATGAGAATTAATCATCATTTTTATTGTTCTGTCATCCTCAGATAGGCACACTATTTTTCAACAAACACATGTTGTGTACTCTTTGTTAATATGGGTTTGTGTTAGAATCAATGGGTAGATGGATGGTAATGCACCTGAACCACTCGTGTAACATTTCCCTCATGCACCGTTATGCAATATAGGTCAATGCACTGCTTAGCCTTAATGTCACATACTGTGGCACAAAAATGCCATGTGCTTGATTTTGATGTTTCAAGAAGCAATTTTGAGTAGGGCCTGTGGGCAAAAAGTGGTCAACACAGTGTCATAATGTCAACAGATTTTTACCTTAGACTTAAATACATTAGCAAATAGGTGATTCCTATGTTGTTGTAAGAACATGGAAAATGAGTGTTGAATTAGATTGCAAAGCTAACCTTCTAGATATTAATGTTTCATGGATATTTATTTCTACTGATTGAATTTTCATTGACTGTCTTTATGTGAATTAGAGCAAAAGTGTATTTGCGTGTTCAAGTGAGCTTACAAAAGTACGTCTATTGTGTTTTTCAATAAGTATCAACATGTAGTCATAACTCAGGAATTGCATCTAAAGATCATATTACTGTTACATCACATGTTCATATGCTAAGTAATGCTTACAAACCATTGCAAATATTTTAAAAAATATATGTTTCTTTCATTATGAAATGTTTTATGTTGTATATATGTTTTACATTTGTTATTATGTTTATTTTAGCATATGTTTTGTGATACTTTCTTTGGACCTTTATTTAAGTGATCAAGGACATGGCCTTCAGCCCTGATTGATGATACCACTTGCCCAACCCAAGAGTGATGGCAGAAAAATTTAACAAATACAACAAAAAAAGATGAGCAATATTGTGAAGCATTCATTTGGAATTCTCAAATCAGAATTCTGATGTTTGGATCACTCATGATGGAGATGTCTTTACACTCCACCACTTAGGGTGTGTAAGAGGGTAGTAGTGTCTGTGGCATAATATATGCATGCAGTCATACACTGAAAGGAAAGTGAAATTCAGCTACCAGTAAGTGATGATTTTGGTTCTGCAATCTATTGAAGGCCGTAAGAGAAAACTTATTTTGGCAAACAAAATTCCAAAACATAATATATTATTCTTGCTACATTTTGAAAAACGATTTAATAAAAACGTTTGGAAATTTCTGAATTGACTGAAATATGTCACAGAAACAAATTTTGACTATTCCTGTTTTTTTAAAATAAAACATATAAAAAATATACATTTTTTATTTTCTATTTTTTTTATTTTTTACTGTTTATTCTTTTTCATCGTGTCAACAAAATGAGTCAGTTGTGTACATAATAAACCCTCATAGCACCACATTACAGCAATACACAGTACTGCAAATAGCATGATTACATTGTTCTGCCAATTGTCCGCAATTGCTATCAAGCCCTGTCCCACCTTCCACCACTTCTCACCCTTCATCCAGCCCTGAGTCTTCACTCTCTCTATCCGACGGTGGATCACAAACACCCCCCCCTGTATTCGTTCCATGTCCCCCAGATTTTAGTCATTTTTTTGGGGCATCCTCTACCACTAAACACCGCCCTTTCGGTTATCATGGCCTCATCCATGTCTCTGCTCCATGCTGCAAGAGAAGGCACCTCCATCCCCCCCCACTTTTGTGCTATATTCCTCTTAGCTATCACAATTCCTAATGTAACCCAACTCTGCCCATGGCGTGTGAGATCATTTGGTTCCCATATATTTAGCAGACATCTGCATGGTTCTGGTGTGAGCGACACCCCCTATAGTACCCAACACTTGTGTCCAGTACGCTGCTATTCTGGGGCATTCCCATATAGTATGGAAAAAGGTCCCTTCTTTTCCGCAGCCTCGGAGACAAAAGGGGTGGTCTATTCTTCCCATCTTGTGCAGAACAAGTCTGGTATAGTATGATCGGTGCAAGATTCTGAGTTTTACAAGCCTAAGGCGCGAGGCTATGCCCACCTCCCTCGGGGACGCCAATGCTTCTTGCCATTCTGAATCATCCATCTCCCCTATGTCCTGCGACTACTTAATTCTCAGGAGTCCTGTGGGATCGGGTAAGTTGTTCACTAATTTACGATAGGTAAAAGAGGTAGCCTTCTTCTGCATGTAATCAGTTAGTAACCTATCCTCCATAGGGGACGCCTCCGGGACTTGCCTGATTTGTGTATACCTAAACACTTCAGAGGGCGCCAGTTCGTAGAGATGTTGAAGACGCTCAAAATACACTATTTCACCTCCCTGCCACAAATCACCCACTGTTGATATTCCTATGTCATCCCATTGATCGAAGCCCTTGTTGTTTCAAAGTCTTCCTAGTTTTTTGGTGTCCCATAGTGGAGTAAGCTGTGTCACTACCCCCCGCCATCCCAGTTTTGCCTGCGTGGTGTGCCATAACACGTTATTTTCTATTTTTAAGATTTAATTAATGACTTAAACCTTTGATTGGCTCAAATTATAGCATATACATGTCACCATGTATGTTTGGCTGTTATAACATTATTTTTAGAACTATTCACTCTCCTCAACTATCTTATATTCCTTGTGTTTTTACTTTTACTATCTCTCAAATTGTTCACTAAATGTCTTAATTGGCTAGATTATGATTTCAGGGTTCTCAAACCTTATTTGTAACTAGAGCTGCTAATGTTCAATGAAAGTGATGCTGAGCCACTATTATTATTAATGTTGTAATTGTGACCACGACAGACAAGATTATGTTAGTGGCCACCCTATGCATGATTACCAGCAGTGAGCACCTCAGTGCATCATGCAGAGCTGCCAGCACTAATGTAAAAAGGCTTTTTCAATTTGGAATGCTTCTTCATGGGTATTACCCAGCAGCGGGAGCTGCAATGCACCTGGGTAGTATTGCATGATTTTTCACTCAAATATAACCTTTAAATATATTTTGGAAATCCGTTTTTCTGTAAACGTCAGCTTATGAGTTCTAAAAATAAACACATTTTGATTGCAAAGACACACCTTTCAATGTTGGATACATATATTAACTCAACCAAACAAAAGCTTCTAATTTAGTATGCTGTGCTGCACGCTGGAGAGCCACTTGCAGGCAGCTGGAGAGCTACCAGTAGCTCACAAGCTACTCATTGGAGTAGCTTGATCTAACTCATCTACATAAACATATCAAATTAATGTGGTATGACTTAATACTCCTCCAACAAATTGTAGGCTGATTGTTTTGATTTTCGGTGTCATAAATCCCCATTTACCTCTCGGATGGAAATTGCTATGCCCATTTTTACAGGCCCTTCAAATTTGGTCCTGCTGCCCTGCAGTTATGGCTCTTTTGAATGGCCTTAGCATTCAGCTCTCATGTGAGTCCACTAGGTTTTTCCTCCATGTAGCAAGGCTGCTCACCCAGCAAACACTGGTTTCTCCAAACTAAAACTGATGAATGACTCTAGCCAGTAGCAGCTTCGGTCTAATTACGAGCAAGCTGTAACAATCATTTCAAAGTTAATTTGAATGTAATCAATTGATTTTAACATAATTCGGCACCCCCCAAATTGTGGTCTCTTCTTAAACGTTTTAAATGTAGTCATTGTCATAATTTATCAAACAATGATTTTGATTAATTTCCAATAAAATGATATTTTGATACATTACTTTCTATACTAATATATATTTTTTTCAAAATACATGTAAAAATTTTTAAAAATTATATATTTATTACAAGAAAATAAAGACAAAATATACGCACTTTCATATTATAAAAACTACACACTATATCCTCCTCTAAAACATTACTAACTATGTGTACTCTAAATAAACTGTTATTAACATTACCCGTGAACCCTGTGTGGAATAACATTTCCTCTCCCCTTAATATCTATCTACATTTCTATACTAATCACATAAAACTAACTAAACATTTAAAAGCTACCTAAACATTTACTATGACACAGATTATATACCAAATACCAAAACATTACCCCTGTGGCTTCAACAAACACATACAAAATAATATGAACCCCCATTTTCACTAACAATCTAACTTCTACATCTATTCTAGCACCAATCCTAATTGAAACTACCTAATAAAATCTAAAATCGGTGTCATTAGGGCTATAAAGATTTTAAAAGTAAATATACAATTACAAACTGTTTTAAAAACGATTAAACAATTGTCTTTGTGCTGTGGTGTAAAGTGCCTCCTGGCATATGTGTAAAATGATACTGATTTTTTTAAACTGCCTAATTATAGCTTTGCAGTATTTTGCAATGTCTTTTAGCATTTAACTGTTTGTAACAATGAGTTTATATTTATGAAAATGTCTATTCCTTTGTTTTCTCCCTCGCTGTGATGTTGATAATGTTCATTGTGGCATTATTCTCATTACAGTTTGTTGTTTGACGGCTCTTCTTTCTCTGCTTTGTTGTTGTTCTTGTTTGAAGGCTGTAATTGTTGTCGTTGTTGGTGCTCTTTCTGAACTTCATTCAATTTTGTTCATAGATTTTGCCAATTTTTCTGAATCCGCTTGTAATGCACAGCAGGTGCTCATATCATGTTTTCAGGATGCATACTTTTTCTTTTCATGATAATATACATTTGCGGTTTAAAACCATTAAAAAAAAAAGTTATACTTATATTCAAAATAGATAGACTATCAGAATACATATTTCATTAAAATAAACTTGTCATAATATTATTATTTCTACATAAAGCAAATACTTAAGGCCTGATTAAGAAGTTGGACGGTCACCGACAGGCTGTCAGTGGTGATCCATGTGACATCTGGGGCTGCGGTCTGACTGCCACAATATGTTGTAGTTGGTCAGAGGCAGTGGGCGGAGGGACCGACTGACGGCTCTAACAGGTTCAAGGAGCCCATGGGTCAGAACATAATATCCTACAATGGGGGCAGTGCCTGCGGAGGCACTGCCGTAGGGATTATGTTGTTCCTTTTTCCCCTGCTTTTACATAGCGGTACGACAGCCATGCAAAAGCAGATGGAATGGGACTTTGGGAACCCCTAGCAGAGTCCCCGTCACCGGTGGGTTTCATCTATGGGCCCAGGAGATCACATGTGGTGCCCTCCCCAAACATCTATGCACTGTGTGCCAGGCACCACATGGTGCCTGTCGCACAGTGCATAGATGTTTTAAAACATATCCTTTACTATTGCAGCTTGTGCTACTGCCCTTTTCCCGCAGACAGCACAAGCTGCAATAGTAAAGGCTATATTTCCACCACCGTGCTGGGCGTCGCATTGTATTTTGCTGGGTGGGACCTCCAACTCCTTGTTGGGCATTCCCTATCCAGCTACAATGTCAGTCGGATGCTTGTCTGACCGGCATCGTAATGAGGGCCTTAGAAATATGTGGTTTGGGTATTTTGACCATGACAATGTTTTGGATAATATACTTTATTTTAGGAATATTAAAATAAAAACTGCCCTATTTGATAAACTTTGAGGCAATAAAATGCAGCTGGGGAACTTGTGATGGTTTATGCTGTGTGCAAATATATATTGCAAATCTACTCTGTCATGGCACAGGCACACTTTTGCCTGCTTAGGGCCAAGGAGAAAGCCGTCAAAAGTGAACTTTCCACCTCCATCGACGAGCACAAGATCCTCGACTCCTCCCAATACGGCTTCAGAAAAAAACACAGGACAGAAACCACCCTCCTCGCTGCTACAGACGAAATCCGCTCCCTATTGGACAAAGGAGAAACAGTAGCCCTCATCCTCCTCGTCCTCTCAGCAGCCTTCGACACAGTCTCCCACCTCACCCTAACACACAGACTCCATGATGCAGGGACCTGGGACAAGGACCTTGACTGGATCCACTGTTTCCTCTACAGCAGAACGCAGAGGGTCAGACTCCCTCCCTTCCTCTTGGACACTACACCAAACACCTGCGGAGTCCCCCAGGGGTCCTCCCTCAGCCCCACACACTTCAACGTCTACTTGGCTACGCTCGCCCCATCGTCAGAACCCACGGACTCAACATTGTTTCATACGCAGGCGACACCCAACTCATCCTCTCCCTATCCAACGAACCCAACACAGCCAAACACAACTTTCAAGAAGGCATGGAAGCTGTCGCCTAATGGTTGAAAAGCAGCTGCCTACAACTCAACACCAACAAAACAGAACTACTCATCATGGGCTCACACCTTGATGCCTGGAATGACACTTGGTGGCCCCCTACCCTCGGAAGCCCACCCACCCCCACGGACCACACACGCAACCTTGGAATCATCCTGGACTCTGAGCTCAAAAAGGACCACCAGTTCAACTACATCGCATCCTCCTCCATCCACACCCTCCGCCTCCTACGCAAGACCTTCAAATGGATCCTCCTTGAGCACAAAAAGACAGTCACTCATGCCCTAGTCACCAGCAGACTTGACTTCAACAACGCACTCTATGCCGGAATAAACAAAAACTTCACCCGCAAGCTACAAAACATCCAGAACACCGCCACAAGACTGGTCCTCAACCTGTCAATACACTGCCACATCTCCCAGCACCTGCACACACTCCACTGGCTCCCCATCGAGACTAGAATCACCTTCAAGATCCTTGCACACTCACATAAAGCACTCCACAACACCAGACCAGCCTACCTGAACAGTCGACTCAAATTCCACGCACCCCAAAGGACCCTACGATCAGCCCAGCTCTCCTACGCCGTGTTCCCCCGCTCCAGAAGGACCAAAGCCTGGAACGCCCTACCTCTCCACTTCAGACAGACAACATCACTCTCCATCTTCACGAGAACCCTCAAAACTTGGCTCTTCGACAGCCCCCCTCCTTGATGGACTGGAATCTGCACCTCCCCTCCTCCCCAGCACATTGAGACCCTTACGGGTGAGTAATCGCGCTTAACAAACACATGATTTATTGATCGATTGACTTGTGTCACAATGCAATTACATTGTACTCAATTTTTCTAAATTGGTTTGGTATTCTTCCAATGTTTTTTTCACTTTATTCCTGTTTTTGTGCTATATAAATACTTTACACATTACCTCTAAATTAATCCTGCCTGCTTTTGTGCTAAGGTACCAAAGGGTTAAGCACAGGTTTATTTAGTAATGTTTGTGGTTCATTCTGACAAAGATTGTGTTTATTATTTGAGTGGGGCTTCCACCCCTCTCAACTAGTAACATTTCTTATACATTTTTTATCAAGCTTTTGACTAAGCACAGTTAATTTTTTTCACTAGCAATATTTCATCAAACAGTTCAAAAAATATTTACAGGAATATATCAAACATTGCACAGATTCAATCTTCTTCTTGTGTACGGCTATAGCCAACACAACTTCTTCAGGGCTGCAAAAATACATATAAGTTGCAAGACTTTAAAACTGTGTAGAGTACGCAGACCATATACAAACTGTTACAGGATTTTTTGTAACATAAAACCACAGTGCAACCTTTCATTATAAAATCACCAGTGCATCAAGTTTCCAAATCAAATATCACAAAAACACTGTAATGTTAATTACTGAAAACACAAAAAGTTAAACTTCCCCACATTATATATCAAAGTATGCAAATGACATAGGTAACATGTAATTAATTCATGATTCACTGTGCACTGGTCTACGTTATATGAAAATTCAAGATATATAAATGCCAGTTTCTATAGTGAGACCATCCACTATATTTACATTGGGAGGAGAGGACCATACAGTAATCATTTATGATTATGATTGTCCTATCATACCTTTATTCTGTTCCTAAAGTTAAATGCGAAGTCATCAGATTGTCCTATCAGAAACATCATACCTTTCGCACTTTCTTTTACCTGGACCAAGATGTTGTCAGCTTGCAATTTTATTTCTCTCTGTGCTACAACTCATATAAAAATTTACTATTTTATCTTCTTATTTATGGCCATTTATTCAATTAAAAATATATAATAATAATGTACCTCACAAGGTAGAAGGTTCCTGTACACAGATCAAAGTGTCAGGCATTGGATCATGTTCCTTCCAAATGTTAAACAATCAGCTCCACGTATAGTCATATCAATTATTTCAATCTTCCGTTTCACCTTATACCAGGCAGAATTCTCCTGATCCTAAAAAATCACAATTTAAAAACCACTATTTGTGTTTTATAAAATAATATTTAAGCAGATAAAATTCCATCTGCACGTGTACCATATTCAATCCAAGCGTTTCCCTGGTTTCACCATGTCAATTCAGATCCAGACAGGAAAACGCATAAGAGAAAGACTAGGTTGACAGCAATGCAGAGTTCTACTTCAGTTGTCAAAACCACCTATCTCCCCTTCCTGATTAAAGCAGTCACCATCAAAAGCATTATGTATTAATAGGTCAAACCCCCGTGGTTCCCTCACATGGTGAGCTTGCATACAATTTATACAAACTACTATGTCGATGTATCGAGATAAGATGGAGGATCCTGTTCCTTTACTCTCCAGATGTACCAGTCCCCTCCCACTGGAAGGTTTGGTAAACAATATGGAAGGAAAAAGATTTTGCTAATACTATGCAACATTTCAAATTTGCAACAGTCCCTGGGTTCAAATTAGTCACCCTAAGTTCACTTTAGAAATACTTGAACTCTAAATCACATGCGTTTGTGTCATCATTGCCAAGCAATACATCAAACTCCTTGTGCAATTAGTGTGTGTAGACTTAATAGCGTTCATTCCATAACACTCTACAGAACCCATCCCCACTGCTTCTTGTCAAAGAATTTACTGGCATGCATGGTGGCTCTAGATAACCTCTCCCTGCTGAAGTTTCCACCAGGCAAAAAGAGACCGTTGGGAACTCATGATTTAAATATTCTGGGTAATTGGCATCACCTGCATTAACTGAGCGGTATGCTCAAACCATACAAAACCTGGGCCGCCATCTAAACCCTTATGTAATGTCCTCTGTTTTATTTGTTAACCAAATATTTTAATAGCACTTCATATCAACTTTCTCTATTTTAAGACTCCAAAGTGAAGTTAATATATTAATGTCCCCTTCGTAATTCAAATGTTATAATTAGTTGTCATAACAAATATACAAAGGGCTAATTACATGGTTTGTCCAAGACTGTGGTCACCATCTTGGAACGTTCCAAGTAAGCTTTTTTAAGACTCCAACTACTTTGTCAATGTCCCCCTTGCCATTTAAATGTTACAATTTAATGTCACAACAATGTAGAAAGGGCCGATTACACTGTTCCCTCAAGACCGTGTCACCATCTTGGAAAGTTCAAAGCCATACAACATAACTACTACCTCGTTTTGCAGTTCAAGTAACAAAGTGCAAAGAGCCAATTACACGGTTCGTCTTGGAACGTTCAAAGCCATATGCGATAACTGTTATCCCTATTGATCAACAAGGTAACCTCGTGCTTTTTAAAGGCTATGCCAGCCACTGGTATATTGATTATCACAAGGTTATCACAAGGTTCCTCTATGTTATAATTATTTAGAAATGGAAATCGATCACAACAAATTAAATTCAAACTAAAGACCACTTTCGAGAGCTGCCATGTGGGAATGTTTCAATAAATCATACATCAGCAGTTCATACAATGCCAACTTTAAAAAATGAAGGTTGTGTTACTCTGTCGACAGAGTGGGCCTATGCCCTTTTTTAATCATTAACATTAAAAAAAATAATGGAATTCACAGTTAATATTTAGACCATTGGACTGATCTCAAGCAACATATCCATGCGGCTTCTGCCTACTGCAATAAAAACTCTCTATCCCCCCTCTCTCTCCGTTACTTCAGTTTCAGAGCATGAAACCAAATTCCTGTGTTCATGGAGTGAACCAGATGTATGTGTATGACCATGGGATATCTATCATATTTCTGTTTGATAGCCCTAACATTTTCTTGAATATGTATTTTAAGACATCTAATGCTACTGCCCATGTAGGTTTTACCATATGCACAATCACGACATACACTGTAAATGAATCAACAGTATATACAGTGACTGTGTTAAATTTAAACCTGGTGGTTCTATTCCACCCCAAATAGCAAACAGAGCACACTCCACAAGAATAAAAGCCCTTACATTTCCCAGGAATCCAGGTTTTGGAGGAATTCACTTTCAACATGTCCTTAACATATCTAGGGCATAGAGTTTGTCTGATGGTAGTAACCCCTAAGGTAAATTACTTTCGGTTTACAAGAAATTACCCCTTTGGGTATACGTTTAGAGATTAAAATATGCCAGTTGTTTTTTAAAATATCAAAAATATGGTTGCTATAGATGTTATACTGAGTAATAAAAGCAACGTCCTGATCCCTTTTGATACAATTGATGCCTTATTTAGAATTAGCAGTTCGTCTTGTTTCTGTCAAGTTTCATAGCCCTTGTTTCTGCTCTGACAAGGCAATCATTATTGTAGCCTCTCTTTCTCAAATCCTTTTTAATTCCTTGCACTCTCTTTGTAAAATCTTCTCTTGACAACAATTTCTCCTTGCCTTAACCATTTCCCCATATGGTATCGCTTCTATGGTTGCTCGTGAGTGGGCACTGGCAGCATGAAGCACGCTGTTACATGCTGCTGTTTTTTTAATAATGTAACTCTGTATGGCATTGGAGTCTATAAAAAGCCCTAAATCCAGAAAATCTATTTCACTTTTATAATAACGCAATGTCAATTTTAAACAAAATCTGTTATCTTTCAGATAGGAATGATAAGAGAGGATATCACCTTCAGTACCATTCCAACTGTCTATGAAACGTCCATAGAAGATACTATAGTCCAGCCAATTTCGTGACCCTGGGCCCCAGGCAACATGCTCTGTCTCAAACAAACCCATAAAGAGATTTGCATAAGACGGGGCAAATCTAGAGCCCATGGCTGTGCTATGTGTGTGAAGAAACCACTCACCATTATGGAGAAAGACATTTTTGGTGAGTATAATTTTTGACATCTCCAGCAGCATCAATGTGGTTCCTAATGGCTTGCGCTGTGCTTGTACAAATGATGTTTGAGGGCTTTTAAGCCACACTCAGTTTTTATACATGAGTACAATCCCTCAAAGTCCATTGTCACAAACATTAAATCCTCACTATCACATTGAAAACAAATTATAACATTTAAATTATGAGGGGGGCATTGATGAATTAGCTTCAGTTTGGAGTTTTAAAATAGCAAAAGCTGACATGAAGTGCTATTAAAATAGTTGATTAACAAATTAAACAGAGGACATCAGATAGGGGCTTAGACTCTCTAAGATAGCGGCCCACCTTTTGCATGGTTTGAGCAGACCGCACGGTTAATGCAGGTGATGCCAATTACCTGGGATATTTAAATCATGAGTTACCAGCAGGTCTCTTTTTGCCTGGTGGAGAATCCAGTGGGGAGAAGTTGTCGAGAGCCATCATGCTCGCCAGTAAATTCCTTGATAGGAAGTAGTGGGGATGGGTCCAGCAGAGTGTTTATAGAATTAACTCTATTAAATCTACACACTCTAATTGCAAAAGGAGCTTAATGTATCGTATGGTAATGGTGACACAAAGGTATGTGATATAGAGTTCAAGTATTTCCAAAGTAAACTTGGGGTGACTAATTTGAACCCAAGGACTGTTGCAAATTTGAAATGAAAGAATGTTGTATAGTGTTAGCAAAATCTTTTTCCTTCCATATTGTTTGCAGAATCTTCCAGTAGGAGGGTACATCTGAAGAGTAAAGGGACAAGATCCTCTGCCATAACTTGATACAATGACTTAGTGATTTGCTTATGTGCAAGCTCACCATGTGAGGGAACCATTGGTTTTTGCCCTATTGATGGATAGTGGCTGCTTTGACCAGAAAGGGGAGACTGATGGTTTTGACAACGGAAGAAGAACTATGCATTACTATCAACCCAGTCTTTCTCTTCTGAGTTTTCCTTTCTGGGTCTGAAATGACATGGTGAAACTGGGAAAAGGCTTCGATTTAGTAATTGAATAAAATACGAGTACAAGTTTTTTTGTTTTTGTTATAAAATTATTCCTATTTGTTTTGGAAATAAATAAGAAGATAAAAGAATGCATTTTTATATATAGGTTGTTGGACAGAGGGAAAATAAATTGCAAGCTACCAACATCTTGGCCCAGGTAAAAGAAAGACTGAAAGGTGTGACGTCTCTGAAAGGATGATCTGATGAAGTCGCATTTAACGTGCGCCATTAGTAATAGAATGCAAAGGTATGATAGGATGTTCCTAATTATACATGATTACTGTATGGTCCCCTCCTCTCTATGTAAATATAATGGTTGATCGCACTATAGAAACTGGCATCTATATACCTTGAATCTTCAGATAATAACGTTGACCATTACAAAGTAAATTGTGAGTTAATTACATGTTACCTATATAATTTTCATAAATTGATATATAATGTGGGGAAGTTTAACTTTTTGTGTGTTCTGTAATTTCACATTACAGTGTTTTCATGATTTTTGATTTGTAAACTTGATGCACTGGTGATTTTATAAAGATAGATTGCAATGTGGTTTTATGTAAAAACAATTCTTGTTTCAGTCTGTATGTGGTCTATGTACTGCACACAGCTTTAAAGTCTTGTAATTCATATGTGATTTCGTAGCCGCGAAGAAGTCCGCATGGACAAAACGCATTGATTATGACCCGACACAAGAAGATGATTTTATAAAAGTTTATCAATGAAGAAGTCATTCACACAAATAAAGAAGATGGAACCTGTGCAATATTTGATATATTCCTGTAGATATTTTTTGGACTGTTTGATCAACCATTTCTAGTGATAAAAATCAACTGTGCTGAGTCAAAAGCCTGATAAATTTTGTAATGAGTTTGCTCCAGTGTGGAAGGTTAAGAGGATTGGCCCTTCTGACACGTGCACTTAAGAAATTGTTTCATATACTTTTCCTCCTTGAGAGATAGATGCTGTGTGTTTTGCCTCAGCCTCTTGTTGTAAATCACCAATTTCTTACACACTACTTAATCTTTACATACATATTAAATTGTGCAGCACATATACAAATTAGATTAGGGCTTATTTTGTTTAGGTTTTTCTTGAAAGATGCACAATAATGCTGAATAGCTGCTTACATCCTTGCAAGACGGCTCAAGCGTGAAGATGTCATTTTGCAGTCACAAGGAGCCCAAAACGTATGTATCTTCACCTTTTCTTCAGGAGGAGTAAACTCCAATGAAAGCCAAGGTCTCTGGGGAGAACCCCTTGGGAATCACTCACTCCAGCAGAGGCCAGTAGCATGGCTCAGGCAGATCCAGGCATGCCTATGGGCGCAGCACAGGCCCCCGCATCTCCCGCGGTGAGGTGGGGCCCGAGCTTCAGGGGGCCTCCTCAGCACTGTAGTCGGGCCTGAGAGCGCCGGATTAATTCCAGAGCAGGCCCCTCCATGTACTTTGCAGGGGGCCCCCTCAACTTTTGTTACACCACTGGGCATGCGCAGTTGGTGCTGGGCAGTAACAGGGAGGCCTCTGGAAGCTTCTTGTGTCCCTTTAGCAAAGCAAGCAGGCCCAGTCTTCCTTCTTCGGAGAGCAGAGCAGTCCTTCCTATGAATCCTTCATATGCCCAGAAGTGTTCTAAGAGGTTCTGAAGGTGCCAATTTTGTACTTGGTGCCAGATTTTGTGTGAGAAAATTCCCTGATCTAACCACAATACTGGTTCTTGTCAGTTTTTCCCCTTCTTGCGGTCCTGGCTACAAACTGTCTAGGGTGACAAAGTAAATGGCAAGTCCTTGGTCAGCTTCCTTTGTGTGTGTGCCGGCAGGGTCCTTTAAACAGTAATCAGGGCAGGACACTACTCCTCCCAAGCCATCCTGTCGGGAAGACCCTCTCCCTCCAAACCTAGCTGTCTTTTGTCTCAATGTCGAGAGCCATTCACAGTCATTTGACTCAGGACACTGGCAGAAAGGCACATTTGGTTTAGGCAGAAACATGCCAACATTTTAAAAGTGACAGTTTCACAATTGTAACTTAAATTCCGACTTTACCATTAAAAATAATTTTAAGTTACAATTAATTTGAGTGCAAACCGCTTTCCTCAATCTGGTTCCATACTGAAGTTATCACTATTGGAAAGATAGCCTTACAGCTGTGGAAAAAATAACTTTAGGAATTTTTCACTACCAGGGAATGTAAAACTTAAGTACACATGTCCTACTTTTTAAATACCATGAACATGCTTATGATTCTCTAGGGGCTACCTTAGGTGTTAGCAGTACTAAATAAGAAGTGTTAGCTCTGGCAAATGGTTTATTATGTCAGATAGAAATTTTAGAGAAAAAAAAATTATAATAAAAACTCTGGTTTAATTAGGGTGGAGGTTGCTGTCAGCTATTCTGGGGCTGCCTCTGTGACACCCTTACTGTCTGTACTCCAGTTGAGAATTTAGCTAAGGAGGGAACTGGTGGGCCTTGTTTTGGATGCTTTTTATCTCCACTGGAAAAGTGTCCTGGCCTCATTCCTGTACTTTATGTCCTGCCATAGTCTCAGCTGCCTGTATGTATCTCCCTCTATTTACATACCCAACTTGCTCCTGGTTCTTTCCCATGTCTTGCCTCTGCATATATCATGCCATTTTTAGCCAATCAGTCCTAGTAACTGTGGCACGTGACATGCAATGGCTATCGCTACTGTGGTTTAAGTACATATTACTATGGAATTCTGGGATCAAAGAGAGCAATTACTCAATGTGGCAAACATCTGTTTCATTTCTTTCCAAACAGGAATGAACCAGCCAACTCTGGGAAAAGCCAGCAGCTTCTGAGCTCGAAAGTACGTTGCATCCTCATTGGCAAAATGGTCTACTTGCATCAATGCACAATGTGACAGGTGACCATCATTTTAAAAGTTTCCAGTTCTTAGTAATTTACTTAAAAGCAACCGCTAATAAAAAATCAATCATTTTGACATTGGATGTAAAATTGTTCCAAATAGGTGAAAGACTTCTCAAGAGTACACGAGTGAAGGAAAAAGAAAAGTTAGTACAAAAAATTGAATTAATTTGAGACCATACACGATTCCAAAAAAATGTGCACATATGAGCAAGAAAATAACATATGAAACAAGTCAGCACTTGGGGATGAGCATGTCCAACAGGTCTCAAGTACAGTGGAAAACCTTTTACTTAAGGTATTCAGGGATAGTAAAAGTCTATTATATACAAAAAACAATGTTTGCGTTGTATTAGCTGCTCTGGGAGATTTTCGTATCTTAGTCTTAATGTTGCTCCAGAAAGACAATGGCCAAGATGTGTTAAAATCATGTTCCCATGCAGTCTCTTTTTTAGATTTTTGTCTAATAGTATCATTACATTGTAAATAACTATAAATAGTGGCTGCTTTGTGTAAGGTGTGCAACACGGTGTGGGGGTGTTCAGATGGATCAGGCGTATGAACATTAACAGGTGTAGTGGCAATTTGAGCGTATGTGCCTAACACAGCCCTTTTAAGGAGGTTATATTTAGAATTAACAGAGGCAGGCAGGCCAAATAATTGACTAAGTATAGGAAAGGGCATAAATTCTGATTGTGAAAATAATTGATGAACCCAAATAAAACCCTTTTGCCTCCAGGTTTTCCAGTAGAAAGATTGATTACGTATTAACAAAGTTTTATTATGCCAAATTGTTGAGTTGAGGAAGGAATTAAGAGTCCCATGAATTAAAGGAGAAGTTGACCCAAGGAGTTTAGAAGTAAGTTTGATTATAGGAGTAGATAGGGATTGTGGTTTACGAGAAAAAGAAAGATACTCTTGAAAGGAGAAAGGAGAGAGAAATAGGCATTCAACTGAGGTCCATAAAGGGCAATCGTCTGTGGAGTCAAGCAGACGGTATGAGGCTTGACGTAAAAGGAATGCTTTTTGATAGGCAGAAAAATTGGGAAAATTGACTCCTCCTTCTGTTTTAGGGCAAGTTAATTTTGATAAAGATAAACGAGATCTCTTATTACTCCACAAAAAGGAGGAGAGGATAGAATTAAGTTTTTAAAATAATTTAGCAGAAATAGGGATTGGGATGTTGGAGATAGTGTATAATACTATGGGGGAGAGCATCATATTTATAGTGTCTAGGGGACCCCACCACGATAAGTAAAGAGGATGCCATTTAGTAGTTAACTCTGAAATCTTTTAAATACATTTATTCATGCATAAAGCTACTGTGTCAGGAATTAAAGGAGTAAAGTGTAACCCTAGATATTTAATATGGTTGGGGCTCCACGTGAAGTTAGAAGGGGTAAAGCCCGCTTTGAAAGTGTACTTGGTCAGGGGCAAAATCTCACATTTATCACTAATTAGTTTGTAGCCAGAAATGGAGGAACAGGATTGCACCTCTGCTAGAAAAGTAGGAATCGAATAATTTGGTTGTGACATGAAAAGCAAGATATCATCAGCATAATCTGCAATTTTAATGTGAGGAGTTGGTGTTTCAAAGCCATGTATATGTGGATTCTGACGTATTTTCGAAAGAAAAGGTTTTAGAGCCAAGTTGAAAAGGAAAGGGGATAGGGGGCAACCTTGACGTACTCCTCTACCTAAATAAAAAAAATGGAGAGATTAGGCCATTAGCGCCAACAGCAGCGCGAGGATTGAAGTAGAGGAGAGAGATTAAGGAGATAAATTTAGGGCCAAAACCAAACCATCTAAGGGTAAAAAATAGGTAAGGCCATTCAACTCTATCAAACGCTTTTTCCGTGTCAAATGCTATTGCTGCGAGGGGATGTTTTAGATGGGAAGATTTGGATATAATGTCGAAAAAGAGTTGTGTGTTGTCTGTTATAAGTCGTCCCTTAACAAAGCCAGATTGCTCCTTGCCTAATAAATTTGGTAAATAGGAATCTAAACGAAGAGCTAGTGCTTTGGAAAAAAATGTGTAATCGATGTTAACAAGGAAGATGGGTCTGTAGTTTTTACAGTACTTTAAATTCTTACCCTCCTTAAGGATGAGGCAAATGTGCGCCTCTGAAAAAGAGGCAACGGAACTGTTCATGGAACAAAAATTGTTTAACAGGGAGTGTAATTTGGGCAGTAATAATTTGGAAAAATGAAGAAAGAATTCAATGGTGAAACCATCTGGACCTGGTGCTTTATCTTTTTTAAGGTGTTGGGGAGCAACCAGGAGTTCTTGTTGTGTTAGACTCAGTTCTAAGGAGGATAAATCAGGAGGGGTGTGTTGGGGTTTTTGAATGTTGGTAAGCAATTGTGACAATCAGGGTCAGATGTAGGTAGCCCAATACCGGTCGGTAACGGCGGAAATTACCGAATTTCGGCCGTTACCGACCGGTATTAGGCTATTGAGATGTAGGTGGCTACATTTCAGATTCGGTAATTTACCAAATCGGTCATTTAAGGATTCGGTAAATTACTGATTCCATAAAATACAGAATCAGTAAATTACCGAATCTGAAATGTAGGGAGCACTCAAATGAGTGCATTGCATGGTTAAGGATTCGGTATTGGCCACCAAATTAAAGTTGGTGGTAAATATCGAAAACCTTTGAAAAAGCAAATTTGTGCTTTTTCAAACGTGCCATGTGGCAGACATACATGCCCTTAGGGCATGTATGTGTGCCACATGTGCACCCATGCACTATTCAGGGGTGCAACAGGGTGTCAATGTGACACCCTGCCACCCATGAATGTGTTCCCCCATTGCCGAATCGGTATTTACCGATTTAGTAATTCCCATTCATTGCTATGGGCCTCCAGGCCCATATGAATGAATGGGAATTACTGATTCGGTATTTACCGAATCGGTAATTACAGAATATTACCGATTTGGTAAACTTTACTAAATACTTACCTACATACCATTTACCAATTCTGAAATACCGAATCGGTAAAATTCTGTATTTTAGAATCGGTAAATGGAACTTACCTACATCTGGCCCTAAATGATTTGTGGGATGCGTTTCCGAAGTATATAATGACTTGTAAAAAAGAGAGAATTCATTCAATATTTCTGCGTCCTTCAATTTTAAAACGAATGCTCATCATAAATAGACTCAATGTTTAGTTTGTTGTGCCTAATTTTTAAATAATTAGCCAACATATTCCCTGCTTTATTTTTACCTCCATAGAGTTTTGCACTAGATTTTAATAGGTATAATGATGCATTATCTGTTGACTCCTTGTTAAGTTGAAGTTTAGCTTTTATGAGAGTTGCTAGACAATCTTTCGAGTTAAAGGAATAGTAGGAGTGCTCCAGTTTCTTTATGTCTTGAAAGAGGGTATCGATATAACTACGTGCAGCTTTACTTTTCTTGGCAACAAAACCTATAATGAAGTCTCTTGCTGATGCTTTAAAGGCTCAGATAGTCGATAAGGATAGAGAGTCATTTTGGTTTAACAAAAAATATTCATTAAAAAAGGTGGTGAAGGAAGAGGTAAATGCTAGATACAAAAGAAGAATATTATTGAACCACCATCTTCTGGGAGGATTAACCCTGGGGAATATATCAATGCAAATTGAAATGGGGCATGATCGAATAATAGAATAGGACCAATTTCTGCATCTATAAGGGTTTGTGATATATTATGAGAAACATAAAAGGGGTCAATTTGTGATTGGGTATGGTGAACGGGGGAATAGAAAGTATATTCCCTGGTAGTGGGATTACATAATCTCCACGCATCCAGGAGTTTATGTTGGGTGATAGTATGAACAAAAGATTTGTGGGATTTGTTAGGGATAAAAGAAACTTTAGAATTTTGATCTATAAATGTGTCAAAAATCTGATTACAATCACCAGCTAGTATAAAATTATCTTCAATACAAAGATTAATTTGCTTAGCTAATGTGGGCCAAAAAGAGGAGTCACCACCAGTGGGAGCATAAACATTAAGAAAAGAGACCGTAGCACCCCCCTGTAACAATTTAACATTCAGCCACCGGCCATTTGCATCAGAATCTTGTGATATGAATTTAATTGGAAGCGATTTACGGCAAAGTATCATAACTCCGTTGCGTTTACCATTACCTTGAGAAAAAAATACTTCCCCACCCAATTCTTTTTTAGTTTTAATGATTCAACATCTGTGAGGTGAGATTCTTGAAGAAACACTATATCAGCATCTAATTTAGCCAGATGAGTTAAAACTCTCTGTGTTTTGATAGAAGACTTTAATCCCCTAACGTTCTAGGAAACTAATTTTAATGGCATAAAGTGTCAAAAGAAGGAAAGAATAAAATGATTGAGCAATAATCCAATTCAAGGAAAAAACAATAGAGAATATAGACAAAAAGAAGTACCAGATAAATGATAATTTTAATTATAGGGTAAAGAAAGAGAAAAAGAAAGATCAATGGAAATAAGCAATGAGGCTGATAAAAAAAGATATTTGGGTAAATTAACATATTAGACCAATTGTGAATGAGAAAAAAGATAGGAACAACTAGACGAGTAATGTCAAAAGTATTTATGAAAATGAGTAGAAAGGAATAGACGCAAATAATGAAGACACCTGAAAGAAGAGAAGGAAGGGAATGTAAAAAGAAACAGAGAAGAAAAGAGACAAATAACATACCTACAAAAAAGGAACAAGGATGCGGGTGTAAAAAGGGACGGCAGATTTCAATCGATAACCTTCAAGTATTGCCCGGCGTTAGTCGTCTCTCATACCACTCAAAATTATCAAACAAAGAGGCAGGCGCTGGAGACTGGAAGGCAGGAAACAGGTTTATTCTGACGGAGCAGAACACGTCAAATCAGACAACAGGGTATCTTCTCGAGGTGCTCTAACCGCATCTCTGAGGCCTGGCCTCTTATACACAAGTTTATGGCTTTATTGCATGAAACACATTCTTGTCAATACTTTGATGTACGG
Source organism: Lissotriton helveticus (assembly GCF_964261635.1). Taxonomy (NCBI): domain Eukaryota; kingdom Metazoa; phylum Chordata; class Amphibia; order Caudata; family Salamandridae; genus Lissotriton; species Lissotriton helveticus. The sequence continues at coordinate 959,534,390 of NC_136063.1, forward strand.
AAAGACATCCTCGGAATCCCCGCTTCCAGCCCGTTCCCACACACATTTACAGTAGAAGTCCCCACCCCGATCTCAGTAGGTGATGACTATCGCGCAACTGGATATTCCGCCGATTCCCGGAATGTGTGCGGCTGATCGGATCTCATGGGGTGGGGGCTTTGATCAGTCATAGATCCTTCGAAGAGGGACAGCTTCCTACTGTAAGGGGCAATAAACTGCATCCGCAGGGCCAGGTGATGGCCTGGGATCGGGCCGGACAATCGGGCACAGAGGAAGGAGGTTCATCAAAGGATGTGTGATCATGAAAGGGACGGAGGGAGGTGTTAGCCGGGTACGGGATGTGGTTCCGAGGCAGGGCCGCACTGAAGGGGTGGTTTATGGCCCAAGCATGTGGGAGCGGGAGCTGTCAGTGCGCGGGGGATGCTTGCGAGGTCAAAGAGAGAGAGAGAGAGAGAGAGACGCGCTGGCTATCGGCAGTGGGCAGAGAGGCCATGGCATTCAAAATGGCTGCTACTTACGCGCACATATGAGCCTGAAAAGGGAACAAGATGGCGCCGATAATGTTTACGTCGCAATCTAGATTCTAACAGTCCTCCCTTTTCAACATATCTAGCCAGCTTGTCAATCTATGTCTATCCCCATCATATTACGGATTTCTACATCATACAAAGCTTTCATGCGTTCAGCTTCAAAGTCCAGAGTCTTAGGGCAGATACAGTTAGCAAAAAGTGAGCACAGGGGTGGCAAGCATTGAACACCCAGGCAGAATCCACATATTACGACAATCGGTATCAATATGATCATAATAAACCTCCACCCCCAGTCCCTTGCAGTACTCCAGAACCAACTCCCAAGCGACCATTGTTCTTGTTCCTGATGAACTTCTGAGGAAAGTCTTTGGAGGTGTTCAATGGCTTTGTAGACTGAGGGCGAATTGTCTGGTATGTAGGTGCAGCAGCTGGACCCAATAATACGGCATGCTCCTCCACGATCCGCTAGAACAACGTCTAGAACAAGACGGTTCTGAAGGGACACCAGGCGGACCGCCTGAAGCTCAGCTGTATTGTTTGTGAGGATGCCAGCTGTAATGTTCATCGTCATTTCAACTGCTTGGGTCAAATGTCGGATGGCACGGCTGTTCGCCATCGGACCTCAGAGTGGAACAAGTCCCTTTATGGCATCCAGGAACTGTGCTCCGGTGGAGTCGGCTTGCTCAATGTCTCTCGCTCGCTTTTGTCGGTGATGGTTTGCTGGGGCCACATAGGTTGGAGGAAGGATGAAGGCAATGTAGCAGGTACCTCCCCAGCCCTTTGGGAGCCAAGTGTAGGCTTTTGTACCACAGACAAAATACATGTTCGGAGAGGTGACAAAAGAGGGTGGATCAGTTGAGTCCAAAGTTCTGGTGATGCGGCAAGTGCTGTGGCCCACCAACTGTGTCCCAAGGCCTTCGATGCATACAAGGCCCGAGATGTTGACGACAGATAGGGCTACAGTCAGGGTGGCAGCTGCTCGTTTTTGGAGGTAAGAGAAGGTGGGTCTGGCTGGGTTGTTGAACACCTGCATTTCAATCCGTTCTTTGGCAGGGATGTCTATGTGAACAGAGGCATTGGATGTCAAAAGGCAAAAGGGAGCAGCAGTTCTTTCTGTTTTGTTCAGCCAGACCCCATGATAAAAGTGCGACATAGTTTTGCTGGAAGTGGCATTATCCCTGTAACTTTCTTGCAGGAGGATCAGCCAAGCAAGGCAGGAACCATGGACAGAGAAAGGTGAAGGGATGAAGGGGATGGAATGTCCAGTGGCAGGAGGTATCAACCCACAGATCCAGCAATTTGTGGCATTGGCAGCAAGGTTGTGTTGGTCAGCAACTGAACGAAGGAGTTGTTCCAGAACTCCTTACGTCTTTCTCGGAGTTGAGGTGAAAGAGAGACCAGGTAGTGTTCTTTCATGGTGGTAGGCTGCACAGTAGTTAGCAATGTCTTATGAGCTGGTGCGCTCTCTTCCACGATCCAGAGGGTAGTCATGAGGAGGAGGCAAAAGAGAAGGGCGATAAAGAGGGCAATAGTCTTTGAGCTGTGTAACCTGTCAGTCTTTGGGTTTCTGTAGTGGGTCTTCGGATGTTCGGTTGCTTCCATCACCTTCGTGTCGGGTGCTTCCATCATCTTCGTATCGGGCGCTTCCATCATTTTCAAGGGGCTCGGTAGCGGGCAGATCCACAAACCTCGTTTGGCTTCTCTCCTGGCAGCCTTAGTAGTGTTAGGTCGCCGCTCTGAGAATTGTAACTTAGTCAGTGGTCTGCTTAGCCGAAGCTTCCTCCTTTCGCCGTAGGTTATACCCTTCTCTGGATGGCACAGTGGGATCGGGGAATTCTGCCAGTTCAAGTGTCTCTGTATCAGGGTAACAGCTCAGGGATGGTCGGTCTTTGTTCAGGAGCTCTTCTTGGGTGGCCACGTCTTCGGTCGTCATCAGGGTTGAGGAGATTTTCTTACAGTGGTGTGCGTGCAGCCAATTCCGCTTCCCTTCCACTCGAAGAGCTGTTCGGGTGATGATCAAGACTTGCCAAGGGCCCGTCCACCGAGGTTCCAGACTCTTTGCACGCTGGAAGTTTCGGACTAGCACGAAATCTCCAGGTTGGAGGTCGTGTCCGGGACCCCTGGAAGCATCGGGGATGGCCTGCAGCACCTGTTGATGGATAATAGACAGTGTTTTGGTCAAATTGTACAAAAAGTCAGACATAAGGACGTCCGGGACGTCGTGAATGGATGTCGGTTTCGGTGCAGACCAAACGCTCATAGGTCGGCCGAAAACGACCTCGTAAGGGGTCAAATGGTGTTTGGTGGGGGTGGAACGCATTGATAGCAATGCCAGTGGGAGAGCGTCCGGCCATTTCAGTCCTGTGGTAGCCACTATCTTAGCTAGTTTGAGCTTCAATGTGGCATTATATCGCTCAACCAGTCTAGCAGATTGGGGGTGGAAGACTGCGTGAAATTTTTGTTTGACACCAACCCCTTCAAGATGAGTTGGATAACCTCGGCTACGAAGTGGGGGCCATTGTCGCTCCACAAAATTCGACAAAGGCCGTAGCGAGGGAAGAATTCCTTCAGTAATACCTTTGCAGTAGCAATGGCAGTGTTGTCGCGAGTTGGATAGGCTTCCACCCATTTGCTAAATGCGCACACGACAACAAGTACATATTTCAGACCTTGGCATCTTTCTAGTTGGATGTAGTCCATTTGTAGGACTTCAAATGGATGATTGGGGGCCCCAAACTCTCCCCGGGGTACGACAGTTCCTTTCCCAGGGTTGTGTTGCAAGCATATCAAACATTGTTGGACTAGGCGTTTAGCTGAGTCTGTGATCTTGTCATTGTGCCAAACTTTGGAGACAAGTTCGGCCATAGGGGCAGATCCTATGTGTGCAGGGGAGTGTGCCATGGTCAGTATGGGGATCAGGTACGAGTTGGGTAGCAGCCATTTGTTCGTGTCTTTTGTTCGCCAACAGCCCTCATCGTCTTTCAGTCCCACCCGTGCCCATTCAGTCAATTCGTGTGGTGAGCTGGCCATCTGGATGTCCCTAATAGTTTCCCTAGCGTCCTTCCATTTTTCTGTTTGTGACCTGGTCAGGTACATGCGTGTCGTTGTCCTATTCTCGGCTGTGGTCCGGGCAGTGATGTCGGCCAGTGCATTCCCCTGCCCAATGATGTCCGTCACCTTTTTTTGTGCCTGGCATTTGATTACAGCAAGTTGTTTGGGAAGGAGGACCGCTTCAGTCAGAGCGGAGACTAGATCTCCGTGTAGGATGGGTGTGCCGTGTGAGGTCAGGAATCCCCTCTCCTTTCACAAGAGCCCAAAATGATGAACCACCCCGAAGGCATACTGGCTGTCTGTGTAAATATTCGCTGTCGTCCCGGCTGCTAGGATACACGCTCGTGTGAGGGCAATCAGTTCTGCTGCCTGTGCAGATCGTTGTGTGATGCGGGCGTTCTCAACTACAGTTCGGGCTGTGGTAACTGCATAAGCAGCTGAGGTGGTGCCATCGGGTAGTTTGATACAAGAGCCATCCACCCAAAGCTCTCCGTCAGGATCTGGAAAAGCAGTGTCTCGGAGGTCAACCCTACTTCTAGTCTGTTCGTTCGTGATGGGTCACACAGTCATGTATTGGGGACACATTGGGGTTGTTCTCAGGTAGGGGCAACAGAGTGGCTGGATTCAGCATGGTGCATCTTTTCAATGTGATGTGGGGTGCAAGCAGAGTCAGTTCGTACCCAGTCAGTTGTGCGCTAGTCAGATGCTGCGTCTGGTTTAGGAGGGTGTCAACCGCATGGGGCACTAACACCATAAGGGAGTTCGAGAGCACGATCCCCTCACTCTGTCGGATAGAGATAGCAGCGGCAGTTACAGCTCGAAGGCAGGCAGGCAAAGCTCTGGCTACGGGGTCAAGAGTGGCAGGGAAGTAGGCACATGGGCGTTGCTTGGGGCCAATGGACTGAGTCAGGACAGACAAAGCGCACCCCTCCCTTTCGTGAGTGTAGAGGGAGAAGGGCTTTGTGTAATCGGGGTTCCTAAGACTGGTGCAGAACAAAGGGCGTCTCTTAGTTCTTTGAAGGAGGATTGGCATTCAGGGGTCCAAGGGAGCGGGAAGGGGACATCTTTAGCCAGCAGGGAAAGTAGTGGTTTCACAATGAGGCTGAAATTTGGCAACCACTGTCGACAGAAGGAGGTGAGGCCTACTAGGGAGCAAACTTGTTTCTGGGTCTTAGGGACAGGGGTTTCTAGGATGGTCTGAATTCGATCGGGTGTAAGTTTCCTCCCGTCTTTGGACAAGAGATGGCCTAGGTAAGTGACCTGGGGTTGGCAGAATTGCAACTTCTTCTTGGAGACCTTGTGGCCATTTTCCGCGAGGAAGTGCAGGAGTTGGATGGTGGCTGTGACTGCAAGTGGAGTGGTGTCAGCTGCCAAAAGGATATCATCGACGTTCTGTATCAACACCACTCCATCCGGTAACTGGACTGTGTCCAGCTGTCTCTTGAGGGCCTGGCTATATATGCTGGGACTTTCAGTGTAGCCTTGGGGTGCTCTACAAAATCTATATGAGCGGGCTTTTAAGGCGAAGCCGAAAAGGTAGCGGCTGTCTGGGTGAATGGGAATGGAGAAGAATGTGTTCTTGAGGTCGATTACAGTGAAGGTGGTGGCAGTGGAAGGAATCAGAGTCAGAATGGTGGTGATGTCTGAGACTACGGGGTACTGAGGTACAACTACTTTGTTGACCTCTCGTAGGTCGATGATGAAGCGGTACACTTTCTCATCTCCCTCACCCTGCTTCTTTACAATGGGTAGGATAGGGCTGCTGCAAACATTGCTAACTACTTCCTCTACCACTCCTGCATCTATCAGGGACTGGATGATTTTTACCAATGCCTTCTCGCCCTCGGGCGATATTGTGGAAGTTTTGGGAGCATTGCGTCCTGTCGAACATTTATATGCACCGGGCCAATCATCATGCGTCCTACGTCAGAGTCAGTTTTGGCCCACAGGTACAGAGGTAGGGTGTCGAGTAGGGACAAGTCAGCATCAGTGGTAGAAAACATGCGTCGTATGGGACAAGGTCTGAGCAGAGTCGGGTTGTCATACAGAATGACTCGAACTCCGTCTTGTGAACACCTAATAGTAGCTCGGAAATGTTTCAATAAGTCAAGTCCCATAATGGCATCGGGGGTGTTGGATGAGAGCAAAAACGTTGTATCAGTGGTGTTATTTTCCAAGTCAAAGGAGATCAGTGTGGACAAGGGATTAGTGGAGGGCGTTCCATCAAAACCTATTGATGTTACATGTGAGCCAGACAAGGGTGCCCTTGGAATCAGAAGTTTAGATAACGAACTACGTGTTGCGCCAGTGTCTACCAGAAATGGAGACTTCGTACCCAGGACCTTAGCGGTGACATAAGGACCTTGCTGGTCAACGTAGAGCTCGACTGGATCCCTCCCTTGCCCTTGGCAGTCCCATGCGAAGTCGTGGGTGTCGTCGCAGTCAGACTGTTGGTACTGGTTCTGTTGGGGACGGTCGAACGTGTTCGGTCTGCCTGGCCTGTCGGTGTTGGTGTCGTTCGTGTACCCTCGTCCCTGTCCTCTATTTCTTGGCCCAACCGCTACGTCTCTTGTGTCCCTATTTTTGTTTGCTTCTTGCAGAACCGGGCACTGGGATTTCCAATGACCAAATCCTTTGCAAAACGCACACTGGTTCTCATCGATGTCTTTACGTCCAGCGTAGGGTGCGGATGTACGGTCTCTAGGGGGTGGATTTCTAGGAGCATTCGATTGGTAACTACCTTTGTACTATTCCCTTCCTATTGTCACCCCTTGCAACTGTGCAATCATCACCCTTTCTTTTAGGTCCTTTTTCTTTTTCTCAGTCGCTCTATCGTTCTCATTCTTTTGATGTTCGTAGTACTGGGCCATTTGAAGGATAGCCGCAGGTTTGGAGGCCGCCCAACTACTCTCGCTAGTCTGTAGTTTCTGTGAGACTTCCTGCGACAGACCTTTGACGTAATTCTGGACAAACAGAAGATGTCCGGTTGCAGTGGTCATGTCCCGGCCACTGTAATCGGAGAACACCGTCTCAAACCGGGAGAAGTATTCTGATACGTCTTCCTGGGGTTTCTGGCGGCAGGCCGTTACTATCGACCAGTCCACCTTCTTTTCTGGGATCAGGGTTTTCAATTTCTGGACGATCTTGTCTGGGAGATCTAAAATGGATTTTAAAGGTTTCTGTCCAGGCTCTCGTTGTCTATCTATGCCATCGAGTTGTGACCAGGTATGTCCGACCAGCTCAAGGTGGCCGACTTTCCGGATTTGCTTCCACACATCAGCTGGCAGACATAGCCCGAAAAACAAATCGATGTCCGCTAGGGTCATAATCGTCGAACCCAAGGCTGTGCCTAATTCAGTATAAAAGGCAGTGTTTTTTTTCGTAAATCAGGCAAGGATTTTCGGAAAGTCAGGATGTCTTGCAGATCCCATGGTTGGTAGACCCAGTTATAAACTACTCTCCCTCTCGCATCTTGGTGGTTAATGTCATCATGCGTTCCCTGTCCTCTTGGGGGAACACAGTAGGGAGCGGCCTCCTTTATAGGCATCATTGTGTCCGTTTTTTCTGTTCGGGGTTCGGTCGCTACAGGAGTCGTAGCGTTAGTTTCTAACCTCTGTTCAGTGAGGTGGCGGAAAACTTCAAGCGTACGCGTGAAGAGGTCCGACACATCACACTCGCCCTCATCCCCAATGTCAACTTTCCTATACAGAGTCGTTAGACTCTCAGGGCCTTTGTCTTGGTATCGATCCTCATAGGCATTGAGGGTGTGATAACAAAATCACACAACAAAGTGCCGTCTGTGGCTGTTGGCATATGAGTTGTACATATCCGTTACGTATTCTTCACTCTCTTTTCGTTCCACCAGTGTCTTTACAACCTTATCGATCTCTGCTCGTTCATCTTTGCTTAATCGGTTCATTCTAGCGGAGTCTTTCCTTCTAGCTTCAGAGTCATCTAATGTTACTGCTTGCGCTGTGCTAAATACAAGGGGCTCAGCCGGCGCGGAAGCCGTGAGGACCGAGGTCCTGGCACTATTCTTTCCTGTACATGGGGGCTGCGGGTGTTGTATTAAGGGTTGGGAAGGGGCGTATGGAGGGGGCATGTAGATGATTGGGGGAACTAGTAATAAATCATCGTTTGCTCGTTGTTTCGAGGGTAACTCAGGGTAGAGCGTAGAGGGTGTTCTAACGGGACACTGGCCCGATGTTTCGGACTCTTGCTTCTGTTTGGCTTCCTCTCTCTCCTTTATCTCTTCCTCTAACCTTTTAGTAGCTAGGTGAGCTGCTTTTTGTAGCTCTTTCTCTAATCTAACTTCGTTTCTCTTTTTCCGTTGCTCTGCTTCTTTGCGCCACATGCCAAGACTATCAAGCATAGTGGGCGTTGTCTTATTGTTATGTAGGGCTGTTCCCAGCACGTTTATTTTATCGTCATCAAAGGATCCTATCAGTGGCGGATGTATGACGTTACAACGCATACTATTACAACGCATGGTTTTACAACGCATTTTTTACAACGCAAATACTGTTACAACGCATGTTTTTACAACAAATACTATTACAACGCGAGATAGTGTTATTAATAGTAATATGCTATTACAACGAATTCATTTACAACGCATACCTTTACAACGCCAAATTACATATTTTTTTTTTTTTTTTGTAAAATAACACCTGGCATGGGATGCAGGGAAACTAGGGGTTTTGGGTGGGGAAGTGTCTTAAAATGTAGAGAAAAACTGTACGTTATTTTAAATAAATCCATCGATTTTATTAAAATTATTACTCGAGTATTAAAATTAATGCCCGAGTATTAAAAACTAATATTCATGTAATCCCTTTACAACGCCAAATAACATAATTTTTGTTATGTTTAAAATAAAACCTGGCATGGAATGCAGGGAAACTAGGGGTTTTGGGTGGGGAAGTGTCTTAAAATGTAGAGAAAAACTGTACGTTATTTTAAATAAATCCATCGATTTTATTAAAATTATTACTCAAGTATTAAAATGAATACCCAAGTATTAAAAATTACTACTCATGTAATCGTAACTGTTTAAAATTTTACTAAATCTACGAAAATAACAATAATATAAAGTACAAATATATTAGTATGATTTAAAATAATTTTTCGTAAACAAAAACATTAAACATACACATAGTCGCCATTTTAAACTGTGTAGTTCCTAAATATGTCCTACAACTCTTTCCATGAAAATAATACCACAACACTACTTCCAAAATGGATGTCAAAACGGAACGATTAAGCGAAAACAACAACTCTTTATACTAAATTTTAAATTATAACTTTCCACAGAAGTAATTCGTACTTAAAAAAAGAATGCCAACGCTGTGTTTCTTCAAAAAAACAATGACACAGTGAAAAACTTATAAATACGAGCCAGACACCATTTTTAAAACAGTTGATTCTCAACTCCCAGAGAGACCAGACGCCAAAAGCTGACCCTCTGACCTGTTTGTGAAGATAATACCCGATTATATATTAGGAGCATTATTTCTCATAAAACAAGTAAGTTACTAACTAATGTCTGCAATATTTTCGACAAACAATTAAAAGGCTGCCCCTATTAAGTTTCTTTTTCCTATTTAAAGGTAATAATATAACACCAAAATGTTACTATAATTATGGATACATATATCCATAAATAAAATACCATACATATAAAAAGCATACTAAAATGTAAATAAAATTGTGTATTATTTAAATATATTTTCTATGAAATATATATATATGTATTATTTTCCAAACATCACAAAATGTTAAATTTTTTTTAATAGTCGAACTACTATAATCTACTACGATAAAGCCCACTGCACCAAAAATTGGGTTTTCCTACAGAAGCAACACTCCGCTTCAAGATTAATTTGAAGGTACTTTTGAATTTGTTTAAAAATCACTATTCTAAACAAATGAAACGGAAATAAATTTTTAAATCCATATATATTTTATTTGATTTTCACATAGAAATTCTTTTTCGATAAAATAAACATATATTCTCTACATTGAAAATTAAAACGTCAACTTTAAAAGAAGGTAAATATTTTATTATTTACATTACTGATTTATTAAAATTGAGTCGTAAATAAAGAATAGATACATGGTGTAGGGGGTAATATTTTCTATTCTAACTCCAAGTAAATGCAGCAGAAGGGAAAGTGTGGGATGGTGTAGCAGTAGAGAGATTGTTTAATGCTGTAGGGGAATAAAATACTATTGCAATGCCTGAAAAATGCTAAATCATGGAAATGTTAGCATAGTATAAAAGGAACTGTAAAAATAAGTAGATTATACTCAATATTGTTGACATTTTTAACTGCATCATAAACATTTTGCATTGAAATGACATTTCCTTTTCCTTCATCATTTTTTTAGAAACTCACAAAAAAATCTTCAGATCACCAAATATCTCAAAAAAACAACAACTGAAAAGGCCACCAAGAGACGAAAATAAAACCAGAAACCAGACCACAAAGAAAGAAACCAAACTAAAAGGTATATAAAACACATAATGCAAGGAAAAGTGTACTATGGAGTAGGGGTATCAATTACTAATCTAACTCCAAGTAAGTGCAACAGTAGGAAAGTGTGTGATGGTGTAGGGGTATCAATTACTATTCTAACTCCAGGTAGGTGCAGCATTAGGGAAAGTGTGGGATGGTGTAGGGTTATTAATTACTATTCTAACTCCAGGTACGTGCAACAGTAGGGAAAGTGTAGGATAGTGTAGGGGTATGAATTACTATTCGAACTCCAGATAGGTGCAACAGTAGGGAAAATGTGTGATGGTGTAGGGGGTAATATTTTCTATTGCAACTCCAGGTAAGTGCAGCTGTTGGAAAAGTTTAGGATGTTAAAAGTAGAAATATTTTCTATTCTAACTCAAGGTAAGTACAGCAGCAAGGAAATTGTGTAACAGTGTAGGGGAATTAAATACTATTGCAACATCTAAAAAATGCTATAACATTGTAAGGTTTGCATAATAAAAAAGTCACTGTAAAAATAAATGTAAATTATACCCAATTTATTTGACATTTTTAACTTCATCATAAACATTTTGCTTTTAAATAACATTTCCTTTTCCTTTTTCATTTTTTTAGAAACTCACCAAAAACTTCTGATTACCAAATATCTCAAAAGGACAACAATTCAGTAGGCCGCCAAGAGAAGAAAATAAAATAAAAGCATAAACCAGACCAGAAAGAAAGAAACAAAACCAAAAGGTATATAAAACACATAATGCAAGGGAAAGTGTACAATGGTGTAGGGGTATCAATTACTAATCTAACTCCAAATAAATGCAACAGTATTTAAAGTGTTGGAAGGTGTAGGGGTATGAATTACTATTCTAACTACAGGCAGGTGCAACAATAAGGAAAATGTGGGATAGTGTAGGGGTATCAATTATTAATGTAACTCCAGTTGGTGCAGCTTTAGGGAAAGTGTGGGATGGTGTAGGGGTATCAATTACTATTCTAACTCCAGGTAGGTGCAACAGTAGGGAAAGTGTAGGATGGTGTAGGGGTATCAATTACTATTCTAACTCCAGGTAGGTGCAGCATTAGGGAAAGTGTGGGATGGTGTAGGGGTATCAATTACTATTCAAACTCCAGATAGGTGCAGCATTAGGGAAAGTGTGGGATGGTGTAGGGGTATGAATTACTATTCTAACTCCAGGTAGGTACAACAGTAGGGAAAGTGTGTGATGGTGTAGGGGTATCAATTACTATTCTAACTCCAGGTAGGTGCAACAGTAGGGAAAGTGTGTGATGGTGTAGGGGTATCAATTACTATTCTAACTCCAGGTAGGTGCAACAGTGGGGAAAGTGTTGGATGGTGTAGGGGTATCAATTACTATTCTAACTACAGGTAAGTGCAACAGTAGGGAAAATGTGTGATGGTGTAGGGGGTAATATTTTCTATTCTAACTCCAGGTAAATGCAGCAGTTGGAAAAGTTTAGGATGTTAAAAGTAAAAATATTTTCTATTCTAACTCAAGGTAAGTACAGCAGTAAGGAAATTGTGTAACGGTTTTGGTGGAATTAAATACTATTACAACATCTAAAAAATGCTATAACATTGTAAGGTTTGCATAATAAAAAAAGTCACTGTAAAAATAAATGTAAATTATACCCAATTTATTTGACATTTTTAACTTCATCATAAACATTTTGCTATTAAATAACATTTTCTTTTTTCATTTTTTTTAGAAACTCACCTAAAACTTTTGATCACCAAATATCTCAAAAGGACAACAACTCAAAAGGCCACCAAGAGAAGAAAATAAAAGCAGAAACCAGACCAGAAAGAAAGAAACAAAACCAAAAGGTATATAAAACACATAATGCAAGGGAAAGTGGACTATGGTGTAGGGGTATCAATTACTAATCTAAATCCAAATAAATGCAACAGTAGGTAAAGTGTTGGATGGTGTAGAGGTATGAATTACTATTCTAACTCCAGGTAGGTGCAAAAGTAGGGAAAGTGTGGGATGGTGTAGGGGTATCAATTACTATTCAAACTCCAGATAGGTGCAGCATTAGGGAAAGTGTGGGATGGTGTAGGGGTATCAATTACTATTCTAACTCCAGGTAGGTGCAGCTGTAGGGAAAGTGTGGGATGGTGTAGGGGTATCAATTACTATTCTAACTCCAGGTAGGTGCAACAGTAGGGAAAGTGTAGGATAGTGTAGGGGTATCAATTACTATTCTAACTCCAGGGAGGTGCAGCATTAGGGAAAGTGTGGGATGGTGTAGGGGTATCAATTACTATTCTAACTCCAGGTAGGTGCAACAGTAGGGAAAGTGTAGGATGGTGTAGGGGTATCAATTACTATTCTAACTCCAGGTAGGTGCAGCATTAGGGAAAGTGTGAGATGGTGTAGGGGTATCCATTACTATTCAAACTCCAGATAGGTGCAGCATTAGGGAAAGTGTGGGATGGTGTAGGGGTATCAATTACTATTCTAACTTCAGGTAGGTGCAGCATTAGGGAAAGTGTGGGATGGTGTAGGGGTATTAATTACTATTCTAACTCCAGGTAGGTGCAACAGTAGGGAAAGTGTAGGATAGTGTAGGGGTATGAATTACTATTCTAACTCCAGATAGGTGCAACAGTAGGGAAAATGTGTGATGGTGTAGGGGGTAATATTTTCTATTCTAACTCCTGGTAAGTGCAGCAGTTGGAGAAGTTTAGGATGTTAAAAGTAGAAATATTTTCTATTCTAACTCAAAGTAAGTGCAGCAGTAAGGAAATTGTGTAACGGTTTTGGTGGAATTAAATACTATTGCAACATCTAAAAAATGCTATAACATTGTAAGGTTTGCATAATAAAAAAGTCACTGTAAAAATAAATGTAAATTATACCCAATTTATTTGACATTTTTAACTTCATCATAAACATTTTGCTATTAAATAACATTTCCTTTTCCTTTTTCATTTTTTTAGAAACTCACCAAAAACTTTTGATCACCAAATATCTCAAAAGGACAACTCAAAAGGCCACCAAGAGAAGAAAATAAAAGCAGAAACCAGACCACAAAGAAAGAATCAAAACCAAAAGGTATATAAAACACATAATGCAAGGGAAAGTGTACTATGGTTTAGGGGTATCAATTACTAATCTAACTCCAAATAAATGCAACAGTAGGTAAAGTGTTGGATGGTGTAGAGTTATGAATTACTGTTCTAACTCCAGGTTGGTGCAACAGTAGGGAAAGTGTGGGATGGTGTAGGGGTATCAATTACTATTCAAACTCCAGGTAGGTGCAGCATTAGGGAAAGTGTGGGATGGTGTAGGGGTATCAATTACTATTCAAACTCCAGGTAGGTGCAGCCTTAGGGAAAGTGTGGGATGGTGTACGGGTATTAATTACTATTCTAACTCCAGGTAGGTGCAACAGTAGGGAAAGTGTGGGATGGTCTAGGGGTATCAATTACTATTCTAACTCCCAGTAGGTGCAGCATTATGGAAAGTGTGGGATGGTGTAGGGGTATCAATTACTATTCTAACTCCAGGTAAGTGCAACAGTAGAGAAAGTGTAGGATAATGTAGGGGTATGAATTACTATTCTAACTCCAGGTAGGTGCAACATTAGGAAAAGTGTAGGATGGTGTAGGGGTATCAAATAATAATCTTACTCCACTATGTTACCACAATTGTTAAAATGTAGCATAGTATGGTCGAAACAGTAAATATTTGACCTCATTAAAAATTTCAGCAGGAGAAAAAGTGTGCTATACTCTAAACTAAAATTGACTATTTATACTGCAAAGTGGAGAAACATTAAGAAATGACCAGAATAAAGTGACAGGAAATTAACAATTTAATTGTTAGAAACATTCTGATGTATAGAAACAGTAAAAATTAAGATCTATAATTTTTTGTTTAATCAAACACAATATTAAATTTTTTTTTTACCCCCAACAGATAATGTCTACTCAGGAAAGAGCCTCCTACATCAAATTCAGGAAAGGAAACAAACTACTTAACCATGCAGGATACATATATGCTAAAGAAAGGATAAGTTTTCCTAGAAATCATTGGAGGTGTGTACAATACTACACAACCCATTGCAGCGGCAGAGCGGTTACCCATGATGATATCATAGTAAAAACTACTGATCACAACCCCTCTGCCTCTGCAATGGCGATTGATGTAAGGGAAACTATTAACGAGATGAAAGAACTAGCAAGCACCTCCAATGATTCAACAGGATCCATTTTAAGAGTGGTTGCACAACATGTCCCCTCTCATGTTGCTAGTAATATGCCTATAATTCCTAATTTGAGACGAATTATTCAAAGACAAAAGCAGGCAAGTGACACTCAAACCACAACACCTCATACTTTTTCTGACATTGTTATTCCACATGAACTTACTATTTCTTTCGCTGATGAACCCTTCCTTCTCCATGACAATGAAAACCCTCAAAAACGTATTCTAATTTTTAGTACTCCCGCAACCTTGTAAAGTTAGAAAACAGTGAAATTTGGATGATGAATGGGACGTTTAAAAGTACACCCCATCCATTCTACCAAATTTACACAATTCACGCTAAAATTAACCATAATGTAATCCCCTTAGTATATAGTTTGCTGCCTGATAAGACTTCTGCAACATACACTGAACTTTTATCAGTTATTAAAAATACTACAACAAAAAGTCCTAGGAAAATAATAATAGATTTTGAATTGAGCATGATCAATGTGATCAGTAAAATGTACACGGATACCCAAATTCAGGGGTGTTTTTTCCATTTTTCCCAGGCATTCTGGCGTAAATGACAGAAAACATCCCTAGTTACAGATTACTCCACAGACAGCAAACTCCAAGTTGAATTAAAAGAATTAACTGCACTTTGTTTTGTTCCTCCCGATAGTGTAGATGAGTACTACACTGCCATTACTGAATCTGAATATTACAATCAAAATGAAGACAAATTGGCACCCATCCTAAATTATTTCGAAGACACATGCATTGGACACCTAAGCAGATCAGGTCGCAGGAGGAGGCCACGTTTCCATGTGGAGTGGTGGAACTGTTATTCGAGCTGTTTAGAGGGAGAAGCTAAAACAAATAATGCCATTGAGGGATGGCATAACTCCTTCAATCATACAATTGGAAAACCTCACCCTAATTTCAACTCATTTTTAGAAACTTTGAAGAAGGAGCAACGTTTCCAAGAAATGAGACTTTCCCAAGCATTAAGTGGTAGTCTAAATCCACAAGTTACTAAAAAAACTAAGGAGATGTCTGAAAGACTATTGGGTATAATGCAACAGTTTTCGTTGTGTGTGGCTCTGGACTACCTCGAAAATGTGGCTAACATTCTAAGTTTCTAATAAAAACATTTGACCTTACTTTCCTGCTTTGCCCTAAATTTAATAACACACTAATTTCAATTGGTTATATTTTATATTTTTTCTAAATGAACCAAAAAATTTAATCGTGTCTGCATACTTTATTTTTTCATATTTTTCTCATTTTTCAAGTTATACGTAATCCTTTTATTTACAACACCGAATAACCCCAAGTTTTCCAAATTGAATGGAACAAATAATTAGTATAATTTTTTCCAAATTTTTCAAAACCATTCCAAGTTAACAAACAACTTATGAATGAATCTTCAACTATAAGAAAGTAATTAAATGCTTCTTAAAATTTAAATACTATTTTCTAAATTTAATTGGTTAGAAATACCAAATAATTTTGGACATTAAATAATTTTTATATCCAAAAATATCTAATATGATGTGTTTAAAATACCCCCTTTCATTCATTGTTCGAAATGAAAACCTTAGTTTGCATAAAAAACTAGCATAATTATCTGTCTTGAAATAATAAATCAGCACAATCTCCAATAGATGATTATTTACGTATTTTAAAAATATATCATACTCAATTGCATTTTGAAATCTTAGAAAAAATCAATTTTTTAAAAATATACCAGTTCCATAAGAACATCCAAAAGAGTTTTGTACCTCCTACAAAAACATTTTCTCTCTATAGAACCCTAGCTGGTTTGAAATTTTTCCAAAAATAACTGGCAATTTTGCTAGTATTCAAAAGGAATTTACCAATATTACAAAACATAATCACCAAACTAAAGCAGCTGCTATATTATTTATAACAGCCGAAAGATTATAATTTTACTAACTGACCAACCAATTGAAAATATACAAATAATCAATCAATCCTTAACAGATTTTAAAATACATCATTCATATCAATTTTATAAAAACAATGCAAACAAACAAAATTATTTCTCGACAGTGTTCCTAACCAAAATAACAGTAATAATTTTTAGAAGCTTTTTCCATTAATGTACTACCAACATTTTACAAATTTATAGTTGAATGTAAATCGATTCAGTTTTCAAGAAAATGCATTTACTATTTAGTTATATCATAAAAGAAAATAGTAATGTATAACAAATAATTATTTATTTTTTGCAATCAAAACATATACTTTTTGCAACCCGACATAGGCATACACTAATAACACGATTGTCGACATGTTGTTTTACAAGTTTAACATTAAAATCACAAACAGCAACCTCTCCTTATCCTTTCTTTAAAATATATGTATTTATTTTAAGTTAAACATGCATCTTTTAAGTTAGAAATGTTTCCTACCTGGACGTAGATCAGCTTCCAGCTGCTTCCTCCATCGATGCTCTTCAAAATGGCCGCTTTCGATTACGTTTACGCGAATACGTCATAAAAAGCTGCTAAGATAGAAAAAGGACTGTTGAATACTGTAATTTATAGATTATATCAATTTTTGTTTAAAAATCGTATATGACATGTTAACAAATTACAAAAATGTTAATAAATCAAAAAAATAAATTCTATTTTACTATTTTTTTTAATTAAAAAATACCAAAAAATAAACTTTGTTATATTTATTGTATTAATGTATTTATGTTAGCGTTTTTTTATTTTATTATGTTTATACTCTAAAATTAATGTTATTTCATCCTTACCTTCATCCTTATTCCTTTTCTTTTCTACTCATTCCCTTTCTTCTTCTTTTACACCTTCCTTTTCATTTCCGCGGAATGAACTGCTTCAACTATGGAAATAAATGAAGGACAATTGCTTCCATTAGAATCAATGCTAAATCGTGGGAGAATATTTTCAAAAAGTATTAATAAATAATGTAACAACTTAATAATAAAATAAATCATATACTTTTTTTTAACCTATAACAAAATATAATAATATTTAAAATATTTGATAATATTTGTATAAAAATCTAATTAATCTAAATCCCTCAAAATTATAAAATAAATATATAACTTATATATTTCATATACAATAATAATATTAAATAAATAAAAAATTATGAAATACTTCTTACAATATTTATAAACTTTAATAATTTAAATTAACATTAACATTATCTAATTTAAAAAAAACTACAGTATTAATTACAATTTGTATACTACATATTTAATATACATTAACATTAACAGTATAATTTAAAAAAAATACTAGAGTATTAATTTACTTTTTTATAGTAAATATATAAAATAATATTTAGAAATATTTTTTACTTATAAAAATAAATTAAACAAAAGTATATTTTTTTAAATATTAATACTACAGTATTATTTCTAAATACTCAAATTAATATATTTAATATAAAAAATAATATTAATCTTATTACAATAAATAATAATCATCTACAATATAAAATAATACATTTAATTAATTTATTTAAAAATATCAATAATATATATATATAAACATAATAATTACGATGTAAAGGTACTTGCGTTGTAAAGGTACTTGCGTTGTAAAAACATGCGTTGTAATAACATGCGTTGTAAACACATTTGCGTTGTAAAAGTTTCGTTGTAATGGTAGTGCGTTGTAAAAGTTGCGTTGTAAAGGTTGTTTACCATCAGTGGCCACTGACTTTCCTGATCCTTTCTTGTATATTTATGCCATAGCTTACTATAGGCTATGGCGACTAGTCCATATTTAGTGAACATGTCCTTATTAGGGGTGCCTTCCAGTGGAGCTGGATGGTTCATCTCTAATAAGCGGTCCGGGCTGAACCAACTACCAATCAGTGGGGAGAAGATAGGCATGACAGATTACAAAGGGGGACAAAGGTCCGCACTACCTATCCTTTCACTACTTGCAAAGACTAGACAGAATATTTCTATTCTACGTTATTTGCAAACAGAGAATATCTCAAAAAGAACCAACTTCGAACAATCAATGTTCGAACAATCAATCAATCAGTGGGGAGAAAAATAGGCACGACAGATTACAAAGGGGGACAAAGGTCCGCGTTACCTATCCTTCACTCTCTGCAAAGGAAGAGAGAATATTTCTATTCTTCCCCGTTTGCAGGCAGAGAATATCTCAAAAAGAATCAATGAGCAATACTAGTATTTTCAAACAATCAAACAATCGCTTCGCAATTTGTCTTGTTACACGACCTTACCCGGACCGCATGGACAGTTTCTCGTCTTCCGTTTCCAGCGCCCGATCGTCCTCTATTCTCCGTAATTGCCGCGGCACTCCTGATGGTTCCCAGTCAGGACCGTAGATCACTCGAGAGAGAGGTCTGCTCGGAACCGGTGAAGTTCGGATGATCGGCTGCCAGACGAGGGTCTATCGGGCAGGTGCACTCCCGATCGTTGCAGTCGTTCTCTCTATCGTCGGGACCTCTCCCACTGGATCCACGTGTCGCTGATGGGCCCCACGTTTGGGACGCCAATTGTAAAAAGGGCAGGCAGATTTCAATCGATAACCTTCAAGTATTGCCCGGCGTTAGTCGCCTCTCATACCACTCAAAATTATCAAACAAAGAGGCAGGCAGTGGAGACTGGAAGGCAGGAAACAGAGGTTTATTCCGACGGAGCAGAACACGTCAAATCAGACAACAGGGTATCTTCTCGAGGTGCTCTAACCGCATCTCTGAGGCCCGGCCTCTTATACACAAGTTTATGGCTTTATTGCAAGAAACACATTCTTGTCAATACTTTGATGTACGGGAAGACATCCTCGGAATCCCCGCTTCAAGCCCGTTCTCACACACATTTACAGTAGAAGTCCCCACCCCGATTTCAGTAGGTGATGACTATCGCGCAGCTGGATACTCCGCCGATTCCCGGAATGTGTGCGGCTGATCGGATCTCATGGGGTGGGGGCTTTGATCAGTCATAGATCCTTCGAAGAGGGACAGCTTCCTACTGTAAGGGGCAATAAACTGCATCCAGAGGGCCAGGTGATGGCCTGGGATCGGGCCGGACAATCGGGCACAGAGGAAGGAGGTTCATCAAAGGATGTGTGATCATGAAAGGGACGGAGGGAGGTGTTAGCCGGGTACGGGATGTGGTTCCGAGGCAGGGCCGCACTGAAGGGGTGGTTTATGGCCCAAGCATGTGAGAGCGGGGGCTGTCAGTGCACGGGGGATGCTTGCGAGGTCAGAGAGGGAGAGAGAGAGAGATGCGCTGGCTATCGGCAGTGGGCGAGAGGCCATGGCATTCAAAATGGCTACTACTTACGCGCACATATGAGCCTGAAAAGGGGACAAGATGGCGCCGATAATGTTTTACGTCGCAATCTAGATTCTAACACGGGGAGGGATGGAACCACATGGAACAGACGGTACGTCCAAGGTCGACCAGACGGGAAACTGGGGGGGAACACGCCACAACGTTGAAATAGCTGTGGAAGCAAAGAATAACACATTTTGAAAGTAATTCATAAAGTTAACAATACGCAGGAAAACATTAGAATAGAAGGAATCAAGTATATATGAAAACATCAATAAACTATAAGCCTATTTAAGTTCGAAGACCAACATATACGTAAGAAAAATGTCATGGAACTTGAATTGAAGAGAGGAGAGAAAACTTATAGATGAGGTTAAAAAAAGTCAGGTAAAATGTGAGGAAGAAGATCCGGAAGAGTCCACATGATCTATCTTGAACGAGTTTATGAAACTTTGTAGTCGTATTGGATCTTCATATTTTGTTGTTCTATTGTTATACGTAACTTTAAAGAGACAAGGGTGAAATAGACCATATCGGGGTCCCATCGAGCGAAGATCAGGTCTCATACTGAGGAAAGTCTTACGTCTGGCTGCAGTGGCGTTGGCGTAATCCTATGCGAAAAACAATGTTGAACCAGACCAGGTAATTCGTTGAATAGCTTTGACCGCTGCCAGAACTTTTAACAGATCAGTATATTCTAGGGAGTATAGAATGACTCCTCTTGGTCGTTGTGAAGGTGAAGCATTTGAGGTAGGGCGACCCAACTTATGTGCACGTTGAATATTAAGCACAGTGTCTCCTGGCATATGGAGAAGTTTGGGGAGGAAGTAAAAAAAAGCTAGAGAGGAACTGGAGGAATACGTATGCCCCAGAGCTCAGAATAGCATATAAGGCAGCTATCCAGCAATACCATAAGAATATTAGGAAAGCACAAGCTGCTTTTTTTTAAAGAAAACATAGAGGTCCGCAAACAGCTCGAAGGAGCTGTTCAAGATTGTAAAATCGCTCACAACGGTTGAGTCAGGCACCCACATCTCTCAACACTCAAAAGCAAGATGTAATGAGTTGGCCACGTTTTTTAAGAATAAGGTGGAAAAAATCTATAATTCCCTTCATTCTAACCAGAGTCTGCTGTTACCAGCAACCATAGCCCCTAAGAGCATGCATGTTGTTCCCACTAGCATAGAGCAGCCCACCACTCTCTTTCCTCCCACCATGGTTTAGTTTCCCAAACTTCACAAAGGAAAGGCTGGTTCCCTTCTTTGGAACATCAAATCTGGGTCTCTCATAGACCCAGCTCCACCTCATGTTCTCGCCCAGGTGGGAAACTGTGTTCTAACCGAACTCACCAGCTTTATCGCCCTATCTTTTGAAACTGGGAAAGTACCTAAAGAGGGGAAGCATGCCATTGTAAAACCATTGTTAAAAAACCTCAACTGGACCCCGCGGTTATGGCAAACTACCGCCCAATCTCATTACTGCCCATCTTGGGAAAGATCGCGGTGAAACATGTGAATAGTGCTATTTCACAGTTCCTGGAAGACAATGGCATTCTACACAAGACCCAGATGGACTTTCGGCCAGAGCATAGTACGGAGCAGCTCTACTCTGTGTCACCGAAATTTTTTAAAGTATTCTAGACCAAGGAGGGGCTGCTGCCCTTGTACTATTAGACCTTAGCGAGGCCTTCGACACGGTAGACCACAAAATACTTGTGAATAGGCTCAAAACAGTTGGGATTAGAGACAACAAATGGGTGGCCTCGTTTCTGAGCGACAGATCCTTTCAGTGTATGGAGGCCGGCATTCTGTCAGACACTTTTTTTTTCAGCCCCTTGGGGATTTCCTCAAGGATCCTCCTTGAGTCCAACCCTCTTTAATGTTTATATGAGCCCGCTTGCTCATAAAGTACAAGAGTTTGGACTCTCCATTGTGTCATATGCGGATGACACACAGCTAGTGGTGTCAATCGCTGACTCCCATAACTCCAACCATAGGCAATTGACCCCGTGTTTGGAAAAAATTGGAACCTGGATGGCGGATTGACGTTTTAAGCTGAACAGGTACAAACCGAGCTTATGATCATGGCCAGCAATTTTAACCCTCGCTTAGAGATCCCTTGACCAGCAAACTGGGCCCCACCCCCACCCTGAAATGCTCTGTGAAAAACCTGGGGATGTGGCTTGATCAAAATTTACAATGGAGACACAATCCAAAAAACTGGCGGGTACATGCATCTGGTATACTCCAGATGCTTAGGAAAATTCTTGGCCTTCTCCCAGAGAACTCAAGAAGGACAGTGGTACAAACCCTGGTGGTCTCGAGACTTGATTATGGAAACTCACTATACTTTGGGTCACCTAAATATATCACAGATAGGTTACAGGTTGTACAGAACGCAGTAGCGAGACTACTTCTAAATATACCTAGGAATCAGTCAGCTAGAGCGGCATTGAAAGAGTTACACTGGTTACCAATCCAGACCAGGATTACGTTTAAATCTCTCTGCTTGGCACATAGAGCCATTTATGAGAGAGGTCCACAAACTCTGATCTCCCCCTACTTACACCGCTACTGTCTCAGATCAGGGTCGAATTTTTTTATGACGACCACAAGAATAAAGAGGTCATGGTGGGGCGGAAGGTCGTTTGCACATCTGGTGCACAAACTCTGGAATAGTATGGACCCAGAGTTGCCACTGACTGATAACGAACGGTCCTTCAG
Organism: Lissotriton helveticus; assembly: GCF_964261635.1. Lineage (NCBI taxonomy): Eukaryota > Metazoa > Chordata > Amphibia > Caudata > Salamandridae > Lissotriton > Lissotriton helveticus. The sequence goes on from NC_136063.1 coordinate 959,556,728, forward strand.
AAAGAAACTCAAGACTTGGTTGTTCCCCTAAACGCCCACTCTAGGCAGCTGTCCTTACCTGTTATAGCGCTGGGATGCCCGCGGGTAGCCATGCGCTCTATAAATCCCTAAACCTAAACCTTAAAGAAAGTGAGGGAGTCCGTACCTTCAGCCCCTTCCATCAGTCCATAAATACGTAAATTATTTCTCCTGTTGCTATTTTCAAGGTCTTCAACCTGCCTTTGGAGTACTGAAATTTGAGATTGAAGATAAGTAACATTCTTAGTGGTATCCCCAATTGGGGGGACCTTTTGCTCTACTACTGTGAGTCTTGCATCAAGTTGAGACCAGCTATCTGTAAGGAGTTGTAGTTTGGTGTTGGTTTCCTCAACAAAGGGTCGAAGGGCCCTTATTTCCAGCAGCTCCATTGAAACAGGCTAGACAAGTTTAGGCGGCGATGGGGGATCTTTTTTCATACGCTTCACCTTGGATTTCCCTGGTGGTGCTGGAGCAGGATCCATTGATGTAATATAGGCCTCAGACACCGATAAACCTGAATCTTCCAGTTTGGAAAGTTCAATGAAAAGTTTTGCAGTTTTGATAAAGATATGCTTTGGCTTAGAAGAAATAGAGAGAGTCCCTCTCAACCTGCCCATGAACCTTAAAGCTGGGTGTAGAAGAGGATCCTAGGAAGAAGTCTGTGGTTTCTGAGAGTAATTGGTAGCAGGCTGAAGAGCAAACTAATCCAGAAAGGAATGTGGTTTGTGTGAAGAAAAGACGGATGAAACTGTGCACAATAGGCAGGTACTGCGTCAACAATCACCTAAAATGTTTCATTCGTGAATTAGTTGAAACCTCCTGACCATAAGGACCAATACATTGAAATGTTAGTTGATCAAATAAAATGGCCTTTGGAATATTCTCATTTTATAATGGTAGAACACAAGAATGACATCGTGAGAAAATATGAGAAGGAAAGATTAAGGAAAGAGTCCTAGTCAGAGTTTTGTGCACTGAAGGTTTGCAGGAAATTCAGGCAGACTATGCAGACTATGTAGAAGTAAGTGGAGGCTTACCGAATCGTGATGAAATGTGCTTCACAAAATGGCGGCCGCAAACACATCACCTCGAGTATTGCAGTGTAATGAGGAGAAACTGGATTGTTGAGCTGCACTTAAGTATTGTGAGGAAGGAGTGTCAACGTCATTGTTCATAGGAAAGGCTGAGGCGCATGTAGAAAAGAACCATTACTGCCGCAAGTGAGGAAAGCTTTTGTAGCTCGTTCGTAATTCAAAATGGCGGCCGCGATATCGCAGCATCACGGAGAAGAGATTACCTGAAGACGGAGCCATTCTGGTGCAATAAAATGAGTTGTGCACGTCTCATCCTGGGCAGCAGACCTTCCGAGACTCCTTCGTCTGAGTAGCTTCGTGTTTGATGGGTGAAAAGCACAGAACCGCCACACCGGTCCGGAGAGCCTGATTTAGACGCCGCCATGTCCCTCGGGTGCCAAGCCACGCCCCCCAGTTACAACATTTTTAACTCAGTTTATGTTTAATTGCATTGGATCTATATCTTTTTTTACTGTTTTTATAAAACCATGCTCCTCATACAAACGTTTAACTCAAAATATGGCGAATATCACGGTACATACATGGCAGTTGAAAAATGACAGTATTCCAAAGCAGAGCATTAATCATAATAATTTGGGATGCTTCTGCAGCCCATCCCACATTGCATGGCAGTCGCCCGCCTCCACTCCAGCTCACAGAGTCATTGGCCCCCGTGGATCCTGATCCCCGCCTACCAATACCACCGGTAGGCTTACCAGGCTCCGCACACCTTTTCCCACTTCTTGGGACATCATTAGATCTATATTTGTTCTATATTTATTATTATTTTGAAATTCACAAAATTCTTAAGAATAATTGGTTGTTCATTTGCAGATATAAGCTTCATTCATTGCCTCCTGGCAGGCATTCGATCTTTTGAGGATTAGTATTTAAAAAGACTTTTGTATTTTCATACCCAGTTTTTTTATCCACCTGAAATGTATTGTTTCACAGGGGATAAACCATTTGCCTCCATGCTCCAGTGATATATGGTGGTGCTTCATTTCATTTACCACCCTAAAATCACACTTACTTCTGCCTTCTACTGGAATGAATTGCCTTTTGTTTCCAGATTGCAAAACGCCATTGGAAGTATTTGGAGTACTCAAAAAGATCAGACTGTTTTGATCACTCACATGATTTATCATGAATGAAAGACAATAGCATATACTCACAAAGGCATTTTGGAGAACTAAAATAGTAATCCTGTAGTAGCCTTTTACATAGTCTTGAATGCGTTTGTGAATTGGCCTGAGGGGAATTAACTGAGACTAATCAGGTAAATGTATATACAATTAGAGCAAATTGAAAAGACTGGGGCATATTATCAAGACAGGCGATAAAATTATCGCCGTTTTAGCGGCAGAAAACCGCCGCTAAAACGGCAAAAATGGGCTTGATAATATGCTCTATGGAATTCCAATTGAAGCCCATGTTAGATGTCCTGCACATGAACAATCATTCATGACGGTTTGCTGTTTCTGTGTGCTGCACAATGCAGCACACATCGAAACAGGAAAAAACGAGGAGAAATTAAGCATTTCACTTTGTTTTGCCATGTTAAGATCAGGTTTTCATGGCTTTAATTTTGATGCTGCCTCCTATTTACACCACCCTTGTAAATAGGGCGCAGCATCAAAATCAATGGGTGTTGCGGTGGAATGGCCACTGCAACAGCCATTGCCTACCCCTTACATGGTAAGTGTAGCGTGAAAGGGGGCCTTATTTACATGACGGTATTAAGCCGCGTTAAGTGGCTCAACGCCGCCTTCTAAATAAGGCGAAGGGTTTATTGCCACAGGAACTTCATAAAAAGTGACGTGCGTGAGATACACCGTGTTTTCATCCCAAATTAATTTTGCTTTTTTTTTTAACGTTTGGGAAACACATAACATGGTCAGAAACTAAAATGATGTTGATTTAAATATTATTTTGAAATGAACTCGGTGCCATTACAGAATAGGCTTCTATGTTCACTGGCAGCGCTGTCAAACGGAATGAAAAAAGCGCTCTGAGAGGATATTGAGAGCCAGCTGATGTGCCGACAGACTTGACAAGAATTTCTATTTTTTGCAGTTCCTGCAGAGATTAGCTGTCACTCGAAAACTCCATTTCTAATTATGAGGCTCAAACTGTAGCACGAGGCTTTGGGGTCCCCTATGGATATCCTAAAAAGCAATTGGCCAAAGGATGCCCTCATCAATCATTATACTGTGTGACCCCGCAATAGATCAATCCATGAGTACAAGGGAACAGGCTTCATTAATAGGATGCAGCGAAGGCCACTGGGAAAGTGCAAGGCGGGGGAGGAGGACCCAGGAAGGAAGGAAATAAATTAATGTACTTTTCATATAGCAGGGACTTTGTCGATGTTGTATAAAGAGACGTTGCCAGCTTGTCCGTCCTTCATCACCAAGACAGCCATTATTCAGTAATGTTACCTCTGTAACCTGGAGACAGGCAATTACGTAGCCACCTAAAAACTAAAAGAACGCACCTAGGTCTGACATTTTGTAACACATGACCTGATTTATAAGTGAGAATGAGTCGGAAGAAAATTCTGCGATTTGTGGAGGGCGTGACACACTCAAAGGCGAAAAGACAGACAGAATTCAGTCCACTAAGCAGGGCCACTGGAATTTTACAAGAGTGAAAGACCAAATTATGTGGTACTGCTGACTAAATGTATGTGGCAAGAAAAGGCAAATCAGACTGCCCCATGTGGCACACTCTATAGCAGCATTTTCTGACCATTTTTATCATTTAATGCACAGTGATGCAAATGGGATACCAAACTCTATTGACAATACCAACGTGTATACACATTCACCAGATCCTAATAAACTTTAACTGATTAACAAAACAGAGTAGAAAGTTCAGCAATTTGGTGAGGGAGTGATAAACTCAAACGTGAAATGACAGAATTTACTGAACTCAGTGGCGTAACGAAAGTGTAAGCCCCCCCCCGCCCCCCCCCCCCCCCGCAATATACACGGAGGGGGCACCCTCCGGATTTTAACCGGAGCGCTCAGAACTGAGTACTATGCTGAGGGATTCGGGGGCCTGTGTTACGCCCCTGACTGCTCTGTAGGCAAAGCTCCTGGAATTATGCAAGAGTGAAGGACCAAATTATGTGGCACTGTTAACTACAAATTTTATGTGGCAAAAAAAGCAAATTAAACTGCACAATGTGGTAAATTCTATAGCAGCATCTTCTGGTATTTTATCATTAATAGACCGTGAGATGCAAATGAGACCCCGAAAGCAAGGAAAGAAACTAGAAAATACACGATGTATGGAATGTTCCACTGTGGGTGATTGAATACTCCTTAACTCACCAGCTGTCAGTCGCTGGTTTTATCATTGCATGACTGTGACTAGCGCTGTTTCTTTTATGGTTCTGTATAGGCACTAACTCAGTACATCTTGCTAGAATATGAGGCTGTACTTACTCAAATGTTTTGTTTACCTCTTGCATCATTCTTTCCCCAAATGCTCACATTGGCCTACTGTGGGGTTGCTTTTGTTTCTGTATTCATTCTTTGCTGTTTTGTCCTACCGAGGCTAGGTTACGGCAGCGCTACCCTCTGTGGCTTTCCCAAATACACCCTGGCTCCACTGAGGGCATCTCTGAATGCTGGTGCTAGACTGATTACAGGCTCCAAACGCAATGAGCACATATCGCCAGTCCTAAAATCACTAGATTGGCTCCCCTGCGAAGCACGAATTCAGTTAAGGATTGCTGTTATGACGCACAAAGCCATCCACTTTAATACTCTCAGGTACCGGGCGCAAATACTTGAACTATCCTGTGGTGTAAGAGCCTCAAGAAGCGCCACTACTTTCCTCCTGAAACCACTTATCCTGAGCAAAAAGAGAACTTGTCACAGAGCATTCGCTGGCGCTGCCCCAAAGATATGGAACTCTCTACCACCGGAAGTACGCAGAATCTTCGTAACAACGGTGTTCAAATTGGAAGTCAAAAGATTCCTTATGAATAAATTCCTTCCGTAAGTGGGCTAGGCTCTCCTGCCCGATGTTTTTGTTCCTACTTCTATTGTACCATCATTTACTACTACGCTACTTTATGACATATTATGCCCCTCCTTCACTACCCTTGTACAATTATTTAATATGACCTCCATGTGGCATTGGTCGTGTAATCTGTGATCATGCTTGTTTTTATCCCTACCTGTTGATACATTTGCATTATTGTCCTTCCTTTCCTTCCTAATGTAAAGCGCTCTGATATCCTATGGGATCTGGTTCGCGCTATATAAAACTTTATAAATAAATAAATAAAATAAACACTCTTCAAAGTACAACATTATGCACATTCCCCATATCCTATTAAACATTTGTCCACCAACAAATAATGATTGAATCTTGCCAGGAAGCTTCTGTAACACTATTTTTTTAACGCTGTCCCAACTTCGATAGACGGGTGCACAATGTCGGCTAGATATCTGATGAGTGCAGCATTGCATTTAGAATAAAACAAACATCGAACCGTTAGAGCTATGTTACTTTTAGTAATTGCTCATCCATTTGGGCCACCATGTTTTGTTGAACTCTGCAAATTAGGCGGCAGTTTTGAAACGTGGTATAAATGTTGCAACTCCATCAATCACACAGAAAACACATCTTAATTCCAGTGACCCTGATTATCAGATTATTATGGTGGGAGAAATTCCACTGGTTGATTCTCCTCAAGATTCACACATCAGAGAATGTTCGGTTACCAAGCAACTCTAAATCAGTCCTATTGTGTGAGCGGCTCTTCTTGCTCGCTTCCAGCCTGCTCAGTTTGTCTGCATCCAGACAGAGCTCTCTGTGGCTGCAGGCGAGGTTGTTTGGTTTTCTGTTTCTGTCTTATTAAGGTTCTCGCTTCTTGTATTATTGGGGGCAATTACTTGATGCACCAAATCGCTATCCGATTTACAACTGCTGCAGGCTTTTTGTAATTCATCTAGATTATACTGCCCTTGTTGCAATCAATGTGGGCTGTGTCCTGCGTGCAAGTTATCAATACAATGACACTCTTTATTTAGAAAGTGAAACACGAATCTATAAATTAAAAAAAAAGAAGATGCTGGTCTAACATGATAAAGGGGTCCTTGCGAAAGATGTCCCTAAATTACCTGACCATCAAACTATTTATAAAAACACAAACAGATCGATAACCCACATTTGCTCTTTTCTGTTTATCATATGTTTGCGCCACATGGAATCTACGCCTTGCTGCTGGACTGTATGTATTTGGTGTATGTAATTTAGTGGAAATGTTGATGTCAGACAATCAGGTTGCTGCTCTTGGAATGCGTTCTTCCAAAATTCGCCAGCCCAGCTTCAAATATTGCAAACTTCCCTGAATTTTTGCACTTGAGATTTTGGTCTAGTGATGCAACATAACCATTAGATTATAGAGAGCACCGTGAATCATCTACCAGTCGGCAAAATGTAATTTTCAGCGCAAAGTTTTTTGAAAGTTTTTGCATTTCACATTCAGGGCTAATCCTTGCCAGCTGGTGAAACGTTTTACAAAAATGTTTAGGCAGCAACTATATGTTACAAACCCCTTATTTTTGTTACAAACGTTTTCCACCATTATAGTGATTTTAGCAGGGATTTTTGTGCTGCAAAACCTACTGTGAATTGATTGTGTTATTTAATAATTTAAAACCTTGTGAAGTTTGCAAAGATTCAACAAAAAACCTACACCAACGTGGGAGTGCAGGAAAATACAAGGGTATTGGGCCCAAATAATAGGAGAGGTGAATGGCATACTGGGGGCGCAACTCGAGCAGGAGGCCAAATATATCCTCCTGGGTATCCCCTCGGAGATCGATCTCACACGCAGCAAGCTCACACTAACCAATGTGGGGCTAGTGGTGGCAATGCTGGATATAGCCCGTCACTGTGGAGATCGCGCCTCCCCCACGCTTAAGGAATGGAAGACAGGCATGGACTTATACATGTTGGCGAAGAGGGTCACGTACAAAGCTAAGGGGTACCCTTGTAAATTTAAGAAGCTATGGGCCCCGTGGATAGAGTACTATGGACTTGAGATCGTAGAGGCAGAGGAGGAACGGGGCCTAATGGGAGAAGTGCCAGAGAAAGGACCACACTAGACTCTATACCAGGTATCCCACGAATGACCATACTTTGTATCCCTATATCCCTCAATATTGTAACAACATAAATATTAGTTTGTTTGTCTCTGTCACGACAGTCCATATCCCCAGCATTGTAATGATGTTTTGCACTTTAAGTATCTCTTATATCCAAGACTTATCTGTTTTTACTGTTAACAAAAAAATAAATTAAAATATAAAAAGAAAAACTACACAAAGTCAAAGTCAAAGTCAAAGAGTTTTATTTGTATTGGTACTCGACAGAGGATCACAAATATACATTTTACAGAAAGAAAATAAAAAGAAATTTCACATTTCATCAATATAATGGCAATTTTTTTTAAAAAAAATTATAAAAATTGTAGCAAACAAATTCATTTGGTGGCTGTTTACACAACTCTAATAGTTCGCTCACTCGTGTAATTCTGCAGACGCGATAAATAGGGGCAAGAAATCTTGTGCGTGCTATAGTTACTTTTGAGCTAGGACATACAAACAGCAGGTGCTCAATGTTTTGGTCACCCCCTTCACACAAAGGACATAGCGACGATCCTCCTGGCAACCATCTTACCGTATAGGTTAATACGGGTAGGATGCCCAATCTTAACATGGTAACCGACCTCCTTGCGCCATGGGTCAAAGAAAACCCGATGTACGGGTGAGTGTGTTGATATTCCAGTGAGTCTACATAGGTTTTATATGTTGACAATTTTTTACAATGTTCATAGTCTAGATCATAACTTAGCTTCGGGGTGAAACATTTTAAGAAAAGTTTCATTTGGGCTGCTGACCAAGTAAGCATAATGTCCGGAGTAATTTTTGCCATTTTGAATACAGCAGTCATGTTATTTAAAAAAGTCTGATTTTTTGCTTCATCGTCAAAGGTTTCTTTTTTCAGTAGGTATCTTAAGGTGCCCTCCTTTGCGTGGAGAAGATTGTAGGTCCACCTAATTACATTAGCTACCGCTGTAGCGTAGGAGCTTGTAATGGAGAATTCTAGTCGCAGAGCTTGAACTGGTATGGAATCTGAGACCTTCATTATTCTTTTTAAAATTTTCCCCTCTTTACGATCCATATAGGTCCATTGCTTTATTGGAATATACTCAGTGGCGTATGATAGCGCAGGGGGGATTTTTACTTTATATATTTTTAACAGAGAGGAAAAGTGCCTGTTCCCAGTAGAACGATAGAGTCTTAGGACGGCCTCAGCGTGTACTTCAGATTTCCTCATTAAGTTTTCTATCTGTTTTACATTTGATATGTTCTTGGAGAGAATCCTGCCGAGATAAGGATATTCGTTAACTATTTCTAATTTTTCTCCTCCTAGGTTCCAACTGTACTTAACACTTGATTTCTTCCCCGAGAAGGCCACAATTTTTGTTTTCTTTAAATTTGGGATTAAAAAGTTTGCTTTTGAGTATTTGTAAAGAATATCCAGTGATTTTTGCAAACCAAAGGGAGTGAGATCAAGCATCACTATGTCGTCAGCATAGAGTAGTGCATGTATGCTGTGCTTAGCGATTTTTGGGGGTAAACTTGAGCCCTGCTGTAACTGTTTGGGCAAGTCGCTAAGGTATAAGGAGAATAATATCGGGGCCAGAAGACACCCTTGTTTTAGTCCATTAGCTGTATTTATCATTTTCGTTAAACCTTTTTCTCCCCCCATTTGTACTTGACACCAGGTACTGGTGTGAAGATTTACTATGGTTTGCAGCAATTGTTCTGGAATTCCAAGTCCCCTGAGTTTGTGCCATAGGGTTGGTCGATCAACACGATCAAACGCAGTTGAGTAGTCTATAAATGCTGCGTATACTGCCTGAGATTTTCCCATTACATATTTATCTAATATTGTCTGGATGATAGCAATATTGTCTGTAACAGAATGTTTCGGCCTGAAGCCCGCTTGGAACATTGGAATTAGATCCAGCGAAAAAGCCCAATCCTTTAGTCGTTGTAATACCTCTGCAGCAAAACATTTTCCTACGGCATCCATTAATGCAATTTGTCGATAATTCCCTGCGATGATCCTGCTCCCCTTTTTGTGTATTGGGATGATAATACTCCCCTGCCAAGATTTAGGAATTTGTCCAGTTTTGAAGATATGATTGAATAAGATTGATAACAACTGGCTCCACTCCTTTGAGTTTGCTTGAAAAATCTTTATTGGAATCTGGTCTGGGCCAGAGGCACCTGTTTTTCTTGCTTTTCGGATATTCCATTCCACTGAGGTTGCTGTAATTTTAAATGTTTGTGAATTATCTTTCTCCTTTTTTTGTCTGAATTTTTTTTATCGGAGCTAATCGGGTTTGCTTTGTACAGGTCAGTCAGATAAGTTTCCCATTCCTTCGGTGGGACAGGTATTGTTTGGAGTTTCTTTTTTGTGCCTGTTATTTTAGCTATGAGGGACCAATATTTGCGTTGATTATGTTCTTTTGCAGCTATTTGGAGATCAACCCAATTACGATCTTGTAATGCTTTTTTATTTCTTTGTTTCTCTCTTCTCAGTTTATTTTTTTGTTTATTGATTTCTTTCTCGATGGACAGGGAAAAGTTCATGTGTTGGGCACGTACAAGTTTGTTCAGTTTTTTCTTCGTGATAGTATTTTGGGTTTTATTTTTGTTGTAATTTTGTTTATTCCACTTTTTATCTCCCGGTATGGCATGATATAGTTTATCTAGTAGAAAATTTTTGAGTTCTTTAGTTATATATTCAAAATTTTCAATTGGGTCTTCCAAGTATGTTTTCGCTAAGAGTTGAGTATGCTCAATCAATGTAGAAATTCTGTCCAGAGTTTTGGAGCTCCAGAAAATTCGTCTCTGCTCACTATTTATCAAGACAGAACTTCTATGAAAAATTATCTGGCTGTCAAATGATGTTTGAGGCATCCATTCAGTAATTAAATTCATTAAAGCATGGTCGCTCTCTAGACTAAACTTTGCTTGTAAATATGTAGCAGTTTCCAGCAGATTCATGCTGCAAATGATGTAATCAATGATAGAAGAGCTTCCGTTGCCCCGTCTGGTGTAAGATGCCGGAATGTCACCTTCTATGTTACCATTCAGGATTACTCCATTTAAATTGGGTAATGTTGATAGTAGTAGTTTGCCTCTTTTATCGGTTTGTATACCTTTAGGGAATTTGGAGTTGGAAATTCTATAGATTCCTCATTGTATAATTGTACCCATTTACTAATTTCAAAATTAGAAATTTTGCCATTTAGATCGCCTGCAATTATATATGGTATGTGGTATTGATCTTCTACTATCTGCATAATGGATTCCATGATGTCCAAAAATGTGATATCATGTTTCTTGCCGGGAGGGGCATATACATTGAAGAGCAAGATTGCCGTTTTGGATGCTGCATTATGTATTTTTAAGAAAACCTTGATGCATTGCAGATTGTCTAGTTTGGTCTGTACGACTTCCTGGGCCCACATGTATTCTTCCCTCAATAGAATGGCCGATCCACCTTTAGCGTGGCCCCGGTTGGTGGCTTTAGCTGGGATATCGTAAACATAATAACTTTTCTGAAAAAATGATTCAGTTGCCCAGGTTTCTTGCAGCATCAGGATATCTGGATGATTACTTATGGCTTCCGACATTTTATTCTTAGTTTTTCCTGCCATGTTCCACGATATGATTTTTAAGCCATTGTTAAACAGATTGTCCTGGACGTGTGGAAAATGTATTACTATTCAAGGTCTCAGATACCCATGACCATGACTTTATACATTCGCTAAATTCCTTTTCTTTTGGGTCTTGGTACCATACTGCTCTTTCACAGTTTTCCACCTGTATTTTTAGAATGTCTTTCCATAAGTGTTTAATTCCTGAATTCATCACACCAGTCACGTCAGTATTTCTTAGACGGTTTTTGTATTGAGAGTTAGAGATTTGTCGTATTTGGTCATCGTACCATGAAGGGATTTTGTTTTCTTTTGGATCCACTCTTTCGATGACGTCGTATTCATGTTTATGTAATGTCTCTTTTTCTTTAAGTATGATCCCGGGAAGAACAGATGACCAGAAGGTTACTGTTACTATTTTGTTATTGTCTTGTTTCGGGAAAATGACTAAATCTATTTCATTACTATTCAAGGATTTCAAAGGCTTTATGTGGTGTAGGAGGTTAATGACCCTTCCTCTATTAAGTGGAACTAAATCCACTGGAAAAAGTTCTTCAAATTGTAGTGTTTTGGAATATGACACTTCCGCCTCATGTTGATATTTTTCTTCATTTTTTCTTTCACCTATGTTTTGATATACTGTTTTTTCAAAGAACTTGTGTGGAAGATATTCTTTAGCTGTTGGGTCCAATGATTGTAATTTCTCTTCATTGTTGCTATAACTGATTTCCATTATTTCAAGTGGTTGAAGCTTTATAGTTTCAACTGCTTGTACTTCTTGTGTTTTATTGACAGTTATAAGTTTTTGGAATTTTAACTTGCGGTTTTTCTTTTTATGGATCCGTCTTAAAGGTTTTTTCCTCCTCCTTTTACCTGCAACTTGTTCAGTTTCCGTTTTTTTGTTGGTTATTTCGCCATTTTCACTTTCTGATGTTTTGTTGAGGCTGACTTCTTGAGTATTTTGAACAATATCATTTTTGTGTGTGACTGTTTTTATTGGTTTTGAGAAGATTGGATATTGCCTTTCCTTTTGGGGTATTTTTATTGGTTTTGAGAAGATTGGATATTGCCTTTCCTTTTGGGGTATTACACCAACTTGTAGGGAAAAACTTTGCACCATAACCGATCTCAAGATTTACCTCCAAACAACACATGTAATGCAATCCAAGGATCCCAGGATCTACCTAAAAGCACGTAAAATTTTGAAAATAACGAAGTTAAAAACATATTTATTTTGCAATGCTCACATTTCACGAGAGAGATAAAGGAGATTGTGTCGTGTTTTAGCAAAACAGGTCAGAAAGCAGCTTTAATGTTAGCAAACTCTTCACTTAGAAAAATTGATGAAAGGGCCCTGAACAGGAGATACTATCTATCTAGAATCTCTTTGTTAACCCGCTAACCGAGCGTTACCTTCATCTTTAACCTCAGTCAGTTGACTTCCTTTCATTCATAAATTTCACACAATTTTACAGTAATTCTGTTCCTCTTACTATATCTAGAATCTCTGACACTTTGGTGTTCCAAGCCTGCCCTAGCTTTTATTAGATGCTATGATCAGTCATATGCACCATTAGCAGATCTTGAAGATACTGTCTACAGCTGTAAATGTACAGGAGATGTTCTTGACGATTCCCTGCAACGCTAGGGAAGATTCTTCTTGGCCTTGATTAGTTCATTCCACCAATCTGTTTTCCCGTCCTGCACCATGGCGAAATCCAGAATTGCCACAATCCAGTTCTCAGTAAACCCACATGTCTTTAGCCTGGTCCCCTGACACAGTGTATTCCCTGGTGCAGGTGCCTGGTACATCGTTTTGCCTTGTGGTAGCCCTGTGAAATTCCATGGATCCATTAGAAATTTCCCATATTCCATTAACTGCAGTATTGATCAGCCCTGTTGAGTGCAGCTTTCTGTATAAGCCATAACTGGTCAGTTGTCCTTGCCATGCTTCTGCTTTAGTCAGAGTAGAGGCTCAGGCTTGAATCTCAAAGCTACAGGATCACTTACCAATGACTAATGAGTTATTGTGTCTGTTCTAGTGATCTCCCCAAATAGAATTGTGTCGTGTGGGGCGTCATCCATCTGATTTGTTATATGTTTGCATAAAATGCAGGACTCGTGGCTGAGTGCCAAAGTAAATGAGATATAGACATATGCAGACAGGAATGATTCCAAGCGGTTTCAGGAAACCCTTAACATACTCTATTGACCACAGACTCCTGGGAATTCTCAACTCCTGCATTCAGATTGTAAGACTCTCTTTACAGAAGAAGACACAGATTCTCCGTAGATGGTCTGAACATTTGGGAGCAGTTCTCAACCGCCCCTCAGTCATCAATTTTGAGGCCATCTAAAGGATTCCCCAGGTTGCTGTCAATGACTCCGTGGATGCTCCACCAGAAGGGGACGATGTGAACAAAGCCACCAATCAGCTGTCAAGTAGCAAAGCCCCAGGGTCGGATGGCATATCACCAGAAGTTTACAAAGTCAGTGGTACTGTAATGTTACAGAAACTCACTGAGCTGTTTCATCCTTTTGGAAAGAAAGATCCATTCCGCAGGAACAGAGGTACATGTCCATAGTACAACTCTATGATAAGAGGATAATTGCTAGGTATGCAACAATCACCATGGAATCTCTCTGCACTCGAAGGCAGGGAAAGTTCTCGCACGACATCTGCTGAACCATCTGATCACTCACCTGGCGCAAAGCTTACTACCAGAAACACAGTACGACTTACAAAAGGGACATGGAACCATGGACACGATCTTCGCTGCGAATCAACTGCAGGAGAAGTGTCAAGAGCAGAATCGTGAACTCCGCACAACTTTAGTGGACCTCACAAAAGCCTTTGACTCTGTCAGTTGCCAGGAGTGTGGAGGCTCATGTCGAAATTCGGTTGTGCTGGCTCGTGTCCAGGATGATGGTGAAACAGCTGAGGCCTTCACAGTCACCCACAATGTCATGCAAGGGTATGTCCCAGGACCCACGCTGTTCAACATGATATTTTCTGCCACTCTGACCAATGCCTTCCAGCACTGCACGGAAGAAGTAGGCCTGAAGTACAGAACTAACAGGACTGCGTGCTGTCACCAAGGTGAAGGAAACTGCTGTGAGACTTTCTCTTTGCCAACGATTGTACTCTGAATGCTAGTACAGAACCAGAAATGGAAGCCGGTATGGACAAGTTTTCATCTGCATGCAGCAACTTCGGTCTCGCCATCAACATCAAGAAGACCCAAGTCATGCACAATCCAGCTCTCCACGCTCCGTACACAGAACCATCCATCACTGTAAATGGACAGAGACTGCAGGCAGTAGACCACTTCATGTACCTTGCCTGTACCCTTTCCCAAGCAGTGTCAATTGGTGCTGAAGTAAACTGTAGACTTGCAAAAGCCAGCTTTGTCTTAGGCATATTAGGCCACAACGTTTGGGAACGTCGAGGGATCAGCGTACCAATGAAGCTGAAGGTCTACAAGCAGTGGTGCTTCAAACTCTGCTATACGCCTGCAAGAAGTGGACTGTGTACTGGAGTCATGCACAATGGCTCAATCAGTTCCACATGTACTGTCTGTGCAAGCTTCTGAAAATCGGATTGCAGGACAAAATGTTGGATACTGAAGTCCTTTCCAAAGCTAGTCAGCCATCAGTTAATATACTGCTGATTAAAGCCCAGACTAGATGGACTGGGCATGCTGTAAGATTGTCAGATTACATCCTCATACAGCTCTTTTACAGAGAACTTATTTCCATTGAGGACAAAAGAATCGGTTCAAGGATACTCTGAAGGCGTATTGGACGTTCTTCTAGATCAACACCACCTCCTTGGAAACTCTTGCATTGAACCGCCCAGCATTGCACAGCCTCATTCACAATGGCTCCCAAACCTCCGGGGTGAGGCGTACTCCTGAGACTCAAAGAAAGTTTTTGCTGCATAAGTCCAGAGCTTCCTGCACATCACCAACAATGTCATAACATGTTGCCCAACATGTGACACGACGTTCCACGCCCGAATCAGACTATTCAGTCATCTTTGGACACAAAAATCAATGAGATTTTGAGGTCTTCGTCAACAACAATTGACGAACATCGTCATCAGAGAATCAGGCTTGAAGTTCAAAGGTATGGGATCCCTTACCTATGACTAAAGAGTTGTGTTGTCTGTTTTAGTGATCGCACCACATTGAATTGTTATGTGG
Source organism: Lissotriton helveticus (assembly GCF_964261635.1). NCBI lineage: Eukaryota > Metazoa > Chordata > Amphibia > Caudata > Salamandridae > Lissotriton > Lissotriton helveticus. The sequence goes on from NC_136063.1 coordinate 959,571,787, forward strand.
GGCTTCATCCTTCTGGTTTGTGATACGTTTGCAGTTCCAGAGTTCCTTGACATTTCGCTTTCTTGTAGAGAAGAGAAAGAGACAGGAAAGATCAATGTTTTGACTGGCCAATGCACAGATGTGGAACCTAGTAAAAGAGATGAACAATGACTGGACTGGCAACAACTAGCATTGTTGTGCCCTTAATCAGGCCTATTGCTCAGCACCAGGACATATATTTATGGTTGATGTTTTCTTATAAGACCTTTTATTACTTCAAATTATTTGTATCAACGATCAAAACCGCTGGCTCAGTTCTACTGCCTCATATTATTCAAGGTACTCTATGAGCTTTATAACAAAAGCAGTAGCTGCTGTCTCACCCACAATCAGCAATATTCATTATTTCTGTTTCATCATAGTTTCATCACTTCCTGGTTACGAGGTAATTGGTGACACTTTCATGATCCCATTCCCACAGTAGTGATGGTGGATAAAGACTTATTCAGAATTTTTTTTAATTTAAAAAAAATAAAATTTTATTGGCATTTCTTAAACATACAATCAAAGAAGCATGTGCAGTAACATTTCAGACGTAAGTAGTACAACAATCTATCAACATGTACTGTATTAATTGAAGAAGCGTCCCATCTCCCTCTCCTCCCTTGCCAAACAATATACACAATATGTTTACATTTCCAAGACACCGTTTACGCTGTCTGTATCTAAGAGCCCAATCTACGTGAGGCAGCACTTCCTGTCATGCATCCAGTGTGTGCGGTGGGGATTGTGTGTCTCTCTGTGCACCCTCCTCCCTTATCTGTCTGCGCTCCAGGTATATCGCCCAATAGTTTTTAGGCCTATTTCTTGGTGGTAGCAATTCGCTATAGTGCTCCGATTGTGTGCAACAGTATAACATATCGTCCGACCAGCGAGTTAATGTGGGCGTCGGCCCTTTCATCCAGTTCAGTGCTACACATCGTTTGGCAACTATAAAGGCCAGGTCCACCAATCTGCGTGCAGTCGGCGGAACATCTATAGAGTATCCCAATAAGGCAAGCAGGGGGGACGGCAACAGTGTTAAACCAGTGACTCTGTTTACTTCATTATAGACCAGACGCCAAAAGTCCACTACCCCCGGGCACAACCAAGCCAGGTGGAGAAGGTCCACTGTCAAGGCACAGCACCTCTCGCATCTCGGGTTGTCCGGTAAGCCGTATCTAAATAATCTTTCAGGGGTGTAATAAACTCTGTTTAAAAATTTGAAATGGAGTAGCCTATGTCTGCCGTTGAGAGAAACCCTACGTACATTAGTGCAGCAAAACTTCCACACATCCTCTGATAGTTCGACGCCTAGATCAGTCTGCCAAGCCAGACGCGGTTTCGAATAGTCCGACGTTCTCTCGGCAAGGGTGATACGGTAAAGATTAGTAAGTAATTTAGTTGAAGCTTTGGCTTTGACTATATAGTCATATGCCAAAACCGTTTGTGGCTCTGCCATGTCTTCACCTAGCAAGCCTCTCAGTGCGTAGCGAACCTGGTGAAACTGGAAACGGAGAAGAAGCTGAGCCCCGGCTCCCTCCTGAGGCCGAAGATCTTCCCATGTATAAAGCCTTCTCACCAAGGAATAGATCCCCCATTGTGTTGACATTCAGTGCTGATAAAGCCCCTATCACCGCCTTCTCTCCGCAGGGGGCTAGCCACGAACACCACGCCAGCTCAGCTCCAGGAGTGTATAGCAACGAGCAAGCCTGAGCGTCCATAAGATGATACCATGCGTGTGTTACTGTATTCATTGAGTCAAGAATGCCCGTACGCCGATCCCTTGGTCGGGACATCAACGCCGGTAGGGGAGAAGGAGAGGCCACTAATGTCTCAATTCTCACATGCGGTGCATCAGCAGGACTGTGGATCCAGCTATAAGCATGTGCTCCTTGTGCGACGCGATAGTATAGCTGCAGATCCGAAGCGTTAAGTCCCCCGTCCTCATACGATCGTACAAGGATACTCCAGGCCACTATGGGCTGCTTTCCAGCCCATATCAAGCGGAGCACTAGTGCGCGAAGCCGCCTGAAGAATGCGTCAGACAGGACCATGGGGATGTTGCTAAACAAAAATAAAAAGCGAGGCCGCGCAATCATTTTAAGCAGTGATATGCGCCCCATCAGGGACAATGGCAGCGCAACCCATTTGTCCACGTCATCCTCTAATCTGGAGACAGCAACACCATAGTTTTCCCTGAGGACCCTTTCCGAGTCCGTGTGCAGTTTAATGCCCTGGTATCGTACCGGCTCGGTTGTCCACTGTATGGGATATTCCGAATCCACCCTGCGGGTTGCAGGGGTGAGGGGGAACATTATGGTCTTCCCCCAATTAACATGGATTCCCGACAATGATCCGCACAAAACCACTTCCCTCAATACCGTGGAAAGATTGTCTTCTGGGTGCCGCGCATACAATAAAGTGTCATCTGCATATGTGGACACTATTAATTGGTAAGTAGGAAACCTAATACCGCAATGACTATGGTATTCCCGTAACGCACACGCCAGGGGTTCCGCAACCAAGGCATACAAAAGGGGGGATAGTGGGCAGCCCTGTCGGGTACCGCGCTGCACTGCAAATGAGTCAGTAGTTAGGGAACCTATTCGGACCCTCGCCCTAGGCGAGTTGTATAGAGTGTTTATGAGTTGTATAAAAAGATCCCCCACCACCATGTGTCGCAATACTAAACGAAGAAAAGGCCATTCTACTGAATCAAAAGCCTTTTCCATATCAAGAAATACGGCCACTGCGGGAACATCCTGCTTTGTATGCTGGAAGGCCGCAAATACTGTCCGTATGTTGTAAGTCAGATTGCGAGTGGGTACAAAGCCCGCCTGTTCAGGGGCTACAAGTTTTGGGATCAGTGGGCTTAACCGATTAGCAATGATCTTAGCAAAGATCTTCGTGTCCACGTTAAGCAATGATAGCGGTCTGTAAGAGGCGCAGTCGTCTGGGGGTTTACCAGGTTTCAGAATAGCCACAAAGACTACCTCCCTCATCGTCGGCGGCATCATTGCCTCTTCCGCCATCTCCCCCACCAGCATCAGCAGTTTAGGTATCAAAAGGTCAGAATAAGTCTTATAGAAAGAGGCAGGGAATCCATCACTTCCAGGGGTACTCCCAGCTTTCATGGAGGAGAGCCCCCATACCAATTCCTCCCTCTCAAACGGCCTCACCAAAAATTCACGGTGTGTGGTTGTCAGTCTGGGTAATTGTATGTGTGTCAAGTAATCCAATATACGGTCTTCCGAGGCTGAACCCCTCGATGCATATAACGCTGTGTAGTAGTCTCTAAACCTCGCCGCCACCTGTACATCAGTCAGCCTCTCACCAGAGTTGTCATCCGTCATCAATGGCACCATGGTGCCCTGTCTACGTTGTTTCGCCATGCGCGCCAGAACAGTGCCCGGACGTTCACCTTCACCATATGATCTGACTACGATATATTTTCCTAGGTGTTTGACCTCAGCGTCCGCTTCCTCATGGTACTCACGGAGCGTTTGAGCCAGCTCACTATCCAGCGCAGGCCCAGGGTCATGTATTCTTCGCAATTCAATCTCCTTAGGTCTAGCTTCTAGTGAGGAGAGTCGAGACCTAATCGATTTTAGTACACCCGCGTGTTTAGCTATGGCAAGTCCTCGCATATAAGCTTTAAAGGCCTCCCATACCGTGAGGAAGGAATCAACAGATCCTATGTTAGTATAAAAAAAATCCTCCTCTGATTTTGCTAATTCATCGCGAAAAGCAGCATCAAGCAGCGCATATGGAGGTAGACGCCAACTAAACGGTGGTGGACAAGTTGTCAACTCTCTCTAAACTTAACCAGGACAGGTGAGTGATCTGAGTACGGACGGGGTAAAGTCAGGCATGATAGCACCGAAGATAGTAGGGGAGTAGGGAGCAGCCAGTAATCTATCCGCATGTGTATGTCATATTGCGCAGAATAGTGTGTGTATCCTCCCTGTGTCGGGTTCCTATTACGCCACACATATTGTAGACCCAGCCTAATCATCTCAGTTTCGAGGGCTCGAGCCTAGCCCGTAGGTCTACGCACCGGGCCATCTGATCTGGCCAGTTCGGGGTGTCGTATCATATTAAAGTCTCCCCCCCAGAGCACCTGTTCCCTGCAATGTTCCCTGATGGTAGAGGCTAGATTCAAATAAAAAGAAGGACAGTTATAATTCGGACCATACGAGTTGACTACATAGAAAGACATTCCTTTTCCCTCGCATTTTGATATAACGTACCTTCCTTCTGCATCTGTGACAACAGGTGTCAGCGTCACCTTAGCCTGTGGGTTAACCCATGTGAGTACTCCCCGGGCGTGCAATGTGTATCCTGCAGCGTTTATATGTTTATGCAATCCCCTATATGATAATGTAGGGCTGTCAGGGCGCAAATGCGTCTCCTGAAGAAGCGCGATATCAAAAGAGTGTCTCATCAGATAGTGTATTACTTTCCTAACTTTTCTGTGGTCATTGAGACCGCATACGTTCCAGGTAAGCAGCGCAATGGTGTCCCTCTCTAGTGCCGAATGTGCCTCTTCAGGTGGTTTCAGGTGTGAGGGGAGCAAGTAGTGTCAGCCTGCTCTCGAAAGTTGTCGTCCTACACAGTGTCTGCCCAGCAATAAAACTCCAAACATACCAAAAAACCCTATTCCAGACCCCCCCAACTCTATCAGCTGTTCATGAACTTTGACATCCCCCGCAAAAAGCAATCCTCTAAACCCCTACCATCTCCCACCCATGCCTGCCCAACCCCAACATGGCCGCGTCCCATTGGAGCCCCCAAACTGTCCCTCCTACCCCCCCCCCCCACAAATAGCACTCATTCAATCACCTCAGAATAGCATAAACAATCAAATAAAAATGGGAATCCCCTAATCTCAAAACAATTCAAAGGAGAAGGGAATACTCTCCCAAAATGCACTCCCAGTCCCCAGTAGCAATACAGATGTGGAATACACACCAGGGCGTAGGTAGCGAGTGCTATGCTATTTTAAGACTATAAAAAGTCAAATGAAGTGCTGCAAACCCTTCTCTCTCCCCCGCCCCCCAGTAACATCTTAGTCCCTGCGCAGGCACCTAGAATATTTACAGCTTGGCCCATAGAGTGCAATCATTTGAATATAGAGCTCTTCATTCGTGGTCAGCTACAGGCAAGTCCAATCGTTAGTCCTGTAATATCACATTCAGTTTGGAATCGCAAATATGAAACATCAGAATCGTGTGCAACTGTTCAACACAAAGCTTCAGCCCCGTTTAGTATCCCATCGTGGGGTACAATATTGCTAACAAAACGATGCAACAGTATTTCTATCAGCCACGGCCGGTAGTGGGAGTACCGGCCGGGCGGCGACGTGGGGAGGGGGAGGCGTAGGGTGGGGGGGAGTAATGTATGGATTCAGGACCATACCAGGTAAGTAAACATAAAAATAAATCAAACGAATTTCGTTGCACGCACTGCATCACCAAATGCGATGCAGTGCGTGCAACGAAATTCGTTTTATTTATTTTCATGTTTACTTACCTGTTAAGGTCTGGAATCCATACATTACTACCTCCCAACCTGACCCTCCCCCTCCCCACTTCACCGCCCGGCCGGTACTCCCACTACCGGCCGCGGCTGATTTCTATGCCCTCCCCTTTCATCTTCCCCCAAGTATTTCAGCCCCACTTACAGTTGGAGTACCAACCCACGCAGTTCACAGGTAAAGCCATCTTCTCTTTGGTCTCCATCTCATTACAGCCAGAACAGCACCGGGGATACCATGACCACGCCCATGCAAATGCCCATCCCCCTCTAGCATGATACCCCGCTCCACCATCGCAAAGCAGGAGTTCATTCCTGTTCGTCCAGTTGACCATCCTCCCCTCCATGAGAGTCCTCCTCAGTTGCTCCCCGTCTTGTGCTCCTGTTCCAGTCCTTCATAGCTTTTTGAAGCGCCCTCGGATCTGTAAAGATAGTAGACTTTCCTTGTCTGTTAACCCTAAGTTTTGCGGGATACAGCATCGCATAGTCTATTCCTAGTTCTCGAAGCTGCCGCTTCATAGGCACAAATTGTCTGTGTGCCTCCTGCACCCGTGCAGTAAAATCAGGGAACAGGGAGAGAACAGAGCCCTCATACTGTAGTGGTTGTTTTTCTCTTGCTAGCCGCAAAGCCGTGTCTCGGTCCCTATAATTAAGCAGTTTTGCAATAATGGGGCGGGGAGGTGCTCCAGGTTTAGGTCAGGCCCCAGCGAACGATGTGCTCGCTCCACAATAAACATAGTCGAGAAAGCCTCCTCACCTAGCAGCTTCTTCAGCAAGGCCTCCACGAAATGTTCCATGTTGCCCGTGTGGGTGCTTTCCGGCAGACCCGTAATACGTATGTTACATCTCCGAGACCGCGCCTCCAAATCCTCCGTTTTGTCCTGCAGGATTTGCATCACCCTGCCGAGTTGTTTATGATCTACATCCATCGCCGTCTGCGCCTCCTCAACCTCGACTATGCGTCGCTCCGACATGTCTATGCGCTCTGCATGTTTATCAATTCTCTCCGCCATGCGATCCATGCGATATGTTAGTTGGTCCATTTTGGTTCCCAAGGATGCAATGCTTCCTTGTAGGCTCTTCTCCATTGCTAGCAGAAAGGCACGGAGGTCAGGCTCGGCCATGGGCTCCCCACTCGTCGATCCCTCGCCTCCAGAGTTCTGCGGCGGCGGAGTCTCACTAGGCTTCGAGGTTCTGCCTGTAAAAGTTAATTTCGGTTGTGTTCTGTCAGGTCGCCCCATCTCTACCCTGATATCAACTAGGGCGCTCATTGAGGCCAGTAGGTGCCCTCGGGTGTGTAACTTCTTACCGTGGCTGTGGTCCAGGAGCAGCTTCCAACTAGCAATCGCACCACCTTCGTTCCCACCAGCGCAGTCTGGTTCGCAGCTCCCCACGGGTAGGCCTCAGTGTCCTCCCCGCAGCCACACAACCTCCAAGCTCCACCTGACCCTCTGTCCAGTCGGAAGGGATCCCCCACGAGAGTCGTAGCCTCCCAGCCAGCAGGACGAGGACCGGAAACAGGCGTCCGCTTCCAAGTGTCCCAAGGTGCTTCAGCCCCACAGTCAGTCCGCTCTACTCTCCTTCCAGCCGCAGAGTCTCAATCTTAGTATCACAGTTCCAGCAAAGTTGGGGGGGGGGCAAAGAGAACCAGGCCAGGTCCTCCTCATCCATCGCAACAGTGTCCAAGCCAGGTGACTTCCCCAAGGACAGCTGCATAAGGGAGAGACCCCAGACCCAGTGTCACCGCACCTTAGGGAGTCGCCTCTTGATATCGCCAACAGTGCGCTGCAATATCCCCCAAGGTCGCTGTGGTAAGGATGGGGGGATAAGTCGCTCGCTCCAAGCAGCCCCGCTCCCTTCTCCGTGTCTGGGGCAATGTGTGGTGGGGAGCCGGCAGGAGCGGCAGCGCAGGCTCTGGTCTAGCGCTCAAGATGGCACCCGTCACTATGTGTGTCTTCGTCCTGCAATGGCGGTCCTGTAATAGCCCCCGATATCAGTGTCCGTGAGGAAGGGGGGGGAGGTGCGCGGTCCTGGGAGCCCTGTCCCCGTCCCCCCACCTGGACCAATGTGTGGTGGGGAGCCCTCTCAAGTGGTCGCCCAGTTACCGTTCCGGCGCTCAAGATGGCGCCCGTCACTCCGTTGTCCGTCTTCCCGCAGCTGTTAGGGCAGTCCGTGCCGCATCCACCGGCCTCCAGCCCCGTCCGGAGGATGTTCCGACGTTCAGGGCACTTCGTTGCTCCCTCTGTGCAATCAGTGCCGTCATATACGCCGCCGGCCTCCGCTGCTCACTCCGGCGGCTCGCACACTGTCCGGGGGCTCAGGGCTACGCAAGCTCGGTCGGAGGTCTGGTCGCAATGAGGCCCTCTGCACCGTCAGGCCGGCACAGGGAAAGCTGCAGATCTCTTCGCCGCAGCGGCCCCCGATCGCTTCCAAGGTTGCCACTTGCACTCCTGAGTGAGTGCACAAGCGAATTACGTCGACAGGTCCCGTGCAGGGGCAGGATAACTTGTAGGATAGTGTGGGCAGCGAGGGAGCTCACCAACTAGGCAGCCATTGCCGTCGCTCGCTAGCTCCGCCCCAGCAACTTATCCAGAATTAGTCTACATTCCATTCACCTTTTCCCGAACTGCTCTCAACCTAGATCTCATTTTGATAATAAGGTCACAGTCATTATTCATTGAGAAGTTATCTATTGACATGTGAATTCTTTGTACTAATAGAAATGTGTGCACCTTTCATACATTCTAATGACCTTTTGTCCAAAATGTTCTTCTATCTGTTGTATTGATTTCCGGGCTAATCTTATCCCGCCTTGCCTCCTTACGTGTCTGGCTAGGTGTAGGCAATTACCAACCCATCAACTCCTAACTACTGCAACAGTGACATTGTTCCTCTCCTCTGGACACCTTTCCCTCTGAAACCAACAAAAGCCCTCAAAACTGTCTGCCCATGCGTCTCACTGGAGTTTCTGTCAAACAGTGGATTTCCATTGTATTTGTGGTAAAGTCCTTCACTAGATGGTTTAAGTATTGAGCACAATCAAAAACAAATAACTGACTGAAATAAAATTAGTCACCACTGTTCTAGTATGTAACAAAACAAGCACACACAGATTCCAAAAAGTTTAAGATTTGAAGACGCTGTGTATTTATGCCACATTATTGCATGAAATATGCAAAAGCATAAGCCTTCCGACTATGCACATTATCCACCTTCATTAAAACCAAAGACTGGTCAAAAATCCCTATGAGATGACTTTGTAAGACACTTCAATGATCCAAGATGATTAACTCTGGGATCCTTGCAAATGAAGACAAATGTCATTGGATTAGCTCACTCTTGTTACGATGTAGACCATGCTTAGAGTCAGACTCCTACAAACGTAGATGCAATAAAATGGGGTTGTTGGTGACTGGGCTGTGATGCAAGGTCCTGTGTCACCATCGAGGATCCGATCGATGAGTGCTTGCAATGCGAAGCCAGATGTCAAAGATTTGTTGCACACTCGGGGCAATGCTTTGGTTCAGAGTCTGACACTACAGTCGACGGGGGATGCGGGGGGCCTGCGCTAAGGATGCGTTGCACAGCGGTGGGTTTGAAGGGCCTGTAGAGGCGCTGTGGGTCTTTGCGACAGCCCATTCCATGCAGCAGAGGTAATGTGCTGGTTGTGCTCTGGGTTTTGCAGCGCAGTACAGGAGATGTGTCAGTCCCTTGAATACACAGAGGCTGGCAGAGCACCTTGGGCCTGCTTCCAAAGGTCCAGGACGGGGGTGGTACCACTTGGCAGGCTAGATTCACAGATGGCAGAATCCAGGTGCCTTGGTTCAACAGAGACATGTCCTGTCCTTCTCATCCAGGCAAGAGGCAGCAGGCAGGCACAGTAGGGCAGCAGGCCTTCACAGCAATAGTCCAGCAGAGTTGCAGTCCTTTCAGCAGAACAGCCGTCCTTCTTCCTGATAGAGTATCGACTGGTCCAGAAGTGTACTGAAGAGTTGGTGTCTGAGGTCCAGTGATTATACCCAGTTGTGCCTTTGAAGTGGGTAGAAACTTCTAGAGGCATCCCTTTGAAGTGCATAAGTGCCCTACTTTCCTTGCCCTGGCTCCAGATTAACTACAAGGGGTGTGCAGCCCTTTGTGTGGGGGCAGGCCCCAGCCTATTCAAGTGTAAGCGGGGCTGTACCCATCCCCTCCCTCCCATCTTGTCAGTGATGGTCCACCCAGGCACACCTAATCTACCTAATGTGTTGGCAGTCTAGAAAGAATGCACAAAATCCCAAATGTCTACTACACCCAGTCATGTGACTCAGAGGCAGACTGCAGGCACCAAATGGCTAAGGCAGATAAATGGCAACATCATAAAGGGGTATTTTCAAAATTGTAATGTAAAATCTGACTTCACCATAAGTTAGGATTTTTCATTACAATTCTAAAGACACCAAACATGATCAAGTTACTTGTTCCCATTTGAAAGTTACAACTTATTAGATGTAATAAGAGAACTCCAAGGATATCCTATGGGAGAGGTAGGCCTTACACACGTTAAAACTATTTTATGAGTTTTTCACTATCAGGACATGTTAAACTAAAATGTACATGTTCAACATTTGAAATACACTGCCCTCTGCCCTCTGTGCTGTCCAGGGCCTACCAAGGGGGTGACATACATGCATGAAAATGGTAGGTTTGGGCCTAGGAAATGGTTTATTTTGTCAGCTCAAACTGGCAGTTTAAACTGCATAAACAAGCTGCAATGGCAGGTCTGAGACATGTTTAAAGTGCTACTCAAGGGGTTGGCACAATCAGCTGCCTCAGGCCCACTAGTAGCATTCAATTTACAGGTCCTGGGCACAGGTAAGGCCACTTTACTATTTATTTATTTATTTAACGATTTATAGAGCGCCTGGTGACCCGGAGGCATCCCCGCGCTGTAAGGACTTGAGTTAGCCGGAAGGAAAAGGAAAAAAAAGCTTATTTGGGAAACAGCAGAGTTTTAATTTGTTTGCGGAAGCGTAAGTATACAGGCTCCAACCGTAGGCAACGGGGGAGCGAGTTCCAGCAGGAGGATGCTTTTACTGAGAAACGGCGGCCTCCGGTGCGTACTAGGGACTTACAAGTAAATTAAGGATGGGTATAATGCAATCTAGCGTCTTTAAAGGAAAGAGCACAAGCAGTTTAGCACTGGCTAGCAGTGGTAAAGTGCACAGAGTCCTAAGGCCAACAAAATAAGAGATCAGCAAAAAAATGGAGGTGAAATTCAAAAAGTCTGGGGATGACCCTGCAGAACGGGACAAGTCCAACATAGGACATATATTAAATGGTATTTTTATTTATTACTTGAAGCAGAAGAATAAAGGATTTGAAAATCTGTAGGTCTAAAAAGTAAAGAAATTCAGTAAACTACTATGGAGCCCTTGGGATAACCAAAGAAAGCGTGACAAGCCCTAAGAAGTGTGAACAAAGCACCAGGTAGCACCAAACCTCAGTAACCTATTGCAATATCAAACCTTTTAATTGCATCAAATCTTTTTAAACTATTACTGGTGGACATTAAAAAGGTTGTTAGGATGCACATGTTCATGACCCATCGCACATTTTCAGAGAAGTAGAGGCCTAGATATGTAAACACCTTCAGCTGCTCCTAGGGGGTGTTATTAAGAAACCATGCAAACCTCTTTTGGGCTTCGTGAGAAGAAAAGGGTTTAGTTTTATCTATATGGATTTAAGGTTTTTTTGTTCTCACAGTAGGCATAAAGGACATTAAGGAGCTCATTAACAATAATTTGATGCACTGCAGCGCAGCAAGCCTTTCTGCTAAAGAAATTCAGTAAACTACTATAGAGACCTTGGGAGAACTAAAGAAAGCGTGAGCAAGCCCTGAGAAGTGTGAACAAAGCACCAGGTAGCACCGAACCTCAGTAACCTATTGCAATATCAAAACCTTTAATTGTATCAAATCTTTTTAAACTATTACTGGTGGACATTAAAAAGGTTTTTAGGATGCACATGTTTATGACCCATCACATATTTTCAGAGAAGTAGAGGCCTAGATACATAAACACCTTCAGCTGCTCCTAGGGGATGTTATTAAGAAACCATGCAAACCTCTTTTGGGCTTCGTGAGAAGAAAAGGGTTTAGTTTTATCTATATGGATTTAAGGTTTTTTTGTTCTCACAGTAGGCATAAAGGACATTAAGGACCTCATTAACAATAATTTGATGCACTGTAGCGCAGCAAGCCTTCCTGCTGCACTGCCGTGTGTCAAAGGAAAGGGCAGGAATAGGTTGTATCTACAAGATAAGGCGCATATATGTCCTTTCACCTTCGCTGGTGCACAATGGACCATGGTGCAAGGGTGTATGCATTGTGGAGTAATTGTTTTTGTACAGTAAAGACGCCTTCCTGCACAAAAGAAATCACAAGAGGTGTTTTCCAGAAAGCAACACACATAGAAAATAAAGGTATTGCTCCTCGTTGTATGTCCCTTATGCCTCCTCTGGAGAGGCGTAGGAATCTGACACATTCCCAAGTCTACTATACCTTGTAAATCTGGGAATGCGTCAGGTTCCATGGATGTTGTGTGGGAACACCCACGGAACGCCCCTTTCATGCAGAGTAATGCGTGAAAGGGGAGGAGCATATTTACAAGCCAATGAAAAGCCACACAAGGTGGCTTTACGTCGCCTTGTATATATGGCAAGTCATATTGCACTGCTGGTGCATCAAGTAAATTGAGGCACCAGTGGAGCAAGGGCTTGTACATAAGACTCTAAGGGCCTCATTTATGAAAAGTGACGCATCGCTGCGTGAAAACAGCGATGCGTCACTTTTCACTGCACACTCCCTGCGACATGATTGATGCGTCATATTTATAATATGACGCATCATGTCGCAAGGAGTTACAGATACGTCAGTATTTCTGACGTATCTGTAGGCGCAAAAGTGACGCATTACTGGAGTGTGTCACAAAAGTGACGCAACTCCAGCAATGCTTCCTTTCACATGGGGAAAGCCCCATGTGAAAGGGCTTGCGTCAGTCTTACGCCTGCTGTGAGGCAGGCGCAAGATTTTGACGCAACAGCGTCCTAAAAGTGACGCAGTGAAATCTCAGAGATTTCACTGCATCACTATTACGAGGCTTTTTGCGGGTGAACGCCCCCTCTGCATTCATTATACCTGACGCAGGTATAATGTAGCGCAGGGGTTTACAAAGTGACGCATCTGCTTAGATGCGTCACTTTGTAAATAGTGCGCATCAGGAGGCATGTTTTACGCCGCCGATGCGTCACAAAAAGTGACGCATCGGAAGCGCAAAACTGACGCAAGGCCTCATAAATGAGGCCCTAAGTTTTTACTGCAGTCCGACAGAGGTTTAATCCACGTACACGAGACACGGACCATTATAATCTCCAATTGTGGGAGAGGAAGAATTAAACAGAGCAAGATTGGAAGGAAGATCAAAAACAAACAAACAAAACAGTAAGGGGACCTAGGGGCATATGCATGAAGAAACCGTTTTGCAAGTCTTTAATAGCGATTTTTAGTGAATCGCTATTAAGGACTTGCAAAATGCAATGTATGTTGGAATCGCAATAATAATTGTGATTCCATAATATTCCTTAATTGCAAATCGAAAATTGCGATTCACAATTAAGGAATACCTTCTCATTCATTCCTATGGGCCTAGAGGCCCATAGGAATGAATGGGAATACATTCGCAATATGCGAGTACCCATTAGGTACTCGCAAATTGCGAATGCAATTTCAAGGGTGCAAGGATGTCAAAAGGACATCCTGTTGCACCCCTGAAATATGAAATTGTGCACATGTGTTGCACATACATGCCCTAAGGGCATGTATGTGCGCCACATGGCACTTTGAAAATTGAAAAAAGGGCAGTTGAAGTTGGTGGTAATTTGCGATTTCTTAGTGCAAAATCACAATACTTGGGTGCTTTCTGCATTGCATTTAAGGAATAGCAATTTGCGATTCCTTAAATGCTTTCGCAAAATAGGGAATATTGCGAGGGTCTTATGGGATGATACAATGTTCCCCATCAAGGCCAGAATCACCTTCAAGATACTCACCCACACACACAAGGCCCTCCACGACACCGAAGCAGTACACCTAAACAACCAACTCAAATTCCACGCACCTCGAAGTACCCTACAATCAGCCCAGCTCTCCTACACCGTGGTTGGCCGCACCAGAAAGACCAGATCGGGAGGCTGCTCCTTCTGCCTCGCAGCCAGAGCCTGGAATGCCCTTCCACTCCACCTCAGACAGACAACATCGCTCCCCATCTTCGTGAGAAACCTCAAAACCTGGCTCTTCGACAGACCGCCTCCTTGATTGACTGGAACTTGCACCCTTCCCCTCCCCCTCCCCCCACCCCAGCGCCTTGAGACCCTTATGGTTGAGTAGTTGCGCTTAACAAAATCTGATTGATTGATAGATTTTTGGGATGATACTTCCCAAAAGGCTTTTTCCTGTTTGCAAACGGGACGATTCTGAGAATCGGCCCGTTTGTGAACGGGAATTAGCCTTCATACATATGCCCCTTAAACACATCCCTTTTGAAGCCCATTTTTGACTGGGAGTTTGTCAGACAGGATTCCCCAAAATATACATAGCACTGTCAACATCATTATCTACAGGAGTTGGATCAGAACACCGGCCCAAATGCAAGATGGCTGAAGTTAGTGAACCATACTTTGTATGCGGATATAGCATTAATCTCCAGTGGAAAAATTGACTCAGAACAAAAGGAATCCGGACCCCTATTTGACTGCTCTCGGATGCATACATCACTCTGATTCTTGAAAGTGGTATGTCTATATAAAGGTCATAACGATTTGCCTACATAATTAGTGCATCCACTATATCATCAAGTTAACTATAGATGGGTATATATACATTTATCATATATATTGATGATGTGATGTTACAGACAGAGCTGCCAACTTTGGAAGTGGGAACAAGGTTTGAGTCCTGGTGTTGACTAAACATCCTGCTATTCTGGGCAAATCATGTAACCTGACCGTGCCCAACAAAAAAAACCGAATCTGATCTTGTCTTATGTAACTGGTGCTCTTTTAAAGCACTCTAATGCCCTTGGGCCGAGTTTATGCTATAAAAACTGTAACAAAATAGTCTTAACTTCACAGCTGCTTAACTTGCTTATATAGTGGTGTTCAAAGTTGATGCAGTATTTTCTCCTGTATATTTCACATGCAATAAAAGGATCCACACTTTCTTGAAGCACTTTCTATAAGGCAAATATCAAATTGATTGCATTCGGCAAGATCTTCCTCTGCATTTTATCTACACAATCTTTGATGAAAGTCAGTACGCTATAGCAGGGGGAGGGTGCCTCGCTGGATACTGTTGTACTGTGGTTCTGGGGAAGGCCACATGGTTAAACCTCTGGCCGGGCCCTGCCACAAATCTCCGCGGATGCACAAGCTTCTACAGGAGTCCAAATTCTGTCCAACCTCTGCACCAATTCCCCTGCTGTGCACAGCTCTATACTAACCCACAGCAGATGCAGAGCCTGAGCTCGTGCTAGGTTTTGCACAACCTCTCCATGGGCACCCACCTCCCAGTAAGAGCTAAAGCCCAGCTGTGGACTCTCTTTGGCCATGCGCCAATAGGATTGGCCACAAGGACTAGGCCAGCCCGTAAGCCCAACCCCTCACTTGTGCCCACCCACCCACGGGGGCCCAACCTGCCGCTGCACACAGCCTTCAGTCATGTGCAGCAGGGGTTGACCCTGTGCCCAACCACCTGGAGATGGCCAATCCGCACTGTGCACGGTATCAGCAGTGCTACTGTGGTACTTACTACACTGGGTACTGCAGTACCAATTGCTGGAATCTTAGTACCCGTAACCCATAATATATATTTTTTTGTTTTTGCTATGGGGGGTTCTCTTTGGGATCCTCCCACATAGTCCTTGTAGTCAGGGTGTGCCCAACCTGACACATTATGTGGCCATTGATTTTTCTTTTTTGACTTAAGGACCGAGTCCTTGAGTCATGTGATTGCGGCCACAATGTATTCTACCTGTTGTTGCCAGCCAGACAGGATCGTCCCCGTCCACTTTGAATGAGCCAGTCAGATGTGAAGAAACCTCCATAAATGCTTGTATCTGAATACTGCTCCTTGAGACCTACCACTGAGACTGCTACACGGCTGTTGAATATTGTTATGGGCCAGCAGGACACTCGTACCTTTATGGAGACACCCATTACTCTGCTGCCTTTCCCCTTCTCCCTTCTACTGCTTGATGTTTTAATACTTAGGAGCATATGTACAAGCTCCTATCGCCATGGGAACGTCACTTTTTGTGACATTCCTGTGGCGATAGGGGCCTTGCCTTATGTACAAGACAGCGTTAAGCTACTTAACGTGGTGGGCGTTCCACCACAACACCCATTGTATTTGATGCTGCCCCCTATGTATAAGGGTGGCGTAAATAGGAGGAAAAATCCTGGTCTTAGTTGGCGAAACGAGGAGAAATGCATTATTTCTCCTTGTTTTTGCCATGGTTTGTTTATGTACAGGAAGGTGTGCCTTCCTGTACATAAACAAACCTTTTAAAAAAATGCCATTTTGTAACTTTCATGCTGTATGAAGCAGCACACATGAAAGTTACAAGATGGCATTTTAGGATTGTATATGTGCAGGAAGGGACACCTTTCTACACATAACCAATCCTCCGCTGCACACAGATACCCTTGCACTCTGGTGCAAGCGTGCCTGCTTTGGCACTAAGTTGTTAAACATAGCACCATCGCAGGGGGAAAAGCAAGGCTGCACCACATTCTTGTAAATATGGTGCAGCCTTGTGTTTCTGAAGTGGCGGAGCGTGTCGTTAAGCCCAGGAGGGTAACGACACGCTCCGCCACTTCATTGCACATATCCCCCTTAATTTCAGATTCATATATATATATATAATGGGACGGAGGGATGGAAAAGAACAAACAAATATTAAATGTGCCAAGATGAACAATCCGAGCCCCAAGAGATGGACTCCAAGTGATAAATCCCACTGGAGGGAAGGAAATGGACAATAATTAATAAGTAATATATAAACTTAATAAAAACTGACAGAAGTTCATGGCACAATGAACTAATCAAGGGTCACTGAGTTTTCCCCATGCAAATTGAATGGTTTAACTCCACTAAATAGACTCTTTTTAACAAAAACTACAAATACCACAATGCTTAGAGAAAAACAGGATGTGAGGTAACATCCGATATTATTGGTTGCTTTAAATGTGATGAAAAAATGTGAGAAAAGTGATCGTGAGCAAGGTGCCAGGAGCACTGAAACGCGTAGATCGTTTGTTTGTTTTCATGCTGAAATATTATTAAATAAATCAAATTGTGGAAAATCAGCGCGAGTGCGCCCATTACTTTCGTGTTGGCGAAGGAGTGAGAAAATATATATATATATATATATATATTTATATTTATATATCTTTCTCTCCGTTCGACGCAGCAGCCCAGTCACACTTCTCCGACTGGTTCAAGAACAAACAAATGAGACCCAAATCTTCGTGCAACAGTGTAATTTAATCAGGAGTTACACCCAAGCAAGTCCGCATGACGCGTTTCACCTCTAGCCAGAGGCTTGATCACATGATATATATATTCACTGAAAAAACCATAGGTTATAGACCATATATAGTTAGGAATTAGCATTTAAAAAACCTTATTTTACTCACACAAAACCATTGAAATTCCATATATAGTTAGTTGCACTAACTATATATCGCGCACCCGCAATCCACTGCTGATCATGTCACATATTACATCATTCATGACATGGTCAGTGACATCACTGATGACATCACTGATGACATCTCACATGACATCACTGATGACATCACTGATGACATCTCATTTGACATCATTCTTGTGCTAATACGATAAACCTCTTCAGACTCTAATAAAACCTTAGATACACTCAGTGTATACAGACACTCACACACTGTTACTCATCCATGGAGTTACTCACACACCTAGTCAGTCATGCAAAGAATCAATCACACCTCTATTTCCTCAACTATACAGTTATACACACCTTACTTATTCAAACATATACTAACACATATTTACTCTCTTATACAATCCCTGATACAAGTTCACAATGATCCATACAGCCACTCACACATTCAGTGGCTCTCATGCACAGTTATTTATATATGCCAACTCTCACATGTACTGTGTTTTACATATGTACTTACTATGACATGTAGCATTGACATATCCATTCACTCATCAATACACTCATGCACACAGTCAACCGCCCATGTAGCTGTTTCCACATGCACTCTTGAACTCATACACCTAGTGAATCAACTGCTCACACATCTATGCACAGTCACACACCTCCCAGCCACCCCCACACAAACGCAATCTCCCATACAAATACTTGGGCAACCAATCAATAACATATGTAGCCTCTCGTATAGCTAATGATCCACACATGCAGCAGTTTACATCACAACAGACATACTGAAGCAAACATTCAGGCAGTTTAGTCACTAACCCATGCATTTAGTACGACACATTTATTCACTCACTCATACAGTCAGTCACGCACCTACTAAATCCTTCATCGAGACACTTATACATCCACTCATTCTTCAATATATCTAACATATTTAAACTTTACAGAAACACACAGTCACTGGATGATGTCATCAGTGATGTCATCAGTGATGTCATCAGTGATGTCACTGACCATGTCATGAATGATGTAATATGTGACATGATCAGCAGTGGATTGCGGGTGCGCGATATATAGTTAGTGCAACTAACTATATATGGAATTTCAATGGTTTTGTGTGAGTAAAATAAGGTTTTTTAAATGCTAATTCCTAACTATATATGGTCTATAACCTATGGTTTTTTCAGTGAATTTCAATGGTTTTTTAATAGCAAATATCATAAGCTGTCGAATGTCAAGTACGTGGTAAGTAAAAACATTTTCGTGTTTATGCACACTGATCTGCTTTGAATGCTGCCCCCCACCCCTCATTTCTATTAGGAGTACTCTCTCTTTGCAGATAGTGAAGGGTAGTTAACGCAGGCCTTTGCCCCCGTTGTAATCCGTCGTGCCTGCTTCTCTCTCCATTTGATTGATTGTTCTCTTTGGTTCATTCTCTATTTACAAACAAGCACAGAGTCGCAATACTCTGTTTAGTCTTTGCAGATAGCGAAAAATCGTGTAAAAAAAGAAAAGGAATCGAGCAAAATCAGTAGGCCACTAATGGGATCTCTTTTTGACCTCCCTAAAATAGAAACATTAGGAACAACCTGTTGATAATACCAATGTGTATGTACATAAGCGGCGTTCATTTGTGTTCACAGTACCCCTTCTTGATTGTTTGAATCGAGCATTGAATTGTTCGAAGTTGGTTCTCTTAAGAATCTTCTCTGCCTGCAAACGAGGAAGAATAGGAATATTCTCTCTCCCTTTGCAGATAGTGAAGGGTAGGTAACGCAAACCTTTAACACGTCGTGCCTATTTCGTTCCTCATTGATTGATTGTTTCCCCAAACATTGACTGTTTGGGAATTGGTTCTTTTTGGAGGTATTCCCTGTTTGCAAATATGCGTAGGAAAATCTTTGCAAATAGTTAAAGGGTACGTAATGCGGACCTTTCTCCCCCGTTGTAATCTGTCATGCCTATCTACTCCCCACTGATTGATGCACCTGTTTCACCCGGACCATTTACTAGAGATACGTCATCTGGCCCGACCAGAGAGCACCCCTAGTGAAAAGGACATATGCAATAATAACGAAGTGATCACTGTATCCTGTTAACAGAAACTTTAGCATGAAACAACCTCGAAAGAAAAGAATAGGAAAACGAAAATCAGTAGGCCACTGATGAACATAAACTTTTATTAAACAACGAACAAAGAAACGATAACATAACGTAATGATAAAACCTATTAATGTCCTAGAAACAAGAAAACGTTAGAAATATGCCAGTGGTGAGAGACCAGAAAAACAGTAAGAGAAACCAAATCACCCCTCGCTGTCCCACCGCCTGCCACGCCCAAAAAATCGATAGACTAGGGAAAATGCAAGTCAGTAGAACATCCGCCCCCACTCTGGAAACTTCCAAGGTGGGGCAGGGTTGCGGCTACGCCCAGCCGGGAGCAGCCCATATAAGGCGGATCCTGCTGCCACGCCTCGGCCAGGAGATCCTAACGTAGGGTGTCACCGGAGGAGAGGCCGAGGCCAGCGGGACCCGGCCAGGGGATTGCCTTTACTACGCTGAAGAGTTTCAGGGGGGGGGAATGTCTCCTCGACCCTCCCCTCTCTCTCCCAGTCCGGCCGCGGTGGCCCTTGAGAGTTGCAGGTAGTCCCGCCACATGCTCTTCCGGTCCGTCCACCAACGGTCGGGGGGCCGAGGCCGACGAGATCCGGCTGCAGCCGATAAACCAAGAAACCCGTTCATGGGGCCAGAGCCAGGGGCGTCCGGCCGACATCCACCGGAAGCCCGGCCCGAAGACGGACGGGACACTTCTTCTCTCTTGAATAATGGCTGCGACAACACTGGGGGGGGATGTCTTGCACATGCCTCCGACCCCCCCCCCCCTCGTCCTCATCGCCTGGTCCGGCCATAACAAATCTCAAGCGAGACGCCGTGGGGTGCACTGGGAGGGAGAGACGATGCGAACAGGCCTCTCCCGCCTCCCCAGTGGAGGCTTCCCACCTGCACCCTCGGCGCTCCAAGCGCCCGGAAAAGGGTTTTTCCACTGTGGCGATGCTGCAACGTCTCGCCCGGCAGGGTGGAGCCCGTCCGCTCATTTGACCCCGCGATCGCCAGTAGCTACCGAACTCTCAAAATGGCGGTCGACCTGGCAAGAGCGGGCCCAGCATAAAGAAATGGCCCGGTCACTGGTTGACTCCACCACCGTAGTCCTCCACGACCTTGAAGATTCTACAGGAGCCGCGGGAGTCTCCGACCCCCGCAGACACCCCGATGGGGAATGACTGCCATAATCGCCCGTGGAGTGACGAAACTGTATCCGCGGGACGTCGGCGCTCCCATGCTGGCGCCAGCCTCACTTTGAATTACTAGAATCCTGCAGACCTCAGTTCCGGTGAAAGCACAGTGTGACCCGGTAGGAAAAATTGTTGCACCCCCTCCCCTTTTTGACTGATAGTTCAAACCACCGATCCTTTCCTTTGCCCTTTTAACGGAACTTTGGACTGCCGCCCCCTCTTTTACATTTTCTAGAGAAAACAAAACATTAACCACTACATTAGCATAGCAGTTGACACCAGAACTGTTTTCAAATTGAAAACCAACAACATCTTCAACAGAATCCTTTTTGTTTCTGCTGTGACCCTGCTACAGCACAGGCATTGTCCCCAGCAGTAATTCTGCAATGCCGGTAAGAATAGCTGTGGTGCCTACTGGACTCACTCACCCCCGCGGCGCCCCACGCCGTTATTTGCTGGGCGGCAACTTACTAGACATCACTTTCGTGCCATCTAGATTTCAGCGCGTTCTGCTGCCTTGGAACTATTCGCACAACAGACTGCTACTGACGACCCACCCCCAGGCAACATCTTCTGAATTTTCATAATTTGAAAGAACTAGTAACATGTCCTCATCAGGAATTCAAAAGAAATTGCCACGGTCTCTTCGTTGTTTAAATGTTTTTACTGTTTTTGTTTTGTTGTATATATTTATATGGTATTAAAGTTTTATATTCCTACTACTTTGTTGGAGTGCTATATATTTTTAATGTGACACATAATTGTAAAAACTTTGATGTACAAAGAGTCATTCCTAGAATCTTCCGCTTCAGGCTCGGTCCCCTCCCCAATCACAATACAGGATGGTTTTCAGATAGTAGGAACACGTGTGGTGTGACGGATCTCATCGGGTGTGGGCCTTGATCTACTATAACTCCTTTGAAGAGGGGTGAATCTTTACAGCTGGAGCCATAAACTACATCTGCAGGGCTAGCTGATAGTCTGGACAATCGGACACAGAGGAAGAGGAGTGTCAGAGGGTGCGGCAGTGAATAGGGCGAAAGGGAGGTGTCGGGCGGGCACAGAGTGTGATTCTCAGGGAAGAGCAGCGCAGATGGGGGGAGGTTTATTGCCCATGCATAAGACAGAGAGCGGGGGTGACCAGTGCCTGGGGAAGATGCTTGCGAGGGTGGGGAGCCATGCTACGAATCGACAGCGTGCAGAGAGTGGGTCTGGTCAAGGCATCTAAAATGGCTGCCGTGCACGACAAAAGTGTGGCATTTCAAAAAAGGCAAGATGGCGCAAACAATGTTTTTCAACACTTCCTCATTTCCTTCGAATCGAACGTTAACAGACGTTGGTGCATATTACCAAAGTTAAGCGATATTTATCGCTAACGATGCTTACCAACGAATTTTTTACCGCTATGCATCGTCAGAAATTATCGAAGATAAACCTTGCTATTATCAAGGTTTATCGCAAATGCGATAAAAAACGGCCGCAATGCATGAATATCGCTAAAAAGTCAGCGATATTCATGCATTACCGAGCTAATGCTCTTAGCCATGTTATCCACCTCCCATTGGATAACATGGCTAAGAACTGCTCAGGGCAGGTATAACTTTTTTGAGATATTCGCGCTTAGCGCGAATATCTCCAAAAGTTGGTAATAGGAGATAGATATCTTGCATGTTGTAATGCAAATTATTGTGGTATATGGAACTCATACCATAATCTTTCAGGAAAGCAGAAACTGATCCTTTTGGGACCGCCTGAAAAGGCCTACGGGGTGAGGGGTACTCTACTTTGCCCCCTTTTCACGTTCCGAACTATTTTATTTTACTCTCTTCTGTAATTACACAAAATAGCAGCGATAAGATGCATCGGAGACACACAGTGAGAGAAAGGAGGCCGGAGATGAAGAAGAGATGTCAAATACACATTGGAGATAATATAGTGGCAGAAGGGAAGTAAATATGAGTAAACTTACCATGTAACATAAAAATGTTGCACTCTATACTATAAGTCTCATTTTATACTACAATCACTTCGCTACAACCTCATAAATTAAAAATAAAAATGAATAATGTCTCAAACAATTTTTGATTTCTAAATATAAATTTATTCTTCAGAATTTTCTAAATTTGAAAGAACTAGTAACATGTCCTCATCAGCAATTTCCTCATGAAAAGTCTGCAATGATGATTCTTGTAACTCTATGGTCTCCAAACATTCGATAAATTCGCCATCAACAGATTGATCAAAAAAATCATTCAAGTCATCTCCTCCTTGTGACAATATTTCATTATTGGTGCTGTCAATTTCAATCAATGTAGTGGAATCATTCAAGTCATCTCCTCCTTGTGACAATATTTCATTATTGGTGCTCTCAATTTCAATCAATGTAGTGGAATCATTCAAGTCATCTCCTCGTGACAATATTTCATTATTGGTGCTCTCAATTTCAATCAATGTAGTGGAATCATTCAAGTCATCTCCTCCTTGTGACAATATTTCATTATTGGTGCTGTCCATTTCAATCAATCTAATGGAATCATACAAGTCATCTCCTCCTTGTGACAATATTTCATTATTGGTGCTCTCAATTTCAATCAATGTAGTGGAATCATTCAAGTCATCTCCTCCTTGTGACAATATTTCATTATTGGTGCTGTCCATTTCAATCAATCTAATGGAATCATACAAGTCATCTCCTCCATGTGACAATATTTCATTATTGGTGCTCTCAATTTCAATCAATGTAGTGGACAATTCAAAAGAAATTGCCACGGTCTCTTCATTGTGAGCCATTTTATTTTGAAATTGCTTGCTGTAAATTGCAGAAAAAAATAATCACTTTCATTTATCGTTTTTAGTAATACATAATATAAAACTAACTTTATCAAGTATTTAGTATAACAGAAAGGACTGCAAATAAATAACAGAAAACATTTTTCAAATTATCTTCAAGTGTACAACATAGTTCCCCTTACAAATTAACAACTCACCTTTTTAAAAGTAGGAGAAGTGTTAGTACTGTGTAAATCAAACACCAGAAATTCACCACCAAAAATTCCTCACAAATGTACCTCAGACAGTAGTATCACAAAATGGCTGTGGTTTCCTCTCATTTGACATATATACATAACCAATTAACTTTCATCACACACAAATACAAAACCAAAGTAACATTTTAATTGGTTCTAAATTTCAACACTTTCAAATGTGTTTTCCCCATGCAATTTTCCATAGGACATTTACATACGTCTACAGCCTGAATGGCTGAACGGAATTACACCAAACTTGGCAAAATGGTACATCAAACCTAAGAGGTCAGGAAGGATCTACTATGCCCCCTTATGGTCATTTCCCCCTTCGCTTTGGCCTCCTCTTGTCTCTCGATCCTACCGAGAGACAAGATGGCGGCCGCTACGGACTGTTTGGAATGTTGACAGACGCCGGAGAACCAATCAGCTTCGCAAAGCTCCGTAACGCGAAAAGTACGCGAAGCGGAGCGCTGTTACAGATATATATCTGTTTTTGAACGTTAATTTCTCAAAATCCACTGGAGCACATATATTGAGACCTAGCAAAGGCACATCGGGCTACCAGTCCCTAATATTTTGCCAAGTTTCGTGCAAATCCATTCAGCCGTTCGATTATTGACATTTAGATACGTCTACAGCCTGAATGGCTGAACGGAATTACACCAAACTTGGCAAAATGGTACATCAAACCTAAGAGGTCAGGGAGGATCTATGCCCCCTTATCGTCATTTGCCCCTTCCCTTTCGCCTCCTCTTGTCTCTCGATCCTACCGAGAGACAAGATGGCGGCCGCTACGGACTGTTTGGAATGTTGACAGACGCCGGAGAACCAATCAGCTTCGCTTCACAAAGCTCCGTTGCGCGAAAAGTACGCGAACTGGAGCGCTGCCCGGTCCGCTGTTACAGATATATATCTTTTTTTAAACGTTAATTTCTCAAAATCCACTGGAGCACATATATTGAGACCTACAAAAGGCACATCGGGCTACCAGTCCCTACAATTTTGCCAAGTTTCGTGCAAATCCATTCAGCCGTTCGGGCTAAAAGTGAGGCCAACCGCCCTATGGAAAACTCAATGTTAAAAACACGTTTTGGGCCCCCCCTTTTTTCTCGACCCCCCCTGGACGAACCCCCCCCCCCCAATTTTCAGGGGCTGCTCAGAAACAAAATGTGCCATTTTCCTGAAAATTTCAGCCAATTCCGTCCACAAACGCCAAAGTTATTAGACATAGAATTTTCAAAAAACCCATAGAGAAAAAATCCTAACTATATATACCTACTGGCGACCGCCAGTAGGTAATATAATATAATATAATATAATATATATATATATTACCTACTGGCGGTCGCCAGTAGGTAGTTATAGTTAGGATTGGCTACCATAGGAAATCCGCAACATTCTATTGGGAATAACTCTGGCGCCGCTTGAGAAATTTGTGTGTAATTTCCCAAAATTTTGGCCAGCGCCGCTGCGTTCCTTCCCTGAAAGTTTCGGGGGGATTCGTGAAGTGGGGGCTGAGAAAAAAGGGGGGTCCCAAAACATGTTTTCCCCATGTTAATTTCCATAGGACGGTCTGACAAGTCTACAGCCCGAACCGCTGAACGGAATTACGCAAAACCTGGCAAAATTGTAGGGACTGGTACGCAGATGTGCCTTTGCTATATTTGGTGAAAATTGCTCCAGTGGTTTTTTTGAAAATTAACTTCAAAAACACATATATATATATAGGCGTGCTCCGAGCGCTCACCGGTACGCGTACCGGGGAGCGCACCTGGCACGCTACGGGAGTGCGCGAGCGGAAAGCTGATTGGCTGTCGGGTGTCTGTCAACATTCTAAACAGTCCGGAGAGTCCGCCATCTTGCGTCTCGGTAGAATCGAGACACAAGAGGTGAAAAAGAAAGGGGGATATAATTAAAAGAGGGCAGAGTAGACACATCCTGACCCCCTAGGTTTTCTGAGGGGGGCCTAGAAGGACCCTGAAGGGCAAAAAAACTTTTTTTTTTTTAAATTTTCACGAGGTAAGCGCTGGGTGTGTTCCCAGGTGCGCGCTCCGGTACGCGCACCCTGAGCGCACCACAGGGAAAAACAGTGTAAAAAATGATAGTACAAAAATAATTTAGAGTGCTTAGAGGTAGGGTAGCTCTGAAAAGAGCTGTTGTGTTATGTGGGTGTTTTTTGTACCAATGCAGAGTCTTATATTCAAGAGGAAAACTCTATTCCCCTCATCTTTAAAATGCACACCATCTCTCCTATGGATGTCTTGCATGTTGTAACGCAAGTTGTTGTGGTAAATGGAACCCATACCATAGTCTCTGAGGAAAGCAGAAACAGATTTATTCACATGTTTCTTTGCTTTCTCAATCTGTGGACAAAATTGGTTGGACCAGTTCCATTTTTGCCTTTTGCATATATTAGAAAATACCAAGGCAGTTTTTGGAAAAAGTGACATCAATTGCCCAAAGATGTCCTTTAAAAGCATTTCCAGACCTACCCCAGGCAAAGTGCCCAGGTCATTTCCACCACAATGCACAATTATAAGGTCAGGGTGTGGAATATGCATAAAGGATTTTACCAATGGTATCAATTGGTGACTCCTCAATCCTCTCTGTCCAATCCAAGGTTGTAAATACCTCTGTTAGCTGCGTATTTTTGACTCCAGTGGACAAAGCTATGACCCACAAACCAGACTTTTGGCATCTTGAAGGTAGATGTGCTTCTAGTCAGATGAGTTGTGGAAATGAAATGGCAGTTTGATTATGAAAAAAAGTGGTTGAGATTCAGTGCACTTGAAAAACAAAAAATGATTGGTGCTTTCTTAACATTCTCCACTGAAAACTAGGGTGCATGCTTTTGTTTTTTTAAAGAAGTCATTTCAATGGTTGAGGAAAAGTCATTTCAAGAAACATTGCACATGATTAGCTGGTACATTGAGTGGTCAAACACCCTTGCTGCTTTTTTTTTTTGCAACATAGTATGATGAACGTCTGAACTGTGTGCTGGGTGAGGAGGGAGTTCCCATGGTAACAGGGGAATGAGCACTGGGGGGATGGGTGAATGTTATGTGACTTTCAAAGTGTTCAAAAGTACAAGCAATTAAAATGTGCAGTTTCTTACTCCACTTCATTAACTCCTTCTCTTACTCCTTCTGTCCTCTTACTTCTACACTCCCCTTCCCTCATTCTCTCTCTGTTAGCCTCATTCTCTCTGTCCCCTTAGTCTCTCACTCCTTTTCTATCACGCTCACTCCCTATAACTCAGCCATACTCCTACACTCACCTTCTTTCAGACCTTTTCCTTTACTTTCCTTTCTCTGTCTTCCCATCCTTCGCTCCTTCACTCTTTTCCCTTCCCTTACTCCCCTTACTCCATTTCAGTAACTCCTTCTCTCAATCCCTCTGTCCTCTAACTTACTCACCCCCCTTCTCTCACTCTCTCTCTGTTACCCCCATTCTCTCCGTCCTCTTAGTCTCTCACTCCTCTTCTATCACACTCACTCCCTATAACTGAGCCATACTCCCACACTCACCTTCTTTCAGACCTTCTGTTTTATTTTATTTCCTCTCTCTTCCCTTCCTTCACTCCTTCACTGTTTTCCCTTCCCTTACTCTCCTTACTCCACTTCACTAATTCCTTCTCTTACTCCGTCTGTCCTCTTACTTCTACACTCCCCTTCCCTCATTCTCTCTCTGTTACCCTCATTCTCTCTGTCCCCTTAGTCTCTCACTCCTTTTCTATCATGCTCACTCCCTATAACTCAGCCATACTCCTACACTCACCTTCTTTCAGACCTTTTCCTTTACTTTCCTTCCTCTGTCTTCCCATCCTTCGCTCCTTCACTCTTTTCCCTTCCCTTACTCCCCTTACTCCATTTCAGTAACTCCTTCTCTCAATCCCTCTGTCCTCTAACTTACTCACTCCCCTTCTCTCACTCTCTCTCTGTTACCCCATTCTCTCCGTCCTCTTAGTCTCTCACTCCTCTTCTATCACACTCACTCCCTATAACTGAGCCATACTCCCACACTCACCTTCTTTCAGACCTTCTGTTTTATTTTATTTCCTCTCTCTTCCCTTCCTTCACTCCTTCACTGTTTTCCCTTCCCTTACTCTCCTTACTCCACTTCACTAATTCCTTCTCTTACTCCGTCTGTCCTCTTACTTCTACACTCCCCTTCCCTCATTCTCTCTCTGTTAGCCTCATTCTCTCCGTCCCTTTAGTCTCTCACTCCTCTTCTGTCACGCTCACTCCCTAAACTCAGCCATACTCCCACACTCACCTTCTTTCAGACCTTAACCTTTACTTTCCTTCCTGTCTCTTTCCTTCTTTTGGTCCTTCACTCTTTTCTCTTCCCTTACTCTCCTCACTCCACTTCACTAACTCCTTCTCTTACTCCCTCTCTCCTCTTAGTTCTACACTCCCCTTCAATCTTTTTCTCTGAGTTAGCCTCATTCTCTCTGACCCCTTAGTCTGTCACTCGTCTTCTATCACGCTCACTCCCTATAACACAGCCACACTCCCTCACTTATGTTTCTTTCCTCCCTCACTCAGGGCCTCATTTATGAGAAATGACGCACCGCTGCGTGACAGCAGCGATGCGTCACTTCTCAGTGCGCTCTCCTTAAGACATTCCTGATGCGTCCTATTTAATGTATGGCGCATCATGTCGCAAGGAGTTACAGATATGTCAGTATTTCTGACGTATCTGTAAGCGCAAAAGTGACGCATTGCTGGAGTGTGTCACAAAAGTGGCGCAACTCCAGCAATGCATACTTTCACATGGCGCAAGCCCCATGTGAAAGGGCCTGCGTCAGTCTTACGCCTGCTGTGAGGCAGGCGCAAGATTTTGTCGCAACGGCGTCCTAAAATTGACGCAGTGAAATCTCATAGATTTCACTGCGTCACTTCTATGACCCTTCCTTGCGTCAATATGCCCCCTTTGCATACATTAAACCTGGCGCAGGTATAATATGGCACAGGGGTTTACAAAGTGACACATCTACCTAGATGCGTCACTTTGTAAATATGACTCAACAAGCCCTTTTTTTACACCACTGGTGCGTCACAAAAAGTGACGCACCGGCGGCGTAAAAGTGACGCATGGCCTCATAAATGAGGCCCTCAGTCTTCTACTCTCACTTTTTCTTTCACTTTCTCTGTCTCTTTACTCCCTTACTCACCTTGTCTCACACTCACTTGCCTTTATCCAGTCTGTATCTCCACTCTTTCCTAAACATCACTGCTCTTTTCTTACCCTTCCACACCCCCGTTCCTTTACTAAATTTTCTTCACTTATCCTCATTCCCCATGTTCACTCTCCTTCTCCTCACTCACCTCCCACACTCACCTTCTTTCAGTCCCCCTACTTCACTTCCCATCCCCTCTCGTCCCTTTCTTTGTTTTCTCACTAATTTTCCTCTCCTCTCTCACTGCACTCCACTTCAGTTACTCTTTTTCATTTTTTTAAGAATACAGCTCTTTTTTGAGAATTGGAGGTAATTCTAAAAAGAACTTTTTTTTTTCTTTTTTTCTTTTTTTTTCAACAAAAACAAAAACAGGGAATGGCAAACTGCTCAACAGGAGCAAAAAAAAATAAAAAATTAGGGCTGGGGACGGCAGCGGTGGTTCTCTAATGCTCGAGCAATGATCAAAATACTTTGTTCCCCGTACCAAAGCAGGGCATCACAATGTTTGCATTTGATGGAGGCCTCATTAAAAATAGGCTGAATATTTGGGATCAGCTGCTCTGGTCACCCCCTCACCGATGCAGTTGCTCCTCCAGTTGAAGTAGAGGCACCATCCCTTGGAGCCTCACGTGCCAGAGCCCTGACACTCTCCCGGGCATATTTCTGTGGGTGCCTCCTCTGGACGTGGCGAATCATAGTAGAATTACCAAAACCGTACTTCCTTCTGGGGTCTCCTCGGGAAAGTACAGTATGGCAGATCTTACACTCCACCTTTGGAGCATTTACTTTTTTATGTCCCTTAGGAATATCAAAAAATTTCCATATGAAATGTTCTTTCACCTTCGGCTGAGGAGGCTCTTCATCTATGAAACCATCTGACTCCTCACTGCTGCTGGATGCTCTGGCAGCCATTGTATCCACAGGTTATAAGCAGAGAAAAAAAGAGGTCTTGCTCTCACCAAAGTGAAAGAAGAAGTGAAGGAAAAAGATGGGGTTTTCATTCTTTGGAAAAAAAATCTGTTAGCAACCAATGAAAATTGTTATTTTAAGGTCACATGACTTGACGCGCTTACGCTACGTGCACCGGAGCGCTTCCGGGGGCGCTCACGCGGCACGAACGTAGGCGCTTCCGGGGGCGCTTATGCGGCGCGAACGTAGGCGCTTCCGGGGGTGCTTACACGGCGTGCCTGAGTGACGTTTTGGTAGCTTTACGGAAATGCAAAATCATTTTCATTCGGAAAATCAAAAATACTGCTTTATAAGTATGGTACAGAATGTCTTGCATTATTATTTAGTTTTCATACATTTTTTTTTTACGAACGCAGAAATAGCGCTCTCGCTGCGCTCTCGGGAGAGCTTACCGGTGCGCGCACCCTGAGCGCTCCAAGTCAAAATGATACTGGTAAGCTTACCGGTGCGCGCACCCTGAGCGCACCAGGAAAAAATTATTTTAAAAAAAGATATACATTGAACAAATAATTAAAAAAATATATATATATAATTATTATTTGTAAAAAACAGCTAATTAAAAAAATAAAAAGAAACGTAGGTTACAAAGTCAATATACAAAGGAATTAGCTTTAAAAAAAACTATGAAATTCACTGAAAAAACCATAGGTTTCACAAACGTTATAGTTAGGAATTAGCATTTAAAAAACCTTTGAAATTCACTGAAAAAACCATAGGTTTAACACTCGTTATAGTTAGGAATTAGCATTTAAAAAACCTTTGAAATTCACTGAAAAAACCATAGGTTTCACACCAGTTATAGTTAGCTGAACGTTTTACTCATACAAAACCATTGAAATTCCCACGTTATAGTTAGTTGGACTCACTATAACTCGCGCGCCCGCAATCCACTGCTGATGATGTCACATATTACATCATTCATGACATGGTCAGTGACATCACTGATGACATCACTGATGACATCTCAAATGACATCACTGATGACATCACTGATGACATCTCAAATGACATCACTGATGACATCATCCATGTGATAATACGATGCACCTCCTCGCACTCCAATCTAACCTTTCATACACCCAGTGTTAAATACAAACTACCATTCCTGAAATTATTGACACACCAATACCAGTAACTACATAGGCACTCACTGATTTCTAGGTCTACACACACATCCACTCATTCACCCATACAATCACTCATACATACAGTCACTCATCAATAGAACACTACCATATCCACTCATATACCTATACAGACACTCACACGCTGACACTCATCCACAGAGTTACTCACACACCTAGTCAGTTATGCAAAGAATCAATCACACTCCCATTTCCTCAACTACACAGTTTTACTCACTAAAACTTACTTATTCAAACATATACTAACACATACTTACTCTCTTTTACAATCACTGATACAAGTACACATTGATCCATACAGTCACTTACGCAATCACAGGCTCTCATGTATAGTCATTTATATATGCCAACTCTCACATGCACTGTGTTTTACATATGTACTTACTTGGACATGGAGCACTGAGATAGCCATTCACTCACCAACACACCCATGCTCACAGTCAACCACCCATACAGCTGTTTCCACATGCACTCTTGAACCCATATACCAAGTGAATCAACTGCTCACACATCTATGCACAGACTCACACACCTCCCAGCCACCCACACACACACTCACCCTCACATACAAATACTTGGGCAACCAATCAATAACCCATATAACCACTACTAATCAACACATGCAGCAGCTTACACAACAACAGACATACTGATGCACACATTCAGACAGTTTAGTTACTAACCCATGCATTCATTAAGACACATTTAATCACTCACTCATACAGTCAGTCACACACCTACTAAATCCTTCATCCAGACACTCATACATACACTCATTCTTCAATATGTAAAACATATTTCAACTTTACAGAAACACACATTCACTGGATGATGTCATCAGTGATGTAATCAGTGATGTCATTTGAGATGTCATCAGTGATGTCATCAGTGATGTCATTTGAGATGTCATCAGTGATGTCATCAGTGATGTCACTGACCATGTCATGAATGATGTAATATGTGACATCATCAGCAGTGGATTGCGGGCGCGCGAGTTATAGTGAGTCCAACTAACTATAACGTGGGAATTTCAATGGTTTTGTATGAGTAAAATGTTCAGCTAAATATAACTGGTGTGAAACCTATGATTTTTTTGAGTGAATATATATATATATATATATATTACCTACTGGCGGTCGCCAGTAGGTATATATAGTTAGGATTTTTTCCCTATGGGATTTTTGAAAATTCTATGTCTAATAACTTTGGCGTTTGTGGACGGAATTGGCTGAAATTTTCAGGAAAATGGAACATTTTGTTTCTGAGCAGCCCCTGGAAATTTGGGGGGGGGTTCATCAAAGGGGGGCCGAGAAAAAAGGGGGGTCCCAAAACGTGTTTTTAACATTGAGTTTTCCATAGGGCGGTTGGCCTCACTTTTAGCCCGAACGGCTGAATGGATTTGCACGAAACTTGGCAAAATTGTAGGGACTGGTAGCCCGATGTGCCTTTGCTAGGTCTCAATATATGTGCTTCAGTGGATTTTGAGAAATTAACGTTCAAAAAAAGATATATATCTGTAACAGCGGACCGGGCAGCGCTCCGGTTCGCGGACTTTACGCGTAACGGAACTTCGCGTAGCGAAGCTGATTGGCTCTCCGGTGTCTGTCAACATTCTAAACAGTCCGGAGCGGCCGCCATCTTGTCTCTCGGTAGGATTGAGAGACAAGAGGAGGCCAAAACAAAGGGGGAAATGACCATAAGGGGGCATAGTAGATCGTCCCTGACCCCCTAGGTTTAATGTGGAGGCTTTAAAAGGGCCCCGCGGGGCAAAAAAAGAAAACATTTTTTTTTTGTTTTTTTGCGTGGGTAGCGCCCGGTTCGCGAACCGGGAAGCGTTCTGGGCAGCGTACTATAAGGAAAAAAGAATGATAGACTTTTCAAATACTGTATGTTAATTGATTGTTGGTTTTGTTGATTATTTTTTAATTTTTTTATTTTTTAAGCAATTATTTATTATTGTAATTGTGTTTCAAAATTTAATAACATTTCTAACATATCACTAGTTTATGAATTACATATAAAAATGATTAAAGACTCAAATAATTTTTTAATATTACATATAATTTTATTTTTCGGATTGTTTTTCAAAATTTAATAGAATGTCTAACATTTGACTGTCAGATATGTCCTCTTGTTGAGTGAACATAACTTCCCACATTTGACCGTCATCATAATGAAGTAAATGATCCACAGATTCTACACATTGAACTAATTCATGGTCCCGTGATTCATCCATGAAATCTGAGTCATCATTATCCTCAATATCTTTTTCTGTGTTGTTCTCCAGAACAATTTCGAAGGAAATATTCTGCTCACCTTCCATTTTATTGCTGTAATTTGCATAAAAAATAATTATATCAGTAGAGATAGGGCACTGTTGGGTTTAAGTTCAGACAGGTACTTGTGAGTTTATAACAGAGAAGTAATCTATGGGCACTGTATGGTTTCAGGCGTGAAGTAGTACTATTAAAAAGTGCCTGTGAAGAAGCCTAAGTAAATTCATAATTATACCACAGAAACCTAAATCAATCCATAATTATAATAAAGAAGCCTTTCTCAATGTCTAACTCTTACAGAGGGATAGTATATAACTATCTGAAAATGTTTTCAAATTTATAAAATAATATCTCACCTTCTAAAAACAAGTTTAAGTTGTGAGTGAAAATGATCTTGCAATGTAGTTCAGGAAGTAGTAGTCAAAATGGCTGTGTTTCTCTCCTTTATATATATTCAGGTACATAACCAATCAAATGTCAGGTAAAAAAAGTAGAAAATGAAAGTAACATTTTAATTGGTTGTCAATTCCAACACTTCAGATGTGTTTTGTGAAGTAATTTACCTCAGGGTATTTAGAGAGGTGTACAGGCTAAATGGTTAAATGGAATTTCAATCAAATTTGTGAAAATGGTAGGGATTGGTATGTAGTATGAGCTAATCTATATTTGGTGAAAGTGTCTCCAGTGTTTTTTCTGTATATTACTTTCCCACCTTTTTAAATAGAGCGCTTCCCGGGGAGCGACCCGGTACGCGAACTGGCGAGCGCCCCGGTACGCGAACCTTAAGCGTTACGGGAGTCCACCATTTTGTGTTTTGGTCGAATTAAGATACAAGATGGAGGGCAAATAATGTTCAGAATGGGTAGAAGGGGGCACAGTAGACTTATCTTGACCCCCTAGGTTTTCTGAGGGTGGCTGAGGAGGCCCATATGTGCGAAAAAAAAACATTTTTTAAAAAATTTAGCGAGGTTAGCTCCCGGTTCGCGTACCGGGTAGCGTCCCAGGGAGCGTACTTTGTTGAAAATTAGTGAAAAAAGTTAGAGTAAAATAATAATTGTGAGTGATCAGATGTAGGGTAGCTCTGAGAAGAGCTTTTGGGTTTATGGTACATTTAGGTACTTATAAGTAGGTACCAATGCACAGTCTTAAATTCAGAATGAAAATTCTGTTGCCCTCATCTGAGAAGTGAACTCCATCTCCTCTGTAGATATCTTGCATGTAGTAACGCAAGTTATTGTTGTACAGGGAGCCCATTCCATGGTCTCTCATGTAAGCTGAAACAGATTTGTTTACATGCTTCCTCGACTTCTCAATTTGTGGACAAAATTGGTTTGACCACCTCCATTTCTGTCTTTGGCATATATTTGAATATACCAAGGCAGTCTGAGGAAAAAGTGCCATTAATTGCTCAAAGGTGTCCTTTAAAAGCATTTCCAGACCTACCCCAGTCAAAGTGCCCAAATCATTACCTCCACAGTGCACAATTAACAGGTCAGGTTTTGGCAAATGCATAAAGGTTTTCACCAATGGTATCAATTGGTGACATTTTAATCCTCTGTGGCCAAACCACTTAATTTCCACATCTTGTAAATTGAGGTTAGGTAAATTCCTGTTCTCGGCATACCTCTGAGCCCAATAGATGTAACTATGTCCAACAATCCAGACAGAAAACATGGTGAGAGAAGGTTCTCCTGCAGTCAGATGAAGTGTGGCAATGAAATGGCAGTTGAAAAAATAAGAGTTTAAAATGAAAAAAACTGTGGAGTTTCTGTGTTAATGAAGCAGTAACAGTGATTGGTGGATTTTGATTGCTGAAAACAGAAAGTTAGGGTGCATGGATGAGTTCTTTGAAAGATGTATTTTGAGTGGTCAAGAAAAAATCATTAAATGAAAGAATGCACTGGATATGAGGTGCACTGAGAGTTCAGAGTTCAATTGCAACATTGTTGTGTGAACTTGCAAACACCAGAGGCCTTCAAGGAGGTGGTTGCTATGCAGAAAGGGCAGAGGGGGGAAGGGTTTTGATTTGAAAAAAAGTGAGGGAAGAGTTTTGATTGGGTGACATGAGAGATATGTGTGAAGAATTACAGCATTTCTGTGCTTTTGATAGCTGCAGACTCTGGAGTGCATACCTTTTGCTCTGCTGAAGACAAATTGGTGTGTTTCTGAGACTGTTTTGAAACTCAAAGTATTTGCTAAGGTGAGAAAAGATTTCTTTAATTTAGATAGAGAATAGTGTGCTTTAAGGAGAAAATTATGAAGAAAGTTGTGTTTTTCAAATGTTGCTTTGTCTCAAGTGTTTTACAAATAGATTTTGTTTCTTTGAGAAATTGTAATTGGAGAAAATGTGAAGTATTAGTACTGACAGGGTTTTTTTGTGCATAGGAGCTGTGGAGTGTTTTCAAATTATGACTTGAAAATCGTTTTTGAGGAAAAGGAATGGTTATAATATTTATGACAAGGACATAATGGTGTATGCTTCTTTATAAGGCAATTGAGTGTCTCTGATGTTATTTTTCCCATTTTAATGTAAGACCTTTCCCTGTGGAGCAAATTGCTTGTAAATATGCTCCCACCTGTGCATGGCAAATTTAGATTTTGAATGTTTGCGTTACATAGCCATGTTAAAAGTGACACAAACATGCTGCAAAGGCAATCAAAAAACGCTTTTATGTGTCTTAAGGACATTTTAAGTAATTTCCCCATGTGCAGTGTTTTCAAATTATGATTTGAAAATCGTTTTTGGGGAAAAGGAATGGTTTTAATATTTATGACAAGGACATAATGGTGTATGCTTCTTTATAAGGCAATTGAGTGTCTCTGATGTTATTTTTCCCATTTTAATGTAAGACCTTTCCCTGTGGAGCAAATTCCTTGTAAATATGCCCCCACCTGTGCATGGCAAATTTATATTTTGAATGTTTGTGTTACATAGCCATGTTAAAAGTGACCCAACCATGCTGGAAAGGCAATCAAAAAACGCTTTCATGTGTCTTAAGGATATTTTAAGTCATTTCCCCATGTGCAGTGTTTTCAAATTATGATTTGAAAATCGTTTTGGGGGAAAAGGAATGGTTTTTAAATTTATGACAAGGACATAATGGTGTATGCTTCTTTATAAGGCATTTCAGTGTCTCTGATGTCATTTTTCCCATATTACATTAAAAGACCTTTCCCCGTGGAGCACATTCCTTGTAAATATGGTCCCACCTGTGCATGGTAAATTTAGATTTTGACTGTTTGAGTTACATAGCCATGTTAAAAGTGACCCAAAAAAGTTGCAAAGGCTTTAAAAAAACACTTTCATGTGTCTTAAGGACATTTTAAGTCATTTCCCCGTGGGCAGTGTTTTCAAATTATGACTTGAAAATCGTTTTTGAGGTAAAGGAATGTTGTTAAAATTTATGTGCGCCATATGCCCCCAAATTTCTTTTTCAGGGGTGCAGCAGGGTGTTCTTGAGACACCCCTGCACCTTTGGAAAAATTCCTAATTTGCGATGAGCTAATTGCTAATCGCAAATTGCACCTTCATTCCTATGGGCCTCCTGGCCCATGGAAATGAATGGGTAATTTGCAATTAGCAATTTGCTCATCGCAAATTCGGAATGGTAAAGAATCGCTATTTATTCCTTAAAATTCGCTATTTAGGAAATGCAAAATAGTATGATGATACATATGGCGGTTCATCTCTAACAAGATAAGAAGCATAGGGATAGATTTATGATGACTGACGCAATGAAGTGGACATAACTTACTTCATTGGTAGGCCTTTACATGTATTATCTCCTCTGTATTCTTCATCAAGCGTAACTTTGATCTGCAATCCTGAGTAGGCCTCACCTTAAACAAACCTCTGGATAGGCCACACCTTATCGTCATCCTGAATTAATCATTTAAAATGCTAGGGACAGATTTATGATAGGTGTATGCCTCTTTTGCGCCACTGTGCGTCACTTTTCTGATGCAGCGGCGGTGCAAAAGATTTGCTATGAGGCGACAAAATTACAAATTGATGCATTTAGGCAGATGTGTCATGGTGTAAAAAAACCGTGCCACATGAAACCGATGCAGCAGTGATGCAAAAGATGCACCATGTTGCAAGACAGGCCTCACTTGGGGCCATATGTATCAAGCTCATTAGCATTCGCAAAGGCCGAAATTCTGCGAATTTCGGCCTTTGCGAATGCTAATTAGACAAATGGTATGTATCAAACAAGTTTGATGCAAAATAAGGAATAGCAAAATTTGCTATTCCTTATTTTGCGATTGCACTGAAGGATTTGCAAATTTTGCGATTCCTTAAATGCAATGTATCAAACAAAAAATATGCAAAAAATGCCATTAAGGATTTGCAAATTACCACCAACTTCTAGTTGGTGGTAATTTGCGAATTCTTTTCAAAAAGCTTTTTTTCCAAAAAACAAAAGGTGCCATATGACGCCCATACATGCCCTTAGGGCATGTATGTGCGCCATATGCCCCCAAATTTCTTTTTCAGGGGTGCAGCAGGGTGTTCTTGAGACACCCCTGCACCCTTGGAAAAATTCCTAATTTGTGATGAGCTAATTGCTAATCGCAAATTGCACCTTCATTCCTATGGGCCTCCTGGCCCATGGAAATGAATGGATAATTTGCAATTAGCAATTTGCTCATCGCAAATTAGGAATGGTAAAGAATCGCTATTTATTCCTTAAAATTCGCTATTTAGGAAATGCAAAATAGTTTGATGATACATATGGCGGTTCATCTCTAACAAGATAAGAAGCTTAGGGATACATTTATGATGACTGGCGCAATGAAGTGGACATCACTTACTTCATTGGTAGACCTTTACATGTATTATCTCCTCTGTATTCTTCATCAAGTGTAACTTTCATCTGCAATCCTGAGTAGGCCTCACCTTAAACAAACCTCTGGATAGGCCACACCTTATCGTCATCCTGAATTAATCATTTAAAATGCTAGGGACAGATTTATGATAGGTGTATGCCTCTTTTGCGCCACTGTGGTCACTTTTCTGATGCAGCGGCGGTGCAAAAGATTTGCTATGAGGCGACAAAATTACAAATTGATGCATTTAGGCAGATGTGTCATGGTGTAAAAAAACCGTGCCACATAAAACCGATGCAGCAGTGATGCAAAAGATGCACCATGTTGCAAGACAGGCCTCACTTGGGGCCATATGTATCAAGCTAATTATCATTCGCAAAGGCCGAATTTCTGCGAATTTTGGCCTTTGCGAATGCTAATTAGACAAATGGTATGTATCAAACAAGTTTGATGCAAAATAAGGAATAGCAAAATTTGCTATTCCTTATTTTGCGATTGCACTTAAGGATTTGCAAATTTTGCGATTCCTTAAATGCAATGTATCAAACAAAAAATATGCAAAAAATGCCATTAAGGATTTGCAAATTACCACCAACTTCTAGTTGGTGGTAATTTGCGAATTCTTTTCAAAAAGCTTTTTTTCAAAAAAACAAAAGGTGCCATATGATGCCCATACATGCCCTTAGGGCATGTATGTGCGCCATATGCCCCCAAATTTCTTTTTCAGGGGTGCAGCAGGGTGTTCTTGAGACACCCCTGCACCTTTGGAAAAATTCCTAATTTGCGATGAGCTAATTGCTAATCGCAAATTGCACCTTCATTCCTATGGGCCTCCTGGCCCATGGAAATGAATGAGTAATTTGCAATTAGCAATTTGCTCATCGCAAATTAGGAATGGTAAAGAATAGCTATTTATTCCTTAAAATTCGCTATTTAGGAAATGCAAAATATTTTGATGATACATATGGCAGTTTATCTCTAACAAGATAAGAAGCTTAGGGATAGATTTATGATGACTGGCGCATCACCAGTGATGTGCCAGTCATCCTGTGCCGCTGTTCCGCCACCCATGGTGTGCTGCATTTACAATGCGGCGCAGCATGGGGCAAAAATGGCACAGATGCGTGACGCATCTGTGCCGTTAAGGTGGCACATTGCTGGAGTTGTATTGCAAGTGCGATGCAGCTCCAGCAACGCTCAGGGGTGCCCCATCTCCACAATGTTGCGTCAAGACCTATGCCTGCTTCAAGCAGGCGCAGGGTTTTGACGCAGCTTTCTCCTATCTGATTGTAAATGCGGCACACCATGGGTGGCAGAGCAGCGGTGCACGTTAACTGGTGCATGCCTGGGGATGTGCCAGTTAACATAAATCTGCCCCTTTACATTTAAGTATGTGCAGGGGACACAGAGTCGGTGAGGCTTATCCAAGGTTAAGAAGAGATGAGTCCTGTTCAGTGAAAAATTAGACATAGGCTTCACCTGCTCAGCATCGCTGGACATGGCTAAATAATAGCTGCAAAATGTTACTCTTGTTAAACAATTTTACTATTATAATCTCTGAGATTTGTCTCTTACTCTGCAACATCTCATTGTTGTTATCTTTCTTTAAAGATAAAGACAACATCAACATGAGCGACAATCAGCAATCAGTTGATTTCGACCTCATCATTGAACTCGTAATTGAAACATCAGTGGATGTTGATCCCTTGGATGATTTAAATCCTGAGGATGAAGAAGAACGTGATGAGGATGCAGATTTGTCAGAATTATATGACATAGGATGGGAAGCTGACGTGCTTGAGCCTATGGAACTATAAACATTTATTTTAAAAATTTATAATAAATAAAAAGTAAAAATGTAAACCGTTTAATTTAAAAATAAAGACACCTTCAAAAACAGGTTATGTGTAGTGTATTCAATAAAATATTAAAATATGCTCATAAAATTAGATCAGATTCACATATAAAATAGCACAGGTAAAATGAATATAAATTCCATTTCTTTTCTGCTATTTCTGTATTCTAAATTTGCCAAGGACTAAAAAATCTTCTATGTAAAAATGTCAAGTAGTGTTTTAAGTTTTTGATTACTGTTATTGATTTACTGTTGGGTAATAGTGGTTAATAACATTTTTTAATATATTTTACCACAGATTCAACTGCAGATCATTTCAAGATTTCACCATGCCAACCAAAGAAAGACTGAGAAAGGCTGCAAAACGTCAAAGACAGCAGGTCAATGAAAAAAAGCAGCAGTCCTCTAACAAAAAGATTTGTCAAGTCACCAAGAAAGCACCGGGTAAGAGTACAAAAACATTCATAAGAAATATCTGTAGTAAAAAAAATATTACTACAGAAAATGTTTCAGTCCAGAAAAAGAGAAGCAATTCAAACGGAAAGGAAAGGCCAATGAAAAATGTTACTGCTAGAGCAAGAGATAACTCTGTGCATGATAGTAGAAGGAAACAACAGTTTAGGGACATTCGTAAACGACTGTTCCGCAACAGGATAATTGGCAATTTGTTAAAAAATATTAAGAAAGGTCAACAGAAAGTGGTTTTTTATAAGAGAAAAAAAAAAGTTGAGAAAGTTATTGATCAGGCATTTGAAATTAAACGTAAGTTATTTATTTTGATAATCAATAGAATTAGGAAGCTAAACAAGGCAATTTATGATTTCAAAAGAAATAGTAGATGGAAGAGAATAGTTAATCGTAGTAATTTTTGTGAAGTTTTTTCTGGAGAATGGATGCATAGTTCAAGCTGTGAGGCATTTTTTAATGAGGAGAGTTATTTCCAGGATAATGATTTGGTGCATGCAGTTGACACCAGTGGTCGAGCTTATGAAGTGAAAGATGGTTGTCCAGTTGAAAAAGAAAAACTTGTGACAACAGAGGCAGAAGAGGTGTTAGGTAATGAGGTTTTAGGAAGACGTCCTAAGGGTCCTGTGTACACCTGGAAGTGTAGTAGTATTTGCAGTGTGCGACAGGATTCCATCAATTTGCTTTGTGATTTTGTACGGTCATTTAATAAGAAAAGTTTGAAGCAGAAAATGAAGTTGTTGCAAGAATTAGATCCTTGCAGAGTGAGAGAAGTGACAGGTTTGCATGGTCATTCATTGGCTTGTCTTTCCAGGAGAGTATGCCAGAGTGTTTTTCATCATTTCAGGATGCTAGCAGTGCATCATAATAAAGTGAGGAAATTAGTTAGAATGTTGTATTATGCTAAGAGTCCAGCAATTATGCTTAAACAATTATGCGCTGCTCTTTTGCATGGTTCTGAAATAGATGTGAAGAATATATGTGAAGAAATTGAGTTTTGTTACTTTGGAAGTAAAGAGGAGAATGTTGAAATTGACCAAGAAGAAGCGGGTAATGTGGAAGATAGTGTACAGGTTTCCAGTACAGATAATTTCCAGAGGGAAATTGCGAGGTTTCAGGTCAAATCAAGTGAGAGGCCAAATTTCACTTGTGTGTGTTGTCGACGCACTTATTATAAGAATCAGACTAAGTTAGTGGATTTATATGCAAAAAGTGAAAGGGAAAATAATAGTGAATGGAAGGATTTCGCAACATACTTGATGGTAGAAAATTGTTTTGATTTGGGATTGGATCAGCGTGTGTGTACTTATTGTTGTAATAAATTAAATCAAAACCAGATGCCTGCTAGAGCAGTTCATAATAATCTGGAATTGGTTGAGATTCCTTCTGAATTGAAGGATTTAAATACTTATGAATCTATTTTGATTCAAAGTATCCATCCCTTTCAGGCTATTGTAAGAATGGAGCCAAAGACAGGGAAATTGCCTCCATCAGATTTACAGAGAGGATTAAAGGGAAGAGTTGTTTATTTGCCTCTAGATTTGAAGAAAAACATTAACACAATTGGAGTAGAAAAAGTGGAAGAGGAACCTCTGGTTATCTTAGTTAATGGGGTTCCGACAAAGAATAAGAAAATATGGCAAGATTTAGTGGATGTTAGGAAAGTTAAAAAGGCAACATTGTATTTGAAAAAAAATAATAAATACTATAAGAATGTATATGTTGCAGAAGAGGAAGTAAGTGAGGAAGAGGATAGTGATTTGTGTGCTGGTCAAATTGAGAAAGTAGAACCCTCTACTAGTGAAGAAATATATGAACATTATACTGTTCATCCTTTGCATTCCAAGGAAGTCATGGGGAATGCTATTGAGTTGTTTCAAATGAAACAAGCCAAAGGGAGTCCCATTAGTGTTTGGGAGGAAAGTTTGGAAGCTCGGTGTTTCCCACAGCTTTTTCCAACAGGTCAGGGAGGAAGATATGATGAGCGACCTCATCAAATTCCTGCTTCTGAATACCGGACTTTGCGATTGTATGCAGGAGATGCTAGGTTTCGACAATGCATTCCTTATTTGTTTCATCTCCTGTTTGAAAGCGATCTGTCTGGACTGTCATATGCAGTGAACCACATCTTGAAAAGTGGTATACACATGCAAAACATCTCGGCAAGTGACTTTATGGATAAAGTCAATGTCCAAGACAGTATTTTGGATTCTCACCTGATTAATCTCATGGCGTGTCAGCGTGGTACTAATGAGTACTGGTACCGTCGTCATGGTGATTTAAAATGTATGCTGAGGAACTTAGGAACTCCCACATGGTTCCTCACTCTGAGCTGTGCCGAGTATGGCTGGGAAGACTTACTTGAATTTCTACAAGAGGCAAATGCTAACGTAGAAAACATCGAATTCAAGACACCCGGAGAACTGTGCTCTTTGGATCCAGTCAATGTATGTAGGTACTTCAATCATAGATTTGAAGCTATGATGTCTTTCATCATGAATAAGAAGAATCCACCTCTTGGAGAGGTGTTGGATTTCTTCTGGAGAAAGGAGTACCAAGCAAGAGGTGCTCCTCATATACATATGTTGCTGTGGATCAAGGATGCACCTAAATTTGGAACGGATCCAGAAGACTCAGTGATGAGTTTCATCCAACAGTATTCTACGTGTGCTGTTCCAAACGCAAAGGAGAAGAAAAGCCTAAGAGAAAAAGTTCTACGTTTCCAAAGCCATCGATGTGGAAAGTACTGTCGTCGTAAATTCCGAAACAAGGACAAGTTCTACACCAAATGTCGTTTCGGCTTTCCACGACCGGTGATTTCTAAAGGAAGAGTGAACAGTTTGATGTCTTCGCTGCGACATAATGTGATGAAGAAATCACCTAAAAACACATACAATTTGAAGAGGAACGAAGAGTCTAAATACATCAACGACTACAACCCGGTGATTTTGTCCATGTGGAATGCTAACATGGATATACAGTTTGTGGCTGATAACTGTATGGCTGTGGCTCGGTATGTGACATCTTACATCACCAAAAAAGAGAAGACAGAATTGAAGGATATGTGGGAGGACATTTCCCATGAAAAGAGCCTCAGCAAGAAGTTGTACAGTTTCAGTCTGAAGATGTTGTCGCATCGAGAAATCGGAGCTTACGAATGTTCTGACCGGTTGTCTTCAGCAAGTCTCTATGCCAAGTCCAGGAGTATCGTTTGGGCGAGTCTTGGTCTTGCTGCAACGCGTAATCGAGTTCTCAAACCTGTGCAGGAAATTGAGTATTTGGCGGAAAAGGAGCCAAACAGTACCGACATTTTGAAGACAAACATGTTGGATACATATTATCCAAATCGAAGCAGTCACCTCGAGAATGTTTGTCTGTATGAGGTTCTTCAAAATTACATATTCAAGAGGAACATTAAAGAAGATACTGAGAAAGGAGTGTATGCTGTAATAGGAAGTGAGGGATGTCTGGTCAAGCAAAGAAAATGCCACTTGATAAACCATCG
The DNA here is from genome assembly GCF_964261635.1 of Lissotriton helveticus. Classification (NCBI taxonomy): domain Eukaryota; kingdom Metazoa; phylum Chordata; class Amphibia; order Caudata; family Salamandridae; genus Lissotriton; species Lissotriton helveticus. The sequence continues at coordinate 959,615,627 of NC_136063.1, forward strand.
AAAAATTGAGTGGCGAATCTCCTGAAAAAAAGGAGTTTTTCTATTTAGCACTTTTGCAACTTTTCAAGCCTTGGCGTGCAGAAGAGGAACTGCTTGGAGATTTCCTCTGTTACGAAGACTCTTTGAATGCCGCCAAGGAGACCATAGAATGTCCTGCTTTTCCCAAATATGTAGAAATGTTGAACGTGGAAATCGAGCAGGAAGCAACGATTGCAGCCGAGATTGCCAGAGACAGTTCTCAGGACAGTCAGAGTTCTGCTTCATTGAGTCAGGATCCACTAGGAGGACCTGTTATCGAAAATGAAGCTGCCACTGATATGAATGAAGTGGAAAGAGCCATGGCACATGCTCAGGAGGATGCGGTTAACTTAGAAGAGTTGGAAAGACAACTCAACGTTGAGCAGAGGAAAATATATGACGAAGTTACCATGCAAATTGATCATGGATTAAGTCATGACAAGAAAGAGTGCTCATGTACGTCGTTGAAGCCTGTCCGACTGTACGTGAGTGGAGAAGCGGGAACTGGAAAATGTTTCCTTATTAAAGCAATTTCATGTTATTTGCAGGAAAGGACAGAGTCATCGCTGTCTTGTGTTGTCACCGCTCCAACTGGACTGGCAGCACATAACATTAAAGGGATTACTTTACATCGTTTACTGATGCTGCCAGTGGAGCATGACAACAAATTACAATATCACAAGCTATCTGGAGATGCTTGTTGTGAAGTTTCAAGAGTCTTGAGGAAAATGAAACTTCTTATCATTGACGAAGTAAGCATGGTTTCCAATGTCATGCTTGCTTTTGTGCATTTGAGAATGCAAGAAGTTCTCAAAACAGAGTATGATGTGTTATTTGGTGGCAAACACATCATTGTTTTCGGAGATCTTCTGCAGCTGACACCAGTGAAAGGGCAACCTGTGTTCAAAATGCTCACGCATGAAGATACCAGGAAGTGCCTAGGGAGCATTGGCAACGTCAATATTTGGTTAAACTTCAATTATGCTGAACTGCATGAAAATATGCGTCAGGCGAAGGATGAAGTTTACAAGACTATTCTACAAGATGTTAGAATTGGAAAAGTGACCGAGCATGGGAAAGAAGCTTTACATGCACGATTACTGTCAAATTTATATCCAGAACAAGATGTTGTGCCTGAGAATATTTTTCAGAAAATTACTGAGAACAAATCTGGAATATGTTTGATGCCAACTCTTGCAGAATGTGCCAAATTCAACAACAAAATGTTGCATTTAGAAAAGCAAGAGATTGTGAAACTGGAAGCTATTGACAGAGTAGAGCATATGGGATCAACAATTATTTTGTCTGAGAATTTGAAAACAAAATTGGATTCATTAGAGAAGAGTATATCTAAAACTGCAGGTTTTGAAAAGACTCTGAATGTGTGCTTGAACTGCCGTATAATTTTAAGAAGGAATTTACATGTTGAAAGTGGTCTGGTAAATGGATCAATGGGTAATGTTGTTGATTTTGTAAAATACAGAAATAGAGATGGAATTGAATTTTTAAAAATTATATTTGATGGCATTGAGGAAGTACAGCTAATTGGTCGTTGTTCTGCTAGATTTTTGCTTGTAAAAGACTTATATGTTCGCCGTAAGCAGTTTCCTGTTTGCTTGGCATATGCGGTGACAATCCATAAATCGCAAGGTTTAAGTGTAGACAGTGCATTGGTGAATATTGGCAGTTCTGTGTTCAAGGAGGGTATGGCATATGTGGCATTGTCACGAGTTAGAACTTTATCGGGATTGTACCTGATTGAGTGTGATGTCACAAACATTTGTGCGGATCTAGATTGTGTTAAGGAATACAATAGGTTAAGAAGAGAGTATGCGCCACATTTGCCTCAATATCCTTTGTTTGAGAAACGTGTGGTAGGCCGGAAACGAAGAAATGTGACCAATACTGGGGAGGTTGTAGCAAAAAGATGAAAAGTCGATGAACCTGAAATTATAAGCAGAAAGAAAAAGGATTCTGTTGAAGATGTTGTTGGTTTTCAATTTGAAAACAGTTCTGGTGTCAACTGCTATGCTAATGTAGTGGTTAATGTTTTGTTTTCTCTAGAAAATGTTAAAGAAGAGATTGTGGTCAATTCTGATCAAAGATTTTGCAGTTTGTTAAATTCTGTCTTAGAAAAATGTAGCACTGATAGAACAAACATAGAAAGTGTGTCTGAAATTTGAAATCTGTTAGACAGATGTTCAGGCCAAACACAATTCTCTCAAAATATTCAGCAAGATTGTCAGGAGTTTTTAATGTATATGCTTGATGTATTGCATGCTGAAGGTGTAGATGTAGATCAGCTGTTTGGGCTTTCTTATCAATGGCAGCATGACTGCGAGAACTGTAGGGTATCAAGTACTACTAGTGTAGACTCAGAAAGATTTATATATTTAACTTTGCCAGACAGTAAATCAGTCTCCTTTAATAAGCTAGTAAAAGCAGCTGATCACAACATGGAGTGTAGCCAATGTAAATCTGAAATGATGTCCACATTATTTATACGAACATATGGCCAGTATGTCATTTTAATGTTCCAACGATGTAGGCCTGATGGAACAAAATTGACAACTTTAATTAAAAATTTTGTGGCTTCACAGTTGTCAATATCAGGAAGGACTTTTGTAACTGCAGCAATTATATATCATGATGGTCCTTCAATAACATCAGGACATTACACAGCTTATTTAAAGTCTAGAAATGGCTGGTCATTCTGCAATGATTCTGTTTTAATTTTCAAAAAAAAATTGCCGTATGACCTTAAAAACTCTTACCTGGTGTTTTTAAAACCAAAATTTTAGGGAAAGAATCTCGGGATGTGCTCTGAGGAATTTCAAGAAGTTCTAATGGCTCCTACACGATTTGGCCTTGAGGATAAGTGTAGTTCAGAGACATAACTTCTAACTATAAGACTGGACGTCATGGAGAAATAAGTGCACTTTGAATGAGTTCAGAAAAACTGTTTCTTTTTATAAGCTAATTGAAGCAGCCAATCAAAACATAGAGTAGAGGGAATGTAAGTCTGCAATGCTGTCTACTGTTTTACATTGCTTTGTGATTAAAAGTGATGTAGAGAATTAAATAATTGTAGTAGTCATAGAGGTAGTGTAAGTCTGCTTCATAGTAAGCAGTATCAGTGTCATAGGAAATGTAGAACATGACTGAGCAAGAAGGGGAAGATATTACTAGTCCAGGATTGTGAAAATGATCTTCAACATTTTAATTGTGAAAGTTGCGGAAATACAACATGACGGGATTGGTTTACAAGAATTCCAAGAGTTATAAATGGCTCTGACACGATTTGGCCTTGTGGAAACGTGTGGTAGAGAGCGAGAAGTCATTTATTGTATGTAACATGTTTTTCAAAACGATGGAGGTTTTCTTTCAGAAAGTGGCGGTCTGAAAGTAATAACAGCACAACAGAGTGTAAGCTGTTCATAGGACATCCTTCGACGTCATGGAAAGTAAGTTAACTTTAAGGAGTTCTGAATTCTGATTTGTTATGTTGTATGGGTTTTTTAAACACAATCATTTTGATTGTGTTTTTTTTTCCCCGCTGTTATATGATGAATACCTTCAAGTCACTGTTTTTAGTGAAATTTGATACATTCTGAGAACAGCAAAAATAAACCATTTAACATGTATAATTAATTCTGTACTGTTTGCATTTATGATGTACATGTAGAACTGTGTAGGAGGCATGGAGAAGGTGAGGCTTCTGTAAGTGTCAAAGTTGTTGCATACAGTGCTCATATTCTACGTAGTCTTTCATATGATAGACTACATTTCCACAATGAGATACCTAAGCAAAGGAAACACAGGTGATATGATTGTGGAATGAGCAAAATAAATTGCACATTTTTCAATTATATTACCTGTGTTTCCTAACATTACACATCACATTGTGTAGGTGAGGTTTAGGCCTGTTCCAGGAGACAGAGGAGGTCTGACATTTGTTCAAGAGTGCAGTGGACATGACTCACTTCGTTGGTAGGCCTCCACATGTATTATCTCCTCTGTATTCTTCAACAAACCTAAATTCCATCTGCAACCCTGAGTAGGACTTACCTGAAACAAATCTGTGCATAGGTTACACCTTATTGGCATCTTGAAACAATCATTTAAAATGTTAGGGTCAGATTTATGGTGGCCGTGCGCCTCTTTTGCTGCATTGTGGGTCACTTTTGTGTAAAAGATGCACCATGTTGCAAGATAGATTTCAGTTAATCTCCAGCAAGATACCATCAGTTTAAAATGTATATAATTAGCACTGTGTAGGGGGCATGCAGAAGCTGAAGCTTTTGTAATTGTCAAAGTTGTTGCATGCAGTGGTGCACTTCTGGGTACTGTTTAATATGCTGCACTACATCTGCACTATGAGATACCTTAGCCTAGGCAACACAGGTGATGTGATTGTGAAATGAGGAAAAGAAACTCCACATTTTTCAATTACATCACCTGTGTTTCCTAAGTTTACGAATGACATTGTGCAGATGAAGTTTAGGTCTGTCCACGGACACAGAAGAGGTCTGGCCTTTGTTCAAGAGTGAAGTGGACATGACATACTTCATTGGTAGGCCTTCACATATATTATCTCTTCTGTATTCTTCAACAACTCGAAGTTTCATTTGGAACCCTGAGTAGGCCTCACCTCAAACAAACCTCTGGATAGGACACATCTTATTGGCATCCTGAAACAAACATTTAAAATGTTAGTGTCTTGCGACATTTTTGTGAAACAACAGCAGTGCAAAAGATGCACCATTTTTTAAGATAGGCCTCACTTCATCTGCATCAAGATACTGTTAGTTTAAAATGTATATCTTTAGGACTGTGTACGGGGCCTGGAGAAGCAGAAGCTTCTGTAAGTGTCAAAGTTGTTGAAAAACTGTTTGTCCTTCAATCTTTTCCCTTGTCTTTTCTAATTTTTAAATACATTTTTTAATATTTTTCAAATGTTTGTTCTCTCTTTCACAGATTGAAAGTATAAAAACAAAAAGTGAGTAAGTTAATGACAATTATAAGGTAAATGTTTTGTACTCTTTTCGTTACATTTCTATCACATTCACCTACTAGTAGTTTGACAGCTTCATTTCTTTAACCCTCAGTTTCCTGCCTTTGCTACTTCCCTCATTCCTTTCTCTATTACCTACTTACTCTACTCCTTCCACTCCTTTTCTCAGTCCCTCTCTTCTCATAGTTCCTCACTCTTGTTCACTCACTCCGTCTCTATTACTCTTAGTGTCTTTGACTGATCACTCTTTCACTACTTGTTCATTATGCTTCTTCTGTGTAGTTGAAGCACACTAAGGGGCATATTATCAACACAGCCAATAAAATTATTGCTGTTTTTATTGGCAGAAAAGTGTTGCAAAAGTTGTTTTAGCGGCAGTTTTCCGCCGCAAAAGCGGCTTTAGCGACACATTTCTGCCGATAAAAGCTGCAAAACTTTTATTGCCTATGTTGATGATATGGCTCTATGTTATTTACATTTCTTTGCTGTTTCAATTAATCTTTTTCTGTTATTTTTTCTTTTTTGTTTTCTGTTTTTTCTCTCTGTTATTCCACATGTTTTACTCTGAGTTTGAACATTCACTCACATTGTCCAAGAAACTCTTCTTTGTTATTGTTCTACTCTCTTTTTTTTCTTTCACTTCCTTATCTATTTTGTTTTTCACAATTATACCCTCTTAAATCTTTTCTTCGGTAAATAGATCTATTAAACAGTATCTCTGGTTTACTCCCTATAGCTGTCTTTCTTTTAACATCACTCTCTGTTTACTTTCCTTATACTAACTCTTCTTTTTTTTTTTTTTTTTAATTTTTTGGTTCGCTCCCGGTTCGCGAACCGGGAAGCAAACTGGGAAGCGAAGTAAAAGAAATAGAGCTTGCCAGAGTGCTAAACATTCTAGCAATTTTTTTTGAAAGGGGAGGTAGTTCTGAAAAGAACTTTTTTTTTAATGTTTTTGTTGTTTTATATTTTTTTTTGTGGTTTTTTTTTGTATTTTTTGAACAATTTTATATTTTTTTGGTTTTTTTGGGGGGGGAAACAACAAAAAACAGGCATTGAAAAGGGCTCAACAGGAGCAAATGTTTTTTTTTTTTTTGGGGCGTTTAGGGCAATTATGATTTTCATAAGCTACATTTATTAATGTTATGCTCATGTTTCCACAGGAAATCAATGCTCCACAATACAAACAGGTGAACTTCAAGTGTGCAAAGTTCTCTTGAATGTTTGGCACGGTTTCCCGTGCCTCTGCTCCTGACAACGATATTTGAGAAGTTGACCTGGCCACAGGAGTTGTTGTTGGGTTCTCCTGCTGGTCACGTATCTCTGCCCGGCTGTAATTCAATGGATGCCACCTGTTCATGTGCCGATGCATGGTATAGTTCCCATAGCTATACTTTTTATCAGTCCCTCTTGATAACTTTTCTTTGCAAATGAGGCAGGTGACATACCTCGCATTTACTTTCTTCTGCCCTGGAGGGAGTGAAAAAAACTGCCAAATGAAACTGGCTTTCCTATGGGAAACCCGGGGCACCTCTTCCAAGAACTGTGGTCCTTCTCTCTCCTCTTCCTCTAGTTCTTCCTCTTCCTCCTCTGTGTTGGTGATGACCTGGGGAGGTGGTCCTCTCTTCCCATGAGGAGGTGGAGGTGGTGGTGGGGGTGCACCAGCTGAAGCAACTACTGAAGCCATTGCTCAAGTATGAAATAAGGTCTTCCTCTCACAAAGATGAAAGTCAGAGTGAGGAAAGAAGGAGGGGTTTTCATCATTTGGGAAAAACAATATTTCTAAACCAATGAAAAGTGTTATTTTTAGGTCACCTGACCTAGCCTTACATCATTATGAAACCAAAAGTGAAATGAACCAATGAAAAGTTTTATTAACAAGTCACATGACCTGTTACGCTTATGTTACGCGCTGCGGAACGCGTCCCGGATCGCTTCCGGTTCGCGCTCCGGAGCACTTCCGGGTGCGCTAACGCGGCGCGTCATAAGACGCATTACGCGGCAACGCGATACGTCACGGCATTACGCGGCAACGCGATACGTCGCGCTTTCGCGACACGCCGCGGATCGCTTCCGGGGAGCTGCGCTTCGCGTCTCAGTTCGCGTACCGGAGTACTTCCGGGTGCGCTAACGCGGCGCGTCATAAGACGCATTACGCGACAACGTGATACGTCGCACTTCCGCGACGCGTCACGATGTTGATTTCTAACACGGCAGTTGCGCTAACGGAATGTTTACCGGTTCGCGGACTGGGTCGCGGCATCAAGATGAGCTAACGGGAAGCTTCCCGGTTCGCGAACCGGGAGCGAACAAAAAAAAAGTATTAAAAAAAAATTATTAATAAACATATAAAATATATTTTTGGATTTAAAGAAGAATACATTTTACAGCTACAGATATTAGCTTTTAAAAAACCAATGAAATTCACTGAAAAAACCATAGGTTATAGACCATATATAGTTAGGAATTTGCATTTACAAAACCTTGAAAATTCAATGAAAAAACCATAGGTTATAGACCATATATAGTTAGGAATTAGCATTTAAAAAACCTTATTTTACTCACACAAAACCATTGAAATTCCATATATAGTTAGTTGTACTAACTATCTATCGCGCACCCGCAATCCACTGCTCATCATGTCACATATTACATCATTCATGACATGGTCAGTGACATCACTGATGACATCACTGATGACATCTCAAATGACATCACTGATGACATCACTGATGACATCTCAAATGACATCACTGATGACATCACTGATGACATCTCAAATGACATCACTGATAACATCTCAAATGACATCACTGATGACATCTCATTTGACATTACTGATCACATCACTGATGACATTATTCATGTGATAATACAATTAACCTCTTCAGACTCTAATATAACCTTAGATACACTCAGTGTAAACAGACACTCACAGACTGTCACTCATCCATGGAGTTACTCACACACCTAGTCAGTCATGCAAAAATCAATCATACCTCCATTTTCTCAACTATACAGTTATACACACCTTACTTATTCAAACATATACTAAAACATATTTACTCTCTTATACAATCCCTGATACAAGTTCACAATGATCCATACAGGCACTCACACATTAACTGGCTCTTATGCACGGTTATTTATATATGTCAACTCTCACATGTACTGTGTTTTACATATGTACTTACTTTGACATGTAGCACTGAGATATCCATTCACTCACCAATACACTCATGCACACAGTCAACCGCCCATACAGCTGTTTCCACATGCACTTTTGAACCCATACATCTAGTGAATCAACTGCTCACACATCTATGCACAGAGTCATACACCTCCCAGCCACCCACACACACACTCAGTCGCCCATACAAATACTTGGGCAACCAATCAATAACCCATATAGTTACTCATATAGCTACTGATCAACACATGCAGCAGTTTACAGAACAACAGACATAATGATGCACAAATTAAGACAGTTTAGTCACTAACCCATGCACTCAGTGAGACACATTTAATCACTCACTCATACAGTCAGTCATGCACCTACTAAATCCTTCATCCAGACACTTATACATCCACTCAAGACATATTTTGACTTTACAGAAAAATACAGTCACTGGATGTTGTCATCAGTGATGTCATCAGTGATGTCATTTGAGATGTCATCAGTGATGTCATCAGTGATGTCATTTGAGATGTCATCAGTGATGTCACTGACCATGTCATGAATGATGTAATATGTGACATGATGAGCAGTGGATTGCGGGTGCGCGATATATAGTTAGTACAACTAACTATATATGGAATTTCAATGGTTTTGTGTGAGTAAAATAAGGTTTTTTAAATGCTAATTCCTAACTATATATGGTCTATAACCTATGGTTTTTTCATTGAATTTTCAAGGTTTTGTAAATGCAAATTCCTAACTATATATGGTCTATAACCTATGTTTTTTTCAGTGAATATATATATATATATATATATATATATATATATATATATATATATATATATATATATATATATAATATAATATATATATTATAATATATATGTATAATATATATATATATTGTTGATCACTTTTCATGTTCAAAACAATAAAGAAATGTTGAAACATGAAAACAAAAGAATGAGCCAGTCAGAGCATATCTGTACGTTAACGGTCCAAATATTTAGAACTTTTTAACAGAGTTATGCCCACCTGAGCATCTATTTAAATGATAATTTCTCAAAAACGGCTGACCGGCTTTACGCCAAATAACAAAAAGCGCACTTTCCGAATACATTTCTAACTTTTTGTCAGATTGTCTGCAGTTCCATTCAGCTGGTATACTTTTTATTACAGAGCAAACTTTCCTGTGGGAATTAAAACAGGAAACCACATTTTTGGGACCTCCACCTTTACCTGGGCTCCCTCTTGAGGAATCAGTAAAAAAAGCTTTCCATGAATGAGCCAAAGTAGATGAACTGTATTGAGAATTTTTTGTGCAGATTCCTTAATCAGCGTAAAAATTATTAAAGAAGCAAAAAATACCTTTCCTCAAAAAACACAGAAATATGGCAATTATGGTTTGCGATGTAGAAAACGGACACCATAACTAATGCTTCCACCATGTTTTTCTCTTGTTAAACTGACTTTCATAACCTGTGTCATTGTAAAACGGTTGTTTTAAGCATGGCGGGACTTGTTAGTTATTGCGTCATTGAGTGCACCACCATCCATAACTGACAAATATCAGTGGTTTCACGCGATTGAGTCACAAAAATAGCACATTTTAACTGTAATTTCAGTGAGTTCCAAGCTTTTTTAGGTCTCGCAGACCTAGCGTGGAGTGTGCATGCGCTCCTCGCTCTGCGAGGCATATTGTCATCGATCGAATTTCAGAAGGGGACTTGAAGCCCCACCCATTATTTCCATTGGCTGGCGTCATCATTTATGCAAAATGCTGGCCTCCGATTGAAAATTAGGCTTTTTTGTTACCGCCCTGTCTCCTTTTGGCCCCGCCGACCAGGACTGGATCTTTTACTTGCGGCGTTATACAGTCATCTTCAATTAGTCTGTGAGCACTTTTTTCCTCATTTGCGCCATGGCGGCAGCTTGTCCTAGAATGGCTCTCTGCCTGGCCCTTACACCAAATTGTTCTGCTCGTGTTTTGCCTTGCAACAATAGCTCGGTTTTTGTATAGCGCTTGCTATCACATTGATTCTGCTTCTTAATGCTTCGTATGAGTCGTATTAGAGTTCCTCTTATTAGCTGCGGGCCTTGCATTGAGGCTCGGAGGATGCGTGGTCAATAGGACACGCTGGGTTTTGAATCTGTCACTGTTAGAAATGGGATTTTTGGCAGGCAAGGACGTGTGCCAAAGCCAGGCAGTGTGGTGCAAGCAGCTGCTCGGTGACGGCGTCAGATGGCGTAGTGGGTGAGACCATGGTCACGGTGCGAGAAGAAGGGGGTTCTCGTCACGGTGCTGGCAGGTCACGGTGCAAACAGCGACGGCGTCGTTGCTGAAGCGCTGTCGTTGACTGATGAACTGGAGTCAATGACGCCGGCGTCGGTAGGCCAAGGCTGCGGTGCGGGACGAGGGTGGTGCTTTGTGTAACTTTACGAGCGATGCCCTTGAACCATGGTGCAAGCAGCGTCATTGATTTCGGCGTGTAGCGATGTCGTCGGGGATACCAAGGCGTCGTCGTGAAGTGAGGTGGTGCGAAGTGCGGTGCCCACAGGTCGCGGTGTGAGCAACGGCTCGGTGGCAGCATCAGCAGGCGTCGTTGGTGAGACCAGGGTCGCAGTTCAGCAGTGCGGCGGGGCCTTCTGCGGTGCCTTCAGGACACGGAGTCGGCAGCGGCGTTGTAGACATCGTGGAGTTGCTTTTTCTCTGTTGCAGCACAAAACACACAGTCCCCAGTGCTGCTTGCAGAAGAACTTGAAGTCTTTGCTTTTCCTGAGACTTCTTGAACAGGGGGCAAGCTCTACCTCAAGCCCTTGAAGAAACTCACAAAAGTAGATTGGAGAAAGTTCAGTCCAGTCCTTTCACTGCCCAAGACAGAAGCAGCCACTGCAGGCCAACACAGCAAAGCACACAGCAAAGTGGTAGTTCCTCCTCATAGCTTCTCCAGCTCTTCTTCTTGGCAGTCTTCTTGATCCAAAAGAGTTCTAAATTTCAGGGGTCAGGCCCCAGTATTTGTATCCAAAAATCCTTTGTTCCTCTAGGCAGAGGGTGTCTGTGCCCAGCCAGAACCAGTTCTGCCTTCTCTGGTGTGATTTCCTGGCAGGGGGTTGTGACGGCATTGTCAGAGGCAAACCAGGCCCTTTGAGGTGCAAGAATATCTCCTCCCCCTTCCCCCATTGCAGCCCAGGTCTATTCAGCCCTTTCCTGACCCTACCTAGACTATCTGGAGCCCTCCTGCTCCCCAGCCTTCTGTCATCCGAAACCCAGACAGGCAATCCACATTCCAGCAGAGGCACACGGGATGACTGAGCAAGAAAATACTTACTTTCTAAAAGTGGTATTTTCAAACACAGAATGTAAAAATCACCTTCACTAAAAGAAGTATTTTAACATTCTGAGTTCAAGCATACTAAACTTCTACCTTGTTCCCTGGATCAGTTTAGGATTATAAGATGTTATAATCAAACTGCCCATTCTGGCCTTTGAGATCAGATAGCCTTACAATAGTGAAAAACGAAATTGGCTGTTATTCACTATCAGGACATTCCACACACACCCGGACATTTCCTACCTTTCACATACACTGCGCCCTGCCCACAGGGGTACCTTGGCCCTTCCTTAGGGGTGACCGACATGTAGAAAAGGGAATGTTTAGGACCTGGCAAGTGTGTGCACTGGTCAAGTCGACATGGCAGTGACCAGCTGCGCGCAGACTCTGCAATGGCAGGTCTGAGTTACCGTTTTAAGGGATACTCACGTGGGTGGCACAATCAGTGCTGCAGGCCCACTAGTAGCCTTTGATTTACAGGCCCTGGCACACTCTGTGCACTTTACTAGGGACTAACAAGTAAATCAAATATCCAATCATGGAAACACCAATCCATAACACAATTTACACAGAGAGCATATGCACTTTAGCACTGATTAGCAGTGGTAAAGTGCCCAGAGTCCTAAAACCAACACAAACAAGTCAGGAAAAAATTGGAGGAAGAAGCATAAGGTTTGGGGATAACCCTGCAAAAAAGGCCTTTTTCAATAGCCACCCAAAGGCTGCGCGCAGTGTAGATGCATGAACCCACCATGCTACTTCCCTGACTCGCATCCTTGAAAGTCTAGTATATTTCTCTAATTTCACACGTTTCTTTCCTCATTTTTCTCACTGAATGTCATAACTTTTTGTTTTACTGTTCTAACACCCAACTACCCCCCCCCCCCCCCAATACATTTCTTGTCACTCGTGCCCTCAGTGCTTTACCCTTTTTGGCCACCACCTTATCCTGTCACATTTTCTACCCTGCCATTTCGTCTCTCTGTTCGAACCCCTCCATATCCCAACTCTTGTTTATCTCGTCGCTCCTGCTGTCAACAATATAGGCTTTCATGCACCCCCCCCGCCTCCCCACACTCTTTCTGTTCCCGTCATCTGTGTTTTAATGTCACGGTTATTGTAGCAGTAAAACCCATTGTTTACAGCGCTTGAAAAAACAAGATGAAGTCCAGCGCTACAAAAAGATCAAGTTAACGCCTGTGTACCCATTGTGACGTTTCATTACTGCTTCTTTTGTTTCATCTACCCCTGCTTTAGCTCCTTCGCTTGTTCTATTTTACGCATTTATTCAACTGTATCTAGTCCGTCCTGTTATCTGATTGGACCAACAGCATGTGACGCCGTGTCTTCTTCCTCATTTATTCACGCCACCTAAACCCCTTCAACCTCAGATTATACTGTGCATCTCTAGTATATAGCCAGAGTGTTGTTATCGACCCTAGTGGAAGGAAGGAAATGCCCCCTCCCAGCTAATGCTTCAGTAATAAAATACAACACAAGGATATAACATATTCCAGCCAACGTTGCCCTGAGCACACAGATCATAATTTCACAGCATATGCTATACCAAGCACATAGAAGCAGGCGTCCGGCGCAGTGAGGCCCTCTTAAACTCACGTTGGACATCCTGCGCTATGGAGACAGCGCTTCAAATAGCACAATTTAGGTGTTTCAAATCACACTCTACATCATTCAACCTTCTTTTCAAACCATGGCTCCCCTTCAATCAATCAATCAAGTATTTGTAGAGCGCACTACTCACCCGTGAGGGTATTAAGGCACTAAGGGGTGGGGTTGGGGGGGGGAGCGGCAGCCTTTGGTCGAACAGCCAGGTCTTGAGACGTCTCCTGAAGGTCAACAGGTCCTGGCGCAGGTGGGCCGGGAGGATGTTCCATGTCTTTGCGGCGAGGTGGGAGAATGATCTGCCGCCGGTGGTCGTTCGGCGGATGCGTGGGACGGTGGCGAGGTTGGCGGAGCAAAGCTGGCGGTTCGGGGTGTAGAAGGACAGTCGTTCGTTGAGGTATGCTGGTCTGGCGTTGTGGAGTGCTTTGTGAGCGTGAGTGAGGAGTTTGAAGGTGATCCTCTTGTTGACCGGGAGCCAATGCAGATCTCTTAGGTGGGTGGTGATGTGGCTGTGGCGGGGGAGTCCGAGGATGAGGCATGCGGAGGTATTCTGTGTGCTTTGGAGTCTCTTCTGGAGTGTAGTCGAGGTTCCTGCTTAGAGGGCGCTGCCGTATTCCAGCCTGCTGCTGACGAGTGCTTGGGTGACCGTTCTCTGGTTTCGGTGGGGATTCATCTGTAGATATTGCGGAGCATTCAGAGGGTGTTGAAGCAGGAGGAGGAGACCGTGTTGACTTGCTGGGTCATAGAGAGCATTAAGTTCAGAATGAACCCCAGATTACGTGCGTGGTTTGTGGGTGTCGGGGCAGCTCCCAGCGAGGTCGGCCACCAAGAGTAGTCCCATGCGGAGGGGGTGGAGCCGAGGATGAGGACCTCCGTTTTGTCTGAGTTCAATTTTAGTCGGCTGGTCTTCATCCAATCTGCGACGGCCTTCATTCCTTTGAGGAGGTTGGATTTGGCGATGGCCAGGTCTTTGGTAAGGGAGAGGATCAGCTGTGTGTCGTTGGGGTACGAGATGATGTTGAGGTGGTGTGCTCGGACGATGTTGGCGAGGGTAAACAACCTTTACAACGCAACTTTTACCACGCAGTGCCTTTACAACGCAACTTTTACAATGCAAAACATTACAACGCATTGCGCTGGGGGGCGCTCTAGGATAGGGAATGTGTTTAATGTACTATCCAACACCTTCCCTACTATCCACGGGGACTGGAGTTGGAATAGTAAATTAAACAATTCACTATCCAGCGCCTAAAAGCATTATGCGTTGTAAAGGTATTCGTTGTAAATACCGCGTTGTAAAGGCATGCGATGTAAAAGCATGCGTTGTAATGTCATACATCCGTTGGCGAGCGGTGCCATGTAGATGTTGAACAGGGTCGGGCTGAGGGATGATCCTTGGGGTACGCCGCAGGTGATCTTGGTGGCTTCGGATCAGAACGGGGGAGGCAGACTCTCTGGGTTCTGCCAGTGAGGAAGGAGGTTATCCAGTCCTGGGTTTTGCCCCGGATCCCTGCGTCGTGGAGGTGTGTGCACAGGGTATGGTGGCAGACGGTGTCGAAGGCGGCCAAGAGATCAAGGAGGATGAGGGCCGCGGTGTCCCCCTTGTCCAGTATGGTCCTGATGTCATCAGTGGAGATGAGAGCGGTCTCGGTGCTGTGGTTGCTGCGGAAACCGGATTGGGAGGAGTCCAGGATGTTGTTCTCCTCCAGGAAGTCAGTCAGTTGTCTGTTGGCTGTCTTCCCAATGACTTTTGCCGGGAACGGGAGCAGGGAGATGGGTCGGAAGTTCTTGAGGTCCTTTGGGTCCACCGTGGGGTTCTTGAGGTGGGCGTTGATCTCAGTGTGTTTCCAGCTTTCTGGGAAGGTGGCGGTCTTGAAGGAGAAGTTGATGATCTTTCGGAGTTGGGGTGCGATGATGGAGCTTGCCTTGTTGAATATGTGGTGGGGGTCGGAAGGTGAACCGGAGTGGATGGTGTTCATGATTTTGAGGGTGTCTTCATCATTGACATTGGTCCAGGGGAGCAGAAAGTCGGCGTGTTTGGTGGGTGTTGGGTCGGGGGTGTCGGCGTCTGTCGTCGGCGGCTGGGTGTCGAAGCTGTTGTAGATGTCTGCAATCTTGCGGTGGAAGAAGGTAGCCAGGGAGTCGCAGAGTTCTTGTGACGGAGGTAAGTAATTGGAGCTGGGGCTGGGGGTGGCGAGTTCTTTCACGATGTTGAAGAGCTCTTTGCTTTTGTGTAAATTGTTGTTGATACGCTCCTTGAAGGAGGTTCTTTTGGCGGATCGGATGAGTTGGTGGTGTTTGCGCCTGGAGTTCATGACGGCTGCAAGGTTGTCTGGTGTCCGATCATTGCACCATTGCTTCTCGAGTCTTCTTCATGTGTGC
This sequence comes from Lissotriton helveticus, assembly GCF_964261635.1. Lineage (NCBI taxonomy): Eukaryota > Metazoa > Chordata > Amphibia > Caudata > Salamandridae > Lissotriton > Lissotriton helveticus. The sequence goes on from NC_136063.1 coordinate 959,631,174, forward strand.
TTGGAGTTCTGGAGGTCAGTGTTGAACCAGATGGCTCTCATGTCGGTGTGCCTGTTGGAAGGTTTCCTGATTGGGGCGAGGTTGTTGGCACTGTCGCCGATCCATTGCCTGAAGTTGTGGGCTGCTGCGTCAATCTCGAGTGGAGGGTTTCGGGTGAGTGTGGTGATGAGCTGGTCTTCGTGACTCTTTTCCAGTTGTGGTGCGGGATAAGTTGCGGTTCTTTGTGTGTGGTGTGTTTCTCGAAGGAGAAGTGGATGCAGTGGTGGTCGGTCCAGTGGAATTCGGTGGTGTGGCTGAAGGTGACGTGGTTGCTGGGTTGATGGGGTCGAGCGTGTGTCCAGCGGAGTGGGTGGGTGTCGTGATGAGTTGTTTGAGTCCGAGGTTGGCGAGGTTGGCGATCAGTGTTGTGGAGTTTCTGTTGTTTTGCTCAACACTACAAACAATCCCCTCCACCCCATACGCTCCTCCAAATCATACAGAGCGTGGCCCCCACCCTGCACTCGCCCCAACTCAATGGCACCACATCCCATTCAATCCATCCCCACTTTCTACCCCAGGTCACCAGGCCTTCACCTCCGTCGTAAAACCAAAGCCTCATAACACTATTTGCAAATCTTTACACACCCTGCCTCCCCCCTCGCCTACTAAAATTCAGGCTTCACAAACTGTTGTGTATGTTGCTAGGGGTAAAAAGCAACACAGAATTTACATTAAAGTGCCAATTTTGCATCTTTTTCAAACTTATTTTCCTGCACATTACAACATCACAACATTCTGGGGGGGGTGGGGGGTCTCGCTGCTGATGCATTAGGAGCTTCTGCAGCAGCATGGACGCAGTTCTAATGGACTCTGTTAATTTTCCAGGGTGACATTAATCATTTCGGACATAGGGCACAATGCTGTCTTGTACTAGCCTGTCCCTTGACAGCACGCTGGGGAACGGTGCATCTTCTTACGTCACAGGGCATGGCACATCTTTAGCAACAGCCTTGTAACAGCCAAGACACAGCACATTTTCTATTTAAGTAGTGTTACAAGAAGCTTACCAGTCTCCCTGGAACATGATATGGGAGGACAAAGGAGTAATAAACAAGCATTTGCAATGCAATAGATCTCGCATTAACCGAGTTTAAGCTATTTGCATTGTAAATGATAATGCCTTTTATTTGTTTTAAAAACGAAAACTAAATAAACAGCATTGTTATTTGCAATGTCAATAGCTCAAACTTGCGTAAATGCAAGACCTATTGCATTGCAAATGCTTGTTCTATAATGCACTTTACTCCTGACCCCCGCTGCAGAGAGCACTTTTTGCGTGTAGGCCCTGTATCCAACCAACCATGGGTGGACAACACACGCTCCGCACGCAGGGGCGTAACACAGGCCCCTGCAGCCCCCGCGGTGCGGGGGGGCCCCCACCCTCCAGGGGGCCCCATCAGCACCGCACTTCTGCTGGGGAGCTCTTGGTTGAGTCCAGAGGGGGCCCCTTCACGTACCCTGCAGGGGGGCCCCCTCAAGGTTTGTTACGCCACTGTCCGCACGGCCTCTTACCGTGTGCAATCATGTTGGCTGCAGGATCTGACTTGCAGCCAGGCCCAGTGTCCAACCCTCTACAGACGCCATTCCCTAGGCTGGCTGCAGGGCATGGCCTCTGGTGAACACCCTACCCTGCTGCCCATACCCACCGCTGCTCACAGTCTTCGACTCTCTCCCTCTCTGCCTTCCCTTTCCTCTTTATCTCTTTGCCTCTCACCCTTCCTGTGTCTTTTTCAACTCTTTGTGAAAATTACCAATAAAATCAGATGTATGAGTTTTTCACAATGTGGAAGATGAATCCACTACTTAAAATAGAATCTTACACAATTGTGCTTTGAATGACACGCTGCTTTGTGAGGTTTTTTTAGGTGTGGGATTTGAGTTTTCCAAACCTCTTGCTCCCCCGCCACTTCCCTGAGGTTGAACACCTCGAATTGTGCCCCACTAACCCTTCATTGGAATTTATTTCAAACAGTGTAAGAGGTGAGAACCAAACTTGATTTTCATTTTTCAAGATGGTGAGAAACACGGTCTACAGAGCCCTTTACCAGCCATTGGCATATGTCAAATGTGATATACATAAGTCTCGAAACACCTTTAAACAGCAAAGAGATGCAAAGGTGTAAATCGTTTCATGCTCACCTTTTTCTAAATGCCCACATGTCAAAAACTAGTGAATGGCTTTTACAGCAAACCAACAAAAGCATTATTTCCAGGTAAAGTTCTACTTTCATGGTGAGTTGGGTGTAAATCCATTCAGCCTTGTGCTCTAGGCGCAAGCAGAATTTCATATGGGCATTAAAAAGGCAGATTTTTAGACCTCTCTAGAGTCACTTTTTTACCCCTTGAACGGTATTACGTGATATGTGGCATGACAGACTCTACCTGACTACATTTTCCATTTGCCAAATTTCGTGCAGATCTGTCCACAAGAGGCAGTCTGATAGGTAAATAAAAAAATGCCTCTCCAGTGGAAAGTGAGTCTAAGCCATAACTACATAACATCCATAAATTGTGACTGCAACTGCATGGTATAATGTACCTCCCACCGACCATTATCAGGATATTGCAAGTCTCTGAGGAGATCCTTTATAAGGTCATGAAACTCCTAGATGTGTTGCAATATCCTTTTAATGTACAGCAGAGGGTATTTTCATATCCTTTGCAGACTAGAAGAATAACATCAGAATCTGTACTTTGAATCAATGTCGTGTATTCTGGAATAAAAAGGCTGTGACTCCCATTGTGTTAAAAAAGGCCGAGATTCTCTCTTTCATGTAATGACATGGAGTTCCATATACATTTCCTTTCTGCTGATAGTTTTAATTGTATACATGCATTGGCAATGCCAATAGGTTTGGTAGGGTAAGGTGAAGCATTACAAGTAAATAGCATTGAAAGAGACACATATTTATGTGAAAGCAAGGAAGTGTAAAATAATATTGGTGAAGGTAAAAAGGTCAAGTGACCGTTGCACTGTCAAACCAGACCTAAAAATCCATGTAGGTCAGTGGTTGATTTGTGAAAAATGGGTGCTGAGGCTCTCGTCAGCTGGCAGCTTGCAACTGACCATTCCTCCTGTTAGCACCGCCTACAACAGAACCAACTACTAACCATCAGACCCTACAAGCGTGGGCAGGGAGTGGCATAATGACCAGAGCTGCTGACCTTGGAACTGGGGAACCAGGGGGCTTATTTATGAGCCCTTGCGTCACTTTTGCTCCGCCTGGTGCGTCACTTTTAGTGACGCACCAGCAGGGTAAAACATGTGCCATGCTGTGTCATATTTACAAAGTGACGCATCTAGGTAGATGCGTCACTTTGTAAACCCCTGTTGCACATTATACCTGCGACAGGTATAATGTATGCAGGGTGGGCGTTCTGACGCAAGTGAGCCTCGTAGAAGTGACGCAGTGAAATCTATGAGATTTCACAGCGTCACTTCTAGGATGCAAATGCGTCAATATCTTACGCTTGCCTCACAGCAGGCGTAAGACTGACGCAGGCACATTCACATGAGGCTTTCCCCATGTACAAGGACACATTGCTGGAGGTGCGTCACTTTTGTGACACACTCCAGCAAAGCGGCACTTTTGCGCCTACAGATACGTCACAAATACTGACATATCTGTAACTCCTTGCGACATGATGCGTCATACATTAAATATGACGCATCAGGTATGTCGCAAGGAGTGCGCACTGAGAAGTGACGTATCGCTGCTTTCACGCAGCGATGCGTCACTTCTCATAAATAAGGCCCCAGGTTCGAGTCTCGGCATAGGCTCAACATACTGTGATTCTAGGCAAATCACTTCATCTCCCGTGCATACCAAATATGAATGTGTCCTTAACTGGTGCTCATGAAAAGAGCTCCAATACCTTTGGGTCGAGTTCGTGCAATAAGAGCCGGTGTTGACGATTAACTGCCAGTGCCACCCAAAACCACCAGCTCAAATTAAGCACTGAGTAGGTTAATGAATGGTCTCCTCCTACCACGCAGCTACAAGAGAAGAACAAAATAAGTTATTTAGATATCTATGACACTTCTAATGCATTATAACGTCATGTGATTGCCTCTCAAAGTTCAAGTGTGGACGACGGGATAAATAAATGAAATGACCACAGCTGTGTAGAGGGCAAGCATTTTTTTGTGGAAGCACACAACCTCTGCCCAATCAAAACATGTATTCCTGGCCCCAACATGTGGGTGGAGCCAAAGACCCTCTCTAGTGGTGCTTGCATAATTGTTTGGAGACAGCTGCGCTGTCAAGCCTGGCAGACCATCAAAAAGTATCAGAATAAGGAAATGGCAGTTTCCATTTTCCTTGTTTAAAACACAACCAGGGGCCGTGGTGGGCACCAGGTGTTTCCCTGGTGGGCCGCCAGGTTGGGGGCCAGTTTTGGGCCCCTGGGGGACCGTTTTTTAACCGGGGGCCGGCAATATTGGCCCCCTGTAACAAAATCAGCCAAATCCGGCCATAGCAAACAGCTCGGCCGCACCCCCTCTCCCCTCCACTGGGAGCCGGCTGAGCAGTTTGCCAGGGCTTGTTTTGGTTCCCAGTCCGGCCCTGAACACAGCTGTAGTTATGCTCTTTGACCTGCCTTTCACCCTGGCTGCTGGCTCTAGCAGCAGGCATTTGAGGTCAGAATTCAGCTGTAATAACTTTTTACAGTTGAGCAGCTACTTTATTTCTTTATTACAGGAGACTAGATGCACCACAAATCACCTGTAATAAGGAAATTATTAGACACAGACTTTTATATTGGGCTTGCAGACTCCAATTTATTAAGTATACCTGTAATGTATGTGTTTGATATAAACCACTCTAAACCACACACTCCTATCTACTGCAAAGCTGCCACTTTGGGCAAAACAATCAGTCATACCTGCTATTCAATAAATGCAATTCAAGACAATTAAAGATTCAATTAGGACACCATGCACTCTGTTGCTGTTATCCTTTGTTTGGAGCTCATTAAGTTGACATCAGTGATGTGCGCCCTGGGACATTCGTGCAGTTTTCTATTGAGAGACCGCAGAGACTTGTGATACATTATGTGCTTATTCGTGCTCCGAAGAGACCTCCTGACTGTGTTAACTAAATTAAAAAAACAAATAAACTAGCTTCCATGGCACACAGAAATGTGAAAAGAACACTCAAAAATCATTTGTACCAATTGTAAATGACATGTATATTTCCCAATTGCTGAGGGACAGTTCCGCTTAAAATTACTCAGATTGACAGCATTTTAATATTTAGGGAAGTTAGTTTGGTTGGTACAGTTTTGAAGGGCACTTTTTGCCTACACTGTCAGATTTGCTTATTCAAAACACCTTTCACATTCTTCCAGATACCAGACACCAGCCAATACATCGCCAAGCTCCTTCTTTGCCCACAAATCAGGGGGTCACTGCCACCCCTTTCCTCAACCTCATGCAGGCTATCCAGGGCTAAAAAAGAGAAAATGTAAATAACACTTTGTTGTTTCAGGCCTACCCCTATCACACGCATTAGAGGACAACCTGCTTGGGCCCCAGCCCCAGGAACCACTACAATCTGGCGTCTCTGGCCCCACCATATGTAGTTCTGCTTTGCAGACTAGGGGCACATTTACAAAAAAATTGTTCGAGCGTGGTGTTATGCCAAATTTGGCAACGCGCTCTCTGACATTTTTAAAACGCTAAAAAAGCTGCCTGGCGCCAGTGCAGGCAATCTGCTGCCATGTTGCAAGGTTGCCTGCGCTGCAGGGGCGATTGTTTATATGCAGGAAGGGACAATTTCCTGCACACAAACTATCATTAAAAGCGATTGGCTCTTTCTATATGTGCTGCAGAATGCAGCACACATACAAAGAACAAAATAGGAGGAGAAATTAGTAATTTCTCCTCATATCGCCATACTAAGACCAGGTATTTCTTGGAGTTTTTTTGGAGCTGCCTCATCCTTGTAAATCTGAGACAGCTACAAAAAGCAATTGGTGTTGCGGTGGAAAGCCCACTGAAACACCCATTGAATGCCCCTTTGCCGCAGAGGACTGTGACGTGAAAGGGGCATATTTACAAGGTGGCGTTAAGCCACGTTAAGTGGCTTAGTGCGACCTTGTAAATATGTGAATTGGACATACACCACCGGAGCGTCAAAACAAGTGACGCTCCAGTGGTGAAAGGGGCTTGTATATATGTCCCACGCAGTATAAGTCTTAAGTCTCACAAAGTACTCCTAGAAACATTTGGAGCACTATTATTATTCAGTAGCATTTTCCCCCGTACATCTTAGAAGGCAACACACACTCTGGGGTATGTTTACCATACTTTTACTCTGGGTTAACAGAAACTGGTCAAAATGTTTATTTGAAATTTACTTTACAGAGCAAAACTTGGCTTGTGCTGGAAAATCACCCAAAACAAATGCAAAGTAGTGCCTCTTGCCGCTTTGCATTACTTAGCGTCAAGGGGTGGGGGGGCATTCCATAGGTGGTACATAAGCGTTTCAATGCAACCACCCATGGTTTTTGACGAAAAACCCTATCTACTAAAAAAACAGAAGACAGGGTTCTACATCAAAAAATAAAGTCTTTTGACATCAGCGTTATTGAGGAGAAATGCTTTTATTTCTCCAATCTTTTCCTACTTTGCATGTATGTTGCTCTGTACAGCACACATACAATGTAGGAAAAGTTTAAAGGTTAGCTTAAACATGGTATTTTGTACTGGACGGCTACCCTACCAGAACGAAATCTACAATAGACATCACGTATACACCTTTGAACTGAGAAGCAAAGGTGTATGCGTGGCAGCATATTCGTGTGCTAGCATTGCAGACAGTAGCGGCTGGTACCGGACCCAGGTGAGTCGGCAGGAGGGAGTGCAGAGGGAGGGACGGGAGGGGACCAAAAAAAAGAAAAAAACACTTACCTGAAAACAGCTGTCTACCACCGCTCCTCAGCCCTGAGTCAATCACAACACTGCAATGCAGCGTTGTTATTAGTCTGAGCGCTGTGGTTCGGCACTCAGACGGGGAATGGGAGGCTGGGCATGTTCCTCGCCTGGTGGTGAAGATGTAAAGTGAGCATGACTGTTTGGCCGGCCACAGAGGGCCGGCCAAGCAGTCATGCGCACTTAGAGAGTGCAAACCACTCCTCCCGCTGCTCTAGCCAGCCCCGCGAGCCACTGGCTGCAATATGAAAGCTAAAATGATAATAAAGATCCGTTATTATAATTTTATTTTTCCTTTTCAGCAGTGAGGCGACGCTTGAGCCACCACTGATTGCGGAGAGAGGAGGAAAGTGCCATATCTGTAAAGATATGGCACTTTCCTGCTCTCTTCTTCTCATGCAATGCAACTTGCAAACTTTGGTTGCTGTGTTGCGCTGTGATGTATTCAGTGTTTAAGTTGAGCTGGTGGTTGCCGGTGGGGCCCACCAGCACTCATTTTTCCATATCAGACATTCCCCAAGAGCAAAAGAGGGGAAAACACACAAACGGGAAAGAAGAAGGAAGTGAAGACGGAAAAACTGTCACCAAGGGAGAATCCAGGAGCCTGCAAGAGTGAGAAAGGGGTAGGGAGTGTCTGGCAGTGATTTAAAGAGGCATGAGGGGGACACTGTTCTCATGCATGTCTACAGCTTGAATACAATCAAGGCAGTACTACACCACAAACAGAAGCGGCACAGCATGGGGATTAGCAGTAGAAGCTTCTCTTATACACAGTTACACCAAAGTGCAAAAACAGTAAAAGCACACAAAATTGATACAGCACTGTACAATAAAAAGATGTATTTGAATACAAATTGCAGTACTTCACGCAAGGCAGCAGTTCAAGCATCTAATGCAGAACATGCAACAGGTGTTGTTCATCTACATAGAACTAAGATGCAATATTGCAGAATTTTCTCCTACACACAGAAGGCACCACCCTTGCAGCAGCAGTGCAAGCCTTCCAATCATAAAAACGAACAGCACAGGCAGCAACCGGACATGTTTAATCACCAAAGAGAATAGAATTTTTATTCCATAAATTCTAGGCACCTCTTGAAGTGTTAGATCTTGCCTCCAAAAAATAAGAATGTCAGTGGCAGGCAAAGATAAGACGGCTGCACCAAAAACAGAGTTACAGTTAGCACTGAGAGACCAGTTTATAGCCCACAGATCAAGGAGTCCTCCTCCAAGGATCACTGTCACTACTCTTATTTACATTTTTTATACACATACCTATTAGCACTAACAACTATCATCTGCTGTCCCCATGTACGTGGAGGATGCTCACCTGCATATCTAGTTCTATAATCAACCAAAGGAACCCCTAAAATTTGGTTTGTATTTCTAACTTGTCCAAACCTGCATAACGGCAAACAATTTGGTGATGAATGGATCCAAATTAGAAGTTCTACTTACCAGCCTTAAAGTGACCCCAGAGCTGCCTTCAGTTTTGCCTCAGTCATGTGGGTTGATTCCTATTACAAATGCCACAGCAAAAAACTCAAAAGCCCTATTTGAGACCAAGCAGCCTTTCATCCCTCAAGATAAAGCTTAAACAGAAGATCATGCTTCCAACTTAAGACAAGAGAATTATGGGCACATTTAGAGTTTACAACACCATTTTGGAGCGTCATTTCGCGCCAATCCGTCGCACAGCGTCATAATGCCTTCTGGCACATTTTCCAACAAGTATACCATATTTTATTCCAACTGGTCATCCTTCTTACTTAGTCCATTACTAATCTTTCCACATATTAGCATATTCCTCAAAAGGAGTTTGCCAGATAGGGTACATCACCACAAACGCAGTAGAGTACCCTGTCTGCCAAATTTACAATTTGCTCATTCAATTTAGGGTTGGGCAGGCCTGCATGTTTTTGCTGTCAGTGTTCCAGCTGGAGGAAGCCTTACAACGTAGGCCCAAAAGACTGAAAGCCGTCAGTGTAAGTACATAAGACCGCCTCCCCAATTAAGAGTAGACTGTCTGATGTACTTTTTTTTCAAACACACAAAAGGTGAAAGGAGGAATACTTCTAATAAGTCTAACCACTGGCAATCGCTTGATGTAGCATTCCAAGCCATCATCCTTTTGCCCACCATGGTGCCTCAGTTTGGACCTTGCCATATGTAAATCAATCTTCACTATTATTCACAAGAAACAGTCCATCCTGAACTTCCAGGCCAGGTTCTCCTTTAATCAGAACCCAAGCAACCCAAGACCGGTTTCCCTTTGTTTGGGGCTCTTCCATCCAGTGTAGCTTGCTTCCATGCACAGTAAGCACCAAACCCACATCTATGGGCATACCCTGGACCACCTAGGGCATTACATCAAACACACAGCAGGTTACAGAAGGAATGCTTGTAATAAGTCAAACCACTGGCATTCACTTGGGGTTGCATTCCAACTCATGGCTCTTTTGTCCACCTAGCCACCACGGTTTGGATCCAGCCATATGTAAATCAGTCTTGACCCTGCTCCAACATGAACAGTTCAGCCCGAACTGCCAGGCCAGGTCCTCCCTGAACCAAAACACAAGCAACCCAAGACCTGTTTTGCCCTGATTGGGACTCTTCATTCGGGTGTAGTATGGTTCCAGTGGCACAGTGAACATGGTACCCACATCTGGACATACCCTTAGCCACTCAGGGGCATGTTTATGTAATAATGGTGGTTGCTGTGCTGCACTGCATCACTGGGAAAGGGCAGGAATGTGTTGTATTTAAGGCATATGGCTCATTCTGGACTTTCCCCCCTGCACTGGTGCACAGTGGCATAGCTAGACGTACTGCCACCTAAGGCAGCCTCTAAGTTTACCATTCGGGTGCAGGAAAGAGCGGGGAGGGTGACGGATGACTTGTTCCGTAGTAGAGGCGACCAATGTACACCTTGACTTGGGGTGAGGGGGTGGTAGTCAACAGACACGACTCCGGCCGCTCCCGAAAACAGTGCCGCGTGGGGTGGACCACCCTCTCCCAGCTACGCACTGCTGGTGCACAATGGGCTGCCTAACGCCAATGCAGGCACCATTCAAACATAGTGCAATTGTGCCTACATTGTATGCAGGATTGTTTTTTAGCAGGGAGGAACACTTCCCTGCACAAAAACAATCCTGAGAGGCATTTTCCTCTATCTATATGTGGTGCAGAGTGCAGCACACATAGAAAGAGAAAGTAACAAGGAGAAATAAAGATATTTTCCTCGCTACAATTCTCCTGGGGAGGATTATCTTTTTGGTGCATTCCCAAGTTTGCAAGGTCTTGTAAATCTGGGAATGCGTCAAACACCATGTGAGTTGCTTGAGAACAGCCATGCAACCCCCATGGAATGTCTTCCCGGGGCAGACTAATGCAATGCATAGATTTGCGCTGCGCTGCGTTACTCCAGATATTTTGCGCCACTCAAAGCCATGCAAAGTGGCTATGCGTGGCAACAAAAATCATACTTGGAGGTTTGTGTCACGCATGTCCCATATTGCGTGGTGCAAACGTGACACAACCCTCTCATAAGTATGCTCCTTAGGTGGCTACATCAAACATACAAAAAGTGATGGGAGGCATGCATGCAATAAGTCTACCCATTGGCAATGGTTCAGAGTAGCATTCCAATCCATTGTTCTTTTGAGCACAATGCCACTTTTGTTTCTGCTGGTGGGCAGAAGCAAAATGTAAATGCCACAACAATAGACCAATGGAGGAAGAGAGGTGGACAAAAGCTTCTATACGTAAGTATATTATACATATTTTAGTAAAATCAAAAGTTCTTGGCTAGCGCCAGACCTAAAGAAAGCCAGTAGCACAACCAACAAAAAAAATGACCCACTCTCTGACCGGTCAGGCCAGCCCTTCAGGTAGTGCTTGATTGGCCAAAAGGTCAGTGCAATACTGATAGACTGCCTGGAGACAGCCAGGTCCTTGTGGTCAGAGTCTAGTTAGTCTTTCTGGATATGGGATCTGGTTTGAACATTTCTGTCACTACTGATTATGGTTTCCGGCCCTAGCCTGTTGTATTTACACTCTAATGCAGATAAGTGGCCTTCTAGCTTCAATAGTGCTAGAAAAAGAAGTAAACAAATATGTAAGTCAGTTCTATGACATCAAGTTGCTGGTCCTAGAGAACCCTTATGTTCCTTTGACATGATTTCATGAATCCAATTATGAATCCAGTCCAACTCACAAAAAACTTCTCCATATAGTTGTAGAAAGATAGAGCGCCCTCATAATTGCATGCATGGAGTTTCAAATTACAATATCGTGCTTCACAACAGTAAAAATGTTGTGTTGGGAATCCTGATTCACTTCTTGGGCCATTGGCATTGGTGTTTCAAAGCAATAGTCGATCACTTTCAAGGCCAAATTGCAAATAAAGTTACATATACACCAGCTCACCCCATTCTCACACAGAAACTAAACCTATCAGTCTCAGCAAGGAGGGTGACCTTCTAAAACTAGGGGTCCAGCAGCTTAATTCATTGCAAACATGGAATCTGTATGCACACTGTCCAAATCATGCTAACTCACCTGAATTAAGGCCTCCTCCATCATTAAATATTATTCATTTTGAAGCCGCTCACACTTGAAAGTCAACCTGTGCTTAGAGTGATTACTTCTTTGCAGTCAAACGTGGCTGGGCACATTTGCAGTTCAAGGTCAAATGTCAATTTTTCTTTAAAATATAGAAGACACACATTTTCAGTATTTTACACAATGAGTTTGACAGGATGTAGTACGCCTATTTCTTTAAACTATTTGGTGGCTGGTAGATAACTACTTCACCATGCCGCTTCATGGGTCCATCACCCAATAGCATGGCAACTGATGGTTTAGAGTTAAGATGGCTGCTGTCTCATGGCTGGTGGCACTGGCTGCCTCCAACTCAGAGGTACCAACGGGATTGTGAGACCTTTGACCTCCATCAAGAGGTGCATTTTTGGGGGACATGGACTAATACCAGCCTAAAGGGGCAGAGATCATCTTGTGTCAACATTGGAAGTGTTCAACTAATCTTTAAATTTATCAGCCGTATTTTTGCTAGTTTACTATCTTTCCAGGCTGGATCGTGGGATTGGTTGAACTCCCACCTGCACGTGTTGCCAGTCATTATACTTCAGTCATCCGCTTAAATGAGGTGGATCCTGTCACTGTAGCAGGAGTCCTCCTCCTCCTACCAAGTTCTAAACAGGGGCCTTACTGACTATATTTTTCACAAGTATGTAGAGTCATCTTCGGCCTTAATACACAAAACGCTTATATTAGGTATTTTAGAGTGAGTTTAACATTTAGCATTGTTGGAAAACTGTCACAATGGTGAAGGAAACCATGTGGTATGAAATGTTGGCTGTGATGTTGGCACTGTTTTTAGGTTTCATCTGCACAGCGCTTGCACTGTGCTTGTGAAATCTATTGGTTAAATATGTATTAAAAGGGACTTGCATCCGACCTTCACTTCTTTATTGGTCCGTGTGCTTGTTGTCAATTTACTTTTCCATTGTTTCTATTGGTTGTAGGCATTCTATGTCCTGTTCTTCTGTGTATTTCTCTTATAGTTTCCCATCAGCAAAGTACTATGGGGCAGATTTACGAGAAAGTGCTGCAGCGTGGCACCCCAAGCCGTTTGGCTGTGCCACGCTGCGGCACTTTCAGAGCACAGGAATGTGACATATCTACAATGATACGTCGCATTCCTGTGCATTGGTGCAAGGATGCCTGCTTCATGGGGAGATTGTTTTTGTGCAGGAAGGGGCACCTTCCTGCATAAAAACAATCACTACAGACATTTTCCTCTTTCAATGTGTGCTGTAGGGATGTACGTCGTTACAACGCATGCTGTTACAACGCATGCCATTACGATGCAACTTTTACAACACAAGTCGTTACAACGACTTGCGTTGGGGGGCGCTGAGTAGTGAATAGTTTAATTTACTATTCCAACTCCAGTCCCTGTGGATAGTAGGGAAGGTGTTGGATAGTAAATTAACCTATTCCCTATCCTGGAACGCCCCCCAGCGCAAGTCGTTGTAATGACTTGCGTTGTAAAAGTTGCGTAGTAATGGTAGTGCGGAGTAACAGTTGCGTTGTAAAGGATGTTTCCCGTGCTGTAGAATGAACCACACATTGAAATAGGAAATAAACGAGGAGAAATAAAAACATTTCTCCTCGTTGCACCACGCTACGCCACCCCATAGGGTGGCGTAGCATACTGACGCATTTCCAGGTTTCCGAATCCTCGTAAATCTGGAAATGTCTCAGGTTCAATGGGTGCTGCCTGGGAACTCCCACAGCAACACCCATGGAACCCCCTTTTCACGCAGAGTGCTGCATGCAGAGGGGCCGTATTTACAGGGACAGAAAAAGCCACGCAGGGTGGCTTTTCCTGTCCTTGTAAATATGGGGCAGAGAAATGCACTGCCAGTGCGTCACAAAAAGTGACGTACTGGCAGCACAAGGTGCTTGTAAATTGGCCCCTATGTTCATTCGCTTTGGTTGAACTTCTTTTAAGCGTCTCAAGCAAAGATTGAGAAAACAAAATAAAAACAAGAGCTACACCCTTACTTAAAAGTTACAGCACAATCCGAGTGCCGTGGGCACAGTGTGTTGTTACTATCTTCGTTGAGATCCTCCGATTTGGCTTTTTTCCCTTCTCTGAGCTCCCAACTAAGCAGGCATTACCTAGTGACCCCGGGGCACAAGCAGGGACCCATTTGATTGCGTTCGTCCTTGCGTGCACTCCAGCATCTCCCCGGCGCATAAGCAGGCATTCACTTCAATACTTGTTTACTGAGTGAGTGACATGGGTTCAGTGTGCTGTTATTATCTCCATGGAGAAAGATGCAAAATGTAATATTATTCTATAGAAATTTCGGAAATTAAAACCTGTACATTTGCCACTAGATGACAGTGTTCCAGAGGTAACACTGTGCCATGAACTTGCACCTTTTTAGGTCTCGCCTGAGGCAGCGCATGCGCTGTCTCTTCGAGACATTTAGTAAGCGGATTTTAAAAGTGGCACCAGAGGCTTTTGCTGGCGTCAAGCGTGCCATTACGCGGACAGGCACGAGCAGAGTAGCCATATGGCTTTCCTCTCGCTCAGCCAAGCCCGCGCGCCTCGCTTCAATGCCCCTCCCCCTTTGCAGGAAAAGTTCTGTTATTTTCTGAAGTCTTACGTTTTGCAGAGAATGTTGTTCTTAAAAGCGATAGATGGACTTTCCAGAGAGAGTTTACAGTACTGAAAGCATGCAATGTGTTGTTTCACTATACACGTGCACAAGCAACTGTTGTACAGTACAACACAGACCTCAGACCATTTGCTTCACATTGGAAACAAGGAAAACATACACACTTCTGTGACTCAGACACAGGTATTCTGCACATAGCCAAATGATATAAGGTATGACCACTGTGTGAACATGCATGCACATCTTTAAACTAACTGTTACAGGAGTACATATGCATCCATTTCTAAAGGAGGTGGGAGTAGTGTCAAAGGCTGAAATTCAACAGCGCTGGAACTGTACTATTAACAATTGCACTTTGTGCATGAAATTAATAATTGAACTTTGTGCACTGAATCTTCTGCCTTTAAATCATGGTTGGAAAAATGTGTGTCTTTGTTGGAAATGGCCCTTTTTGCAGGGTTATCTCCAAACTTTTTGCTTCTTCCTCTTTTATTTTTCCTGACCTGTGGTTGTTGGCAATAGGACTCTGGGCACTTTACCACTGCTGACCAGTGCTAACATGCATATTCTCTCTGTATAAATTTTATTATGATTGGTTATCCATGATTGGCATATTTGTTTTACCAGTAAGGCCCTAGTAAAGTGTACTGAGTGTGCCAGGGCTGGTGATTCAAATGCTACTAGTTGGCCTGCAGCACTGGTTGTGCCACCCACACAAGTAGCTCTAAAATGGTGTCTCAGACCTGCCACCGCAGTGCCTGTGTGCAGTTGCTATGCAGACCTGACCAGTGTCCCCACTGGCCAGGCCTAACTCTTCCTTTTCTGTACACATTGGACACCCCTGTGGAAGGCCCAAGGTACCCCCCTGGGCAGGGTGCAGTGTACGTGAAAGGTAGGGTATGTCCTGATGTAGGTCACATGCCCTGATTGTGAAATACTGCCAATTTCGTTTTTCACTATTGAGAGGGCTATCTTGCACATAGGCTATAATGGGGAATGCTGTATATAATGTTTACCTGCAAATCTTCCCCTAGGAGCAAGATAGAAAATTAAAGTCTGGTGTCCCTGAACTCAGAATTTAATAATACATCTTTTAGGAAGGATGGTTTTTAAAACCTGTGTTTGAAAACAGTACTTTTAGAAAGTGTCTGTTTTCTTGTCTGACCCTTCAGTGTGCCTTGGCCTGTTTGTAAATTGACTGTCTGGTTTGTGCATGACAGGGACTGGGTTGGCTCCCAGAGGCTGAGTGAGTCATCCCTAGGTTGAATAGCTCCATCTGCATCTTGAGTGGTGGGAGGGTATAGCACCTGGGACAGAAAAGGGCTGTGCCTGCCTTCCACAATGCTGGCTCCACCTCCTGCTGGGCAGCTGATGCCCTGCCCCTCTCCCTGAAAGGAAAGAAGAAGTCAGGAAAACAAAATGCTCCAGGACTGACCAGAACTGGTTCTGACTAAGCCAAGGCCTATCTGCCTCCAGAGAACAAAGGAAAGACTGGTATAAAAAGGGCTGCCCAGACTACAGAAAATTAGATCACCCTGGAATCAAGAACGAACCTCTGCCAAGGAGAAAGCTGGAAGACTGAAGAGGAAGGTCTGTCCTGCTGTGTGTTTGTGGGCTGACCTGCAGTTGCTTTGCTGCCAAGGAGAGGGGAAGGACTTTGATGTGGCTTTGTCCCCTTGCTTGAAGAGATCTCCAAGGGCCTGAGAAGAGCTGGCCTCCTGTTAAGAAGTCCCAGGAACAATAGGACTTCACCCCCAGCTTCCCCCTGAACTCTGCTGTATGAGTTCTGCCCTTCCTAGAGTGATTGATCAAATTGTGGGGCCTCTGGAAGTTGTGCCTGCTGTTTGGGGAGCTGGACAAGAAGAAAAGAAAATGATCTGCAATTTTCACTCATCGCTCGCTTGTGGAGCGCATCCCCGACAGTGCGAGGAAATTCCCGCCACCGCGAAGATCGAGATCGTCGCAGCGCCTGTTGTCGCTGCAAGAACCACCGCATCGTCCGCTTGCGGAACGCATCGCCCAGGTGCAGGAAGAGTCCTGTTGCTGCGAGTATCGTTGCAGGGCTTGTCGTCGCTGGGTAAGATAGCCGCGCCGCTTGCTTGCAGACCGCATCACGTCGCTGCGAACATTGTCACAGAGCCATCGCATCGAGGGGTCGCGAGAGGAGAAGATCGACACTGCGCTGCACATCGCCGCCGCACCTGAGATCATCACCATCCAGAAGATCGTCGCATCATGCCTGTGTGAGACGCTTCCTAGCAAACCTGCGCACCAGAATCCATACAAGGTATCGCATCCCTCCCCATACAGCCCGGATTCATCGCAACACGCCCAATGCGTCCAGTGGGGCTGTTGCATCACCTCCCCAGGGTCTCAGGAGTGATGCATCGCTTGTTTTTCAACGCTGCAACTTCCATTTGGAACTTTTGTAGCATCTACAGGTACTTTGGGCTAAACGTTACGTGACGCAACTGTGGATTGTTTGGACGCAAAACCTAGAACTCTTTTAAAAGCATATTCTTGAACTGTGTATGTTGGATTTTAGTTGTTTCGGTCTTGTGTAGTTTAGATAAAGATACTTTATTTTTCTAAACTGGTGTGGAGTCCATTTGTGGTGTTTTCACTGTGTTACTGGGAGTGTTGGTACAAATACTTTACACATTACCTTTGATAAGCCTGTCTGCTCGTGTCAAGCTACCAAGGGGGTAAGCAGGGGTTATCTAAAGAATGTATCCCCCTTACCCTGACTGAAAGCAAGGGTCCTTATTTGGACATTGGTACCTACCTCTGCCAACTAGAGACCCCCAGATCTAACAGTCCTAAATTGAGATTAGTAATGAAAACGTAAGTGCAAGCAAACACTGTAGCAAAGGAAGATAAGCTGCTTTTAAGTCCAGCTAGGCAGCGTTCATGTGCTATCACAAGACCTGCTGTAATCACTGTACTGAGTGTAATCCCGCCTGCTGCTTGGCATTGGTGCACTCCTCCGCTACTCTTCTTCCCTGGCTACTATTGGCTACTGCTATCGATACATCATTTCTGTTTTTTGCCAAGCCGCTCTGACCAACTACAGTTTACTTACTCTGTAGCTGGTTATGTCTTCCCTTAGGGACTACTTGCTTTATTTCCTGCTAGTGATTCTAAACGGTGCCCACTTCATGGTATGCTGTCCACATAAATTGTACGTATACGCTTCATTTCGTGCTGCTGATCCATTTTCTGTTTTCTTGACGCTGGAATGAAAGAGCATTTCATTATTTCTTACTTGAGACTTATAAAAGGAGTAATTACTGCACTCTCACCTGCTGCCGCAGTAGGAGCCCTGAAGCAATACACTGCCCACTGCTATCTAGTACAAATAGTAATTCATTGTTAGATCTCCGAGATCCAATCTGAAAGGACGAACACATACAAATCATATGTTTACCAGAAACAGGAAACATATACTAAACTAGCTGGGTCTTGCGCATCGACGAAGTATGCCAAAGCAGGGTTGTAAAAAGAACTAGAGTAATGACTTTATACGATTAACACGAGAGCTGACTTTATATGCTTAATTAACACTGACGCTATGGCGCCTTTCAAAGATTTTCAACTGGCCTCTTTCTTTTGCTGCAGTAAAAAGCATGAGCATTTGCAAGCAGTTTGTTATATCTGCTGTTACTAGTTGTAGTAGTAGGGGTGGACCAAAAACAGTTTTATCTTGTGTAAATAAATAAGGACATTGATTTTCAGGATGTAAAATGTGCAAGAAACAATACCGCTAAGGGTGTCCATTATTAGGAAAACAAAACACCACAGTGTTTACATTTGCAGCAATTAGGGTGTGTTACAATCTCTCATGTAAGTAGTCACGTTTTTAGACATAATACTTCTAGCTTAACCCCTTGCACGCTGATGATGGAACCGCTCCGTCATCAGCTGCGGGTGCGCTGTGCTGATGACGGAGCGGTTCCGTCATGGCCCGCCCCGCTCGATAGAACGCTCATGCGCGGCGCGAATTCCGCGCCTGCGCTGAGGGTTCTATCGAGCGGGGCGGGCCATGACTGAACCGCTCCGTCATGAGCACAGCTCAACCGACGCTGGTGACGGAGCGGTTCCGTCACCAGCATGCGGCCGCCGCGCGGCCGCCCCGCCCCCTTAGCACTGCGGCGGAATAGCCGCCGCAGTGAAGGGGTTAATAGGTACAACATTGACAATGTGCTGATAACTCATTGTACCATAACATTGGGCCTTCGAGTGGCCACAGTCAGTGACACCCGCAATATATTCCCCAAGGCCTAGAAGGCACGTTTCTGTACTACCGCTTCACAATGGGGACATGCAATAACTATATTGCTGCCATCCTAGAGTTGCATACAAGTCATGTTTTTCTAGATAAGTGCTAGTGTTAGAGACCAATACCCAATTGGGCTGATTCCCCAGTGTTTCATGGCCGTCTCCTAGTGTAGTATGTTTGTGGAAGTTCACGTTTAATTTACTGCCTTTCTAAATCGGTAGCTGTGCCCCTTGGAGAATCTGGGTATGACTGCATGGGACAGTCGCTATGGACAAGAGAAGGAACGAAAAGCAAGAAATGATTAGCGTGAGCAAGAAGCAGAAGAAACATCTAATAGAGTTTGGCGGGCAGCACCCCTTTTATGACTAGTAAGTGCGAAACTTGAGATTTTTCCCAACTGTTCGTGTTATTTAGGTTGAGCATAGGCAGTGCACATGCACTGTCGCAAGACCTGCGATAATGGGCAATGAGTTTGAGCTATTGGCATTGTAAACAACAATGCTTTTTATTTATGTGTTTTGGAAACCTGCAAGCGGTGAGTAAACATGCACTTTGTACTTATAGCAAGGTTGGCAGTAACTGCACCTCTTTTACTGCCAGCCTTGCTTTTTGTAAAAAAAGGACTATAAGTACAAAGTGTATGTTTACGCACTGCTTGCAGGTTTTTAAAACACTTAAATGAAAAGCATTGTCGTTTACAATGCCAATAGCGCAAACTCTCGCAATTGCGAGACCTATTGCATTGCAAATGCTTGTTATTACTGATGTCCAGTTGACGATGTAAAGTGGTAATTGATAGGAATGAATTGACTGCATGAAGTGCATTCATGTGTTTGTGTGGCAGCCCTGCCAAGTATATTTCGTTAAACTAATGCAAATTAGGTCATTTTCCCACACCACCACATGTGCCAAAATTGTCATGCATGTTTCAGCTGCTTTCATTGCGCTACGATGATTGCCAACGAGCCCTAGAGAGTTAAATTATTCCAGAAGCTCACATGGCTTTGTTAGCATTCAGCTGCTGCTCAGAGCCCACGGAGAGGTGTTGGCATCGTCACAGGTTCCTGGACTCTGTGGGGCAGATTTACAAGCCCCTTGCGCCACTTTTGCGTCACTTTTAACATGGGAAAAGTGACACAAAAGTGACGCAAGGGGCTTGTAAATCTGCCCCTAACTTTCTTTGCTTCAGCAAGGCCTCCCTCTGATGGAAGAGACACTTTAAGCTCACACAGTATCCTGCTGAACACAGCCTGCCGGAAGCGTCCAGTGGTGGCAGACAGTGATACACTCAAGCTGCCCAGTGCATGCATTAAAATAGCGTGACCTTATCCTGCGCGCTGGTGCAAGGAAGGAGAAGCGATGATTTATGGAAGGTAACATGGAAACACAGATGTCCGCCCCTAGAGTTTGCAAGCTGTCACCATCCCTCGAAAGCAGACGGCATCTGAGACACTGGAGGATAGAAAGCGCCTTATTTGTTTGGTGTTAACGTATTCAGAACTGAAAATGAAAACAACCAGCAATACATTTTCAGATCCTAAAATTAACACAATTAATTACCAGAATGTAAAATCTTAGAATAAGCAACTCTCCACATGCCGCTCAACCCCTGCTTTTGCAATCCGAGGCACTGAGTGGTGTTTAACATTCACAAAAATACAGTGATAACATCAAATAATGGTAATGACGGGAGCTATAAAATGGGAAATAACACATACTCGAGCATGCACTAAAAAAAGATAGCTCCTTGCTCACAAACCACATTTAGACCCCGTGCGGCCATCACACTATTTTTTATTTCTGCAAGCTGTTTTGGGGTTTAATTTTTCTTTTTTTGCAGATTTATATACCGCAAACGCGAACCGAAGCTATTGGAGCGCTTTACATGAGCACCAGTTACGTTACACATTCATTCTTTTTGGTAGGCACAGGGAGATTAAGTGATTTTCCCAGAATCACAGGATATGGATTCGACCCCGAGGCTCGAACCTCGGTTCGTTTCTTAGCTCCAAAGTCGGCAGTTAGCCTACGGACCACATCCGACCTCTCCTAATTAACATTTTCTGACTGCAAAAGCTAATTGTATATTATCATTTTACATTATCATTTTACCTCCCAGGTCAGGCACATTTTCTGATAAAATAGTGTTTGCCTGTGGGGATTTCCAGCCCTGCCTCACAGAGACTTGATTTAACAGAAGGTAAAAGCTGCATGGTGTGATGCCTGCCTTGGGCTTATGAATGCAGACTAATTTAACATGTAGAACTCCTGGTTGATACAGTATCAGATAGATTTTGGCTTTTTGGCATAGTTAGCTCTCAGCATGGATACCAGGCATACTGATAGGGCACAATTTTCTCTAGATATCCGTACCACTGAAACACGTTAATATTTACAATTTATTTAGAAGTGAGTGTTATTGCTTTTCACCAATGCGTTCATTTACTCTTCCACTTCCAGCCATAAAAAGAAAACAACTGAGTCTACATAATTTTGAAAAAGTAACCAAATTGCTTGATTATTGTTACTTATGGCCCACATAAGTTTCTAGCACTATTGAAACTTGGCTCAAGTTTTCTGAGCATTGCGGCGTTATGTTGGCCATTTCCGAAATGTACCTCATTATATGAGCGTATCTGCTTTGTTCTACTCTTAATAAATTGTTGCTCACATTGTCACATGTAAGGCATTGAAATGTCACACATAAGCACACCAAAACATAGAAATGTCACACATAAGCAATCTAAAAACGTGGCAGCTATGGTATAGAAGTCGATACATTTAAAATTACCCCCCCCCCATAAAGGTATGTGTAACTTCTTGTACTCTCTAATTCTGGTCTCTTTGGTGATTATGGTGACTAAGAGTAACATCCTCATGTTTGAGTGAGTTGCGATCTTCCCATTACCTGATATAAAAAAAATATTTTCTTGTCTTGTGAACACTGTAAAGTGGAATGAGACAGAAGGCAATGCAGGATTATTAACATAGGGTCACATAGTTTGTTCAAGTTGGGAAGCTGGTATTGTAACAGGGGTCTTTAGTGCCAAAACCTTCAACTTTGTCATTAGATCACACTTCCCAATCTGTGTAACCCCGAAAAGACTTATTATTGGTAGCTCATAGGGATGAAAGTCTGCTTTCATTTCTAAAACGCAATTCATAAGATTTTACATAAACCCTCAGATTTAAATATTTACATATATTTTTCATCAGACAAATTGTGTGTGTGATACAGTATGTTTTTTTTTAAGAAACCCTGGCAAGTATAAAATCAGGGCCACTGGAATTATGCAACGGGGAAGAAATATGCAGCAAAGTTGACTAAATTATGCAACAAAAAAACGAAAATGATGTGGCACATTTTATGATAGTATCACTTCACTGTTTTTTCAATTTTTACAGTCGTTAGCACTGTCTGGGCATAGGTCACAAATAATTAGTACCGGGTCAGCACCCAAATATCCCAATAAGCAACAGAAAGATGACCAGTCAACCTTTGCAAAGGACATTCCACTGTGTGGCAACACACATCACTGCCTTTTCAGTAACTTTTGAACCGTTTGGGCTAGAAACTTTTTTTTGTTATAATCTGCAGATTATACATCTGATAATGGAATATGTGGTGAATGCTGCAAATCCATAATTGTGTGAAATACGCCATTACTGCACATATTGCCTTTCTCAATAAACAATTCATAACACTTTTACAAAGTTTCATTAACTTATATTGCACAACTGCTCACCAAGCTAAAAGTTATACCAACAAAAATGTATTATCATATAGGCAAAATGTTATGCATTTACCACTGCCTATTTCCCTAAAGTGGCTGTTTCCCTCTAAGGAGGAGCTACTTCAGGCAATAAAGCAATGTTAGCAATACCTTAATTCCTGAGGGGGATGGTGACAGTCCAGCCAACGTTTTCTTTAAGCAGGGGGGGTGCCTTCAATGTCTGGGTACATTGTGTGAGTTGTCAATGTCTGAAATGATATGTAGTGCACTCCCTTGCTTTTCACTGTATAATAATTAAGTTAAAAAAAATATTTGCTATGGTGTGCTACACTGGAGTGCATGCTGTCTGACATGTTCCTAGAACCAGAAAAATCATGAAATAATGTAACCGTTATTGAAACCAGTGTGCACATTTCACAAATGACAAATTTCAAAGTTATTCAAATTCTTTATATTCAAACTAGGATCTTTATCTTTTATATTCATTCATAATATTACATAATTTGATTATGCATGTTAATCATCACATACATTCATGAATTCTCTGAGATACATATTTTGTGTAATCACATTGCTGGCATGACATACATATATGTTTATCATGCCCAATAGGTTTCAGGACTGCGTCCCTTCATCAGGAGACAATCTGTAATGGCAAAAACAGCAATGTACAGGGCAGAGTTACCTCCATGTTTATAAAAACAGTGTATGGTGAAGTTCAAGTAAATGGTGTTGTAACCATGCATATGGGTGATGAGTTCTTGAAAATTGTATTAGTAAACTCGAATAGCCACGTTCTTCAATATAGTGAAATTTGTATGTGCTGCCCATATAACAGGTTACCACTATGAAATCCTGCAAACTCTTTAAAAATGATTATATTGCGTTAGTTTAACAATAATTGGCGGTTTGAGTAGCAAACAAAGTTGTCGGCATGTAACAAGTTATTTTGTTCTTTTGTAGAATTGAAAGCCAGTTTACCTCCTAGAAGAACTCTCATAAATTCCATACAGCAGGTCTATAGGGGAAACGGCCACTACAACGCGACCGTTTCCATGCATAAAATTAACCACGCATGCATTAAAACGCATGCGTGGTTAATACGAATAGCCTTTACCACGCATACCTTTACTACGAGATAAGTAGTAAAGGCATGTGTGGTAAAGGCTATTCGTGAAAAAGGGGGCGTGGGGTCTCCCTCCGAAAAAAAAAACGGGAGAAAAGAAAAGACAGCTTGAGGGGTCACCCCCCAAAAAAAACGCACCTGATAAAGGCAATCAACGTCGTTAGAGGAAACAGAAGTCCCACTTCTGTTTCCTCTTAACGACGTGCAACGTGAAAAAAAAATCATGCAGAATAGACAACAGACGAGACAAAGTGGAGAGGTAAGGGGAATTTTAGAATAAAAAAAACAAAGGGGTCCGAATTTAGGGTAAAGGGGAGGGGTATTTGTAAGAAGGGTTTAGGGGTAGGGGAATAACCTTTAACAAGAGTATGCCCTTACCATGCATAAATTTACAACGAAAAACGTTGTAAAAATATGTGTGGTAAAGGAATATTCGTGCTAAAAGTTATGCGTGGGAAAGACATTTGCGTTGTAACGTATGCGTGGTAAAGGCATGCGTTGCAACGGAATGCGTTGTAATATTATACAACCGTCTGTAGAGGTCTAAATATCGCACTAATGAAATAAAAGAGCAGTGCATAGATCTTATTGTCATATGCTTAACATTTCAGATATTTGCAAGAACACTACCTTGTGAAGGAGGTATAAAAATGATTACAACTAAGTAAGCTCATCGATATAGCCATAAGTTTCACGAATCACGGCAGAAGGTTTCACAGTGGTAACCTGATATAAGGACAGTACATAAAAATTTCACTATATTGTAGAACGTGGCTATTTGGGTTTACTAACACAATTTTAAAGGACTCCTCACCCATGTGCATGGTTACAACACCACTTCATTGAACTTCATCATACAAGGTTTTTTATAAACATGGAGGTAACTCTGCCCTGTACATTGTTGTTTTTTGTCATTACGGATTGGCCCATGATGAAGGGATGCAGTCCTGAAATGCATTGGGCATGATAAACATATATGTATGTTAAGTCCGCCAGGTGATTACACAAAATATGTATCTCAGAGAATTCATGAATGTATGTGATGATTAACATGAATAATCAAATTATGGAATATAATGAATGAATATAAAAGATAAAGATACTAGTTTGAATATAAAGAATTTGGATAATTTGAGAAACAAAGTTGACATTTGTGAAATGTGCACACTGGTTTCAAGTATGGTTACTTGATTTCATGCTTTTTTGAGCTGTCAATGTCCACATATATCTTTCTAACATGATGGTTTTTTTTTTCCACCACGTTAGGGAGTCATGACGTACTTTGAGGTGGAAGAATGGCGCAAATGTTTTGGTGGTAATGTGTGGTACAAGCACCATCCATCATGGTGGTTAACTGTGCACCATGGATTGAGCAGTTCGGCCATCAACAATAATGGAAGCATTTGTTCCATACCATATCAGGCATGACAATGGAAGTTCCATCAGCATGAAGCCAGCCTTTTCTCACTCTAGATACAGCTAGTTGGCAGTGGGAGAGGTGTGTGGAAATACTGCAGAGTTTTTAGAGAACGTCTGCTACCCCCTCCTCCAAATCATGGCAGAAACCTTCCAATTAAAATGATAAATCAAGACGCATTGACTTTCATGTCTACTTTAATAGTTGCCATAGGCATTGTTTCTTAAATTTGCCATTTGCCTGTGTTGTTGCTCTGATGGAATAATTTATGTTCATATGCCTGGAACTGCTTTGTTGCTTATTTTTTACTTTCATTTCCCAGTGTGGGTGTCTCTTTGGTAAATTTATCGTATTTAATGTGGCCCATTCCGTTATTGGACAGCGTCCTTTGTCTGCAAAACATACCTGACGCATTGCTTCTCTTGGGCCTGCACTTTAAAAAAAAGCCAAGGTGGCATATTTCTAGCTGCACAGATCAGTCACAAAATTGATAGCCTTTCACTGAAAGTCTAGTTTTCCTTAACCTCCTTGTTGAGTAATGGGTATTTGAACAATGAATCACACTGATCAATGAACTCCGGGCAGAATACCGAGAGTCAATGAAGTCACTTCTTTTGATCTTACCAGTCATCACAAGAAATCTATCAATGGATTTTGGTTTTGTGTTTCCAATCATTTATTACCTATTTAAAGTTGCTATGGGCGTTCTGTTAACAGAAAATATGCTGTTGACAGATTTAAAACCAGCATATTTAATTAAATTGATGTCACAGCTCTGAGGCGGAAACCTAATGTTATGTTGGGTATCTATAATATGGAGAAATCTGTGCTTATTTTGTCTCAAAAATGGAACAGAGCACAATCTTTGTCTTGGGGTGCTGCCTACGGTCACTGCTGGGGCTCCCCACTTCTTTCTTTGGTGCTAGCCCCCTAAAACCCTTCCTCCGGTTAGTGGCTTGAATGCGGATGCACTACATCTGCCAGACAGCCTTATTTTACAACTAAAAATCAGTGTTCCGCAGCTGCCCTTTTTGACATTCGGATTATTTCAGCATCTCTGTTCAATGCTTTAGTATTTCACTGGGCACCTGATATTTAAAGGCATGGCCTGAAAGATAAAGATACAGATAAGTGTCGTGGTAGCACTCAATATCCACAGGATTTAAAAGAAAACAAAATGACTTCTCGCAAACATTGCTAAAGGCTTCCAACTGCTTTATACAAGAACGATCTGTTTTATTTCATCATAAGTAGGATGTTATAGTGCAGTCTAGACCCAATGAGTGGCATACCAGTTTATGTAGGAACGTATAATATAATATAAATATAATATAAAGTACCACATGTCGGACATTTTAGGGATAGTGCAAGTCACTGATGAGTTCCATGACCACATAGAGGAATGAGGCCAAAGGTAAAGTTCATTCTTAAGGTTACGGAACTCCAAGGTGATTTACAATATCCTATCATGTACAGCAGGGGGTACTTTATTCCTTAAAATACAAGGTCACACCATAACCCTTCTCACAAACAATTTAAATTATTAGTATGTAGTGCTTTCATTGTAAAGAGTTCTTCCTTACCGTCATCCCACATGCAGACTGTGCCTCGGCGAGTTCCCCGAGCGGCTCTGAACTGCAGGATATTTTTTCTTTGGCGAGGATACTGCAATGTCCAGGTCCAGGACCATTTTTCCTCCTCTCTTGGGCATGTTGGGTCTCCCGAATGCACAAAGGAATGTGGAGCTACTTCCTGCATGCTGGCTCCTGGCATAAACGCATGCAGGAAAAAGATTGTATTTACATTTTGGGGCATAAATATACTAGTCTGAGGACCATCAGACATTACCTTTAACACTTGATTCACATTCTTGTGTTTTACATTTTTTTACAAGTTTATAAATGTATTCATCTCATTCCCAAGCCAAGGTGGCTGAATCCAGTTTTGAAATGGGTCACTTTCTGTTTTCTTTCTATAAAAGGAGCTCCGTTGTGTGGTCCAGTTGCTTCACAATTGTTCCTATATTATTGCTCGCTCACTGTTCTCTTTGGAATGTGCGTCACTCCAGTTCCTGTGGATCAAACTCTGCTTGTCTATCTGTGGATGGTCCTGGTCAACGGGAAAAAGCTTTCTGGTCTCTAGTTTTTCTCCTTTGTGCTAGGTTATATTCTGGAGCATTTCCGGACTTCCTGACTTCCTGATACTTTCTCTCGTAGTAAACTGCCTTATCTGTGAGTGTGGAAGAATCTGCAAGCATCGCCCAGAAGATCAGCTCTTGACATTCATATGAAAGAGAAAGCATGTTTGGGAACATGAAGAATAAAAATAGAATCTCTAGTGCTAAATTAAACACATTAAAAAATATTTGTTGTAAAAAGTGGTTAGAATCAGTTTAATACAAGTCTTTTTTTTTTAAAAGCCACTGTAGAAATATGCAGAAATATTCTAACTTTTCTAAAATTACATAAGGAGTGGAAAATAAAATATGTTGCCATAGAAATCTACGTTCTTACTTGTAAAAGAAAGAAAAGCAACTTTTTTTTGTTCTTTAAACAGCTGCTTTAATTATGCCCCATGGCCTGACCTGCCCCTCAGCTGCTGGTTTTGCCAGCAGGCATTGTGACATCAGAACGCAACTGTAATAAATTATTATGGTTGAGTTCTGACATAATTTCTGTGTAATAGGCGACTGGGAGTGTCACAAGTCACCTATTACAAAAGAAATTGGAGTGAGGTTTTTATACAGTGATTTCAGAATCTAAAATAATATAATATAATATAATATAATATAATATAATATAATATAATATAATATAATATAATATAATATGATATAATATAATACCATTACATGGGGTGAACGAAGTATAGATTGTGAATAGCATACAGCATAATCAATATTTTAAATACAGTATTTAGTCCAAAATTTGGAACAGATATCAACAAGTGTGACTGATTTTCAAGGGCATAGATTACCATAGCATCAAATATTTGCAAAAACAATGCCCAATTAGGAGGATATTAGCAAAGAGAAAATGGTCTGTCAAAGCTGGAAGCTGCACTCGTTGCAAAGAGAGAGCACCAAGGAAAATGTTCACACATCTTGTCCAGTATTTGTTTATTTTTTAAAGCATTTGATAAAGAGGCGAGGAATGCTTATTTTTCACTAAAGAACTTAGTGTATTGTTCTCAAAATAGTTAAACATTTTTGCTGCACACATCGAAAAATACATATTAAACAATATTGTTGAAATAAAACAAACAAGGTTTAAAATAATACTATTAATTTGACAAAAAAGTTGATAGATAAGTAAGGAGCATTGTATTTACATGGATCGTCTTCAAAAGTATATCTGTAACACAAGAACGGACAGGTCTTTATTGAGCTTCCAGACATGCCTGGTTTATGAACATATGCCCAAACCAGATCATGTAAATAGGAAGGCTTCAGATATCCTTTATCATGTGTAAATAGATCATGAAGTCTTGATTTTTACTTTGCATTCTTGTATTTTTAGTTCTACTTACCTAATGATAAATCAAAGCAAATATCGGAATACAGGGATTAAATGAGGTATATTGACATTGAGTAACTTGAGATTAGACTTTTATATATGGGATAAAGTACCTCCTGCTTTACATAGTAAGGATATTGTAAGTCACAGAGATGTTATGTCACCATATAGAGAAATCAATCAGTCAATCAGGATTTATAAAGCGCTGCGAATCGCTCATGAGGGTCTCAAGATGCTTGAGTTGCTAGATGCTTCACGGTACTCTGTTAAATTGAACAGCCAGGTTGAGTTCTTTCCTGAATTCCTGGAGCGATGCGGCATTCCTAAGGTGCAGGGTTAAGACGTTCCAGGCTTTGTCCAACACAGGTGAGAGTAAGAGTGTCCTCCACTGTTGGCTCGCCGGATCAGGGTGTGTTTGCGAGGAAGAGGAAGGCAAAGTTCAGGTGTCTGGCCTCTTACCTGAAGACCACTCTTTTGTTGATGTATGCTGGTCCTTCAATGTGCAGGCCTTTGGATGCGTGGGTCAGCATCTTGAACTTGTATCTCTTTGGGACCGGGAGCCTGTGTAGCTTCTTGAGGTGTGGGGTAGTGTAAGTCTGTCTGGGGAGGTAGAGATTGAGTCTTGCCACTGAGTTTTTATTGTCTGTAGTCTTTTCAGGAAGTGTGTAGTGGTTCCTACGTAGAGAGTGTTTCTGTAGTGCAGCATGCTGGTGACGAGGGCCTGAGTTACGGTTCTTCTGTTCTTGATTGAGAGCCACCTGAATATCTTATGGAGCATGTGTAGGGTGTGAAAGTAGGTGGACAAGACGGTGTGGCCCCCTGAGTGTTTTGGGAGGCTGACCCATTGGGTAAGCTGAGCGAGGGACAATATATTTTCAATAGTTTGAGAGTGTCTCTCGCATCAGTCTGATCGAGATGAATATTCAAATCTCCAAGGACAATATATTTGGAGAAGCGAAGTGCTTGAGGAACAATGGCGTCCCCTAGTGCTTTTAGAAAAACACTAGCCGGACTGGGGGGTCTGTAGATCAGAGATCCGCCCAGTGTGAACTGAGGTGAGATATTGATACTGAAATCCAATGCTTCACAATCTCCCCATGGTGCAGAAACATCCTGTTAGAGGGACCACTTTTCTCTATGTATGATGGCCACTCCTCCCCCTCTCCCTTTTATCCTGTCTAACCTAGAGGTTATATAGCCGGGCAGGGTGCCAGCAAAACTGTGGGATTTGACCACTTGTCCAACCATGTCACTGTAATAAACAGGAGATCGATTTTATTGTCCATCAGAAGGTCGAAAATATCCTGATGGTGCCTTTTTAGTGAGCACGCATTAATGAGGGTGGCCAGAAAAGGAGGCTCATGCTTACCCCTTCTAGAAGCGACCTTAGAAGGGACACGATTAAAAGAGTCTACACTCAGTCTGAAACCACAAGTAGAGCAAACAAAGTCATTACACTCCATCATCTCCCATCTGATTGAGTGAGGGCACGGAGGCGGGCGGAGGGCATAAAGTACATCACTGCAATAGTACCCTTGATCAGCAAGATGAGACACAGGTCGGGCAGCGTGGCTGGCGCTGGACGCTTCCAGGACGCTGACCGGCGCAGACGGGCTTGCCTTCGGGGCGCCAGTGGCATGCCCGCTGCGTGCGTCAACGCAGCATCCGCGCACGTGCATGTTTTTATGGGCTGCTACTCCGAGAACTAGAGTACGCACTGAGCAAAGATGGCTTCTCTAGTAGTCGAGTGGTGGAACCCAGGAAGTGAGTAACCAGAAGCCCCAGGAAACAGATTCAAATTCAAATTCAACAGTGCAGAAACACGAACGCAAACAAATGTCTCTTAAAACATTTAATAATGAAAAACGGGTGAAGTTAAAAAGTAAAATGGCAGCAGAGTGGCAGCAAGTTGATACGAAGTCACATAGAATATTTTAAAAATGAGTCAGTTAAAAACAAATAGCAGCAGAATAACACGAATGGCAGCAGAGTAGCAGCAATTTTTAGAGGGAGAACCAGCGATGGATGGTGACAATGGAAGGTAAAGTAAACCTCCAGTCACCCCTCAAAGCACCACAATGGACATTTGTTGTAAAAAGATCAGAATCACTTTAATGTAAGTTAGTTTTTTTAAAAACAAACTGCAGCTCAAAATGTGTAGAATTATGCAGAGAGATTCTATCTTTCTTATAATTACATAAAGCCTAGAAAAATAAATATGTTTTCACAAATATATTCCTTTCTGCTTATCACTGTGCACCTAGAAAAATGAAGCAGAAAGAAAAACACGTTTCCTTTTTGTTTTTGAAATTGCAGCTTTAATAATGCTCACTGATCTGCTTTTCCCCTTTGCTGCAGACTCTGGCAACAGGCACTGTGAACTCCGAACTCAAATGTAGTGAGATACTACAGTTGAGAGGCTATGCCAATTATTTATACAGGCAACTAGGTGCATCCCATGTCTCCTTTCATAAGGAAATTACAAACAGGCTTTTATACAGGGATTGCATGCTCATATGTATTATAAAAATATCATGATGAGCTTTTGTCTGAAACAAATGTTTTTACAGTTACAAAGAAATTAGGGGTCTATTAGGATGGCGGGTGGACTATAGTCGGGCCTGCCACCCGAGCGGTGCTGGGACTGGCCGCCAGTGGTGCAGCGGTCCTGCACTGGCAATTAGGATGCCACCGCCACGATGGCGGTGGCATCCCGCATATATTACATTGTGGCGGGTGGTGCTGTAAGTAGCACCCACCACAATGCAATATATGCATGTTGTGCATTGGCATGCACAACGTGATAGGCACCGCCCGATGCCTGCCAGTTTGTGCATGCCATTGTTGGGGGGTACCATGGGTACCCCCCAAGTGCAGCCACCCCCTGTGGGCCTACAATGGGCCCCCAAAGGAAACACTGCATGCCTTTACATGGCGGAGTCTCCGCCATGGAAAGGCATTACACTGCCACCATCGTAATATGGATGGTGGTGCCTGCAAGGCACTGCCACCATATTCAGGGCCTACCGGCGGAAAAGTGGCGGACGGTCTTTCCGTCCGCCACGGTACCCCCGCCATGCTAATGTGGAGGGGGGTAAAAGCCCATCCAGCGATGTGCATGAACTGGCATTTGGCTGGCAGTGTGCGTGGACTGCAGTTTGACTGGCAGGGTGCGTGGACTGGCGCTTGACTGGCGATGTGCGTGGACTGGTGTTTGGCTGGCAGGGTGTGTGGACTGGCGCTTGGCTGACGGTGTGCATGGACTGGCGCTTGGCTGGCAGTGTGCATGGACTGGGGCTTGGCGGCGGTGTGCATGGACTCGCGTTTGGCTGGTGGTGTGTGAGTAGTGACTTGCTGCTGGTGATTACACACACTGCTAGCCAAACGCCACTGCACGCACTATGTCAACCACCAGCCGTGTGATTGCTATGTCAGTCATGTGGGCGTATGAAAGTGATGGGCCCTTGAATGGTGCTATCCATTGATGTGAATGTTGTAATGTGCTGGGCCCGCGCTTGGCTGTGTGAATGGTCTTGGGTGTGTCACTTATGAATGGTGTGTGAATCCATACTAATATTATAAAGAGAGAGCCCAAACCTTTGAGGCGGGTAATCTCAGTAACCACAGCACCAATCACAACACCCAATACAGCGTTGGAAAGGGCAGTTGCAGCAGAAGGACATAGGCTATGCAGACGGCCACCATATATATATATTTTTTTTGCAGAGTTTTATGTAGCGCGAACTTGACCCGAACTGAATCAGGTGTCAGAGCGCTTTACATAGCACCAGTTACGTTACATGAGGACACACATTCATTTTTGTTAGGCACGGGGAGATGAAGTGATTTGCCCAGAATCACAGGATGTTTGGCGTCGTTACCAAGACTCGAACCCAGATCCCTAGGTCCGAGGTCGAGCGCCTTAGCCGTTAGGCCAACTCCTCTATACACTCCTTGTGGGTGTGTCTGCGTTGTGCTGTGGGCGTGGGCTGGGGGCATGACTAACGCTGGGGGCGTGTGGTACAGCCATCACATTGTGGGCTGTGGGTGTGTGCTGGGGGCGTGACAAACGCTGGGGGCGTGTGTCCGCCCTTCATGCCATGTGAGTCGTACATACAATAACCAATTACGTTGCTGCGCAGCATCAAGGGGCACGCTGGGGGTGTGAGAACCACCGGGGGCATGTGTCCGGCCTTCATGCCATGTGAATGCAATTGCGCCGCATCAAGGGGCACGCTGGGGGCATGAGAAACGCTGGGGGTGTGTGCTGAGTTCCACCCTTCATGCCATGTGGGTCGTACATTAATCAGAAGTTCGTCTGCTGTGGCCGTGTGCTGGGGGCGTGACAAACGCGTTCACCTGGAGGCCTGGTAAGTAACGTTACTGCAGCCTCTCCTGCGTGCTGTTACTGAACTCTCTCATTCAACGAAATTATACGCGCCTGCTACCATCAACCAGGGTTCTAGCCGGGCTCAGGCGGCGGATCAGTACACTAATTACACGCGCCTGATAACATCAACCAGGGCTGCAGCTGGGCCCCAAGCGGGGGAACACGCGCCTGCTAACATCAAACAGGCCTGCATCTGGCCCTCAAGCGGGGGAACACGTAAATGAGCGTGTCTGCGGGGACAATTGCTGCAGCCTCTCCTACCCCCTGTCACTCAACTCTCTCATTAAACTGATTTATCCGCGGCTGACAACTCTCTCATTCAACGACCTTACACGCACCTGCTAACATCAACCAGGGCTGTAGCCGGGCTCAGGCGGCGGATCACTACACCAATTACACGCGCCTGCTAACATCAACCAGGGCTGCAGCTGGGCCTTCTCCGTCCCTATTCTAATGAAACAAAAAATGTTGTCTACCGCGACATTTTAAAATAAATTGCCCTTGCCAAATACACACATTACACACATTCTATTTCATACCTGGACAACGTCGGGATGGGCTGCTAGTGGTCTATAAAGACATTGGTGCCTTGCTGTGTCTTTACAGTTCATTAGCTGTGAGTCATTGGTTCAGGTTTTTAACCATTTCATTAGTAACAGTGCATTTCCTTTCTGTGAAATCTCTTGTTAATAAAATTTTACACTCTGAATCTTCACTCACCCTCGTGCCAAATCCAACCAGTATGTGTGTATACCTAAGGAATAGTTGTGAAATAATATTTGTCTTTTCAGTCTTTCTCTGCCAGGGTGTACATATTGTCTCTCCATTGCCTGTTGATGTGATTGTTGTAATGTGCTGGGCTGGTGTGTGAACGTGTGTGTCACGCATGAAAGGTGTGTGAATGGCCTGTTAAGAGGTTGGTGCCTTGATGTGGCTATACAGCTCATGAGCTGTCAATCATTGGTTCAGGTTTTTAACCACTTGGCTGCTAAGGGGTGTGTGCGAGGTCCATTGACTTTCCATTGAAATCAATGGAAAGTCCATGACGAGTTACCCTTGTCATTAGCGCTGAAGGGGTTAACCTTTGAATTATTGAGAGCACTTTTCCTTTTTGTTAATACAATTTAAATTTTGAACCTTTCACTCACCTTTGTGCCAAATCCAACCAGTATGTGTGTGTACTTGAGGGACAGATTGATAGGCAGTAATATTTGTCTTGTCTGACTTTCTCTGACAAGTTGTGGTTTGTCTCTAGGGAAAATCTACAAACTTTAGATATTTTTGTAAATTAAAAACAATGGGGAATACTGGTTGGTGTGCCTCTCATGGATCCCAACAATTTTCTTACCCGGAATACCATGCAAACCTCAAAATGTGACTACAGGCACACATTTTCCTGGTATTACTGTGCCATAATCTTCTGGATTTTTTTAGCAAAATTTGAGGTTTGCAGGGGATTCTGGGTAGAAACATATTGGAGAATCCATGCAAGCCATACCTCTCTGGACTTTCCTGGGTGTTTCATTTTCAAAAATGTGTGGGTTTGGTAGGTTTTCCCTGATGGCTGCTGAGCCCTGGACCAAAAACGCAGGTGCCCCCTAGGTTGCTTTGTGATAGATCATTTTGATGTCTCCACATTCGCTCCAGGATACTCCTGAATAATTGTGCGCGCTACAAATCATATATATAACATAACACTATGTTTTGGGCTCTTTCCTGCTGAGGGTACTTGGCCCAACCACACAAGTGAGGTAGCATTTGTATCAGGAGACTAGGGGGAACGCTGGGTAGAAAAAAAATTATGTCAGCCCGGTGATCCTACAACCTTCCCATACAGAAGTGTGAGGACAATGTGATTATTTTATCTAAATTTGAGGTTTGCAGGGGATTCTTGGTAGGAAAACATTGGGGGATCCATGCAAGTCATACCTCCCTGGACTCCCCTGGGTATCTAGTTTTCAGAAATGTCTGGGTTTGGTAGGTTTCCCTCGAGGGCCACTGAGCCAGGGCCAAAAACTCCTGTGCCCCCCCAGCAAAACCAGATTGTTTTGTGATTGGTAATTTTGATGTCTCCACAATACGATTTGGGCCCTTTCCTGCAGAGGGTTCTTGGTCCACCCACACAAGTGAGGTACAATTTTTATCAGGAGACTTGGGGAAATGCTGGGAGGGTGGAAGTTTGTGGCTCCCCACAGATTCCAGAACTTTACATCACAGAAATGTAAGGAAATTGCTTTTTATGTATAAAGTTTGAGGTTTGCAAGAGAATCTGGGTAACAGAAGCTAGTGAGAGCCACACAAGTCACCCCATCCTGGATTCCCCAGGATGTGTAGTTTTCAAAAAGGTACAGGTTTGCTAGATGGCCCCAGGTGCCGGCTGAGCTAGGGTCCACAACCCACAGCTAGACACATTGCAAAGAAAGGGTCAGTTTTCACTGGAAAAATGTGATGTGCCTATGTTGCCTTTTGGGCCGTTTCCTGTCACGGGCACTAGGCTACCCACACAAGTGAGATACTATTTTTATCAGGAGACTTGGGGAAATGCTGGGTGGGATGCAGTTTGTGGTTCCCCACAGATTCCAGAACTTTCCATCCCAGAAATGTGAGGAAAATGTTCTTTTTTTTTTTACAAAGTTTGAGGTTAGCAAGGGATTCTGGGTAACAGAATCTGGTGAGAGCCACACAAGTCACCCCATCCTGGAGTCCCCAGGATATCTAGTTTTTAAAAACGTACAGGTTTTCTAGGTTTCTCCTTGTGCCGACTGAGCTAGGGCCCAAAATCCACAGCTAGGCACATTGCGAAAAAAGGGTCAGTTTACACTAGAAAAATGTGATATGTCCATATTGCATTTAGGGTCTGTAGAAGGTGAAATCTGACTACATGGTTGCCCTAATTTCTTTTCTGGTGTTTTGATGGTTTTTGACTTTAGGTCTTTTGGTTTTGCTAACCAGGATCCACCCTAGCTTCTTTTTCTCTAAAATGATTGAATGTACTTTAGGTACACTCCAGATTGGTTACTGGGTTACCCTTGTGAGTCCCTAGTATATGGTACCTTATTTACTAAGGGAATAGTTACCCCAGAGGCCTACCAGGGGCTGAAGCATGTATTATGCCACCCCTGGGAAGCCTTCCAAAATGGCACTACAGGTCTGCTACTGCAGCCTGGGTAAGGTGGTGCATGCACCCCTTACTACGATATAAGCTACCTATATCTACCTTTAAATCATTGACACATATAAACCTATAAGTCACTCCTATGGCAGTCCTTATCAATCCTGAAGGCAGAGTGTTTGGTTTTGTGTTAGAGGGTGCCCATGCATGAGCAGGAACCCTCTGCAGCTTTCTGAATCTATTCTCTGAGGCTGTTCTGTGATGCAGCCAGACCATATACTCTTAAGTGCATTATAACCTCGCTGTAAATGCTAATTTTGGAATGGCTGCATGGAACATGTTGTGTTTGATGTCCTGGCGGCAGGGGTAGATTTCCACCCATCTGGAGGGAGAGACATGTACACACTGGTCTAACCGGTAATAGTTTAAAAGAGCCCTGGCATCACAAAATGGATGCCACAGCCACGGGTCTGACCTCCGACTGCTGGACGAAACTCCAGCAGGGGAGGCCTGGACAATAGGTTTCCTGTCTCAGGGAGGTGTAACCACCTCCCAGACAGGCTTTAGTGTATTGGGGCTGGGCGGGTGTATTCATAGAATGCTTTTCAGACAGTGCTGGGGGCACACTTGGTGTCTCTGTGCATACCCCAGTTCAAACCGGTTGCAGGGGCACTCAGCCCCTGCTCTGGTGCGTAACTGGACAAAGGGAAAGGGGTGTAACCACTCCCCTCCCCGCATCCTCCCATAGGTGGGTCCCCAGAGTATGTCCAACCCCCTAACTTAGTATAAGTATGGGCACCCAGTCCTTAGGACTTCAGATTACACCTGGATGAAATTCTGCAACATATATCCCGGAACTTCGACATTCTACATGACTAGAAGATGGAAGAATCTCCCTTGGGGTCAAGGAGTGATTCCCCTGCTCAAGCAGGCACCAAGAAGCATCTTGCTAGTCTGCATTTACGAGGCTCCCGCCAGACCCCGAAGTATTTGCAACTCAGGGTATGGACTTCCAGACTTCTCAGAGGCTGACACAAGATCCCAGCAAAGCTGAGACCCGCAGCCATCACAAGTGATGTGGGACCGGAACTCCTGGACACCGTGCACATTTGCTAGTGCATCAACTTCCCGAGATTTCTTGAAGTTGTGCATTGGGCTACTTATAGTCCAAGCCCCGAGCACCATCTGCACTGAAGATTGTGGGCCTACACTTCACGAGTGTTCCGTGGGCCTGCTTCTAGCATTTCAGCTTGAGACTCCTTCACGATCCCTGGTCCATCAACTGGTGAGTCTCCACGAAGATAACTCTTCTATTTCTTCGGCTTCTCTGGTTACTGCAGACGTGCCCTGCCTCCCCTTCAAAGGGTGAGTCCCTCAGACCTTGCTGGTCTGCACCAAAGCAAATCTTTGCTTTCTGTGTGGGTTGTTGTTGTCAAGGCTTGTTGGGTCCAATCCGGAAACTGACACTGCAGTACTCGATATCCTTTGTGGGACAGCTTGAATCCAGCTCCTGGTTGTCTTTGACACCTCATGGTCCTCATGGCTGAAGAGTCAAGCTTCACCTTCTTCACCTGAAATCACCTAACATCAGTGGGCATCTTCTCCTCGCCTTCCTGGTCACTGGCAAGTGACCCAGACTCTGTCCCCTCTGCTTTCAGGTTCTTTACATCTCCAATCCACCCTTGGATCCACCCGTACAGTTTCCACTTGGATGCCAGCAGCACTTTGCAGCAGCTCTCCATTGAAATCGATGACGAAACCCGACACAAAAAGACACCTATGCACCCGGCTTCCCTGGGTGAGGTAACTCGAGTACTCTGGTGCTCCCGTGGGTGTTGACTCTAGAACCTCCTAGTTCTAAAGGGGTTTGCTCCAAGTTCTCTTCTAAGTGTGCTTAATCTTTAAAATTCCAACCGCAACTCTACCCATAGAAGTTAATGGTGATTCACGGCTGTGTTTAAACACTGCACGCGTCCCGGGAAACATCCTTTACAACGCAACTTTTACCACACAGTGCCTTTACGACGCAACTTTTACAACGCAAACCATTACAACGCATTGCGCTGGGGGGCACTCTAGGATAGGGAATAGATTTAATTTACTATCCAACACCTTCCCTACTATCCACGGGGAGTGGAGTTGGAATAGTAAATTAAACTATTCACTATCCAGCACCCCAAAGCGCTATGCGTTGTAAAGGCATGCGTTGTAAAAACCGCGTTGTAAAGGCATGCGTGGTAAAAGCATGCGTTGTAATGTCATACATCCACGCGTCCCAGGTGGGTCCCCTGTGTCACTACGTTGGGTGGTTCCTGGTGGCACCAGCGGTTCTAAAGGCTCTAGCCCTTGTATCTATGGCAGTCATGGTTCTTACACCACTTTATTAATATATGGTTTGGTACGCCCCTAGGGCTCAATGTATATTGTGCTAATTTACTGGGTGCTAAATAAATTTACTAAATGTACTTTTGCCTCTAGCCTCATAAAGAGACTAGAGGGATGTGTTTAGAATAAATACATATATTTTAAATATATACCTAGTGTGGTTCTCCTTTCATTTGGTCATTCATGAGATTATAGACTGGTAAAACAAGCTGCTTTACATTCCTTCAAGACTTAGCCTGAAGGCTGCTCTCCAACAGCTACCACTAGGATAGCTTTCTATATAGGTTGTCTTTAAACCTACCATCAATAAGGGTCATTTGGACTGGTGCAAGGTGCCCACTAAAATAGTGGACAGCATAGGCAGGCTGAGGCCTTTTAACGACTTCTAATAATAAAGGAACTTTTTCCAAATCACCTTGCTGTGACGGACCAGTTTTTTTGGTGCACCATCCTTCATTTATGCAATTTGGTATCTGCCCAGGCAGTGGAGCTTCTGTGCGGCTAGCCCCGGATGTGATTTGCACGATCATCTAAACACTTCCTACTACGAAACTTGAGTGCGAACCTTAGACAGCCGCAGCTTTCTTTTTCTGATATAGCATATGCCAGGCCAACTTCTCACTGAGCCGTTTCCTGTCGTAGGCACTAGACCTACCCACACAAGTTAGGTAACATTTTTTTATCGGGAGACTTAGGGAACACAGAATTGTAAAACAAGTGTTATTATCTATTGACCTTCTATGCATTTTTTGCGTTCCAAATGTAAGACAGTGTAAAAAAAGAAGTCACTTTGAAAAATGTCCTCTAATTCGCATGCTTGTATGGGTAACCACAATTTTGGAGATGTGCAAATAACTACAGCTTCTAAACTCTATATTTGATTTCCATTTCAGAAATACATAGGTGTCCTTGCTACCTAGTTTTCACTCTTTATACTTTACCAAATGAATTGCTATATATCCAGTACACTATGAAAATCCATTGCAAGGCGCAGGTCAGTTATTGGCTTTGGGTAACTCGGGTTCTTGGTGAACCTACAAGTCCTATATATCACCACAACGAGAGGGGTCCAGCAAACGTAACGCTATATTGCTTTTAACAATCAGCCATACTTAGAATAACTAACAGGTGAAAACGTTGGCACAGGCAGCTGTTTTTTTCAACTCAATTTCAATATTTTTTTATTTTAACTGTTAGTGTCTATAAGAAAACTTTGAGGGAACTATACAAATGATCATTTGCTGAATTCAGAATTGTGTCTACTTTTCTGAAACCAGGAGAGACCAATTACTTGCTCAGCCAGTGCTAGAAATCTCCCAACACCTGTGTTGTTGTTTTTGCATGCATTATAGAAGTGTATTGATTCTGTTTAAGAGAGTTTATATGCTGCTTATATAGTATCCCGTAAAAATACCAATTGAAGCATGATGCATCCCACTGGCTTGGGCATATGACGTTCCTCCTGCTCAGTCAGAAGGAGCCCTTATTACCATTTCACGGGCGTTGGACTAGTCTTCCCCAAAGGATTATGATAGATGCAGTATGACCCACATTTAGGAAATGTTAATTAGTCTACTTCTGAGACAGAGGGTTGTTTGAGTTGATGGGATTTACTACACTTTGAGATGGATTTATAAATGCTTTCTACTGGTGGAAAGTTACATAAGGTGATGCAAACCTTTTTTTTTTTTATTAAACCAGAACAGTACATTGGATACACAGCAAGTTATACAGAAAACAGCAGAATTGTTCATATTAATGTAATTTACATTACAAAAAAGAAAAGAGAGAAATAAAGAGAAAAACCAAGAACAATTTTAGCGAAGCTAGAAGCATTTACCCAATAAACTACATGTTACCACTTATGGTTGGATTTATTCCATCCTTCCAGTGTAAAACCGGACTCCAGATTGCATCCCCCAACTTCCTAGCTTTCGATCCTCTAGTAGAATAAATTGATGTCTCATAGCTGCATACCGCTAGAAGGCGGGCTAACCACATTTGGAAGCTGGGAGGATCAGAATCTTTCCAACGTGCGGATAGAGTTATTCTTAGTATTGCTGTACCGATAAATACAAGTCTTTTTTCCCTTCTTGACAGCTTTAGCGAACTATCATAGCTTAACTAAGTTAAACTATCTACTTTCCAGCACAAAACTTGTTTTGCGTATGACAATTGTCTAAAAGTAGTACAAATAATGCTTTGTGCTACATTGTATTACTTTGCAACAAGGAAGAGTTCCATTAGTGGTGCATGGCAAAACCCTAATTACAAACAAAGGTGGAC
This sequence comes from Lissotriton helveticus, assembly GCF_964261635.1. Taxonomy (NCBI): domain Eukaryota; kingdom Metazoa; phylum Chordata; class Amphibia; order Caudata; family Salamandridae; genus Lissotriton; species Lissotriton helveticus. The sequence goes on from NC_136063.1 coordinate 959,671,605, forward strand.
AGGACTTAGTGCCAAAAAACAGAGGGGATGTTGTCCAACGGCTAGACTGCCGACTTTGGAGCTGGCAAACCAAGGGTCGAGCCTCGGGGTCGACTCCACATCCTGTGATTCTGGGTAAATCACGTAATCTCCCCGTGTCTCCCCCCCAAAAAATGTATGTGTCCTTAGGTAACGTAACTGGTGGTCATGTTTAGCGCTCCAATACCGGGTCGAGTTCGCGCTATATAAATCTGCAACCTTTTTTAAAAAATAACACCTGCTTGAGGCAAGTGTTAAAAAGGAGAACTGTTTTCATTTATCCTAAATGTTCCTACATTGCATTTGTGCTGTACCGTACAGCATACATCTAACAAGGGGAATGTTTTAAAGTTAGACTAAGCATCGGATTTTGTTCTGGAAAGGTACCCGTTCATCACTAAACCTATGCTAGACATTACACACACCCTTGTTTCACTATGTGTGCGTGGTGCAAAGCAGGGTCCAACAGCTCCATATCTTTGAAGATATGTGCTGCTCTGCTCTCCCACTCATGCAATGCAGTGACTTTGTCTGTTGCGTTGCATCGCGTGACTTATTTATAAATCTATCCCTTCATATGGAATTTTATGTGGTGCTAATGCTTTGCGGGAGGACTGGTGCAATTTCCACGGTCATAAAATGGGCTGGTTTGAAATTGGGACTTTGACACATTGCAGAGCCTCTGATCTTCTAAATAAAAAGAAGGAAAGAAGGGGTGAATGTGCAGCCATTATGGTCTTGATTAAACAGGCCAGGATTAGGAAGGATCGGTTATTGGGCCATGATTTTCAAAGATAATTAGTCTATAATGCACTGCTTAATTTGAGCCAGTGGTTGCCGCTGGCGGCCACTGGCACTCATTTGTTTGGGTCCAATACTTGTTTGTCCGGATCAGACTTTTCTGGAGTGCAAGAGAGAGAAAAATACAAAGAGAAAAGATGAGGAAGTGGAAGATGGAAAACTCATCACAAAGGGAGAAAGGAGGAACCTGCAAGAGGGGGAGGAACAGGAAGGGGCTGCCTGGTAGTAGATTAAAGAAGCAATGGGTAGATTTTGGATTATGTAGCCTTGGTATTTAGCATACCGACTTTTAATTGCACTGGATGCCAGCTTTTGAGCAGAGCTTTGACCCCGGGCAGGGGCGTAGCTGCAAAGCAGGGTGGGGTGTTTAGTGTGTTACACCCCCTTAATAAATGTATTATTCATTAGATATTTGAGCACAGGATTTTTCAGTCTGGAATGATAAGGTGTCTGTTGGCTTTCACCTGGGATTTTTAAATACTCAGACAAAAAACACATTCGTATACACTCTTGACTGTTTGCAAGGTCTTAAAACATGGTTATTTAAAAAAATACTTTTTCTTAAGTCCCCTCACAATCCTCACTCCTTTCCCTTTCCAGTGGTCCTTAAGCTACGTCGCTTCCTATATAATGATTAAGATGATATGCAAGTTTTTGTTTGGAAAATCTGAATCCTCCCCCAAATAAAGCACTGCTTACACAAATGTAAACTATGTGAAATACGAGTGAACATATGCGTGCACATGGTGGGCAAGTATGTCTCGTGTAGGCTATTTTAACTTACGATAAATATTTTATAAAAATAATATTAATATTAATAACGTAATCGTACTTCGGTTTTGCAGCGCCCAAGGCTTTAATGGTGTTGTTGAGTTCTTAGAAATATGTCTGCCTTGTTTTTTGTCTCCTCGTAGCTCTTAAGTGCTTGAACAATGAGTAATGCGGCATTCCCGACCCTTGCAGTTTGGTTTCTATAATCACAGCACTTCCCAACAGAACTCGATCTGATAATACGTAAAGGCATTGTGCTCGAAACCCTTCCGCAGCTTCCAGGCATTACAGACGCTAGTTTCTGCATAATGTTATTAAGTGAAGCAGATCCTTTGAACTCTGTAATTGATTTTCACTCTTTTTTTCATTCACAGCAATTTAATTTTGCTGAAAGCTAGATTTGCTCAACAATTCGAATATTCTCTTTTATCAGACTCTTGTCCCCCATCCACACTTATTCCAGGATTCTAATGCCCTTTTAATTGACGTTGCAGATGTCTTGATGGCTGAATTTAACCAAAATGCAGTTCTTTCACTCTGCAACAAGGAGGTTATGTAAGTGCGTCCCGGCACGACACGATGCGATGACTGCACAACATGTTATGTTATACTTCCTCTTATAACGTAATCTACGCTCTTTACATAGTATCTAGGCACTTTTGCCAGTGGCGGCTCCTCCGCTAAGGCGGAGGAGCGTCGTCTCACAGCTTCGCAGCAGTGAAGTAAAGGAAACATAAAATGATATTAACGCATTGCGTTATAACCATTTTATGTGTCCTTTTGCTGCAGCTTTGCGTTTGGGGCGGGGCTGCTCCGATGACAGAGGAGCAGGGTAGGAGTGGTTTGCCCACTCCTGAGTGCGCATTCATGTACACTTCGCATTTCCTCCTCGAAGGCTAAATTACAGCCTGCATGGAGAACATGCCCAGGCGCCCATTCCTTGATTGAGCTCCGATCCACCTCGTTCAGACCAATCACAACACTGCATTGCAGCATTGGGATTGGCTAGCCGAGCCGGATGCTTCCTGCTGCTTCCTGCATCCTGCTGCGGGACTGGAGTCAAGAAGAAGAGGACGGCGGAGAGGTGGCGACCGGCCAGCCATCACGTGTTTTTTATTTATTTCTAACTTTTTTCGTCTCTTCCTCTGCCCCTGATCCCGCCCCCGCCCAACCACCTGAGTCTTGTAGCAGCCACTACTGTTTTTTGTATAGGTGTGTCACAATCGTGTGTTCCAGATAAAGGTGCTCCCTCGGAGGTGTATGGCTGTATTCTGAATAATATGCACATGTTTACACCTCTGTTTATGCACATAGCGTACCATTTTTACGCATAAACATCTGGTGCGCGTGCCGTCTCATTCGCCAATCATGGATCTTGGCATTGTTTTTAAGTTTTATATAACGCAAACTCAACCCGAAGGTATTGGGGCACTTTACATGAGCACAAGTTATGTTGCACAAGGACATATTCATTTTTGATCGGCACAGGGAGACTCGAATCTGGTTGTTCAGCTCCAAAGCCGGCAGCTCTGAAGGACTCTTGGTGCTGGTAATTAGAAATCACCTAAAACAGATAGGTCTTAAATGCTCTCTTAAGATCAGCCGAGAATCAGATCACGGGCAGAGAATTCCACAAGCGTTTGACTGGAACTTTAAGAGGGCAGCCATCTTCTAACTTTGACTAAGGTGTTCTTTGCAAGTTGATGGTCAGAGCTTCTTAATTTCCTGCTGAAACAGTATAGATTGATCTTTTTTTCAAGGTATTTCAAAGTCAAGTTGTTTTTGGATTTTAAAATGATGCAACCCAGTTTAAACCCATGGGCGCAACTAGACCCGAACTTCAGGGGGGGAAATACTCCCAGCCAGGGCTAACCCTAACACTGGTCTCACACAGTGCAACAGTCTTTTTTGGCTTCCTCCCCATTTCCTCCTTCCTCATGAATTCCCTCACTACCACTCGCCAACAATGCACCTCATCTCTCTATAGCCCCTTTCTGACAAACATTTAATTTTTTAATTGGGCTACCTGTAGTTCACTCACACCCAGTTCTGTGATCTGCATGGAACACATTCTTTGTAGCAGGCACATTAACCCTCTGTGCTGTGTGGGTGACAGGAGTGCCCATGTGAGTGCATGGTGAGCGAAGCGACAGCGGGAGAGTAGAGTGAGAGGAGTGACTACAGGGTGAGTGATGTGACCATATGAATTTGGATGCAGATGTAAGTGCAGAGTGGGACTAATAAATGTATGGTTAGTGATGGGCTTGTTTGAGTGAGATTGCAGAGTGAGCAGTGAGGTGAGTGAAGTGTAACATGAGTTCAGGGTGAGTAGTGTGCTCGTGTGACTGCAGGGTGAGGTACAAGGTGAACAGCGCAAGTGCATTGTGAGTGCAGAGTGATCACTGTGAGTTCAGAGTGAGCTTTGTGCTCATGTGACCCCAGGGTAAATGCAGGGAGATCTGTGTGAGTTCATGGCGAGTGGCATAAGGGCAGTGTGGTCACTGTGAGTGCAGGGTGAACGGGTGAATGGTGTGAGTGCATGGTGATCAGTGTGAGTAGATTGTGGTCGCTGTGAGTGCAGGGTGAGTGCGAAACTGAAGGACCAGAGTGAGTTGTCTGAATGCAGGGTGCATTCCCAGACATTTGAAGTAACTCAGCATGGTATTGAGGGCTGGCGTAGGGTTTCAGATATAAGTTAAACTGTTACTATTATGGCATTATTCAGGGTCCAGAGATCGAGGGTGGAGCAAATATATATTGTGCTCATCCTGCAACAAACTTCCAGTTTTGGGATTAGGGTTGCCAGCTCATTATATAGATTTCCCAGACGGTACAAAAATAAGTAGTCATCTAAAGCCTATTTTCAGCACTTATCTGTGCATACTTGGAACAGCAATTAGAATAAGAAAGCATTTTTAATTGTGTTCTAGGACTGCCTAAATGATCCATGACTAATAAATAAAGGGAACAAAGACAGAAAAGTCACATTATAAATGAATACATACTATTTCATTTATAACCCTATTTAGTGTCAGGACGAGGCCTTTGCAGGCTCTTTAAACAACAAATGAATGGATTTTTTCTTCTGGTAACCCTACTTTACATTCCTTTTCATGAAAAGCATTCTCACACTACGCCAGTGAAAGTAAAATACAAATGTGAGGAATAGGCAGAGTGGCGACCAAGGGGCTAGAAAGAAACTAAGCCTTGTTAACCAGTTTAAAAAGGTATGTAACTATGCAAATGGTCTTTCAAAGACCTGTGAATGCCGGAGATAAGACTCCAGACACTGCCCAGCTGAGCCCACAGCAGCTCAAGCTGCAGCAGCCCGGGCTGAGACACGTGATGGTGGGGGAGTGGGGGGTGGGGGGCTGAACCCCTTTTAGCCCTATGGGCGTTTGGCGCCATTTGAACCTGATCTTGTCTTGAATGGGCAATCAATAAAAGGTACGGTTGGCCTTTTGCAGAAGACTTGAGACCCAATGGATGGCAGCATAGTGAATACTTTGTACTTTTTGTATTTGATAGAAGGGTAGACATGCATAAAAACCTTTGTTTAGTCTAATTGTTAGTTGACTGTTAGTCCTGCTGACAAAACTCTGGGGTACTGAGATAGTAGGCAAAGAATACATCTATGGCGCCAATATACTTTCGAGTAGCTGTGCGGTTTATACATTTAATATAACATAACATCTCAAGATGTTCAGTTGATGGGAAAATCTCCCCATCGAAGACTGGTCGGTATTCAAACATATGAGCATCCAAGTGAAAAACTAGGTTTTTACTTCTGTGGAAAGGGGAAATAGTTACCACATTGTAGTATGCAAATTCATGGGTAGCAACATTATAAAGAGCCTTTACTGAGAAACCAAAGAAGTGAAATCCAATTTAGCGGAAAAAGCAAATTAATACAAACACCACTAGGTAAAAAATAATAGCAAAAACCCAAGAACAGATAGAAATACAATGGTAATTTATTTTTAACTGATTTTAAATCAAAATATGAACGCCATACTGAATGCCAGCGGGGCTCGCACAGGTAAGAGCAGTGGGGCAGGGTGGGGTGGTGGTGGTGGAAGTCAACAGATGACAGGATAAGTACTATTAAATAAATAAAACCACTTACTTTACGCTCGCTGCATCTCAACGTCGGCGATGCGGCAAGGGCAAAGTAAGTGTTTTTATTCATTTAATAGTACTTTTCCCATAGTCTGTCGACTTTCCCCGCCCCACCACCCTACCGCTCTTACCTGTGCGAGCCGCCGCTGCTGAATGCATGACAAGCAATATTAAAGTGGAAAATGAGGTAAAGAGACAAATTGCCTGATGTCTAAAACCTCATCGCAAAAAGCTGACCTCAATCTGTGACCGGAAATTTTTAATTAAAGAATTTTACAAATCCACCTATGTAATAATAAGTCGATTAGAAAAGTTCCACTTTGGGGCTGGTCACAAGCTAACCTACCTCATGAATATTAATGAGGAATGTGGCAAATTGAGACTTACTCTGATTGGTGGTTGACACATGAATAGTGGCTGGCTAGAGTCATCAGACCACCATTTTTAAAAATGTTTGCCTGAGAGTTAGCAGTTATTCCATGGAGCACGGGCTTCTCCTCCAAAACTTTTTTTTACATTCACTAGGGGAACGGAGCCCACGTGGACCGCTTCACATTTATGAATGGCTTACCAACCCAACTCCAAAGTTGGCAGTTTTTCAAAGTTTTGCAATTGGATTTGCTCACAAATATTAATACATCTTAAGACGTCTACAACACACCCCTTCCAAATGGTGATTCAGTGTAGAGTTACAAATAATTTTTAAGAGGCAGTAAACATTTACCAACTCCTAAAATGGCAATGCTACATGGGGAAAAATGTTTTTACAATTTAAAAAAAACTGTTCAACCTTATTTCCCATACTCCACAAATACCAGATTGTGGTTTCTGGGATATATGCAATCTGTAAAAAAAGTACCAAGTTGCCAATTTTCTGAAAATGCACACTTTTTTGTCAGTGAAAACCAGTTTGTTATTTTGATACATAACATCTTTTTCTTACAAAAATCACGCCAGGAAAGAATTTGTTGTTTGTAAGTACTGCATCCTACGCCTAAAATGAATTTCCAGATGCCCAGGTTAGGGCATCTTATTAACCATAATATAAAAATACCACATGCCCTGACATGATCACCTACTGCCTCAAGTACTGAGGTGCTGTTTTTTGTGCAGGGCCTGCCAGACTCATATGCTCTTGCATAGATACCATATGCCTGAAATAGCTTCCTAAGGACAGGTCTAACCCCTTAGAATGCATGTATCTAGCTTCATGCTCAGTTGCTTAGCAACGAACACACAAAGGAAGTCAGACATGTGCATGAAAACAGACACAAAGGTAGCGCCACTGCAAGGTCGCCTCGCTTTTACAGAATGCTAACAGTATAGACACCAGCAATCCCTCACTGAACTGGCACAGCACATTCAACAGCTGCATAAACCTTTCTCTTCCTTTAGAGGGTACTTTATGGTCGATATCAAACAAAAAGGAGGGAAGAGGATAAAGAGTCCATTCGTTTCCCCTTAACTAGTAACTGATAATCAAAAGAGAACGGACACTGGTATCTGCAAAAAAACCATTAGTTTTTATCGAAAACCCTCATAGACATCCTGGAGTTGTTATAGCGGTATATCTTTTCATCCGCCCCATCAGGAGTCTTGGCATCGTCATAGGGTCAACGATTAACGTGCAGTATGCCTGCCTCACCCGAGGCTACTTCTGGTGAATGCAGAAGTGTCCAGAAATGAAAAAAGGAAATCTAAAATATAATGACTCAGCCAGAGGAACTTGGCTTTTAATATAAAAAATTGACTGGTCACTACTATTAAAAACGAAATTAAGATATTGAGGTAGTTGAGTTACTAAACTACCATATCATTATTGAAAAAAGTCGACATGTTTCAGCTCGTCGAGCCCACAGAGGGTCAGTGGAGCTTTCGTCAGGACATAAACAGAAAAACATACAAACAAAAATAGATATGTATAGCACATACACCCTTTATGTGTATGGTGAAGATCACACAATGGAATTTCCAAGCTGTGAAAAAAATCAATGAGATCATTATCACAAAAGCATGTTCACTGGGTTTAGGCAGACATCTTTTAATAATTGCATTATTATATGCAGGGACGTGGGTCAACCGGATTACGGCATAACCCTCGTGGGGTGAGTATGTAGGGGAAGTATCATGGGTTTCAGAGTAGATGGTGAATACTCATAAGCTTATTATTTTTCTGTGACAAAGCTGTGCTTACATGGCTAAGGTGGATGTCAGAATACGTTCAATAGGAGTAATTACGAGCTCAGATAACAATTCAGGCTGAATTTAAAAAAGTGACACGGAAGCAGTGCGCTAAAATACCTCATAGCTAAAGAGTCTATGCGTTGTGTAAATAACGGTTCGTGTATTAGTGGATCGCGGGTGTTGGGAAACCAAGGGTTTTACAAGTAGCGGTTCGCGTATTGGTGAATCGCGGGTGTTGGGAAACCAAGGGTTTTACAAATGGGGTTTACTACATATGTGGTTATGTGCTACCAACTTCATGCACACCCCATACAAAGACCCGTAAGGTACCTGGTGTTTTCTGAAGTTAGGTATCCAACAGGGTATCAGAGTCGCTTCTGGATTTTCTCTACATTCGGAATAATATATATTCATACAAGTTAGTTTGAGCCGTTATCTTACCTCTTTTCTTTGGAAACACTCAGAGAACCCTTGGTTTCCCAACACCCGCGATTCACCAATACGCGAACCGCTACTTGTAAAACCCTTGGTTTCCCAACACCCGCGATCCACTAATACACGAACCGTTATTTACACAACGCATAGACTCTTTAGCTATGAGGTATTTTAGCGCACTGCTTCCGTGTCACTTTTTTAAATTCAGCCTGAATTGTTATCTGAGCTCGTAATTACTCCTATTGAACGTATTCTGACATCCACCTTAGCCATGTAAGCACAACTTTGTCACAGAAAAATAATAAGCTTATGAGTATTCACCATCTACTCTGAAACCCATGATACTTCCCCTACATACTCACCCCACGAGGGTTATGCCGTAATCCGGTTGACCCACGTCCCTGCATATAATAATGCAATTATTAAAAGATGTCTGCCTAAACCCAGTGAACATGCTTTTGTGATAATGATCTCATTGATTTTTTTCACAGCTTGGAAATTCCATTGTGTGATCTTCACCATACACATAAAGGGTGTATGTGCTATACATATCTATTTTTGTTTGTATGTTTTTCTGTTTATGTCCTGACGAAAGCTCCACTGACCCTCTGTGGGCTCGACGAGCTGAAACATGTCGACTTTTTTCAATAATGATATGGTAGTTTAGTAACTCAACTACCTCAATATCTTAATTTCGTTTTTAATAGTAGTGACCAGTCAATTTTTTATATTAAAAGCCAAGTTCCTCTGGCTGAGTCATTATATTTTAGATTTCCTTTTTTCATTTCTGGACACTTCTGCATTCACCAGAAGTAGCCTCGGGTGAGGCAGGCATACTGCACGTTAATCGTTGACCCTATGACGATGCCAAGACTCCTGATGGGGCGGATGAAAAGATATACCGCTATAACAACTCCAGGATGTCTATGAGGGTTTTCGATAAAAACTAATGGTTTTTTTGCAGATACCAGTGTCCGTTCTCTTTTGATTATCAGGTACTTTATGGTCTCCTTTCCTTGCGGAAAGTGCACATGTCAGGCAAAAGCAGTGCAGGTTTCTCTCGCCTCACTTTGAAGAGTTAGCAGGGATTTCCTCACAGGTGGATACAATTTGGGACTTCACCTGCCTGCAGGGGGATTTCTGAGAGGTCCCTGGGACTCTTGTACTCCATCAAAAGTAGCATCCTTGGTAAGCACAAATTTTTAAAACATTCAACCCTGGTGAGATAGGCAGTGTTAGAAATTGGGTTTCTGGTTGGCAGAGGTATCTACCCTGTCCGAGCAAGAACCACAATCCTAGCCAGGGTAAGTCAGGAACACACCCTAAATTAAACTATGTTCACCCTCTGGTAGCTTGGCACAGAGCAGTCAGGCTTAACTTAAGCGGCAATGTGTACATTATTTGTGCAACACTTCAAACAGTAAAACAGTGAAAAAACAACACAAAAAGTTTCCACACCAGGTTAGAAAAATAGCTCTTAATTACAAGACCAAAATTACAAAAATCCAAAAGGTAGAACTTTTCTAAAGAATAAACTGTGAAATAGCGCTTTGAAGCAATAAACGCATATTTGGGATATCTGGTTGCACTGGACGGGGACAAAGTCAAATTTTCCGGCTGGCCGCAATGGAGTGCGGGCCAGAACAGGGGCCATGCTCGGTTCGGTGAGAAAGTACATTGTTGCATCAACAAAAACGACGCGATAAGGGGTGGAGACAAGATGATGCTTCAGCGATGGAACCACAGCGAAGGTGATGCTTCCGTTTTCTGTACACAACAGTTGAAATAAGTCAGTTCTTAGGGCGATGTGCTGGTTCCGAACGAGATGCGTCGACTCTGCTTCAGCAGTAGAGGGTGCATCGTTTCTGAGGGCAATGCGCTGGTCCCAAAATGTGATGTGTCAGTCTTTCTTCACGTAACAGGGGCAATGCGTCAGTTTCAAGGCAGATCCACTAGTTATGAAGGCAGTGCACTGGTTCTGCTCCCACATTGGTGATTCTGCTTGTGCAGCAGAAGATGCGTCGGTGCTGAAGCCAATACCTTAGGCCCACCTCCAATGTGTAAGAGCAGGATGGTTGAAAGTCTTTTATTTCCATGAGACTTCTGATCAGGATGCAAGCCAGCAAGCCTTTGGAATCACTCTGGGTTCTGGAGAAAAGAGAGGCCTTCTCACCCACAAAGCAGGTCAGCACAGCAAGAGAGCAGTTCTTCCAGAGTAGCAGTCCAGCAGAGTGGCAGTTCTTAAGCAGCGCAGCAGTCCTACTTGACAGGTTATCCTCAGGTCAGAAGTGAAATGTTGTTCCTCTCTATTTCTTCCGTCTCTAACTTTCCCATCAGATTGTCACATATATGTATTTGACCCATTACGACATGTGTCGGAGCTGAGTGGCACTACAACAGTCAAGTGAGTTTCAAATTAAAAGCATCCCTGCCCTACATGCCAACCATACTCTTTTGCATTTAACTTTGGGGGCTTTTACTGACCATACAAAATGCCCAAATGTAGAGTCTTGTTGATTATATGTCGGCTGGAGATTCGAAATGACGTATTTATCAACACCAAAATAATTTTGAGGAGAGTAATCAATGTAATAATTTATTTCTATCAATTAACGAGAATGGTGATTCAGTGCCTCACACACAGTGGTGGCCGACTCAGGTAAGTGTAGTCGGGTGGGGTAGGGTACGGCAGAGGGGAATCCGACAAACGATGAAATAGGTTTTCTTTATTTATTTAACTATTCTTATTCCATCATCTGTCAACTTCCCTCCGCTCCAACCCCGCCCGCCCCTGCCCTTCCACGTTAACCTGTGCTGGCCGCCACTACTCACAGTTTTTTTTATATTATATCTTTTATCATTTGCTTTATATTCTGGTCATGGAAAACAACCTTATTGTGTGTTAAGGTGATTCCAAGGAATTGTAACTCATAGGGGGCACATATGAACTGCCCTTTCCCTCCCCGCCTTAGAAGTGAGGTCCACACTCAATGAGGAATAGTTCCTGTACAGTTCACTTATCTTTTAACCCTTCGTTCCACCATTCGCTGGACAGCAGGAATGTGGTTGCAGAAGTTTAAACAGGACATTGTTCTTCCACAACCAGAAGGATTGTTTGGAAAATATATGTTATGTTTGGTATATGGTTTGAATAGTATGACCACTGTCCATTCCTCGGGCAAACAGAGTCGGGCGCTAGGTTGATCTCTGCCTGGTACACATACTTAATGGGAAGGTGGCAGACAGCTGTCCATTAGGTCAAATTGCAAAGGCTAGATCACCTTACATTATTTTAATTAATGCACAAAATACAAGGCCTGAACCCACGACAGCAAGCACATTGTGCAACCCTTCACACCCGAGGGATCTGAAGACTGTGTCTAGTGTGACATAGTTTTTTCGTGTTGATCTGTTTTATCCTTTGCCATGATTGGATTTAGCTATTGTAAGGAATCCAGGTTGGTGGGGGAGGTGAGGAGTCCAATGGTAGATGGGATACTGATCCCCAACTGCAAAAGCTGGGGTCATTTGCCACTGTCGTCCTTGCGACACCATACTGCGGTACCCTCAAATGAAAACCAAGTGTCCCCTTTTAGCACTTGACTATCATGATAGTGAGACATAGCAATTTCAGGCTTACTTAAGGAAGGTGCTTTGGGCTTGGGGCTCAGAAGCCAGCAATGCAACAAACAACACCTAATAAATATATCGCTGTCCAGTTAGTGACTTTTCCTATGAAAAGGAAAAACGACATTATTGCTCATACTAATGAAATACTGCGCACAAATTAAATATGTTCAGGATGCCGGGTGGAAATGCCTATGATAACGCGCTCTAAAAGGCTTCACAATCCACAGGGGGTGCACTAAACTAAAGAAATGTCCCACTGGTCAGGTAACCCCTAAATATTCCCCACACCCTCTAAACTAGAAGCACTGTCTGTACATCAGCAAGCCCTGGACCCTAAAAACACAATACACCCCTTATGAGCCTACTCTAACATGAAGCGCACATACAAAAAATACAGACATACTGGTTTGGTTAGGGCTTCCACATAATATTTAAAGGCAAAATATAGAGGCAAAAGCAATTCAAATACATATTTAAACATGTCACCATGATACTACATGATACTACATGATATAAAACAAGCTGTAAATAACTGTCATCAATATATTTGTCAATAAAGGTCCTGATTTAGAGCTTTGCAGCTGGGATGCTACATCACAATGGTGACGGATATCCTGTCCACCAATTTATGAATCCCGTAGAATATAATGGGATTTATAATTTAGCGGACAGGATATTCGTTACTGCTGTGATCGAGTAACTCGTCTGCCTAGATCTAAATCAGGCCTACAGTTTTCAATACTATAGTACATAGTGAAAGAGTGTTCTTTTTACCTTTAACCAAGCTACAAAGTAATCACAGAAGCTAGTAACAAAGATCTATGCACCACAGAGCCTAAATACAAAAGTCTCATCTACGGTGCATGATGAGGGAAAAACTGTGGGGCATATTATCAAGGGATTTATCTCCGCTTTTTTGGCTTTAAAAGCCAAGAAAGCGGAGATAAAATTATCTCCCTATCAGCAACAGGGTGCTAACACGCAAATTCGCATGTTATCACCCTTTTTCTCTACGCTTCCGGGGGCGTTCCAGAGAAAAATAATAGGAGAAATGTTGTTAAGCGACATTTCTCCTATTATCAAGGATTTCGCTAACCCTGTTAGTGATAAAAAAAAGCAGCGCTAACCGCGGTTAGCACTGCTTTTTTTACACCTGGTATTTTCCTGACTTAGCCATGATATCCTATGGAAGGTGGATATCATGGCTTAGTTTGTGAGCCCCTATCATCAAGCTAACGCCAAACTTCGAGAGATTATCGTTGGTTTTCCAGCGATAATCTCTCATTTGGCAGTTAGCGCGAGGATTTTTATCACTTCTGAGATAAACCTTGCTAATAGCAAGTTATCTCTGAGATAATTTCCGACGATGCTTAGCGTTGAAAAATGTGTTGCTAAACATCGTTAGCGATAAATATCGCTTATCGTTGGTAATATGCCCCTGTATATATAGCAAGGTGCTGCCCAAAAAAATTGTCACAAATATGGGGCAAGTGGAATGAATGTAGAGGTGATATCTTTGTTCCACATATTATTCCCTCCCCTTCTGTCTCACCTATGCTATAAGCAATGTAACACAGGGATGTTAAGTTTTGTTACAAGTAATCAACTTATTTATGTGCATATAAGCTACAGTAAGAAAGTACCTCATCTCATTCTAATGATATAACTGTTGCACTACTGTTATCAATAAAAATATATATTTTTTAAAGTCTCACCTACGGGAGTGCTTGATTATAGCTTGATAAGGTCTAGAAACTTGAAAATGAAAGGTTTCTCCTGTGGGTCCCTGCTGGTCCCCAGGCAGCCCCCAGAGGCGTTTAACTTGCTGGTGGTGTTCCTACTAATCCGGGTTACTACTTTGGGCAAATATCCACATTTTTTTACCCCCATGGATCATGTTTTTTTAGCCTAAAGCGAAGCCTTTGAAGAGGCCTCTATGGCCTGGTAGATTTTTCCTCTTTATTATTTTTCTTAAAGAAAAGTACCTGCTGTCATGTGCTTTTCTTTTGTTACTGGGTCCCCATGCTCTTTGTCTGTGGGACTCCCATGTATTTCTCTTCTGGTGCTAGTTATGACTCAAACCCCACACATGCAAGCGATCTCCGCTCCCTCAAGCACACTCCTTTATGTGTCTCTGGAGGAGCCAGCTATCATCTCTCCAACGACCTGCAACAGAGTGGGTGGGGGAAATGGTTGCTGTTCTTCCACCTACCTTCCACCAGTGATAGTGGGAAATTGATGTCTTTCCTTTTTGCTTATCGAAAATACAGGGTTGGGGGGATGGCCACAGCTGGACTCCCAGGCACTGGCCCTCGTGGGAGCATTAAGAGGTGGAGTGAGAGAAATAGTATGTGCTCAGGGTACTCATAGTCTTCGAACCCCCAGGGTAGTCCACAGCCCAATCTCAATAAGTGGAGATGCGGCAAAATTAATATTACATGCGTCCCCTGCCCCCTTTTAAACCTAGGAAAAGCGAGATCAATTATTTTTCTGAAGTTGAGCCAATATTTTGGTGAATCTTTTACATACTGGGTGAATATTGTAAAGCACTACAGATTCACAGTGCATCACTACAGACTCAAGCTATACTCAAAAGAAAATTGGATAATTCTTTTTAGCTTTCCAATGAAATGATATGGCCTGCAAAACACTATATTAATTTATTAAAGTCCATACCTGAAACAAGATACTTGTGTGCAGATTCTGGCTCATTTAGATTGTAGTCCTACTCACTCAACCTGCAGGTGAGTGCACACCCATCCATATTAAGGTACATATACTTACCTTAATAAGGTAAGTCTATGTAAATAAGTATTTATTTTTGTATTGCATCGTATTGTAATTGCACTTATATAGCACTTATTACCCCTGATGAACAATTGAAGTGCTTTAGTCCAGGCAGCATACTGCTTAGGCACCCAAGGTTAGTGGTTAATCCAGTCATTATTGCTGGTTATTGCAATCAGTCTTGTGCTCTCAAGTAGAAAATTCCATGTATTTACTCCAGTGTCTTCGTGGTGGAATACATTAATTTGTAAGAGTTAGGAGTTATCATGGGTGGTACTTGAATATAAGCATATTGGCGACATCCTACCGTGGGGCTTAAAAATGGCTGCCACCTTTCTTGGGAACAACACAGCAATCCAAGAGCTTTTCAAAAGGGTCGCTGAGCAGTTTTCGGCTATGTTCAGAAGGAAGGCCTTCCTCCATTGGTTCACGAGGGAAGGGATGGACAAGATGGAGTTTGTGGAGGTCAAGAGCAGCATGAACGATCTGGTTTCAGAACATCAGCAGATGGTTGGTGGGGTTAGTAGATTATCTGGAGGAGATTAGATATTGCAGGGTATGACTTTCAAATAAGTACAGGCAGTGATCTTCGAGATAAGGTGTGGGCAATTTGCAGAAATACAATAGAGATTAAGCCAACCATGCACTTAGCATAGAGTAGACTGTGCTCAGAGAAAGGATGCATGCAGGGGATGGAAAGGAAGCAGAAGGTCATTCATAGGAAAAAAGAGAGACAACAATAGGACATTTTTTGTCAATGTCAACATTTCCATGTAGGCTCTTAGGAACAAGCAGACATTTAATAGAATGCACTTTGATGATGCAAAACTGTAGAAATAAACAGCCTTATCTGCTTGTAAAATAGTGCTATATTTGTTACTTCAACAGGCTGTTGAAGCAGGCAAAAGGTCTACTGATGGATCACAAATTAAGCAAGGACAGGTGATTAGCTCAAGGGTTGGAAGTGTAAAGTAGTATTAGGAAAATAAACTGGGAAACATGGAGAGTGTTAGGCTGAGCTTGAATGAAGAAGTAATCTCTTTATCAAAACAACATAAGAGAATACACTGGGTAAATAATGCAGATAACTAATGCAAACATGAAAGAGGAGGTCCTGCAAATACAGGAGTTGATGTTTTCTGATGTTTAGCCTTACTTTTTGCCTAACAATATTAACTACCACAGCAAGTTGGGATCTACCTGGTTGCAACAATTCTAGCCTGTCATGAGATGGGGGTTAGGACAAGCTCGTGCAGAGATCTCAAACGTCATTGGGCCCATGTTATGGGTTCTACAGCTTGAAATCAGTCACAGCGCTTTCTGTTGTGATAAAAATCACTTTACACAGAATATGTGCCTCAATGATGGTCTGAGAAAGATTTGAAAGGGAAACCATGGCACCACAATGTGTGCTTAAAACAAATGTACAATGTGTGTAATCGAACAGAATAAGTGAAAAGAATATGCTTTATTTTGGTTGCACTCTACATGTCCTGCATGTCACTAGGTAAAGTAATAATATAAACAACAACAGTGTTCAAAGCACACCAGGACAGTGATAGAGAAGTGCATTTACTATTCTTAACTCTACATATATGTGCACATTTGAAGTTAAGACTAGTAAATCCATACTTACCTGTATATACGTACCATCTCAATATTGTGGTAGTTGATATTCTGGCTACAATATTTTTGCTAGACAATAGTTTTTCACACAGTATTCTGACATACAGTCCCTCTCAGATATATGACTCTTCCCACTCCATCAGGTGATGATAGAAAGCTAGAAACAACCACAAGGCAGTAGCATGAAAACCAGGGTCTGATGCCACCAGTGTCCCCAAGGCAAGCACACCCCAGCTCAAGCAAAAATGAAAGCACAGGGAAAAGAGCACCATGGACCCATAACCAGGGAGTGGGATCAGGAAAAACGAACGTAAAATGATTTTTAAGGTAGGTAGCAGGGTGCTTGTCTCCAGGGTGTGAACACTTCTTATGATGTACAGATTCTAATTTGGAGGCAGTAGAGGGAAATCGTGGACTTTACATCACAGTATTGAAGGATCACAATACCATGACCATAATTTCGAGGGACAATATTGGAAAAGGTAAGTTTGCATAGACTCTTTATACGTAACCCCACATATATGTACCTTGGTGATAGATATATACCTTTATGGTAAGTAAATGTTGAGTTAGGAATAGTGAATTCATCAGGGGAGGATTCTTCATTAGGGCTCTGTGGCTGTGCCCCCTGACATTCTTTCACATTCCTGTACGAATATTAAACAAATCAATGTATTTAAGCATGGGCTGTTAGTTCCAGGCTACGAGCCCCGCCTTGCCCTGAAGCAGGAGATGAAAGCCAGGCAGTAATCTAGTTTCTGAACTGTGACGCAGGGCTTACTGTTCTAAAGCCCTTCATAATGAATCATTGCCATTGCACTCTATGGCAGTATCCACTATAGGCCAGTGACGTTTTCAATGTCATGTTTTCGGGTGCTGGAATCTCTGTACCTTCATAATAGAGGCCCTCCGCATTCAGAGGCATAGACAGGGGCGGCTTTTGACATTTGAAAGTGGTGGGGCGAAAAATGATTGTCATACTGCACTGCAGCGAGCGAGCGAGCGTAGTGAGCGAGCCTGAACAACCTAGGGGGAGTTCGTTTTTTTCCCCACTGAGATCAATTTGAAAAAAGAGTGGACAAATGGTGCATTTTCAAGCAAATTTGAGAAAGCAAGAAGGTTAATAAAACAATTGAGAAAGTGCAGTTATTACATTAATAAAGAGGTGTCATATAACATATCTAGCTGCTTATTCAGTATAACCACATAGCTTCATAACTGACTTCAAGATACAATGCATTGCTGAGTAATATCAAAGGGAGCATTTTTTTATTAGCCACAGTGCGGTACCAAGACTCCAAGAGGCAATATGGAAACATGAAACACATAAAAAAGGATCAAGGTGCTGAAAAATAGCCTTGAACATAAGCTTCCCAGCCCAGGGCATGAGCTCAGCAGCACCCACATGTTTAAAGTGCATACCTGCCTTGCCCAGGGGACTGGAAACCAAACACAGGGGAGTATTACATGTTTAACATGCCAGAAACCAGCTCCCCACCTTCATTCGTCAGGTCACCGGTTTCAGACAGTTTTGCCAAGACTCTCATCATTTACAATATTGACTCGGGTGATTTCAGTGGAGAACCTATTCATTTTGTGTGCACCCAAAGACCACTTTTGTTCCCCAACACACTTGCCTGAAAAAAATCATTGAATTTCCCTTTAGTGTCCACCTCATAGTAACCCAGAGTGATCAATACAGACCCCATCATCCATTACAACTACGCTTTATTCATCGACATTCGACACACCTCCTTTTTTCAATGCATCATTTGAACTGTTTTTTTTTTTAGTTTTATTAATCACGAACTAGACCAGAAAGTATCAGAGGATTATATGAGCACCAGTTGCGTTACAGACAGACAGATTCATTTTTTTGTGAGGCATGGGTAGTTTAAGTTATTTGTCCAGAATCACAAACGGACAGCAGAAAAGGACCCAGAGTCACAAATTCACTCAATAATTATTCAGTTCCAAGGGGACCCTCAAGGTCCAATTTATAATCACACAGGCCCGGGCCGCACCTCTGAAACTTTGGCCGGGCTAGGACAGAATCACTCACGTGTGTGTCACAGCCAGAAAATCTGACATTTCGTGCAGAGTCAGATTTTATCTGATGCTAAATGTGGGCGCTGTAAAACTTTCCTCACACACAATCAAAGTGGCGTAACTTCTATCTTCTGTGGCATCAGTGTTATGTTTCAAAAGAAAATGTGCCTCCTACAAAGAAAAGCCAGCGCGCAATGTGCCCCATTCAGAAATTGCAGTCTCAGTTGCCCTGTACTGGAAATCCCTCTATTCTGGAGGCTGTCGTTCGCCTTAAATTGTGAAAAATTGCAGGGCAGCTGTTTTATTGAGGCAATTCACATTTTTTCTCTTCCCCTCTCACACTACTTTTCTCTCTCTCCCTCCGCACGCTCTATTCTCTCCCTTATGTTTCTCTTGTCGCTTTCTCACCCCTCCTGCATACTCCTCCCACCCCTTAATCTGTACTCAGTCGGCAACTTATCTTCTTGGACACAATACACAGGACTCTTACTCCATAAACTGAGGACCCAGTACTCTCTCAGGACGCACTGAAGAGACTGCCACACCGGAGCCAACAGGAGTACTCACTGATACCGGCATCATTAATCAACACATTCTGCATCATCGCGCCGGGAGGGGTGTCACGTGGGGGTTGGGGGTGTTTAAAATAAAGTTTAAAAAACTTACCGGGTCCGCGCCGCCTCTGCTGTCTGCTCCTGGGCTGGGTCCGCGCCTTCAACGTCTTCTGTGTGAGTGGCTGCTGCTTCTAGGCACCACCATTAATTCAGAACACAACCATGGGAAACACAACACCCTACTCAACCCCCTCTACCCGAAGCACACTGCTCCGTGGACTTCATCAGAACACCGCTGACCTCACACTGAGCACCCCCCAGAGAGAACACTGACGGGCCCTTCAAGCACAGACTGCACACCTCTCAAAAGGCTCAGTGAGCACCCCTCCAAATCTCTCGCAGCACACACTTAGGACAGGCCCCTCCTTCAGACCCTGGAAATGAGCGCTCACCCAGCTATCGGTGAAGCAGACTGGTGGCAACCCCTCAGCCAAGATTGGCTCAGGCATGGACTGTCCCCGCCCATAGGAGACCGGGCGCTGCGTCCACTGGCCAGTAGCAGCCCTCGCTTGCTCTCCTAATGTGCAGGGCACTGCAGACAACGGCTACTGGTGTGCATGTTCGGGCTGATCAGAAAAATGACCAGCCCAAACCTGAACATGTGCACTGGACCTGCTGCGGTCACAGTGTCACTCAAACAACAAACCCAACCCTGCAGTGCTGGAGTTTTGCTCCACCCCCTTTGATGTTAAAGAGGAGAAGAATGACGAGGAAAAATGTGGCATGCGTGGCAATAGTGGGGCAACGCCCCAATGGAAGCACTGCGCCTGGGCATAGATAACATCCTTTAAAATTCGTCACAAGTCGGAGTGGATGCAAGAACTGTGTTTTGGTACCTCGTCCTCTGTAATGGTAAGTGTTAGAATGCTTATCTTTTGTTATGTCTATTGTGCTGAGAGCCCTTGCCACTTTAATCTCCCCTACTGTGACACCTAAGGCCGTGATTGCACATTGCTGGCCCAGTTAGAAGTCGAGCTGCTGCCTTTGTTCCCCTGTGAAACAGATCTAAAAGATGAGCAGGCCAGGGTTCCTGTCCCCTTGTGAAGTTAATCCAAATATCTGAGTCAAGCACAAATCAAGAGATATGTGCTTACAGTAGACAGACATCTGTTGTATGAAATAAAAACTGGCCCTATCTTCATGCCCCTAATAACATTGATGCCAAAAACACAGATTGACCTAAAAACAATGAGTGTTAGAAACGTTAAGGCAATGCATGTCAGCGATTTAGTTCCTCTCTTACTTCAAGTTTTACTTAATCTTGCCTCGCTCAAAAGTTAGCTATTTAATCATGTTGTGTTTCTTTCTGTAACTTTTTTCAGTACATACTTTGAGCTGTGCAGGTGTTTATGAGGGGCTTTGATTGAGAGCTCTGACGCTGAAGCCAAAGCAAAGTGCCTGTCAGTGCGTTGGGTTCTATGCAGAGCACACAGAACAATGGTCATGTCTTCCAGTTGCAATTGCAATTTTGTGAAAATGTGTGTGAAAGGGGTGCAGAGATGGCAAACTATTTACAGGGCAAAAGTAAATACATTGCTTAAATGTGAGTGAGTGCAGTGTATATTTGGAATTGGTGATTTTGTTTCCTGGGAGAGGATTCGGCTTGGACCCCATGTTTGTCTCTGAAGCTTGCCCCCGACACTCACTACATAAAAGTCATACCAGACATTTATGCCTCACCACTTTCGCTGTTCTCTTCCCTAGTTGGACTACCTGTCCCAGGGATCACCAGCTGCCTGACTCGCTTAAAACACTTGATGAAAATGTGTGTGAGCGGTGCACACCTGAGTTTGCAGATTTTAAACAGTTACTCAAAAAGATTTGACTGGTAATCCAATCTATCAATGGATTTATGTGTGATACGCAGTGTTTGTGGGCTGCCCGTCTCACGTCTTAATGTATCACAAAAATCAAGAGAACGCTCACTTGAATGACCGCGTGCACTACCAGTGTGGTTTAAACAACTTAAAAAAAGATTGTTTAAGTCGAGTAAAACACTGCCATACATCCTGCAGTGCAGGATTCACTGTTTGCTGTGCCTGCTGCTGCTCCTGCTGTGCTCTGCCCTGGTGGGACTACCAGTCCCAGGGCTCACCGGCTGCCTGATGCACTGAAAGCGCTGCTGTACATCCCACGGCACGGGACTCACTGTTTGCCATGCCTGTTGCTCCCGCTGTGCTCTGCCCTGGAGGGGCAAGAGCGGGCCTGACTGCGCCCGTCCACGGCCGGACAAGGCTGAGCTGAGCCACCCCCTTTGGATTTTTTAACAGGAGCTACGGTAAGAAGAGCAGCCTTATTCACATGACTTAATAGTATTCTTTTAATAAAGCAGCACTTATAGCAATGGAAAAATGGAAGATAGCACCGATTTTTACTGGCAACGGAAAGACTATAAGTAACAATATTCCAATAACAAATTATTTAAAAAACACAATGGGTTTAATCAATAATGAAATCGCCAATGCGGAGAAGCATCTAGCTGCTACTAAGACAGCATTAAACGCAGCCTTAAAAAACACTAGGACCGATATAGCATATATAGAGGTCGGACTGAATGGATCGAACACTGATAATAGTGAAGGGAGTAATCCATTGACCCAGAAACATACACAAAAACATGCGTTTCGACTCCACCATTGGAGATATCAGTTTTGTTAAATAATACTGACTTGATATCCCTCCCTGCAAGAAAGAGTAAACAACAGGTCAAAACATGAACCTATTGTGCAGTCATCAAAGATAAAGCTGAAAAAACTTTACCTGGGGTAGGGGATGCACTAACAATAAATCATTCACAAAATGTGGAAATTCTTTTTTTTAAAAACTGCATGGGAAAATTGATACAATTGAAAGGAGATTAATGACTGAAATAAAAACAGTCAAAAGCGATGTAAAAATTATTAAAGATGTATTCCCTTTAGATAAAATCTCCAGTTCAACCTATAGTAAAGACTCTGGTAGTAGGACTGCTGTGGGGCATCATCCTCATGTGATGACTAACACCATTCAATTGTCGACCTCCTGTCAAATGAAAGAGAACTCAACTATGCAAACCAGGTCTTCCGATTCGCCTAATATGGATGCAGTTGGAACGACATTCAATAGTAATAGCAATGGGGCCGAATGCATTACAACCCGCAGGCCAATGAGGAACTATCAGGACTCCTTACATTTACCACCTCAGGCAACACATTATATAATTGTTTTAAAAAATGTCTCAAATTTGGTAGACAAGGCATCAGAGTCTTGCAGGACCTGAAGAACAAGGTTGTACATTGATTTGCTAAGAATATTAATTGTAGTATTCATTTTCTCTTTCAAAATATCATAAAGATAAGAAAAGGAAACTGGATTGGTTTTTCTAAAAAGCATTACCATGGGGACTGTATTGTTGTACCGTTTTGGTGCCCAGAGATGGTAAGAGCATTAATTAGTGCACTTTCTTATAATTAAGCAATGGCATTGAACTATCAGAATGACACTATTATTGCAGTCCACTAGGGCATTTCTATAAATCTGTTGTTGAACAATCCTCTCAAGCCAGTAAAGGATCTGCCCCTGTAGACCAGCACATTCTCCTACCCTTGTCAAAAAGATTTTTAACTCTTAGAAGTTGTAGCGAACTTGATTGACTACAAGAGGATGTAGATCAAACTACTGTTACCAATCAAGGCACCCTATGTATTAGTAAGCCTATTACTGGTAAATTTAATTCAAGTAGGCACCTGTCATATAAAAACCTGACTGCTATTATATGGAATATAGCCGGGATAAGAAATAAGATGAAAGGTGAAGAGTGGCTTAAATCTATTAAAAATTGTTTCATAATCCTTCTACAAGAAACTTGGTATACTGAAGCTTTCCATATAGATGGTTTTAAAACGGCCGCTACCTCAACGACACCCTGCCAGAATGGAAGGGCTAAAAGAGGATTCGCTACGTTGGTCTCAGTCACATCACTGCTAATTAAAAAAAAAGCCTATACCAATTCACAGTTTTTTTCAATTTTTGTGATTTTGAACTACAGGTAATCAGTGTATATTAATAATACATTTTTATAATAATGTATTTGATAACTCTAGATATGGGGTAGTTGTGACATTAGAGGAGGAATTAGATATATTTTTAAAAGATATAAGGGGAGATTATCTGTTAATCTGGGCTGGTTAATTTACCTGTAAGAAATGTGGAATCTTGGAAGGGGAACATTGCGGCTATGGGGATGAATATGGTGATACTTACTCTCATTTTCGCCATAACTTATATGGTGACACAATTAATGGTTTAATGCATAAACACAATCTTGAACTCCTAGAGCAGACAGGCAAAGAAGGACAAATGACTGCACCAACCTATGAAGGGGTTAGATATTCCTCGACCATTGACCATGCCCTAATATCAGGAAATGGGTGACAACAAATTGAAAAACATGAGGTGGTGAAAGTAAGCCCTTTTAGTGATCACCATCCACTCTTCTTGACTCTTAAATTGAGTATGACGCACCAGGAGAAGGTGTGCCTAGCTGCTGACATAGAAACACAGAGAGAAAATGGCATTACCATTAAATGCTCAGGTGTCAATCCCTCTTTATTCCTAGATAAAATAGTACATGATAGACAAAGTGATATTGATACTTGTATGAAGGGAGACTCCACAAATCTACATATTATTATGACATTTTGTAATATTACGTCCATAATCTCGGGAGACTTAAAAATAAAAAATAAGAACATCTTACACAAAAAACTCAGATGGTTTGATCAACAATGTTCTAAATTAAATCAGGCCTTAAAAAAGCTCTAAAAACCAAGCTTAAAGCCAGAGAAAGGGTTAGAATCCTAAGGAAATATTACAAACAGATTTTAAATATACTTGAACTAGCCTGGGGAAAATTAGTACAAGCGGCAGATACATAGGAGCCAATATTTTTTGGGAATACAATAAATCATCCCTTTTTTAAAGAGCAGCCAGCTGTTAAGATTGAAACCTTGGTGCAGCCCTCAGATTGGCTAACATATTTTGGACACATTTTTAATCCTAATAATGAGGAACTATTTTCTCCTGAAAATAGGAAATTCATAGCTATAGATCCCCCAAATTTGGTCACAATTACTTCAGACGAAATCCAAGCTGCCCTAGGTAGATGTGCAAATGGGAAGGCACCCGGTCCCGATGGGGTACCTATTGGCATTTTTAAGGCAGGTATAGACTTCCGGTCTCCAATTTTATTAAGAGTCTGCAATGCGGCCACAGGAGGTTGCTTCCTGCAACTTGGGTGGAGAGTGTTGTAGTTCCAATTTTCAAGAAGGGCAATAGAGGCAATGCAAAATACTATCACACAGTATCCCTACTTGATTCAACACCAAAATTGTTGGGAAGAATTCTCCTAGAGAGACTCGAAATTTGGGAAGCAGTAATCAAGTCCTTACTGAAACCCAATATGGATTAGAAGGGATACATGGACTATCGAGGAAGCTGTAATCAAGTCAAGACAATCAAGCAGTGTGTCAACCCCCAATTGTTGGTTGGAAAATATACACTCTTCAAAAAGGGCCACATACATCTATGTAGATTTAACAAGTGTTTTTGATTTAGTCAATCATGCAAAGCTATGGCAGACCTTGGCTTGGATGGGCACCCCCACTGACATCATTATCTACCTAGCACAAATATATGAATGACTAACTACAAGAGTCTGTTATGGACCCAAAGGCAAATGTAACCCCCGCTTTAGAGTCATGCACGCTAAAGGCAAGGCTGTTTCCTTGCGCCGCCATCGTTTTCCCTTTATAATCAATGATATTGATAAATGCTTGCAAAAGTTGAACACTGATGCCCCTAAAGTTGCTAATCTTGTTGCCAGGTACTTTTGTATGTGGTTGATGCAGTTTTTCTATCTAGAACCGCAAATGGGCTTCAGCGTTTAATTGAAAATTTTGCTAACTTTATGAGTGAAAAGGATTTAAAACTTAACCTAAAAAAACCTTTTACGATGACATGTGGAAAAGGGAAATCAAAAAGCAGGAGACATCATGTTGGGGGTGTGCCAATAGCAAAAACACACAATATTTTTTGTACTTGGGTCCACTCTTTATATCTGAGGGGCATTGGGGAGCACAAATCCATTTATGTAAATTAAGATCCTCACGGTCGATTGAAGACCTTGTCAGATTTTCCCAAAAAGTGGGGAATAAGCCAATTAGGGAAATTTTGACCTTGTACAGGAGTAAGTGCCTCACAGGAGCCTGCTATGGTGCAGCATGATGGGGATGGCTAATCATACTGCACTTCAGACCCAGGAAAACATATTTATAAGGAGGTTATTAGCAGTCCCTAACTCAACTCCTTCATATATTGTTCATAAGGAATTGTCTCCCCTATATTAATTATTTTATTAGTATAGCAGCTCTCACTGTTTGGCGTGGGATCTGGAGCAAGGATGGAACCAAATTTACCCAAGAAATCATAATGGACTGCCTTGCTCTTGAAAATAGTAAAAAGATCCCATGGCTGCAGTATATTGAAAACCTTCTAAATGAATGTATCGAGAATCCTGTTTGTAAATGCCTCAAGTATATCCAATATCATAGTGAAAGGGATCTAAGAAAAAGGGCTTACAGTAGCAAGAGAGTCATTAAGAGAAATAGAAGCAAGCTCAAAACAGATGATTATGACATACTGTGAAGGACCTTTTGTGATAGGTATGCAACAATACTTACTGCGGGTAACACATTTACAACACAGGTTTTACCTTACAAGGCTGAGAATGAGTACTCTCCACTACCTAATAGCGTTTCCTATTATGGGCAAATGGAACCAAAATTTCCCAATTGCCCATGTGGTGGAAAGTCCCCTCAGTCAACATTACATTTTATTGCCTTTTGTAATGTTTATAGAGATATTAGGAAAAGTATTTTACGACTTCTCTTTTGTGACAATAAACTGTATTTTTACAAATGCGCCTTTATCTTTACACATAGTTTAGAAAATGAGCAAGTTTGCAATGCAGTAGTCGTTTTAATACAAATGGCGATTATTATAAGAAAATAGAATTCACACCTTGAGGCCCCTGTGTACTAAAGAATACAGGATCTAGAATAGACCGATGCACTTTATGATCAATATGTATAGGTTTCATGGCAAACAACCAAAAGCTGCTTTTATATTTGTACATTGACATAGTTATCCTTATTGACCTTCATTGAAACTCCCACAAGATATCAGATCGTAATCTATCCTATGAACTGTATAACTGATGTATTATGTCAACGTAGAATTTTTTTTAAGATTTTCTCTATGTGCACGTGTTTTTAATGGTATTGGCTATCTGATTTTTTAATGAGAAAATTGTTTTTTAGAATGCTTTTATGGTTGTACTTTTTAACCGAATATAGCCGAATTGAATGAATTGACTGTGTGAAGACGGCCATGGCTGGAGCTCAACCAAGTGGCTGCTCAGTTATGATTTAGTAGTTGGTAGCACTTCACTGGTTATACCCGGATTGCATTGTGAGCTGGAATAGTCACAAGTGTGAATGTGCTTTAAAACTACTTCTTAAGTTCGATCTTAATCAGGGTACTAGACAGGGATGTCCTTTATCCCCACTTTTATTCCTACTTTCTATTGATCCCCTTCTCCGTTTGATTGAGTTACACCCTGACATCAAAGGTTTTTCTTTTGGGCCTCACTGTATTAAAACTGCTGCGTACGCAGATGATGTTCTCATCTTTTCAGACGATATCGCTTTGGCAATCCCTGCTATTTCTGATACCATTTCCTTATTCTCTTCGGTTTCAGGGTACACCCTCAATAAAGATAAGACGGAAATGTTCCCTTTGAATGCATATTGTTTCCCTTCCCATATGGGCTCAGCGGGCTTTAAATGGCAATCTACACACCTGAAGTACTTAGGAATTTATTTTTGTTCTACACTGTCTGCCACCGCTGCCTATAATGAATCCCAGACTATCCTTAAAGTGCGTCGTCTTCTGGATACATGGTCTCCGAAACATATCTCATGGTGGGGTCGCCTTCAGACTCTTAAAATGATGATTACGCCGATTATTAACTTTGTTTCATCCATGATTCCCCTCAAATTGTCAGATTCCTTCTTTCGCGAAATTGATACTATGACTTCTAAATTTTTGTGGAATGACAAACGTGCTCGCCTTGCTTACAAATTTTTGCGTCGTCCTTGTGATATGGGAGGTTGTAATTTTCCTGACTGGGAACGATACCAAATTGCCTTTTTGGCCTCTCAAGGTGCTTTATGGTTTTCTACGCCGGCTCTTCACGTTCCCTCTTGGCTGCTCATAGAACAGGAACTAGCATCCCCTTTGCCTCCCGCCTCTTTTTGCACCACTTCTACTTTCCATATCCTGTTTTCTCGTACTATCATTCTCGATACAATTGCTGCGATCAGGAAAGTAGATAAGAGGGTGGCGATTCCTTTGCATAAAACTAGGTGGTCATCGATCTGGCGAAACTCCAAAATTAAGCTTCTCATCACTCCTACTCTCATGTCCTATTGGGCAGGTAAAGGGATTTCTCTTGTCCACCATCTCTATGGTGTTTCTGATGAACCATTACCCTTTTCTACCTTGGCTCAAAAGCATTCTTTAACAAACCTGGATTTTTATACTTTTCTTAAAATTAAGGTTGCCATTGCTAAAGTGCGCCTTCATCCTACTTCTTCTACAATCTCACTCTTTCAGTTATGGATTAAATCTGGTCATGTCGCCTCCAAAATTTATAAATTTTTGTCTTCTGCTTCACTTCCTGCACAGACCGTTGCTCAACAAAAATGGCTACATCATTTTGACCATGCTATTACGGAGCATATTTCCCCTGATACTTGGCAATCAATTGGTAAATTTTCTCTCCGTAATAAGATCGCGCCTTCTTTAATGCAGTCTAAGTTTTTCTCTATTAATCTTCTCCATTGGACACCTGTACGTCTTCATTCGCTTAACCTTAAAGATGACAACTTATGTTGGAGCTGCGGTTTGGTGGCGGGCGACTTTCCTCATATGTTTTTCCATTGCTCTTTGCTTCAACCTTTCTGGAACCTCATCCAGAAGCATCTCTCTCTTATCTTTGATTGTGAGCTCCAACTCTCCTTCCCCTTAATCTTACTAGGTCCACTGGCGGCCCCTACTCCTCTCCCTTTAGATCCATTGGAATTGCAGTTGTTAGATCTTCTCCTGACTGTCGCGGTGAAAATTATTCTCATGGAGTGGAAATCCTTTTCATCGGTTTCTTATCATACGTGGTGGGCCTGGGTCTCCTTTTTACGCAGTGCACACACTTCTGTTGATCAAGCTCACCTCTCTCCTTCTATTTCTAGTGGAGTGTGGCAGGCTTTGGATGATTATATGGAGTTGTCTTCCAAAGGGTTGGTTCCTCAATTTCCTTTTGATGTATTGGCATAATTATTGTTTCTTATTGGTCTTTGGGCGGGGGTTGTCCTGTGGGAATCCGTCTTTTTTCTCTTACTTCTTCTCTTTTTTCTTTCCTGTCTTCTTTTCCCATTCATCCTCTCTTCACTCTTTCTCTTTTCTCCTCTCTTTTTCTTTTCTGTTCCCTCCCCTATCCCCTTCTCCTCATTTTGATAAGTGATACGTTTGTTTTATTGCCTTGATAGAGGCTTTTCCTTAAATGCAATTTATATATCTCATGGGCTAATGTCCCTTGTGTATATTTATTCTCTTAGTTTACCTATTGTTTTTAGCCCTTATTGCATGTCTCTTGCATTGAGTGTATCACTTGTATTGTATTTCCTATTCATTATCCTTACCGTTATTCTCATTAATAAAAATTTTCTTGAAATCAAAAAAAAAAACTACTTCTTAAGAGAGGGGAAAGTATTCAGAAGTTTCAGTAAGCACATCTTTGGGTTCTAATGTGCAAGCATCGACCATGAACGAAGATAGGTGTACATAGACTTTACATTTCGAAATGGAGGTACAGTTGTACACCCCAGGTGCTGGTAACAGAATATTTATTGGGGATCAACCTTAGCATTCACAGCTTATTAGACTGTTCCATTGGAGCTCAGACACTTATCCAATAAACACCTCCCATTATTATCCGCAGCTCCTCTACACATTCATTCCTTTGTGGTTGCAGCTTTCAGCAAACTTTTCTTGGCATTAACCGAGCGAGCCACAGCAAGACATACCAGTGGGGTAGCAAGAGTGCCAGGTGCCCCAACAGAAGGGAGGAAAATAGGTCCCCGGACTACTGGTTGGGTAGTAAAATAATGCAATAATACGGATCCGGAATGTGGGAACCGGTGCTCCTGCACCTGCTGCACCGTTGAAAGCTACGCCCTTGAGACATTTGAGACATACCCGCCTTGTGCTCTCTCTCCAAGAGGAAGCACTTTCAGTGGGATTTGCATTTCCAAAGCAAATAGCAAAAGGTCACTTGCTCATTCATCACAGCAGGAAATTTGTTTTTCAGCCATACTTGAGATGTCTGTAGTTCCCTTGCAGCAGTCGCTTGTTTGCTTTACAATCACAGTTTGAAAATGGCTTTCGGCGCGTAATGTATGGGTTTTTCTCTCTGCCATCTCCGTGTATAAATCTATAGGGGAAAGGACAGTGCATGAATCCCTGTTTCTGGCCCTCATTCAATCCTGGAGGGGTGAGTGGGACACGCAGAGGCTTGCACTCTTCATCCTCCTGAGCCAAACACTCATTCCTCCTCCAGTCAGTAGGCAGTATTTCTGAGAGTGAGAGCTCTGAGTATAAACATCTCCTCCAAGGCAGTACATTATCTGCTTCCCACAAGACAGGTGGCCTCTTAAGTAGGTTTATAATGCAGGTGGGTTTATTGCCCTTTTATTGGATAGCCCTCTTGAGTCTTCTCTAGCTGAGTGACCTGGAACATAAACTTATGTAGTTTTAGCAATTTAAGACTTGAGATGAAGAGTTTTAGAATGACAGCCAGTGCTCATGAAACGCGTTTTAAATACTTTTCATAATGATCCAGATTTATAGTTCTCAGGCACGTCCTTTGGACACGTGCCTAAGTTCACAAAAGGTTGATTATTATATTATAAGTTCACAAAAGCCATGAATCTTCAGTTCTTTTCTGAGTTGAAGGGAAGATTCTAGAACACAGAGAGGCAAGATTTGCTTGCTTGTCTTTTCTTTACAATGCTTCCCGGCAACCGTTGTAACATGTCCATACAGAGTTACAGTACATCCAAAAAGGTTCAAGAAAAATGTGGGTAATGTAGCGCTCTAGTGCTCCGAGGGTCTCCCCTGAGCCCCGGAAGCACTAGCACACTTTGTAACACTTTCTGGCCAGGCGTGGCCAGAAAGAGATAAATAAACGGACTGGAGTGGCACGGCACTTCCTGTCCAGACCAGCGCTCTGTGTGTGAGTGTGGTTTACTTGCATGCCTACAATAAGCACATGTATCTGCCCTAGGCCCCCCAGCGGTCAGCAGTCCCCACACTGGCGACGAGGGTGGGATCTGCCTAGATCCTCCGACGGACCAGCTGACAAGGAGGCCTGAAACGCCGAGCTCCGAAGACGGCC
This sequence comes from Lissotriton helveticus, assembly GCF_964261635.1. Lineage (NCBI taxonomy): Eukaryota > Metazoa > Chordata > Amphibia > Caudata > Salamandridae > Lissotriton > Lissotriton helveticus. The sequence continues at coordinate 959,702,190 of NC_136063.1, forward strand.
CAATCTCCACGGGCCTAGCGCCGGAGGCCGGCCCAACCAACCCAGGGACGACGAAGAAGAAAGAAATCGCCTACCGGTAAGCAGCGTATGCAGGGAGCTGCGTGAGGGACCGGTACCGGCGACCGTCTGAGGCGGAGCACGCAGCGACAGTGGAAAAGCCCAGCCGGCAGGCCGAGCAGTGCGCGCATGCGCAGAAGAGACGGGCCGACGCTTTCCCCAGGCCCAACACCGCGTGAGCACGCGAGAAGGGAGAGACAGCGCGCCAACACAGCGGCGCGAGGCCAGACACTGGAAATACCAGAATTTACACGCGCGCAAGGCAGGAAGAGAGAAAAACAAGCACCAGACAATCCAAGCACAGAAAAAAAAAAATTATAAGCAAAAGAGGATTAAAGGCAAGCCAAGTCAAGCCACGCCCTGAAACCAGCAAAGCACACAACTGAGAGGGCCCATCACGCACAAGCATGTCCCAAAACCAGGGAGGTGCCACCAGTGGCACAGCGGCAGCAGCAGCCCCTGCGGCTCAAGTCCCAACCCCCTCAGCACACGCCCAACTACAGGCATTGCCGCCATTCAGTGAACTGATCGACCCCGGGACTGCGGCGCCACGGTGGGCAGTGTGGCTAGGGCAACTCAACAATTATTTCACAGCCACTAGAGAAAAAGACAATGAAGTAAAGCGATCCCTACTGCTTCACTTTGGGGGCACGGAACTCTACAAGCTATTCAGACACCTCCCCAACACAGGGGCCGCCACTGACTTTGATGCTGCCGTCAACGCCCTCAACGCCCATTTTGACCCCCAACTGAACCCTCACTACGAGAGATTCAAGTTCCGTCAAGCCAAGCAACGAGAAGGGGAAACGATGGACGCGTTCCACGCGCGACTAAGAGATCTCAGAAGCACGTGCACTGAAGACGACGAAAAGAAGGAAGTCACAGCACAACTCATCCAGGGCTGTCGCAATAAACACTTGAGAACACTGATCCTGAGGCAGCCGCGGATATCCCTCGACGAAATCTTGATCCTCGCACAGTCACACGAATTATCTGACGCCCGCGCCACCGCAATGGAGGTGGCCCTCAACCCACAGCATGACGCAGGAGCGGCGATAAAGACAGAACGGGTGGACGCAGTGCGCATGTCAAGCCGAGGAAGCAGGGGGCGAGGACCGACGAGGACACAACGCCGGACGCCATGTGGCTACTGCGGCAGGGAAGAACACAACCAAGATGGCTGCCCAGCACGAGGGAAGACATGTTCAAAATGCGGTATCCCCAACCACTTCGCCAACGTGTGCAGAGGAGGCTCTAGGGGACGGAACGCCTCGGGAAGGAAGACAGCCACTGGAGCGGTCAAGCAGCTATCGCTAGATGAGCCCACGCCATCACGCTCAAACAAGTCACAGAGACCACCACAACCACACTATGACGACTCATCCACAGATGACGAAGACGAATGCTACTTTGTGTCGTTTGTCAGCGAACTGAAAAAAAGTCGGCGACCACAACCCAAGTGCCAGATAAAAATCCACGGATCACCAGCAGTCGGAGTCATCGACACCGGAGCCACGGTGAATGTCATGGGCATTCAGCACTACAAAGCGCTGAACCCGAAACCCAAACTTGTTCCCTCTAAGGCCAGGATCTTCACCTATGGCAGCCAGGAACCCCTCCCGTTGCGAGGGAAGATGGTAGTGCAGGTCCGAGCAGAAGACCAAGAAGTACTGACCACATTCCATGTAATCGACAAGGAGGCAGACCTGTTGGTAGGAAGCAACACCGCGGAAGACCTAGGCCTCATTGCCTTCGCAAACGCAGTACGAGCGCTGCAGGTCGAGGACATTCTACTCATGTTCCCCAAGCTGTTCACAGGCCTTGGGACCATCCAGCACCCTCCCATTAAACTGCACATAGACCCTGCCATACAACCGATTGCGCTACGTCACCGACGAGTGCCATTTCACCTACGTGCTGCCGTCGAGCAAGAACTGAACCAGCTGGAAGCACTAGGGGTGATTGAAAAAGTATCCTGACCAACACCATGGGTATCCCCCATGGTGATAGCCGAGAAGCCGAAACAACCAGGAAAAATCAGAATTTGTATTGACATGAGAATCCCAAACAAAGCCATCCGGCGTGAGCGGCATCTCACACCTACAGTCGACGACATTCTGACCGACCTCAACGGCGCCCAATGGTTTTCTAAACTAGATCTCAATGCAGGATATCACCAACTGAGACTAGCAGAGGAAAGCCGGTACATAACAACTTTCTCGACGCACCTGGGTTTGAGGCGATACAAGAGACTAAACTTTGGGATCTCATCTGCAGCCGAGATCTTCCAAAACACAATCAAAGAAATCCTCTCTGGACTCCAAGGAGTGCTGAACGTCAGCGACGACATTTTAATCCACGCCAAAACGAGTGAAGAACATCACAACAGGCTAAAGGCGACGCTGCAAAGACTTGCACAATATGGTGTGACACTTCATAAAGACAAATGTCAGCTTTTCAAGAAATCCATCGAATTCTTTGGATATGTGTTTGGATCAGAAGGAGTCACCGTAGACCCCCGCAAGTCGTTGGCAATCAAGAATGCTCCCGCGCCAACCACAGCGTCAGAAGTGCGAAGCTTCCTGGGAATGGCGCAATACTGTGCGAGGTTCATCCCCAACTTAGCCACGATTGCGGAACCACTGAGAAACCTAACGAAGAAGGAGAACTCATGGAAATGGACGGAAACCGAAGCAAAAGCATTTGATCAAATCAAAGCAGCTTTGCTAGACAGCACCACAATGGCATACTTTAACACCACCAAACCTACCGAAATAGTAGTAGACGCCAGCCCAGTAGGACTAGGAGCCCTGCTATCGCAAGAACCCGAGCCTGGAGTATGGTCGCCATTGGCATTTGCGAGCAAAGCACTAACCATGACTGAATCAAGGTACTCGCAAATAGAGAGAGAAGCCCTGGCAGTGAAATGGGCGTGTGCACACTTCCACTTATATATCTCAGGACACCCTTTTCGCATGGTGACAGACCACCAGCCACTAATACCCTTGTTCAGAGGGACCGCTCCTCACCCACCTCCAAGAATAGAACGGTGGGCGATACAAGTGCAACAGTACCAAATGGACCTCACATATCGCCCAGGAGCCAAAAACCCCGCAGATTTTCTATCCAGACACCCTGGCCCGAAGGAGTGTCGATCAACAGAACTCGAGAATCAAACCGAAGACTTTGTAAACATGCTGTCGTCGGCATCATGCCCCCGAGCTCTCACAGCGGACACCATCATATCTGAATATGTGAACGACGCGGTCATTCAACGAGTGGCAGACTCTATACAATCAGGCTCCTGGGAGAACTTCCTACGGAATGTCAGCGGCTGGAGGGAAGAAGACCGGACACGCCTAACGCAATTCTGGAGGGTGCGACATGACTTGAGCCGAGCAAGCAACAATCTCATCCTCAGAGGCCACCGTGTGGTTATCCCCAAAACTCTCCAAGAAAGGGCGACTATCTTAGCACACGAAGGACACCAGGGCACCCGCCGGATGAAGGCAAGGATGCGAGAGAAAGTTTGGTTCCCCAACTTAGAAGAAACCGTTGACACCATCGTGCGCCAATGCCGAGCATGTCAGATAACTAGCTCGTCTGACGCTCCGGCACCTATAATCACTGAAGAACATGCCCCATCGCCATGGTCATGGCTCAGTTTGGACTTTGGGAGCTTCCCAGATGGGAGAGTCACCGTCGTGCTAATTGACAATTACACGAAGTATCCGATCGTAGACCTTGCCACCTCCACCAGCTTCGCAAACATCCGCCCTCTCCTGAACAGATCATTTGCCATGTTTGGAGTCCCGCTAGTCATCAAAACGGACAATGGACCCCCATTCCAGGGGAGTGAGTTCAAGGAGTTCCTACACAATCTGGGCATCCGACATCACCGGATTACGCCTCAGTGGCCTCAAGCAAACGGAGAGGTGGAACGGTTTATGAGGACAACCAACAAGATCCTACGAATCGCCACAGCTGAAGGAAAAGATCCGGAAGAAGCCCTGCAAGTCTTCTTGCGAGAGTACAGGAGCACACCCCACAGCACCACACAACAATCACCATGGGCACTGATGCTCGCTGGGCCGAGAAGAGACCTGCTTCCCATGGCTGACAACTGGGCACCAACACCATACTCTCCCGGGCATACCCAGGAGAGGCGAAGGAGAACAAATGAGAAAGCAAGTCACAAGAGACAAGCCCAATCCCAGAATATCCAACCAGGCGAGACTGTGCTAATCCGGACTAGAAGACCTGGAGGGAAATTTAACACAGCATTTGAACCAGAACCGTGGGTCGTCAAAGAAGCACGAGGCACAGCTATTACAGCTAGCCGGAACGGAGAGGAGGTAACCAGGAATGTCTCCTGGTTCAAACAAATACCATTGACGCGACAACGCGCACCTGACCAAGATGAACCTGCAGGAGAGGAGTACGAGTGAGGAGAAGGAAGATCCAGCGAGGCTAGCATGCTCCCAGACACCACAAGGCAGGACGAAGCGATTCCTCCATCGCCAAGCCCAGGACCTGAGCAGGCACCTACCAGAGGCAGATGGAGATACGACCTTAGGCCGAATCTGAAGCCGAGCCAGCAGTTGTCTGACTTCATATGCTGAACTGTTATACTTCATATACTGAACTGTTATTCACAAGTTGTTTTCAAAATCCAAGTTGGGAAGGGATGTAGCGCTCTAGTGCTCCGAGGGTCTCCCCTGAGCCCTGGAAGCACTAGCACACTTTGTAACACTTTCTGGCCAGGCGTGGCCAGAAAGAGATAAATAAACGGACTGGAGTGGCACGGCACTTCCTGTCCAGACCAGCGCTCTGTGTGTGAGTGTGGTTTACTTGCATGCCTACAATAAGCACATGTATCTGCCCTAGGCCCCCCAGCGGTCAGCAGTCCCCACAGGTAAAACATTTGTCCATGTCATTGTTTAAAGAGGGGACATCAGTTGGAATCAAAGCAACAATTTATATTTTATATGTTGTTTTAAAGTGGTGACCCAGATCCGTAAAGTACAGATGGTATAACCCTAACCGCTGCCTCAACAGACATTAAATTAGTTGGGCGGGGATCTGAGGAGGAGATTCACCGTGTGAACAGGCCCAATGTTGTGTAAGAGATTATGATTTGGGGACAACCTGTTCTCTACCCCTATAGCTCCTTTGTGTATAAGGGTTGTTTACAGTAATGTCTGACTTAGCCCTTTATCTAGGTTCACTGCTCTTTGTGTTCAGTTGATGCCTTTTTGGGGTTGGTTTGGGCTGAATCTATGTGTATTACCAGGCATTGATCTCGGTGACGTTAGCCTGGTAGGCAGTTGCCTGTGACGTCACTGTAGCACGTTGAGTGACGCTGGCTATTTCTATCTGAAAAGTACGGCTGGGGAGTGATTGGGAAACCAGTTTGATGTATAGAACTCCTGTACCCTGGCAGGACTCCTGTGCACTCCACAGACATAAGAACACCCCACAGCCCTCTACGTGCTACTTTTTTTAGAGCCGGAAGTGGTGAAGCCATCCGGTCCTCTTAACCTTTCTGCAGATTGTCTTGTTGAGAGTTAAGACTTGGGATTACAGAATTATAGGTGAAGTACCAGGCTTCCTGAAAGTACTGCTGGAAGAATGGTGTCACTGTAGTGACTGAACGTCAGCAAAGTAGGGTTGTGAGTAAATGCAACGTGAACAATTTTGCTCTGCGCTTTCACCACGCCTGAGATTCACATATGGGAATTTAGCATCCGGAATAGGTTTCTACTATTCAAAAAAACATCCCAGAGCTCCTACCTCACAGTGAGGGAGTTGTAGCTCTCAGTAGGACTAGGTTTCCCACTGTAAGGAGAAACCCATATGATGAAGCATGCCACCTCTGGTGGGTGAGGGTATTCGTCCTGGAAGGGATTTTCCCCTGTTCGGGGATTTTGTGAGACTCTAATCTTTCATTTCTGATATACAAGATTGTGCGCTAGTGTAGACCCGAGGAGGTTTTGTGGTAAGTCCCTCTTCATGTGCCATAGGTTAGACAACTACAGTCTAAACAGACCTGAGCATGTATGATTCAATCTTTTTGTTTGATCATTTTAATATTTTACTTTTCAACAATATACAGAACATTTCTGCAGTAACATAAAAAACACTAACTATCTCATTAGCAGTCAGCAAGGTCAAGAACAGGAATCATAGAACGGAATCACCTAGCTACAGCATAGACCCCGTTAACAAAGGTGAACTTACACTTTTGTGTAAGTTTACTACTTTTCGGTATTCACAAAGGTAAACTTACACCAAAAGTCTAACTTTACTACTTTTGGATATTCACAAAGGTAAACTTAGACTAAAAGTCTAACTTTACTGGTAGTAACTTAACTTTGTGAATACCGAAAAGTAGGAAAGTTAGATTTTTGGTCTAAGTTTACCTTTGTGAATACCTAAAACTAGTAAACTTACACAAAAGTGTAAGTTTACCTTTGTGAATCGGGCCCGGTGTCTATAACTTGCATTGCAGAGTAATTTACAAATTTAGCTCCTGATTTTAGGTTTGGCAGATGGTACTCCATCTGACAGGATGGCAGAGAACATTACCTCCATCATCCTGATGAACTACTGTCCATCAAATGTACAGATGACCGCTGGAACAGCTGCCATCTCTGTACCTTGATGGAGAACTGCTGCACTGGTGGGCCCTTCAAATTTCAAATTTCAAAATGTTTGGTTGAAGGCCACCATCGGTTATGACAGCCATCCACAAAACATGTAACTTTTTTTTGTTTTTCAAAAACAAACTCCTAAAATGGGAGTTTGGTTTTCACAAAAAAAAAAAAACTAATGAACCATACACATTGGGAGTTTCCTTTAAGGATCATAATATCTTTTTCTGTCCATCGCCACCAGGTTTGTCCTGGAAGTTACAGGCCAAAAATAGGTTGTGCAGTGTAATTCCCTCCCTCCACAACCCCTACTTCACAGGGCTGTTGAAAGAAAATTTCTGTCAAAGGAGCCAATGGGGCTCTGTCAAGCTTACGGTCTGCCTTTCATTGAATGAGGGGGACAGACCGAGAGTTTGGAGGAGAGGGTACTCGTTCATATTTGCTATGGAGAACCCTGCCTGCCAAACTCTAAATTAGGCCCTTAGTTTTTGTCTCACCCGTGATCGGTCTTCATTTGTCTTCAGGTAGTGCGTTGCTGAGCTCTCCAATCCCATTCTCCAGGGTTTCCTACACTTTCCCTAAATCCCTCCATTATCCTTATCTGCGTTATATTACAGCCTTCTAATTTCTCGTAACTCTCCCTGTTTTCTTCCATATACTGAGCTTAATGATATAGACTTAGGTGTTATTTGTACATTTCCAATATGAAAACACACTTTAAAAAAATGTAAAAAACAATATTGTCTTAGGGTGGTCTACTATCTGGTGAGTTGGATAGCTCCTGTATCATTGCTGCCCTTTCTATTAAGTCTTCAGTCAGTTTTTCCTAAGTTGTTGAGGTGCTCTCTCAGGTTTGCCCCCAGAGTCCCTCTGATCTTACCTAGGGGCCGATTCTGATCCTGGATTTTTATTTTCCATACAAATAGGATTTGTATTTTTTTCAAGCAAATTGTAAAAGTCCCTTCCAACCCGTGTAGTACGATTCGTACGGGAAAAATACATACAGATCGGCTCGATCCTTACAAATGGGATCGGCAAAAGCTGTACGACACGGACTTGTAAAAAAGACCATACAATTTGTAAAAAGGCTGTCCAACCCGTCAAGTACGATTCGTACCGGGTTGTCAGCATACGATTTGTATGGAAAATGGCCTGTATACGGGGAATGACTCATACCGGGTAACGAAGCGAACCCCTATACGCCTCGTACCCTGGTATGACTCGTTCTGGGGGTACGACTCATACTGGGGTACGGGTCGTATAGGGGTATGAGGCGTACAGGGGTCCCCCCACATGCGAGGCGTGTGTATGGTGCGTACCCCAAAATCGCGCATGTACGCACCGTACGTACGCGATTTTGGGGTACGGTGCGTACGTACGCGATTTTGGGGTACGGTGCGTACATACTCGATTTTGGGGTACGGTGCGTACACAGGCGATTTTGGAGTACGGTGCGTACATACGCGATTTTGGGCTACGGTGCGTACACAGGCGATTTTGGGGTACGGTGCTTGTATGGTGCGTACACGACCAGTACCCCTTCATCGTGTATGTACGCACCTTACCCCACTTTCCGTGTCATCCGTACACACCGTACATACGCACCGTACCCCTGTATTCATGGGGTGTACGACGCGTACAAGGGGGGTCTGTCTCGTACTGTTTTCGGGGCGTACAAGGTTTTTCCGTCTTGCTGGGTATACCTTTCCCAGTTCTAGTTGAGTCAGAAATGCCATATGGAGGTATTGTAAAGGACAAACTTCAACCTGTCATTGATTAGGACTTTTTGACATTTAAGAATGCTGCTTACCATTCTCTATCCTCTAAGGGCTCTGGAAACTCTGTGTCCCAGTTTGCTCTGATTTTCAAAGACCTTTCCACAACTAACTGCTTTTAATGCACCATATACATTTAGGATCAGCCTCCTTGCTTGTGTTAAATGCAATTGTGTGACCAGGGTGTCTTTCTCTTTGGGGTATCTGGAGACCTGGTCCATATTTTACTTGTGGTTTGTGCAAGTTTGAGATGTTTCAAAATTGTTCTGATCGCTCAGAAAAGCTTCCTGGCGAATGTCAGAAACCTTTATTTGGATTCAATTCTCCTATTGTCTCACATTTATCTTTCCTCCACTGGGCCACTCAATGTCTTGACTAATATTTCTGAGCAGCTGCAGAGCAGGCTCCAGAGGTTTATGTATGGTGTGTAGGAGGCCTTCTCATAATCCTCTTCAGTGCCCTTTCCCAGACCTTTCCAGGATACCGAGGTGGAATGCTGCCTCCCATTAGGCAAACAATGGTCGCAAGGTCTATCTTGTAGCTCACATTGAGTTTTTTAAAAAAAATAACTCGATGTGAGCTACTAGATAGAGCTTGCGACCGTTGTTTGCCTATTGGATATTAAATTGTGGGAAAGTAAGAGAATCCTTTGCAGGCACATTTACCCACTAATACACTGATTGCCCAAGCCTTTAAGGTTTTATTGGGTCTCCACTCTTTTTTTACTGCCTCCCATTAGGGGCAGCTCTGGCAGTGGGGTCTGGCAATGCCGCCCTACTTGCAACATTTTCTACCATTTGTTTTCCTTGTCCATCCATTTGACTGCATGCTGGAGCTGCACAGCCATATAATAGAACTTAACGTTGAGCAAATCCAAGCATCCTCTTTTCCAGCTCAGTTGTAGTTTTATCACCTGTACTCAGCTGCGCTTGACAGTCCATACTAATGAAACCAATAATTTGTCCAGTTCCAGAAATAGTTCCATCGGGAATGGACACAATAACTTCTACCTTGTACATACAGATCTTGGCAAGAAGATCATTTTAGCAAGTGGTATTGTTCTAGAACTAAAGTAGCAAAGGATTTCACATAATATTTAGTACTTTCTACCACTCTGCTCATATTGTATGTTTATTGTTTTCCTGCTGTGTGAGCCATCTTTTCACCTATATATCTGAATCAGTCGCCCCCCATCTCACCCACATATGTGGGTAAATATCTTGTGTTATGTAGGTCAACCTTCACAAAGATACTGGCTTGGACTTTTCCCAGCTGGAGCACAGGCGCCACACTGCCTTAAACAGCACCCACACTAAATTCTCAGGCCGGCGTAAAAATATGATTGTATCATCAGTGAACATGGTCCCAGTGTGCCTTGCGGACCTGACCCTGTTTCCCAGGCCTGCAACAACAACCCCAGGCTACAACTAAGCAGCTTAACAGTAAGTACAAAAACCAACGTTAGTGCGGGCATCACTGCCGTGATCCGTTTCTCTATTCCCGAGTTCTCTGACACCAACTGTCCAATCTTCACCCTCGCTATAACAGTTGTGCCCACCTCAGAGGTTGAGGCCCAAACCTAATCTCATGAAATCTTTTAACATATAGTGCCACCAAATGATGTCAAGCGGTTGCTCTGCGCTACTCACTGGTAGTAGATGTTTATTGATTGATTATTTAAAATCTTTACAAAGAATGAATGCACAGTATAAACATTTCAATTATGATAATACTATAAAAAGAAGGTGATTTTAAAAATGAAGCATACAACTTTTTAAAATAGTACACGTGAAAAAACTGTTTTAAATTTGTAAATTCATATGTTTAAAAGTATAGAAGAGGGAAATATGAGCGATATGACAGTTAATATTATAAAAGTTCAAGTTTTTTCCATGCAAATGTTAAGAATTTTGAGAAGGCAGAGTTAATCAGTATGTCGTCTGGGCAAAGACACTGGATCAGTGCTTGTCTGCAAGTCCTTGTTGATCTTTCATTGAATAACCTTTTTAACAATGTTAGTCTTTCGTTTTTTAATTCCGGACAGAGGCACAGTAGGTGTATAATGTTTTCTTCTCCTGTGTTACATAACCTACATGATATGATATTTTTCAATTTTTTTCCATGGTAGTGCATGCAATTCTCCGGGTAGAATTCCGAAACATGCTTTCATGAATATATTTTTATATTTCCAAGTCCAAGCTGCGTACAAATATTCTTGAGCACTCTTTTTTTTTAACCATTTATTATGGGCCAAGCATGCTTCCTTTTAACCAGGGATTCTTTGTCATTTATCAATGATAGAAGATCAGTTGTCTTATTCACAATTTTTTAAAAAGATTCTTGAGGAATAGTAGTCATCCAAATCCCTTTGAGCCCAAATTCATCCAAAGCCTTCTCGAGGTATTTCCAAACAGATGATTTGTTATTGCACTCTATTTCTTTCCATAAAAGCTGTGAAATTAGATTCTCCTTGTCATTTTTTACTCTGTTTCATACTTTAATAACATTTCCCATTCGAGCATATAGTTGGTTGTTCAAACCGAATTCCAGTCTAATTTGGGATTGTGAAGCATTTTTAGGCAAACAAATAAGGGATCGGAAAGTTTTTGAGATTTCTTTGTTTATTGTTACTGCGTCTTTTCCGTTTAACGCCTCACTGCCATAGGTTAGGGAAGGTAGCAATTTTGCAGATATAACTTTAAGTAGAGGTTGGTAGGATAAATTACGGGTGGATTTTTTTATAATCCCAAATGCACCTGTTAGGGAGTTCGCTTTCCTTGCGATATCCAATTTCTGGGGATTAAAGTTACCATTGTCATCAAAGACCACTCCCAGATATCTATAGGTCTTAATTTGTTCCAGTTTTTCCTTTCCTAAGAACCATTTTGTGTTGTACTTCCTTCTCACGTTTTTTGAAACAACCATAACTTTTGATTGTGATTCATTTATTACCATTTTGTTTTCTATTGCGTACTCCTGTATGCATGTCATCAACCTTTGCAAACCCACCTTTGTTCTACTTAAAGGATGACCTCGTCTGCATATAGCAGATTTGGTATGTGTTTATCTGCAAGCTTGGGTGGGTGTGCATTTATCTTGTTTAAGGCTCCAGTTAGATCCGTTAAAAACAGATTAAATAATAAAGGTGCCAATACACAGCCTTGCTTCACTCCCCCTAGTGTTGGTATTTCCTCAGTTAGTGATCTGCCATTCCCAATACGAACTCTGGCCCAAGTTTTTGTATACAGGAGACTGATCATATATATCAAAGGGGGGGGGGGAAATCCCTTGTGCATGTAACTTTTCCCATAACAGATCTCTGTTGACACAATCAAAAGCTGATTTAAAATCAACAAAACATAAGAATAGTGATTCATTGCTTGCAAGTGCTTTTTCCATTAAAATTGATAGTGCCAGGATATTGGAAGATGTACCAAGTCCTTTAATGAAGCCAGTTTGGTTTAGCGGAAGAATGCTATTCCTTTTTACCCAGTCAGATAAGATTGTTAGCAGATGGACTGCAAATAATTTTGCGTCGGTGTCCTGTAGTGTTATTAAACGATAGTTTTCCGGAAGCGCCCAATCTCCTTTTTTGAATATCGGGGATATTAAAGAGCCTCCCCAGCTTTCCGGTATCTTCCCTTTATTAACCACTTCCTTAAAGACCTTTACAAGAAGTTCTGACCATGTTTCCGGATCTTCTTTATATACAGCCGTCTATCTAGGAGCCCCAAATCTACTCTGGCAAAACTTCAGCACACTCAAAATGCGGCTGCCCGGCTCCTAATGAGTCTTCCCAACAGAGCCTCTGCCAGACCAGCGCTCAAGGCCCTACACTGGCTCCCAGTGCGACAGAGGATAGAATTTAAGGCTATGTGTATCGCCCACAAACTCCTCAACGGCCTAGGCCCTTCGATCTTGAGAGACATGGTCACTCCGTATAAGGCACCCAGACTCCTGCGCTCGGACAATGAGCGTCTGGCCAACGTCCCAAGATTCAGGAAGGTGCGCACTGGCGGTCGACGCTTCGCAGTAAAAGCGTCCTCAGGTTGGAACTCGCTCCCACACTGCTTGCGGTTGGAACCCTGCCACCTTCGTTTCCACAAAAAATTGAAAACTCTCCTTTTTCCCAAATAGGACCTCCTCTCCCCTTGGTCATCACAAGTCCTCACAGCGCGGGGATGCCTCCGGGTCACCAGGCGCTCTACAAATCGTTAAATAAATAATAAATAAAATACAGCAAAGGGTATCCCATTCTGTCCTGGTGCTCCATCTTTCTGTTTCTTTATTAGTTTAACAATCTGTTCTTGTGTTATATCCATCTCCAATTCTTGCCTTGTTATTGCAATTTCCTTCCACGGGCTGTGGTCCTTGGTCCCGTGTACTGTTGGGTGTGGATTTAGATGGTAATTCAGAAAATTTACCCATTCTTTTTCAGTCAATACTGATGAGACTACAGCTTTATCTGGCCTTGTTAAGCTGTTAATCATCTTCCAGAATTCTCTTGAGTTTCTTTGGTTACTAGCATGAAATATACCAGTCCAAAGAATGGTATTAGCTTCAGTTTTTTCACTCCATATCATCTTCTTTAAATTTCTATTTACCTCTTTTAGGGCGGCTCAGAAAGTGCAGGATATGTGTATGGTGCCATAAGTTCCGGGTGGCGCTTCTACATGGTATGATGCCAGGTTGATCATGTACACCAGGATGCTCGTCATCTCCACCAGCCCATTTGCTAGTGCCCTGCTCAGGATGCAGAGATGATGGAGAGGTGCACTACCAAAGTGTTCAAGGACAAATAATGAAGCCAAATAAGTTCCTTCGTAGAAAACAAAGTCTTTAATCGTTTAAATCCAAATGCATAGATAAAAAGCAACAGCCAACACGTTTCATTCTTGAAAGAATTTTGTCAGGGCAAAATTTGTTTTAGATGAAAGTCTCACTATGTAGTTGGGTTCAAAAGTTGAAGGAGTAGATGTTCCTATATTTGCAATATTGAGCCATAGGCCACCATGATAAGGGCCAGAACTAAAGCGCTCGATGTCTATAATTGTTATTGTTATTTTATTTTTATATAGCGCAAATTACCACTGGTCTCTAAGCGCTTTAGAGAGGAAGCAGAGAACTGCAGGACTGCAGGGCAGTGAGCTAAACAGATGTCAGTGTTGCTCTGAACAGATGCGTTTTTAGCAGCTTTCTAAATGGGCAGGTTACTAAAAATAAATCAAGTTGCTAAAATTCAATTTGCAGCACCGCGTTAGCTACTTCTCTCTGCAGAACTCTCACCGGATGCTAGGAGGCCCTGCTCAGGATCTTGATATCAGTGTTGATCATGGATAATGCGCAAAATGATGCACAGTCATTTGTTATCAATATGATTAGTGCCCCCCCCTTAATGTTTGGAATATTTTTCATAGTTCTGCGTCTCTGTGAAAACCTCCAGGAGCTTTCCTGAGAGCATACATGGAAACCTATGATTCAAGTCTGCATGACGGCTGCTTCAATCCAGGTGCTTTACCTGCCATTAAGTCTTTTTATGGCTTTTACAAATTTTTCCTTTCTGGAATTTCCTGTTTATCCATTTGTTCCTGTGTCAGTCTAGGTAAATTTATCACGCCAGACTAGCTCTCCAGTACTTCATGTTCTCAATAAGACTGCCTGTAAACTTTTATTAGGTGCGCCCAATGGGTGTCATTTACCCACACTTGTATATCTCCCAAGTTAACCTTCTTCTTGCTAATCCAAATGTTGCGGCGTTGCTTAGTCTTGAGCAAGCAGGCCAGCACACTGTTTTATCTCCTTCCCTATGCAATAGTTGTGAATATGTTGCACATTAGAACTTCCCTTCCAGGTGTCCCCAGATTTCTTATCAGCTTCTGACAGCTTTTTTCTTTTCTAGGTCTGTCATATATATATATATGTTATGCACAGGTTTTCCATCCAATAGGTGATGTATCAATGTACCTCACTCTAGCAGGTCCGCATTTGTGTATCTATGCTGAAATTATCCCACTGGTGTGATTTATGTTGTGACCTCTTTTGTCTCTGTTGAGTACATGGTTGAATAGGTTGGTCCCTCCATTTTTATGAACTGTCTCTTCCTCTATATCTTTCAAGTGCTTTTCATGTTAAAAGTGCTATATTCAACCCTCCCCTTCTTAGGTATATCAAAGCACATTGCCTCATATTGTTACTATTTATACCTGAAAGGTGCCGGGTTCGACGTAAGGTTGGACATAAGACGTCAATAAAGATGTCACTAAGAACTGGACGTTCTTTCAGTGTTCGCAGGAGTTCTAGGACAAATCAAAACAAAAGCAAAGGGGATTTCCCAGGTTGCTGGAGGTTTGCTTTGTTTAAGAACGCGTTGTACTCTCTAGGAGTCTGGGGAAGTAGCCTTGCTTAATTTGGACTGCATGGGCTACGACTAAATATGGGTATGATTCTTATGCCTTTATAAGGATATTATTTATTATAACCACATAAGGGCATAAATCAGGAATATCGAATTAGGGTCCTAGATAGAAATACAACAACATATTGCAGGTGATTATCAACTATGTTTTTCTCCATATGATCCAGATCCCAGGTAAAAAATAGGGGTTGATTGCCTTAGTCCCAATTTCAGCTCTTCAATTCCAAGAGAAAGACATATCTTACTCATGAAGGATTCAAATTCAGGCATTTCTCTGAAGAGAAAAGTTAACGTATTATATCTAGTTACATCTAATGTTTTACCAATAGAAGCCACTCATGCTAATTCATGCCTTTTCTGAATTTCACCAAAATGCCAAATTGACTGAATGATAGTTTTGCTTTCACATTTTGCAGTATGTACAATATTAACTGAATGTATAACTCAAACTCAAGTAGTGTCATATAGTAAAAAAATGACTACCTATGCTGCAGATGTAATATACTGAATTTTGCTAACTGGTGAAGAAGCCTGACTAAATCAATAGAATATGGGTCACCCCTCCACTGTATATGATTGCTTATTTACGTTTTGAATCAGTTATGTACATAGTGGGAGAGGGAAGATGGAGGTAGGGGTGGCATGGCTTAAACTTCACCTGCGAAATCAGGTGAAATTGGGAATCTTCGCCCTATGCTTCATTCGACAACTTCTAATTTCGTCCGAGGTGAAGTTCAGCATCCCCTGAGCTGATTCTCTGCAGCTGGATGTCCTGCCCCAAATAGCTAAACGGCATTGTCTGCTGAGCGGTAGGAGTTTGTTAAACTCTTTTTATTAACTTAGCATACCAATGAGCATGTTTGATTAATGATCTCAAATGATCATGTATCATACAGACCAATGAAAATATCATCATCGGAAGAAAACCCCGTCATAGTAACAGTGGTTTGACGGCCCATCATCACACATGAAACCTGCTCTCCTGTTTGTTCGGCCTATGTACTGTGCACCCTTCACCCCCCCCCCTCCCCACCTGTGCCCCTCCTCTCAGAACCCCTAAAGTCATGCAATGCTCCCCAAACTTCCTTCCATTTCTTGGGGCATTCTCTGCTCTGGTACACCGCCTGTTCTGCTCTCTGACATCAATATAGATCCAATTCCTAATTATCCACACTCTGAGGGGCTGCCCTGCCCCAGGTCTGTGATATATTTCGTTTAGCTACCCCTGCAGCCATCACCAGCCATATCTTCTGGTACCTTGGCCAGACATCAACAGGGACTGTCGCTGACAATACCTGGGCCATTACCTCTATTACCTGCTTCCAATACTCTTGGGACCTTTTGCATTTCCAAAGGATGTGAAAGAATGTGCCCTCTTGATTGCACACTCACAAGCAAAGCAGCATATCTGCTTTACCAATCTTGCACAATGGTGTTCTTGAGACGTATGATCTGTGTAAAATTCTAAGTTGAACTAAGCGAAATCGGGTCTGAATAGCTATTTTCCTTTGGCTCTGAATGGCATCTACCCAGTCATCATCATCATCAGTATCGCCTGGATCTCTAGTCCATGCTTCTTTTGATGCCATCAATGGATCCGTAGAGTTATTTATCAGCTTTCTATAGATGGTGGAGATCCCTTTTTCTGGTATGGGATCCCTAAGTAGTCTATTTTCTAAAGGAGATGCCTCAGACAACTGCCCCCTTCTAGCACATATCTCCTGATGGCATGAGCACGTTGCATGTACCTATAAAGCTCCGATTCCACCAGTTCATATTCCTGGCTTAGGTCTGCAAACTGTATCATGTTCTTAACGACCCATGACATCCCTAGCCACTCGATAAGCAAGTTCTCGTTGTTCCGAGACGACCCAATCATTGATCACTATTAGTTGAGTCATCCAATAATACTTTAGGATGTCTGGGGCTGCTAGTCCCTCATAATTCACTCCTCTCTGCAACTTACACAGTGCTATTCTCGAGGTGGTGCCATTCCATATGAGTGTTCGGACTTCGCAATCTATTTTCCTAAATGCCTCTGTCGGGATTCTAAATGGTGTATTCCGCAACGCGTACATCAGGCGTGGGAGAGTCATCATTTTATATAAGGGCACTCTACCCATCAGGGAAAGGGGCAAGTTCCGGCAGTGTGCCATGTCACCATGTAGCCTATCTAGTTAACGGATCAAATTCCTATGGAGAAATTCTTCGGAATCTTGGGTGAAGTAAATTTCAAGGTATTTGAATCCATCTTGCACTACTAGTGCTGTACAGTCTATTGGCAGCCGGGGTACCTCTCCAGCTCGGAGATAGATCACTTACTTGGAACAATGTATTTGGTAACCAGAGTAAGTTCCAAAAACGGAGAAGACCTGCAATACTCCGCCTATGGAGAGGTACGGCTGCGTGTTGTATAATATGACGTCATCTGCATAGAGAGATATACGCTCATCTCAACTTCCGCCAACTGACAGCCCCACTATAAGCGAATCTTTGCGCATGGGTATGTGGCCAGCAGTTTGAGTGCCAGTGCGAAAATCATGGGCGAGAGACGGCACCCCTGTTGGGTCCCCTTAGGCAGGGGAATCACTTGAAACACCACTCCATTGACTCTCACCCTCTCTTGAGGTGCCTGAAAGAGGAACCTCGCCCAATTGCAGCATTTCAGCCTGAAGCCCATCCTTGCCAGCATGGCAAACACGTAGATCCATTCTATATTTTCAAATGCCATTTTAACATCCAGGGCCGGGAACATTGCTTGTTCTTTACTCGGAGGCTTTGTCATGTGCAGCACCCTGTACAGACTTCTCAGTTTTGGACAGGTGCTTCTATGCGGCGTAGAGCCCGACTGATCTGGGTGCACAAGGGATGTGATAACCCCATGAAGTCTGATCGCAAGTCCCTTTTCGAGCACTTTCACTTCTGCATTCAGCAAGGGTATGGGCCAGTAGGAGCTACAGTCAACAGGTGGCTTACCTTTTTTAATGGAGAACTACAATAGTGACCACTCTGTGATCAACTACCAGGCAGCACTCCTCGCACACAAGTTGGAACATGTCAAGCATAGGTTTGGAGACCTTGTCAGGCAAGGTCTTGTTAAACTCTACAGGCAGGCCTTTTGGTCCCGCCTGCAGGTCCCAAATTGCTACTGTCAGCTCTTCCTCCCTTAGGTCGGCTTCCAGAGCTTCCATGTCCTTCTGTATGAGTACTTGCAATGTGATATCATTGAGGAAGTATGCACACTCGGCATCAGTTCTAGTCATCTTGGAAGCATATACTTTCTCATAATAGGTGATAGAAGGCAACTGCTATGTCTGTGTTGGTCTTATGTATCACACCAACCCTGTCCGCTATCTCAAGCCCACATGATCTACTCTGGTCTCTTTTTTTCCAACCAGGCCATCAATTTACCAGCCTTATCTCCAATGTCATTGAGTCAATACTGTGTTGCCCATGCATGACTCAGTGCCCTATGCTTTACCAAGGCACAGAGATTCTGCTGTCTATGGTGTAGTTGATGACAAAGGCTTGACGTCCCCTCCTCTACTGTTCTCTCCTCTAGTGCTACCACCTCCCTCTCCACTCCCTGGCACTCTAGCCTATGCTCCTTCTTTTTTTCCACTACCAAAGTCTGAACCTAACGCATAGCAAGGTTTTTAAGGCTTCCAAGAGGACACAGATGGACGCCAACTTTACCTAGTGCTTTCCTGCTCTGAATCTGTATGCAGTCGTGTGGTGCATGGGAATGTGGTCTAGGCGGGAAAAGCCGTTATGCATGGCTGGATTGTGTTCCCTCCACAGGTCAGACATTGGCTAGTCCCTTCACCTCCACAAAAGAATGGAGTGGGCCTCTCACTGCTGGTGTTGCAGCACTACTTATTCTATCTGCCCCTAGCTCCATTACGCCATTCATGTCACCTCCCAGTACTAGTGTCCATGTTGGTAGTGTTAATAGGAGAATGCTGATATCCCCAAGAGTTGTGGTGTGAAGACGCAGCGGGATGTAGAGGGAGTAGAGGCTGAGAGTACAGCCCTCCCATGTCCCAGAGACCGCCACATATCAACCGTGTGGATTATGCCATGTGTATTGAACCTCAAAGGGTACAGACCTCTTGATTAGGATGCCCACCCCCGCGAGCCTTTGGTGCAACTTGCGTTTGGTATAAGCGTGTACCCATACCTATCGAGGGCCCTATATTTGGTCCCTGAAGATGTGTTTCCTGGATTAAGACCAGACATGGGGATTTCAGCCGCAGGAATTGTTGTACCAATGTGTGCATAATCTTATTTCCCAACCCATTGACCTTTCATGACCAAATGTTCAGGTCCCAGTGCATGTGCTGTGCCATTGGTGTCTTGATACTGAATGTGCAAGTCCCAGCCTCCGGAGTATAGCTCTCATTCAAGAGTACTCATGATTAGACCCATACCGCATACCCTCACTATCTGGGTTCCTAATGGATGCTATGCGGTCATGACATATAAGCTCAACAAAAAACATAAATGCTTGAATTAAACCCCCTAACTCCCCCCTCCCTGCTGCCCTGTATTGTGAGACTGAAACTGCCCATCACCCCAACTAGCAGAGTGCCCGTCACCCCTTGAATAATATCAAATAATGTGTGTGGGATACTCTCGCCACCTTAGTATGCATGCAGATACGGAGTGCCTTAAGCAGAGAGTGTCCTCGCAGAAGGCGAGCTGTGCCCCACTGGGCCATACCCAGTATCTATTGGATTCTCACTGATCCGTCCCACCCCACTATATCCACACTATATTGCTAAATGTCTCAGAGTCTGTATGAGCTTATGCTCACGTCTCCATTGGAGGGTCTGGGGAGCGATGTCGTCCCGGGGAGGCTGGGCACTGCAACTCTTATTCTACACCGGTTGGATAGTTTTACTGTCTTTCGCCCCTCTTTGGCCCAAAGTACGTCAACCCTCGATCCAGCTTCATTCCTCCTCCGGGCAAACAAAGTGCCACATCTTGCCCTCTGCAACCACTCACAACACGGATATGTATATAATCATTTATTTAATCTCTTTGTCCCGCAGGACTTTTTTAACTTCTTTGAAGCTCCTTCTCTGCTTCCGCCCTTGTAAAGTGAAGTCAGGGAAGAATCTGATGTCTGTCAATGTGCAGGTCTCCATGTGTATGAGCTGCCTTAAGGATCATGCCGCAGTCCTGGTAATTTAATAATCTTGCTATTATAGTGCATGGAGGGGCTCCCGGCTTCTGGGAGGACACAAAGCCATGTGTGCCCTCTCGATCGAAAATAAATTGGACAGCCTCTTTGGACGGAGCGTGTTCAGAATCAGATCTTCTAGGAAGAGGTCCACACTAGGCCCGTCTAACCCTTCTGGGACCCTCACCACTCTGATGCTCCTCTGCTCTCATAGAGTGTAGACTGTTGATTTGGGTCTCTGCTGTTTTCATCTTTTCAGATATGTTGCGAAAGTCTGCCCACTAGAGATTAACATTGATTGTGCCTCTATCTAATTTAGGTTCCAATATGCCTCACATGTCCTAAATTGCAGCCGTGATCACCCGCAAAGATGTTTCATCTATGGGCTGAGGGTCTTGCCCATCCATACTCTGAGATGTTCTGCCGGGGGTGGCCATCACTATGGCATACCTGTCCCACACTGCTACACAGTGGCAGCTGCTTTACCTGCTGCTCACTTGTTCGACTTGCTGTGTGGGTCTCCTCGAGACTACAGTATCTGTCTACTGGTGAGGCTCACAAGGACACCGTTCGGTGCCTTAAGTCTCTACTGGCACCTCACGAGGACCTTCCCAGATCCAGGCATATGCTTACAGACCTAGATTCGTATGGCAGGGATGTTTTCAGGCTAGATTCCCCTTCCCCTTCCAGCCTTGATAGCCAAGCACTCAGCCACTCGTCTCACCGCTCCTGGCTCTGCTAACTCCGTGTGGGAGAGGACAGCACTGGAGACCCCGTATATATTGCCCCCAAACTGTCCTATGTTTGTGGCCGCATGAGAAAGGAGTGAAAGGAGAAAGGTGGCATTGGTTTTGCTGAGCACACCTCACCCCCCTCCATGCACAGTGTTTGTCTTATCAGGCGTGCAATCCGTAAGGCCCGTGGCCAGTTACCCTGCTCTTCTGGTGGTGGAGGGTTGCAAGTGATGTCTTGGGCCAAATCTGCAGCACCCAGGGGGGCAGGCGCTCGACCTCAGGGCCTGGCCATAACACCACAACACCTCTACCTGCTATTGGTTCTCCTGCAACCTCATTTGGGTTCCGCTGCTCTTGGTGGCCCTCCCGGAATGCCAGTGCTTCTGCTGCTGGTTGGTGCTCGTATCCCACCCCGGAGTGCTTCGATTCAGGGCTGCTCTTCCTCTAGATCTGCTCTGACCCAGCACCAGTGCACTCAGTCTTCCTGTGGCACTCCTGGTTGGGTCAATCACCTGAGTTGAGGTTTTCCCCACCGGTCACCCCCACTTCCAGCTCAGTGCAGGTTCCAGATGAGGGTCACCAGTCAGGTCGCCATCAGTTTGGACAAGTGCATAGCCCCAGAAGGGGCAAGCCGCTTTCATTGAGCCAGTGCTGCAGCGCCCCCACACTATGCTGCCTTCTCACTCGCAGCCAAATCAGGTTCTGGTGCTCTCCTAGCCTCATAGAGCGTGCCGGTGTCCTATCTGCTGGACAGTGTCAATTTTCCCACCTCTGGATGTTCTACTATTGGCATTTCCTTCACCGTACATGTTCCGGCACAGCAACTAGGCCTCACAAACCTCCCGCGGCAGACTGCGCCTGGCCGGAACTCTATCCTAGGCACAGTCCTTTCCCTGCACATGCCCTCACCTCTGCCTCAGTGCTGGCCTCAGAGGGGCAGCACCGCCGAAGATTCGCAAAGCCCCTCTGTTACCAGTTAGGCCTCCGCACTGCTGTCAGCCATTTTCTCTCTTCTGTGAGGCTCTTGGGCAGTTGTGTAATGAAAGTTGTGGGCGGTCCCCCCAGC
Source organism: Lissotriton helveticus (assembly GCF_964261635.1). Classification (NCBI taxonomy): domain Eukaryota; kingdom Metazoa; phylum Chordata; class Amphibia; order Caudata; family Salamandridae; genus Lissotriton; species Lissotriton helveticus. The sequence continues at coordinate 959,724,075 of NC_136063.1, forward strand.
AAGGTACATGGAGGGCCCCCTCCTCCGGATTTAATCCGGATCTCTCAGGCCTAAGTACTGTCCTGAGGGGGCCCCCTGCAGCTTGGGATGCGGGGGCCGGTGTTACGCCCCTGCTCTCGGGCCACTGCTGATTTTCACCCTTCGCTGGTACCTCACATAGTCAGGAGTTTCACCATCGCACTCTAGGGGTGTTTAGGCTCTCAACAAGCCCCTGTTCAGCTGAAATTTTCCGGATTATGGACCGATGTTGAGGGAATCAATCAGTGATAGCTACCGAGCTGTCTCAGTGTGAGACCATCTTGGTTAGTGGCTAGCCACGCCCCCTTGTATGGTGAGTTGGACCTAAAAAGAAGCCTTCATGTATTTGCAGCAGGCTACAAACTGTTTAAAAAACACATCCACTCAAGCTTGGACCAATTCCCTGCGTGAAGTCTTATACTGCATCACTTGCCAAACTGTAACTTTGTAACTTTAACTTTATTGTGTGGTTACTTACAATCTTTAAACGCACATTTGAAAGTAAAAAATCACCAATATAAACTACAACAATATAAAACTCAGACCCAGAGGTTTAGTGGCGATATGTGGAAATAATATAATTCATATGTTGCATATGAAAATAAACATTACAAAGTTTAAACACACTAACAGTAACCATTGTCAGGTCTAATTTAAGTGTCAGGTAGATCTTGAGATCAAATATCAAAAGCTGGCTAATCAAATTTGGATGACCATTCACCAAAGTGCAGCGTTCCAAGTCCAAGGAAATTTAAAAACATGCATATATTTACAAGAAGCCAAGGGCCATATGTATCAAAAAAGAGTTTTGAGAGTCTCAAATTGCGATTTTTAGAAAATCGCAATTAGAGAATCGCAAAATGCAAAGTATGTAGGATTTGCTAAAATTTTTGGCCGAATCCTACATATTCCTTATTTGCGAATCGCAAATTGAGATTTGCAATTAAGGAATGCCTTCCTATTCATTCCTATGGGCTAGGTGGCCCATAAGAATGAATGCGAAGACATTCTCAATTTGCGATTACCAATTAGAGATTCGCAAATTGAGAATACAATTTCAAGGTTGCAAGGGTGCTAAAAGGACACCCTGTTGCACCCCTGAAATATGCATGTGTGCACATTTTGCGCACATACATGCCCTTAGGGCATGTATGTGCGACAAATGGCACTTTAAAAAATATCAAAAAAGTGTTTTTTTAAAGAAAATCGCAAATTACCACCAACTTGAAGTTGGTGGAAATTTGCAAGGCCAAATAGCAAATTTCTGGTGCTTCCAGAATTGCATTTAAGGAATCGCAATTTGCAATTCCATAATTGCATTCGCAAAATAGAGAATCGCAAATTTTGCAATTCTCTATTTTGCTATGGCCTTTTGGGATGATACATCCCAAAAGGCTTTTTCCAATTCGCAAACGGGAAAAAGGCTTTGAAATGTATGGGCCCAAGTGCTAAAACTATTTGCTAAAGTGCCACATACTGGTGCCAGAACGCTGTGTAAAGTGCAAAGTGCCCTGATGTAAAAACTGGTCAGCTTCATCTTGGTGAGTCTCGTTTTGGGGCATCCTCCTCAAAGCAAGGATGCTTTATCATTATAGTGTCACATACTAATTCCGAGATTTGTGAAGTAAACATAGCATATATAGCTTAGTTGCGGCTCTACTCATAACCACGTGCCAAGTACCAGATTGTCAGGCCATGTCAATCTAGATAATTCTCAGGATCATGCTAAAAGCTTTCACGTAGCCATCCCCGTGGGTGGGCGGCCATCGAGCAGGAGGCTTTCAGCTTCAGCAAATAACTTGCCGGTTCATGATAGTTCCATTGGGACCACTGTTATGAAGATATTTTGAAACGCCTCTTTGCATGCTCTTTTCCCATTTGTCAGAAAAATGACCCTTAGATATACTCGCCTCTGATGCAGCAATGCTGAACAGCAACAGACAATGTGCGCTGCTGATTCAGAGTGATATTGACACATCCTGCACTGCCCATGACCTGCGGGGATGTTCTTCCAGTGGAACCTATATTCCCATATAGGCAGTGTTAAGAGCCTGGTCAGCAATATGCTGTATGACAGTGCTTTAATGGCTCAGTGAGCATGGAAGGAAAAGCAAGATGTCCATAACTTATTGTGAGCAGTAGTTTCACCATTGCCACTCTTCAAATCCCCTCTGCGAGTAACTTTGTAAATTATGATATAATTTAGATAATCCATACGTGGCCTTGGCTACTCTCTCTGCCAGTGCCTTGGCCTATTAAAGCGTTACCGGTATCTGACATCCAACACCAAGGTAATTATATGTGTCAGTTGTACTTACCCTGAAAGGGCCCAATTGCAATTCCAGCTGCTCTTTCATGGTTCTTTCACCAAAACCCAGGACTTTGGTTTTCGCAGCTTTGCATGTAAGGCGTTCTTTGAATTATATAAGTGGAGCATACCCAGGGCCCTCTTCATTCCGATTCGCTTACTGCCTAATACCATCTAGCCAAACGGGATTCTGCAGAGACACCAGAACAACAACAAATCTGGTGGCCATTTCATTACTCATCGATAAGGCAAGAGCGACCAAACAGGCTCTCCATCTCTGCTTTGTGGACTTTAAGGCGGCCTTCGATAATGTTAACAGAGGAATCCTTTGGTGAAAATTGGCCTCCTGGGGGATTCCCTCGTCATTATTAAGTCTCCTGATTGAATTCCACACGAACACGTGGGTCCAGGTAAAGCTTGGAAATGGCTCGCATCTCTCTAGGCGTATTCCAACTACAAAAGGCCTAAAGCAGGGGTGCGTGCTAGCTCCTACCCTCTTCAATCTGTTTACAGCTGACCTGCCACCCGCACTAGAGGCTTGCAATTCCCACGCCCCCCGGTTAGGGGGAAAAGCATTGTCCAGCATATCTTATGCTGATGACGTGGTCCTGGTCAGCCACACAAAAGTGGGCCTTCAAAATCTGATTAACACGCTCCATGGGTACGCCGTCGACAATCTATTAGAAGTCAACATCAACAAAACCAAAGTGTTGTCCATAACTAGGAACAAAACGTTGCACACTTGGTCCCTTGGTACAAAAGTAATTTCTAACTGCTCAGAATATAAATACCTTGGGATCATAGTTGATAAAGGTGGCCGCTACCAAAATCAATTAGAAGCCATTAAGAGGAAAGGGATGCTAATAACCATGACACTGAAACAGCTAAAGACCAACTTGAGTGGTGAGACTCTATTGCCACTGCTTCGAGTGGCGAAAACTAAAATAGAGTCATCAATCACATATGGCAGTGAGGCCCTAAGAGGTACTGATGCAAAACTTCTAGATATAACTATATCAAAGGCCTACAGACTTCTCTTCCATTTGCCACCCTTTACTTCACAAGCTCAGATTCGTTTAGAATTTGGTCCGACGAGCGAAATGCTTGCACGTAGAGGGTCATATATAAAGTGTTGGCACAAAATAAAGAATTCACCGGAAAACTCCTTGAATCAACAGCTCTGGCAATACCTGACCAACTCCTCTGGAACACCGGCGAAAAAATACTTAGAGGAGTCCCGGAGTATTACAGGTCTAAAAGAGCTATGGGAGATTCCTCTATCGCATGCACAATTTAAGCACGCAGTGAACAAGAGCTTAAAAAACATTCTCATGTGGAGGACAAAGCCACCTTTTCTTACAGGCGTCATGCCTGGATGACTCTGTGGACATACAAAACACCGGGGCTCCAAGCATATTTTGGTCTGGGATATGGCTGGAAAACAAAAGAAGCCTTTTTAAAACATAGGTTGGGGATCCTACCTGCCATTTCATATCTACCACCGTGGCTGAGAACGAACTATGGGACTAGATGCCGGCTGTGCGGAATAGGAGTGGAAGACTTAGAACGTTTACTATGCACTTGCTCGAGGCTGAACGAGGAGAGAGCAGCTCGGTTAAAAACAGCCTTTAACGAACTAAGTATCCGCTCACGCAGACAAGCAGTCCTTGCTTGTTTTGATCCTGGTCTTCCACCGCTAAATGGGAAGCTGGTGAAATTTCTGATACTAGCAGAACGGAAACTACAATGCCAGGCAGTCGGCTAAAGAAGAAATTTCGGGCTGTGACCAGCTGCTATGAACAATTTGCCACTCACGTTTATTGATTTTAGTAATGTTACTTTTTAACTAAAATTTCTTGCTTATACATTTCTCTTTTAATTCTACTTGTGGAGATTGTTTTAATGTAATTTTTGTAATGGTTTTAATTAACCTAAACAATAAAAAAGTTACTATTACTGCTGCATAATCAGAAGTTTGATGTTGCCTAACTTCGGTGGGAAGATGTATCATTTTAACAGGTTCACTCCTAAGTCTGATGTATATACGTTGAACACAGTAGGAGCAATGGTGCATCCCTCCTTTAACCCTTTGTTTGTGTATATTTTTGACATGATTCTGAGCGTTCTTGGTCTGGACCGAGGTGTCTATGTAAAGCGATGTAATGACAATGAAGAGTTGCCTTGGTATCCCCCACTTTACGGCTTTTGTTCACAGGATGTTTCAATCAATACAAGAAATGCGACACTGTATTGGGTATTGGATGCAAGATGGAGGCTTTCGAAGAATCCAGGATGGCTGATAGTAAAGTACAAACACAAGGAGATGATGGACGGAGTGCTGAAACTTTTCAGACACTCACCCCCAGTCACAGATCTGGGTTGAACCCATCATCGTTCTTACACTCACTTCACCACCCCAGTTCAGGCCCAGCCATATGCAAATCAGTCTTGACCCTGTGCCTCATGGGAACAGTCCAGAATGAAATGCTAAGCCAGGTCTTCCCTGGACAGGAAACAAGCATCCTGGGACTGGTTTCGGGGTAACACCCCTCATCAGCCTGGCTAGCTTGAATCCATTGGCAAAGTGAGGAAGGAACCAACGTCTGGGCATACCCTGCCAACTTCGGGTGAACAAAGCAAACCCAAGGAGATGATAGATGGAGCGCTAAAACTTTTCAGACACTCACTCCCAGTTACAGATCTGGGTTGAATCCATCATCGCTCTTAAGCTCACTTCACCACCCCAGTTCAGACCAAGCCATATGAAAATCAGTCTTGACCCTGTGCCTCATGGGAACAGTCCAGACTGAACTGCCAAGCCAGGTCTTCCCTGGACGGGAAACAAGCATCCTGGAACTGGTTTCAGGGTAACACCCCTCATCAGCCAGGCCAGCTTGAATCCACATGCAAAGTGAGCAAGGGACCAACGTCTTGGCATACCCTGCCAACTTAGGGCGAACAAAGCAAACACAAGCAGATGATGAACGGAGTGCTGCAACTTTTCAAACACTCAGCTCCAGTCACAGATCTCGGTTGAATCCATCATCGTTCTTTAGTTCACTTCGCCACCCCAGTTCAGACGCAGCCATATGCCAATCAGTCTTGACCCTGTTAGTCAAGGGAACAGTCCTAACTGAACTGCCAAGCAAGGTCTTCCCTGGACCGGAAACAAGCATCAAGGGGTCGGTTTCGGTATAACACCCATCATCAGCCAGGCTAGCTTGAATCCAGTGGGAAAGTGAGCAAGGGATCCACGTCTGGCCATACCCTGCCAACTTAGGGTGAACAAAGAAACACAAGGAGATGATGACTGGAGCGCTGAAACTTTTCAGACACTCAACCCCAGTCACAGATCTGAGTTGAATCCATTGTTGTTCTTTAGCTCCCGTCACCCCCCAGTTCAGACCCAGCCATATGCAAACCAGTCTTGACCCTGTACCTCATGGGAACAGTCCAGACCGAACTGCCAAGATAGTAAAATACATCCATTGAACAATCTGTGCATGTAGGGTGCCCAAAATTCCCAGTCTTCCTTGAAGATGCTCCCAGGTAGGCTGTTTGGTCCGGGGGCTCCAATTTTCCAGATGGTCTATTTTTTTTTTTTTATTACATTTTTATTAATGGAAGTACAGAACAACAAGACAATCACACATGATGGTAGCATGTAATGGTTCAGAGCAGAATGGCAACATACAAATTAATACGAGTACAAAAAGGGTGGCCTTCAGCAATGCAGGGCTTGTGGAATATTGTAATAAAACCTTTACCAAAGTGGCGACGTGTTTAATACAGTCTCTTCCAGAGGTGCAGATGGAGAGGAGAAGACTCATGGGTTAGGTGAGGCGGGGAAGGGGAGCCCGGGGAACGCCGAGCAAGGGGCCACTAAGACAGCACCGGCGGCCGCCGCGGACCTGGGGGCCGGTGGGGAGCGCGGGAGAGGCAGTGGTGGGCCTAGAGGGGAGATGTGGCAGCAAGGCTCTCAATAGGACAGAGTGGGAGCGGTCCGAGGCGTAGTGTCATGACCATTGACATCTACACATCGACCAGAGCGGCGGCACTCCATGCCTCACGCGCTCGCGTCGTGGAGGTCGGAGAGGACGACAGGGCAGAGGCATACAGTCTAGTAACGAGCTTAAGCAGAGATGTGGAGGTGTATAACAAATCCAAAGCGGGGAAGGTGGGCGGGGGCTGCGGAAAGGATGGATGTAATTTACAGCAGGTGGCGCGCAGCTGATAATACAGAAGCGTGTCTAGCAAGGATGGCGATGCCGGGAGCGGATAGAAGGAATCATCGGAGTATAGATCAGCCACCGTCTCGAGGCCCCCGGACACAGCGTGTCGAGACATACAAGATGACTGGAGCGGGGGGAAGTCCGGGTGGTTAGCGATGGGCATGGTGCCCGCTGATAGAAGAGTGAGTCCAGCCAGTCTGCGCAAATAGGACCATGCCCAGCGCAGCGTCTCCACCGTGTTAACCTCCGAGCGAGGGCGCACCGCAGGGGCGAACAAAGCAGTCTTAAGGGGCCAGGGGGTGGCGACATCAGATTCCACCGCGACGTGAGGCTGATAGGGGGTAGGATGCAGCCAAAAGTGCAGGAAGCTGGCCTGAGCGCAGAGGGCGTACAGCCGGAGATCAGGCGTACCAAGACCACCAGCGGCCATCCGCAAGGTCAGGATGTCATAGGTGACCCTGGGCTGTCATCCCGCCCAGATTAAGGACACCATAAGGGAGCGCAACCTACGAAAAAAATAAGCAGTCAGGGGGATGGGGATGTTAGAGAATAGATAAAGGAATTTGGGGAGGACTACCATTTTTGCGACGGCAACGCGGCCGGCGAGAGAAAGGGCCAGCTGAGTCCACTGGGGAATCCTAGACTCCAGCCAGTCCACAGCACGGCCAAAATTGGACCTCCAGAGATCGTCCGGGTCCCTGATCAGCCAGATGCCGAGGTAGCGGGTGGGACCTGTAGCCCACTCAAAGGGATAGTCAGGCACAAACAGAAGAGTGGCATCCGTCAGGGGGAAAAGTACGGACTTATTCCAATTAATCTGGACCCCCGAAAGCCCACCGAACCGAATAACCTCACGTACCAGGGGGCTAAGATTTTCCTGGGGATGACGAATGTAGAGGGTAACATCATCCGCATACAACTTTCCAGATGGTCTATAAGCTGCTTAATGTCTCCTTTTAGGATACTACCATTGGGCTCTCCTCCAAGTCTTCTAGGGAATTGTCAAGGAGATTCTTTGTAGTATATCTAGTTTTCTTGGGATCTACATACAGTTTTCTACATAGGCCACCCATTTGGTGGCTGGGACAGCATTCTCCTTGCTGATAGTTCTACTTGTCAGGATGGTGACCTATCCCCAGAATTCTCTGGTCTTAGGCGCTAGCAGGGAATATATGTGTTTTCATTCCTCCTCTATTTGTTTTTGTTTTAGCATCCGGATTCTTTTTTTGTGTTGTTTCCTGGCTTCTTTCAACATGATTTCTTGTAATTGCTCTCCTCTCTTCTATGTAGGAGCTCTGCACAGTGGCACTTCCTTTTGATCTCCTTGAACTCTTTGTTGTTGAAGTATGAGGATGGCCTTCCTCTTGTGGGCACTCTTTGCTGGTTGCTATGCTTTTGAGCTGTTGGAGCTTCATATAGCTTTTTAACTATTGACTCCTAATGTTTCACAACAAGTTTTAGTGCATCTCTCAAAGCCGGTAGAGTGTAGGCTAGTTTCCACAAGGAGTACCTAGCCGTGCAGGCAGGGCCTTAGTTGACTTTTTTTATTAATGGGCTTTCATTGATAGGAAGCATTTGGCCTGTCAGGTTGCATTCCCTGGGTGTCATCGCACTCACGTTGAAAAGATATTGTATGGTGGTCACTTTCAGTTCTGTGTTGGACTTGAAAGCTTACACATCTACTTAGCAGGTTCTTGCTTAGGAAGATGCAGTATAATGTTGAAATATTTTTAAAGTAGTCTTTGATTTTCCCTCCACAATGCCTTTTTGGTCGCCTGAGCCCAACTAAAATTTACTGATGCAGGTTTCCAGTATGTTTTGAGTGCGGTCTCCATCACTTTTCTCTGGTTGGCTAATATCTTTAGTGTTAAAATCTCCAGCCTCTATGCACTTGATTCCTGGGTGCTCATAGAGGAGAGCTTTTATCTGGTTGCTGATATTCTTAGCATTCACCATTTTCATATCCCTATGTGGACTGACGTACAGTTTTAGCACCAAAATTGAGGTAGATGGTCCATCTATCACAAGGCCATTTATATCAAGAGCCTGCATGAGCCGTTACTCCATTCCTTTCCTTTCACCTGCAGATCTAATATTCATAGAGAGATTGTCCGGAGTCTTCCAAATAGATTTTCTTGTGAGCTACTGTGTGGATTGTTTGGAACCCCTGAATGGAAATAGGCACGGTCGACCACGTTTCTTGCAGACATAAGATGTCACCAGTGTGAAGATATCCCATTGTATTTTTATTTGCCATTAAAGAATTTGGGCCTGCCACATTCCAACTTATTATCTTGATCATGGCTCTAAATGCCATCTCCTTTTTCCCATCAGAGCTAGGAATTCGGCAACCCATTTGTTAGAAGGGCTCCTGGTAGCCAGGCTCAATAAGGCTGATCTGGAGGTGTGTGAGCTATTGGCTTTCCAATGCGGTGACTGTCTCCAGCGCCCCTTTTCAGTTGTACTGTGACCTTTTTTCCCAAGGTTGGGGTATTGTTTGTTTTACTCCTCTTGAACAACTACTTCATACTGTAAGTTGCATCGGGTAGTGTTACCTCTGTGCTAAATTGTGAGGGTATTTTTCCGTAGCTGGCTTGCTAATATGAATGCCCTATTCCTTGAATTGCTCTCTCTGCAATTATGTTTTGAGAATCAGCTATGTCTGGCCATCCAGTCAATGTGGACTCTCTTTGACCAATCCAGGAGTAGCTCTTAAATGTCACTGAAGTCAGATGCGGGGATGTAAGGTAGGAAAGTGAAGATTTGTTGTTTAAAAAGTGAAGAAGGTTGGATCTGTCTAAGGTATCCCATGGCCCTCTCATCTTAAATTCTGTGGTGAAGATTAGAGCTTCTGGAATTGATGCCGGCAAATATTCCGCCTTTTCACTGTAGTCATTGATGGGTGGGGGGTAGCCCCATACTTTCAGCCTAGGACCGGATTACTTGCCAAACTGTACCAAAGGAGGTTGCCGCGTCCCCTATTCCCCCAGGCCTGCCTTATACATAGCTACAATATGCAGAAGTTTTTATAGCCATGCGTTTGACTACAAATGTCTGTTCTGCTACCACTGATGTAAGCAGGAGGACTACAGCTGTACACCAATCATTGTCTCTAATGGTCAGTAACTGATGAACCCCAGCTCATTGGCTCGTGGCCTCAGAGTTCGGGCATTTAGTAAAATAACTGCACCCTTTTTAGGTCGAGCCTAGACGAAAGCAAAGCGAAGCTTTGCTGTCTAGGGCTCGACAACTTATGTAATCACTTTTGGGGGAATGTGGACAGCAGACTGTCACGCGCTTCTCCTGCCGGAGATTTGACCTCGTGAACGCGCACGCTTTCGCGTTGGTGAACAGGCACGCGCGCACATGCACGCAGGCACACACACACACACACACACACACACACACACACACACGCGCGCGCAGGCAGGCAGGCACACACACACACACACACACACACGGAGTCCCCCGTCGGCCGCCGCCCCGCAGGCCGGAACACAGCACTAGGAGCCTGGGGCTTCCGCGCCACATTACCTCGTTCTAGGAAAGGTGGCAACCCAACCCTACTTTTTCAATTCACATCCTCGAAGCGCATTCCAAGTTTCCTCCAGTTTATGTCGCTTGGCAGCAGATAGTCATGTCTCACTCCGTTCATCCTTTATGTCAATGTCCGTTCTCTTCCCGGTGAAGCAAGAGCGTGAGTTCCAAGCCTCGATGTGACAATTTTAACTGCGTAGTAAGAAACGGATCTTTGATTGGACGAGAGCAAGAAGGGGCTGGGCTTAGGTATCAGCCGGTTTGGTTCAACGTACCCGGGATCCGGAGAAGAGCAGGATGGCAGAGTGGGGTAGAGGTAAGGAAAATAGTTCGCAAAATCGGGGAAAAGCTTTTCTATGGTGCATTTTAAAGTACAAAGAAAGGAGAGAGATGTTTTACAACACTCTGCACGGTAATCGCCTGTACATAAGATCACTCCTCCTGAATATAAATAGGCCTTCTCTCCATACACTTCTCCCAGGCTGAGGCCCACGTGCACATATCCCCAACATTTAGTCACTGTCACCCCCGCCAACCCCGCGATTTTTTTATGATCTCGTCGCTTATAAATAAGACTTTGTGCAACACATGAAGTGGGGTTCTTGCGGCATCGTGTTAAAATTGAAAATCCTGGTGTGCCGTTTGGTGTGAAGGAACTCGACCAGAGTGTTGTTCGCATCCGAAGTCACGCAGGGCGAACTCTAGTTTCTCCACTGGCGAGGTTGTTGTCTCACCCCTAACCCTCGAGGCATCAATGGACAAGAGGGCAGGTGTGCAGAAAATGGCGGGCTTGCGCGCGGGCAGCAGTAGCGGTCGTGTAGCTAATATTAGAGGGACCCCACGAGGCCACGCTGCACCTGTGGCGCTGGCTCGGGGTAGAAGGAACCATGGTAATAGGAGGATGATAATACCTTGGTTATGGGAAACCTGAAAAAGGGAAAGCTGCAAAATAAAAACACCAGCGGCAGCGATAATTATATACGCAGGACTCCAGGGATACACGTGCTGTTATGTACAGTAAGGACCCCATACATAGGACGCCACATGCACTATAGACAGAAGGATATGAGTGATGTTCTGTGCACTGATAGCGAGAAACTTTAGTCTCTGCGGAGACAGAAATATTGGCTTGTGCGCTATCAAAGGGGGGAGAAATGTTACTCTGTGTAGTGATACAGAGAAAAATATTACTCTGTGCAGTGAAAGAGCTAAACACGTGACCCAGCGATAGAAATGTTGACCATTGCAGGGATGAACGTAAAGACATCGCACTGGGGAGCGATGCACAGAGCTGCAGTTTCTATTCATGTCAGGGGGATTTTAGTTTCGCTCATAGTTTGAAGTGATACCGCCCTATAAAAACGCTCATCGCGGGATTTACTTTAATATGAATTAACCAGTCGAGCATCTGCGCCCACACATTTTAGAGATAACATGTTTGCAAGAGACATTTACTTTTTAACCTATACAATTGTAAATTGTCAATCGTAATATTAAATCTATTTGTCATTGTAAAAAAAAACCTCTAAGGTGAACTTCTCAGAGCCTATGCCATGTCTTACTGTATATCTGTTACCATTTCCAAGTGTAAAAATAACAAAATAATACTATCACAAACAGTGCCACATTAGGCCGCATAAGATGCCTTTTCTTGTCACATAGTTTAATCAACCCTGTCGCGTAATTTGGCCCTCTCGTTCCGCATAATTACAGTTGTTCTTCCTGTATGCCAGTCCAACCCAGGCTCCATGTATTGTATTATATTGTATTGTAATTGCATTTATATAGCGCTTACTACCCCTGACGAGGCGTCAAAGCGCTTTTTCGGCGAGTAGCACGCTACTCTGGGACCCATAGAGGATTAGTGTTGAATTAGTATAGTGAAACATGCAAGTACATTTTAAGTGGTGGATAGGTTAGTCAGTTAATTAGATTTGGAATGATAGCAGAAGGATAGAGGACAAAGGTTTGTATTTATATAGCGCTTGTTGAATTAATATGGTGAAATATGAAGTAATGTCAGTGGTAGATATTAGTCAGGTACTTGGACATTTGTTCACAATTCGCCATGTGCCTTTCGTTTCTGTCTCACTCTCTCGTGCCCCTTCACTGTCTTGGCCTCTCCACTCTTCCTCTATTTCTGTCTCACTCTCTCCTGCCCCTTCACTGTCTTGGCCTCCCCACTCTTCCTCAGTTTCCGTCTCACTCTCTCCTGCCCCTTCACTGTCTTGGCCTCTCCACTCTTCCTCTATTTCTGTCTCACTCTCTCCTGCCCCTTCACTGTCTTGGCCTCCCCACTCTTCCTCAGTTTCCGTCTCACTCTCTCCTGCCCCTTCACTGTCTTGGCCTCTCCACTCTTCCTCTATTTCTGTCTCACTCTCTCCTACCCCTTCACTGTCTTGGCCTCTCCACTCTTCCTCTATTTCTGTCTCACTCTCTCCTGCCCCTTCCCTGTCTTGGCCCCTCCACTCTTCCTGTATTTCTGTCTCACTCTCTCCTGCCCCTTCCCTGTCTTGGCCTCTCCACTCTTCCTCTATTTCTGTCTCACTCTCCCCTGCCCCGTCACTGTCTTGACCTCTCCACTCTTCCTGTATTTCTGTCTCACTCTCTCCTGCCCCTTCCCTGTCTTGGCCTCTCCACTCTTCCTCCATCCCTCGCCCTCCCTCTATCTCTCTCGCCCCCCCTCTATCTATCTCTCGCCCCCCCTATATCTATCTCTCGCCCTCCCTCTATCTATCTCTCGCCCTCCCTCTATCTATCTTTCGCCCTCCCTCTATCTATCTTTCGCCCTCCCTCTATCTATCTTTCGCCCTCCCTCTATCTATCTATCGCGCTCACTATCTATCGCATCACCACAGCATCACTATGCGCTACCCCAGCATCACTGCATCACTCGTCGCCGCCACAACATCATTCAGAGCCACCACAGCATCAATCTGTGCAACCATTCAACAACAACTGATTCAAATATGTTCTCTCAATGTTTCAAGCTTTATTACAAATGTCACAAAAAGATGTTGATATTTCACTTCTGTTCTTGGATTTTGTCACAATAAAATACACTGAACATAATCTTCACAAAAGTTATTTCCAAAAGTTTAAGCTATTGCCATTGTAAATTACAATACCTTTTATTTAAGTATTAATTATTTAAAAAAATTAAAAGCCATTGTTATTTGTAATATCAATACATCTAAGTCACTTAAATACAACACATATTGCATTACAAATGCTATAGGTGTCACATTTGCGAAAGTTAAAACTATTGCCATTGTAAATGACAAAGCTAATATTTCGCTATTTTCAAAACCAACACATAAGTAAAAAATGTGTCATTTACAATAGCAATAGCTCAAACTTTCCTGATGCGAGACCTATTGCATTGCAAATGCTTGTTTCCTCAATGGATCATTTTGACATTCAGCCTTTCTGATACATTACTGACTATTCACAGAGCGAGCCAAAACAAGAATTACTGCCTCTTGCTCTCTGTTTAACCCCTTCGGTGCTGGTGACGGAACCGCTCCGTCACCAGCGTCGGTTGAGCTGTGCTGGTGACGGAGCGGTTCCGTCATGGCCCGCCCAGCTCGATAGAACGCTCATGCGCGGCACGAATTCCGCGCCTGCGCTGAGCGTTCTATTGAGCGGGGCGGGCCGTGACGGAACCGTTCCGTCACGAGCACAGCTCAACCGAGGCTCGTGACGGAGCGGCTCCGTCACGAGCATGCGGCCGCCGCGCGGCCGCGCAAATTCGTTAGCACTGCGGCGGAATAGCCGCCGCAGTGAAGTGGTTAAGTGGGAATTAATACGTTCAGTAAGAAATGCGTCACCAAAGCATACATGCCAACATTTTACAAGTGGTAAGATATTTTGATAAAAAAAAGGCAGGGCAATGTGTTTTATCCATTGACTTCTATGGAGGCAATGGCAGTCACAGACAGGAAACAGCAAAAAGCAGGCAATTTTTGGCTTCGAAATCGAGACTCTCCCGCCGGAATCGGGGCTGTGGGCATGTATGCCAAGCAAACATAGAAAGGTCACTTGCACGTTTATTACACTGGGGACATCCCTTTCAGCCATGCTTGAGATGTCCCCAGCCCCCTTACAAGAGTCGCCTGTTTGCTTTACAATCCCAGGATTAGATTGATCTGAGACATACATATAATCTAGCTGTTTTTTCAGAATTTCTCCCTGAATGGGCTCAATGATGAATTTGTAGAGAAATGAGCATGGCATGAATCTCTGGTTCTGGCCCTCACTCAATCAGGAAACTGCTGTTGAAACATGTCAAAGCGTATACACTTCATTTTCCTGAGTGCAATAGCAATCCCTCCTCTCAGATTGAAGGCAAATGAAAGCTCTGTGCATAAAAGTTTCCTTCAAGGCAATTTACTTTATTAATATCTGCCTCACACAAGGCAGGCAGCATCTTAAGTACGTTTATAGCCTAAGGCCTTCATTACAAGCTAAGGTCTAACACTGGATGCCTGAGCAAACAAGAGTTTGCGTAGGGATCGGAATTATGAGTTGCGATAATAATCATAACTTTGTAATTTTCCCCTGAGAGATTCCAGCAGATGGAACAGGGTAAAATATATAGGCGTGAAAGACCAGGAAAAAAGCCAAATGGGCGAAATTTGATGTTTTAAAGCTGATTCTGCAAACAGTGCCTCATTTTCGAATAAATTGAAATCTCAGAATGGTTGCCGTTTACCACACACAGGAAAAACTTCACCCAAAGGGTCCTCTTGAATGTTCTTCAGGTGATAGTGCTGAGAAGTAAAGCTTTGTAATTTTGGCACTTGATGGTCTAGAGAGGAATGATTGTGGAAAGACAGGACAGACATCACAATAGCGTACCAACAGCTCTAGTACAACTAGTTTTCATTTAATGCATTGGGCATACTTTTCAAAGCAAGGCCTGAAATACAGGTTTAAGAAATTACTTTGGGGAGTGTACATACACTCTTAAACTCAAAAAGAGATTAATCTTGAGCTCTTTTCTGGTGAAGAGGAAGTTTTAGAAGCTCACATAGAACATGTGTAATTTTGTGTCTTTGCTATGTTTCTATACATCTCCTTTGATATTTTTGCACAGTTGCAGTATACAAAAGCATTTTACAGAAATGTTTATACATGAGGGATTCATTGTGGGTGCGCGTTCAAGATGGCCGCCGACTGATCGCGCTGCCTAACTTTGGCCCACATTCTTGTTTCCTTTTGTCCATCGAAGACGTTCTTGGTAGTTTAACCCCTTCTATGCCAAGCATCCTCAGCAGCGGTGGTGCTGTGCAGAGGATGTAACTATTACGTCCTGGCACTGGCCTGAAGGGAAGCGCTGGTGCTCCCCCCATGGGCCAGTGCCAGGAAATAATGGTTACATCCTTGGCAGCTGTGGTACCGTGACGAGGATGTAACCGTTATAGCTTGGCACAGGCCCGCAGGGGAAGCGCTGGTGCTCCCCCCGTGGGACGCCCCCATACAAGCCCCCACTGAGGATGGCAGCGAAGCGCTTCTGCTGCCACCCCCACCCCTCCCTCAGCAATCTGATGACAACACCATCATTGGCTACCGGGGACGCGCTTAGCGCGACCAAAGATAGGAAGCGTTTCTGGACAGTCCTTTTTTCGGGGCGGGGGTTGCAGTAAACAGACACAGGGCGAACAGAGGTTTTCCTTTCCCTGTGTGCCTGATGTGAATACATTTCTGCTCCACGATCGCGGGTGAGACCTGCGATCATGGAGCAGAAATCCATCCACCGGACCTCAGGGATTTTTTTTGTTTATATGGTGGAGCGACCCCTTAGGTAAGAGTTGATCCCCTGGGGGCATATGCATCTGTGTTTTGGACCCCTCCGGGAGCTGATTCAGCCATTTTTAGGCAGATCAGCTCCTTCCCCGGGGTCAAAACCCACTAGACACCAGGAAATTAATTTTTGCACTTTTTGGGAGCGACCCCTAGGGCAAGGGGGATTTCGATAGGGGGAATTACTTTTCTCCATGTTGCAGCACCCCCCTGGGGTTCATTTGGCTGTGTTTAGGCCGATCACCCCCCTCGGGGGGGCCAAAACCCACTAGACACCAGGGAATTCATTTTGTCACATCTTGAGAACGACCCCTTGGGCAAGGGTCATTCCCATAGGGGTGATTGACTTTTCTCCGTGTTTCTCCATGTGGAAGCCACCCTGGGGCTGATTCTGCCATTTCTAGGCTGATCAGCATCTCCGGTGTCCGAAACCCACTAGACACCAGAGAATTTATTTTGCTACATTTCGGGAGATTCCCCTTGGGCACGGGTAGTTCCCATAAGGATGATTTCATTTTTCTGTGTTTTGCCCCACCCCTGGGCTAGATCAGCCATTTTTCCTGCCGATCTAGCCTTCGGGGGGGTCGAAACACACGAGAAGTCAGGGATTATTTATTATGGGAGCGATCCCTTGAGTAAGGATCTCTATCATTTCGGGGATGAATGTTTTGCCCATTTCTGCCCCCCTGGGGGCAGATCGGCCATATATTTGTAGGCCCATCTTCTCCCAAAAGGGGGCAGAAGCCACTAGACCAACAAGGATTTTTTTATATATGCAATAAAAAATGTTTTGGGGAGGGGTCCCTTGGGCAAGGATCTCTACCCGTTTGTGGGTAAATGTTTTGGCTATTTCTGCTCCCAGTGGGGGCAAAACGGCCTTATAATTTTAGAACCATCTGCCCTAAGGGGGGCAGAAGTTGCTAGACCATGAGGGATTTTATTGTTTATGGTGTAAAATGTTTGGGGAGTGGTCCTTGGCCAAAGGTTGCTCCCTTTTGGGAGTGAATATTATGCCTGTTTCAGGCCCCATTGGTGGCAGATAGGCCTTTCATTTTTTAGGCCCATGTGTCCCCAAGGGGTGGCAAAAGCCACTTGACCACCATGAAACGTTTGTGTGTTAAATGTAGTTCGGCTGATGGGTTGTGTGTTTTTTGCCATTATTTGTGATCCTAATTTTTTTTCTCCTTTTCATTTTAGTGCAAAGCTTTTTTTTTTACTTTGGTGTCACTTGTGCTTACGGTTTTGGCATCGGTAGAGGTGCAGTTTGTGTAGTTGCAAGTGTATAGTAAGGAAACTTTTTATATTGTTTACTACAAATGAGTATCAATGACCTGAATGTATGTGTTTTTTGGAAATGTTTTAATAATAGCGACCTATTTAGTTTCTTTTTGAATGCATGTGACATTTTCCTTGCATTTGTGCACAATGTGTATTGTGTTGCCTTGTGTGTAATTTTCTGTTTTTTCTTTGTTAGTGGGATATCAGTACTTGCTGTGTCTGTACAGTGTAGGTGCAGGTGAGTCTAGCGGTCTCTGTGAGTGGTTGTTTTACAGTATATAGGTCTTTGTGTTCTTTGTATTGATTGACTTTACCTTGCAACTGCTATAGGCCTGTAGTTTTTTGTTTTGTTTTATAAATCCACACTTTGTTTAATACATTTTTTACACAGTGTTAGGTACTGTTGACTTATTTGTCAAGTTACTTGTATAACTAGGGATCATAGCTAGCCGCAGGATGACCACTCAGCAGGTTGTTGAGATCCTTTTCGAGTCTTCTTCTGACCATGATCATGAGACTGACTATGCATCTGAGGCAGAGGAGGAAGGCCAGGATTCTGGTAGTAAAGTTTCTGTCTGAGAGGAATCATCTGATGATGAAGCTACTCTCAGTGCCAATGAAGCTACTCTCAGTGCGGATAAAGTGCCTGTTTAAGATGAGGACACTGATGTGCCGATAGTGCAGCAAGGGGCATCTGGATTACAGCCCGGGCTGCAAGGCTTCTTATTGGAAGTGCTGGACTCTGGGCTGACTCAAACATGGTGCAGCTGGCGTTGTCTGTCTTTAGTGGTGTTGCAGGGTGTAGAGTGAATTGTGAAAATGTTTTGCCTATAAATTTCTTTCTTTCAGTTGCTTATGGATGATGTATTTTTAGCTGAGATTAATGAGCAGACTAATTTGTATGTTGAACAGTATTTGAGGGACAACAGGGTCAGACTTAAGCCCCACTCTAGAGCTCCCCAGTGGACGCCCACAAAATTGGATGAGCTGAAGAAGTTCTTGAATTTAACTTTTTTGATAAGCCTGAAAAGAAATCGGTCACTGTCTTCCTATTGGTCTACTAATCCATTGATGGCAACAGCTCTATTTCCTGCAATCATGAGTCGTAATCGGTATTTGCTTCTTCTTCGGAAGTTGCTTTTTGTTGATAATGCTTTAGCGTTCCCCCGAGATCAGCCTGATTGTGATCATCTTTTTAAGGTTCAGCTTGTCCTTGATCACTTTGTAGATCAATTATCAGAGATCTATGTGCCAGGGAAAGAATAGCTGTGGATGAGTCTTTGGTCCTGTTCAAGGGCCGATTGGTGTTTAGGCAGTATATTCCTAGCAGGAGGGCACGTTATGGAATAAAGATGTATATGCTGTCTGAGAGTAGTACTGGATATGTCTATAATTTCAGAGTCTACACTGGTAGGGATTCCAGTATTAACCCCCTGGTTGTCTGTCCCCTTTTGGAGTTACAGAGAAAATTGTCTGGATCCTTAGTAGAGGGCTTTTAACAAAGGTCACCTTTTATATGTAGATAACTTTTACACTGGTGTACCTTGTTCAGGGAACTGTTCAAAGTGGGCACTGTGCTTGTGGCCCAATCCGCTCTAACCGTAAAGGTTACCCAAAAGAGCTGGTTTGTAAAAAACTTGTGAATGGACATTGCAGTGCCTTGCATAGTGAGGAGCTTCTAGCTGGGACATTTTCTGACGGGAATGATGATTATATGCTGACTACCATCCATGATGAAAGTACTTCCTCTGTCACTGTTTGGGGTCAGGTTGCTGAAGTGCGCAAACCTGTGTGCATTTTAGACTACAATAAGCACAATGGTAGTGTAGATCCAGTATATCAGAGGATGGAACCTTACAATGCTGTTTGTAAGGCGTATGTTTGGTATAAGAAGGTGGCTATCCATTTATTCCATTTAGCAGGCTACAATGCCTTTGTTGTATTTAAAGATTGCTCTCCAGAGTCAAAGATGACATTTGTTCAGTTTCAGCAGTCTCTAATTTGCAGCCTTGTTTTAGTGGAACAGAAAGGAGTTCCTAGAGAAGCAGTGGTGGAGGATGTGGCTAGATTAAACAATCAGCAAATCAAAAGGGAGAGAGAGGACTAGGTAAGCTAGTCCGGGTCCCCTGATTATATGTAGAAATATCAATATAGGACTAGCTAGGTTGTGTTAGTGAGACTCAGGAGGTACATCTGTTGGCAAACCCTCAGGTTTGGTCATGAAGCCCTCACACACCAACCTAGTTGGTGTCATGCTTCATCATCGGGCCCACCACAGTGACACCGAATGTGTCCCGGGTGTGCTGCGACTCCAGATTACTGAGGAGCTGGTATGCTTGCTGAGTGTGCAGTGATAGTGAGAATGAACGTGAAAGGTTAAAAGCTATACAGGTGGTCCCAGTTCCCGAGGGTGAAAGGTAAATTTAATACCTGGGCCCCTGTTAGCAAGATAAAAAGGCTGTGGACGATGTGGAGTGTATTAAGAGCTCCTACGTCCTTGTGGTCTACATGTTTCAGCCAGGCCTTTTGATTAAAACTGGCTTTCCTCAGGACCAATGAGTATGTGTGGGTGACAATAAACTATATTAAGTGACAATGTGTGGTAAAAAGTGTCGCACTCGCTAAGGTGCTGTACGTGTAAGAGGGGGATTCCCTCTACTTTAACTTGCTACTTGCTGTTAAAGCCTCATGGGTCACTTGGCAGGGAGGGAAAGAAGACCGGTATTTCCGCGTGCTCCTGCGACCTATCGTCCTGCTCCAGTGTCCCGAGTGGCACTGGAGCAGGACGATAGGTCGCAGGAGCACGCTGATCGGAAATACCGGTCTTCTTTCCCTCCCTGCCAAGTGACCCATGAGGCTTTAACAGCAAGTAGCAAGTTAAAGTAGAGGGAATCCCCCTCTTACACGTACAGCACCTTAGCGAGTGCGACACTTTTTACCACACATTGTCACTTAATATAGTTTATTGTCACCCACACATACTCATTGGTCCTGAGGAAAGCCAGTTTTAATCAAAAGGCCTGGCTGAAACATGTAGACCACAAGGACGTAGGAGCTCTTAATACACTCCACATCGTCCACAGCCTTTTTATCTTGCTAACAGGGGCCCAGGTATTAAATTTACCTTTCACCCTCGGGAACTGGGACCACCTGTATAGCTTTTAACCTTTCACGTTCATTCTCACTATCACTGCACACTCAGCAAGCATACCAGCTCCTCAGTAATCTGGAGTCGCAGCACACCCGGGACACATTCGGTGTCACTGTGGTGGGCCCGATGATGAAGCATGACACCAACTAGGTTGGTGTGTGAGGGCTTCATGACCAAACCTGAGGGTTTGCCAACAGATGTACCTCCTGAGTCTCACTAACACAACCTAGCTAGTCCTATATTGATATTTCTAGATTAAACAATCACCACTTTCCTGATCACCTTCCTCCCACAGCCCAAAAATACTTTCCTGCTAAGAAATGCTGAGTCTGTGCCCAAAGAGGTATGCGGAAGGAGAGTCATATATACTGCCCTTAATGTCCTTCTAATCCTGGGCTGTGTGTGCACACATGTTTTAAATTGTACCACACACAACAGAGTATTAGGTTGCAACTGTGAGCGTAAAAGTGAACTGACTGGTTGTGTTGTTTTTTTTGGTTCAGATTTCATGTTTGGTATACATGTGATGTATTTAGCTAGAACTGTTGTGTTTGTAGTTATAATTTTTAATCTATTGGCAATTGGCTTGTGTTTTCTTTTTTGCATAAAAAATACGATGGTGGTGTGTGAGGACTGGCATTTTGCTGCTGGTATGTATGGACTGGTGTTTGGCACGTAGTGTGAGTGGACTGGTGCTTGGCTGGTGGTGTGCGTGGACTGGTGCTTGGCTGGTGGTGTGTGTGGACTGGTGCTTGGCTGGAAGTGTGTGTGGGCTGGCGCTTGGCTGGCAGTGTGTGTGAACTGGTGCTTGGCTGGGGGTGTGTGTAGACTGGCATGTGGCTGGTGGTGTGCATAGTCTGGTGCTTGGCTGGTAGTGTGCGTGGACTGGCGTTTGGCTGGTGGTGTGCATGGACTGGTACTTGGGTGGAGGTATGTGTGGACTGGGGCTTGGCTGGTGGTGTGTGTGGACTGGTACTTGGTTGAAGGTGTATGTGGACTTGCGCTTGGCTGGTGGTGTGCGTAGCTTGGCGCTTGGCTGGCGGTGTGTATGGACTGGTACTTGGCTGGCATTGTGTGTGGACTGGCGCTTGGCTGGCAGTGTGTATGTAGTGACTTGCTGCTGGTCACTACAGACACTGATAGCCAAATGCCAGTCCACACACACCACCAGACAAGTGCCAGTCAACCCACACTGTCAACTAAGCACCAGTCCACAGACACCTTCCGTCAGCCAGTGTGGTTGCTGTGTCAGGCAAGAATGCTTATGAAAATGATGGGCCCTTGAATGGCGCAGCCTGTTGATGTGAGTGTTGTAATGTGCTGGTCCAGCAGCTGGTGGTGTGAATGGTCTTGCATGTGTCACAAATGAAAGATGTGAATGGCCTGTAAAGAGGCTGGTGCCTTATCGTGGCTTTACAGCTTGCAAGATGTGAGTCATTGGTTTGGGTTTGTAACCTTTTAACTAATAAAAGTGCATTTCCTTTTTGTGAAATGCCTTGTTAATAACATTTTATGCTCTGATCCTTTACTCACCATTGTGCCAAATAGAACTAGTACATGTGTGTAGTTGAGGAATAGTTGGTTGTGAAGTAATATTTACATGTTCTGGCATGCTCTGCAAAGGTGTACATTGTCTCTATGGAAGATATACCCATTCTGGATACTTTTATAAAATAGAAAGCTAGGGGAGTACAGGGTGGTGTCCCTCTAGTGGATCCCTACACGTTTCCTTACCCAAAATGCCCTGCAAACTACTAAAAGTGGCTACAGTCACACATTTTCCTTGCATTACTGTGCCATATTATTCCAGAATCAGAAAGAAGCCACAAAATCCCTTTTGCCCAGCATTCCCTCAGGTATCTCGATACAAAAAGTACCTCACTTGTGTGGGTGGGCCAAGTGTCCGTCACCGGGAAGGGCCCAAAACGTATTGTGGAGGCATCAAAATGATCAATTACAAAACTAGCTGGATTTGTAAAGGGGTCACCTGCGTTTTTGGTCCCTGGCTCGACGGCCATGTAGGAAAACTACCAAACCCAGACATTTCTTAAAACTACACAACCCGGGGAGTCAAAGGATGTGTGGCTTGTGTGGATCCCCAATGTTTCCCTAACCAAAAATTCCTTGCAACCCTTAAAATATGTTTAAAAAAGACACATTTTCCTAACATTTTTGTGATGGACAGTTCTGGAATCTACGCATAACCACAAACTTACACCCACCCAGCATTCCTCCAAGTCTCCAGATAAAAATGGTACCTCATGTGTGGGTGGGCCTTGTGGCTGTGACAGGTAATGGCCCAAAACCTACTGTGGAGACTTGAAAATTATCAATCACAAAAAGACCTGGTCTTGCAAAGGAGTCACCTGCGTTTTTGTCCTGGGCTTGGCGGCCATGCATGGAAACCTACCAACCCCAGACATTTCTGAAAACTATACACCCGGGGAGTCCAAAGATGTGTGGCTTGCATGGATCCCCCAACGTTTCCCTACTCAGAATCCCCTGCAAACCTCAAATTGTGCTAAAATAAATCAAATTTTTCTCACATTCATGTAGGGTAATTGCTGTGCCGGCACAAATTTCCTACCACCCAGTGTTCCCCTTGGACTCCTGAGTAAAAATATATCTCCCTTGTGTGGGTGGGCCAAGGCCCTGCGACTGGGAAAGGTAAAAAACATAGAGATTGGCTGGATAGCACACAGAGTTCTAAGCACTATATTTTTGTTTGTATACGTTTTTAGGTTGACTCTGCATTGGACACCCACACAAGTGAGGTATCGTTTTACTCAGGAGACCATGGGGAATGCTGGGTGGTAGTACATGTGTGCTAGCACAGCAATTCCCTGACATAAATGTGAGGAAAATGTCATCCTTAATCAAGTAATTGTACCAGCCATGTTGGATTTGTCTAATATAACGTGAAGTACACAATAGAAGGGGCATCTAAATGGGACTCCAGCCAGTTCACTAACGTGCATTTGACCAATCCAACATGGTGGAGACAATTACTTGATTGAGGAACGGACCTCCATATACAGGTAAAGCTATTTGTGTGAGATATTTTAATGGTGATTTCCCACCAGCACTCTTTTCGCTTGGTCGGAATCTGCAGTTTTTGGAGTTAAATGAGAACTACTGTGTCCAATAGCAAGTATTAGAGGGAAAGATACTGAATCTTGGATAAATGGGCTTTGTGGCCACACTAATCTTAATGGGAAGATTTGTATTACTTGAACAGGCAGCATTTTTCACTTAAACCCGGGTACCTGTTAATTGCAACTTGGGTATAATTACAGGATCCCATATGTTTATCAGGGTGGTTATTTTTGGAACCTGGTCAATTAGTGCACTGGCTAGAGTCCCATTTAGATGCCCCTTTCATTGTGTACTTCATGTCATATTGTAAATCTACCATTAACAATACTTCTACGCGCAAATGTGAAGTAGGCAAGATGTGGGCCGCAACTGTGGCCGTGTGAGGTGCACTATCCGTTTGCTCCGTTTGACTCCCTGATACCCCCGCAATAGGTGCGTTTCCCGAGCGGTAAACCCCCGTGTGATCAGCGGAAGCAGTGGAAGCAGTGTATCGCCGGTAATCAAGCGGGCCGAGCGGGGGGCGCTTACCGCTTTCGGCTTCGGTGGCTCTGGCTAACAGCAGTGTCCGGCAGTGTCCGTCCGACCAGTTTCAGCCTCAGCTCCAGCTCCGCCCAATCCAGCGCTCCTCCATGCTGCACGCCGAATTGACAAGCTGCAGCTGCGGCTGGCTCTGACCTTGGAGGTGCCGCTCTGACTCATTCGGACTGCTGGGCTTAGCGCGATAAGCTGTATTGTTCACGTTTCAACGGCACTCTCCACTGTCTGCAATCCGGATTTTTTGAGAGGATACTGGGGAGAAGTAATGTGAAGAGCTCCGGACACGTGGCTATTGGCGGCAAAAAGAAAGACTGTGTGTTATATCGACATTGCTACCGCCTTATTTTTGGCCGGTGATTTTGGTTTTGGGACTCTGTTTTGACTGCCTGGGCAGGTAATAGCACCGAAGGGAAGAGGCGGCGCGAGGAATCGCAGGGGAGAGACCGCGACTGTGAGTACTCCTGCTGGGGGGGCAACTGCACTCGCTGTGATGGCACAAGACAGCGCTCCCAATAGTGGTGCCAATAATCATGGAAATGTTGCATCAGACAGTGGTGCTAGCATTAACAATAGTGGCAGGGCTGATAATATTGTTCTGTCGGCTGAGGATATTAATACTCTTCACGAGCATACGGGGACTTCAAAGAGACAGGGAGTCCACCAGGCTCAGAATGTAAGTCAGACAACGCAGCCAGCTCTGGATATCCCAGTGAAGCAACGGACTGTCCCCACAATTTTTAATAAAAAAGGAATAAAAGCAAAAGCGGTTGCGGGGGTGATTGGAGAGGTTCATACAGTTCAAGAACCTTCTGCTGCTCAGCACAGTCTGCCAATTGTAGAGATGATGAGTACCTCCACTGAAAATTCATTGGCTGTGTCTTCAGCTGAGCAAGAAGGGGCGATAATATCTTAACGGAGGTCTTGGCAGCGAATGTTGACATTGCAGTTACCATAATAGATTATAGCAATACAGATACACAACCAGGCCCAGTAATTGAGAAAGGCAGTAAGTCGGAGTATGCGGGTTCAGACGGCAAGTTGTATTCGATGTCGGATTTAACGACTGCATCAGATAAGGAACATGATGAAGATAGCCTTAGTAACCCAGGTGACTGGGGGGATATGCCGGATGAGGTAGAAGGAGAGGACTTTGAACATTCTCTAGCTCACGAAACAGTAAGAAAGGTGGTGGAGGCGGGAAAAGCATCAGGACAGTGCTCCCCACTAGCTCAGTTTAATTTGGATGAAGATTTTGAGGAGGACTCAATCACTTTAGGCTTGATCTATAAAACTATAATGGCACATCGCAGAAAAACTAAAGCTGAAGGCCTACGCACACAAGGGGCTGTAAGAAAGCTTCAGAATACAGTGCGACGCATGGTTAAAACTTGTGCGGAAGTCACCACTCGTGTGGTGGAGGTGGAGGAGAGAGTCTCCTCAGCAGAAGACTGTCTGGTAAAGCAACAATCAGCTATCGAGATTTTACAAAAATCTAAATCAGACATGGATTGGAAAGTTACGGATTTAGAGAACCGGGCTAGACACAACAACCTGCAGGTGCTAGGTATAGCTGAGGCAAAGGAAGGAGCGTATCCACGGAAATTTATCATCCAGCTATTTAAGGAAGCCTTCCCTGAACTTAATTCTTGGAACTGGGACACAGAAGTGATAAGGGCACATAGGTTCCCATTTGTGGCACGGCAGCGGGGTAAAGATCAGAACTCATATCCTAGGGCAATCCTAATCTGTCTTAATAACTATCTTCTACGAGAGGCACTATATGATCTGGCACGCCCTGAGAAAAAACGGAAAGGCATGGGATGTGAGTTCTTTGTGCGCCCTGACTTTTGTCCCGCAGCGGTGCACGAACGTTGGCAATTGCGGAAATTAATTGTGCCCTTTCAAGCAAAAGGGGCCCAGGTCTTTTTGCTTAATCCTTCTAAATTGAAGATCATCTTTAGAGGCCAAACTCGATATTTCACTTCCGGGACAGTTGCACAGGACTATTTGAAGGAGATAGATAAGAAGTCAAATAGCCCAAGTTCTAGTCCGAAAAGTTAAAGGAATAGGCTGTTAATCAAATGAGCTTGTATCGGTAGCTGAATGTACAGTGGGTTTAGCACGGGCTGAGAAACACAATGTTTTTTGTTATATCTCGGTTACATGGGTCATCTCTTTCTCTCACAGTCTCTATTCCTTTTTCTGTTCCTTTCCTTTCTTGATTCTGTTCGTTTCTCTTTGAAAGCTTATATGAATATTAATATGCTGCCTAAGAAATGTGAAACTAGGTTCTTTTGTTAAGGGGATATATGTGAAGTTATACGTAGTGGAGTCTACGATTTTCTCCTTTGTATGACATGAAGGAAGGGGAGCAGAATTTGTTTTTCCTTTTTTTTCTTTCTTTTATTAGAGCCTGCAGTCAGGCTGTTAATTGGATTGAGGAGAGAGAGAGACAGAGGGTGGGGGCAGGGGAGTCAAGCAGGGGGGCACCGGGGAATGCCCTTTTACATCGCAGAGGACATGGTCCTTAAGCCTCATAATGGGTGGTGTGGGGTTGGTGGGGTGGTGATGGGTGGGGTGGGTTGGGGTGCGGGGAGTATGGGGAGGGAGGTGGGAAGAAAAAAGAAAATAATACATGAGTACAGGACGGAAAGGAGTCTATTTTGGGCAGTCAGTATTGTTTGTGTAGATAGTTTGTGGACGAATGGAAGGAATTCAGATATAGTCAGATGGCGGGTAGGGGCATTAGGGTAGGCAAGCTGAATGTGAGGGGACTGAACTCATTGGATAAAAGACGGCGGGTTTCACTGGAGCTACGAGCTCTCCAATGTGATATTATGTGTCTTCAAGAGACCCATATAGTATGGTCAAAGCGGCTAATGCTTGAAGAGCTGGGATTCAATTTAATAACTTGTACTAAATACTCTGGTACTGCGAGAGGAGTGGCAATTTTGGGCAAAAAACATATAGGCAATACAGGCAGAACTTTATCCGATGGATTAGGCAGGTGGGCAATCGCAGAGTGTCTTGTTGGCCACATTATATTCACGATCTGTGTAGTTTATGGGGCAAATTTAGATGAAGCAACCACTCTTGAGTTTTTAAATGTTGAGCTAGCGGTGTGGCCCACACCACTCATCCTGTGCGGAGACTTCAATATAAATTTAGCACCTAACATTTTCTGTAATAAACATTCAAGATATATTGGCAGAAAACCACGAGTCTTCAAAGCATTACAGGCATTAATGATTGCACATGGGTTGGTGGATGTTTGGGCTTTTTTAAGGGGGGTGTCCCCCAGATACACCTTCTTTTCTTTTCCCCATCGAAAGTTAGTCCGGTTAGATAACTTTTTCACTCCTCAATTGTTGTTAAACCAGGCAGTGATTCAGGTATATCCGAGAATTACATCGGATCATGGGCCGGTAGTTTTGTCTATAACAGGTATAGCACCAATCACGCGGCCGAGGGGATTCTCTTTTGACCGCAAATTACTATTGGAGCAGCAATTCATTGCACATATGAAACAATGGATTACTAATCGTGGGAGCAGTAGTGTGGGGTGTGTTTGGGACACCTTCAAGGGTGTTTTTCGAGGGGAAGCTTTGAGTTTTGGCTTATATAATCAAAAAAAGCAGGCAGCTAAACTTCAAGATCTATATCATGAGTTGATAAAGGCCGAGGAAGCTCTCATGCAGGGTATTAAGGCCGGGAAAGATATAACTGATCTGATTACGGTGGTGGTACACTCTAAAGCAAGGCTGAATCTGAATTGGTCCCAGGAAGCTGCAAACATTGTTTTTTATTAAACGGCAAATCCATTATGAGTATGGCGAGGCAAGTGGCAGATGCCTCGCCCAAAAATTAAGATTAAGGGAGACAGCCCAACGGATAGATGAAATTTTAGATCGGAATGGGGACTCGATTAAAAATGAAAGTGGCATCTTGGAGGAGTTTAGAAAGTTTTACGAGGCTTTGTATCGAAGAGACGAGTACGATGCGCTGGTGCGGCTACTCTCATTAGTCGATATTATATCTCAGATCTCCCGGCGGAGGAGATTGAAGGACTAGAGGCTCCCATTTCATTAGAGGAATTGGAATTAGCTGTAAATGGGTTGGCAATGGGAAAGGCAGCAGGGCCGGACAAGCTACCGATTGAAATTTATAAAACTTTTTTTTCTGTCTTAAAGGCAGATCATTTGGCAACAATGCGAATGGCCCAGAAAGGCACTTCCCCTAAAACATGGAATGAAGCATGCATAGTAGTGTTTCATAAAAAAGACAAGCCGGCGAATCTCCCTGGCTCTTATCGTCCCATCTCGCTTTTAAATGCAGATGGGAAGATCTATTCGAAGATCTTGGCCAACAGGCTGTCCTCTGTTATTTCCGGACTAGTCTCAACCACACAACATAGGTTTATCCCACAGCGCGGCACGGCTAACCATGTTAATCGTGTGATAACTTTTTTGATTATGTTAATGTAACCCGGGAACCATTGTGTTTAATTTTATTAGATGCCGAGAAGGCCTTCGACCGTGTGTCATGGTGCTTTTTATGGGATGTTATGAGGGGCGGGGCTTTGGGCCAGAGTTTATCAAATCATTGCAGACACTATATTGCCAACCCGTAGCTCGTATTAGTACCATGGGACTCGAATCGGCTGTGGTGCAAATTCAGAGGGGCACCAGGCAAGGTTGCCCCTGCTCCCCTCTCTTATTTTCATTATATATCGAACCTTTTTAAGAATGTTAGAATCTAGCACTAGGATCCCACCATTGCTCATACAAACTTATCACTTTAAGGTTCTTGCCTTCGCGGACGACGTGGCGGTCGTTACACCGAACCCAGCTATAGCAATGCAGGCAATTGAACAACTGGCCGTAGAGTTTGGCATGGCATCTGGCTACAAGCTGAACTCGGCTAAGACTCAGCTGCTAACCGCAAATATAGCGAAGTATTTTGACTCAAGGGTATGTCAAGAGGTTACATACTTGGGGGTTAAGCTTCGATCATCTACAACTGCCTTGGTCAAATCGAATTGGGACTTTCTTCTAGTTGGAGTAAAGAAACAGTTAGACCGGTTGGAATGTTTGCACCTCTCCCTAGTGGGGCGATGCAATTTATTAAAAATGATGATACTCCCGAAAATATTATATTTTTTTAGATGTGTACCCTTAGAAGTTCCCAAGGCGAGCTTGGCGCAGCTCCAAGCAATTTGTATGCGCTTTATGTGGTCTGGGCGTAAGGCCCGACGTGCTGGACGGTACATGACATTACCAAGGAATTTAGGCGGTTGGGCGGTGCCGGACTTATTATTAGGCCTGTATGATTCAAGTTATGAGTATTTTACTCACAGGGGCAGGTCCGGTGGAGATTGCGGAATGTCCATCTATATACCAAATGTTATTGGGGGTAAAAGCCAAAAATTGTTTGTTTCTATACCTAGAGTGGAGCTACTACAAGCGCACAAGGTTTAAGACCTTAGAAGCTGCATATAAGGTTTGGAGAACAGTAAGGGGTATGTTTGGCTTCGAGAAAACTTCATGGTATACACCATTGGTATCGCCAATATTTCTACCAGTAGACCTGTGGTATCGAGTAGTGTATAATTGGAGGTCGAAGGGCATAAGAGTGTTGGGAGACCTCTATTCTGCTGGTTCTCTTAAATCTTTTGAACAACTGCAGGAACAGTACCAGCTCCCTAGGTAGAATTTTGCCAAATATTTACAGATTAGGAAACATTTGGTGAACAGCGGGGTCATTTTTTAATCAAATCCCCTGATCTAAGATAACATGAAAGGGGCAAGGATAGGCACGTTATATAGTCACATGTTAAGCACTAAGGCCAATGATATAGAACAACAGAATGCTAAATGGGGGGTTAAATTGGACAGACAGGATATACAAATAGATATTTCTTTGGGAATGGCTAAAAATGTATTTCTATCTGCAAAGCTCTCTGCGCAGCATTTTAAATCACTTTTTAATTTATACTACACACCAGATAAGGTGTCAAAATGGCCGGGGGATTTATTGGGAAATGCTTCCGCTGTGGTTTAATATCTGCAGATGATGTTCATATTTTTTTTGGGTGCCCATCCTTAGTACGCCTTTTGACTGGGCGGATATGCCGGATGAGGTAGAAGGAGAGGACTTTGAACATTCTCTAGCTCACGAAACTGTAAGAAAGGTGGTGGAGGCAGGAAAAGCATCAGGACAGTGCTCCCCACTAGCTCAGTTTAATTTGGATGAAGATTTTGAGGAGGACTCAATCACTTTAGGCTTGATCTATAAAACTATAATGGCACATCGCAGCGAAACTAAAGCTGAAGGCCCACGCACACAAGGGGCTGTAAGAAAGCTTCAGAATACAGTGCGACGCATGGTTAAAACTTGTGCGGAAGTCACCACTCGTGTGGTGGAGGTGGAGGAGAGAGTCTCCTCAGCAGAAGACTGTCTGGTAAAGCAACAATCAGCTATCGAGATTTTACAAAAATCTAAATCAGACATGGATTGGAAACTTACGGATTTAGAGAACCGGGCTAGACACAACAACCTGCAGGTGCTAGGTATAGCTGAGGCAAAGGAAGGAGCGGATCCACGGAAATTTATCATCCAGCTATTTAAGGAAGCCTTCCCTGAACTTAATTCTTGGAACTGGGACACAGAAGTGATAAGGGCACATAGGTTCCCATTTGGGGCACAGCAGCGGGGTAAAGATCAGAACTCATATCCTAGGGCAATCCTAATCTGTCTTAATAACTATCTTCTACGAGAGGCACTATATGATCTGGCACGCCCTGAGAAAAAACGGAAAGGCATGGGATGTGAGTTCTTTGTGCGCCCTGACTTTTGTCCCGCAGCGGTGCACGAACGTTGGCAATTGCGGAAATTAATTGTGCCCTTTCAAGCAAAAGGGGCCCAGGTCTTTTTGCTTAATCCTTCTAAATTGAAGATCATCTTTAGAGGCCAAACTCGATATTTCACTTCCGGGACAGTTGCACAGGACTATTTGAAGGAGATAGATAAGAAGTCAAATAGCCCAAGTTCTAGTCCGAAAAGTTAAAGGAATAGGCTGTTAATCAAATGAGCTTGTATCGGCAGCTGAATGTACAGTGGGTTTAGCACGGGTTGAGAAACGCTATGTTTTTTGTTATATCTCGGTTACATGGGTCATCTCTTTCTCTCACAGTCTCTATTCCTTTTTCTGTTCCTTCCCTTTCTTGATTCTGTTCGTTTCTCTTTGAAAGCTTATATGAATATTAATATGCTGCCTACGAAATGTGAAACTAGGTTCTTTTGTTAAGGGGATATATGTGAAGTTATATGTAGTGGAGTCTACGATTTTCTCCTTTGTATGACATGAAGGAAGGGGAGCAGAATTTGTTTTTCCTTTTTTTTTCTTTCTTTTATTAGAGCCTGCAGTCAGGCTGTTAATTGGATTGAGGAGAGAGAGAGACAGAGGGTGGGGGCAGGGGAGTCAAACAGGGGGGCACCGGGGAATGCACTTCTACATCGCAGAGGACATGGTCCTTAAGCCTCATAATGGGTGGTGTGGGGTTGGTGGGATGGTGATGGGTGGGGTCGTTTGGGGTGCGGGGAGTATGGGGAGGGAGGTGTGAAGAAAAAAGAAAATAATACATGAGTACAGGACGGAAAGGAGTCTATTTTGGGCAGTCAGTATCGTTTGTGTAGATAGTTTGTGGACAAATGGAAGGAATTCAGATATAGTCAGATGGCGGGTAGGGGCATTAGGGTAGGCAAGCTGAATGTGAGGGGACTGAACTCATTGGATAAAAGATGGCGGGTTGCACTGGAGCTACGAGCTCTCCAATGTGATATTATGTGTCTTCAAGAGACCCATATAGTATGGTCAAAGCGGCTAGTGCTTGAAGAGCTGGGATTCAATTTAATAACTTGTACTAAATACTCTGGTACGGCGAGAGGAGTGGCAATTTTGGGCAAAAAACATATAGGCAATACGGGTAGAACTTTATCCGATGGATTAGGCAGGTGGGCAATCGCAGAGTGTCTTGTTGGCCACATTATATTCACGATCTGTGTAGTTTATGGGGCAAATTTAGATGAAGCAACCACTCTTGAGTTTTTAAATGTTGAGCTAGCGGCGTGGCCCACACCACTCATCCTGTGCGGAGACTTCAATATAAATTTAGCACCTAACATTTTATGTAATAAACATCCAAGATATATTGGCAGAAAACCTCGAGTCTTCAAAGCATTACAGGCATTAATGATTGCACATTGGTTGGTGGATGTTTGGGCTTTTTTAAGGGGGGTCCCCCCCGGATACACCTTCTTTTCTTTTCCCCATCGGAAGTTAGTCCGGTTAGATTACTTTTTCACTCCTCAATTGTTGTTAAACCAGGCAGTGATTCAGGTATATCCGAGAATGACATCGGATCATGGGCCGGTAGTTTTGTCTATAACAGGTATAGCACCAATCACACGGCCGAGGGGATTCTCTTTTGACTGCAAATTACTATTGGAGCAGCAATTCATTGCACATATGAAACAATGGATTACTAATCGTGGGAGCAGTAGTGTGGGGTGTGTTTGGGACACCTTCAAGGCTGTTTTTCGAGGGGAAGCTTTGAGTTTTGGCTTATATAATCAAAAAAAGCAGGCAGCTAAACTTCAAGATCTATATCATGAGTTGATAAAGGCCGAGGAAGCTCTCATGCAGGGCATTAAGGCCGGGATAGATATAACTGATCTGATTACGGTGGTGGTACGCTCTAAAGCAAGGCTGAATCTGAATTGGTCCCAGGAAGCTGCAAACATTGTTTTTTATTAAACGGAAAATCCATTATGAGTATGGCGAGGCAAGTGGCAGATGCCTCGCCCAAAAATTAAGATTAAGGGAGACAGCCCAACGGATAGATGAAATTTTAGATCAGAATGGGGACTCGGTTAAAAATGAAAGTGGCATCTTGGAGGTGTTTAGAAAGTTTTACGAGGCTTTGTATCAAAGAGACGAATACGATGCGGCTGGTGCGGCCACTCTCATTAGTCAATATTATATCTCAGATCTCCCGGCGGAGGAGATTGAAGGACTAGAGGCTCCCATTTCATTAGAGGAATTGGAATTAGCTGTAAATGGGTTGGCAATGGGAAAGGCAGCAGGGCCGGACAAGCTACCAGTTGAAATTTATAAAACTTTTTTTTCTGTCTTAAAGGCAGATCTTTTGGCATCAATGCGAATGGCCCAGAAAGGCACTTCCCCTAAAACATGGAATGAAGCATGCATAGTAGTGTTTCATAAAAAAGACAAGCCGGCGAATCTCCCTGGCTCTTATCATCCCATCTCGCTTTTAAATGCAGATGGGAAGATCTATTCGAAGATCTTGGCCAACAGGCTGTCCTCTGTTATTTCCGGACTAGTCTCAACCACACAACATGGGTTTATCCCACAGCGCGGCACGGCTAACCATGTTAATCGTGTGATAACTTTTTTTGATTATGTTAATGTAACCCGGGAACCATTGTGTTTAATTTTATTAGATGCAGAGAAGGCCTTCGACCGTGTGTCATGGTGCTTTTTATGGGATGTTATGAGGGGTCGGGGCTTTGGGCCAGAGTTTATCAAATCATTGCAGACACCATATTGCCAACCCGTAGCTCGTATTAGTACCATGGGACTCGAATCGGCTGTGGTGCAAATTCAGAGGGGCACCAGGCAAGGTTGCCCCTGCTCCCCTCTCTTATTTTCATTATATATCGAACCGTTTTTAAAAATGTTAGAATCTAGCACTAGGATCCCACCATTGCTCATACAAACTTATCACTTTAAGGTTCTTGCCTTCGCGGACGACATGGCGGGCGTTACGCCGAACCCAGCTACAGCAATGCAGGCAATTGAACAACTGGCCGTAGAGTTTGGCATGGCATCTGGCTACAAGCTGAACTCGGCTAAGACTCAGCTGCTAACCGCAAATATAGCGAAGTATGTTGACTCAAGGCTATGTCAAGAGGTTACATACTTGGGGGTTAAACTTCGATCGTCTACAACTGCCTTGGTCAAATCAAATTGGGACTTTCTTCTAGTTGGAGTAAAGAAACAGTTAGACCGGTCGGAATGTTTGCACCTCTCACTAGTGGGGCGATGCAATTTATTAAAAATGATGATACTCCCGAAAATGTTATATTTTTTTAGATGTGTACCCTTAGAAGTTCCCAAGGCGAGCTTGGCGCAGCTCCAAGCAATTTGTATGCGCTTTATGTGGTCTGGGCGTAAGGCCCGACGTGCTGGACGGTACATGACATTACCAAGGAATTTAGGCGGTTGGGCGGTGCCGGACTTTACGCTATATTATTACGCCTGTATGATTCAAGTTATGAGTATTTTACTCACAGGGGCAGGTCCGGTGGAGATTGCGGAATGTCCATCTATATACCAAATGTTATTGGGGGTAAAAGCCAAAAATTGTTTGTTTCTATACCTAGAGTGGAGCTACTACAAGCGCACAAGGTTTAAGACCTTAGAAGCTGCATATAAGGTTTGGAGAACAGTAAGGGGTATGTTTGGCTTCGAGAAAATTTCATGGTATACACCATTGGTATCGCCAATATTTCTACCAGTAGACCTGTGGGATCGAGTAGTGTATAATTGGAGGTCGAAGGGCATAAGAGTGGTGGGAGACCTCTATTCTGCTGGTTCTCTTAAATCTTCTGAACAACTGCGGGAACAGTACCAGCTCCCTAGGGAGAATTTTGCCAAATATTTACAGATTGGGAAACATTTGGTGAACAGCGGGGTCATTTTTTAATCAAATCCCCTGATCGAAGATAACATGAAAGGGGCAAGGATAGGCACGTTATATAGTCACATGTTAAGCACTAAGGCCAATGATATAGAACAACAGAATGCTAAATGGGGGGTACATTGGACAGACAGGATATACAAATAGAGATTTCTTTGGGAATGGCTAAAAATGTATTTCTATCTGCAAAGCTCTCTGCGCAGCATTTTAAATCACTTTTTAATTTATACTACACACCAGATAAGGTGTCAAAATGGCCGGGGGATTTGATTGGGAAATGCTTCCGCTGTGGTTTAATATCTGCAGATGATGTTCATATTTTTTTGGGTGCCCATCCTTAGTACGCCTTTTGACGCTATGGAAAAATGTATTTCAGAAATTATTGGCAATCCAATTCATCTGTCTGCGACACAGATTCTCCTAGGGGTAGAAATGGGATCTGTGGATACAGGAATACTGAGGCAACACGCTAAATTAATATTTTTAGTGACAGCGGTATATAGACTATGTATTGCTTCTTTTTGGTTGCAACAGGAGCCGCCTCTTTTCAGGTATGGCGGGCACATTTTTTTGCAGTATATAATATGGAGCACAGTTTATATGCTCTCAAGGGCCCCCGGAAAAAGAAGGTTGGCGAACAAATATGGGGCATAGTCTCGCAATACCTCGAGTCTGAAATATGAGCCATTAGCCTGCCTGGGCTAGTTGAATTTTATAATTTAAATGTTCTTATTCTTATCGTCCCATAATTTATTTTAGAATTCATGATTGCTCATATTGTATCATCATGTACATCTTAACTCTATCAATAGTTTTTTCATTGTATGTTAATTCTGCTGAATTTGCATGTAGCAATCTTATATTTCATGTACTAGAGTGACTCATCCCAACTGACTCATGTATTTCGCACAAAAATAAATAAAAATAAAAAAAACAATACTTCTACGCGCAATGTGAGCCACGGCATACAATATCACCTTCGCGTTTGATTAGCAACTCATTATATACGAGTGCCGTTATTCTGATTGTCATTTTAACATACTATCTGCTCATGTCCAGACTTTAACGCACCTATCATGTTTGCCATATTAAACTATTCTGACTGCTTGCGTGTTCATTTATACACTGTCTGCTCTCTTTGTAGCTGGATTAAGTATCCATTTTATATGCACCCTTATTTTTATTGTTATAATGCTGACATTTACAACTAACCAAATTTAAAGAAATAATTGACTAGGTAGAACACTTGTTGCTACCAATTGGCTTTCGCCCCATTTGTGCCTTTCAAATGTAAGCCAGTGTGTAAGGAAGAAGACATTTTGAACAATGCCCCCTGATTTACATGCTTTTAAGTACCCACAAAGTCAAAAATATACAAATAACTACTAGTCCTAAACTCCTTGTCTGGTACCCATTCAGAAATACATAGGTTTCTGCGCACCCCGGTCCACCGCAGGGCTTCTACCCTGATTGTTGTGGAGGGTGTGGGGTGTTAGCTCACTCTCCAGACTGCTAGCAGTTTGGGGGGGCGGAGCTCTGACGGTCACATGACCTAGAGCTTCCCTCTACTTCAGTCCATGCCTTTTCCCATGCGCAGCGGACGCATGCAGTAACAGGATCTGTGTGATCCCCTACGTGAGTGTTTACTTTACCTGCGGAGCTAACCTAGCGCCATCGCTAAACATAACAGAAACCTTGCCACCTGCTTTTTAAAAACTCACTTACTTTATCCTCAGAAACTTCTTTTAACCCCTGCTCCAGCACTTTGCTTTTATCCACACTCGCCCCCCGTTCCACCGCAGGGCTTTTACCCTGATTGCTGTGGAGGGTGTGGGGTGTTTGCTCACTCTCCCGACTGCCAGCAGCTGGTGGGGCCCGGTGGGGGCAGAGCTCTGATGGTCACATGACCTAGAGCATCCCTCTACTTCAGCCCATGCCATTTCTCACACGCAGCGGGCGCGCCACTGGCGCGCCAAAGGTGCTCCAGAGGCAAGCCCGTCTGCGCCCGTCCGCACCCGAACAGGACCAGGGGCCATGGTTGCTGGCCAAAGGCATTTAAAACGGATTGTCTTGACTTCCGATCAACTCCTAGCCCTTCGCCCCGCAGTTAAACAAGATTGCACTCAGCTCTTAGCGAATGGCATAACCTTTGAAGCATGTCCCTGCTGTAACTTTTTCCCCATTACCTCACAACCTTGCTTCCCTTCACCATCAGTGACTAGACTCATCCCTCCTCCATCAGCTCAGTCCATTAAAGACTTCAGCTTTCTTAGTCTCAACTGCCGTTCACTACCCATGCACAAAAGGGATATCTTCGACCTTCTCTCAGATGAACAACCAGATGCCCTGTTCCTTACAGAGACCTGGCTCCACGAGAGTGCTGGGCTGGATGTTGTAGCAGCTTTACCTCCCAACTATGCCATTGTCAGGAAGGACAGAGGTATTAAAACAGGGGGAGGTATAGCTATTATTTTTAAAAATCATCTATGCAAATTTGAACCGCTAGAATTTCCTAATTGTGAAGCCGCCCTATTTAAATTATCCCTTAACCCGAATTTCACATTCTCTGGTCTTTTAGTTTACCGCCTGCCAGGACCCTCCACTTCCTGGGCCTCATCTATTCCCAACCAAATAACCCCCTTTCTTATGAGCTCCAAGAATTTCTCAGTCCGAGGAGACCTAAACCTTCACCTGGATGACATTCTCAACTCGACTTGCAGTAATTTCATTTCTGACTTAACAGCTATGAATATCAACCTACTTAATTCAGGCCCTACTCACATAGCCGGCCATCTCCTTGACCCTATCTTTTCGAACCTTCCGCACGTCCATTGTGCCCCTGCACTGCCCATAGACTGGTCTGATCATTTTTTATCTAAATTCAGTTTTGCGCACCTTCGTCTCCCACCCTCTCCTTCCCGTCTATTAAAACTCCAAAAAGAGATGGGAAAAAATTGGAACTGAACATTCTTAATAATCTCCTATATTCCAACTCACCCTCTTCTGATCCAAGCGTTGATGTGCTCTCAGGAAATTTACATGACTGGCTTTCAGATGCTATAAACTCTTGTCTCCCTCTCACAAATAAAAAAAACTTAGTAACCATCGCCCCCCCGGCCCCTTGCTTTAACGAAACCTTAAAAGCAGAGAAATCTAAATGTAAAGTCTTGGAACGGAGATGCAGGAGAGACTATGCACCTGACTCCAAAGACACCTACAATAAAGCAAAAAAACTATACCACAATCTCTGCAACTCTGCTAGGGACAGCTTTGTCTCCAAAACCATCTCTGATGCTACAAATTGTTATAGAACCCTCTTTGGACTAGTCAAAGAGCTTGCTGGCTCTGAGACTATTGCAAAACCACTGCCCCTTAACAAAAGTCAGTGTGATGAGCTTGCACAATTCTTCACACATAAAATGGAGAAAATCTACCATGAAATCGCTAACCCACTTGCTAAAAGGATCACGCAGTCACAATCAAACATCACTCCTTCAATCACTTCTGTCCCTTCTCTAACTATTCCACCACACATCAGTTTACACCTGGACTCTTGGCCTCTTCTCAATTTGAAATCTCTGGAATCCATCCTAGAGAAATTTAAATCGGGTTCTCTGAAGGATCCCCTTCCGATTACAATACTAAAACAACTTGAAAGCCCTCATCTGTCTGTCATTCTAAATGTTCTTAATTCCTCCCTACTTGAATCCACACTCCCTGCACAGTGGAAACACGCCATAGTGACCCCTCTCCTGAAAAAGCCCACTGCCGACCCAAGTGTTCTCTCCAACTATCGTTCAATCTCCCTTCTGCCAGCCTTCTCCAAAATCCTTGAGAGACACATTCACTCCCATCTTTCCCAGTTCATCGAATCCAACAACATCCTTCACCCCTCTCAATCCGTCTTTAGAACCAGCTTTTCCACCAAAACGACACTACTGGGGGTTACTGAGAAGCTTCGCCACCACCTAGATGGAGGTGACATAGTTGCGCTCATATTGCTTGACCTCAGCGCGGCGTTCGACACGATTTGCAGTGATATGCTCATCAACACACTGAGTTCTGTGGGCATTTGTGGCCCAGCATTGGACTGGATCTCTTCCTTTCCAGCTAACCGCACCTTTCAAATCTTCTCTGCCACGGCTAATTCTAACATTCACTCCTCACCTTATGGTGTACCCCAGGGCTCAATCCTTAGCCCTCTGTTTTTAATTTATATGTCAGGCCTCTAGCACACTTAGCCGAACAAGCCGGCCTGACTCTCTTCACTTACGCCAATGACTCCTAGATTACTTTTTCCCTTTCTAGCACGGACCCCGGCTTGACATCTCTTCTTCAGACAGGCCTAGGGAAAATTGCTACATGGATGAATCACAACCTTCTTAAATTGAATAGTGATAAGACTGAGGTCCCTATTGTTGGTAAAAAGAAAGACCTGTGGGGCCCGCTACACTGGCCTGCCGAGATGGGTCCCGTCCCACTGCCATCCAGCCATGTTCATAACCTGGGGGTTATAATATATGACTCTATAACCATGCACCATCATGCAGTCAAGATCTCAGCCGTCTGCTTTACCATCTTGAAATAGCTTAGGAAGATCATCTGAATGCTGCCAGGGGACACCCAGAAATCAGTGGTCCATGCTCACGGCTGGACTATGGTAACGTCCTATATCTGGGTTCCAACAGGGCAGTGATCAGAAGACTTCAACTGGTACAGAACTCTGCAGCAAGATTACTGTGTAGGATTCCCAAAGCCACCCCCATCTCTGGCTACCTCCGTGACCTTCATTGGCTCAGGGTTGAGAGCTGTATCAAATTCAGAACCCTGAGCTATATGTTCAAAATCAAAACGGGCTCTGCACCACAATACTTACAATCTCTTGTTTGTCCATATGCTCCCACTCGCCATCTACGGTCTGCATCCCAGGGAAATTTCACTGTACCTATGCTTTACATTATTAACTTTGTATATTCAATTACTTGCCGGTTATTAGGAAAAAAAAGAAATTACGAACCACTTGCTTGAAAGTCATTTATAAACTCATCCACCTTTTCACAGGAGGGAAAGATATGCATTTTGTTGTTGATCATCACTTTCAAGTATCTGGAAATCTCAGCTGGACCACTGCTCCTAAACTTTTAAGTTGGTCCATCATCTTCCCAAGCTCCCATTGCCTGTTTGAGGTGGCGGTTGAAACATCTGATCTAAATTCGTATTTTGGCCATCAACTTCTACTGTTTTCAGACTGAAAGCTTTTGAACGTATCTTCTCCTTTAAGGAGAAGGTTGGGAAATTAAGCAGGATCTTTCTAGGCTTTGTCCTATTCGTATTTAACCTGTACGGATCCCTATGTACACGTTGTACATCCCTACCTATTGCCTCTTCGGATTCATCCAGCTACAGCTCTTTTTTATCAGGTAAACTACAAAGGTTTTAATATCTTCTCCCTCCCTACCTTCTGGTACCTTCAAGATTTTTATATTATTCCTCACTGGAAATTTTCCAATGTTTTAACTCTGTCTAAGTACTCTATTTCTACTGATTTTAATTTTGTTATATCAACTGAGTTTGTGTTAACCTTTTCTCTGAGCTCTTTTACCTCCTCCTCCAACATGGTTGTTCTACTGCTGAGGTCGTCCATCTTTCTTTCTAAGGTGTCACACGCCTGCCTTATTTCCCTCTGATTCCCTTCCGATATCTCAAATCTAGTTCTAATCTCCACAGTCAAACCTCTTAACAACACACTCGACGGTAGGTCTTCACTCCCTGAGTTAACAGGACTTAGGCCTGAAATGACTGGCGTGGCTTCCTGCTGTATCTTTTCTGCCAAAGGGGGTTACTCATAATTTCCTCGACGGAAGACATGGCTAACACTTGATACCCATTGGGAGATGCATTTTCATTCCAATCTATGGCATCATCTGGACCTGATTCTATAGGGGTTTTAGCCTGAACTGTACTTGATTTCTTTTCTGCCTTATTCGCCCCCTCCATCCTGCTCTCAGCTAGAATTGCCGTTTGAGGTACGACTTTAAAGTATGAATGGAGATAGGGAGTAATTTTCATCTCCTGAGCTGCCATCCGCTTCCGTTCTGGGTTCTTTTTCACTTTTACCTTCTTTGACTTGCTTTTGGTTACTTCAGCCTCCACCACCCCTTCAACCACTTTTCCTTTTATGACAGAGCTTGTTGCATCTTTTTGTTTGCCTCCCTTACCTTGTCTCAGCTGGGGTAATGGGGATAGCTCTGCTTTTGAGGCAATATTACTTCCTTTATAGATCTTTAAATGAGGGTGTTGAGGATGTTGCTCCTTACCGGTAGGTTGCCATGAATTCCGGTCGGATTCAATTTTCAAAGCTGGTTCCTGAAGAAGTTGGCAGGTCTGGATCTCAATCGAGTCCTCCCTGCTACAAACAGGCAGATTTTCCGGGCGTCTTCCCGAGTCGTAATCTCTCTCGGGGGAGACAGCCCAGCCTGCTAATTCAGCGACCTCCTTTCCCCCTAGAAGGAGATCTTGGCCGCGGCGCCTCTCCCTCTACGGAGCTCCAGGACCGGCCTTCTCCACGGCCGCTCCATCGTAACCTCCGCTCTGGCTCAGATGGGCGCTGTGCTCAGATCGCTCCGCTCTCATGTACACGACACCGCAGATTCATAACGCGACATAGCTCATGTGAGTTTTCTGAATTTCAGGTTGGTTTTTTTTGTCCTCATTAGTGCAATGTTATTAGTAAGTAGTTGTCGGGCCCCAATCTCTCTTTAGTTCTTTGCCTTCACTGTCGTATAGCGGAACGTGTGTATCTAGACAGTACCCCTGTATCGTTTAGAAGAAAGGAGGGTCCCCTTATTTCCATTACTTTGTTGAAGGATTTAGTGTGAGGGGGGGAGCTAGCCATTTTGGCTACTCATGCAGGCCTTCTCCTCACTTTCCATTGCTCAGACATAATCATTGGACTATTACATAAGTGGATCTATTCCGGACCAACCATTAGGACAATATCCCTCTAAGTTATCCTCCAAAACGATTTAGCTAGATCCTAGCTGGTAGTTTTCCCAGATCTCCCAGAACTTAAGTTTTTTACTAGGTGCTTTCCTTTTGTCTAGTTTGTATATTCTTAGTATTGATATTAGCCATTCACTGTGAGACGGGGGAACTGGACTCACCCATTTCACACAAATCTCTCTCCTAGCCAACAATATTAATAGGAAAAGTAAATTTTCCTGTACTTTAGAAAGATTTTCTGGAACACTTGGATTCGTTAACCCAAAAATAATTAAATCAATACTTACATTTAGATGTCTTCCTAGTAGCCCGTCTAGTGTCTTACCCACATCATTCCAGAAGCCGTCGAGAAGAGGGCACTGCCGAAACATGTGGAGGTCGTCGGCCCTTTCCAATCCGCATTTTGAGCAGGCTTTCACTGTCGCCCCAGAGAATTTCGACAACTTTTTCGGGGTCCAGTAAGCTCTATGAGATGTGAACAAATGGTTTCTCTTTAGGGCAGCTGATGTTACAATAGTCCAACATTTGCTCATAGATACTTGCCATTGGTTGTTCAACTCCAACGTCGGCAGATCTTTCCCCCGTACTCTCTCCGGTATCTGAAATTCTTCTTCCCCTGCAAGGATCAAGGCCCAATACCAAGACGAGATTTCTTTATGTATAGCATCCTTTTTCAGCATTTCTTTTTCCAGGGTTGAGTTTCCCGCTCTGACTTCTTTTAGGGATTCAACCCAGCTAGATAGCTGATAGTACTTGAATTTAGCTACAGAGCCATTAGTTTTTAAAGATAGGGTCTCCCAATCCAGTAGGATATTTTGAGACATAAGATGTCCCCACTTTGTTATTCCTGCTGATTTTATTGGAAATGCTAGTTTGTCTTTAAGACACTCTGGGGTGCCAGGCGAGTCCCATATGGGGGCCAGGTCGCTGTAATAGGGAATATTTAGAGTACATCTTATGCCAAACCAGGATTTGGCCGCAGGCTTCAGCAGCTTAAGTTTAATTTTTTTTTTTTATTTGGGGTGTCCAAATTTGTATAAAAAATGGCTGGTTTTATTAGTCATTGTTTGAAAGTGCGGAGGATAGTTTTCAAATGTATTTAGGAGCTTCCTGCTTGATTTAAATTGAAATGCTCTGCAGTACTCAAAGAGATCGGCACTAGCAATTCCCCCCTGGTCTTTTTTCCTTCTTAGCTTACTCCAGGCGATTCTAGGGTTTTTTGAAGACCAGATAAAGCTTGAGATTTCACCCTGGATTTTTTTTTATTATTTCTCTTTTAAATTCAAGAGGAATGGCACCAAAGGCAAAAGTAAATTTCGTTAACATTGACATTTTTATTATGTTTCATTTGCCTAGTAGAGTCAGGGGTAATCCTCCCCACACTTTCAGTAACTTCTTAACTTCCTTTTCGATTCTTTGAATGTTGATGTGTGTTACTTTATCCAAATCTTTGACTAGGTCTATACCAAGGTATCTGATTTTATCCTTATTATAGGGACTGAGAAAATTGTCATTCCAACTCATTGTTTCCGTCTTGTCTTGATTAATTTGGTAACCAGAGAAACTTCCGAAACTGGTCAGGGTCTCTTCAATTGTTGTTAGAGATCCACTAAGGTTTTCTGTGAAAATCATCAGATCGTCTGCATAAAGGGCTATCTTCTTAGACCAGTCTCGGAAGGAGAAGGGGGATATTGATGGATCTATTCTAAGACGCTCTGCCATTGGTTCAATATAAAAATTGAAAAGTAAGGGGGAGAGGGGGCATCCCTGCCTTGTTCCTCTCTTTATCTGTATATTTGTAGTGAGGTTACCGTTAATTAAGATTTGTGCTCTAGGGGAAGTATATATTTTTGCCACCATATTCAGGATATTTGTCCCCAGGTTGAATTTTTTCAGGACTTCACTTAAATATATCCAGTTGACTCTATCGAACGCTTTTGCGGCGTCGATAGTGATTATTGATAGAGGAAGTTTCTCGTTGGTGGCTATGTCTATGGCGGCAAACAGTTCTTGCGTTAAATCTTGTAATTGTCTTCCGGGTATAAAGCCCTTCTGGTTGTTATTTATTAGTAGCCCCGCTATTTTCCCCAATCTCTTAGCCATAATCTGTGTAAAGATCTTATAATCACAGTTCAGGATCGAGATTGGGCGGTATGAATCACATTTTTTTGGACTTTTACCCTGTTTTAGAAGGATAGTGATTGTGGCTTCATTCCAGGAGTCTGGGAGATCACATTTTTCCAAGAAGATTTTATTCAGCAGAGTTGTTAATGGGGAAAGCAATGCCTCTTTTAGTTTTGTATAAAATTCATTTGGCAAAGCATCCGGACCAGCTGCTTTGCCTTTCTTGAGG
Organism: Lissotriton helveticus; assembly: GCF_964261635.1. Taxonomy (NCBI): domain Eukaryota; kingdom Metazoa; phylum Chordata; class Amphibia; order Caudata; family Salamandridae; genus Lissotriton; species Lissotriton helveticus. Next base: position 959,768,173 of record NC_136063.1, read on the forward strand.
TTATTTAATACTTCTTCTACTTCCTGAGTTGAGATTTCCGCGTTTAGTTCCTCTCTCAATTCTGGTGTTAAGGTTGGAAGATTTAGGGGATCTAAGAAGTGATTTATTTCTCCAATTTCGGGTTTACAATCTTCCTTGTACAGATTTGAGAAAAAAGCGAGAAATTCTTGTTTTATTACAGCTTCTTCTGAACCATTCTCAGCTGGGTTTCGAGGGTCAATACAAGCAACTTTGTTCCTGGCTTGATCTGTCTTGATTTTCCAAGCGAGCATCTTGCCACATCCCTCCCCATATTCATAGTGGGCGAGTTTGCTAGTTTCCCATTTTTCTCTAACTTTGTTTTCCAAGATTTCTACTAAACTTTCTTTTTGACTCGATCTATCCGCCTCCAGTTGCTCTTTATGAGAAGGAGATGTTGCTACAGCTATTTGTAGGTCCAAATTTTTGATCTTGTCTTCCAATGTTTGGATCGATTGTTTTATTCCCTTTGATTTGTGAGCCGCTAGGCTAAGGATGTGTCCGCTGATCACCGCTTTGTATGTGTCCCAGGTTGTCTGTATTGAGGTACCTTCCTTATTATCCTCAAAGAAGAACTCCGTCTGTACTTTTAGCTGGTCAGTGATCTGAGGGTCCAGGAGAATTGTACGATCCAAGGTCCATCTTGTGCCTTCCTTACTAGGTTCCAGTTTCAAGGAGATCAGGACCGCCGAGTGATCTGAGAGATGGGCGGGGATATGTTCTACTTTTACAGTTTTTTCGACTAGCCCTTGATCCAAAAGAAAGAAGTCTATTCTTGATTGAATTCCGAGTCTTTTATTTTTGAAAGTAAAGTTATTTTGTCTATCACCCTTTTCTTTCCAGATGTCCACTAAGCACAGATCTCTTTTGTACACCCCCAACCAGTCTCTCATTTTTGGCAAGGTTGTTTGTCTTCTACTGGGGAGACGGTCTGTTTTTGGGTCAAGTATGATATTAAAGTCTCCTCCTAGAATGATGGGTGATGAAACCGAGAGTAATTGCTAATACAGAGTTTGCAACGGGACCGGGTCGTCCATGTTTGGACCATAGTAGCCTGCCACAGTTAGGGCATTGTTTCGTATCCTTACTTTGGCCAGTGCCCATCTCCCCTTTGGATCGGTTTCTAATGCTTCCACTTTCGCATTTAGAGACTTTTTGAAAAGAATGGCGACGCCTTTAACAACGCACTCCTGGTCGGTGCAGATATATGAGTCTACCCAGTGCAGTTTTTTCACGATGTCTTCCCACTCTTTTTTTAGCAGATGAGTTTCCTGGAGGATTATAATCTCACTGTCTGCTGTTTTTAAGTATTCTAATATTCTCCTTCTTCTGCTCTTGATTCTTAAACCATTAACGTTCCAGGAGATTATTTTCACATGGGTTTTATCTTTATTCATTTTTTTCTCTAAATTTCTTTTTGTTTTTGCGGGCCTCCGAGTACTCCTTCTCTTTTTTCTGATTGTTGCTGAGGACATTTTTTCTTTTTTTTCCCTAACTTGCTCCCATCTCCCGTGCATAATTTTTTCTGTTTTTGTTTCTTTTTTTATTTCGTAGTGCACAAGTTAAAAAGAAGATTTAAAAGTCCCCCCTTCCCTGGAGAAACCTCCCTATTTCTTCTTTGGGCTTTGTTGATAGCCCTCTTTGAGCTCCGTGCCTTAATATCTTTTGAGCTGAGAATACTCTGGCGCAATTTTCCTGCAGTTATTCCGTGAAAACTATTTCCGCGTCTGATCACGTAACTGTTCTAGGAAAGTTTCGACTTCCTTAGGGTCTCTGATATTGTGCATTTTATTTCTCCACATTATCCGGAGGGAGGCCGGGAATTTCATCTGTACTGTAGCACCAAGCGCTTTCAACTCAGGCATCATCTGCCCCAACTCCCACTGCCTGTCTAGTGTGGCTTTTGATATATCAGAGCGGATCCTGAAGGACCAGTCGTCTTTATTGTATGAACCAGTTTTCAAGGCTTCACTTAGGAGTCTTTCCTTGAGAGAATATGTTCGAAAATTGACCAAGATTTTCCTTGGATTTTTCCTTTCCTTACTTTTTCCGAAAGGGTCCCTGTGTACCCTCTGTATGTCATCTTCTAGTACGAGGTCTTTGCTCCATGGGAAGAACTCCTCTAACAGGGACACAATGTATTTCTTAATGACTGTGCCTTCCCTTCCTTCCGGTACATTTAGAACCCTAAGGTTACTTCGTCTAGAGTGGTTTTCTAACGATTCCAGTTTGTCAGTGATTATTTTATCTGTTTCTCTTAACGTTCTGATCAGGCCCGGACTGGCCGTTGTGGGGACCGGGCAATCCCCCGGTCGGCCGCAAGGGTGGGGGCTGGTTTTGGGCCCTGGGGGCCGTTTTTGTTGCAGAGCCGTTTTTGCAGCATAGCTGCAAAATCGGCCCTGTAACAAAATCGGCTGAAAAGCGGCCCTGGCAAAGCGGTCGCCCCCTGGGGGGCGGGGGGCCGGCAGAGCACTTTGCCAGGGCCGGTTTTGGTTCCCAGTCCGGCCCTGGTTCTGATTTCTCTCTGATTAGACTCCACTCTTCTACTTAGTGAGACCACTTCTGCCTCTACAGCTGTTACTCTTTCTCCTAAGGCATTTAGTTTTGTATCGAGAAGTTCACATGCCTCCTGGATCTTGCTTTGGTTTCCTTCTGATATCTCGAATCTCAACTTGATTTCTTCCATCATTTTCTCTAGTAATATGTCTGTGGAAGTTCTCATCTGACTTGGAATTTGAGTTACAGAAGGGGTTGGAGTCTTGGTGTGGTTTAGGCAATGAGCTTGAGTGGATAATTCTGCTTCCCCTGTTACTGACATGGCCAGGCCAGTTGTGGGTCTGGGTAGAGTATTTGGTGAAATAATGGGGTCCCGTGACCTCTTCTGCTCAGGACCAGGTACTTCTGATTTTAATTTTAAGTCTTGCTCCCGCTTCTTTTCCTGGCCTTGCTCTTGTAGTTTAAAGAAGGATCTTAACGAGGGAGTTATTTTAATCCTCGCACTGTCAGCCCCTTCCCGCACATCTACTTTGCCCACTAGATTTTTTAGTGTTTTTCCTACCTTCGCTTGAACTTTAGGGGGTTTCTTAGATTTTCTTTTAGTACTTCGGGGAGGAACAGGATGTTTGGTGACTGGAGGCTGGTTTGTCTTAAAAAACTGCCTATTCCTTAAACAGTATGTGGACCTCGCCTTGGACTCTGGGGTCTGACCTAACTCCCCCGGTTTTTCTGGCCCCCCAGCTGCAGTAACCCCCTCCCTCTCACAGGAATCCGTTCTAAGATGGCTACTTTGTTGTTGTTGCCTTTGTTGTTGCTTTTCAGACTTCTTGCCCCCGACTTTAGCCCTCACTCCTCCCTCCTCCACCTCTTCCACCTCCACCTTCGACTTTGTCCCTGGCTTACCCGGTTCATGTATCAATCTTTAGGACCTCCAGGTTTGTTTCAAGGTTTACTCAGTTAAGGATTCAATCCATAGGCCTGCTCAGGTTAGCACTCCTTTTCTCAGACGGTCATAGCAAGACTATTGGCACTCTGAGGGTGCTTGCGCGACCTACTACACGCTGGCCACCATGATTTTCCCCCATGTGCAATCTAGCATTTTATTTATGAGGATTGAAGCAAACCCTTCTTCAGTGTATGCCATTCAAGACGCATCTACACCAAGCAGTCAGGAAGACGTTAGGTCATTCTTCGGAATTGCTGAGTTTTCTTCTAAATGCATTCTGAATTTTGCAGAAAAAAACGTTCTATATAAGACAGTTGCTCAAGGGCTGGAACAAGAATGTCTGGACAGCTGAGTGTGCATGGGATTTTCAAACTATCAAGAATGTTATTGCCAATGTTGGAAAGCTTAAAAGATTCGACCAGAATATTGACAGTATTATTCCTGCTGATCCAAGCAATAAAAGGTTGGGTGCCGTCTTAACACAAATCGATGAGGATAATAAGGAATCACTCACTGAATGGGTGACATTGGCATAAGCCTAGTTGTTGCATTATTTTAGAGCATTTGTTTAGGGAAATTATTTACAGTGCATTGTGATCATAAGTCTTCAATTAAGATTTTAACTACCGAAGGCACAGTCACTGCTCAATGAACATTGCTAAATTGTCCATACCATTACAGGATAATGGTTATGAAATTGTGTTTGCACCTGGTAAAAAACATGTGATTACAGTTTTTTTCCAGGATAACAATACAAATGGAAGAATGTGAGAATTAAGTGTGGCATGGGATTCCAATTGCCAAAGTGCTTGTTGTGGTTTATCAGCTATCAGGAAGGAGGTTTGGGAAGTGGCATGCATACGAGCAGGATGAAGTGTTACAAAAGAGGTCGTGAACAAGGTGAAAAAGCTGGCCAAAAAGAAGTGATTAAATATGCCAAGGAAACCTTTATGGGAAGTGAGAAGAGTTGTGGAGATGGTGTGATTATGAGGGGTGACAGAGTGATTCCTCCCAGAACATCACACAAAAAGATCATAGTTTGTGTCATGAAGGTCATTTTAACATTATAAACAAACAGGCAGTAAAAAAATATGTTGGTGGCTGGTTAGGGATTAATTTAGAAATTGAGCAGTGTGCGAAAGAATGCTCAAGTTGAAGTTTACTAGACTAGTGTTTGACGTTCTTAAGCTCACCCTTAATACACGTGCATTTTACAACACTCGTTCACCCAAGGGTTTCTTTACACTGAATTACAGACGTTTAATGTTACCCAATATTAATTGTATCGACCTCAGAAGGATGAATGGTTGAGTGGACCCACTGGTATTTGAACCTGTGACCATGAGGTCGAACACAGGCCCCTACAGGGGACACATTAGTCCACTAAGCCACCAGACGCCGCTCAGGTGGCCTTAAGAATCTGGGGCATCTGACATTATGGACCCTGTTGGTAATTCACAAAAATAAATCATTGTTCTTTTCAACATGTTTTAATGTAGCCTCGTTGTTGAAGTTGTGAAAAACGTGAAATGGACAAAGGGCCAGATGTAGGAGCCAAAATACCGGTCGGTAACGGCCGATTTTGGCCGTTACCGACCGGTATTTAAGAATTGGCATGTAGGGGCATATTTTACAGAATCGGTAAATTTACCGATTCGGTAAATTTACCGATTCTGTAACATACCGAATCAGTATTTTCTACCGATTCGGTAAATCCCAGATGTAGGTGGGACTCTTCTGAGTCCCAAAGGCCCTACAAATTCGGTATTTTACCACCCAATCCAATTGGGTGGTAAAATACCGAATCCAGGTGTGCATGCACATGTGTGCATGCACACCTAGCCATGTGACAGACAGACATGCCCTTAGGGCATGTCTGTGTGCCACATGGCGCACATGCCTATTTTTGGGGTTCCAGAGGGTGTCAAAGTGACACCCCCTGCACCCTTGCTGGATTCGGTATTTACCAATTCGGTAATTACCGAATCGGTATTTCCCATTGATTCCTATGGGCTTCACAGCCCATAGGAATCAATAGGAAATACCGATTGGTATTTACCGAATCGGTAAATACCGAATTTTAACGATTCGGTATTTCAACATCTGGAAATACCTACATCTCCCCCCTTCATATTTACCGATTCATAAATACCGAATCGGTAAAATTCGGTATTTATGAATCGGTAAATAACTTTTACCTACATCTAGCCCTAAGTGATTCATTTTTTTGACTGTGTCTTCACTTGGGAGGGGATACCCACAACTCTGATAAGTGTACATGGGGTGCAATATTTGTGAAATAAAGCCAGGTGCTTTCTTGAAATTTTGTGTGTTAAACACAAAACCACATCATATTACTACTCAAGTGGCAGCGGTATTATTGAGAGTTTTAATCTGGCCATGGAAGGTGTTATCCAAGAGCAACTGTGAGAGGGAAACTCTGCTAAAACCGCATGGGCTTACAGAATGAGCAATATTGAAGCATCTGCTGTTTATTTATTTAGCATTGTGATGGGAAGGACCCCAGGACTAAGTACAGTCCTGGATGGTTATTTAAAGTTGATTTTGAGCGCTGGTCTGTCGATAAAACCCGCAGACCCCCATGAAAAGCAAGTTACAGTATGACTGTAGAGATTTTGTCAAACCAGTGGAAATTCAGGTCGAACAGTGGGTTCGGGTTAAAAAAGCAGGAAAAGTGCCTAAAGCAAGAGAGTCAGTTTTATGATCCAAGGGAAGTAGAGTGTTGCGAAATGCTGCACACCTAAGTGATAACACAGTGTGGGATCTTAAGCGTTTGGCTAGAGCAGTGTTCATTAACCTTTTGACTTCTGTGGACTCCCAGTTAATCAGTAATGGAGCCCGGGGACCCCCGCTGAATCATTATTGGAATCTGGGAGCCCTTTACCAAGTCATTTCTGCAAGCAGAGGACCCCGACCTAAGCATTTTCGAGCTGAACCGCAAGACAATACACACAGCCTTATCGTCCATACTATATTCTGTTTGATACACTTGCACTTCTCCCAGTTCACATAACAAAAGGAGTGACACTTGTAGTAGAATGAAAGGTGTTGTGATAATTCTACAATCTTGTCAATGCTATATCATGGACCTTTGAACCAGAAGACAATGCAAGTTGAATGGTATTTTTTAGATTGAGGTTCACCCTCTCCACCGTGCTACATGGGGAATGTACAAGGCTAACAATAAATGCTTGATGCCATATGATGATAGAAAGGGCTCCATCGGCTGAGACTTAGACTTCAATTGTATTCCATTATCCATCGCTAAAAATGTGGAATCCCTTTTCATTAAAGCAGAACTTTCATACAATCAGTGACAACATTTGTGTGGGGTTCTTTCTTGAATTTGAATTCTTCTCACTTGGAATGATAGTCAACAATCACTAAGATATATCATAAATTCACATGCCACCTGTACATTGAACCAATCAAGTCCGTACAAACTTTTCCCAAGGTTTCTAGTGGAACCCTAACAAGGACAAAGGTGTGCTGCAAGTGCGAAGTGACTTGTCAACCTCCCTGCATTCAGAGCAACTTGCAATAAAACATCTACATCAGCTTCTATTACTGGCTACCAATAACAATCATAAAGCCTTTTATTCATTTCTGTCATCCCCAAGTGCCCAGGTGAGCACACTTCACAAAAGGTAATCTCAATTTCATAGGGGGAAATAAGTGATTCCCCCTATGGAGTTGAGATTATGTCTAGTCGCCAAAATCATTTAGTACGCAAATAACATGGAAGCAAGCAGTGTGGTTAAAATGAAGTTTATTCCAGAAAAAAGAACAACACACAACGTGTCTCTGTGACTCCTACCTCCACCAGGCAACTAAATGGAGTCTGGAACCCTCCCCTAAACATTACAGTGGGGATATTCACATGAGAACATTCCATGAGAATCCCAACCCATTGTGCACAATACCAGACGGTATACAAATATTGAATATGAGGAAAATCAGCCCATAGAAATTCTTCTTAATGAACATCCAGTTTTCAGCCAAGTTGCCAAGTGCTGACCAGAGGCACAGCTCGGTAAAATGGCATCTCTTTTTGCCATGGCAGCAATGCCCTGCAGTGTGAGGCACAACAAGCAAAAGCCTATGTCACATGTGTGAAGATGACCCTGATCAGAACTCTACCAACTGGCATGATGTTTAATGTGTAGTAAACGACAACACTATGCATCTTGTTTTGGTTATTTTGTCGTAATGTAGTGCAAGGTCCAACATTCTCTCCTGGTTGCATAATACCCTAATTTTTTGTGAGTGGACCTCTCAAGGGGTTGGCCTTCCATACCCCAATACAGTAGCTTATAATAAAATGGTTAACCCGCGTCCTCCCATTAGAATAATTCAGTTTTAGTTCCTTTAGGTATTCTTCAATTGTTCTTTTTTTTTAACAGTAAGTATTTCTATTAGTCCATCAACATTGAATTGGTCTACAAGGTAGCATGTGTACAATCAGCCACAGTGAGCATTTCCATTAATCCATCAATATTGAAGTGTGCCACAAGGTAGCATGTGTACAAGCAGCCAACACATGTTTCACCCACTATGGCTCAGGATGCTCCTGGGGAGTTAAATCGCTTATTTAACCCCCCAGGGACATCCTGCATGAGCCTGTTATGGTGCCAGTCATGGAATGGGTGACACCTATCAAGATTTAGGGCCTTTGTACGAGTTCGGCCCGCCAGCAGTATTATGAGTGTGGCGGTTGGACTGCCACTGGACCACTGCAACCACCAGGGATCACGGATTCCACGGCGGTAACGCAGTGGTCAGAAGCACTAATATGCTGGTGGTGCCGCTGCAGCACTGTCAAGCATATTAGGAGTTGCCTGCCCAACTCCGTTTTTATGGCCGTGAGGCCGCCAAGAAAAGGGTGGCGGAGAGGTAACAAAGGCCACTCCTGGTCCTGGGAGTACATTTAGGGGATCACATTTAATGCTCCCTTGGATTTGCATCCGCAGTTCCTGTACAGTGTGGCATGTATGCCTTACTGTGCAGAAAGGTGTAGTCGGCGCTCTGAGAGTGGCAGTATGCATGTTAGGCTCTTCTGTTGCGGTCAGGGGGGGCATGGCCAACTGGCCAAGATGGAGGTTGCAATTGCCTGAAGCTCCACATTGAGTGCCCATTATCTGGTGCAATCCTTGCACATACGGCCTCTGGGAGGCCAACCAATGTTTGGAGAGATCCGTTTGCTCACAGTGAGGTGTTGGAGGCTGTGGATCACGCTGTGACCCGACGGCCACTGATCGGCGCTGCAACCTCTGCCCCCTGGTGCAGCCCCTCATTGGATTGTCACGATTCCCCCTGGAGTTGTGGCCTGGCTTACCCTGATGACTGCCGCTGTGGGCGTCACTGAGGCCATGGGAGTGTTGCGGTGGCTGTAGGTCTCCACCGTCTCCATAGAGTAGGCGAGCAGTGCAACTGGGGCCGGTGGGCAGGGCCTGCTGCGGCCCCTAACCTGGGAGGTCCTAGCACACTGTAGCAGAGGATGAGGATCAGTGGTGGAGCCTGATCGTGCTGGTGGCACTGGTGGGGGCTGATCCTCGGCATGGTTGCCCACCCCAGCGGACGCTCCTTGCGATGTGGGATTTGCAAGCATGGGACTGTCGAGGTGAATGCTATTGCCGATGATTCTCCCCTCCCTCCCTCTACTATCCCGGTGCCAGGAGGCACCCGGGCAACCTATCCTGCACAATTGCACCAACACTGGCCCAGGGGTCAGATCAGACCCAGGCCAGCTGCCATCCAGTTGCAGTGTGCCGCCGGGGTCCGCTTGAGTGTGAGGATGGCACCCGGCCCAGCACAGGGGCAGCATTGGGCCTAGGCCAGACACTGGGGGAGGAACCATAGTGAGTGTGGGCCCAATTTGGAGCAGGGACTTTCCGGTTGCAGTGGCCCGGGGGAAAGTTTAGGCTCACTGGCTGTGCTCCCTCCTCTTGGTGCAGTCGGTACTGGGGGACTCAGGGCACGTGGCCCTCAGCATCGATTGGGCCCCGTCTGTGCTGGGGGTTGGCGCTGGTCCAGGTGACAATTTGGGTCCTCGTACATCACGCAGCATTCCACTTGTGACACAGAGGTCCTCAGCGTGTGATGCCCCACAGTGAACTAAGAGCAAAATCCACCTTTTTTGGTGGTGGATAAGGGCACAATGTGTGATCTCTGGCTATTGGAGGGGACTTTATACTGCTGTACTTGTTATGGCGACGTCCATTAACTCTGACTGTGTATTTAGCTCACCACACAGGCTGTGGCCTACTCCTGTGGTCATACAGCACTGAACAACCCCTATCTAACTGTCTGGGCATGGGGTGTGGTGGCACGGGTACTCTGTGCTGGTCCATAAGGGATCGGCAGGGTGGGTGTTACAGCTATTGTAGTTCTGTGCAGTAGAGCAACACGTTCTCCGTTCCCCCTCCCCCAACCTGTGTCAAGTCCTTTGCTCTATAACGTGTCCTCTGACTGATATACTAAAGTGGGAGCCTCATGTCAGATACTGACCATTACGGGGTGCACTCACGCGACAGTGTGCAGAGCGAGTAACACATAGCTGGCGACTAGGGAACCCCTGAGTGGAACAACAGAGGTTGCTGAATTGTAGGTGCCCTGACTAGGCAAGTGCACTGCAGATCAGTACGGACCATACTGGTTCTTCCCATCATGAACTGACCCGTAGGGCATAGCCGATAGTAGTAGCTGAGTACATGCACGCATTGTGAGATCTCCGCTTCCCCGCCGAATGCCCACTGAGCCACAGTTGGTCATGAGACGTCGCTGCTCTGGTCTCCTGCCGAACCCAGGTGGACCATTACAGGCCCTGGGGAAACACACAGAAGTGACTTACACTCTCCCTCCATACAAATAGACACTGCACTGAATGAAAAGCTGGACAGTGTGCTGACTCTGGTAGAAATTGGGGCCTCCTTGGAGAGCACAAGAGTATCGCTAGAAATCAAAATAGATAAAGTCACAATGGACTTTAATCACCTACGGTCAGATCAGCGTAAATTGGCAGACAGACAACACGCTACCGAGATGCAGCTGGAGGAACTACAGGGAATTGCCTGGGAAAGTGCCATGGCTCTGCAGGCACTGCTCACCCGCATTGCCGCACTGGAAGATAGGGTGGAAGATGCAGAGAGCAGATGACGGCACAAAAATGTACGCGTGGTGGGCCTGGGAGTGGATGGACAGGACCCAGTGAAATACACAGAGGATTGGCTAGGTAAAAGGATGCCCCAGACGACTTATCCGCACATTTAGTGGTGGACAGAGTGCACCGGGTCCCTGCAAGATGGCCACCACCAGGAGCGGCTCCTAGGCCGTTCTTGACCCATCTACTTAATTATAGGGATCGAGACAGTGTACTACATGAAGCGCGCCGCAAAATGGAGCTCAAGGTGAATGGTGCTGTGGTGATGCTGTTTCCGAACTACACAGCAGCGGTCCAGAGAAAAAGACACTCCTTGGCGATAAAACACAGACTCCGTGGGTGGAATTTGCGTAGTCGCGTTACGCAAAGTTCAGCGAAACAGTAAAAGCACGTGGAAATTCCGTGAACACGCGGAATTGCTTGCCCTGCCCGTTTGCGATGTGTTTTTGCATGCTCGCAGGAAAATATCTTGCTAACTTGCCCATGTGGTCGCTAATGGGTGAAGCCATCTTGTTTTTCACTTGTCCCGCCTGTTCGCGATACTTGTTTCCTGTTCTGGGTTTCGTATTGCGTACTCCCACCCATTCACGATGAGTATTTCCTGTTGGGAAACGCGTATTACGTGTTCGCGATGCTTTTTGCATGCTCGGGTTAAATATCGCGCAAACTTGCCTTTGCGGTCGCAATGGGCGCAGCCATCTTGTTTTTCACTCTATTGCTATGGTCTGGGCCTGCTTTTCTATCCTCCCTCTATCTTTGCAATCCTTTGTTTGTGTACACTTTTTTATTCTTTATTATTTATTATCTATCTATTTTCCTGATTCTATATTTTGAGTTTTTTTCTACTTTTTGTGACTTTTTCTAGTACTTTTTCACTCTTTTTCTATAACTTACTTTTTTCATTTCTTTTACTTACTTTTCTAATTCCTCCCTTTTCTTTTCCACCCCGAGTCCCAGAACCATGGCCAAGGAAAAGGGCAAGGGAAAGGCCAATGGCAAGGCTGCACGCAGCCGCGACCGCCTTCCCTGCGGAAGGCGCGGCCCACATGGGGTGCAACCACGGGCCATATTCAGTGAGGCGGAGGTGGCCGCACTTGTTTTTTTTGTCCAGCGCCACCTCCCCTTAACCCTGGCAACAGGCCTGTGTCCAGGTTCGGGCTGCAGAAGCATTGCCAGTGCTGGGGAAAGGTACGCCGGGCAGTGTTTCACTGCTCTGGTGTCCGGCGCACCGACAACCAGATGACGCAGCGGAGGACCGATATCCTGGACTGGGAGCAGAACCCGCTGGACCTGCTAGGAGTGGAGGTCCTGGGCCTTGGTGAATAGCTATTTAATATTACTACTTTGTGTTCTTCTGCTCTGTGTTATATATTGTGAATATTTCTTTGCGAACAGCAAGAATGCTGCTGCTTACATTGCAGGTAAATTACGTTTAAAAATCTTCTGTGATTGTTATGACACAGGTGCTCGGCGCTACTAATCTTACTTGTTTGCAAATTTGTGATCCCTTGGCATGATTATGTAAGAGTTTTCTTTAGAGAACTCAAGTTAGGTAATGCTAGAGAGACTCTAGTGGTTCCTTTGTCCTCCTGTCACTAAGAAGAGATAGTGGTGGATTGATAGGTTTAGTTACTTATTAGTAGGTCTGCGTGACACATCCTCTGTCACTTGCAAAAACAACAGTTGATGGACAGAATGCAGAACAATGTCATACATTCACCTCTGTACAGAGATCTGGGCCTAAATCCATGTTTTTTTTGCTCACCATGCCATTCCAGTTTGAACCCAGCCATATGCAAATCAGTCTTGACCCTTACTTACTAAGTCGCAACAGTACTGTGTACACTCTTGCAGCGAGTGTAATGTCAACAAGTAAGGAATTTAACTTACCACCGCCCACCACTGCCGCTAGCTCACCCCCTGCAGCTCCTCCTGCAACTGCTGCATCTCCTATTCCCTCAGTGGCCGCTTCGCCATCGCCGCTGGCCCAGGCACTGGTGGTCGTAGTACGCCTAGAAAAAACATTACACATTTTTTAGATGCCATATACAGCTCTCCCTATTTATTCTTTTTCACTAGCAAGATTGAAAAAAAGTTAGTACATACATATACAACATACATCACTAGTCCAAATCGGTTAATAGAGTAGAGTAGACACTAGTAGTGTTATATGGTCCCTAGGATCATTCTAGTCTTTGCTAAGTTAGCCTGAGCCATGCAACCATTTTAGCTTTGTGTCTTTTATTTTTGTGCACGTTACCTCGCAGCTTCTTGTGTAAGACGCTTTTGAGCCAACATGAGCTTATACTGCTACCGTCTGAGCACTGCGTACAAGGTCGAAAAACAAGCCACTTTGTTATGGAGTTCTGGGGTTAGTCCGTATTGCTTAGCCATAAAAATGCTACACTTTTTGGCACGACTGAGAAATGCTCCAATATACTAACGCGCACCATTTTTCTCATAACAGACGGAAGATTTCCTTCTACGAACCAGAGCTTTGCAGAGCTTATGATGTAACCAGTACTTCTAGGTTCTTCTAAGGTGAGGGGTCCCGCAGAATTCGCTCAGAGATTGTCATTTATAATTTTATATAAAGTATATTCCTACCAAGGGGAGGGTGGTTCTTCCACCACTGTTCAGCTATCATGATTTCCCCTTTTGTCTTCTATGGACTTGTAGTTGTAACAATGTTTATTGTTTTAATCTTATGAATTTTGCTGTTGGTGCTGGCTCGTATACTGCATTTAGAACAACGTACAGAGCTTGTTAGTTGAAAATAAAGCTTTTGAATTTACATAGACTCTGTGGTATTTGGTGTGGACTTACCCGACTGAGTGAGCGAAAGGATGTGCATTGATTCCATGACTCTGAGAGGTTGGGAGTGTTATGTTCTGGATTGTCTAATCATTGGGTATCTTCGGGGGCTCGGGGAGCTAATGAGACACTATAGCTAGTCGGTCAGGGGATTGTGGTGTGTTCTAAGGTGTGAGGAAGGTCCAACCTCCCATCACCAACGTCCTATTTTCTTGTGCATAGTTCTGTATGTGCAGAATCCCTACAACAGTAGTAGTATGTACTATCCTATTAAACATAGTAAAATATCTGATTGGGCATTTTGTTGGTGGGAATTGTCTAAAAACCTCAAGATTAAGAAGACTAGAAGAGGCCAACCCAAAGGACTGGACTCAGTGGCTAGAGCTATTGGTGAATCTGAGTTTTATTTAAAACATTTTAAATAAAGAGTGGCCAACTGGGCAAGCTTTGCTACAGACAGACTAATAGTAGTAGTACAGAGAGTCATAGCAGAGGCAGTTAGAGGCAGGGATAACAAGAATTTAGAAACAGATAGTCTAGATCCAAGAAGATTTTGTAAAAAATTGAATTAGGAAACCAAAATAAAAGTTCAGAAAAAATAGGGTGCAGTAAAAGTTAGAGAACTGGAGGACTTACTGGGTCCAGCAGCAGAGTAGAGGAACGTTCCTGGCCCTAGAAGGCATCTTGTCCTGCTCCCGCAGACTCTGACCCCGTCTTCTTGCCCCTGGGTGCTGATCATGTAAGATATAATAAAGAAAGAGACAAACATTAATGATTGCTGTGAAACAAATAAAATATTATAAAAAACGCTCCAAAAACATTTTTGGAAACAACAATTGCAATACACTTGACCTATCTAATCTGATCGACTTGTAGTATTGCGGGATTCACCGACCGTCTAGTTATTATTTCTGAACACTAATCCAGTGTTCCATTCTGATTCCAGAATACTAACTAAGCCTAAGTACCACCTGACCTAGCCCACCGATTCCAGATGGGCCAATTGTTCACTAAGTCTGCATTTCCATTTATTTTAGTGCTAAAAAATGCATAGATGGAGAACACATGCATACCTTTTTGCATACACCAAATTGCTGGTTGGTTGCTGCTGATGTTCTGCTATGGATGAACGTAGTGAGTATATTGTTACAATGGTATTGTTTTTTTCTTCTTGATATAGCTACTCCTTCCAAAGGAAAACCAGACAGGAAGGAGTTGGCAGCCATGGCCCGGCACCGGAAGCTGGAGGCAATACAAACTGAATACTGGCAGCTGGTGGTTCTGGCGGAGGAAGAGTAGGAGGGGGTGGCAGCAGCTGCAGCCTCCTCCAATGCCCCGAGCCCCAGCCAGGCCCCTCCAGTGTTATGGCGCCACCATCTGGCAGCCACCCGCCGCTGCACTCCTTTATCCAGCACTACTGCCCCCCGTGGATGCAATTGTTGGGCATTGAAGCGCTGTGTGGCCCGCCTAGAGGATCGTATTAATTTCCTAGAGAAGCGAGCCCACCAATGAGTATTGAGACCCTGTTGGAATGCCCCTTTTTTATTGCTTCTTTTTGGTGGGTGGGAATTGGGCGTTGGGGTTTATGGACATGGACAATTGGTTGGACTTTTTTGTTTCGGACATTGGTTGGGGTTAGAGAGAGGGGTGGGTCAGGTGTTGTGGGATTTTTTACACTGTTTTTTTTATAGTGGATTAAATTATATTTATACTTTACATACGATGTTGGTAATGTTTTGTGGGTGGGTTACTGTTTTACCTCACACTGAATCCTTTCTGCTGCAGGGCCACAGCCACCGTTTGATTTAATTTCCTACTAGTACTGTCAGTCTCTCCTCCTAGTCTATGTATTCTGCAACTGGAAACAAGGGGTGTGTGAATTAATAAATTAATTTCCATTACTAATTATGCCTCCCCCAAACATCTTCTCTTACCTCTGCTTGATGTTTAACATAGGCACAGTGATGGCTGCATGGTGATGAATGGTTTGGTTTCACAACATGCCATGGTTGTGGTGGTAGTAGTAGACACTGGCAGTAGCATTTGCAAAAAAAGGAAACCAGACAGTCAGTCGCCTGAGAGAGACTGTGGGAGGAGTAGTAGAACTAGGTACAGTACAGTACATAAGAAGACTGCCAAAGAATAATAATAATGATGATTAGCAATGCTAAAGTAAAATAAAACATAATGTAGCGGGGATAGCCCAGTACAAGAAAGTTACAAACTGTAGTTGTGTCGAGTCACTCGACTAGGCCTACACTCGACACAAGTGTAACCTTTAGTGCTGTGTAGGAGGATGACAAATCCTATCGATGCCGGCAATTAATGATAATGGATTAGGTTCCTTTGGAAAAAAAATTACCTTGAAAATATACTGATCATGGGTGGGCAAGAAGAAGAAGATCCTCACCCTGCCTTGAAATTGAATTAGTGTTGCTTTCGCCACATCCACCCCAGCAAGCGTGTGATCAATTATTGGTGTACATTTAATTTAGTCAAACCTCAATAAATCACACATCCAGGGGTAAGAGGGTTAGAGTTTGATGAATGGTTGGGAAGGGGGGTTTGGGGAAAGGTTTGACAAAGAAAAACACTACGCATAGACAAACAACAAAACTCAATCTTTGCAGACGACCATGTCCATAAATCTGTTAAGGGAGAAAAAGGAAATGCATGCATGATGATAACTTGATGGTTAATGATAAGTAGTACTTACTAACTACTGCTAGACAATTAGACAGTACAGGGCAGCTGTATATTATGCAATTTGCCTTGCCTGTCTGACCTCAGAAAGACCCAAATTACATACAGTTTCTGTTCTGTTGTACCGGGCTTACTTTTAAAGATTGCAAGGAAAATTAAAAAAAATAGCTGTAGGGATGAATTATAAGCAGAGAGCAAACATAATAACAACATCACACAGTCGTAATGATTGAAGGTAAAAAATTAATCAAATTATTTAAAAGATGATGAATGTTGATACTGTTACTGTATGTTATCCTGGTCAAATTGGGGAGTTGCATCTCAGCATTCCTCTCGGTCCTCCCTCCAATGGACGATCCGTCTATCAATCTTGGGTGACACCACTGCCTGCCTGGCGGAGGCGGATTGGTAAGGTAAGTGTGAGTTGTTTTTCCCAGTATAGCACAGGGTAAGTACTGGCCTGTAATTGTAGATGGAAAAACAAAAGGGTTTATTGAATAATCAAAGAGAAAAAAATGCATAAATTACGGTGGAGTGCAACAAGAACACTTTCAGAGGCGGCATGGATACATCATGTCGACTCTGTTTCCAGCATTAACCTACAACAACAACAGGACAGAGCAGGCCCTCGGCACCCATGACCCATCCTGCATTTAGCTTACATTTTAACAGGGGCAGACAAAGTACATATACAGCAACATAGCATTTTACAAATTAAGAGACTAAATCAATTTTAAATCAATGCACAGCTGTCACTACACTACACTCAACTCCTCTCGACTCCACCACTACACAGACATGTAGGTCTGCTGTGGTTGTTGTTGACTTGTTTACCTTTTATGCCACTCATGAAACGCGCTGACTTATTCCATCAATCATCTCCGATCCTAATGAGTGACTGCAAAGATATTATGTCACTGTGGTCATCATCATGATGTTGTCCAACTCAATGAGCAGTGTGCAGAGTGAGTCCACATTCCATATTCAAAATGCAATGGATCAGCTTGCAGTAGAAGTACAATTTTGTTATTAAAAATCAAGAAGGGAAGCATTGACTTGAGTTACTGTTAGTTTGTAGATTAAATAATTGTACACAATGAATAAACTTCATGCCCAATAAACAACAGCAACAAAAATCAGCGTCCAATGCATGCCATCATTTATTATCTGTTCCTTCTCATCTTAAGTTAAGGGGCAGTCTCTCTCGGCTCGGAAAGGAGGATAGCTATAGTAGTCATCATGTTCCACTTCTTTTGGAGGGACTCAATGAGGCAACATTTTCTTTTTTCTTCTATTATTCTACATCCAATCATCATCTGGCTTGAGGGAAATTGATTTAGGGCGATTCAGAAGGATGGAGGAGCAGGACTCGGGGGAGTGGACTTCAGTTAAATGCAGACAGCTCTAACTCCAATATGGAAATAAAAAGACTAAAATATGGTGGTGATTGTGATTTGAAGTTTCAAACCAGAAAGACAGACACACACAAATAAAAGTAAATAAGGAAGGAAGAAAGTAAGAAGTTCAAGCCTAGTTGTCAGGGAAGTATAGCTCCTCCTCAAACTCTGGGGGTTCAACCAGAAGTAGATAATCATCTAACACACTACTTCCGTCACCTAAGTCGCTGTCCTCATCTTCCTGCGTTGATTCATGTTTTGTGTAATTCGGTGGTATAAAGTGCTGATTTATTTTGATCATGGTTAACATCTCCACATTTTTGGGTGAGAGACTGGTCCTTTTCACTGTTACAATGGCCCCAGCAGCACTGAAAACATGTTCAGAAAAGACACTTGTGACAGGGCAAGCCAGATAGTTTATCACCAGCCTGCTGAGCACTGGCCATTTGCCCCTTTTCCCATACCAACACCACAATGGGTTTTGATCAATATAGACCTCTGTTGGGTCTTCCAGATAGGCCTGGACCATCCGCTCAATGTTCAGGGGTGCTACACTTTGTTTGACCTTTTTTGTCTTTGCATCGGCACTGGACCTAGCAAGCCCTTGCTGTAAATACCAATCCTGTGCCGATGTTACTGGGGCTGATGATCCGGTTCTTGCTGTTGTCGATAGTGTTGGTGACCGCTCTGAGCCAAACGCACTGCCCTCAGGCTCTGACGTGGAACTTGATGCTGGATGCCCAGATGCAGTACTTGTTGTGGGTTTGAGTAGCGGGCCTTTAATTGCCAGCCGTTTGTTTTCAACGTCACTGGCTGCATCAGCTATCTAGCTATCCAAGTTTTGTACCGGGCAACCTGCAGTTCTGAAAAAGGAATTAATGTCTTACTGTTCAGTGCCGATTTGTACCGTGGATCCAGAATTGTGGCACAAATGTAATGTTTTTCTGACACAATCCTAGTTTGTACTCTTGTATTTTCAGCTGGGCGAAGGGAAAAGCTCTCCACCAACTCATAAGCTTTCTTTTTTTCCTCCACACCTATGTAAGCTTCAGACACTTCCTTCAGCTGTTGCTCTAGCATGTGCAACAATGGGATAGCTTGGCTCATAGTACAGTCCTTCTTGCTGACTTCACGTGTGAAGACCTCGAAAGGAAGAAGCATCTCTGGCAGGCATATAACTAGGCACCATTGGTCCATCTAAAGGGTCATTCCTTTTACAGTAGCATCCCCTCTTTGCATGACATGTTCATTGATTGGTCTGTACTGCTCAAACAGATGGTCAAGCATGTTATAAGTTGAGTCCCAACGAGTTGCCACCTCCTGGATGAGTGCTTTGACTGGCATTCTATAGTCAAGTTGAATGATCCTCAGCTGCTTCCGAGCTTTAAAAGAATGGCTGAAGTGTGTTCAGATTCTTCGGGAGGTGGTCAGTAAGTTGCTGACTATGGCTTCTTTTTTCAGAAAGTCTTGAACAATAATGTTAATGCAGTGCGCCAAAAACGGAACCCTGAAATAGGTACCATCTTCCAAGGCCTTAAGTACATTACTGCCATTATCCGTGGCAACAAAACCATTGTTAAACCCTCTTGGACGCAGCCATTCAAATACCTTGCTGTTAAACTCTTTCAAAATATTTGCAGCAGTATGAGATTTCTCCATGGCGAACATGGCTACAGTTGCATGTTTCCGAGTAGCATGAAAAATCTCAGCAGTATCAATAACATCTGCTTCAGATATCTTTTCTCTAACCCCCACAAAAGAGATCCAGTGTGCAGTGATGCACATGTAATCAGTGGCTTGCCAACTGGTCCACATGCCTGTTGTCAAGGGGATATTGTGAACAGCACTCTGCTGCAAAGCTTGTCCAAGCAATTCCAGCACATCGTGATGTAGTGCTGGAACAGCAACTCTGCCGAAATAGGACCGGCTGGGAACCTTCCATTTAGGGCAGATGGCTGACACAGATTCAAGGAAACCCACCCCTTCCACAAAACAACAAGCATTTACAATTCAACGGTTTTGCTTTTGTAAATGTTAGAGCTTTTATTATTGTTTTTGACAAATTCTTTTATATATCTTCTTATAGAAATGTATTGAGTAAATGGCACAGCCTTTTCCGGACATATATTATTCACTGGCGGAGAAAGGAGTATCCAGGCCCCGCCCTTTACGAACTCGCCCCTAAATCCGCGGTGTGTTCAATGTAAGCAGGAACCTGGCGTCACCTAATGTAAGATCACTCGAGTACAGCACCTCGGCCATTCAGACAGACTAGATTTACCCTGTCGCGCTACATAATCACGGTATACCATTTATTTGTATACACGTGCATCATTTTTTTAAACAACTAAAACAACGCACCAAGCATCCAAATAGCTGAATTTAAACGGTATCAAATTCCCTAGGTCCATGTGTGAGCAGGCCTTCCAATCCTTGTTTCCCGCTTTCCATTCCGGGACTTTGGGCGAAACAGGACTGCAAGCCATGACCTGCTCCCGTGTGGGCCCGGGATATTGGAGAGTGCTTAGGGGAGGCTGTGAGAGTGCGCCCCTCGGGAGGCAAGCGCTTCAAAGGAGGCCTTCTTGCCGCGTCACGCCCTCCGTACACGAAAGCAGATATGCCGTGTTCCTTTCAGAGCAGTGGAGTGCTCGGCGGAGGCAAGGCGCCCTTATCAGGGCGGCGCAGAGGCCGGGGAGTCACATCCGCACAGGCCTCGCCCTGCCGCCGTGCATGCTAGCGCCTGACGAAGGGTCATGCTTCTCTTTGAGGCGGCCTGTGAAGAAGTACTAAAGAGCTCCCGCCATGCAGCGTTCTCGTCACCAGACTGCACTACGAACAAGGTGCATGCATGTCCGCCAATTAACTGATTAACTGATTAACTGGAGGGTGGGTGTGCAATTTGACTCTGTGCACTTACAGTACCACTACGTAATGAGGTGGTAGTTGAGCTGGATGTAGGTCCCTGCCGGGCCTTACCAAATGCAAATATGGAAGCTGGAGGTGATGTTACCTGTCTTGGTGGTATCTGTGCTACATCCCTCGTAGCAATTTTGGATAGGGTGATAATGTTGGTCTCCATCTCCTCTGGGCCGGGAGTGATGTTCATGATGACTGGCTCGTGATCATCATCCCCCTCTTCTACATCTTATTCCATAACTCTAAGGCTTCCTGGAACCTTCCTTTTCATTAGCCTTGTCTTGTGGCGTGCATCACGCTCAGACTGAGCTGGTGGCTTCGAAGTGGCATCTATATCATCAGAAGCGGGGCCTGAAGAATAAGTTGATGGACTAACCCTCCTTTTCCTTGCTGGCGATCTGGAAGACAATGGATCTTCTGAAAGAGTGGCTTGCTCCTCTTCGTCTGCAGGAAGCTTGATTTCCTGAACTGCCCCTACTTTAGGAGGAACAACTACTATTGTTGGGTGTTGTTGCGGCTGTTGTTGCGGCTGTTGTTGCAGCTGTTGTTGCGGCTGTTGTGGCGGCTGGTGTTGTGGCTGTTGTTGCGACTGTTGTTGTGGCTGTTGTTGCAGCTGTTATGGCGGCTGTTGTTGTGGCTGTTGTTGCAGCTGTTGTTGAGGCTGTTGTTGCCTACTTATCTGCTGAGTTTCCACCTGCGTTGATTGGGTACTACTTTGTGATAATGACATTTCAACATCACTGCTCGTTAGTAGACTGGCTACCTCTGCGACACTCATGGGCTTGGGTCTAGGTTAGTGGGGTGGGCCCGCTGATGCGGAGGTGCCGCTCCCAGCTTGGTCCCTGGACACCGCTGATGCAGGCGTAATTTTTTGTTTCCCAAAAAACATGTTGGCCGGCACACCAGTCTTGGTAAGTGCCACTTCCTTCTTTTGTTCCTTCTTCTCATTGGCAACTTTCTTGCTACTGGGGTACCTGGGACCTTTCTTTGGGGCCATCTTCTTCCTTCCGATGTCAGCAGGGCACAGGTGCACAAGTTGCAGAGATGTCTGTGGTCTCACGTGGACATGACGTGGTGCGCAGCAGGACTTCTGTCTGGCAATGGGTGATGATGACACCTTCTTCTCTGTTTTTTTGTGCACCTAAAAGCAAAGAAGCCAGGAGAAGAACATCAGTGAAATGTTGCATTTGTTGTTGTGGTTCAATTGCTACTAGTACAAACAAACAAATATATTATATAACTTAGTGTGTGGTGGTCACACTTGTTAGTGTTATATTATTAAATTTTATTAACTCAGTATAAGTTATAAAAAAAATAACAGTGTAGCCATTTGTGAGACTTTGACAACAAGGGCTTTCATGGTATACGGTGTACACTCAGGAAGGATGGAAAGAAGAAGAACAAAAACAAAAATACAAATGTAATGGAAGTGTGACCTGTTTGGCATTAATTTGCACATCCCGCCATTCAGGGAGCTACAGCTGGCAAAGAGGATGGAAGCAGTAAGCCTAGAGGAACATAGTAAAGACATGCAGGCATATATGGCAAAAGCAGCACACTAAACACTACTAAACTACCACCAGAAATGGCCACTAGCCACATGGACACCCACAGTCACAAGCAACAAGCAGGAGGCCTGCAATAAACTGAAACCGGCATATAATATCCAGGCAAAGGAGGCATGCAAAACAACACAGCTTTTAATGCAATCAAATGCAAAACCGAAAATCCACAGGGCTAAACAAGGTGCGTAAGTTACACAACAAACACACCACACACACACACACTCAACAAAGGCATTTATTTAACACACACCCAAAAAGTGAAATGCCCCCAAAAAACACATTTTGCAATTCAATCCAATGTTAGTCATGCCCTAAATGATGTTTAAATTCGACACAACACACAGAAATAGTTGTTTCATGCACCCATGACTACCTCTGAGCCTACTGGATGAAAGGCCTATCGCAGGCTAAGCCACAAGCTTGCAGGCCTATGGCAAAAGCACACTGCCTGGCTTCAAAATGGCCACCAGCCACATGGCCAGGCCCACAACACCAAGAAACTAAAGGGAAGACAGACAATGCAGGCGTATGCAAAAGCACACTGCCTGGTTCAAAATGGCCACCAGCCACATGGCCAGTCCCTCAACAACAAGATGCCTAGGCCAAAAAGGAACAAAGGAAACACATGCAGGCCTATATGGCAAAAGCAGCACACTTATAAATATCACCAGAAATGGCCACCAGCCACATGGACACTCACAGTCACAACAAGCAAAAAGCAGGAGGCCTGGAAAACAATGAACTGAAACAGGCCTATAATAGCCAAGCAAAGGAGGCATGCTAAACAACACAGCTTTTAATGCAATAAAATGCAAAACTGAAAATCCACAGGTCTAAGCAAGGTGTGAAAGTTACACAAAAACACACCACACCACACACACATACACAACAAAGGCATTTATTTAACACACACCAAATAAGTGAAATGCCCCCTCAAACAATACATTTTGCAATTCAATCCAATGCCATCCATGCCCTAAATGATGTTTAACATAAATTCAACACACACCTAGGAACAGTTGTTTTATCATGCACCCATGACTAGCTCTGGGCCTACTGGCTACCCACAATAAATTGTTTAAAAAATTATGAAAAGTACAAAAATTCTGTAGTTGCAGCAACACAAACAACACGAACTTACTTGCAAAATCTCAAATCCAAATTCCTCAAATCTAATGATATATGATGCAGCAGATACAATGAATGATCCTTCCAGCTTCAAATCCAAATGAAGAGTGAACAGGACATGGACAAAGCACTGGGAGGAGCCTGCTGGACAGGAACAGGAAGTTGGAGACTCTGGGGCACTTTCTTCCTCTCCCAAAAAAAAGTTTTAAAGAAAGGACTCCTTGCATTATAAAGTACAGCCAAATGTCAATCTGAGAAGTTTTTTTCATCCAAAACATCATTTTCGAGAAGGTTTTATGCTGCTCGAGATATTCTTCTTCTTAGGATTGCATATTGTGCGTGTTCAGCATCGCGAGCTTCACCAAACTTCCGCCGGATGTCCGATGGCGTGTCCGAATGACGTGTTCACGATCACACAGTTTCGTGGTGTCCGAAGGCGCATCCTAATGACAGGTTCGCGATTGCACACTCTCGCAGGAACGCGCGGCCGGCTACCAAAATCTGGGGGCGCACGAGAACAGATAGGAAAACTCGTTGGTGAATGCAGGGATCCCAGTAAGTCGCAACAGCGTGTGCGAAAACACATTTTTAAATTCCGCAACGCCACGGATCGTGGAATTTTCGTCAATTCCTCTTTCTCCGCGGAATGCGGAATTGCCAAAATTCTGCAAATCCCTGAGCAGAGCGGATTTTACCACCCAGGCGTAAATAAAACCCACTAGATTCTTTGAAGATCCGGCGGACGCATGGTTCTGGATGGAGCAAGCAGTATATGCAACTCGATCAGCTCGTCCCACTGAGATGGATAGAACCTCTGACACTGCACAATGCCGTAACCGGGGTAGGTGGAGACGCACTAACAGACCTGAACACCGGACCGCCGTCCCTAATTTGGAGCTAATGATCACGGAAATATGTGATGCCATACAGCAGCGGCACTCCATTCCGAGCAACAAGCTTTGGACCTGGAAGAAGACAAGGAGAAATCCGCCAGTAAGCAGACCTCCATCGCAAGACACATAACCGAATCCGATGTACTTTCCCTGCCACAGGTGATGCCACATACTGCTGACCGCATCATTTGAAATCATAATGCAGAATATCTCAGGCTTTCCCCACTCTGGTGCCTCAACTGCCCTTTATCAGATTTCGCACTGGGATGTGGGCTATACAGCGAGCCCCAGCCCTAAGTCACTCGTGCCTCAATTAATGCTCACTGGTGATGGGGTGGTTACGATCACAGCAGCAGATGTGGTTTCCCTCAACCGCATAGGCCGAATCTGCAAATGTGGGCATAGGTGGTTGCCCCAGCAAGGTCTGTTCTGTACACTAATAGTCAAATGGGCAAAGAAGCACAAAATCTTAAACCCGTTTTTCTGCCCCCCAAATTCATGTGCTATGCAAATCTCTCATTCTATCACTGGGTCAATTAAACAGATGCCAAATGTTGGCACATTGGTTTGGGCGGATGCCTGTTGCATATCTGCCCCATCATGGTTATGCATGTTGCATTTTATCAGTTGGTCTGTTAAAAACCTAGTTACTGAGCAAAATTGTTATGAGTGCTGTGCTTCCATACATTTGAATGTACAATACAAGTGCTACCATTCTGTAGTGGGCGGGGGGGTTGGCATGCAGTATAAGTCAATATATTGCCAATGTCATCTACAAACATAGTAACATGGAATGTGAGGGACATGCAGACACCATCACGCCGTTACTCGTCTATTCCTATCTTAGGCATAGAACTGTGCACATAGCCCTTCTACATGAGACTCACCTGACTGGTCTTTAGGTCGAATGCCTGCCACTGTTTATGCCACTGATTACTCATCATATGCGAGGGGAGCCCTAATATGGGTGCGGACAGGAACCCCACCAGTATCGAAAGAAGTGAAAACTGACACTGGCGGGTGGTACATATTTATAAATGTGTGTCTCAATGGGGTCTTGCTGATATTGGGTGCGATATATGCCCAAACACGGAACAGGCACAGTTTTACTGCTCACTCTCGAAAGTACTGGCTGGCTGGAGTGGTCTCCCTAGGTTGATAGGGGACGACTACAATGCTGTTACTGTCATCTCACTGGACCGGTCCTTCCCCCTGCTGTCGGGTACACCATTCCCAAATAATGCGGGGACATTGTGTGATTGGCTCCAACACTGGTCACTAGTAGACCTTTGGTGGACACGCCATCCTAATATGAAGGTATATTCTTTCTATTCGGCCCCACATGCCCTGCATGTATGTATTGACCGGATAGTGTGGTCCCGACATTTACCAACATGGCAGACTGCACGGAGTACCTTGGCCGCACGCATTCAGATCACAACCCCCAGCTACTGAACCTCTCGTGGGATACACCTCGCCCGCCTGTGCCCACCTGGCGCCTCCAGTCCGTGGCCCTGGAGGATTCGGCATTCTGAGGAGCAATGGGAGAAGCCATAGCTGAATATTTTTAACACAATACAGGGTTGAACAGTGACTTGCTGACAGAGTGGGGGGCATTTAAGGTGGTGGTCAGAGGCAACTGCATGAGCATTAGCTAGAACATCCATAAATACTTAGAAGGGCAGGGTGACAATTGGAAACAGACTGGGTCATTGGAGGCAAATAGGGGTGAACTGGCAGAATTGCTGGAACGTCTGCCACATATCAACTACGCGGCACGCTCGGCCAGGGTACATGTACAATCAGACCAGATGGGCCGTTTATTGGAGTGGCTTATAAAACAAGACCAGACATCCCAAACTTATAATGGCGCTCCTCGTTGCGACAGGTCGGGTAGAAATACATGTAAAATTAACCTGACACTACAGGGCCCTCTACACATCTAAATATATACCTGATGATGCATCGCTTTCTGCTTTTCTCTCCCAACTAATGCTCCCAGTGCTGGACCAAGCACAAACCCTAGAACTAAATGAACCCATCACACCCACAGAAACTGGTGTTGAAATACAAGCATTGGCATTGGGTAAGACCCTGGTCACAGATGGTCTCCCCTCTGACTACTACAAGTCTTATGTGGGTGTAGTGACAATGCCCCTTCAACAGCTATATTAATACAACATTGGATATGGGTACCCTCCCTCCCTCTATGCTGGAAACATTATTAGTATCATTAGCCAAACCAGATAAAGACCCGACCGAGCCAGGATCATACTGTCCATTGGCATTGTTAAACATGGACTACAAAATATTAGTCAGAGTACTGGCCGATCGCCTGGCCCCGTTGGTACCATTGTTGGTGGGCACAGACCAAAATGGCTTTGCCCAGGCCCGAAACATCTCCCTAAATACCCGCTGATTCTTTAGGGTTGCCTCCTATTTCCTGTGCAGCTGGCCGCACTCAGGTTGCCTTGTGCTTGACATGGAGAAGGTATTTGACTACCTGGAGTGGCCTTATTTATTTGCAGTCTTTGGCAAACTGGGAATCGCAGGATACTTTGTCCATCGAATCCAGCTGCTTTACACGCAACCAACGACAAGAGTGAAGTCAGGCAATTATATCTCCAAACCCATATGGATTGGTTTGCGGAAGTCGTCAGGGGTACCCCCTCTCCCCACTGGTGTTCGCTCTGGCGATAGAGCCGCCGGCTGAGCTTCTTAGGCAGCAGGGTGCTGAATGGGTTGTCCCACTGGGAAATGGCATATACTCAGTATCATTGTATGCTGACGACATCATGATATATCTTAAAGATGTCCAAACCCTCCCAGTCGCATTGATGAACGCCCTGACGACGTTTCGATAATCTGTCGGGATTGAAGGTAAATTGGAGTAAGTCCTGTTTATACCCCCTCAGGCGTACACAACCGGATCCCTAACTTAGATGTGGCGACATAGTAACACCCTGGTGACCTGAAACATTGAGATACCTTGGAATCAGCATATATCACAATCAGGAGGACCTGCCGGAGGGAACCATAGGCAGAGCAATGACAGCGCACGTTCACAGATGGCCTTCCGGCGCACGCTCCCGTTATCATCTGCAGGCCACATTGCACTGGTGAAGACGGTAGTGCTCCCCAGACTATTGTATCACTTCACAAACCTACACGTATATGTTGCCCCAGAATGTTCTAGAGATTCAAGACTGTCCTAAGGGAATTTATATAGAACGGTTCCCGCTGCCGGTTGGCCCTAGTGAAGCTTTTTTTTTTTTAGTTTCAAAAACCTTTATTTATGTTTGCAAATAGAGACACAGCCATGAGCCTACAACCCTGGGGCCGGCAGCATACAACAGAAAATCGACTTATCTCTTCAGGGATAACACAGCCGACAACCCTGGGGTCCGGCGGCAAAATAGGTATAGATGAATTGAAATCAGCCAACAAATGCACAAGATGAATAATTAGCATGCTTAAGCAAATATGAAAAATACGTCAACGCATTTGTGAGTAGTCCTCATCCCCTCCTGGCTGAACACCCCAACATTGAGGAAAAATTATTCCTAGGGATTCTGAAACATGCAATTATTATGAACAACAACCCCCCCCCCCTCCCAATTACACACACACAGTACCATAGGCCAGTTACACAGTATCTAAGTTTCTTCTGAAGTCAGTGTTCAGCCAGTCATCTGACTACCCCGTGCATGTAGGCGTTGAGCATGCCATACCTGTCTCTACAAGCTAGCTAACCGACCCACAAAGAACGTTTGGATCCTGTCATTCGAATGTCGTTATATTAGTAATCTGCCCAGACTCACTCCTATCCCCTTATCAAACCGTGGGTCCGGATGCGTAATAGTCCCCCCATAGCGCTACCCAACTTGCACCTTTATTGGCTCGTCAGTGTTTCCTTCTCTGTGACGTCTGAAGCGCCGTCAAAGAGGACACTCCGCCGTCGCACACCTCGTCAGAGTCACCCACCGGATCGGTGCCATTTAAGTGTGTTTGATACAGTCCCCAGAAGTTTTTTGGGCGACTTGTAGGAGGCAGCAATTCGCTATAGTGTTCAGTGTGTGTGCAGCAGTAAAGCATATCATGCGCCCAGCGTTTAGTAGTAGGTAGAGGCCCTCTCATCCAGCACAGTGCCACCACCCACCGAGCTAGAAACATCCCCATGTCTGTGAGCCTCCGAACCGCAACCGGGAGTCGAATGGCCTATGAGCACCAGCGCAGGATCAGGAGTCAGCTCAATCTCCAGTATCCTGTTCATTTCGGTAAAGATACTGTCCCAATAGGCCTGTATACCCGGGCAACGCCACGCCAGGTGCAGAAAGTCAGCTACCGGCTCGTGGCATCTCTCACACGCCGCCGACTGACAAAGACCATATCTATGGAGCCTTTCTGGGGTATAATATACTCTTTGGAGAAACTTAAAATGTATGAGTCTATGCTTCTCGTTCAAGGATATCCTCCTAGTATTCACACAGCAGTAGCGCCATATATCGTCATCTATTGTGATCTGTAAATCTCTTTGCCATGCCACTCTGGCCTTCATTAGCTGGTTATCCCTGTGGGACATGGCGAGTTTGTTCAAATTAGTCAGTAATTTGCGGGGGGGTCTCCGATTTTATAATATATGTAAGTTACGGGACCTCCGGTGGTTCCGCCATGTCCGTCCCTAGCAGATCTAGAAGGGCGCTGCGCACTCTATGGAACTGGAAGCGAAGCAATAAGGAGATATCCCTGCTATTACCTATCACCTGATCCCAGGTTTTAACCGTACCCTCCTGGAAAAGGTCTCCCGCCAGTAGGATGCCAAGCTTGTGTAAAGCTTGGACTACTCCTTTCTCTCCAATGGGGGACAGCCATAGTGCCCAGTCTACAGGCATATTAGGCGAGTAGAGTAATGCACCTCCCTGTGCCTGCAGCAGAGAGTGCCACGCATGGTTTGTTGCTGTGATAGAGTCCAGAATCCCAGTCCTGCGGTCCATTGGCTTGAACACCGTGGCCGGAAGTTGAAGTGGCTCGACGAACATCCTTTCCATGCGTACATGTGGGATGTGTGCGTCTCCGTGTATCCAAGTGTGTAGATATGATGCCTGCGCTACTCTATAGTATAGTTCCAGATCCGGACCTCCGAGGCCTCCCATGCTGTATGGCAGTGTGAGGAGCGTCCATTTAGCTCTAGGTTGCTTGCCGGCCCAAGCTAGTTTGATCATAAGCTGGGTTAGTCTCTGGAAAAAAGCATTTGACAGCACAATCGGGATAGCGTTGAACAGAAACAGGAGTCTAGGCAATATCACCATTTTCATTATGGCGATACGTCCCGAGAGGGAAAGCGGGAGCTTTCTCCAGATCTCTACATCATCCTCCAATCTATTGAACGTCACTCCGTAGTTTTCACTAAGCAAGGGTTCAGAGTCGGTGTGGAGACGCACGCCTAAGTATCTAATCGGGTCTACGGACCATTGTAGCGGAAACTCCATGTCAAACTTCCGGGTAGCCGGAGTGAGGGGGAAGGCCAGCGATTTCGTCCAGTTTACTCTCAGACCCGAGAGGGCACCGGAACGGACAACCTCCCTGACAATCGGTGACACATTATTTTCTGGGTCACGAACATACAACAGGGTGTCATCCCCATACATTGAGACAACTATCTTATATGTTGGGAAGCATATACCCTTGTTGCCGTGGTATTCCCGCAATGCGCAAGCTAATGGCTCCGCTACCAAGGCGTATAGCAGTGGGGAGAGCGGGCAGCCCTGTCGGGTTCCTCTGCCAATAGAAAAAGAGTCCGTAACTAGGTTGCCGATTCGCAACCTGGCAGAGGGCTTGTTATAGAGAGCCCCTATCATTTGGCGAAAAGGTATGCCCAGTCCCATCCTCTGTAGCACCTGCCGCATGAACGGCCATTCCACCGAGTCAAAGGCCTTTTCCATGTCAAGGAACACCGCGATGGCCTTCGTGTCCTGTTTGACATGTTGCATTGTACCAAGGACAGTGCAAATATTATAGGTTAAATTTCTACTGGGGATAAAGCCCGCCTGCTCCGGTGCTACCAGCCTGGGGGCTAGGAGAGCCAGACGGGTCGCCAGCACTTTAGCGTAGAGCTAGGTGTCAACATTCAGAAGGGAAAGCGGTCTGTACGAGCTGCACTCATCATGTGTCTTTCCAGGTTTAAGAATTGTAACTAAAAGTGCTTCCCTCATGGATTGTGACATGCTACCCTCCACACAGATGTCATCAAACAGAGTGGATAGATGGGGGATCAGTTGATCTTGGAAGGCTTTATAGAATCCCACTGTGAGACCATCCACTCCCGGCGCCCCACCCGAACGCATACCCGCTAGAGCCTCAAGTATTTTGTCTTTTCCTATGGGGAGCATAAGGAATTCCCTGTGTGTATTGGTGAGCATGGGCAGAACTATGTGCTCCAAGTATTCCATTATCTCGTCAGAGAGATCTCCGCTCTTAGAGGAATACAAGTCAGAGTAAAAGCTTCTGAACGTTTTCGCTATGTCTGTTTCGTGTGTGAAAACCTGGCCACTTGGAGTCTTTAACTCTGTAACCTGCGATTTCCCTCTACTGCCCTTCAGAATTCTAGCTAGGACTGAGCTAGGCCTCTCTCCCTCTCCGTAGCTCCGTGCTGTCGCGTATTTTCCCATGTGTTTAACCTCCCTGTCTGCTTCCTAATGGTATTCAGTTAGAAGGGACTTTATCTCCTCTGTTACTGTGATGTCTGGGTGACTCAGTTGACGCTCCTCCAAGCTCGCAAGCTGTCGCTCCAACTCGGACAGCCTCTGTCTGATAGATTTAAGAACGCTCGAGTGTTTGGACATAGCTATGCCCCGTATGTAGACCTTATTTATTTATTTAAGAAATTTATAGAGCGCTCGGCTACCCCCAAGGGGGTGTCCCGGCGCTAACGACTGAAATTCAGAAGAAACAACCCAGGAAAAAACAGAGCAATTAAGAGGGGAACAGCCAAGTCTTGAGTTTGCGGCGGAAAACAGATTCAGTAGGAGCAAATCTCAAATCCAATGGAAGTTTATTCCAGAGTCTGGCCGTCAAAACTCCGAATGCTCTTCCGCCCATCCTGGAGAGACGGAAGCGTGGAACAACCAGCAGACGAAGGCTGTTAGATCGAAGAGATCTGATCGAATGAGAGAGGACAATTCGCTTTTTCAAATAGTCAGGACCAGAATTATTCAAGGCTCGGAAAGCAAGTGTTAAAATTTTGAATTGGATGCGACAAGTGACAGGGAGCCAATGGAGTTTTTTACAGTAAGATGCTACTGATTGACGATAGGGGATGTTGCCGATGAGTCTGGCCGCGGCGTTCTGCACAATCTGCAGGCGCTCAATCTGGTAGATAGGGGCACCAGCGTAGAGACTGTTCGCGTAGTCCAGGTGAGAGATGATTAACGCCTGGACCACAGTTCTACGAGCATTTAAAGGGAGGTAAGGAAAGATCTTTCTTATCATGCCCAGTTTTGCAAAACAAGCGGCGGTGGTTTTATTAATGTGGGGGATACAGGAGAGCGTGTTATCAAACTGAAAACCAAGGTTACGGACCGTGGAAGCAGGAATAGGCGGGGGGTCGAGCACAGTCGGCCACCAGAGGTTCGGGGAAATAGTCGTTCTCTGATTAAAGAACAATACCTCCGTCTTGTCTGTATTAAGTCTAAGATGATTGGTGGTCATCCAAGTACATATGTTATTCAGACATTGGCGGAAGTTGGTAAACCCTGGGTCAGAGTGATCCTTAAATGAGAATACAAGCTGTGTATCATCAGCGTAAGAGATCACCCTGACACCCCAGGATTCCACCACGTTAGCCAGAGGAGCCAGATAAACATTAAACAACAGTGGGCTCAGGGCCGAGCCCTGAGGGACACCACACAGAAGAGGCTGAGCCACTGATGTGAAAGGTCTGAGGAAAACCCTCTGAGAGCGGTCTTTCAGAAACGAGGCAAGCCATGCCAGCACCATGCCCCCAATTCCCGCATGACTAAGACGAGCCAGTAGTATTTCATGTGAGACAGTATCAAAGGCTGCGGACAGGTCGAGGAGGACTAACATAGCTTCCTCGCCCCTGTCCACACACTCTCTGATTGTCTCAGAGACCTCCAGAAGAGCTGTCTCTGTACTGTAACCCGTCCTAAATCCTGATTGGGAGTCATGGAGTAGCCGGCTAGCCTCCAAGTATTCTGCCAGCTGGAGTTGCACCGCTTTCTCCAAAATTTTAGCCGAATTAGGCAGAAGGGAGATAGGGCGATAGTTATTAAATTGAGAAGGGTCAGCGTTCACCTTTTTCAAAATAGGAACAAGCATCGCCTCCTTCCACACATAGGAAATTGACCTGATTCAAGAGAGGAGTTCCAGATAGAAAGGAGGGGGTTGATCAGCACAGGAGCTAATAATCCCATCAACTTAGCAGGAACAAGGTCGAGAGGAGAGCCCGATTTACAATGAGTTATTAGTTGTAATGAGGACTCACAGGTCAGCTCCTTAAAGGAAATAAAGGAGGAGGTGCCCGGCTCTACCTCTCTGGGTGTCTGAAAAGATCCCTCCAAGGGAAATGCCGATCTAATAGACAGAATTTTCTCCTGGAAGTGGTCAGACAGACCGTTACAAAGGGCTTGACTGGCTACAATCTGAGAAGACAGGGCGGAAGGATGGGAAAAATCTTTTACAATTTTAAACAGAGATTTAGAGGAATTCTTAGAAGTCTCAATTTGTAGAGAGAAAAAATCTCTCATTGCAGATCGTTTGAGGTTGAGAAATTTTCTTAGGGCGATTTTATAGACAGATTTGGCATTTGGATCATAATCTTTCCGCCATTGACGTTCTAATTTTTTGCATCGGCTCTTTTCCTCCCGAAGGGTCGAGGAGAACCAAGGAGCTGACGGATGAGATCTGGCGGAAGTGATAGGTTGAAGAGGAGCAATGGAATCAATGGCAAGCAACAGAGAAGAATTAAACTTTGAGAGCCTTTCATCAGTATTGTCAGTCAAAGAAACCGTAAGATCGGGGAGCAATGGGCTTAGGGTGGCGCAAGTAACTTTGTGCCATTTTCTCCCAAACTCCTTATTAAGGGCAGAAGGCATAGGTGCCATAGTAAGGGTAAGATCAAAAGGGAGGAGAAAGTGATCTGACCAGGTAAGGGGGAGGAATGGCTGAAGCCTAATATCCAGATTCCCTGTGAAAATCAGGTCCAAAGTATGACCAGCTACATGAGTAGGGCCCTGCACCAATTGATGGAGATTCAAGCTCTTCATAGTATCTAGAAACTGGGTGGCCTGCCTACACAATGGATTGTCCACATGCAAATTAAAATCACCCAGTACCATAAAATGGGAATGTTTGAGAGATAGATCTGCAATCACGTGAACCAAAGAGGAAAGGGAGACTGTCGTTACCGTGGGGGGGTTATATACTAAAATCCCAGCTAGAATAACGGCTGCTGAATCAGCAATGGTAAAGTACATGGCTTCAATCTTGCCAAGATTCCCCAATTTACTAGTAATCAGTTTAAAATGGTTTTTTAGAATAATGGCAATCCCCCCCCCCATTTGACCATCTTCACGATTACAACCATTCAGAAGATAGCCAGGGGGGACAGCTAGGAGAATATCCGGGTTAGAGGAGTCCTTCAGCCAAGTTTCCGTGAGAAACAATACATCCCAGGCATCAGACGTAAGGGAAGACCATATCTCACCAGCATGGCGTGGGAGCGAGCGGCAATTAACCAAAGCAGTTTTCAGCGGTAACGTTTGGGTGGTACATGTATGTAAGTTATAATAATGGGGTGGACGTTTACTCACTGGCGGTAGTGTGAACATGCAGTGAGAGCAATAATAAGAAGCGTGTTCCAAGTTGCTAGGACAACAGGTAGGGACCCTAGAACATACCCTGGGTCTCATTTGTAACAGTTGATTTCTGGACCAACTTACTCTGAGAGCAGTCGAGGGACAGACAGGGGGACCGGCACTAGGCACGGGCCAGGCGCGGACGGGCGCAGACGGGCTTGCCTTAGGCGCGCCTTCGGCGCGCCATCGGCGCGCCCGCTGCGCCCGCCCGCTGCGCGGACGGGAAGACCATCTGTTGTTATACATGAGGAGGGTGGGATGCGGCCAGAAGCTGGACCGCTCCCCTGCCTCCCCCAAGATGGCGGCTGTCCCTCTGCGTGCCGGTCGCTAGGATTGGCTGCGCCGGTAAACAGAAGCGAACTGGGACCCTGTAGGCGATGTAAATCTCGCCCAGGACCCGAGCACTAATGTGGCAATAAAATAACACCGGTTAAAATATATACAAATTTTTAAGATTAAATCACAAAAGAGTGCAGGAGGCACAGAAAATATCAGAGGATAGCGCCCCCGGCTTTCCGCCTCAGGGGAAGTGAGAAAAACAGTCTGAACTCGACTGTGATAAGCACGCCTTAAGTAACCACGGGAGGGCGGGATGCGGCCAGAAGCTGGACCGCTCCCCTGCCTCCCCCAAGATGGCGGCTGTCCCTCTGCGTGCCGGTCGCTAGGATTGGCTGCGCCGGTAAACAGAAGCGAACTGGGACCCTGTAGGCGATGTAAATCTCGCCCAGGACCCGAGCACTAATGTGGCAATAAAATAACACCGGTTAAAATATATACAAATTTTTAAGATTAAATCACAAAAGAGTGCAGGAGGCACAGAAAATATCAGAGGATAGCGCCCCCGGCTTTCCGCCTCAGGGGAAGTGAGAAAAACAGTCTGAACTCGACTGTGATAAGCACGCCTTAAGTAACCACGGGAGGGCGGGATGCGGCCAGAAGCTGGACCGCTCCCCTGCCTCCCCCAAGATGGCGGCTGTCCCTCTGCGTGCCGGTCGCTAGGATTGGCTGCGCCGGTAAACAGAAGCGAACTGGGACCCTGTAGGCGATGTAAATCTCGCCCAGGACCCGAGCACTAATGTGGCAATAAAATAACACCGGTTAAAATATATACAAATTTTTAAGATTAAATCACAAAAGAGTGCAGGAGGCACAGAAAATATCAGAGGATAGCGCCCCCGGCTTTCCGCCTCAGGGGAAGTGAGAAAAACAGTCTGAACTCGACTGTGATAAGCACGCCTTAAGTAACCACGGGAGGGCGGGATGCGGCCAGAAGCTGGACCGCTCCCCTGCCTCCCCCAAGATGGCGGCTGTCCCTCTGCGTGCCGGTCGCTAGGATTGGCTGCGCCGGTAAACAGAAGCGAACTGGGACCCTGTAGGCGATGTAAATCTCGCCCAGGACCCGAGCACTAATGTGGCAATAAAATAACACCGGTTAAAATATATACAAATTTTTAAGATTAAATCACAAAAGAGTGCAGGAGGCACAGAAAATATCAGAGGATAGCGCCCCCGGCTTTCCGCCTCAGGGGAAGTGAGAAAAACAGCCTCCCACACAGTTTGGAAGTTTTCCACCGAGCCTACATTGGTTTAAAAAAAAGACATCTATCGCTTCTGCTAGCTCCCCTCTGAACAGTGGGTCAAGTAGTGAGTACGGGGCAAAACGCCATGTGAACAGGGGAATCCCCTTTGCTGGGGTATCGAGCACTAGTAGGAGTGGTGAATGGTCCGACAAAGTGTCAATCAATCAATCAAGACATTTGTAACGCGCACTACTCACCCGGAGGGTCTCAAGGCGCTTGGGGGGGGGTCCGCTACTGCTCGAACAGCCAGGTCTTGAGCTTCTTCCTGAAGGAGAGGTGGTCTTGGGTCAGGCGTAGGTCGGGAGGGAGGGAGTTCCAGGTCTTGGCGGCCAGGTGGGAGTGTGGTATATAAATAAATAATACCGGATCTAGGTTTGACTGGACATAGCAATAACAGATAGCTCAATAAATAAGAGTCAAGATTCGAGGTAGTAGGAGTTTGCAGGTTTAATACAGCATAAAGGACAGGAACAGGACAACCTGTACAAGAATAGGATGGCAGCGCTGCCTGGGACAGGATTGGACTGGCGTAAGGGAATGGGGGGTGGGGGTAACATTTAATAACAGTGCACAAGCATATATACTAAAACAGTTGCATTACAGTGAATACAGTAGGCGGAGCAGTGGGTGTGGTCAATAGCAGTCGCGAAAGATAAGGGTGAAAGTAGGTGTAACAAGAGGCGTATACATAGACATGTGATGTAAACGTAACAGAATATGTCATAAATGGGGCGGAAACATGGAGGGGGCTACCTAAGGAGCCGGGACCTCTAACCTAATGGTACGCGCAAACTGACAATGACGTGTTACTAGGAGAAGCTGGGGGCTATGAACTCTGCGCTAGGAGTAGAGACTGAAGTCTGGAGAGTCAGGGCAACATGTACCTAAACCCTATCTAGTATCTAATGTTTAGAGAACATGTTGATATAAACTAAGAGTCAGGAGGGGAGAGGCTAACAGACTCTAAGACTGGAGCATGCATTATTCTACATGTAGTGCGTGATGAAGAATATTAAATTACCATAAATACAGTATTTCTCCTACATGGAGACGTAAAGGCTAGACAATGACGGAAACTATTGATGCGATTCAGTAGCTTAGGAATGCAGAGAAGGAGGGCTGGACTGATAACTAGAATCATAACATACTTTTGGCAGACTCGTAGGCAGAGCCAGGCCGAGCCGGGCCCTGTGAGGCAGGAAGTAAGTGAAGGGTCAGGAACACAGGTGGGGGCTGTATCGCTCCTCAGCGAGGGCTCAGGAGACAGGAGCTGAATCTGGTGTCCAGGCCCTTTTGAGGCCTAGAAACGGGGACTTTTCAATGAAATAACGTGCACACTGAGAAACGTGGCAACGTAACCTTACATAGGCCTAATACTCGTAGCTTTCACGAGAACTGGAAACTGGCATACTAGAGATGGACACAACTGTAATTGCGTCTTTAATCAAACATGGGGGATACATATGCATATTAATCATGCACACATAACATAGGATGGGGAACACGTAGGGACACAGAACATGGCAAAATTTACTTTTCCACATTCCCTCCTTGTCACTACGTTTCCATCAGGAAACATCAATATTCATGATACCATCTATCATTTCATATAGTATCATTTGCTCGTCTCGAATTTTCTTGGAACTGGATTTAGAACGGGACTTGGGACTAGGAATACAAGAGGTAGCACAAATGCCGCAAATCGCAGGGCCACATTGTATACAGAGGCAGCAACTGAATATGATCGCTACTGCAATACCCAGAAATGACAATACTTTCCATCCCCAGGCAGAAATTATACTCCAGAACCAACCGGACCATGTCCAGGTGCCTGGATTTTGGTGTAACAGATGGGCAATTTTATGGAGTCTGGTTATAGCTGAATAAACAGACGGCGCGTTATTAGGAATGAAAATGCAGCAACTAGATCCGATGACTCTACATGCCCCGCCCCTATCGGCCAGTATGACGTCAAGGACGAGACGATTCTGGAGCACGACAATTCTCATAAAGGATTGCTCTTCGGTTAAGTTACCTAGAGCAGAAGTAGTCTCAATCACTACTGCTTCAAGGGTTCTGGTTAATCTACGTATCAGTTTACTATTCACGACAGTACCTAAATAGGGGAAGACACCTTTATTGATATCTATGTATTGTTCT
This sequence comes from Lissotriton helveticus, assembly GCF_964261635.1. Lineage (NCBI taxonomy): Eukaryota > Metazoa > Chordata > Amphibia > Caudata > Salamandridae > Lissotriton > Lissotriton helveticus. The sequence goes on from NC_136063.1 coordinate 959,805,844, forward strand.
AGAGCAGTTTCAGTATAATCGACAATCGGGAGGTCTCTTTTGTGTCTAGTATGTACTAGGTGGGAATTCCTATGATAGTCAGGTGGGGCTAGAAAAACTGGTGGCAGTAGGAAGGCAATGTAACAGGTACCCTCCCAATCGAGGGGCAGACGAACATATGCGGTCTGACCACAAACAAAATAAGAATGACGTGAAGCTTTGAAAATAGATTTCCCACTGTCACTATACTTGACAATAGTAGTACAATCACTATGGCCTACATGTACGGAACCATTCTTTCGGACACATAATTCACCTTTAACGGGTAGTACTGACATAGCAGGTAAGTCTAGAGTAGTATCAGACTGAACATTCAGGACCATGAAATTCGAAGAATAATTACCTAAATTGTAAACTTCATTTTCTAGATCTAACCCTGTTCTGTGGGGAAGACCTTGCTTGCCTGGGAAACATGTACTGTTAAGAAAAGACATATCTGTTGAGGATGACGTTAACGTGGACCAGGCTCCACACGAACCATTATGTGAGAATGGATAAGGAAACAGTGGCAGAACTCCCTTCGGTGTCTGGAAAGGGGGGAGTGGACCACACACCCAACAATTAGTGGCATTGCTGGTCTGGTGTGAATAATGTAACTTGCGGATAAAGGAATTATTTCGCATAGCAAGACGATATGAGAGTTCATGAGGAGGCAGATCACTAAACGTGTGCTCTACTGTAACATTAGAAGACTTATTTACATGAGAAACTGGAAAATACAAATAAAATGCATAACCTGTGCAGGTAATCATAAGGCTGAGATATAGCAGAAAACATAAAATAATAATACAACTTTTAGAGTTCTCACTAACTCTCTCTCTGTGGGGGTCTATTTTATACATGTCAGAAACCGGTCTAACCGTTTCACCTAGGGGAGGACTTAGACAATCAAACTGGCTGACTTATTTTACTAGACCTTAATTTTAGCTTGTACTCCTGCTGCGGAGTTTTCTCTAACAGGGAGGAATCTGTATCATTGTCTTTTGCGGGACAGTCCTTAAGAATAGTACTTTGGCAATCCTTAAAATCCTCGGAAATGTTCTTGGAAACAGTCTTTAGTCCGTAAAATTTTTTCACATGAGACAGGTGGACCCAGCCCTTCCTGCCTTCCAGCTTGACGGCAGTACGGGTGGCCAGGAGGACCTGCTTGGGCTCCTTCCAGCGGGGCTCCAGCGGACTTGAACGATCAAAATTCCGGACAAGAACCATGCATCCGGGAACGATTTCATGCGGTGCCACCTCGGTATTGTCTGGAAATGCGGCGGCAACCTGTGAACGACAAGAGTGTAGGGCAGACATCAAGGAAGCTAGGTAATCTGTCAGCATATTACTTGAAACATCTGTAATACTTCGGGGTCTAGGTGTACCCCACATATTAGGGGGGCGGCCGAATACGACCTCATACGGGGACAGACCTGATCTGGAATGTGCGACCATGCGCATATAAAACAAAGCGACTGGCAGAGCTACTAGCCAGTCCACACCTTTCTCTTTACATACTTTGGCAATGCGGATTTTCAGGGTCTGATTATGTCTCTCTACGAGACCGGCTGCTTCAGGATGGCGTACACAATGGAACTTCCACTGGTACCCTAACAAAAGGGAAACATGTTTCATGAGTTCAGATGAGAATGGCTGGCCGTTGTCAGAATATACGACCCTAGGGAGTCCGTAGCGGGGGAAGAATTCACGAACCAACTGCTTGGCAGTGGTCGCGGCTGTGTAATCTGGGACTGGATATGCTTCTGTCCATCTGGACAAAGCGCATACAACTACAAGGACATACTTGAAACCTCGACATCGCTCCATCTGAATATAATCCATCTGGAGGACTTCAAAAGGGTGGTCAGGGGGCTGGAAACCACCTTGTTCCACCGGGACACTTTTACCTGGATTAAACTGGCAACATATCATACAGGTACGGACTTTCTGCTTGGCTGCAGCTCGTAAATGCTTGTTGAACCAAATGTTCTGGATACTATCTAACATAGCTTTTTCTCCTAAATGTGCTGGACTATGTGCGGTATTGATAATGACTTGAACCATAGAGTCGGGGAGAAACCATGTGGCTCTACCCTTCGTTACCCATCCCTGATCTGTCTGGACCCCTCCTTGTTCGGACCATTTCTTGATTTCATCGGGAGTAGCATGTAACTGGATATCTATGACATCTTGAGTAGGGTCCTTAACTGTCATACAAGTAGTCGGATCTGGAGTATGTGTCTGTGTCGGATTAACTGAAATGTCTGGAGTCTGTGCTGTAAGCTTGGCTGTGCGATCTGCTAGATCATTACCTTGAGAAATAATGTCAGTAACTTTCGTATGTGCTTTGCACTTCATGATAGCAATAGATGTCGGTAAATGTATGGCATCTAACAGAGCTTGAATAAGGAGACCATGCTGAATCTTGGTTCCATGAGAAGTCATGAAACCTCTCTCCTGCCAGAGCACTCCAAAGTCGTGTACGACTCCAAATGCGTAACGTGAATCTGTGTAAACATTGACTTTCAGGTTCTTAGCATATATGCAGGCTTGGGTCAGAGCAACTAGCTCTGCTGCTTGAGCGGACAGAGTGTCAATACGATGTGTTTCTATAACTTCAGTGTCAGTAGTCACTGCATACGCGGCTACTAGTTCTCCTGTACTTGTTCTCATACATGAACCATCCACATAAAGTGTCAGGTCTGGATCTGGTAATGGAATATCTGTCAGATCTTGTCTTGGCTTTGTCATAATATTAACTACTTCCACACAGTCGTGTGTGGCAGGATTCGAATTAACTGACGGTAATAGTGTAGCAGGATTTAGAACGTTGCAGCGTCTGATTTCTATGTGTGGCTGGAACAGTGTCAGTTCATAACCTGTTAAACGTGCAATTGTCAAGTGCTGAGTCTGTGTTCGGTTTAAAAGAACTTCCACGGAGTGTGGAACTTGTACTGTCAAGGAATGTCCTAATACTATGGAATCACTTTGTCTGATAGCTAGTGCTGTGGCTGCAACTGACTTGAGGCACGCAGGCAGAGCCTGGGCTACAGGATCTAGTGTGCTCGAAAAATAAGCACAGGGCTTGTATTGTCCTGCTTGATCTTGTGTGAGAACAGATAATGCTGTACCTTCGCGTTCTGTGACGAAAAGTGTAAAAGGCTTACAGTAGTTCGGTGTAGCTAGAACTGGAGCTTGACATAAGGCTTTCTTTAACTCATTAAAACTAAGTGTATGTTCAGATGTCCAAGGGAGGACAGTCGATACGGCTGCCTCCTGTGTCGTTAACTGTATCAGTGGCTTGGCTAGAAATGCATACTGAGGAATCCATTGTCTGCAGTAAGAAGTGAGGCCGATAAAAGCACGTACCTCCTTCTGGGTCTTGGGCTGAGGAAGACTCGCTATTAACTGGATACGGTCAGGTGTCAACTGCCTACCCCTCTTGGACAGTAAGTGGCCTAAATAGATCACTTGCTGGACACAGAATTGAAGCTTCGAAGGGGACACCTTGTGCCCCATCTCTGCTAAGAAATATAAGACTGTAAGTGATGCTCGCTCGCAAGCACGTTCAGAACGGGCTGTGATCAGTAGATCATCGACATACTGGAGCAGGGCAGTATCAGTTGGCATGTGAATATTGTCTAGTTGTCTCTTAAGTGCTTGACTGTAAATACTAGGACTTTCTGTGAAACCTTGAGGAGCTCGTGTAAATTGGTAGCTCCTTCCATTTAAACAAAATCCGAAAAGAAACTGGCTGTCTGGATGAATGGGGACACTGAAAAACGCGTTCTTGAGGTCTATGACTGTAAAAAATGAGGCTTCGGAATCAATGGCTGTCAATAGGGAAGAGATATCTGGGACAACTGGGTACTGGGGAATAATACATTTATTGAGTTCTCGAAGGTCAATCACTAATCGATATACTGGGGGTGCATTTGGATCAGTACGTTTCATGACTGGAATGATCGGAGAATTACATACATTGGAGTCAGTTTCTACAACTACTCCTTGAGCGATGAGCTCGTCAATAATTTTGGATAAGGCTGCTACAGCCTCAGGTGGCAATCTGTACTGTCTGATTCGTGGTAACACTACACCTGGTTTGAGAGTCACACGATGGGGTGTGATTTGCATATAACCTACATCAGTTGGACCTTGCGCCCATAGATGCTGCGGAACATTGGACAATCTCGGATCAAAATCTCGTAATACATAGTGACCCTTGAAGTCACGTAGAAACAGGCGTATTCCCTCTGGGGAGCAGCAAATAACTGCACCTAATTCTTTCAGTGTTTTAATGCCTAACAAATTTTCTGGACATGACTTCGTAAGTAACAGATCAGTAGTGCGGGACAATGGACCTACTTCTAGAGTAACTGGCTTAGATATCTCGTTTACAATAGGCTTTCCTGAAAATCCAAGGGAAACATTTCTAGAGCCTGAGAGCGGAGCCCCTGGAACTTCGGCGTGACTTATAGTGGTCCTACTTGCCCCTGTATCAATCAGAAACTTTCTGTCTTTCCCTAATACTTGACTGTGAACATAGGGACCCTCTTGATCTACAGGAATCTCGATGAGAGGCAAGCCTACCTCCCTCTCTAGGCTGTTTCATGAATATGGCTGATACTCTGGATACTCGGACTGTGCATACTGGTACATCTGCTGTGTAACATGCTGTGTTGCAGCAATAGGCTGCGGTGCTGGAACTGTCTGTTGTGCATTCTGTGGCTGAGAAGTCTGTGAAACTTGTTCTTGTCTAGGCGGACGTGGTCTTTCTTTAGTCTTACCGGTAGCTATGTTGTGTTTCAGAACTACACACTCGTTTATGAAATGACCTGGCTGTTTACAATAATTGCAGGTCCCTTTAACGGGAACTGCAGGATGACTGGCTTGATTCGTACCCCTCTTCTGACTGTCTTGTGGAACAGATTGTGCAACTAGTACTTTCATTTTCGTGTCTTTCATACGTTTTCTCTCATGATCTTGCTCTTCTCTGATTCTATTCTGGTGGTACTGAAGCATCTGTAACATTTGGGACGGGGTATTAGCTTGCCATGTACTTTCGACTTTCAAAACTCGATTCTTAACTTGTGGACTTGAATTCTCGACTAATTTAGTAACAAAAAGATGAGGGTATGACTCACTACTTGTCTTTGTCATGATCGCATACACAGACGCAGCGAAGGACAGTAGGAAAGGGAAACAAGTACGAGGGATCCCTGTAAACTACATGTCCCAGAAGGCCAAGCGGCGCTGGAGAAAAGGAAAGAAGGCGGAGCCTTATATAACTCCTCCTTGGAAACAGATCGGCGCTTGACAATTGTTTTCTTGGTTTTGGTTGAGGTGGATGGTGATCCCTGCCGGAGTGTGAGTGAGAAAATCATCGCCGATCAAGAGCCTGCGTGTTCAGTCTCAAGGAAATCATCGCCGATCAAGAGCCTGCGTGGCCAGCCTAGTTCAAGCCCGTTGTCTGATCAAAAGCCAGCGTGGTCAATGGAGTGAAGTAACTTCCGACCAACTGCAAGTATAAACCTAGGAGAACGGGATCGTTCTTCTACTCTCTGTTTATTGTTTGTCCAAAATCCTGCTAGCATCCTGCTGCGCATTCGGATTACCAAGCGTTGTGTGTGTAGCTTGGTAGAGTGTGCTAAGACATATTCCTTTGTTTCTCAAGCTGTATTGAGGAAGCAAAATACACGGATCGAAACTACTTTTCCGCTATCCCCGGGGTAAAGCCGAGACTAAGAGAATTCTGCCATTACGAGAAAGTGACGAATAACTTTCTCACCATTCGCAGAGGACGAAGGAACCTGTTGTTATTTCCTTAATAGAACTTCTGAAGTGTTCCTTGGTAAGTGCCAGAGATTGGGGTCGGGGAAGGAAGTGTACTATTGTGGAACTGGGACTTATACCTGTCCTTTATATTTCCACGCTGCAGTACGTCCCTTCACTACGGATTCTGCCGTATCAGACCCCGAGGACCCTCCCATCGATCCGTGTGCCCCCCTGCGCCTTATCCTCCCGGCTTCTCGCAAATACCCATTCCGGAGGTGTTCTTAAAGACACCACTGGGTGCGGTGTTCAGATAAGTCAGAAGGACATTCATCGCATCGTTCCTGCTGATCAAGAAGTTCTCAGGTTAGTGGCGCGCAATAGTAGTAGCGCTGCTTGCAATCGCGACAGATTGTCAAGCCTAAGAATACGTTTCAGCCCGGACGATGGATACCGACGCTACTCTCGCTTCACTGTTGGAGAGCTTCTCGGATCTACGACAGGAGGTCATCACCTCTCGTGCCGAGAACCAAGCATTATATCTAGAGGTGGCCCAACTGCGTAAAGACATGTCTGACCTGGCACAGAAGGAGCCAGTAGTCAGGCCCATACTCAAACCGGCCACATTACCACCGCCCTCCTCTTCCCGACCCGGGGGGTTCTTCTTGCCCTTATCTACTCCAGCGGTAGGCACGGAAGCACTACCAACGGTTCAAGTGATCCAGAACCAAGGGATTCCTTTAGCCCCCCCGGAGAGGTTTTTCGGGGATCCTCGAAAGTTCGAAACATTTTTGAACCAATGCCGGCTTCATTTCCTGTGTAAACCCGTAGTCTTTCAGGAGGAAGCAGTGAAAACGGCGTTTATGATGTCCTACATGGGTGGGAATGCCTCGAGCTGGACAATTCCCTTATTGGAGCGAGACGACCCTGTATTGCATAATTTCTCTGATTTTTGTATGGAGTTGAGAAAACTCTTCGATCGAAAATCCCATATGCTCACCCTTGACCGGGAAATCATGACTCTCAAACAAGGTTCACAGGATTTATTAACCTATATCACGACCTTCAATCGCTTGCTGGTGGAAACTGATTGGCCAGCGGAAAAACGGATTTCCCTTTTTTATCAAGGGTTACGAGGAGAACTGAAGGATGTTCTTGCTCAGGTGGTGCAACTACCTACTACGGTATCTGAATTCATTGATCTGACGGTTCAGTTAGATCATCGCCTGCTGGAAAGACGAGGGGAAAAACCAAGGGGAGAGAACCGTTTCTACTATCCCCCCATTCGATCTAGATCCGGAGGAGAAGACAAACCTAAGGTGTCTGACGAAGCCGAACCCATGCAAATTGGGGGGGTTCGAGGCCCCCTTACTACAGAAGAAAAAGACAAAAGACGACGCCTGAAACTGTGCCTATATTGTGGGAAAGGAGGACATTTTATCAAGGAATGCAGAGCCAGGAATTACGTTCCCGGGCGCTCTACTCTTCCCCGAGTCCAGGCAACACAGAAGGAAGCCGAACCGTCGGAAAACTGAAGATCTCGAGTTCGAAGGAGGTCTCCGACTCGAGATACCAGTTTCCTATGATCTCCCCTGTTCTTGCCAATACCCTTCATCCCGCAGTGGCCCATATAAATCTAAGTGTGACTCTCTGGATAGCTACCAACGATCCCTTGCATGTTGATGCCCTTCTCGACTCAGGGGCCACTGGTAATTATATCGACCAGGATTTCGCGTTAAGGATGGGCATCCCGTGCGAGAAAAAGCTACGCCCCGAGACGGTAAAGGCAGTTGACGGAACCATCCTTTCTTCAGGCCCGGTGGTTTACAACACCCTTTCTTTGTTAATGGAGTTTGGTGAGGATCACCGGGAACACATCCAGTTCGACCTGATAGACGCCCCGCAGTTCCGACTCATCTTGGGAATGCCGTGGCTTACGTTACATGATCCTTTAGTCAGTTGGTCAGCTCGTACGGTCAACATGACCTCTCCATTTTGCAAGGAACATTGCAGAACCCACGAACCTTTACCATCCCTCTCTGTACCCTCATCGGCCTCCTATCTGGCGAACGCCTGTACATTTGAAAGGTTCTGTTGTGTCACGGTGCTGCCCGTCGAATACCAAGAGTATAAGGCCTTGTTCGACAAACAAAAGGCCGCCCACTTACCACCTCATCGGGTCTACGACTGCCGTGTTGACCTCATTCCGGGGGCCGATATCCCTTGCAGTAGGGTTTATGCCTTAACGGAGAAGGAAACCCAGTATTTGAAATCATATATAGATGACAACCTTGCTACAGGGTTTATCCGCCACTCTACGTCCCCTGCATCGTCACCCATGTTTTTCATTTCCAAGAAGGATTGCGATGAGTTGAGACCCTGCATAGACTATCGTGCGATTAACAAAGTGACGATAAAAAACCGTTACCCTCTTCCCCTCATCCCGGTTTTGATGGACCAGTTGAAGGGTGCGAAATACTTCACGAAACTCGATCTCCGGGGAGCGTACCACCTTGTTCGCGTACAGAAGGGGGATGAATGGAAGACGGCATTCCGAACCAAATTTGGTTTATTTGAATACCGGGTAATGCCCTTTGGTCTATGCAACGCCCCTGCTGCCTTCCAATTCTTCATGGACGAAGTTCTGCGAGGATGTCTGGAAACATACTGTGTGGTATACATAGACGACATCCTGATTTACTCAACAACTATGGCGGAACATGTTGTCCATGTAAAGACCGTACTACGAAAGTTACAACAAAATTCGTTATACGCCAAGTTGGAGAAGTGTCTTTTCCATGTGCAGCAGGTCGCCTTCTTGGGATATATCATAGACGCCCAAGGGTTCCGGATGGACACCAGTAAAGTCGAGGTAATCCTTAACTGGAAAACTCCACACAATGTTAAGGCAGTCCAGAGCTTTCTTGGCTTTGCCAATTACTACCGGCGCTTTATTCAAGACTTTTCTAAAACTATTCAACCCATCACATCCCTCCTGCGAAAAAACGTCCCGTTTGTATGGGGAACTGAAGCAGACCAGGCATTTCAACTCCTCAAACGCAGATTTACGCAAGCCCCCATTCTCCGGCACCCGGATCCTCAGCTGCCATATGTCCTGGAGACCGATGCCTCTCAATCTGCCCTCGGAGGCATCTTATCACAAAGACATCCCAAAACCGGACAGCTGCACCCAGTGGCCTACTATTCGAGAAAACTCACACCCTGTGAGATTAATTACACTATCACTGATAAAGAGCTCTTGGCGATCAAAAGAGCCTGCGAGGAGTGGCGACATTATCTCCTCGGTGCGTGTCACACGGTGGAAATTATCACTGATCATCGCAACTTGTTGTTCCTCAAAACGGCGAAGGCCTTGACTCCGAGGCAGCTCCGATGGACTTTGTTTTTTTCCGATTTTGATTTCGTCATTAAGTACAGGCCAGGGTCACGCAATGGGAAGGCGGATGCCTTATCCCGTTTGGGAGTCGAGGATGCTGTTGAACTCGGAGAACCTCCTTTTATCCTCCAGGAAGCTGACAACCACAGTGCATCCCTCGCTCTCGTATCATCTGCGGACTTTCTGGAGGATCTGAAAGTAGCCATCGCCGGTCTTGATATCGCTTCTTGGATCCAGGAAGACCCGGACCATCGACATGTGGAGAATGACTTGGCGTACCATTACCAGGCGTTATATGTCCCCCAGAAACAATTGCAGCAACAAGCCCTGAAGTGGGCACATGACTCAGCATTAAGCGGACACATGGGGATATTCAAGACCACGGCTAATGTAGAACGTTCCTTCTGGTGGAAGGAGGTTCGAACCGACGTAAAGGAGTACGTGCAAACCTGTGCGATTTGTGCCCAGGGTAAATCGGTTCATACCAAACCAGCAGGTCGTCTCTGTCCGTTGCCCATTCCTCCTAAACCTTGGCACACCTTATCCATGGATTTTATAGTGGAGATGCCTCCCTGCGCTCAGCAAACCGTGGTTCTGGTGGTCGTAGACCATCTTACGAAAATGGGGCATTTCATTTCTTTGCCGGGTTTACCTACTTCTGTGGAATTGGCCAAGGTATTTCTGCAACACATAGTACGTGCTCACGGTTTGCCCAGCGTGATTATAACTGATCGTGGCACGCAGTTTACGTCACATTTCTGGAAGGCACTCTGTGCCATCTTGCAAATCGATGCCCGTCTGTCGTCTAGCTATCATCCGCAGACGGACGGAAAAACCGAACGGCTGAACCAAACGCTTGAACAGTACCTCCGCTGTTTCACCATGCAAAATGCTTCGGATTGGACCACCCTTTTGTGGTTGGCGGAGTTCGCATATAACAATGCAGTTCATACCACCCTGGGGTGTTCCCCCTTTTTCTGCCTGTATGGTTTCCATCCAAATATGCTTCCATTCGACTGGCCTGCGGAATCCTTGGTTCCCTCCATTCAGGAACATCATGCCCATCTGAGAGCCATCCTTATAGATGTAAGACATTGTTTGGAGAAGGCGCAAGCAGCTCATAAACTATTTGCGGATCGCAGGAGGTCCGAGGAGCCGACATATCAGGTTGGGGACAAGGTGTGGCTCTCCACAAAGAACATTCATTTAAAAGGTGTAAATAAACTTAAACCTAAGTTTGTGGGGCCTTACAGCATCAGTGAGGTGGTGAACTCAGTGGCCATGAGGTTGTCTCTTCCGCTTTCCTGGTCCATACATCCGGTGTTCCATGTGTCCCTCCTCAAACCTTGCCCCTTGAACATGCGATTGCCAGTACGGCCCCCCGCTCTGGAGGTGGATGGCCAGGAGGAATACGAAGTGCAACACGTCCTGGACTCCCGTATTTTGCATGGCCGGATTCAGTATCTGGTAGATTGGAAAGGGTATGGTCCGGAGGACAGAACATGGGAACCCGCTGATCATTTGCATTGCCCTGATTTGGTAGCCGCCTTTCACGAGCAGTTCCCTGGGAAACCGGGTCGACCGCCGAGTCGGCAGTCCTCGAGAGGGGGTTCTGTCATGATCGCATACACAGACGCAGCGAAGGACAGTAGGAAAGGGAAACAAGTACGAGGGATCCCTGTAAACTACATGTCCCAGAAGGCCAAGCGGCGCTGGAGAAAAGGAAAGAAGGCGGAGCCTTATATAACTCCTCCTTGGAAACAGATCGGCGCTTGACAATTGTTTTCTTGGTTTTGGTTGAGGCGGATGGTGATCCCCGCCGGAGTGTGAGTGAGAAAATCATCGCCGATCAAGAGCCTGCGTGTTCAGTCTCAAGGAAATCATCGCCGATCAAGAGCCTGCGTGGCCAGCCTAGTTCAAGCCCGTTGTCTGATCAAAAGCCAGCGTGGTCAATGGAGTGAAGTAACTTCCGACCAACTGCAAGTATAAACCTAGGAGAACGGGATCGTTCTTCTACTCTCTGTTTATTGTTTGTCCAAAATCCTGCTAGCATCCTGCTGCGCATTTGGATTACCAAGCGTTGTGTGTGTAGCTTGGTAGAGTGTGCTAAGACATATTCCTTTGTTTCTCAAGCTGTATTGAGGAAGCAAAATACACGGATCGAAACTACTTTTCCGCTATCCCCGGGGTAAAGCCGAGACTAAGAGAATTCTGTTAGGGGTGCTACCGGTCGTCTTATTTAAATTAAGACTTGAAACAGACTCTGTTAACATCTTCTTTAACGAATTAATTATTTAACCCCTTTAGAGCTTGTAAACAAACCTCCCCAGTGCTGCGCTGTCCATTATCCAGTGCTGAACTGGACGTCCAACGGTCGTGCGCAGCACTGGGGAGGTAGTGGCCGTGACGACCGTTGGCCGACGGCAGCAATTAAGGGGTTAATATTCATATGTATAAATAATTAATAAAATATAATTTACGAATCAGAAAAGACAATTTAGATGAGTAGGAAAATGTTAGGTTTGTTTTTAAGATGCTAGATTGTAAGTTAAATTCATCCAGTTATTATCTTTGTAAACATTGCTTTTTGCAATGCTTGTTTGTTGGCAACCTATTTGTGGGTTAACTGAAAACAGAGTGTGCGCTCTTTTAGAGACAGGCTCGAGCCCGTCCTTGTGTCTGATGTCATCACTGTAAGGGGGCTCGCGCTGGCTCGTGGCAGAAGTTATTTATAGACGCTCCTGCCAACGGCTCAACGCTTCGTCTCTCGTTGAGCCTGACGAGAGCTTCTGCTTCAGCGCTGGCTGTTGTCCTGCGGACCTCTGGACTCCGTTTCCTGGCCCAAAAAGATTCATTTCCTTTCTTAAACCCATTAAACCGTAACCCTCATTTAAGCCCCGTAAGCCCTAGCTGACAGCTCCTGTTGATTGATGAGCTTCGTCGAAGACGACGCATCGGGTTTCCCTTTCCTCATTCTGACAGCCGGGAGGTTTGATTGTTTACCTTCTCTCCGCCGGCTGATCGAGTCTCCTGCTCGCCGCAGTGCGTCTGAACCAGGACAGTAAGACAATAATTATTCCAGCAACAAGAACTATTGAACATGCATATGGTTGAGAGAAAGGGACTTTAAAATAGAGTTTAGAGTGTTCAGTTAAGGATTAGCGCTAGACTTGCTGTGAGGGTAAAAACAAGCCTTGGAAGAGACAAATGATTATATGACATTACATTTGGAGCATTCAAGCCAAGGAACAAGCGCTTGCCTTGCTGATAGTATTAAAACAAGCCTTGGTAGAGGCAAGGATTTGAACTTAACTTTGGAACATTTAAGTAAATGAGCTAGCGCCTGCCTAGCTGAGAGTGATATAACAAGCCTTGGTAAAGGCAAAAGACTTGGGTGTGAAAATCCTATCGTATGATTAATTTCTTTATAATTTATGAACGCACATAGAGTAATGTACAGAAGGTTAGTTATTACCAAGGTCAGTTTGGAATGATAATTCACAGATAGCAGTGTGAACTAGATGTAGGCTGCTATTTCTTGTCTTCCAACTGCAGAATCTTCAGAACAGAAGAATTATTAAAGTCTCAGGTATGCTCTTGCATGAAGTTATTTAAGTTTAGTTCTCATTAACCCTATTAATCAAATTTATCAGTTAATTCAGTTAGAGATTAAGCGTATTTTGACATGTTATGTTTATTTGAAGGTGTCAAGACACAGAACCTGTGCTAAAAACTTCTGTCAAAGTGTGAACAAGGGCCAGCCTATCTAATGGTCAGTAAGCACAATGTTTAGTCATTAACTTAAGTTCAAGAAGTCAGCAGCTGGGTAATTATTCATTAATATTGTACTACAGAGTAGCGTGAAGTCAACGCTGAACACCCATTAAGAAAAGGGTCCACGGCCTGGAACACTTTCTTGAGAGAGTCACAACCGAAGATCTTATCTTGTTTATTTGTTGTGAGTCTCTCTGTCCACTTCCCCTTTCCCTGGAGGGGAAGTCAATCCAGTCAGTGTCAAATTCCTGATTGGGTTGGTTGATCCTTGAGGGAGCTGGGAGTTTGCAGCTTGAAGAGGAAACGTCAGAAGAGTCTCACAGGACTTCTCAACAGTAGACGAAGCCGCTTTTCCCAATAATTAAAATTGTTTCCTCTTGAGTCTGCAAACTCACCCTCATGGATGTCTCACAGTTATCACAGCTAGTACAGAAAATGACAGTGGAGATGGAAAATTTACGATTGGAGAATCAATCGCTTCGTCAGGAGTTGGATGGAACTAGAGCGGGGTTTTCTGTTTGGAGGGATCCCTCTAAGGAGAGAAAACCAGTTTTAGCGCCAACTAGGTTCGGGGCTGACGTTGGGCAGTCACATTCTTCCGGTGATCGGTCCGAAAATCAACCAGTTCAAGTTACAGTTGTTACCCCTGCACCTGTCCCTTTGGCTAATCCTGAGAGGTTCTCTGGAGATAATAGCAGATTTGCTACCTTTCTTAGTCAGTGTCAATTGCACTTCATGTGTAAACCTCAAATTTTTTCTTCCGATACAGCTAAGGTAGCATTTATAATTTCTTATCTAGGGGGGGTGGCTGCTAATTGGGCAATGCCTTTGGTAGATAATAATGACCCTTTGCTTCACAATCTACAAAATTTCAAACTAGCTATGTCTAACTTATTTGCCAAACACACTTTAATTCAGTCCTCTGATAATGAGTTATTGAGTCTTCGTCAAGGGACCAAGGATCTCATTTCTTATATTACTACTTTCAATAGACTCTTGACTGAAACTCATTGGCCTGAGGAAAAGAGAATTTCTTTGTTTTATAGAGGTCTTAGAGATGACTTGAAAGATTCTCTTGCACACATTGTTAATTTGCCTGATGATTTTAAGGAATTTCAAGATCTAGTGGTTAAGCTTGATCACAGATTAGGTGAACGCAAAAATGAAAAAACAAGGAGTGATTTTAGAAATTCTATGGTTAGAGTTGAGAAAAAAGAGTCTGAAGTTAAAAACAATGAACCTGTTTTGTCTGGTGGGTTTAAAGGTCCTTTATCCTCTGAGGAAAAAGAACGGAGACGTAAGGGCAATTTGTGTTTGTACTGTGGCAAGCCTGGGCACTTTGCTAAGGATTGTACTGTAAAACCTGCAAAAAAGAAAGTCCTAGCTATTGAAGCTCTGCCAACTAATCTGTCGGAAAACTAAAATTCTCGAGGAAAGCCGAGATCGTTTCCTCGAGTAAATTTTCTTCTAAGATCTCCAAATTTGTCACCAATGTAACTACACATATTCCCAAACATTTTATTATTCGGATGGTTTTTATTTTAACTACTCTTCAAAGACATAGTATTCCTGTACTTTTGGACTCTGGGGCTACAGGAAATTTTTTCGATATTGAGTTTGCCCGTAAATTGAATCTAAAATTTGTTGCTAAGAAGGAACCTGAGTCTGTGAGGGCGGTTGATGGTTCGGTTTTGTCTTCAGGAATGATTCAGTTTAACACTGAACCATTGACTTTAGTGGCAGATAATGGTCATACCGAAAGGGTGGTGTTTGATCTTATTGATGCACCAAGTTTTGGTGTCATTTTGGGCATTCCTTGGTTGGAGTTACATAATCCAAAAATTGACTGGATTAAAAGAACAGTTACCTTAGAATCTTCTTTTTGTAAGTTGCACTGTTATCAAGAAACCAAGGATCCTGTGATGCCTCTTTTTTGTGCTACCTTGAATTCTGAAGATAATAGGCTTCCTGTTGAGTATAGGAATTTTTCTAAGGTTTTTGATCCTGTTGAAGCAACCAAATTACCACCGCACAGAATTTTTGATTGCAGGATTGACTTAGTTCCTGGTACTATTCTGCCTTGTAGTAGGATTTACGCCTTAACTGAACCTGAAAATGTTTATTTAAGGAAGTATTTGGATGAACTTTTGGAATTAGGGTTTATCCGTCATTCTACTTCCCCAGTTTCGTCTCCTCTCTTCTTCGTTGCGAAGAAGTCTGGGGATTTGAGGGCTTGTATTGATTATAGAGCGGTTAATAAGGCAACCATTAAAAATAGATATCCGTTACCTTTAATTCCTGTGCTTCTTAATCAAATTAAAGGCTCTAGTATTTACACCAAACTAGATCTTAGAGGAGCATATCATTTGATTAGAGTCAAAGAAGGTGATGAGTGGAAGACCGCTTTTCGTACTAAATTCGGTCTGTTTGAATATACAGTTATGCCGTTTGGTCTCTGCAATGCTCCGGCGGCTTTTCAATATTTCATCAATGAGGTCTTGCACGATTTATTGGATATCTGTTGCATTGTTTATATTGACGATATCTTAATTTATTCTAAAAATGTGGAAGAGCATGTGCAACATGTGCAGCTAGTTCTACAAAGACTGAGGGATCATTCCTTGTATGCTAAATTAGAAAAATGTGTCTTTAATGCCTCCCAAGTGGAATTTCTTGGTTATTGTTTGTCACCTGAGGGGATTCATATGGATCCTAAGAAAGTTGAAGCTATTTTAACTTGGCCAATTCCTGTTTCGATTAAGGATACTCAGAGAATTCTTGGATTTGCTAATTTTTATAGGAGATTCATTTCTAAATTTTCTGAGATTGTGACTCCTATTACTGAGTTATTGAAAAAAGGGAAAGCTTTCTCTTGGACTGAGGAGGCCGATCAAGCATTTTCTTTGTTGAAAAGGGCTTTTACCTCTGCTCCCATCTTGGTCCATCCTGATCCTGATAGGCCATTTTTTGTGGAAGCTGATGCTTCGCAGACAGCCATTGGTGGTGTGTTGCTTCAAAAGGATTCAAATACTGGTCATCTACATCCTATCGCCTTTTTCTCTAGGAAGTTACTTTTGGCTGAGCAGAATTATACGATTGCTGAGCGAGAACTGTTAGCCATTAAAGATGTATTTCAGGAGTGGAGACATCATCTTTTGGGGGCTAAACATACTATCACCGTGTATTCTGACCATAAAAATTTACAATTCTATTCCACTGTTAAGGCTTTTACTCCTAGACAAATGAGATGGTTACAATTTTTCAGTGAATTTGACTTCTTGATTATGTATCGCCCTGGAAATAAGCAGTTGTTATCTGATACGCTTTCACGATTAGTTTGTGAGAAAGATTTAAATTCTGTTAAGGAACCGCCAAGTATTCTGCCTTTGGAAAAAATAGCTGCTGAAATTCATTCTGAAGGTTTCTTAGACTCTGTTAAGAAGGAATTAAAAATCTTTAATGTTCATGAATGGTTATCAAAGAAGGGGAATTCTATTAGAGATGGGTTTTTCTATCACAATGATAAATTGTTTATTCCCACAAGAGATTTACAGGTTATGGTTATGCAATGGAATCATGATTTGGCAATTGCTGCACATCCAGGCATAAACAAAACCATGGATTTATGTCAGCGTCATTTCTGGTGGGAAAAAATGATTCCAATAATTCAGCAATTTGTGAAAGCTTGTCCAGTTTGTTCACGTCAAAAGGCCTTACATGTAGCTCCAATGGGTTTACTTCGTCCTATGACAATACCTCCTCAACCTTGGCATACGATCAGTCTAGATTTTATTACTGATCTCCCTAAGTCTAATGGTTATACTACAGTTCTTGTAGTGGTGGATTTGTTGTCTAAAATGGGACATTTTATACCTTTACATAAGATTCCTTCTGCAGCAGAATTTAGTACTGTGTTTTTATCTAATGTTGTAAAACTTCATGGTCTTCCCTCAAAGATTATTTCAGATAGAGGTCCTCAATTCATTTCGAAATTCTGGTCACAACTTAGTAAACAATTAGGAATCGAGTTAGCTCTGTCCTCTTCCTTCCATCCACAGACTGATGGTCAAACTGAAAGAGTGAATCAGCATGTAGAACAAGGTTTAAGATGTTTATTAACAACTTCTTCTTGTCCTTGGGATGAAGTTTTGCCTTGGGCGGAATTTTCTTATAACAATACCACTCACTCGGCTTTGGGTTGTTCTCCTTTTTATTTTCTCACTGGTCAACATCCAAGATCTATCCCTATACTCTTACCTGACGAGCAACTGTCCATGCCTGCAGTTACAGATAGGTTGACACATCTGTTGGATATTCAAGATAAGGTTAGAAAGCAATGGGTTAAAAGTAAGTTAACTATGAAAAGGACTGCTGATTCTCATCGTAAATCTTCTCCTTTGTATGAGGAAGGTCAGTTAGTGTGGTTGTCAACTAGAAACATCCAGTTGGAAGGTCCTAGGAAGTTGAAACCTAGATATATTGGGCCTTTTCAAATTAAGAAAATTCTAAACCCTGTGTCTGTAAAATTAGTTTTGCCTGATGAATATGCTATTCATCCTGTTTTTCATGTCTCTCTTTTGAAACCTTTTGAACCTTCTACTCGATCTGATAATCCACCTCCACCAGTAATAGTTGGTGATCATGTTGAGTATGAGGTTAAATCTATCCTTGATTCTAAAAGAATACGGGGTTCCTTGTTTTATTTGGTTGATTGGAAGGGTTATGATCCTTCTGAGCGATCTTGGGAACCTGAGAAGAATGTTCATGCCCCTAGACTTGTTAGGTCTTTTCATGCGTTGCATCCTGATAAACCTCGACCTATAAGACGACCTTTGGGGGGAGGAACTGTTAGGGGTGCTACCGGTCGTCTTATTTAAATTAAGACTTGAAACAGACTTTGTTAACATCTTCTTTAACGAATTAATTATTTAATATTCATATGTATAAATAATTAATAAAATATAATTTACGAATCAGAAAAGACAATTTAGATGAGTAGGAAAATGTTAGGTTTGTTTTTAAGATGCTAGATTGTAAGTTAAATTCATCCAGTTATTATCTTTGTAAACATTGCTTTTTGCAATGCTTGTTTGTTGGCAACCTATTTGTGGGTTAACTGAAAACAGAGTGTGCGCTCTTTTAGAGACAGGCTCGAGCCCGTCCTTGTGTCTGATGTCATCACTGTAAGGGGGCTCGCGCTGGCTCGTGGCAGAAGTTATTTATAGACGCTCCTGCCAACGGCTCAACGCTTCGTCTCTCGTTGAGCCTGACGAGAGCTTCTGCTTCAGCGCTGGCTGTTGTCCTGCGGACCTCTGGACTCCGTTTCCTGGCCCAAAAAGATTCATTTCCTTTCTTAAACCCATTAAACCGTAACCCTCATTTAAGCCCCGTAAGCCCTAGCTGACAGCTCCTGTTGATTGATGAGCTTCGTCGAAGACGACGCATCGGGTTTCCCTT
Source organism: Lissotriton helveticus (assembly GCF_964261635.1). Classification (NCBI taxonomy): domain Eukaryota; kingdom Metazoa; phylum Chordata; class Amphibia; order Caudata; family Salamandridae; genus Lissotriton; species Lissotriton helveticus. The sequence goes on from NC_136063.1 coordinate 959,824,265, forward strand.
TCCTCATTCTGACAGCCGGGAGGTTTGATTGTTTACCTTCTCTCCGCCGGCTGATCGAGTCTCCTGCTCGCCGCAGTGCGTCTGAACCAGGACAGTAAGACAATAATTATTCCAGCAACAAGAACTATTGAACATGCATATGGTTGAGAGAAAGTGACTTTAAAATAGAGTTTAGAGTGTTCAGTTAAGGATTAGCGCTAGACTTGCTGTGAGGGTAAAAACAAGCCTTGGAAGAGACAAATGATTATATGACATTACATTTGGAGCATTCAAGCCAAGGAACAAGCGCTTGCCTTGCTGATAGTATTAAAACAAGCCTTGGTAGAGGCAAGGATTTGAACTTAACTTTGGAACATTTAAGTAAATGAGCTAGCGCCTGCCTAGCTGAGAGTGATATAACAAGCCTTGGTAAAGGCAAAAGACTTGGGTGTGAAAATCCTATCGTATGATTAATTTCTTTATAATTTATGAACGCACATAGAGTAATGTACAGAAGGTTAGTTATTACCAAGGTCAGTTTGGAATGATAATTCACAGATAGCAGTGTGAACTAGATGTAGGCTGCTATTTCTTGTCTTCCAACTGCAGAATCTTCAGAACAGAAGAATTATTAAAGTCTCAGGTATGCTCTTGCATGAAGTTATTTAAGTTTAGTTCTCATTAACCCTATTAATCAAATTTATCAGTTAATTCAGTTAGAGATTAAGCGTATTTTGACATGTTATGTTTATTTGAAGGTGTCAAGACACAGAACCTGTGCTAAAAACTTCTGTCAAAGTGTGAACAAGGGCCAGCCTATCTAATGGTCAGTAAGCACAATGTTTAGTCATTAACTTAAGTTCAAGAAGTCAGCAGCTGGGTAATTATTCATTAATATTGTACTACAGAGTAGCGTGAAGTCAACGCTGAACACCCATTAAGAAAAGGGTCCACGGCCTGGAACACTTTCTTGAGAGAGTCACAACCGAAGATCTTATCTTGTTTATTTGTTGTGAGTCTCTCTGTCCACTTCCCCTTTCCCTGGAGGGGAAGTCAATCCAGTCAGTGTCAAATTCCTGATTGGGTTGGTTGATCCTTGAGGGAGCTGGGAGTTTGCAGCTTGAAGAGGAAACGTCAGAAGAGTCTCACAGGACTTCTCAACAAATTCTGCCATTACGAGAAAGTGACGAATACCTTTCTCACCATTCGCAGAGGACGAAGGAACCTGTTGTTATTTCCTTAATAGAACTTCTGAAGTGTTCCTTGGTAAGTGCCAGAGATTGGGGTCGGGGAAGGAAGTGTACTATTGTGGAACTGGGACTTATACCTGTCCTTTATATTTCCACGCTGCAGTACGTCCCTTCACTACGGATTCTGCCGTATCAGACCCCGAGGACCCTCCCATCGATCCGTGTGCCCCCCTGCGCCTTATCCTCCCGGCTTCTCGCAAATACCCATTCCGGAGGTGTTCTTAAAGACACCACTGGGTGCGGTGTTCAGATAAGTCAGAAGGACATTCATCGCATCGTTCCTGCTGATCAAGAAGTTCTCAGGTTAGTGGCGCGCAATAGTAGTAGCGCTGCTTGCAATCGCGACAGTCTTGAGGCCACTGTTAATACTAAAGCATTTCTCAAATCTAGAATAAAAATCACTAGTGTCTTCGTCTTGTTTCTGTTTACAGGCTGAGATTGCATCCCAGTCTTCCTTTTTAGTTGCTAATAATCTTGGCAAAACTTGTATCAATAATTCAGGTAATTCTTTACATTTCTCTCCAAGACCGGTACCTGGTACTCGTATCTTATCTTCAGCTTCTAGAACTGCCCAATCGATCTTTTTCTCTCCCACCTCCCATTCTTTTTCCTTGAGTTTTTCATATACCCCTGCAGGCAACAGGACCTTTAACATTTTAATTATATCTGGATACGTGTATTCTCCCATACGGAGCATGTCTTTTAATTCTCGGTGGAACCCTGCTGGATCTTTGTCATGACAGGGAATTAATTTCTTCATCTCTAAGAGTTCCATCTTTGTAATCGGAGTGTAAACAAACACTCGTTGCATTTCACCATCCGCTGTCCTGACTGGGTGTACTTCTTGTAACGGATTCTGTCTGTCTATGTAAAAGGGTTTACTTTCTGGAGGTGAGACATGAACAAAATGCGGGTTCAGGAACGTTCTATATTTGTGGCGCTGTTCTAGAATAACACTAATTAAATCGGTACCTAGACCTTTCCATCTATACTGGAGTAACTCGTTCAGGACATCGTGTAACGGACCTGGATCAGAATGTTGACCCTCATACAGAGTAATGAGGTGCTGGATCATATACATACCCACCAGTCGCTGCTCGGCTGGGGGCAATTTCAGAAACATGTGTGCCACTATTTCGTCTGGAAAAGTGGTAGAATCAGTAATCCATCGGACTGCTGATCGGACTAGTTCTTGTTCATGCATAGTACTTAACTCACTATAACCGATTCGTGATTTCAGAATGTGATCGGTAGCTTGAAATACTTGTTCTAGGGAACTTTGTTCTGGTGCTGGATGAGGAACAGTTTTCTTGTAGTCTAGACGTGAATGTCGGTCGGAAAGTCTAGTTCTACCTACATACGCTATTCTGGCGGGATTCTCGTCCTCTACCTCTTCAGTAGAAGAGTCATTTTCTTTCTCGCTTACTTGTGCTGCTTTACGTTGTTCGTGTAACCTTATTATTTCTTTACGAATTCTCTTGTACATACTCTCTATACTACTGATAGTTCTGTGCTTACCCTCGGCTATATTATCACTCCACCTTGTCAGGATTCTCATTTCGGCCGGATCTTTAGTCGGAGAATCTTGTTCTCTTATTAAACAATTAATCAGAAACTTTAATAACATGAGCTGGATCTCAGCTTTCCTTTGAGACATGGCTTCGCCAATACTTTCTGGATCATCCCCTGTACGGATGAAACGATATATTCTGTCTAGATCTTCTTTCATATTCGGTAGGGTGTCCAAATACCCGGTCACCCGTCTTACACGTATGGAATATATAACCGTACTATCATCACCTGCAACTGGATCATAGCGGCATTCAGTAAGAGCTCGTCGGATATCTGCAACGGACTTATATTTGGGCGTACGCTGTAACGCACTTTCATGTAACTCGACTAACGTTACTCGTTGGTGTGGTGGCGGGGTACCAGGAGGACCTCCTCCTGCGGCCCCTATACTGGAATCGTCGACTGATACTCTTCGTGCTGGCAGAGTGGGAAATTGTAATGTGGACTGGACCGGGGGTACCGTAACAGGTACTCCGGTGACTGGAGGAGCAGGATTTACATTATTTACAGGGACTGGCGGAACAGGATTTGCATATTCTGGAACCGTGTCGTCCAAGTAGGACGAAATAAAAATATCAGCTGCGGTCGGTTTGTGACGTAGCTTGGTCGGAACTAATGGTGGCGGAAAACTACTGGATGCCTCCGGGGTTGCTTTTGGCAAGCCCTCGGCAAGAAGAGGATACATACCCTTAATGAGGGCATTTCTCTGTCTGTCTGACTGTTCGGTTTTAACTCGTTCACCTATCTCGATTAGTTCCTTTTCTTGGGCTCTTTCTAAGGATTCCCTACTTAATTCTGACTTTCTGATTTCTTTTTCGGTTCTTTTATGAGATTCTTTGCGCCATAACTCGATGGCATCTTTCTGTGACTGTCTGGCTTTCTTTTTCCATAATGCTTCTTCTACTCGCATGATGCACTCGGCATCCCACGTACCTGATACAGGCCATCTATACTTTTCTTCTAACTCTTTGGTGTACTCCACCCATAAATCTAGATATAATATGGCACTTATGCCATGCTTCTGATACATAAAGTGACCTGGACTGTCCCTAGGCGGGACAGGAACTGCTGCTTCTAACAGACCTTTTCTGGTTTTTAACTGACGTAGTTTAGAAAATAAGGGCATGACTGAACTGTAATCTAGACACAATACAATACACAATGAACACGATAATTACACCACTTTCATACCACGACATTAAAATACATGAATGACATTTGAAATAACAGTTCGAACAGAATACTACCTGGAATACTGAAAACAGAATACATGAATTTTCTCGAGAACAGAACTGACTAGAACAGAAACTAGATGCACTGCTAAAACAGTACGAAACTTACCGGTCTCATAAAGAGACACGTCAGGACCCGCATCCACCGAAGTGGACACTTCGTTTTGGGTCTGTGTACCACCAAAACCCACGGACCAGAGTCAATTAGATTGACCCTGTCTAGATACTACCCCAGCAACGGTACTCACCGGGCAGCAAGAACGGAAGGCCTCGGACTGGACTGGACTGCTTCGACGCCGGACGGACGAACTTTGCACTTCAGTTACGGGTGGGCCTCCGGATACCTCGGACCTTGGACTCTCGGCTTGGGCTCTGGTCGGGACTCGCCGCGTTCCTCCACCGCCTCGTCTGGATGCTGGACCGCCACCTCCGTCTCCTCCGTGGGCCTGAGGGATACTTGAAGCAGAAATATCTGCACGTGCACGGTATGGTTCCGTCACGGCTGCAGAGGGTCAGGGGGCCGGCGTGGCTTCACCGGCGCGTGGGGAAAGGGCAAGTTCCTGTTCGGGCGCCATTATGTGGTATATAAATAAATAATACCGGATCTAGGTTTGACTGGACATAGCAATAACAGATAGCTCAATAAATAAGAGTCAAGATTCGAGGTAGTAGGAGTTTGCAGGTTTAATACAGCATAAAGGACAGGAACAGGACAACCTGTACAAGAATAGGATGGCAGCGCTGCCTGGGACAGGATTGGACTGGCGTAAGGGAATGGGGGGTGGGGGTAACATTTAATAACAGTGCACAAGCATATATACTAAAACAGTTGCATTACAGTGAATACAGTAGGCGGAGCAGTGGGTGTGGTCAATAGCAGTCGCGAAAGATAAGGGTGAAAGTAGGTGTAACAAGAGGCGTATACATAGACATGTGATGTAAACGTAACAGAATATGTCATAAATGGGGCGGAAACATGGAGGGGGCTACCTAAGGAGCCGGGACCTCTAACCTAATGGTACGCGCAAACTGACAATGACGTGTTACTAGGAGAAGCTGGGGGCTATGAACTCTGCGCTAGGAGTAGAGACTGAAGTCTGGAGAGTCAGGGCAACATGTACCTAAACCCTATCTAGTATCTAATGTTTAGAGAACATGTTGATATAAACTAAGAGTCAGGAGGGGAGAGGCTAACAGACTCTAAGACTGGAGCATGCATTATTCTACATGTAGTGCGTGATGAAGAATATTAAATGACCATAAATACAGTATTTCTCCTACATGGAGACGTAAAGGCTAGACAATGACGGAAACTATTGATGCGATTCAGTAGCTTAGGAATGCAGAGAAGGAGGGCTGGACTGATAACTAGAATCATAACATACTTTTGGCAGACTCGTAGGCAGAGCCAGGCCGAGCCGGGCACTGTGAGGCAGGAAGTAAGTGAAGGGTCAGGAACACAGGTGGGGGCTGTATCGCTCCTCAGCGAGGGCTCAGGAGACAGGAGCTGAATCTGGTGTCCAGGCCCTTTTGAGGCCTAGAAACGGGGACTTTTCAATGAAATAACGTGCACACTGAGAAACGTGGCAACGTAACCTTACATAGGCCTAATACTCGTAGCTTTCACGAGAACTGGAAACTGGCATACTAGAGATGGACACAACTGTAATTGCGTCTTTAATCAAACATGGGGGATACATATGCATATTAATCATGCACACATAACATAGGATGGGGAACACGTAGGGACACAGAACATGGCAAAATGTACTTTTCCACAGGAGAAGGACCTTCCTCCTGTTGTCGCTCTTCGGATGCGGGGGACGGCGGCGAGGGCGTGACTGGTCGATCGGAGATGGCGTTTGGGAGAGTAGAAGTTGAGGCGGCTGTTGAGGTAACTCGGGCCTTGGTTGTGTAGGGCTTTGTGTGCGTGGGTGAGGAGCCGGAAGGTAATTCTCTTGTTGACCGGGAGCCAGTGCAGGTCTTTCAGGTGTCTGGAGATGTGGCTGTGTCTGGGGATGTCGAGGATGAGTCTCGCTGAGGCGTTCTGGATCCGCTGGAGTCTCTTCTGGAGCTTGGCGGTGGTTCCGGCGTAGAGGGCGTTGCCGTAGTCCAGACGGCTGGTGACGAGGGCCTGGGTGACCGTCTTCCTGGTCTCGGTGGGGATCCACCGGAAGATCTTACGTAGCATGCGCAGGATGTTGAAACAAGACGAGGAGACGGCGTTGACTTGTCTGGTGATGGAGAGGGAGGAGTCCAGGATGAAGCCCAGGTTGCGTGCGTGGTCTGTCGGTTTGGGTGCGGTGCCCAGGGCGGGGGGCCACCAGGAGTCGTCCCAGGCGGAGGGCGAGGAGCCCAGGATGAGGACTTCCGTCTTGTCTGCGTTCAGTTTCAAGCGGCTGGCCGTCATCCACTCGGCTACGTCTTTCATCCCTTGGTGTAGGTTGGCTCTGGCGGTGGCGGGGTCGTTGGTGAGGGAGAGGATCAGCTGTGTGTCGTCGGCGTAAGAGATGATGTTGAGTGTGCGGTAGAATCTTGCAGTCTCTAATTCGACTCGTCATTAAAGAGGTTGCTAGCCAATAATCGATTCTGGTGTGAATGTCATAGTAGGCAGAGTAGTGGGTATACCCCCCCAGAGCTGCATGTCTGTACCTCCACACATCCTCCAAATCAAAACTGAAGAGCAAACTATTTAACATCTGTGCCGCAGCCGAAGGCTTACGCGGTGGACCAGCGGATCTGTCCAGTGCCGGGTTAAGTACCAAATTGAAGTCCCCTCCCCACAGGACCTGCGCAGTGTTGTAATTACGGGCTATATTTGCCAGTGAGCGATAGAAATCAGGGGAATCATAATTTGGACCATAGACATTCACGACTACAAATTTAATCCCCAGGCCTTTACAGCTTGCTATCACAAAACGGCCCTCGGGATCCGCCCTTAGAGGTGTCAGAGAAGTTTCGATTTGGGATTCACCCAGGTCAGCACCCCCCTGGCATGAGTCGTAAAACCTGCAGCTGTAATATTACCATCCAGACCCTTACTGTGTAATATCCTGCTAGTGATTGGCAGATGAGTCTCTTGGAGGAGCGCTACATCCACTTGTTGCCGCTGGAGGTAGCTAAGCACTTTCCTCAGCTTGCGGTAGTCGTTGAGCCCTCTAACATTCCATGTGAGGGCGCGAATCATGACGGTAGAGCCACGACCTTCCAAGTCAGTTATACTCGGCATTGCTCTTAAGACTGTGTTGTGTGAGTTCACGGGTTCTATATGAGCCTGTTCTGGCCTGTGTGTGCAAACACATCCCCCCTTCCCCTAACTGTCGACTCACACAAAAGAACATTACCTCCCCCACCCACAGCAGACCACCCCCAACTGGGCCTTGCAGAGTACATTACCACCCCTCCTCCCCCGTCCCTTGCCCCAAACTTGATGATCTCCGTAGAGTCAAACAGGTGCATTGCACGCAGGGGCCGAGGTTGCCTAGCCACCAGCAAGGAGTGCCAACGCGCACTACTCTGGAGACCCTCCAGCCGCCACCGGCTGCAACTTGTAATGTGCATCAGTAAGTTATTGGTTACGTAAAAACATTTAACAATACTAGCGATCTGAAAAGCAATCTTCATATGCAGCTGTACCTCCCCTCCCTGTACCAACTTAACAACACACTCATCTGAATCATTATTCATATCCCCGAAGCTGTTGCATGAGCCTAGCAGCCGGGGGGCTTGTAGAACAGAACTATCTTGTGACTCAGTTCAAGATGTCCCAGCCGGGCAGCCTGGTAGGCCCTGTCTACCTCGCTCAATGTGCCCCACCAGACCAAAAACATCTCGGTAGTCCAGTGTATTAGTCCTCTCTGCTTACCGCAGCATCGCTACCTTATCGCCATCTGCAGCTAACAGGAAGCAGTCAGTCACTCCTGCTCATCCAGCTGACTGCTTCCCTCTGCTCCGTCCGTCGGCAGATTCGCCTCTCTGCGGTGTTCTCTCGACCAGTTTTTTAAGGCTTGCTGCAGGGCTCTAGGGTCCGTGAACAGGTGTGATTGCCCCTGCTGGTTAATTCACAGTTTTGCAGGGTACAACATGGCGTAGTCTAGACCGAGATCCCTAAGTTGCCGTTTGAACGGGGTGAAGGGTTTGCGGGCCTCCTGCACTCTGGCGGTGAAATCTGGGTAGAGCGAGATCTCCGAGCCCTCGTGTTGTAACGATTTCTTGTCTCTAGCCTGTCACAGGGCTGCGTCTCTGTCCCTGTAATTAAGAAACTTGGCTATGATGGGACGCGGAGGGGCCCCAGGGCGTGGGCGTGGGCCCAGTGAGCGATGAGCACACTCCACAACAAACATCGGGGAAAAAGTCTCTTCTCCGAGGAGGGTGGTCAACAGTTTTTAGATAAATTTCTCCATGTTTCCCGTCTGGGTCGTTTCCAGAAGACCCGGTATTCGAAGGTTGCAGCGACAGGAGCGGGCTTCTAAGTCTTCTATTTTGTCCTGCAGGGCTTGCATCAGTTTTCCCATCCTTTTATCGTCAGTGTCGAGTTCCGTCTGTGCCTCCTCAACCTCTGTTAGTCTTCTCTCGGACATGTCAAGCCGTTCTGCATGTTTGTCTATCCGCTCCGACTGGGAGCTCAACCTCAGTCCATTAACGGTTTCAACGTATTAAGCTGAAGTATATCTCACAATAATTACAATCTTTAGATCTGTTTAACTTCATGACTAAGTTGAATTATGCACAGTAAAAAACAAAAATTTTGAATGAGAACTTTTGTATGGTACATTATGTTTAAATTGGGACAAGTATATATAAATTTGTTTGTACATTGTTGAAACCGTTAATGGACTGAGGTTGAGCTCCCAGTCTGACCTGGTCTCACCAGGTCCTTACAGAGCTGTTGCACATAGGATTGTGGGCACAATTCAAAACTGGGAAAGCTCCCATACCAAGTAAACTTGATTTACATTCCGAAAAATTGGTTGAAACTAGGTAGGTGTGCAGGCTAGTTAATTACATTGCTGTCTATCCGCTCCGCCATTCTGTCCATTCTGTAGGTGAGAGCGTCTAGCTTCGATCCCAATGATGACATGCTGTTCTGGAGGCCCTTTTCCATTGCTAGGAGCAAGCGTTTAATGTCTGCGCCCCCTGCTGCGTCGTCGTCATCCTGCGTGGCACTCTTGTCCGTGCCCGTAGCGTCCTGTGACTGAGCGCCTTTGTTCGAAGGAAAGTTTGCTCTGTGTCTTATCGCCCCTGCCCATCTTGTCTTGCCGCGTTAGGTGTCTCAGGTGTCACAGCACACTGGGTATAATTATCTCCTGCAAGCCAAGGACGGTTACATCCGCCAGATCACACTTTGGGGTTTAGGTGAACCCTTTACGATGCCCTAGTGATGGCAGTTCTGTTCCTAAGATTCAGGGCTAGCCAGACGCGTTGCCTTCTATCTAGAACCTCCCAGAGTCACACTCGTTATGTCCACCGCCGCACCCTAGTATGTCCCCCGTAACCTCACAGGCCAGGGGGTTCATCTGTGGGGGGATCTTCAGAGTGTGTCTGAGCCTGCTCTGCTGATACAGGGAATCGGGCAGCAGGAGGCAATCTCAGGGCCAGGAGGTTGCTACATCCCAAAAGATGACCACACTCACCCTTCTCATGTGAGCCTGTATAAGTCGCAGGAGGTCAACCACGTGGGTGCCCCAGCGGGGTTTTTTGCAGCTCTGCCTTCTGTCCACTCCAAGGGTTTCACCCTATTTGTAGAGCACGTAGGCCTCAAACACGCTTCCCGCTCCGGGCCGCACACAAGCTAGCTTCCTCTGCAGACCCCCTGTCTAAGTTGTCGCCGTTTCTCCACCTGGGCCACCGAGGTGGGTCTATCTGGCACCTTGTAGCTGACTGGGACGGCCAATCGGTAATGTCTCCCTGGCTGTTTGCTCGCTGGGGCTGAGGGCGCAACTTCTCCGTGGCTTACTCGTGGTTCCCAGCGCAGGCTCCGCTAATAACTCCCTTTGGTCACTTGTCCGCCAGGCAATTCCGTGCAGCGGCCCCCAGTGTTTTCCCCTGCTCCGAGTTCTTGGCGTCTCGGTTCTGTTAGCGAATGCCTAGCGCCTTCGCGCCGCTTGCAGGGGCAGTGGGCACCGTGTGTAGGCCATGTCACTCAGGCACGCTCTTCAATCTGCGGTGGGAGCGTATCGCTCTGATCTCCGCCTCGCGGGGCGGGAGAGGGAGAGGGAGAGGGGCAGCGATGATCTCAACTCTCCCCCCCGAGCGGGACCGGGCGCCAGGGAGCTCGTACCTGTCCAGGCCTTCCGGATCGCCCCCAGGCGTGTCCCCGAGCGTACGCCGCACTCTAGCAGGCAGTGGGCAGGCTCAGTACTGCAAGATGCGGCTGGAGGGCCTTCTGATCCGCTGTGCCGCCGCGTCTGGGATCTTCCAATTTTCGGCACCAAATTTCAGCCGCTACACCATCACAAGATGCTCTGGTCGTCTTCCGCTGCAGGAGGTACTACAATTACCGCCTTTTAACTCACTAATGCAGGATAATTCAGGATATTGTTAGTCATGGGATGGAGCTCTGGGTTTAAGCGGCCATCTTGGTCGCTGGCAAGCTCCGCCCCCGGCCCTAGTGAAGCTTTAGCTCCCAACTGATGGGGGGCCTAGCAGTTCCCAATATGGAGCAGTATTATCTGGCCTTGCAGCTCCAGTGGGTGACAAGGTGGCTGGCGGGCCTGCAATTGGCTGACACTGCTGCAGTGAGCCCGTCATGGTCGGTGAGGGACATACTTTGCTTATTTCATCTGTGCTTTGGACGGCATTCTCCTGATCAATTGCTGCTACAGGTTGCATACAAAATTTACTGTATGAGCATGTACATAAAACGAGTAGTGACACCATATGTTCCAGCCTTACCGCTGCAGGGCACTTCTAGCTGAGATGGCCTGCTGACAGCTGGGAGGTTAGAGAGCTGGCTAAATGCGAGGGTGCAGACACTGGGGGATCTCTATCAGGACGGTACACTCACTCCGTTCGAGGAGCTGGTGGACGCATATGAAATCTCACCTGGTCAGTTCCTACTCTACTACTCAATCCTGGCAACACTGAGGGGCCATTGGGGTGACATGTGCGCGGAACAGCCCATGCATTATACTATACAATATTTACACGTCAGAGGTTGGGGCAGTCACCACAATAGCTGGTTTGCGCAATCACTCCGTCTTCACACAGCGGCACAAATTACCTCGTTAGGCAGAAGGGGGAGGCAAATAAATGGCAGCCATTTACAGATAAGGAATGGTCTGAAATACTACTTAGTCCCATGTACATTCCGCGTAACTCACGCTTTAAATTGATACAACACCACACAATCCAGAGGGCCTATCTCACTCCAGAGAGAATTAATACATTTTATGGGCTGACAGATGGGACATGTCCTAGATGCAAACAAGTGGGGGTTGATTTATTATACATGCTATGGCACAGCACCTTACTAAATCCATCCTGGAGATGGGTCTGCGAAATACTAGAGACGTATATGGACCGCTAACTAGAGTGTACCTGGGAGGAGTGTATAGGGGTAATAAATTGTGGGCAACTTCTCAATTCCTTGACCTAGGTATGTTAACTGCATAGCGTCTGCTAACCAGGAGTTGGAAAAGGCCAGACCCCGTCAATACCAGCATGGACACAATCGTTCTTAGTATGTGCTAGGGCAGAGGGTGAGGCGCTCCATGTAGACCGGGCCGGCCTATAGCAATTTCAATGGGAGGTTTGCTTTCCCCAGAACCATCACGTTAGATGTGAACGCACAACCAGTCACTCCTGCTAGAAGTTGATAGATTGGAAGGGCCTTCTTTCCTCTATACATCTGTAACTGGTCCTCTGATCTCCGGTACTTGTGGAATTGCTGGGTGGGAGTAACCATGGAGTGGCCTGAGTCTCGAGCACATACAACGTCCCCTCACAGCTCAAAACAGCATAGTGGCGATACGTGGGTCTCAGGCCCGGACTGGCCGTTGCGGGAATCGGGCAATCCTCCGGTGCGCCGCATTTTTGCAGCGTTGTTGCAAAAACGGGGGGGGGCGAGCACTTTGCCAGGGCCGGTTTTGTTTCTCAGTCCGGCCCTGGTGGGTCTCCTACTATGATGGGAGAGTCACCTAAACCCCCGTATTCTACAACAAGGGAAACAAAGCCTATCAGAAATGTATTATATAGGCAATATCATAAGTCACACCTGAAATGCCATACAGCACTGTGTACACGTAAAGGAACCCAAGAGTTCAGCAATTTTTGTTATATATGTTGGAATCTGTTGCACAATTTCTATTCATCAATTCTAGCAAATACAGGCAGGCAGTGACCAGTACCATCTGCCGGCAAGCTCATTGAAGTAATGCGCAATGTTTACAGTGGGTAAACACAGACTAAAATGAAAAGCTGTGAACAATATTTGAACAACACAACTGCTTAAAACTTTGTATAAGAATAAAAATTTAATTATATAATATGTAAGCAGATGTATATTAACAAATTTCAATAAACAGATGTTAAAAAAAAAACAGACCGCTGCTGTCAGACTGCCGCAGCATCGTCTGCCAGACCAGGATTTAACTCCAAATCTGGTGGGCAGTCGCACCTCAGCTTTAGTGGTCCTACAGCAGACGGCATGTTGTGCTGTCTGCTGTAGGACAACCAGAATCGTAATAAAGCTCTTAGCCTTGTGCTTTATTAGACGGTTGTTGAATATCAACATGAACAATATGGAAATTATACGAGCACCTTTGTACTCTAATAATGAGCCTTGAGAACCCCCCAGGTTAATGAGCCACAGGGGCAAAACACGTGTTGGCTGCTTGTACAAATGCTACCTAGTGGAACACTTCAATGTTGATTGATTAATGGAAATACTGTTGTAGTATATTGCACTCTATAGCAGTCTTTAAGTGTTTGGAAATTGTTCTCCGTTAGGCGGGAACTGAACACCCTCGCTTAGCTTTTTTTATGCAATAATGCTTCATAATGGTTTGAACCTGTTCTTCTAGAAGAACGGTGCAACTGCGAGCATGGAACTCCGTTACATTGACAGATTAGTGTTGGGATCCAGGCTAGCAGCAGGTTGTTCAGTGCCGTGGCTTCATTGTATGGAACTAAACATTACTTTCTACTTACTATCTGCCGCACCAGCTTGTACTTACTTCATCTTGGCGACAATCTTCCAACCCATGACACACAGGGGAGATTATTTTGAAATTATTGGAGATTTATCAGAGATGTGTTGGTGAGAGTCAAAGTATATTGGCAGATGGTGGTCAGAAGAGGCATTAATGACATCCGGCTCAGGCTCATTTCCCGGCTTTACCCTGCTGGTGCTAAGGTAATTTGGGAAATGTCTTGCTATTTTCAGCACTTCCATGGAACTTCCTTCCTTTTCCTCAGGAGCCCTTGTGCACCTGGTAGTGTGCATGCATCTCGGACGGATGACCTCACAACGTCAGCACATGTCATCCCGCAGCACGTCAGCCATCTTGAATCAAGAAGGAATCTACTCTTCACCTGCATGTTCACTGATAGACATGTCAGTACACAGGATCTTGCAGCATGTTGGCGTTGTCCTTTTTAAATCAGGAAGGGATCTACACTGCATGTTTGCTGACAGGCACACGGATCTACTCTGCATGTCTGCTGACAGTTACACGACTTCGTGAACCGCTACGTAAATTTTAACTCCAGTTTGGCCCCAGCTTCAGTGATGGGCACATCTTTCTTCTGGGAACTACTCACTCTTGGCCACAGTGATGTTGTGATTTAATCATTTGTAAGGCATTTCAAGTAAAGATTGCCTGCACACTCAGTGACAGGCACACCACCTCCTCTTTATCAATAGACTGTTTTGCATTATTAATATTAATATTATTAGTACTTACAATAGGCTGCATAACATTTCAAATTATATTGTTAGCTTTGCTGCTATTTTGTATGTGTAATGGCTACTTCTCAACAGGCATTGACCCCTCGACCTCCACCTTTCTTGAGTTGTCCTGGTAAACCTAGCATAAAATGGGTAAATTGGCTTAGGTTATTTGAAAATTATATTGTTGCTCTTGATGCTGCAAGCTACAGTTCCCAAAACAACAGTTGATGGACAGAATGCAGAACAATGTCATACATTCACCCCAGTACAGAGATCTGGGCATAAATCCATCATTTTTTTGCACTCCACACCACCCCAGTTCATACATGGCCATATGCAAATCAGCCTTGACCCTGTGCCTCATGGGAACAGTCCAGCCCGAACTGCCAAGCCATGTCTTTCCTGGACCGGAATCAAGCATCCTAGGACCGGTTTCTGGCTATCAGCCGTCTACAGCCAGGATAGCTTGACTCCAGTGGTGTGGAGAGCATGGGACTCACGTCTGAGCATACCCATCCCACACGGGGTGACAAATGCCAAAACAGTTCTTCGTGCAAATATGCAATGCTCTATGGGAGTCTTGGTCTTGCCACTCAACAGATTTTTTATAGTTTGCCAACCATTCCTGCACCATCTGCGGTTGGCCCTTGGTACATATACCTTGGGGCAATTGCAAGATTATGCAAGCAATTTTCTGTTGCACCAAACATTATACTTGAACGTCATGCCTTTTTTAAATACAAGCAGCAGTCTGAAGATAATGTTAAGGAGTATGTGTCATCTTTTAGGGCATTAGAAACCACATGTAATTTTGAAACCAATTTGGATACTTACACTCTGGACAAATTTGTTTTTAATTGTGCATCAAAAAGGTACAAGAAAAACGTTTAAGTTGTAGAAACCCCACTCTTTCTGAAGTTCTTGATTGTGCAAAGAGCACAGAGCGCACTCTTATGTCGTAATTTTTTTTACATCTATATCAACTATGATTAATGCTGTTTCGTCCAATGAGGAATGTGTCGAATCTGTGTGTGCTCTTAGTGCCAAAGAAAAGCCGTTTAGAAAAAAAGGCAAGAAAACCTTTCGTGCATTTTACTGTTGTGGTTCAAAATCTCATTTTAGCAATGCACAAAACTGTCTCACACTTGGCAAGAAGTGTATCCTTTGCAAAAAAATTAGGCTTTTTCAAAGTGTATGCAGGAGTGCCAAACAGCCAACAAAAAAGGGTAGTGTGGATGTAAATGTAGTCTCATGCACAGATTCTCTTAATAATGTAATTCTTCCGCTTGATTGTGTAAATCAATACTAACCTGTCAAAGGTCCAATGTATGAGGTATTCATTTATGATGTAACACCTATGGTCAAGGCTGGCTCAGGTTCACCCATAACCATTTTAAGGGACACTACTTTTCATGAATGATGGAGGGTTAAAAGAAGCCTTGTTTCCCACAGATGTTAATCCAAAGGCTTTCGGGGAAAAGGACATTGAGATATTAGGTTATTTCATGGCAAATTTAAAATTTCTTGGTAGAAAGACACACGCTAAGGTTTACGTTGCCATCAAGGGCAGGAATATTCTTTTAGGTGTATCCTCAGGGCCGGGCCGATGCTCCATAGGGGTTCACCTCTCGACAGCTCCAAGTGTGACTTGCTATCAGAGAGCAGACTCTTGGGATGACCAAGTGGGGAAAGGAAAGGTAGGGAACTGCAGGGAAGGAGATCTGAAAATGAAAAGAGAGAAACTAGTAATAAGCTCAATGTGTACCAAGAGCAAACAAATGTGTATAATGAGGGAGTCTGACTTCTAAATGAGATACATAGTTACTGTTTTCCTATATCACAAGTAGAAAACAAAAATGTCAGATGCCAGTCTAAACACAAAACAGCATAGTATCTAGAGTTTCTTCACTCTCAATTAATCCAAAAATGAATGTCCTCACTATGCATGAGCCAAGAATTTTCGGTCTCTCCAACGGCAGAGACATACGAGAGCCCAAAAAGTGTGTGTGTGTAAAACGTTGTCTCCTCCGCAAGAGTAGCAGAATACTTACTCGCCAACAGAGGAGACAAAAAAGAGAGGGGCATATTATCAACACAGGCGATAAAATTATCGCCCGCTTTATCGGCAGAAAACTGCCGCTAAAGCCACTTTTGCGGCAGAAAACTGCCGCTAAAGCTGCTTTTGCAGCAGTTTTCTGCCGATAAAGCGGGCGATAATTTTATCGCCTGTGTTGATAATATGCCCCAGAATCCTTCCCTAAAAAGGGAGGGTGTTGGCATCTAAATTAAGTTACTGCTTCTTTATAGCACCAAAACTGACAAACAAATAAAGGCACAAAAAAGGGGTGTTATTCCGACTTGGAATCACTCCACAGATGTCACAGGCAGTGCTCCAGCACCCTTACCGGACCTCGTCTTCACCGATTTCTCCTTCGGCTTTTCCAGACGTCCACTGACAACAACAAATAATCAGCAGTTGTGTGGGAACTTCCAGTTTTCACTGGGTTTTCCAGACGGCTTACGCATCTCTGTGTGCAATGTTAGAAATGTTTTAGAAATTTTTTAACCTAAATTTAAGGTTTGAAGGGATTTCTGTTTAGGAAAACATTGGGGGACCCACGCATGCCATACCTCCCTGGACTCCTCCGGGTGTCTAGTTTTCAGAACTGTTTGGGTTTGGTAGTTTCCAAAGATGCCCGCCAAGACCCGGGCCAAAAACTCATGGGAACCCCCTTGCAAAACCAAATCGTTTTGAATGAATTAAGTTTTCAGTTGTAGAACGTGCGATTCAGGGGACAATATCGCATGAAAATTGTGACAGACAATTTCAAGTTTGCAAGAGATTGTGGACCAAAAACAACAATAGAATTCACCAGAAAGACATGACCATATACTACCATGAATTAACAATAATATATAAATTTAGAAAGTTATTTATAGCTATAATATACACCATAACTGAGTTACTCAAAAGATAAAGAATCAAGCACGGCTATCTATTCCTCAAAGACACACAGATACAGGTTGGATTTGGCACGAGGGCGAGTGATGGTTCAGTACATAAAATTTTATTAACATGATATTTCAAAAAAATGAAATGCTCTGTCAATAAATAAATGCATAAAAACCGAACCAGTGACTCGCAACTCGTGAGCTGTTAAGCCACGACAAGGCACCAACCGTTTTACAGGCCATTCACGCACCTTTCATACCTGATACAAACCAGACCACTGACACCATCTGGAAGGAAAAGCAACACATTACAACAATCACAATAAGGGACAAGGTACACCCTACTGCATAAAGAGAAAAAAAAACAAATATTACTGCACAGCCATCTAATCCGCAAGCACACACACATACTGGTTGGATTTGGCACGAGGGTGAGTGATGATTCAGTACATACAATTGTATTCACAAGTAATTTCACAAAAAATGAAATACACTGCGTATAATTGAAAGTATGATTAACTGAACCACTGACTCACAGCTCGTGAGCTGTAAAGCCACGTCAAGGCACCAACCTCTTTACAGGCCATTCATACACCTTTCGTACGTGTGACACATTCAAAACATTCACACCGCCAGCTGCGGACCCATCACATTTCAACACTCACACCAGCAAACAGCGCCATTCAAGGGCCCATCACTTTCACACGCCCACATTTCTGACACTGCAACTACACAAAATGATGGACTGCGTAGAGTGTCACTCAACTAGCAGTGTGTGTAGTGACCAACAGAAAGTAACTACTCACACACCGCCAGCCGAGCGCCAGTTCACCCACACCACCATCCAAGCACCAGACCATGCACACCGCCAGCCAAACACCACTCAGCGCACACCGACAGCCAAGTACCACTCCACACACACCGCCAGCCAAGCACCAAACCACGCACACCGCAAGCCAAGCACCACTCACCGCCAGCCAAGCACTGCTCCACGCACACCATCCAGCCAATTACCACTCCACACACACCGCCAGCCAAACACCACTCCACACACACCACCAGCCAAACACCACTCCGTGCACAGACAACCAAGTACCACTCCACGCACACCATCCAGCCAAGCGCCACTCCACACACACCGCCAGCCAAGCAGCACTCCGTGTACAGACAGCCAAGTACCACTGCACGCACACCATCCAGCCAAGCGCAACTCCACACACACCGCCAGCCAAGCACCACTCCACGCACACCGCAAGCCAAGCGTCACTCCACACACACCGCCAGCCAAGCACCACTCCGTGCACAGACAGCCAAGTACCACTCCACGCATACCACCAGCCAAGCGCCACTCCACACACACCGCCAGCCAAGCACCACTCCACACACACCGCAAGCCAAGGCAGTGAGGACAAAAAAAGACCAACTGGCACCAAGGGAGGCGGACAGTAAAAAACAACCAAAATTTTAACCACCATTGGAACAAAACTCAAATCCTAGGGCCTAGTGGGCCAAAAAACAGGAGGCAAAACGTCAAAAAAACGGGCCGATTTGCCCCAAGGGGGGGCAGAAATTCAAAAACATAATTACTTGCCACCAGGAAGCGACCCTTGCCCAAGGGGTCGCTTCCAAAAAACTAAATTTAAATTCCCTGGTGCTAGTGGGCATTTTCTGCCCCCCCCTGGGGGCAAAACGCCAAAAAAACGGGCCGATTTGCCCCCAGGGTGGACAGAAAAACAAAAACACAATCATGGCCACCTGGAAGCGACCCTTACCCAAGGGGTCGCTTCCCAAAACAAACACATTGCCCCAACAAAAATCCCTGGTGCTAGTGGGAAATTTCTGCCCCCCCTGGGGGCAAAACGGCTGAAAAACGGGCCGATTTGCCCCCAGGGGGGGCAGAAAAACAAAAAATTCATGTAAGGCCACCTGGAAGCGACCCTTGCCCAAGGGGTCGCTTCCTAAAAGCTAAAAACAAAATCCCTGGTGCTAGTGGGCATTTTCTGCCCCCCTGGGGGCAAAACGGCAAACAAAACGGGCCGATTTGCCCCCAGGGGGGACAGAAAAACGTAAACATTGAACATGGCCGCCATATTGCGACCAAAAAACAACCCTGGTGCTAGTGCTGAATTTCTACCCCCCCCCCTGGAGGCAAAACGGATGAAAAAACGGGCCGATTTGCCCCCGGGGGGGCAGAAAAACGAAAAGATAATTGCAGGCCACCTGAAAGCGACCCTTGTCCAAGGGGTCGCTTCCTGTAAACTAAATTTAAATCCCTGGTGCTAGTGGGGGCATTTCCGCCGCACGATCGTGACGCTGTGCTCGATCGTGAGGCAGAAATGCCCTGCAAAGAGACATCAGGGAAGAGGAAAATCTCTTTCCTCTCCCCTGATGCCTCTTTGCGGCCCGAAAACCCCCGCCGGACTCCAGAAACCTACCTTTCTGCACGGCGCTCAGGAAGCAAATGGCTTCCCGAGCGCTGGGAATCCCTGATGATGTCAGCGCGCGCTGACGTCATCAGGGATTCCCATGGGGAGGGGCGGGGGCGGCAGCGGAAACTCTTCCGCTGCCGCCCCCAGCAAAACGAGCGCGATCAGAGACCCTCGGGGGGAGCGCCAGCGCTTCCCCCGCGGGTGGGACTCATGACGAGCTGGCCTTGTCATCCGCGCACGACCGGTGTGCGCCATGACGAGCCCAGCTCGTCATCAGCCCCAAAGGGGTTAAGAACTGTTTTAGGGTTTGGTTAAGGCGTTCCGTCTGTCCATCAGTTTGTGGATGGAAACTGGTCAACAAAGCAGAAGAGATCTGTAATGACGAACACCACACCCTCCAGAATTGTGCCGTAAATTGTGTATCACGGTCTGATACTATAACTCGCGGGAGACCATTTAGTCGGATCACATGAACTAACGGTAACTTAGCCAACTGTCCTGCTGAAGGGATTTGTTTGTAGGCGATAAAATTACCCATCTTGGTTAATTAGTCGACTACCTCTAGAATAGCAGTACACCTCTGATCTTTGGGTAATCCCACTATAGAATCTACTGAAAACCTTTCCCATGGTTTCTCGGGGGTTGCTAGGGTTGAATTAACTCTTGCTGTTTGGTTTTGTTGGCTTTCATCTGAGCGCATATGGTGCATTTTCTCACTCACCTTTTACTTTTGCAGGGAATCTATTAGGCTGATAGGTCTATAGTTTCCAGGGTGGGATTCATCCCCTTATTTAAAAACGGGGATAATCTCGGACCCTTTCCAGGAATCTGGGACTGGTGCACCCTGGGCAATTGCATTAGCCAGCAGCACTATATACCGGCACCATTTGGTCTTATCAAAAAGAAATATATCGGCCGGGATATCGTCTGGGCCAAGTGCTTATCCTTCCATTACTGCTCCCAGGGCGGTGCTGACATCAGCCTCAGCAAAAACCGTGCCTTGATGGTACGAATGTGGGGGCTCTTCCTCCTCACTCTCAGCTACGCTACGGGCATATTGGGGTTTAAAATGGATAACACATTGGTCCTGGGTTACGTGATTTTGCAGCTGTGATGGTTGGCCACCCCTGTCCCACTTTACTATTTTCCAGAACTGCTGAGAACTTTTGCTGGCACATGCCAGTCTGAGGCCCTGTCATCTAATTTTGTCCCAAACTTTCTTGGCCTCTTCCTGGGTTCACCTGTAAGTTTGCCTTAATAACCGTACTTTGCCGGGGTCCCCTTCTTTAATCGCATCCCCTAGGGATCTATGGGCCGCTTTACATTCCTCACTGAATTACTGGAATGCTTTCTTTGGTTGAGTGCCTACCCTTAGCCTTACATTGCCTAACGAAAAGAGTGCCTAACTGGGCAAAAAATGTATCATGAGTGCTAATTATGGAATCAGAAACCTCAGAATTGGCCACACAAGCCTCTAGCTCAGCTATCTCACCGTCAATGTCCATGGAAATAGTAGCTAGAATGTCAGGCTTCTCAAGTTTGTTAACCAATTTTAGTCATCTCATATCGTTTGAGGGGACCATGTCAAGAGTAAGCAGTTCGCTACCTGGCTGTGTAAGTTCTCTCTGGGGCAACAAATCAAAGGTCGAACATACAGGGTTGTGGTTGCTCTCTAACTGCTCTCTCACAACCATATTCCTAGAGTGTGCCATAATTGCAAGGTGGTCAGTAGATAGTCTATGCGGCTAGCACTGTGGGCATTATTAAATGTGTTAGCCCCATGTCTATCAGATGGAGATCTTCCATTTGCCGCCAGTAGATCTTTCTCCAGGCAAATTGAGTTATTTTGAATTGCCACATCCGACCATTTTTGTGTGGGTGATAATCCTAGTTTTGGAATGCCCCACTGAGCATCTTCCTCAGCAGTGAGATCACATTTCTCATTGGTAAGTAGCTCGAAAGACGCAATAAAGTCACCAGCGATTAGGACGTTGAACCTCAGGAGTACAGGTGTAGTAAATCATCAAAAGCCACTAAAACCTCCGAATTTTTCCCCTTTGATCCTCTCGCATAGACATTATAAATGTAAACGACACTTTGCTGACCTCACTTCATCCTGATTGCAAGAATATCCTTACTATGGGTCTGGAGTGCCTGGCTATCAAAGCCGATCGCTTGGCGAATCCAGATTGTCAGACCCCCTGAAGGATGACCTTTTCCCCCACTGATAGCTGGAATATGATCATTTAAGTAGCTTATGCAGTAGAGGGGATCCACCAGCCAGGTTTCCTAAAAAAGACAGATGTCAAAATACTCAATAAAGGTGTGCCAATCTGGAGATGTGACCTTTGACCTCAACCCAGCTATATTCCAAGATGAAGTATGGCAACATAGCCTTTGTCCATTAGGAATATTAGATGATTCACCACTAAAAACCTGCATACCTACAGGCGAGAGAGGTGGTGTCAATATATTCCTAGGCGCCAGGTAAGGGCTTATACACGGGAGCTGGGTACTAGAGGGGGTATTAGAGAGGATTTCCCTGTAAATTGGAGGAACAGCATGAGATCCCGGGTGGTTTTGGGGCTTACTCTGCAGTCAGTCGTTAGCCTCCAGAGAAGAAGAGCCCGCTAGGCGAGGGGCTAGTTGCTCAGTGGGTTACCAAAACCGACTACTAGGTGGAAACCGCCTGAACTGGATGGAAGACCTTTCTGGAGGGCAAGTGCGGAATTCCAGATTGAGGAGATTTTCAGCGAGGTCAGCCCCCTTCAACATAAGCTCAATGCAGCCCAATGGTCGAACTTGGGAGGTAAGTCTATGTGCCCTGGTGATATCTTCCAGAATAACTGAGCGGCAGCCCCTAGCGTGGCAAATCTAATGGATGACCTTATTAGTCAGGGAGTCTGCATTTTTTACGCCGTTTCTGGTATCATACTTGGGTACGTTAACCATATAGATTTTGGGAGCATGGGACATGTTGGAACTAGTCAAATCAGCCAGTCGATGTTGTAAGCTATGTCAAGAATAATGCACCAAAGATTAAAAAGTGGGTCTGGAACAGGTTGGGTATGCCTGCACTGATGCTGAGCTACAGCGGTCGGTATTATGTTGACTTGTACTAGTGTCGTTTAGGTGCTTGGTCCTCGAGAGAGCGGGCGCTAACATATGAGACGTGGCAGCAAGGGTGGGCTGGGTAGGACCATTATGATAGGAGCCCTTATCAATAGTAACCGTCTCACGCCCTATTTAATTGGCCTGACAAAATTGGGGTGGGTGTCTTGTCTTAGAATTAATGCTCTCAGAATGGGAAGAATCCTTTTGCAGTAAAAGATTACCATGGAAGTAAGGACCTCAATCCTTGTTCCCACAGTCTCTACTTCTAGTCTAAGAGTATTAATAAGACGGTGTGTTTCCTGGGATTCAGTATTAAGACTTAGACCTAGCTCTTTAGTAGGAGTCTGAGAGGGCCGAGGAGGCAGAGAAGGAGTAGGAGGCTGCGGCCTGTCTTTCCGATCCCCCTCGAGCGGATTCTTCAGGGGTGAAAACCTGTTAGAACAAGAGCTAACGGATCGTAACAGTTGAAAATTACTGCCTGGGGGCTTATTGGGAGACTGACAGTCCCTAACTGTGTCTGTTTTTCCTCCCTTTTTAGTGTGGGACCCCCTTTTCTAGCTAGTTTATGAAACATGGCTGGGATAGCTGGCTGACGGCTCGGGCTAGGGTTGGTAGATTGAATGGGTCGATGGGGAGATTTAACAAAACCAGGCTGCGTGGTTGGTTCTCCCTCTAAGATATCCTCACATTCACTAATGAGGGTATCTGTCCGATCTAAAACACAATTACTGCCTGCATGTTTCTGTGTCTTCCTGACCTTCTTCCCCTTATTGTTCTGCCCATTTCCTCCCTCACCACCCCGCCTCTGCTACCCTCCATAGTTTTTCTTTTCCCCATCCTTCTGAGATTTAAGTTTTTATCAACTAGAACAGGCCAACCTTATACAGGTATATACAGGCGCTCAACACTAGCAATAATCAGATAACAATTGGACAGCCCTTGTACGCAAGCACGTAATGGGTTCAAACAATAAGTTCAGTGCTGGAATACTTGGGGTCCCAGTTTAACAGGGGAACTGCAGGTTTGAACAGTACCTGAATAACACCACTATAGCCAATGTGTGTCCAAGCTAGATCGCAGTGCAGTCCAAGGAAAGGGGGGTGGCTCTGCCCTGCCACTTCCTTTCAGTGATGGGCAAGGACGGGCCCGTCCTTGGCCTGGGCTTCCCTCGGGCACCTCATGCACGCGTCCAGTGACGCGGGAAGCCTTGTGCACTAATGAGCACGGTAGCTCCTCCCTTTAGGGAGCAGTGCAGAATGGGACAGGTAGTCCCTCCGGGCGATGCAGTGGCAAGTGGCAGCAGGAGTGCGGAAAGTTTGTGACCCGTTCCACGGGAAACCTCGTACGCTTATGAGCGTGGTAGCTCCTCCCTCCAGGGAGCAGTGCAGCCTGGGATAGGTAGTCCCTCCGGGCAATGAAGTGGCAAGTGGCAGCAGGAGTGAGGCAAGTTCATGGCCCGCACCACGAGAACCCTTGTGTGCTTATGAGCGTTGTAGCTCTTCCATCCAAGGAGCAGTGCAGCCTGGGACAGATAGTCCCTCCGGGTGATGCAGTGGTAAGTGACACCAGGAGTGCAGCAAGTTTGTGGCTTGGGGTGCCGCTTCACTAACTGTGGTTGCTGAGGAGGACACTGCACCGCACTGCGAGGGACTGCATGTCCCAGGGAGCTTTGCCCTGCTGAGGATTGCCCGCACCTGACACAGTGGGAAGCTACTTAACTGTTCGCGGCACCCGCTTCACTAACTGTGGTTGCTAACGCTGAGGAGGACGGTGCACCGGACCGGGAGGGACTGAATGTCCCAGGGAGCTTTGCCCTGCTGAGGATTGCCCGCTCCTTACACTGTGGGAAGCTGCTTAACTGTTCGCAACACCCGCTTCGCTGGACGCGCGCGGGCACCGCCGGGCCAAGCCCAGGCCAATGGCGGGCCCGTTTGAGCCCATTAGAGACCGGATGAGGCTTGGCTGGCTCCCCCCTCTAAACCCTTCACCAACTCAAGGTTAGTTTGTATGAGTCATTGTTTGTCAACCTGAGTTCACTTACATCTTGGAACTTTGCCGCCATTGTATCCAGCCCAGGATAAATACGCGAGAGGGAAGGGGAGAGCCGCGCCATCTGGCGAAAGTGTGGTGGGAACGCTGGACCGATTCATAATTAGAGCTAGTTCGGTCCTCGCCAAGAGATCGATTTAATCGAGCGTCGCCTATCCCTAGATGCCCTCCACTCTAAATGAATATCATTGGGTAGATTGATGTAAGCTCGCACTCCTGAACGCTCCTTGGTCACAGATACTAATTCCCACGAGTTAGCAGGAGATAATAGACAGTCCCCGAATGTGACCCCACCTCATACTATGCTTCCTGAGGGATGCCGCAGTATTCTCTCAGTTGTTTTTTTGATACCGTTATGCCCTGCACAAGGGAGTGTATGACACCACTGGAATTCTAGTTGTCTTAACCTGTTGGTGGGGATTAAGATTTGTTTCCCTCTAACTGGAATACCTTGATTCAAGTGCCATTCAGGATACCTTTTCAGCCAATCCTTCCAGGTGAAAGCTTGTACTCTATGAGCGACTTTCCTTAGAAAGGTGTCTGTTTGTAGGATGCAAAGGACTTTGTGTGGTTCAAGGATAGCTCATTAGGGGTTAATTCCTGGTTCAGCTTGAGTTTCTTGATGTGTCAAAGCATCAGCTTTCTTATTTACGCTGCCGGGTCTATAAGTCACTACAAAATGATACTCAGAAAAAAACAGCATCCATCTGAGTTGACGTGGGGTTAAATGTCTGGCTGACTTCATAAACTGTAAATTACGGTGGTCGTGTACACCGTAAGGATGTGTCTTGCCCCCATTAAGCAATGTCTCCATTCAAGAAATGCTTCCTTGATTGACAATAACTCTTTTTCGGCAATAGTGTAATTCCTTTCTGCACTGTTCAGTTTCTAGACATAAAGGCTATCGGATGCAGTTGGCCTGTATTAGCATGTCTCTGAGATAACACTGCTCCCACAGCCACCTCTGAAGCATCCACCTCCACGATGAACGGTGTCTCCGGGGGTAGCATGAGCTAAGACAGGAGGAGATTTGAACGCCTCTTTCAGGGAGTCACATGCAATTTGTGCTTCAGTTGACCACTGCCATTGGGTTTTCTCCTCAGCAATTTTATAATGGGGGCCAAAATGTCTGAGAACGGGTAGATGAACCGCCTATAAAAATTGGCGAAGCCTAGAAAGCACGAAACGTCTCTTACACTTTGCGTACGTGGCCACTCTAACAGCCAATACCTTCCTCTCAGCCATTTCTTGTCCAGAGGGAGTGAGCATGACTCCCAGGAATTCCACAGTGGTAACATGGAATTCACACTTGCTGATCTTGCACAGAAGAGATGGTGGTTCTGTAGGGTTTGAAGCATGAGACTTATGTGTTTCCTGTATTCTTCTTTGTTGGAAGAATATACGAAAATGTCATCTATATAGTCGACAAAGTGATCCAAAAAATCAAGCAGAACCTCATTCAGGAAAAACAGAAAGGATATGGGGGCATTGCAGAGCCCAAAAGACATAACCAGGTACTCATATAAGCCATATCGGGTTTTGAAAGCTGTCTTCCATTCATCGCCTAAATCCATCGTTTATTTGCTCACCATGCCATTCCAGTTTGGACCCAGCCATATGCAAATCAGTCTTGACTCTGGGCCCAATGGGAACAGTCCAGCCCGAACTGCCAGGTCAGGTCCTCCCTGGACTGTAAACAAGTATCCTAGGGCTGGTTTCAGGCTTTCAGCTCTCATCAGCCAGGATAGCTTGACTCCAGTGGCATGGAGAGCTTAGGACCCACGTCTGGGGATACCCGTCCCACTCGGGGGACAAATGCAAAAAGAACAATTCATGGACAGAATGCAGAACAATGTCATACATTCACCCCAGTACAGAGATCTGGGCGTAAATCCATAGTTTTTTTGGTCACAATGCCATTCCAGTTTTTACCCAGCCATATGCAAATCAGTCTTGACCCTGCACCCAAAGGGAACAGTCCAGCCTGAACTGCCAGGCCAGGTCCTCCTTGGACTGGAAACAAGGTGAACAAAGTAATTTTTCACAAAATTACAAGATTATCAATAAACCAGCGAGAGACCAAGATGCTTGAATTTAGTGGTGGTTACTTCCATCCCTTACCACCATAAGTTACTGTTTTCCTATATCACATATAGGGAAGTAGAAATCTAAAAAGGCTGACCTTAAGGAGGCACGGGTCAGACCCCTATTGAAAAAAACGGGGTCGGATCCAGCAGTGTTAAAGAATTACAGACCCATCTCCCAGTTGCCCTTTCTCTCAAAAATCCTTGAGCAGCATGTTCTGCAGTCCCTGTCATGTTATCTGGAATCTTACCACCTACTCCATGATCGACAGGCAGGTTTTCGAGCCCATCACAGCACCGAGTTGGTGATGCTCTCGGTGCTGGACGAACTAAGAGGAAGGGCTGACTGTAAGAACGCGAGCGCCCTGATTTTGCTAGATCTATCAGCGGCGTTCGATACTGTCAGCCACACTTTACTCTTAGATAGACTAAGGAACTTTGGGATTAAGGGCCTGGCCTTCCAATGGTTGGAATCCTTCCTTACAGGAAGAACCCAAAAGATACAACTGGGGGATGAAACATCTGAGTTGGGGACCTTAGAGTGTGGGGTACCGCAGGGGTCTGCCCTGTCCCCGCTTCTATTTAATCTCTACCTGCAACCACTGATTGCTTCGTTGGCTGCGATGGACTGTAAAGTCTTTAACTATGCGGATGATACGCAGTTGCTGTTAAGCTTAAACGACACCACGGCTGCGCATCTCCAATCCCAGAACATCTTGAGGTTCACAGTGCAATGGATGACGGATAACCTTTTAAAAGTCAACCCTGACAAAACTGAGATCTTAGTTATCCCATCCACTTCTTCACCTTGGAGTGATCTCTACTGGCCTACGGAGTTGGGCCCTGTCCCAAAACCGAGCCTGGCCGTAAAAAGCTTGGGGATTAGGTTGGATGGTGACCTATCGATGGCTCCTCAGATCTCGTCGGTTGTGGGCAGCTGTACAAACATCATCCGGCAACTGCGGAAGCTATCCCCTATCCTCTCACAGCCCATGATGCGATCAATAGTGGCTGCCACTATCATCTCCAGAATCGATTATGGGAATGCTCTCTATCTTGGCCTACCAAAAACTCTCACTAATAGGCTTCAGGTTTTAATGAATGACGCTGCCCGATTGATCTTTAGACTTCCGAGGAGGTCTAAAGCCACTCCTTTACTACAAAGCCTACATTGGCTTCCAATCAAAGAAAGAGTGGAATTTAAGAGTTTGTGTACAGCTCATAAAGTAATTTATGGTAAGGCTCCAGCCTACATTAAAGAGCGCCTGCAGCTGTACTGTCCGGTGAGAA
Organism: Lissotriton helveticus; assembly: GCF_964261635.1. NCBI lineage: Eukaryota > Metazoa > Chordata > Amphibia > Caudata > Salamandridae > Lissotriton > Lissotriton helveticus. The sequence goes on from NC_136063.1 coordinate 959,852,108, forward strand.
CACTTCGGTCTTCGGACTCGCAGCTGTTGACCTGCCCGCGCTACAGGCTAGCGACGAAGGGTGGGAGAGCCTTTTCAGTGCTGGTTCCTCAGCTGTGGAACAGCTTGCCTGGAGGGCTGCGTGAGGAAGGAAACCTCCTAAAATTTAGAAAAAGTCTAAAAACGCTATTGTTCAGGAGAAGCCTGAGCATGGTTTAACTGAGTGCTGCTCTCTGCTTCTATTCGTTGTGTTATTGTCTTGTACCATCTTTCCTGGCGCTTAGAGACCTGCAGGTGATTAGGCGCGGTATAAAATTAAAATAACAATAACAATAACAATAACAATAAAATGTCAGCTGCCAGTCTACACACGAAAGAGCGTAGTGTCAGGAGTTTCTTTACTCCCAATTAATCCCCAAAATAATGTCATCACTCCGCCTGAGCCAAGTATTTTCGGTCGCTCCAACGGAAGAGGCATACGAGAGCCCAAATACTGTGGGGCCGATTCCGATCCGGTAAAATTCTCGTCTGTACGATTCGCATCTGGAGCCGTCTCCGTACGACTCGTACACACATCGGCTTTTCCAGACGTCCTCTGTCAACAACAGATAATCAGCAGTTCCTCTTTTCACTTGGCTTTCACGACGGCTTACGCAACTCGGAGAGTAATGTCAGAAACGCGAGTGATGCTGGGATATGGAGGTCCCGCCTTGTAAAGATGGTGCTCCTCTTGCTCGCAGCTCGCTTTAACTGACTGTCAGTGCTCGTGAGGATGGTGCAACCTGGCAGTCGGGTAGCAAGACCTGGCAAGAATGGGTTTACGTCCGGTCTCTGGCTCGGAAAACCCAGTAGTATTGGGTGAAGCTCATATCTCCGTGATTGGTGATCCACAGGAGACTGTTAGCAGCATTTTGTCTGACTTCAAACCACTTTTTGCTAAACGTGTGGTAAATGTTCCTGTGTCGCATAAGGTTTACCCACTGACCATGCGTGCAAGAGAGGATTTGAAAAACACCCTACATGAATTTTTGTCTCAGGGAGTCATTCAATCCACTGATTCTGCACAGTGAGAGGCTCCCATCATTGTAGTGCGCAAGAAAACTGGTGAGATCAGGTTATGTGCTGAATTGCACGCTCTCAACTAGAATATAATTGTGGATTGCCACCCACTACCCAGAATTTAGGATCTCCTTGGTAGTCTGGGGGGAGCAGTGTGATTTTCTACAATTAATCTCAGATCTGCAAACCACCAAGCTGCCTTATCTACAGAGTAACAGTAACTGATAACCTTTGTGACTCCTTATGGGATGCATACTTCCATTTGGGTTTGGGTCTGCTGCCTTGTGTTCCAAAAGCGAATGGATACTTTATTCAGGGACATAGCTGGCGCACAGGCGTACCAGGAAGACGTAAAAATGTATGCCAAAAATTTGGAGGAACATAATAAAAGTTTGAGGAAAGTGTTTTCTATACTTCTTCAAAGGGGCATGACAATAAAGTTGGAAAAATGCAATTTTGCAACCCATGAATTGGACTATTTGGGGCTTGGGGACTTGCAAACATTTGCCCACGGTCCACAAAGTATGGTCTGGCAGTGACCGAGAGTCACACTGATGCCAGCAGGGTGGTGGTAAGGGTTCTAGGTGGGTCAGGGATTGTGTAAGGAAGTCTAAAAAAATGACAAATAATCAAGCAAGGATTTTTTTGCAGTCTAATAAATGCTTGCATGTTTATTTAACATTTATTTTCGAATATTAGTGCTCAGGAACTAGACAGCAGCTTGTGCTGCTGTTCACCAGGGGGGGCGCATGGTTAGGTTAAGAGGGCCGCAATTGGCCCCCGGGCCATACTTTGAGTATCTTGGATTTGGGGCATGTGGTGTCTTATGAGGGAATGAAGCCCAAAGAGCCATTTATTAAAGTTATTAGCGACGCTAAGGTCCCCGGTGATGAGGACACACTTCACTCATTCTTGGGCTTAGCAGAATACCATGTTCTTTTTGTATCTGGATACACTCAGTCTATGGAGCCTCTTAGAAATTTGCTAAGAAAAGGTAAGAGAATCACTTGGTCTGAGGACCTCTCTCCAACTTTTGAAAAGGTAAACAAGCTACTTGTGACAGCTCTTGTTCTAAGTGCATTTTGTGATGGGTGCACTTCTACAATTACAGTGGATGCCAATGCTTGGGCCTGGGTGCTGTACTCAGTCAGAAGACAGTTGCTGGTGATAAAACTATTGCACTTGCTTCTACATCTCTCAAATCATACTAGTGCCAATATGGCATTGCAGAACGTGAAGCATTGGCATGTGTATGGGCAGTTCACAAATTTAGAACGTACAATTGGGGCACGAGGTTTGAGTTGGTCACGGACCCCAAACCTTTGGTTCATATATTTACAAATTGTGCACTTCGTAACATGTCTTCCAGGCTCACCAGATTGGTATCAAACCTGCAGGAATACAACTTTAAAATTGTTCATATTGCAGGGGGAAAGAACTGTTGTGCTTACTGTCTGTCATGTTTCGCAATTGATGTAGATGAAGACGTATCTGATGATGTAGAATGTGTAGCAATAATTGATGCCCTCTCTGAGTGCCAGACTGAAGTCTCTGAGTGGGACTGGATCAGTGCCTTTGAAGAGGATTTTGTTTTACATAAAGTAATAGATTGTACCATGAGTAAATGGCCTAAACCAAGGTGTTTTGAAGATATTTGTGCTAGTCTCAGATGAGTTGTCGGTAGACAACAGATTTGTTCTACGAGGTGACCTCTTTATACCTCCTTCCCGGCTGCATAAGGCTATTATTTCACAGGCTCACAAAGTTCATTTAGGCAGCACCAAAACATCCATGAAAAAAGTAAACAGCATTATTAGTGGCCTGCAATGGATAGTCAAGTCAAGTCTATGATAGATAAGTGTCCTGACTGTCTGTTTACAGATAAGCACAGGAAGTGTGTGCGAACCCCACTTTGCCGAACGCCATTCCGTGAGGAGGCATAGGGAAAATTGGGGTTGGATATCTCAGGCCCATACTCCAATTTACCCAGTGACATGAGGTATTCAAGTCAAGTCAAGTCAATAAGTCTTTATTGTGATTCTTCATCATAAAAGACAATCTAAAACAGTAATACAAAATCCATACAAGATAAAATTCATCATATACAAACTAAGAAATTAGATTTTTCCTAAAATCCAGTAATACACAGGTACTTAAATATCTAAAAAATGCTAAAATTGAATTAAATGTGCAAATAGGCAATAGACGTAGACATAGCTAAAATGAGGTATTCCATTCTACTTGTTGATTACCATTCTAAGTGGTTATAACATGTATTAGTAGAATCCCCTGACACACAGACAGTGGTTACATTTTCAGAGCACACGTTTTTATTGGAAGGGGCTCCCATATTTTTTGCCAGTGCCACTTCGTGGCTGACCGCATAAGGACATTCTTATACTACAATGATGTCAAACATCTCAAGGTTGCCTTATATTCACCATCCTCCAACGGTCTTGTTGAGCGTGCCAACCGAGTCATCAAGGAGGGTGTTCAAACAGCCTTGGCTTCAGGCTTGGATATTGCAACATTTGTGGGCCAGAAGGTCTGGAGTTATAAAACTTCATCGCATTGTACTAAAGGTGTCATTCCTGTCTCTTTTCATGACATTAATGTTCACACACCTTTATGTCCATCTTGGTTGAGTGACAAATCTCACAGAGGAAGTTGTGGCATGCAATCCAAGGATGTTGTGGCTTTAAAGGTTGCCTTGCAACAGGCTGAAATGAAGTTGAGGTTTAGTGAGGGAAGTAACTAACAGAATGTGGATGTGAGTGCTGGTGATGATCAGAAATCCAATTAAAGCAAAGTTGGGGGAGTCCACGTTTTTTGCCACTGTCCAGATAGACAGAGTTAGTAAAGGCGCAGTGCTCATAGACAGAGTTAGTAAAGGTGCAGTGCTCATTTTAGGTAAGGTTTGGTGGAACAAACGTCAGCTGGTTAAATTTGCACCAGATCGGGTTGGTATCATGTGTACCAGGAGAGATTTGGCCCAAAATGCAAACCAAATTGCAGGCTGGGCACAGTGGATTCATTCACAGGGTCAGTCTTCAACAAACAACATGGCGGAGGTTGTCCTGAGGTATACAAATAGCAATGTTGACACTGCTTCTCAGAAAACAAATATAGCTTCTGAAGGCTCAGATACGTGTTTGGCAGGATCACATGTCAGGCGAGACCCAGAAGATTTTATGATTTTGTTCTCACTTAGTCTGTTTTTATTTATTTATTTTTCTACATTTGTATCTGTTTCAGGTTAAAAGGGGGACGATGTTGTAGTATATTGCATTCTTTAAGTGTTTGGAAATGTTGTTTGTTTGGAGCGAGCTGAGAGACCTTGCTCAGCTCTAATGTATGTACTAATGCTTTGTTATGGTTTGAACCTGTTCTTCCACGAGAACGGAACGGCTGCCAGCAGGGATCCCGTTACAGCGACAAATTGCTGTTGGGACCCGGGCAGGCAGTTTGTGCTGTATCGTGGGGTCCATTGTATGGAAGTAAACCTTACTTTCTACTTATCACCTGCCACACCAGCTTAAACTTATTTTAAAATACTCACTGTCAAATAAACAGAACAATTGAAAGAACAACTAAAGGAACTTATATTGATTTATTCTAACGGGAGGGTGCACTCAACTCTTCTTTTATATGCCTGTTATTTTGAGCTGAAAAAGTCACTGAGTTGAATGTGCTTTTAACCTACATCTAGGAAGGTTTTGATATATTTCTATTTTTATAGATTTCATTTGATTACTAATACGGGTGCTGCTGCCACTGGTGTATATAAATTGTACCATTTGAATAGAACTGCTGCAATTGTCCATTATCCCTAATGCACGGTAACAGAATGCTCATTGGTGGTGAAAGCATTCTTCATTCCTAGCAACCGCAGGTTATTGTATTGCTGCTTAGGAACACAGACTCGTTTTCCGGAAACAGCTACCATTATCAGCTGTCGGCCCTCTTGACATTCAACCCATTGTGGCTACACCTTTCTGCAAACTTTACTTACCATTTATAGAGTGCGCCACAGAGACGTACTGCCTCTTTCTCCCTGTCTCAAATAGAAAACATTTCCTGTATTGTTTGCATTAGCAAAGCAAATAGCAAAAGGTCAGTTACACATGTATTAGAACATTGGAATTTAGGAAGCACTGTTGATAAAGTGGCACAGGGTTATTAACGTCTTTTACAGACCTTCTACTTCAAAATTCTGATGTGTGTCTTTCCATGTCTCCCTTTTTAATTTAGAACATTCTACTCTCAGTCGGGGAAATATCACAATAGTCCTTCAACCTTGGGCTATTTTAGTTTTTAATCGCCCTTGTTCTCATTATAGGCCGCCGGCTCCAGGGCGGTGCGACCGGTGCCACCGCACTGGGTGCTGACTTCAGGGGGTGCCGAGTTTACAAGTTTATTTTCGTTTTAAAAGCACCTGCTGCCGTGTTCCTTGACTCCAGCAATTTCCAGGCGGCAATACAAATATCAAGATAACTTCAGTGATTAATGTTCTTCCTAGAGAGGGATATGAGTTTTGTCTAGCTGAGGTTTGAGAGCTAATATGTCTGCTGCAAAGAAAGTGTACCAAGCAGATGACAAAGTGCATATTATGTAAACAGTTTAGTGGGTTACTGCTTTTCTAAGAGACATCCTTTTGTTACTTGCAGTTTATAAGTTAAAATCCTAATATAGGGGGTCTTTAGGATGGCGAATGGACTGGAGTCCGTCCGCCATCCTGGTGTAAACCGGGACCGTCCCCCATGCATACGGAGTACATGCACACCTGATCAAGGTGCAACCGCCCCCATGGCGGTTAGATCTTGATTTTTAACAATGCGACGAAGGCTGCTGACTACGTGGCAGGCACCATGCGGTACCTGCCACGTAGTGCTGTGAAATGTAGGGGGGGTACCATGGGTACCCCCCAAGCGCACCCTCACCACTCCTCAACACAAGGCGGCCCGCAACTGGCCCCCGTCACCAATCCCACCAGCCTTTCCATGATGGCATCGCCGCTATGGAAAGGCCTGCAATGGCCAGCATCCTGATTTGGTGGATGGTGCCTGCTTGGCACCGCCACCATTCAGGGCTACCTGATCCATCTGCCAGGCAATCTGTTAGATTGCTTTTGGCGAACTTGTGGCGGATGTTCTTTGCATCCCCCACTGTCTGAGCGCGATTCCCTCCGACATGGTAATGTGGCAGGGGAAAATTGCGGTACAATTGCGGAGGGACCGCCACTGCATGGATGGCGGTGACGGGCCTTCCACAATTGTTATCAGCCCTATAGAACAGTAAATTATTAACTGTCTTTAGAGAATTGCATACACACTGCAAAATATTGATTAGAGCACAGATTAATGTTACAAAAAGGGTTAATCTGGGTAGAAGGCTATTCTTATTGTTAAAGAGAACCCCCAACTATGGTGTTCTATTTTCAATTCTGAGTTTGTGCATCTCCAGGCCAAGTACTCTTCAACTATACTGCCTACCAGTATGAATGACATGTTATTCCTACAAATTTTACTCCTCGTGCTTATGTAACATTTCCTATACACTGATTTACACATTTGTGAGTGATTGTCTCTGTGTGATGCAAAGTGCTCTGACACCCGACACTGGTATGAGTGGCGCTATATAACTAATTAAATGCATCTGAGAGACAGTGGTTATGGAGACTTCAGGGGCACTGTTGTAGGGTGATAGTGAGGGAATCCGTGGAGGAGGTTGTCATCACCTTCACCACGGATGGGGTGGCTCCAACAAACATTGTTGCACCGGGTGCCACTAGCGCCAAAGCTGGCCCTGCGCATATGGTTCAGACCTATTAATCATGTACAGGGCCCTTACCAACCAGTATAGCCCTCAGTAGTTAGCTGTAAGGCTTATTATAGTAGGGAAACGCTTTACAGCCATACTTGAGATTCACTAATCTTCTTACAGAAGCTGCCTTTTTGGTTAACATTCAAAGTATTAAAATGATGTGAGGCATGTAATATATCTTTTTCTGAATTTCTCCCTCTACCGTCGCTGTGTTTGAATCTTGGGGAAATGGGCCACGCAAGAATCTCAGGTTCTGGCCCTCATTCAATACTGAAGCCTCATGGGACAAGCAGATGAGTGCACTCTTAAACCTACTGAGTGAATGAGTAATCCCACCTCTCACACTGTAAGCAGTATTTCTGAAACAAAAAACTTTGTATATAAACATTTCCTTGGAGCAATACATCATCTGCTTCTCACAAGACAGCCGGCCTCTTAAGTAGGTTTATAATGCAGGTAGATTTATTACCCTCCTATTGTATTTTGTGGCTGAACACAGTTGCGCAATGTGAAACCAGAAAACCTGGGATGAATCCCTGCTTCTCCACTTGACCAAATTGTGTGACCCTTGGCAATTGTTTTATTTCAATTTACCTCCTTTTTCTTATTTATTGCATATAAGAGGAACTAAAAATACACAGCTTCAGGATGCATAGTGTTCAAAACCATCTTCTGTGCTTGGATGTAATCACCAATGGCATTGTTGTTAGGATGGGAGGTGGGAAGCATGAACGTTTCTAAATTCATGTTTGAAAACCATCACTTTAAGAAAAATACTTCTGAATACACTGCTATAATTTGATTTGCTAAAGTGAAGTGGTCTACAAGTCACTTTTAGAATTTTGACAAGACTATCATATTTTTACACTTTTGCTGTTGTTAAAAATTATGGTGTTCCCAAAGTTGAGGACCTAGTTACTTACTTTCCCGAACTGTAATTAACCTTTAAATAAGTGCTTGCTGTATATTTAAAAACAATTTCATGTTAGTGCTGAGTCGAGTAAACAGCAGCCCAGGGCTGCTGCTTCCCAGGGGGCCACATGTAAATGTCATGAGGGTTGCATGCGGCCCCCAGGCTGTACTTTAAGTATCACTGGCCTAGCCTATAGGGGCAACTAGCAGTGCCAGAAAGGCATGTATGATAGATGTTTTGGCACATTGTAGAACTGTTTTATGGTCTAAAGGGCAATTTTTTTTCTCTTGATTTATCTGATTCTCCATGAACATTGCCGGAAGCAAGCAAACATTTTTAGAATCAATTGTTTTTATTGTGTGGTAAAACATTGTAACACAAAAGGTATCTGGTATAATATCCAGAGGACCGGGGGGTTTAAGAGGAAAAAATGAAGTATATCCTCCTTACAATCGATTTATCACAACAAAATACTCCAAAAATTACTAGACCTAAGAGTAGTTTCTAGGTAGTATAACACAAGAGGAATTTAGGCCTTGTGTATGGTAGTGGGGGCTAAATGACTAATCACTAGTAGTATGTTGGACTTGGTAGTCATGTCCACTTATATGGGGGAGAAAACTAGTTCTTTTTAGTTACCCTCACACACCCTAGTGGTGTCATGCTTCATCATCGGGTCATCTCGACTCCTAAAAGTCGAGGTGGGCTCAACCACAGTGTTGGGTAGCTCTTTGAGAGATGAAGGATGGGGATTTATAAGATAAAAACATTGCCATACACAGCTCATCTGCCTACATCAACTTGCCGGCAGAGCGTAATCTCTAGCAAGCTACACAGCATATGGGCCTACAACCCGGAGGGCGGCCCTGCCACAAAGAGCTCAAATCCTAATAACTATCAAGGTAAAGGCACTAGAACCACTTTTAATTATCTGAAAACAAACAATGAAAAGAAAGGGAAGACAAACACCCGCCCCTCCCTCACCCATCCACTCCCTCCCTGCTCCGCAACAGCCTCAAACTCCACCAATCACCTCCAAACATCTCCAAAAGCCCCAAATCCCCTCGCCACTCCTTCAGGTAGCAGCCACAACCCCCCTGGGTTGCAAAAGAATGAGCTGCAGTATTTGTAGGTACTTCGGGCGTGTGACCTCCCTCAAATCTTTAGAATGAAGTTGTAAGAAGGGACCCCATAGCTTCACATAGTCGGCACCCTTCCCATCCAAGCCCAGCGAAAGACGTTCCATAGCCAAGAGGTGCCAAAGCCTTTGAATCCTTTGAATCCAGTCCCGCGGGTCTGGCATCTCCGGGGCGCCCCATTGCGCCAGTAGGACCTGTCGGGCCGCAAGCAAAGCCAGTGCAATCTGTCTACCCATCAGCGAGCGCATTGGAAAAGACTTGGGATGGGGAAGTCCCAACAACATGTGCTCAGGCGCCCACGGGAACGTGATCTGGAAAGTCGCATCCAGATCATCGAGTACCGCCTTCCAATACTGCACCAGCTTCGGGCAGTGCCATAACAGGTGTATCAAAGTGCCCGATAGGCCACACCCCTGCCAGCAGAGGCCTGTCTTCGCTGCGTCCCATGCCTTGATACGCGCAGGGGTGTAGTACCAATAAGTGGCCACTTTATAGGCAGACTCAATACCCGTAGCGTTAGAGGCCGTGTGGTGCACGAGATGAAAGATGTGATCCCATTCCTTATGTGTCAAGGGGTGCCCTAACTCTGTCTCCCAGCGAACCTGTGCCTTTGTACGTTGCTTCTTGGCTTGCAACTGAATCATCGCGTATAATTCAGATATGAGTTTGCGGTCATCTTTCTCGCAAACTAACCATCGCTCAAAAGTGCTCAAAGGACGGGACATGGATGCAAAGTTAGACAGCTGGGTCACCCAGTGCGCCAATTGCGCATGTTGTAACACGTCAGACTCCGACAGGTGGAAGTATTCTTTACATAATTGGGGGAAAGGGATCAGGCCCTCTAGGTCAAAGAGGGAGCCCACTCTCTTACAGCCCTCCTCCCACCAGCGGTGTAAGACTGGAGACACACACCCCGGCGGAAAATCAGGGTTATCAACAATGGGAGTCATCAGGGATGGAAATGTAGTCCAGCCCTTTCGCTGCGCTAACTGGTCCCAGGCTTTCAGAGTTGGAGCGGTCACCAGGGAAGAATATAAGCCTCACGCCCGGCGCTTGCGCGGTAACCACAGTTCGCACCAAATGTTACAGCCCGCCACTGTCTGGTCCATAAAGTTCCAGTGCTTACTGGACAAGGGCCTATTCCACTCCACGATATATCGGAGACAGGACGCTTGATAGTAAGCCATCAGCAAGGGGAAGCCCAGCCCACACGCAGCCTTTGGGGCAGTAACGATAGAGGATGCCAGCCTCGGCCACTTCTTGCCCCATAAGAACTGATTAAGAAGTCTCTGCAGTTTCCGGAGCGAGCCCGGAGGGGGATTCAGAGGCAGCATCTGGAAAAGATAGAGGATCCGCGGAAGGACTGTCATCTTCACTGCAGCTAGTCTTCCAAGCCAGGCCAAGTTGAGGCGGGACCAGTCAGAGAGGGCTTTGGAGGTTTGATCTACAAGCAGCCTATAATTAAGGGAGACTGTTGTAGCGATAGAGGAGGTCAGCCGATACTCAGATATTGAATATCAGAGTGTACCCACTGAAAAGCGAAGTCCCGCTGCAGGTCTTGTATGTCTACGTCGGGAACGGAGATGTTAAGGATTTGTGATTACAAAAAATTTACTTTGAAGCCCGCGACTTTTCCAAATTCAAGGAGTTCCGCCGACAGATACCGCAGGGAGGAATGAGGTTGAGTAAGCGACAGAATAACATCATCAGCATATAAGCTGATTTTATGCGTATCAGCAGCAAACTGAATCCTTGCAATACCCACATTGGACCTGGCACGGTGGGCCAAAGGCTCCATGTAGAGCGCAAAAAGTAGTAGGGATAAGGGACACCCCTTTCGTGTCCCTCTAGTGATGGGGAGGAGAGCCGATTTGCACCTATTCACTCACACCGCCACCTTGGGGGCTGCATAGAGGCACCGGACCCAAAGTACAAAATTGTCACCAATCCCAAAGGCCTTCAACTCCGCAAACAGATAGTCCCAGTCGACCCGGACGAAGGCCTTCTCCGCATCAATGGAAAGGAAACAGGCCTGAGCCCGGGACCGATGAACCAAATCCATAAGGTGGAGAAGCCGTTTGGCATTATCCCACCCCGTCACGTCGGAATAAAGCCCCCCTCGGTCCGGATCTATAATTCCGTCCATTAGGGGGCCAAGCCTCGCCGTTAGAACACGCATCAATGTTGAGGAGAGATATCGGTCTATAAGAACCGCAGTCTTTAGGTTCTTTCCCTGACTTGAGAATGACCGTGATCGCTGCCACTGACATGGAGGGGGCCACCTCTCCTGCGTCAAGAAAGGAGTTGAACAGGCGAGTTAAAAGGTTTTATAAAATACGGCAGAGAAACCATCCGGCCACGGGGGTTTAGCTACTTTCAGCCGAGCAATCGCAGTTATGACCTCCTCTATGCAGATGGCGGAATCTAAAGCATCTGCCGACGTCTGGGTAATAGGCTCAATGGCGCAGGACGGCAAATATTCTGATATTCCCCCAAAGTCCACCTCCTCCCCCCTGTACAGGCCCTGATAAAACTGTCGAAAGGAATCCACAATGAGGGCGTCAGTGGTTTGTTCGACTGCCTGAGGGTCTCTAATAGCCTGTATGGCCGTTAACTGGGTTCGTGCCCGCAATTTATGCACCAACAGCCTCCCCCCTTTTTCCCCGCTAAGGTAAAATTTGTGACACAAGCATAATAAGGCGTGTGCAGAGTAATATCCGCTCCTGATAAGTGGGGTAGAAGAGGGGAGGTAGCTAAGAAATGATCAAAGCGTGCGTACGTCTTATGCGCTGCAGAATAATAGGTTGTAGTCACGCTCTAGAGGGTGTTGGACCCGCCAGACCTCATGTAATCCCCCTTCAGAGAGCCACTGCCTCCCCCCTTGCGACATCACCCCTGCCTGATAAGACCTCTGCTCAGACCTGTCCATCCCTGAGTCCATCACAACATTCAAATCCCCACCCATGAGAATCGAAGCATCAGGGGACGCTAAAGCTTCAGCGAGGGCCATCCTCAGAAAAGGCTCTTATCATTCGTTTGGGGCATACAACGACCCAATAGTTAGCTGCGTCTCCCCCCATTGGATGTGGACCGCTAAAAACCTACCCTTAATGTCAGCAACCTGGGAAAGGAGTTTACAGTGTTCGCGCGGGCTAAAGAGGATTGCTACCCATATTTCTTGGCCGGGCCTGAGGACAATAGTTGAAGGGAGAACCGCTTATCCCTCATCCGCTTAACATCCTTGGAGAGAAGATGCATCTCCTGGAGCAGGCAAACATCCCCCCCTGGCATTCTCCAAGAGGGATAGGATGGCTGAGCGCTTACCAGGGTTATTTAAGCTCCTAACATTCAGGCTCACAAACTTTAAATCCCTACCCATACCATCCACAGGAGAGGGAAGAGCTAAAGCATTTAGCTGTGCCACCCCTTCCAAGTGGACAAGGACATACTAACTGTGGCCCGGGTCCTCGCCAGACACTTCGGAGAACTGATGCAGAGCCCCAAAAACAACCCCAAAACCCCAAGCCCCAAACCCCAACACAAAAATACCCAGGAGAGTAGAAGACTCAAACATTGCCCAGAGTGACAACAGTCCCTCATACCTGCCCAACTAGCAGGGGAACATGACACCATCATTTAACACTACCGGCCCTGATACAGGACACCTTCCCCTAAAGGGACAAAGAGAATCTGCAAATCCTCATCAGGGATCAGCCTGCCTCCGGCGCCAGATAAAGACCCAACCGATGCCAGCTTTGCCAGCCTCAAGAGGCCCCAGTAGCCTCCTTCTCCAGTTGACTTGCAGATACATCCGGCTTCGCAGGCAGAGGGGACCTTCCCACACGCTGCCATTCAGTGGAATGCCTGCGCCACCTAGCAGGCGACCCGGCACCTCCAGGGGGGGGTTCAGACCGTTCCAATCCCATGATCTCAATAGCATTGTCTAGGGAGCGAATCTGAAGAAGCCTGCCCTTGTGCTTGAATATAAGTCGAAATGGATGACTCCACGAGTAGGGGATGCCTTGCTCACAGAGGTGATTAGTGATGGGCTTAAAGTTCCTACGCTTGACAAGGTTAGAGGCCGCCAAGTCCTGGAAGAGCGCCGGTTGATGGCCGCGTAAATGTATAGGATTAAGTTCTCAGGCCTTCCGGAGTATCCTCTCTTTAGTCTGGAAGTCGTTGACACACACTAATATGTCTGGGGGAGGGGCCATAGCACCGCGCGGCAATCCCATACGATGTACACGGTCCATTTGGATTTCTTGGCTCTCCTCATCCTCAAAGATCTGCTGGAATAGCGCACCAACATACTCGCGCAGGTTATCCCCTTCCCCCTTCCATGGAACTGCCCGGATCCTAATATTGTTCCGCTGAGACCGGTTCTCCAGGTCCTCGGCGTGTGCCTGAAGGTCTAGGTTCTGTCCCGTGAGGCGTAGGACATCTTGTTGGAGTTGATGAATTTCATCCGCAGTTCCCAGGTCATGCTCCTCCAGCGTCACCACCCTCTCCCCGATGGCATCCACATCCTGCCGCATCTTATGCAGGTCGGAGGAGAGCTGTGAGCGGAGCTCCAAAATATCCTCTTTTATGGCAGAGAACAGTTCTAGCATGAAAGCTTTGGTTGCCGGGAGCTCGTCGTCCGCGGGGCGCGAGAGTTTGGCATCCGACGGGGAGGCAGCCTGGCCCGTCATCTTCTGGAGCAGGTCTTTTGGGGGTTTATCCTTACGGTTCCTGGCGGATGACATTGTTCCTCAAGCCAGGGCACAAGGACAGCAGTCGAGGCCAAGGTGCGATCAGTCCCCGGAGGGCACAGCTAGAACCTCCGCACGGCGGGTTACGAGCGCCAACCCAGTCAGTATCACCCTGCAACACCACTCCTTGCTGACTGTGTAGATAGTCAGGAGAAGGAAAGCCACAGTAAGGGCCGGCCCCCGCCCAGACTACCGGAGGTGCCACCCAGTCCAGCACCAGCGCAGCGACACAGCAAGGATGGAAGAACACAAGCGAAGGATCTGGCCGCAGGAGCAGCAAAAGAGGCAAAGAAAGGGGGGCTCTACACGCCACCCTCAGAAGAATCTCTCACGGCCCCACCAGCTCCAGGCACAGGGCTGCACCACACTGCCACCGTCCGCCAAAGAACAGACCGGGTAGACGGCCAAAGCTCTGCACAGACCGCCCTACTCCAGGACCAACAAAGGCTGCGCTCCGGGCCTCTCTCAAGATGTAGATCCCTGCCTTATACGTCCTTAGCTTGCCTCCACAGCCCGTCCCAAGCACCAATGTGGAGGGGATGTATGTCGTTACAACGCATGCTTTTACCACGCATGCCTTTACAACGCAGGTTTTACAACGCAAGTCGTTACAACGACTTGCGTTGGTGGGCGCTGGTTAGTGAATAGTTTAATTTACTATTCCAACTCCAGTCCCCGTGGATAGTAGGGAAGGTTGTGGATAGTAAATTAAACTATTACCTATCCTACAGCGCCCTCCAGCGCAAGTCGTTGTAATGACTTGCGTTGTAAATCCTGCGTTGTAAAGGTACTGGGTGGTAAAAGTTGTGTCGTAAAGGATGTTTCCCCAGTCCACTGCTCCTCTGGGGCATCTGTTTTTCACGGGGGGGTCCACCAGCCGCCGCCGCACCAGGCTGCCTCACACCAGGCCGGGTCTGCTGGAGATCACCGCTGCGTCCGGGCCCCGTTCACAGCTGCGCAAATCACCGGGCCCCAGCGCGGGCGAAATGGCGGCTGCACTAGGCCGCACCTCACAGGGCGCAGCCACCCGAGATATCCGCCGCATCAGGGCCCCGCTCGCCATTGCTCACAATGCAGATTTTTCAGAGCGGTTACAGTCCGGGGGGGTCCACCAGCTACCACCTCACAAGGCCTCACCTCACCAGGCCTCATCTGCCGGGGAGCACCGCCGCGACTGGGTCCCCCCTCACCACTGGTCAGCGCATTGGGCCTCAAAGCGGGAGAATGGCAGTTGCTGTCCGAAGGGGGCCCACCAGCCGCCGCAGAGCCAGGCCTCCCGCCGTCTGCCGACCCGCGGACCGAGAGCACAGCCCCACTCCCGCACTCCTCACCTCGCGGGACCTTGACTCAGTCCACCTCTACCTCCGGGGCAACTTTTCACGGGGGGGTCCACCAGCTGCCGCAGCACCAGGCCACCTCACACCAGGTCCGGGTTGCTAGAAATCACCGCTGCGCCCGGGCCCCGTTCACGCCTGCTCGAATCACTGGGCCCCAGAGCGGGAGAAATGACGGCTGCACTAGGCCGCACCACACAGGGCGCAGCTACCCGGGATCTCCGCCGTGTCGGCACCTTTGCTCACAGTTCAGGTTTTTCAGAGCGGTTACTGTCCGGGGGGGCCCACCAGCTACCACCTCTCAAGACCACACCTCACCAGGTCTCAGCTGCCGGGGAGCGCTGCCGCGCCTGGGTCTCCGTCACCACTGTTCAGCGCACTGGACCTCGAAGCGGGAGAATGGCGGCAGCTGTCCGTGGGGGCCCACCAGCCACCGTAGTGCTAGGCCGCTTCTCACCAGGTTGTGGCTGCCTGGGATCGCCACCCGGCTCTGTCTCTCTCTACCACCGCTTACAATATAGAGCCCGAGGCGGCAAAATGGCGGCCACTGTCCGGACTCACCGCCGATTACTCCGTGTCACCGCCACTCCCCTGGGCCAGCTGCTCAATCCGGCACTTCCCCACACGTGCCCTGGCAGTCGACCCTCCACCAGGGGGTCGAAGCACCTCCGTTGAGCCACGAAGCAGGAGACGGACCTCGCAGCCCTGCGCGGTCAAGTCCACACGGCCGAGCCAGGCCGGGTCATGTAAAGGGGCCAAAGACCCGTCCAAGCTTCCAAAAGGAGGACCCCTCCTGGTTTCGGAGCGTGAGGGGAGGCTGCAGACCCCCACGGTCCACTCAGATGAGCATCAAAAGGGCCGATAAACAACGCTGAATGCTGGCGGCGCCGGATGGACAGGGAAACACGTCCTACTCTGCCGCCATCTTAGCCACGCCCCCACCATCTTAGCCACGCCTCCGCAAGCAAACATTTTTTGTTCAAAACTTTGCCAATTTGCAAATGTGGGACAATTTTTAATTATCTAAATTGCTGTGTTGGGGACACTTTTATTGTTTGGGCCTATTTTCTGTCTCGGATCGACCCTGCTTCCACCCCACCAAACTTGCAGTTCCCTCGTCTCTATCTAGAGTTAGGAGATGTGCTGTGGTTACACCAAGGGAGGATCGGCTGAATCCTCCAGTGCAATCCTCTGACCTGTAGGCCCCTCTGCCAAAGAGTGGCAGGTTCCAGTGATGTCCATCCAGGCCTTCTACCCTGCACAGATATGCAGTGAGGAACGGTCGCCATGCAAAGGGAGAAAACTCTATGTGTTGGGGCCCTTTATCTATTGGACTGAGAAAACAAAATCCTGCTTTGGAATTTCCTTTTCTCACTATAGAAGCTACTTTAAATATGACACTCACTTGATAAACCTTCAGTACTGTGAATGAAACCACATCTGTGGCAGGTCCCTTTACAGTGTAAAGATCCCAACAAGGCAGGCTTGAATTTGTCAATAGAGTAGAGGTTCTTCTGTTCTGGTAGGTCAGCAGGCTGCCCTTCACGGTCTAAGTGACGGGTGGTTTCCATCCCGCTACAATGTCGGTTGAACGCTCATCTGACTGGCACCGTAAACAGGCCCTCAGTAGCCGACCCAGGCTTTTAAACATCCCATGGTTCTCTCCAAGCTTCATTTTCATGGCCTTTAGTGATTGCACCACTCCATCCTTTCAGCAGATGGACTGGGTGAAAGATAGGTTTTGTAATTATAGGATCACAGATGAACTACCACAATTCCATACATTACTGTTGAGAAAAGAGTAACAGTATATTGACTGGTCCTTGCTCAATTGGAATTGTGGCAATATGTAGAGTAAATGATAGGCACCTGTGAGCCGACAGGGTCAATAAGTCCCTGTGGCCCTGATTTCAGTTATCTCTGTCCCTGTCCTTGTTAAAGTATTCAGATTCATTTGTCTCCCCGGTGGCAAAAATGCACAAATTATGATTTGATTGAAACAAGCCAACCCAGCTAATTAATACTACTCACAATTTTCTGAGTATGTTCACTCATTCAAACTCTCATTCCCATCTAATTTTCATGATACAGAATTGATGGTGGGTGTGAGGGATCAGATTAGATTACTTCAACAAACATGTGGTTACAATCCAAAGCCCAAAATGTTGAATTTGTCAATTATGATGAGGTCACAACTATCCCCGCCCCTTTACAAGTCTCATGATCTCACACATGAAGTTGCGGATGATGTTAATTTATGACATTAGGGATGACATCACATATCATATGTCCATTGCCATCATGAATGTCATCACTGAAATTCCTATAGGATCAGGTAAGAATAAGCACACACCATATTCCAATGCCTATCCCTGTTCCCTGAAGTTACTGGGATAAGCACAATGAGCACTGAAGGTGGAAGTGATCAGTGCTGGTCTTATCTCAATGCCTGGATGCCACTGAACTAAATTGTGGGCCATGTCTTGTGGGTCTGGAGTGTACGGATGCTTGATGTGGCTCCACAATTGTGACCCATATGCTCTTGGGAAGAGGTATTGAAAGCATGGCCAGGTTACAGACCAGACCAACACACAGAACCCACTGACTAGTGTGAAAGTGGGTTCTAAGCTTTGAAGCACAATCCTGCACCCATTGTCTGCTTGGTATTGGTGAATTAGACTATGGTCTCATCCTCCTTTACCAGTGAGCACAGGGCATGGCCGAAAACCCTGCTGATAGCAGCAACAAATTGAGGTCAGTCCATTCTGCAGTGTAAGGCCATTTAGTGCCTGTAGTGATTTGATTAATGAAGTCCATAGTGATGATGACACAGGTAACATAACAGCAGCTCTTAAGGGCTGATTATGTTCTTACATAAATTCTCATTGATTCACGTCAAACTATGTTGAGTTTCAAAGTTACTAAGCACTGATCTTATACAAAACAACCAGAAGCTTCTCTTAGCTCTGCTTTCTTGAGGGATGCACTCACTTTCAAGGGACATATTATCAAAAACGAGCGATAAATATCGCTAAACGCATCTAGCGCATTTCTCAATATCGCTGTATATTGCCGGATCACATCGCCATGTTAGCGGTGTATTTGCAAGGATTTGCTAACAGGCGATGTGAAATCCGGCGATATACGGCGATTGACATCAATATTGCATACAAACCAGCCATGTTAGAACAGAGCTGTACAAAATGTTGATAATAGGGAGAAGTGGATGTAACTTTACAATCCACCTTCCATTGTGTACATGGATAAGTCAAGAATTTAGCAGACGTTACTATTAGGCGATATCCGCGGTTAGCACAGATTTTTACATCGCTACGCTGTTTTGAGGCTGGCTTGTAAATACCTCGTTGTGCGGTTAGCGATCATTTTCGAGTTATTTCCTAAAGGTAAGCCTACTTTGCATCTCATTAGCGATGAAAAGAGAGGCGTTTGAAAAAACGGCTGCTAACATGTGCTACTGCATGTTAGCGCCGCGTTGTTAATAGGGCGAAGTTAATTTCGCTGCTTTTTTGGCTTATAAAGCCAAAAAAGCAGCAAAATGGGCCTTGATAATATGCCCGCAAGTTCTTTAAAATGTGCACATCGTATCTTCTGGAAATCTTCTGCAAGCAACCTAGCCTAGCTAACGACCATATCAGGGGCTCTTGATCCTCAATGAGTAGATTCTCTTTAAATATGAAATTTACCAAATACAGAACTGCATCAGCATTGAAAACACACTTCTTTCAGCAGAGACCTTATGACACCTATTTAAGAAGTATCTGAGCTAATAACCTCCAAAGTAACGCTGATAAACTATATCCCTTCTCAGTTTGGTGTGCTTTTTTCCCCTGTACATTAAGGGGCACATTAGAATGTCAGGCGGATCGCCCGCAGTGGTGATCCGCCCGCATGGTGGTGGCGATCCGCCCGACATTCCCTACCGCCCGCATGCCATTTCCCTCGCCATATTACTATGGCGGGGGGACCCCAACGGACGGAAAGACCGTCCGCCGGCTTTCCGCCGGCAAAGAGTCGACCGGGCGGAAAAGGTTTTAATATGGTGGCGGTCTCTGTTAGACACCGCTATCCATATTAGAACACCTGCGGGGATATGCCTTTGCCGCCACGGAAAGGCATGTGGTATTTTACATTGGGTGCCGTAGTGGGCCCCCAGGTATTCTTGGAGTTGCGGATGCACATGGGGGTATCTACCCCCCTGCATTTCATGTACAACGTGGCAGGCACCGCCCGGTGCCTGTCACGTTGTGCATTCAAATGTACAACTTGCATTTTTGTCATTGCAGCACCGCCCGCCGCAATGTTAAAAATGCAGGATGCACCCGCCAGTGTGGCGGGCGCATCCTAATTATATGTGCGGGACCGCTGCATGCATTGCAGATGGTCCCGTTTTCCGGGGCTATGGCGGGCGGACATGCTAATGATGCCGTAAATGTCCTTATTATACACCCTCCGCAGGATGAACTGTGTAAATGTTGTGATCCCACCACCTACTCTAGCCTGCACTTTACGAACCCTCACGTTTACATCTAACGTTCTACACATGTTTTAAGTTATAGTTTTTACCTAAAGTTCTACACAGTTTTATAGTTTTAAGTTAATATCTAAAGTCTCTCACAGTTTTAAGTACCACTTTTTCCTCTATTCTTTGTCTGTTCTATAAAGTTCTCTTTCTCCAATTCAGTGTTGGGTAAGGTCTGTTTGTTATTTGTAAAGCATGCTAATACCGGTGGGTACGGCTGCACTATAGAGAAAAGTCAAATAAGTAAAAATAAAAACATAGCAACCTATTTCACACCACTAGATATCACCGAATTGTATTGTGAGCAGGAGTGACTAATGCATATGTTTTTCAAACTTAGATAGGGAGGTCAAGATATATTTTCTATTTTCTGCAGCTAAATGTTGCCGATCAGTCTGACAAATAATGCGAGCACAGCTAATAGTGATGTACATAGAAAACATAAAGCGAGCAATTGTTCAGTCTCAATTACCCATAATGCGTGGCAATAGAGTGTTCATGGGTGATGAAGGTCCACTTCACCCACAGCAACCACCGCTCATTGGATTACCGCCTCAGAGCTCAGGCACTTATTCTCCACACTGCTCCCATTATGGTCTGTACAGCCTCTTGACATTCAGCACAATGTGGGCAGCAGCTTTCTGCAGACCTACTGTTTACAGAGAAAGCAACTAAAAAATACAGTGGTGCTGCAATAATTTTCAGAGGGGAGGGTGCTGCCATCCATAGTACATCGGTGAAGTCACAGGGGTTGTGGAAATCCAAGCCTCCCACAAAGATCAAGTATAGCTAATGAGCCACGCCCATTCAGCAGGAGGGTGGTAAGGCTTTGGGATGTAGCCAGTGGTGCATTTTGGAGCACGCTGTTGCAAATATATTTTTAAAGCATGGGGTGGGAGCACACAGTCAGTTACAGACTGCACATTTTCCATTGAAATGACCACAAAATAGACACTGGCGTGCAAATTTACAGATAAAACTATAAAGTGTACAAACAATAATGTTTCAGCGAATATATGCCATTTGCACATCCCCTGGTGCCCACATTTTTTTCATCCTATTAAAATATAAATTTTTGTCACACTTTAGAATTATATTAAAATGTGCTAAAGTCTTGCTTCTCTAACTGCTGATATCTTTTGAAATATTTGTATGGTTCATTTACAGGTATTTACATGTCGTTTTGTATTGCAAAAAAGCTGGCATCTTAAAGCCAGCCGCGGCACGTACAGGTAAGAGCGGTGGGGGGAGATGGGGCCGGATGGGGCCAAGTGGGAGGGGAATTTCGACAGACTACGACGAGGGAACATTAATTTTTATTTAATTTTCTCTAGTGGTTGTCTGTCAAATCCCCCAAATCCGGCCCCACTGCTCTTACCTCCGCGTGCCGTGGTTGCTTAAAGCCTTCCCTTTCACACTCTCTGTTGCACGGCACTATTGTCAGATAGTTAACTTTACAAAATCCTCTAACTTTGCAGTCTGAGAATGAATGGCGAAACACAAATCTCCATTTTAAAGGAATAAGCAACAATTTTTCAGAAGACATAACCTGACATTTGTACTCTACTTTTGAACACAAAACAAATGTGACAATCTATAAATGAAATTTAAAGAGTCTTTATTGCTTATTCATCTTCTGAAATCCAGCATGGTTATTTTTGGGGTGCTGCAGCACTCATGTACTCCTGCTTCAAGCGCCTATGGAAGGAACATACTGCTCCCTGTTTCTGTCCATGAGGAAGCACGGTCAGAAAGCCTTATTTTACCAAAGCAAACCAAGAGAATGGTCATCTGCGGTGGCGGCTGGTGAGGTTCGTGACTAGACACGGCATGTTTCGAGAGGTAAGTTGCTATTTCCTGTTCAAATCATATTTAACAAAAATGAGATGAAAGGCTGCATTTTTTATGGTACTTACATGTGAACAAAATGCATTATCACTCTCTGGACGGAATGAGTTCGAAAACACTGTTCAAAAGAATTGACAATGATGCCCAAATGCTCCACATGCTTCAAACCCAAATAAATTATATAATAAATACCAGAACCATGAACCAGAATGAATGCAGAACAAGCTATTTTATTGAGAACTGATTCAGGCACATAACTGGGTACAAACATGATCTATGAAACAAACACGAGCTTCATCACAGGGGCTCAAGTATTCCAGTTTTTACAAGACCAGAACTGATTGTATTCATCAGCCCTGATTCAAACTGAAGCTGTGGTGGAGACAGACAAGGCGTGCACGCTTCATTTCCTGTAAATCCTCCTCCAACATTGAAGGTAGTATTTTGAAAAAACGAGCTGTGCATAGAAATGTTTCCTCCAAGGAATCACTTATCTTCTTCGCACTAGGCAGGTGGCTTCATGAGTACGTGTAGCATTGCGATTTTAGAAAATGGATTGCCTGTAGGCGGATGTGGAATCCCCTGCGCATTTTTTGGTTGGGACCACAAGATTCAAAGGAATATAGGAATATAATTTGAAAACCCAGTTGAACAGCTTTGAAACAATGTTGCTTGAGATTAAGGGGTCCATTAGGATGCCGTGCCACCACGGTGCAGGCGGGGCGGAAAACGCCTTTTTCCGCCCGCGAGCAGCAGGAAACACTTCCGCCATATTAGTATAGCAAAACATAGGTCAAAACCCGTCCGCCGCGGAGCGACGCGCACTGCCATCAAAGTGCACCCGCTACCGCGGCGGTGGGAGCCAATGGAGACTCTCCGCCGTGAGGAATGACGTCCGCCCGCTCCACAAATTAGGATGGCCCAAACAGGCAGACGCACCGCAGCGGAGACGCCGCCCAACCAGAGACGGCGGAAACTCAACACACCACCCGGTAACGACCGCCATAGACCCAGCTCTACATGTGTATCCGGTGCTGTACCTGCTACAGCACTATCATCTACTGGGCTGCCGCGGACGACGCCGCAGGTACGCAACTACACAAATACAACACACAACACACGGGCTGACACAGGGTCCAAAACCACAACAGACACCCTTCTGGGGGCAACAACACATCCACAAGGGCACCCACACATGACCCACCTGCCACCAAGTCACCCCACTGCATCCTGGCCACACATCGACAGCGAACTTGCAGCAACTCCCCGGTCACGCCACCGTAACGGTCAACACATGCGCACAATGCAGAAGGCTGGGCCAGTCCAAGGCATGGGCAGGGCACAAAGACCACAGGGACACACCACCCCCAACCACACATCAAAACACCCCATCAAGTCACAGGCCAGGTGCCCATCCTGTGCACCCCCATGCACAGCAACAAGCACAGCAACAATCAAGCACAATCCACACCCTGCACTATACAACAAACAACCAGGGAGACAGCCACGGCAGGAGTGGCTGACAAGGAACATACAACACCAGTGCCACACACTCTGAAGTCTGCCAATACTTGCCAGTACATACACACACAAATAAACACATACCCTGGGTGTAGCCACAAACATAACACACACACAGGGATGCCTGAACAGATGCCTGCCCAAAAGCAACACACAAACACTACAGAAACACACTCAGAACACCTTCAGAAACAGACATACCCTGTCAGCCAAACTGTGGAAAGGCAATGAGAGCACAGACGCAACAGGAGTGCACAACTCCATCACTCAGGAACAAAACACACACAACATACCACAAATCACACAAGAAGTGCACCATCACAGAACAACACTGCCACATGAAACCAGCCACAGATGCACATGAAATCATGAAATCAAAAATGAACAAACACTACAGGACATCAGGGGATGCACCCCAGGCAATGCCAAGGCCACATACACACAGCACTGTATGCACAACAAGCAGTGTGTGCACACCAAGCAGAACAGTCACACACAGACATGACTGACACAACATCAACACACACAACACAAATCAGCACAGCGCAAACACAACAGCACACCCAGGAAGTGAAGCAGTACCACAGCCAAAACAAAAACATCCAACACAACAACAACAGATGCACCGCTCTGGCCGCCATAAGTGTGGCAGGGTAAGCTCAGACGTGAGTCCCTTGTTCACTTTGCCACTGGATTCAAGCAAGCCGGGCTGAAGACGGCTGGAATGCCAGAAACCGGTCCTCGGAAGCTTGTTTCCGGTCCAGGGAAGACATGGCTTGGCAGTTCGGGCTGGACTGTTCCCATGAGGCACAGGGTCAGACTGATTTGCATATAGCCATGTCTGAACTGGGGTGGCAGAGTGGGCTAAAGAACGGTGATGGATTAAACCCAGATCTTTTGACTGGGTGTGAGTGTTTGATTGATTCAGATGCTCCGTCCATCACCACCCCCTTTTGTACCGCTCTGGGATACAAGAGCAGAACCATCTTGACCAGAGCACTGGGCAGCACAAACAGCTGAAGTGCACATGAGCAATCCTCACTGATTAATAGCACAAGAACACCCCACATAAACCATTGGGGCAATGTCCAGAGTGGAACATCACTCTTGGCCCAAGTACTGCACCACAAAGCACAGTGTCACAAATGAAGTGATGGGGAGACACACACACATGTAAACCAAGGGGACAGCTGACATCAAAGTGAACCGACTTGCATGTCAGTAGTAGACATGTAAGGGTTTACCATACACAAATAGAGGGAGTGCAGACCCACAATGGGTAGGCATAAGTGGCACACATAGGGGATGGCATTACACCACACACACCATGCCATACAGGAGGATAAAATGCACCATGTGCCTGCAATGCATGAGGAACACAACCACAATGGCAGTGTGGACCAGCAGGGCTACACAGTCTACGCAAACACACTCAAGACACATGGATGATCAAACAAACACAACACTGATGTGCAAGTCACACATTTTGCACACACATAAGTGACTAAAACAACAAGGAGGAGTCAGACAGAACAGCATGGGCACACCAACACACTGCACAGTGCACAACAGACAACTCACACATGTGCATACAATCATATCCACAAAGTAGAACAATACAAACAACAGGCACACAACTCCTGGGTGACACATGTGTGTCTTTCACAATCCAGGGGCACACACACATCCCCACCCCCTACAAAGTCACACCCTTCACAGTGCACACCTCGTGACTACCCAAGAGCACACATCTCATGTAGGCCATGGGACCAGGACTAAGGGCCAACACAAGATGATCATACACATACATAGCTGGGCACACATAAAGGAATAACACACATACATCATGACATTGCCCAGCCTGCATGCAAACCTGTGCACATCATCACACCCTGTGCTGGCAGTGTCCCCCAACCTGACATGTGAACAATGTAGCCAATAATAGCAAACCACTAATAAGAGAACTGCATGACAGGTAAAATATATATAACAGATAACACTAGTATCAGTGTCTGAATGGACTGAAGACCCTGTCCCCCCTGTTTAAAAATGTGATACGACCAAAGAGCTTGGCAATGTTTAAGTGACACATAGAGCATGGGGCACAGGCAACCAAATAAATACACCAAAAGAACTTTAATCAGCAAGGACACTGACAAAACAGACAACAGGAGTAACTGTCTTTATTCACATATTGCATAGATGTGACAGTAGAACAACAGTAGACAAGAGCAATGCACAAAATGTTGATCATATGCAAGATAATCTGCACAGGCAAACTCCAAACAGGAAGGCCATTGTCCATGGCAGGTGGCACAGCAAGTACATGAGAGGCTGCACAGGGCAGACTCCAAGACAGCACAGCAACAAGGCCAGTGTCCATGGCACAGGGGAGACTCCAACACAGCAGAGCAACAGGGCCAGTGTGCATGGCACAGGTGCGAGTACAACACAGCAGAGCAACAGGGCCAGTGTCCATGGCACAGGTGGGAGTAAAACACAGCGGAGCAACAGGGCCAGTGTCCATGGCACAGGTGAGACTCCAACACATCAGAGCAACAGGGCCAGTGTCCATGGCACAGGGGAGACTCCAACACAGCAGAGCAACAGGGCCAGTGTCCATGGCAAGGGGAGACTCCAACACAGCAGAGCAACAGGGCCAGTGTCCATGGCACAGGTGAGAGTACAACACAACAGAGCAACAGGGCCAGTGGGCATGGCAGGTGGCACAGCAAGTACATGAGAGGCTGCACAGGGGAGACTCCAATACAGCAGAGCAACAGGGCCAATGGGCATGGCATGTGGCACAGCAAGTACATGAGAGGCTGCACAGGGGAGACTCCAACACAGCAGAGCAACAGGGCCAGTGGGCATGGCAAAGTGCAGAGCCAGGACATGAGAAGCTGCACAGTGAGTGCATTTGACTGTACCCTTCCATGGCCAGCAACACACCCAGATGGTAAACAATGGGCAGGACAAGCACACCTGTATGAGAGACAGGTGTATGAGGGGGACTACCACTCACACTTGGCTGTCAGGCTGAATTGGAGCTGGCTGTGTGTCGGGGACAGCAGGACCACTAGACTGGGGAGAGAGAGGCCCAGGTGATGTAGGGCTATCAGTGGCTTTGCAACCTGGAGGGCTGTTTGGACCAGGTGGTGTAGTGGCACGTGGAGGTGGAGTCATGCAGATCTGTGATAGAGTATGGGTGGGAGTGGTTTGAGGGTTGCCTTTCCACTTCTTGGGAATTCAAAATGCCTTCCCTGTACTGGGGTCAATGGGAACTGGTGATGACACAACAGGCACACATACCAACAGACCAGCATCAGGTGCAGACACTGGCACTCCCTCTGATGACG
This sequence comes from Lissotriton helveticus, assembly GCF_964261635.1. Classification (NCBI taxonomy): domain Eukaryota; kingdom Metazoa; phylum Chordata; class Amphibia; order Caudata; family Salamandridae; genus Lissotriton; species Lissotriton helveticus. Next base: position 959,878,373 of record NC_136063.1, read on the forward strand.
TGCTGGATCCTGCGGAACGCTTTGTCTGGCTACACCTCTGGACCACCTTCCCCTGTTTGCCAGGTGTCCCCCTACAGTGCCCTCCTTTGTCTGTTTGCCAGGTGTCCCCCCTACAGTGCCCTCCTTTGCCTATTTGCCAGGGGTAGCCCATACAGTGCCCCCTTCGCCTGTTTGCCAGGGGTAGCCCCTACAGTGCCCTCCTTCACCTGCTTCACTGGGCTTGGAATTGGAGTTGATGTGGCGGGGGAATGTGACCCTGAGCCCTTCCTAAGTGTACCCTTGCCATATAATACCTCCTTAGTGGGCATAGACACTGCTCGCCTAGCTCTGCATGAAGTTTTAGGGACAGGAGAGTCCATCGCTGGTGATGCCTCTGAGGCATGTGAGCTGCTTCATTGCTTTTTCGGCCTTGCTCTTCTCTGACGGGCTCTTGTCTTTGCATTCTGTGGTGGCTCTGCTCTTCTGTGGGGATGGAGTCTGTGGGCGAGCCCGCTTGGGTTGTTTCTGCTGGGTGCTTCTTGTGCAGTATCGTGACTGTGACGCATGGGAACCGTGATCACAACATCCGATGTGGCCACTGACTGGGGAGTGGACAAAGGCAAGGGAGCAGGAATGGTAGTATGTGCCTGTTGAAGGGCAGACGTCACTGTGGACGACAAAGCCTGGACTGTACGGTGTAGTCCACCCACGTCAGAGTGTGTGCCCGCCATGTAGGCAACCACCTGGCCTAAATTTTTGTCATGGTCTCTGAAGGCAATGAGCAGGGCTGTCTGAAGGCAATGAGCAGGGCTGTCTGACCCACACAAAGCTGGCGCAGGAGCTCTACAGACTCAGCACTAAGGGCAGCAGGAGGGACAGGTGCAGGCTCAGCGATGCCAGGTGTCAATCTAACTCATCCCCTCTTACTGACATGGACACGGTGTGAATCTACCTCGTCCCCTCTTACTGACACGGACACGGGCAGCACGAGAGGAAGTGGATGGGAGGCCGGCCACTGGCCTCTGTGTGGTAGAAGATGATACAGAGTCCCCATTCCCTGCTTCATTGCTTTTTCGGCCTTGCTCTTCCCTGACGGGCTCTTATCTTTGCATTCTGTGGTGGCTCCGCTCTTCTGTGGGGATGGTGTCTGTGGGCGGGCCCTCTTGGGTTGTTTCTGCTGGGTGCTTCTTGTGCTGTATCGTGACTGTGACGCATGGGAACCGTGGTCACATCATCCGATGTGGCCACTGACGGGGGGGTGGACAAAGGCAAGGGAGCAGGAATGGGAGTATGTGCCTGTTGAAGGGCAGACATCACTGTGGACGACAAAGCCTGGACTGTACGGTGTAGTCCACCCACGTCAGAGTGTATGCCCTCCATGTAGGCAACCACCTGGCCTAATTTTTTGTCATGGTCTCTGAAGGCAATGAGCAGGACAGTCTGACCCACAGAAAGCTGGTGCAGGAGCTCTACAGACTCAGCACTGAGGGCAGCAGGAGGGACAGATGCAGGCTCAGCGATGCCAGGTGTGAATCTAACTTGTCCCTTCTTACTGACACAGACATGGGCAGCACCAGAGGAAGTGGATGGGAGGCCGGCCACTGGCTGCTGTGTGGTAGAAGATGATACAGAGTCCCCATTCCCTGTGCCTGCCAACATGGATGTATCACCGCTGGCATCAGATGATGTATTACTTTGTGTCTCAGGCAGGGATTCCTCCTTCATACTCCGGTCCCCCTCAGATGCGCTGGTGAGCTCTGTGTCACTGGGCTACGGTGAAGCTGCAGTGCTACTCTCGCTACCACTGGTTTCCGGTTCCTGTTCCTCCGTGTCCACCGGCGATTCTGCATGAGAGAGAGATGCAGGGTTGTGTTAGTGTCATCAGCAGTACAAAGCAATTCAATCAATGCAGTACAGGAGATGCCCAAATCAACATGGTGACCACCACATCCTGCAATCACATTGCAGCAACACACTACATAGACCACAACAGTGCCTGTAACCCTGAATATCTGCCATGACTGAGCCATGTTAAGGCCACACAGCACAAGCCCGTGGATGAAGTGTAGCAGTCACACAACTTGCTATGCCCACACCTAGGGACATGATGTGGGGACACCACTTATTACCACTGACAGACCTAGAGGGAACAGGAGGGGACAACACACACTCCTATTAGGAAATGACAGTCCACAATGGCAAGTAGCTTATACCAAACACCATGTGGTACTCTGGGGCACATTGTTGTCAGATGTGTAGGCCTCATGGTGCATGTAAAGTAGGCATACATGAAGTCACACTCAGATAGTGGACACTGCTGTTCACCCCTAATAGATTCCCCACATTATCCCAATGCTGGATGACCATGTAGATACTAACACACCTGGCTATGGGAATGCACAGCAGGGAGGATAACCTTTGTAAGGCCAGTTTGGGCCAATGCATGACTCTGGCACCCATCCCAGCTGCCACTCACATGACACAGCACAGCACCACCCCACGAACATCACATGGGCCACCGCTACCACAGCCCCTGTACACATGCATCCGCTCCCAGCCAGTCACCCTCCTCAAATACTCACCCCTGCCTTGCTGTCGATGCGCCTTCAGACGTGCATCCAGCTCAGGATGAGTCACTGCCAGTATGCGGCCCATCAGTGGTGTCATGCTGCGCCGTGCCAAACGCCCAGTGCGTGGTAGCAGCCCCAAGGTCTCTGCCACGTTCTTTTCCAGCCAGCTGATATGTCGTCCCACCTCTTGTGGCAGTGGGTGTGATGTTGGTTATATACCCCCAGGGCTCGCACCTTTGCTGCAATGGCCCTCCACACGGCCTTACGCTGGTGTACCTTGAGCTGCAAGCATGGGAGTAAAGAAGGGGAAATGATCAGTGACACAGTGTCATGTACCAACATCTATCAGTACAGTAGCAAGAAACAGACTCGTTACCAAATGTAATCTCCCTCCATCCCAAACTGGGGTACACCTCAAAAGGGCACTCTGCATGGGCCAAGCAGATGTGATTGCATGCATTTATGAGGGCGTACAGGGTCCCTGATAATCTCACACACATGCAGGATGACTGTACTCAAACCCCTCTGTTGCTTACACAAATCTCCAGTTCTATGCATGTCTGGCCACTGCATACATCACATATTGACCTGTGTCTGTGCGTAGAATCACTGTGTGCATGACTGGGCAGCATTCAATGAGCATGTCCTGTGAACATATGTGTATGTAATGTGTGTGGCATCGGGGTACATGGACTCACCAACAAAATATCAATCTACACAAGTGTGGTCCTGTGCAATTATACAGGGCTAAGATGGTGCATATTTTTATTTCAGTGTGAATGAACAGTAAGTGCAGTGATGTGATCTCGTCTTGGTGTGCGGGCACTGGACATAGCCTCTGGGTTCACACTGAGTCGGACAACAGGGGCACACAGAGACAATCAGCCGAGCAATTACTGTCCTGGCACCCGCATGGCCAACATCCTGTGGCTCTGTATGGGTGATAATGTAACGCACTCCACTCAGACATACAACTGCAGGCAGGGAAAACCGTGACATTGGGACACACACACTCCTTCGCCCTGGAGACTGCATGTTTGTCAGTGTATGACACAACCCCACACCCTCAGGCATATACTGAAGCAGTACAACTACATGTCTGCCCCCCTGCCCAACACCTCCCTTTACGATGACTTATCACAACATTGGGGGCACCAAACAGCCTTGGGTACTCTGCGAGCACCTCGTCCACCAGGACCTCCAGCTCCTCACTTGTGAATGGACTGGCACGGATCTTCTCTGTCCTTGCCATCCCTGTAGACATGGAACACCTGTGATGGAAGTGGGTGGTGAGGGGTCACAGGCAGCAGGCTCTGTAGGCAGCAGCAGGAGAGAGCCCCAGGCAGCAGGCTCTGTAGGCAGCAGTAGGAGAGGGTCCCAGGCAGCAGGCTCTGTGAGCAGTGGAAATGTGAGGCTCATTCCCACAGATTTATAGCCCCCTGTGGAGACAATAGACAGTCCTAGCTCCATGAAAGTGGATATTAGCAAAGTCCGATCCGCTGCTAGCATGCGTGTGGCACCAAATCAAGAACCTGTTTGTAACGGCTAAATGCTATTGGGTCAGCCTTTTAAGAAAAGGAATGGAAAGCGTAGACCAAACAGGAATGCAACAGAGTTTGAAAAAAAACAATACCCACTCTCCACCCCCATCCCCACCCCTCCCCTCTCCAGGTGAGCAAGAAACAAAAGAAGATGTACTCTAGAGTATGGGTATGATCCAATGCGATAGTCAACATTGTCATGAGGAACCAGGGAACCCATCTGGGACCAATTGCGCTGATCACCCTCGTGCCCCTCGAGAATCAGCTTCAGAATCCGGAAATAGATGGGACAGGACAGTTCCCGGAATTCCATGGATAGAATTGAGATAGAGGGGGCCCAGATCTTGGCGTAGTCAGATTTGTTCCCTAGAGTAGCCATAGACAGCCTCTCTATGCCTAAAGGATACCACAATTAAAGCAGCCATTGTGTATGTTCCGGGATCCTGTCGGACTTCCACCAGCCCAAAAGCACCCGGTGTGCGGTGTTCAGCGCCAGCACAATCTGCCTGCCTTCAGTAGAGAGCAAGGGGAAGGTCAGCGCATTGGGCAGCCCTAAGATAGTATAAGCAGTCTAGGAATGGTGGTGTCAAAGGCCCCATCAATTTCATTATTGATATTTTCCCAATATCTCGTGAGCTTTGGGCAGTTCCATAAAAGATGCAGGAGGGTACCAGGGCTACCGCAGCCACGCCAGCAGAGGCCATCAAATTGAGAGTTCCACTTGGTTAGGTGGGCCGGGGTGTGGTCCCAGTTAGATACAATTTTAAATGCAGTTTTGGTGTGGCCCATGGAGTGCGCCTGTAGAAGACATCCTCCTATTCTTTATCTAAAGGGTGCAACCTATTTCCGCCTCCCACCGTCAAGAGAGCTCGTCCTGCGGTTCGAGCTCTCTTGACGACCTGAGTGAGGAACGAGTATATTTCGGAGATAAGTTTGCAGTCGTCTTTCTTTAAGAAGAACCACTTTTCAAACTGTTCAAATGGTCTACCAGCCAAAGGTCGTATTACAGGACCAGCAACCCAGTGCAACATTTGAGTATGCAGAAAGAGGTCCGAGCCTGCAAAGCCGTATGCCTCTTGGAGATGCTTGAAGGAAATATGATCCTGGAGGTCGAACAGATGACCTAGGCATTTACACCCGCCCTGCGGGAAGTCAGGGTTTGAAAAGATCAGTGACATTGGAGAGGGGAAAGTGGTAAGATGAGCCCGCGTGGACACCCTGTCCCAAGTGAGCATAGTGGGGTGAGTGACTGGTGAGGAGTATATTCCCCAGTAACGCACAGACTTAGCAACCAGGCCTCCCTCCAGATATGCTGACCTGCCACCATCTGGTCCATGAAAACCCAGTACTTCTCCGAGATGGGACGGTTCCATTCCACGAGGTAGCGCAGCAGCGAGGCTTAAAGTAGCGTGTGATATTGGGCAAGGCGAGGTCGCCCTCCTTCTTAGGGTGCTGCAGCAGAGTCTTCTGCAGCCAGGGAGAGATCGGGCCCCAGACAAAATGCTCAATCTCAGTTTGTATGTGTAAGAGCGAGTTCGGTGGGGGCTGTAAGGGAAGCATTTGAAAGAGATATAAGGCCCGGGTAAAACATTCATTTATTTTCGTGGTATTTTTTTGGTAATGGACTCCACCACCTGCAGTGTCGTAGCCAGAACACCGGAATCCTGGGTGGAAATCTTCACAAAAACAACCAAAGCACACACATGAAGTCCATGTTTGAAGTATAGATTAGATATAATAATCTTCCTATTTCAGAGTTGTAGACTGTGGTTAAAGAGGCCTTATTCTCTGCACAATGAGCAGAGAAGGGTATGCAGTTCCTCAGAATCCGAGTAAGTGAATGTAAAGAGACAGGTAGGAGTGGCGCATGATATTGCTCATTCCACCTGGAGAGAACACAAGGGGAGGGGGGAAATTCCCTTGTCGGAACTAGGGCTCTCACACACCTAGCAGGTTAGGTGTCATGCTTCATCATATGAGCCTGCCCCTCGTCAGGTCGGTGCTGCAATACCTGACGGGCACCCAGTACGGGGCTCTTTGGCGGGGATCTTCTGTTCCTGCCGTTGGGTGAGGTGGGGGTAAGAGGCCTAGGGGGTGTAGATGTGAAGTGAGTGGATTAAAACAGATCAGTTAGTCTTATAAAGTGATTTTATTCGGGAAGGTAAACTGCCTGGTTAAAATGGAAAGAGAGGCAGTGAACTAGATGTAAGGTTTCTAGCTGTGTGTGCTCTACTCTTATGTGGTCAACATGTTTCGTGCTCTCAGCGTCCGGAGGATCAGGGCACTTTGTCAGGACCTCTGCACAGATTTATGGTGATTCAGTGGAAGTAAATTCTTCATTAGAGATAGGCAGCCAACATGTGTTTCATCCGAAGACTTCCTCAAGGCTGTATAGTTAATATGTTCATAGACCGAAAACAACATCAATTTCCGCAAAGTCTGGAAGAATATCACTCAGATGTTGAATCCAAATAATAAAGTCAAGAGAAACGTCATGAGAGAGAGTTAAGGGCAGCGCGGGACCTTGATAAGTGTTGTAGCCTGTTGCAGCCTCCCGAGGTCTGTGCAGGGTAAGGAGATAGTGTGAAAGAAGAAACTCCTCAGCTGTCCTCTTACACTGTCATCCTTGCTTAAAGTACCACGCAATATTCTCCCCGTACATTCCACCCCACTCCCGTACATTCTGCCCACAAGCAGGAATATGGCATGAGCACCCCCTAGCTCAACACGTCTATTACATATCTAGTGACTAACAAATACCTAGTCACAACATGATCCTTGCCAGCATGCTACATATGCAGGACCTGAACGTTGGCAAAAGCTTCACTAGGCCTTGCACTAAGCACCACTTTCCTTAGAGATTGCTGAGTGAGTCCTTTGATCATGCAGAATGTACACTGTGTGACCAAGCCTTGTGCTCAGCATTCCAACTTCAGAGTTTGCTGAGCTATGCCACTGACGCTGGGCTATCATTATTTCGATGTCCTTGCAAAGGATGCATATTGCAAGGCTGTTTTTACACTACCAATTAACTGGTGTATTAAAAAGGTACTCATTTGCAAATTCATGCCAGTAATCAATAATGTAATTGGAGATGCCATACATTAAGTCATCAATTATATAATTTGTAAAGTCATTTGAGATGTTATGCAATTATTTTTAGGTCACATATTGTAGACACTGCAAAATGGCAACAATAAAGAACACTCATGGTGCTGAAAAGAGAATTTATTTAATATGACAATTACATAGTTAACAGCTATATATTTGCAAATATGTATATGAAACTTAAAACAACAAGATGAAAAAGACACACATTTAAATGTGCAAGCTGCACTAGGCATCCATATTTATTAGTACAAGCCGTAGAAAAGCTTAAATGGAAGTTTCTTTTAACTAGAAGTGGGCTTGATAATGTTGAAATGTGCGCAATGGAATTTAGAGACCTGACACTAATGTGACATGCTTAGAAATATTGTCATACCTGCTGAATGTTCCGGTTTTACTAAATGTATTATTCTGCTAGGTAACATATTATTTTTCAGGACTAACCTTCCTATTTGCAACATATTTCACATAATGCTTGAATAGAATGGTTGCACATTTTAAAACAGTATTTCTTGTTCTTGTAAATGAAATGCATTACTAAAACAATATTTTGAAAGCTGGTGTTTCTCTCCTTTAGCATAGTTTATTGTTTAACATTAAACGATTAAACTGCCTAAGATGACGTTGAATAAGATGACGTAAGGTGTCTGTAACTAACTTTGTGATAAATTTTGCAAGCTGCATGCTACCCGATTAGATCATTGGATCAGAGGAGTATAGAACTGCTACACATTTTGCAACATTATTTTTGCCTTTTATATTAGTGCCTGTTCCTAGTTAGAGGCAAGCCATTCAGCCTTTTTCAGTGTTATTCAGATGCAATGCTTTTTCCACACAGCTATCCCCAGAGGGCCATCCCCTTGTCCTTTTTAACAGTTGTGACTACTGCTTCTGCTCATCTTCCTTTGCCTTACTATTGATGCTTTATTTTGACAGATTGCTACAGCAAATGTATAATTATCAAGACATGGCTGAGTTTCATAAAGTACTCTTAGGACCCAATTATGAGTTTGGCAGTGCGGTGCTGGGTACGCCCCACCGTCTCACTCACAAACCTGTGGTGAGGTTGCTTTCCAGATTAGGAGTTTCCACCGGTCTGGGGGCTTTTTGGCGTTTCCACGGCGGGGCCTCTAAAAACTGGCACCGTAATTCTGCACCCTGTGTGAATCTACAGGGTGCAGAGGCATCAGGGGACCCTCTAGGGCCCCCTTCGTTTCCCCCCTGCTAGGGTTTTCATGGAAGAGGAACCACCATGAAAACCATGGCGGAGAGGAAACTCCTAATATGCTTGGCAGGACCACTGAATATTAATGCCTCTACACCTCTGCAACAGAGATGCCAGGGAACAGTGGTTCTCTGATGGCTGTGGCGGGACTGTGGCAGTCTTACTGTCCATCTCATCATAGGGCGGTGAGAAGAATGCCACCAACACGTCCCCGTGAGTCTGGAGGTCTGTGGCCGACCAAACTCGTAATCAGCCCCTTATTGGCCCCTTAATGTGAAGCTTGACTGCTTGAATTGGAATTTGGATTTTGAGCTTTACGCTCCCTTTATCTCACTCTTTGAATTAGAACTCTTCATGAGTTCTACTAACATTTTGGTCCTGTTCTTTAGAATGGGGAACATTTACTTTATGGAACACTCTAGATACATTATTTGATGATTTGTTCCAACCATGTTTTAATGAGATTTCTGTAAACCTTCAATTTATTGACTAATCTGAATAAAAGGAATAGAAATAATTTTACTTGACTCAATGAGAAATAAACTTTTAAAACTAGTTTAAACTTTAATTAAATTAACTTAGAATTGCCACTGTGATTTAACTTATGATGATGAAATAGCTCCTGGTTCAAAACACGGTGGCACAGATCCATCACCTGAGGCACGTGGTACTTTGAAGGCAGTGCGGTAATGGGGCTAAACCCTGAAATTGATGGTAAGAAAAGGTTGAATCACATGTATTTAAATTTCTCCCCTCCTCCGCACTACCCGTTTTCTGGTAGCAGAGATATTGTTCACACCCTGAACAAAAGAGCTATAAAAGAATTTCGCTAATTAGAATAAAATACCCAAATCATGAGATCCGTTGCCCGAGGTTTGAATGACTGACAATGTCAGATTTTCAAAGGAGGTTGCAGTTTTGGAGGAGTGAGCATTAATAGGGTGATGAATCGTCTATTGGAAAGGACCCCACGAAGGACCCCAATGATGAAGCATGCCACCAAGGGGTAACCTTGGTGGGTAAGGGATCTCTAAGAAAAACAGTGTTTTCCCTCATTGTGAAGGGTATGTCCGTCACTATTCTTTCCTACTTTACTGAATTCTTTGCTTTGCTAAAATACGTTTTATTACATTTTAAAGATTTTTGTTGAATTGTGCAAGTGCAAGGGAAATTGTATAGGAGGGTGATCAAGGAGTGAAATGATACGTCATAATGTTTCGCGCTAGAATTGGTTGATTGGTGTACGTTCATGCTGTGATTGGTTGGTGATGCCAGGGTGTTGTGCTGTGATAGGTAAATAATTGTGTGCATATTGTATTGAGATTGTTTAACAGGATTTTGATAAATAACAACTGTGACAGGATTGGAGTAAACAAAATCTTCTGTTTACAGAACAGAATCCAAATATTGAATTGCAATAGTTTTGCCTTATGAATTTGTGAGAGTTATACAATTCTTTAAATAATTTCTGATTTTTGTGAAGGGTGATCCAATTCTGATATTAGAAGGTGAAGAGGCACCTCCCGAGAGTACGCCTGCACATTACATGGCAATTGAATTGTGATTACATACATGTTTATGGCTTTGTCCATGATGCAAGATTACTGAGAAGGAAGGTCCATTCAAATTTCCAAATTTTGTTTTGGTTGTGTCTGTCTACTTTTTCCTGCCATTACTGCCAACACTCCCACCTCCCAGCTGCACGTTCCCTCCCCCCTTCCCTACTTAATGGCGGCCACTGCAGGGGAGCATGAGCAAGACCTCTGATCCCAGTCTGAGGCCTGCTCTCTCCCCAGCAGCTCCGCTGTGCTCTGCTCAGCCGCAGATCCTCTTGGCCCAACCCAGGTAGGGTTCGAGACCGCTCTGTGCCGAGTGCCCACCTCACTGTCATTTTGTAATTGCGCTTGTACCCTCTTGTGGTTATCGTTATTGTAGCTTTTTTCCCCACTTGTGCTATTTGTGCTATTTGTTTCTTGCATTCTTCCCATTTTATTGTTATTTCATTCTCTGTAATTTGTGCGCATCCAGATTTTTGGGTTGTGTCGGTCTACTTTTTCCCGCCTTTCCCGCCCCCGCCTCCCAGCTGCACGTTCCCTCCACTCTTTCCCTACTTAATGGCAGCCGCGCATAGCCCGTGCGTTGTTGGGGTGCGGAAGGTGCGCCTAAGCAAGCCCGTCTGCGCCCGTCCAAGACCCGACTGTGGCCAGGGCCAGGAACCCTGGATCTACGACCTTCCACCGCTACAACTCTGCCGCCCTCCTTGCACTCAACCCTGGAAGACTCAGAGACTGCCAACAGGCCTCACCGAACATGACCCACAGCCAGTTCTCTAGCTACAACTGCAGCCAGTCATTCACCACCACCCTGGCCTTCAGCACTACCAACGCCAGCACCGGCGACACCCTAAGATGCATCCTCTTCAATGCGCGCTCCGTACACAACACGGCATGGAAATCTGGAAACTACGCGACTCTCTATTGCCCGACGTCACCTTCTTCTCAGAGACCTGGACCAATGCTCCGTCCGCCCCCGACTCAATACCAGCATCCCGGACGGATACAAGATCCAGAGGAAGGACTGCCCCAACCGCCCGGGAAGGGGCCTCGCCATTGCCCACAAGAGCACCCTCCACCTTACCACCTCCAGCAAAACTTTCCCCTCTGCCGAACACCTGCACTTCCAGATCCGGACCAGCCCCAACACCACACTCTGGGGAACCCTCGTCTACAGACACCCCCGGACCCCAGACACCCTTCGCCACCACTATCACCGACTTCATCGCACCCCACACCATAGCATCAATGAACTACATACTCATCGGAGACCTGAACCTCCACCTCGACAACCCCAGTGACCCCAACTCCACCAACCTTTCGTGACAACCTCACTAACATCAGACTTAAATAACTCATCACCACACCGACCCACAGAGCAGGTCACACCATCGACCCCATCTTCGTTGAAGGAAACAGCGTTCACTTCAACCACACAATGCAACTGCCATGGACCGACCAGCACTGCGTACACTTTGCCGTTGACAAACCCAAGGCACCAAAAGCAGCCACACGCCCACCACAAAGTAACTGGAGCAAGGTTATCGACGAGCAACTTAACTCTACCCTCACCTGCGACAACCACACCTGGGCATCCGATGCAAACATCGCAGCCAGAGGACTCCACGCTTGGATCTCCAACTGCGCAGATGAGCTCGCCAGCTAGGCAACCCGACAAACAGCGCCCCAGGAAAGCCACCTCATTCACCACCAATCTCCAGGAAGTCAGGGGCACCTGCAGACACCCAGCGAAGAACTTCAGAAACACCAGGACAACCGAAAACTACTCCACCTACAAGGATGCCATGACAGACTACCACAACCAAATCAAAACCACCAAGAGGAACTTCATCCACCACAAAATCCTCACCAACTCCACCAGCTCCAGGAACTCTTCAATGTCATCCAGGAATTCACCAACCCACGCAGCAAAGCCACAGACATCATCCCGTCCCTAGACCTCTGCGACAAGCTTGAAACGGACTTCCACCTCAAGATCAAAACCCTCTCAGACAACTTCGTCGACCATCCACCAAATGCCACAGCCGACCCACCGCCCACCAAAGACACCAGCCAGCCCACCATCTCCAACTGGACACCGATCACGACCGAAGACACCGACAGGACCATGAAAGGCATTCACTCGGGGGCCCCCACCAACCCCTGCCCCCTGCACATCTACCACAGAGCCGCAGCCACCCTTGCACCCGAACTGCACTGCACCATCAACACCACCTTCAAAACAGGCACCTTCCCAGATGACTGGAAGCAAGCAGAAGTCAGGCCCCTGCTCAAGACCCCACCCCACCAACCTCAAGAACTACAGGCCCATCTTGGGCCTCCCCTCCGTAGCCAAAGTGGCGGAGAAAACAGTCAACAGAGAACTAACATGATTCATCCTCGACCCGTCCCAATCTGGATTCCAAAGCAACAACAGCACAGAGACTGGCCTACTCCCCGCCATAGACTACTTCTGCACCCTCCTGGACCAAGGCCACTCCAAAGACCTCATCCTCCTCGACCTTTCAGGGGCCTTCGACACCGTCTCTCACTGCACACTAGTCGCCAGACTACACGACAAAAAAAATTCAAGGAACAGCACTGGACTGCATCCGATCGTTCCTCAGAGGAAGAAGCCAACGGATCAGACTACCACCCTTCCTCTCTGATCCCACGAAAATCACCTGTGGAGTCACAGGGGTCATCGCTGAGCCTGACCCTCTTCAACATCTACATGGCCCCCCTTGCAGCCATCATCCGACAACAAGGCCACAACATTGTATCCTACGCAGACGACACCCAGCTCATCCTCTCCCTCACCTGAGACCCCACCACCGCCAATTTCAACTTCCAGGAAGGAATGCAAGACGTCGTAGTCTGGATGAACAACAGCTGCCTGAAGCTCAACACTGAGAAGACAGAAGTCCTCGTCCTTGGAACCACCCCTTCAGCATGGAACAACACCTGGTGGCCAACCGCCCTTGGAAGCCCACCTACCCCCTCGGGCCATGCCACAAACCTCAACATCGTACTTGACTCAGCACTAACCATGAACCAACAGGTCAATCCCATCACCTCCAGCTACTTCAGCACCCTCTGCATCCTTCGCAAGACCTACAAACGGATCACCCCTGATTCAAGGAAATCAGTCACCCACGCACTCTTCACCAGCAGACTGGACTATAGAAATGCACTCTATGCCGGCATCAACAAGTCCCTACTCCGCAAACTCCAGACAATACAGAACACCACCGCGGCCAGACTCATCCTCGGCATCCTCCGGCACGAACACATCAGCCAACACCTACGAAGACTCCACTGGCTTCCGTGGAGAAAAGAGTCACCTTCAAAATCCTTACGCACACCTACAAATGCCTACACAACAACGGACCCAAATACATCAACAAAAGAATGTTATGTTATGTTATGCGTTTTTATTTGGCGCACAGATGCTCCAGCAAAGGAGCGTCCTGGCGCCCGACAAGGTAGCTGCACAACACAACTAAACAATAAGCAACCAATATAAAAGAACTAAGGGAATAAAAAGGTTTTCACCGCTCGGCGAAAAGAAAACAGATCCCTCATAGCGCGAATCGCCGGGGGCAGGGAGTTCCACAGGACCGCCGCACGCACTCGAAACGAGCGTCCTCCAGCTCGATTCCGCTTAAAACGCGGCACGACAGCTAGTTCTAGGTCTGCAGATCTTAAGAGTCGAGCTGGGGTGTAGTGGGCGAGAAGGGCTATGAGGATCATTGCTGGGGACCCCTTCAGAATTTTATAGGCGACACAGAGGACCTTAAACTGGATCCGCTGGGCCACAGGGAGCCAATGCAATGACCGCAGGGTATTGGAGGTAGGGCAGAATCTTGGGAGGCCTACCACCGCTCTTGCAGCGGCGTTCTGAATCCGTTTTAGGCGCCCAATCTCCGCCTGATTCAGACCAACCAGTAAGGAGCTCGCATAATCCAGCCTTGAGATGACTGTGGCTTGGATCATGAGTTGCCTGGTAGGGGCATCGAAGAATTTAAGCACTGGACGGAGCCCGCGCAGGATGCCAAAGCAGCAGGCCGCCGTGCGTTTGGTGTGACACACAAACGTAAGGGAAGGGTCCAGCCAGTCCCCGAGGTTCTTAAGCTCGGCGACTGGGATAGGAGCAGGACCCAAATCCCCCGGCCACCATCTCTCACCCCAAAGATCCGGCTGTCTGCCAAAAACCATGACCTCGGTCTTACTAGCGTTCAGCTGGAGACAGTTGGACGTCATCCAGCTGGCGACCGCCCGCAGTCCTTGTTGAAACCTGGGGGCATCAACTTCGGCATCCCCGCTGATCGTAACCGCTAGCTGGGTGTCATCGGCATATGACACCATCGTCATACCCCATTGCCTGACAACCTCAGCCAGCGGCCTTACGTACAGATTGAACAACGTAGGACTCAGCGAGGAGCCTTGGGGGGCCCCCAGGTTCAACGGATGGAGTTTGGACTGATAAGGGGGGACGGTCACGCTAAAGGCCCGGTTGGCTAAAAACGACCGGAACCACTGGAGAGCGATGCCGGTCACACCAGCCTCCTCTAGGCGCAGCAGAAGGATCGGGTGCGAGACGGTGTCGAAGGCAGCGCTCAGATCTAATAGCACAAGCGCTGCTGTTTGTCCCGCGTCAAGCACGGAGCGAAGGTGCTCCACCATATAAAGCAGAGCCGTCTCCGTGCTATGACCAGCCCTAAACCCATTCTGCGTCGCGTCGAGGATATCTGCATGGCGGAGATGTTCCGAGAGGACAGCATTTACGTGTGCCTCCATAACCTTAGCTGGCCACGGCAAGAGTGAAATCGGCCGGTAGCTCTCCGGCTTGCTACCGTCCAGGCTAGGTTTTTTAAGGATAGGCCGAACCATGGCTTGCTTCCACTTCAGTGGAACCTCGCCCGATGTTAAAGACGAATTGATCAAGGAACATAGCGGCGAGAGATCATGTACCGCTAGGTCCTTGAACACATCTGGGCAAAGTGGATCCTCTGGGGACCCAGACTTCACTTTGCGGGCCAGTGTATCTAGGCTATCAGATGTTAAAATAGGAAAGGAATGCAGTCCCTCAGATGATAAAGGCTTAACAGATGGATTAGCCGAGGGAGTGGCCAAAGGAAAGGCCCGATAAATAGCATTCACCTTTTCCAAGAAAAACTCTGCCAATTTTTCACAGTGCTCGACGGAGCTCTGATGCGTTGTTGCTACCTTTTTGGCAGTAAGGTCTTGTAGTACCTTAAAAATAGCCTTAGATGGGTTCGAACTAGTCCTGAATTGTGCAGCATAAAATGCGGCACGAGTTCTGCATACCGCCCGATGATACACTTTAACAGTAGACAGGTAGAGAACTTTCTTCGTGCTGTTATAGGCTTTACGCCATGCCCGCTCTGCGCGCCTACAGGACACCTTCAGAGCACGCAGTGAGTCGTCATACCAGGGGCTGGCTTTACCGGTCCCAGTTTTGCAGCTGACCAAGGGAATAAGAGTGTCCAGCGCCCTAGATACCCAGTTACAGAACCTGTCATAAGCCTGATCAGGCGACCCCGTGATGACAAATGGGTCGGCCGATAGGAGATGGAAAAAGTCATCCAGCTTAAGTTTATTCCAGCGTCGTCTTGGAATTGAACACACCACTGGCTTAGGTTGAATAGCCAGAAAAGGGCACTGGATCTGAATCAGATAGTGGTCAGTCCATGCTAGAGGTGTGTAGCTGGTAATGTAGGCTTCCGTAAGATTGGTAAAGAACGGATCAAGGGTGAATCAACTTCCACGTAGCCAAAAGAAACCTCAGATCTTCCAAACTCGCACTTGTCTAAACCCCGTGCCTCCACAGAGCCATAGCAGTTGGAACAGCCTTCTCTCACATTGCAGCCTAGACCTGGAACGAGCTACCGGCAGACATCAGACTCGCCCCCTCCCTGAACACCTTCTCAAGACCTGGCTCTTCAGCTAACAGATCTGCGAACCCCCCGCCCCCCTTAAGACCAACATGTGTGAGTAGCGCGCTTACAATTCCCCTGATTGATTGATTGATGTGGTAGCTTTGAGACTAGAATTATTGAGAAATTGAAAGAACAATTATACAAAATAAAACCCCCTTATGATCTACTCAATATTAGCCTTGAATACGTGGGAAAAAGTTACACAACAGAAAGAAAGGGAACAATAGCAGCAAAGGACAAAAAGAGCAATGCGTAATTATGCAAATGCTCGATGGGATAAAGAACAGCAGAGATGGAGGTAGGACATAGTAGAAGGGATTAGATTGTATTCATCTATTTCCACAGAAATACTCGAGAAAATAAAGAAGACAGAGACAGGAAAAAGACAACAAGAAAAAGAAAAAAGAAACTGGAACAGATAGTGATTCAAGGGATGATATTTTTGTAGAAATGTTAGTGGCATAACCCCAACCTTATGCCCCCTCAACAACTAGTGTTGGAAATAATGCCATTAGGAGCAGTCCAATAGTTACTGCCCCTACAGAAGCCAGTATAATGCAAGTTTTTAGACTCCTTCTAATAATTCATATTGCTCCACCGCATGTTGCTCATCCACAAATTTTTATTCCACCTGTTATGACTACATCTGTTATGCCTGGTCCTGTGCAAGTACCTCAATCTGAAAATGTATAGACAGTGCCTAGACCAATTACACATGCCCCAGTAAATATTAATCTGACTCCAGAGGCTCAAGGAGCTATAAGGAGGTTATCCTACATCAGTATTCATTCCGACTTCTCAAAATTTAGAGATTGTTGCACGGAGACCACCTCAGATGGTCCAAGTGTTAAGAGATGGGGGAAAGAATTGTTTTTTCAACATCGATAGCCCCAGCGGAAACATATTTATTTAAAGATTGAATTTTTACACCATGGTTTGAGGAAGCTGCAGGGATTAAAAAGACAGAGAACACTGTGCAGATGGCTAGCGCAGAACCTGAGAAATCAAGAAAATTAATTGTTCCCAAATTATAAATTGAGCTACAAGAGATCATTAGGGCATATTTAGATTTGAAGCATTTGAATTTATATCTAGAGAGAAGATTGATTTACCTATGTAAAGAAATTTCAAGACAAAAGGATATTACACATGATAAATTGACAGAGTTGGCGCGGATATATGAGGTTGATCTTTCTAAAAGTTATCATTTGCGGAGAAGTTACAGGGTTCAATTAGATGATGAAGCAATTGAAACAATGCTTTCTTCAGAAATGCAGTTACATTCATTTCAATCTTTATTTCAATCTATTTGGATCATAAAAGAAATGCAGAGAGTATACAATCGATTTAAAATAATACCAGATAAGTCAAAGAATGAGAAGCATTACAATAAACCTGTTAAAATCAATTATAGTGTGTTACATTTAAAATCATCAGTACATTTCATTTATCCCGAATCTGTCTCAGACTTCATGTAGCGGGTGCGGGTCTGCCACATTGCTGTTAAAAATGTTGCCACCGCAAACACAATCGGGGGTGATAGATCTGTCTTTAAAATTCTATAAGCTGGGAAGTAGTGACTGAAACCTAGGTTTTTAAGAAGAGGAACAAGCCAATATTTCCTCGATCTTTGATAGGCATTACAGAAAAATATAATATGCAAGTCGTTTTCCTGATGGTGTGAGCATGACGGGCACTGTTCTCTAGTCGATGACTGGGCCCAATGTTTAGTAAATGCCTTGATGGGGAGTGTGCCATAACGCCACTGCATAAATAGTTTTCTGGTCAGAACGGGAGTAATACCATCAAGGGCATGCTCTAGATAGTATGAATCTTTAGATTTAATAAACAGATTTGTAAGGGACCCCTCCCATGTGTTCCCCGTTAAGGCCAGTAACTTTAGCTCGTAAAAATCCCTCGAGAGGAGTTTGCGTGCGATCCTACTGCATGCATTTCCTGGATCTAGCCATAGTTCTGGTCTTCCTAGGGTCTCACATGTTTGTTTTATGTATCTCAGCCATGGGATTTGTGTTGCATTGGGTAGGCGTAGGATCTCTTGGAGCTCAGTCCTATAATTCGTAAGTTCTGGCATGCTCCAGATACGGCGCCAGAAGGTTATTGGTTTTAGTCCCAGCTCTTCTGTAATTGGTCTAAGACCCAGGTCCAGTCTCATCGGGAGAAGCGGGGTGCTTATTGGTAAAGCCCCCAACTGCCAGATGAATTTGTTTTCAGTAGTCAGTAGGTTTTGGGCAGGAGTGTGACCCCACAATTCCCCTCCATATAAAACAGCCCCTCTTGCCTGCATTTTATAAATTTGAAGCACAGGACCTAAAGGTTTATAGGTGGACCTACTTGCCATCCTACAAATGCCTCCCATTAGCTGGACCAATTTCATGTTAGCCTTGGTCCGGTGCGTGTCCCATGTCATATCCTGGTTGATAGTTACCCCCAGGTATTCAAAAGTGAGAACCCTCTCGAGTCTTAGTGCACCTATGGTAGGATTGGGGCGTGTTGAGGAGGGGGGGTTGAGAATCATGTATTTGGTTTTCAAGGCGTTGATCTCAAGCCCCCGCTCCACACAAAAAGCTGAAAACCCGTCCAAGACCCGTTGTATTCCCATGGGGGACTTGGACAGCAGCAGGGTGTCGTCCGCAAACATAATAGCGGGCACCCTGCTGCCATTTAGCTTGGAGGCGTCAATGTCACCCATCCTGGTCAAATGGGTGATTACCCCGTTGACAAAGAGGCAGAACAGGGTCGGTGCGAGCACACAACCCTGTCTCACCCCCCTGTCAACGGGGAACCTTCCAGAAAGTGCCCCATTTCTACCGCACCTGACACGTGCAAAGTTCCCCTGGTGTAATCTTATCAGAATGGCTAAGATGTCAGCCGGAATACCCAACTCCGCCAGTACGGTCCATAGTCTGTCTCTTGGTACTAAATCGAAGGCGGCTCACAAGTCCACAAATACCGTGTACAAACTGCCGCCCTCGATTACCACGGTCTTCCAGAACAGAAGATTCAGACGGAAGATCTGGTCCATGGTTGAGACCCCCCTTCTGAATCCCGCCTGGTAGGGACTAAGAATGGTGAATTCCTCTATCCAATTTTGGAGGCGATCTAGTATCAGCCTACCAAATAATTTCTGGGGTACATCTATGAGGCTGATGGGCCTGTAGTTGGCTAGGAGCAGAGGTGATCCCTTCCTAAATATGGGAGCAATCTCTGCGCCCAGCCAAGTACAGGGGACCTCCATACCCCTCAGGACAGCGTTGAATATCATCACCAAGTAAGGGGCCCATACATCAGGCTCCTGTTTGAATAAGTCACCCGGCAAGCCGTCCAATCCCGGCGCTTTGCCTGATGTCAGCCCTGCAATGGCTGCTCGTACCTCCATCTCTGTGAAGGGGTCCCCTTCCACTAGTGCGCTGGTGATAGGTGGAGGGTTGTCAGAGGCCTCGTCAATAACACTGTAAGGGGACTGGAAGTGATCTTGCCAGGCCTTGGCTGAGATATTAGGTTCGATAGCCGAGGCTAGCTCCTCAGACCCCGTGTTGACAATACGCCAAAATTTACGAGAGTCCCTACTAGCTAGTGATATAGTGAGGTTTTCCCATTTGTCCTGTTCCCATTTGCTTTTGGCATGGGTGATCAGGCGCCTATAGTCCCTTCTCCTGGCCTGTATCACAGATCTATCTGTACCTTCCTTAATCGAAGTCAGAAGATCTAATTTGGCCTTGCGGCATACAGCATTATACCAAGTGGGGCGGTTATAACAACCACCTGCACTCTTACCTGTGGAAAAAAGGACTTCAGCCACAGACTTGATGAGGTCCTCATGCGCCAACCACAATTGCTTGTGTGTGCCCTGGGAGGTGGGGTGCTCCATTATTGCACACACCTTTTCGAGAGTAGGAATGAGCCGGGCATAGAGCCCAGAAACCTTCCCTGGATTCGAGGCCAACTTCTCCCACCTCCCTCTCCGTCTATTATTCGTCAGCGCCAGCCCTGGGGAAGTGGCGTCTGCCATAGGCCCTCTATCTTCTAGGCCGTGAAGGGCGTATTCCAGTTTGAGCGCATTGTGGTCGCTGTCTTCTCTAGGTATCACCCGGAAGTCAGTGATATGTGACCACAAAGAGAGTTGGACCAGAATATAATCCAGTCTGGACTCCCTGTCCTCTCTATGGTATGTACATTTGGGGGGGATGTCGGAGCTTGTACGTCCATTGTAAGCCCGCACGTCGTGTTTCAGAGTTAGAGCAGTAATTTGGACAGCTAGAGGGGTCCAAGCTCTAGGGGGGGAAGCTGCCGAAGGGGGTACCAACCACACGGCATCCTCCTCCTGGGATAATCCATCCAATAAACCTAAGAGGGGCTCAAAGTGGCAGTTAAAGTCACTTCCTACCAAAAAGGGTATACCCTGGGGGATGTCACTGAGAAAGACTGAGAGTTCTTCGATGGTGTGTGACTCTTGTGTGATGTTTACCGGCCTGGAGTAAACATTTACCACAACCAATCTACTCAAGTTCGGCCACTCCAACAAAACACCGTGAATATCCTCTGCAGCTGTGGGGAGTAATGTGGCCTCACAGCCCAGGTCGACAGCCACCCAGGTTGCGAGACCTCCTGAAGGACGCCCCTTACCCCCCCACTTCGCTGTAATAGAGAATACCGCGAAACCTGTACGGGAGACAGCCTCTCTTGCCCAGGTTTCTTGGAACAGGCATATATCTTTGGCCTCAATAATATACGAACTCCAGTCCGAGCAATTCAATTTATTCCCCAGGACAGCCACGTTCCAGGATAATATCTTGGAAGAGGGTGGTCTGGGATTCAAGATAGGAGAAGGAGCAGTGGCCGTATCAGCTAGACTCGTCAGTGATTTAACGGTGCGTGGTCGTTCCCCTGGTTCGACTATGGGTTCCCTCGTGTTGGAAGGGGGTCCTGTGATGTTCGAGTAAGCCACTTTAGTATTGTTTTGCTCCTCGCAATGGCCCTTCTCCAAGGTTTTGGCAAGGCATTCGGTAGGGGGAGTCATTTTTCCTTCTTTAGGGCCCCTATGTAAGCCACCAGCCTCCCCCTCCTGCCCCAGTTCTGTCAATCCACCATGTCCAGACAGCTATACCTATTGTATGTTGGTAAATAGTCAGGCTGCTGGAATCTGGGACGGTGGAAGTCTCCTCTTTCTCTATCGCCCCTGCCTCTCCCCCTCCTGGAGATTGTATCCCATCCCTCCTCCTGGCGTGCATGGAACAGTGGTGGGTAGAAAAAGGATAGGGGTAGGGACTGGATAGATGTCCCTTGCTCAGGGTGCGACCATACATATGTGGGAAACGGTCCTAGGATCCCTGAAATTGATTAGGACACAATCTCCGTTGATTGACTTCCTTGTGTTGCCTAGCCATGGGACTCTCCTTACCATAAGAACCTCGCTTGATATTCCATAGGGTAGAGGTCTATTTATGGAAAGCCAATTAGCCACCTTGTTTTTCAGAGCGGAGACAGATTCATTGGAATCGGATTTCAGCTCTGGTACACCGGCCAGAATGACTGTGTATGGGCTCGCCTCTGGGGGCAGGTTCACTGGCCTAGGTTTTTTGGTGATGACATGTGCTCCCTGTGAGCCTATAGCTTTCTTTTCAGGGTGGCTAGATGTTATTGCACAATCAGTCGCCTGAAGTGTTGAAGTGTGTGGTATAGGCGGCTGTGTTTGTGGTATTTTGGGAGCTAAACCAGCATCCTTCGCTATGGGCGCTGGTGTAACCTTCTTATTCCTGAGCTCTACCTCGCCTCTAACTGCGTTATTATTTATTTTAAAAGTGTCAGCAAATTGCACAGTTGCTTTTTCTATGGTCACTAGCCTGGCTTCAATCTTTAGTAGGCGTGCTTCTAGAGGGCTTAATAATGTCCTAAGAAGTGCGTCAATGTTAGAAAGAGTAACATCATTGACGCCTGTATTTACACTGGGGGAAGAAATTATCCTGTCTGTTGTCTGTGGGGGTGGAATCACAATAGATGGTAGCGTGATTTTATCCGGTGGTATGCGTCCTTTTTTACTTGGTCCTTGTCTGTTACTCTCCACTGTACAGTTGTGCTTTGCGATTTTAGCCTTTCTCCCCCCAAGATTTTGTGCCCCTCTTTTCCTTTTTGGTATAGCTCCTTCCCTTTCCCCCTGCATTGGGCAGCCGTAGTGACAATAGGTAGGGGGAGAGTGGGCTGCACTTGAGTCTGGGGTAGGGGTAAAAGACTAAACTCATCCGGGGCACTAATATCATTGTCTATGTTGTAAAAGGAAGAGTTGGTTAGGTGAGACTGGGCTAGGGACCCACTGACCGCATTTTCCCCATTATCTGAAACTATGCGATCCAATCTATTTTCTGGAGTCCTTGCGTGCGCTATGGGACCCATGGAGGATCTTTTTACCCATTCTATTTCTTGGGATATACGCCTTTCAAGTATCATGATTTAATCAATCAAAAGAGACCCTGCTTTAGCAAAGTAAGTGTCTAAAGTACCTTTTGCTGGACCAGCGGCCAGCGTGCTCTTGCTTCTTGTTTCTCTGGTCTCCATAGTTCACAAAATTAAGCTGAAGCAATAAGAACTCCAAGATAACAGCAAGAGCAAGGGGGATGGCCCGGTCCCGGTCTCGACCGTTCACCGAACGGCCTCAAACGGCCCGCCCTTTGCCCGGCTGGTCCCGCGCGCGTCCCGCGATGCGCGATAGGGGCATAATTAAATACACAAGGGGAGGCGGGGCTGCCACGGGAAGAGGCACCAGCTGGAGATCGATGAAAGAATGCTGGTCCTCGCAGTCCCGGGCTCCCGCAGTAGGCGTCCTTTCACTCAGGGTCCGTACACAGTTCCTGGCAGTTCTAACAGACCTCAGCAACTCAACAACACAGAATCCGAAGCAGGAAGAGATTAGGGCAAAATGAGTGCTACTAATTACACATTACAGAATTAATAATATTCATTTGTAAATGGAATTTTTTTGAAAAATTAGAGAACAAATAGGCAAGAAAACATGACAAGAACAACATGAGTTAGTAGGGGAAATAATTAACAGGATGAGGAAAGAGCTTCAGCTTCAACATTGAGAGAAATAGCAGGAGGAGTGTATGCTCATGTGCCTTGGAGCAGAGGTGATCTTTCATCTTTCACGAACAATTCCTCAAAATTAAAAGACAAAACTGTGTAGCTGTACACACAAATTGATTGATTTATGAAGATCTCAAAAGTGCTGTGGGCTGATTTGAATTCGTTTTTCAATATTGTAGTGGTAAGGGATTTGTGGCCTGAATGTAAAATTGCTGTACAATGGCACAGTGAAGAGCCAATGAGAATGGCATGCACTACAGCACTATCTCCTGTAGTTACAAAGAAATATGAAGCAGTGATTACTTTCATAAAAGGCAAAGTGCCCCGAAAGATCTGGTTTGGTTAAAAATCAAATGAAGTACACAGAAAACCAAAGAATAAGTACATGAGTTCTATGAGTGGTTGTTGCAGGTATTTCGGCAGCACAATGGAAGAGACAATCCAGATAAGAATGACATAAGGATTTCTGTATCTCAGTTCGTACTAGGGTTGAGACTGCAGATTAGTGCCCATATACAACAAAGTGTAATCTGCTGCTAGAAAAAATCACTTAAAGAGATCCTGAGGTATGCAAAATATTGCGGTGATGAACAAGAGATGAAGCAGAAAAAGAATAAAGATAATATCATGTTGGCTCAGACAAAGCTTGCTCAGAAAGGTTTACAGAGTTCTACTTTTGCAGGAAATTAAGGCTGAATGCAAGGAGTTCCACAAGCAGGTTTTCAGGGTAATGCAGGAGGAGGTTTGGGTGTTTCACAAGGTAGAAGCAGAGGTGTTCCAATTGATCCAGGTTCAGGAATGTGTGTTGCAACACTAAAAAAGAGATGACACCTTGTCACATTTGTAACAGGGTCAGTTATTAGAAGAGGGTGCGTAGGTTTATTCCTGATAATGCTGATGGAAATGTGCAGAGAAGAGTGCAGAAACAAATGCCTATAAAAAACAAATTTCTTGGATCCAGGTCCCACAAACCCAAAGGATCCCGCAGATTTCATTTAAATCAGATGCTGAGATACCGATTTAAACCCTTTCTAGAACCAAAATCAAAATACATTTAATAAAGTTCCCGTTGACGATAATGACAGTTCAGGTTATGACATTTCTCAATGACGGTGACTGGGGGGAACACATCATGCTTTGCGCAGTCTTGGAGGCAGACCAAAGTGGTGTATTCGTATAAGGTGAGGTGAATGGCCACCCTGTATCATTCCTTATAGATACAGGTGCTACCAGATCCACTGTTAGAACTGTGGAAGTCCCAGACCTTATCCTCTCAGGAAAGAAGTTACAAGTTGTAGGAGTTTCAAATAAACAAATTACAAATCCAGTTTTAGACAAGGTTCCAGTAAACAAAATATGAATTTGAGGAAAATCAAAGTTTGTTGTGTGTGATACAGGTCTAGTAAATCTGTTATGGGGAGATTTATTGTGCAAGCTAAATTGCACAATTTATTGCACACCGGATGGTGTGAATTCTAGACCCATGATGAAGATGTGGATTTTAAAATAGTTAAAAAGTTACAGCTGTAGAATTCTTTCCATTAAAGACAATTTAAGAATTACCCGCTGATTTTAGAAAAGGTGAACCCAGAAGTCAGGTATCTCAAAGGGAAAGATATTGTACTGATTGAAGGTGTGGAACCAAAGTGAATTACCCTAAAGGTAAATGCAGTGTATCTAAGAATACAAGAATACCATTTGACCCCAGAAACAATTGCAGGAATAACGCTGTAATAGAAGTCATGATACAGAAAGGAATTTTGAGGAATTTCTATTGGGAGTCCATGTAACTCTCCAATCATGGGTTTACAGAAGCCCAGTGGATAGTATAGGATCGTCCAAGATCTTAGGAAGATTAACAAGATAGTTGTCCCATGTTGTCCCGTGGGACTGAATCCATCTACAGTACTATTTTAAACTCCATGTACTGCAGAATTGTTTACTGTCATTGTTCTTTGCAGGCTTTCTTTTCAGTGCCATTGCCTGCAGATACCCAGTTTCTTTTATCGTTCTTAGTTCAGCAGAGAGTTTTGGCATGGTGCCGAGGCCCACAAGGGTATATGGAGAGTCTGTCTTTCTTTAATAGGATCTTGAAAATGAATTTAGAGATGCCCTACAGAGCCCTACAGAGCAGTACTCGTGCAACATATTGATGACCTACTTGTGACATAAGAGACACAAGAAGCTTGTAAGCAGGATAACATTGTGTTATTGAATCACCTGTCTGAAAATGGACATATCGGGCATGTTTACTAGAAAATGCTGGAGTGTGGAGCAACTCCAAATTAAGCAGTGCAGCGCTGCCAACATTTTCAAAATGCATGGATGCACCTTATTTACTACACTGCAGCCCACCCCTGTGTTTTCCCTAGCGCTGGCACTGGAGTTAGCTTCCTACGCCAATGCAGACACCCGTGTTCCATAGTGCAAGGATGCCTGCGTTGCAGGGATTGATTTTTTATGTGCAGGAAGGTGACCCTTAATAGCTTTTGGTACTTTTAATGTGTGTTGCAGAATGCAGCACACATTGATAAAGCAAAAACAAGGAAAGATAAAAGCATTTCTCCTTGTGCGCCATTCTAACGCCGGCTCTCTCATGCTGTTTGTTTTTGGGGCTGCCACAGATTTGCAGCTCCTTGTACATCTGGGGCAGCATCAAAAAGCAATGGGTGTTGTGGTGGAATACCCACAACAACACCATTGCACACCCCTTTGCCACAGAGGACTGCATTGTAAAGAGACATATTTACAAAGTAGCTTTAAGCCACGCTAAGTGGCTTAGCGCCACCTTGTAAATATTGCAAATAGCACTACGCCACCAAAGCGCCAAAAAAAGCGATGCTCTGGTGCTATAGGAACTTGTAAATATGACCCAAAGTGTCTCAAGGTAAACTTCAGCACTGTCAAACAGAAGCTCAATATCTGGGACACATCATTGAGAAATAAGCTAGAAAGTTGTCTCCAGAGAGAGTGGAAGCAATTCTGCAGATTAATCACCCCTAACTCAGAAAGGATCCAGAATGTTTTTGGGAATGGTTGGCTACTATAGACAGTGGATACTAAACTTTTCTTCAATGGCAAAGCTTTTATTGAACTGACACTCAAGGATGTGTCTGATCTGCATCCTTGGAACAAATATTGCTTTAAAACCTTCCTAGAGCTGGAACAAAAATGTGGTCATGTCACATCACTAGGAATGCCAGATTACAGTAAAGAGTTTACATTTTATGCAGTGGGAGGAAGGGCTGTCCTCTCTCAGTGCTCACTCAGATGTATTGTGATCCTCAAAAATCAGTGACATACTTCTCAACCACCCTTGACTCTGTTGCCATAGGACTTCCTGGCTGCCTTAAAGCTGTTGCCACAGTGAGCACTAGTCTGAAAAAGAGGGAGAGCATAGTGATGGGATACCCTTTAATTGAAAATGGCTCCTCACTCTGTTGAATTACTATTGACACAAACCAAGACCTAATGCATGACTCATAATAGACTCACGAAATATGAGCAGATTTTGTCATCCAAAAATGAAGTGATGAAAAAAATAACAGAAAAGACAGGTGAGTGAGTGTTAAGTTGCGCTGGGAAGAAACACAGGTAGAATTCAGTAGTATGTTCAGCTCTCAGGATAGGATCCTGGTCACCCTCCACGGATCAAACACTGTGATTTAAAATAAAACACAAGTGTAAAGCAGAAAAAACAAGCGGTGTATCCTGAGCTTCAAGCCAAATATAAAGGTCCATTAATTCAATAGAATCAGACGATATTCCTTATATATTCTCTTCATTTATTTCAATCTTCTTCAAAGGAACAAACACTAGCCGCCAACACGTGTTTCGTCCTGGTATCGTAACCAACGGACTTCTTCAGGGCTAGAAAATTACAATACACATGATCACCGAAGTGTAAATCCAAAGGTAATTGTTCATTATGAAAAAATCAATCATACAAAAAATACATAGTTATAAGTGACACCAGGATACCCATAAAAATTGATACATAGAAACAAAGTGACCTGATTCTGAGGTCAGAATATTAATTGATCATACTGTGACCTCATTCCTCAGTTGAAAAGACAATCTAACAATCTGTAATGCACCAGCATTAACACATAATAAAGAGCCATAATAACCCACAAAAGCATAATAAATCATGTCAATAAAGCAGTATGCTCTTACAATTACTAATTAAAGTAAGGTAAAGGAACGCCAAAATAGAAAACCAAGTGAAAGGATAAAAAATACTAAATAACGTGACCCAGAAAGAACATGCCATGGTTTTGTGACGTGATACCTAAACCACATGGTTAATATAAGATAGTAAAGTCATAGACCCATGTGATGTGTAAAGAGATAGTTTCAATATTCCATTGGGAAATAAGACGTGCTATATATACCGGTAGTTATCCAAACCGTGCAGTAATTTGAAACAAAGCCAATAGTAGAGGAGAAGAAGGAGGAGAAGAAAAAAGTAAAACGAAAAAGTCAAAACAAAAATGGAGGAAGAGCTCACCTAAGGCTAGATTCAGTAAGTCAAGGTACAAACACGGTGGGCCTGCTTGGGTCCACGAAAACACCGGAGCGAACTAAAGGAGATAAAAAATGCAAAAAACCAAAATCTAAATTGCATCTGTATTAATAGATCCTGAGCTTGCCAATTAACTATAGGAGCCATCTCTAATAAGTATACATGTAGAAGAAAAGGAAGAACTCACTGATAAAGTCTAAGAATCCAATAGTAATACGGGGAGGTCAGTGTTCTTTCAATAAGTGATGTCGGTCTTCAATTCTTCCATGCTCTTAAGCATAAAATAATAGCCTCATAGGGTAAAGGCGTTCCGTATTAAAATCAGTATTCCCAGAAACCTGAAAAAACACATCATAGTATAAGTTGCTAATCTGTATTTATATATCCATACTAAATCATCCTAAAATACATTTCAACTAAAAACCAGGGAGTAACAGAATAGTATGCTTCCCAACTAGACGGTACGAGAGACACCCACAATAACAATGTCAAATTTCAAAAAGAATATAAAGTGTGCACCATTAAAGTAAAGCTCGTATTGCAGAGCAAACAAGTCTAAAAATATTGCAGGCTAGATTAAACACTCGGTACGGTGTAACGCACAGTAGCAACTGTTGAACGGCTATAGACTCACCTCCGAGTACGGAGAACGGGCTAAATGCTCCCATGCAGATCGGCGGTTTACTTCAGTGCCATATTAAGTTGCCTCTTTAAACAAGATGACGACGAAGTTAACATGAGGGACGGACTAATATAATCCATGGACGTAAGACATAGCGTAACGAGTTAGTGCAGTCGCCATCTTGCAATGTGGATATCAACCTCTATATTAAAGCCGTATATCAGTGAAGTCTCATATAAATATTAACTTGATTAAGACGTCCGACTAAAAATCCGTGTTAGAAGAAACCCGATTATGATATAAAAAATCAAATATTATTTTTGTCAAAATATTAATATAATTGCTAAAAATGGAAAATAAATCAGAAATAACTCTAACGCAATTGACAAACCAAGTGGAAATATAAAAGTCGCTCCTATATCAATATTCAGCACCTACAATGAGTCCCGTGGTATCCTATCAACTCATAATATATAGCAAACTTGCAATGGTTACGTTTAAGCTATAAGAAGCTTCATAACGAAATGTTAATGGGTTGGAAGGGAAGGTAAAGAAACCATAAATTCTGTAACAAAAAAATAATCCATAGGTAACCGATTCAGAGACCAAGTAAAAGGAAAAGAAAAGAAATACCAACGAAGTTCCCTCCACCTGTAAGTGGGTATTGAGTACAGTTATTGATCGAAGCAATTATGTAAAAAACATTTCCATAAGAGAACAGAATAAGTCAGTTCATAACAACCAAAAAAAATATATAATCAGAGAGGTTACTTGTCTAGTACATCCTAACATCAAAAATATAGATACAGTCCTTAGAAGATATCCATTATTAGGTTATAATAAAATCTATCCCCTAATAAACAGTACACCAAGATGGCATTTGTATGGTGACTTTAGGTAGAGAGGAAATCATATTTATATCAACACAGGATAACATTAGGTAGTCATCAGATGTAATTAATGACCTATAATTGCTTTCAAATATATCATCAGCCTAAAAAGTACTGCATTTCCTCATCAAAATTTAACCCCCTCTCGACTGCATGGACCCGCATGATCCAACGTGCCTCCTGTTGCCTCAACTTTAATTCACGATTCCCACCCCTATCATCCATGGGAACCATTTCTATGCCATGAAATGTCATTGATAGGTGATCAGTCTGAGAAGTACATTTTAAAGCATGTTGCTGCTATAGGAACCCTATCATCCCTATTTTTTAAAGCTCTGAAATGTTCGGCAACCCTGTCCTTAAGTCTCCTAATGGTACTACCTATGTAAACCTTATTGAATTTACATAGGATGGCATAAATGACATAGGTTGTGTTGCAATCTATGTGTGTTCTAATGTAGTGAGTACCAGAGTCATTACATTCAAAAGAGCGTGTGCCGTGAAGGGATAATCTGCACATGCTACAGTTCCCACACCTAAAAGAACCCTTATTCAGGGTATCCAACCATGATGGTTTATGTGTGACTTTGGGGTAACTGGGACTGATCATATTTCTAATTGTTACACCCCTAAGGGAAAGTAATTGAAGGGTGGGATAGTATATGTTCTTTCAGGGAGGGATCAGTGGTGAGCATAAACCAATACTTTTTGAGAATCTGATAAATCTGTGAGGACCAGATATTATAGCCAGTGATTAATCTTATCGGTTTCTTAGGTGCAATAGACTTAGATTTGTGTTGAGGTGTATCAGTTCTTTTTAGTTTAAGGGCTTTGTTTTTAGCCCTATGTACCATATTGTGTCTGTAACCTCTAGACAGAAATCTATTCTCAATGTCAGAAGCACAAATCAAAAACTCAGTGTCCTCGCTACAGTTATGTCGCGCTCTGTAAAGTTCCCCGTAGGGGATTGCATTGATTTGGGATTTCGGATGTGAACTACTGCCATGTAATACAGCATTGCAGGAAGTCTCTTTCCTAAATAATTTGCTACATAATCTTCCATCATGTACATATAATGTTAAATCAAGAAAAGTTATTCTGTTCTACTGTAATTGATGGTACATGTCATATTATATATATTGTTATTCATATATGAGAAAAACTCCAAGAGTTGTGTCTCACTACCCGTCCAAATGAACAGGAGGTCGTCAATATATCTTCCATAATAATTGATATATGGATGCCAGCAGGCACCCCCTGGGCCCCAGATGTGCACCGTCTCCATCCACCCCATAAAGAGGCAGGCAAAAGACGGCGCAAAATCTAGAACCCATTGCCACCCCGCATTTCTGGCGATACCATCTGTTATTGAACAGGAAGACATTGTTATCCAAAATGAGTTTCGACATTGTCAGTAACATGTTCCTATGATCTAAAAGTTCCATAGGTCTTCTATATAGGAAATACTCTAGTCCTAGAATACCCTTATCATGCCCAATGTGGTATATAGTTGTGAAACATCCATAGTCACCAGAATCATTTCTGGCTCCCAGGTGAAGTCATTTAGGATATTGAGCACATCCTTCGTGTCTCTGATGTAAGAGGCAAGACCCACTACATATGGTTGGAGATAGATATCCACATACTCTGCTAATATTTCTGTAGGCCCTCCTACACCTGATACTATAGGCCTACCGGGGGGACAAGAAGCATCTTTATGCACCTTGGGTAAGGTGTATAAGCATGGATAACGTGGTTGGTTCAATGTGAGATATTTGTATTCATCATCAGTCAAAATAGTTTCATGATGGCATAGTTTCAGATAATCATTGATTTTCGTTATGATTGAAAAAATTATATGGTAATTAGATGGTAATTCAGCATACCAGACTTCATTGTTTAATTGACTGTAAATTTCCTGATCGTATTTAGATTTATCCATAACGACCACATTCCCTCCCTTGTCAGCCTCTTTGACTACAAGGGAGGAATCTTCTGCCAGTGCTTTAAGTGCCAATTTTTCACGTGATGTCAAGTTGTTAACATAAGGTGTTGGTTTCGATTTCTTAATCTTGCCCTCTAGTATATTTAGTTCCTGAATGATGATTTTGTGGAACGCATCTATATTGTTACTGCTGGCTAAGTGTGGAGTCCATTTGGATTTATTTTTCAGTCCACTGTCATCACTAAAATTTGTACAGTAGTCTAGTTCCTGTAAAACATGTTGAAGCGTTATAGGATCATTCTCATTCTCTGTAATGGAGAGTAATAATTTAGTTGCTTGAACATCATGAATCGTTACATCCCCAAATATTGTTTTAGAAGATTGATTTCTATCACCACCGTTTGCTGCAAAAAACTTTTTTATTTTTAGTTGTCTAATAAACTTATAGACATCGATCTTGACATCAATTACATCACATATACCTGTAGGGCAGAAATGCAAACCTTTCCCAAGTGCCAACATAGTATCTTCAGAGAGATCCCTATCTGATAAGTTAATTATCTGGATATCATTTGAGATATTCATCTCCCCTGATTTGCCTTCCAAGACCTGGTCTGATACTGTGTTCTCTCGCCTACACTTGCGGCCACCCCTTTTACCTCTCTTGGATCTGCAGTGCCTTCCCCTCTTGAATCCCGCTGTCTCGAATTGCCAATCCGAATGCGCTGTACCTCCTTTAAAAAAGAAGAGGAAGAGGATAAGCCTCCAGCAGCTGATTCTTTACTTGTATTGCTTGCCCCTTCATCTTCATTGGCAGATATACTGCTGGAGGATACAGTGTTGAGGCTAGTGGTCGATTACATCTTTTTATCCCTGTTAAGCGTATCGCTATTGACCAATGCATCAAAACGCTTGGCAAAGGTAAAAACCCTGCCGGTGGTATAATCAAGTTCGTCACGTTTAAGTTTACGTGCTTTTCTCTGTTTTATGTCCTCCTAATATTTATCTAAAATCTGATTAAAAATCTCATAGTTCTTTTTGGTCCCTTCCACCTTCTGTAAATCTGCTATCTCCTTTTCCAAAGTGTCCACCTCCTGAATAGTCTTAGTAACTTTCCTATCAGAGTTTTCTATGAGTAAATTCATCAACCTCATAGAATTATCTGTAAGTTCTTTTTCCCATATTAAAAGAAGATCCTCCTCCAGATCATCGTATGTGGGAAAAAGTTGCGAGCGGAACCCACGTGGAATTCTGTCTAGTCGTTGTTATTCCTTAAGTGTAGCTCCGTCCCACCATTTACTAATTTCTAATTTCTTCAGGCGTTCCAATCTTATAAATTTCGATTTTAACCCATCATTTACTTTAGTTGTACCTTGTGCCACGGCTTTATTAACCGAAGCACCAGCTTTAAGACTTTTAAATAAATCATCAGCCACTTTGTTACGATCATTTCTAGAACACATCTTAAATAGTAGTTGGCACAATTGCCAGTCACTCCCCTGCCGCACACTCAAAATTTAAACAACAGAAAAGACAAGTGAGTGAGTGTTAAGTTGCGCTGGGAAGAAACACAGGTAGAATTCAGTAGTATGTTCAGCTCTAAGGATAGGATCCTGGTCACCCTCCACGGATCAAACACTGTGATTTAAAATAAAACACAAGTGTAAAGCAGAAAAAACAAGCGGTGTATCCTGAGCTTCAAGCCAAATATAAAGGTCAATTAATTCAATAGAATCAGACGATACTCCTTATATATCCTCTTCATTTATTTCAATCTCTTCAAATGAGCAAACACTAGCCGCCAACACGTGTTTCATCCTGGTATGGTAACCAACGGACTTCCTCAGGGCTAGAAAATTACAATAGACATGATCACGGAAGTGTAAATCCAAAGGTAATTGTTCATTAAGAAAAAATCAATCATACAAAAAATACATAGTTATAAGTGACACCAGGATACCCATAAAAATTGATACATAGAAACAATGTGACCTGATTCTGAGGTCAGAATATTAATTGATCATACTGTGACCTCATTCCTCAGTTGAAAAGACAATCTAACAATCTGTAATGCACCAGCATTAACACATAATAAAGAGCCATAATAACCCACAAAAGCATAAGAAATCATGTCAATAAAGCAGTATGCTCTTACAATTACTAATTAAAGTAAGGTAAAGGAACGCCAAAATAGAAAACCAAGTGAAAGGATAAAAAATCCTAAATAACGTGACCCAGAAAGAACATGCCATGGTTTTGTGACGTGATACATAAACCACATGGTTAATATAAGATAGTAAAATTCCCGTTTTGAACCCATCTACATCACTGCTTGTAACTGAAACTGTTTGTAATAAAGTTTAACATGATTGTCTAGATGTCACAGATTTATGCACAAAGTCTAGACCTGATATTTAGGATGAACCCCTGAATGAGCCTATATGATTTTTGTGGAAGGCTCATGTCTGAGAAACAATGAAGGTAACTTAAGAGCAGCTTGAGCTGTATGTGCAATAACTCATGTAATCGAAGCTTCATGGCTTCATGGGGTTACCTCCTCACAAGTTGCACAATTTATTTCCCTTATCAGAACATGCAGTTTAACTGCTCAAATGAAAGTGACTATATTTACAGATAGTAATTATGGTGTTGGTGTTGTCCATGATTTTGAGCAACTGTGGTCACAAAGAGGTTTTATGACCTCCTCAGGAACCCTAATTAGGAATGAAATACATAGGAGTCACTTGTTGGAAGCTCTCCGGTTGCCTTCATAAATTGCAATTGTTAAATGTACAGCCCATCAAAATGGTAATGGTTGCCTTACATTGGAAAAGAAAGATGTTGATTTTGTTGCACAGTATTGTGCCTTGATGGCCTGCACATTTAATGGAACAGTTGCATATGAGTCTGAGGAGGACACTTAATTTTGTGATGTTGATGACAGTAAAAGATACTTGGGATAAAATGAAAAGAGTACAGGAAAATGTTTCAGAAGCAGAACAATAAAGTTGGATCAGAACAGTGTGTCAGAACAATATAAATGACATCTGTATGTCAGCTGATGAGAGACCAGTGTTACCTGATAGTTTGTTGTTCCCAATGGCACAATACTTTCATGGATTCACACACCTAGGGAGGGTCTCAATGATGTGATTCTTTAGACAGAACTGGTACCACCCAAAGTTTAGGATATTGGCAGGAGAAGAGTGTCATCGATGTGTGACATGTCAACAAATGAATGCAGGGAAATGTAGGTTAGATCAGGTGCTCCTCTCAACAAAATGGGAATGGACTTTATTGAGATGCCTGCCTGTAACGGGCCAATATGTGTCCTGATCATAGTACGTGTCTTCTTGAGATGGGTGGAAGCCTACCAAACCAGAGGAAATGACAGTCTCACTGTAGCAACATTGTTACTGTGAGAATTGATACCCAGGAATGGAATGCCGGCTTCTCTAGAATCAGGTGGACCTACTTTAATATTAAGGTCCTGAGGATGATTTGTACAGCATTACAGACTGAGCAAAGATTGCACTGCTATTGACCTCAGCCTTCAGGTAAAGTCGAACAATAGAATGGGATTATCAAGTCTCAACTAGCTAAAGTCTATGCTTCAACATCACTGAAATAGCCAATTGCTTTACCTTTGGTGCTGCTAAGTCTTCTAAGTATCCCTTATTGGAAGAATTGTCTATTGTCGCATGACATACTGATGGACTGTGCAATGAGGTTACCTGCAGTACCTGCAAATGCACTTGTGAACATCACAGATGATATGATATTCGATTACTGCAAATTATTGGCCAATGTGGTACATTCTGTTTGTTACCAGGTTGCAGCTGCCACTAAAGATCTGCATCAAGAGCAGTGCCACAACCTCAACCCAGATAACTGGGTTGTGATCAAGAAGCACATTCTAAAGAGTTGTTTGGAACCGAGATGAAATTCCACTTCAAGGACATTTTGGGAACAAACATTGCTGTTATATATGCTGGAGTTCCAAATTGGGTGCATGCCTCACACACCAAAAAAGTGAGAAATCCAGAAGGTGAAATTGTTCTCTTTTAACCCGAACAAAGAGCAGTGTAGACTGCACCACCACCAGTTCTGAGACCACAAAAAGCAGTGATATCGAGATAACCACAGCAGCAACAAGAAGGGAGGGGTGAAGATTTGCACACTGCAACATCAATCCAAGTGCCTGTTGTTTTATAAAGTGACATTGAAGTCTCTAATGAAGAAAAAACAGAGACTGGCCCTCAATTTGTAAACTTTATTGAGATAACATCAGTACAGCTAAAAGATCCGGGTGAAGAAACAAGCACTGAAATGAGAAGAGACCGGCGTGGAGTTGATTGGCCACATAACTGTAATCAAGAAAAACTGATAAAGAGTATATCAGTCAATCAGTTTCCATCAACTATCCATGAGGAGACAGAATCAAGTGATATAAATGACACAGAAGCAGATCAACAAAAACTGATAAGATCGAAAAGACCAAGAATATCTTGTCAAACGTATTCAGCACCTGAGCAGTCTTACTACGTGAAGAAAGATAAGCTGTGTAATGTGAAATCTGCACTATTTGAACCTCCATGTTAACATCACAGTGAGCATTGTTGGATAAGATACTTGACAAAAATGTATCTTTAATTATAAAGAAGCATTGGAAAATCGTAAAAGGAAAATTTGAAAGGTATATAAGAGATTTACTTAGTACCGGAGTCTGCAGTAGAAGAGTAGGTATAACAATTTAGAAGAGCACAGAGTAGGGTTAAGGATTGTCCATCAAAGATTGCCTTGCCGAAAAGATGTTCATAAAAGATAACCACAATATTAATAAATCTGCGCTGATCTTTTGAATTTTTATGTATATAACCTGGTTGTAGAAAAACGTGTTGCCTTACAAATAACTGCATATATATATTATGTGTTACATTTTTTCGGCATCAGTACTAATGAGATCATAATATTCCTCGTAGGGTTGTACTTGGCACCTGAGAAAGACGTTAGGTCTACAAACATAACTAACACACATACATACATGTATGATGAGGATTAACTGAAAGACTCATTTGTAAGCTACAAAGAGAAAGATTACACAACTAACATTTGGAATGTAACACACCATTAAGGGGGGGGAGACTGTTATGTCTGTACTCATCTGCAATAAATAGCAAATGGAGAAGTCACATATCACTTTCCATTATCACATAAAATGTCTTCTAGCATACTGCTTTCACTTGTATATAGACAAACACATTATGCGTATGTCTATTCAAACTATGATTTAATCATTTCTAGAGTGCCTTTATAGAAAGCATGTACTTACACCCACAAGCAAAAGACGTGGAGATGGCTTAGTACTACTTTATGCCGCATATACCTACAAATAGTGGTAAAGCTTATGAAAATAATTTAACCTGCTTAATGAGACCACTAGAGAAAGTTTTCAATATGGCTCTAGAGGAGAGAAACATTAACATAACGAGTAAAAAAGATACACATAGGGATGTTTGGAAAATGTTTGGAAGAAAAATAAAGATGAATTTAGAAAGAAAATGGTTTACCCACAATTAAGATTAGACATTCAACATAAAGGGATTTTTTTGTTTTAAAAGAAAGACATCCAAATGAACCACATGTAAGGATTAGTAGTTGTGAACTATTTACATTATTAGAAGGATCATGGCAAGTTTTACAGGAAGAAGAATCTGCAATTCCAGAAGTTTATTTTGTTTGTGGACAAGAAGCATAATTCCAGTTACCTGGTGAATGGAAGGGTACTTGCTATTTAACTGTTTTATTTCCTAAAATATATTATGTGTATAGTATTGGTGCATTAACAATGATCCCAGCACACAGACGCACATATAGTATAGAAAGTGGAAGTGAATTAGTGGGAGTGATATATGGTACATTCATCTCACCTGTTGGAGTCATTATAAATGATGAAAAGATTAGAAAACTATCAACTGTTGTTGACAA
Source organism: Lissotriton helveticus (assembly GCF_964261635.1). Lineage (NCBI taxonomy): Eukaryota > Metazoa > Chordata > Amphibia > Caudata > Salamandridae > Lissotriton > Lissotriton helveticus. The sequence continues at coordinate 959,915,380 of NC_136063.1, forward strand.
GCTGGCAGCCAGTACTTCTGTAACTTTATTGGTAAATACTGAACTTATAGGAATCCATGGTTTTACAGGATCGTTTTTCATTAAACATTTTAGTTGCAGAAAAAGGCGAAGTCAGCAAGATGCTCAAATTAACCCACTATTGTTTATACATACCTGATGAGAGTTAAAAAATAGGGGAATGTCAAAGAACAGTGTAGACTTGACACCTGAATTAGAAGAGTTGGAAACACCCAGCATTTTAGAAAATTTGGGAAAAGGGATTCGTACAATTGGAAATTGAATATCAACAGCAGGAGGCGGTATTTTGAAAGCTATACTTATGCCAATACTAATCATAGGATTTTGCTTATTACTTTTATATGCTTTATTTAGAGGCTGTAGATACTACTCACAAAATTGGGCAGAAAAATAAATAGAGGATTTGTAAGAGAATTAGAACTGAAAAATCTCATGAATGATAACTACAAGAAGTCATGAAAATTCCAAAGTTTAAAACGAAATAGCCAAGATTCAACTGATGATGAAAGTGCCCTTTGAGCAGAATTTACCTGTGAAATCATGATAATGTGATGGTTAAAGTAAACATCAGATGGGGGATTAAAATAGATCATTTAATTAAGATGAAAAAAACAGCTATATATGTGCAAAGATTTATGTGAAACTTAAAACTACGAGATGAAAATGACACACATTTAAAAGTGGAAGCTGCACTAGGCAGCCATAGTTATTAGTATAGGCCGCAGAGAAATGCTTAAATTCAAGTTTCTTTTTACTAGAAGTGAACTCGTCAATCTTGAAATGTGGACATTGGAATCTAGAGACCTGATCTTAATGTGACATGCTTAGAAATATTCATCATAACTGCAAAATGTTCTGGTTTTAATAAATGTGTTATTTTGCTAAGCAACATAATATTTGTATTGACTAAAATTCCTATTTTAACAATTTTCCCCATAATGCTTGAATACAATAGTTGCCCATTTAAAACATTATTTCTTGTCCTTGTTAATGAAATGCATTACTAAAACAATATTTTGCAAGCTGATGTTTCTCTTCTTCATTATAGTTCATTGTCTACGTGATGAAACAATCAACATTAAAAGATTAAATTGTGTTTGATACCTGTGGGAACGAGACTGATAAAACAAGAAGTTACACACATAAGATCTCTGTAACTTTGCGATAAACTTTGCATGCTGCATGTCATTTTGTGTGAAAGGAAGAGCTGAACTCACTCTCAGTTGAATACTGTTACCCGAAAAGGATCAGAGGAGGCAAGATCTGCTATACATTGTGAAACATTATTTTTGACTTTTATAATAGTGCATGTTCCTAGTTGAATCAGGTAATGTTGCCTTCAAGGGATTTCATTTAAAAATAGTGAAGCTTAATTTATCAAAATCAAATTGTGAGTGCTCAGATGAGTGGCCTCAGATATATGCACTGGTGAAAAGAGTAATTTGAGGGCAGTCATTGAAATCTGGATAACCTGTCAAAGGTACTGTGAATTTGAACTGAGCACTAATGAATACAGATGTATTCCCTGCACGTTAAACAAAAGTGTTTTGTCTAAAACGTTTACAGCGCACAGTCTCTTTTTTTTTTTCTGGAAGTTGATTTGAGTGACAACAACAAGATGGCCGCCTGGTAGGGAGCTCCTGTGAGGAGCTCCCAGTGCTGGGGATCCCATTCGGGCATTATCCCTGTTAGCACCTACCAGCACGACGGAACGAAAGGAGAAAGAAGAACGGAACGAAAGAGTAACTGGATTGACTAATGACCCCTGAAATGCCCCGATCGGACTTTCGATTCTGACACCCTCATCGCTGACGCGGTGCTGCTGAGCCGACACCGCGGACCACCCTGCCACCAGCTCTGCACTGGATCCAAGGCGGCATAAGAGCGGCGCATCAAAAGGGGCGGCTGAAACTCCAGGAGCCTGTTCCAGACAGCTCGACGACTTCGGAGGGCTGGAAGTGGTCCCCCGCTACAAGGCGGAGGAAGGCACTGGAGCTCGATTGAAACTCCAGGAGCCTGTTCCAGACAGCTCGACGACTTCGGAGGGCTGGAAGTGGTCCCCCGCTACAAGGCGGAGGAAGGCACTGGAGCTCGGTTGTTGATCCATCCCTAGAAGCCCAAAGGCATACACGGCTGAATCGGCGGGCACCCTCGGCAGCATAGGATCGGTGATGCTGAGGAAGGGGGTCGGCGCTGGCTGAGCCGGCGCGGGTGAACAAGCGCTCCCCCCTCCAAGTATTCTTTCAGAACGGAGCGGTCGGCGTCTGGAGCGGCTCCGGTGTGCCCTGTGGTGTGTCTTCAGTAGTGATTCGACGGGAGGCCTCCCCCCCCCCCCCCCCGCCGTCCAGTGGTTCGGTGAGTACGGAACGGGGGCATCCGGAACGGCTCCGGTGTGCCATTGTCTAGATGTTTGGGGCAGCATTTTGGCGGGAGGCTTCCCCCCCTCCCCCCTCACAATGCCGGTATGCCCTGTTTACCGGTGTGTTGGGGGCAACCACTGCGCAACTTGCGAGAAGCCTGATGTGAGCAGCAGCGTCAGTGGTGATTTGTAAGGTAACTGCACGCAGAGCTATTTACCAAAGTACCCATGCAGGTCTTTTCACTCTCTGCCTGGAATACAGCACACAAAACTATTTGAACAGCTTCAGGGGCGACTCGAAGGGCAACTACTCGCAATCCCATCATCTTAAACACTCATGCAGGTTTTTTACGCTTTGCCCGGACTTCTATACTGATATCTTCATGTGACTGGTATTTTCGCGGGCTTTTTCACTCTCCATTGTCTAATCTGGCTGGGGCCATAAAGCTGGAACCATAAATCGCCCCCCTGCCCACCATGAAGCTACATACCAACGCGGTCAGGGAGCAGCAAAACAGAGATAAGCCACCATCTAGCAGCATAGAAGCTGAACTCTGCTCTCCCCCTCAATCAACATGGAAGATGGACCAACTCGACATTCCCAGAGTAGAAAGGGAAACCAAACTCTGTAATCCCTGCATTTTGGCTGCCATCTTAGACTGGTCTCTCTCTCTCTCTCTCTCTCTTTGTCGGCCATCCTGGACTAGTCTTTCTCACTACTTGAACACACCCTATGAAAGCCTCATTAGGCTAATATTAATTAGCGAATGTCTGCCATTTTTGCAGTATCATACCTCCAATTGCTTTTATGCACCGATAGCTAGCTCATATAGCATCCTAAGAAATGGCCTTTTTAGACTACTATTAATTAACGAGTGTCTGCCTTTTATTGCAGTACTATACTTCTACTTGTTTGTAATGCACCGTTTGTTAGCTCATATAGCACCCTAAGAAATGGCCTCTTTAGACTATTATCAACTAGCGAATGTATGCCTTTTTATTGCAGTATTATACTTCTACTTGTTTTTAATGCACCGATCGTTAGATCATATTGCACCCTATGCATGATTTACTTGATTGTACTGTTTGCTCCTTCCGATTTATTTGTCTGACGATACACTGTTTGCTCATCTGATTTACCCGTCTGACTATGCTCCCTCATGTACTCCTTCTATGTAAAGCGCTCTGATATCCGCAAGGATCTTGTCCGCGCTATATAAAACTTTCAAAATAAAATAAAATAAAATATGAATTATAGAAATCAATTAAAGAGATCACAAATGAGTGTGTCAAAATGAACAACAGGTGTATACTTTTTTGTACACATTTAAGTTGTTAAATAATTTAAATTCAAAGGGTACAAAAAAACAATCACATAAACAAAAATGTTTTTTGTCCTGAAGATGGTCTACTAGATGTATCACAAGACAAGACTGACACGTCGACATATCTAACTCATTTTCCCGAAAAATTGTTATATAGGAAATATTTATTGAATATTTAATGATAATTTCATTTCTATTTGTAAGTGTGTGAAATACATGGGTTATTCATAAGAGTGAATATGAGACAATTCTATTTAAAAGACAATCAATCTCTGTCATTAATGTTTATGTGAATGTTGTTTTGTACCCAATGTATTTCTAGTCTCTCGTTTTGAGGTGTCTTTGTGTCCAGTTGTTTTTGGCTTTGTAATAAACTAACTAACAGTATTTAGTTGACTGTGGTTACTATGTGTCCAGAGAATATCCTGTTGCAAGAACCCTTGAATTGTGATTTTAGAATAGGTCCAGAACTTATGGACCCTTTCAATATCCAACCTCTGACATGCTCTGAGCTGGGCGGAAGCACCTAGCATGTTCTTGTGTGAGACTGCTTTATATTCCATAGACTGGCAAAACGGACCTCGGTGACTCACATAGCAGGGTGTGCTGCAAGGAAGGGGTCATATAGTCTGTGGGGGAAACCAGGATCTAGGATACATATGTTTTCTTGAGTCACGTTTATGCTTGCTGAAATTGCATAAATACGAGCAGACTTTGTAATTACATATGTGTGCATTTTACATTCGCTGCAGTGGAAAGAGCTACTTGAGGCATGAAAAAGGGAATTATAGCGTGACTTTTAGTGAGATCTCAGCGGGATAGCTAGCACTAGCAAATACAAAACTATGTTGTTTGGTGGAATACAGATTTATTTTTATGGAAGGCCTGCTGACAGGGGCAATAATTAGACAATATATTATTCCCAGCTATTGTTAAAAAAATAGAAAATATATTAGATGTTTGGAATAACAGAAAAGGAGTGAACATTAACCGACAGGACCTTTATGGCTGGCAGTGCGAGCTTCAGTATTGCTGTGTGAGCCTAGGCAAACTGCCATGCAGAAAAATGTGTGGCTTTTCATTGCGCATTTCATGGCTGATATGCTTTAACATTATGATAGGCCGCTTGTCACAATCACTGCTGTGGTGCCATAGCCCATTTGTTATGTGCTCTTTAATTTAACATTGTTTTTATTAAGCCAATGCCAGGAGAGTCCCCTGAGGGTTTTACAAATACGGTGGAAAACCAGCTAGATTATTCTGCTGACAAGAGACAATATGAGCGATGGTGTTGCATTACCGGCAGTCTTTCTCTCTAATATATTGGGAGAAAGTGAAGATCTTGGTACTAGTGACTATCCCGGTGTGGGGAACTTTTAAAGCTCATTTGTGCCCTATTTGGGCACCATCGGTGCACATTGGGGTGCCCCGAGCAAAAAAAAAAAATTCCCAATAGCGCATGCTTTGTAGATTCACTTAGAACACAGTTGAGACACACAGGCTGAGGGCCTTACTTACAACAAAATGATACATCACTGTGCCACAAGCCATTTTGCTGCTCCGAGCTGTGTCTTTTTAAATTAACAAGGCTTGGTCATATTTACATCAATATGCGGTATCCCTGTCCTTTCTCATGAGCTGGTACGCAATTGGCTGCCATGCGCTAATGCAGGCACCCTTACACCATGGTGGGGATGATTGTGTAGAAGGGGCACCTTCCTGCACAAAAACAATCATTAATTATGTTTTCCTCTTTCTATGTATGCTGCAGAATGCAGCACGCAAAGAAACAAGAAAAACACACAGGAAATTAAATTATTTCTCCTTATTGCACCTCCTTACGGCTCCCCTGGTGAGGGGTAGGATTTTGACGCATTCCCAGGTTTATGAAATGTTGTAAATCTGGAAATGCGTCAGAATCCATGGGTGTTGCATGCGAACACCCACAGCAACATCCATGGCATGCCCCTTTCATGCAAAGTAATGCATGAAAGGAGGCCATACTTACAAGGCCATGTAATGTGGGCCAGCACACTACGCAGCCGGTGTATCAAAAAAAGGGATGCACCAGTGGTGCAAGTGGCTTGTGAATAAGCCTCTAAGGGTTGAAACTGTTGCTCTGTGCTGTTCTTTAGAAGCCATTCAGCACTGTTGAGTGAGGCTTGAAGGCCTCTGTGGTGCTGCGCAGCACGGTGCAGAGGCCTAGCACAGTTGTGGGAAAATGCAAAGCAACTCATTCAAAAGCCCATTGCACCACCGGTGCAGCACTTTATTTGATGCAGCAGCAGTGCAATGGGCTTGCCCATATTTACAAGGCCACGTAAAGTCTAGGGGTGGGCGTAGTTCACAAAGTAGCGCTACGCGAAGCTACGCGAAGCTACGCGAAGTGCACTTCGTACTACGCAAACTTCACGTAGCACTACGCGAGCTGCGTAGTAGCATGTTCGCACTGTGCAAGATGCGTTTTCAATGATTGCACAGTGCGGACAAGCATCCGGCACTGTGCAATCATTGAAAACCGCAACTTGCACAGTGCGAGCTGTAGTTTTCTGCTGCTCGAGTAGATTATTACTCGAGTGGCAGCTTTCTCAACGCGAACAGGTAATTTCTCATTGAGAGCCGTCGCGAGCATGCGCAACCACTCACAATGAGAAACCTGACCTCCACACGTTGAGAATCTCACCGGGATGTCATTTTGCTTGCTCTCGGTCGCGAACATGACGTTCAGGACTGCGAACAAGCAAAAAATGACCGCTGCACTACGCTACGCTGCACTACGCATGTTCGCACTGTGCTACGTGCAGCTCGCGTAGTGCGAAGTTGCGCAAACTTCGCAAACTCCGCGAGCGTAGCGTAGTGCTTCGCCCAGGGTTAGTAAAGTCACCCTGCGTGACGTTTCATGGCCTTGAGAATATGGGCCCCTTTCACTCATTACTCTACATGAAACGGGTGCTCCATGGGTGTTGCTGCGGGTGTTCCCACTCAACACCCATGGATCTGCCACATTCCCAGATTTACAACATTTTGTAAACCTGGGAATGCATCAAAATCATGCTCCTCCACAGGGGAGGCGTAGGAGTTGCGCAACAAGGATAAATACCTTTACTTCTCCTAGTTCTTTCCTCTTTCTATGCATGCTGCATTCTGCAGCATGCATAGAAAGAGGAATAATGCGATCAATGATTGTTTTGTGTCCCTTACTGCACAAAAGCAATCATCCCCGCAACGCAGTCACCCTCGCAACATGACGCAAAGATGCCTGTGCTGGGGCACAGCAGCCAAATGTGCACCTGTGCAGGTGAAAGGACATGGATTCATCGTATTGTTGCCAATGCAATACATCCTTGTGCTTTTAAAACAATGCAGCAAAATGGCTTGCGGTGCCATGATGCATAATTTTGTAGGAAATGAGGCCCTCACTGTTTAATCATTAATTCTATTTTTGTAAAGTGTGTACATATCACCCTAAGAGGATCGAACCATGAGCACCATGCTCCGGAGTCAGACACTCTGGCCGCTGTTTGGGCCACTTGTGCCTCTTTATTTATACCCTCAGCCGTTGCCTGGTTCCGAGGGTTTGCATGCTTCACCTTCTGGATCAAGGGAAGGGGCCAGGTGGCTCACTACATTTCCCCACCCAGCTTAAGTCCATTTTAGTAACTTTTCATAGGCCACTGTGATGCATACAAAATCTCTGTCTATGGCTAGGCTTTTGGATTTATTTAATTGTAGGTTGTACTCCTTGTGTGGCTAGTGAGATCATTGGGCTTTCCTGGATCAGCTCTCATGCCTGCTTCCATTAGATGGTTGTCATTTGGGAAATTCTGCTCCTATGGCATGTCTCCTTGGCTGTGTGTCTTGGGGGGGACCATTGCAAGTGGCTCAAGTACTAGTTCAGTTGCTTACTTTTCTTGTCTTTCTCTGGCCAGGTTTCTCACCCTCTTAAACCAGGAAATGTTTCTGATCACTGTCTCTTTCCTGTGGCGAGCCATCACCATGGTCCTGCCCAACATTGTTACAGACCGAGTTCCTGGCTCACAGAGTGTGTAGAACTTCCATCTTGGCGGCAATTGTTTATGAGTACCTAAGTGACTTCCGTGTGTTTGTCATTGGGGCTTGCCTTGTCATTATTCTGTTTGCTCTGCCTTTGTATACTTTCTGGGTCACACTCTGGTGGTGGTGGTGTCCATTTGGAGTGGGTTGGAGTCATGTCTCGCCTGTTCACCCTTACCATTAGTGTCCAAGGTGAACATATTGCATGCAGTGCGAGGTGCCCACGTACTCCCTTAAGATCCTGTGGAGCCTGTATTCTGGGTATGACCCTTCTTGTACCGCAATCCAGAATGTTTTCTTTATCGAGTGCTTGAAGTGCTTGACGTGACAGTTGGCTTGCAACCACTGGTAGGTTATCCTTTGGTGTTGTATGCCTATGTGTTGCAGGTAGTTGTGGAAGTCCAACCCTTGAAAGGTGGACTGCTATAGGTCCTGATTGCCTCAGAGGTGCAAATAAAACCGAAAACTCACTCTAGTGCCAAGGCAACTGTTTGAAGCGGCTGTCTCTAGTTGGCAGAGGTATACACTTCTGACAAATAGGGACACACCTTTTCTAGTCAGGGCAAGGGGATCACACACTTAGATAACCCCTGCTCACCCCCTTGGTAGCTTGGCAAAGCAGACAGGCTTATCTCAGAGGCAGTGCGTTAAGCATTTATGACCACATACAGTAATAAAGTGAATACACTACAAATGGACACGACACAGTAGTATTATAAAAATAAGGATTTTTATATAAGGCTTAGCACAAGACCAAATAACGACAAAAATATACCACAGTCTTAATAAATACTCTTGGAAGGAAAAATAATGGTTCAAGCACGGTTTCTTCTTAGCACAAAAGTCTTTAGTATCAAAAGCAACTCTTCTTCTTTAAAAACACAGTTCTTGGCAACAATGTAACCCACACGGGAGTCACACGACGTCGAGGCAAAGTTAATCCAAAGGTTCGGCGTCGACCGCGAGGAGCGCTACGTCGAGCCCGGAGTCGCACAGACCCCAACAACACAGTACCTTGGAAAAGTGAAGCACTCGATGATCAGCGGCGTCGAGATGTCCGGCGTCGCGTCTTCGGCGTCGATCGGGCCTCGGAGTCGGGGCGATCTGCAGCGGCGTCGACTGAAGTCAGGCGGGAGCAGCGCTCACGGGATGAAGCAGGATACGGCGTCGTCGATGTCGATGTTGCAAGAGTGAGCAGCGCTCACGGCGTCGAGAGGGCTCGAAGTCGATGCGATCAGCGGCGGCGTCGACACAGGGTCACTTGGAGCTGGAGCCGAACTCGCTACTCACTGGCGTCGCTACTGGCGTCGATCGGGCCCGGCGGCCGGCGTCGAAGGTGCGGGACACTGGAGCCGTTACTCACTCATCCCACACTGACTCATTCAGACTCTCTGGAGCCACCCAGCTCCTGTCACACGCACACCAGAACCAGCAGAGACCGGTAGACAGTTAGACAAGAAAATAGCTACTTTCTAAAAGTGCTATTTTCAAACACAGAGTCCAAAAACAATCCACACAAATGGATGCGTTATTAAACCCTGAGTTCAGGGATACCAAACTCGACATTGCACCATGCTCCCCGAGCCCGCTAGGATTATAGCATTAATAATCCTGGCAGCCCATTCTAACTGATGGAGAGCAGGTTACCTTACAATAGTGAAAAACGAATATGGCTGTAATTCACTATTAGGACATGCCAACCTTGTCAGGCTTGTCCTACCTTATGCTTACAATTCACCCTGCCCTTGGGCCTACCATAGGGGTGACTAACATGAAGTTAAGGGAAGGTTTAGGGACTGGCAAGTAGGTGTACTTGCGCAGTCCTCGTGACAGTCAGACTGCACGTGGTCTAGCAATGGTAGACCTTCAGACATACTTTTACTAGGCCGCTCTTGTGGGTGGCACAACACGTGCTGCAAGCCCACTAGCAGCATTTGTATTTACAAGCCCTGGCACTCCTGGTGCACTCTACTAGGGACTGACAGTAAACCAAATAAGCCAAACATGGAAGTCAATCAAAACAGCAATTTCACATAGGGAGCACTTGCACTGTGGCACTGATCAGCAGTGGCACAGTGCCCAAAGCAATATACCAGCAAAAAAAACATCGTAAACAGAGGAGGCAAACAGAAAAAATGGAGGAGAGACTCATGCCAATGATATCAGGTCTAACACGTGTCCCCTCCAGCTGAAATGTGGGGAGAACTACCCTTACCCTAGGGAGTCCTCATCACTAAGGCGGAAAAATCTGGACAGACCATCAGCATTGGCGTGATCTGTGCCAGGGCGGTGTTCCACCGTGATGTCCATCCCCTGTAGGGAAATGGACCACCTCAACAGCTTTGGATTCTCACCCCTCATCTGCATCAACCATCTGAGGGGCCTGTGGTCTGTCTGAACCCGGAAGTGAGTCCCAAACAGGTAGGGTCTTAGCTTCTTCAGCGCCCAGACCACAGCAAATGCTTCTCTCTCTATCGCACTCCACCTCTGTTCCCTAGGGAGTAACCTCCTGCTGATGAAGGCTACAGGTAAGTCTCGGCCCTCTTCATTCACCTGAGCTAGAACAGCCCCCACGCCATGCTCTGAAGCGTCCGTCTGGACAACAAATTCTTTAGAAAAGTCGGGTGCCGGGAGTATGGGTGCTGTGCACATTGCAGTTTTCAGGGTGTCAAAGGCCGTCTGACAGGCGTCAGTCCAGATCACAAGTCTTGGCTGCTTCCTGGAAGTCAGCGAAGTCAAGGGGTGCACAATGTTACCATAATCCTTGACAAACCTCCTGTAATAACCCGTGAGACCCAAGAAGGCTCTCACCTGAGTCTGGGTTTTGGGCGGTGCCCATGCCAGGATGGTATCAATCTTGGGTTGCAGGGGGGCCACCTTGCCGCTCCCTACTTGGTGCCCCAAGTACACCACTGAACCCTGCCCAATCTGGCACTTACTGGCTTTGATTGTGAGGCCTGCTCTGCGCAGGGCCAACAACACTTCCTGGAGGTGGCGCAAGTGTTCCTCCCAGCTGGCGCTGAACACTGCGATGTCGTCCAGGTAGGCGGCACTGAAATCCTCCAGTCCAGCCAAGACCTGGTTGACCAACCTCTGGAAGGTGGCAGGGGCATTCTTCATCCCAAAGGGCATAACCCGGAACTGGTAGTGCCCATCTGGTGTGGAGAATGCTGACCTCTCTTTTGCCCCATCAGTCAAGGCGATCTGCCAGTACCCAGACGTTAGATCAAACGTACTAAGGTACCGGGCAGCCCCTAACCGTTCTATGAGCTCATCAGCTCTGGGGATGGGGTGCGCGTCAGTCTTGGTGACTGAATTGAGTCCTCGGTAATCCACACAGAACCGAAGTTCTGGTGAAGCACCAGGCGCTGCAGCCTTTGGGACCAAGACCACTGGGCTGGCCCAAGGACTGCTAGAGGACTCAACCACCCCTAAGGCAAACATTTTGGAGACCTCCTCCTTGATGTATGCTCTGACCTTGTCAGTCACTCTGTAAGCCTTGTGCTTCACAGGAGTGCTGTCCCCGGTGTCCACATCATGGACACACCACTGAGTAACACCAGGAATAAAGGAAAACAGATCAGGGAATTGTCCCAACAATTGGCGACAATCCTGCTGCTGTTCAGGGGTCAGTGTGTCAGAGAGGACAACACCATCCACTGACCCAGCTTGCTCTTTTGCATACAGGAGGTCAGGAAGAGGCTCACTCTCCTCCTCCATTCCAGCATCTGTAGCTAGGAGCATGCCCACTTCGGACCTTTCTAAGTGGGGCTTCAAACGGTTGACATGCAGGACCCGCAAGGGGTTCCTGGGAGACTTCAAGTCCACCATGTAGGTGACATCGCTCTTTTTCTCAACAACCTCAAATGGTCCAGTCCATCTGTCCTTGAGCGCACAAGGTTCCACAGGGGACATGACCCAAACTTTCTGTCCAGGCTGAAGCTCCACCAGAGTGGCATTCCGGTCGTACCACCGCTTCATCTCTTCCTGGCTGGCCTCCAAATTTGCCTGAGCAAGATCCCTGAAGCGCCTAGTCTGGTTCCTAAAGGCCAGCATGTAGCTGTATACATCCTGGGGAGGTTTCCTGGGAGATTGCTCCCAGCCTTCTTTGACCAGACTCAAAGGTCCTCTTACCGGGTGTCCATAAAAAAAGCTCAAAGGGGCTGAACCCTAGAGACTTCTGTGGCACCTCACGGTAAGCAAACAACAGGCATGGCAAGAGGACGTCCCATTTACGCCTCATTGGTTCTTCAAGACTGTGGAAAAGTAAATTTTGCCATGTTCTGTGTCCCTACGTGTTCCCCATGTTATGTTATATGTGCACGATTAATATGCATATGTATTCCCCATGATCGATTAAAGACGCAATTACAGTTGTGTCCAACTCTAGTATGCCAGTTTCCAGTTCTCGTGAAAGCTACGAGTATTAGGCCTATGTAAAGCTACGTTGCCACGTTTCTCAGTGTGCACGTTATTTCATTGTAAAGTCCCCGTTTCTAGGCCTCAAAAGGGCCCGGACTCAGATTCAGCTCCTGTCTCCTGAACCCTCGCTGAGGAGCGATACAGCCCCCACCTGTATCCCTGACCCTTCACTTACTTCCTGCCTCACAGTGCCCGGCTCGGCCTGGCCCTGCCTCCAGTCTGCCAAGAGTATGTTATGATTCTAGTTATCAGTCCAGCTCTCCTTCTCTGCATTCCTAAAGCTACTGAATCGCATCAATAGTTTCAGTCATCGTCTAGCCTTTACGTCTCCATGTAAGAGAAATACTGTATTAATGATCATTTAATATTCCTCAACACGCACTACATGTAGAATAATGCATGCACCAGTCTTAGTGTCTGTTAGCCTTTGCCCTGATAACTTTTGGATTCTATCAACATGTTCTCTAAACATCAGATACTAGATAGTGTTTAGGTACATGTCGCTCTGACTCTCCAGACTTTCGTCTCTCCTTCTAGCTCAGAAGTCATAGCCCCCAGCTTCTCCCTAGTAACACGTCATTGCCAGCTTGCGCGCACCACTAGGTTAGAGGTCCCGGCTCCTTAGGTAGCCCCCTCCATGTTTCCGCCCCGTTTATGACATATTCTGTTACGTCTACATCACATGTCTATGTACACGCCTCTTGTTACACCTACTTTCACCCTTATCTTTCGCGACTGCTACAGGCCCTGCCCACTGTTACGCCTACTGTATGTACTGTAATGCAATTGTTTTAGTATATATACTTGTGCACTGTTATTAAAAAAGTTATCCCTTCAGCGCGCTCATTCCAGATCCTGCCCGACAGCTGTCGGGGCCCCCCTGTTGGCTAGCCATCCCAGATCTTGCCCGTGCAGGTTGTCCTGTTCCTGTCCTTTATGCTGTATTAAACCTGCAAACTCCTACTACCTCGAATCTTGACTCTTATTTATTGAGCTATCTGTTATTGTTATATCTAGTCAAAAATAGAGGTATTATTTATTTATTTACCACATAATGGCGCCCGAACAGGGACTTGCCCTTTCCCCACGCGCCGGTGAAGCCACGCAAGCCCCCTGATCCTCTTCAGCCGTGACGGAACCATACCGTGCACGTGCAGATATTTCTGCTTCAAGTATCCCTCAGGCCCACGGAGGAGACGGAGGTTGCGGTCCAGCATCCAGACGAGGCGGTGGAGGAACGCGGCGAGTCCCGACCAGAGCCCAAGCCGAGAGTCCAAGGTCCGAGGTATCCGGAGTCCCACCCGTAACAGAAGTCCGAAGTTCGTCCGTCCGTCATCGTAGCAGTCCAGTCCAGTCCGAGGCCTTCCGTTCTTGCTGCCCGGTGAGTACCGTTGCTGGGGTAGTATCTAGACAGGGTCAATTGCATTGTCTCTGGTCCGTGGGTTTGGGTACACAGATCCAACACGAAGTGTCCACTTAGGTGGATGCGGGTCCTGACGTGTCTCTTTATGAGACCGGTAAGTTTCGTACTGTTTTAGCAGTGCATCTAGTTTCTGTTCTAGTCCGTTCTGTTCTCGAGAAATTCATGTATTCTGTTTTCAGTATTCCAGGTAGTATTTTGTCCGAACTGTTATTTTAAATGTCATTCATGTATTTAAATGTCGTGGTATGAAAGTGGTGTAATTATCGTGTTCATTGTGTATTGTATTGTGTTTAGACTACAGTTCAGTCATGCCTTTGTTTTCCAAGTTACGTCAGTTAAAAACTAGAAAAGGTCTGTTAGAAGAAGCAGTTCCTGTCCCGCCTAGGGACAGTCCAGGTCATTTTATGTATCAAAAGCATGGCATAAGTGCCATATTATATCTAGATTTATGGGTGGAGTACACCAAACAGTTAGAAGAAAAGTACAGATGGCCCGTATCGGGTACATGGGATGCCGAGTGCATCATGCGAGTAGAAGAAGCATTATGGAAAAAGAAAGCCAGACAGTCACAGAAAGATGCCATCGAGTTATGGCGCAAAGAATCTCATAAAAGAACCGAAAAAGAAATCAGAAAGTCAGAATTAAGTAGAGAAACCTCAGAAAGAGCCCAAGAAAGGGAATTAATCGAAATAGGTGAACGAGTTAAAACCGAACAGTCAGACAGACAGAGGAATGCCCTCATTAAGGGTATGTATCCTCTTCTTGCCGAGGGCTTGCCAAAAGCAACCCCGGAAGCACCATGTAATTTTCCGCCACCCTTAGTTCCGACCAAGCTACGTCACAAACCGACCGCAGCTGATATTTTTCTCTCGTCCTATTTGGACGACACAGTCCCAGAATATGCAAATCCTGTTCCACCAGCTCCTGTAAATAATGTAATTCATGGTCCTCCAGCCACCGGGGCACCTGTTACAACACCTGTTACGGTACCCCCGGTCCAGCCCGTAGTACAAATTCCCGCTACTTCAGTCACTCTGCCAGCATGAAGAGTATCAGTCGACGATTCCAGTTTAGGGGCCGCGGGAGGAGGTCCTCCTGGTACCCCGCCGCCAAATAGACGTTTAGGAGCAGTCGAGTTACATGAACGTGCGTTACAGCGTACGCCCAAATATAAGTCCATTGCAGAAATCAGGCGACTTCTTACTGAATGCTGTTATGATCCAGTCCCAGGCGAGGATAGTATGGTTATATATTCCGTACGTATAAGGCAGGTGTCCGAGTATTTGGTCACCCTACCGAATATGAAAGAAGATCTAGACAGAATGTATCGTTTCATTCGTACAGGACAAGATCCAGAAAGTATTGCTGAAGTCATGTCTCTCAGAAAAGCTGAGATCCAGTTCATGCTGTTAAAGTTCCTGATCAATTGTTTAATAAGGGAACAAGATTCCCCGACTAAAGATCCGACCGAAATGAAAATTCTGACAAAGTGGAGTGATAATATAGCCGAGGGTAAGCACAAGACACTCAATAGTATTGAGAGTATGTACAAGAAAATACGTAAAGAAATAATAAGGTTACACGAACAACGCAAAGAAGCACAAGTAAGCGAGAAAGAAAATGACTCTTCTAGTGAAGAGGTAAACGACGAGAATCCTGCCAGAATAGCGTATGTGGGTAAATCTAGAATTCCAGACCGACATTTACGCCTAGAACACAAGAAAGTCTTTCATCTTCCAGCACCGGAACAAGGTTCTCTAGAACAAGTATTTCAAGCTACCGATCAAATTCTGAAATCACGAATCGGTTATAGTGAATTAAGTACTATGCATGAACAAGAACTAGCCCGATCAGCAGTCCGATGGATTACTGATTCTACCACTTTTCCAGACGAAATAGTGGCACAAATGTTTCTGAAACTGCCCCCAGCCGAGCAGCGACTGGTGGGTATGTATATGATCCAGCACCTCATTACGCTGTATGAGGGTCAACATTCTGATCCAGGTCCGTTACATGATGTCCTGAACGAGTTACTCCAGTATAGATGGAAAGGTTTAGGCACTGATTTAATTAGTGTCATTCTAGAACAGCGCCACAAATATAGAACGTTTTTGAACCCGCATTTTGTTCATGTCTCACCTCCAGAAAGTAAACCGTTTTATATAGATAGACAGCATCCGTTACGAGAAGTACACCCAGTTAGGACACCAGATGGTGAAATGCAACGAGTATTTGTTTACACCCCAGTTACCAAGATGGAACTCTTAGAGATGAAGAAATTAATTCCCTGCCACGACAAAGATCCAGCAGGGTTCCACCGAGAATTAAAAGACATGCTCCGTATGGGAGAATACACGTATCCAGATATTATTAAAATGCTAAAAGTCCTGTTGCCTGCGGGCATATACGAAAAACTCAAGGAAAAGGATTGGGAGGTGGGAGAGAAAAAGATCGATTGGACAGCTCTAGAAGCTGAAGATAAGATACGAGTACCAGGTACCGGTCTTGGAGACAAATGTAAAGAATTACCAGAATTATTAATACAAGTTTTACCTAGATTATTGGCCACTAAAAAGGAAGACTGGGATGCAATCTCAGCCTGTAAACAGAAACAAGACGAAGATACTAGTGATTTTTATTCTAGATTTGAGAAATGTTTTATCATAAACAGTGGTTTGAAGACGAGTAGCGAGTCATACCCTCATCTTTTTGTTACTAAATTAGTCGAGAATTCAAGTCCACAAGTTAAAAATCGAGTTTTGAAAGTCGAAAGTACTTGGCAAGCTAGTACTCCGTCACAGATGTTACAGATGCTCCAGTATCACCAGAATAGAATCAGAGAAGAGCAAGAACACGAGAGAAGACGTATGAAAGACACGAAAATGAAAGTACTAGTTGCACAATCTGTTCCTCAAGACAGTCAGAAGAGGGGTCCGAATCAAGCCAGTCATCCTGCAACTCCCGTTAAAGGGACATGCAATTATTGTAAACAGCCAGGTCATTTTATAAACGAGTGTGCAGTTCTGAAACACAATATAGCCACTGGTAGAACTAAAGAAAGACCACGTCCGCCTAGACAAGAACAAGTTTCACAGACTTCTCAGCCACAGAATGCACAACAGACAGTTCCAGCACCGCAGCCTATAGCTGCAACACAGCATGTTACACAACAGATGTACCAGTATGCTCAGACAGAGTATCCAGAGTATCAAGCGTATTCATGAAACAGCCTAGAGAGGGAGGTAGGCTTGCCTCTCATCGAGATTCCTGTAGATCAAGAAGGTCCCTATGTTCATAGTCAAGTATTAGGGAAAGACAGAAAGTTTCTGATTGATACAGGGGCAAGTAGGACTACTATTAGTCACAACGAGGTTCCAGGGGCTCCGCTCTCAGGCTCTAGAAATGTTTCCCTTGGATTTTCAGGAAAACCAATTGTTAACGAGATTTCCAAACCAGTTACTCTAGAAGTAGGTCCATTGTCCCGAACTACTGATCTATTGCTTACGAAGTCCTGTCCAGAAAATTTGTTAGGTATTAAGACACTGAAAGAATTAGGTGCAGTTATTTGTTGTTCCCCAGAGGGAATACGTTTGTTTTTACGTGACTTCAAGGGTCACTATGTTTTACGAGATTTTGATCCAAGATTGTCTAATGTTCCGCAGCATCTATGGGCGCAAGGTCCAACTGATGTTGGTTTCATGCAAATCACACCCCATCGTGTGACTCTCAAGCAAGGTGTAGTGTTACCACGAATCAGACAGTACAGATTGCCACCTGAGGCTGTAGCAGCCTTATCCAAAATTATTGACGAGCTCATTGCTCAAGGAGTAGTTGTAGAAACTGACTCCAATGTATGTAATTCTCCTATCATTCCAGTCATGAAACGTACTGATCCAAATGCACCCCCAGTATATCGATTAGTGATTGATCTTCGAGAACTTAATAAATGTATCATCCCCCAGTATCCAGTTGTTCCAGATATCTCATCTCTATTGACAGCCATTGATTCTGAGGCTACATTTTTCACAGTCATAGACCTCAAAAACGCATTTTTCAGTGTCCCCATTCATCCAGACAGCCAGTACCTTTTCGGTTTTTGTTTAAATGGAAGGAGCTTTAAATTCACACGAGCTCCTCAAGGTTTCACGGAAAGTCCTAGTATTTACAGTCAAGCACTTAAGAGACAACTAGACAACATTCACATGCCAACTGACACTGCCCTGCTCCAGTATGTCGATGATCTACTGATCACAGCCCGTTCTGAACGTGCTTGCGAGCGAGCATCACTTACAGTCCTGTATTTTCTAGCCGAGATGGGGCACAAGGTGTCCCCTTCGAAGCTTCAATTCTGTGTCCAGCAAGTGATCTACTTAGGCCACTTACTGTCCAAGTGGGGTAGGCAGTTGACACCCGATCGTATCCAGTTAATAGCGAGTCTTCCTCAGCCCAAGACACAGAAGGAGGTACGTGCTTTTATCGGCCTTACTTCTTATTGTCGACAATGGATTCCTCAGTATGCATTTCTAGCCAAGCCACTGATACAGTTAACGACACAGGAGGCAGCCGTATCGACTGTCCTCCCTTGGACATCTGAACATACACTTAGTTTCAATGAGTTAAAGAAAGCCTTATGCCAAGCTCCTGTCCTAGCTACACCGAACTACAGTAAGCCTTTTACACTTTTTGTCACAGAACGTGATGGTACAGCATTATCTGTTCTTACACAAGATCAAGCAGGACAATACAAGCCCTGTGCTTATTTTTCAAGCACACTAGATCCAGTAGCCCAGGCTCTGCCTGCGTGCCTCAAGTCAGTTGCAGCCACAGCACTAGCTATCAGACAAAGTGATTCCATAGTATTAGGACATTCCTTGACAGTACAAGTTCCACACTCCGTGGAAGTTCTTTTAAACCGAACACAGACTCAGCACTTGACAATTGCACGTTTAACAGGTTATGAACTGACACTGTTCCAGCCACACATAGAAATCAGACGCTGCAACGTTCTAAATCCTGCTACACTGTTACCGTCAGTTACTTCAAATCCTGTCACACATGATTGTGTGGAAGTTGTTAACACTATGACTAAGCCAAGACAAGATCTGACAGATATTCCATTACCAGATCCCGACCTGACACTTTATGTGGATGGTTCATGTATGAGAACGAGTACAGGAGAACTAGTAGCCGCGTATGCAGTGACTACTGACACTGAAGTTATTGAAACACACCGTATTGACACCCTGTCTGCTCAGGCAGCAGAGCTAGTCGCTCTGACACAAGCCTGCATACATGCCAAGAACCTGAAAGTTAATATTTACACAGATTCACGCTACGCATTCGGAGTTGTACACGACTTCGGAGTGCTCTGGCAAGAGAGAGGTTTCATGACTTCTCATGGAACCAAGATTCAGCATGGTTTCCTTATTCAAGCTCTGTTAGATGCAATACATTTACCGACATCTATCGCTATCATGAAGTGCAAAGCACATACGAAAGTCACTGACATTATTTCCCAAGGTAATGATCTAGCAGATCAAACAGCCAAGCTTACAGCACAGACACCAGACATACCAGTTAACAAGACACCGACATCCACTCTAGAACAGACTACTTGTATGACAGTTAAGGACCCTACTCAAGATGTCATAGATATCCAGTTACATGCTACCCCCGAGGAAATTAAGAAATGGTCCGAACAAGGAGGGGTCCAGACAGACCAGGGATGGGTGACGAAGGGAAAAGCCACATGGTTTCTCCCCGACTCAATGGTTCAAGTCATTATTAATACCGCACATAGTCCTGCACATTTAGGAGAAAAAGCCATGATAGACAGTATCCAGAACATCTGGTTTAACAAGCATTTACGAGCTGCAGCCAAGCAGAAAGTCCGTACTTGTATGATATGTTGTCAATTCAATCCAGGTAAAAGTGTCCCGGTGGAACAAGGTGGATTCCAGCCCCCTGACCACCCTTTTGAAGTCCTCCAGATGGATTATATTCAGATGGAGCGATGTCGAGGTTTCAAGTATGTCCTGGTAGTTGTATGCGCTTTGTCCAGGTGGACAGAAGCATATCCAGTCCCAGATTACACAGCCGCGACCACTGCCAAGCAGCTGGTTCGTGAATATTTCCCCCGCTATGGACTCCCTAGGGTCGTATATTCTGATAACGGCCAGCCATTCTCATCTGAACTCATGAAGCACGTTTCCCTTTTACTAGGGTACCAGTGGAAGTTCCATTGTGTACGCCATCCAGAAGCAGCCGGTCTCGTAGAGAGACATAATCAAACCTTGAAAATCCGTATTGCCAAAGTCTGTAAAGAGAAAGGTGTAGACTGGTTAGTTGCCCTGCCAGTTGCCCTGTTCTATATGCGCATGGTCGCACATTCCAGATCAGGTCTGTCCCCTTATGAGGTCGTATTCGGCCGCCCCCCGAACGTGTGGGGTACACCCAGACCCCGAAGTATTACGGATGTTTCCAGTAATATGCTGACAGATTACCTAGCTTCCTTGATGTCTGCCCTACACTCTTGTCGTTCACAGGTTGCCGCCGCATTTCCAGACAATACCGAGGTGAAACCGCATGAAATTGTTCCAGGAAGCTTGGTTCTCGTCCGGAATTTTGATCGTTCAAGTCCGCTGGAGCCTCGCTGGAAGGAACCGAAGCAAGTCCTTCTGACCACCCGTACGGCCGTGAAGTTGGAGGGCCGTAAGGGGTGGGTCCATCTGTCTCACGTCAAGAAATTTCATGGACTAAAACCTAAAACTTTTGCCAAGGATTGCATTTTACCTAAAGACTGCCAAAATACTATTCTCAAGGACTGTCCCGCAAATGACATTGATTCAAAGCCTCCCCTGTTAGAGGAAACTCCGCAGCAGGAGTATAAAAAGAAGTTACGGTCTAGTAAAATAAGTCAGCCAGTTTAATTGTCTAAGTCCTCCCCTAGGTGAAACGGTTAGACAGGTATCTGACATGTATGAAATAGACCCCCATAGTGAGAGAGTTAGTCAAAACTCAATCCGATGTATCGTTTTTCTAAGTTTTATATTGTTTCTCAGCTTGATGGTTACCTGCACGAGCTATGCATTTCATTTATGTTTTCCAATTTCTCATGTAAATAAGTCTTCTAATGCTACAGTAGAGCACACGTTTAGTGATCTGCCTCCTCACGAACTATCCTATCGTCTTGCTATGCGCAACAATTCATTCATCCGTATGTTACATTATTCACACCAGACCAGCAATGCCACTAATTGTTGGGTGTGTGGTCGACTCCCCCCTTTCCAGACACCGAAGGGAGTTCTGCCACTGTTTCCTTATCCGTTCTCACATAATGGTTCATGTGGAGCCTGGTCCATGTTAACGTCATCCTCAACTGATATGTCCCTTCTGAACAGTACATGTTTTCCAGACAAGCAAGGTCTTCCCCACAGAACAGGGTTAGATCTAGAAAATGAAGTTTATAATTTGGGTAATTATTCCTCGAATTTTATGGTCCTGAATGTTCAGTCTGATACTACTCCAGACTTACCTGCTATTTCAGTACTACCAGTCAAAGGCGAATTATGTGTCAGAAATAATGGTTCCGTACATGTAGGACATAGTGATTGTACTACTATTGTCGAGTATAGTGACAGTGGGAAATCTATTTTCAAAGCTTCACGTCATTCTTATTTTGTTTGTGGTCAGACCGCATATGTTCGTCTGCCCCTCGATTGGGAGGGAACATGTTACATTGCCTTCCTACTGCCACCAGTTTTTCTAGCCCCATCTGATTATCACAGAAACACACATCTAGTACACATTAGACATAGAAGGGAGATCGAGTCCCCGATTGTCGACCAAACTGAAACTGCTCTAGAACAGTATACAGATTTCAATAGAGGATTCTTCTTCTTTATAGGACCTATCCAGAATAGTAAGTTAATACGTAGATTGACCAGAACCCTTGAAGCAGTAGTGAATGAGACTGCCTCTGCTCTAGGTAACCTAACCGAAGAGCAATCTGCTATGAGATTTGTCGTGCTCCAAAATCGTCTCGTTCTTGACGTCATACTGGCCGATAGAGGAGGAGCATGTAGAGTCATCGGATCTAGTTGCTGCATTTTCATTCCTAATAACGCGCCGTCTGTTTATTCAGCTATAACCAGACTTCATAAAATTGCCCATCAGTTACACCAGAATCCAGGCACCTGGACATGGTCCGGTTGGTTTTGGAGTATAATTTCTGCCTGGGGATGGAAAGTATTGTCATTTCTAGGTATTGCAGTAGCGATCATATTCAGTTGCTGCCTCTGTATACAATGTGGCCCTGCGATTTGCGGCATTTGTGCTACCTCTTGTATTCCTAGTCCCAAGTCCCGTCCTAGATCCCGTTCCAAGAAAATTCGAGACGAGCAAATGATACTGTATGAAATGATAGATGGTATCATGAATATTGATGTTTCCTGATGGAAACGTAGTGACAAGGAGGGAATGTGGAAAAGTACATTTTGCCATGTTCTGTGTCCCTACGTGTTCCCCATGTTATGTTATATGTGCACGATTAATATGCATATGTATTCCCCATGATCGATTAAAGACGCAATTACAGTTGTGTCCAACTCTAGTATGCCAGTGTCCAGTTCTCGTGAAAGCTACGAGTATTAGGCCTATGTAAAGCTACGTTGCCACGTTTCTCAGTGTGCACGTTATTTCATTGTAAAGTCCCCGTTTCTAGGCCTCAAAAGGGCCCGGACTCAGATTCAGCTCCTGTCTCCTGAACCCTCGCTGAGGAGCGATACAGCCCCCACCTGTATCCCTGACCCTTCACTTACTTCCTGCCACACAGTGCCCGGCTCGGCCTGGCCCTGCCTCCAGTCTGCCAAGAGTATGTTATGATTCTAGTTATCAGTCCAGCTCTCCTTCTCTGCATTCCTAAAGCTACTGAATCGCATCAATAGTTTCAGTCATCGTCTAGCCTTTACGTCTCCATGTAAGAGAAATACTGTATTAATGATCATTTAATATTCCTCAACACGCACTACATGTAGAATAATGCATGCACCAGTCTTAGTGTCTGTTAGCCTTTGCCCTGATAAGTTTTGGATTCTATCAACATGTTCTCTAAACATCAGATACTAGATAGTGTTTAGGTACATGTCGCTCTGACTCTCCAGACTTTCGTCTCTCCTTCTAGCTCAGAAGTCATAGCCCCCAGCTTCTCCCTAGTAACACGTCATTGCCAGCTTGCGCGCACCACTAGGTTAGAGGTCCCGGCTCCTTAGGTAGCCCCCTCCATGTTTCCGCCCCGTTTATGACATATTCTGTTACGTCTACATCACATGTCTATGTACACGCCTCTTGTTACACCTACTTTTACCCTTATCTTTCGCGACTGCTACAGGCCCTGCCCACTGTTACGCCTACTGTATGTACTGTAATGCAATTGTTTTAGTATATATACTTGTGCACTGTTATTAAAAAAGTTATCCCTTCAGCGCGCTCATTTCAGATCCTGCCCGACAGCTGTCGGGGCCCCCCTGTTGGCTAGCCATCCCAGATCTTGCCCGTGCAGGTTGTCCTGTTCCTGTCCTTTATGCTGTATTAAACCTGCAAACTCCTACTACCTCGAATCTTGACTCTTATTTATTGAGCTATCTGTTATTGTTATATCTAGTCAAAAATAGAGGTATTATTTATTTATTTACCACAAGACCCATAATCATGCCTTTAAGGGTACGGTTGAATCTTTCAACCAACTCATTACCTTGAGGGTGGTAAGGAGTGGTGAACTTGTAGGTTATCCCACACTCCTTCCACAGAGACTTCATATAGTTGGAAATGAAGTTGGTGCCCCGGTCTGACACCACCTCTCTGGGGAACCCCATTCGGGAAAAAACACCCATCAGTGCCCATCCCACCACGGGGGCCATCACTGTTCTGAGAGGGATGGCTTCCGGGTACCGTGTGGCATGGTCCACCAAGACCAGGATGAACCTGTTGCCCAGGGCTGTCTTGGGGTCCAGGGGCCCAACAATGTCAATCCCCACCCGGTCAAAGGGGGTACTGACCACGGGAAAAGGTTGGAGGGGAGCCTTCTGCTTCCGCCCGCTTTTCCCACTTGCCTGGCAAGTTTGACAGGTCTTGCAATGGATATCTGTATCCCTTCTCATCTGAGGCCAATAAAAATGGGTGACAAGCCTGTCATAGGTCTTGTCCTGCCCCAGATGTCCAGCTAACGGAACGTCATGAGCCAAACCCAGTAGGAAGGCTCTGAAGCGCTGGGGTACCACCAGCACATGGGCTGACCCAGGCTCAGCAGCCTTAGGCTCGCTATACAGGAGATCGTTCTCCCAGTAGACCAAATGTGACCCTGACTGATCACCTGTTGTCTGGGCTGAGGCCTGCTGCCTCATACCCACAAGAGAAGGGCACACTTTCTGTTCTGCACAAAATTCTTCCCTGGAGGGACCACCATCCTGCTGCCAGTGTGTCAGCTCGGGCAGGTCTCCCAGTTCAGCAACTTGTTCACCTGTGGGTTCCAGGGCATACCCCTCGAGGTCTGCCTCCTCCTGGACCACGGGAACTACGGGGGACGGTTTCCCGCGCCCCCTGCCTCTTCTCTTCACAGCTGGGTCCTGGGCCATACTTTCAGGCTCCAGAACCCCATCAACACCCTTACTTGCTGTCATGGATCGAGTGGTTGCACACACCCACTCTGGCACAACCAACATTTTCAAATGTGTCTCCCTCTCCACCTTAGCCCAAGGGGAGTCTTCCAAATCATTGCCCAGGAGACAATCAACAGGCATGGCGGGCCTTACAGCAACTTGAAGAGTACCTGAAACTCCCCCCCATTCAAAGGGAACCTGAGCTACCTCACACTCTCTCTGGGAGTTGTCAGCAGCTATCACAGGGTAGAATGCGTGGGGAACAACCTGCTCTCTGGACACCAAGTGACACTTGACAGCTGTCACACTCGCTCCGGTGTCTCTGAGAGCTTCCACTCTATGGCCATTAATGGTCACCCACTGCCTATATTTCTTAGTGTTACTAGGCAGAGGGGGTGGAGGGACCAATTCCATGTCTCCTAGAGAGACCAGGGACATCTCTGCGGGACCCTCCCCACCATGGGCAACCATCTCCTCCCCTCCCAGGGCTACACTCGCCAACTGACGGGGTGGTGCACTGGGTGGTGCACCAGAGTTCTTCAAGGGACACTGAGGATCATAAAAACGGTGTCCCACCTGCTTACAAGCGAAGCAGGTCATTGGGCCCCTATGACCAGGTTTACCTGGCGGGGCCTCTGATTTCTTCACAGGGGGAGGCTGGGAACCCTTCCCTTGGTTCCCTTGGGGATTACTTTGGGGCCCTTTCTGGAACTCCCTCTGTTTACCCTTGTCCCCCCCACTCTTCTGCTGGGGACCCTGCCCACCTTTGGCTGAGTCTCCCACTGGACCCTTGTGGACCCTTGTACTGACCCAGCGGTCCGCCTCCTCAGCAAGTTTTCTAGGGTTAGATAGCTTGCTATCAATAAGGTGCTGGCGCAGCTCTGGAAAACAGTTATTAGACAAGTGCTCCCAAGCAAACAAATCATAAAGAGCATCATAACTTTCCACTTTGCTGCCCTTTACCCAACCATCCATGGCTCTGCAAAAATATGACACATATTCCACCCACGTAGTACCAGGCAACTTCTTACATTCTCTAAAGGCCTGTCTGTACTTTTCTGGGGTTAGGCCATACCTCAACATTAAAGCATCTTTCATATGAGTATAAGACATTCTATCCTCAACAGGCATGTCTAACAGGGTATCTCTTCCCTCATTCACAAAGCGACCCCACAACCCCGCTCCCCAATCCTTCTCAGGGACCCGGTGGGCCAACAATGCTAACTCATATGCTTTAAACCATTGACCAATATCCTCATTCTTCTGAAAATCTTTGATCACATCTTTAGGAAAATAAAACCTACTTTCTGCAGGCACAGATGGGATGCTGCCACCAGAGGGATTCAATTCTAACTCTTTAGCTTTGAGCTCCAACTCCCTCAACCTGGTATCACGCTCCAAAGCTAACTTCTCTCTTTCAAACTCTAACCTTTTGATCTCCAAATCAGCTTCTCTCCTGCCTCTTGCATTCTCTAACTCCAACTGCCCATTTATCTTAAGTTTGGCCATTTCCATGTTGTATGCTCGCTCCTTCGCCCTTTCTTCTCTTTCTTCAGGAGAATGACCTTTGGAGGAAACACTGCTGCCAGGAAGGGATGTGGGCCCATTCACTGGCACCTCCTCCTCCCCTTCCCCTGTCGGTACCACCACCGGATCAGAGGGATCTCTGGCCTCTAACCAGGCCTGCAATGCTTTAAAATAATCTTCCTTAACTTTGAGGCCTGTTGTAGGAACTTTAAATTGTTTGCAAAAGGATTTCAGCTGCTGTGACTTGTAATCCTTTATCTTGCTCCTATCAAACTCCTCCACAACAACAACAGGGGCAGTGACTCCGGCGTCACTCATGGTCAAAACTGGCAGTTTTCAAAAATCAAGCTCCAGGAAAGCGGAGAACAAAAATAGAATATCCAACCAAGTAGATTGTGAATGCGCTATGGTCTGCTTTCACTATGTAGCGCACACTAATCACTGCACATGGGTCATAAATGCAAAGTTCAAATCCTCACCGCTGACCCACCAATGTTAGAAGCGGCTGTCTCTAGTTGGCAGAGGTATACACTTCTGACAAATAGGGAAACACCTTTTCTAGTCAGGGCAAGGGGATCACACACTTAGATAACCCCTGCTCACCCCCTTGGTAGCTTGGCAAAGCAGACAGGCTTATCTCAGAGGCAGTGCGTTAAGCATTTATGACCACATACAGTAATAAAGTGAATACACTACAAATGGACACAACACAGTAGTATTATAAAAATAAGGATTTTTATATAAGGCTTAGCACAAGACCAAATAACGACAAAAATATACCACAGTCTTAATAAATACTCTTGGAAGGAAAAATAATGGTTCAAGCACGGTTTCTTCTTAGCACAAAAGTCTTTAGTATCAAAAGCAACTCTTCTTCTTTAAAAACACAGTTCTTGGCAACAATGTAACCCACACGGGAGTCACACGACGTCGAGGCAAAGTTAATCCAAAGGTTCGGCGTCGACCGCGAGGAGCGCTACGTCGAGCCCGGAGTCGCACAGACCCCAACAACACAGTACCTTGGAAAAGTGAAGCACTCGATGATCAGCGGCGTCGAGATGTCCGGCGTCGCGTCTTCGGCGTCGATCGGGCCTCAGAGTCGGGGCGATCTGCTGCGGCATCGACCGAAGTCAGGCGGGAGCAGCGCTCACGGGATGAAGCAGGATACGGCGTCGTCGATGTCGCAAGAGTGAGCAGCGCTCACGGCGTCGAGAGGGCTCGAAGTCGATGCGATCAGCGGCGGCGTCGACACAGGGTCACTTGGAGCTGGAGCCGAACTCGCTACTCACTGGCGTCGCTACTGGCGTCGATCGGGCCCGGCGGCCGGCGTCGAAGGTGCGGGACACTGGAGCCGTTACTCACGATGTCGAGCTGGATTCGGCGACGTCCGTCGGCATCGAGATTGCTGGATTCTTCAGAGGTGCTGGATTTCAGGTTCCAGCAACAAGCACTTTTAGCAAATAAATGAAGTCCTTTGACCCTGTGACTTCAACAGGAGGCTGGCACTTCTTCCAGCCCTTGGAGATTTTCTTAGCAAGTTTGAGAGTACACACTCAGTTCCTCTCTCCTGGTTCCTTGGAAAAAATAAAGAAGCAACTGCAGGATTCCCCCAACAAACAGCACTCTGGCAGAAGGGGTAGGCAGTCCTTAGATCAGCAGGCTTCTTGTCCTTGGTTCAGGTTTCCTTGTCAGAAGTGATCTAAATTCTTGGTTCAGGGGTCCTTCTCTTATACCCCTTTTTGGCTTTGATCCCTTTGTCCATGCAGGGGAATTTCCCCCCATCTTGGGTTTGTTGTGGGTGTTGCCAGGCCGAGGCACCTGGCCTATTCACTGTGCAGGGCAGAGTCCTCAGCCGCCCAGCAGGAGCGGAGCCAGCATTGTCACTGGCAGGGGCAGGGCCATCAGTTGCCCGGCAGGAGGTGGGGCAGGAAAGTCCCAGGCAGGCACAGAGTCATCAGCCGCCTGGCAGGGGGGCGGAGCCAGCATTGTATCAGGCAGGGCAGGCTATCAGGAGCTACTCTTCCCCTACTCTCAATGCAAATGCCCCACTCATCCCACACTGACTCATTCAGACTCTCTGGAGCCACCCAGCTCCTGTCACACGCACACCAGAACCAGCAGAGACCGGTAGACAGTTAGACAAGAAAATAGCTACTTTCTAAAAGTGCTATTTTCAAACACAGAGTCCAAAAACCATCCACACAAATGGATGCGTTATTAAACCCTGAGTTCAGGGATACCAAACTCGACATTGCACCATGCTCCCCGAGCCCGCTAGGATTATAGCATTAATAATCCTGGCAGCCCATTCTAACTGATGGAGAGCAGGTTACCTTACAATAGTGAAAAACGAATATGGCTGTAATTCACTATTAGGACATGCCAACCTTGTCAGGCTTGTCCTACCTTATGCTTACAATGCACCCTGCCCTTGGGCCTACCATAGGGGTGACTAACATGAAGTTAAGGGAAGGTTTAGGGACTGGCAAGTAGGTGTACTTGCGCAGTCCTCGTGACAGTCAGACTGCACGTGGTCTAGCAATGGTAGACCTTCAGACATACTTTTACTAGGCCGCTCTTGTGGGTGGCACAACACGTGCTGCAAGCCCACTAGCAGCATTTGTATTTACAAGCCCTGGCACTCCTGGTGCCCTCTACTAGGGACTGACAGTAAACCAAATAAGCCAAACATGGAAGTCAATCAAAACAGCAATTTCACATAGGGAGCACTTGCACTGTGGCACTGATCCGCAGTGGCACAGTGCCCAAAGCAATATACCAGCAAAAAAAACATCGTAAACAGAGGAGGCAAACAGAAAAAATGGAGGAGAGACTCATGCCAATGGTGTCAGGTCTAACAGCAACCTTAGAGAATGCCATTGACTCTGTCAGTTCTACTACGGCATATCTTGAGTGGCTGTCCATCATTACCATCATGGTGTATCCATTGGGAAGCTGCCGAACTCCAGGAGGACTGATGCTCATGGGGTTCTTCAATGATTACAGGTGCAGGGGCTTCTGGTCAGCCCATGCTTTGGCATTCAAGGCAATGCCTTGTTAGGTTGTCTATGGTCTTCTCTAGTCCAGGGAACCATGCCTTTTCCCTTAGGTGTTTTTGTTTGTCTTGGCTGCTCCTTGGTGCCCGTTGCAGACCGAGTCAATGACTTGCTTCGTCAGTAAGGCTGGTATTGCTATGCTGTGTCCTCGTAGCACAAGTCCTTCCGGTGTGGAACTCAGCTTATTTCTAACTCTCCAGAGTTGTGTTAGTTTTGTTAGTCTCGATTTGTCAGGGCCAACCCACTGGTTGGAATTGTTTTGGAATGTTCCACAATCTTCTTTGTACGAGGAGGCGATGACTTTATGGAACACACAGTACTCTGCTGTTGCATGGCTTATCTCCTGGAGGCGAAGTGTCCTTGGGCATGCTTCTTTGCTCACTAGCTTTAGTTACTCCTGAGTCTGAGCGTTGTCATCTGTGGTTGTGTCTCCCTCCAGGATCGGGTGACGTGTGAGGAAGTCTGACGTTGATTCAGTATTGTTGTTACTGGATTGTTCAATGCTCAATTTAAGGTGAGGGGTGTGGTGTCTTGAAATCGGGGCACTAGTGGTTGGGGTCAGTGATCACTTGAAATAGTTGCTTGCACAAGTGTAAGTGTAAGTGCCCACAGCCACATTTGATGGTGAGGACCTCTCTCTTGATTGAGGCATACCTTGCCTCGGTTAGGGTGAGAACCTTTCTGGTGCATGTGAGGTGTGCCCATCTTCCGGATTCCACCTCTTGGGTTAGTACAGCCCCTCGCCTACGAGGCTTGCATCCACAATCAGTTCCATTTTCATTTTAGGATCAACGTAGGCAATTATTGCTTTGTCTAGAAGTGCGACCTTGATTTTTCCAAATGACTCAGCTTCCTTGGGGAACCAGATCCACTAAGAGCCAGCCTTCATCAGAGCTCTGAGTGGTTCTGCAATTGCTGCAAGGTTGGGGATGAAGTGACCACAATAGGTATCTATTTTGAGGAAACTGCATACCTCTGTGGCATTTCTGGGGGCTGGGGCGTATTGGATTGCTTGGGATTTGCACAGGTTTACTTGGATGACATTCTTTTGAAAATATTTCTAAAAAGTTCTATCTTGGTTTACAAAAACAAGCACTTCTTCCGATGGAGGGTGTGGCATTGTTCGCTGAACCGTTTCAAATTCACTTGGAGCTGGCGATGGTGGTCTCCTATGGTTGACAAATAAATAAGGATGTTTTTGATTATTTTCATGATGTTTGGAGGCCTGATTGTGTCTTGTGTATTCTGTTCTGAAACACTTCTGTTGCTGATGAGATCGCAAAGTTGAGCCATTTGTACCTCCTCAGGCTGAAGTCGGTTGAGAAGGTGGTGTACGGTCTGCTTTCCTCCAGCTCTAATCAGTGGTACACTGAATTTAGGCCAAGTTTGGAAAATGATTTGGCTCCATTGAGATGAGCGATTATGTCATCCATGTTGGGCGTAATTTGTCATTTTCTCTTGATCACCTTGTTGGGGAAGTACATTTCTAGGTATGGCCAGATTTTGTCAGAGTGTTTGGGTTTTGTTACCGATCTGCATTGGGAAAACCCATTGAGAGGCCCTAAGACCTTCTCAATGACATTCAGTTTTTTTAGCTTCTGAAGTTGTTGCTTAACTAGAGTATGTAGGTGGAATGGTGATCTGTGGTGTCATAGTGCCACCGATTTCACTGTCTTCTCAATATACAGCTTTACCGTAGGCCCTTTGAGGCATTCTAGACCTTGGAATAGGTGGAGAAATTGACTTATGATGTCTTCTACTTGGTGAGCTTGGATGTTCTGGGTAAAGAATACGAGGCCAAGGTCTTCTTCTGTGTGACACCCTACATAGGTTTCTGATTCTCCCAGGACAACGTTGATATTCACAGGTGTTTCCTTCCCATTGTTCTGCACCAAAACATCACTTTTCCCCATAAAAGAGAGCAGTACTTGGCGTCCATATGTATATATCTTTGAGGCAGATGGTGACAGCATTTGGCTTTGGTTGAAGGCGCGAGCACTGGTGGTGGCTCATCACATTCACAGATGCTCCGGTGTCAATCAGGGCTATGATCTCCATGCTTGCTATGTGCATCTTGCATATTGGCTGGGGTCTTCAGTTACTCTTCGTGTGCTCTGTGATACAAGGAAGACTTCCCTTGAAGAATGCGGGGCGAAGTAGCACTCCACTCCAGATGCACAGCCATCATTTATGCATAACAGAGATGCACCAATTGTTCCAATCTTGTCCAAAGTATTTTTATTCCATGTAATCCACAGTTTATCTTGCACAAATCTCCTTTCATCCAGTCACACGAAAGACTCTTATGTTTACATGAGCCATAATACTTTAGAAATGCCGATACAGGCCTTGTTCTAGAGCATGGCATGTTACATAAATCCTCTTTCATGAGTTGTTTTCAATACCCAATGCATTTCGGGCCATTTTCAGCCCTTCGTCAGGGGTTATCTCGAGCGTTTTAGTGACTGCTTTCCCTCCTGTTCAAATGTGCTCTAGAGTACGTCCCGTATCGGCATTTCTACAGAATTAAGGCTCATGTAAACATAAGACTCCTTCGTGTGACTGGATGAAAGGATATTTGTGCAAGATAAGCTGTGGATTAAATGGAATAAAAATACTTTGGACAAGATTGGAACAATTGGTACATCTCTGTTATGCATAAATGATGGTGGTGTGTCTGGAGTGGGGTACTACTTCGCCCCACATTCTTCAAGTGATTATTCATAACACGTGTGCTGGGCAGTCCATGATTCCAGGCTTGCCCACCGACAAAAAGCAAAAAATTAACTTTTGAAAAACATGGAACAACCGGTGTGCACTCTGTCACTTCTTCTTTATGATTAACAAGGAAGACTTCCTCATCTTCAGATTGGGGCTATTGCTGGTGGCTTCTTGCTTATGTTTGGAGTGGGGCTAGGTCTGGCTGCTCGGCATCTATGACTGTGAGGTGTCTGATTGTTTTGTAGGAGGCGCTGTCCCTCTTGACTTTCAGCCTCTCTGTCTCTGGCTTGCTGCAGTTGGAGCATATTATTTCTTGGAGGGGGCAGTTCTCGATTGGGTGTTCATCTCTCCAGCAATTTCTACAGCGGACACTGGGTGTGTGATCTGGTGGTTTTACACTTCCGCCCCAGGCCATGTTCTGATCATGTCAGCAGTCTACATCTTGACTGCAGTTTGTTTGCCGAAGTGGAGATTACCGTGGCTGGGGGTGAGTGCAGATTCCATCCCAGCAGCTCATGCTGCAGATCGTGTGACCGAACTCAGAACATCATCGAGGCTGATAACCGGTTGCCTTAGAATTAGACTTTTGAGTGTCCTTGACCGGCACCCTTGGAGAAGTAGCGCATGCATTTCCTTTGGTTGGGCATAAGCTGTGCTGGTGCTGGCCAGTTCCTGCAGGTGGGCATAGAAGTTGTCGATTGACTCCCCTTCTTGTTGGTGTGCTTGACAAAATTTAAACCGCTCAAAGTTAGGGGAGAGCTGGAGATAAAGTCGGTGTTTTCAGGTCTCTGACAGCTACTTCATAGTCATCATCTGCACCTATCCACGTAAGGTGCTCAAACAGCTTGTATATTTCATCACCAATAAAGTGTAGTAGTAGGGACCGCTTGATGGCTCCATCGGCTTTGTGGGTTGCCCTGAATTAGTTGTTTAGGCAGTTTACCCAAGTTTTTTATCTGAGTGCGGCAGATGCGGGAACTGAAAGTTTGCTGAAAGATTGCAGCGCGGCAAACTTTCCATGGTGAGTTTCCCTGATTCACGCTGATGCAGCTCTGGCAAGTAACCCAGCAGTTGAGAGATTGCTGGCCTTGTCAAGCCTACTCACTGCAGTAGCGTCAAGGTGGCATGTTGATGCCAGGGGATCTGCAGCTGAGAGGCGTGGTAAGGTAGAGTCCGCACATGGCTTGTACTGTCCAGAGTGCATGTGCAGAGATTGAGCTGATCCCCATGATCCACAATAGTAGGCTTTCCAGTGATATGTCGAAGGCTGGAGCATGTGGCACTGCAGGTCGTCTGGCACACTGGGGCAAGGCTGCAGGACATGCCGGGCTGATCTGGAGAGGACCATGCAGTGTGCTGTGAGGCAAGGTCTTGCTGTGGGGAGGCATGAGGGCATGTTCAGCTGTGATCCGGCTACTGGCAGGGTATGCTAAAGTAGTGGAGGCTGAAATTAAAGGCTGCAGGTGCTGCGGCCATGTTGGCAAAGCAGGCTGCTGTTCGAGGCTGACAAAGAGGTGTACATTGAGCCTATAACCATGTCACCAGTGTGGTGCTGCGCAGGGTGGAGGCCTAGCGTGGGCACAGCAACATGCAAAGAGGCTCATATTCACTTCAATGTATTTCCCGAAGACCCTGAGCGGTCTTGCACGCCTTTATGTAAACCCATCGGCTTCTCCTACTCCAGGGGTTCATGCATCATCTCGTGGGCCGTGTCCCTTGTAGGGGCCGGATGGCTCACAAGAGCTCACTGGAGAAGTTAGGCTTCAGGTTGCACAAACAGAAACTCTAACAGCCCCTGCTGGTAAGCTAGGACCAAATTTTGGTTAGCACCTTACACTCCAATGAGGAAGGTGTGAGCAGCTTTAATGTTTCATCTGCATAGCGTGTTTTTCGGAACATCAAATGTAGAGACCATTGTTCCTGCCCCCACATTTCAGAACAGGGTTTTTGCGGAAATTTGGAATAATAAGTATAGGCTGTGTTGGCGTAGCCGGTTCTTAAGGGTCAAGCTGTACACCACTTGTAATATATAGGGAAACAGTGGTTTCTGTGGATAAATGAAACTGACTTAAGCAATAAGTATGCACAATCGCAATAAAAAGGACCTAGTAATGTCAGAGGGCAAGAAAACCTTCTACACAGTTTGTGCAATATAGTATATTCTATAAAAACATTAAATTGTATATACACTTCTTTAAGTCAAAAGCGTAAATGTTTGTGCATTGTGTCTTCAAGTGAAAAATGGACAAAAAAGTGACTATACAAGGTGAATAATTTTGTATACGGTTTCCATAAGTTGTAAGAAACGACCATTCATATACACCTTTTCAACAGCATAGGTATACAATGATACTAACTGGGTAATGGTCCGTTCTTTGTGCTTGTCGATGGCGTTTCGACCCTTCTATCAATGTGGGGTCTCCTCAGGACTAACGATGTAGGGACATCTGGATGGTGATAAGCGCATCCTTAGTGAATGTGATGTGCCAAAGTGAAAAATGAAGGTAAGGACTCATGTGAGGACCCGGCGGGGTTCTCACAGTGAGGCAAGGCAGGCACTTAAGGATGTAGATAGGCCGACAGGCTCTTCATTAAATTCACTACAGCCATAACGATACACTTCTCCCTGTGGAGATGTGTTCAATAAAAGTTGTCTTCGTAGTGCTCTGCACAATGACAGTGCACTTTTGGATGTTGGGAATGTAGAGAGCGGACAGATCTCTGCGTTTCCTGCCAGAGCTGCGTGAGTCCGCTGCAGCCTAACCTTGTAGACCCAGCTTCCCACCTACTACTATTTAAAATGCCCATTGGGAAAAAGGGGCATATGTTTGATTTCCAAAAAGCCTTCCAAAGAATGGTTGTGGCACAAAGTAGTAAAGTGCCCCTTAGGGTAATCACACCTGCATAGTAGCCTGCACCCTTTGAACTGCCTAATGAGAATGAGGAGGATGGCCATGTAGCCATTGTAAGAGGGTCACAATTTGCTCCCTCCAAGTGCAGTTGCGGTTCAAGTTGTGGGTTTGTTTTCAAGCCACAGTGCCCATTGTTCTCTTGGAGGTAGAGTTGTCATCTTTCTGTGGAAAATCATACCAGCCAGATGTTTACGCATTATTATTCTACAAAAGCCAAGAGCGGGCAGGTGAAAAAGAATTTGTGTAAAATTGTTGAGATTGTTTGCTAATAAGGTGATGGTTCCTTTATCTCTTTTTTTTTTTTTAAATTGAAAAAAGACCTGGTACAAACAGCAATAAATAAATACATATTATCTCATCATACGAATTATTTAAAAAACTGTCCAATTTCATATAAAAGATGCATGCTACATTTATTTACACAAAAGTACAAGTACCATAATACAGATGATAATTTTCACGAGAGAAGAAGCAATAAAAACAAAAAGCAGCAGATTCTTCATACATAGTAGATCAACTTTTTCCCAATTTCCATTCTTATTATCCTACATACAGTTAGGCATTATACTTAACACTATATGTGCGATGTCATCCAGCAAGTAACAGGACCCCAGATGGCCTGCGCTCAACCCCTCATTTTCTTACCCCTTCGGGAGTATAGAGCAGATTCTATATGATATATCCCTAAAAGTCTGGTCAACCACATCTGATAAGACGGTGGAGCTAAGTCTTTTTAGCCAGTTGCTATCAAAAGCCGCAAGAGGGGGGCGTGGCTACGGCGGCGATGTAGACGGGCGCACTTCGAGTGAGCTCCGTCGCCCCGCTGCCTTCTTGAGCGATCACTAGCGCTATTTGGGGGCTTTTACCAGCGATCCTGCTCCTCACTGAGCCCCTGAAGGTGTCGGGGAGAGAATAGCCCGGTGACCGCTACAGGACGAGCGCACTTACTGGAGGTGACTGAAGGCTCGGCAGTCCGGCCGCTGGAATATCGCGGCCATCTTCCTCCCGCACCTTGGCCTCGCTTTATTGGAGGGCGGCGTGTGGGGCTGAGAGGCGCTTGGGGACTCGCCCGGAGGATCTGGGGCGAACCCCGGCTGGGGTCGACGCGTCGGGGGCCCGACGGACAGCGGCGACGGAGCTGCCGGCGTGACCCCTGGGCGGAGACGTGATACCGCCGCGGCTGCTGGCCTAGCTCCTGGTGAGACTGCGGGGCCGCGCTGGGGGAGAGGCGACTCCCGGCCCTGCGCTCGCGGACCTGCTGCCTCCTGGAGGACCGCCCCGGCGAACTGTAACTGGCGGACTTTTATTGCCCTGCTGCCTGACTGTGACGACGCCTGGAGCTGCTGCGCTGTGCCTACAAGCGCCGGAGGAGCGGCCCGCCATCTTGTGCTCCCGGGCGGGGGCTCACCCGCCATCTTGACTCTGCCCGCCGGCGTCTCCACTTTGAGCGCCTGTCCTCGCGGCCGGAGGGAACCTTTTGCGAGTGTCTGCAGTGGCCGACCCTGTGGGTGCACCCGCGCTGGCCCTGGATCCCTGCCCCCCGGCCCTCGAGCGGCTCCTGGAGTGCTTGCTGCTGCCTGGGAGGCCGTGAGGGCAGATCGGGCGCCTTCTTCTTTACTCGCTGGCCCGGGATGCAACCTGACCCCCCCCTTTTTGCTGACGGAGCACTGGCAGGTGGCGAACTGCTTGGGACTTTATTGCTGAGGCCTGGTGGACCGGCCTAAGAGGGGCCCCAGCAAACCGTGAGTACTCCTACATTTCTTCAGGGGACCTGAGGCCCGGCTGCGCTTCGGGGGGGGGGCGACGGAGGTGGAAGGGCGGCTCGCGCCCCAGTCGCTCCCAGGAGGCACCGTCGCAGGTGGAAGGGAGCGGACGACTCAGCGACCCCCGTAGTGATCATATTGTGAGCTGAAACCACCCTGCGGCTCCCTGACGGAACGGACCTGTCCACACACCACTCACTGGGCGGCAGGGCTGTGCGGGAAGCGGCACTGACCACCGGGGAAACCAACTGCGGGTGTCCTGACCCATTGCCGCACCATCGCAGCTCCAGGGGGGTACTGCGCCAATAGAGAGATAAGTGAAGCATTGGGTGGCCGAGTGCTGCGCTTCGGACAGGTCATGACCCGTGGACGAGGAGGCAGGACGGATCAGGCGGCGACTTCCAAGGACACCTCGGTGGCTGCCATGTGGGGCAAGACGGGAACAGTGGCGCCGGCGGCAGAGGCGCCGCCGCCGGTTGCTGAATCCCCGCCGGTGACGCAAGCCTTCATGTCCTCCTTCATGGCAGACCTGAAGTCGGAGATAGGCTCCTTGAGGTCGGAGGTGCAAACATGCGTTAAAGAGCTGCGCAAAGACGTGTCGGAGCTGGAGGACAGGGTCGATGGACTCAAAAAGCTGGTGGACACGCGCACTGAAGACACGGAGCAGCTGTGGCAGAGGGTGGCAGCCCTGGAAGAGCAAAACATCGAGCTACAGATTAAGCAGGAGGATCTTGAAAATAGGGGGCGCCGCAATAACCTCCGCATTAGGGGTGTGCCTCTCGGAGAAGAAGGGACGGACACCATGGCCTATGTGGCACAGCTCCTGCACGAGGTGTGGGGCAACAAGGACGCCTACCCACCGCTTCTGGACCGAGCTCACCGAATCTTCGGCGCGGGAGGCAAGGCGGGTCTTCTCCCGGATATCATCACCCGAGTGCACTACTTTACGGAGAAAGAGGCCATTCTGAAGGCAGCACGGGACAAGCAGGACCTGCGTTATGGAGATCACAAGATCCAAATTTTCCAAGACTTGGCCCCCAACACTCTGCACAGACGGAAAGTCTTCCGCTCAGTGACGGAGAAACTGCGGTCCCTTGAAATCCCCTACCAGTGGGGACACCCCTTCGCTCTCATCTTTCGGTGGGAAGGCAAGCGTAAAGTCATCCGTTCCTATAACGAAGCGGCGCAGCTGCTTGGAATTTCAGACTCATCGGACCATAGTCCCGCCCGCGCTATTCGCCCAGTGAGGATCCCGTCCCGCCCGGACTGGACCACGGTGAGTCGACGCCGACGATCTCCCCCGATGGACGCAGGATCCATGTCTCAGGCTAAGCAGGACATCATAGAACACATACGCTCCCTTGAAGGTGACCGCGAGGGACGGTCCTCGGAGCCCCACACTCCGTGAAGTATCTCGGGCTGACCCCTATCGACGCAGCCCCGGACTCTCGACACTCCGAGACCAACTGGGAGAACTTTGACGTGCCTCCTTTTGTTGCACTGGACATTTCTGAGACTTTGCGCCCCTGGCAAAATAGATGGGCGACCCCTGCACATCTGTGGCCCCTATGCACCTCCATGCCTGGGCGTCCTAGGAAACGTGCGTCCTTAGCACCGGAACCCGCCGCATCGCCACGTGGGACCGACAGGACGCGGTGGGTGGCCACGACGGGACATCGATGGGACAGAGATTACTCTAGAAGGTGATGGCGCACAGCTATTCATCCATAGACGCCACTGACGACTGCTCTTGGCGGCCGAGCGACCCGGGCATGGTGTCTTACGTGTTGGGGACTAGCACTGCTGCACTGCTTAATATGACAAGACTCTCCCTACTCTGCCTCTACGCTACTTACCCCCGAACCAACCCTGAGCAGCGGGGTAGACGGACCTCGGGGTAACTGAGACTCATTTCTCTGACAAGGACGCCCCACACTTTGTCCCCTAGGAAGTGACATTCCTGAGTACATCCAAACCCTTGGGTAGAGGATGCCCGGAACCTGGGACATTGTACTACGGCCACGTTGGCCTGTTGTGGTTATGTACTTCTTCAGTGTTCTCCTCTTTCTTGCCTGTTCTATCTTTCCTACTTCTTACTCGACCTTTTCCCGTACCTGGCTCCCTTTCCAGTTGTGTGCTGTGGCGACCTGGGGGCTGCTGGAGGTGCCTGTGAGGTTGTGGTGGGTGAGAGAGGCGAACTCCCCTTGTTCGATGGGGTGGGGGATGCTGGGTGTTGCGGCGGCCTTAACCCCCTTAGTGACATGGCAATGAATATCCCCACACCTCTCAAACTCCTGACCCTTAACGTCAAAGGACTTAACTCCCCCAACAAGCGGAAGCAGGTGTGGCGCTACCTCCTACAACACTCCCCTGACATTGTCTTCCTTCAGGAGACGCACCTCCTGCGGGGAGACATTGGACGCATGGCGCATCCCAGGTACCCCACACAGTTCTGGGCATCGGCTGACACTAAAACGGCGGGGGTGGCCATTTTATGCAGAGCTGGCATTCGACGGGGGTCCACAAAGCCCCACAAGAGTGGTGACGGACGCTTCCTCCGGGTTACGGTACAGATGGGAAGGACACAGTACACCCTCGGCAATGTATATGCACCTAACCAGTCGCAAGATAAGTTTCTCCAGACACTTCTACGGGAACAGTTCCAGTCTGGCGCGCCGCGCACGATCTTGGGCGGGGACTTCAATTTAGTGTGGGACCCTGAAGTGGATCATGGGGACAATGCATTTAGCGGCGCGGGCGCAATGTCGGCCACACTAAAAGAACAGATTACGGACTTAGGGCTAGTAGATGCGTGGAGATACCACAACCCAGGAGTCCGTGACTATACCTTCTACTCGCATTCCCACCGCACGTACTCGCGCATTGACTACCTATTCACATCTCTCGACTTGGCGCGGGACACGCTGAAGGTCACCGTCTCCGATATCTCGATATCAGACCATGCGCATGTGGAACTGCTGTTACAGGACCCGATGGCATGCGCCCCTCGGGAGCGTCGTTGGACTCTTCCGCCGAGCATCCTTCGAGACCCGGAAGACGTTGACAACATTCGGGAAGCCATAGACTCGTACTTCGCCCTCAATGATATTCCGGAGACGCCGTTTCAGGTGGT
The DNA here is from genome assembly GCF_964261635.1 of Lissotriton helveticus. Classification (NCBI taxonomy): domain Eukaryota; kingdom Metazoa; phylum Chordata; class Amphibia; order Caudata; family Salamandridae; genus Lissotriton; species Lissotriton helveticus. Next base: position 959,954,747 of record NC_136063.1, read on the forward strand.
GTGGGACGCCTTTAAGGCCACCATACGGGGGCACATCACTTCTCTAGCGATTGCGAGAAGGAGGGCGGCATGCAAGTTGGAGGCCGACTTAGCAAGTGAGATTAAACAGGCAGAGGCACAGGACAGAGAACGGCCCTCGCTAGCATCCAAAAGGAGGCTGGCTAATCTCAGGGGACAACTTCGCCTCATACGCACCAACAAGGCCGAACATTCCCTTCTTGCGTTGAAACAAAAATACTACGAAGGGGGGGATAAAGTGGGGAGGCAGCTGGCGGGACGACTGAGGGCACGGACAACCAGAGCTCATATCGCTACTATACGACATCAAGATGGCACGTGTGTTGTCACTGAGCGGGCCAAGCAGGACGCCTTTGTGGCCTACTATACTTCCCTATACGCGGAGGAACCTACTTCGGCGGAGGCGCGGGCGTCCGTCCTCGCTGACTTTGAGGGGACCCCCCTGTCGCCAACCCAAACGGCGGAGCTGGAAGAGCCCATTCTAGAAGAAGAGATTTCTTTGGCTCTCAAAGACCTCCCCATGGGGAAAACACTGGGACCTGATGGCTTACCGCTATCCTTCTATCGGGTCTTCCAAACCCAACTTCGCCCCCAGCTGCTGAGACTGTACCGCTCCTTTTCGGACATGGTGGGTCCGTCCTCCGACATGGGAATGGCGGAGATCGCACTAATACCGAAGCCAGGGAAGGACCCTGCGCTATGTGCCTCCTATCGGCCTATTGCCCTCTTAAACACCGACCTGAAGATCTATACCAAGATCCTGGCTAAGCGATTAGACCCGTACATGCCGGGGTTGGTGAATCCGGACCAAGTGGGGTTCATCCGAGATCGACAGGGGGCCGACAACGTGCGCAGACTGGGCCACCTGGTGGGCAAGGTGCGACATTGGGATATCCCTGCATGCCTTCTCTCGCTTGACGCAGAGAAGGCCTTCGACCGGGTGGACTGGTCCTTCTTGAAGGAGGTCCTCCGGAAGATGGGCCTTGGCCCCAAAATGATAGCGAGCGTCATGGCCCCGTACCTGGGACCACAGGCCAGGATCAGGGTAAACGGCCAGTTAACACCTCCACTGGCGATCCACCGAGGCACGAGGCAGGGATGCCCGCTCTCGCCACTCCTGTTTGCCCTGGCAGTGGAGCCCCTAGCGGCACTGATCAGACGGGACCCCAGAATACATGGCATAGCCCATGGGGGGAGGGTCAATAAGGTGGCGCTCTTCGCGGATGACCTGATCCTCACTCTCGCTCACCCTCGGGCATCTCTACCTGCGGCCCACGACGTCCTCTGCCTCTATGAACGGGCGTCGGGGCTCAAAATAAACCACACTAAGTCCTGGGCGCTCAACCTCACTGCGCCTACCGAGGACGTCCTCTTCCTAAAAGAGGCTGTGCCCTACCAATGGGCGGAGAGCCATATCAGATACCTGGGCCTCGCCCTTACTCCTCACTTAGACTCCTGGTCTTCGGTGAATTGGACGGAATGCCGCAAAGCGGTGATGGAGGATCTTAGGAAATGGAAACCTCTGATGATATCCTGGCTGGGGCGCCTCAATGCAGTCAAGATGTCAATCCTCCCTCGCATCCTAAACGTATTTCAATGCCTGCCCACCCCTATTCCTCTGCACTGTATTCGGAGTCTCCAGCGCGAGATCACATCCTTTATCTGGGGAGGGAAACGCCCCCGGTTCTCACAAAAGGTCCTCATGGAGCCGAGAGACAGAGGAGGCTTGGCATGCCCCAACTTGGTGCATTATTACTGGGCGGCGCACCTCCGCTTTGTGGTGGAATGGGGCGCAAGCGAAAGTGATAAACACTGGTTCCATATGGACCGGGCGGTCACGGGACGTACCATATGGGACCTACCCTGGCTTCCACGGGCAGCGTGCTCCAGAAGCGCATACCTTGCAACCCCCACGAAAACGGTGCTGGACATCTGGGATGGCATAGCAGTGACAAGAGGTTTGACGTCGTTCCCGTCCCCGCATACCCCGATAGCAGGGAATCCGCAGTTCCCCCCGGCCCATCGGACTCGGGCGTTTGATAAATGGACTCAGGGGGATTGTAGAGTAGCTGGAGACCTCTTCCTTGAGGGCATGCCTAAAACCTGGAAAGACTGCAGGGAGGAATTCCGAGTGCCATCACAGGCTAGCCTTCAATATACACAGCTACGCCACTGGACTACCAGCGACAAAATGTACCAAGCAGCTACTCGAGCATACACGCCCTTTGAGAAGCTGGCGCGCTCTCTCAGGGGCCTGAAGAGGCTAATCTCCCAAATATATAACATACTGCAGCACCCTACATTGGCGCCAGCGCATCCCTATCAGAGGAAATGGCAATCAGCATCGGGCACAGACATTGACCCCTCCCAATGGAGCAGATTATGGCGGGATATACCCAAGATATATCGCAGCATCCCGCAGAGGGAAAATGCTTACAAGCTACTTACACAATGGTACTACACCCCTCTTCGCCTTAGTCAGATGTTTCCCAATGCTTCCCCGATGTGCTGGAGGTGTAAATCTGCGACTGGTGACTTTGTGCATATATGGTGGACGTGTCCGACCCTTGCTGTGTTCTGGAAGGAGGTGCTTAGCCATATCAAGAGGGTGCTGGGGTTCCCTCTGCCCGAAGAAGTGAACACGATCCTACTTGGCATACGCCCCGCTGCGCTCAAGGCACTTACCCGCGGCGACTGGATCCTCACACTCCAAATGCTGGGTGCCGCTAAACAACTCATTGCATTGTACTGGAAGCGAATAGAGGCGCCACCCATAGCTTCTTGGTTTGTGCGCCTTTGGCAGGTCCTTGCGATGGAGCTCCTTACAGCGCGGCTGCAGGCGCAGGCTACACGCTTCAAGGCGGTATGGGAGCCTTTGGTGCGGCACCTCTGCTCTATAGAACATGCGCGACACATGCCCACTAGATTCCGCACTCTGCATCTATTCGAGGACGCGCTTGTCCCTAGAGATCCGGCCAGACTGCATCCCTGACCGCCAGGCGCAACGCAGCTGTGGCTACGGACCCACATGGCCTCTCACCAGCTGTCCTCCGCCATACCGCCTATACCTGGCATCCTGTTTCCCCCCCACCTCTCTGTCCACATTTAGGATTTTCTGTCTTTCCCACTTTCTTTCTTCCTACTTGCCACTCTGGCACTTGTTTCTTTCTGAGATGGTTGCGCCCCGTTGGGCAGTTAGAGACAGATGGGCTATCTGCCCTTTGCATATCCTACTTACTAATGCGGATCACTTCTTGCCTGCTGCAAACATTTCGACACTGCATCTGCAAGCCATGCGGCCGGCCCTCCTGAGAGGGTTGTAGGCAAGGCGCTGTGTTAAAGCTTTTCCCCGGCCGCTCTGGCGCCCTACTCAAAGACCTATCTCTTACGCGGCCGGCCTCGATCTGAGGTTGTAGGCTTATCGCTGCGTTCAAAATAAAATAGACTTGAATATAAAAAGCCGCAAGACCGCTACGCTAATAAATATAAAGGCTTCATTCTCCTTAATAAGATTCAGAGTACTATCAGTTCCTAATAGCATCAGGGTAGGGAGTAGGTAGATCTTACAACCTAGCAGCCCCTCCAGATAATCCTCAATCTGACCCCTAATTAAGATTCATTTGTAACAATAAAAGAACATATGTAATAGATTGGCTGGACCTTCTTGACATCTAGGGCATTTATCATCCCCTCTTTTCCCCCAATTAAATAATTTGGCAGGAGTAAAATACAGATTAAAAAACGTTTTGTAATGTTGAGCTTTCAGGTTTGATGACCTGAATACTCCGTCGGCAAGCTGCAGAGATTTGTACAAGTCAACATCAGGGTCAGATAATTTAGCCGCCCAAGCCATCTCAAATTTTTCCAGGTCACCCTGTAAACTTGCCAATTATGAGCCATAGATCATTCTGATTTTTGTACCACCTTTTAACAAATATTCTATCATGTTAATGCGGCCTCCTGGGGTCAAACGAGGCCTAATTCCATTAAAGAGGGTCGAAATTTGTATAAACTTGAAGCTCTGATTCAAGGGGATTTCGAATTTCTGCTGTAATTCATTAAAGTCGAGAAGATTATCATTTTCATATATACCGCCCACTGTTTTAATCCCTCGTTGCTCCCATATTGTACCCAAATTATCATGGCTAAGTTGCGGAAAGATGCTGGAGTGCCATAACGGCTTATGATAATTAATGAGAGGGATCCCCAGCACTTTTCGTGCCTGTTTCCAGACTTCCCATAGACTGTCGATGACCTTATAGCGCGATTTCTTGTAATAACGCCTAGTATTTTTCCGTAACAGGACCCCAAGAGCCTCTCTACCTAGAAGTAGCTCATAGATAGTGGGGATTGCCTGATTAGCATAGCGGGTATCTGATATTTTTGTAGCTGGATCGAATGCTATCGCCATTTGGCTCAGGAGGCAGGCCAGTTGATAAAACTTAACATTAGGTATTGCCAACCCTCCTCTTTGTTGTGGAAGTGACATATATTTCAGTGATCGCCTAATTTTACAATAGCCCCAGATAAAATTCATAAAAGTAGACCTGATTGATTTTAACATTACTTCATCAATCAGATAGGGGATTGAGCGGAAAGGGTATAATATTTTAGGGAGCATGGTCATCTTAAGTACATTTGATCTACCTATTATAGATAGATGTAGCACGTCTATTCTTCTAAGATCTGCATCCATTGTTTTTATCAACAGAATAAAATTATCTTTTACAACCTCCCTCATCACAGAATTTAACTTTACTCCCAAATAAACCGCTGAATCTTGATACCTTGTATCTACTTTAAGAATATTATTTGTAGAGATTATCTGAGTTTTGCTCTGATTTAGGAGATATCCCGAGTTTCGCCCAAACCTCTTCGCCATGTCCGCAACCGCTACCATAGCGTCCTCTGGTTTCGGGGTAGTGATAGCAAAATCATCTGCGTAAGCTAGCAGTTTTGTTTGATAGCCATTACAGACCACTGGTTCGATTGCTGTACATTCCAGTAAATGTCGCACTAATGGATCTATGTACATGGCAAAAAGGTTGGCCGAGCAGGGGCACCCCTGACGTGTCCCCCTCAAGATGGAGAATGATTCTGACGACCCACCCATTAATTGAATCCTTGCCTTTGGACCAGTATACATTGCCTTGATTACTCTAATGAGCTTAGGACCAAAACCTCTTCGGTCCAATATCCCCCACAGATATTCCCACGCAACACGATCAAAAGCTTTTTCGGCATCCAGGAGGATCATGGCCATCCCGCCCCCCGTGGCAGCATGAACATCAAACAGAGAAATGGCTCGTCTAATATGATACATAGTGCCACGACCTGGCACAAATCCATGCTGCCACGGAGAAACCAGACCACTGATGACCCCCTCTAGCCTCCGAGCCAGAACTTTAGAATAGATCTTTGCATCTGCGTTAATGAGGGATATTGGACGGTATGAACCAGGTTTCTCCTTAGGTTTGCCCTTTTTGTAGAATACGACAATATTTGTTTCTTTTCAGGAATGTGGAACCTCCCCTGAGTAAATAATACCATTGAATAAATCCAGGAGTAAAGGTGCAGTCTCCTTCTGCAGAATTTTATAAACCTCAAGGGGAATGCAGTCCGGCCCAGCTGCCTTCCCGGATGCAAGTTCTTGCAAAGCTAACAGAATCTCTTCCATATCCATCTCCCTATCCAACCTCGCACTTTCTATGGCATCCAGCTTGGGACCCTCATCTTTAAAAGGCGTATCAGGACTCCTGCCCTGTATCTCTTCCATATACAATTTCTGATAGAAATGTTTAAATACCTTTAGGATATCTTCCGGCTTTGTAAAGTCTTGAGTGCCCTCTTCTATCGTTGATATCATATTTCTGCTCGACTCCTGCCTGATTCTTAAGGCTAAAAGTTTACCTGCCTGCTCCCCTGTTTCATATAAACTAGCTTTATGAGTCTGATAGTCATCTGCTGCTTTCTCAGCTATTAATTTGGACAATTCCGTTTTTATAGCTAGTACCCTCTGCTGCGTGATGGTTCCTCTATCTCTAATGATCATTCTGAAAGGATTTAGACAGCTTTCACAGAATTTCTAAATTATTTAGTTTAATGTTTGCTGTTTTAGTTTTGTGTTTCAGAATGTTAAAATACAGGATTCACTACTTTTCATCAACATTTTTACTAGCTTGACTTAAAAATACAAGCCAGTCAGGTAGAACAAAAAAAACATCAGGTAAAAATGTAAAAAAATGTAAATTGATACTTGTATAGCGCACTACTCACCCGCAAGGGTCTCAAGGCGCTTGTACAAATACCGCTGTGGAACCCATCCTGGCTTTCCCTGTGAGGTGTCCACTCCTGGGCCCCCCCAAGGTGGAGGCCAGGCATCCTTAGCGTTGTGGGGGCCATTGTGGAGATTAAGCAAGCTATTGCCCAGAGTTGCAGAGTGGGACTCCATGATTGGAATAGGCACCGAGGCGAGAATTATCAGGTCCGTGGAATTTTTGAGCCCAAGACCCACCGAGGCGGGGAATTGAACCCTGGGCCCGGGCTAGACCTCTGCATCAGGGTCTGTCCCTCTAACCATTGAGCCACACTTCTCCACTTCCACAGGTCGAAACCTACTTGCAGGCCACACACTTTAGTGCAAGCAGGCATGGATGGACTGGCCATTTTGGAGGGCTGCAATACAGGGGGCTGCTTTTCGATGTGAATGGATACCTTTCACACAGTTATGAAAATGCTTAGCTAATATATTTGAAAAGCTATCATTAAATGTGCACCACTGTGACTCTATTTTTTTTAATCATTCTGGGAGTACACTCCACACACACACACACACACACACACACACCCACACACACACACACACACACACACTCACTCACTCTCTCTCACACACACTTACTTTCTCTCAGTCAGGTGATACTCCCAGTAAAGTTTTGTTGAAGGAAAATGCCCTTATCAGGTCTTTGTGTGGAATCAATTACACACTAATAATCCCCACTGGCACCGGCCCTCGCAGGCAGCTAATGAAGGTGAAGCTGAAAACAGATGGATGTACTTTGCCAGCCTTCCTCCTGCAGCTTCACTGGTGTCTTGTTAGATTGTTGCATGAGATCATATGTCAGTAGACGGGACAGTTCCAAGAAGAGAAGCCCTGCTTGGGTTACCAATCAGAACGCAGGCTTGCTTTTAAGGGTGCTGCTGGTTCATTAATCAGAATTAAAGCGATGCCTAATAGGCATGTGCTTTCCTCTATAATGAACAGGCATCATTTGTCTCATTAATAAGAGCCCTTTCTTCTCATACTGTTCTTTTCCATAGTCAAACAATGCCCTTAAAGGCCTTTCTCTCTGTTTGTTTCTGTAACTTCTCGCAAGAGGTAGTCAGAACTGGCTATCTCAGGGGAAAAAACGTACAATATGAAATATCATTGACTAATTTCCAAATCGTGACTGTAAAAGTTGCACATGGAACGACAGTTTAAATATTTAACATGTATTTGATCTTTTCAAAACAGTCGCACAAATTTGGGGATTTTGTTTGAAATTAAAAATAAGAATAAAAGAGCTACAAAGGTATAATTCCACCTAAGAAGATCTCCAAGTTCGCGACCGCCCATCTTTGCAGTAATGAGAGGAAGGAAATAAACAATTTAAAAAAATGAATCTCAGGAGAAACATTTTCGGTTCTAACTTTTTTCTCCTCAATAAACCTCTTAAAAAAATAAGCAAATGACAGGGGGCTCTGGCCTGAGAGACATATGGCGAATGCCATGGTTCTGAGCTGTCTTCCTACTTCGTGTTTGAAATGTGACCCATTGGCAGGTCAAAGGCGGTGCCACACATTCCAGCAAGTCCTTTCCTACCAACTAAATAATTTATTAGAATCTGAAGAAAGTTAATACGCTGCTGTCCCCTGTGGCAATGCAATGTGCCCCTTGCATCTTGGCTTATGTGCGCAGTGACCTCAAGCCTGAAGGGTCATTCGTCCTTGGGTTCATCAGTGACTTTGGTGCAGAATTAATTCGCAATGATGGTTTATAAAGGGCCATATGGCCATCAAAATGCAAGCGACAGCGTCGACCGATACCAAGGGAAAGAACATTGACCTGCTCTGGGTAAATGAAGGCACATCTGAGACCCAACCTGTGAACCCACCAACCATTAGAGCCTCAGCATGTGTCTAGACTATCACCCTTAAACTTGAGCTCCACCGAGGCATGCCAGAAAGTTCCCCCTCCTACAAAAGGTAAAGCTAATCTTATCCAAGGTCCACTTTGACGTAGCGAAGTGGTAAAAGTGACTCGGTGAAATCTTGTAGATTTCACTGCGTCACTTTTACAAGGCTTCCTTGCAATGGAACGCCCACCCTGCATTCCTTAAACCTGACGCAGGTATAATGTAGCGCAGGGCTTTAAAACGTGACGCATCTCCCTAGATGCATCACGTTGTAAATATGTTGCATAGTGGCACATTGTTTACAAGGCCACAGAAGTAACGCAACGGTGCCGTAAAGATGTCGTAAAAATGCCGCAAGGGGCTTGTAAATCTGCCCCCCTGCATCAATCACAAGTTGTTAGCAAAAGAGGGCCCAAGTACATATTTACTTACTTACTACCTGTACAGAAGACAGACAACACTTCTCCAGAAGCCTAGCCCTGTCCGAGCTACCAAATTCTGTAAAATATGGCCAAGACCTTCAAACCCCTAAACACTACAAACTAATCTCCTCAGCAGTCAGTCTGTGGCGTGTGCACAATCATCTGACATTTAAGCCCTCGTTGCGGGATTGGTATAGTGTAATTATGTGGGAGCAAACCGTACCTCAAAATTTGGACACCTCAGAATATACCTCATTTGGTTCTTGCACAGTTTACTAGATCAGATACACTGTTGAACCTGAATTTCATGAGGCAACGTGTCCCGTAGGAAGGCACCTCCTCAAACCTTAATTAGCAGATTAAAACAGTTAATTGAATAACGCAGTCCCCTCAATAACTGAGTTCTAAATGAATGACAAGTTAAAAGGTGTTGTTGCAAAAGTTCAAAATTAGCAGTACAGAGTCAATGCCACGAAGACTCTCAGATGACAATTTATGCAGAATGTGTAAAAATCTGAAAATATTCCAAGTCTCAATGGGCAGCAAAATCATAAGAAAATTGGGCGGCATCCCAAGCAGAACAGAAAAGACTTTAGATCGCCCCCAGATTGGAGGTTTTATACCCAATTCTCACATAGAATTATTAGAAATTCCGCTAACATCATGGATTTAATTTGAATTTAAAAACACTTATTAAGCGCGCTTTTACCAAGCGGTTTCTTGGCGCTTTTCAGTTGATAACCAGCAGTGGCAGCGAGAGGGGGTTAGGCAGCAAAAGCTCGGGAAAACAGAAAGGTTTTGAGGTTTTTACGGAACTCGGTGTAAGAGGGTGAGGTGCGGAGATGCATCGGGAGAGAGTTCCAAAAAGTTGGGGCAAGAACCGCAAATTTTGCTCCTCCCGCCTTCTTCTTTTTAAAACGGGGAGTGGTCAGGAGTGCCAAGTGGGTGGAACGGAGTTCTCTGGCCGGCAGGTATGGTTTAATGGCTGAGCATATAAACTCAGGGGCGGTGCCCATCCTGGCCTGAAAGGTGAGGCAGCCGAGTTTGAATAAGGCTCGCTCTCTCACCGGTAGCCAGTGTAATGCCTGCAACAGAGGAGTAGCACGATGGAATTTGGACAGGCCATGGATCAGGCGAGCAGCCTGATTCTGTACTAGTTGCAGACGGTGGATGGCGTAGGCAGGCGCGCCATTGTAGATTATGTTGCCATAATCGAGGCGCGAGAGCACCATTGCCATCACGATGACTTTTAATGCCGGAAGGGAGAAGAAGCGGGAGATCTTCCTGATTTGCCTGAGGGAAAAGAAACAAGAGGACACAACTGAACTAACATGGGAATTAACCAAAAGTTGTGAATTGAGAAAAATCCCAAGGGTTTTAACTTTGGGGACAGGGAGTGGGGGATCACCAAGTGAGGGGGGCCAATAGGAGGGAGACCAGGGGCTGCAACCACCTCCGGTCAGGACCAACTCAGTCTTGTCCGGATTGAGTTTGAGGTGGTTGCAGTTCATCCAGTCCTGAATGAGCAGCATGACTGTTTGAACATTCTGGGCGGATGAAGGGGAATTGGAGAGATTAAAAATTAGCTGGAGGTCATCGGCGTAGTTGAACACCGTGACCTCGAGCTGCTGCAACATAAAAATGAGGGGGTAGATGTATAAATTAAACAGGAGCGGGGAAAGTGAAGAGCCCTGGGGAACACCACAGTCCACCCCATGAGAGGCGGCGGCGAAACCAGCAAGGTGGACCGCCTGAGTCCTTCCGCTCAAAAAAGACTCAAGCCATGAGAAGGCTAGGCCCTCTATGCCCACCGCCCTGACACGAGTGAGAAGTGTGGGATGGTCCACCGTGTCAAAGGCGGCGGATAGATCTAAGAGGATGAGGGCTTGCGGGAGGTTGGTATCAATGCCCTCATGTAGCCCATCCATCACTGAAATCACCACCTTCTCCGTGGAGTGGAGGGGCCTAAAGCCCGCCTGACAAGGGGAGAGGCAGCGATGTGCCTCCACGTGAGTGCTCAGGGTCTTGGTAACATGAGTTTCCAAGACCTTTCCCAAGTAAGGTAAAAGAGAAATGGGACGATAGTTGGAAGAAAGTGAGGGATCGGCACCAGCCTTTTTTAAAAGTGGGATCAGGACCGCGGTTTTATGGAAACTAGGAACAATGCCATTACTGAGTGAGTCGTTGAGAAGTGTGAGAGGTGGGGTGGGACAAGCTAGGAAAATTTCTCTGAGAATGTGAGCAGGGCCAAAGTCCAGGGGGGAGCCCGATTTCACCCGTTGGAGCAGTGGGGGGAGTGTGTCCTTGGTCAAGAGGGGGATGCTGGTTAGTTTGGTAACATTGGGAGGGGGAGAGGGATTGATGAATGAAGGTGATGCGGGAGGAATGTTGGTTTTAATCATTGCGACCTTCTCAACGAAAAAATCGTTGAGTGAGTCGCAAAAAAGTTGGGAGGGGGGAATCGCAGCCGTGGCTCTGTCAGATGAAGCCAATTCGTGCACTGTTGCAAAGATTTCTCTGGACTGAGACTCCGCTGCCAGTATCCTATTAGAATAAAACTCTGTTTTGGCATCGAGGATGCCTTTTTTGTAAATCTGGAGTACAGAAAGGTAGGTGATTTTTAGCGCGGGGCTATACGCTCTTTTCCATGCACGTTCAGCTCTCCGAGTCGCCAATTTCTGGGGTTAGCAAATGTATAATTTCTTTAGCAAATCAGAACACAAGAATAATACATGTCATTACCTTAACACACAGGCACTATCCCAATTCTAAAACCTTATTAAACACGTTCTATGACGATTTCATTCAGAGATGTTCAAACAAATATGAAACATTAACAATAAGACTTTCTCCCAGTCAATGGACCCAGCTAAAAAACAAATTAATTAGATACTTACATCCACGCTATAGCAAGTTCAGTACTAGCAAGGCAACTGCAACAGTGGAAACAAACCGTTATCATCACCTGTGTGCTCTATAAAAGCCTGTGTGGAGAGGATGAGTGTAGGAGGGTGGGAGGACAGGAGTGAATGGCAGGTATGACATCCATCTTGTTCAAAATGGAGATTTATACAAACATATGGGGGCAGATTTACAAGCCCCGTGCGCCACTTTTACGCCACCGTTGCGTCACTTCTGTGACGCAGCGGTGGCGTAAAGCTAGCGCCATGCTGCAACGGATTTACAATGTGACGCATTAAACCTGCATCAGGTTTAATGATTGCAAGGTGGGGAGTTCGTCGGAAAACGCCTCGGAAAAGTGTTGCAGTGAAATCTACAAGATTGCACTGAGTCACTTTCCCGACGCCACTGCGTCAAAATCCTGCGCCTGCTTGAAGGAGGCATAAGGCTTGACGCAGCATGTTAGGTATGGGCAGCCCCTAAGCATTGCTGGAGTTGTGTCGCCCTTGTGACACAACTCCAGCAATGCGCCGCCCTTATGCCATCAGATGCGTCACGCATTTGTTTATCCTTGCGCCACGATGCGCCGCATTGTAAATGCGGCACATCTGTGGTGGCGCAAGGGTAAACTTGCGTGACGCATCTTACCTGGCTCATCCCTGCTGATATGCAGGCATGTGCCACTCCTTGTAAATTTCCCACATGGTCTAATTGACCACATTATTAACTTCACTTCTATACATCATAGGAAATGTATTTTAATTGAAATTATATGAATTCAGTCTATATATGCAGGATCATATGTAAAATTAAATTGCATATTATAAGTTATTATTAGTGCACAGAAATCGAAACTTAAAAAATAATTCCACAATTAGCACCTGTTTATAAGTATTAATTTTGCTCCACTTATCACAAGTTGTTAGTAGTGTGTAATATGATGTGTAAAATCCACTACTGATAATACCAGGTGTGTTATTAACATTCAAAACGGAAGTGTAAAAAGCATACCCGGAATTATTGTGTATGTGCAGTGCTTTTGCCATCGTCAACACTGAGCCGATATCTACGGCTCTGTGATTACGTTGCCGTAATGTTGACCTATTACAAATTGTGATTTAAGTGTAATAGTGTATGTGCCAATAACACATAAAAGTCACACGTCCTTAGATCAGATGCTAACATTTATCAATAGGGGAAAAATAGTAGGAAATAGATTTTTTTTTTAAATGATACATTTTTATTGTTTTATTAAATAAATAATTAGTGCATAAAACCATGAAACAGTAACATTTATTTAGATATTAGTTTGAAGCACACGGTCTATCTATCATGTAGAAAAGATGTCAGAACTTAACATCTACCCAATTTGCAGTATTTAAATGCCCGAGCTGCACTACCACAACTCGTTCTTTTGCTGGCACCATGGAGTGAAGACACATTGACATTTACCTAATTTTGGATGAAATACAAAAGCAGCTTCAGCAAATTCTTATGCACCAACAACAATAGGTTGCAGCACAGTGGCACCTGGCCTTAGAGCAGACTAGCATAGAAGAGCACCCAGGCTTGAGCGTTCATACCCAAACTTAATAAGCATGCTGAAGACTTCTATTTTGAACACAAATCGGCTTAGTATAGATACCATAAAGCAGTGGCTTAACACAGGCCCCCTCAGCCCACAAGCTGCAGGGGGCCTCCTCAGCACATCACTCTGGCCTGAGAGCTCCTGAATAAATCTGGAGGGGGCACTCCATGTACCTTGCAGGGGGCCCTCTCAATATTCTTTACCCACTTCCATAAAGCATCTAGGGCCTCATTTATGAGGCTGTGCGTCACTTTTACTCCGCCGGTGCGTCACTTTTTGTGACGCACCAGCAGTGGAAATAATGTGCCTTGTTGCACCATATTTACAAAGTGACGCATCTAGGTAGATGCGTCACTTTGTAAACCCCCGCGCCACATTATACCAGCGCCAGGTATAATGTATGCAAGGGGGGCGTATTGACGCAAGGAAGGGTCGTAAAAGTGACGCAGTGAAATCTATGAGATTTCACTGCGTCACTTTTAGGACGCCGATGCGTCAAAATCTTGCGCCTGCCTCACAGCAGGCGTAAGACTGGCGCAGGCCCTTTCACATGGGGCTTGCCCCATGTGAAAGGGTGCATTGCTGGAGTTGCGTCACCTTTGTGACACACTCCAGCAATGCGTCACTTTTGCGCTTACAGATACGTCAGAAATACTGACGTATCTGTAACTCCTTGCGACATGATGCATCATACATTAAATATGACGCATCATTGGTGTCGCAAGGAGTGCGCTGTGAAAAGTGACGCATCGCTGTTTTCACGCAGTGATGCGTCACTTTTCATAAATGAGGCCCCTAGTTTGTAGCACTGGTGTTGATTTAAATCCTAATATTGGGATTACAACTTCTATCCCATCCCTAATAAAATTGCTAGCATTCCTTTATATTCTTGCTGCTTGCTCTTTTCGGGCCCCAGTGGGTACATTGCCCGGCACGGTGCAACCAACTTTCAGTAAAGTTCTGAGACAGGTCTTGACTGCTATACGGCAATTATCATTTCAGTTTGTTGTGTCGTCAACTAAAGCTTGTGCATTGAATGTAACCAAGGAAAGGTTTTACTCTACTGCAGGATTCCTTACTGTGATTGGTGCATTGGACTTCACACATGTTTGATCAGTTGCACCACGTGCAACAGAGCACGTCTATAGAAACAGAAAGATGCAGCACCCAATCAACGTGCAAGTCAAGTCATATGTGATGGTGACGTAAAAATCACACACTGTGCAGCACATTTTTCAGGCTCTACATGTGATTCAATTATTTGAAGATTCTGCAGAAAACAATACACTGTGGAGACATACCATCCACATAGAACATGTGTTAGAAATGGGAGTCTGTAGTTGGCAGAGGCAGGTACCTTTGTCCAAGTAGGGACCCTTCGTTCTCGTCAGGGTAAGGAAGTTATACTGCTAAAATAACCCCTGCTCACCCCGTGGTAGCTTGACACAAGCAGCCAGGCTTATCTCAGAGACAGTGTGTAAAGCATTTGCTCATAACCAACAGTAATACAGTGAAAACACCACAAAAGGACACCACACCAGTTTAGAAAAATTTCCAATTTTTTTATATATCAAAAACAAGACCAAAAACAATAAGAATCCAACACACAATACTTAAAAATATATACTTTGCAAGATATCCTTTAAATTGCAGAAATACTTCAAAAACACAGTTCGTATGAGCTGGTAGCTCCGTCTGGGGCCTAACAGTTCCGGACGACTGTGTCGGTACGGGCAGGCGAAAGTGTGGACAGACTCAGTAACAGTACCTTTTCTCGTTGCGACTGGCATGTTGGTGTGAGACGATCGTGGCAACCACTACGGTTGCGTTGCAAAATGGAAGCGGTGTAGGGTGCGGTGCTCTCTCGCTACGGTGCAGTCAGCGGCTCGGTGACGATTGTCCAGGCGGCATCGGTGAGACCAAGGCTTATGGTGCAGGGTGAGGCGATGCTTGATGCGGTGCTGGCAGGTTGTGGTGCAAGCAACTGAGCAGGTTAGTGGGAGCTGGCATCTGTAGGCTGAGACCACTGTGTGGGATGAGTCACTGCATCGTGAGACTTACGAGCAGTGCCCCCCCATCCCCGATGCGGTCACGGGTGTCGAAGCCAACAGCAGCGACAGCATCAGTGAGACTAGGATGCCGAAGTAAAGCAAGGCGGTGCGGAGGGTGGTGCCCACAGGTTACTGTGGTGCCCACAGGACACAGTGCAAGCAGTGGCTCAGTCATGACTGCGGCGGTCATCATCGTCGGTGAGACCAGGTTTACGGTGCAAGATGTGGATGGTGCCTTCTGCTATGCCGGCAGGACACAGAGCCAGCGACTGAGTCATCTGTGTTTCCCTTCTCTGTGGCAACTGAAACAGTGGTTCCAGAAGCGGTACCCTGAGGTTGGTGAAGTCTTTGCAGTCCCTGAGATGTCCGGAAGCAAGCTCTACTTCAAGCCCTTAGAGATACGCAGCACAAGTAAAAGAAAGTTCAGTCCAGTCCTTTCACTGCCCAAGGCAGAAGCAACATGCAGGCCAACCCAACAAAGCAACAACACAACAAAGAGTCAGTTCTCCTCCTGGCAGCTTTTCCAGCTCTTCTTCTTGGCAGGTTCCTTGATTCCAGCGAGTTCTAAAATTCTGGGGTCTAGGCCCCAATAGTTATACTCAAAATCCCTTTGTTCTCTCAGGCAGAGAGTGTCTTTGCTTAGTCCAAACCAGTTCTGTCCTCTCTGGCCCAGCTTTCTGGCAGGAGGTGGAGAGAGCATTGTTTAAGGCAGGCCAAGCCCATTCAGGTGCAAGGAAACGACTCTAAATGCAGCCCAGATCTATTCAGCCCAGCCCTTACTCATCCAGGAAAGACAGGACATGCCTCAACCCCCCCAGTGGCTGTCTGAAGAAAATGCACATCCCCAGTCCCTGTCACTCCAAAGCCAGACAGTCAATCCACAAGCCCAGGTTAAGCAAGAAAATACCTACTTTCTAAAAGTGGTATTTTACACTCTGAGTACAGGCATACTAACATTGATTTCCCTATCTGGTCCCAGTGGGAAGTTATGCTTATAAGAGGTTATAAGTCAAACTCCCATTTTTTCCTATGGGACTGATAGCCTTGTAGTGGTGTAAAACGAAATTCACTGTAAATCACCACCAGGACATGTCACACACACCAGTACATGTCCTATCTTAAACATACACAGCACCTTGCCCCCCCCCAGGGGTACCTTGGGCCTAACTTAGGTGTGACTTATGTGTAAGAAAAGGTCAGATTATGGCCTGGCAAGTGGGTGCACTTGCCAGGCTGACATGGCAGTTTAAATCTGCATGCAGACACTGCAGTGGCAGGCCTGAGATACATTTTCAGGGCTACTCATGTGGGTGGCAGAACCAGTGACCTACAGTCCTCGGCACACTCAGTGCACATTACTAGGGGCTTACCAGTAAATCAAATTTGACAATCAGGGAGAACCAATTAAAATAACAATATACATTGGGAGCACTTGCACCTTGACACTGATCAGCAGTGGCAAAGTGCCCAAAGCATCTAAGCCGGCAAAAACGAGATCCAGCACAGCAGAAAAATACAGGAGATAAAGGCAAAAAGTAATGGGAAACCACACCAAAAATGCCAGGTCTAACACTGTGATGATGGAGCCCTTGGGACGTTTTGTGATCGGGCCAACTTTGGGGGATCACCATGCTGGACCACAACCATGCTTTCTCATTATATGCAGATTACATTTTATTCTATTTTAGAGACTTTGCAGAGAAAGGACCCCTTTGGGATCTCAGACCTCCTGTTAACCTTCAAGATGCTGCCAGGGCTCCGGTACAGCTGGGACAAGTCATGACTGCTCCCTCTGTTCCCGACAGTAACACCAGTAGGCTGCTGCATGGGAGGGACCTCAGCTAGCTAGGAAGCTCATTCTTCCAATACCTGTGAATCTGGATTTTTCATATAGACCAGGATCTACTGGCTGGTAACCTTAAAGAGGCAGTGACATCTCTTCACTCTTAAGTGACCTATTGGTACGCCCTGCCCCTCTAGCCTCTAGGTTGTATAGCAATTTCCAAGAGGTTGATGCTTCCTCTACTCCAGCATTATTTTGTTAACCTCCCACTGACACATTCCCAATGTTTTTTCCATGAACTGGATAAGCTACTGGCGGAACTCATTTGGCACATATCCTGCCAAAGATTGTTCCTATCCATATAGCTCCCATCTGAATCGGGGAGCTTGGGTACCCCTAATTTCGAGCTCTACTACTACTACTTGGTAGCTCAGCTGTGTTGGCCGGCCCACTGGTTCTACAGGCTCTATCTGGAGGATGCCAGCATCCAGACCCCCCATTTTCCTGAGAAAATGCCTTAGCAATATTGGCACCTGGAGCTCATCGGACTGCTGACTCTTAATGGTAGCATTGCTGTGTCTGGCACAAGGCTTCTGGATAACCAGTGACTTCCCTCCCTATGCCGCCATGCTACTTCTGCTCAGCCTCTCGTGTGGCGGACATACTTGACCAACAGAGAATTGTGACATTGGGACTGGACAGGAATCTCCACGGTAGGTGGCCTTTTTCTTGAGGGCCATTTTGTGCTCTTTCTGGACTTAATTGAGCAAATATATCTACAGGTTGGTCAGTTAATTGCATATGGGTAAGTATGATGGCCACTAGGTGCACTTGAGATCTCGGGGTTTTCCAATCCATACACTAACCGACTTATGGACACCTTACACACATTGAGGATAGGACGACAACTTGTCATCTGGATATATAGGAGCCTAGTAGCACAGTCTCCGGTCTCAGTGCAGTAACTTAAGGACACATGGGCGGCCGAGATTGACGGAGCCCTTCATGATAAGGAATGGCCCAGGATGTTTGAATATCCCTGCAAAGACTCTCGAAATGCCTGTTTTAAATTGATATAGTTTTACATCCTCCATAGAGACGACTCTCTACAGCCAAAATGCACATAATATTTCACAAAGCTCCGGACACCTGCACACACTGCCATGTGCCTGCGAGGGATTTTGAGCCTTGTTCTTTGGGATTGCCCCAGCTGAGCCTTTACTGAACCAAGATGCCCCGGAAGCTCTTGGCCAATACGTCGGTGTATAGTATAGATGCTTGGGAAGGTGGAACCCAGGTCATCTATGAATGATCTAAAAATTGTAAAACTTCCTTCCAGTTCTTAGACTTGTTGGTACTTGAAGCAAAGAACATTGTCACTATGTCCTGGAAGACTCCTACGCTCCCAATCAGTGGCCAATCGTGGAGGACCCTGATCAGCTGGGCAGAGGCGAGGTGGTGTGTCTATTGTGCCTACTAGGGACAGGCTCCTGGAAGCACTGTCTGCACCGCCTGAAGGATTGACCTCCTTTAGGTGATCGCCCCTCCTTAATAACTTTCCCATGACGCCACCCACACAAACCACCCATTTCGCATGCACTCATTTGCCCCCATGATTCGGGAGTTGTCCATTAAGTCACAGCTCCACTCCTTCAATGGCATCCGCACCGCAGTTAACTGTAGAGAACAAGTGTATTTCAATGCACTTGCACCCTAATCCTCAGCAGTTGCGATCTCCTTCATTAAACCAATCCATTTTTGCATCTCATCTGGGATGGAGGAATGCAGGTAATTATCTGTATGGATGGTATGGTTCTGTCTAGTGTCATCTGTTGAAAATTCTTATTAAAAATGTGTATGTCAGAAAGTAAAAATCTAACATATTTGCTTTAGTTGTGTAACGATTTGCCAGTTTGTCACTTAATTCTTGAGAACTGGAACTGGAAGCTTCTGTGCATTTTGGCTTTCGAAATTCTGCGAGTATTTTATAAAATTCTTTATTGGAACACTTTGGTTTGTGGATTTAGCAGGAATAGTATATCATTTTTTGCCTTTTTGATTGTTGACTTGTATAGCCTTGTGTGGTGATAGTGTTCCTCTAACACCAATGATTGAAAATAAAAACCCAAAGTAATTGCTTTTAATGTGCCCCGGATTACCATGTTACACAATCCTGGCTGGAACAGAATAAATTATGAGCAGATAAACAGTCGCAACATAAGTGTTACTTTGTTTATTAACACAGTACAGCCCCTTATGAGAACCTTGTTGGTGTAGACCACAGTTGCAATGCTTTTCATTTGCCTCTATACGAAAACATCAGTTTTACATATTCAAATGAGGTGGAATTTACAGATCAAACTCATTCTTTCCCTATTGTGCAGCCCCCTTGCATCCAAAACCCATCCCTGTTTAAGACCATTTTTGGTCTATAGTTTTCCGTAAATTCCTATTGCACGCTGACCCACATATACATATACAGTACTTGAAAAGCCTTCATAAGCCATGAGGAAATGTTTCATTTGGAAACATTTTCCTAAAGCAAAGATCTTTACACTTTATCAAAGGAAATTTTAGATAAGTAAAGTAATAGTAATCTTTTCTCTGCCCTCACATACCTTTGTGGATTAACATCAAAACATCTAAAATGGGAATAACATGAGGATATTCAGGGAATATTCATATACAATTAGTACAACTAGGAAGGAGTGCGGCCTCTTTGGATTTTTACTAATAGGGATTAATGTTTAGGGCTGATTCACAAATTCTTGCAAGAGTATATAAAAGAGTACTCCTGTAGTGGTACCCTTATTCATACATGCTTTTGTGAATGAGCCTCAGAGTGCAAAATGTGCTTACACACAACAAGTCCAGCCCGTCAGATCTCACTCATTTTCATTTAGGTGCCCCATGTGTTTTTTGAAAGAGATATCTCAGCTTCTCTATTCCTTGTTTCTATCTGCAGACATGTCTCTTCACAGTGGCTTTTCCTAGCTTTGAATAACCAATTGGTGATAACTCTGAACATTCCTGTAATGGTTAAGGGATAAGGTCCCGCTGTTGCTTTTTCAACGGTCTTCCAACCCTCCAACTTGGCGATCGGCCCACCGTGTTTAGATGTTGGCTGGCCCATAGACGAAAGTCGGTCATAGTCCAACCGAGTCTTCTAGGAATTCTCATCCGCATCGACTGAGCCCACATTCCCGCCGTCCCAGTTACGATGTGCCTTTCTGTTGTGGCAAATGTGATGGGAATCCCTCCATCTTCCAGATGCCAGAATCAACGAAAATTTGGTAAAAACATAAATGTTTTCCTGTTTCTCGCTTTAATTTCCGTGTTGTACCCCATCATCCAGGTACCTCCTTTACTGTACTGACTCCACCATGATGCCAAATGACTCTCGTGTTTCAGATCTATGGTAAGCTACTTGTACAATTGTCCTATGTATTGACAAGTGCTGTAGCCTTGTGTACTTCTGCATTGCTCTTACATGCAACATTTTTCTCAGGCGTAATGCAGTAGTGTTCATTTTCCTACTCAGCAAGGTAAAATTAACATATCTGTATTGAAACTTGAAAAAAATTATGTTGTTGTGGTGCTGGTGGGTGTTGTGCTTGTGGTAATGTTGGAGTGCAGTCAATAGTGTGTTGTTTGTGTGGTAATCACTCAGGGGTAACTGTTCCTATGAAAAAAGACGCAGCCTGTTCTGGTAGCTTAGAAACATGTGTTAGAGTTGTCTAATTTTTTGTAGTAGCGGTTGGATATCGATGAAGGTGGGGAATTCCTCCTTTTAGAAAAAGTGCGTTCACACACCCTTGCGGGTGTCATGCTTCATCATCGGGCACTTGTTCCTCGTGGGGGACTTGCCACCATACCCTAAGCCTTTTGCGCAGAGTGTTCCGATGGTTGCCTCTCTGTACGAAGAACCCAGATTCAGGATCTGATTATTGGCCCCTTAGATTACTGTAATGCTCTGCTGGCATCTGCAAATGAGTCCCTACTAAACAGACTGCAGATTGTACAAAATGTGGTGGCTCGGCTTGCCCTAAAAAAACACCTGGGGCCTCATTTATGAGGCCTTGCGTCAGTTTTGCGCTGCTGATGCGTCACTTTTTTTGACGCATCGGCGCCGTAAAACATGCGCCTTGTTGCGCCATATTTAAAAAGTGGCGCATCTAGGTAGATGCGTCACTTTTTAAACCCCTGCGCCACATTATACCTGCGTCAGGTATAATGTATGCAGAGGGGGCGTTCCCCCGTAAAAAGCCTCGTAATAGTGACGCAGTGAAATCTATGAGATTTCACTGCGTCACTTTTAGGACGCTGTTGCGTCAAAATCTTGCGCCTGCCTCGCAGCAGGCGTAAGACTGACGCAAGCCCTTTCACATGGGGCTTTCCCCATGTGAAAGGACACATTGCTGGAGCTGCGCCACTTTTGTTACACACTCCAGCAATGCGTCACTTTTGCGCTTACAGATACGTCAGAAATACTGACGTATCTGTAACTCCTTGCGACATGATGCGTCATACATTAAATATGACGCATCATTGGTGTTGCAAGGAGTGCGCAGTGAAAAGTGACGCATCGCTGTTTTCAAGCAGCGATGCGTCACTTTTCATAACTAAGGCCCCTTGCACCTCTTCAGGAGCATCATTACAACAACTCCACTAGCTCCCCATCCGCCAGAGAATTAATGTTAAGGTTTGCTGTCTCACCCATAAAGCTTTATATGGTGCGAGCCCCAGCTACCTGTCAGACAAATTCAAAGTCTACTGTCCAAATCGCCATCTTAGATCGGAAGGTAAAGGGTTGCTGGTGGTCCCCCGGTTTAAGAGGTTTAGAACAGGAGACAAAACCGTTGTCCATCTAGCCTCGTAATTTTGAAACACCTTGCCCGAGGACCTGAGAAAATGCTCAGATCTGCCCCGCTTCAGGAAACTCCTGAAAATAGCATTATTCAGAGCATAAACCTGTCTGCCAATGTTCATCTGACTTTCCTACTACGATAGTGCAGAGATACCCCTACGGGGGTGATTCCTGCGCTCTAGAAATCCCATACATACATAAATACAAGCAATGTTTCTCATCAATGATCAACCTAGGTTCCCGTACTATTACACACTCCCCAAGATACATAAAGGGACTAATCCCCCTCCCCAGGTCGACCCATTGTATTGGGTATAAATTCCCTGCTGGAACCTTTGAGCAAGTTTTGTGACTTCTACCTCTGACCCTGTGGTCACAAAAACTCCGACCTATCTCAGGGATACAACTGAAGTAGTCAACCTGATTGAGAATTTTCCTGCACCTGAAACTATCAATCTTCTGGTGACCTAAGACATAGAGGCTTTGTACACCAATATTCCACTAGATGCCACGCTGGAAGTGTTGGAGTCTACCTTACAGAACATTGACCCATGGCCCTATGAGACCCCTATCTCCTTCATCTGCGAATGTGCTTTCCCTAGCCTTTCAAACACAGCTTTACCATCAGATTCAAGGGACTAGCATGGGAAGCACATTAGCACCGAGTCTGGCCTGTCTTTACATGGCTAACTTTGAAGATAAGCTCATCCTAGGGGACAACAATCCCTACAGGGTCAACAGATTAATATGGAGGCGTAATATTGACGATATCCTCCTCTTCTGGAGAGGAGGTGAATAACAGTGTATTTGATTCTGTGAATGGGTTAACAACGTAGATCCATATCCTAAATTCCCTGGCACCAGATCACACAAAAGTATCCCTTTCCTGGATCTACTGATCTCCTTAGAAGGGGGAGCTCTACTCACAACGAACTAAAGGAAGCCCACAGATAGGAACAGTCTTCTTATGTTTGAGAACCATCGCCCCAAAGCCTTGAAGAATAACCTCCCAGTGGGTCAATTCCTACGCCTGGAAGTGCTGCTGACCACCCAGTCAGCCAATGCTGGTGCACTAGATGTGGGGGAGAGTGATGAGACAGCCAGCAGGAGCAGCATTACCCTCCCTGTCCCAGACACCCGGAGGAGCAGCAGGCAGAATGCTGCGGGCCCTGGCTCAGCAGACAGTGAGGAAGGCCAGCTGCAGGCATCCAGCACTGTTGTGCGTGGGCGCAGACGTAAATGCTGCCCACACATTTATGAACATATTTAGGGTGAAGTAACCCGTGACTACCTATTAAAGTTGTCACCATTTTGACTGACATGGTGTGCCATTTGTTCATTGTCGTAGTGCCCAGAATTAAACTACATCATGTACATGCAACGCCTGGCTGCGTCTACTTACTTACTTAGAAATAGTTGTGTGTGATCTCTGCCAGTCTCTGTCTCCCATCTGTTCCTGGTGCCACTCCTGCTGTGTTGGGCTCAGGCTGTGCATCTTCATCATCATTATCCTCAATATCTGTTAATTCTGCTGCTGTTCCTTTCCTAGTGGCAAGGTTGTGCAGCATTGCGCAAGTTGCAATTATTTTACAGCAGATGAGGGGTGAGTACTGACGTGCACCTCCACTTTTGTGGAGGCAACGTAACCTGCTTTTTAACAGCCCAAAGGTGTGCTCCACAACGTTGCGTGTAGATTTGTGTGCCACATTTTAACGTCTCTCACTCTGGGTTGATGGGTTCAGGTAGGGAGTGAGGATGAATGAGCGGACATCATATGCGCTGTCGCCTATGTGGAAAAGAGAGAGCCATTACTCACATGCACAACAACACCTACATCTGCAATATCTATCCGGCTGTGTCACAGTGTTTTACCTAGCAGGTATCCTTCTCCGCATTTCCCAGCTGTCATGCGTGTGTAGATCCCACTGTTCTGGAAGATGTAGGGGTCGTGGGTGCTTCCTGGGAATTTGGCCACGATGTCTGTGATTATTTTGGCAGTGTCACAGATTACCTGCACATTTATTGAGTGTGTGGACTTTCTGTTCCTGTAGATGTACTCAGTGGCTGCAGGTGGGCAGATTGGGATGTATGGGCCATCAATGCAGCCGATCACATGTGGGAACTGTGCCATTTGGTAAAAGTCAGTCTTGGTCTTCAGCAGTTCCGCATGTTTGTCAGGGAAGCT
Source organism: Lissotriton helveticus (assembly GCF_964261635.1). Lineage (NCBI taxonomy): Eukaryota > Metazoa > Chordata > Amphibia > Caudata > Salamandridae > Lissotriton > Lissotriton helveticus. Next base: position 959,978,739 of record NC_136063.1, read on the forward strand.
GATGTAATGATACATGCATCATGGCCTCCATGAACTTCCTGAAGAAACGGGACAGGCAGCTCTGGGACACCCCACCTATCGCAGCTATCACCCCCTGGTAACTGCCAGATGCAAGCAGGTGTAGGCTACAGAGCAACTGCACATGTGGTGGTATGGCGTGCGCCCTTGGTGTTGGTGCTCCAGGAGTGGGGGCAGGTCCCTTATCAAGTCCAGGAAGGTGTGTGGGTGTAGCCTGTACCTTTCATAAATCTCTGCCTCAGTAAGTTGGAAGAGTGTGATCCGCTGTCTGTAGACTTGCTCCTCCCGTCTCCAGTTCCTCTCTCCTTCTGCCTGTAGCCGTAGCCGCCTTTCTATCACATAGAAAGCCGCCATTGTGATCACACTGTTGCATTGTGGGGCCTGTTTTATAGCCTGCGATGGTTACCACCTGCTTTCAATCCATGGTAATTACTGACTCTTAAATACCGAATTTCATGAAATTTGGTATTTTCGAAGTTACCTCCATCTCTATTCTCATTTTTACCGTTTCTTATTTACCGGTTAGGTAAATAGGCATCCGGTAAATACCGATTCGGTAATTTAGAATTCGGTAATGATGAATCGGTATTTACCGATTCATATTTACCGAATACTTACTTTTGGCCTCCTACATCTCAAATGCCTAAATACTGGTCGGTAACAGCAAATTTACCTAATTTCGGCCGTTACCGACCAGTATTTAGCTACCTACATATGACCCTTTCTGTTTAAACGCACTCAAAACCTGAAGTACCTTCTTGTCCACACACGTGCAAAGCCAACCACTACCACCCAACCTACCCTATGTGCCCTACCCCCTGTAGAGCGTTAGTATCCGTGCGGATCGTGTTCCGTATGTCCCCTTACAGGAATGTCCAAGCAGATAGACCTGGGTCTGGCCAAACCTTGGCATCAGAAGAAACACACAAATTGAAATACGAAAAACTGCATATACCTCATAACAACGAGACCTGTGAAATTTTGAATAGGGGAGCATAGAAGCACCATATATTGTAAAAAACGAGTACCAAACTACTGAGTCACTTTCTTGAGGCTAACCACACTTCTGACAGCCTTAGATGGACCATTATTGAATCGAACCCCAGCTGGTCTACAAGTACATTGTTCACACAAGTACAATGCTGGGTGTTCCGTCTTAAGAGCAATTCAGTAGGTCTGAATGATACTTTGAGCTGAATTGATCACCCAGGTCCACTGACACGTCAGTTGTATTCGCTCTCCATCTACACCCTGAGAATAATGTACTGACCCCATTACACAACAGGTCAGAGATGGTTCATACACCTACACATGCCCTCTTTTTCTACACATCTGGGACTGTCCTGAAAGACACACTAGACCCAGAATCCAGAAATGGGAATAACATTCTGCCATAAGTCATATTAAATATATTATGCTAACCGCGGCGCACACTACCGTCTGCTTCAAAGATATTTGTCTTGCCACATTGAAAACATGCACATGTATTTGGACTGCACAAGCAGTAAGTCTCCGTCTACCAAGAGCGATTCACATGGAGCATTTGGCACAGTAAAATACTCCAGGTACACATGAAGGTGACTGCTGTTAACCATGATTAATGGATCTGATTTATCACTCCCCCTTCAATAGACTATTCACTATATCATCATTTGTATAACAACCACATGGTAGTACACTGACACGAGGGATGTCCAACATTTACCTACACATACTGTGGTACAATGCGGTATCACGTCTTTACCTCACCGTTTTTTATTTCACAATCCCCTTTCAAAGATGGCCGCCACATTTCTGACACCAACGTGAACTCTGTCATGTTCTTGGTACCTAACCAACCACGCCCCCTTCACTTCTGCTTCCATCTCATGCCAAGGTATATCTCTGGCATTCTACTGGCTTCCATCTACCGGAGAACCTTTGAGTGGAAGGGCAGGTAATGTGCGCCATCACCATGTCAGCTGATTACGGAATATTTTATCCGCAGGTATACTCCTTCATTTCCGCAGGGTATGCTGAGGAAACCACTTCATCTAAATAGAGTGGTAGGAGGTTTTGTGTGTGTATGGCGGATGTATGTGCATTGCGACCACAGACTCATTTGCACACAATTTTATGCTCTGCACAAACTACTCAAGACTATGTGATCTTCACCCTATAACGTTGACAGGCTGACACAATCTCCATGGAAGCAATTCCTAGACTCTATGATCACGTCCTTACACCCCGCCTCATACCAATAGAGGGGCATAATATCTTGTACGTGTGTGATTAATGAGAGTACCGCAAAACGGCCGTAGACTTCATATTGATGCATTTTTATGCATGAAGGGAGTCTCTCAAGACTATGTGTTTTCCACATTTTAACGGACTGCCACAATCACTATGGCAGAGATGCCTTGATTTTATGAGCTTATTTTCATATTTCGCCTGACGTGCCTGGGGTACTGCTAGCACGGCAATTATTATGCATAATACCAGTCATCTCCAGCTGCATTTGGCCAGATTTTGGTGACACTTCACCTGTGCATGTGCCATCGCACAGTTGACAATGAGCATACTTACTTCACAATACACTGTTATGATGGAAGGGGCAGGTTACATTCAGCATGCCTCTATGACTACTCGTCCATGTGAATGCAGATCAGTTGGTAGCATTTCATTGAAAGTGAATGACTGTATTCACTCCATCCCTTTATGTTTATGTCTATGTGTATGTCTCTTTTGTTTTCTCACCATGTTGGACAGAGGAACACGATTCAGATGTTCCACTAGGCGCACTGATGCCCACACCTAACTTTAGGTACCGTAGGAATGTAGAGTGTTGTTGTCTCTAATTCCTATTTTTAATATTTCTATTGCACATCACGGTCCTGAAGAAGTGCACTGGAATTAGGGACCAAAGTAAGCGCGAAACATGTCGACCTAATTTCAATATCACTCACACCCACGGATAAGAGAGCAGCAGGATAATACTCACCAGGCTACAGAATTTATTTAAAAGAGGTTCTCCTTATCCCTTGTTTTTTAACCTTGCCTCCTGGACCCCCGAATAAAAGTCTATTTCTAGGTACCGGTTAGGCAATTTTATTTCAGGCATACTCTCTCTAGGCCCACACACCCGCATGCACAACTGCGGCATCTCTCCTTAAAAGATCTTCCAAAGAGCCCTCTTGCGGGCCCATGGGGGACAGCAGTGTCACCCCCATGAGGAGCAAACGCCCGTTGATGAAGCATGACACCCACAAGGGTGAGTGAGGGCACTTTTTCTAAAAGGAGGAATTCCCAACCTTCATCAATATCCAACAACTACGACAAAAAATGAGACAACTCTAACACATTTATCTAAGCTACCAGAACAGGTTGCGTCTTTTTTCATAGGAACAGTTACCACTGAGTTATTACCACATAATTCTTTGGGAGCTTCGGTACTGGACCTTCTTTTTCTAATTAGCTCCCGTCCGCCCCCTCTTTTTGATTTATGTGTTGTTTGTGTAACATGACATGCAATATGTATCAAAAAGGGTCATAACACATTGCCTACATTTATATTATGACACATCCACAACATATATGTGTAGTAAAATAATGATGAGTAGCCCTTACCTGTCTCAACACCACCATGGCCCGCTCCATCAGTACACTGCTGCCTGGATACCGCCAGCACAACAGGAAAATCTATGGCTGCTCGGCACAAACCCTCCGGCATGAAGTGACATTGTTAGCCATCAGAGAAGACAGCCTCCATGGTGGTCTTATGTTTATTGCCTCAACATTTAGATATTTGGCACAGTACTTGGGACCGCTGCTGCAGCGGGATGGCAGTAGTCCCACCAAGCTCTAAATTAGGTCCTAAGTATAGTTATCTTCTAATAAGGCCAATTCTAGAGCATTTATGCAGGACAACTAAGAAGCATCGATACAAGGAAGATCCTTGTAGAAAAGAAAGCGTATTGATTTCAGAAAAACCTTTATAGCCTTAGGCCACCTTAAATGGCGTCAATGAGACCTCCTCTGCTGCTCACGTATGAGGTAGCACCTATAGGCTCAGATCAGGGCCCCTGACCTTCCCATCACAAAACAACTGTTAACTGCAATTTTGCTCCAAACATCAAACTGGTGCTCCGGACATAAATACCATATAATATTGAGCTTCATTGGATCACCTTTAGGAATTGTCAGTTTTGAAACTCTCGTCCTCCCACATGGGGAACTGTTAAAAAGGGTTCTAATTTTGGAAAGGAATCAAATCTGCTCTCAATAGTTGGTTCATATTGAATCTGGGATTACCTATATTTTGTGAGGCTATTGGAGCTTGTAAGACCTGCATCATTGAAACTTGTGATTGCGTTGGCATCTGCATTCATTAGACTGGAGCCAGAATAAGGATATTTTGCATTTGCATTTGATTTACCCCTTGCATTTGCCCATCACGGCTCAGTCAATTTGGATTCTGTCTACATTCCCTCTTCCGATGCCCGAGCCTATTACAATAGTGACAAGGAGTTGATTTCTTCAACGTTACAATGTCTGTTCCTGAATTTGCAGCAACTGAAACACCTTGACCTCTACCCTGTGAAACACCAACTCCACCCTGTGTAATTTGACCTCCAACCTGAAAACCAACACCTTGCATTCCACCAACATTTCCTCCTAGCGATTGATTCTGAAATCCATTTTGAGCCAGCTTAGTTTGTGCTAGCAAAAATGTCTCTTTATGTCATCTGAAGGTTTTGTCTGCCAACAAATCACATTCGGTTTGATGTGAATATTGATTTCTGGTCACAACCCATGAATGAACTGTGACACAAAACTCCCCATATCTCGCTTTTCTGGATTTTCTTGTATGCTATCGTGTTTAAAAGACCTGCAATATTAATTCATAGTAAGCATGCACTGAATCTTTGGCATCTTGGATATTTCTATTGATCTTTATCCAATCAATGTCTCTTGCTGGAACTTTTCCTTTAATAAATGTAATTAACTCATCGTTAAGCATGGGTGGATTTTGCGAATTGGCAATCCGCGAACTTGCGTATTTACGGATTCGCAATCCGCAAAATCTGCGAACTCTGGCGAATTTGCGGATTTTTTTTTTTTGTGTTCGCAAGGGTTTCTGCCAGTTCACGAGGTTTGTGTACCAGTTCGCAATTGCGAACTTACTTGTCGGCTCGCAACGGCCGCGACTATGTTGTTTCTACGTCTGGTTCATCATCACAGGTTCACAGCACCCTCTGTTTCACCACTGCCACCCTCTGGTACACCCATGCCATCCTCTGGTACATCACTGCCACCCTCTGGTTGGTTTATCACTGTAGATTATGGGGGTGAAAAAAAGCAAGCACACCTGCCCTGCTTCAACTGACATGAATTAATTTGGGGTTGATTAATGTGTCACTGAATTTAAACTTCCAGTCTGGCTGGCACCTGCTTCCTTATCTGTAATTTGCTTTCTGTTGCAGTGCAATTTTTTTTCACAGGACCTTTGTGGCCTACTTGTAGCTATTCTATGAGCCTGCTGTGAGGGTCAGAGCAGGGTCATAGAATAGTTGCAAATAGGCAACTGAACTCTGGAGGGGCCCCTCAGGAAGCACTAGAGTGAATGGTTACTAATGTTAAGATTGAACTTTTGCACCTGCTGAGTGCTTTCAGTTTTGCAAAAATCGTTTTTCTGCAATTTCGCGCGATTCGCGGGGAGCGAATTCGTGCGAGATCGATTTCGGAAGCCACGAATTCGTGCGAATACACGATTAGTTTTTTTTGCGGCGTGTTTGTTCGCGTGATTTTTTGCGTGTTCGCAAGCCGCTTGTAGTGCAACGTTTGCGAAGTTACCCTAGCGGTTGTACATGGGCGCGGCCATCTTGTTTGCGTGACGTAATTCCGTTTCCGGGCGCGATGTGTAATCTCGCAAAGTGTGCGGCTCGCTAGTACAATTTCGCGTGTGATCGCGAGGAAAATCTCGCGCGAACTTACCCACGCGGTCGTGAACGGGCGCGCCCATCTTGTTTCTCATTCATTGCTATGGTTCTGGGCATGCTTTCTGTATCCTCTCTGAATCTCTGCCATCCTTTGCTTGTTTGAAGTTTTTTTTTATCTATTTTACTTATTATCTATCCCTCTATTTTTCTAGCTCTATATTTTTGTGTTTTCTGCTACTTTTGGTTAATTTTAAACTACTTTTTTGAACTCTTTTCTTTTCTTCTTTCCTATTCTATTTCTTCTTTATTATTCAGCTTCCTTTCTGCCCAGACCATGGTAAAGGGAGCCGGGAAGCATCCTCAGAAGGGGAAGGGTCCCGCACCCCGTGCCCGGCTCCCGTGCGGGCGTTTGAGGGGGGAGAATGTCCAAGCCCGGGAGATCTTCAGCGCGGAGGAGGTGGGCGCACTAGTTTTTTATGTTCAGCGCCGGCTCCCCAGGACCATCATGGCAGGCGGCAAGATCGCTAGCGGGTACGGGATCCGGGAGCGCCGGAAGCGGTGGGAAAAGGTGTGCCGGGGCATGTACCAACACTCTTGGGTCCGGCGCACCTACAACCAGGTCACCCACCGTTGGACGGATATCCTGGACCGGGAACGCGATCTGCTCGACCTGCTCGGCCTTGAGATCCCTGGGTTTGGTGAGTAGTAGTAGCTATTTCTTTACTACTCTGTTTTCTCCTGCTCTGTGTGTTATTATCTTGCATTTTTTTGTTTTTTACCAAGAGCAATAATGCTGCTGATTACATTGTAGGTAAATTATATTTCAAAATCTTCTGTGCATTTCAGGTGCATTGCTCTCCTTCTCAGTAGCGCTGCTACTATGCTTATTTGTTTTCGATTTTGTGTTCATTTCATTGGCCTGTGAAATTATGCATGAGTGTAGTTTAAAGAACTGCGTAATGCTAGACACTAAGGGTCAGATTTTTAATTACCGGCGCATCCCTGCAAAGTAGCAGGGATGCACCAGTAATTGTGCACCACGCCACCACCACCCATGGTGCCCCGTATTTACAATGCGGCGCACCATGTGCCCAAAACGTCACCGAAGCGTTACGCTTCTGTGCCATAAAGGCGGCGCATTGCTGGAGTTGCGTCGCAACGATGGTGCAGCTCCAGCAATGCTCTGGGGTGCCCTATCTCCCCAATGCTGCGTCAAGCCGTACGTCTGCTTCAAGCAGGCGCAGGGTTTGAGTCGCGCATCATTGTTCTCAAAGTGACTGATTGAAATCTTGTAGATGTCCCTCAGCCACTTTTAGGATGCGTTCCTGCGCTGGAATGCCCTCCCTTGCGCCGGAACGCCCCCTGATGGCGCAGGGCTTTACAACGTGATGCATCTCCCATATGTGTCACGTTGTTAATATACGCCGCACCATGGCGCCTCTTTTGTTCTGCCGCTGCGTCACAAAAGTCACGCAACAATGGAGCAAAAGAGCCGCAAGGGGCTTCTAAATCAGCCCCTACAGACTCAAGTCCAGTCCTTCCTTTGTACACATGGCGATAAGAAGAAATAGTGGTGGTGGATTGATAGTTTGAGTATTTTAATGACTGGTTAATGTAGTAGGAAACTTTTTAGTGTTGTCGCTGATCTGCAATCACGATGGACTTTGTCTGTCACTTCGCGTGCTGCGGACTGCTGCCTGCCAGTCCTAGGCGAACCTTTTTAGTAGTTTGTTTAGTGAGTTACATAAGAACTTTCCAAGTCGACGGTCCGCAAATCAAGCAATACTAATAACGTAGTACACCACATGAGATCGGTCAATATATCCCGTGGAATAGTTGTCTATTTGCTATTTCGCCAAAATATTTTGTTATTGTTCTTTTGAAATGTTTGATTAGGTTGACAAATATCATCCATGTTTTCTGGTCTTTCTTTCTTTCATGTTGTACATCAGCTCCCCCCAGGGGCAAGAGGGCATTGGAGGAGGCTGCTGCTGCTGCTGCTGCTGAACAGGATCGGTCAGGCGAGGGCTCCTTTGCTGGCCCCGGTAAGTTTTAATTTTAATATAGAGTACCTATTTTTTCCTAGCGTTCCTCATTCGATTTTTTCTAAATCGTCTTTGATCTTCTTGTAGACTGTATCTAAATTCTTATCCTGCCTCGACTATGACACCCTGTGGTATTACTAGATTATTCTTATTAGTCTGTCTGTGTAGCTAACTAAGATTGCACATTTGGCAATTCCATTGGACTCCCATTCTAGTCAGAAATAGCTCGATGCACTGAGTGCAGTCCTCTGGGATTGTCCATAATGTCTTTTCAAGTCTTCTAAATGTTTATGCTTTGACAATTGCCAACAATAAAAAGGTGAATGACCACCAAGAAAGGATAAGATACTACTTTACTTTTGGTTTGGATAGGAGGACAATCCATTCTACTACTGTTGCAACTGTTGCAGGGACAAATATGCACAAACAGAACTATGGACACTAAATAATGCATTGCTCAACTTATCAATTATAATAGGCGCTGTTAGACTTTCCACATACCTCAGTGATAACAGACTTTGTAGTTGAACCCCCAATCTCCTTACTGACTAGATAGTGTGGCCGAGTCATTTAGCTCCCAAAGTCACTGATGATTGATCCCCAATGATGATTATCCAACGCAGGACAAGAGTACGGAGTCAGAGTCAAGAAGTGTCAGAGGCACGGACTCATGCTTGCAAAAATTGCAAAACCTTTAGCTCAGCCACTAGTCTGGAGGACCAAAAACCACAGAGTCTATTTAAGTTTAAAAGCTTTATTAAAAGTAAACACATTTATTAAAATCAAGTTTGTCATAAAACTAAACGTTTAACTGAAAATGGAAAAGTGCTTAGTGCTGACGATTAATTGAACACATTTCTTGTGGTCGAGCCAAGCTCTCACCTGGTTTGAACTTGATCTTGCTCGTGTTCTTAGAAGTCAAGCTTCTGTCTGTTAGGAGAAAAAGTGGTGCGTGTTAAAAATAAAAAGCAAGCATTCATCAGTTGTGCCAAAAGGTGCAGCAAGACAACAGCCTTCCCTGGAAAAAGGGACATTTTTACTTTAGAGTAGACAGTCACAAATTATTACATTGTTTTCTGTTTTTTATACATTTTTTTATTCCTAGACCAAATATTATATAGTAGTGAGTTGTGTATTCTAACATTCTTAAATGTACTTTGTAGGTGGAAAATCTGGTGGCGGGGCCAGCGCGGAGGTGGTGGTGCTGGATGAGGAGAACACTTCTGGGGAGGAGGCGGTGCAAGTGCCGGACAAAACCAATGTGCCTGTGAGGGTTCACACGGTGGTGGCGGGCAGAGGTAAGCTATATATTCCTTACTTATTGAGATTGAAGACTGCAGAGTGTGCTTTCTGCACGGGTGTATTATAAATCAACCAGGTAGTAGCCTCCTCTAAATGTACTTCGACTTAGCTGTGAAGTTTTTGGCGAGAAGAATCCCAATCAGATCTGAGATGAACTTGATGGATGGGATGAACGAAAAGCGAAAGAAGGGTGTAAGTAAGTGTGGAAGGACGAGAAATCTAATGATGACTGGCAAAGAAGAATGATATGTGTTTGCTTGGTCCCCGAGGTGGCTGGGAAGGAAAGAATATGGTATGGTGCATGGCTGGGTGAATGATGAAGCAAGGATGGGTGGAAGGAGAACAGCCTGGGTGGGTGAAACAGAAACTGTATGTGTGCATATACTTTGAATGGATGGATGCCTGGATCATGGTACTATCTGACTCTTAGATAGCATATGTGTATCTAGAGAGAGTAGACGGTCACTGGATGAACTAAGTGTTACTTTGAAGAGCATGTAACACCGCACCCGCACGTCCGTTCCAGTGTAGGAAAGGCAAGGAAAAGAAGTTGTAATTTTGTCCAAATACTACCATGAATAGTAGCAGTAGTTTGTATTGCAACTGCAAACACAGCATATATCCGGTTATTACGGTGGACACCCCCTACCTCTCTTAATAAGTTTAGTTTAGTAGTAGTACGTCATTCATGTGTGGGTGTATCACTGTTCACTCAATAAAAAGCAAAGCACCTAAAGTCATCCCATATGTAATCCAATACATCCCATGTGAAGTGATAGATAATCAGATTATTTAGCTTCTTCATTTTCCTTTTCTAGTACTCATTTGCACTGTAGGGTGAAAGTTAAATTAATTAAGCAGTAGCCCTTTTAACAGAGTATTCGCAGTGCCACCCGTAATAGAAAAGTAAGAGCTTCACCACCTGCATGTACTGGACCGGTACAGTAACGCAAGTCTGTCTTACTCATCATGGTGTGTGTCTGTTTTTCTCGGGTGCAAGTTCACTGCGCTGGCATTATGCCGGCTTGCATAAGATAACGAACCAATTTTCCTAAACAAGAGAGAAGAAGAAGAATAAGACTGGTGTATAAGCATGGGCGGATCTAGCGGATCTCGCGTACGCGAACTTGCGGATTTACGGATTCGCAATCCGCGAAGATCCGCGAACTCTAGCGGATTTGCGGATTTTCCCGTTTTTTGTGTTGGCGCGCGTTCGCGCCGATTTTGGGACAAGTTTGCAATTGCAAACTTACTTTTCGGCTCGCAACGGCCGCGACTATGTTGTTTCTACGTCTGGTTTATCATCACAGGTTCACAGCACCCTCTGTTTCACCACTGCCACCCTCTGGGACACCCATGCCACCCTCTGGTACATCCTCACTGCCACCCATTAGGTTTATTTATCACTGTAGATTATGGTGGTTGAAAAAAGCAAGCACACCTGCCCTTCTTCAACTGCCATCAATTAATTTGTGGGTCATTAATGTGTCAGTAATTTTGAAACTTCCAGTCTGGCTGGCACCTGCTTCCTTCCTTATCTGTAATTTGCTTTTTGTTGCAGTGAAATTTTTTTTCACAGGACCTTTATGGTCTACTTGTAGCTATTCTATGAGCCTGCTGTTTGGGTCATAGCAGGGTCATAGAATAGTTGCAAACTCTGGAGGGGCCCCTCAGGAAGCACTACCTTGAATGTTACTAATGGTAAGTTTGAACTTTTGCACCTGCTCATTGCTTTCAGTTTAGCTAAAATCGTTTTTTTCTGCAATTTCGCGCGTTTTTTGGGGCTCGAATCCGTGCGAGATCGATTTCGGAAGCCGCGAATACGTGCGAATACAAAATTGTTTTTTGTGCGACGTGTATGTTCGCGTGATCTTGCGCGTGTTCGCGAGGCGCTTCTAGCTATACGTTTGCCAAGTTACCCTATCGGTCGTACACGGGCGCGGCCATCTTCTTTGCGTGACGTAATTCCGTTTCCGGCCGCTATGTGTAATCTCGCAAAGTGTGCTGCTCGCTAGTACAATTTCGCGCGTGCTCGCAAGGAAAATCTCGCGCGAACTTACCCACGCGGTCGTGAACGGGCGCGGCCATCTTGTTTCTCATTCATTGCTATGGTTCTGGGCATGCTTTCTCTATCCTCTCTCAATCTCTGCCATCCTTTGCTTGTTTGAAGTTTATTTGATCTAATTTTACTTATTATCTATCCCTCTATTTTTCTAGCTCTATATTTTTGTGTTTTCTGCTGCTTTTAGTTACTTTTAAACTACTTTTTTAAACTCTTTTCTTTTCTTCTTCACTATTCTATTTCTTGTTTATCATTTAACTGTATTTCTGCCCAGACCATGGTAAAGGGAGCCGGGAAGCACCCTGAGAAGGGGAAGGGTCCCGCACCCCGTGCCCGGCTCCCGTGCGGGCGTTTGAGGGGGGAGCAAGTGGTCCCGCGGGAGATCTTCAGCGCGGAGGAAGTGGCGGCACTGATCTTCCACGTCCAGCGCCGCCTCCCCAAGACGATCCTGGGAGGCGGCAAGATCGCGACTGGCTATGGCATCCGGGAGCGCCGCAAGCGGTGGGAGAAGGTGTGCCGGGCCATGTATAAGATCTCTGGGGTCCGGCGCACATATAACCAGGCCACCCACCGCTGGACCGATGTCATGGACCGGGAGCGGGACTTGCTGGACGCGCTCGGCGTAGAAGTCCTAGTAGTAGCTATTCATTTACTACTCTGTTTTATCCGGCTCTGTTATTTGCAAATCTTTGTTCTTTACCAAGAGCAATAATGCTGCCGATTACATTGAGGTAAATTTTATTACAAAATCTTCTATGCATTTCAGGTGCACTGCTCTCCTTCTCAGTAGCCTTGCTTGCTACTATGCTTCATTGTTTTGTATGTTGTGTTCAGAAGCATTTCATTGGCCTGAGAAATTATGTATGAGTGTAGTGTAAAGATAAGAACTGCGTAATGCTAGACAGTAAGGGTCATATTTTCAATTACCGGCGCATCCCTGCAAAGTAGCAGGGATGCGGCAGTAATTGTGTGCCATGCCACCACCACCCATTGGCCCAAAACGTCTCAGAAGCCTTACGCATCTGTGCCGTAAAGGCAGCGCATTGCTGGAGTTGCGTGCCAACGATGGCGCAGCTCCAGCAATGCTCTGGGGTACCCTATCTCCCCAATGCTGCATCAAGCCGTACGTCGGCTTCAAGCGCGCAGGGTTTGAGTCATGCATCATTGTCCTAAAAGTGACTGATTGACATCTTGTAGATTTCCCTCAGCCACTTTTAGGATTCGTTCCTGCGCAGGTACGCCCTCCCTTGCGCCGGAACGCCCCCTGATGGCGCAGGGCTTTACAACGTGATGCATCGCCCATATGCCCATATGTGTTTTTTTTTAATATATACGCCGCACCAACACCATGGCGAGTCTTTTGTTCTGCCGCTGCGTCACAAAAGGCACGCAACAATGGAGGAAAATGAGCCGCAAGGGACTTCTAAATCAGCCCCAACAGACTGAAGTCCAGTCCTTCCTTTAGACACATGGCTATAAGAAGAAATAGTGGCGGTGGTGGGTGGATTGATAGTTTGAGTATTCACTGATCTGCAAGCAGGATGGACTTTGTCTGTCACTTCGCGTGCTGCGGACTGCTGCCTGCAGTGCCAGGCCTAGGCAAACCTCTTTAGTAGTCTGTTTATTGAGTTACATAGGAACTTTCTAAGTCAACGTTCCGCAAATCAGGCAATACGAATAACGTAGTATACCACATGAGATAGATCCCGTGGAATAGTTGTCTATCTATTTGCTATTTCTCCAAAATATTTTGTTATTGTTCTTTTGAAATGTTTGATTTGGTTGAAAAATCTCATCCATGTTTTCTGGTTTTTCTTTCTTTCATGTTGTACATCAGCTCCCCCCAAGGGCAAGAGGACACAGGAGGAGGGTGCTGAGGATGCAGGGCAGGATCGGGCAGGCGAGGGCTCCTTTGCTGGCCCCAGTAAGTTTACATTTTAATAAACAGTACCTATTTTTTCCTAGCGTTCCTCATTCGATTTTTTCTAAATCGTCTTTGATCTTCTTGTAGACTGGATATAAATTCTTATCCTGCCTCGAATATGACTCCCTGTGGTATTACTAGACTATTCTTATTAGTCTGTCTGTGTAGCTAACTAAGATTGGACATTTGGCAATTCCATTGGACTCCCATTCTATTCAGCAATAGCTCTATGCACTGTCTCCTTACTGACTAGATAGTGTGGCAGAGTCATTCAGCTCCCGAAGTCACCGATGATTGATCCCCAATGATCTCTAGATTATCGTACGCAGGACAAGAGAGTACGGAGTCACAGCACAGTCAAGAAGTGTCAGAGGCACTCATGCTTGCAAAAATTCCAAAACCTTTAGCTCATCCACTCTAGTCTGGAGGAACAAAAACCACAGAGTCTATTTAAGTTTAAAAGCTTTATTAAAAGTAAACACATTTATTAAAATCTACTTTGTCATAAAACTATTTAACTGAAAACGGAAAAGTGGTTAGTGAGTGCTGACGATTAATTGGACACATTTCTTGTGGTCGAGCCGAGCTCTCACCTGGTTTGAACTTGATCCTGGTCGTGTTCTTAGGAGTCAAGCTTCTGTCTGTTAGGAGAAAAAGTGGTGCGTGTTAAAAATCAAAAGCAAGCATTCATCAGTTGTGCATAAAAGTGCAGCAAGACAACAGCCTTCCCTGGAAAATGGGACATTTTTACTATGGAGTAGACAGTCACAAATTATTAATTGTATTCAGTTTTTTTAACATTTCTCCTAGACCAAATATTATATAGTAGTGAGTGGTGTATTCTAACATTCTTAAATGTACTTTGTAGGTGTAACATCTGGTGACGGGGCCAGCGCAGAGGTGGCTGTGTTGGGCGAGGACTCGGAGGACTCTGGGGAGGAGGCGGTGCAAGAGCCGGCGGACGGTCCTGTGGGGGTTCAAACGGTGGTGGCGGAAACAGGTAAGCTATATATTCCTTACTTATTGAGATTGAAGACTGCATAGTGTGCTTTCTGCACGGGTGTATTACAATTACAAATCAACCAGGTAGTAGCCTCCTCGAAATGTACTTCGACTTAGCTGTGAAGTTTTTGGTGAGAAGAATCCCAATAAGTTCTTAGACGAACGTGATGGATGGGATGAACGAAAAGCGAAAGAAGGGTGTAAGTAAGTGGGACGTGAACTTGTATGATGGCTGGCAAAGAAGAACGATATGTGTTTGCTTGGCCCCCGAGGTGGCTGGGAAGGAAAGAATATGGTATGGTGCATGGCTGGGTCAATGATGAAGCAAGGATGGGTGGAAGGACAGCAGCCTGGGTGGGTGAAACAGAAACTGTATGTGTGCGTATACTTTGACTGAATGGATGCCTGGAGCATGGTATTCTCTGACTCTTAGATAGCACATGTGTATCTAGAGAGAGTAGATGGTCGCCAGATGAAGTAAGTGTTACCTTGAAGAGCATGTACCACCGCACCCGCACGTCCGTTCCAGTGCAGGGAAGGCAAGGAAAAGAAATTGTAAATGTGTCCAATACTACCATGAATAGTAGCAGTACTTTGTATTGCGTCTGCAATCACAGCATATATCTGGTTATTACGGTGGACACTCCGTACCTCTCTTAATAACTTTAGTTTACTTGTAGTACGTCATTCATGTGTGGGTGTATCACTGTTCACTCAATATTAAACAAAGCACCTAAAGTCATCCCATATGTCATCAAATACGTCCCATGTGAAATGATAGATAATCAAATTAGTTAGCTTCTTCATTTTCCTTTTCTAGTACTCATTTGCACTGTAGGGTGAAAGGTAAATTAATTAAGCAGTAGCCCTTGTAACAGAGTATTCTCAGTGCCACCCGTAATAGAAAAGTAATAGCTTCACCACCTGCATGTACTGGACCGGTACAGTAACGCAAGTCTGTCTCACTCATCATGGTGTGCAACTTTTTTTCTCGGGTGCAAGTTCACTGTGCTGTCCATGTCATTCTGCCGGCTTGCATAAGATAACGTACCAATTTCCCTAAACAAGAGAGAAGAAGAAGAATAAGACTGGTGTACTGTCACAGTCGACTGTAATGGAAGTCCATAGTGGTCGTAGAATTTGTTCATTAAACTACCACTAATGTTAGAGCAAGGATGCAGAAGTGGGAGGTTACATAGATACTGTCCTCAATAGTTATGTACTGTGCTTTCAATTTGCTACTTGTACTGTGACCCAACTTTCGGCTCAATCACTTTGTGTTATTAATGCTAAGGAGCATTGGTTACAGACTATGTCTTTCTTTCTTCATATAGTTGCTCCTTCCAAATCAACAACACGGAGGGAGCAGGCTAGACTGGCCCGGCAACGGAGGCTGGAGGCCACTGTTGCCGAATATCGGCGGCTGGTGGCCCTGGAGGAGGAGGAGGACACGCAGTCGAGCGGGGCAACAACAACATCCTCGACTGTGACCACTGCATCCTCCTCCGTAACTAAGCCAGCGGGACCGAGCCGGGCTAACAAAGACAACCGCCACCGCCAAGCAACAGAAATACCAGCTGCCCCCCACAGGAGCTGCAAGGAACGCCAACGCCGCCTACGAGTCCAAATGTCCAACCTGGAGCAGGAGGTCCTGAAATATAAGAACTTGGTTAAGGGCCTCCGCTCCGAGCTTGCCACCCTCCGCAAGGAGTATGATGCCCATGCCGCCAAATGCACCAGCACCAGCACCCTCCAGTAGTGGAGTGTCCCTTGCCCTTTTTTTATAGACTTTTGGGGGGTGGGATTTGGGAGTTGGGATCGTTTTGGGACGTTTCAAAGACAATCGTTGGGGTTAGGGTGGGTGAGGGAGATTATTTTGTTAGGGCTACATAAATATATTTTCAAACTTTATCTGACCATACCTGTTTTTTACTGCTTTTCAGTCTGGTGGGTGTGGGGCGGGGGTGTAACAGTAACTTTGTTTTCCTGAACAGTCGTAGGACTTTAGTAGTACAACCGTCAATCTATTGTCTACTCCGAAATAATACTCCATTATACTACCTCCCACCAAACGCTTATCTTACCTGTAATTTGTGTTAGAAATTAGGGCTAGGCCCAGGGCTGGCTCCACGTGAAATGGGGATTAACGTTCTCAATCCTGGGCGGGTGACATTTCCTCATTGCGGTGGTACTAGTGGTGTGACACAGTGGCAGTTGCAGGCCTATGGAAAAAAAGAAAACAAAACCTTGTTTGTCCTTACTGTAGCATTACAACGGTTACGGTACGATCGAGAATATAGCAGGTGACAGACAGAACAGTGCCATAATGTAGCCTAACAAATGGTAAAGTATTTGCTTGCAAGTATAACTAGTACTTGCGTTGAATTTATTTGACATTGGCTACTACTACTAGAAGATATAGTACTGAAGCTGAGTAAGTCTAGAAGATATCCTCGTATTCCTTCACCAGCCTGTTGCTATGACCTTATCCTCCCCAGCAAGTGTGTGGATTTATTGATGTCATTTTAGTCAGACATCAAGCAAAACAACACAGCCCGGGGGAAGAGGGTTAGGGTTTGTAAAATGGATGGGAATGGGGGTTTCTTTTTGGGTAGGTTTTGTTGAGAGAAGAAAAAAGAAGCAGAGCATGGACAAACAATAATTGAAGATAAAGACAATCTTTGGTTACAAAGTAAAGCTAAGCACATGCAGTCACACTCATAGAATAAAACGATGGATACTGTATCTGTATTGCGTATGTTGTTGGAGTTGTCCTTGAATTTGGTAAGTAAGTTGCATGCAGCAAACAATTCCTCTTATTGGCGGCACTCCTCCATTCCAGCTGACGCTTCGTCCATCAATGTTGGTGACCACTGACAGAAGACACCCTGTCCACTGCCTGCCTGGCGGATGTTGACTGAAACCCGGCCTGTAATTATTGAACGGAAAACAGGAAGTGCTATTACAATACCACTGATAAATAATTAAAAGGTATGTACGCTGTGTGGTTCAAAATGTGACACTTTGATTTCCCTAATAGACAGTACAATATTTTTGAAATTGCGTGCTCTGTCTGAGTCACCTTTTTAAGGATAAATAAGTATGGCCAAAATATTATAGCGGATCTTTCCCCTCAAGGTAGGTGTACTGTAAACTGTGTTTTAGAACAAAATTTGACCTTCCCAGCAATGCTCCCACCAAGACCCTTACTAAAGCCAGTCGCAAAAATGTAGAAGAACCCCAATCAGATCTCCAAAAACGATGCCTAGCAGAAAAATGGTTACAAAACGTACTTTGAAAGTAACAGTAGGCCCAAATACAGACCGTGGATTGTATTCAAACCACTTGCAAGCAAGCAAAAGTATCCATAGCCAGCATCGCTCCAACAGTGCTCTACAACACCAGAACTGCGTTGCAATAGAACCCCCCGAAACACATGCAATCCTGCTGCTAGGGCTAACCCTAACGAACCCTAACTTACAAAAAGTGCCAAAACTGGTGTTTCCTTCAGGATTTTGTCCAAAACACTTCTATCCGGTATTAGACCTTCCCAGGAATGCCCCAGGCAAGACCCGCCAACCCACCCAGAAAAAACCACCCGACAACACCCCCAAACAGCGAAAAAGCTAAATCTCATACTTACAATATCTCTCGGCCTTCGGTCCAAACGCGGCGCTGTGCAGCTAGGTCATCATCATCATCAATCATCATAACTCCTGTTTTCCACCACGGATTTCCTGAAAAGCAAATGCAATCAAGATTAGATTGTCGCAGCAGTGCTTCGACAGAGACCCCGGCCGCAACCCACCCACGAACAGCAGGAAGCCCCCAAAAACGCTACATTGAGCAAGATAACAGAAGAAATAGCAAAAAAAAGGCTGTTCCTTCAGGATTTTGTCCAAAACACTTCTATCCGGTATTAGACCTTCCCATGAATGCCCCAGGCAAGACCCGCCAACCCACCCGGAAAAAACCACCCGACAACACCCCCAAACAGCGAAAAAGCTAAATCTCATACTTACAATATCTCTCGGCCTTCGGTCCAAACGCGGCGCTGTTCAGCTAGGTCATCATCATCAATCATCATAACTCCTGTTTTCCACCACGGATTTCCTGAAAAGCAAATGCAATCAAGATTAGACTGTCGCAGCAGTGCTTCGACAGACACCAAAAATTACCCACAAACACCCGGAACCCCGCCAAAGAGCACCTCAAAGGCAAGCAAGTCAGCAAAAACGGCAAGAAATTTCCACCTCATATTTGGTCCAAAACACTTTTGTCCATTATTAGAGCTTCACAGCAATGGGCCCAAATCCGTCAACTCACCCGCAAAGAAGTACAACACCCCCACAAGTGCTGAGTCTTTCTTCATTGGGCGTAATCCAGAACTCTGCTTGGAGGGAAATCGCAGTCTGGAGGAGGAGGATAGAGGAGCATGTTCTTCAGAACTTGTGAACCTGAGGAATGTAGACTGCGGCACCTTCAAATCAATAAGCAAACAAGTGAAGACAGTTCTGATGATGGTCTTGTTTTTGGGATTAGGTGATTAAAGTTTGAATTAAATTAACTGTGCAAAACAAAGAAAGAGAGACACAAAGCACACAGGAATAAAAGTGAATAAGGACGAAAAAGAAAGTTCTTGATTGATTGTCTCATTTTCAGGGCTCGGTGTCAGGGAATAAGAACAAGATTTCGTCATCATACTCTGCGAATTCAGGCTGGATGAGGTCAGTGCCACCGAACAGAGAAAAAATCCCCTCATCTACGTTGCCGTCCTCCTCGTCTTCATGCGGCGTGCTTTCTCGTACTTTGTAATCTGGTGGTATGAGGTGCTGATTCATCTTGATCATTGTCAGCCGCTCCACATTTTTGGGCGAGAGGCGGCTCCGTTTGGGAGTTACAATGCCACCAGCAGCACTGAAAACACGTTCAGAAGACACACTTGCGAGTGGGCAAGACAAATAGTTTATAGCCAGGTTGAAGAGCTGTGGCCACAATTGTTTTTTGCCATGCCAATACTGCAATGGCTCATCATTAAGGAAGACCTCTGTTGAGTCATTCAGATAGTCCTGCACCATCGACTCAAGGTCATCAACTGTTCCTCCACTTTGCTTACTTTTTGCTGTGCCTGTGACATTTTTTCGAGAACCATACCCCATCAAACTTAGCCAATCCTCCTCCGCAGCCACTGTTAGTGTTGTCATTGTGTGTGGTGCAGATGATCCAGTTGCCGGTGTCTTTAATGGCTGAGAGGTCACTTGTGCCCCAGCCACAGGTGCAGAAGTGGATTCTTGTGACTGGGGATGGCCTGCTGATGCTGATGCTGATGTACTGGCTTCTCCTTCAATAACCTGCCGTTCTTTTTCAAACCTCTTGGCTGACCAGGCTAACCAATGTTTGTACTTTTGAACATCTGCATCAGCAAAAGGAAAGAATGCTTCGCCTGCCAGCGCCTTTTTGTAGCGTGGATCCAGAATAGTAGCACAAATGTAATGCTGATCTGACTTGATCTTTTGAAGACGTTCATCACCACGTAGGCGCTCTAATAATTTCTCAGACAAAATAAAATGGTCTTTTTTTTGTACATCTTTTTCAAACTCAGAAGACACCGCCATCAGTTGGTGCTCCAGCATGCACAACAATGGGATAGCTTTTCCCAAATTACAGTCCTCCTGGCTGACTGCACGCGTGAAGAACTCAAAAGGACGAAGCATGTCTGTCAGGCTTTTAACTATGTCCCATTGCGCCGCACTCATCCGCAGGTCCTCCTTCTGAGATGTACCCTCTGTGAAGAAATAGTGATCGAGTACCGTATACTGCTCATACAGACGCTCAAGCATATAGAAGGTTGAGTTCCAACCTGTTGCCACCTCCTGGATGAGTGCTTTCACTGGCATTCCACGTTGAAATAGCAGTCTCCGCAGATGCTTCCGGGCCTTAAAAGAATGGCTGAAATGGTTGCACATTTTGCGACAGGTGGCCATTACCTCGAACGCTGGACTCTGTTTATCAATCAAGAATTTTTGAACTACCAGGTTGATACAGTGCGCCAAACACGGCACTCTAACATGGTCACCCTTCAACATGGCCTTAACTACATTGGCGCCATTATCCGTGGAAACATAACCAATCTTGCGTTTTAGGGGGGATAGCATTTTCAAGACCTTTTTGTTAAACTCTTCCAAAAGGTTTTCTGCTGTGTGACTTTTCTCCAAGCCAAACATGGCTAGTGTTGCATGTTTCCGAGCAGCTTTGAAAACTTTGTCCGGGTCAACACCTGCGTTTAGCTTTGCTTTAACACCTGAAAAAGAGACCCAGTGTGCAGTGATGCACATGTAATCAGCGCCTGCGCCACTGGTCCACATGTCTGTTGTCAGATGTATTGTGTGAACAGCACTCTTCTGCAAAGCTGCCCCAATCGCCTCCAGCACATCTTCATGTAGTGCTGGAACCGCAACTCTGGCAAAATAGAACCGGCTCGGAACCTTCCATTTAGGGCAGAGCGTTGCAACTAATTCAAGAAAACCTACCGCTTCTACAAAAGAAAAAGGTAGAAGGTCCACAGCTAGCATTTTAGCCAGCTTAGTGTTATACAGACGCGTCAGTGGGTGGTTGCGTTCATATGGCACGTCTGAAGTAAGCATTGTTCTAATGTTGCCCTGGACCAAGCATTTACGGGCTGATAATGACTTCGTTGACCCAATTTTGCTCGCTGGTGAACTTTTGTGCGTTGGTGTCTCACTCGCTCCAACACTCTTTGTGTGCCTCACATTGGGTGTGCTGCTGACAGGGGTACTGGGTGTAAGGGAAGTGTTTGACACGTCTTCTTCCTGCTCTTCATCATCAGATGAAACATCAACGTTTCCTTGAATTTGGCCTTTCTTGATCGCATCTAGGTGCGCAAACCATTTGAGAGTGTGCTGTCTCCTAAGATGACCTCTCTGGCCTCCGGTACCATAGTTGGTACCTGGCTTACCACGACTAACTGCTTGCTTACAAATGGTACAAATGGCAAACTTTGGATTTTTTGGACAAACAGTAAAGAAGTCCCAAACTGGGGACTTGAAGTGTCTGTGGGACATGGAGGAGGCGGCGATACTGGTGGTGGTGGTCATGAAGCTAATGCCAGATGAAGTGGAGGATCTGGATTGCCCAACTTTTGTACGTTTTGCACTTTCACCGCCATTAATTAAGGTCGAGGTTGACGGAGGTCTCTTCTTGCCAGAAAGAAATATGGAAGCGGGACGAGTTGGTGTACTACTTAACTCCAATGATTGTGGTGTTTCCACTGCCTCCTCATCGACAACATCATCATCATCATCACACTCAGCAGCTCTTCGGGCTAGGGTCAAAATGTCTGTTTGCTGCATGCCCGCTGGGGCTGCAGTGACCTTTATGATGACTGGGTCGTCGTTGGCAGAGTCTTCATCAGCAGCAGTATCCGCCACTTCTTGTTGAGACTCATCACACTCCATAACTCTGAGACTTTGGACGAGCTTCCTTTTACGCTTAACTACCTTTGTCGGATCATGGTGTGCCTCACTCTCAGACGGCTGTGGTGCTGGTTCCCAAGTTTGATCCGTATCATCAGAAGGAGGTGTGCTTGAAGAAGATGTAGACACCACCCTTGATCTCTTCCTTGCTAGGGGTGTGGAAGACAATGAAGGATCATCAGGAGGAGTGGCTTCCTCAAATGATACCTCGCCTTGATTGTCGATTTCCTGATGTGCCCCTACTTCGGGAGGAACAACTATTGTGGGCACTTGTGACCCTCCATGCACCTCTGCTTGCGCATCTCCTTGCGCTGCCTCTCCTTCCACATGTACTTGGGCTTGTACTTGCACATGTGATTGTTGTTGCGGCTGTGGTTGTTCAACACTCGTCAGATGAGCTACAACAACCTGTGTTGATTGAGGGACATTGCTGCTGCTTTCTTGCGATGAGCCAACATCACTGGTCGATGGTGATTGAAGAACTATACTGGCTGCCTCTGCAGCACTCAAGGGCTTGGACTTAAGTTGGCGTGGTGGTGGTGGTGGCACTGAGCCCAATGGAGCGGGGGTGCTGCTGCCAGCTTGGTCCCCAGCAGATCCCGCTGCTGCAGGCATACTTTTTTTTTTACTCCCAAAAAAAGGGGCGGGCAGCACACCAGTGTCCTTGGTAACTTGCTTCTTCTGCTCCTTACTGGCACCTTTCTTGCTAGAGGAGCTACGGCTTACTTTTTTTGGGGCCATCTTCTTCAGAGCAGGTCAGCACGGCAGCAGTTGCACGAGTTGCAGAGGGTTCTGTGTCCAGACGTGACGTCGCGTGACGTTATGCTGCACACACACACCGCTGCAGGACTTCTTCCTGGCACTGGTGGTTCTCTTGAGTCTTTTTGTGCACCTAAAAGCAATGGAAGACAGAGGAACATCAGTTCAGTTATATACCCCAAAAAATCGACAAAGCACAGAAAAATGAGCACAATCCCATGCCATCCATGATGTTTACATTGAAGACACCCCACAGAAAGACTAGGAGTGGGACATGCAAGTATGCAACACTCAGTCACTACCCCTGGGCATAATGGATGAAAAGTAGGCAAAATAAGTGCAGGCCTCAGACACTGCCTCTCCTCAAAATGGCCCCTTACACCCCAAGCACATGTTGCCTGTACCAGCCAGCACTCAAGATGGCCACCACCACCACCCACATGGCCAGTCCACATCAACAGTACACCCCCAAAAAACAGAAAAACAGCCAGAAATCACCACAATCCAATGCCATCCATGATGTTTACATTAAAGAGAGTGAGACCACACCAAAGGCACACTCAGTCCATGCACCACCACCCCTGGGCAAAAGGCCACACCAGCAGCCCCCCAAAAACGACAAAAAACAATAAAATCAGCACAATCCCAGCCCATCCAAGGCCTCAATGGTGTTTAAATTCAAGAAGACACCCCTCAGAAACACTAGGCCCATGCAACACTCACTACCCCTGGGCATAATGGATGAAAAGTAGGCAAAATAAGTGCAGGCCTCAGACACTGCCTCTCCTCAAAATGGCCCCTTACACCCCAAGCACATGTTGCCTGTACCAGCCAGCACTCAAGATGGCCACCACCACCACCCACATGGCCAGTCCACATCAACAGTACACCCCCAAAAAACAGAAAAACAGCCAGAAATCACCACCATCCAATGCCATCCATGATGTTTACATTAAAGAGAGTGAGACCACACCACAGGCACACTCAGTCCATGCACCACCACCCCTGGGCAAAAGGCCACACCAGCAGCCCCCCAAAAACGACAAAAAACAATAAAATAAGCACAATCCCAGCCCATCCATGGCCTCAATGGTGTTTAAATTCAAGAAGACACCCCTCAGAAACACTAAGCCCATGCAACACTCACTACCCATGGGCATAATGGATGAAAAGTAGGCAAAATAAGTGCAGGCCTCAGACACTGCCTCTCCTCAAAATGGCCCCTTACACCCCAAGCACATGTTGCCTGTACCAGCCAGCACTCAAGATGGCCACCACCACCACCCACATGGCCAGTCCACATCAACAGTACACCCCCAAAAAACAGAAAAACAGCCAGAAATCACCACAATCCAATGCCATCCATGATGTTTACATTAAAGAGAGTGAGACCACACCACATGCACACTCAGTCCATGCACCACCACCCCTGGGCAAAAGGCCACACCAGCAGCCCCCCAAAAACGACAAAAAACAATAAAATAAGCACAATCCCAGCCCATCCATGGCCTCAATTATGTTTAAATTCAAGAAGACACCCCACAGAAAGACTAGGCCCATGCAACACTCACCACCCCTGGGCAAAGGGCCCCACCAGCAGGCCCAAAAAAAGGACAAAAATCAGCACAATCCCGGCCCATCCATGGCCTCAATGGTGTTTAAATTCAACAAAACAGTTGTATCATGCACCCCTAACCAACCCTGGTCCTACTGGATACTGTGGCTACCCACAATATAATTTATTTAATGTTCTGAAAAAGTTCCAAAATTTTACTTGCAGCAACTGTAATGCCCCAAACAAACTTACTTGTGAAAGTTGATTTCTAATCCAAAAGTGATCCAAAGACAGTCAAAAAGGCCTCAAATCCAAATATCCAGCAGCACCCACAAAAAGTAATCCTTCCAGCTCCAGATCCAAATGAAAGTGACCAGGAGATGGACAAAGCACTGGGAGGAGCCTGCTGGACAGGAACAGGAAGTTGGAGACTGTGGGGCACTTCCTTCCTCCCCCCCCCCCAAAATGGACTCCTTGCAAAAAAAAAGGCCATGCAAATGTCAACCTGAGGAGTGATTCTGATAAAAATCATAATTTTCTGAAGGTTTATCCTGTTTGCTGGTGATTTTCTTGTGCGAAATTGCAAAATCTCTATTTCGCAAGTGCGAGATTGTTCCTTTCCGCCGCAACTACGTGTTCGCAATTGCGAACTCTCGCGAGGTGTGCTGTGCAAGGTGGCAAGCCGCGAGTACGTATTCGCGGGCGCCAAACTCCTGCGGGAACACGCAGCAAGATCTAAAATGGCGCGTCACTCGCAAAGAAAAACAACTCGGCAAACGCTAAATGACGGAAAGTGAACGCCGTGCACCACGCCGCGCGCCGCAACCAAGCAAAAAATCCGCCGCGAGCGGATTCACGGATTTTTGACAAATTCGCGAGCGTTCGCGGATTGCGAATTTGCCGAAAATCCGAAAAATCCGCGAGCGGAGCGGATTTTACGCCCATGCTTACTGGTGTACTGTCATAGTCGACTGTAATGGAAGTCCATAGTGCTCGTAGAATTTGTTCCTTAAACTCCCACTAATGTTAGAGCAAGGATGAAGAAGTGGGAGGTTAGATAGATACTGGCCTCAACAGTTATGTACTGTGCTTTCAAGTTGCTAGTTGTACTGTGACACAACTTTCTGCTCAATCATTTTGTGTTAATCTTAAGGAGCATTGGTTACAGACTATGTCTTTCTTTCTTCATATAGTTGCTCCTTCCAAATCCAAAAAACCAACAAGGAAAGAGCTGGCTCGAATGGCCCGGCAACGGAGGCTGGATGCCACTGTCGCCGAATATCGGCAGCTGCTGGCCCTGGAGGAGGAGGACACGCAGTCTACTGGTACATCCACTGGGACAGCTGTATCCTCCTCCGTGCCCCCACAGGCTGCCAGCCAGCGCAGTGCTCCAGCGGTACGGAGCCGGGCTACCAAAGCCAACCGCCACCGCCGAGCAGCAAAGACAGCAGCTGCCCCCCACAGGAGTTGCAAGGCACGCCAGCGCCGCTTATGCCTCAGAGTGTCCTACCTGGAGCAGGAGGTCCTAACATATAAGACCTTGGTGGAGGGCCTCCGCTCCGACCATGCCACCCTCCGCAAGGAGTATGATGCCGTGGCCGCTAAAGTGAACAGCATCCTGCCGTAGTGTCCCTTGCCCCTTTTTTAGAGACTTTTGGGGGTTGAGAATTGGGACTTGGGTTGTTTTTGGGACTTTTGAAGGACAATCGTTGGGGTTAGGGAGGGTCTTGCGGGAGATTATTTTGTTAGGGCTACACAAATATACTTTTTGAAACTTTATCTGAGCATACCTGTTTTTTACTGCTTTTGAGTCTGGTGGGTGGGGGTTTAACAGTAAGTTTGTTTTCCTGAAACCGTGTCATTTTCTTCCTTTAAGTGTAAATGGCTAAATGTTTTCAACACTAAGTGCCTCTCACAGAGTAAGTGAATTCAAGAGTCCTAGGACTTTAGTAGTACTACCGTCAATCTCTCGTCTCTCCTAATACTCCATTATACTACCTCCCACCAAACGCTTATCTTACCTGTAATTTGTGTTTGAAAGTAGGGCTAGGCCCAGGGCTGGCTCCACGGGAAATGGCGATTAAGGTTGGCAATCCTGGGCGGATGAAATGTCCTCATTGCGGTGGTACTAGTGGTGTGACACAGTGGCAGTTGCATGCCTATGGAAAAAAAGAAAATGAAACCTGCTTTGTCCTTACTGGAGCATTACAACGGTACGTTAGAGAATATAGCAGGTGACAGTACACTAGAACAGTGCCACAATGTAGCCTAACTAATGGTAAAGTATTGAAAGTATAACTAGTACTTGCGATGAATTTCTTTGACATTGCCTACTAATACAAGAAATAGTACTGAAGCTGAGTAAGTCTAGAATATATCCTCGGATTCCTTCACCAGCCTTTTGCTATGACCTTATCCTCCCCAGCAAGTGTGTGGAATTATTGCTGTCATTTAGTCACACATCAATCAAAACCACACAGCCCGGGGGAAGAGGGTTAGGGTTTGGAAAATGGATGGGAATGGGTTTTTTTTTTTTTGGGGTAAGTTTTGTTGAGAGAAGAAAAAAAAAGCACAGCATGGACAAACAATAATTGAAGATAAAGAAATCTTTGGGTACAAAGCTAACCATAAATCTTTTAAGTGACATAAAGGAAGTGCATGCACGACTGCATGCATGGTTACTGAAAAGTAAGTACTATTTTCGACAACCGTGAATGACAGAATGCGACAGTACAGGGCTGCAGCGTTTTCACTTGCCTATCTCTGCACTCAGAGAAACACTTCTTACATTAAATTAGGTTTAAAAAATAGCAGAAGTAAAACCTATAGAATGGCTGTAGGGATGAATTTAGAAGCAGAGAATGGAGATCCAAGAAATGCAGAGTCACACTCATAGAAGTTCACAGCAATAACATTACTTTAAAGATAATTAGAAAAGAACGGATACTGTATCTGTATGTTGTTGTAGTTGTCCTGTTGAATTTGGTAAGTTGCATGCATCAAACCATTCCTCTTATTAGCGGGACTCCTCCATTCCAGCTGACGCTCCGTCCATCAATGTTGGTGACCAGAAGACACCCTGTCCACTGCCTGCCTGGCGGATGCTGAATTGCGGCTCGCTAATGCGAAGCCTGACTTCATCCTTTTTTTCCCATTGTACAGACTGAAACCCGGCCTGTATTTATTGATGGAAAAACAGGAAGTGATATTAGAACACCACTGACAAATAAATATAAGGTATGTAAGCTTTGTAGTGCAAAAAGTCACACTTTTAGTTTCCTAATAGACAGTACAATATTTTTGAAAGTGCGTACTCTGTCTGAGTCTCCTTTTGAAGGATAAATAAGTATGGGCAAATTAATTTAGCGGATCTTTCGCCTCAAGCTAGGTGTACTGTAAACTGTGTTTTAGAACAAAATTAGACCTTCCCAGCAGTGCTCCCACCCAGACCCTTACTAAAGCCAGTCGCAAAAATGTAGAAGACCACCAATCAGATCTCAAAAAACGAGGCCTCGTAGAAAACTGGTGACAAAACGTACTTTGAAAGTAAAAGTAGGCCCAAATCCCCCCTTACCCACCGTGGATTGTATTCAAAGCACTTGCAAGCAAGCAAAAGTATCCATATCCAGCATCGCTCCAAGACTCGCAAACCCCCCCACAAACAGCCCCCCACCCAAACAGATGCAATACAAATACTGCTAACCCTAACGAGCCCTAAGTTAAGAATAGTGGCAAAAGCTTTCTTTAACTATGCCAAATCCCCCCTTTCCCACCATGGATTTTCTTCAAATCACTTGCAACCAAAATTACACATTCCCACGAGTGCTCTAAGACCCCAGAACTCAGTTGCAAAAATCTAGAACACCCCGAAACATGCAATCCTGCTGCTAGGGCTAACCCTAACGAACCCTAAGTTACAAAAAGTGCCAAAAGGCTTTTCCGCATGGATTTTCTCCAAACCAGTTTTATCCGGTATTAGAGCTTCCCAGCAATGCCCCAAGACCCGCCAACCCACCCGCAAAAAAGCACAACACCCCCAAACAGCCAAAAAGCCAAAATGGAAAATTTCATATTACTTACAATATTTTTCGGCCTTCTGTCCAAACGCGCTGTGCAGCTAGGTCATAACTCCCGTTTTCCACCATGGATTTCCTGAAAAGCAAATGCAATCAAAACTAGACTGTGCCAGCAGTGCTCCCAGACCCCAAAACCTACCCACAAACACCCGGAACTCCCCCAAAGAGCACCTCAAAGACAAGCAAGTCAGCAAAAACACCCAAAAATATTTAGTCTCCGGTTTGGTCCAAACCACTTTTATCCGGTATTAGAGCTTCCCAGCAATGGCCCCAGACCCGTAAATCCAGGCGGAAACAAGTAGAAGCCCCCCAAACAGGCAAAAAGCAAATATACAAAAGTGGGGACTTAGAAATGTTCAGGAAAATTTCCAAAATCACTCAGCGCGCGCTCTGCAGCTAGGCCCTAACTCCCCTCTGCCTCCATGGATTTCCTTCAAACCTCTTGCTATCAAAACTATCCATACCCAGCAGTGCTCTCAGACCCCAAAACCCACCCACAAACACCAGGAAGCCCACCAAACAGGCCCCCGAAAACGCTACATTGAGCGAAATGTCAGAAAATGCAAAAACTTTTTCCTGTTGGATTTTGTCCAAACCAGTTTTATCCGGTATTAGAGCTTCCCAGCAATGACCCCAGACCCGTCAACCCAGGCGGAAACAAGTAGAAGCCCCCCAAACAGGCAAAAAGCAAATATACAAAAGTGGGGACTACCCAGCAGTGCTCTCAGACCCCGAAACCCACCCACAAACACCAGGAAGCCCCCCAAACAGGCCCCCGAAAAAGCTACATTGAGCGAAATGTCAGAAAATGCAAAAACTTTTTTCTCATGGATTTTGTCCAAACCAGTTTTATCCGGTATTAGAGCTTCCCAGCAATGCCCCAAGACCCGCCAGCCCACCCGCAAAAAAGCACAACACCCCCAAACAGCCAAAAAGCTAAAATGGAAAATCTCATATTACTTACAATATTTTTCGGCCTTCTGTCCAAACGCGCTGTGCAGCTAGGTCATAACTCCACCATGGATTTCCTGAAAAGCAAATGCAATCAAAACTAGACTGTGCCAGCAGTGCTCCCAGACCCCAAAACCCACCCACAAAAACCAGGAAGCCCCCCAAACAGGCCCCTGAAAACATGATAGTATTAGAGAGCAAAAAGTCAAAAACTTTTTCAAGTCTGATTTGGTCAAAACCAGTTTTATCCAGTATTAGACCTTCCCAGCAATGCCCCAAGACCCGCCAAGTCACCCGCAAAGAAGTAGAACACCCCCACAAGTGCAGAGTCTTTCTTCATTGGGCGTAATCCAGCCCTCTGCTTTGAGGGAAATAGGAGTCTGGAGGAGGAGGATAGAGGATCATGTTCTTGTGAACTTGTGAACCTGAGGAATGCAGACTGCGGCACCTTCAAATCAATAAGCAAATAAGTGAAGACAGTTCTGCTGATGGGCTTGTTTTTGTGATTAGATGATTAAAGTTTTAATTATATTAACTGTGCAAAACAAAGAAAGACAGACACACAGGAATAAAAGTGAATAAGAACGAAAAAGAAAGTTATTGATTCATTGGCTCATTTTCAGGGCTCGGTGTCAGGGAATAAGAGTTCGTCCTCATACTCTGCGAATTCAGGCACGAGTAGGTCAGTGTCACCTAACTGAGAAGAAATTCCTTCATCTAAGTTGCTGTCCTCCTTGTCTTCTTCCGGCGTGTATTCTCGTACTTTGTAATCTGGTGGTATGAGGTGCTGATTCATCTTGATCATTATTAACCTCTCCACATTTTTGGGCGAGAGGCGGGTCCGTTTGCAAGTTACAATGCCACCAGCAGCACTGAAAACACGTTCAGAAGACACACTTGCGAGTGGGCAAGACAAGTAATTTATAGCCAGGTTAGTGATCTCTGGCCACAATTCTTTTTTCCCATGCCAATACGCCAATGGGTCAGCATTAACATAGACCTCTGTTGAGTCATTCAGATAGTCCTGCACCATCGACTGAAGGATCTCCACGGTTCCTCCACTTTGCTTACTTTTTGCTGGGACCTTTTGAGAACCAAACCCAAGCTCAGTTAGCCAATCCTCTTCACCATCATCACCCAATGTTTCTGTTGTGTCTGGTGCAGATGATCCGGTTGCCGGTGTCTTTAACGGCTGAGAGGTCACTTCTGCCACAGCCACAGGTGCAGAAGTGGATTCTTTTGACTGGGGATGGCCTGCTGATGCTGATGTACTGCCTTTTCTTTCAATTTTCTGCCGTTCTCTTTCAAACCTCATGGCTGACAAGGCTAGCCAACGTTTGTACTTTGTAACATCTTCATCACCAAAAGGAAATAATGCTCTGCCTGCCAGCGCCTTTTTGTAGCGTGGTTGCAGAATAGTAGCACAAATGTAATGCTGTTCTGAGTGGATCTTTTGAAGACGTTCATCGCCAAGTAGGCGCTCTAATAATTTCTCCGCCAAAACAAAAGCTTCTTGCTTTTCTTCATCTTTTTGAAACTTAGAAGACACCGCCTTCAGTTTGTGCTCCAGCATGCGCAACAATGGGATAGCTTTTCCCAAATTACAGTCCTCCCTGCTGACTGCACGCGTGAAGACCTCAAAAGGACGAAGCATGTCTGTCAGGCTTTTAACTAGCTTCCATTCCGCTGCATCTAGCCTCAGGTCCTTCTGAGCTGTACCCAGTATTAAGAAATACTGATCGAGTACCGTAAACTGCTCATACAGATGCTCAAGCATGTAGAAGGTTGAGTTCCAACGTGCTGGCACCTCCTGGATGAGTGCTTTCACTGGCATTCCACGTTCATGTAGCAGGCTCCTCAGATGCTTCCGGGCCTTAAAAGAATGGCTGAAATGGTTGCACATTCTTCGGCAGGTGGCCACTAACTCGCACGCTGGACTGTCTTCACTCAAGAATTTTTTAACAACCAGGTTTATACAGTGTGCCAAACACGGCACTCTGAAATAGTGACCCAGATCCATGGCCTTAACTACATTGGCGCCATTATCCTTGGAAACATAACCAATCTGGCCTTTTTTTGGGGACAGCCAGTGAAAGACCTTTGTGTTAAACTCGTTCAAAATGTTTTCTGCTGTATGACGTTCCTCCAAGCCAAACATGGCTAGTGTTGCATGTTTCCGAGCAGCTTTAAAAACTTGGTCCAGGTCAACACCTGCGTTTAGCTTTGCTTTAACCCCTGAAAAAGAGATCCAGTGTGCAGTGATGCACATGTAATCAGTGCCTGCGCCACTGGTCCACATGTCTGTTGTCAGATGTATAGTGTGAACAGCACCCTTCTGCAAAGCTGCCCCAATCACCTCCAGCACATCTTCATGTAGTGCTGGAACCGCAACTCTGGCAAAATAGAACCGGCTAGGAACCTTCCATTTAGGGCAGAGCGCTGCCACTAATTCTAGAAAACCAACCCCTTCTACAAAAGAAAAAGGGAGAAGGTCCAGCGCTAGCATTTTAGCCAGCTTAGTGTTAATGTTGCCCTGGACCATTTTACGGGATGATGATGATGACTTCTTCGACCCAGTTACGCTCGCTGATGAACTTTTTCGCATTGGTGTCTCACTCTCTCCCACACTCTTAGTGTGGCTCACAGGGGGTGTGCTGGGTGTAAGTGAAGTGTGTGACGCTTCTTCCTCCTAGTCATCATCAAATGAAACATCAACGTTTTCTTGACTTGCAATTCGGGCTTCCTTGATCTCCTTTAGGTGCGCAAACCATTGGACAGCGTGCTGTCTCTCAAGATGACCTCTCTGGCCTCCGGTCCCATAGTTGGTACCAAGCTTACCACGACTAACTGCAAGCTTACAAATGCTACAAATGGCTATGTTTTCCTTTTTTGTGCAAACACTAAAGAAGTCCCAAACTGCGGACTTGAAATGTCTGTAGGGGCCGGAGGAGGCGATACTGGTGGTGGTCATGCTGCTAATGCCAGATGAAGTGGAGGATGTGTATTGCTGAACTTTACTACGTTGTGCACTTTCCCCACCACTAATTGAGGTCGAGGTGGATGGAGGTCCCTTCTGGCGAGGAAGAAATATGGAAGCGGTAGGTGTTGGTGTACAAGTTAACTCCAATGATTGTGGTGTTCCCATTGCCTCCTCGTCGAGAACATCATCACGCTCAGCAGCTTTTCGGGCTAGGGTCAAAATGTCTGTTTGCTGCATGCCCCTGAGGCTGGAGTGAAGTCTATGATGACTGCGTCGTCGTCGTGAGAGTCTTCAGCAGCAGGAGTATACGCCACTTCTTGTTGAGCGTCATCACACTCCATAACTATGAGAGTTTCGAAGACCTTCCTTTTACGCTTAGCTACCTTTGTCAGATCATGGTGTGCCTCAGCCTCACTCTCAGACGGCAGTGGTGCTGGTTCCCAAGTAAGATCCATATCATCAGAAGCAAGTGGGCTTGAAGAAGATGTAGACACCACCCTTGATCTTTTTCTTGCTCGGGATGTGGAAGACAATGAATGATCATCAGGAGGAGTGGCTTCCTCAAATGATACCTCGGCTTGATTGTCGATTTCCTGATGTGCCCCTACTTCGGGAGGAACAACTATTGTGGGCACTTGTTGTGCCCCTCCATGCACCTCTGCTTGCGCATCTCCTTGCGCTGCCTCTCCTTCCACATGTACTTGGGCTTGTACTTGCACCTGTGGTTGTTGTTGCGGCTGTGGTTGTTCAACACTCGTCAGATGAGTTACAACAACCTGTGTTGATTGAGGGACATTGCTGCTACTTTCTTGCGATGAGCCAACATCACTGGTCGATGGTGATTGAACAAGTAGACTGGCTGCCTCTGCAGCACTCAAGGGCTTGGACTTAAGTTGGCATGGTGGTGGTGGCACTGAGCCCAATGGAGCGGGGGTGCTGCTCCCAGCTTGGTCCCCAGCAGATCCCGCTGCTGCTGCAGGCGTACTTTTTTTTTTATTCCCAAAAAATGTGGCGGGCGGCAAACCAGTCTCCTTGGTAACTTGCTTCTTCTGCTCCTTACTGGCAACTTTCTTGCTAGAGGAGCTACGGGGAACTTTTTTTGGGGCCATCTTCTTCAGAGGTCAGAACAGCAGGCCGCAGTTGCAAGAGTTGCACAGTTGTCTGTGGCCAGACGTGACGTCGCGTGACGTTATGCTGCACACACACACCGCTGCAGGACTTCTTCCTAGCACTGGTGATTCTCTTGAGTCTTGTGCACCTAAAAGCAATGGAAGACAGAGAAACATCAGTTCAGTTATACACCCCAAAAACTCAAAAAATACCACAAAATTCAGCACAATCCCAGGCCATCCATGGCCTCAATGATGTTTAAATTCAAGAAGACACCCCACAGAAAGACTAGGCCCATGCACCACTCACTACCCCTGGGCATAATGGATGAAAGCTAGGCAAAATGGGTGCAGGCCTCAGACACTGCCTGTCTTCAAAATGGCCCCTTGCACCCCAAACACATGTGGAGGGCCTGCCTGTACAAGCACTCAAGATGGCCACCACCACCCACATGGCCAGTCCACATCAACAGTACACCCCAAGAAAACGAAAAACACA
The DNA here is from genome assembly GCF_964261635.1 of Lissotriton helveticus. Classification (NCBI taxonomy): domain Eukaryota; kingdom Metazoa; phylum Chordata; class Amphibia; order Caudata; family Salamandridae; genus Lissotriton; species Lissotriton helveticus. The sequence goes on from NC_136063.1 coordinate 960,012,432, forward strand.
CAAAAATCACCACAATCCAATGCCATCCAGGATGTTTACATTAAAGAGACCCCACAGGCAGACTCAGTCCATGCACCACTCACTACCCCTGGGCAAAAGGCCCCAACAGCAGCCCAAAAAAATCGAAAAAACACACAAAATACAGCACAATCCCAGGCCATCCATGCCCTCAATGATGTTTAAATTCAACAAAACAGTTGTATCATGCACCCATAACTAACCCTGGTCCTACTGGATACTGTGGCTACCCACAATATATTTTATTTAATGTTCTAAAAAAGTTCCAAAATTGTAGTTGCAGCAACTGTAATGCCCCAAACAAACTTACTTGTGAAAGTTGATTTCTAATCCAAAAGTGATACAAAGAAAGTCAAAAAGGCCTCAAATCCAAATATCCAGCAGCATCCACAAAAAGTAATCCTCCCAGGTCAAGATCCAAATGAAAGTGACCAGCACATGAAGAAAGCACTGGGAGGAGCCTGCTGGACAGGAACAGGAAGTTGGAGACTGTGGGGCACTTCCTTCCCCCCCCCCCCCCAAAATGGACTCCTTGCAAAAAAAAGTGCAGGCAAATGTCAACCTGAGGAGTTATTCTGATAAAAATCATAATTTCCAGAAGGTTTATGCTGCTTGCTGGTGGATTTCTTGTGCAGAATTGCAAATTTTGCAATTTCGCGAGTGCGAGATTGTTGCTGCCCGCCGCATCTACGTGTTCGCAATTGCAAACTCTCGCGATGCGTGCTGTGCAAGGTGGCAAGCCGCGATGACGTAATCGTGGTCGCCAAACTCCCGCGGGATCCCGCAGCAAGATCCAAAATGGCGCAGCACACGCAAAATATGGAGAAAAACAACTCTGCAAACGCTGAATGACGGTAAGTGAACCGCAAAATTGTATCACCAAGAAAAAAAAATCCGCTGCGTGTGAATTTATGGATTTTCGGCAAATTCGCGAGAGTTCGCGGATTGCGAATTTGCCGAAAATCCGCAAATTCCGCGAGCGGAACGGATTTTACGCCCATGCTTACTCATCGTATTTGGTCATTACCACCGGTTAAAGTGCGGCTCAGTACGTGGCAATTGTACAGCTATCTTACCTTTAGCCCATAGATCACTCAATACCTCAATATCAAAGAAGGTATTGAAGTCTGTCCACAAAGCTTTCAAAGTCTTTACAAATCTGTCTGCTTGTGTATACCACTGAGCAGGATTCTCTCTTAGCGTCAGTACATTGTTCATAAATTATGCGAGATCTCCTCTATTCCACGGTACATGAACGTACCCTCCACCTGGCATTTCCTTTATAGGAAAAGTTACAGCATCATCTTCATCTGGGGGTGCTGGTGGTGACTTTCCCTGTTTCTTAGGCCACTTGATTTCTAATCTAATATGAGATGTACCTCATATTTTCCTGCCAATTCAATTAATTTGTCATGGGTGGCTACCTCACGCCTTGCAATCTCTTTACTTAGATATATCAATTCATTTTCCTGACATTGGTTCAAATGTGAAATGTCTAAACATCCTCTAATAATCTCTTCTAATCCCATCTTCAATTTTGATACATCTAAGAGTCTTGCTCTTTCCTGGCTTGTAGATGGTCTCTGTATATCCCACCCTTTTATTTTTTGAGGTTTCTTTGAAGCATGGAGGGAATATTCTGCTGTCAAATGATCCTGTCTCTCCTTGTGTAATTGGTGTCGTAAAGACAATCTTCTCCCTTCTCTAAATGATTGAATATTTTGTGGTGATGTCCAAGCATCAACTTGTGAATTTTGCAATGTCGGGATGAACCCTGTCACAACTACTCCTCCTACAGCACCTTGAGCAACAGCATTCGGAACAATATTTACTGGTGCAGTTGCAACAGCAGACACTGCCTATGTCTGAGCTAATGCAACTTGATCACAACAGAAGCAGTAACAAGCGGAACAATTATAGTTGGGGCTGCTTCAACAGGTGCAATCTGAAATTTTGGAAGCCGATTTTCAATTTGCATAGTATTTAAATCTAAAGGGGCTGTAGCTACTGTAGTACTAGTAGTCGTAGCATCCGATGTGTTTGTCGTAGGGGCCACTATGGCAGTCGACACTATGAAAACAAGGCATCTAAAATGTCATCCCTTGAATCACTATCACTGCCTGTTTTCCTTGCAATGTCCTCATCATCATTTCCCTGCTTCCAATTCTTTTTAGGCTTTTCAGTAGTTATAGCTGGGTAAATTTTAGCTCCCTTAACTACAAAAGAACCATATTGATCTTGCACCATTGACAAAGTCATAAACATTTATGAACCACAAAATTTGTCACCATATAATGAGCTTGTGTACTTCCGGTAGAGCCTCTTCACCAGTCGTGGCCAGCATGAATCTCTGGCGAGGGGGCAGGGGTCGCCTGGGGAGGGGGTGTTAATTTTAAATAAAAAATATAAAACTTACCTTTAGCCTCTCTCCCCTCCCATAAGACAATCACAACGCTGCAATGGCAGCGTTGTGATTAGTGCGACTGCACAGGCATCTATGTGGAGACGGTTTTCTCGATGTAGGCTGTACGTAGCGTACATGGAGAAAATGGAAGTATGTGCATGACTGGTTGGTCGCCCTGTGGCCGACCAAACAGTCAGCGCCCACAACATTGGGCAAGCCACTCCTATTCCCCGACCCGCCATCCCGCCAACCTGCCCGCCCCAACCAAACCCTACCTCTGCTTTCTCGCAGTGCAAGAAGCAAAAACATAAAATAGTATTTATATCATTTTATGTTTCTGCTTCTCGCACTGCGAGAAAGCAGTGGGACAACGCTTCTCTGCCCACATGGAAGAGCTGCCCCTGCTTTTCACCCTCCCAAACTGGAAGTCGCACACCACCTCTCATCAAGGGCCTGATTACGATGGTGGTGAGACCGCCACTGACAGCCTGTCAGTGGCGGTCTCACCGCAATTGTTTGTATGTTTTCTGCCAGCCATATTATAATGAGAGCTGGAAAGGATGGCGGGCACACGTCTAACGGGCTCCTTGAGCCTGCCGGTGCGGTGGAGGGCCTTGTATTCCCTACAATGGAGGTGGTGCCTACCAGGCACCGTTGAAGGGATTATGATGTCCCTTTCTGCCTGCCTTTTCATGGCAGTTAACCCTTGGATGAAAAGGCAGGTGGAAAGGGACTCTGGGGCCCCTTAGTGGGCCCCCTTCTTTCCTGACCCTAAGCTGTGGGCACTGGAGGGCACCCATGGGGCCCCCCTACATAACCCTGCACCATGTGGCAGGCACCTTATGGAACCGCCAACATCATATCGGACTGTCCCGTTTCAGATACAGTGGCCATCGTAATCAGCACCCAAATCTCTAACGGCTCTGAAACATGTCATGGTTGTAAACTTCAACAATAAAAACAGTAATCAAATTGTCAAATGTCAATGTTTTTGTACAGCTTATAATTCTGAAAACATCAATTCTTTCCTCCAATCGTGTCACAATTTTCTTAAGCATGCCTATCTAAGTATTCAATAATTGATGACTCGTCAATCAATTCCTGCATGGCACTACACACCAATCGACCTATCCCAGAGCAGCACACTGTGACGTAATTCTCTCAGACACACATTTTTACAACTGTAAGGAAGCATAATAAACAAATACCTTTTTTCTGCTCCACTAAAGAATTGAAAGTAGTTCATTCATTCAAGAAACAATCGGAAATAAGGTTTTAACACCCTTCGAATTCCTTATATACACATACATCCAAATGAAATCTCTACCAACAGGAAATCACTCTGATTAATATAATTTTCCCTTTGTATAGTAGGTTTCACTAACACCAATCAATATTAGCACTCTCACAACAAATTTTTATAGTCCCTATCTCAGTTGTGCAGTCAATGGTACTTCACAGATCTGCACCACAAAACCATAGCAGACAAATAATACCACAATTTGGACTACTCTGAGCCTGATGTCAACTTCAACTGCTCAACATCTAAGCGTAAACACAACTAATTTATCAGCTTTTCCATAACACAAAAACACAACTTCAACATAATGATGGATTCTTAATCAGACAATCGTGGTGCATAACCCTTTTGATACGCACACCTCCACCACTGCAACCACCTTCAAATCCGCAAACTCATTCAGTGTTCAAATTCAGGCTTTGGACTTAAGGGCACCTATGTGCAATTTTACACTGGGGGAAATTATTTTGTCTCCTTTCTGCTGTGACATACACCGTTCTCACGCTATTACTTGATGAAGCAGGGTTTTCCATATCTCAATCTTCAGGTTTAATCATTAAACAACTCTTCCCACTGGTCAGATAGACCTTTGTTCGTCGACAAGGAGAAATAAGAAGCACACATCTATATAGCAGCAAATGATTAAAGACTTTCAGTTCAGTCAATAAAGAGAATTAATGTGAGTTAAAGAGTTTTATTTTCAATTATTTTAGTTTTCCATCATGTATTCAGTAAGCAAAAGTCATAGATAACAACATTAAAAGTTAATACAAACCAGCAACTGATATTCGATTATAAAATATAATACTATATCAGTTATCATAACAGTTAATATTGTTCAACAAAGAAAGAACCCTAATTCTTTATTAAATTGGAACAATGAGAGAAAAAATTGTCAGTTCTGAACCCCAATGAATAATTTTGAGAGAATCCATGCACAACCATGAAGCCTTTGCATCTCAGACTGGAAAATATTCATAAATCAATAGACAGAAGAGAAATAGGCTAAATAACCTCTCATGTAGTGAAGTCAAAGAAGCTCAGAGATGAGCCCCCAACCAGAGTGTCGGATATAAACACACAATTGCTATGTTTCAACATCATTTTCTTTCTTCTTCTGAGTCCTTCAATAGAATATCAGTAAACTCCTGGGAATAAGCAAACTCTCCATTTTCACATAGTGGTACTATATACTTTCAGACATTCTGCCTTGGAAACTTACATCATTGTTATTTTTTAGTTCAGAACGTTCTTCCCCTTAATCATCCTTCCGGGCACCTCCTCTCCTTTCGATGAGAACTCACTATCAATTGTCTAATACAAAACAAGTGTTGGTTCACTAAATAATAGAAGGCTTCTGGAAAGATGCAACATCTGTAAGAAATAGAAAAACATACCGCGTAAAGAACTTTCAAATGTGAAAAACAGGCCTCTCATTGTTAATACCAGTCAGTCATAATAACTTTATTTTGCCGCTACAAGTGGCATAAACAGTATACTACAACAATCAATCATTAGTATTAAAATCATCATTATACATACAATAGACACATGCAAGTACATAAAAGACTATTAAAATCAAACAGAAGAATACAATGTCATATCATAACACAGACAATTCATATGAATATAGTCAGTTTTACCATCACTCCCCTTGTTGTAAATGTGGGACCCAACCTATGAAATTACTATTCTACTTCTTTGGGCTTACAGAAAGAATGAGGCTACACCATAACAGACAAAGGTGCTGGGTAATAGTTGGAGCTAATATAAAGCCGGGCGACATTGTCTGAAATTTAGTTTGCACATTAGCGGTAGAATATATTTGTTCCTTTCCTTAACATATAGGTTACGGAAGAATAAGAAATGAAGATCAGTCGGAGGGATTGAGTGCCACATCGGCAAGTTGACAGGGCATCAGGGAACATGTTTTGGTGGTGTAGCCGAGCATTAGAGGGATATATTTCAGACAAAATCTCAGCAATACATGTCTTTGTTAGGGGTTAGAAACAGATGTCAGATATAAAAACAGTGTTATTTATCCAAGGTGCTAAAGAATATTGCTTAACCATGACCTTATCAGGATGGGGAACAGCCTTTACAACGCAGGTATTACCACGCGCTACCATTACAACGCTGCTATTACAACGCAAGTCGTTACAACGACTTGCGCTGGAGGGCGCTGTTGGATAGAGAATAGTTTAATTTTCTATTCCAACACCTTCCCTACTGTCAACGTGGGCTAGAGTTGGAATAGAAAATTAAACTATTCTACTATCCAGCACTTACAGCGCAAGTCGTTGTAACGACTTGCGTTGTAAAAGCAGTGTTGTAATGGCACTCGTGGTAAAAGACCACGTTGTAATGCCATACAACCATCAGGATTGCTCTCCCACCTGTTTCTGCCCAATCTATCCAATAATCGGCCTTTCAATTCTTTTCTTTAAGTTGTCAGGCAAAGGTTTCGATATTCATACAATTTTCTGAGGGCAATTGCTTCCAAATTGGGCTTGATATATTTTAACCATTGTATTTTAGATACACCGTCTAATTTCAGGCAGTCTTTTAGAATATCTCTGGTTAAGATTAATGTTTCTTTCTTCCAGATTGAATGCTATAATAAGATAGGAGCAATGCGGACCTGGTCCTTAATATAAGGCAGGTTAAATTCAGAGTGACAATTATAGGAAGAACAAGTTTGCAGGAGTCTTTTCAAAAAACCATCCGCTGCACCTTGCAGTTTAGATATGTCAGTTAGGCCCCATACAGCTCTCCCTCTCTACCTCAATGGACGCAAGCCATGGCATTGGTATACATCTTGCGAATAAAATTAGTTATCGAGGTCTCAACTCCCATTTCTTCCATTATTTCCCACAGCTTAGAATGAACTACATAGTCAAAAACAGACGATAGATCCACAAAGGCCATATAAAGGTGGCCAGCCTTAACCGTTGTATTCTTAACACTGTTCAATTTAGGTTAAGCCACTAATCAATGGTCCTCTTTTCTTTCCTAAAGCTGTACTCTGAGGGAATTATTATGTTCCCATACTCCAAATGCCCTTACCATCTTTCAATGCAGCCTCACTTTGTAATTTTTCCCATGCCTCCTCTTTCAACACCCTCAATCTAGCTACTCTCGCTAGTTTGTATGTGTGGCGCAGTGATCTCACAAAGGTAGTATCTCGTGGGATAGATCTTAAGGCAGCATGAAGTGTTCTTAGGTCTTTGGAGCAGACATCATCAAACCATCGTAACTCCCTATTTTTGTTATGCAATTTTGAGCGGAGTTGTTTCTCTTTGAGTTCTACTTATATAGTCAAACGCTAGTGGTATATGGTTACCAGTGGGATTAAGCTCTAGAAATGTGTCAATTTTCTGCCTCATTTTGGCCACAATTCCCCCCAAAAAGTTGTGGGTGTTAACTTTTTCCCATTTCAAGTTGACACCATTTTTCCTTCCAATATAGGGTTTAAGTAAAGGATTCTTAGGGAGTTTTTGTATTTGTCCACACTGCATATGGCAAGTAATTGCTGTGTGATCGCTAAAGGCATTAAAAGTTGTCTTAATATGGGTAAAATACACTCTAATAGGTTCTGAGACCAATATATAGTCAAGCACTGAGTAATAAGACCTGGTAGATAACGTGGAGTCTATCTGACCCGTGCTAATATTACAAGGATTGATTATCTTGAGGCTAAGGCTTGCTAACAGTCTATCCAGAATGTCCCTATACTCATTGTGCTGGAAGTGAGGGAGACAATCCCCATTACCATCAATCATGCCACCTACAGTGGAAGCCGCCCTCCTGCAGTTATAGGAATTAAAATCACCCACCAAAATTACATCGAGGTTTTTATGGTAAGAATTCATAAGTTGACTAATGTCCCTTTCCAAGGGATCTAATATTGTTGCCATTGTAACACCAAAATTATTATTATAAAAATGAATGAGGATCCACTCCCACCCTTTATGCCCTTTATGGCCCTCACATAACAAAATATGGTATTAGGATGAGGTGTCCAAATGTTTTTTTACCTTAAGCTTGGCTACGTTGAATGTTAGAGTTATTACCACCCCACTATGATGGCCAGCAGTAGAACGCACCACGTGTATCTGATAAGAGGAGTACCCATCTATATGGATGTCATCGATTTCTCATGTTTCTTGGAAACACAAGGAGACCTGCGCTGTCACCAAGGCAAACCAGTCAGAGTTAGTTTGTTTGTGATTGTAACCCGCTATGTTCCAAGAGATAATTTTTAAAGGGTCAAGGACCCCGTTCCGCTGTAACATGATTCCATATTAAGGGGACCCACCCCCCCCCACTTGTTTCAAGCAGGTTTGTTGGGGTTTTATAAAGTCAATCACCTGCTTCAAAATCATGCAGTGGCACAAATCTATTGCTGACCAGTACGGGAGAATTCCTCTGAACCGAGCAGGGGTTAGGGAGAGAGTAGTAATTAGGAAGGGGGCAAGAGAAGTTCGAGGCCTTCGTCCTTGTGTATGCAGGTGTGATAATGCTAGGGAGTTTGTAAAAAAAAAGTCTACTGGCAGTGCAAAGATCTCAGTGTCAAACAATGGGGTATTGGGCAACTTCCTCAATAAGTGAACCACCAAATGCTGATTGTTAAAATTTATAATGATAAAATCCCCTCCTATTGTTTTTGTTGCGAACCCCACCCAGTTTACTCTTCTTGCCATGATAAGGTGTTGATATATGTTAGTCCTGCCCGTATAAAATCTGGACAGCCAATCTAAAATCTTATGCATTTAATGCTCTGTTGATTATTGTTGGTTAGGCTTCAATGTCAGAATACTGACTAAGATAATTACAAAAGAGCATGCTGCAGGGCGGAGGTCCAGAACCTCTCCATATTTAAGCGGCTGGGTCAGCTGATAGTTCGTATACCCGTGGTCATTAGCAGTACTTGCATCTATACACTCATTATTCCCACTGGGTGCTATTCCTCTACCCAGCCTTTCGGGCCTTCTCACTTGATGCACTTCTCCAATTACAGATAAACGAGGGTGTAATGGTTTGGGGAGTAGGGCATCGGTGGTTTCGCTTCATTCTACCACATAGTTGATAGGTTGAGAGCTGGAGTGATCTGCTAGGTTTTCAGACGTTATTCCTGGTGCAATGCCCTGTGACACCAAGTCAGGAATGACAGAGGGGGCGGGCGGGGGGGTGGTACTTGAGGTTGTGTGTGATTACCCTCATTTCCCTCCTCTAGACAAGGACCGGTTTCCCTCCTGGAGAGCAACATTATACTCTCAATATTTTAGTCAATCTGATTAGGATTGGTTGAAGATAGGTTTGAACAATTGATTCTAATTTTTTAGAGAAATCGTCAGTGGAAGGCGGTAAAACAGGCCTAAGAGCAGTAGTTATGTTTGTGACCACAGGTGTGTCCGAATAACTAGTTCTATTAATTTTGCCAATCTTAAAATGCTTGGTCGGAACAGGTTTTTAGACCCTTCCACACTTCATTTTGCTTGGTGGCGCTGCATCTGGGCTCGAATCAATCACAGAGGTTTTAGAAAAACCAGGTGAGACAGGGGCAGGGGTGACGCTGGTTCTGTTACCGTTTAACGTGACTGATGGAGCAACTGCGTCATTCGGAATCATGACAGTTCTTACCTCTTCTAATGAGAGGCGCTGCTCTGTCAACTCCGACTTCTTTGAGAGCACATCCTACATCCGTACTTTTGGTTTTCCTCCTGGCATATGGTCTTTTCAGTGTTTTCAGTACTTTGGAGGAACAGTCTCCCTGAAAAGAACAGCCCACTCAATCACTCAGATCAGAGGTTAGGGGACTGGCCCAGCCCAGCCTCTTCCGGGTGATGACAGGTGTGGATGGGCCTGCCCTTTACCTGGGCTTTGGCTGGGCGTGTCCCATGCCGTGGGCCGGCATCATGCTTAAGAGCGCTCTCCAAGCGCAGGGAGGGACTGGAAACGTAGTCCCCCCTGCAGAGTCCTCAGTGCAAGTGCAACCTCTCCCCTCCTGGGGAAACAATGAACAGGATTGTTAGCGGCTATGATGTCCACAGGAGAGCGTCGCCCAGGGGGTGACGGGAAACTTAGATCCCCCTCCAGAGTCCTCAGTGCAAGTGTGACCTCTCCCCTCCTGGGGAAACAATGGACAGGATTGCTAGCGGCTACGATTGCCTTGGGCCAGCAGCGCGCTTAAGAGCACTCCCCAAATGCAGAGGGTGACAGGAAACGTAGTCTCCCCTACAGAGTCATCAGTGCAAGTGTGACCTCTCCCCTCCTGGGGAAACAATGAACAGGATTTAGCGACTACAATGGCCTTGGGCCAGTGGCGTGCTTATAGTGGGGATATCACGTGCCATTTGTCCACCACACCCCCCTACCACAAAGACACTTTACAAGAACTTGGTGTTCACTGCGTAGCTTTTATTACTTGCCAAATAACACCATCTTTATTTGTTGTTAAAACCTTCAACTTTTGACCAATTTTATTAACCATAAAATCCCATTACTGAACATAAAGGGTCGCAGTATACATATGCGCCACAGGTTACCATGTATTTACAATTAGTCATTTCTAGATCCACTCGAGGCGTGTTGTACCAGCAGGACACAACCCAACCCCTTACCACTTCGTCCATTTGAGATACCATGTTGCTTCATCCAAAAACCGGCTACTAGGGTAGGGCCGGAGAGTCCAGGACCACCAGCAGGACAGCCCCATCTCCCGCCTGCCCAGAGCCTCAATGACTGCCTCCCTGTTGCAGGGTGAGACAGTTTCCTCCAAAAGAAGTCCCCGGCCTTTTCCTCTTGTCCAGGACCCCACCAAACCTTCTTTAAACTTTTAGGGATGGGTGGGTGGGCAACTGCTCCCGCTGCGCCTTTCTGGCAACTCCGAGAGGTGAGAGGACAAAGAGGGCTACTCCCTTGAGTCCAGCAATGTTATCATCTACGAGAATAGCCCGCCAATGCACCTCCTTTTTTATTTGCATTTCAGGTGACCCTCCCCATGCCCACTTTCAGGGAAACAAAACGTTTCCATCGCCACTAAATCCCACTAATGGACCCCCTCCCCAAGACACGGGGTGCCTGTCATAGTGCACCGGCTACTAGGGTAGTGCCTGAAAGTCCAGGACCACCAGCAGGACCGCCCCCTCTCCCACCAGCCCAGAGCCCCAATTACTGCCTCCCTTTTGCAGGGTCAGGCAGTTTCCACCAAAAGAAGTCCCCGGCCTTCTCCTCTTGTCCAGGACCCCGCCACAGGGCAAGTAGCCCACCGGCGCTCTTGGGCTCCCCCAAGCTGCTTCACCTTCCTGTTGTGATGCTCTGGGCTATACTTTTGAATGCAACTCCATACCACCCAGTATAGTTTGGACAAACAGTTCCAAACCCGCCCTGGACAGCTGCAATCACTCTGCACGATATACATTTGAGTTTAATACCTGCAGCATACAATGCCTAATGGAATGTAATTGCGAACCCCACAACAGTTTTGCTACCTCTCAATTCAGTTTCCTTACAGACGTTTTCACCGCGGCTAAAGACACGCCATCACCCCAGACTCTATTAGTGAGCACCCCTGACCACAAGATAGTGGTGTCTGGCAATGCTCTCCTGACCGATCAGAAGGTAGAGAACAGGGCCTCCTTCACTCCCCTCCTGCCCCCTGGAATCATACTTTCACCTCCAGAGTGAATCACCAACACATCAGGAATGGGCATACCGCTGTCAAGCGCACTCTGTAAATGGGTTGTGACGTCCTCCACACATTGCCCATCAAAACCCAACCAAATATGGTTGACTCCCATGGCCCTTTGCATTCCCAATTCACCGGATTTGTTGAACCATTGACCTGCTCTGTGTATAACCGAATCTCCACACCAGCATACCTGCGTCCACTTATTTGCCACCGCTGCATGTAAGACCAAGACAAAAGAAAAGAAGAGGGGCATAATTACAAAACCGTCGAAACCCCTGGCTCCTAACTACACCAGCTGTGGTCTGATGTAGCGCTCAAAACAAGATTAACTCCATCTGCCCACCTTCTTGATTGCCTCCGAAGATAGACCCAATGTAGCTGCCGTGGTAGCCGCCTCAATTAGGAATGAATGTGATGTGAAATGAGTTGTCTCCTCCCCCAACTGTTCCAACGCACGTTTACACAATCGCGTGAACTGAAATCCTGTCAGAGGCGTGCCATCTGCATGTACAATAAGCCTGTCCTCCCCACACCCAGGCCTCATCCGCAGATATCTTTCCACCAACACCACCGGGCAATAACAAGCCCCTTGCACTGATCTTAGCTTGACCCAAACGCCTTTCCCTAATGGGTCCGTTTTTGACCTCCTTACTCTGACCTGAAGTACATCAGCGGCCGCCACCACATCACCCATGCTAATCCCTCTATTTCTGTCCACCTTAGAGCTTGGTACAAGCTCCAATATCCTGAATGCACCGAAAAAGGCTAAAGAATACGCTAATCTCAGCAGATGCACTTCATATGACGACCAACACAACTGAGGTAGCACGCTCAAGATATTTATCAACCTACTGGCATCTATGGGTCTCCTGTTATCCTTCACTCTTCGAGCCAGCGGTTCCCAACCTTTTAGAGCCTGCCTAACTCTAACGTCCTTAGTAGGATCCCCTACCCCTTTTAATCCAGCAAAAGAAGGCAATTGCCAACAACTGCCTCCTAATTAGGGCCAACGACTGTCCCTTCTCTTTCTGATGAAGTATGAACAGAAGCACCACCTGAGGTGTGAGTTCCGCTGCGCTCCCATCTTTCTGCACCACTTCTATATATGTCTGCCATGCTTCTCATACATACACTTAGTCTTGGACGCAACCGACGCCGCTATGTGGTCGGGAGCGATGGGGCACCAAGCTTCCATAGGCTTTCCGGGAAGACCGTCATCTGAACGTCCGCTTGCGGCCATCGCGCTCTGAATTCTGTCAACTTAAAACAAGACAGAGCATCAGCTACTACATTATCCATGTCTAGTACATGTTTGGCAGTAAAATACACATTACGCCTGAGGCAACCCTGCATCACCTCTTTGAGCAAACGAAGTACCCATGGACATCTTGCCCTTTGACTGTTCACTGCCAGATCTACCGTCATGCTGTCTGACCAAAACACAATGCTCTTGTTTTCTAGTAAAGTGCCCCATACGTGAAGAGCCACAATAATGAGAAACAACTCTAAAAAAGTAATATTGTGGACCAATCCCGTTCTAACCCACTCTGCTGGCCAATGCTGCATACACCACCTTGATCCAAGCACTGCCCCGAACCCAACACTGCCTGTCGCATCTGTGTAAAGCTCTAACTCACTGTTCGCCTGTGCCGGTTGTTGCCAAATCACCGAACCATTAAAACGCTCCAAAAATCTCTCCACATGACCAAGTCATCCTTCACTTCCGCCGATAGCCTAGTGTGGTGGTGTTTTTCCCTTAAACCTGACATAGCCCTGGCTATATTCCTAGAGAAGACCCTACCCATGTGTATAATCAGTAATGCAAAATTGAGTTGCCCCACCAACACCTGCAACTGGCGCAAGGTAACCTTGCGTGCCCTCAAACACTCATCCAAAGAGGTTTGAAAAGCCCATTTTTTGTCTTGTGAGAGTCTACAAACTCCTGCCAATGTGTCTATCTCAATGCCCAGGAAGGTTATTCTTGTTGCTGGGCCCTCCATTTTCTTCTCCGCCAAAGGCACCCCCAATGCTTCCGCTATGCCCTGGAAGCCCACCAACGCCTCCTGACAAGCTGCCGAGTTAGGTGGCCCCATGAATAAGAAATCATCCAAGTAATGCACCACCTCTTGCGTTCCTACCACATCCCTCACTGTCCATTCCAAAAACCACTAAATGCTTCAAAAACCACACATGCAATGGAACAGCCCATAGGCATACATAAGTCCATAAAGAAATTGCCATCAAACGTGAAACCCAGCAACCTAGTGTCTTCCGGATGCACTGGCATCAAGCGAAAAGCAGACTCAATGTCTGATTTGGCCATCAGCGCGCCCTTACCCAGCCTCTGTAATTTTTGTATTGCCATATCAAAAGTGGTGTATCGCAGTGCACACTAATCTGGATCTAGCCCCTCGTTGACTGACTGACCAGGTGGGCTGGATAAATTATGTATAAGCTGAAATTTCCCTACCTCCTTCTTCGGTACCAGTCCCAATGGTGAACAGGCTAAGTCCTGCCTCGGCATTTGTTGAAAAGGCCCGCTACCCTCCCCAGTGCTACCTCTTTCATAATTTTCTCTCGAGCCGCCCCTGAATTTCTTAGTATTGAATTCTGATTGCGTGTGGGACTGCAGATAGCAGGGCACTAGACGGGATACGGAAGCCAAATTTGAAACCTTGATACAAAAATTCCGCCTCTGCCCCCCTCTGATATCTGGAGAGCAGACGGGCCCGCACAGGCAGGCGTATAGGAGTAGGCAAGCTCCTATGATGATTGATTCGGGCGGCCCTTGGGTTGCACATTGGCAGGGGTGCGCTGTTCCTTGGGCTTCCCCACTTTTTTGAAACACTTAATCTCTGGGTGTCTGAGCATTCCGCAGAAGGAGCATATGTGATTGATCTTACATGCTCCTCCCCTATTGCATTCGCCCTTGTTGAACTGCCAGCATGCTTGCTTCTTATCCCCTGTTCCCTTGTCTTCACGAAAAGAATTAGTGGGCTTTCTGACTGGCACGGCAGAATAAAACTCCCCATGACATATATTAATTTTCCGCTGGTCCCATGCCACTTCCGGTCTCACCGCTTTCATCTGCCTAAATTTTGTGCCATATTGCAACCAGGCCGTCCCCTGAAATTCAGAAGCTGCCCCATGAATCAATGACATGTAGCTTTTGAACTGGGCCGCCAAATTAGGAAACTGCTCGACCATGATTGCCGCATAGATAGCAAAACCAGTCACCCAATTCTTTAACGACCATTCCACCCACACTTTTTTATGTATCAATTCCCCTTATTTGCCCGCTCTGGTCCTACCCGGGACCACCCCCGCATTAATCAGATCGAAAACGTCCACATATTCACCCTTGAAAATCTTCTCCTTGGTTTCCGCTGGCACGTGCCAAGTTATACTTGCTGATGGTGACACTGCCAATAATGCGGAACCGTATAACACCGGGCTGTGTGTAAGGGGGGTCTGAACCGATACCACTGTCACCGGGAATACCGCTGGCGTCCCTGCCACCGCCCCCAATCCTGCAGCCCCTGTATTACTCACTGGTCCCTGAGTCATTGTAGTAACCACCACCGGTGATTGTACTACTACTCTTGACTGGACCCACACCTGAGCCACCCCTCCCCCTTGTTGCGCGACTACTGGCACTGGGCCCTGCATGTTGTCCATTGGAACCTGCCCGGTAACTCTTGCTGCAGCCACCACCTCCCCCGGCGCAGTCGAATTTGGTTGAATATTAGCTGCGGCCGGCCCTAGCACTGGGGTTGGCGCCACGCTCTGTGAAAGCCCCCCCAAAGGAGATAACACACCCTCCGCCAAATCCTTCTGCGCAACAGCGTTAGCAGTCTGTACATTGTCCATGCCTATCAGAGGCTGGCCCACCACAATCGCCTCACCTGCAATGTTCAATCACGACTCCGTAACCTGTGTGACCCTCTCCTGATGCATGTCCTTAAAACGACTTGGCGTCCGCCTTATGAGTTTCGGCAAGGAGGGCTCCTGCTGCGCGCTCGTTCCTGCATCCTGAGCCAGGGTCTTCAATGCCCAATCGATGCCTCCTTTCTTTGCGGCCTCCCATAACGCCGCCAAGGACCGAAAATCCTCTGCTGATACCGGGGCATCCTTGCCCCCGTGTCTGTTTCGGCGGCATCCTGCCTACTAAGAGATAGATAGAGTTAGAGACGGCACACGTCCCTTCCTTTCCCCTTCGAAAGTCCTTGATCCGGCGTGCCTCCCTTCCAACATGCCAACACCTCCCTGGGCCGAGCACTAGTGATACTTACCCCCCTAGTGTCTCCCTACCCCATGCCACATGCCTGTATAGACGGTGATTGCCCCGCCCCCAGGGGATGCTCAGCATACCTACTGGCTGAATACTCCGGGGTTATCATGCGCCTCCCCAAGCCATTGACATTCCTTGTCATGCATCATAAAACCCTTGCGCTCCCATGAGCCATACTGCATGCTTGCTTGCTTTGCGCCACTTACTTTTGTTCTCAAACTTAGCATGATCCTTTCCCCCATGTAGATTGCCCTTCCTATTCAGTACCTTACGCCTGTTGCCCTTTTGATCCACTTCACCGTATTACTACCGTCTTGCCCATTTCCTCTAATTATTTATTTATTTTATTATTATTATCTTATTTATTCATTTATTATTTCATTCTATTTTTTTTTATACCCCCTACCCCTCATTAAGGATTCCACTGCCCTTGCGTCGCACCAATAGCGCGCCCTGGCGACCCACAACCTTTATTAATAACCTCGCCTTGCTGTAAGCCTGCTATTTTTATCACTGAGACTGTGACATGCCCACTGAAAAGAACTACAAACCCACCCTGTTAACGGGCCACTATGACGACGAGACCCTCGCTTCTCCCAGAAAAGAGGCGTGTGCAAGGGAAATGTTTATACCTTGCCTTGTACACATCCTAAGCTGTGGATGCTGAAGAAACGCCCACACGCTAATACTTCAAAGTGTTTCCCAGCTTATTAACCGAGCCATGCTTCCCCGTTAAGGAACGGCACTGCAAACGAGACCCGCCCGTCACTTCTAGCATTGTCCCACTGCGCGCTCTGACAGGAAAACCCCTAATCATTGCCCCGCAGATTTAACCAACGTTGCCCTACTCCCCGTTGTCTTTCTAATTATTCATGTTTTATCAGCATTTTGTATACCTTGCCGATCGCCACTAATTAAGCTTTTCGGCACCATTTAAACCAACGCGAATCAACCCTGCCGCCCACACTGCATGATTACCGCTGGTACTTCAAAGGGGCTTCTCAGAACACACGCCCACCTGTTTTCCACCGCAGGCTTTCCCCCGCGCTAACCCGCATTATATGCACCCCTAAGTACACGGTTACTTATAATTGATGTAGATGACATCCAACTTGTAATGTTGGGGGCCCTGGACCCTCATTGGTAGAAAGGACTGACGCAGATACAGTCAGCTACTGGGTACAACTGGCCCAGAGCACATGGGCTCGGCCCCTTTTATTAAAGCTGTGTCACCTGACCGGTGACATCAGTGGTGGGTGGGTGTTCAGTGTGCTGGCTTACAAAACACTAGACTGCTGACTCTGGGTCACTACATCCCTCCCAAAATTCGGGGAAAATGAAAACAAAAGAAAGTCCAACCTGTGGGAGAAAAAATGCAGTTCGCAAAAACCCCACGACAAAGTTCAAACCTGTGGGAAAAGAAAATGTACATACAATACAACACTGGACTCTATGATTTGAAGTGAGTCTCTTTGGTGGATTGCAGGTCGCAGACGGTGTAGTTGCTGCATCCAGGACTCATGAGTCACTGTGGCATGGTTTGCCGTTGTTCGGCGGGTCCTATCTTCTGTCTGCGCCGCCTGGACGTTGTTCTCTGTCTTGCCTTTGCTTGGCACCACTGGTGACAGTTTGTAGTTAAATAGAAGGGTGACATGATCTGAGTGTTGTTTATCTTCTCGGTTCTCCTCTTCAGTCCTGGTCCTTGGTGAGGTCTCTGGGCAGGCTTCAAAGTGTTTCTAGGCAGATGAAAGGAGTAGGTGCATACATCCCTCTCACTAGGATGTCCCTCTCGCCGGTGTTCTTCTCTCACAAGATGTCCGGGAGGACCTCTTTGCCAGGTTTCCACTGGACTGGTGTTGTCGGTCATGTTGCTCCACCATAGCCTTCGGGCCGTGAGCGCGGCGCTCCACGATCTTCACCGTTGTGTCCTAGTTCCACCTGAAGGTTACGCTGTTGACTCTTTTCTTGCACGCAAAGCTTCCCTCTCAGTGGGTCTTGCAGACGCACCGTTGTGGATTTGTCTCTCTTGTGGGACTTGCTGCCACCAGAGTCCCTTGAGGCCTTTGCTTCATGGGCTGCCACGGGTTGATGTGGAGTGGTCAGTTCCTCAGCTGGATGTGTGAGCACTCTCGCCATTCAATCTTCCGCTCAACCCCAAAGGTAGAATTGTTGTCAACAGTCCAAACTTGCCCTCTTCTGCGATTGCCACATGGATGGATGGCTTGTAGGTGGATATCTTTGACTTGTGCCGCCGGTGTTCATGCCAGGCCTTGTTCTCCACTGCACTCCAGTGTTCTGGTGCATGTCGCCATCTTCTCCTGATGTTTGTGTGAGTTGGCTGGTCACACCTCTTCTCTTCTTGTGATCTTCTAGTGGCACCGTGGCACTCACTTCCCTTCTTCTCCACCTTTCCTTTCACGACGTGGTTGGTCCCTTTTCTTTTCTTCAACCACCCAGGCCATCTCCGTGTGGCGTGCACTCCACATGAATCTCCCTGGTTGCGTCCTACCCTTAGGACACGCCTTCTCTTCTTCCGATGGCCAAACCAGGCATCGCACCTTTCTTCCTGTCGCTCCTTCTTTACTTCGGGTCGGTGTCATCAGACCTCTTTTGGGTCCCGTCCATGGACCTCTTCTTGATCTATTCAGTTACTATGCCTTTGATCTTCTGGCATGTCTTCGCAGTCGTGATCTTCTGACTGTCAGCTTCTCCTTTCTTTTTCCGGGCGACCATCTGACTGGTCATCTTCTCCTTTTCTTTCCGGGTGACCAACTGCCTGGTCATCTTCTCCTTTTCTTTCAGGGTGACCAACTGCCTGGTCATCTTCTCCTTTTCTTTCCGGGTGACCAACTGCCTGGTCATCTTCTCCTTTTCTTTCCGGGTGACCAACTGCCTGGTCATCTTCTCCTTTTCTTTCCGGGCGACCAACTGACTGGTCATCTTCTCCTTTTCTTTCCGGGCGACCAACTGACTGGTCATCTGGTGGTGACTTTCTGGCAAGTCATCTTCGCTGTGACCTACTGACAGGTCTCCGAGGACGCGATCCCTGCGTTACTCGGTCGTGGTGGCGTGGAGTTACTTCACTCCTTGCGCGGTCATGCGCAATGCTGTGCTGTCCTGTGTCACTGGGCAGTGACGGTGGGTTTGTGAACACTGTGTCATTGCTGAAACTGCAGTACCTGCTGTGTCCTAGTGTTGCTGTCTGCTGCTCGCGTTGCTGCGTGCTTGGTTGTACACTGGGGTCACTTCCTTGGCTTGTGGCGCAGTCCTATTCTTCTGGCGCATACTTGCGCCGTCCTCCAGCTAGCTACAGCTGTAAAAAAAAAACTGTTCTGTGCTGCCTTTGTCTCTTTGCCTTGTCGTGGGCTTGTTTGGTTCTTGTGGCTTCTTTTTGGTGCACTACTCACCAAAGTCCATCAGATGGCAGTGTAGGCTGTGGGTTTCCTTCTGCAGCAGATTCCTGCTCTTGGTGACTTACTTTCCTTTTCATGAAAGTTTCTCTTGCTGCCCCAGCTTGCAGGACCTGCTTCGTGGATATACCGGAGGGAAAGGTGCTGGAGCCACTGCTGATTCAGGTAAGTCTCAGCTAATTATGCCGTTTAGCTTGGTGGCAGTAGGGTAGAAAAACACCTCGAGGGAGCTGCACAGGGAGGAGGGATCTTATCCGTGGCCAGCAGCATGCATTGCTGCATTTGCAGTTCGTTCCATTTGAAGGTGCTGGCCGTTTGCAGATTTTCATTTCTTCTACCGGGGCCAAACCGGCAGCCAAGCTGTGCTTTTTCTTCTCCCTCCCTGCCTGCGGTAGCTTCACATAGTCCTCGCACAGGCAGGGGGTCTGGCTTCGATTTTCCCGTCCTGCTCACGGTCTCCCGGTGTGTGTCTCCTGACCGGCCACAGGCTGCAAGCAGTCTTTTCCCCGCCCGCGGCAGCTCTTCTCTTTACTTGCTGCGCAGGGTGGGGAACGTCGGTGCTGGTGCCTCTTTTGCCCGGCGGGCTGGGTCACGGGCGGCCACTCGTCCCCGCCTGTACTCACTCTCCTTTACAGCCCCTCTCCCACCGCGGCAGCCTCACTCAGCTGTGTGTACGGAGGAGGGGGGGCGCCTGTGGCCGTGCTCGCACTTATGTGGCGCCGAGTTCCTTTTTCCTGCGGGTAGGCTCTGCTTGCCGGTACAGTGCCTCGCAGCTCTTCACACGCTGCAGGCGCTCGCTCTGTTTTGTAATAGCGGGTAGGCTCCGCCAGCGCCTCTTTGGAGTGCCTACACTGAGGGCAGGGTCAGGCCAGGCTGCGTCTCGCCCGGCAGGGTGCCATTTCCATGCGGGTGGGCTCCGCTTCGGCTATTAAGCGCCTGGCAGCTCCCCTCATGCTGCGGGCGCTCTTCGGTAGTCTTTCACCCCTCCGCCGCACTTCACGCACGCGGCGGGGGAAACGCTGCAGGCAGGCGGCGGGTGGGCTCCGCTGGCTCTGCTTTAATGATAGTTTATTGTCGGCGCTTGGCAGGGCGCCACGGCTATGCGGGTGGGCACCGCTTATGATAAAGTCGCGGGGGTCGCTTTAGGCTGGTGCGGCCCCCTCCGCTCACCTTCGGTTGGCTGGCTGGCTTCCTTCCTTCACGCGGGTGGGCTCCGCGGAGGTCGTAGCGTTTGGCTACCAGTCCTGGCTCGGTGGCGCCCGATGCAGGTGGCCTCTGCACGGCTCTCTCTCTTCGCCCCAGGCAGGGGGCTCAGTCGCGGCCGACGCGGGTGGGCTCCGGTCGGTCCGCTCCTTTTCCTCGGCACTTCGGGCCGCGCCTCCACGTGGCGCTCGGTTGCGGCCGGCACAGGTGGGCTCTGGTCGGTCCGCTACACTTTCCCCTCATGCCGGGAGGCTCGCGCTGGGCATGGAGGTGCGGGGTGAGCTCCCGGTCACCTCTGCTCCGTGTTCTCAGCCCGGGGCACTGCACACACCCCTCGGGCCTCTCGGCGGCCGGCGCCGCTTCCCTGGAGGGGTGCCCTGCACATGGGCACGTCCCTTCTTCTTTCCGGGGTTTTTCTTCTTGCATATGCGGCACGCGTGGCTAGCGTCCGCCCCCTCGTCGCCAATGTAATGTTGGGGGCCCTGGGCCCTCGTTGGTAGAAAGGACTGACGCAGATACAGTCAGCTACTGGGTACAACTGGCCCAGAGCACATGGGCTCAGCCCCTTTTATTAAAGCTGTGTCACCTGACCGGTGACATCAGTGGTGGGTGGGTGTTCAGTGTGCTGGCTTACAAAACACTAGACTGCTGACTCTGGGTCACTACATCACTGATGCCCGCAATAATCTCCCCTACACGTGAGGCCCCCTCACCATCGCGATTTGCCGACAACGCCGCCGGGCCCAGGTAGCCAAGCCAAATGCTCCCGCTGCGCCTTTCCGGCAACTCCGAGGGGCGAGAGGACAAAGAGGGCTACTCCCTTGAGTCCAGCGATTTTATCACCTACGGAGAGGGCCCGCCAATGCACCTCCTTCTTCATTCGCATTTCAGGCGACCCTCCCCATGCCCACTATCAGGGAAAGAAAACCGTTCCCTCGGCACTAAATCCCACTAAAGTCCCCCCTCCCTTAGACACAGGGGTTGCCTCTCAAGAGCGCTCCCCAAGCCCAGGGGGTGATGGGAAACGTAGTCCCCCCTGGAGAGTCCTCAGTGCAAGTGCGACCTCTCCCCTTCTGGGGAAACAATGAACAGGATTGTTAGCAGCTACTGTTAATGCATTATTTTCATTTAACATGGCATCAACAGTTAAGCTAACTTAAATCAGCACTTTGTTTGTTATGCAGGGCTATAACACTTAAGTATGCGCCACATTTTTCATTTAACATAAGTTTTACTTAAAAGTAAGCTTTGCACATTGTAAATAAAAGCATTTTGTTAGCAAATAAAATTCGCATCAACAAGGTGGAAAGTACAAGCTCATTCTCTGATGACATTTTTTTTTTACACCCTCATAAAATAACCTAACAGCTGTGCTTCTGATAAATTTACTGTGAAAACAAGCTTACACACAATAAAGGAATATGATGGCAGCTAGATAAAATATCTGGTTCGAAAGGCCGCATAGAATAGGACACTGATAGTTGTTTTTCCTACAGTGAGGCATCTGCCCTCCAGTGTGCTGGCACTTTCAAGTCAGCCTCCTGCCTAAATGGGCCTGACGAATTGATTGAACGGCCCCCTTTCACCCCTTCACTATCAGTTAATCTCTCAGTGTACAAAGTGTACCCAGGGAATAAAGCTCTTCCGTTAAATGAGCAGCAATTACTGTACATCATCTGCCGCGAGTGGCACAGCCTGACTTCTGCGGCTCTCCTTTCCTCCACTGTGAAACTCATCTGCTGTGCCTGCAAGAGCGCAGTCATGATACTGTACTGTGCAGAGTCACATAACCATGCAGGGACATGAATCTGTATGCTTTTACAGTTAAACTCGTCCAGGAAGGATGTATGACATTACAACGCATGCTTTTACCACGCATGCTTTTACATCGCAACTTTTACAACGCATGACTTTACAACGCATAGCGCTTTGGGGTGCTGGATAGTAAATAGTTTAATTTACTATTCCAACTCCAGTCCCCGTGGATAGTAGGGAAGGTGTTGGATAGTAAATTAAATCTATTCCCTATCGTAGAGGGCCCCCCAGCGCAATGCGTTGTAATGGTTTGCGTTGTAAAAGTTGCGATGTAAAAGCACTGCGTGGTAAAAGTTGCGTTGTAAAGGATGTTTCCCGTCCAGGAAAGATAACTTTAGTTTGGTTGGCAAACAATCCTGTACCTAATAAAATGTGCAGGGCGAAAACTCCCTGGCGTTGTGCCAATTTGGCATTGTGCTCCTCATTTTGTCGTTATGGCAGCCTGGGTCAGACTGGGACAAAAAATAGGACTGGGCATCAAATAAAAGTAGCCCCATTTAGCAAACCATCTTTAGCGGAGAATCTGGGGGCCAAGGTTCTTACCTATGCAGACGATACCCAACTGCTGTTTACCTGTGAAAAAGATGTGCCGTTTAATGAAGGTCAAATTAATTTATGTCTGAAGACCGTGTTCGACTGGTTCAGACAGAAACAACTATCTTGCAGCTCCGCCAAGACTAAAACTATTGTTTTCGGACATACCTTGGATGATGAATGGCGGAAGTGGTGGCCTCAGGATCAACTGGCCCCTTTCAGTCCTGTTACTACTGTTAAAAATCTTGGAGTTATGCTGGATTCTGATCTTTCTATGAAGTCACAGGTGCAGTCAATGGCTGGTACGTGCTTTAACCCCTTCCATGCTCATGACGAGCTCAGCTCGTCATGCAGTACACTGCTCGAGTGCTCATGACGAGCTGAGCTCGTCATGAACAATGGGAATTCAATGAGTTCAGCACCAGGGGGGAACACCTCTAGCACTCAAGGTTTTAAGCTGTTAAAAAAGATAAGGAATTTCTTCCCATTGCTGCCACTGTCCCATAGAAGGACAGTGGTCCAAGCCTTGATAATGTCCAGGCTGGACTATGCGAATGTGCTTTATTTAGGTATTCCCAAGTACTTATTGAACCGTCTTCAGGTTGTGCATAATTCAGCTGCCAGAGCAATATCTATGGTCAGGCCAAGAACACACATGGCGAATCATCTGATCACTGCATTGGCTTTCAGTAAAAAATGGAGTTGATTTTAAATCTCTGGTGTTGGCCTTCAAGGTGTTGCACAACAGTGGGGCACAGTATATTAGAAAAAGAAGTATGCCCTATACTCCAGCTAGGACCTTGAGGTCATCAACCCAACATTTGTTGGTAATGCCTAAATTCTGTAGGGCAAGGAAGGGTGGACGCACCTTTCAGGTGGTAGTGAGTAGCTTATGGAACTCGCTGCCTTTACTCTTGAGACAAGAAGCAGAGCTCCTTAGCTTCAGACGCCAACTCAAGACCTGGCTGTTCCAACAATAATGAGATCTATGTATGAGTGGGAGTAACTGTGTCTCTCTCCCCAGGGTCTTTCCTTTTCTTTCTTCTCTTTCCTTAGCGCCGGGAAACTCTTTGGAGTAGCCGTGCGCTTGTACAAATGCCCCATAACATTAACATATAGTTACAAAAATATCCTACATGCGCATATCAAGCCCGTTTTAAGCTTACAAGACATGCTATATGGGAATTTTGACAATTATGGGAGATTACATGTTTTGAGTTTGTTGCAGGCACTGTTTGTGGTAATATATGGGAAATCAACTGAACAAAACGGCCGACCTGGCCATAAGACAGGCCCACAAACTGATAAAGAACTTTGAAACCAGCCCAACGTGCACTGCCTGATTGCCCGATAGGCACATCCGACCGTTCTGGAAGCCCCAGTATGTGGAATAAGTCTGCTGACCCATGCACTCGGTGATTATAGCATCTTGCTCAACAGCCGAGCACTTGACTCTGTTGGGTGATTAGAGTCTACCCAAAGAGGTACTTCTTTTAATGTGCGTGTATACTTCTCCCACTATCAAATCATGATTCTACTGTCATTGCTGATAGCTGAGTATTATTGCAAGGTTTACGTCTTTGTACCTGAAACCCAGTGACAAGACTCCCAGATAAGTCCATTTACTATGTTATGACCAGCCTCCTCACTCGACTCTGAATGTATATGAAGTGTGCATTCGAGTTCATGGGTGCATGAGAGTACATGTGAGGTTATGTTATGGTATCCGGATTTATAAAGCGCATGGCTGCCTCTGCAGCGAGGCATCCCAGGGCTAAAGCTAGCAGAAGTAGAGAACAGGGGAGCTAGTAACTGGAAAAAAGCCATGTCTTGATCATTTTCCTAAAGATCCAGTGGTCCTGTGTGCCACGGACAACCAAAGGGGTGGAATTCCAGAGGGCAGGAGCCAGTGCCCGGAATAAATGCCCCCTGCTCTTGTCCTGCACACCCGCGGTACACGAGCCAGGTGCAAATCCGCAGAGTGCAAGGCTCAAGCGGGACCATACATAGAGCGCAGCTTGCTCAAGATTTGGGGACCCATGCCATAGAGGATCTTGTGAGCAGTGTATAGAGCTTTGAAGTAGACTCTCTTCTCTATAGGTAGCCAGTGAAGCTGGCGAAGAAGGTCTGAAGCATGGCAATACTTAGTTAGTGCAAAGAGTGCACGGGCAGCTACGTTCTGTTCTGTGCCGATTGAAGTCTTTTGGTCACAGATTTATTAACGCCCAATAGTAACCCATTACAATAATATTACCTTGACAGCACGGTGGATTGGACAATCATCTGTCAAATAGGTGCATCAAAAAGTCCTAGGATGGGCCTCAGGCCTCGTAGAAGGCCTAAACAGGTACCAGCCACTGTCTTAGCGTGCCCATCAAACGAGAGGGCATTGTCCACCAGCACTCCCAGGTTTTTGACCACAGATTTGGGGTGCGGGGGTTTCTGTGGCCGCGGGCCACCATTGACTGCCCCACAGATGGGTGTCTCAACCTCCAAATGCACCTCTGACTTGGTGGAAATTAATTGTAAATAGTTGTTCGCCATCCATTCTGAGAAGGCATGGAGGTCTTCTTGGAATTTCACCTTGTCCTGGTTGGAATTGCTGGAGAAGGTGAATACCAATTGTGTATCATCAGCGTATGATACCAGGGTAATGTTTAGAGTTTTGGCCATAAGGGCCAGAGGGCATATGTAAATATTAAATAGAGTAAGGCTCAGGGCCGATCCCTGAGGCACACTACACAGGAGAGGGTGAGCACAAGAGGTAAATGGAGGAGCAGGGACCTGGAAAGACCGATCAGCCAAGAAGGACGAGAGCCAGGCTTGCCACTGACACCAATCTCCTCCAGCCGGTGCAACAGGATCTTATGGGAAACCATGTCAAAGGCTGCCCTCAGATCCAGCAAGATCAGAGCCGAGGTTCTGCCCTCATCCAAGGCGGACTGTAATTGCTCCGTCACCGCGAGTAGTGTGGATTCGGTGCTGTGTCTAGGGCAAAAATATTATTTTGACATATCTAGGATTACATTTGCTTCCAGATATTGAGTCAAGATATTGTTGACATAAGACTCCATAATTTTTGCAAAATATGGAAGCAGAGATATTAGACGAAAGTTTTCTGGTTGAGATACATCTAGCATCGTCTTTTTTAGCAAGGGAATTACTTTAGCATATTTCCAGGACTTGGGGATTTTTGCCAATAGTAGTGACTTATTGATCAGCTCCCAGCCCTCCGATAGGAGGCAATGATGGAATTCTCTGAAGAGGTTAGGCTTCAAATGATCATCGGGGGAACCTGATTTTACCTTCACTGACCGGGATTCCATGTTTTTGGAAGACATGGGAGGAAAAACGTGAAGGGAGTGAGTCGCATCGTCCTGGAGGAAACTTTACGGGAATGTCAAGGGGAACCTTTTCCGGACTGAGGTGGTAGCCATGTTGGGATCTTCCATGATTTTGATTAGGTCTTAGAGTTGTAGGGTGCTCCAAACGTTTTGTGGTAGTCATTACCTACTGTTTATCGCAACCTTCATGTCTCCCTGCGCGGCTTCTATAATGTTCCCGTTCCACCTTAGAATTAATTTGGATGCTAAGTGCATCTGTCTGATTTTGGATACACAAACACAAAATATGGCTGCTTTTGGATAAATAAGCAGTGAAAAAGGAAGAAAGGAAGGATTTATTTTTTAACTGGACCTGGGCTTAAACTAGAATCAGCATGTCAGGCAGTCTCATGTTGAGAGCACCACCCACATATAGGATTGACCAAAATGCAAGACTAATGTACACACCTCTTATAGTGTAGAAACCATGTCTGACCCACCACCACTACATCCTGTGCTTTGTGCAGCTGACGTGCAGATGTGTGGAAAGCAATGAACACATTCAGAAAGATAGTTTCAGCAGAAACTGGTCGCCATGGAGCTATGCCACACGGAAACGAAAATGCACTGTAAGTTTAATTGTTCCCCCTTTAGAGTTTAAGACAAACTTACATCTGATTGAACCATTAAGTAGGGTCATATACTCCAGGACGGAGTATAACGTGGCCCCTGCAGCATCCACGATGTCCATCTTTTACTCCACCAACTCCGCCTATCTGTGTAGTGGAAATTGAGGACCGAAGGCAGAATTCTTACCTGCCTTGCTTATAGGGGTAAAGAATATACCCCAGGACTGAGAAAGAAACTCTGTTTCTGGTGAAGGAATTCAGCAGGTGGACTACTCTGTGCATAGAGAACCTGACCTGCTAAGCTACAGCCTGAGTTCAGTGTTCAGAATCGTGCAATGCTGGTTTAGGCTGGAAATATTGAGCCTTAAATAATAACGAGTCACAATATCATGATGCCAATATCAACGGACAAAGGTTATTATTTACAATAAACTGGCGAAGCTCGGTGTAGCCCCAAAATTGCTTATGCCGCACTCCGTCAGTTTAAAAATGCAGGGATGTGCTGCATTCATAGGAATGCGCCACACCCCTGAGTTTTGACTAGTGCTGGCTAAATCTAGCTGCCTAGCGCCAACGAGGCACCCTTGCATCATAGTGAAAGTGTGGCTGTATTGCAGCTAATGATTGTAGATGTGCAGGAAGGTGTCCCTTCCTGCACATAAACAATCCATAATTGTGATTTGTAACTTATATGTCTGTTGCTTTGTGCAGCACACAGAGAAGTCGCAACTCATCATATTTAAATGATTGTTTATGTGCACGGAGGGAAACCTTTCTCACATGAACAATCACTAATGGCGATTTGCTGTTTCTTTGTGTGCTGTTTAATGCAGAAAAAGCAAAAATGAGGAGAAATTAATTATTTCTCCTCATGTCGCCAGGTGAAGACCAGGGTTTCCCTGGCCTTATTTTTGGTGCTGCCCCATATTTATGCCACCCTTGTAAATAGGGGGGCAGCGTCAAAAGCAATAGGTGCTGAGGAAGAACACCCAATGCAACACCCATTGCCCGCCCCTGTAATGCTAAGTGCTGCGTGAAAAGGGCCCGTATTTAGAAGGTGGCATTAAGCCACGTTAAGTGGCTTAACGCTGCCTTGCAAATAAGGCGAAAGGCTTATAGCCACCAGAACGCCATAAAACATGAAGTTCTGGTGGCACTAAGCCCTTGTAAATATACCCCAAACATTCTAAAGGTAAGTTTGTAGGGGTGTCGCAGGATTTACGTATAAGCTACACACGCTATTCCTTGGGGCCCCCACTTTCTTGGGGGCCCCCCAAAAATATTATTAGTCCCAATGCTGCACGCCCGGGATGTCCCATACTCTTCACCCAATTTGTTTAGCGCGTCTTTTCGAAGAACCAAGCGCTATTTGCCTAGGGCAGGGCAGGGTCTCCAACTCCAACTGGTCGATCGCGAGCTACCGGTAGTAGCTCGCTGACCCTCTGAGAGTAGCTCGCGCTGCTATCTAATTATTGAGACGTCATATAAGGCTTTATAAGCATTGTATTTTGTAATCCTTCATTGTCTTTCACAGCTATCATCGCCCTTGCCCGCCCTCACACAAACCAGCTGCTCCGATTGGCTGAAGTGAGCTTAGTTGGGGCGGGGCGGACTGAAGAACGTGATGTTCTTCCTCTTAGTCATGCGCCACCTGTCATTTCCGGGCTGGCACCGCAATTTGCAGCCTGAAACAGTACATCGCAGCCTGGAACCGCACTTCGCATTTGTTTTCGATCTGGGCCTCCCGGAGCAGCTGTGAGTTAAGTGGGCCCCTAATCGAGCAGATGCAGAGTCTGTAAAATCGGGCAGTTACGAGGTAAGTGGGCCTCTAACTCAGCCATAGCCGTATTTCAAATAGCTTAGGGCCTTATCAAGTCTAAATCCCGCGCTGAGAGCTTCGCATCCTGGGTCTCCACTGCACCCTCTTTATGAGGCACCAATACAGAAATTGAACACAAATTCTATAGCCTAGAAGGCCTAAAGGTGGGAAGCATCAAAAGAATCACTGAAAATGCAAAGAGAGCCCCACCGAAGTTTGAGATCCTCCGAGTCCTCTGAGAGTGCTGGGCCAGCTATTCCAAGATGGCAGCTGGAAACATATAACCTTGCGGGAGTGCCTGAGCCTGATAACAGAGCTGTAATCATCTACCCTCGAGGCCAAAACCTACAAAGGTAGGCCGGCAAGGGGCAGCAAACTGAAACTTGGAATGAGAAGAATACTCCTGTGAGCTATGAAAACTTATCTTGATGGCCTGAGCAGATGTTTAAGCCCTCCCACCTGCACCGTCAGAGCTCCTTGCCCCATGCTGACACCTTGAGCCCACAGGGACTACAAATGGGAAGGGGCATTTGGCACTCAGAGTGGTTGTGGCACACTTAAGAGCTGTGCTAATCTCCAAATACACTTATGCACCATGGACCTAGAAAGGGTGCAGGGAGTATTGGGCATAATAGTCACAAACAAATCTTCACAAGGAGAATGGCAACGAGGGCAGCTGGCTCTGGTCGGATGCAGTCACCTTAAAAAATCCTATGCCATGTTCAACAGGGTACTTCCTTATCCAGATCGTTCAGACCTCTGTTGCGCCAACAAACCCATGATATGCTGTGGCTGCCACTAAGAACTAACTGCTCAGAATACTATTACATTGACAGCTGAGAAGTGAGCTATCTATTCCCTGTAGGATTTGGTACCCCTATAGCAGGCACTGGAACCATTATCCGAATCAGGAAGCGCCACCATATCCCAGGGAAGCTCAGGGCCTCACTCTGGCACCACCAAAGCTCCGCTTGAGTGTTTACCCTACGCTGATACCTTGAATGCACAGGGGCCTCGGATAAGGAAGTGTAGTGTAGTTCCTATTATCCCAATAGGCTCTGCGCATTGGAATAATACCTTCAATAGTATAGGCCTAGACCAGACGTTAACTAGGTCTACTACTGTCGATATTAGACTTAAAGTTTTGGGTTTGCCAGCTAGCTCAGAGTTCACTAGAAACTTTCTCGAATGTTCAGGAAGGAATTAACTTCCCTGATTAGACAAGAAGGGATTTAGTTTCTGACAACCATAGAACATGACAACTTTGCTCTCCCCTAATCAAGAGTGTATCTCGAGAGTCGTGTGAACAAAAGGCAATTTATTTTACTCAGTCAGTACGTGCATTCTTAGTCTCATCAGATTGTAGAGAAAAGGAAGAGACGGGCGTGTTCAATAAAAGATGTTATTTATTGATCAGTCTCTTTTCTCGTACAAGAGAAATGGATTGATATTATTGCAATACTTATCGTTAAGTAAAGTGCATACATTAAAAGCAGAAGTATAAAATAATACTGTAAAAACATAAATATGGTTTCTAAGCCATATGAAGGTTTAAAATGAATAAAATATATTACATACACATATACATTTGACTAAACGTACTCAACTGGTGTTTCTAGATACGCCTACCCCGTGTACCTGACCTAAGCCTAATACGTGGGCGGGAATAGAAAGTTACAGTTTAAGTTAAGTTTGTTTTTGCCAAGTGACTGACTAAAGAATTCTCTGTGAGGGGTTATTCAGTTCTGTACCTGGAATTAAGGATGAATGAGGGATGGTATCTCTCTTCTCTGCTCTCGATATTCCAGGCTGCCTGCGAGGGCTACCCGGAAACGCCGGTGCTGGATTTCTCGGCAGGAGAAAGCAGCGCGTCTCGTTCTCAGCGCGTCAGGAAGGCGGGGCTGCGCCAGCGGGGTCTGCTCTGCTCTGGGCTTCGGCAAGTATGGCTGCTCCGTCTCGTCACCACCGCGTGTGTCTGCATAGGGCAATATCGGTAATATTTATACCTTTAAGGTGCCGAGATTGACGTAAGGATGGACATAGATACGTCAATAAGGATGTCATACGACCAGGTCGTTAGCACATTCTTTTGCTGAAGTTCTTGGTGAAATCAAAACAATGGCCGCAGGGTTTTTCCCAGGTTGTCATAGGTTTGATTTGTTATGAGAACTCCGTATGCCTTATCAGGGGCTGGAGGAATATCGCTTGTCTAATTAGATCGCAAGCGTTATGACCTAATCAGATAACACGTTCCTGTGCCGTAGTGTGGCTTCGTCAGATAACGGTATCTGCATCATGGGGGTTTGCTGCCTCATGGGCTGACTGCTAGTTAACTTGTTGGTTTGTTAACCAGAATAGGGTCAGGAATAGGGGGATCGATTCAGAACCTATAGGAATACATCACACCCACTCCACGCTAACTATGGTCATATTTACTAATCTATGCATAGTAAAACATAGTACAATATATTATAGAGTATTGTGTATACCTTACCACCCCAAAATAAATAAATGCATTTTGAAATTTTCAAATATACGGAAGAAATGCAGTCATATGTATAGTATGCACTCAAGCTGTAGAATAATGCTAAAGTAATAACGCATTTGTATACATTATTGCTATTTGGTATATGAGATTTACACATGAAATGGCTCTCAATACAGAAAAAAAGTTCGAGACCACTTCATCACAGAATATAATAACAATGAACATACCAGCGGGCAGCTAATGTCTATAAGCTGACTAAAAATAGAAATCTTAGTTCTCTAGGAATAGTTTCTTACTTTAAGCAGAAGATAAGTGTCCCGAAAAATTGTAAAAAATAATTTGGGGCTGCTGAAAAAATTGCTGTCCGTGAACTGGAGGGAAAATTGTTCATGTGACTTTATTATTAAAGTTGAAGGCCAAATTCAGGGAACGCCGTGTACGAGTTTGTTCAAAAGTCCCTATTTCTGTTCTGGTGAGAACATCATATCATTTAGGCTTTCGAAAAAGTTGTCAACAGCTTCCTGGGAGAGTTCCACTAACTCGGAAATAGGTGTAACCATGCATTCATGCGCATGATCGTCTCCATTGACATTCTGATTTGGATTGCTGACAGAAGGTCGTACCTGATCGATGCTGCTTTCATCTTGTACTTCACTACCCCTTAATCGTAGTGGTGAAGCTTCCACGAATGCCGTCATCAGGATTGGTAGCCTTTGAGGGCAGCACAAAGCATGAGCCTTGATCGGACTCAACAATGTTTCTGCATCCAGTGGCGCATCCGATTGTAGCGTCAGACAGGTGTCTAACACGCATTCTTCTCCGCATAGCAGGCACCTTAATACAGGTAAAACACATCGTTGCCACATAGGTCGAAAGGATAGAAACCAAGTCATGTTCAGGTCTCTAAGCCGGGATAGTCCCAGGATTCTTGATATCCGGTCCCGGTATCCAATGGCTAGGATTGTTTCTTCCCTTGTCGCAGGTGTTTTGTCTGTGACATGGTTTGCCATAACGAAAAATAAGGACTAGGAATAGGATTCCTGCAATCAGTCCTAAAATGAGGGGAAGTCCGCCAAAAATCGAATGGACGAAGTCTGGAAAAATACCCACTATGGCTTTGAATGGTGTTAATGCCATCGAAAATACTGTCTTAAATACTTGTGAGACCCCACTGGTATCAGAAATATTTAAGATTTCATTCAGGATTTCTGCGAAATGTATGAGGGAATTAGTTGATAACAATGAATGTATCTCTGCAGTCGTCCTTGCGACTTGTAGATCATATGTTTCTTTTGATGACGTGAGCCTGGTCGGCGTCTGAAGAAGCACTGTTTTCATTCTGCTTAAAGTATCTATTCGAATAGAAGTAATTTTCAAGTTGGGCCATGCCCTTGCCTCCCTGTCTGGGAAGGAGCTGGGGAACAATGAGTGTCCACAGCACTTGACCTTCGCAGTCATAGTTACGAGATAAAGAGTCCCGGGCATAAGACTATAGCATCTGCGGTCCACAATTAGAATGTAACTCCCATTGTAGAGTCTTTGAAAGAATGGTTCTGTCTCTGTAGCAGGTGTGCCTAGCTGGTGACATGAAAGGTTATTTGAGTTCCCTTCACAGGCTCCATGCAAACTAATTCCGTTACACAGAAGTGTACCGCTTAGTGACATCGCACAATTATTGCCACTAAGAAACACTTTCTGTCCTTTATTACTGACACATGCATGTGAATAGGGCAGGTTCCATGTTGTTTTAATGTACCCCTTTCCCAATTTCTCGTACATGCCAGCCTGTATATATTTTTGGCAGTATTGAAACCTGAAGGTTGAAATTGGAATATTTATTATCCCATGTATTATCCATTCACTGACAGGTCGTTCTGACATTGTCACTGGTAATCTCTCAAGTTTCTCAATGCTCAGGATTGTATAATCAGCTCCCTTTTGGGCCATACTGATTTGTCTATCAGTAAGGTTAAAGATATAGAATAGTGACGTTGTGTTGATTAAACGCCAAGGCACATAGCCTGAACGCAGATTTTGTAACGTCCAGCCAAGCTGTACAATAGAACGCAATTGGGACTGACCGTGTTGTAATAACAGTAAGTCTTGCGATAATATGTCGATTGCTGAAGACACAATGCTGTCCAAAGAAAAAATTCTGGAGGACAGAGTCATTAACCCATTGTCCACTACAGAAAGTGATTTTTCCAAATTAATACGGTCAATTTCTCGTATTCTCTCTGCTGTTTCAATTTGAGTAACCTTCCAGGCCTCATTGTATGCTGCATATACAGAGGCTGCTATGAAACGCTTTTGACGCTGTTTGCGTGGTCCCATAGTGAAATCACGCAAGTCAGCACCATCAGTAAGTAAAGTTAGGTGTTGCTTAATTTCTGCCAGTGTGGAAGTTTGTAGCCATTGAAGGCATAATTTGCCCACACTGTAGGTGGTTATTATCCCTGGGTGATGTCTTTGAGGATATCTAGGGTCTGGCCTGGTCATTTTGAAACCCTGTGTTTTGTTCAGGAATCTGTCTTGACAGTTATTAGTATCTGTGGGCCAGATCAACCACTGTTTCCAATCTGGATGTGTTCTGTTTTGGTTTAATACATAATTTACGTCTATCTCTTCTTCTGTAGAACTATTGCTGTTCATTGTTTGTTTTGGAATAGACAGTTTATTTAAGTCTTTGATTTTGGCTAGGCCAAGACAGGTGGTTTGTTGAACAGTGTCATTTAAAAATATAATTTGTTCTGGGATCATGCAGGCTCTAAACAAAGATTCTATACCCTGTACTTGCCATTCTTTTGTACCCCAAACACTTTTCAATTCAACATTTTTGTCCCAATAATCAAAACCAAAAGTATTCATTTGTTCAAAGAATGAGTCTGAATATATCAATTTCGTGTTGGTTATCATGGTCTTCATCCCTGTCTTATTTGACAATTTGAAATAAAATGTTTCAGCATTACTTATGTTAAAACCTGAAAAATATGAATATTTGTCGTAAACGGTTCTTGAGCTTCCTTTTGGAGGGGTTGCACAATGTTCCCATTGATTATAATTTAAAACATTTCTAGGTTGTGCAGATCTATGTAGAAAATGGTTACCATAGTGGTTATAACAGTACATACTATCATAATTTGTAGAACCCTGCAAATAATCATGTTTGGTAAATTTAGCAGACATTACTAAGTCAGACATCATATTATTAATGCTTTCGAAGTCCCAATCATCAGCAAATGAGCTTGGTTTTACAAAGTCACTCAATGAGATCTTAATTTGGTGTGGATATTTCAGGATTTCGACCGGACCATACATTTCATAGTCAGTGTTATCCCATGCTACCCCACCCGGTATAGGATTGGCTGTGAAGTTGGCTGAAGAAAGTTCTCTTTTCTCGACGTGTGAAGATGTGTGTGGTTTGAGGATCAAGTTGATTTTCTGACTTGCTGTGTCCATTTTATCATATTTTCCCTCAATGAAGCGTCCCAAAGTTAGTACCATGATGAGCCAAAGTATGAGGATAAATGCACCAAAACCCACCCAAAATTCAAGCCATGGAGAAACCAGATATGTTTCTTTCAGTTGTTTCAAAAGTTCTTTAGCTTTATCTTTAAAGGTTTTTGATGATGGCTGTGTCTTTGATTCACTGAAGCCTTCAGAGGAATCATCGAAGTTTATGAAGTAGCCGGATGCAGTTCTGTCAATTGTTCCAATTGGTTCAGGATCACTGTTTCTTGCATTTGCACTTGGTACTTCATTATAGATTGGTGTGTCTCTGCTAAATGTTTTTATTTGGGTTTTCAGAGGTCTAAGTTCCATTGCATTGTTGCATAGTCCTTGTTGTTCTTCTGTAGGCGTTTCGAATGTAATGAGCCTCTTAGTTAGGACCTCTGTACTGGTAGCAAACCTTGGTGTTCTGCTACTTATTGGGAGTCCACTTGGCCTACTATTTGTTATCGGCCACATGATTGTGGTTTTACCAGGTCGATGGATACAACTCGGTTCTCCTTTTTACCAGCAAGCGGCGGTAGTACAACTGATCTTGTCCCGTTGACAGACAAGACAGGAACTGCTTTTCTGTAAGAAGGCCCAAATTCCTTCTTTACCGCGATATTTTCTCTGACCAGATCCCCGACTTTTGGAATCCAGACAGGTCTTGCTGGGACAGGTGGTGGTTCTTCAGTGGTTGTTGGCTGTTGTTTCAACTTTATGTTGCTCAGGTCTTTTCTTGTTTTGTTTAAGTCCTGCAAAATAGCCAAACGGTCTTTGATATCAAAGCTTTTTTCTTTCACCACTGAAGTCTGACTATCAAGGTCAGAGATCAACATCCTAGTTCCAAATAATAATTCGTACGGACGGAATCCCTTCAGAGAATTTCTTAGCAAGTTATTTAGACTACGTTGGACACTTATTAGATGTTTGACCCACCCAGCTCCCGAACCTAATACCTTTGCCGTTATAGATTGCTTTATGTCACGTTTTTTTCTTTCAACAATTCCGTTCCCCTCAGGGTGAAATGGACAAGAGTACCGCAATGTCACGCCCATGCTGACCATGGCCTCCTTATAAGCTCTAGAGCTAAAAGCAGGACCGTGGTCCGAATGCAGCATGCCAATCGCGTATGTGCCGATAAAGACTCGCAAATCTTTTATAACAGTTCTGGCGTCAGCCGTTCGCTGGGGCCACATCCATATGAATCTCGTACATGAGTCCACTGCAACCAAGATATATTTATAGTTACCATCCCTTTGTAAGGGACCACAGTGGTCTAGGTAAACACAGGCTAATGGTTTATCCGAGATTAGAAGGGGCGTCTGCGCTCGACGTCTCACCGTTGATACTTTCATTCTTTGACATATTTCACATTCTAGAACATAGTTCCTTGTTTGTCTTCTCATTTGTGGCCACCAGTATCTCTGTTTTAATAATGATACTGTGGCTGAGACGCCAGCATGTATAGAAGCAAGCCCTTCGTGTGCCGCTAATATTAGTCCTAACCTATGTTCCATGTTTGGAATTGCCCTATCCCCCACTCCAGGGATTCGAGCAAAAGGAACATTGTTTGCACCAGTTATGTATGAATATTTTACTGGAAAGCCTTTCGGGAGTGTTTCTATCGAATCCTTTTCTGAAGCGCTGACAGCTTGTAATATTTCGCTGTCTATTTTTGTTTTTGACCGGGTGATGGCAGCTACGGAAGCCGTTTGCACAGCTGCCTTCGCGGCCTCATCAGCCAATGAATTCCCTGCAACGTGAACGCCATCACGTTGATGACTCAGCGTATGTATCACGTGAGTCTTTGGTAGTTCTTTTTGTAAAAGAACTACTTGTTCCCAGAGCATTTTATGCTTGATTGTGCCACCTTTCGCATCCTTGAAACCATTCTGAAGCCAGATCTGCAAGTATTCATTGTAAGACTGAACGCAATAATACGAATCGCACACTATGAGTGTGGGGAATTCTCGATCGGTATTTTCAAGCGCCATCTTGAACGCCAGTAGTTCAGCTCGCTGAGCTGTACAATCTCCTAGAGATTGTGTTTTAGTGATTGCTGGTTTAAATTTTCCTTCGTGCCAGCGACCTTTAACGATCGCGCACGCAGCACTGTAAGCTTGCTTACCCCCCACTGCGGGTTGTGCTGATCCGTCTGTATATATTATACAGCCGTAGTGTTCTAGAGGCAGAATTTCGGTCGGCAGAGGACATTCAAATTCATATTGGAGAAATTCTTGTGTTTTTAAGTAAGGATCAAATTCGTACGCCACGTCTGTTGCAGCAAGAGAATTAGCCCATTGTATCCATCTCGGATGGAGAGCTTTAGCATTTGGAATGCTTGCTTTTGTTACAGCCTCTAGGGCTGGTATCGGTGTCACGATTATTATTCGTTTACCTTGTGCCAGGGCTCGTTCTTTTGCTATAGCTGTCTGTGTTGCGGTAAGAATTTTTTCCGTTGGGCTAAATTTCATTTCAGCCTTAGTGTACAAGTGTGATTTGAATGCAATTGGTACCTTTTCTCCCTCATTAGAGGTCAGGTATGTGAATCCGCATCTCCCTGGGATGACTCGGATCACAAGATTGCGTGTGTTATCACGTGTTTCTAATTTTGTTTTAATTAGCATGTCTGTTTGTAAGGATCTCAATATTTCTGTGTGTATTTGAGTCCAATTAGATCTTTTAAAATCTGGTTTTATTAGATCATAAAGGGGTTTGACCCTTTCTGCGTAATTTGCAATATATGTTCTTCCGAAATTTAGGAAGCCTAGAATTGACTGTAGGTTTTTTAGTGTTCTAGGTGCTTGGAGTACGGCACATTTTTCTAGAAAATTGTCAGCCAGGCTTTTGCCTTCACTTGATAATTCATATCCTAAGAACAGGACTGTCAGATGGGCAATTCTGGATTTTTTTAAAGTTGAATTTGTAACCCTCTGCTGCGAACCCAAGTATTATGGTGTTCACTCTCTTCAAGTGAGTCTCCAAGTCATCATCTGTTAAGTATATGTCGTCGACATACGATAATGCTTCGTCGTCATATATTTGTAGTAATTCTGTTACTCTCGCTGAGAATACTCCCGGGCTGTTCTTGTACCCCTGGGCTAACCGACAGAATTGTTTTTGAGTGCCATTTATTGAGAACGCAGACAAATATCTGCTCTCTGGTGCTATGTTTTGACAAAAGAATCCATTAGAGATGTCTAAGGTTGTTTTGTATTTTTTGCGCACTATGTTATTCATTAGTGCAGCACTATGTGAGTTTTGCACTGCAAACGTTTTGCAACATGACTTAAGGTGTCGGTAATCCAAAACTAGACGGTATGAATTGTCTGGTTTGGAGACCGGAAACAAAGGGTTGTTCATTTGTGAGGTGCAAGTTTCAATCACCCCCTGGTATTCTAGCTGATCTAGAATTTCTTTTACCTGTTTTTTAGCTTCTTGCTTAATTGGGTACTGCCTTTGTGCAGTAGGTTGTGATTTTAACTGGATTTTGTGAGGAGGAGAGTCCTCATCCCATCCTACGTGATTTTTATATAAAGCAGGAGCTAGAGCTACTGCCCACTTTCTAGCAAGTGTGTATTTTTTATGAATTGGGATGTGATTTGAGAAGGCAGGCATAATTACTTCTTCGCCATGAGGGCACTCCCTGACAAATTCTGGTGGCCAGTCTTTTTCAGCTAGAAGGATGTCATAGCCCTTGGAGAGATTATCCCAAAATAGTCCCCTTATTTTTCTAGTCTTATCTCCCTCTATACGTAATGTTATTTCGTATATTTTGTGAGGTTTGCTAACTCTGGTGTCTGCAGTTTCCACTTGAAGATATTCATTCGTGTCCACTGTCTCCAGATGATTCATAAGGACTTTGCGAGCTATGCTCACTTCTGCTGCGCTGTCTAGCATTGTCTGAGCCCATTCTCCGTTTTTCAGTTGTGTCCTCAGTATTCTCGGCATTGTTAACTACCTTGATACTGGCTACCTTCTTTTTTGGAATTTGTAATTTCTTTTTTAGCTGAGCAGGTTCCTTATCTTTGGACTTGGCGTGCTCTTCTCTTTGTTCTGATCGTCCTCTTCTTTCCGATTTCTGCGAGGAAGTCTGAAAAGATTGAGAGGGACGTGTATCAATGTCTTGATATCTATCAGGCTTTTTTATATTATCCCTATTTCTAAGGTTATATCTTTTCCCAGAGGGGTCACTCTGGGGTGACCTGTGTCTTTGGTTCGGAGATTTTTCTCTTCGCCTTGGAGACCTGCCTCTGGACTGGAATTTCTTTTCTTTAGGATTGGATTGTTTGTTTCCACCCCAGCTCTTTTTCTGTGATGTTGAATTATTATTAAAAAATATTTTTTCAGGACTTTCAATCAGTTGTGGTTTTACTGGTATTCCACCTAAACTATCTCTACCTAGTTCCTCATAGGATTTTTCTATGATTCTGGCAATTTCAGCTGGTTGGTCTGCTATATCTGTCTCCTTTAACCTCTGGCGGATCGCCACGTTTGCTGCTTCTCCCTTTATGTTGGCTAATAATATAGCTGAGACCTGCTTGAAGTCTTCTAGTAATTTCATACCAAGAGTTAAAGCGGGTTCTGGACCATATTCGTCTTGAATTTGTTTTAGCACATCTGGTATTACCGAAATGGATGGAACACCGTGCGTTTTTGTGTAAATGGAAGCAAAGACTGTACCCCAAGTGTCACAGTCCTCAATGTGTGGTGCGATTCCCATTGGAAGACAGATAGTCAGAATCCTGTGTTTTTCTAACGGGGTGGTGTCAGGAAACACCGCCTCTATTTGGGTTATTTTCTGTGCCAACCAGAATGGTATTTGTTCCCGTTTAGCTGGTACTTTACCTAGGCAGGACTGTATGTTCTGTGGTGTAATTTTATTTGTGTTCCCCTGGTGAGGGGTCAGCTGTGGAATTTTAATTGCTGGCTGAATTGTAGAAGTCCGCATCATATACTGGACTAATTGTCTATGTATTTTTATTAATTGTTTTAGCTGTGTTAAAAGGTTTGCTGCAGACATCCCGTCGATGTCTGGATGTGGTGTGTATCCGGCTAGGACCGGCCACGTTGCTCCTGGTCTACCTAAGGGACCGAGCCTGGTGATGTGATTATTATGTTTTAGGGCGCCATCAAATAAGAGCAGGTGCTCTTGAAATTTGAGTGGTACTTCCACCTCCTCGAAAGGAGTGTACGTTTCAGGAGGTTCCTCTATTTTGTAATAGTGGAAGTACTTTGTTACAGCATTTGCTGCTGGAAAATGTATCCATGAATAGTATACCTCTGTCTGCCGATATTCGTGTGCCTCAATTACGAATATGACTGTACCACCTCTAGGTGTCAGTCCATTTTCTATAAGTTTTAAGGTTATAGATTTCCTTTTGATGACCGGGATGAGTATTATATCCTGGTCTGCATCTTGTATAGCAGCATCAGCGGCTGCGAGTTCAGTTGCTAATCTAACTGTCTCTCTTTCTTCATCACTGTCTACCATTTTACTGACAGGATGGTTACTTTGTTTGTTTGCAGATCAGGTTTCTTATGGAAACAAAGATTAGATGCACAATATTCTGGAACAGTGTATCCTTCAACGTTGACTATACCAAGAACCATACATAGGAGTTCCCTCCTGCGAGGTCTGGCGGATATTACCTTTCACCCACTCCAGACGTCTTTGGAGTATTATGGGAAAAGGGGTCTGAGTGAGAAAGCACGACTGAGTTACTCTAAATGTCCTACGTTAGTTTTATCGCCCTTTCCAAACGCGTTGGGCGCCATGTAGTGTAGTTCCTATTATCCCAATAGGCTCTGCGCATTGGAATAATACCTTCAATAGTATAGGCCTAGACCAGACGTTAACTAGGTCTACTACTGTCGATATTAGACTTAAAGTTTTGGGTTTGCCAGCTAGCTCAGAGTTCACTAGAAACTTTCTCGAATGTTCAGGAAGGAATTAACTTCCCTGATTAGACAAGAAGGGTTTTAGTTTCTGACAACCATAGAACATGACAACTTTGCTCTCCCCTAATCAAGAGTGTATCTCGAGAGTCGTGTGAACAAAAGGCAATTTATTTTACTCAGTCAGTACGTGCATTCTTAGTCTCATCAGATTGTAGAGAAAAGGAAGAGACGGGCGTGTTCAATAAAAGATGTTATTTATTGATCAGTCTCTTTTCTCGTACAAGAGAAATGGATCGATATTATTGCAATACTTATCGTTAAGTAAAGTGCATACATTAAAAGCAGAAGTATAAAATAATACTGTAAAAACATTGATATGGTTTCTAAGCCATATGAAGGTTTAAAATGAATAAAATATATTACATACACATATACATTTGACTAAACGTACTCAACTGGTGTTTCTAGATACGCCTACCCCGTGTACCTGACCTAAGCCTAATACGTGGGCGGGAATAGAAAGTTACAGTTTAAGTTAAGTTTGTTTTTGCCAAGTGACTGACTAAAGAATTCTCTGTGAGGGGTTATTCAGTTCTGTACCTGGAAGTTAGGATGAATGAGGGATGGTATCTCTCTTCTCTGCTCTCGATATTCCAGGCTGCCTGCGAGGGCTACCCGGAAACGCCGGTGCTGGATTTCTCGGCAGGAGAAAGCAGCGCGTCTCGTTCTCAGCGCGTCAGGAAGGCGGGGCTGCGCCAGCGGGGTCTGCTCTGCTCTGGGCTTCGGCAAGTATGGCTGCTCCGTCTCGTCACCACCGCGTGTGTTTGCATAGGGCAATATCGGTAATATTTATACCTTTAAGGTGCCGAGATTGACGTAAGGATGGACATAGATACGTCAATAAGGATGTCATACGACCAGGTCGTTAGCACATTCTTTTGCTGAAGTTCTTGGTGAAATCAAAACAATGGCCGCAGGGTTTTTCCCAGGTTGTCATAGGTTTGATTTGTTATGAGAACTCCGTATGCCTTATCAGGGGCTGGAGGAATATCGCTTGTCTAATTAGATCGCAAGCGGTATGACCTAATCAGATAACACGTTCCTGTGCCGTAGTGTGGCTTCGTCAGATAACGGTATCTGCATCATGGGGGTTTGCTGCCTCATGGGCTGACTGCTAGTTAACTTGTTGGTTTGTTAACCAGAATAGGGTCAGGAATAGGGGGATCGATTCAGAACCTATAGGAATACATCACAGAAGAGCCACCACGTGGCACTCAAAACACTTGCCAGCGGGGTGACATACCTAAGGGCCGCCTTGACCTGTATATACACCAGGGCTTTAAGTGTCACCGGGTCCTGCAGGTGCTCAGCACCGGCAGTTTTTAAAAGCAGGTGCCAAGACGGATCCCTTTCGGGCTCACCCTCAGGGTGAAAAAAACCCTTACCTCTGCAATAGGACAACCCGTCACTGCCTTTTTCTGTAACTTTAAAGAGACTCGTTTTCAGTTTTATGAAGCGCAAACTTGGAGCACTTTACATGAGCACCAGTTACATTACACAAGGACATATTCATTTTTTGAATCACAGGACTTCAGGCTAGAACCTGTTTTCTCAGCTCAAAGGTTCGTTGCTCTAGCCTTACACCACAACCTCCCCCACAAGAGCAAGTATCATTTTCAATATCCTGATGCCATAGTTGTTGCTTATTTATCTTATGCAACTTACAACATTTGACAAAGCCAATAGTCCTGGCTTGTTGTAGGAGTAATGCTACTTATTGTGTTATATATCTGGATGAATAGACAGAAGCAGCAAAATACCAGTGGGGCAGCACTATACTTATTTTTAGCTTGTGTTTTAAGCCACACCCTTAATTACATCAGCCATGCCACTATGAGAGACACCCCCTCCTCGTTTTTTCATCCCACTTAAAGCCCTGATATACACAGAAGCACTCTGGGACTGAGAAGGGTGCAGGGAACAACAACATTATAGTTACAGGGAAGTCTTGAGAAGGAGAACGACAACGAAGGTAGCTTGCCCTGGTCAGGTGCTGTCTCTTTGAAAAATCGTTTGCCACATACAACAGGGCCCTTGCCCTCCCAGATCACTCAAACTTCTGTCGTGTCACCAATTCAGAACAGCCTCCACTAAGAAATGCTGCAAACACTGTTACATTGGCAGCTGAAGAGTGAGCTGTCTAACCGGTGCAAGACTTGGCATCCCTGAAACCACTACATTAGCAGAGTCAGGAGTCACCACCACTACCCCTTTCACAGTGACAAGAAACGGGACAAAGTCTGCAAAATTGGCTTCCATAATAGAAGTGCTGAAATCTATTAAGACAGATACCCCATCAGACCTTCCAGCGCTGGCCATGAAAGAAGATCTCCAGACCTTCCTCCAAGAGTTCCAGAACTTAACTTCCATCTGCCAAAATCTCAATACTAAAGGCCTAAATTGGAAGATTACCTGCAAAAAGCAGTAACGTGACATGAACAAGGGCTCACTTGCTGAACATGCTTATGAACAGGAGGAACAAGCCCTCAGACTCAACACACTTGAGCGGCAACATCTAACAATGCTAGACAAAGTGGACGACTTAGAGAACAAAGCGAGATGCAACACCATAGACAAAAATGTCCCAAATCAAGGACTTGAAGCCCATGTCCAGGTGCTGTTAACCCACATTACGCAAAAACAAGACGGCCCTCCAACTCATCTTGATGCACCCACAGGGTTGTTTCCACCTTCCAGCAATGCAGGAACCTATCGCCTGGCATTATTTTTTTTTGTTTAAGAAGTTTTAATTAGGTTTTTCAAATACATAAGATGAGAGAGAAAAGGAAGACAATAAAACTGGGAAGGGGTAGAAGCCATAATAAAATATACATAACATAAGTAAAATAAACAATCAGGCAAATACCATGTGATAAAATAGGAATATTATAATTAAAGAGAA
The DNA here is from genome assembly GCF_964261635.1 of Lissotriton helveticus. Lineage (NCBI taxonomy): Eukaryota > Metazoa > Chordata > Amphibia > Caudata > Salamandridae > Lissotriton > Lissotriton helveticus. Next base: position 960,055,717 of record NC_136063.1, read on the forward strand.
GGAGAAAGGAAAGGAAAGGAGGGAAGAGAAAGAGAAAGAAGAAAAGAGAGACAGAGAAAAAGACAGGGGAGGAAGAACCAAAATGATGTGGGAGAATAGTATAGAGAAGGAGAGAAAAAGAATTAATGTATAGGAGAGTGTAAAGAAAGATATATAGTGAAAGGAAGCCAAAGAAGGTCTGATTTAATTTTTTGAGAAATAAAAGAAGAGGAAACAGTAGCAATCCTGTGTTCATCACAAATAAACAATCAGGCAAATACCATGTGATAACATAGGAATGTTATAATTAAAGAGAAGGAGAAAGGAAAGGAAAGGAGGGAAGAGAAAGAGAAAGAAGAAAAGAGAGATAGAGAAAAAGACAGGGGAGGAAGAACCAAAATGATGTGGGAGAATAGGATAGAGAAGGAGAGAAAAAGAATTAATGTATAAGAGAGTGTGAAGAAAGATATGTAGTGCTATCCGGAGCATTTAGGCACAACGGCCTCTGACTTCTGTGAAACTAATATGTTCTGAACAGAACAGGCTACCCTCCCACCCCCGTGAAGCACCTGAAACTCTTCGCCTAAGTTTCTCCTTTTTTCCTCGCCTGATCAGGCTGGGAGGATACCGACTGTAAGTATACAGTTTGGTCTCTGGGACTGAGGGTTGGGTACACGTTAGTGTGTGTATACCGCCCAAGTTCCACGTTTTTTGGTCCTGACGAAAACCTGGCAGATCCCACCACAGGTTGAAACATGTAGACCTCACAATCACATAGATACAGTTGGTCATAAAAACCAACACTAGTGTCTCTTCACTGCTTTTTAACACTGTCCAGGAACTTCGGAATAAAGTCTTTTCATAGAAGGTATACTTGGAAAGTTTTTAATACCACTTTTTGCACTACATTCACAAAAACCTGCTCCACTGTAATCAGGTGTCGCAGCACACCCGGATGGCATTCGGCTATCCGGGTTGGACCCCAATGATGAAGCATGTCACCAACCAGGTTGGTGAGTGAGGGGTCTTCTAACAAAAGTTAAATCCTTTCTTTTGTTATTTCTCCATTTCCCTTCTTCCCTCCTGAGACCATGGACTTGGTCCAATGGTGATGCTCTTTTTGTTGTTTATCTAACCTGCCCCACCAGGAGAGATACAGGGGTGACCAAATAAGGAGGAGTGATTGGATTTTATTTATTAATGCAGTAAACATGAATTTAATTGTATCATTTAGGGAAGATGAAAACCAGATGCCAAGGTATTTAATTTTAGAAGGACACAAGGCAAAATTAGTATCACTAAACATAAATTGATAGCATGTAGAGTTTAAGGGCAATACTTCTGTTTTTGAAAGGTTGAGTTTGTAACCAGAAATGCTGGAATATAATCGAACTTCATTAAAAAAAATGGGGGAGAGATTCAACCGGATTAGACATATAAATCAGTATATTGTCTGCATATGCAGATATTTTAGTTTCTACAGAGTTATGCTTGAAGCCAGCAATCTGGGAATTAATACGGATGCGCTCTAGGAATGGTTCAAGGCATAGGATAAATAATAAAGGAGAAAGGGGGCATCCTTGCCTCGTGCCTCTGGACAGAGAAAGAGATTTGGAGAAATGATTATTAACAAAAATACTGGGTCGAGGACAAGAATACAAAAGTTTAACATACGAAATAAAAGAGGGCCCAAATACACACCATTGGAGAGTTTGAAACATGAATTGCCAATTAATACGATCAAAAGCCTTTTCAGCATCGAAAGACAAGGCTGCAAGGGAAAATTTATATTTTTTACCATAAGAAATAATATTAGCAATCATCCGAGCATATCAGATGCCAGTCTGCCCTTCATGAATCCAACTTGATCAGTTTTAATCAAAAAAGGAATAATAGTTTCAAGTCAGGATTCGAGAATTTTGGCAAACATATTACAGACGTAATTAATTAATGATATAGGGTGATAATATTTACAATAAGAGTGATCTTTGTCAGGTTTAGGTATGATAACATTTAAGGCATCCATAAAAGAACCAGATGCTTTTGCGTCAGCAATAAAAGAGTTTAAAAGTTGGAGGAGCTTGGGGTCAAAAATGGAATCAAAGGTGTTGTAAAACTCTACAGACAAGCCGTCAGGTCCTGGGGCTTTTGACTTTTTTAGGGATTTGATAGCATTGGTTACCTCTTGAAGAGTGATGTTTTTCTCTAACGCGTTAAATTCATCAGGTAAAGATGGAGGGGAAGGTAGGTCTGAGAAGAAGCTGTTTAAATTTTGATTAGTGGGAAATGCATCGTCAGAGTAAAGAGATTTATAATAGTCATGGAAAACCTCAGCAATATCTTTGTGTGACGATACTAGTTTTGTAGAGGATTCGTTAAGAATAGGACCAATAGTCTTACATTCAGATTTAATTTTTAAATAATTAGCTAACATTTTACTCGCTTTATTTTGACCTCCATGGTATTTAGATTTAATTTTAAGTAAAATATTACATGCTTCAGTCGTTGCTAATTTGTTAAGTTCAATTTTTGCTTTAATCAAATCATGAAGGGCATTAGATGATCGAGAAGTAAAATACGTATGTTCTAAGCGTTAGAGTTTTTGTAGTTGATCTTCATATTTCTTCCTTGTGGAATTCTTCTTTTTTGATACATAAGAGATGGTGAAGGCACAAAAAGCAGCTTTAAAAGTATCCCAGTTATTAGGAACAGAAGTATCCAATGGGTCATTGATACTGAAAAATTCATTATTAAAAATGGTAGCTTCTTTGATAAAAACCGTGTCTGATAATAGGAAAGTATTAAGTTTCCATCGGCTAAATTTAGAGAAGGTAAGTGAGATATCCAAAACAGCGTGAACAGGGGCATGATCCGATATAAAAATGGATCCGATTTCAGATTTTTGGATAGAAGGGAGCAAAGATTTACTGGTCAAAATATAATCAATCCTAGAACAGGTGTGATGCACATTAGAGAAAAAAGTAAACTCAATTAGATCAGGATTGCAAGTTTTCCAAACATCATACAATGGACGAGAGGTAATGGCCGATTGAAAAGCTTTATGAGATTTGTCAGGTTGAAATTTACACTTGGATAATCTATCAGAGAAAGGATCTAACCATTGGTTGAAGTCGCCAGCAACAATAATATTAGGGCAGTCAATTGAAGAAAGTAGAACTTTAATATCATTCCAAAATTTAGGATCTGGCTTAACAGGTCCATAAATATTTAATAAAACTAGCGTTTTGTTTTGTACCACAATCTTTGCCATTACCCATCGTCCTTCAGCATCATTCTGTGTGGATAGAATCTGTACTGCCAGAGCTTTATGAAACAATATAGCAACACCCCCTTTTTTGTTGGAAGCAGGAGAAAAAACAACTTGGCCCACCCATTGCCTTTTCCACTTAAGAGACTCCACATCATTACAATGAGTTTCCTGAAGAAAAGAAATCTGAGAATTGAGTTTTGATAAATGAGACAGTACCTTTTGTCTTTTGACTGGACTCTCAAGACCACGGACATTCCACGTGACAAAGTTACACATAATGGAAGGAAGGGAAGGTATGACACAGTTGGAGTTGATACACTTCAAGGATACAACTACAAGAAAAGAAACACCACAGGAAAAAATTACAAATGTAAAATACTACAAAAAGATCCACATTGCTAGGATACAATAACAATAAATAACTGACAAAAGACAATATTGAACAAATAGGGATGATTAGAAGAAGGAAATGTATAGAAAATGAGAGATCAGAAGAGGAAAAAAGAAGAGGGAAGAGAAGAGGAAGAAAGAAAAAGAAGAGAAGAGACAAGAGAGATAAACATGTAAACAGATTAAGGAAAAACATACAGACCTGTAGAGAGAAAAAAAAGACGAGAAATGACAGGGATGGTGACGCCAGAAGGCACGGAACTCAGAAACAGGTAGAACAGGGAAGAAAAAGGAAAAAGAACATCATGAATAAACGGAAAAACTAAGAACTTGAGAATATTGAATGAAAATCAATGATGAGTTCAACTTAGTAATCCTAGTGAAGAAAAATGTATATAAAGGAGAGAAAAAAAACTTCATAAAGAGATATACAAGCGAGTAAATTGAGAACATTGAATGAACATATTTGATAACTTCAAAACATTAGTTCTAAGGAATAGAAAAATCAAATATTAGTGTCCATTCCATTAGGAGAACGACCATCATGCGTAATCTTGCAGAGACAAGGATGGAGGATTCCATATTGAATATTGAGGTGTCTCATTTGAGGACATAAAGCTAGGAATTCTTTGCGACGGGCGCTGGTTGCATTAGAGATATCCTGAGAGATGAAAAGGGTATGTCCAGACCAAATGAGACGACGTTTAAGTCTTACAGCCTTCAACACATGCATCAGTTCAGTAAATTCAAGAAAAAGCATTATAATGCCACATGGCTTAGTAGTGTTAAGGTTGAGATGTCCCAGGTGATGAGCCCTTTGAATGTTGAGGGGACTTGATGAGTTTTGTAGACCTAGAAGTTTAGGAAGGAGTTTCTGTAAAAACGATACCATGTCTGCACCTTCGATGTTTTCCGGAAGACCATAAAGGTGTAAATTATTTCTTCTATTTCTGTTTTCAAGGTCCTCAGCGTGTATTTTTAGCTTATGTATTTCCTGTTCCAGTATAGGGATCTTTGAAGAAACATCTTGTAGATCGCTAACTCGTTGTTCTAAATCCAGAACTTTACCTTCCATAACAATCTGTCTCTCCTCAATCTGTTTTAATTGTTCGTTTGTCATTGACATAAAAGGCTGAAGACCCCGGACTTCATCTAAGATTGAATCTAACACAGGATTTTGAGAAGAGTGAATGGGTGAAGGTGGGTCATTTTTATGTCTTTTCGGTTTTGTCCCGGTAATAGAGGATCGAGCAGTATGAGTGTTAGAGGCCATTGTAGTTTAACACAAGAGATCTCTAATTATAGCACAAATGAAGCGTTCACCACAATTGCCGCAAAAAGTTCCAAAAACTATTATATTTATAGGGCGCATAAGTGGTAAGATGAGAGTAGACTGAAAAGTACCTCCAAAATGCAATAATAACCAATGAAGGACAAACAAAGAGTCATTGGCAATATTTGATATGCAGGCTGTTCCATTTCCTCAAATTATTGTGGGTAAACATAAGACCAGACTGAAAAGTACCTGCAAAGTGAGAAAATAACCACTGAGAAACATGTACAAAGACTCAGAAAATGTATAGTGGCAGTAGCAGGTAAGTAGACTGTTCCATTCCTCACAATATTATGGGCATTATGAGACCAGATCCACAAAAATTACTAATTACCAATGGAGCACAGGTTAAATATTGTCAAAAAATAGGTGCTGGCATTGTAGATAAGTAGAGTATTCCATTTCCTCAAAATACTGGCCATTGCCCTGGAAAAGCTGGAGACTGAGGAAAATAGAGCATTGAGGAATAGAAGCTGTAGTAAAAGCAGGCAAAATCCTCTCAAAAATGTCATGTAAGAATATCCTCAGTTTAAGCAGACAATTTGTAAGAAAACTTGGCTGTAGTATACATTAGGGCATTTTCGTCGGCAAAACGTAGACGAATAAAGAGACGCGAGCGCAGCGACCTAAAATGGCGGCCGCTCCCGTCTCTGACGGGAGAAAAATTGCCGATATACAAATGCGGCTCTTAGCAGGTGCGATAGTGTTCCATAAGCGGTTCCGAAACTCACTGCATCTTCGAAATAATGATGCCGTCATTCACCACTCGTAGGAGCTGCAAAAGGAGGCTCGTACTATTGACTGAGTCCCGCAGCACAGCTGAGCTCACACAAGGAGCGCCATGATGCCTCGCCCCTTTTGATCTCCTGGCATTCTAACTTGTGTTCAGTACTTAAGTTACAGGAGAAGGAGAAAATCTTGTTGGAGGTGAAAAAACAAAAACCAGTGGTCTTCTGAGGTGACGCTATCACATTTTACCAGGATTTCTCTCCTCAAACCCTGGCTAAATATAGGGGAGTCAGAGTAATATACAACTACCTCCAGTGAGAAAAAATCCCATACAGATGGGTTTATTCCATCTACCTACACTTCACCTTCAAGGACTAATGCTTTGCAATAAAAGACATCAAAAAGGCCAAAGAGATATTGGGTTTGCGTGCCACTGCTGCAGCTTCAGAGACAGATACAGGCTGGTTCGAAATCATAGAACCATACACAAAAAAGCCCTTGTTGCTCGCTACACATCACATCAATATTTCTTGGGCCCCACTTCTTCGATTTTAGTGGGGAAGGGTCTAGTCTCTACTTATGAACCCTTCCAAGTGTAAATGTAAAACAAATACAGGTCCTATGCTCAAAGGTGCTGCTCCTGTTGAAAAAGTGTGTGTCTAGGAAGTGCCTCACATAATCAACCACCAAGGAGCGATTGGCAGGTTCTCTCCAACGTTCTCACTCTCTCATCATCTGCACTTTCCTAACAAGCAACATACACCAATGCCCATCACAATTGCCCCAATCTCCGAAGTCACGGAGGTAGGAATCTTACCACTGGCGACAAGAAAAAGAGGACAATCCTCTCTCATCGGATGACAACTGACCATCATAGGGACTCTCACTCTCACGTAATGAAAACGTGACATTGATCGCAATTATTATATATTTGCTCTCCACTTCTTGGTATGATGCATTTTACACCTCTATTAGGCTAGGATGACAGGGGCTCTACTGCTTAGGGCGGAGATATCCTTCAGTATTTGTCTAGTGATTTATAATGTTGTTCTTAGTTTATTTGTTATTTTAGATCTTGACTATGCTGGCAATGGGGGTTATCTAATTCATATTGACACTGATCTCCGTGCTACGGGTTCAAAAGCCCACCATGTTGTTTTTCTTATGCTATTATACCTATTTCCTGGGCGAGCTCTGTAACGCGGACGAACAAATTTGCTTAAGGCAGAGCATACACTGACAAACTCTCAAACTCTTGGACCAATAGAAAGTATTATAGATAGGGAACACTTACTATAGGTAGAGACGGCTGTTACAGAGTAATGAAGCAGCCAATGTCCTTTAAGCAGGCCCACTTTAGATCAGCGATGACACCACTGATGGGGGCCTCGCTAAATGTTCAAGGTCTCCACTCTGCAGTCAAACTGAGGGCACCACAACAATGGCACCATGGAGAAAGCTATAGATGTTGCTCTGTTCCAGGCAACCCACTTGTACAGGGCAACTTTCAGCACCTGACAGCCTATTGGTTTTGAATTAAATTCAATTCCACATTTAATTCTAAATCCATGAGCGGGGCTATCCTCCACCAAGAAGGGTAAATGTTACTCTGGAGGGTAATACTACGGACCAGGTAGGAAGAGTCCTGGGAATTAGAGGTAAACTGGGCCAGACTCTCATCACAGCCTATATATGGTCCTAATTTGAATAAAGACTTTTTCTTTGCCTCCCTCTTCCCCATAGTGGTACAAATTTAGGAAATTCTCTTGAACTGTAGGGGTAGGGTTTCTAACCCATGACTTCAAGGACTCAGTTCGGTGCACCAGCTCTGAGTAAGAAAGGCGGAACAGGACAGCTGTCCCAACACTAACCCGCCAAGCTTCCTTCGTGAAGGAAATATTTTAAGGTAGCTATCAGCATTCCTGTTCAACAAGTTCAGGGACAAAGTGATAATCCAAAGAGTTGTTTTATTTTCTGAACAACACTCTCTATGATTACACACTAAGAAACCGGGACTTACAGTTTCAAAATGTTTATTTTAAAAGTCTTGATCTTGGGCATGCGGCAACCACACAGAGAGAAAATAAAACAGCAGTTAAAACTGTACTGTCGTTGAGAACTGTATGAATATTTCTAACATTTTATTGAATTGGATAGCACCCTACACCTACTTACCAATTAGTGTAGTGCTGTTTCTAAGTGCTAAACTAGTTTAGTTTCACTAAAACATAGCACAGCATACCTGCCTGTCGAGTTTGTAAGATGGATGGCACAGCATACCTTTTAAACAGCAAGCCTGGCTGTTTGTTTTCAGAGTTCTGCCAAGGACAGGAGTCTCAGCATGGCTCCCAGCTTCTACAGGTAGCTCTCCAAATGAGACCAGACCTGGACCGGTAATCTGGCATGACCTCTGGCGAAAATCTCTAGCCCAAAGACCTCTCCCAATTAATGGTCCAATCCTGGTGTTCTGACCACTGATTCAGTCACAACCTTTTCAAAATAAAACTAGTTTGGAGACTCTGTTATCCCTTTAGACTAAACTAACATGACCTTGAACAAGTGAGCTTTATTCACATATTTACATTAAGGTAGGTGCCATTTTATAATGGCTAGTAAGAAGAGGAGTGGGAGACCCAATAGGCCCTTGGAGGCTTAAGTAATTAGTGTACCAACGGGTAAACGTGCCTACAAGGGATTCTTCACTCTACCTATTCTAATGTTTTTAAGCAATCATCAATAATAAGCTCTATACAGTAGCTTACATCAAGTTATTTCAAGAGCTGAATTGACTTATTTCAACATGAACAGATCTGCCAAAAATTATTTCAAACATGTGTATGCTTTTTGAAACACAAATTTATGGTGAAAGCATATTAAAAGGTACAAAAAATTGTTTCATATATCAACATACATTAACACACAGTGACTGACATTCAAAAATGATTTGTTACTGTAGTCACCTCATTATCACTAATGCCTCTGCTAGCTCTGGGGGAGATGCTGAAGATAGAAGCCTGTGGCATGTCTAAATCGAGCTGTGCTTAACCCTCTGGTAGCCAGGGTCAAAGCAGTCAAGCTTAACTTAGAGGTAATATGTAAAGTACTTATGGAGTACACAAACAGTAATATAGGGAAAACACAACACTGGCAAAATCCCTAACCAATGCATATAAATAGAGTATATGTTAATAAATAAAATGACACCAAAACGACAAGAATCCAATAAGTGGAGCAGGAGCTATGGATTTTTAAAGTTTAAATTATAAATAGTGCCAAAAAGTTGTGGTTGACTGCGATGGCTCAAACGTCATACACAAGAACCAGGTTTGTGCCAGTTCAAAGTTTACCTTCGGACTTAGAAACTTTTATGGAGAAAAAGTGGTCATTGACAGGTTAAAGGAGGAGCAAGCTGCAACCTGGATCCGAAACTGGGCTCAACAAAGGTGGGAAAGCTCCAAGCGGGCAAAGTCTGAAGTCTGTGCCCAGGAAGGTCTCAATGTCGACATGTTGCTTCTCGGTGTCGGTCCTGATGAACACCTCTACATTCAGACTGTGAAACTTTTCTCGTAGTCAGATCTTGTTCATGAAGGCAAACCAGCAAGCTGCGGCTGACCATTAATTCAATGTTGATGGTTGCTGTTTCATTGCAATCCTGGTCTCTGTTGGTTCTTCAGGCGGAAACATGAGTAAAATGTTTTTAAGCCCAACGTCTTGCATTTTGGGGCAGGAGGAGTACACTCCAACACCGGTAAAAGGTCCAGGACCTGAGGGCCTCCACCTTGGTTTGTAACTCACTCCAAAAGAACCCAGAAGCAGGGTCCATGGCAGGTCCAGCTGGCACTGGTCAGACTGGCATTTTCAGAAAAAAAGACTCTAGTAGCTTGTGCCATGTAGCTCAGAGAGGTCAAACAACTGGCCCTTGGAATAATTTATGGAACCCTGGGTTCATGGCAAGCCAGTCTTCCTTCAAGTTCTTCAGAGCGTGGCAGTCCTTCTTCTGATTCTTCACAGGTCCAGGAGTGTTCTGATGAGGGTACTGGGGATGCCACTTTTAATTCCAGTGGCAGCCTGTGGGTGGGTGAAACTCCTGGCCACTCCCTGAGCATTAAGGTAAACGTTTCAAGGGGTGACTCTACCCAATTGGAAAGACTTCCTGTGAGTTTTACTTTAAACTCTCCCACAGTTCCCTTCTTTATCTAACTCCAACATGGCAGAACCTTTCTTCTCCTGGTCAGAGCTCCCTGAGCCCACCCTGAGGTGTGGCCATGATAATGGGCAAACCCCCCCTTGTGGTCATTCCATTCCAGTTCTGGGACAGCTCCTCCCTCACTTGATTTGGAGCCAAGCTGATCAGCAAGACTAAAGACAGGCAGGTCTTAGAGTGATCTACATCTGCCAGTGACAGGGTAGGCATCCAGTGAAGTTCAGATAGGGCCTGGGCACAGTCCCGTGGTCATCCTGCTTAAGGAAAAAAACTGCTTCTCCACACCCAAGCCGTTTGTCCACGAACTGGCAGCAATCTACATCTCACCACAGAAAAACAATTAGCAGTCAGATGATGCTGGACAGTGGCAGAACGGGGGCTTTTGACTTAGGAATGAAAATGGCACATTTCTAGGCAGTTTCATTTATCAAAATAGTACTATAAAATCCAAATTGATTATTAGGTTGATTTTAAATTACTATTAAAATGAGTTCTTCAACCATTTTTCTAGCTGCTCCAAAACTCGACTCAAGCACTATAAGTTGTTATAGTGTAACCCAGTCAAAGTCAAAATATATTTATTTCAATTATTAAAACATGGGAACCAGAACTAAAATATTATAATCAATAATACACATGTTGATAAAATAACATTGTAATTTCTTCACAATTCCTGATGTTATTTTAGCGATACTTCCATATTAAAATGCAAGGTATTAGTGCAAATTTCGTTAAAAAGTGCCGCACAGTAAGCTAGTGCAAGTGCTATCTCCACATCCATATACTCCTGTTTCATTGCTCAGCAGCAGTAAAGACAGAAATGTTGATATAAATGTAGCTAGAAAGTGCAGAAGCAATACAAACGGTACCCTAATGCAGACATAATCATTGTGTCTCATAGTGTTTCATATTTCAGCTTTGCTTCTGAATTAAAGTGCAAAGATGTTAGTGCAAACTTGCTAAAAGTGAAATGCAGTGAAGCTCTAAACATAATACAAATAGTATCTCATTTACTTGTCCGCCACCTTTCTTCCCCCCCGCCATATTACAATGGCGGGGGGGACCGTGGCGGAGGGGAAGACCGTCCGCCGTTTTTCCGCCGTTGTCGCCTTGCGACCGTGGCGAAAAAGGTCTGATATGGTGGCGGTGTCTATCAGACACCGCCAGCCATATTAGGATGGCCTAGGAGGAATGCCTTTCCGTGGCGGCAATGCCGCCACGAAAAGGCATACGGTTCCTTCTTTTCATAAACTTGATGTGAGGGACGAGTGATATAAGTCCCAATAATGCCATATACCACGTGGACGACGACTCCGCTGTTTCTCAGCCACTGAGACACAAACACCCAGCACTTCGCCATTACGTGTCTAGTGCCTTTCCCACAACTAGCACTGACACCAAGTGATTTCAGTATCATAGATACATTGGGTGTGCCACCAAGTTTATGATGAATGTTGATGAACATTACCACTCACCGATTGTGTGTTATGTATGTGTTTTATATATGTATATGTTCGTTATCCACAACCCTTTTTCCCTCATTTCTCTCAACAGGTTTTTTCAACAGACTAAAGAAGAAACCTTTTTTGGAGATTCATTTTGTTTCTCCTACTGCTACCTACGAGGATAGGGTGCGCCTTAGCGTGCGCATACCGTCCCGAAGGTACCCCACGGTCCTGACGAATACCTGTTAATTTGACACATAGGTAGAAACATGTAGACCTTTTTATCCCACACGCCATATAGTCTTTTCATCGACAGCTCTCCTAATTGGGCAACAGGTGCCTCCTTCTTTTAACTATATCCGTTACACCCCAGAATAAATCACGTAAGTGGGCAGTTCCGGATATTTTTAATAACACTTAGTTCTTCCCTTACACACATAAAAGAATTAAAACCAGCTCCACTGTAATCGGATGGCATTCGGCTGTCCGGGTGGGACCCCGATGATGAAGCATGTCACCAACTAGGTTGGTGAGTGAGGGGTCTTCTTAAGGACAAAGGACGTCCTTTCTTTGGATTGTGGCTAACACACAGACTCGCCTCCACTGAGGTTGGGCGTATCCCCCAGGTGTAACTCCCTTATTGTTGTTTACTGATATATCTAAGGGGACAGGGAGTCCCTCTCCTGCCTTTTTAGGCGAATACCCTTTCTCTCCTTACTGGTAATCTACCCCGAGGAACCACCCAAGTTAGTGAGTTAGTGACACAGAGGACCCAGGGGGGGCGTGTGCAGTGTGAGAACACAGCCGCGTGCTCCGTAGAATCCTATGGGAAAGTCGCGGTTGGAAGATTAAAGATCAGGGACACTTTGAAGAGGACTTGGAGCAAACCCTATTAGACTTAGAAGGTTCTAAGGCCAGCACCCATGTGAGTACCAGAGTACTCGTGTTACCTCAGCTAGGGAAGCCAGATGCATAGGTGCCAAATGATGTCGGGAATCGTAGCTGTTTTCAATGGTGAGTTGCTGCAAAGTGCTGCTGCCGTGGAAAAGAAAAGTGTCCGGTGTGATCCAAGCCTGGATTGTAGATGTGAAGGACCTGAAACAAGAGGGGACAGAGTCTTGGGTCACTTCAGGGTGACCAGTGTCATGGTAGACCAATGCCCACCAATGTCGGGTGTTTCAGGTGCGATAAGGTGATGTTTGACTCTGCTGCCACGGGGACCAGGAGAGGTCGATGATGACCAGAGTCCACAGGCAAGCTGTCCCACAAAGGATGTTGAGTGTTGTGGGGTCAGTGTCCGGATCGGAGACCAATAAGCCTTGGTAACCACAACCCACTTGGTGGGAGTAAAAAGGCTTTGGGATGGACCAGCAAGATCCAGATGACTTCCCAAGCAATGGAGAGTCGTGGCACGTCTGGAGCAACCAGGTAAGCCCATTCAGAGTTACAGTACCCTTCTCAGGCACCCACAAGTTGACAGACAGGGGATCGCGAAGGGACCTCGAGAGGAATCACTAAATACCAGCCCACAGGTTACTCATGGAATGTAGGCCAGTCAGCTTCTGTGGAATCACTGCTCGGATTCTGGACTACAAGTAGCCCAATGCACAGCTTCAGGGATCGCCAAGAAGCATATGCAGCTGCAAGTGGTCACGGTGTCCAGGGGTTCGGGTTGCACAGTCCCCACGAGGGTTTTAGGTCTTAGGTTTGCTGAGAGCATGGATCAGCCTTGGGAAGCTTGGAAACCCACCTCCTGTGTTGCAAAGTCTTCGGAGTCCTTCAGGAGCTGTGTAGTTGCAAACCAGACAGATGCGTCTTTGGTGCCTGCCTTGCAGTGGAGTAACTCCTTTACTCCAAGGGAGATTCTTCGATCATCTAACGAAGTGTAGATAGTTGAAGTTCTAGGATTCTGTAGCAGAGTTTTGTTCATGTAAATCTAAAATCCTGTAGTCAGGGTTCCTACTTTATACCTAAGGAAGGGGTGGGACAAACTCTGGGGACCCACCTATGGGAGGGTCAGGACAGAGGGGTGGTTACACCCAAATCCTTTGTCCAGTTTCATGCCAGAGCAGGGGATGGTAGCCCCTGCAACCTGTTTGAGCTGGACTATGAACAGGGGCACCAAATGTGCCCCCAGTGCAGACATCAAAACACTCTTGGAGTGCACCCACCCAGCCCCAATACACTAAAGCCTGCCTGGGAGGTGGTTACACCTCCCTGTGACAGGAAACCTATTGTCCAGCCTCCCCTGCCGGAGTTTCGTTCAGCAGAAGGAGGCCAGTCGCGTGTCTGTGGCTGCAGCATCCATTTTGTGATGCCAGGGTTCTGTTAAGCTGGTACATGGGGTACCTGTGTAGTCATATTTCTCCCTCTAGGAGGGTTGAATCACACCTCCCCTTCCAGGATTGGCGGGGAGGTAGGATTCCAAGATGTTTGACACCAAACACGAAATGTTTCCTTGCAGCCATTCCAAAGTTAGCATTTACCACGAGGTTATAATGCACTTAAGAGTAAATGGTTTGGCTGCATCACAGAACAACCCCGGAGAATGAATTCCGAAGGCTGCAGAGGGGCCCTGCTCATGCATGGGTACCCCCTCACACAAAACCACCACCCTGCCTTCAGGATTGATAAGGCCTGCCATAGGGGTGACTGATAGGTTTATTTGTGTAGTGATATAAGGTGTTATCCAGTAGGGAAATCGGGCGGTGATTCACTGGGTCTGATCTCTCGCCCTTTTTAAAAATTGGTACTATAGTACTGGTAGCCCAAGTAGTGGGCATGGGTGCTTTAGGAAGGCTGTTAAAAACATTGAGCAGGATTGGTGCCCATAGATCCGGGCTGTACTTAATTATATCTATGGGCAGACCGTCGGGGCCTGGGGCCTTGTTTCCAAGGCTCTCTTTGATGGCTATCTCCACCTCGTAGAGATCAATCTCCAAGCCGTGGAGCTGGCCACCAAGAAAGCCAGATGATTCCTCAGGTGGGGCGGCGTATATTTTAGAGAAATGGGCCTCCCAAGAGTTGCTAGTTATATTGCAACTGATTGGGGTTAGTTGTTTGCCCATTTCACGCATTTTCCTAACGGATGACCAAATGGGGCCACTGTTTTTCAGGTTCGCGTTCCCAACCAGCGACTCCCATTTTTCTGTCAGTAATCCCGCCTTCCTCTCAGCTATTTTAAGTTTGTAGAGTTTCCTGGCTGCCTGTACCTCTAATAGGCACCTTGGTTTGGTGGTTAATGCCCTGCTCAGTTCCCTATTTGCTAATGAGCAGGCAGAGTCAAACCACCTGGGTTCTTTCTGCTCTTTTGGTAATGGAGCTGACAGGGAGGTTTTTATCGCTAAACACAATTTGCCAAAGTCATCAATTGTCCTATGGCAGTTCCCATCTGTAGTTAGGCAAGAATTAAATAGCTTGGGATGTTCCCTATTTACTCTTTCTAGTATAGCCCCGCTATCGACTCCCCTCCATTTCAGACGCAAGCCGTCGCCTGTGGGTGTAATGTCTCTTGCCCCATTTAATTTGGCGTATACCTTGTTTGGACCTAATTTTAAGGTCACGGTGAGAGGGTTGTGGTCACCAAACGAGGTTTCTACCACTGTAGATTTTATCACACAGTCTAATAAACGGGGAGACATAAAAATGAAGTCAATTGTGGAGGAACAGTCCCGCCCTCTGAACGTAGGAGCATGAAATACGCATGGGGTATGGCTTGTGTCCATAGCGTTACTGAGAGTATGCTCAGTTAGAATTTTAACTAGTTCGGTGCCCCTTCATTCAGCTTGATCTGGGTAATTTCTGTCCTCAGTCCTACCATTTTTAGGAATTTTCGCATTAAAATCCCCCCCAATTAGAATCCCTGTTTCCTCCCCAATTTCAGAACTATTTTCGAGGTTCCGTAAAGTCTTAGAGAGTGCTTCAAAATTTTTGTTGGGTACAGAATAAAAGTCATTGTTATAAAAATTAATTAAATAAATCCGGGTCTTTCGCTTGAACTCTAGAATCTGTATATTTGGGTTTCCTCTGGAAAGGTCTGTAATTGTACCGCCGGCAAGTGTCCTGATGCCAATAAACAAGCCTCCCACGGCGCATCCTGAGTCAGGCTTTGGTGCTGTTACACTGAAACAATGGTAGCCCTCAATGTGTAGGTTCTCCACAGCCCATGTCTCCTGGAACATAATGATGTCTTTACCGTCCAGTAACTCAGCCCATTCTGGATTCGACAGTCTTGACTCTAGCCCTGCCACATACCAGCTAAGAATGGACAAGTCACAGTGGTTACTATGTCTAGCTGGTTTACTTCTGACATTCTTAGCTGTACTCTGCGAGGGGTTGAAAGGTGTAGAGAGTACAACCTCTTGTGTAGTTGCAGTTGTAGTAGTATACTGTTGTGCCAGTATTTCCTGAGTCGGGGTAATTGGTGTTGAGGGTAGGTCTTCCTCAATATCAACGCTTTCATCTTGGCATTCACTGTTGCTTCCCCTTATCCCTAGTCAGTCCTGATCTTCAAGGTTTGAGAGGGCATATTCGAACCGATTATGGGTTGAGATGTTATATAAAGGCCGCAACTCGTTCTGACCAAAATATAAGTTAGAACTAAAGTGTGGTCTCCCGCTATAATTGTGCGAAGGCATGATAGGGAAATGCGGGTGTGGTATAGAGTGTCCCATGGATTTAACCTGGTGGTGCTGGGCTGGAGCGTTCATGAAGTTAGAATCTTGGTTTGGTTGGAAAGATGGATATAAGTCCCTGATAACAAGATTTTGCTCCAGATGCCGCGCAGCCGGGTTAGTCATGGGATTAGGCATAGGGGCCAGATGTCTATAAAAATAACCCAGGGGAAGCAAGGTCATATTGAATTCCCAAGGTGAGGGTAGTGGGGCATTAGTAAGGGTTTCTTGAGCCCATTGAGGGGACCTAAAGTTTATGACTACGCAGTCTCCCTCAAACTTTTTCCTCAGTGGGCCCACCCACCCAACTCTTTGTGTTTGGATGATCTCCCTTGCTCCATCCATTGGAAAGTTACAGTTAGTGGATAACCAATGGAGGGTCTTATTTTTGAGAGTTGCATAATTCTCCTCTTGGTCATTCTTTAATTTAGGCACATTGACCAGGATCAGCACATATGCCCCCCATTCGGGCGGAAGACTAATGCTGGTGGGGATCTTCCTCGTGTTAGATGCCATGTTGTGTGCAGATTGAGCTGTCGGGCGGCTTTGGGGATCGATCTTGGATTAGTGGGTTGGGACCCTTTTACTTTTATCGGCGTTAGGATCCGACCTTGCCACAGTGGGTACCATAGTTGTATTTAAATTGGGGGCATTTTTAACTAGGGGTTGGATTTTACTTGTACTATGTGCGGGCGTAGGTGGAATTGGCTTGTTATGGTTATTTTTAGCCTTAGTGCCACCTAGTGTCCCAGCATTAGGTTTATTTGTTGGGATCTGCCCTATACCCAAATTTAATACATGATCGTCCAGCACTCTCAGCCTCTTCTCCAAATTTAAGATTTGTTGATTAATTGGTCCTAAGAGGGTGGACAATAATGTTTCCATCCGCCCCCAAAATACTTCGTTCCCCAATGCCACGTTAGCTTCTGTGGGTAGAGTTTTAACTACCGGGAGTTCGTCTTCTCCCTTGTCCCTTTTCTGCTCTGCGGGGGCAGAGATCCTCCGATTTTGCTTACGACCACCCTTGTTTCTATGTGTTTTTAATGGTAGCTCAGTGTCTAAGTGCTTCAATTTAATTTTGGCTTTTTGGCCCCGGGTTCGCACAGGAATGCTATCGCTTTTGTCACCCTCAGAATTTAATATATCAGCATCCACATATGAATCATTATCATCTAAGTGTAGGTGATCATTTACCAATAGTGCACAAGAATCTTGACTGATATTCATATCAGGCCTAAGTAAGGTGGGTGTTGATGATAACCTACTACCTGGGGTGAATTGTGCCATTGGGGCCGTGTCCACAATTATACAGTTCTCATTAGAGTCAATACCTGGTAGGCCTGCATAAGAAGCAGCAAGTAAGGAATCCACTGAGTTATCTTGGTTTAGAAGAAGCGGGGGCAGGCTTGATGGGAGCTAAAAACGCCTTTCAGTGTTCTGAATGGCAGTAGCAACGACATCAATTGTCTTCTGGAGCATTTTATCAATGGCGTTCAGTGTAGGCCGCGGAGTAGTAGGAGTTGGCTGGGCTAGTTTATTCGCAGCAATTGGCCTGGGTACTGCCGGTGTCTTTTTCCCCATGATTCTAAGCTGTTATTTAGACACTAAAATAGCTGTATCACTAACCTGGTGTAAGTCACAGGAATGGTGGAAAGGGCAGCCAAGGGGGAAGGCCCAGCCCAGCCTCTTCTGGCCTCTGAGGGCCTGAGAGGGCCCGCCCTTTGCCCGGGCTTAGCCCGCACGCGGTCCCGCGATGCGGGAGGTAGTGCTGGTATTTATGCGCCGCTTGGCGCAATGCTCCCCAGGTGCGGCTCCGGCCACAAAGGCTGCTGGTTGATGTAGTCTCCTCCGCGCAGCAGAAGCCCACCCTCCACTCAGCGGCCACTCGATGCTGGTTTCCGAGTGTGGCGGCGGGATGCGTGCTGCGGGTTCACTGGTCAGGCAGCAGCAGTTCTCGGGACAACAGGAGCAGGTACGATTTCGCCTTGGGCACTGCAAGGGCCCACCACTCCACCGGAGGTAGTGCTGGAATTTATGCGCCGCTTGGCGCAATGCTCCCCAGGTGCGGCTCCGGCCGCAAAGGCTGCTGGTTGATGTAGTCTCCTCCTCGCAGCAGAAGCCCACCCTCCACTCAGCGGCCACTCGATGCTGGTTTCCGAGTGTGGCGGCGGGAGGCGGGATGCGTGCTGCGGGTTCACTGGTCAGGCAGCAGCAGTTCTCGGGACAACAGGAGCAGGTACAATTTCGCCTTGGGCACTGCAAGGGCCCCCTACTCCACCGGAGGTAGTGCTGGAATTTATGCGCCGCTTGGCGCAATGCTCCCCAGGTGCGTCTCCGGCCGCAAAGGCTGCTGGTTGATGTAGTCTCCTCCTCGCAGCAGAAGCCCACCCTCCACTCAGCGGCCACTCGATGCTGGTTTCCGAGTGTGGCGGCGGGAGGCGGGAGGCGGGAGGCGGGATGCGTGCTGCGGGTTCACTGGTCAGGCAGCAGCAGTTCTCAGGACAACAGGAGCAGGTACGGTTTCGCCTTGGGCACTGCAAGGGCCCCCCCCCTATCACTCAGAAAGCAGGAAAGCAGGGATAGTGCTGCTCCCTTGACCCCCAATGTCTCCAGCCGCTGCTGCAGGAGATTCTGATCAGCAGTATCAAATGCGGCTGATAAATCAAGGAGGTCAAGGGCGGCTGTACCCCCTCTATCCATCACAGCCCAGATCTCCTCAGTGGCTTTAATGAGTGCTGTTTCTGTACTGTGTTCGTGACAGAAGCCAAACTCAGAATGATCAAGCAATTTGTTTTCCTGGATGAATTGGGATAACTGTTTATTCATAATTTTTTCATCTATTTTGGCTGGGAGCAGCAGCTGATCTATGGGACGATAATTGGTCGGGTTAGACACATCCATGTTGTTTTTTTTTTAACAATGTGAGGATGGAGGAGTCTTTCCATACAGATGGGAAGTTGCCTGAGCTGAACATAGGGTTGAAGATTTCTGTGAGCTCGGAGGTCACCACTTCCACTATCGCTTTCAAAAAAGCAGGTGGGCAAGGGTCGAAGGGAGACCCCGACTTAGCTTCTCTTATGTATTTTTCACTACCTCCAATGACATTGGGGAGAAACAATAAAGGCTGTTTCTCTTGGGTTCGGGCTCCCAAGTGGTTTGGTGGGGTGTCTTCGCCAGGGTTATAGACCTTTAGTTTTGAAGGCTACTGCGATCATATCACAAAACTTTTGAACGCCCTTAATACCTTCTTTCTTAGGTAGCGACGCCAACTTGTCTACTATCCCAAACAATTCTTTGGAGGAGTTTTTAGCTTTCATGATCTGTCGGGTGAAAAAATCGTTTTCTTCAACTATCAGTAGGTTTTTACATTGGGTTAGCGCAATTTTATAAACCTCTTTATCCGCTGTGTCGTAGTTCGCTCTCCAGTGTCTTTCCAATTGACGCCACTTTTGTTTTTCCTTACACAGGGCATCGGAAAACCAGGGGGTATATGTCAATTGTCACCTGGTGTCAAAAAGGAGAGAGCACAAGCACTTTACCAATTGTTAGCGGGTGCAAAGTGCGGTGAGCCCTATGGCCTACAATTATGGGTTCAACAAAAGAAGGCAATAACCAAGCAAAGGAAGATGGTCATTTCCAACAAGACTGTATTTAGCTGAAATCTGGAGACATCAGCACATTCATGAGAAAAAAAACTTTACGTGGTATTCTGAAGTTTAGGTGTCGGATTCCCTCATTGATTTTATATTGCTTTCTCAAGATCTCATACCCCAAGTATTGGACTCAACAATAGATGTTAGATCTCCATCTGACCATGCCCTGATTTTCCAACAGGTTTCCACACATCCCCCAAAGACCACAAGAACACAATCCTGGGTCCTCAATAAAAATGCATTTTGCAACCCAACAGTATACAAAAACGTAAAAGAGGTTCCCGAGAGGTACTTTGAGGAAAACAGAAATGGGAAGGTAACACCAGCAACCATGTGGAACGCAGCAAAAACTTTGATCTGAGACAAATAAATCCCTCACTATTGTGCCTTTGAGCATTTTAGTGAACAAAAAAGGACGACCTGGAACCTCAGCTTTCTCGTTTTGAAAACCAGCATAAGCAAGGAACTTCGTAAGATCAGGGGAGAGTTACACCAATAGTAAATGAGAGATGGAGTTTGAAAACTGCTATTAATTAAGCAAAAACATTATGAAAAGGGCAATCAAGCAGATTACCTATTTGCCTAGAACCTGAAAAATCCAATACTCGCAACGACATCAGGGAAATAGTAGGTGACAACAGGAGCAGACAAAAGACCATGAGAAATATCTTAGGCATCTTCACAACTTTCTACTCAGCCCTTTTCACCAGAGAGCAATTGGACTCTCAACATTAAGATGACTGCCTGTAACATTACTCTATACCACACTTACACATAGACTTTGAAGAGCTCAACGGACTGATAAGAACAGAGGAGGTGTGGGAGGTGCCTAATAATAATGAATGTGTCCTCAAGTAATGCAACTGGTGCTATGTAAAGCGCTCTGATACCCGATTCGGGTCAAGTTTGCGCTATATAAAACTCTGCAAAATAAAAATAAAAGATTAAGGCCATGACTTGCATCATGGCCCCTAGTTGAATTTCATTCTTTTTGACTTCTCAATCAGTGGCATGCTGCATGCTGTCCTCACATCTCTCCTCACTGCTCAAACCCGACAAGCATCCCACAAATCGCAGGTCATATTGCACCATTGCACTTCTGAATTGCGATGTGAAAATGTATGCATCCATCTTAGTTCAACCACTCCACACAAACTGGCCCAAACTGATGGGATGCAGTAGTCCAGATTTTCAAAGACCGCCAGGTGGAGGATAACATTAAACAGGCCTATAATCTCATAGAAGATTTGTGTTTGGACACATACCAAGCTTCAAAATTAATTTCATCCTATACATATGTCACACAGACTCTGCAGCTCCTCTTCTGAGCACAGACTGTAGTGTACTTCCTATATCCCTGATAGGCTCTGCGCATTGGAATAATATACGCTATAGATTTGACATTGTACTGAGGTCAGTATGTCTCTATCGAGTACATTAAACTTAATTACTTGTGTGTGCCAGCTAACTCAGAGGTCACTAGAACTTCTCGAATGAACAAGAAGGGATTAGTTTCTGACAACAGCATAAATGTGATAACTTTGTTTCCCTTAGAGTCGGAACAATATCTTCAGAGTCGTGGAAACAATAGATAACCGTTTCACTCAGTCAATCATGCATGCTTAGTTTCTCGAGAGACGGGCGTTTCAATAAAAAGGGTTAATTGAACAGTCTTATTTCTCATGCAAGAGATATGAACTGCTACAATCAAAATACAGAATGTGAAGTATAATACGTACAGCAATAGCAGTAATGATAGAATAATACTGTAACAGCATGTCGCGTAGCTATGACATATATTAGTTAAAATACATACATAAATACCTAAGGCTAAAATACTCATCTGTTGCTTCTAAAATAATCCTACCCCAGTGTACCTAACCTAAGTCTAGTACAAGGGAAGAAGTAGGTGCTGTTTTAGTCTGGTTTATTTATGCCAAGAGTTGCCAACATTTTCTCTAGGTTCCAATCAGCTCCATACCTTAGAGTGAGAGAGGTTGGTATCTCTTTCCCGGGACTCGATCTCTAACACCCTGCAAGGGGAGTCAGAAACACTGGAGCTGGATTCTTGGCGAGGAGGATGACAGCGTCTGGTCAGTGCGTCAGTTGGGGACTTGGCTTTCTTCGCGACTTGCTGTGGCGAGCCGCGTGCAAGTAGGTAGTCGAAATGCACCGTACCGAACCGTGCCTTGCCATAGTATGTGAAGGCATATTCATACCTTGAAGGTGTTTAGGAATGCCAGTATTCACGTAAAAATCGGGCATAAGAACGTCATGAATTAACCCGTAAGGAATAGATGTTCATGCATAATAAATGAGTTCTTGGAGAAATCAGTATCCAAGCAAGGGTAAGTCCTAACGGCTTAAGAGTCTGGTTCTGCAAGAACTCGTTGTGAGGTAGATGAACGGATGTAAGTAGCCATGCCTGTATTTGGTTAGCATGAGCAATGCCTAAATAAGGGCTGGATTTCTATGCCTATATAAGAGCAATGTGAATTGTACCTAAATAAGGACATGAATAGGGAAATTTATACGGAATCTAAAATGAAACACAACACCCACTCCACTTTCATATGTACGACGTTACTAAATTCTAAACATGTTAAACATATCTATCTATCATATCTAAGAACATAGTTACATATGGATGGCTAAGAACATGTCTAAAAATACATTCTAAAAAATGCATTAGAACTTGTTGTAAGTATAAAATGCTATGGTGCTGTGCAGAAATGTTTCATTCTAAGCATAAGTTGGCAAGGAATGCTAATTGAATGAATAAACATATATATATATATATATATATATATATATATACGATAGCTACGATCTTAGCATTCTCTCACCAGAGCCCAGTCACGGATTCCATCGGCGCAGAAGAAGAGAGGAAGACCCAAGTGCAGGTGAGCAGTATTTTATTTAGTAGTTTGGAGGGCCCACCTCGACATAACGTTTCGGCCTACCCAGAGGCCTTGGTCACATAACGCAAGAGTGGAGGAAGGCAAAATTTAAAGTGCAAGTGCGTGATTGGTTTAAACAATGATTGGTTGTTACTGAGTCACATGCTCTAACTCCAGATTAAAATTCATGGAAGAAAGACTATAGAATATTTTCAATAAAAGGTCAATACCTGTTGTGTAACACATCAAACACAGATAGCAGCAATATCGTATGTACATGGTTTGTGTCTTAGATTTAAGACCCTAAACATTTACACATCTTTTTATATATAGTAACAGCATTATTTCAGCGGAAATATGTAAAAAAATATAAATTACATTTTAAACACTCATTTCCACTGTCCGATACTGGTTGTAAACATACTACAAAATAGATTCTATTGCAAATTTGAGCGAACTGTACATGATTCAAAAATGGGTTTAAATACCACATCATTTGTCCCTTGGAATTTAGGAATGGTGATGCTGCAAATACATATTTGTGATGTCAGGCACACAATACTGTGATAAAAGCCTTGGAGGAGATAATATCGGTTCAAATACATTATCGCAGCCTCCCTATAAACACACAATGATGACTCAACCAAGTATTATAATGTACTTGGAAAATTACATGTTCAAACCTTAGTGAATGTGCTTATGATTAAAAATTGTGAAAATCAAGAAAAGTTTTGTTTTCATGAAAACCTTGTATGAATGCATTTGATTTCAACCTACGCCTAGGTTGAAAGAATATTTTTAGCTGAGTCCACATCAACTGTATACTATATAACTGAAGGCTTTGATTACGCTTTTTTCCAGAACATGCCCATATGTACAGTGGCCAAAATCTATTGGAAACCAGAGTCCAGAGACCTATCATAAGACTGATGATCAGTTGTTAGGATCAAATGGTTTGCACATGAGATTTATAAACACGTGTAAAAATCCTCTGTGGAGTTGAGACCTCCTGGGGTCTTACTATCCAACTCCAGAATATACCTGGTCTCCAGACTTCTCAGAGCACCCTCTCTGTCACCACCTCTTCTTAAGGGGCTTATCGCATCGATGGCATAATATCTCAAGAGTGCACTATTGTTATTATGGCACTCTTTGAAGTGGCGAGCTACCGGATACGCGGGATCTTTGGTCTTAATAGCGCGTATGTGCTGGAGTATTCTCTTGTGGACCTGCAGCTTGGTACTCCCCACATACCGGACACTCCAGCACATACACCACGTATTCACTCTTGCAAGTCAGTTGTTTGTTGATCTTGCGTGGGGTGACAGAGAAGGGAACAAAATATTCTGATTTACTGACCCCATGGAGGCAGGCTTTGCAGCTGGAACACTTCCTAAAACCTCTGCTCTTATCTAGCCAGTTGTTTTGGGAAGCCACCTCTGGACTAGGTCTAACCAGGGCATCCTGCATAGAATGAGCTTTTCTATAGGTAATTAGAGGTTTTGCCGGCATGCTGCTTCCTATTACAGGATCACATTTAATCAAATTCCAATATTTGGCCACTGATTTTCTCAAGGCACCATGTTGCCTGTTGTACGCCCAAATTAGCCTGACCGGTTGTTGAACTTGAGGCTCAGACTGTTTCTGTTTGTTTTTTGGCTCAAGAGCCACGTCACGGGATAGTGCATTGGCCTTGAGCATAGCTTTGTCAATTACCTCCGCCTTGTACCCCCTGGCCAGGAACCTGATTTTACTAGCCTCCTGCGCCTGACTGCAGTATGCAGAGGTACTACATAACCGTCTGATTCGGAGCATCTCCCCATATGGGATGCTCCGAATTAGATGGGCGGGGTGATGGCTACTAGCGTGGAGCACCGTATTGCCTGCTGTTGGCTTCCTGTACAGTTTAGTCTGTAACTCCCCATCTTTGATCTCCACAGTCATATCCAAAAAATGTACATGGGACTGACTGATGTCTGATGTAAAAGTCAGATTATAATCATTGACATTGAGAATGGAGATAAACTGTTCTGCTTCAGATCTTGTACCACGCCAGATTAAAAACACATCGTCTATGAAACGATACCAACGAACAATAGACTTTGCAGCAGTAACGGCGTGCTGACCATGGAGGACCTGCCTCTCCCAGTAACCCATGTGCAAACAGGCATAACTGGGAGAGAAGCAGGCCCCCATGGCCACCCCCCTGATCTGCTGGTAGTGCCGGTTGTTAAACATAAAGAAATTATGATTCAAACAAAAAGTAATCATGGACAAAATCATCCTGTTGTGTTCAGACATTATGATAGGTCTAGATCCCAAATAAAATTCAATTGCCCTGATACCGTCCCTATGTGCAATGCTGGTGTATAAAGACATAACGTCTAAAGTTATTAAGCACCAACTCGGATCCCATTTTATGTCTTTGATTTTACGTACAAAATCATTGGAGTCTTGGACATAAGAGGGTAAATTCAGAACGTGTTCTTGCAAGAATGAATCCACATAGATCGTTGTATTTTCTAAGAGACCTCCGCAAGCAGCAATGATCGGTCTGCCAGAAGGGTTATCTGGATCCTTGTGGATTTTTGGGATCAGGTACATTGCAGGTGTAATGGGGTGGTCATTTTTTAAGAATTTTAATTCATCCATTGTTATCAGCCCATAGGATCGCCACCCCAATAATAAGGAGTAGAAGTCTGTCTGGGCTTTTTTCACCGCCCCTGCATCACAATGTCTGTAACAATCCAAGTTGTTTAGTTGAAGGAGGGCCTCCTGAACATAGAGTTTTTTTGGCCAGAGCACAATATTTCCTCCTTTATCGGATTGTCTTACAATGATATTGTCATTTTGTTGAATCTTTTTTACCAGCTTGGTGTATTGGTCGTTTTGTTGGTACTTATGTTGCTTGGTTAGCAGAACTTTGGAGTAGAGAACCTTGATATCCTTTGCCGCTGACTCATGAAAAATGTCAATATTGTCAAAAATGGAAATAGGCTTAAATGTGGAACGTGGTTTAAATTTAGTTGGACATCCTGCAAAGACAGGTGGCTGTTCCGGGGTACTTTGCGAAGTAGCTTGTTCATGTCTAAGGGATTCCATGTCTTGGAGAAGAGGGGCATCAAGGACCAAGAGCCCTCGGTCACTTGCTTCTTGCCTCATCCCTATTGAACGCTGTTTAATCCCAGAAAAATGTTTTTGGAGTTTTAATTTGCGAACAAATTTGAACAAATCTATTCTGGTGTTTACATAATTAAAATCACTGGGAGGACAAAAGGAGAGTCCCATAGATAATATGCGCAATTCTGATGATGAAAAATTGATGTCAGTTAAATTAATCACAGACAGCGCAGTACCTGAATCATTTATTTTTTGTTCCATCGCCTGTTGAAATTTCGCTTTTTTGATTGACTTGTTCCTGGAGTTGATTTTGCGTCGTCGGTAACGCTTGGCATTACGGATTTTGTTTTTTGTTGCTGTGGCACTGGCTTCCTGGGGCGAAGTGTCTCGCGTCTGTCCTTGCGTAGACATTCCACCTCTTGTGCCAGTGAAAACCGGGTAAACCCCAGCCGAGGTCCCGTTTGAGACGAATTAGAATCTGAATCACTATTTACACTTGAACTGAGGTTCGATTCAGAAGTCTCCTCTAATGGATCTGCATTGGACCGATTATTGGAAGAAGATGGTTGGCAAGGGGGGAGCGGCTTAAAAACTTTGCTGGCTTTGATTACATCGTATTTTTTTGCAAATGTAAAAATACGCCCTTCAGCATAATCAGCCTTGTCACGCTGAAATTTGTACGTTTTGCGCTTTCTGATAATGTCCTCCTCCTTCTGTAGTCGCACCGTCATCTCACTTCTCAGTTTGTTACATTGCTCAATTTCATCCATGCAATTAGTTTCAATATCCACATTTAATTCATCAATTTTGGCCTGTGTTTTAAGCCGGTCACTCTCCGCATATCTTACTAAAATTTCCACAAGTCGGCGGGAATTATCAAGGTTGCACTCCGCCCACTCCCTGAGCATATCGGGGTCGGGGTCTTCATAGCTGGGTGCTAGCATAGGTCGCAGCCCCCTCGGTATTCTCCTCACCTCTAAATAGCGGCTCAGGGAGCGGTGTTCCCACCATTTGGATAATTTGCGTTTCATCAGCTTTTCAAGTTTTTTTAATTTGTCACGGGCTTTGGGCCGTTCACTGTCTGGTTTATCAGTTGATGTGGACGCCGCTAATTCCCCAGCCGGGGAATCATCAAAGGCATTAAGGGCTAACGCCTCCCTCACTCGTATCGCGTCAGCCGACATGGCCCTTCCAAAATGTTCAAACAAGCGCAATGCGCACTCACAGTTCTCAGCGCGATGTTGGCAAATCCTTCGCGCTGTGCAACTCGGCACAAACTTCCTCACCGGCTCAATCCAATCACGTAGCGGTTTCACGTGGCCAAACTTCAGGCGCGGAAAGAGACAGCCGCCTCTATGCGCCTCGCCTGGCTCAGGTCACCTCAAACGCGGTGCACGGTGTCCGGGGGCTGGAGCAGTATCTCCCCAACGGGAGACAAACAAACGACTTCCGGGTAAACGAAGGTCTTGGCTTCCTGCTGCTCCGCCTCTTGAAAGGAAGGGGTCAACCAAAAACCGGAGAAGCTCGAAACCGGTTAATGAGATAGCTACGATCGCAGCATTCTCTCACCAGAGCCCAGTCACGGATTCCATCGGCGCAGAAGAAGAGAGGAAGACCCAAGTGCAGGTGAGCAGTATTTTATTTAGTAGTTTGGAGGGCCCACCTCGACATAACGTTTCGGCCTACCCAGAGGCCTTGGTCACATAACGCAAGAGTGGAGGAAGGCAAAATTTAAAGTGCAAGTGCGTGATTGGTTTAAACAATGATTGGTTGTTACTGAGTCACATGCTCTAACTCCAGATTAAAATTCATGGAAGAAAGACTATAGAATATTTTCAATAAAAGGTCAATACCTGTTGTGTAACACATCAAACACAGATAGCAGCAATATCGTATGTACATGGTTTGTGTCTTAGATTTAAGACCCTAAACATTTACACATCTTTTTATATATAGTAACAGCATTATTTCAGCGGAAATATGTAAAAAAATATAAATTACATTTTAAACACTCATTTCCACTGTCCGATATTGGTGTTAAACATACTACAAAATAGATTCTATTGCAAATTTGAGCGAACTGTACATGATTCAAAAAATGGGTTTAAATACCACATCATTTGTCCCTTGGAATTTAGGAATGGTGATGCTGCAAATACATATTTGTGATGTCAGGCACACAATACTGTGATAAAAGCCTTGGAGGAGATAATATCGGTTTAAATACATTATCGCAGCCTCCCTATAAACACACAATGATGACTCAACCAAGTATTATAATGTACTTGGAAAATTACATGTTCAAACCTTAGTGAATGTGCTTATGATTAAAAATTGTGAAAATCAAGAAAAGTTTTGTTTTCATGAAAACCTTGTATGAATGCATTTGATTTCAACCTACGCCTAGGTTGAAAGAATATTTTTAGCTGAGTCCACATCAACTGTATACTATATAACTGAAGGCTTTGATTACGCTTTTTTCCAGAACATGCCCATATGTACAGTGGCCAAAATCTATTGGAAACCAGAGTCCAGAGACCTATCATAAGACTGATGATCAGTTGTTAGGATCGAATGGTTTGCACATGAGATTTATAAACACGTGTAAAAATCCTCTGTGGAGTTGAGACCTCCTGGGGTCTTACTATCCAACTCCAGGATATACCTGGTCTCCAGACTTCTCAGAGCACCCTCTCTGTCACCACCTCTTCTTAAGGGGCTTATCGCATCGATGGCATAATATCTCAAGAGTGCACTATTGTTAGTATGGCACTCTTTGAAGTGGCGAGCTACCGGATACGAGGGATCATTGGTCTTAATATACATACATTTATGCAATGGCTCGTAAATACAGAAGAAAAAGGGACGAATCCATTTCATTTCAGATTACATAATCATTCACTTGTGGACAATGTCATATATTGTCTCTGGAAGTATTCAGAGAATTATTGTTCTCTATGAATAGTTCTACTAATATGTTTTGAAAAAATGAAGTTCAAATTCAAAGTCTCTCAGAACACTGTGTGCCAAAATCAAAAGTCAATGTCAGGGTTTGGAGAAAACATGAAATCTTCTATGTCTGTAGACAATAAGTCGTCTTTCATTGTAGGCGAAAGTTGGATTACCTTGTTTAGAATATTAACCGCACATAGATGAGAAGATTCGCCTTCAGCATTGGTCGCATCGGCAATGTTTGTATGGGATGTTACCTGCGCACCTGATGTTTACTCTCGTATATCAGCAGTTCCAATTTGCGTCTGTGAGATCTCAATGAATGCCGTCATCAGAATCGGTAGCCACTGGGGACAACACAGAGCATGGGCCGTTACTGGGCCCAGCAGAGCATCGATATCCGTAGGCATGGCTGATGGGAGTGTTAGACAGATGTCTAGCACGCATTCTACCCCGCAAAACAGGCAGCGTAGAACATGTAAGATGCAATCTTACCAGATTGGTCTGAATGACAGAAACCATGTGGTATTTAATTCTCGTAGAACGAGGTAAGCCTAGAATTTGAACGATGCACTCACGACACTTCATCTCCAATAGAGCTCGCTCTATGGTGCTTGGAGTGGCGCTGGTGATGTGGCTTGCCATATAATAGCAATAGGAGCAAAAATAGGATCCCTGCAACAAGTCCAAAAAGTAGTGGCAGTCCGCCAAAAACAGAGTGCACGAAGTTGGGAAATATTTTGAGGACTGCTTGAAAAGGTGCTAAGAGTCCTGAACAGACGTTCTTAAATAGGTGTACAATAACGCTCGTATCAGACATGTTTAAGATACGGTCCAACATTTCTGAGAAATGTATAGGGCAGTTTGTATTCAAAAGGGCATGTATCTCGGCAGAAGTCCTTGTGACTTGTAGATCATAGGTTTCTTTGGCCGAGGTCACTGGCACAGTTTTTTGTAAAAGAATTGCTTTCATTCTGCTTAGAGTATCAATTTGTATAGAAGAGATTTTCAGTGAAGGCCATAGAGGCGACTCCCTGACTGTCTTGGTTTGTGGAAACAATACTTGCATACAGCAAGTGACCCTGGATGAAACAGTCACTAGATATGGAATACCTGGCAACATGCCACAGCAGCTGTGATCATTCAACACTAGGTAACTCCCATTGGAAAGTTGTCCAAAAATTGGATTAATCACTGCAGCAGGTGAACCTTGCAGGTGACAGGATAGTTTGTAGTGGAACCATCGCAGGCCTCATGTAAATTAATACCCTGCTGTCCAATGAATATATCCTGGACGACAAAGTTGTTAACCCATTGTCTACTACAGAGAGAGATTTCTTTAAATTAATACGATCAATTTCCCTTATTCAGTCTGCAGTCTCTGCTTGGGTAATCTTCCAAAATTCGTTATATGCAGCATATATACCGGCATATATGAAAAGTTTTTGACGCGGTTTTCTTGGTCCTAGCAAGAATTCCCTAAGGTCTTTAAGTAAAGATAAGCGTTGTTTTACTTCCTCAAGTGTAGATTTCTGTAGCCAATCAAGCCTAGTTTCCCTACACTGTATGTTGTTTCTACACCAGAATGCTGTCTGTGAACATATCTTGGGTCTGGCCTATTGATAGTGAAACCCTGTGTTTTGTTCAGGAATCAATCTTGACAGTTGTTTGTGTCTGTGGGCCAAAACAACCATTTTTTCCATTCAGGATTGGATCTGTTGTGATGCTAAATATTATGTACTTCAACCTCCCCCTGTGTAGTGCTATTACTTGCGAGTATAGGTATGGTCGGTGTCTTCAAGTCTTTGATCTTGGCTAACCCAAGGCAAGACGTTTGTTGGACAGTGTCATTCAAAAACATAATTTGCTCAGGGATGATACAGGCTCTAAACATAGCTTCTATCCCCTGTACTTGCCAATCTGTTGTACCCCAGACATATTTTGTCTCGATGCTGTCTTTCCAAAAGTCAAAACCCTGTCTAGACAGTTGGGCAATAAAGGCTGCAGAATAGATCTGTTTTGTATTGGTCAACATATTTTTCGTTCCTGTCTTGTTCACATTTTTAAAATAAAATGATTCAGCATTGGATAAATTAAACCCTGATAAATATGGAAATGTTATTGCAAATGTTTTGAGCTACCCTTAGGAGGTGTAGAACAATGTTCCCATTTGTTATACATATATACATTTCTAGGTATTGCAGATTTGTGCCAGAAATGATGACCATAATGGTTATAACAATACATTTGTTCATAGTCTGATGAACCCTCTACATGTTCATGATTTATGAGTACTGCTGACATTTCTAGATCAGACATCATATTATTAACAGTCTCAAAGTCCCAAACATCAGAAAAGGTACTATAGTTAATAAAGTCACTTAATTAAATTTTGAATTGGTGTAGAATCTTCAACAGCTCCGACGGGCCAAAAATGTCATATTCAGTTCTGTCCCAAACTATACCATCTGGTATAGGAACGGCTGTGATGTTCACTGTTGACAAGTCTCTTTGTTCATGATGGGATGATTTGTGTGGCTGGAGAAGTAAGTTCACTTTTTTACTTGCTGTGTCCATTTGAATATATCTACAATGTATCAGCATACCCAGAGTCATTACCAGAGCTAACCAAAGTAGAAAGAAGAATATTCCCAAAACAATCCATAGTTCAATCCATGGTGAAACCAGATAAGTCTTTTTCAGGTGATGAAAAAAATTCTGTTGCTTGTTCTTTGAAAGTTCTTTGTGCAGGCATCGTTTCAGGTTTGCTGGGATCCTCAGAAAACGTATCAAAGTTAATGAAATAGTCAGAGGCAGTTCTATCAATGGTTGGCATTGCATCAGGATTCGTTGAAATCGCTGGAACCACTTGATCTCTTGTTAGTTCATTGTAGACAGGTGTATCAGGACGAACTGTTATTTGGGTCTCAAGAGGAACAAGTTCCATGGCTTTATTGCATAGTCCTTCTTTTCTCACTGTAGAATCTTCAAAGGTAATGAGTCTCTCAGTTTGAACCTCTTGGATTATAGCTAGCGGAGGGCGTCTGCTACATTGGCGGAGACCACTTGGCCTACTGCTTAGTATTGGCCACATAGTGTGGTTTGATCATGTCGATAGACACAAATCCGTTCTTCTTTTTACCAGCAAGGGCAGCAGTATCACTGTTCTTGTTCTGTGGATAGCTAGGACAGGTACTGTTTGTCTGTAAGAAGGCCCAAATTCCTTCTTGTCCGTGATCTTTTCTCTGACCAGATCACCAAGCTTTGGGATCCAGACAGGCCTTGCTTAGACGGATGGTTTTTCCCTAGTGGTGATTGTCTTCAGGAACACGTTGCTTTGTTTTGATCTTAGTTTATTTAAGTCCTGTAAACTAGCCAAACGATCTTTGACATCAAATTTCTTATTTTCCACCACAGTACATGACAATCAAGGTCAGGAACCAAAATTCTTGTCCCAAATAGGACCTCATATGGAGTGATACCCCCTAGAGAACTTCTTGGCAAATTGTTAAGACTACGTTTGACCCCATAAAGATGTTTGACCCACCCATCACCCAAACCTAATATCCTAGCTTTTATAGACTGCTTTATGTCCCGTTTTTTTCTTTCCACAACAGAATTTCTCTCAGGATGAAATGGACAAGAGTACCGCAATGCTATGGCCAAACTGCCCATGGCTTCTTTGTAAGCTCGAGAGCTAAACGCAGGGCCCTGGTCAGAATGTAGCGTGGCAATTGCGTATGTGCCAGTAAAGACTCACAAATCTTTTATAACAGTTCGAGCGTCAGCCAAGCGCTGAGGCCACATCCAAAGGAAGCTTGAACACGAATCCACTGCAACCATGATATATTTATAGCTACCTTCTCTTTGTAAGAAACTACAGTGGTCCAGGTAAACACACGCTAATGGTTTATCTGAGATTAACAGGGGCGTCTGCGCAAGACGTTTTACAGTGGAGACTTTCATCTTCTGGCAGATTTCACAGTCCAAGACATAACTTCTGGTCTGTTTTCTAATGTCGGGCCACCAGTATCGCTGTTGTTTTTTTGTCAAATCTTTTTTATTTCACAGGGAGTAGCAATAAGGTGACCAGTACACAGCGTTAAGCCTACAACCCAACAGGGCTGGCCGCGTTATGGCATGAAAAAATGGAGTAACATTGACAGTGCTCAATCTAAATATTTGTACACAGCGTTTCACCTACAACCCATCAGGGCCGGTCGCGTCATACTCATCCAACGGGCGCCGTGTAGTCACCGGCTAAGATGACCCAGTCCCAAGACCATCTGTAACCATTAAACCAAAAAGGTTAGAACTATAGGACCAAAAAGGTCGAAACTTCAATAGAATGTCAGTAAAGAGGACAGTAGAGCAGAGAGGACAGTAGGAGTAAGCAAAGAGAGAAGACTAGGAAAGAGAAGGGTCTTAGAGCGCCGCGAAGAGGACAGAGGGGGGAGAGGGAAGGACATCGTGTCGACCAGCCAGTATCGTTGTTTTAATAATGACACTGTGGCGGAAACACCAGCATGAGCAGAGGCAAGCCCTTCATGTGCTGATAGGATTAGTCCTAATCTATATTCCATGTGCGGAATTACTCTATCCCCCACTCTAGGGATTCGAGCAAACAGAACATTGTTCGCATCAGTTATATATGAGTATTTGAGTGGAAACCTTTTAGGTAACACTGCACCACTGCCTTTGCTTGAAGCATTAACAGGCAGTTTTATTTCACTATCTATTTTCGTTTTTGAACAAATGATTGCAGCTAAGGAAGCCGTTTGTCCAGCCTCTTTCGCGGCTTCATCAGCCAATGAATTCCCTTCAACTTGAACGCCATCACGTTGCTGACTCAGCGTGTGTATCACGTGAGTGTTTTGTAGTCTGTTTCGCAACTGAACTCCTTGTTCCCAAAGCGTTTTATGCTTGATTGTGCCACCTTTTGCATCTTTGAAACCATTTTAAAGCCAGTTCTGCAAATATTCATTGTAAGATTGAACACAGTAAAAGGAATTGCACACTATGAGTGTGGGGAATTCGCGATCCGTATTTTCAAGTGCCATTTTGAATGCTTGTAGTTCAGCTCGTTGAGCTGTACAATCTCCTAGAGAGTGCGTTTTTGTGACCATAGGTCTAAATTTGCCATTGCTCATACAACCTTTAACGATCGCGCATGCGGCACTATATGCTTGTTTACCCCCTGTAGCGGGTTGTGCAGATCCGTCAGTATAAATTATACATTCATAATCTTCTAGAGGCAGAATTTCAGTACGCAGAGGACATTCATGTTCATATTGCAGGAATGCTTGTGTTTTTAAATAAGGATCAAAAACGTATTCAACAGCAGTTGCAGCAAGAGAAAGAATACATTGTATCCATCTCGGATGTAAAGCTTTAGCATTCGGAATGCTCGCTTTTGTCACTTCCTCTAAGGCTGGTACAGGTGTTACGACCATAATGCGTTTTCCCTGTGCTAGGGCTCTTTCTTTTGCTACAGCAGTTTGAACTGCTGTCAGAATTTTTTCTGTTGATGTAAATTTCATTTCTGCTTGTGTATACAAATGTGATTTGTATACAATTGGTACTTTTTCACCTTCATTAAAAGTTAAGTAGGTGGATCCGCATTGACCCGGAATGATTCGGATCACTAAGTTGCGTACATTTATGCGTGTTTGTAAATGTTTTGTTGCTAACATGTCTGTTTGTGGTAAACACAAAATTTCAGTGTGTTTTTGTGTCTAATTTACTATTTTAAAATCAGGTTTGATTAATTCGTAGAAAGGTTTAAACCTTTCGGCGTAGTTTAGAATGTAAGTTCTTCCAAAATACAGGAAACCTAGAATCAACTGTAAGTTTTTCAGCGTTTTTGGAGGTTGGAGCAGTGCACATTTTTCTAAAAAGCTGGTTTCCAGGCTTTTGCCTTCACTTGAAAGTTCATATCCTAGAAAAAGGCATTTGAGATGGGCAATTCTTGATTTTTTTAAATTGAATTTATACCCCTCAGAGGTGAAGCCCAGTATAATGGTGTTCACCCTGTTCAAGTGCCTGTTCAGGTCATCATCTGTCAGATAGATATCATCGACATATGACAATGCCTCGTCATCATAAGTTTGTAGTAACTCTGTTACCCTTGCTGAGAATAACCCCGGACTATTCTTGAATCCTTAAGGGAGATGACAGAATTGATGCTGTGTCCCCATTATTGACAAAGCGGTCAAATACCTACTTTCTGGTGCAATATTTTGACAAAAGAAACCATTTGAAATATCTTATGTGGTTTTATATTTTTTACGCACAATGTTATTCATTAATGCTGTACTGTGTGCATTTTGCACTGCAAATGTTTTACAACAAGAGTTCAGGTGTCTGTAATCCACAACTAGACAATATGTATTGTCTGGTTTGGAAACAGGAAACAAAGGATTGTTCATTGATGAGATGCAAGTTTCAATCACCCCTTGGTATTCAAGTTGATCTAAAATCTCCCCGCCCTGTTTTTAGCTTCTTGCTTAATTGGGCACTGCCTCTGTGCAGTTGGTTGGTTTTTTAACTGGATTTTGTGGTGAGGCGAATCCTCATCCCGTCCTACATGATTTTTGTATAATGCTGGAGCTTGGGCGACTGCCCATTTCCTGGCATAAGTATACTTTAAATGTACTGGAACATGGTTAGAGAAGGCTGGCATAATTATGTTTTTGCCATGTGGGCACTCCCTGGCAAATTCTGGTGGCCAGTCCTGTTTTGCTAGAAGTATATCATAACCCATTGAAAGTCGCTCCAGAAAGAGTGCTTTCACTTTTCGTGGTATGTCTCCCTCCATCCGGAGTGTTATTTCATATAACCTATGTGGAGAACTAATCCTGGTGTCTGCAGTCTCAAATTGAATGTCTTCATTCAGGTCCACTGTCTCCAGAAGTCCCTTCAGGTTCTGGCGAGCTATTGATACTTCTGCTGCGCTGTACAACATTGTCTGAGCCCATTCTCCGTTCTTGAGTTGTGTCCTCAAGATCCTCGGCATGTCTGATTTTTAGACCTGCTACCTTCTTTTTGGTTAATTGAGCTTTTTGTTTGCCTTTCTGAACGTGTTGAACGTCTTTGGACTTTACGCGTTCTTCTTTTTGATCTGACCGTCCTCTTCTTTTGGATGTCTGTAACAATATCTGAAAGGTACGAGAGGAACGTGTCTCAGCATCTTGATACCTATTAGGTTTTCTCAAATTATCCCAATTCCTGAGGTTGTACCTCCTGTCAGAGGGCTCCTTTTGAGGAGACCTACCTCAGGGT
Organism: Lissotriton helveticus; assembly: GCF_964261635.1. Taxonomy (NCBI): domain Eukaryota; kingdom Metazoa; phylum Chordata; class Amphibia; order Caudata; family Salamandridae; genus Lissotriton; species Lissotriton helveticus. The sequence continues at coordinate 960,091,647 of NC_136063.1, forward strand.
TGAGAATCTTTCTCTTTTGAATGTTTGTTATTTTCCCACTTCTTTTTAGAAGACGTAGGAGTGTTTTTAGTAAAGGCCTTTTCAGGACTTTCAGACAGCTGTGGTTTGATTGTATAATTATACTAATCTTTGTATATTACTAAGTAATTAATCGTCCGACATTGCTTTAATGTCAGGGTCTGGTGTATTGCCAGCTAAAATCGGCCATGTTGCTCCTGGTCTAACTAGTGGACCGAGCCTGGTAATGTGATTTAAGTGTGTTAGGGCACCTTTAAACCAGAGCTCATGCTCCTGGTATGTGAGTGGAGTTTCAATATCCTCGAATCAATCAATCAATCAATCAATCAATCAATCAATCAGAGAATTTGTAAAGCACGCTACTTACCCGTGAGGGTCTCAAGGCGCTGAGGGGGGGGGGGGGAGGTGCTCCCACTGCTCGAAAAGCCAGGTCTTGAGGAGCCTCCTGAAGGTGAGCAGGTCTTTGGTCTGCCGTAGATGGGTGGGGAGGGTGTTCCAGGTCTTGGCGGCGAGGAAGGAAAAGGATCTGCCGCCAGAGGTCGTTCGTTGGATGTGCGGGATGGCGACAAGGGTGAGGCTGGCGTAGCGGAGCTGATGGGCGGGGTTGTAGAAGTTGAGTCTGTCGTTCAGGTAGGCTGGTCCGGTGTTGTGGAGTGCTTTGTGTGTGTGGGTGAGGAGTTTGTAGGTGATCCTCTTGTTGACGGGGAGCCAGTGCAGATCTCTTAGGTGGGAGGAGATGTGGCTGTGGCGAGGGACGTTGAGGACTTGTCGGGCCGAGGCGTTCTGGATACGTTGTAGTCGTTGCAGGTGTTTGGCCGGGATACCTGCGTAGAGTGCATTGCCATAGTCTTGGCTGCTGCTGATGAGGGCTTGGGTCACTGTTCTTCTTGTTTTGGCCGGGATTAACTTGTAGATCCTGCGAAGCAAGCGTAGGGTGTTGTAGCAGGAGGAAGAGATGGCGTTGACCTGCTTCGACATGGAGAGGGAGGAGTCGAGGATGAATCCCAGGTTGCGGGCGTGGTCCATGGGGGTTGGAGCTGCTCCCAGTGCAGTCGGCCACCAGGAGTCGTCCCAGGCAGAGGGGGTGGGGCCGCGGATGAGGACCTCCGTCTTGTCCGAGTTCAGTTTGAGGCGGCTGCTTCTCATTCATTCGGCGGCCGCCTTCATGCCCTTGTGGAGGTTGGTTTTGCGGTGTGCGGGTCCTTGGTGAGGGAGAGGATGAGCTGGGTGTCGTCGGCGTAAGAGAAGATGTTCAGGTTGTGCTGGTGGGCCACTTGTGCGAGGGGGGCCATGTAGACATTGAACAGGGCCGGGCGGAGGGATGAGCCCTGGGGTACGCCGCAGATGATGTCGGTGGCTTCGGACTGGAAGGGAGGGAGGCAGACTCTCTGGGTTCTGCCGGAGAGGAAGGACGTGGTCCATTCCAGGGCCTTCTTCTGGATTCCGGCTTCTTTGAGGCGTTTTCTTAGTGTGCGGTGGCAGACCGTGTCGAATGCAGCTGGTAGGTCCAGGATGATGAGGGCTGAGGTTTCGCCGTTGTCTAGCTGGCGCCTGATGTCGTCTGTGGCGGTAATAAGGGCATTCTCTGTGCTGTGGTTGCATCTGAATCTGGACTGGGATGGGTCTAGGATGCTGTTGTCCTCCTCGGAAGCTTGTTTCCGGTCCAGGGAAGACATGGCTTGGCAGTTCGGGCTGGACTGTTCCCATGAGGCACAGGGTCAGACTGATTTGCATATAGCCATGTCTGAACTGGGGTGGCAGAGTGGGCTAAAGAACGGTGATGGATTAAACCCAGATCTTTTGACTGGGTGTGAGTGTTTGATTGATTCAGATGCTCCGTCCATCACCACCCCCTTTTGTACCGCTTTTGGCCGCCATAAGTGCGGCAGGGTATGCTCAGACGTGAGTCCCTTGCTCACTTTGCCACTGGATTCAAGCAAGCCGGGCTGAAGACGGCTGGAATGCCTGGAACCGGTCCTCGGAAGCTTGTTTCCGGTCCAGGGAAGGCATGGCTTGGCAGTTCAGGCTGGACTGTTCCCATGAGGCACAGGGTCAGACTGATTTGCATATAGCCATGTCTGAACTGGGGTGGCAGAGTGGGCTAAAGAACGGTGATGGATTAAACCCAGATCTTTTGACTGGGTGTGAGTGTTTGATTGATTCAGATGCTCCGTCCATCACCACCCCCTTTTGTACCGCTTTTGGCCACCATAAGTGTGGCAGGGTATGCTCAGACGTGAGTCCCTTGCTCACTTTGCCACTGGATTCAAGCAAGCCGGGCTGAAGACGGCTGGAATGCCGGAAACCGGTGCTCGGAAGCTTGTTTCCGGTCCAGGGAAGACATGGCTTGGCAGTTCGGGCTGGACTGTTCCCATGAGGCACAGGGTCAGACTGATTTGCATATAGCCATGTCTGAACTGGGGTGGCAGAGTGGGCTAAAGAACGGTGATGGATTAAACCTAGATCTTTTGACTGGGTGTGAGTGTTTGATTGATTCAGATGCTCCGTCCATCACCACCCCCTTTTGTACCGCTTTTGTCCGCCATAAGTGTGGCAGGGTATGCTCAGACGTGAGTCCCTTGCTCACTTTGACACTGGATTCAAGCAAGCCGGGCTGAAGACGGCTGGAATGCCAGAAACCGGTCCTCGGAAGCTTGTTTCCGGTCCAGGGAAGACATGGCTTGGCAGTTCGGGCTGGACTGTTCCCATGAGGCACAGGGTCAGACTGATTTACATATAGCCATGTCTGAACTGGGGTGGCAGAGTGGGCTAAAGAACGGTGATGGATTAAACCCAGATCTTTTGACTGGGTGTGAGTGTTTGATTGATTCAGATGCTCCGTCCATCACCACCCCTTTTTGTACCGCTTTTGGCCGCCATAAGTGTGGCAGGGTATGCTCAGACGTGAGTCCCTTGCTCACTTTGCCACTGGATTCAAGCAAGCCGGGCTGAAGACGGCTGGAATGCCAGAATCCGGTCCTCGGAAGCTTGTTTCCGGTCCAGGGAAGACATGGCTTGGCAGTTCGGGCTGGACTGTTCCCATGAGGCACAGGGTCAGACTGATTTGCATATAGCCATGTCTGAACTGGGGTGGCAGAGTGGGCTGAAGAACGGTGATGGATTAAACCCAGATCATTTGACTGGGTGTGAGTGTTTGATTGATTCAGATGCTCCGTCCATTACCACCCCCTTTTGTACCGCTTTTGGCCACCATAAGTGTGGCAGGGTATGCTCAGATGTGAGTCCTTTGCTCACTTTGCCACTGGATTCAAGCAAGCCGGGCTTAAGACGGCTGGAATGCCAGAAACCGGTCCTCGGAAGCTTGTTTCCAGTCCAGGGAAGACATGGCTTGGCAGTTCGGGCTGGACTGTTCCCATGAGGCACAGGGTCAGACTGATTTGCATATAGCCATGTCTGAACTGGGGTGGCAGAGTGAGCTAAAGAACGGTGATGGATTAAACCCAGATCTTTTGACTGAGTGTGAGTGTTTGATTGATTCAGATGCTCCGTCCATCACCACCCCCTTTTGTACCACGTTGTCCACGAGGTGTTGGGTCAGCTGTTGTTGGCGATTCTCTCGATGAGCTTCGCCGGGAAGGGGAGCAGGGAGATGGGCCGGAAGTTCTTGAGGTCTTTGGGGTCCACCTTGGGCTTCTTGAGGAGGGCGATGATTTCGGCGTGCTTCCCGATTTCCGGAAATGTCGCTGTGTTGAAGGAGATGTTGATGATCTTTCGCAGTTGGGGTGCGATGGTTGCAACAGCTTTGTTGAAAACGTGGTGTGGGCAGGGGTCTGACGGCGATCCTGAGTGGATGGAGTTCATGACCTTGCGTGTTTCTTCGTCGTTGACGTGGGACAAGGAGGTCAGCTGGTTGGTTCAGGTGGTGTTCGCGGTGTGGTCTGTTGTGCTCGGGGTGGATGAGGAGTTGAAGCTGTGGTGGATGTCGGCGATCTTGCGATGGAAGTAGCCAGTGAGTCGCACAGATCCTGTGAGGGCGGGATGTCGTTGGTATTGGCGCTGTGGTTGGAGAGTTCCTTCACTATGTTGAAAAGTTCTTTGCTGTTGTATGTGTTGTTATCCAGTCAGGCTTTGAAGGACGATCTCTTGGCTGTTCTGATGAGGTGGTGATGTCTGCGGATGGCGTCCTTGTGGGCTCCGTGGCTGTCTGGTGCGTGGTCGTGGAGCCATTTCTTCTCCAGCTTCCAGCATGTTCGTTTGGAAGTCTGGATTTCTTCGGTGAACCAGGCTGCTTTCTTGCTGGGGTGGTTGGTGAGGGTTTCTTGATCGGGTGAAGGTGTTGGCGCAGTCGTCGATCCACTGTCTGAAGTTTCGGGCGGCAGCGTTTGTGTCGGTGGGGTCAGCGGAAAGGAATATAATCCTCGGGTGGATCATCTTCTTTGTAGAAGTGAAACATTTTAGTTATTGGATTTGATTCTGGGAATACTATCCACGAATAGAATACCTCTGTCTGGTGATATTCATGTGCCTCTATCACAAAAACTGCTTTACCACCTCTAGATGTTAGGCCATGTTTTATAAGTTTTAGAGTGATGGCTCTCCTTAAATTTGGAGGAAGGATTATAGCATTCTCATCGGTCTCATTAAAACCTGTTAAATTAAAAGCTGGTACGGCGTTGTCGCCTGTAGCTCCACCGGTTTCGGTGTTATTGTCCTCGGACATTGTTTAATGAAAATTGCAGAGCAAGTTTTAAGGGAACAAAGATAAGGTGCAAAATATTTTGGAACACTGTATCCTTCAACGTTGAACAAACCAAAAAGCTAATACATTGGATTTTTGTCCTACTCAGCTATGGCGGATATTATCCCTACCCACTCCAGACATCTAATGGAGTTTTATGAGTACGTGGTCTCTGTGAAAAGCACGACTGAGTTACTTCAATATCTAGCGTTAAATTAGTGCCTTACCAAACCGTTGGGTGCCATGTAGTGTAGTTCTATATTCCTGATAGGCTCAGGACATTGAAATAATATACACTATAGACTGAGGTCAGAATTTCTCTGTCGAGTACATTAAACTTAATTACTAGTGTGTTCCAGCTAACTCAAAGGTCACAAGAAGCTTCTCGAATGAACAAGAAGGGATTCGTTTCTGACAACCGCATAAACATGACAACTTTGTTTCCCTTAGAGTCAGAAGAATATCTTCAGAGTCGTGGAAACAATAGATAACTGTTTCACTCTGTCAATCGTTCATGCTTTGTTTCTACAGAGTTGCACAGAAATAGAGAGATGGGTGTTTCAAGAAAAAGGGTTTATTGAACAGTCTTATTTCTCATGCAAGAGATATGAACTGCTACAATCGAAAGACAGAATGCGAAGTATAATACGCACAGCGTTAGCAGTAAGATAAAATAATACTGTTATAGCATGTTGTGTAGCTATGACATATATTCGTTAAAATACATACATAAATAACACAGGCTAAAATACTCTTCTGGTGCTTCTAAAATAATCCTACCCCAGTGTACAAGGAACAAGTAGGTGCTGTCTTAGTCTGGTTTAGTTATGCCAAGAGTTGCCAAAGTTTCTCTAGGTTCTAATCAGCTCCAAACCTTAGAATGAGAGAGGTTGGTATCTTTTTCCCGGGACTCGATCTCTAACACCCCGCAAGGGGAGTCAGAAACACTGGAGCTGGATTCTCGGCAAGGAGGATGACAAGATCTGGTCAGTGCGTCAGTTGGGGACTTGGCTTCCTTCTGGACTTGCTGTGGCGAGCTGCGTACAAGTAGGTAGCCGCACCGCACCCTACTGAACCGTGCCTTGCCACAGCAAGTGAAGGCTTATTTATACCTTGAAGGTGTTCTGGAATGCCAGTATTGAGGTAAAAGTCAGGCATAAGAACGCCATGAATGAACCCCTAAGGAATAGATGTTCATGCATAATAAATGAGTTCTTGGAGAAATCAATATCCAAGCAAGGGAAATCCCTCACGGCTTAAGAGTCTGGTTTTCCAAGAACTCGTTGTGACGTAGATGAACGGATGTAAGTAGCTATGCCTGTATTTGGTTAGCATGAGCAATGCCTAAATAAGGGCTTGATTTCTATGCCTATATAAGGGCAATGTAAATTGTATCTATATAAGGGCATGAATCGGGAAATTCATACGGAATCTAAAACGAAACACAACAAGACTTTGTTGCACTGTCAAGAGAAACAGTTGAAATATGTTTGGCAAATCAAAATCACAGAGTTGCGCAGTCAATGCTAATCCACCACATGGCAAAGTGGGGGCATAAGCTTCACAGAGGTGGGATTTATGTACAAGCAGCACAGCACTTGATTTAAATCACAACCGGTCAACAAGCCGTTTGGCCCTAGTAGAGCCATACTAGTTTAGCATCTCATTATCCTTTATACTTCAGCTCTCCTAAAACTCTCAATCAGAAGAGCATACCCTGCTCTAGTCTATATGCCAATATTGCTTGAATACTGGCAACAGATTACTGCAAAAAGGACACACCTTCTTTCCCTTCGCCATTGACTTTCAATCTCGAGTATCACCTACTTGTGCCTAGTTTTCATACTTGGCATTTGAACAGCCCATCATGAGTTGCCGAGCTATTCGAAGATGGCAAACTATTATACTCTGAGGCCTTTAAAGAGTGCTTTGCTCTCCCTAGATCTGAAGATTTTCATTTTGGCAACTATTACACTCGGCCTCAGGATGGAACAACTCACAAAGAGGGAGAGGGCAGAGATCAAAAGCAGTTGGAGTCATTAATTACCACTTATGGGCTAATTACGAGACTGGAGGTCTGAGGACCGCCAGACTTGTGGGTGAGTGGAGGTCCAGCCACCGATGCACCAGTGGTCCGACTGCCCTATTACGAGTTGGGCAGTCGGACTGCCATTGCACTGCCACAGGTGCCAGGGAACTGCCATTCCCTGGGTGTGGTGCAGGGGTGAGGGCCTCAGTTATATGCTGGTGGTGCTATTGCAGCACCGCCATGCCTATTATAAGTTTCAGGACCGCCAGCTGCGTTATAGAGGTTTGTCCTCCAGGAAATGGCTGGCGGCCCTGAAATAAATGGAGCCAAACATGGCCCCCTCTTGCCCATATGCACGAGGATGCATGCAGGGGGGCACAACATTTGCCCCCTGTCTGCATGCATCTCAGTTTCAGCACGGCATAGACTTTATAGTCCATGCAATGCAGGAACTTTTTTGAGGAGTTCCCATTGGGGTGCCAATTTTTAGAGGCACTACTGGGGAACAGCCAAAAAAACTGCCAGACAAAAGGAAACTCTTACTCTGGCGGGAGGTGGGCTCACAGGTTTGGCAGTGTGGGAGCGAACTGCCAGTGTGCTTAGACCACGGGCATAATTTGGATATGTAGGCAAGTGCAAAGCCTCAAGCCACAGGTAAAGCATAAATACTTCGTACAATGGGAAAAATACTTCCCCTGTCTAGCCTCAAAATGATCTTAGGGAGGTCAGAGTTGTGTCGGGAGGGCTGTGAAGGAAGAGAGGCAATTCTGCACAATTAGTGGGCATGTATAGCTTTCTGTTGTGAAATGCTATTCCATATTAAGTCCATTACAGGAGTGGCACCTACCTCCAGCACCTGGTGCTCTTGCTGGGACATTTGGGTGAAGGTAATAGATTTCTATTGATCATCCCCCTAGGAAAGCTTATTTCTCACCTGGGGCTTGCTGCTTGCCTATCTCTCACCCACATGTGGAAACAACCAGCGGCTCCTATAATAACCATGTGGTGGGCTAAGGCTTGGTCAGTCTTTCCCATGGAGAAGTTATCAACCATTATTCACGATAAAGTGTGTAAATTCGATTGAACTTGGTTTCCCTTTGTCACAAACACATACATGATACTCTTTATTGCTCTAAACTTTACGACCACTCGCCACAAGATGATAATGACTCAACCTGAGGAGACGCCTTTGCATACTATCGGCAGGAGCCAATACCTGGAGGCTTTTAGCGACTTTCTGTGCTGTTTGCTGGACCTGCCCGAGGACCTCGCCGCACCCGCTCCGCGGGTGCCGCATCGCCGGCTGTGAGTGGGGCTGGACACTGGACCTTGCGGGGAGCTGAGGAGTGTAGCAACCGGGCGGAGGGCTGAAGCGGGGCTGCGAGCATAGCAGGGACTCCATTACCCAGGAGTCCCTGCGTGACCGAGTGTCAGCTTCCGGTCCGCTCTCCCTGTTGGCCCGCCCACCACCCACTAGGAGGCTTTTTAAAACTCGTGTCTCCCCTGTCACTGTGGGACGCCTTTGCATACTATCGGCAGGAGCCATTACCTGGAGGCTTTTAGCGACTTTCTGTGCTGTTTGCTGGACCTGCCCACGGTCCTCGTCGCACCCGCTCCGCGGGTGCCGCATCGCCGGCTGTGAGTGGGGCTGGACACTGGACCTTGCGGGGAGCTGAGGAGTGTAGCAACCAGGCGGAGGGCTGAAGCAGGGCTGCGAGCGTAGCAGGGACTCCATTACCCAGGAGTCCCTGCGTGACCGAGTGTCAGCTTCCGGTCCGCTCTCCCTGTTGGCCCGCCCACCACCCACTAGGAGGCTTTTTAAAACTCGTGTCTCCCCTGTCACTGTGGGACGCCTTTGCATACTATCGGCAGGTGCCATTACCTGGTGGCTCTTAGCGACTTTCTGTGCTGTTTGCTGGACCTGCCCATGGACCTCGCCGCACCTGCTCCGCGGGTGCCGCATCGCCGCCTGTGAGTGGGGCTGGACACTGGACCTTGCGGGGAGCTGAGGAGTGTACCAACCGGGCGGAGGGCTGAAGCGGGGCTGCGAGCGTAGCAGGGACTCCATTACCCAGGAGTCCCTGCGTGACCGAGTGTCAGCTTCCGGTCCGCTCTCCCTGTTGGCCCGCCCATTGCCCATAACGCTCATTACATCAAGGACTCATCCTCCCGCAGCGCGGGACGCAGCTCGGGGCGAAGACCGGGCTAAGAGCGGGCCGTTTGAGGCCGTTCGAGGTCTGAGAGGCCTGGCCTGGCCCACCCCCCTTGTTTCCTTGTTGCCATATTTTATTCCCGTTATTTTGTTAATCCTTTGTATCAATTATGTGCACACGGGGCAGTCGTAGCAAAACTGCTAAGGGGGTGAATAAGCCCATTGGGACTCTAGATGATTTCCTCACCAAGACAAATTTGGCCATCGATGCAGAAATCAGTAAAATGCAACATAGAGTATCCTTGGAATTAGAAGCTGCTCGAAGGCTTTCCCTGAACCTAGCGTCCTCCAAAAAATCATCTTTAGGGAAAATTGCCTCAGCTTTAACCCCGGAGCGCATATCTGGCCCCCGACCATTGTTAATACAGGCGGATATCCATCATGTCCCAATCACATTTTCACCTGAGCCTCTTCTCATTCCATCACCTACACCTCTAAAGTGTACTGAGGTGTCTGCATCATATGTTCCCGGGTCAGGCATAGGCTTTACCAGTAAAACTGAGCTGTCTAAACAGGCAGCTAGCGTCCCAAAAAAATATGCCACCCACAAAAGGAAATGTCTTGCCAGATCTTCCTATGTACGCAAAAAGGCCAAAATTGCGAGGTCCCGATTTTTTAATAGTCGACGACCCCTGGTGACACATGGGGTAGATAATGAGGTTCCCAAAGATAATAATTGCTCACTGGGAGAGGAAAATGGGTCTGGTTCATCTAGTGCTGTGTTAGATCCAACAATGGGGGCTTCTCTAGCTAACATTGACGAGAGGTCAACTGAGGGTAGGTTGAGCGAGCCAGGGAATGATCGGGGGGTGACGAAGAGTTTCTTAAAATTGTTTGGGTTACCTTGAAAAAGCTTTTAACTCCCCTGGAACTCAGACTTTCTTGTATTGAAAACAGCTTATTAGAAATGGACAAGACTATAGTTACTTTGGCTAGTCTTAGTCTAAAAAATATGGAAGCTACGTTTCCCCAGGGTGATGATTGTATCTCTCAGGCTCCGGTGTTAGAACCTCCGGCCTTGCCCCCCCCAAAACCCAAACCCATACCTAAACCTCGAACAAAAGCTTGTAACCCCACTGCCACAATCCTTAGTACTACAGCCCCAACCACCCGTCCCCCTCAAAGCATAGCACCATCTAAACAGGGGCCTTATGCAGTTCCACACCAGCCTACTCAGCCAGCGACCATTTGTACACTTCCCCAGCAACCGAGCCGACCGAATTTTCGTGGGGGTTTTATTGATTTGCCACCACAATCCAGCCCATATGTTACCATGTTAGCTGGCGTGCCTGCCCTGGACCCACAAATTCAGGAGAACCATTGGTCGTTAAAAAATAAGGTCATTCACTGGCTTAACGCAAATAGACAGATTCCAAACCACCTAAGAAGCCGGATACTAATGGTACGCAGAGTACCTTGGGTAGGTCCCTCACGTAAGTCCATTGCTGGTGATTGCATAGTAGTGTCCTTTGCGGATCCCCACACAGCTCAGCATCTTTGTTCATGGGACTCACGAGAAGATAATTTATCAATTGTTGTCAGACCCCTCACATTTTTCTACCCTCCACGGCAGAAAGTTGAGATAGAGGGGACCTGGTCATCAGTCCAAAATACCAGGCGGAAAGGACGACGGGATGGCTGGCAAGGCCAAAAAACCTGGTGGGAAGGGGCTCCTACTTCCAATATGTTCGGTTGTTTGGACGAGGTTGATTGACTTGGGGGGATTGACGCCTCAGTGCATATCACAGAACCTAATCCCCTTCAGGTGACCGCCCCCCCCCACCCCCCCAGTAGCTTGTATGGGTATTCCATCTCTCTCCGAAGGCCCTAGCCCAGTCCCTGGTCATGTCACCATTCCTATTGAGATCAGGGCGGACGATCTGGGCTTTTCGGAGACTATCCTATCTAGTAGTCTAGTGGGAACTATCAGGGTGGCTTCCTGGAATATCGCAGGACTAAGGGGTCGCCTGGATAACGACGATTGGGTCGATTTTATCGACACATATGACATCGTCGTTTTTCAGGAAACCTGGGCAACTGTACTCTATTTAGAGCAGGCTATCTGAATTATTACAAACCCGCCATACAGGGCCCTAAGGGTAGGGCCTCTGGAGGCCTTACGGTGTGGATCAGAAACACCCTGGGATTCCAAGTTAAGGAAATCTTGGTAGAGTATGCCGACCTTCTATGTATCAGTCTTAGAAAGGATAACAGCAAGGACATTCTCTTAATTAATATCTACGCCCGTGGCTGTCAGGGTGGCCGGAAGCAACCAGTCCTGAATGATCTAGATAGCCTTCTGAAGAAGCACAGTTGTGACCATTTTATTCTAGTAGCAGGTGACCTGAACTGCTCTTATGAACCCATCCTTAGTCTGGCTGAAGATGTGGGAATTGATGAGGACACTGCTTGGAATATCCCTCCGCTAACCATAAGCAATGGCGTCAGGGGTACGGAGGCGGCCCTACATTGGTTGGGATTCTGTCTGGAGTGGGGGCTTCGGGCAGCGAATGGCCGCACTCTGTCAGATAAATTCGGAAAACCAACCTTTGACAATGGGACCAGCGCGAGTCGCATTGACTATATACTGGTCAATGTAGAATTTTGGTCACACGTATTGGATATGGAGGTAGTGCTTAGGCCAGAGAGTGACCACAACCCCCTGTCCTTGGGTCTGAGGGTTCCCGAACTGGTTGACGGCCAACTGGCAACAACCTGCCTAACGTCCGATACATTATTGTGTGATAACAGAAGACGGGTTAAAGGGCCCAGGGTGATAGCTGACCCAGAGCTTACTCGTGAAATAGAGGAGATGGTGTTAGATACAAGGGGTAAGATGACAGCTTTATCCCCCCTTGGTGGGGCCGCCTCCTTAGTTATTAATCTCCATGAGAAGTGTTTTACGGATCTTAAAAGCCTCCTCACCAAGCCATCAAAAAATAAGGCAGTTAAGGCCCACAAAAGATGGTATAACAAGTGCTGCAGGGAAGCCCACAGTAAACTAATAGCAGCTGTTAAATCAAGGATCTCCCACGACATCAGGAAAGCTAGGCAGCTCTATAAACAGGTCCTTTGGACAGCCAAGAGGGATTGGGATGACTCCTACTGGACAGATCTCCTTATGGCGTGCAAGTCATCTAATCAAGTGAAATTTTGGGAGACTGTTAGGTGGGGCAGGGATCCTGATTCCCAAACACCGGTTAACCATGTTTCTGCTCTGGACTGGGTGAACATTTTCTCAGCCCAATTTAAAGATATGAGTGCCGAGCCAGAACTGGCAATCAAGCCTGCACTGGGGGCACAACCCCCAAACCCCGGGGCCCCACTCATTTTTTCTGCCTTAGATACGGTGCATGCCCTAGGATCCGTCCAGTCAGGTAAAGCCCCGGGTTTAGATGCTATCCCAGAGGACCTTTTTAAACTAAACTTAGATTTATGGGTCCCATACATCACCCTTTTGGCCAATGCCATTGCAGCAGGGGCAAGAATTCCACAATCATGGAAAGGGGCTGAGATACTACCTATATATAAAAAAGGGGATCGATCATTGCCAAATAATTATCGCCCCATAAGTTTGATCGATTCATTACAAAAAATAGTATCAAGAATGGTCCTAGCAAGAATCCAGGAATGGATAGAACAGAATAATATACTTTCCCCTATGCAGGCAGGGTTCAGATTGGGCACTAGCACTATAGACCAGGTGTTCCGACTCACCATGCTCTACTGGAAGGTGGTCTTCTTGGGTGGAGGGGTTATTTATGCTGCTTTCGTAGACCTCAAGTCGGCTTACGAGTTAGTTCCAAGGGTGAAACTATGGGAAGCACTAAGATGTATGGGCTTTCCGGTCGAACTCTTGGAATTAGTCATGAGATTGCATGAGGATAATTTCGCCCGAGTAAGGTGGGGTAAGCAGGGTCAGGTGACCAACAGTTTCCCAGTGCAACGAGGGGTGCGCCAGGGCTACATGTTGGCTCCCACCCTGTTTCTCCTTTTCATAAACCAGGTAGTTAAATATTTTAACGAAACACAGACTGATGCACCATCCCTGGGCGGGTCAAAGTATCCAATGTTAATCTTTGCCGACGACACCCTGCTCCTTTCTAAAACGCGGAGCGGGTTACAGACAGCCCTGAACAGATTTGCAGAGTTCTGTAAGATAAATGACTTGCAGATCAATGTCGATAAAACCAAATTTATGGTCTTCAGCAACAGAACTCCAATCAAAAGTTCAGTTAGTTTGAATGGAGTTTTAATTGAACAGGTCAAGGAGATGACATATTTGGGTGTGACTCTTGATTACCAACTTAGTTGGAAACCCCAGTTGGAGGTATTAAATCTTACATTTGTTCGCCTCACGGGTTGTTTATTGCATGAACAGAAGAAATCCTTGACTAAACGTATCACTCCAGCATTAAAAATTTACGAAGCCAAGGTCAATGCAGCAACCCTCTATGGAGCTGACATATGGGGCTACAAGGATTTGTCAGTTTTGATCACAGCCCAGAATAGGTTTCTACGGAACCTGGTAGGGCTTCCTCAATCCACACCCACCAAACCACTGCTTTTAGACCTAGGTTGCAGACCCTTAGATGAGATGGCACAGTTTCGATTAGTGGCACTTTGGCGTCGCCTTTGGACGACTCCAGAGCTTAGCCTCTTCGCCCGTGAGTTGGATGAGGTCAAATCATTGTGGGGTGCCCATAGAATCCCCTGGCTCAGGGAAGTCAAACACGTATTGTACACAATGGGCCTTCCTGAGCTGTGGATTAAACCTGGGCAATCCCGTTTCCCCTCAAAACAAGATTTTAAAGATTTATTTTGGGCCTCGAAAAAATCTATCCTGGTTTCCCATTCTTCAGACACGAATCTAACGGGGCTTTTCTTAACACATAAGTTGACACCTTTCCTCGAGCCCTATTGGGACTTGATATGTAAAACCCTGGATCGTAAACTGTATCACCAGTTTCGTGTAGGTACATTACCCACTAATTCTTTCACTACTAAGTGGGCGAAGAATGTAAGTAACAAATGTTTTTGGTGTCCCGATTATGTAGAAAGTATTGGCCATATGTTTTTTGCTTGCCCAGCATACCGTGCCCTTCGACTCAAATGGCTGAAACCTTTATGCAGAAGTTTGGATTGTGGGGGATATCTGATGCCCTACAGAAACTTCGTAATATCAGATCCGAGCTTTCTGTGATTTGTGTGGCTAAATTTTTGGGTTGGGTGTGGCTGATCCGTACCAAGAAATTGATCACTTATTTAAATTAGCTGCTATGATATGAATTGTATGTAGTATGCTCGCAACTTTTTTAGATACCTTGGGACATGTTCGCAGCAGTTTTATATTTTTTATGTATTGTATGTTGTCTTTTATGAATTTTACTTCGAAATAAAGACATAATGAATTGAATTGACTCAACCTGATCTCCTGACGCACTGGGACACTCATAGTCACAAAGCTCCTTAATGTCAAAATATCCTAAATCACTCTGTTCACTTGGTTTGTAGTTTTATTGTACAGATGTATGTAGGATATACGCAGCTCTCTGTATCACAATATGATTGATGTTTGAAAGCATGCTATATAAGCATTTGTATGTGTGTCTGTCCGCCTCTACTCCTTAAAGTGTAAAGAAATTTCTATGTTGGGTGGAACTGCTTCCGCCTGACACCATTCAGTTGCATTCTAATATTTCCCTATGGGAGCATGTATTATGCCCATAATCCGTCCATAATACATGCTCCCATAAGGAAATGAGAGGTGTTGTTCAACCCTGCACCCTGTGGTAGGCACATCAAGGTGCCTGCCACAGGGTGCAGGGATCAACAGGGGGTTGCCCCCTCGGAACACAACAGGAGGTCGCACAAACAAGGGGGTCCTGCTGGGGGCCCCCAAATGCGCTTTCCATCATGGTTTCCATGTTGTCCAAGCCAACTTGGAAACAATGCTGTAAACCGCGCATCGTGATCCCAAGGGCGGAAAGGCCCGCCCTTGGGGATTACGAGCCGGTTCCAACTGGCTGACTGGCTGCTTGAGCCCATCGGAAGCCAGCCGGAATGACCAGCCAGTTTCAATTCCAACCGGCTGATACAAATTCAGCAGGTCGGAATTGAAACCGACGATAGCTGTCAGAAAGCCTCCGACCTCCATCGTAATAGGCCTAAAAGTGTTTAGAAAAAGGTACGTTTGTGTACATTTTCTATACCTAACTCCACATTACCTACTGGCGGTTGCCAGTAGGAATACATAGTTAGGACCTAGTTACCATAGGAAATCCGCAACATTCTATTGGGAATAACTTTGGCGTCGATTGAGGAAATTGCGTGCAATTTTCCAAAATTTTGGCCAGCTCAGTTCTGCTCCTTCCCTAAAAGTTTCGGGGGGATTCGTCAAGCAGGGGCCGAGAAAAAAGGGGGTCCCAAAACGTGTTTTCCCCATGTTCATTTCCATAGGACGATTAGACACGGCTACAGCCCGAACGGCTCAACGGAATTACACCAAACTTGGCAAAATGGTAGGGACTGGTATGCAGAAGTGCCTTTTCTATATTTGGTGAAAATCCCTCCAGTAGATCCTGAGAAAATCAAAAGAGAAAAAATATATATATCTATAGCAGCTTACTGTAAGCTTACTGTAAGCTTACCTGCACGAGCACGAGCTGCATGCTGATTGGCTGTCATCTGTCTGTCAACACTCCAAACCAGAAACTGTTGGCAGCCATCTTGGGACCAATATACATGATAGCACCTCATTAAAAAGCATTGCAGTTAATAGAATTTTTTAAGACTTTAGTTACATTATAAATCATTTGTTGATAGTACCATACTAATTTTAAGAATTGTGGTGTGTTCTAAGGTGATTTTACCATGTGAAAAAGCCTTCTGCTGGGATATCATGAATCATGTTTGAAAGAAAACTATTATCTCATGCTTTTCCCACAGTGGTTTGGAAGGGGATCTATAGGCTAAGCTGAAAGCATATTTTCTGTAAATTCACATTATCTTTCTCAGTCATGTGAGAATGAAGTCTGACATTCTCAGTAAAACATGTACATCCAACAAGGACAGAGACTGTCAGTTGATTCCTTTGTGTTCTACTGCAGCTTCCCAGAGTGTTCTAAAGAACAACTAGAGCGCAAACAGTCCTACTTATTACAAAGGTATGGCACACCTGAAGCCATCTTGATTGGAATAAAGAGGTAACTCCTTAAAACATTTAATTTAAAAAGGAACAAAATGAGGGGGTATATTTTGCCATAGAAACTATGATTAGTGCTGCAGAAAGAATAATTAGGCCACATTTTGAGTGACTTCTCAAATCCTCTTCTATTTAATTAAAAAATTCTGATATGCAGTCTCCCAAGATGGCCACCAGAGGCAAAAGAGCCCAAATGTAACCCAAATATCACCCAGATGTAGCCCAATGACAGAATGTCCCAGAGTGTTCTAAAGAACAACTAGAGCGCTAACAGTCTTACTTATGACAAAAGTATGGCACACCAGAAGCCATCTTGATTGGAATGAAGTGGTTAGTCTGAAAACATTTAATTTAAAAAGGAACAAAATGAGGGGGTTCATTTTGCCATAGAAAGTATGATTAGTGCTTCAGAAAGAAAAATTAGGGCACATTTTGATTGACTTCTCAAATCCTCTTCTATTTCATTAAAAAAATTCTGACATGCAGACTGAAACATGCACTTTGAATACCAGCAGCAGACTTCCCTGGTGAGCAGTAGCTTTACTACAGGGATCTAATGAGCAACTAGAGTGCTAACATTCAGAATTTATGGCAAATGTGTGACACATCTGAAGGCCTTCTTGATGGAGCCAAAGTAAACAAGCATTGAAAATGCAATAGATCTCGCCCTCGTTTAAGTTGAAGCCATTCTGTTTGTAATGAGATGGTTTTTTAGCTTTGCTTTTATTAGTGTTTTTCAAACTTTCATGTAAATAATATGCATATGTATGTGATAGAGCGCGCGAGGTCACCCAACCAATAATTTCGCCGCTTCCGGCTTCGGGCCCATATATTTCAATTCACCACATACATTGACCGGGTGACTTCACGGGCTGCTACCAATTTGTGTGAATTCCCTACTGTTATTTCTCAGCATACCCGACTTACCATCCACCGACATGGGTACCTATAACCACAATGGATCAGGGAGCTAGCTGTAAAGGAAAGGTAGCAAAATACAACTCAAAATGACATTCAATACCTTTGTAAGATGACCACGGACAACTGGAAGTTTTAAAATCTTTATCTAAAGTTTGTTCTCAGTAAGCATTAGATTTACAAGGATAAGACAATCGATAATCAAGATAATGAAAAGTACATAACTATAGAGAAATAAAGTCAGGGTAATCATGGAAATACTAATATGGGATGCAACAGGAAACGCTATGCATTTAGGGCAAAAGTTCTTTGTACAGTTTAAGAAAGGCCGTTCTAGACCATATCAAGAAATGACAAACTTCAATGCAAAATATGATTTCTAACAGGTAAGGTAACATGGGAAACGTTATGAAAATATGCAATGACTTTACGTTTCAATAATTTGCGGCAAAAGCATGGAAAAATCAACATATGCAAAGGTGTGTCTTTATTGAAGCAAAAGACAGAAAAATAGAAAGGTGCAAGTTTAAAGATTTCAGAGCAATATTTACCTAGACTGGTGTGAAAACCAAACCCTGGCCACGGGTCAGTTAAGACAGGAAACCCTCAAGGAAGGATAACCCTCAATGGACAGCAGGTGCAGAATGGACACCTCAGGACAGGACAGGAAACCCTCAGATTAGGGATCAGGACAGGACCTCAGGACAGGACAGGAAACCCTCAGGACAGGACCAGCACCCGCAGTTCGGAAGCAACGCCTGCGCTCCACCCTCTCTGCAGCTATCGATCAAGACCCCGATTGGGTCAGCGAACTCCCAGCAAAGTGCTTCGCCAGCACTTTAAGGTTCAGTAGAACCTTAGTCTATGGTCAATTTCGGACAGAGTACTCCGCAGTGCTCTGTATCTTCAGTCACCTATTGAGTGCGTTGGGTCAGTGACAGGTCAGCTAAACAAGACAAGTCGGACAATTTCCCTAGATGAACCCAGGGTAGATATACAGTTTGGGGACGGTGTACCACCCCCCAATGTTGCAAAGTATCAGAATCCCTCAATTTGGATTGGTCCTAAGATAGGATTTGGGTAACACACCAATCAGAACACACTATTTCGATGCCTACTTTGCATCTCTGGGTACCGCCTAGCGAGATTGGGGTTCTCATGAGAAAGTCCAGGGAAATACAATGACAAATTAACATTGTTTCCGAATAGGGACACATGACTCCGTCCTGCTGAGTTTGCAGGTCAGTTCTCAGGAGCATCTTGCCCATCCCTGCCAGCTGGCTGAGTTCCACCAGCCAAGGTTGACTTCTCCCCAGGCAGACGGTCCTGCGCAGAAAGGACCTCCAAGATGGCTTTCGGCTCAGTCAAACCCCCATTTCCCGCGGTACATGAAAAGTAAGCGAGAACAAATTAATACATAGAAATAACGTTATGAAAACTCATCATTGGTTTTGTACTTTCAACTTATCACCAAAAATTAAACTTATGCAGTCTAAATGTTAGCTACATATACACAGGCACAAGAGCAATGGCACGAGCAGTACCACGTTATTGCCAAAGCTATGTATTACGCATGCGCAACTATTTCCCTCCAAACCTGCAAACACGTCAGGACACGTGAGTGTGACTGACGCATGCGCAGAAGCTATTTCAAAGCAGCGGCCATTTTATTGACTCGAATTAATCGTATTAGAAATACACATGTGCAAGCTTCATTTACCTCGTTTAAACATGAAATAAAGGTTAGTAAAACGTACAAATTATTACTTGGTTATACATGAGCGAGGTTCATGACTACAGCAAGTCGCAAATGCGAAGCTTTGCTTCATCAATCCCCTCTTTGATGATATTTACTATCATCACAAAAAAATGGAACCAGATGCCAACTTATCACACCTTATACAGCTCTATCTCTTCCAGCAAGCTATTCAGCTTTTCTCTCTCATTTTTGGTAGGGTGAGAATTCTTCACCCTTTTGTATATCTGATTATTCATTTCCTCTAATTCAAGTTCATCCACACTTCGTTTCACTCCTCTCGCATTCACTTGATGCTTTCGGGTGTGCTTGCGACATTTGCAACAGACAAATATGAAGAATAGGATAAGACCTATAATTCCAATTGGCATCAGTACCTTAAACAATAAGCTTTTACCTAAGCTAGCAAACCAATGACCTACATTTGAGAGACCATCTACCAGTCTCTTCCAGGCACTGTCAACCTCGAGTGGTTTGAGTTCCTTTTCCAAATTACTAATGTTTTTCACGTATCTTTTGAGCTGTACACTTTTGTCCGGAATATAAGTGCAACAATGTTGCGCCTTCAACATCCGGCAGACTCCGCCCTCCTTTGCTAATAAGGTATCAAGAGCAAGTCTGTTCTGCAAAACCATTGATCTGATCGCAACCATTTCGGTATTGACCAGCAGAAATCCATGAGCTGTGTCAGTAGACAACACATCCACTATAGTGGACAATTTGCAAATTCTGTGAGTGTTCAGAACCACTCCCACTCCAGGTATCAGTGCACTGAAAATACTACCCATTATTTCACCTATGCTTTCTCTTTTACTACGCACTAAGCCATTAGTATTTTCACTGCTTCCAGCAACTTTGTTCACATGGTATATTTTCGGGAAGACAATGCCACAGTTATAATAAATTCCAGGAAACACAGGCTCTGACCCATTTTTGAAACCCCAACCTCCAATTACCTTGTAATTATGTTCACATTCACTGGAACCAATGAAAATGTTATTATAATAGCTAGTCTTCTCGCGGTGAAGACATAGCTTGCCTTTCTTTTCAAAATCCAGCAACAGAGCAGGACCCGCTCCACCATTTGAGGTGCCTTCCATGTTCTCAGCCCATTTTGGCCTTTTCTGTGTTTCGTCATCTGCCTTTCTTTTTATTTTTATTCTCCTCTTCTCTGCCATGTTCAGGAACATCTTTTCCTGCTCACGCAAAGAACAGGTCAAGTTATCTCTGTGTGCGTCACCTATGTCTATATTACCTATAGTCAGAAAGTATTCACCCATATAGCGAGTAACGTCACTTTTAGTATGTACAGGATTCAAGTTCCCACGTATAGGGAGTTCAGAAAAGATCACATCATTGTTAGAGTAATAGTACTGTAACGGTCCTCTTTTGTAAAATAAGCTTGCTAAAATGCTACAGGAAATTCCATATGTTAGGGGCAGGTGATGGTATGTCACGCCTTCAGCTACAGAGGTAGGTAGCTTCATGCAGACAGGGCAATCTTCAATTTCCATAGTCTCTACATAGTGTATTAACAAGTTTGCGAAAACATTTAAATGCGTTTTATTCTTTACTCCATGATAATGTAGTCCTCCCTCATCTGATGCTTCTAGGTCTCGCTTTGTTTGTCTGAGTGCTCTCTCATGTATTGCTACACTTTGGGTTGTTAGTTCTTCAGTCTCAGTATTTACAATTTCAGTAGGGTCAATATTAGTATTTTTGCTCACCGCAAAAGGAATGAAAACTGTTAGTCCTATCCAGAGTAATATCAGTATAACTATACTACATACACATACCTTGCAGCATGTTTTGCAACGACTGCAACTAGGTCTACCATTCACGTTTGAATCAGACATTTTGGCTCAGAAGAAGTTTCTCGACCCCTCTTTGTGTCTTTAAACCAGTAGCTTACTTTGTGCAAATTCACGGCGGCTCGTCTTCTTCTTCGGCAGAGTACTCAGCGACTGGTTCTCCGTCGCTCTCGTCAGTTATATCAAGATCTTCAAATTCTTCTAAAACGAGCGTCCATTCAGGAGACTTGTACTTTTTGTTTTGTCTTTTTATCCGATCACTCCTCCTCTTGGAGGTATCTTCTGGTTGTTCTGCTATGCGAGCACTTCTCCTTTCTTCTGCACGTTTTTCTTCTACTGTTTTTATTCTCAGTC
Source organism: Lissotriton helveticus (assembly GCF_964261635.1). Lineage (NCBI taxonomy): Eukaryota > Metazoa > Chordata > Amphibia > Caudata > Salamandridae > Lissotriton > Lissotriton helveticus. The sequence continues at coordinate 960,112,648 of NC_136063.1, forward strand.
TCAATTTCTTTATGTATCCAGGCTCAATGTGCTTTCTTTTCTTAAGTCTTTTAGTTGGTACCGAGACTTCGTTTTCTTCTCTTGCCCTTTTGTTTTCATTAGTTTGTGGCAATTCTGTTTCAATTTCTTCCCCTTCTATCTGACTAGTTCCCGGGCTAGCATCTATTTCTTCTGCCTGGTTACTAATCTGGCCTTGTTCAGGACAGTTTTGCGTTTGTTTTTCAAAAGTCTCTGTTTCTGTTTCCTGAACACGTTCTTCTAATCCTATCTGATCCTGTTCAAGCACTTCGATCTCTTGATTTTCTTCTGCTCGAACTATTACGCTATGTCTAGTCTGTCCCTTCTCGACATCAGGAGTCAGTGGAGGAGTATCAATCACTTGTTCTGTCCCTGTCTGACCTTCTCCCTCCTCAGTTTTGATGTGAATCTCAAGATCCTGAGGTTCTTCGCCTGTGCCTTGCTTTTCCTCTCTAGTCCACTCTCTACCTTCACAAAATCGCTCTTTTGTTCGAATGGGGTCTTCGGTGAGATCAATCAATGGTATACACTCCTCTGGCCATATGCTCGGCAGCTCGTCTTCAGCTACTTCTGGCTCAGTTTTTTGGACCCCTTCAGCAGGCTGGACTCTGGGTAGTTCGTCATCAACTATTCCTGGGCCAACGTCTGCCGATCCTGCAGCTTGACTGGTACTGGGCTGTACGTCGTCAGCTACTTCTGGTCTGGCTCCTGCAGAGTCCTCTGCTGGACGCCCTTCTTCTTCAGGCCCTTCGTCTGGTAATACCTTCTGGGTGTGGCTGGCGTGTATCCAATGTGGAACCCCTGCACACTTTACGGCTGTGGTTGTTACCAGGATCACCTGACGCTTCTCTCCCCACCTTGGCTCCAGGCAGCTCTTCCGAGTATGCTTCTTTATCTTGACCCAGTCCCCCGGGACCAGTTTGTGGAGAGGAGTCGTTGGATTGAGGATGGCGTCTTCTCCGATCTGGCGAGAGATAGAACGCACTTGGTCACCTAATCTCTTGCAGTATTCAAGCACCAAATCATCAGTAATACTCAACAGTTTGCTTCCTGGTACCCATGCTTGTCTCATCACTCTTCCCATCAGGATTTCATGGGGACTTAGGCCTGTCTTGCGGTCAGGAACACTTCGGAGTCCCATCAGGACCAGGGGCAGGGCCTTCACCCAGGTCATGCCAGATGCATCACACAGTTTTGCTAGTCTGTTTTTGATAGTTCCATTTATTTGTTCCACTATTCCAGACGCCTCTGGACGATACGCACAGTGAAGCTTTTGTGTGATTCCAAAGGCCTTACAGAGTTCGTTGATTACATCATTCTGAAAATGTCGGCCTCTATCTGATTCAATAGTGACTGGAACCCCGAACCTAGGTATCAGTTCTTTTAGTAAACACTTAGCTACTGTCAGTGCGTCATTTTGGGGAGTAGGGAAAGCTTCCACCCACTTTGAAAATAGGCAGACCATGACAAGGACATATCGCTTCCCTTCACAACGTGGCATGGTGATGAAATCAACCTGTATTCTCACAAAGGGACCCCCTGACCTCCCAATTTTTCCCAGTTCCACCGAAGTTCTTTTGCCAGCGTTCATTCTTAGACATGGCAGGCACCTCTGGCAGAGGGACTCTGCTACTTTCCTGAACTTTTTACTATACCAAGTCTGTTGGAACACTAAAATCATGGCGTCCCTACCAATGTGTGATCCTTCATGTATCAATCTCGCCATAGTGCCAAGTAAGTGTCAAGGTAACACAGGCATACCAGTGGGGCCAAAGATGACACCATCCACACGTCTTGGTCTACACCCGTCTTCCTTCCACTTCTCTCTCTCTTGCCAAGGTGCCGCCTGCTGCCACTCTTTCACTTCATCCCATGTAGGCACTTCTTCAAACACTTGAAGTTGGCAGCTGGTTCCGGGCCCCCCTCGCTTTGGATTTATGATATATCTATCTCTGGCGCACCATTGGGCCACTCGATCAGCAAAATCATTTCCCAGTGATACAGTGTCCATGCCCTTCTTATGAGCAACACATTTTACCACTGCCAGTTCCTTTGGTAACTGGATTGCCTCTAAAAGGTCTTGAACAACCTTTCCATTTCGAATAGGGGTACCTGATGAAGTCAGGAACTCCCTCTGTAGCCACAACTGGCCAAAGTCATGCACAACTCCATAACAGTACTGACTGTCAGTATACACTGTTATGCGTAAGTTTTTCCCAATTTTGCAAGCTTTTATCATAGCAATCAATTCGGCTACTTGTGCAGACTTTACGTCAAATAGATAACCTGCTTCTTCAATTTTGGTTAAGGAGACTACCGCATAGGCGGCACTCAGGCCTCCTTGCTCATGTCTTAGACATGAACCATCCACAAATAATTCCTTGTCATGCTCAGGCAATGGAGTTTCTTTAATGTCTGGGCGTGGTTTGGTGCTGAATTCTGTTAAATCAATACAATTATGCTCATCATCCACCCCATCTTTCATATCCATTGGATCGGGGAGCAAAGTGGCGGGGTTCAGAATACTGCACCTAACAATGTTTACATTTGCAGCACCCACAAGAATCCTCTCGTATTTAGTCAGCCGACTAGGGGTGAGGTACTGAGTTTTCGTTCTGGTCAGTAAAATTACCACTCCATGTTGAACATACACAGTTACAGGATGTCCCATGACAATGGACTCACTATGCTCTAAACTTGCGCAGGTAGCAGCTACTGCTTTCAGACATCCTGGTAATCCAGCAGCCACTGGATCCAGGGTGGCAGAGAAATATGCCACAGGCCTTCTAGTTGTGCCATGTTCTTGTGTTAGGACTGATAACGCGCAATTATCGCGAGTGTCACAGAATAGGGCAAATTCCTTAGAATAGTCTGGAATTCCCAACGCAGGGGCTGTACACAGACAATCCCGTAGTTTTGTGAAGGCTGTTAAGCTTTCATCATCCCATTGTACTACATCCGGTGTTCCTCTCTTGGTCATTTTTATCAGGGACCTAGCTAGGACTGCAAATCCCAGAATCCATTGCCTGCAGTATCCTATCACTCCCAGGAACATTCTGATCTCTTTTTGAGTACGGGGTAACTGCATCTTTTGAATTATTCTCACTCTTTCTGATGTTACCTTTCTGACGCCTTTCTCTATCTGGTGCCCCAGATATTTCACTGAATTTGTACAGAACTGTAATTTCTCAGGGGCCACTTTATGTCCCTTCTCGCTTAGGTGATTCAGTAGGGCAATGGTGTCAATCACACAATCCCTATGACTTTTAGACGCCACCAAGAGGTCGTCAATGTATTGCACTAGGACAGAGTTTCCAGGTAAGACCAAAGTTTCCAAACATTTTTTCAAGATCTGATTAAAGATAGAGGGGCTCTCTGTGTACCCTTGGGGGACCCTGTTCCAGACATACACGTGACCATTGAAGGCAAATGAGAAAAGAAATTTGCTATCTGGATGCAAGGGAATGGAAAAGAATGCATGACACAGGTCTATCACAGTGAACCACTCAGCATCCCAGGGAATCTGATACAGAATCACTGCTGGGTTCGGGACAATAGGGCAGCAGGGGACCACTATCTTGTTTACTTTTCGTAGGTCCTGCACTACTCTGTACTTGCCACTAGGCTTCTTGATGCCCATAATCGGTGAGTTACATGGGCTACTCAATACTTCCTGTATGATGTTTCCTTCTAGCAATTTCTGTATTTCCAGGGTAACACCTGCTCTCACTTCTGCATTCATTCTGTAGGGTTTAGTATTGGGGTATACTGCATTGTCCTTTATTGCTATCTGTATGGGGTCCACATTTTTCATTAACCCTACATCCTTCCCAGTAAAGTCCCACACTTCTGGCTTCACTGCTTCTTGGAGTTCTTTGGGCAAATCCTGCATAGTCATTCGTTTAATCTCTGAGTCAGGTCTGATTAACATTAATTTATAGATGCCATCTTCATCTGGGGTCTGAATTTCAACTCCCTTTGGTGTGCAAAAGATGGTACAGTTCATTTTGCACAGCAAATCACGTCCCAGTAAGTTCACTGGACTGGTGTCACAAACGACAAATCTATGCATTTCCTTAAAGTTTCCAATTGATATCTCCATTGGTTTGGTAACAGGAGTACTAATCAATTGATTAGATACACCCACTACTTGGATGGCTTCTCCCGAGAGGGGTAGGTTTGGAACGTCCACTGTTCTCACAGTAGAACGGGTAGCACCAGTGTCCAACAGAAAAGTGACATCATTTCCGTCAACCTTTCCTTCAATATATGGTCCGGACTGGTCTACCGGCAAGGAGGCGCCAAGTACGCACTCCTCGTCCTCCCCTCTCAGGCCCCGTCAGTACTGGTCATCACAAAGGAAGGTATCGTTTAACAAATACTGCGAAGTTGCTGCATTTCTGTTCTCATTGCTTTCCCAGACTTCTACCTCATCACCCTCTGTGGATTTTCCCTTATACACTTGCTTTGGAGCTCGGGGCACCTGAATAGTTTTTACCTGTGGTTGAGTCTTTCTTGGTCTTTCTTTCTGCGTCTGTGGAGTTAAATCAGGTGTTTTGGGGTTATCGTCAGGCAAATAAGGACACTCGTTTCGCCAGTGTCCAATTTCTCCGCACTGGTGACAGGGAAATTTCTTCATAGCCTCTTCTCTGCTCATTTTGGGCCGGGGCTTACCTCCTCCCCCACCCCCAGGACCTTGGTTCTGAGTGTTTTTGGCCATGTTACTCAATTGTTTTTCCTGCTGTTCTGCGAGCTTCACTTGAGCCCACATAACCTTCTCCTTGAGAGCCTTTTTCTTTTCTGCCATCTCGTCCTCACAGTATTTCGCATACCGTAGGACCTCGTCTACCTTTTTGGTATGCCAACAGATTTTATTATCCTTTATCCACTGACAAATTTCGGGTCTTAAACCGTTTACAAACCTGTAAATGAAATGCGTCATATCCTTCATCTCGATGTTATCTATACCACTGTATGTTTTAAACACCTGCAACAGCCTTTCATAATAGGAGTGTACTGTCTCATCTCTTTCCTGCGTCGTTCTATCTATCCTGGTCCAATCAGTTTCCTTTGCGGGCACCTTATTTTTCAAATGCTGAATTACTTGTTCATATTTTTTCATCACTTCAATCGACGGCTCCCCTGTGTTAGAGTCCCTCGGGTACTCCTCACTAGGCCAGGCTATGGCTATTTTACACTCGGTCCATAGATCTACCGGGACCACAATATCGAAAAATCCATCCAGGTCTTTCCACAGGCATTTTTGCACCTTTACGAACCTTTCCACCTGCCGGTACCAGTCAACTGGCTTTTCGCGCAATTTCGGGAAATCGTTAGTAAAGGACACAATATCCTGTCTGGACCATGGAACGTGCACATACCTCCCACCTGGTACTTCACGCATGGGGCATAACTGTTCGGGCTTGTCTACTTCTCTCAAAGCGAACTCAGGGGTCGCTTGTCTGGATCGAACCTCATCTTTCTTTCGTGCCCACCTGCTTTTCCATTTTTCCACGTCTCCCCATTTTTGCAAAATTGCTAGCAACTCTTTAATCTGCAACTTTTTCCCTGACACATTCAAGTTCTCTATATCTTTGTCTGACAATTCAGCTCTGTAAGGTTTTTGCAAGGGCTTGGACCTTGAAATATCTACCCCCATACTAGCTGCAGTGTCTGTCAGCTTTTCGTGGAGCACTCTGGTACTTCTGGTAAGGCTTTTACACATAAACAGCAACTCTTCTTCAGAGTAGGTATTTAATCTGTCCAATCCCACATTTCCTGCCATTAATTCTTCTATTTCTACCCTCAGTTTGTAGAGGTCTAAAGGTTTCGTTTGCGGAGCCTGTTTTTCTAATTCACGACTCCAATTGTCAATTTCCTCCGGAGTTACCAGAGAGACACTCTTAGTACCTGACGTTGATTCTAATTTAATTTCTTTCGCATTAAAAGGATTATGCCTCTTCTGCATTCCCTTCCCGGTCTGTTTGTTTGGCAGGTCCAAGAACACAACTTCGGACTCGCACTCACTGGACTGATCGTCTATCAGTAGGGGCTCCTGCCTTGGTGGGGCCATGATTGGGTTAATAACTGGAGGGTTTGGCCTTCCCTGATTATTCCCATATAACGGAACCACTGGTCCAATTGTTACTGGAATAGTCAAAGCCTCAGGACTGTTATTTAACTGGGAGATTTTCTGAATTATTTCTGTTCTCTGTCTAGCTAGGACTTCTTGCTCCCTTTCATCTAGTACTCTTCCTAATGTTCGGTCAGGTATTATCTGTGGGGTCAGGTGAGGGGTAAAGCTCGGGGCAGTAGGATGCGTTTCACTTGGTCCTCCACCATAATTTGGTTTTGGGAACAAAGTTCCGGTGCTAAATGACCTACGCTCTTCCTCATATGGAGGCTGTAAAAAGGGCATTCCTGAACATAATGGTTTTTCTTCGTTTTCATAAAGAGGTCTGGGGAAAAAGACTCTCTTGCTGGAATATTTTTCCTCCGGGTTCACGGGCACTCTAGGATATATATCTCTTACCTCCGCGGGTCCGGGATTCTCAAAATAGGGCGGTATCTGACAACCTCCCCCCCTACTTAGGGATCTGTTCTCCTCCTTAATAGATGGACGCTGGGGATTTTCTCCTGCACTGGAAGGTCGGGCTCCCTCATTATAAGGGGACGGACTTCTCGTAAAGATGTCATCTAATAATTCATCGTCTGACTCCCCAAGAGCTCCCCAATGCTTACACTTTTCTGTCTTTTTCTCTTCCCCCGAAGGGGTACATGCTGGCATCATGGGAAACAGACCATCAACAATCATGCTCAGTCTCCACTGTTTCATCTTTTTATCCCTGGTCTCTTGTTTCAGCCTTGGGTACCACTTGGTCAGACCTTTGTCCATTCGGGGTTTCTCTCTTTCGAAAGCCTCAATCTCCCATTCCTCTAATGCCTCATACTGCGTTAGTCTCGGTCTGGGATGCAATTCATTCATTCGGGTTCTCAAATTAAATAAAATCCTACCATTGAAGGTACCGTCTAACGGAAAAGCCAATATTCCGTCATCTTTTGTGTACTTTACCCAATTTTCCAACCACACACAGGTATTGTACCCTCGATCAAACATCATGAACGAGGCGGGCGTATTGGGTGGTGGGACAATAACGCCCTCTCTGGATTTAATCGGTTTGTCCGTTTTGAAGTAATTCTTTACCCTATTTACAAGGGACATTTTTCTCATAGTTCTGTACATAATATCGTATCTATTGGCTTTCCACTGATCCCTTTCAAACCCTTGGCTTCTTGGATCGGGTCTAGTCTCTGGACAATACGAGTGCCACATACGATTTCTACGCTTAACTTTGTTTACAAAGTTACCTCCGATCAGAACGCGTCTTGCAATTCCGTGCGACCAATGGGGTGCACGCGTTCAAATAGTTTCGACCAATGGGTGCGTGGCCCCTTCGTGAGACAGTTCTCACTCTTCGGCGCTCACCCCTCCTTCACAATTCCAGCCCTGCTACCCGCCCGCTGTTTCTACCAATCCCAGCGCGGCACGGAGTGACGTCAGAGACGCTTCGCGACTGACTCCCTCCCTTCACAAGGTAACAGAAACTTTCTTTCTTTCTAAAGTGCTAGTGCTTGGTTATTTTACAACGAATACACATTCGCCACAGTGCTCAAGTGTCTAGACAGAGAAAGAGTTATTTTACTGCAAGTAAACTACTTCCATTTACTTTTCATACGCTGCGGGTAGATCTCTTCCGCCTACCCTTCACTCTAGCATCAGTGAACTTGTTACTTCCCTAAACTTATCCACTTCTCTGGGATATATCCGAGTCTAAGGTTTCCCAGCGGACCCCTCTGCTTTCACCCAAGCTCCGATGATCCTGCTACTCTTCCGATGTGACCCTTACTAGGTTACGCCACTATTGGAATTTTGCCAATGAACCTCGTTACTGACATTTATTCACACACGTATTCAGAAAAAACCCTAGTTAGTGCTTCCCGGTTGTAACTAACCTGCACCTAACTTTCCTTGAGCCTGCGACCTCAAGGCAAATGGATTCTATTCACCACTTTGCCATTCAATTCCCCGGGGAGTTCGGACAACATTGAACGAGACGGTTTACAAATGCATGGATTAGTACATACAACAATATAAGCACAAGAATAAAAATGATAAAACAATTCATAAATTTCAAAGCAGCGTATTCTCAAGAGAATGATCAGGTCCCTCGGAACGGCCGCTCTTGTAGCAGCATTAATATACTAGCAGCTACCGACTTGACTAGACTAACTAGTCCTACCTAAATTTTAACTAGTCCCTAACCATCCCTCTGCTACCAGAAAAACTGATAGAGCGCGCGAGGTCACCCAACCAATAATTTCGCCGCTTCCGGCTTCGGGCCCATATATTTCAATTCACCACATACATTGACCGGGTGACTTCACGGGCTGCTACCAATTTGTGTGAATTACCTACTGTTATTTCTCAGCATACCCGACTTACCATCCACCGACACGGGTACCTATAACCACAATGGATCAGGGAGCTAGCTGTAAAGGAAAGGTAGCAAAATACAACTCAAAATGACATTCAATACCTTTGTAAGATGACCACGGACAACTGGAAGTTTTAAAATCTTTATCTAAAGTTTGTTCTCAGTAAGCATTAGATTTACAAGGATAAGACAATCGATAATCAAGATAATGAAAAGTACATAACTATAGAGAAATAAAGTCAGGGTAATCATGGAAATACTAATATGGGATGCAACAGGAAACGCTATGCATTTAGGGGAAAAGTTCTTTGTACAGTTTCAGAAAGGCCGTTCTAGACCATATCAAGAAATGACAAACTGCAATGCAAAATATGATTTCTAACAGGTAAGGTAACATGGGACACGTTATGAAAATATGCAATGACTTTACGTTTCAATAATTTGCGGCAAAAGCATGGAAAAATCAACATATGCAAAGGTGTGTCTTTATTGAAGCAAAAGACAGAAAAATAGAAAGGTGCAAGTTTAAAGATTTCAGAGCAATATTTACCTAGACTGGTGTGAAAACCAAACCCTGGCCACGGGTCAGTTAAGACAGGAAACCCTCAAGGAAGGATAACCCTCAATGGACAGCAGGTGCAGAATGGACACCTCAGGACAGGACAGGAAACCCTCAGATTAGGGATCAGGACAGGACCTCAGGACAGGACAGGAAACCCTCAGGACAGGACCAGCACCCGCAGTTCGGAAGCAACGCCTGCGCTCCACCCTCTCTGCAGCTATCGATCAAGACCCCGATTGGGTCAGCGAACTCCCAGCAAAGTGCTTCGCCAGCACTTTAAGGTTCAGTAGAACCTTAGTCTATGGTCAATTTCGGACAGAGTACTCCGCAGTGCTCTGTATCTTCAGTCACCTATTGAGTGCGTTGGGTCAGTGACAGGTCAGCTAAACAAGACAAGTCGGACAATTTCCCTAGGTGAACCCAGGGTAGATATACAGTTTGGGGACGGTGTACCACCCCGCAATGTTGCAAAGTATCAGAATCCCTCAATTTGGATTGGTCCTAAGATAGGATTTGGGTAACACACCAATCAGAACACACTATTTCGATGCCTACTTTGCATCTCTGGGTACCGCCTAGCGAGATTGGGGTTCTCATGAGAAAGTCCAGGGAAATACAATGACAAATTAACATTGTTTCCGAATAGGGACACATGACTCCGTCCTGCTGAGTTTGCAGGTCAGTTCTCAGGAGCATCTTGCCCATCCCTGCCAGCTGGCTGAGTTCCACCAGCCAAGGTTGACTTCTCCCCAGGCGGACGGTCCTGCGCAGAAAGGACCTCCAAGATGGCTTTCGGCTCAGTCAAACCCCCATTTCCCGCGGTACATGAAAAGTAAGCGAGAACAAATTAATACATAGAAATAATGTTATGAAAACACATCATTGGTTTTGTACTTTCAACTTATCACCAAAAATTAAACTTATGCAGTCTAAATGTTAGCTACATATACACAGGCACAAGAGCAATGGCACGAGCAGTACCACGTTATTGCCAAAGCTATGTATTACGCATGCGCAACTATTTCCCTCCAAACCTGCAAACACGTCAGGACACGTGAGTGTGACTGACGCATGCGCAGAAGCTATTTCAAAGCAGCGGCCATTTTATTGACTCAAATTAATCGTATTAGAAATACACATGTGCAAGCTTCATTTACCTCGTTTAAACATGAAATAAAGGTTAGTAAAACGTACAAATTATTACTTGGTTATACATGAGCGAGGTTCATGACTACAGCAAGTCGCAAATGCGAAGCTTTGCTTCATCATATGCATATATGTATATGTATGCATGCATTTATATTTGTATTTATATAGATATGCAGATTATTTATGTTTATATATGTATGTATATTACCTACTGGCGGTCGCCAGTAGGTATATATAGTTAGGACCTAGTTACCATAGGAAATTCCGAACATTCTATTGGGAATAACTTTGGCGCAGCTCTCACAGCCCACACAGCTCTCACAGCTCACACAGCCCTCACAGCCCACACAGCTCACATCCCACACAGCTCTCACAGCCCATACAGCTCTCACAGCCCACAGAGCTCTCACAGCCCACACAGCTCTCACAGCTCTCACAGCCCACACAGCCCACACAGCTCTCACAGCTCTCACAGCCCATACAGCTCTCACAGCCCACACAGCTCTCACAGCACATACAGCTCTCACAGCCCACACAGCTCTCACAGCCCACACAGCTCTCACAGGGCTCACAGGGCTCACAGCCCTCACAGCCCAAACAGCCCTCACAGCCCTCACAGCCCACACAGCCCACACAGCTCTCATGGCCCACACAGCTCTCACAGCCCTCACAGCCCACACAGCTCTCACAGCCCACACAGCTCTCACAGCCCACACAGCTCTCACAGCTCTCACAGCCCACACAGCTCACACTCTCACAGCCCGCCCAGCTCTCACAGCCCACACAGTTCTCACAGCCCACACAGCTTTCACAGCTCACACAGCTCTCACAGCCCACACAGCTCTCACAGCCCACACAGTTCTCACATCTCACAGGCCTCACAGCCCTCACAGCCCACACAGCCCTCACAGCCCTCACAGCCCACACAGCTCTCACAGCCCACACAGCTCTCACAGCCCACACAGCCCACACAACTCTCACAGCCCACACAGCTCCCACAGCCCACAAAGCTCTCACATCTCTCACAGCCCACACTCTCATAGCCCACACAGCTCTCACAGCTCACACAGCCCTCACAGCCCACACAGCTAACATCCCACACAGCTCTCACAGCTCTCACAGCCCATACAGCTCTCACAGCCCACACAGCTCTCACAACTCTCACTGCCCACACAGCCCACACAGCTCTCACAGCCCACACAGCTCTCACAGCTCACACAGCCCTCACAGCCCACACAGCTCACATCTCTCACAGCTCTCACAGCCCATACAGCTCTCACAGCCCACACAGCTCTCACAGCCCACACAGCTCTCACAGCCCACACAGCTCTCACAGGCCTCACAGCCCTCACAGCCCAAACAGCCCTCACAGCCCTCACAGCCCACACAGCTCTCACAGCCCACACAGCTCTCACAGCCCACAGAGCCCACACAGCTCTCACAGCCCACACAGCTCTCACAGCCCACACAGCTCTCACAGCTCTCACAGCCCACACAGCCCACACTCTCACAGCCCACACAGCTCTCACAGCCCACACAGCTCTCACAGCCCACACAGCTCTCACAGCTCACACAGCTCTCACAGCCCACACAGCCCACACAGCTCTGGCAAAGATAATACCAGCAGCGAACAAGCACTGGCAAAGACAATAACGGCAGCAAACAAACACTGGCAAAGACAATAACGGCAGCAAACAAACACTGGCAAAGACAATAACGGCAGCAAAGAAACACAGGCAAGGCAATACCAGCAGCGAACAAACACTGGCAAAGATAATACAATCAAGGGGGCAGGGGCACGAAAAACGGCACAATCAGGGGACAGAAGGCCCGACAAATGGCACAATCGGGGGCAGAAGGCAAGAAAAAAACTGCACAATTAGTGGGCAGAAGGCAACAAATACGGCACAATCAGGGTGCAGAAGGCAATAAATATGGCACAATCAGGGTGCAGAAGGCAAGAAATACGGCACAATCAGGCGGGCAGAAGCCAAGAAATATGGCACAATCAGGGTGCAGAAGGCAATAAATATTTAACAACAAGGGGTGGTGATGGACAGAGTTTCTGAATTAAGCAGAATACTCTCACCCAGTCAAGAGATCAGGGCTAGATCCAACACTGTTTTTTAGCTCACTGCACCATCCCAGTTCAGAACCCGGCTATATGCAAATTAGTCTGTTCCTGTCCCAGTGCATGATGGGAACAGGGCAAACCAAACTACCAAGCCAATTCTTACACTGGGAAGGAAACAAGCTTCCGGGGACCGGTTTCCGGCATTTCAGCCGTCGTCGGCCCGGCTTGCTTGAATCCTGATGGTGCAATGAGCAAGGGACTCACATCTGAGTATACCCTTCCACGCTTAGGGTGGACAAAATATTAAACAACAAGGGGTGGTGATGGACAGAGTTTCTGAATTAAGCAGAATACTCTCACCCAGTCAAGAGATCAGGGCTAGATCCAACACCGTTTTTTAGCTCACTGCACAATCCCAGTTCAGAACCCGGCTATATGCAAATTAGTCTGTTCCTGTCCCAGTGCATGATGGGAACAGGGCAAACCAAACTACCAAGCCAATTCTTACACTGGGAAGGAAACAAGCTTCCGGGGACCGGTTTCTGGCATTTCAGCCGTCGTCGGCCCGGCTTGCTTGAATCCTGATGGTGCAATGAGTAAGGGACTCACATCTGAGTATACCCTTCCACGCTTAGGGTGGACAAAATATTTAACAACAAGGGGTGGTGATGGACAGAGTTTCTGAATTAAGCAGAATACTCTCACCCAGTCAAGAGATCAGGGCTAGATCCAACACCGTTTTTTAGCTCACTGCACCATCCCAGTTCAGAACCCGGCTATATGCAAATTAGTCTGTTCCTGTCCCAGTGCATGATGGGAACAGGGCAAACCAAACTACCAAGCCAATTCTTACACTGGGCAGGAAACAAGCTTCCGGGGACCGGTTTCTGGCATTTCAGCCGTCGTCGGCCCGGCTTGCTTGAATCCTGATGGTGCAATGAGCAAGGGACTCACATCTGAGTATAACCTTTCCACGCTTAGGGTGGACAAAATATTTAACAACAAGGGGTGGTGATGGACAGAGTTTCTGAATTAAGCAGAATACTCTCACCCAGTCAAGAGATCAGGGCTAGATCCAACACCGTTTTTTTAGCTCACTACACCATCCCAGTTCAGAACCCGGCTATATGCAAATTAGTCTGTTCCTGTCTAACCCTGGGCGTAGTTCGCGGAGCCGCACTCCGCGGAGCTACGCGAAGACGCACTTCCCCTCCGCGACCTACGCGTAGCTCCGCGGACATGCGTAGTTGCTTGCTAGACCCGTTCGCGCGCCGTTTTTCGTCTTCGGGAGCGCGGTGCGCGTGTTCGGGGCGCTGCCTGCATGCTCGAGATAGCTAGCGCGCTAAATTACTCAAGAGGTTTGTCCCGCCCGCTTGCGTTCCCTTATTTCCTGTTCCGGGTCACAAGTAACGTGTTCGCGTTGTGTAAGACATGTTCGGGAACTCATCTTCTCGTTCGCACTACAAAAGTGCGTGATCGCGTCAAATATCGCGCGAACCTACCCAGGCGGTCGCGACGGGTGGAGCCATCTTGGATTTCACACTCTGGCTATGGTTTTGGGCCTACTTTAGCATCTAACTCCTATCTCTTCAATCCTGGTCTTTTCACTCACTTTTTCAAACTTTCTTTAGTTATTACCTATCTCTCTCTGTGCCTAGGTTTATATTTTTCATTTTATTTCTACTTTTACAACTTTTTTGCAACTTTTCTCTTGTTTTATATTACTTCCTTCTTTTACCTTGCTTCTTCCTTCCCCTACCTTTTTGTCTTCAACTTTTCTTCTCCCCTCCACCCAGAACCATGGTGAAGGGTGCCAGCAGCATCGGCGGCTCAAAGGGCAAGGCGGCTGTGCCCAAAAAAACCCGGCTGCCTTGCGGCAGAATGCGCCCCGCAGGAGTGACGCCCCGCTAACTTTTTGGGGAGGAGGAGGTGGCTGCCCTGGTCTTTTTTATCCAGCCCCACCTCCCCTTGACCTTGGCAGCAGGCGGCAGGCCCGGCTCCGGCTACCGGCGTATTGAAGAGCGTCTCCGGCGGTGGGCGAAGGTGCGCCGGGCAGTCTTCCGCTGCTCCGGTATCCGGCGTACCCACCATCAGCTGTCCCACCGCTGGGCCGACATTTTGGACCGGGAGCAGGACCTGTTGGACCTGCTTACTGTCGAGGTTGTGGGTCTTGGTGAGTGGCTACCCCAAAAAAAAGTGTGTGTGTATATATATATATATATATATGTATATATATAGTTATATATATATATATATATATATATAGTAGTATAAATATTGTTATTGTATCTTTGTAAATATTGGCTGAATAAGTAACGCGATGACTGTTGCTCCTAGTTACATTTCCGATGTATTCCGGTATATCTACTGTAATTGTATGACACTGTTCTTCTTCACTGACTCTTGCGTGTTGTTTCAACTTGGCGCTAGCTGTTGCTGTTTATTGATGTGAGATTTTCTTTATTGTAGAGAACTGAAGTTAGTTAATGCTATTAATAGAGTCTTGTCCTTCCTTTGTCCGTCAGTGAAACAGCGGTGGATGGATAATTGTACGTAGTTTGCATATTGTAGCATTTTTTTCACGGCCTTCTCTTCAGCATGAATCCACCTCTGGCAATGAATGCTAAAGTTACTTTGTTCTTCTTACCTCAGCCAGGGCCGGCTCTAGGCATGTGCAAGCTGTGCAACTGCACAGGGCCACCAAACTTCAGGGGCCACCGCACCAATATATATCCTTAATTTAATAATCCTCTGAGGATGGATACATATTTGCGTGGCGGCCCCTGGCAGGGATTTGTTGCCTCCGGCTCTGTTCCACTTCCAAACACCCTGACTCCCCCTCTTCACTGTCCTCCGTCCTCCGCCCCGACCTCCTCTTCCGGGGCCCCCTACCTACGCTCCCTGCCCAGGAGGACCACCATGAGCCTAGAACCACCCCTGCCTCAGCCCTCCATAGAACTGATGTAGTTTGTTTAATGAGTGGTAGGCTTGGCAGCAGTAGCATTCAGTCAGTAGCAGAACAAAATATGATGCAACGAACGTACAATTTCGTGTATGCGCAAAATTTCTGCATGTCTCCTCCTTGTGATCTATGCATTTTGCTGGCAAAAATGAAAAAGAAATGACTACTCACAGATAATTGATTACCCCATTCTTGAATCTCTTGAATCGGTGGTGTTGTTCAGGTGTTACTGCCTCTGTGTTACTTAGTAATCTGCAATCAGAATGTTTATGGAACATGTGATTTGTTTTCTACAAGTATACAGTCAGTGAATCCTGCAAGGCAGTAGTCATTTGGTAGATCAATGTTTGTTTCTTTTAATGCTCTAGCAGTGGCTTTTGAAATGATGTCTATGTTTCACAGCACTCAATGTTTTTCTCTTTGTTTATTATTTCTTACATGAACCACAGAACCCAGGGGCAAGCAGAATGCTGGGACCGAGTCGGCGGGTGAACCACCACAGGCACAGAGCTCCTCTACTGAGGATCCTGCTGCTGTCCCCAGTAAGTCCAACAGTGCTTTCTTTTGGAACAATGATATTTCCTAACTTTGTAACGGAGCTTTTTTTTTCAACCGATTAATTACATTTACTTCCTAAAGAAATTTTGACTCTTTAGTAAAGGTATTAATCTTTTCCACTCGAGAAAACCTGGCGCAGAGACCCAACACCGGACAACATGACTGCCCTCAAGCTCGCCACCCGAAAACACCACCAACTGATCCACACCACTAAGAAAACCGCCTTCAAGGAACGACTAGACAGCAACGCACACAACAGCAAAGAACTCTTCAAAATCGTGAAAGAGCTCTCCAACCCCAATGCCGGAAACAACGACATCACCCCTTCGCAAGACCCCTGCAACTCCCTCGCCTCCTACTTCCACAACAAGATCGCGGACATACACAACAGCTTCACCACTCAACCGACGCACGCCACGAGCGACCCACCCCCCCCCACAACCACCCTCCGCACCTGGACCCCGATCAGCACCGAAGACACCGTCAACACAATGAACTCCATCCACTCCGGATCCCCGACAGACCCCTGCCCTCACCACGTCTTCAACAAGGCCGGCGCTGTCATCGCACCCCACCTGCAGGACATCATCAACACCTCCTTCAACACCGCTACCTCCCCGGAGAGCTGGAAGCACGCCAAACTCAGCGCCCTACTTAAGAAGCCATCAGCCGACCCCACCGACCTCTAGAACTACTGCCCCATCTCGCTGCTTCCGTTTCCAGCAAAAGTCATCGAGAAGACCGTCAACAAGCAACTGGCAGCCTTCCTCGAGACGAACGGCTCCCTCAACCTCTCGCAGTCTGGCTTCCGGGCCAACCACAGCACCGAGACCGCCCTGATCACAGCCACCGATGACATCCGAGCCCTGCTCGACAACGGAGAAACAGCGGCCCTCATCCTCCTGGACCTCTCCGCGGCCTTCGACGCTGTCTGCCACCGTACCCTAGTACAGCGCCTCAGCAACGTCGGAATCCAGGAGAAGGCACTGGAGTGGATCATCTCCTTCCTCGCCGGAAGGACACAGAGAGTCCGCCTCCCCCCGTTCAGATCAGAGGCCACCGAAGTCATCTGCGGCGTTCCTCAAGGCTCCTCGCTCAGCCCAACACTCTTCAACGTCTACATGAGCCCCCTCGCAGCCATCGCACGCCAGCACAACCTCAACATCATCTCCTACTCCGACGACACCCAGCTGATCCTCTCCCTCACCAAAGACCCCGCCACCGCCAGAGCCAACCTTCACGAAGGGATGACAGACGTTGCCAAGTGGATGAAGGACAGCCGCCTGAAACTGAACTCGGACAAGACGGAAGTCCTCATCCTGGGATCTGCACCCTCCGCCTGGGACGACTCCTGGTGGCTCCCCGCCCTGGGCAGCGCACCCAAACCCACAGACCACGCACGCAACCTGGGCTTCATCCTGGACTCATCTCTCTCCATGACCAGACAAGTCAACGCCGTCTCCTCGTCGTGCTTCAACATCCTGCGCATGCTACGTAAGATCTTCCGATGGATCCCCACCGAGACCAGAAAGACGGTCACCCAGGCCCTCGTCACCAGTCGTCTGGACTACGGCAACTCCCTCTACGCCGGAACCACCGCCAAACTCCAGAAGAGACTCCAGCGGATCCAGAACACCTCAGCATGACTCATCCTGGACATCCCCCGCCGCAGCCACATCTCTGGACACCTGAGAGACCTGCACTGGCTTCCGGTCAACAAGAGAATCACCTTCCGCCTCCTCACCCACGCACACAAAGCCCTACACAACCAAGGCCCAGGATACCTCAACAGCCGCCTCAACTTCTACGCTCCCGCACGCCAGCTCCGATCGACCAACCACGCCCTCGCCGCCATCCCCCGCATCCGAAGAGCCACCACAGGAGGAAGGTCCTTCTCCTACCTGGCCGCCAAGACTTGGAACTCCCTTCCGACCCACCTCCGCCTGACCCAAGACCACCTCGCCTTCAGGAAGCAGCTCAAGACCTGGCTGTTCGACCAGTAGCGGACCCCCTCCCCCAGCGCCTTGAGACCCTCCGGGTGAGTAGTGCGCTATATAAATGCTATGATTGATTGATTGATTGATAAATATGTGATAAAAAAAATTAGAATAGCTGTAGGCACAGGGTCCACTCCTGTCTTATGTTTTTTCCTCTGTAATGTCTTTGCTTTGGCAATTGACACCAACCAAGTATGCATCCAGATGTTTGTCTAGTATTTTGTAAACGTTAGTATACCACTACTAGTCTTGTGGGTATTCTATCTTCTATGGAGTCATATACATATTACTTAACTATGTATGCACCAGAAAATTGGATGTTGGTGCTGATAGGCAGGTTGGACCTTACTTACACCTCAGTCACAGAACTCTGAGGAACCCACAATTCACTGAACAACAACCTATATGGGCTCAGTCATTGGTCAATTATTTAATTATCACACTCCTGAACCCCAATACCAAGATGCCCAATGCTTTTATTACACAAACCATAACCTAAGAAACCCCCTTTTGCTCACTCACTCGTGTGAGTCTACAAGACAACAGACACTGAAAATAAACTTCAGAGTCAAAGTGGTACTTCAAAAGCTTTATTTTGTTAGAAGTAAGTAAGTAACATCAATGTTTTTAAGTTGTTCCGTAAAATACGTCGAGGGGCCCAGCAGAAAAAATCCAGAGTTAAAAAAGGCAGAATAAAGTAATCAACATTTGTACAGCTACTAGTGCACGATAGGGAAATGTGGGAAATGTTGGAGACCCCTCACCATGGAACGTATACTGGTTACATATGCCTCTTTTTGGTAAGCTCTGGAAATGTCAGCTTCGTAGAAGGAAATCTTCTCATCTGCAGAAAATTAATGACAAAAGTGGTGCACGTTAGACAGTATGAAATACATTTAGGCCAGTTTTATGCAGCCATGCTAAAAAGAAGTTGTAACCTGTAAGCAAACTCTATTCCACAATCCACATAGAAAACTTAAATACGGGCCCTTTTATTTTCCAACCTCTTCAGGTGTATGCATTGAACAATCATGTTGCCTCAAAGGCGTCTTCTCGTACTGCGCAACAAGCTGCGAGGTAGCATGCGCAGAACTGGATACATTGATGTACAAAGGTTACATAGTTCACTTCAAATTTCCAAGGACTAGAGTAGCAGTACAGATGAGATGAGCTTGGGTACCATACCATAACAATGAATGCTAATATGTGTAGTGACTCTGCTGTACTATGCAATGTGGACTCCTACTGATTACGTACGTTGTACTTAACTGTTTTGAAGGACTCCATTCTTGGTGAACAAGTACAATGGGGGCTGTGCATCCATCTAAAAAGGTGTACTTATTTTTATAGGTGCAGAACCCGTACCATCCACCAGTGCCGACGGGGACAGCGGCGCAGCGTCAGCGATCCCGGCGGGGACAGGAGGACCAGAGGCACCTACACCAGCACCAGCAGCAGTGGGGGGGGAGCCAACAGCGGTGGGCGATGGTAAGTTACATTCAATAGTGATCCACATTACTTGGTGGGAGGGGAAAACTTCCTCACTGTACTCTACTGGACAATATATGATGTTACCTTTACTTGTCATTACCATGCTTAGCATTACCACTACAGTAATGCAGGTGGCTGATAGCAGTCGGATGCATGGGTTGTTGTTGAAGCATGGAAACGGGAAAACACAGCTGCCAGCGTGGTTGGGAGACACACCCAATATCGGTGGTTAGTGGATAGTCTCAGCAGCAGCGGTGTTTTGGTCAAACCCAAAGGCAAGGGAAGGAGGGGACGACTGGATGCATGGGTCGTTGCTGGTGAAACACAAAACAAATAAGGTTTGTTGCGCGATATAAAGAATGATAGTCTCTACTAGACATGTACTACTAGCTGCCCCCTGTTAATTAATGTTAGTTTGAGACTGTTCCCGCCTTCCCGGAATCAGAGTATATAATATAAAACGAGATATGAAAAAGACAGGTGTTCGTTCTAATGTGTGTGACCGTTGAAGTACACCCATGCTACTAGGGCAGGCATAATGCCGTGCCAAAAAGTCCAACAAATTAATTATATAGGCCGTAGAATGTTCAAGATAGATGCAACACAATTTTTTGTACTCTGCTTGCTTGCTAGTGCTACTGTGCCACTATGTGTTGAATCAATGTTGTGTTCTTGATTTGCGGGGATTTTGGATTACAACAATTCTGTTTCTTTCTTTATAGTTACTCCTTCAAAAGCAACAAGGAAGGAGTTGGCAGTCCGGGCCCGGCAGCGGAAACTGCAGGCCATCGTAGAGGCCTACCGCCGGCTGGTGGATCAGGCCGAGGAGGAGGAGGAGGAGGTGGCGGCAGCAGCTGCTGCCTCTTCCAATGCCCCGGCCCCCAAGCCTGCAGGACTACGTCGCCGTGGTCAGGCAGCCGCCGAATTGTTACATCATCGGCGGCCCCCCCACAACATGCGTGCAAATGTAGGTGCCGGGAATTTCAAGAAAAGGTTCTCCGCCGGGTAGCGAGGCTTGAGGAGGAGCGGAAGAAGCTTGAGGAAGGAATAGAGGAGCGTGTCAAGGTCATGGTGGACAAACACCTGAAAGCCCGCCGGCTTTGAGATGGACCCTGTTGTTTGCCCCTTTTTAAATCCTTTTGTTGGTGGGTGGGATTTGGGTGTTGGGGTTTACATTTAACTTTGAAATTTGGTTGGGGTTAGGGGAGGGGAGGGACAGCTGTGGGGTAAGATTTGATATATATTTTATTTTTCTATCATCTTTCTTTATGTTATGTTAAAATAAAAATGAGACAAAGTTATTTTCAAAAGAAAACATTTGAAGTTCATTTGTGTTTGTTGGGGGGGTGGAGGGGGGACTGTTTCACCAAATAATGTACGTTGTGCAACATCACAACGTTTAATTGGCCACGCAGGTCAGGGGACAGTGCTTTCGAATTAAAAAATATATTGGCCACATCTTTAACATGCAGACAGATAAATGCGGTAAACCCTCACCGAGTTATATTTGTAGTATTAGAAGAACTACCAGTCTGTCTTGCGTTATACCTCACAGCAAACTTATCTTACCTGTGATTGCTGATGATGAAGTGGGCTGCATTTGTTTCCCAAGACAATGGATAAGAATCTGTTGTTCTGAACTTCTGTGATAGTAGTAGTAGACAGACCCTGCCAGTAGCATTTTGAGACAAAAAGAAAGAGGGAGTCATTTTCGTGATAGACAATGTGGGGGTAGTATAAGTATTAAGTACAGTACATTACACGACTGACCCAATACAATTTTGCAACTGCTAAACTGAAACAAAACAATGGTTTTGGGGACTGGAAAGTAAGTGCAAGAGAAGATAAGAAGTTCAACTGTAGTTGTAGTACTCAAGTCAACGTCAAACTTTTCTAAATCATAATGCTGTAAACTTAAACACAAACAATGATGCCAATTCATTACGTATTCGTTGTTTGATGGTAATGGTAAATTAATTGGCATTATACACAGAGCTTGAGTTGGGAAGCAGAAGAAGATCCCGGCCATGCCTTGTTGAAATGACACTATTGTTGCTTTCACCACATCTGCCCCAGCAAGCGCGTGATCAAATTGTTGGTGCATATTTAATGTAACAAACATCGCACCTCAATGAAACCACGCAGCCCGGGGGAAGAGGGTTAGGGTTTGTTGAATGGATGGGTACTGGGGTTTTCGGAAAGGTTTGAGAAATAAAAACAGTACGCATGTAGACAACAAAAGCAAAACAATGAAGACGATGATTTATGATGTTGAATTTGATCCACTAGCCAATGAATGTAAGGAATAAACGTAGAAACAGGATACGCTGAATATCATTCTTTGTTTCCCGCCATCCAATTGCTTGATGATGATGATTAGTGGTAATGGTGAGTAGACGCTCATAGTATAATAGCAGTGGGTGAAAAACGTCCAGCCTGTGTGGATTGAAAAAGAAAAGGCAAATACAAAAGAATGTGAATGACCTAAACAAAGTGTATTTGAAATACAGTGAAGATCAAAAAAATAATACAAGCCGAGTAGTCGTAAATAGAGAGGACTTTCAGACTGAGGCGGCTTCGATACAATATGTTATGTATAAGTCTACTAGTTGCACATCATTATTAATCTAGAAGTACAAGAAAAGATAGGAGCCAGCACAGAACAGACCCACGACACAGGGTCGCCAGTAACACAAACTGCATTTACCTAACAATTTGACTGAGCCAGAGAAAGGGGCATAAAAATTAAAAAAGCAACCTAGCGTTTTCAAAATTAATCAACAAAATCAATGCGTCATTCTCAGTCACCAATCATACCACTATTGTACTGTA
This sequence comes from Lissotriton helveticus, assembly GCF_964261635.1. Taxonomy (NCBI): domain Eukaryota; kingdom Metazoa; phylum Chordata; class Amphibia; order Caudata; family Salamandridae; genus Lissotriton; species Lissotriton helveticus. The sequence continues at coordinate 960,134,786 of NC_136063.1, forward strand.
CCACTGCACAGTGCACACACATGAAGTAGCCTGGGTCTACTGTGCTGTGCCTCTTATTTGTATTTACCTTGTATTCCACTCAAAGAAACATCGTACATCAATCAGCGCAGATCCAACTGCCTGACAGCGTGCAATGATATGTGTGGTGTCACCATCATTAGCAGGTCTGGCACGTCTAGTCCAACAGCACCAGCAACTCAGTCTACTCTGTAGTGAGTGACAACGAACGATAAATTAAGTCCTGACTGCACCTGTAGTAGTAGGATCACAAGTGCGTAAATAATTTATATTATTAAATAACATGGAAAAATTGCCCATCACGTGAGTCTGAACTTACTAGTATACTTCAATTCCATGCACATTTGCTCAGAGTCAGCTAAACATCCTATGCAATGCATTGCATCATTCATTTAATATACCTGTCTTGCTCTTGTCTTTCACTATCAGATGATTGATCACAGATGCTGCCGGGCCTTTTAAAAATAATGACGAGTCACAACAAGTTGACCTCAGTTGTGGATGCCTGCTCAAGTATTGACACTGAAGAGTCGTCTATGAATGCCTGCAGACAGAGGTGGTAGCCTTAAGAGTAAGACAGTGATGAGTTGCAGATTTCAAATGATATAGAGGATGGCTGTAGTCACGACTGTACGGTTCACTTGTTATGGAGGGACTGTTAGAGGCTACATTATTGTACTATACTCCATCTACATACAACATCCAATGTATGGCTGGCCAAATGGAATTGTATTGACTTGAGTGGGAGGCAAGAAGATGTAGCAAGACTCTGAGGAGTGCTGCAGTCAACAAATGCACAGGCGTGCAACTCCAGTAGGTAAATAAAAAGATACAGTGAAAATAAATGCACAGGCGTGCAACTCCAGTAGGTACATAAAAAGAATCAGTGGTGGGGATGGATTTGGTTGTGGTTTTTATTTGCAGTTTAGCACCAGAAAGCCATTGTTAATAAGAAAATAACACAAATAAAGGAAGGGAGAAAGTAACAATTTAAAAGCCTAGTTGTCAGGGAAGAGGAGCTCGTCCTCAAACTCTGTGCGTTCGGACAGAAGTAGGTCATGTAACCCAGTAGTGAGGAGGTCTTCGGACTCGCTTTCTTCATCCTGCTCTGATTCACGTACTTTATAGTCTGGTGGTATGAAGCGTTGATTCATTTTTATCATTGTCAGCCTCTCCACGCTTTTGGGGGAGAGACTAGTCCTTTTCGATGTCACAATGGCACCAGCAGCACTGAAAACCCGCTCAGAAGAGACACTGGCTACAGGACAAGCCAGATACTTTATCGCCAGCCTGCTCAGCACTGGCCACTGTCTCCTTCTTTCATACCAATAGACCAATGGGCTTTGCTCCATGAACACCTCTGTTGTGTCATCCAGATAGGCCTGAACCATCCGCTCAGTGTTCATTGGGGCTCGGCTTTGCTGGTCCTCTTTCCCCTTTGCAACAGCAACGGACTTACCCATCCCTTTCTGTAGAAAAAAAGCAGTTATGCTTTTGGTTGGGTCTGGTGAATCATATCGTGTAGGTGCTGCTTTTGGTACTGTTGGTGCCTGCTGGAAAGCAGACGCACTGCTCTCATGCTGTGAAGAACTTGCGTCAGGAGTACTTGGACTGGCCTGGGCTGGCACTGGCAGGCCTTTAAGTAACAGCCGTTCACTTTCAAAATCATTAGCTTCTGCAGCTATGGAAGTTTTGTACTTGGCAACATCCTCATCTGAAAAAGGAATTACTGCGCTACTGCTGACAAATAATTTGTACCGTGGATCCAACATTGTTGCAGTTATGTAATGTTCACCTGACGCAATCATTTGAAGCCTTGCGTTTAGAGATAAGCGGTTGGCTAAGCCCTTGGCCAAGGTATATGCATCAACTTTTTGTTCGTCACCTTCGTATGTTTGACAGACCTCCTTCACCTGTTGCTCAAGCATGTACAACAATGGGATGGCTTGGCCCATAGTACAGTCCTCCCTGCTAACTGCACGTGTGAAGACCTCAAAGGATAGTAGCATCTCTGTGATGCATTTAATGAGGTCCCACTGCCACATCTCAATGGTCAGGGCTTTAAGATTAACAGTAGGATCCCCTAATCTTCTTGACATGACATAAGCATTCAGTGGTATGTACTGCTCAAAGAGACGCTCAAGCATGAAATAAGTTGAGTTCCAACATGTTGGGACCTCCTGGATCAGTGCTTTGACTGGCAATTTATGCTCACGCTGAATGACCCGTAGCAGCTTCCGTCCTTTAAAAGAATGGTTAAAGTGCGTGCATATTCTTCTGCAGATGATCAGTATGTTGCTGACTTTGGCTTCAGTTTTCAGAAAGTCTTGCAGGACTAAGTTAATGCAGTGTGCCAAACAGGGTACCCTGAAATAATGTCCTTCTCTCATTGCCTTCACTACATTACTGCCATTGTCGGTGGCAACAAAACCAATCTTAAGGCCTCTTGGTTTCAGCCATTCAAAAACCTTGGTGTTAAACGCAGACAAAATGTTTTCAGCAGTATGACTTTTCTCCATAGCAAACATGGCTATAGTTGCATGTCTGCGCGTATCATTAAAAATCCCAGCAACGTCAAGGAGGCCTGAAGTTAACTTGTCTTTAACACCTGCAAAAGAGATCCAGTGTGCGGTGATGCACATGAAATCTGTAGCATCGCAACTGCTCCACATGTCTGTTGTCAGGTGGATACAATGGACAACACTCTGTTGTAAGGCTTTCAAAATCAATTCCAGCACGTCGTGGTGTAGTGCTGGAACAGCAACTCGGGCAAAATACTAGTGACTGGGAACGTTCCATTTTGGGCAGAGGGTTGCCACTAATTCCAGAAATCCAACAGCCTCAACAAATGAAAATGGGAGAAGGTCCAGTGCCAACATTTTCGCAAGTTTCGCATTGTACAAACGTGCTATTGGGTGGTTCCGCTCGTACTTTCCCTCCTGCCTAAACATGCTAGGAATGGTACGCTGCTTTGTATTTCTTTCAGTTATGCTAGACGGACCACCTTGCATCGCAGACTTTGCACTCCTTGGTGTCTCCAGCTGACTCTGGTGCCACTGAGAAGTTGCTGATGCGGAGGATGTGGACTTTACCACTCCAGTGCTGGCGACAGGGCTCATTTGTGTACCACTCCTAGATAGAAGGTCATCGTCTCCCTTTTCTTCTACCTCCTGGCCAACCATGAGTGGACCTTGTAGCACTGTATCCCCACCAACACCAGTGCTCACATTTTTTAAGCTTGCAAGGTGGTTCTCCCACCTGATTAAGTGTGTTTTTTTCAAATGGGTCGTTTGGCCTCCAGTACCATAGTTTGTACCAATCTTACCACGACTAACATTGACATGACAAATGGTGCATACAGCAATGTTCTCCTGAACTGGGGGAACCGTAAAGAAGTCCCACACTGGGGAGGTAAACTTTTGTCTCCTGCCATAGGAAGAGGAGGACCCACTCCCAATGCCGGATGGACTGGAGGATTGTTGAATTTCACTATGTGACAGCTCAGTCCTAGTACTGCCACTACCTCCCTCTGTTGAAGTGGCGCTTCTGCTGGATGTCGGATGCTGCCGGGCCTTCGCTGATGAAAAAATGGGAGCTGGTGTTACTTTGGGTGTTGAGTGTGTAGGAGTTATGCGTGCTACCTGCTCATCACTAATCGCAGCATTTCTGGATAGGGTGAAAATGTTGGTCTCTACATCCTCTGCACCAGGAATAACGCTCGTGATGATGACAGTGTCAGACCCGTCTTTATCACCAGCAGTATCCTGCTCACCTACATCGGCCTCCATAAGTTCAAGCCTTGCTGGAAACTTCCTTTTTCCTAGCCTGGTCTTCTTGGGATGTCTCTCCTTTGAATGCTCAGATAGTTGTGGCTGCCAATCCGTATCAAGGTCATCGGAAGGGATGCTTGGTGAAGAACTCGATGCACTAACCCTCCTTTCCCTTGGTGAATTCAAAGACAATGGATCACCTCCAGAAGTGGCTTCCTCTTCTTCTTGCTCGGAATGAGGCTCTACTTCCTGAACTGCCCCGACTTCGGGAGGAACAACTACTACTATTGCGTGCGGAGATGGTGGTTGTTGTTCTTGAGGAAGTACTATTGCGAGCTGTGGTTCTTCAACAACTCCCATTGCGGGCGGTGGTTGTGGGTGTTCAACAACTGTTGCGGGCGGTGGTTGTGGTTGTTCAACAACTGTTGCGGGCGGTGGTTGTGGTTGTTCATCAACTGTTGCGGGAAGTGGTTGTGGGTGAACAACTCCTATTGCGGGCGGTGGTTGTGGTTGTTGAACATCTACTGCTGGCGGTGGTTGTTGAGCACTTCCATCTTGCGTAGATTGTGTACTACTTTGAGACAGCGATAAGTTTAGTTCAGGCTCAGTATCACTGCTCGCAAACATTAGGCTGGCTGCCTCTTCGACCCTCATCATGTGCTTGGCCCTGGGTTGGTGGCTTGCCCCCACTAATGCGGATGTGCTGGTCCCAGCTTGCACCCCAGACACCGCTGCTGCAGGCGTACCTTTTGGGGTCCCAAAAAAGGTTTTGGGGTCCATACCAGACTTAAGTGACACTTCCTTCTTCTGTTCCTTCTTCTCAGCAACTTTCTTCGTGGTGGAGGACCTGGTAGCTTTCTTAGGGCCCATCTTCTTCTGATGTCAGCTCACAGCAGCACAAATTGCAGAGATGTCTGGTCAGATGAGTCACACACCACACGTGGCGTACAACTGAAGGACGTCCGTCTGGCAGTAGAACGGCGATGGATGAAAAAACAACCAGCACCTCCTCAGTCTTTTTTTGTGCACCTACAAGTAAAGAAGGCAGAACAACATCAGTCAAACAAGCAATAAGGCAACATGAACAATTGAAAGACACACAGGCCAATGTATAAAAGACAAAACAGAAGACTAATACTACCAGTCCAGCACCACAGCTCCAAGCCACATGAAGTCCAGAAAGAATCAATAAAGTCAAGCAGGCCTATATATACCAATATGGACAGAAAAAGGAGGATGCCTGCTGCACATGACAGGTTAATGCAAGGAATAAAATTACCCCATGGCTAAGACAGAGGTTGTAAACCTAACACCGCAAAAACACATAAAAACCCCTGCCCAGCCAACACATTTTGGAATGCAATGCCATACACACATGCCCTAATGATGTTAATTGCATACACCGAATTAAAACAGCTACATAAAGGCAGCACCCCCGCTAACTACTACCTCTGGGACTCTGGCCTACTGTCAGATCAGACCAAAAGCTGGGAGACCAATGATAAATGCACAAAGGAAGTACCTACAAAATGTCCGCCACCACATGGCCTGGTCACCCCCAGCAACATGAAAAGAAAGAGAAAAGAGAAGACAGACAATAAATGCCTATGGGAAAGGGACAATGCTTTGTTTTGCTTCACAAAGTAGCCGCACCGCTGCCCACGTGGTCAGCCCACCCACAAACCAGAAGACAGACACAGGAATTGTTCCAGGCTCCAAAAACTACAACCAAATGACAACTTCAGTTTTTTTGGGTGCACAAGAAACACATGCAACATTTTCGAGAAACTTTTATGCAACTCGGGACATATTGTTCGCGAGAATGCAAAATCGGCGTGTTCGGCAGCGCGAATGGAATAAAAACGTCGTTTTCGCGTTCCCGAGCAAGTACATTGAGCGCGCGAACAAGACAAAAAATGTAATGTCGCGTGTCAAGAGTTGATTAACTTTAATGCACCTATGGCTATGAGTAGTAGTAACTCTGCCCTACTGCCAGAATAGTCAAAAACCTTGGATGCCTATGGCAAAAGCACAAAGGAAGGACACACAAAATGGCCGCCACCATAGGGCCTGGCCACCAACAACAACATGGAAAATTCACAAAGGATGTATACACAAAATGGCCTCCACCACATGGCCTGGCCACCAACAACAACATGGCAACATCACAAAGGAAGCATACACAAAATGGCCGCCACCAGAGGGCCTGGCCACCAACAACAACATGGAAAATTTTAATGTATACACAAAATCGCCTCCACCACATGGCCTGGCCACCAACAACAACATGGCAAAATCACAAAGGAAGCATACACAAAATGGCCGCCACCACATGGCCTGGCCACCAACAACAACATGAAAAGAAAGAAAAGACAGACAATAATGCCTATGGCAAAGGGACAATGCTTTGCTTCACAAAATGGACACACCACCACCGCCCAAATTGGTCACCCCACCCATAAACAAGAAATCATTACATAGAGGACAGAAAATGGAAGTGGTCCATGCTCCAAAAAGAGAAAACTACAACCAAATGACAACATAAATGAGGACTTTTTAGCACAAGAAACACATTAAACATTTTCGGCGTGTTCGGCAGCGCAAATGGAAGAAAACGTCGTTTTCGCGTTCCCGAGCAAGTACATTGAGTGCGCGAACAAGACAAAAAATGTAAGGTCACGTTCTCACACTGTGCGAAGTTACCAAAACTACCCAAGCTGTATTCCTAGGGTTACCTAATGTCAGAAATTGACAGAGTATTTAAACACACCCAAACCCCACACATAAAAATAAGATTTTCTACATCAATCCAAGCCATCCATGATTTTCAAATTAAGGGTACACCACAAAAACAGTTGATTAACATTCATGACCCTATGAGTAGTACCTCTGGCCTACTGGCAGAGTAGGCCACAAGGTTGGAGGCCTATGGCAAGAGCAAAGTGGCTGGAAACATAAAATGGCCGCCAACACATGGCCAGGCCAACCACAGAAAGTTAATACAATGAACTCAAGCATGCCTACACACTAACTACATGGAGTACTAGGGTCAGCTATTGGCTTAAAAAATAAAAACATTTCAAATTCCACAAACAGAAATTCCACAACAGACATTGCTATTGCATAATGAACATAATCCAATGCCATCCATGATGTTTGTTTACAAACTGGAATAAAAATTTTAACACAGACTACAGAAACATGATTGGACCCATGGGTACCTCTCTATGTAGCCTGGATGAAATGTAAAAAAAAAATACAAGTTGGGACCTCATAAAAGTACAGGCCTCCATCAATAATTTAATTCCAGGATTGAATACTGTAGTTAAAAAAACCTCAAATCAAACACAAGTCTACATCATACTCACTCATACATTACACAAACTTACTTGAAAAAGAGAATTCCAAATCCAAATGTCCTCAATAAATCCAAGAAAAATCAGTAATGCAGCCAACACACACAGAAAGTGATCCTTCCAGCTCAAAATCCAAAGGAAAGTGAGCACCACATGGACAAAGCACTGGGAGGAGCCTGGTGGACAGGAACAGGAAGTTGTAAACTCAAGGGCCCTTCCTCCTTCCTCCTTACTCTTCAAAACAAGAGTAGAAACAAAAAGAGGGCTCCTTCCCCCCAAAAAATACAGCCAAAGGTACAACTTTAAGGTTTTTTTTCATTTTTTTGCTAACCAAAATGGTAATTTATTATGGTTATAACATGCTCGCGAGTTATTCTGTGCAAGAATGCAGTTTCTGCGTGTTCGGCAACTCGATCTTACCAACAAGCATCCTCGCGCATCCTTATGACGCTATCGCGCATCCAAATGACGTTATCGCGTTCGCACAGTCGCACGGGATTGTGCGAGAGTGTTTCCAAACATGGTGGCACACGCGACCAGGAAAAAGCGAACGCAAAGCCAAGGTAAGCCATTGCCGCGCACGCGATAATGTTATTCAGCGCGCGAGAACTACGCTACGCACCGGATCGCGGACTAATCGACAGCTTCGCGTTCTCCGTAGAACGCGGAGTTGCCGAAACTCCGCAAGCTCCGCGAACGGAGCGTAGTTCTTCGCCCAGGGTTTTTTCTGTCCCAGTGCATGATGGGAACAGGGCAAACCAAACTACCAAGCCAATTCTTACACTGGAAAGGAAACAAGCTTCCGGGGACCGGTTTCTGGCATTTCAGCCATCGTCGGCCCGGCTTGCTTGAATCCTGATGGTGCAATAAGCAAGGGACTCACATCTGAGTATACCCTTCCACGCTTAGGGTGGACAAAATATTTAACAATTAGGGGTGGTGATGGACAGAGTTTCTGAATTAAGCAGAATACTCTCACCCAGTCAAGAGATCAGGGCTAGATCCAACACCGTTTTTTAGCTCACTGCACCATCCCAGTTCAGAACCCGGCTATATGCAAATTAGTCTGTTCCTGTCCCAGTGCATGATGGGAACAGGGCAAACCAAACTACCAAGCCAATTCTTACACTGGGAAGGAAACAAGCTTCCGGAGACCGGTTTCTGGCATTTCAGCCGTCGTCGGCCCGGCTTGCTTGAATCCTGATGGTGCAATGAGCAAGGGACTCACATCTGAGTATACCCTTCCACGCTTAGGGTGGACAAAATATTTAACAACAAGGGGTGGTGATGGACAGAGTTTCTGAATTAAGCAGAATACTCTCACCCAGTCAAGAGATCAGGGCTAGATCCAACACCGTTTTTTAGCTCACTGCACCATCCCAGTTCAGAACCCGCCTATATGCAAATTAGTCTGTTCCTGTCCCAGTGCATGATGGGAACAGGGCAAACCAAACTACCAAGCCAATTCTTACACTGGGAAGGAAACAAGCTTCCGGGGACCGGTTTCTGGCATTTCAGCCGTCGTCGGCCCGGCTTGCTTGAATCCTGATGGTGCAATGAGCAAGGGACTCACATCTGAGTATACCCTTCCACGCTTAGGGTGGACAAAATATTTAACAACAAGGGGTGGTGATGGACAGAGTTTCTGAATTAGGCAGAATACTCTCACCCAGTCAAGAGATCAGGGCTAGATCCAACACCGTTTTTTAGCTCACTGCACCATCCCAGTTCAGAACCCGGCTATATGCAAATTAGTCTGTTCCTGTCCCAGTGCATGATGGGAACAGGGCAAACCAAACTACCAAGCCAATTCTTACACTGGGCAGGAAACAAGCTTCCGGGGACCGGTTTCTGGCATTTCAGCCGTCGTCGGCCCGGCTTGCTTGAATCCTGATGGTGCAATGAGCAAGGGACTCACATCTGAGTATAACCTTTCCACGCTTAGGGTGGACAAAATATTTAACAACAAGGGGTGGTGATGGACAGAGTTTCTGAATTAAGCAGAATACTCTCACCCAGTCAAGAGATCAGGGCTAGATCCAACACCGTTTTTTTTAGCTCACTGCACCATCCCAGTTCAGAACCCGGCTATATGCAAATTAGTCTGTTCCTGTCCCAGTGCATGATGGGAACAGGGCAAACCAAACTACCAAGCCAATTCTTACACTGGGAAGGAAACAAGCTTCCGGGGACCGGTTTCTGGCATTTCAGCCGTCGTCGGCCCGGCTTGCTTGAATCCTGATGGTGCAATAAGCAAGGGACTCACATCTGAGTATACCCTTCCAAGCTTAGGGTGGACAAAATATTTAACAACAAGGGGTGGTGATGGACAGAGTTTCTGAATTAAGCAGAATACTCTCACCCAGTCAAGAGATCAGGGCTAGATCCAACACCGTTTTTTAGCTCACTGCACCATCCCAGTTCAGAACCCGGCTATATGCAAATTAGTCTGTTCCTGTCACAGTGCATGATGGGAACAGGGCAAACCAAACTACCAAGCCAATTCTTACACTGGGAAGGAAACAAGCTTCCGGGGACCGGTTTCTGGCATTTCAGCCATCGTCGGCCCGGCTTGCTTGAATCCTGATGGTGCAATGAGCAAGGGACTCACATCTGAGTATACCCTTCCACGCTTAGGGTGGACAAAATATTTAACAACAAGGGGTGGTGATGGACAGAGTTTCTGAATTAAGCAGAATACTCTCACCCAGTCAAGAGATCAGGGCTAGATCCAACACCGTTTTTTAGCTCACTGCACCATCCCAGTTCAGAACCCGGCTATATGCAAATTAGTCTGTTCCTGTCCCAGTGCATGATGGGAACAGGGCAAACCAAACTACCATTCCAATTCTTACACTGGGAAGGAAACAAGCTTCCGGGGACCGGTTTCTGGCATTTCAGCCGTCGTCGGCCCGGCTTGCTTGAATCCTGATGGTGCAATGAGCAAGGGACTCACATCTGAGTATAACCTTCCACGCTTAGGGTGGACAAAATATTTAACAACAAGGGGTGGTGATGGACAGAGTTTCTGAATTAAGCAGAATACTCTCACCCAGTCAAGAGATCAGGGCTAGATCCAACACCGTTTTTTAGCTCACTGCACCATCCCAGTTCAGAACCCGGCTATATGCAAATTAGTCTGTTCCTGTCCCAGTGCATGATGGGAACAGGGCAAACCAAACTACCAAGCCAATTCTTACACTGGGAAGGAAACAAGCTTCCGGGGACCGGTTTCTGGCATTTCAGCCGTCGTCGGCCCGGCTTGCTTGAATCCTGATGGTGCAATGAGCAAGGGACTCACATCTGAGTATACCCTTCCATGCTTAGGGTGGACAAAATATTTAACAACAAGGGGTGGTGATGGACAGAGTTTCTGAATTAAGCAGAATACTCTCACCCAGTCAAGAGATCAGGGTTAGATCCAACACCGTTTTTTAGCTCACTGCACCATCCCAGTTCAGAACCCGGCTATATGCAAATTAGTCTGTTCCTGTCCCAGTGCATGATGGGAACAGGGCAAACCAAACTACCAAGCCAATTCTTACACTGGGAAGGAAACAAGCTTCCGGGGACCGGTTTCTGGCATTTCAGCCGTCGTCGGCCCGGCTTGCTTGAATCCTGATGGTGCAATGAGCAAGGGACTCACATCTGAGTATACCCTTCCACGCTTAGGGTGGACAAAATATTAAACAACAAGTGGTGGTGATGGACAGAGTTTCTGAATTAAGCAGAATACTCTCACCCAGTCAAGAGATCAGGGCTAGATCCAACACCGTTTTTTAGCTCACTGCACCATCCCAGTTCAGAACCCGGCTATATGCAAATTAGTCTGTTCCTGTCCCAGTGCATGATGGGAACAGGGCAAACCAAACTACCAAGCCAATTCTTACACTGGGAAGGAAACAAGCTTCCGGGGACCGGTTTCTGGCATTTCAGCCGTCGTCGGCCCGGCTTGCTTGAATCCTGATGGTGCAATGAGCAAGGGACTCACATCTGAGTATACCCTTCCATGCTTAGGGTGGACAAAATATTTAACAACAAGGGGTGGTGATGGACAGAGTTTCTGAATTAAGCAGAATACTCTCACCCAGTCAAGAGATCAGGGTTAGATCCAACACCGTTTTTTAGCTCACTGCACCATCCCAGTTCAGAACCCGGCTATATGCAAATTAGTCTGTTCCTGTCCCAGTGCATGATGGGAACAGGGCAAACCAAACTACCAAGCCAATTCTTACACTGGGAAGGAAACAAGCTTCCGGGGACCGGTTTCTGGCATTTCAGCCGTCGTCGGCCCGGCTTGCTTGAATCCTGATGGTGCAATGAGCAAGGGACTCACATCTGAGTATACCCTTCCACGCTTAGGGTGGACAAAATATTAAACAACAAGTGGTGGTGATGGACAGAGTTTCTGAATTAAGCAGAATACTCTCACCCAGTCAAGAGATCAGGGCTAGATCCAACACCGTTTTTTAGCTCACTGCACCATCCCAGTTCAGAACCCGGCTATATGCAAATTAGTATGTTCCTGTCACAGTGCATGATGGGAACAGGGCAAACCAAACTACCAAGCTAATTCTTACACTGGGAAGGAAACAAGCTTCCGGGGACCGGTTTCTGGCATTTAGTTTGGTCTGCCCTGTTCCCATGATGCACTGGGCCAGGGACAGACTAATTTGCATATAGCCAGGTTCTGAGCTGGGATGGGGCAGTGAGCTAAATAACGGTGATGGATAAAGCCCTGATCTTTGGACTGGGTAAGTGTGGTCTGCTTAATTCAGACACTCTGTTCATCACCACCCCCTTTTCTGAATCGTTTTTGGCCACTATAGGTGTGGCAGGGTATACTCAGACATGAGTCCCTTGCTCACTGCTCCATCAGGATTCAAGCAAGCCGGGCCGACGACGCCTGAAATGGCAGAAACCGGTCCCCGGAAGCTTGTCTCCTTTCTGGTGAAGAATTGGCTTGGCAGTTTGGTCTGCCCTGTTCCCATGATGCACTGGGGCAGGGACAGACTAATTTGCATATAGCCAGGTTCTGAGCTGGGATGGGGCAGTGAGCTAAATATCGGTGATGGATAAAGCCCTGATCTTTGGACTGGGTAAGAGTGGTCTGCTTAATTCAGACACTCTGTTCATCACCACCCCTTGGTGTTCATCACCCCCCCCTTTTCCGAAGGCAATAAATATGGCACAATCAGGGTGCAGAAGGCAAGAAATACGGCACAATCAGGGGGCCAGAAGCCAAGAAATATGGCACAATCAGGGGGGCAGAAGCAAGAAATACGGCACAATCAGGGGGGCAGAAGGCAAGGATATTAACATATTTAAACGTTATCCGCTATAGGATTTGCATTTTAAAAACCTTGCAAATTCACTGAAAAAAACATAGGTTTCAGGCCTTATTTAGTTAGGAATTAGCATTTAAAAAACTTTGCAAATTCACTGAAAAAAACATAGGTTTCAGGCCTTATATAGTTAGGAATTAGCATTTAAAAAACCTTTGAATTTCAGTGAAACAACCATAGGTTTCAGGCCTTATATAGTTAGGTATTAGCATTTAAATAACCTTGCAAATTCACTGAAAAAACCATAGGTTTCAGGCCTTATATAGTTAGGAATTAGCATTTAAAAAATCTTGCAAATTCACTGAAAAAACCATAGGTTTCAGGCCTTATATAGTTAGGAATTAGCATATAAAAACCATTGAAATTGCTCCTATATAGTTAGTTGTACTAACTATATTTGGCGCACCCGCAATCCACTGCTGATGATGTCACATATTACATCATTCATGACATGGTCAGTGACATCACTGATGACATCTCAAATGACATCAATGATGACATCACTGATGACATCATCCACGTGACAATCACATACACCTTTTCATACACTAGTAAAATCTTTCATCACTCTTTGTACAATACAGAGTATCATATTTGAATCCAGTGACACAGCAATACAAGTATTTAAAAACCCACTCATTGATTCCTGGATGTATACACACATCTAATCACTTACCTGTAGATTCACTCATACAAGCTGTCAATGAAAAATAGAACACTATCAAAAATACTTATACACCTATATCGACATTACACACCAGCACACAACCTATTCACATATGAAGTTATCCTACTCACTTATGCAAATAATGGATCATACTTACATACTTAGGGGCTCATTATGATCGCGGATGGACTTGAGTCTGTCCGCGACCATAGAGTAGGAGGGAACCTCCGCATGGCCTGCGGAGTTCCCTCCTGTCCGATTAGGATGTGACCGCCACCCTGGCGGTCACATCCTCTATTTTTAACATTGCGGCGGGTGCGGCTTCAAGCTGCACCCGCCGCAATGTTAAAAATGCATACATTGCATTTGTATGCAGAAAGCGGCAGGCACCGTGCGGTGCCTGCCGATTACTGCATACAAATGCAGGGGGGTACCATAGGTACCCCCCATGTGCACCCCCCACCCCCTCTTCACCCAGGGGGCCCGCAACGGGCCCCCGCAGTGAAGTTACACATGATTTTCCACGGCGGAAATGCCGCCGTGGAAAAACATCTCTTTTACGCCATCCTAATATGGCTGGCGGTGTCTGATAGGCACCGCCAGCCATGTTACAGCTTTTCCGCCGCGGTTGTAAGTCAGCCGCGGCGGAAAATCGGCGGACTGAAACCAGGACCCACCAGCCATCCTAATGTGGCGGTGGGTCTTTGGTGGGTCCGCAGAGGATTTTCCGCATCCTCCGGGCCGGCGGTGGCTTCCACCGGCCCGGAGAATGCGGAAAATCCTCCATCATAATGAGCCCCTTAGTTAGCTACACACTTATTCAAACACCACTTCATCTATTCATTTAGATAGTAAGTCATATTTAGTATATTATAAAATCATTATTACAAGTATACAGTTATCCATACAGTCACTCACACAATCATTGAGTCTTATGTATACTTATTTATATACAACAACTGACACATACACTGCCTTTTATTTTTCTAGTTTGTTGGACATGTACCATTGAGAAATATATTTGCTCATCACCACACCCTTAAAGATATTCACTCACCCAAACAACTGTTACAACATGTAGTTTTAACTTCATATATCTACTGATTCAACTATTCACACATCTTTGGGCAGTCATACACCCTCCACCGAACCACACACACATTCACTCTCCCATACAAATACTCAATTAACTAATCAATAACTAATATAGACTTTCACATAGCTAGTAACCAACTGAAGAACCAGTTTACACAACAACTGACAAAGTGATACAGATATTCACACAGTTTAGTCACTATCCACTATATTTAGTGAGACACTATACATTGTTAAGGTCCTCCATCAAAATATTTATTTTTATATATCCACTCATACTTCAATGCAAATTGCTATATATAAAATGCATATTTAAATAACGAAGCAAACCACATTCACTGGATGATGTCATCAGTGATGTCATCATTGATGTCATCAGTGATGTCACTGACCATGTCATGAATGATGTAATATGTGACATCATCAGCAGTGGATTGCGGGTGCACGAAATATAGTTAGTACTATATAGGAGCAATTTCAATGGTTTTGTATGAGTAAATGTCCTGCTAACTATAACACCCCTAAAACTTATAGTTTTTGAGTGAATTTCAAAGGTTTTTTAAAAGCTAACTCCTAACTATATAAGGCCTGAAACCTATGGTTTTTTCAGTGAATATATATATATACCTTGGGGATATATATATATAAATATATATATATATATATATATATATATATATATATATATATATATATATATATATATATATATATATATATATATATATATATATATATATATATATATATATATTTATATATCTTCAAGGTACATTGAGTTGGAGTTAGTAATAGCAAATTCTTACCTCACTCTATGCACTTAACTGTTTGGGTGTTTGGAGAAATATTGAATAAAAAATATTGTGAAACAATAATATTGTCACAAAAATATCATGATGTCAAAAATATCGCTGACAGAAATATCAAAGGAAGAATATAGTTGTTAGTGTTGTTTTTAATATCGATGTAGAAAAATATTGTTTATTAAAATATTGTTGTGCATAACAATGGTTTATGGGTATTTCATTATTTTTTGTAGTATCTAATTAGCATTGCATGTTAATTTTGTTGTTATTTTTAAATTTCAAATGTATTTAATGTAATTATTTAAATATTATAAATATTTCCTTATTATTAATTAGAGTAAACTTTTATTTGAAAGAGGTTTTATTTGTTGTAGGAATAGGATGATGGGTTTACAGGGAAAAAGGGTGGGGACATTTTTATATTATGTTTGTGTGAATTTTTATGTGACAGTTGCTGTATGAGAGATAATATATTTTTAAATTTAATTTCTAATTTGAAATGTAATTTATATTTTAAGAGAAACTGTTGAATCTTTGTTGAAATTTTCTAATTCAAATGCTTTTTTTCTGTTATGTGATATTAATTTTGTCAAATGTTTTTTATATTTACTTAAGTGGGTTTATAAATTATGTATATCATTTCTTGAATAATAACACAAATCATTCTTTAAAATTTACATAAACAAAATTTTAGTGTCTGATTTCCATTAAATTTACCAAATTTACAATTTTTAGTGTGAAATGTTTATTACATTTTGGTTTAATGCTAAATTGCTTTAGTTATTTTAATATGTAGTAATTTATCATAATTAAAATGCTTTAAACTTTACTATTTTATATTAAATAATTTATTATTTTGAATTCTACATGTTTATATTATAATATATTAGTAATTTAGAGATTTTCCTTATGTTTTAATTGTAAACATTTAATTTTTTATTCAAGGTAACGATAATTTATGTGTCTACTTGATTAATTTTGCTAATGAGTGAGTTGCAGAAAAAGTACATAAATTATGCCATTTTTTGTTTAATGTACAGGTTTACTTTCATGCCATTTTCTTAATAGGATAATATAATTTTTTAATTCATAGTTTTGTATAATTGTATTTTGTATTTAAGGGGTAGTATTGTATTTATATATTTCGTTATTCTTTGTGCTTTACAATGTATTATTTTTTGCATATGAATTACATTTAAAGCATCACATTTATTTTTTGCAATTACATAATTTAATTTTATGTATGTTTTTTGTTTTTTATAGATTTTCAAATGTCTTTGTTTATATAAAACAATTATGATTTTTTAATATAGTTTTAAATAATACTAGTTAGTTAATATCATTTGTTTGAGTATTAAATATATACTGTACTAGCTTCAGTGTTATACATCTTCAAAAACATTTTTTAGATTGGACTGGAAATAGGTAATGTGACAATTTTAGTATCCAAAACTGTCCCCATAAATTGTTTAGATTAGAATGGGAACAGCACATGTTAAATGTCACCGGTTATTGCCAACATCTTCCACTAAATGGGTTTGTTTGGCGTTGGAATAATAAATGTGACCACTTTAATGTCCAACACTTTCTCCTAAATGGCTTTCATTGGAATGGGAATAGTAAATGCTACCCTTTTAGCGTCCAACACCTACCCCTAAATGGCCTAGATGGGAGTAAATCCATCTCCTTCCCAAAATGGTTTAGATTGGAGTGGAAATAGTTAATGTTAGCCCTTAAGTGTACAAACCCTTCCCCTATATGGCTTGGATTGGAGTGGGAATAGTAAATGTCACCCCTTTAGTGCCCAACGCCTGCTCCTAAATAGCTTAGATTAGAGTGAGAATAGTAAATATTATCTCTTTAGTGTTTAACACCTTCCAGTTAATAGCTCAGAATGGAGTGGGAATAGTAAACGTGACCACTTTAGCGTCCAACATATTCATTCCTCTAAATGGCTTAGATCGATGTGGGAATAATAAATATGACCCATTTAGTGATCAACACCTTCCCGTAAGTGGCTTACGTTGGAGTGAGAATAGTAATATGACCACTTTAGTGTTGAACACGTTCCACCAAGGGCCTGATGCTGATGCGGGTTGGAAAGCTTTCCCACCTAGGGCCTGATTCTGATGCGGTTATGAAGGACTCCTAATGGCAATTGCTCCTTCCAAATCGGATCGGGAACGACCCAGGGCCAAATTATGATGCAGTTAGGAACATATGCTCCCATTGAAGTCAATGGGAGTCCAACCAAATCGTATCGGGAAGCATCCGGATGCATTGTACTCCGTCAGTCGGACTGTTCCGATTCGAGTGGGTTGAAAACCATTTCCAACCCGATTCAGTCGGGAAGCATTTCCAACCCGCATCAGAATCAGCCCCATAATGTTTACATTGGAGCAGGTATAGTAAACAAGACCACTTTTGTGTCCAACACCTTCCCCTAAATTGGCTAGATTGGAGTGGGAATAGTAAGTGTGATCCCTTTAATGTACAATATAATCCCCAAAATTGTTTCAATAGACGAAAGAGTAGTACAAGTAACAACATAAGTGTACAACATGTTTGTTCTAATATATTATGTGACAGTGTAAGTTTTAGATGTAAAACTCAAAGAGCCTGATTCACAAAGATAAACTTAAACATTTGTGTAAGTTTGTGCTTTTTCAATATTCACAAATCTGCATTTTAATAGTACGTTTATGAGTTCGGAGACTCCAGAGTTGGGGCGGAGAATCCGCATGTAAAAAGAAAAGCCTTTCCTATCCTTTTATGTGCTGAGTTCTCGTCCCCAAATGTAGTGTCTCTCAACACTGATATACTTACCATTAAAATGGAGTTTTGTGAATTCTGAAAGAGTCTAAACTTACACAAACATGTAAGTTTATCATTGTGAATCAGGCCAAAAGCATTGCATTTTTAAAATACATCATTAGTATTGACTTTTTAAAAAAGAACAGTACATGACACAGTTTATGCTTTTTATATTTTTCTTTATTTAGGTTTTGATATTTTCTTTATTGTATGTGTTATATTTTTTAGCACATATTTTTTAAAACTTATAACGAAGAGTTGTTATTGCAATTTCTTGACAATATTTCATATTTTTGTAAATTACAAAATAACGTTATTTTTGTTAACTTTGTTTCGCATATTGATATTTTTAATTTTTTTTGCAGATATGGTACAAATTCATAACCATATAAATTTTTTATACATACATTTACTCGTAACAGGCTTTATATACTTTTCTAAGCATATTATAACGAGTACTATATTACATTATGTGTTGCTTTTATAGTACTATTTATTATATACTTTACATAGTTATTTTTTAGATATTTTATAACAATTCCTATCTATTTTGTAAACATTTTTAACAATGTTTAGTTAAAATCCCATTGTATTCCATAGGGAGATTTTTTTTTTCACTTAGTAGCCATTTTTTTTACAGCTAAGAGTACTCTTCCAGTCTAATCCCATAATTTTGTATCAGATTTGCTGCTGCTGACCTGCTTCTGATTGTTGGTGAAAGTAAGCCGTCCTTTAAGTTTTTCTTCAGGGTTTTGAGGTTGGGGGGATATGAGTAGACCTAGTTAATGGCAGTTATAGTGTTCATTTTTATTTTAAGGGGTTATTTAGTCATTGTTTGTATTCTGTTAATTAGTGTTGTGCCTGCTTTGAGTTTGGTCGTAGTCTCATGTTTCATTATTGTCATGTTATATTTTGTGTTTAATATAGTTGTAACCTAATGTTTATGTTATATTTGAAAATAGTGTTTTGTTTCGGTGGGTATTGTATGTTTTTGTATAGGTTTACCGATCAGAAGTCATCCCATGGAATTGTGTTTTTTGTCCTTTGTTTTTCTAAGGAAATGCATTTAGTATCTAGTAAACTAATATCATCATTTTTAATTTACTTTGGATTTTTGGTTTTCCTGGAGCGGTTCTTTTTTTCAACATTTCTCGTGGTTTTTTTATGGTTCCTTATGACTTTGTATTAGTTCAATGGATTTACCTTCAATTTTTTCATTTTTGTGTTTTTTGGGGGCTTTTTCTAACTTCGCTTTTTGGGGAATTACCACATAAACAAGCATTGATGGCATTTTTCTCTTTCTGTGTGTGCTGCATTATGAATAGAAAAAGCAAAAATGAGGAGAAATAAAAGTATTTCTCCTTGTATCGCCATTCCAACACCTACTCTTGCATCGTGTTAGTTTTTGGCGCTGCCTCAGATTTACACTCCCTTGTAAATCTGGGACAACGTCAAAAGCAACGGGTGTTGTTTTTTTTGTATGTTCTTATATAGCGCTCGAATCACCGGGAGGCATCTCGGCGCTTGCCTTGGGAACCTGTCCTGGCCTTTCCCTGTGAGTTAGCCCCTACAGGGCATCCCCAAGGTGTAAGCCAGGCATCCCGCCGCGGGGGGCCGTTGTGGAGATTAAGCAAGCTTAATGCCCAGAGTTGCAGAGTGAGAACCCATGATTAGGGTAGGCACCGAAGCGAGAATTATCGAGTCCGTGGACATTTGAGCTCAAGACCCTGCCGCGTCGGGAATTGAACCCTGGTCCCGGGTCTGACCTCAGCTCCAGGGTCTGCCTGCTCTAACCAGTGAGCCACACTTCTCTGGGTTGATTTTGCTTGGTTCCATTTTGTGCTTATTTGTAATTTTGTGTTTCGAGGTTGTTAATGTGCTGATTTAAAATTAATTATTAAACATAATATTTTGTACAAATGAATTGTTTACTATTTAGTTAAAAATCCTTAGGTTATGGAGGTGTGTACCTTTGATAAGGTTTGTTGGATAGTCTGTAGTTAGCTAGCTGTTTTATAATAGGGTTTTGGCTATTGATTTTAAGTAGTGTACTACTTTGTTGCTAATAACAATTTTAACCTAAAATTGTACCATGTTGTACATGCTACTAGTTTTTTACTTATTTTATATTTAATTTGAGTTACTGATTGCTCGATTGTTCATTGTTGAAAGCTTTGTTTTTTTCTGTAGGGCTTCTAGTAATTTGTATAGTGTAGGTTGGGTTCTCGCTAGTGTGGTTTGGAAGGCATAGTACCATGCTTCTTGTGCGTTGTTGGTTTTTGGCTTCTTGAGGACATGATGATGTCATAGACATTCCACAAAGCTATTTAAAATTTGGGTTGGCATCTGTATCCGAGCAGTGCAGTTTGCCTACCCAAGTACCTTCAAAGTAGTCCATTGGGGGCTAAGTTTGTGATAGTTTTGTTCATAAAATGGACTTTCTATAGGTAGATTGTAGTGGTTAGCTATCTATGTTACAGGGACATAGGCTAGTGCAATTAATTCTTTGTTTATTTTAAAGGTGGACTGGCTGTTTTTTGCATATTCTGCGCTTAGTGCAGCTTGCTGGAGATGTCTTCAAATGCTTTGATTAAAATGGTAGTAACAACCAATACAAAGGGGGACCCCTGAAGGCGAATGATAGGTAGGCGAAACAGGGGAAAAGTAAATGGAACCAACACTAACAAGAAGTCACCTTCCTATATAGAGGGCTTTAAATAGGCCCTAAAATAGGGTCACAATACTATAAAGTAACATCTAGGGCTGACAACCAGATATAGTTAAAGAAACCAGAAAGTTACACTAATTAGCAAAATTGTTTTTTTTTATTTTCATCATTTCACAAATTATTATCAAATTTCACATAGTACATAAATAGATATATGAGGTATAATACATAAGTACATACAGGTCCCACGTATAATACTCATAACCATCAGTCATGCTTACATTCACTCAAAGAGGCATACACATTTATTTAACATTCCTAGAGCAACTAAAACCAATCCGGATGGTAAAACTGCCACGTGATGTCAAAATGGAGAGTTCTCATGTGTCCTCCCAGTGCTAGATGGAGGCAAGGTCCAATAGCACGAGGGAAAAATTGTAGTAACAATCTTGAATTGGCTGTGTGTGGGTACAGTTTAAGTATTGTTTGTATCATAACTTGTTCAAAGTTTATTATTATTTTATGTGGGGAGTAGTTGTTTGTTTTAATTGTAATGCAGTTTAGTAGTTCTTTGTAAGTGCTACTGTTTTTTGAGGTAGCAAGGCGTATATGAGTGGTAATTTATTGTTTTGCTATTCACCATGTGCGGCATATATCTGAATGAATGGTTTAGGGTGCATTTTCAATGTCTGTACATCATCCATGTTTGACGTTGATTTGGGGCCTTATTATGACTTTGGCTGTCTCTGAGTGGGGCCTCCTCACTGCTGCCCCTCTTTGAGACCACCAAAGCCATTAAAGACTGCCTGCCAGAGTATGGCTTACTTTTATTTGGTGGGCGATGCTGGACTTAGTTCAAAAGTGTAAGTTACTACAAAAGTGTAAGTTACTGCTAGAGTACAATTTGTGAATCTTCCAAAAAAGTCGAACTCACTCAAAAGTGAACTTTGTGAATCAGGCTCCAAATGTTCCACCCCATACAATTGGCATACACCTACTTGGCCCATTTATTTACTTGTAAGGTTCAACGATATGGTACTAAATGTACCTAGTATCTGTAAATTAAATTCTACCAGTAGGATGTTGCACTAATTGTTCCAACCACTAAAGCAGCACTGTAAAACATGTCTCCGAGACTGCCCCAGCAACTTGTATCTGCAGTTTTAAAGTGCCATTTTTGATCCTGCAAAAATAAACCTGTTTCTGGGCCTAATCGTTTCTTTTTTAGTACCTATATATCACTCCTAAGGTAGATCCTTAATGCTCTTAGAGCAGGGTACAAGGTATTTAAAAAGTAGGACATGTATATTTAATGTTTTACATCCCCTGGCAGCCAACCCCCCCCCCATTCCCCCCCCCCCCAGTCGTTTTTCACTGTGGCAAGGCTGACTCTCCAATAGGAAAACACTGGGTTACATTACAGCAACTTATAATGCTTAAGTTCAATTTGGGAGCAGCTAGAAAGTTAAATCAAGGACTCATTTTAATAGTTATTTATAATTCAAATAAATTCGAAGGTTGGACTTTATATAATTGTTTTGAAAATGACACTTCTTGAAGGTTGTAATTTTCCTGCCTAAGCCAAATGTTCATTTCTGTCAGTGTCCAGGGTCACCTGACTGTTTAATGGCTCCTCTGTGGTGAAATGTGAATTGCTCCAAGACAGTGGACAAAAGACTTGGGTGTGGAGAGATATTTTACCTCCATGAGCAAGATGATCTGGTGGGATGTCCACAGTCCTGCCTAAGCTTCAATGGATACCTACCCTGTCACTGGCAGATGCAGCTCACACCTAGGCCTGCCTCCCTTTGTCTTCCCAGTCATCTTGGCTCCAAACCCAATGGGAACAGGGAGTAATCCCAGAACTGATTTGGAGTACCACAAGGGAGGGTTTGCCTATTTCTATAGCACACCTCTGGATGGGCACTGTGAGCTTTGACCAGGGGAAGAAGGGTTCTGCTATGTTGCATTTATGTATAGAGGGGCACAGAATAATAGTTTACAGTAAAACACACAGGAAGTACTGAAAAAGTTGGTAGAGTCACACCTGAGAACTTTTACCTCATTGGCTAGAGAGTGGCCGGAGTTTTCCTCATGCACTTTCTGGCACAGGGCATAAATGTAACATACCAAGTACCCTCCTCAGAAAACTGCTGGAAGTGTGAAGAATCAGAAGAACTGTCCTGCTGTCTGAAGAACCTGAAGGAAAATTAGACGTGTTTGCCTTTAACCCAGGAACCCAGAAGTGACTCCAATGGTCAGTTGGCTAACCTCCTGTTTGAGCTACAGGGATATAACAAGCTTCCAGAGACCTTTCCCACAAATGCCCATATGACCAGTTTCAACTGAACCTGTCCTGGACCCTGCTGCTAGCCTCTGCTGTAGTGAATCTTGAACCCCCAAGTGCTATCCGCAAGGTAATGAACCCTTGGCTGATGTCAAAGTGTAGTCCTCCCAAAGTTTCATGAAATTTGGAAACTCTTTGACAACATTTGTGCTCTGAGAAACAACAAGGACCGGGACCAACTCACCAAGTCAAACTGACAAAGATACATCACATTGCTGCTGATCTAAAGATTCAGGTTACTACCACAATGTACTTCTCTGCAGCAGTAAATGCGATCCAGGGGGACCTCCCGGAAAAGGTGTCTGGCCTTGTGGAGCCCTCTTTGGCTGTAGCCTGCAGCTTTACCCAGCTGGAAAAATCCAAGCTCCAAAAAAGTGATCTAGGGCCTCATTTATATTATGGTGGGCCAAGCTGGTGGTCAGTTCTAAAGCATTGACAGAAACCACAGTCACTGTGGTTCCTGCCAATGTTGTTACTCCACCTGCACCAAACAGATTTTATTTTATTTTTATTTTCAAAAAGGAAATCCTACAGTGGGATATTCTTTTAGAATACAGAATAGGACACATTTAGCAATTTTCACTGCCCTTTACCACCAGGGCTTTCTTGGAGGTGATGGGCAGTAAAAACTGACCTCAACTTCCGCCCATCTAAATTAGGCAGGTAAAATATGACGTCTGCCTCCGACAGCCCCTACTCCTTAGGGCTGCCAGAAGAGTTTAATCATAGTGGAGAATGAGTAGTCTCTCTCAAGATTAAACCGAAGGTCCTCCCACATTTAAATTTGGGGGTGGGCTATTATTTTGGCAGTTTAGATACTCCATCACCTTTGCAACTGAGTATCTATACCTCCAAGGTATAAATCAGTTCCTAAGTCTGAAGGTAGAAAGTTTCACCAGGCGAAGCCGTGAAAAATATTCAAATGGTGAGGGACCTTCCATAGCCATGAAATTCACATTTCTCCCCTTTCATCTCTCATCCAGTCGCTATCTGAAGACATGGAGACTTCTTCCACCACAGCCCCACTGCAGATTTTTGACGTCCATTCCAGAAGCCAAGTCCGAAAGTAAAGCTGTTCAGAGGGACAAACCTGTTCCCTGTGTCAGCCTTAAACCTTATTTTTGTTTGGTCATGCACAACCTGATGACTGTATTTGGCTATTATGACACTATTGTGATCCTTAAGAAGTCATAACTCTGCTTCTACTTATTGGATTTTTGTCGATTTGCTGTCATTTTATTTTTTAACATTGATTTTATTTTTTAAATTGATTTGGGATTTTTTTCTTGTTTTGTGTTTTCTCTTTATTGCCATTTGAGTCCTACATACATACTTTTATACTTTACACATTGCCTCTAAGTTAAGCCTGACTATTTTGTGTCAAGCTACCAGAGGGTTAAGCAGCATTTGTTTAGTGACTTTAGTGGTTCACTCTCACAATAATTGTGAATATTGTTTGAGGTTCTCACCTTTCTTCAACTAATACTCCAATTTCCTACAGTAAGTATTGACAGTTCAATTTTGCTATCCGCAGAAAGTCAAAGCCTACAGAGGAGGTCCTGAAGGAAGCTCACACAGCAAAATCACTGGTGATTGTGTTTCTAAGGAAACCAACAATATACACCAAGGTGGGTGCCTATTACCTGGAGACTTGCCATGACATACTTGGAAGACGGCACTGAAAGTTAGCAACACTTAACATGCGAAAGTAATATCGGTGAGCACCAAAATGCACAGGAAGGTGCACATAAATGTCATAAATTTCATAAATGTCACTGACCACCAGCCAGTGGTTCAACCCTCCAAAGCCAGAAAAAAACTCTCTGAAACACAGCCAGAAGTGAAGTCCCAGCAAGCCACTCGAGGTTCAGCCTAATGAACCCTTGAAAGAGATAAGCCAATTATCAGTTTCTCTACTGCTTACACCACCAAATTCAAAGCATTTGCTGTTATAACAGATTTTTACTCTAGTATCCTTACATTTTATCCTGACATTGACCAGGTGCAGTGGAGAACTTTAACGGTGCACTTCATGTGATCCCTCTTGCACAAGTTAAGGCAGAACTTAGCTGGCTGAGTGGCTGATCTTGAATTGCGCATAGTCTGGCAGTGAGTGCTTTTGCAAGGCCAGAGTACTTGCCATTTCAATAGTTAAAAGGTGCAAGAATAAAGGCTTGCGTTAGTGTAATTCTGTTATAGATTTGGGGGAGGAATTTCTCAAAAAAGAGATTGCGGCATGCCATTTCAATAGTTAAAAGGTGCAAGAATAAAGGCTTGCGTTAGTGTAATTCTGTTATAGATTTGGGGGAGGAATTTTCAAAAAAGAGATTGCTGCATGTTCACCCCTTAGGTGGTAGTGTTGATTTGGCAAGCAAAAAAGAGGTTGGCAGTTAGAAGGATCCCTAGGCTCCTCACTTCTAGTGAAGTGAAAGATGATGTATCAAGTTATAAAGGCCAAACAAAAAAGTAGTGATTCTAGCCAAGTGATTACATTTACTAGGATCTTTGTCATGATCCCTTTCTCACACAGGTAGCTCTCCTTGATCTAGTGGAGCACATAGACCAGGCACATAGTAATGTTTTTGGGGTTTTCTGGTCTGGTACCTAGTTGGAAGTGGATTTGTGTATTGTTAGCATACATTTGGACATTTATCTGATGCTGCTCAAGGAGTTGAGCTGGGAAGCACATGTAGATGTTGAAAAGAAGGTCTGATCCTTCTGGGACACTACAAGACACTGAATAGGTTGGGGATTCAATTGATACATTCCTGACTTTTTCCTCATAGTTGGACAGAAAATAATGGACACATTTCAGTGCAGTCCCAGATATTCCTACACCCTATTTGAGTCTCTCAAGCAGACTGTGTTGCCAACACTGTCATAGGAGGCGGACCATGCGCAGAAAATGATTGCTTTTTTAACCCGTTGCGTGCTTATGACAAGCCCAGCTCGTCATGAGGCACAGTGGAGCTGTGCTCATGACGAGCGGGGCTTGTCATAACGGTCGCGGTCCACCCCCGCGGAAATGATTCCCCGCCTGTCCGGGAGAATCAATGAGTGGGCGGAGTCGTGACGAGCCCAGTTCGTCATGAGCACAGCTCCACTGTGCCTCATGACGAGCTGGGCTCGTCAAGAGCACCGCGGCCCTTCCCCCGTCCCCCGCGCCGTGGGGGAATTAACCCCGCGGCGAAGGGGTTAACGTCCTCTTCAAAAAACTGGGGGATCTCTTCCCTTATGTTTCTAAGGCAATTTCTGTGAATTGTGAATGCAGAATCATTTGAGTTTTTGAGAATGTGTTTCAGGTAGTGTTAGGGTTGTCTTAGAGTTGTCTCGATGTTTCCCTTTCTGTGATTTTAATGATGAATGGACAGTTGGCGTTCAGTCAGTACTTGACCAGTATTTTTGTATAAGCAGATGGTTTCTCCAGGAGAAGGAAGATACTATGCTTCGGGGGCATGACTTTACCAGCTCGGGGGAGGCATTGATGATGTTGGTTGTGTCTGCTGTGATTAGGGATAAGAATATTTTCAGGTGTGCTGTAAAGTACAGACTCACAGACTACATGAAAGCTTTTGTTTTGGTGGCCAAAATCTGAACCATGTTAGTTGTGGGTCGCCATTGGTGTGAAGGATGATTGCAGTGAGGGGTTGGCGGTTAGAGGAGGATGGGTGCAAAGGGATATTTCGGTTGATTGACAATGGAGCAAGAGATTTTGGCAATTTTGATCTTCAAGAACTTTATGTGATTTTCACTGTGTTACTAGGATGAAAATGAGTCCCATTTTAGGCATATAGGTTGGCCAATTCTTGGTAGATGTTAAATATGTATTTCAACTAGTTAAGTGCCTCCTCAATGCGTTTCGCAAGGTAGGCCTTATTGGTTCTACTTATAGCTTTCAGGTAGCCTCTCTTCCATCACATCTAGTGCATTTTATCCTCTTTGATGTACAAAATACACCATTTTTGGTTCCAGGTTTTTATTGATGTAGTTCATCTCAACAAGCACATTATTAAGGGCCAGATGTATGACGTATTTTTGAATGCTCAAACGGGTTTGTTGCTTGTTTGCACATGCAAAAATACCTCAGGGCCATGTACAAACCCTAATTAGCAAGTCGCAATTTCTTTGCGACTCGTTAATTAGGATTTATGACTCGCTATTAGGAAGGGCTTTTTAAGGGCGTCACTTCCTGATAGAGAGTCTGAGCCCTATGTATGACTGTTTTGCGACCGCAATTGCGGTCGCAAGCCAGTTGCAATTTACCACCTACTTCAAGTAGGTGGTAAAGCATTCACAAACGGGAAGGAGTCCCCAGGGGACCCCTTCCCCTTTGGAAAAGCATAGGAAAATATTTTTTTAAGGGCAGGCAGTAGTCCCAGGGACCAATCTAATGTGTTTTTCAAACTATGAAAGCCTTTTACAACTTGTCTGTATATAAATAAGTCTAGGACAAACTGTCTTCTATATCTTTTACAGGTAGTGGCGTGCAAGGAAGATTTGGTGACAGCACATTGTCCTGGACAGTCCATCAATTGAGACACATCACATTTTAAACACCTATCGCAACACTTGTCGAGTCATGAAACCATGCGTGGGCAACCCCGCCAGCAGGTCCAGCTCCAGTGCCTGAGCCTATGTCAGCTTTAACCGGGCAGGGTGGACCTCAATCATACGAGTGGGCAGACAAGTGTAAGCACCTCACCGACTAATCGAGGAAATGTGATTTTAGTGATGCCTGCCACTATTTATTTAACAAAGGGGGAGATAAAGCATATTGACATCATGTGTGCTAGGATTCTCGTGGTTATGGGCAGACACTAAACAAGAGGTATGCAATATGCGGGGGTGTTAGGGTGTGGTTAACAGAAGATATGATGTAATGTGCAGTGTGAGTGTATGATGAAGAATTAAGTAACGCTCAACTGCAGGTCCCATGTGACGGAATTCATCTGCAAGCTCCTGAGCTGGGGAAGATACTACACCCTCCTCCTCTCTCCTGATGCAGCCCAAGGCTTTGCTTCCCACTGCATTGTTCACACGACCCTGGCTTCTGTCTCACACAAGGTGGAAATAATGGGGCAGCAACATTCCAGGCTTCCCTCTTCTACAGTGCAGATGATCGACATTTACCATTTGGTAGACACTCAATTCATGCAATATATCCTTTTTCAGTTGGCTATTACATGTAATTTTATACGGTGGAAATGCCATTGATCTTAAAACGGTGATCCTGTGGTGGATTTTCAACTAAGACTTCATAGACACTTTTTCCCTTTTCCGTCTTCAATTCCCACATCCTATCACTGGGTGATAGCTTGTCATAGGGCAGTTCTTAATTTGAAATAATCATGTGCAGGTGCATAAACGTTTTTCTTAGGAGCCTGCCTCTGCTGCTGAAAGCCGGGGTTGCTGAATATACATACTGCCTGTTCTTCAGTCTACATCTTTCTTCCGTCACATCCTGTCTCTTCATATCAAACATGCAGGTTCTTGTTATCCCTACAAAAATAAGTCCCAGCGCCCAAAAATGAGTACCCATGTCAAGCGCCTACAGCCACCTGCACATATTCAATCAATCAATCAATCAATCAGAGCATTTATATAGCGCACTACTCACCCGGAGGGTCTCAAGGCGCTGGGGGGAGGGGGTCCGCTACTGCTCGAACAGCCAGGTCTTGAGCTGCTTCCTGAAGGCGAGGTGGTCCTGGGTCAGGCGGAGGTGGGTCGGAAGGGAGTTCCAAGTCTTGGCGGCCAGGTAGGAGAAGGACCTTCCTCCTGTGGTGGCTCTTCGGATGCGGGGGACGGCGGCGAGGGCGTGGTAGGTCGATCGAAGCTGGCGTTTGGGAGCGTAGAAGTTGAGGCGGCTGTTGAGGTATCCTGGTCCTTGGTTGTGTAGGGCTTTGTGTGCGTGGGTGAGGAGCCGAAAGGTGATTCTCTTGTTGACCGGGAGCCAGTGCAGGTCTCTCAGGTGTCCGGAGATGTGGCTGCAGCGGGGGATGTCCAGGATGAGTCGTGCTGAGGTGTTCTGGATCCGCTGGAGTCTTTTCTGGAGTTTGGCGGTGGTTCCGGCGTAGAGGGAGTTGCCGTAGTCCAGACGGCTGGTGACGAGGGCCTGGGTGACCGTCTTCCTGGTCTCGGTGGGGATCCATCGGAAGATCTTGCGTAGCATGCGCAGGATGTTGAAGCACGACGAGGAGACGGCGTTGACTTGTCTGGTCATGGAGAGGGAGGAGTCCTGGATGAAGCCCAGGTTGCGTGCGTGGTCAGTTGGTTTGGGTGCGCTGCCCAGGGCCGGGGGCCACCAGGAGTCGTCCCAGGCGGAGGGTGCGGATCCCAGGATGAGGACTTCCGTCTTGTCCGAGTTCAGTTTCAGGCGGCTGTTCGACATCCATTTGGCACGTCTGTCATCCCTTCGTGCAGGTTGGCTCTGGCGGTGGCGGGGTCGTTAGTGAGGGAGAGGATCAGCTGGGTGTCGTCGGCGTAGGAGATGATGTTCAGGTTGTGCTGGCGTGCGATGGCCGCGAGGGGGCTCATGTAGACGTTGAAGAGTGTTGGGCTGAGCGGGGAGCCTTGAGGAACGCCGCAGATGACTTCGGTGGCCTCCGATCTGAACGGGGGGAGGCGGACTCTCTGTGTCCTTCTGGCGAGGAAGGAGGTGATCCACTCCAGTGCCTTCTCCTGGATTCCGACGTTGCTGAGGCGCTGTACTAGGGTACGGTGGCAGACAGTGTCGAAGGCCGCGGAGAGGTCCAGGAGGATGAGGGCCGCTGTTTCTCCGTTGTCGAGCAGGGCTCGGATGTCATCGGTAGCTGCGATCAGGGCGGTCTCGGTGCTGTGGTTGGCCCGGAAGCCAGACTGCGAGAGGTCGAGGGAGCCGTTCGTCTCGAGGAAGGCGGCCAGTTGCTTGTTGACGGTCTTCTTGATGACTTTGGCCGGAAACGGGAGCAGCGAGATGGGGCGGTAGTTCTTGAGGTCGGTAGGGTCTGCTGATGGTTTCTTGAGTAGAGCGCTAAGTTCGGCGTGCTTCCAGCTCTCCGGGAAGGTGGCGATGTCGAAGGAGGTGTTGATGATGTCCCGCAGGTGGGGTGCGATGACAGCGTCGGCCTTGTTGAAGACGTGGTGAGGGCAGGGGTCTGTCGGAGATCCGGAGTGGATGGAGTTCATCGTGCGGATGGTGTCTTCGGTGCTGATCGGGGTCCAGGCGCGGAGGGTGGTGGTGGGGGGCGGTGGTTCGGTCGTGGCGTGCGTCGGTTGAGTGCTGAAGCTGTTGTGTATTTCCGCGATCTTGTTGTGGAAGTAGGCGGCGAGGGAGTTGCAGAGGTCTTGCGAAGGGGTGATGTCGTTGTTTCCGGCGTTGGGGTTGGAGAGCTCTTTCACGATATTGAAGAGTTCCTTGCTGTTGTGTGCGTTGTTGTCCAGTCGTTCCTTGAATGCGGTTTTCTTGGTGGCGTGGATCAGCTGGTGGTGTTTTCGGGTGGCGAGCTTGAGGGCAGTCATGTTGTCCGGTGTTGGGTCTCTGCGCCAGGTTTTCTCGAGTGCTCTGCAGTTCTTCTTGGAGCTCTTGAGTTCGTCGTTAAACCATGGGGCTCTCTTGCTGCCGGGTCTGCTCGGCGGGGTCTTCAGCGGGGCGAGGTCGTCTGCGCAGTCGCTGATCCATTTTGTGAGGTTGGTGGCTGCTTGGCTGGGGTTTGTTGTTTATTTATTTATTTATTTATTTATTTGCATGTTTGTATGGCGCTGTGAATCGACTCCCGGAGGAGTATCTCCGTGCCTTTGGCAGCAACTAAAGAACAGCAACTCGTCATGATATAGTTCAAAGCCCTAGGCCAGCTAATAATTAAAAAGGTACGTTTTGAGTTTCTTCCTAAAAGGGAAATGTTCCCTGCATACTCTGATTTCCTTCGGGAGTTGGTTCCACAATTTAGGGCCAGCTACAGATAGGGCCCTACCCCCCTTTCTAGCCTTCATGGCCCTGGGAACACATAGCAATTCCTGATCTCCTGATCTCAAGAATCTGGATGGAACATAAGGGATGAATTTTTCAGTGAGGTAACCAGGACCCTTTCCAATAAGGCATTTATGGATGACACAGCAGATCTTAAACATCACCCTCTGCCTTACTGGGAGCCAGTGCAGTTTGGCCAACAATGGTTTTGAGGGAGTACGAGGCGGGACGTTTAAAACTAGTCGTGCAGCAGTGTTTTGCACAACCTGCAATCTAGCCAGGATACCCTCATTGGCAGCCAGCAACAAACCATTGCAGTAGTCCAGCCTACTTAACACTAGTGACTGGACCAACGTTCTCCTGGTGAAATCCGGTAGCAGAGGATATACTCTCCTGAGAAGACCAATGACATGAAAACATGAACCCACCACTTGATTAGTTTGTTGTGTTAGGGTGAGCTCATGATCCAGTTTCACTCCCAGATCTTTTACCACCGTCTTGGGCTCAGGGACGGGGCCAAGATCTTGAGGCCACCAGTCCGGAGTCCATAAACGTTTGGCCTCTCCGAAGAGCATAACCTCGGTCTTGGAGACGTTGCACTGCAGGAAGTTGGCTGCCATCCAACGTGCCACCTCCTTCATCCCCCGGGCGAAGGAGTCACGCACCTCGGGAGTCATGATTTTAAAAGGGAAGAGGAGTTGGGTATCATCTGCGTATGATACTGGAATGAACCCGTGGGATCTCATGATGTTAGCTAGGGGCGCCACGTAGATATTAAATAACGTAGGGCTCAGACACGAGCCCTGCGGCACCCCCTTTGAGATCACCACCACCTCTGATTGGTATGGTCCCAAGATGACTCTCTGGGTGCGTTTCCTGAAGAAGCTCCTTAGCCAGGCCAGAGCCCTGCCTTCCAGACCGATGTCGACTAGTCTGGAGGTCATGATGTCATGTGACACAGTGTCGAACGCCGCTGACAAATCCAGAAGCACCAGGACAACGGAGTAGCCCTTGTCCTGTAGCATCTGTTGTGCTGGTGGGAGGGTTCTTGCTCAGGGAAGTAGCCAGCTGGTCTGCAGTGATCTTGTTCCAGCTTCTGCGGGGAGCCTGTTGCTGGTGATGGTGGAGCGTGGTCCTTCTGAAGCTGAAGTGGACGCAGTTGTGGTCCGTCCAGTGGAGTCCCGTGGCGTGGCTGAAGGCGATGTCCTTGCTGGAAGAGAAGACCGGGTCGAGTGTGTGTCCGGCGTGGTGGGTGGGGGTGGTCACCAGTTGCTTGAGTCCGAGGTTGGCGAGGTTGTCCAGCAGGGTGGTGGTGTTGCGGTCGTTGTTGTTCTCCAGGTGGAAGTTGAGGTC
Organism: Lissotriton helveticus; assembly: GCF_964261635.1. Taxonomy (NCBI): domain Eukaryota; kingdom Metazoa; phylum Chordata; class Amphibia; order Caudata; family Salamandridae; genus Lissotriton; species Lissotriton helveticus. Next base: position 960,166,970 of record NC_136063.1, read on the forward strand.
CCCGAGGAGGATGTAGTCGGCGGAGGGGAGGGCGTGCGGGCTGACGAAGTCGGCGATGTCCTCGCTGAATTGTGTGCGTGGTCCCGGGGGTCTGTAGATGAGGGTGCCTCTGAGGGTGGTCTTGGGGTTGACGTGGATCTGGAAGTGCAGGTGTTCGGCGGGTGCGAGGGTGTTGTCGGTGTTGGTCGTGATGCGGATGGTGTTCCTGTGGATGATGGCGATGCCTCCTCCTGTCTGGTTGACGCGGTCCCTCCGGATGATCTTGTAGCCGTCCGGGATGGAGATGGCGATGTCGGGCGCTGAAGAGGCGTTCATCCAGGTTTCCGTGAGGAAGGCGACGTCTGGGTCTGTGATGTCGAGCAGGTTCCAGAGCTCGACGGCGTGTCTGTGGACGGAGCGGGTGTTGAGCAGGATGCACTTCAGGTGGGTGCTGCTGGAGTTCGGCTTGGTGGGAGGTGGTGTGGCGTGGGTCCGGTTGCAGGTGAACTTGCAGGAGTGGCAGCTGAAGGGTCCGTGGGTGCGTCTCGGTGTGGCTCGGTAGCAGCCCGGGGTTCGGCCGGTGTTGAGTACGTACGTTGATGCACCCGCCACTGTGGTGGGTGCATCCTAATTCCGAGGACGGGACCCCGCCCTTATGGCGGGCGGTCCCGTTGTCCGACAGGATGGCGGCCAGACAAAGTACGCCCATCATCCTAATAGGCCCCTATGTGCTGACAGGCTTGGGCAGCGTTTCTGCTCACTTCCCGAGCAGGCATTTGAATATGATGCATATGAATGTGAAAGCTTTCGGCCTCTTCCATTTCTGGGTGTTGCCTGGCTGCAGCTGCAAATGCCAGGTGTGGTACCAGAATACTCTTTTCAGAGTATTGTCTCATGTAAATTGCATGTCCTAAATATTGTTTACAAACATATCGTCCCGTGGAAGTGAACAATACAAATTTTACACCCAATATTGTGCCAGACAATATTTCTCTGAGCGATACTCTAACATCAAGTACAATGCAGTGCATTCCTGGTCCTCCTCCAACCTCCGGCCCGTCTCCTTACCCTTCTGCCTCCTATGCAGGCAGAAGCTGGGGCAAAGTTGGCGAATAATGAGCAGAACACGGCATTGGAGGGGATATGGTTGTTAAAGGGACACTTTGATGGAAAAGAGACATGCCAGTGGCCATGTATTCTGCTCTGTCGCAGCAGGTGTCTTCAGGCTTGATTCATAAAAGTAATCTGAGACAAAATCCTAAGTTTACAACTTTTGGTATTCACAAAAGGCCTTTAGGAGTAGTTAAGTTAGGATTCCTAACTTTACTACTCCTAAACTGAGAAAAATCCTAACTTTACGACTTACGGTATTCACAAAAGGCATTTAGGAGTAGTAATGATAGGAATCCTAACTTTACTACTACTAAACTGAGAAAAATCCTAACTTTACGACTTTCAGTATTCACAAAAGGCATTTAGGAGGAGTAAATATAGGAAACCTAGCTTACTACTCCTAAATGCCTTTTGTGAATATCGAAAGTCGTAAAGTTAGGATTTTGTCTGAGATTACTTTTGTGAATCGGGCCCTCATGTTTTTGCTTCAGTCAGCCCACGGAGACCTTCCTTTCGTTTAAATCACAGCCTTTCAATTTTACCAATTGCTACCACTGTGTTCTTGCTCATGGGGAGCCCAAGATTTGGATTGGTGACCAGCTTCCCAACCCTGGTGGTCTCTGCCCATCTGAGTGTCCACCCACATGCCACATATTCAGGGCAGAGCACGGGAAATCAAAACTTTCCTCAAGCATGTTGGCCTCTGCCAGGTGACACCACCACATACTTGCACCCCGATGGAGATATCTTACATCATTCCGCTATGTTGCCATCACTCTCCTGTAAGTAAAGGCAATTACCTGTCCCTGTAAGAAAAGGCAATTACCTGTCCCTGTAAGTAAAGGCAATTATCTGTCCCTGTAGGTAAAGGCAATGATCGCAGCCAGCCATGGTGGAGAGCATAGCAGGGTAGTGAAGGGACATGTGTCCTGATACTGTAAAAAGGCATAGCTCTTATCATATGAGCTATATAGCACAACTGTGAGGGGACAGTTTCTACATATTACATACCTATGTGTCACGTTTGAGTAGAAAATACGTGATTCTTCTTAAACGTAAGCAACACACTTTTCAGCAGCAGCATATGAAGGAATATTAAATGAATATGATATAGAAAGTGTACTCTTTCTTGCCGGTGACTTTAATTCAGTGCTTTCTGGCCTTCACGATCGCCATCCCCCCAGGGATACCCCGCATGCCCAGCGTTGGTTGGGTGGGTTTTTGGATACTTTTGGCCTTGTGGACTGCTGGCGATTGTTACATCCTACTCAGCTTCAATACACTTTTCACTCTGGTGCCCATGGTAGCCTATCTCGGCTAGATTATTTCCTGATGCCCGCTGCCCAGTCGTCGGCGGTCCGTGAGATTATACATTTGCCAAGGGGCATCTCTGACCACTCGCCGCTCTGGCTTCGTTTTGAGGTTGGGATAGAGGCAGTGGGCCGAGTGGCTCCCATTAACCCATGGTATCTCTCCTCCCCTGAGACTCGTGCCCTCTTGCTCAAGTCCATAGATGCTTATTTCCTGGAAAACGAGGGGTCGGTCCCTTCGGCGGTGTCCCTGTGGGAAGCCTTCAAAACTGTGATTCGTGGACAGGCCCTTTCTTTGATTGTTGAAGCTAAGAAAGCCGGGAAGAGGGAGGTAGTGGACCTCGAGGGGGAAATTTCTGCCTTGGAGGACGAGTTGGGATCTGGTGTCACGCCTGAGAAACTTCATGCCCTGGGTCTAAAACAGTTTGCATATAAATCCCTAGTTACTGACGCTGCAAAAGTGATGTTTCGTGAGCAACAAGGCAGATTGTATGATGTTGGTGATAAGGCGGGTAAACTCCTGGCGTGGTTGGACAAGAAAGAAAGAGCTAATCGTGTGGTGCCTGTGATTCAGTCTGCGAGTGGTGAGAATGTGATTGATCCGATCGCCATTGTGGATCGTTTTGCGGAACATTTCCGTGTTGTGTATGCTCCTGTGTCTGTGAGGGATGTGGCTGACTCTCGCCTCCTTTTGCGTGATATTGCATTGCCCTGTGTCTCTGATTTGGACCGTATCGCTTTGGACTCCCCCTTTACGGTCGATGAAATAGCTACTGCCATTCGTTCGCTCCGTTCGGGCAAGGCGTTGGGTCCAAATGGTTTGCCTATTGAGTTGTACAAGTTGCGACCCGATAAAATGGCGCCATATCTCCGCGATATGTTTTTGGAATCACGTGAGCATAACCTCCTTCCCTATGATCAGCGTTTGGCGACGATAGTCGTCATCCCTAAAGACGGTAAACCTCGCGACCTTTGTTCCTCATATAGACCCATCTCCCTGTTAAATGTTGAACCCAAGGTTCTAGCGAAACTTTTGGCGACCCGACTCCTATCGGTTCTTGGGGACTTAGTTCATCCGGATCAATCTGGTTTTATCCCGCATCGCAACACTGCTTTGAATCTACGTCGTCTTCACGGCGTGATAGCGAGGGCGGGGCTACTGACTGAACCGGCCATTTTGGCGTCCTTGGATGCCTCCATGGCCTTCGATACTGTGGAGTGGCCTTATTTATGGGCGACTCTTGAGAAATTCGGTTTCGGGTGCGAGTTTATTAGCTGGATTAAGTTATTGTATGCGGAACCTTTGGCGCAGGTTGTTGTGAATGGTAGGGTGTCTGCTCCCTTCCCCCTGGGCAGGGGCACCCGCCAGGGTTGCCCCTTGTCCCCGCTACTGTTTGCGCTCGCCCTTGAGCCGTTGGCGGCCTGGCTCCGCTGGGAACCGTCCCTTAAAGGGATCCGCTGGGCCCCGGACTTCGAGGACCGAGTCTCGCTCTATGCGGACGATATCCTCTTGTATCTTACCTCCCCTCGTAAGTCTTTATCTGTTTTATTTGACGTTCTTGTGTCCTTTGGTGCTAACTCGGGCCTCGTAATCAATTGGACCAAGTCCTGTGTGTATGTTTTGTCTGGTGTCTTGCCTCCATTACCGAGCAGGCTCCCTCTTCAGGTGGCCCGGGATGGTTTCAAATACTTGGGAGTTTTCGTTACTCTGGACTCGTCTCTTCGCTTTGATCGTAATCTCCTTCCTCCGTTGCTTCGACTGCGTTTGGACGTTGCTCGTTGGCGCAGGCTTCCCTTGTCTCCCCTTGGTCGGGCAGCCCTGTTTAAGATGATGTCGTTACCGCGGTTTCTTTACGCTCTCCAGAATTATTATGATCCTGTCCCTCAGTCCTATTTTCGGGAGATTGAGGCCCTTAAGAGACAACTTGTCTGGGATGGACGCCCGCGTATTGCTCTGGCTAAGCTTTCCATTCCTTGGTATGACGGTGGCATTGCACTCCCCGATATTAAGAGGTATTATTGGGCCTCACACTTGTCTGCTATCAACCACATCATGTTCTCGCCGGGTAGTAATCCGGCGTTTGAGATGGATAGACTTCAGCTTCCGGGAGGTGACTTTAACAGAGTGCTTTACTCTCGCCCTGCTGGGCGCCATCTTGTGGGTCCTACGTCGATTGCTTTGGCGGTGTGGCGGGCCGCGACTCGGAGCCTGGGCTGGGAGGATCGCTTGACGTTAGCCACGCCGCTCTATGCTTCCGAACGTCTGGGCGGTCTTTGGTCTACCAAGGGTTTCGATCGCTGGGACATGATTGGAATTTCTAAAGTGGGAGATGTGTATTCCAAGGGCTCTGTGCGAACATTTCGGGCCCTCCAGGCTGAATATGGCTTGAGTGGTCGGGAATTCTTTCGATACCTACAGGTTAGGCACGCCTTGACCGCTGTATTTGCTCCTGGTGAGATTCCGCCTGATTCTTCCCCCCTTGAAGACCGTGTCCTTGACGGACATCTTCCTGACAGCACTATCTCCCTGATTTATAAGAAACTGATTAATAATCGGACTGATCTGTTGGTCCGACTTCGGGAGGCGTGGGTTCGTGATGGTTTGGAGCTTGATGACGAGGATTGGCAGTTGGCCCTCTCTTCTCCTAAAGAGGTGGCTATCCCGGCTCGTCTCCGTTTGGTCCAATTGAAGATCCTTCATCGGGTGTATGTTACGGGACCTCGTTTGCTTGTGATGGGTTTTTCTTCCGATGGGTTGTGTAAGCGTGGATGTGGTTTGAGTGCGACTTTCCTACATATTCTTTGGGAATGCCCGATGGTGGTTGCTTACTGGACGGCTGTGCTTGAGGTTATGGCGGTGGTGACAGGGGTGTCCTTGTGTCCGGAACCTCGTCGTTGTCTTTTGAATGTTTGGGAGCCCACTGACTGCTCGGTGGCCCAGACTAGGTGGGCCACCCTGGGTTATATGGTTGCGAAGCGAGATATTGCTCAACTTTGGGGGGCCTCCAAGCCCCCTGAACTATCGAAATGGGAAGACAACATGGATTGGTCTATGTTCCGTGAGAAGACTGTCTACGTGGCTAGGGGCAGACCCAGGGCATGGACTAGGGTGTGGGGTCAATGGAATGAATATCGTGGTGCCATCTGTACTCCTCCCCTTGTGGATGACATTGAGCTTTCCCGGTCTCCTTAGGCGAGCGTTCTTGGAACCTTGCATATAGGGGTTGTGCTGGTTTTCCGGCTCCCCCCCCCCTTCTTTTTCTCCTTCGTGCCCCGTCCCCCCCCCCCATCCGGGCTCTTTGGAGCTTATAGCTTTGATTCCATTTTTGTTGCTGTCCCCTCCCGTCCTTTGGGCTGACCTTCAGTAATACACTTTCGCCTTTTTTGTGTGTCTGTTCTTTTTCATAAAACAAAATCTGTTTTTGTTCTGTATATTATATGGAGTATTGCATTGACGATTGATCGTTACCGCTACGGAAGTATATATTGTGTATTTTCTCCTCTTTAGCGGCTGGCCCGTGTGGTTGTAGGCCCATCCTTGTATTTTATTGCATACTCAAATAAAGGTTTATTTTTAAAAAAAAAAAAAAAAAAAAAAAAAGAATATGATATAGAAAAAATATCAATTTAATTATAATCGAAAATTACTTTGAAAGCTTGCTCTGTATTTATTTCCTCTGGCGTGTGGGCTGTGCACTTCCTGACATCTCTCATAAGTGCTCTCAATGCGATCTGACTCGCAGAACTTCAAAATGCCAGTTTCACATAAATCTAATTGCATGTAAATGCTATATCCATAGCTCACATTCTATTAAAGTTAGCTATTCTGGTAGTTTGGAACTTTGTTCTGATTATTCCAGATTTAAATTTGTGAGAGAAAAGGTATTCATTAGTTCTCGCCTGAGACAGAGCATGCGCTGTCTCTTCGAGACATTTAGTAAGTGGCTTTTAAAAGTGCCACCAGAGGCTTTTGCTGGCCTACAGCTTGCGTTCACGAGCACAGCTGCCATCTGTGTTTTTATTGCTGTAATCGGGCTCCTCTGCTTGCACTACCCCCTCCCTCCTGATCGGCTTCATTTGTGTCTTCTAGCTGTGAATCATGCTCCTCTGCTTGCACTCCATCCTCCCCCTCCTCTTGGTCAGTTTCATTTGTGTCTTCTATCACTGTGAAACCTCCTGCTTCCACCAGGCACACACACCACCAGCCATCAGTGCACACTTCCACCAGGCACACACACCACCAACCGCCAGTGCACACTTCCACCAGGCACACACACCACCAGCTGTCAGTGCACGCTTCCACCAGGCACACACACCACCAGCCGTCAGTGCACGCTTCCACCAGGCACACACCACCAGCCTTCCGTGCATGCTTCCACCAGGCCCACACACCACCAGCCGTCAGTGCACTCTTCCACCAGGCCTACACACCATCAGCCGTCAGTGCATGCTTCCACCAGGCATACACACCGCCGGCCGTCAGTGCACGCTTCCACCAGGCACACACCACCAGCCGTCAGTGCACGCTTCCACCAGGCATACACACCACCAGCCATCAGTGCACTCTTCCACCAGGCACACACACCACCAGCCATCAGTGGACGCTTTCACCAGGCACACACACCACCAGCCGTCAGTGCACGCTTCCACCAGGCACACACACCACCAGTCATCAGTGCATGCTTCCACCAGGCACACACACCACCAGCCGTCAGTGCCCGCTTCCACCAGGCACACACACCACCAGCCATCAGTGCACACTTTTACCAGGCACACACACTACCAGCCGTCACACACTACCAGCCGTTGGTGCACACTTCCACCAGGCACACACCACCAGCCGTCACTGCACACTTTTACCAGGCACACACCACCAGCCGTCCGTGCATGCTTCCACTGGGCACACGCACCACCAGCTGTCAGTGCACGCTTTCACCAGGCACACACGCCATCAGTGCACGCTTCCACCAGGCACACACACCACCAGCCGTCAGTGCATGCTTCCACCAGGCACACACACGACCAGCCGCCAGTGCACGCTTCCACCAGGCACACACACCACCAGCCAACAGTGCACGCTTCCACCAGGCACACACACCACCAGCCGTCAGTGCACACTTTCACCAGGCCCACACACCACCAGCCATCAGTGCACGCTTCTACAAGGCACACACACCACCAGCCATCAGTGCACGCTTCCACAAGGCACACACACCACCAGCCGTCAGTTCACACTTTGACTGGGCACACACACCACCAGCCGTCAGTGGACGCTTTCACCAGGCACACACACCACCAGACGTCAGTGCACGCTTTCACCAGGCACACACACCACCAGCCGTCAGTGCAGCAGGCAGGCTCTTCTCAGAGTTTCTTGGTAAATATGTGTTCAATGCCTGGGAGGGAGTGGGTCGAGTTTCCTTAAACCATGCTGATTATGCAGGTGCAGTGCATGAACTCCTGTGTGAGTGAGTCATGCTGTCTGGGGCTCACTCACTCCACACTTGTAAATTGAGCCTGCATCAGGCTTTTTCTCATTTGCAAAGTTCGGCGTATGCGCACAGCTAGGCAGCCCCCACACCCCGGGAATGACTGCTTCCTACAACCAGAATGGAAATAACATTCAGAGCAATGAAAACAAGTTCATTTGATGCAAAGAACTGTTAACAAAAACCATGTCCCGCTATTGTAGATCTGGCAACTTAAACAAAACAGCAACAAAAAACAAACAAGCATTGACATAGCCAACAGGTCTCGCTTTGTGGACCCTATAAGTATTTAGTTATGCAGCAGAATATCCTTGGTGCAACAACACCAACTGTTGCATGGCTAAACACTTATAAGGTCCCAAATGTGAGACCTATTGGCTATGCCAATGCTTGTTTTTCATTTCCTACCAACCTTCCACCTCGCCTTCTAGGTGAGATCCACTCTATTGTGTGCACAGTGCAGGAAAGGCTGTGGACAAGTCTGGGTCAAAAAACATGCATGATTAATATTGATGCATTGCTTACATTAGCTCTACACTTGGAAAAGCTCCCACAAAGTATTGTTTTTTCTGTCCCTACAATTACTTTCATCATTAAGGATTGTTGTAATGACCTCTCATTCTGATTTAGCTTGCATTTGTTCCTGAAAACATACTTTAATTCAGGGCACCATGTCCTATTGGAAAGGTTATGGCAAAACAACAATGGCTCCTGTGGAAAGATATGGAACACCTAAAAATAAGTGTTTTTTTTGGCACAATGGCAATGTGGGTGTTTTTTGGAAGGGACGTCAAATAAAGAAGCTGCATACACACTCAAACAGTTGTTGCAATATTTCCGTAATTTATAAACACATAGCCAATGTAAATTCCTAATACATAATATATACAACATATACACAATTTATAAAGTGACAGTGTGTCCTAAGTGAATGATTTTGTGAGAACCTAAATTCATATAGGGAAATACAAAAAACGGTTTCTAATTCGAATTTGGATTTTCATCAGAAAGAGGCGACCAGAAATGAAATGTCTATAGTAAGTGTGTAATAGTTGGAGGTATGGGCAACTATTGCGCGTGGTTCGTCTCTTTTTCTTTGTCGACAACGTTTCGACCCTTGGCGGATATCAGGTCTCTTCAGGACTTGTCAGTATAGGGACACCTGGATAAGGTATCTGCTATCGGAAAACATATGGAAGATAGGGGTGGCACCGTGTGGAGGGGGTGAATACAAAAAATCATGGGGTTCCCGGCCGGGAGGCCATGGAGGGGAGTGCAGGGCGGATATTGTGGTTTGGTGCTCGGTCACAAAGATCCAGAGCGGGAATGCAGGGGCGGAATACGCACGGAGGGATTGGTTCTACAGTCGGAAGTAGGCGTTCTGCGTCGATGGTGGAGATACACCCTGGATGAAGAGGTCACTTAATTGATATGTCTTTCAACGTGATCCTCTGCGCCGTGCTGCCTTCCTCGGTATGATGACCATTTCCTATTTTCCTATTGGAAAGGAGCACATTAATGAATGACCTTGATGAGTGCCCTTCAAGAACATCATTTAACGTACATGCTACAATGTAAGTGTGCTGTACAGTGAAGCACACATTTAATGTGGGGAAAATTAAAAGAAATAAAACACATTTCACCTTGTTAGTGCCTTCCCCAAGGAATCATTATTTCATGGTGCCAGGCCCTGTTTACTATTGTTACTAGATAGAGTTTTGTACTAAACACCATGGGCCCCATTAGGATGGAGGGCGGATGGCCCGCGCCGGGCCGGCGGTAGTCACCGCCCGCCCGGCGGGGGCGATCCGTCTGCATCCTTGCAGAAATGACCCCCCCCCCCCATATTACAATGGCTGGGGGGTCCGCGGTGGACGGAAAGACCGGCCGCCACTTTTCCGCCTGGTTGACATGTCGACCGGGCGGAAAAGGGTTCAATATGGTGGCGGTGTCTGAAAGACACCGCTAGCCATATTAGAATATGCCTTTGGAAATGCCTTTCTGTGGCGGCATTGCCGCCACGGAAATGCATGCGGAGTCTGCTTGGGGGGCCTGTTGCGGGCCCCCAGGGACTCTGGGGGGTGCACATGGGGGTACTGCATTTCAATGTACAACGTGGCAGGCACCCCACGGTGCCTGTCACGTTGTCCATAGAAAAGCACAACATGCATTTTTGGCATTGCGGCGGGCGGTGCTTAAAGCACCGCCCGCCGCAATGCCAAAAATGCGGGATGCACCCGCCAGTGTGGCGGGCGCATCCTAATGGGATGTACGGGACCACCACACCCTTAGCGGGCGGTCCCATTTCCCACAGGTATGACGGGCGGACAAAGTCCGTCCGCCATACTAATGTGCCCCCAAGTGTCATATTTGTCATTTTATTCTCAGGGCTGGCGCACAAGGCGCTGCTTAGCACTAATGCAGGCACTCTTTAACCATAGTGAAAGGGTGCCTACATTGTTAGCAGGATTATTTGTGTGCAGGAAGGGGCACCTACCTGTGCAAAAACAATCCCCTGAGGCATTTTCCTCTTTCTGTGTGCCGCAGAATGCAGCACACATAGAACACCCAAAAAATTAGAAGCAATAAATATATATGGTACATTCCCAGGTCCACAAGTTACGGTAAATCTGGGAATGCATCAAAATCTTTGTGTTTTGCAAGGGAACACCCACGCAAGACACATGGAACGCTACCCTGTGGCAGAGTAAAGCAAAGCAGCGATTTGCACTACGTTGCGTTACTCTGGATTCATCAAGCCACTCAGGCCCATGCAGGGTGGCCTTGCATGGCTTGATAAACCACATCTCAAGGGTTGTGTCGCTTTTGCACCAAGTTGCTAGGTGCAAAAGTGACGCAACCCTAGATAAATATGGTCCCAAGAGTGCTAGTGTGAAAACATGCATATACCACCCATGGGATGCCCTATTTGTACAAAGCAGCGCATAACACTTGATAGAGCACTCTGAATTGTATAAGTGCATTATACTCATGGTTTAAACACACTCACATACATTTTTATCGTTTGCAGTGTTTTATGCTTATTAATTTGCAGTTATTCACGCTATATAAGTAATGAAATGTAGTGTACACATTCAAGTAGGATTTTACATGTATTAGAGACAATTATAATTCCTGTATGTATAAGGTGCAGGATGACAATATAACAAAATAATGTAACTGTGTGTCGTTTAATACACCTGCACTGTAGGTCCAGAACTGTGGATTGTTGTTGATTTTGAATCTCCTTAGTTGCTCAAGAAATAATTAAATGAATCCTTTTTGTTTGCAAAAGTATGTTCTCATCCTACTGCAGGTGCAGGAATTCAACCTCGTTATTCTTAGCTTTAAGGAGATACCCGGAATGTTTTTGAAGAAGACTGAAAGGCGAGAAGGGAGGATGCCTTCCGTGGATGGCCTATCTGAAACCCAAGGCCACTGGAAGACAAGAAGAACTTATTTATTTTTATTTTAGAAGTTTTATATAGCGCTGGCCTGACCCGAGTGTATCGGAGCACTTTACAGAGGATACATTGCAGAGACAAAAAACTAGACAAGAGAACAACACAACAATCATGCAGGGCGTTGTTGAGGGGTCAGCTTTGTAGTCAAGGGAACATCTGTTTCGCAGTCTTGCGGACATGATGATGGAGCAGCGCGGGGTGACTGTTACTCCACTCTGAGTGCTCCTATTGACTCCCTAGGGCACGACTGAGGAACAGGATTTTGAGTTGGCTTTTAAATTTTACAAACGCGGGAATGGTTCTGATGTCGGGGGGAATAGAGTTCCAAATTTAGGGCACGCTTCTGGTGAAGGAATGATCTGCAGTTTTTAGTTTTTGAGTTTTGGGCGGGATGAGAAGGAGGGAGTTTGAGCTTCTGAGGTTCCTGGCCTGACCGGCTTTTTTGAGTTTGGCCGCCAGGTATTCGGGTTTGCCGGTATGTAGGGCTTTATGAGTGAGGCATGCTGTTCTGAAGCTGATCTTCATTTCAACTGGGAGCCACTTAAGTTCACTGAGTGCAGGAGAGATTTGGTCGAATTTCTTGATTCCGGTGACCATTCTGGATGCCGCATTCAGAGTTGTTTTGATGGGAGCTAGGTGTGACTTTGCAATTCCTGAGAGGACTGCGTTCCCATAGTCCAGTCTTGACAGTACCAGTGTTTGAGGGGCCTGTTTGAGATCACCAGGCGGAATGAAGGGTTTTATTTTGTTCAGAAGTTTAAGGTTAAGGAAAACGCTCTTGGCCGAATTCTTGATGTGTCTGGACATGTTTAGTTTTGGGTCTAGTGTGATGCCTAGTGATTTGACAGAGTCAGTTAGGGTGAGATTCCCGTTGAGCGCATCTAAGGCCCTTAGCCATTCAGCAATTTGAGGATCCTCCTCCTTGTTCGAAATGAGAAGTATCTCGGTTTTGTCGGGGTTTAATTTAAGGTGGTTCGAAGACAGCCAATGTTGGACATCACTCAGTACGTCATTGAGTCTTTGAATGTCACTGAGGGAGGTGGTTTCCAGCTGTATCTGAGTATCGTCTGCGAAAAAGATGGAAGCGGATGTTGGCTGCTCTGAGTAGTTTGGTGAGAGGTTCCATGTAGATGTTAAAGAGTTGCGAGGAGAGCACTGGCCCTTGAGACACTCCCTTGTTGATAGGGTGAGAGTCAGAAGCAAAGTTTTTGATTTTGATTTTTTGAGTGCGATTGTGTAGGAATGAGGAAAACCATTGGAGGACCGCCTCACTCAGACCGTCTCTTTCTTGGAGAGCCCTAATGAGGAGTTTGTGGTCTACTGTGTAGAATGCTGCCGATAGGTCAAGGAGAATGAGGAGGCAGCATTGATCAGAGTCTAGTGAGTGGTGGATATCGTTGATGATGTTGAAGATCGGGGTTTCTGTGCTACAGCCTTTTCTGAAGCCAGATTGGTGGGAGTCCAAGAGATTGATGGTATCCAGGTGTTGGGTTAGCTGCTGGAGTACGCCCTTTTTAGGAGTTTGGACAGAAGGGGAAGGTTAAATACAGGTCTAAAGTTATTAAAATCCGTTGTGTCAAGGTCGGGTTTTTTCAACAGGGGTGTGACTTGACCTACTTTAAGGCAGTCTTCTCAATTTTTCATGGTGCTGTTTAATATTGTGCACCAAAGCGGTGCTAGGGAGTGCTTCAGCTTTTTGGTTAGTAGGGGTGAAATGGGGTCAAGGATATGGGAAGAGGGTTTGGAGGTGGAGATCAGCGTGATTATCTCATGTTCCTGAATGGGGCGGAAGCTTAGCCAAGAATTTGTCGGAGGGGCAAGGAGCGACAACGTCTGCCCCGGGCGTGGTGGTCTTAGTGGGTTGAGTTTTAATGGTGTCCAGAGAGTGTTTGATCTTAGTGATCTTGTCGTCAAAGAAGTTGGCGAAGTTGGCACAAAGCTCGTTGGACGCCTGAATTGAGGAGATCACGGGTTCGGAGGTTTGTTGCCTGATGATACTATAGAGCTCTCTGGGTCTATTTTTTGCGCTGTCCAGCGCAGAGCAAAAAAATTCAGATTTTTTGTTTTTGATGTGATTTTTGTATTTCCTGCGGGCTGTTTTGAGTTGCTCGCGGAGAGAGGAGGTAGGGATCTTCCACCAGCTTCTTTCTATGGCTCTTAGGTTTCTCCTTTCGGAATTAGAGTCAGTGTTGAACCAAGACCTGGACGGAATGGGTCTGCTTTTTGTCAATTTTTGAGGAGCGAGTTGGTCCAGCATAGTCACCAGGTTAGAGTTGTACCGCGCAGTGAGTTCGGTAGTGGAGAGGTGGTCTTTGGGGCAGGGAAGGAGCGAGCTTATCCTTTCTTCGAGGACTTCCATGGGAATCTGGGAGAGGTTTCTGAACCATTTGGGGGGGCTCTTGCAATGGTGGCTGAGAGAGAATTTGTTGGTTGATATGGAATATGATCGAGATTGCGTCTCGTTTGGCAATGACGGCATCTAAGTGTGGAATTCCAGCCAGAGACAGACCCGTTTTGTGTTTCGAAGATTTGTTTATTCAATCTTCTTTTAAGCGCAAAGCAAAAATCCAAGACAAAACATAAAGTTTAGGCCAGTCCATTTGGTTTCACACTCCCTAGTCGTCAGGAATTCGGTAGTAAGCTCCCGGTGGTTTGTCCTCCGCTTCAGGCAGGTTGAACAGGATACCGAATGTGAAATGAAAGAAAATAAAACAACCGTCACTCTGGACTCTTTTTCATTCTCATGTGCTGATGGGGAAGGAGTGAGGGAAGAGCACCCGAACCGTCACCAACGCTGTATACAAAAAATGGTGATGTGAATAAACAACACAAGAGAAAACATAACACTTTTGTTTCTGGAGGTTCTAGGGATTTAAAGCTCTCCTCCCTCCCCTAGGTTATGGCTGCTTGCTGGGGACCCCTTCTTAAACCAGCCCCGCACTCTAGAACGTACCTCTGGAAGCCACGCTCCCCTGTGAGCGTGGCTGGTGGTCACGTAGTACAGGATCGGGTCCGGCTCCCGTTCTTGGTTCCTCCATGGATGGCAGCTCTGGGGCTTCGGCTTCTCCTGTTCTTCGAGGTGTAACGAGGCTTGGTCGGCGTCTCCCTTCGGTTCTGCGATTCCTCTCCAGCTCCTCCTGGTCTCACAGCTTCCGGGTCCCAATAAGCGACGTACTCTTCAGGTCCCATACTGGTTAAAAAAGCCGCTTCCTCGTCCTCCGGTACTCTCATTGGTGCATGTGACCCAGTCACGTGAGATGGCTGCCCCTCCCGGAAGAGAAAGGGTGTTGAATTAAAGGGGCCGCTGCAATCCTGATTTAGCGTGTCCCATGGTGACTGTAAAAGAAGCACAGGAGAGACGTAAGGAGGCAGTTGGTCATCCTCCCCTTCGACTAACGTGTCCCCGCTGAGCGTCCTTTGACACATCCCTCCCCTAGGCAGTTCCCGTTCGGGGAACTGAGACACATGGGACAGAAAGTCAGCATTTGCATTGCAGCTCCCTTTCCGACGGCGAATTTCGAAGGAGTAGGGCTGAAGGGAGAGGAACAACCTAAGAACCCTAGCATTGTTCCCTTTGTTGCGACACAACCATTGGAGGGGGGCATGGTCAGTATATAGAAGAAAGGGAGATCCTTCCAGGTAGTATTTCATTTTATCAATCGCCCACTTGACCGCCAGGTACTCCTTCTCAATAGTTGGATAGTTCTTTTCTGGTGGGAACAATTTACAACTGATAAAGGCCACCGGTCGTTCCACCCCGTTTTCAGTCTCCTGGGAAAGTACAGCACCCATACCTGTGTTGGAGGCATCGGTCTGGAGAATGAAGGGGCGGTTGAAATTAGGGGATATTAACACCGGGCTGGAAGTGATACTTTTTTTCAACTCGTAGAAGGCCTGAGGGCTTGGGAGGAAGGTGATAGGAGGTCCTCTTCTGTGATCCCCTTTCGGAGTAAGTCTGTTAGTGGTGTGGCTATTTGGGAATAGTGGGGGATCAACCTCCAATAATATCCAAGTAACCCCAGAAATGCTCGGATCCCTTTCTTTGTTGTGGGAAATGGTGTGTTGGTGATGGCTTTAACTTTTTCCTGCTGGGGTTCTCTGAGCCCATTGCCTAAGAGATATCCTAGATACCGGACTTTCTGGTATGCAACCTTGGATTTCTTTGAATTAACATGCAATCCAGCAGTTTGGAGGGCCTGAAGGACATTTTGACAGTGTAACAGATGTTGTTCCCAGTTGGAGCTATAAATAATGATGTCATCGAGGTAGGCTGATGCGTACCCTTGATGTTCTCTTAATACAATATCCATGAGGCGCTGAAGGGTGGCGGATGCTCCATGCAGGCCAAATGGTAAAACTGTGAATTTTTAAAGGCCAGATGTTGTGGAGAAGGCTGTTTTATGTTGGTCCTGCTGGGAAAGGGGAACTTGCCAATAACCTTTTGTCAGATCCAAAGTCGTAATATATCTGCCATCTCCCAATCGTTCGACTAATTCGTCCACTCGTGGCAAGGGGTAGGAATCAAACTGGGTGATAGAGTTTACTGCCCTAAAGTCTATGCAGATTCTTGCAGTACCGTCTGGTTTCGGAACCAGGACAATAGGTGAGGACCATTCGGTTTTGGAGGGTTTTATGATTTCGGAAGCAATCATGTTCTGTACTTCCTTCTCAACGGCTGCTCGTCGAGCAGCGGGAATCCTATACGGTTGTTGTCGTATGACCTTCTCAGGTATAGAAGGGATGGAATGCTCAACTAAAGAGGTCTGTCTGGGTTTGTCAGAGAAGATTTCAGCAAAGAAGGAAAGCAAGGAACCTAGGGTCTCTCTCTCGTCTCTTGGTAGGTCACCATTTATGTCAAGGTGGGATAGAGTGGTTTCTGCTGTTATCGAGACCAGGTTAGATTGTGGGAGAGGACCCAGCCACTTCTTCAACAAATTTATGTGAAAAATCTGTGTTTTAGTTTTAGAAAGGCGAAGTTTGTATGTAGTGAGACTCAATTTTTCCATTATCTCATAGGGTCCTTTCCACTCGGACCGACCCTTTGGGATAGCGGAGGGTAGTAACACTAAAGCCCAGTCATGGATTTGTACATGACGCCATTTTTTTCCTTTGTCATAAAACACCTGCTGCTTCCGCTGAGCTTTCTCCAGGTTGTTATGGGTGAACTCCCGTAATTTAGATAACCTTGTCCTCAATCCTCTTGAATAATCCAGTAAAGCATGGGTTTCCTCCTGTGTTTCCTTTTCCCAAACTTCCTTGGTCATCTCGAGGAGAGTACGAGGCTGTCGTCCGTACAGGAGTTTGAACGGAGAGCAACCCAGACTGCTCTGTTTTTGGCAGGGGATGACAAACAGTGCCAAAGGCAATAGTGCGTCCCAATCTGCCCCTTCGGCCATCATCATCTTTATCAGGGTTAATTTTATCGTACCGTTGTACCTCTCACATAACCCGTCTGTTTGGGGGTGGTAAACAGATGTTCTTATTTGGGTTATGTCTAGACTCTTGCATACCTGACCCATTAAACATGAGACGAATGGTGTACCTTGATCCGTGAGGATCTCATGAGGAAACCCCACCCTCGAAAAGAGATCCATCAATTTTTCACAGATAGTCACGGTGTTCGGTGTTCCTAAAGGAAAAGCCTCAGGGTACCTGGTGGCATAGTCGATAATGGCAAGGGCCTATTGGTTGCCCTTTCGAGATTTAGTCAAAGGACCAATAAGGTCCATACCTATGCGATCAAATGGGTTCCCAATGATCGGAAGAGGCTGTAAAGGGGCAGCGGGTGGTCTATAGGGGTTTTTCCGCTGACATACTTCGCATTCGTGACAGTATTTAGTTAACTGGGCGTGTATCCCGGCCAATAAAAATGCTCTAAGATAGTCTGGCTGGTTTTCTGTGCTCCTGTATGGCCTGCTAGAAGATGGGTGTGTGCAAAGAACATGACCTGTTCCCTATAAATTTGGGGGACCAAAAGCTGCGTTGGGCCTGTTGGACTGCCTTTTCTATACAGCAGATCGTTTTCTTTAAGAAACGCAGGGTAGGTCGTAATAGGAAGGGCCGCCTGTTGCCAGGCCATCTGGAGTGTAGGGTCATTTCTTTGGGCATAATGAAAGTTTTTATCCCCTTGCCATGGGGCCTGGGTGAGACAAACAGAGGTTTTGTGGGTATAGTCTTTAACTTTCAAACTAAGGTATGTCATAAACTCGGGATGGTCGATTCTTAGTATGAGATTCTCAGGTAAATTCGGAAGGACCCCTACGATAGCTGAAAGTTCCCTCCCATCGGGCATTCTGACTTTTATGGAAGCTGCTGGGTAGATTTTGACGTCTCCATGTACGCATCTAATGAGTATTTGGCGTTGGGTTATGATATCCTCGGGTTTGACTAAGGAACTCTGGATGACAGATTGTCTGCACCCGGAGTCTAAGAGAGCCCTAATGTACAACCCCATCAATGACCAGACTTACATAGAATCCTGTGCCCATTTCTTTGGTGCACATAACATGGCGTGGAAGGTAGCTAAAATCCATAGGTTCATCAGTGTTCCGTTTCTGGGGACAGAAGTGAGCTATATGTCCCCATGCCCCACATTCAAAACACTGAGGCCCTTTAGTGATAGGCACTACGGGTTTGGAGGGACATATTTTAGCCACTTTGACCGGGGTTTGCCAGTACTTTTCTTGTCTTGTTTGTTGGTTGGGGTTCGTGGCTTGTTCTCTCTTTCCCATATGGAGGTCCTTGGCTGTGCTCTAGAGTATGTAGTGCCCATTTCTATGGTTTGTTCCACCGAAAGGCCAGTGTGCTGTTTTAACCACCCTTGTTGGGATACTGTCGTGCCTCTACAAACTGTTCAAGGTCGATAAATGATATTATCTCCTCTTTAGTGTGTTCTTGAGGTTTGAGCCATTTGTCCGCAGCTGTTTTCAGTTTGTGAAAGAGAGTTTTGGGCGTATCTCCGGGGTTACCCTTCTCTTTTCTAAAACGCACCCGGTATGCTTCAGCATCAAGCCCCAGGTGATCCAGGATGACCTCCTTTATTTCTGTATAACTAGCAGTGCCTGTAGGATTGGCTGCTTGATAAGCGGCCTGGGCTTCGCCCGTTAATAGGGGTGCGAAAAAGAAAGGCCACTTGTTTTCGGGCCAGCCTGATGCCGAGGCGGCTCGTTCAAAGTTTATGAGAAAACGGTCCGGTCATCCCCTGCAACATACTTCTGTAGTACAATATTAGGAAAAGGAGATGGGGACCCCTGACGTGGGTTTGACTCTTTGGTGGCTTCTTCTTGTCGGTCAGATAATTTATATAACCCTTCCATTTGTTGGTTCATGGTTGTGCTAAAAAGTTCTCTATCCGTTTGTGCAGATGATATATGTCTCTCTAGAGCCCACTCAAGTTTTGATTGGCCGGCAATAAGTTGTTGAAGGAGGTTCTCCATTTTGTCTTACAATGGACCGGATCCCTCCTCTGACACCATGGGGTCGATTCCGATCCCGTAAAAAACGCTCCGAATCGTCGTACGGAGCATTTTTTTCCTTACGAATCGTACCCGTAACCGTCTCCGTACGAACGGCGTAGTACGATTCACACCCGATGCAGCTATCCGTCCGAATCGTACCAGGGACCGTACGAATGAAATCCCCGTACGAATTGCCCTCGGAAGCCGCTGTACACGACGTCCATACGTTTCGCGGGTGCTTTTTACGACCCGGCAAGTACGATCTGTGTTGTGTACGCTCCGTACGACCCTTTTTCTACGGGAGCTGGAAACTGTCGTACAGTCAGAGTTCGCCCCGAAACAGGTACGGAACGGCCCCCCCGGGTACGCCGCGTACACCCCATGATCGCAGGGGTACGCGCCGTACCCCTGCAATCATGGGGGTACGTGCCGTACACCCAGCGTACATGGGGTACGTGCCGTACCCCATGTACGCTGGGTGTTCGGCACGTACCCCCCATGTACGCTGGGTGTACGACACGTACCCCCATGATCGCAGGGGTAGGGCGCGTACCCCTGCGATCATGGGGGGTACGCGCCATACGGTGTGTAGGTGATCGTGCGCTTTTCCGTACGAATCGACGTGGACCGTACAAATCGCGTCCGGGTCGCCCGATCGGGATCGGAATCGTCCGGTCGTACGGCGTCCGTACGAGTCGTACGGAAACGGCTCCGGATGCGAGTCGTACGGATGGAGATTTTTAACGGATCGGAATCGACCCCCATGTGTGGAATTCCAGCCAGGGACAGACCTGTTTTGTGTTTCGAAGATTTGTTTATTCAATCTTCTTTTTAAGGCAAAGCAAAAATCCAAGACACAACATTAAGTTTAGGCCAGTCCATTTGGTTTCTCACTTCTTTGTCATCAGGAATTCGGTAGTAAGCTCCTGGTGGTTTGTCCTCTGCTGCAGACAGGTTGAACAGGATACCGAATGTGAAATGAAAGAAAATAAAACAACCGTCACTCTGGACTCTTTTTCATTCTCATGTGCTGAGGGGGAAAGAGTGAGGGAAGAGCACCCGAACCGTCACCAACGCCGTATACAAAAAATGGTGATGTGAATAAACAACAAAAGAGAAAACACAACACTTCAGTTTCGTAGTTTAGGGAGGTTCTAGGGATTTAAAGCTCTACTCCCTCCCCTAGGTTATGGCTGCTTGCTGGAGACCCCTTCTTAAACCAGACCTGCACTTTAGAACGTACCTCTGGAAGCCACGCTCCCCTGTGAGCGTGGCTGGTGGTCTCGTGGCACCGGATCTGGTCCAGCTCCCGTTCTTGGTTCGCCCGTGGATGGCAGCTCTTGGGCTTCGGCGTCTCCTGTTCTTTGAAGTGAAACGAGGCTTGGTCGGCGTCTCACTCCGGTTCTGCAATTCCTCTGCAGCTCCTTCTGGTCTTAAAGCTTCCGTGGTCCCAATATGCGACGTCCTCCTCAGGTCCCGTACTGGTTAAAAAGGCCGCTTCCTCGTCCTCCAGTACTCTCATTGGTGCATGTGACCCGGTCACGTGGGATGGCTGCCCCTCCCGGAAGAGAAAGGGTGTTGAATTAAAGGGGCCGCTGCAATCCTGATTTAGCGTGTCCCATGGTGACTGTAAAAGAAGCACAGGAGAAACGTAAGGAGGCAGTTGGCCACCCTCCCCTTTGCTTAACGTGTCCCCAGTGAACGTCTTCTGACACTAAGGTAGCTCCTTTGTAGTGCGTCTCTGTGCAATGTTGGGTTAAATTATTGTCACCGAGAAGATTGGGTAGCGTTTGAATTAGCTGATTATGTGTTTCATTCCATCGCAGGTTAAGATCACCAAGAATTAAGGTGTTGGAGTCTCCAAGAGAACAGTGAGCAATCAGGTCTGATAGCTGTTCCCCAAATGCTGAGGTGTTGCCTGGTGGGTGATATAAAAGGTGACAGAGAAGTGTTCCATTATCTTTGGTCTTTATGTTGGCGTTAAGACATGCAAAGGTGTTGCATTTGCATGAGTCTATTTCCATGAAGGAGATGATGTCTTTAGGGATGAAGGCTACTCCGCCCCCTCGTTGGTCTTTTCTATTTTTGTTGATAATGGAAAAACCTGGGGGCATAAGCATGTCTAGGCATGGTGAGGAGAGCTCATTGAGTCAGGTCTCTGTGATGAACGCAATGTCAACGTCCTGCGAGAGAATGGCTTCTGCTAGTTCGGTTGCATGCATGAATGCCGATCTGCAGTTGATATTTAAAACTGCTGTGGAAATCTACTGAAACTATTGTAAATGAACAATTCATCATGTGACACATTTGGGGGTGCTGAACTTTGTCCTTTTTGTATGATGCTCAGGGACAGAGTAAAGAGACTTCTACATTTTTCGGAGGAGAAGAAGCATCTTAGAGCGAGCTCCATAGTCTTAATCTACCTGACCCATTTGACCTGAGTACTTCTTAAGAAGTCAACACATGCTAACCCCTTTGGGATATGATGCAAAGGAGATAGGCAGGACCCTCATTGAGAGCAGAGTAGGGAAAGATAACTTTTGTTTTTCTTCTCAATGAAGAGAGAATTTGATTCATCTTCCATTCTGTTGCATTTTGATTTTGGAGTTCATTACATTATGCTTTTTATTCCCAAATGAACTAACTCGTAGATTTGGCTCTGTATTGATTTTCATGTACCTATATTCTCTGATATTAAGGTGGTTTTTTTTCAAATATTTCTTGGCCTTATAATAAAATCCATAAACTGGAATTCGGAGTCAGTGGTCTTTAAAGCATGACTACATTGTAAGAATAATATTGAATTGTTTACTCCCCTCAACCACTTTCAGTAGGCAAATAAAAGACCATCAGTGCTGAATATGGTAGGGAAGGCAAGGACTAAATTTAGCGTAATCACACTCTTAGCGCTCACTGTTATCACATTCCAGCTAAAAATGTTTTGGGCTATAAACTAATTACTTTCTTAAAACGTTGCACTGGTTTGCATCTCTTTTTGTCACTTTATACTGGTTCAAAGTGTTGATTCATCTGATCCTTCATCTGCCCAAACTCCCAAAACCTAAACAGCAAGCGACCTATGTTAATTTCAAAGAGTACGCTTGGCCACGTGAAGCAACTTCTTTTACCTGGTAATAATTAGTTATGTGGCACAAGAGAAATTACATCAAGTTTGAGACTCCTGTCAGTAAAAAATATCAGTGTATCTTCATGCACCTCAACATGGCTAGGCGCAAATATCTAAAAGAGTCAACAGGTCTGGCTTTAATGTACTTATGCACATAAGCACAGGAATGTACACTACTCGAGTTGAGCCAGATATATTGGCTTGGCTAATGCTTGTTTATTCCCATGGTACTGTGTGCAGTTGACACCTGGGGGGGCCTTTACTAAGCTTTTGTGCTGGGTTTGCGTCACAAAAGTGACGCAAAATGACCAAAATCTTTTTTTTGTAATTTACTTTCCAGCGCTAAACTTGTTTAGCGCTGGAAATAACGTATCAGTAATGCGAAGCAGCGCATTGCGGTGCTTCTTGTTACTTTGCATGGGGGCGTGCAAAGGGTGGTGCATGGGTGTTCCCATGCAACCACCCAAGGATTCTTACGCTAAACTCAATTTACTAAAAACTGTAGATTGGGTTTATTGTGAGAAAACTGCACCCTTTTCAACTAGGCGCAAGGAAGGAGAAATGCTTTAATTTCTCCTTCCTTTTCCGACTTTGCAGGCGTGCTACACTGTGCAGCACGCATACAAAGTGGGAAAAGCTTTCCCTTGTGCCAAGCATAGTATTTTGTACAGGAAGGGTACCCTTCCTGTACAAAACCTATGCTGGACTCATGCACACACCCTAGCGCTGTGGCGCTAAGGTGTGTGCATGACGCACGGCAGCTGTAATCAGCGCCGACGCAGGGGAAAGGGGAAGAGGGAACCATGTCTTTGAAGATATGGCGCTCCCCTGCTCCCTCCCTGTCGCGCAACGCAGCACAGCCTTGTGGGGGACTGCGCTGTATTGCGCAACATTTTTGTAAATCTCCCCTTGGAATCCTGATATAGCCAGAGGACGAAGGAAGTGAGGTCACTTGGTCAATCCAGCTCTGGTGAGAGTGCAGCTCAATGGCTGGCTCTGGTCACCAAGTCCCGGTGACTGGCTTGGTCGGTGCTGGCCTGCCTCTTAGTCCTGTGTTTATTATTTTCTGCTTACAACGCAGAGCAGCCTCTGGGCATGTGTTGCTTATCCCTATTTAAATGCATGCAAACTTGGGGTAGGAAAGATGCTCCGAAGGCAGCTTTTTTTCTGAAAGGAACATAAATAAACTAATAATACACAAATCTCACACGTCACATATGATACAAATAAGCATGTAAATGCACTTCAAATATGATTCAAGTAAGCAGGTAACTGAACTATAGGATTCTGTGCCCCCAGCAGTATAGTAGAGAATCCGTAGGAGCGGGAACATAGAAATCCTGGGGCTGCACGTGCACAGCAGCCAATAAGAACTTTTCATCGGCTGTGATGCTGACTTGGATTCCTCCGCCGATCGCCATTGAACGCCATTTTCGGAAAGTCATCTTGGAAAACGGTCTTTTTTGCAAAAAGCAACATATGCCACACAATAAACGAAGAACGTAATTCAAATATGATAAAAATAAGTATAATTTAATTACTGTGAGATGTCATTTTTTAATCCAATTACTGTTAGAGTTTTTCTAAGCTTTTTTCACACAAGCAAAATAATTTTATTGAAAAATTAGATCTGACAAACATTATATTGCATTAAGATACTTATATCATGCCTTGGACATCATTTGTCTATCACAAATCATGTGTTGCTTTCCAAGACGGCGTCTCTGTACAGTAAATGATCCCTGGTCGCAGCTGAGGCTGCTCAAGAAAACAATGCACCTTCTGCATATAGATAGAAGCATTATTTAGGTGGAAGAATAATAGACACCAAGGCTAATAGTGATAGGGCGCTTTGCTCCGTGCAAATTCTAGTGCAAATTCAGTTTCGCACATCATCATCCGATGACTCACTAGTTCCAGTTGAAGCTGACATCAAAATTCAACACATTTGAATAAGGTGAAGCACATTTGGCCTCACAAGAAAGACAGAGCAGGGCAGATTTACAAGCCCCTTGCGCCACCTTTACGTCACATTTACCATGTTAAAAGTGACGCAAAAGTGGCGCACGTGGCTTGTAAATAAGCCCCAGAGTGTTTAACTTAGAAAACAAGTAAGGTTTATTAAAATATCTGTAAAGTTACAATCTCAAATTATCAGGATTAAATGTAATTCAATAGCCAATATATGAATGCATTAGCGAATGTATTACTGTTAAGGGGGCGTATGTTTGAAGAAACCATTTTGCGATTCTCAATTGCGATTTTTAGAGCATCGCAATAAGAGAATCGCAAAATGCAATGTAAGTAGGATTTGCAAACAATTTAGTCGAATCCTACGTATTCCTTATTTGCGAATCACAAATTGAGATGCGCAAATAAGGAATAGCTTCCCATTCATTCCTATGGGCTAGGAGGCCCATAGGAATGAATTGGAAGACATTCACAATTTGCGATTCTCAATTAGAGAATCGCAAATTGAGAATGCAATTTCAAGGGTGCCAGGGTGTCAAAAGGACACCCTGTTGCACCCCTGAAATGTGCAGGTGTGAACATGTGGCACACATACATGCCCTAATGTATGTCCGCCATATGGCACTTTGAAAAATGCAAAAAAGTTTATTTTTCGAAGAAATCGCAAATTACCACTTCAAGCTGTGGGTAATTTGCGATTCCTTAAGGCCAAATTGCACTTTTTCTGTGCTTCTTACATTGCATTTAATGAATCGCAATTTGCAATTCCTTAAATGCAATCGCAAAATACTGAATCGCAAATTTTGTGATTCCTTATTTTGCGAGGAAGTTTTTCTTTCATACATACCACTAAGCCCAATTGCGATTGCAAATGCCAGCATTCTGCGAATTTCGGCGTTTGCGATCGCAATTTGGAATTATACATATGGCCCATGAAGTTGTATAAAATTGAATAGAGGTAATCATTTCTCCCATAAAGGGAACACCCTACACGGGTAAGCTAAGGGAAAAATCTGGGCAGAAGTCAAGATAAGAGGCCAGAAAGACCCTGAAAGGCACTAGTAAGCATCTGCATACAAGCAATGGAAAATGAAGCTTGCAGGTCAGGACACCTCTGTAAGCCAGTGAGAAAGGGTATCTGAATCTGCGTCTACATTGCATGCACTTAAACCACACATTTTGTAGCATTTTCCTACACCTTCATATGATTCCCATGAAGAGAACCAATCACGTTAGAGTTCGAACAAATCAAATTCACTGCGTTTCTCAAGCTAAGGCACACTGAACCCACTCTAATCACCCTTCAAACTAACAGTCATCGTGCAACATTACTAGATACATTCTCCACGGCTGTGCGTTGCACCAGCTTTTTAATATATTCTGCAAAGCATTGGCTAAAATAAACATTTCACATGGAAACAGAAAACAACGGATATAACATTTGAAGTTGTTGGTTCAGCTTCTCCTGAAATGAGGGGATATACACGAAAAAGAAGAAATGGCATCTAAACATTTGGCATCTTTCAAACCAAGACCTGCATTAGCCTTGGTTAACTCAAACGTCAATATCACACAGTAAAGGCGTCTCCGTATGCTAATGTTAGCACTGAAGCAAAACATTCATTAATGAAAAACATTCTCATCATTAGCATGATAGTGAGAAATAAATATTCCTCTGGTCCAGCCCATATGTGATCATCGCGGTCTCGAAACAATGTGTAATGGGGGCTGATCTCAACAAACCAATGGCATATTGTATTATATACAAGCTGTCTAGTTGATTGATTAAGTTTTCAAGGAAGACCTAAAAAATTGTGTCTTTCTTCATGTAGCAAAATAGCTCTTATATAATAATCTGTTGTTTTGCCTTAATGTTTTGATTTTTGTCGCTCCTTTGTATTTTAACAACAGCTTAGTTGTCCTTTGTCATGCTATCTTAAGATGTTCTCATACTTAGTGATGCGAATATCAATTCAGGGCAAACAGAAGTTGCACCTGTTATCTTTTGTTGGGACAGCAGGCTCCCCTGCATGGTAAATGGGCAGTTACAACTGTCCTGAGTGACCCCAATGCATTGAAAACTGGTACCCTGACTTGACCCAGCTAATATGCAAACTTGGCATGGGTGCTGAGACCTAGACCTAGACCTGCCCTTGATGACCCAGAGGTTCAGAAACTGTTCTGTTACCTGTGTACCCTCTAGCTCAGAGGTCTTCAATCTGAAGGGCGTGACCCCAAGGGGGCCATGTAGTCCTGGGAAGGGAGGCCTGCATCCCCAGCCTCACTTGTGCCTGGAATCCAAAACGTTTGCTCTCTTTTTAGCAAAAGACAACCATCCATGGACCGGTAATTTCGATCGTTTAAATGCTTCAGCTGATGTTTCATCAATTGAAACTACTGTGCTGTGAAAATGCTGTCATGCCAGGGTGCCTGCCTGTCTGAAGGAAATGCAAATGTGCACTATTAGTTCATCTGCAAACGTAAAGGGAGCTTGGGAGCCGGTTCTGGCTTTAATTGATCAAATCACTCCAAACTTTCTGATGACAAAGATTTGTTTTTTTTTAATGGTAGTGCAAAGAGTTAACAACTGGGCTGTGAAGTGCGTGCTTTTATTTGTAGTTGTATTTTGAGAGCCCTTAGTACCCCTCAGGAGGTGTTGATGGGATAGTTATGTAAAAATTAAATTCATTACATACGGTCTGGTATTACATCTACATGTTGGAAACAGCATTTTATCATAAACAGATTTAATTATGTGGATCTTTGGTTAAACACAGAAATCTGCAGTGCATTAACTAATAGAGGTTTCATAATGTACTACAGTGCATTTCTCACTGAGTAACAACGTTTTAAATTATTTTTTTATTTAAGGTTTCAATTTTTTTATATGTAGGTACCTGATGATGAAAGACCTAAAAACGTACAGAATATTTTGGGGCTTATTATGAGAGGCTTGCGCCACCAGAGCGTCACTTGTATTTGATGCTCTGGGGGCACAAGCGTCCAACCATACATATGAGGTGGAGCAAAGTCACCCTGCAATGCCTGATAGATATGGAGTGAGACAAAGCAGCGCAAGTAACTGTGTTGCCTTACTCTGCGTCAAGGAGGTGTTCTATGGCCATTGCGTGGGGGTTCCCATGTAACACCCAGGGATTTTGATGCTGCCCCAAATTTCCAAAGTCACGTAAACCTGGGGCAACACCAAAAATGTAAGTCTCCCTAGCGGAGGCGTAATGAGGAGAAATGTTTTCATTTCGCCTCTTTTTTCCTCTTTCCATGTGTGCTGCGTTCTGCAGCTCACATAGAAAGAAGAAAACTCATCCCCGATTGTTTTTGTGAAAGAAGGTGCCAATTCCTGCACAAAACAATCCTGTCTATATTGGTGCTAGGCAGCAATTTAGGTTCAATTGCAAGGCGAAAGGACAGTAATGCACCGTATTTCATAAATACGTGCATTCTTGCCCTTTCACATTGGCATAGGGCAGCTCTGCAGGACAACTTGGGGGGGGCTGTCCTACGCCAATTCCTCATAAATAAAGCCCCTTGCTTTTAGCTACACCTTCGACCACACCCCCACGCTCACTGACTTTTGTTTTTCTAAACACTGTTTAATATTATTTACCCACAGAAAAAAATGGTTTGCAGTGGGAATTGGGGGTTGTCCATAATGAGGAGTACCAGGTTCAAGAAATGTTTGTTCGGAGGGAGTCCTTACACCTAAAAAAGTATGACGAGAGGGTCGCTGCGTCAAAAAGTTTGAAGGCCTCTGCTTTTGCTCAATATGGGGCCACTGTCCATGTCCAGAATTGGTGACATGAAGAAGTTGTGACAGCAGATGCTTTTTCACGTTATAGTACTTGAAAATAGCGTTTTCTCTGGTTCAGATGGAGTGCTGTGCCTACACTCATGTAACATTTTGCTTATATACGGCAACCAAATCCATACACTGGTTTCCCAGGTGCATGATGGGGTCCCGCTGCGCCTGTTGTGCGCTCTAAGCACAGGAGCTGCTGCTGCCCCCGGAGGGGGTCTGAAGCCAGGGAACATTGCCTACCACTGCCGAGGGGGCAGACTTTAACAAACAGCTCGCCGCACGGGACTCGAGTGACCAGGAGTCCGTGCGTGCTTACAGCTGCGAGGAGCCCCGCCCCCACGCACACCGGGGCTTCATTACTGCTTGCCGGACCCGCTGCCGCGGGTCCCGCTGCGCCTGTTGTGCGCTCTAAACACAGGAGCTGCTGCTGCCCCCGGAGGGGCTCTGAAGCCAGGGAACATTGCCTACCACTGCCGAGGGGGCCGATTTTGACAAACAGCTCGCCGCACGGGACTCGAGTGACCAGGAGTCCGTGCGTGCTTGCAGCTGCGAGGAGCCCCGCCCCCACGCATACCGGGGCTTCATTACTGCTTGCCGGACCCACTGCGCCTGTTGTGCGCTCTAAACACAGGAGCTGCTGCTGCCCCCGGAGGGGCTCTGAAGCCAGGGAACATTGCCTACCACTGCCGAGGGGGTCGATTTTGACAAACAGCTCGCCGCACGGGACTCGAGTGACCAGGAGTCCGTGCGTGCTTGCAGCTGCGAGGAGCCCCGCCCCTGAGAGAGCACAAATCTGAAAAATGTATAAGTACACCATATTTACAAGCACGTAGTGTTAGTTTAAATTGTATTGCACACGAGTGTTATATTCATAGAGTGAACTTATATAAGTGTGTTTAGCTAGCATAGAGGTACTTATAGCAGTATGAAAACTAATGTAGAAATGTTAGAATGATGTGAAACCTCACGTTTCTCATGTTAAGTGATTGTGTGTAAAGGAAATTAAACCTAGCAAACCAATGAGAATGTGTAGGCCGCAGGGCAATTCACAGTAAAGATAAAGTGCTGCTGAACTGATGTGAGACGTGGTTAACATTGTTTTCTAGAAGTATTTAATCATAGAATTGAAATATATGTTTTATATAGATGTGTTGCATTATACTATAGTAATACGTGTTAGTTAAAATACTGTTTAAACCAAAGAAAGGAAATGTTTTAGAAGGCAGAGACCCGCTTTATGTAAATCAACTAGGCCTGAAAAGACCAAGTCATTCCCTTTGATCTAAAATGTGCTCGTTAGGGGAAAGTTGTGCTAGGCACTAACTGAGAATCCTTACACATGTTTTATGGTCCGAGATATGGTGGAGGTTGGAATTTGAGGCCCACAGTACATGTGTCTGTCGCAGGTGCGAGGAGCCCTAATCAGTACTATGATGAACGGTTCCTTTGTTCAAGAGAGCCAGGCACAGGCCTGGAGGAGTCTTCAGGAATTTTAGGGGGTACTGTCTCGCTGAAGAAGAAGCCTGGGAAGCAAGGTCAACTTTAATGAAGAGTCCTGAGGAGCACCAGTACGGAGTTTGCCGCTCAAAACTGCACCACGTGAGAGGCGTCCCCAGGGGCGTTTCTATTGGAGATGTGATTTTGTATTAGGGATAGCCCCCGGGGTGGAGTTAGAGCAGATGATCTGAGAAGCCCTAGAGAGCGGATGGGTAGGCAGATAGAGAACTGAAAGAAACCAACTTGGTTCAGAGACTAGGAGAAGTGTGTGATCTTCTTTGGAAGTCACCACTGCTGACACCTTTTTTAGGTAAAGATCTTGTTAAGTAGGGATGTCACTTAGTCTAGTGTAGGGACAGACTAACTTATATTTTTTCTTTTCTGTAAATGACTCTCAAGTTGCAACTCACAGCGATTCTTGCAACACTCATGTTCTTTGAGATATTTTTGATAATTTCCTTTTGTCGATTGAGAATATTCAGAGAGTACCTTTTTGTACTAATACCTGTATACCTTTTGAATCTTATTCTGAGATGTTTGTATGTCCAGATACTTTTGACTTCGAATTAAAACTTTTTAACCTTTCCCAGTGGTAAGTGGTTCTTTAGAGTGGTTTAAGTTCCTAATTGACTAACCTAGTAGTAGATTGTCTTTTACTCAATGACAGGTACCAACGATTCAGTCGACATGATTAGGGATCTGGTAAGGTAACTAGAGACCAGAAACCCCGCGTTAACAGTTGGTAGCAGTGTAGGATGGTTATCTTCTTGAGGAAGGTAATCTAGACTAGGTTAGCTTACCCCAAGGCCCCTAGAGCTAGACATCGAGAGATGAGCAGCGGAAGAATCGCGTGCCGAGGAGGGTGCTGACGGTGCGAGAAAAGCAGCAGTATCGGAGGAGAGTGAGTATAACAAGGGTCATGCGTGAACAGATTGCGGTGTTTTGTGTTGTATTTGTATTGTAATGTCTTGCGGAGTTGAATGCCTGTAGTGAGATTGAGAGAAGGTTGTGAGCGCGCGCAACCTGGTAAAAAAAAAATCTTAAGTTCAAGGTAGAGCTTAAGAGGTCCGGGTGTATCGAACACTCAGAGTAGTTGCCAACCATAGTACGGGGGTCATGAGGTACCATTGATCGTCCGTGGAACCGAGATAGGGGGAACGTGTGAGTGTGTGTGTGGGCAACGGACGCAGGTCGAAAGTTGCCGTGTGTAAGTAACCTATCAGAGAAGGCGATTGTCTGGACGTAAACGGAAAGACATTTCGTCGGTTAAGGTGACAACTACAGTTAGGCTGTGGACGTGCAGTCGATGAAAGTGATCGCTTGGTCGGAAGTAATCATTTTTCAGAGTATGAATGGGACGCATGCATAAACGCGGAGACGAGTTGAGAAAGGAGGGGAACTGCTGCGAAGGGGGACGAGTGACGTTGGCAAGAGCCGCGCTGAGATTGGGCGGCTGGTGTGACGTCAGTGAGAAGTCGCGCTCTGATAGGCCAGTTAGCGAAGAACAGTGCTGAGATTGGTGGATTGTCATCAGGAAGTAAACAAACCGGAGAAAACAGAAACTAGTAGACTGAAAATGAAGTGTTTTAAATGTTTGAAGGATATTTTTAAAAGAAAAAGGAGAGAGTCTTTTTACGGGCAAGAGGCACCGCCAGAGGGTACACCGGCTCATTATATGGCAGCGAATGTTGGGCTGCATACGATATTATGGATTGGAGATTGGAATAAGCTTACGGAAGGGAATGAGGAGATGCCGTTCCCAAAATATGGGACGTTTAAGTTAGAGGTGTTACATCGGCTAAAAGCAACCATGTCCGCATTGAAACCCCCGCCTAGACCAACCCAGTTTGAGGCCCTTAATGCATGGATTAGGGCGGCGCACGACAGGAATCTGAATAGGCGTCAAGAAAGGTTGACACGATCGGTAAGAGCAGTGCGAGATTCCAAATGGGATGAGGACGCCAAGAGGTGGAGAGTACAGGCTATTGAGGTGGATAAGTTGTACACAGTGAGAGAGGTGGCAGGAGGAAAGAACCTCATGGAAGAAGATGAGGAGAGCGACTCGGAAGACAACCTGATAAATAGATTACTGATAGATAGACCGCCTCCGAGAGTTGGGGAAATTGAAAGTAGAGCACTCGCAAGGGAAGATGGGGCTGCCATAGAGGGGTATGTACCACTTCCTACATCGGAATGGACACCTATCAAAGGTGGGGAGACACCTCAACATAGTACAGCACAGAGTGTAGTCGGAAGGTTTGTGGTACAGAAAACGCCAACCGCAGAGAGGGCTGAAACTTTTGGATTGCCAGATGCTCTCCAAGTACCCGTTACCATAGGACCCATAGTATCGATTTACAACCCAGAGAATGGGAGAGAGGAAGAACAGATACGGTTAGAGAGAGAAAGAGTTGAAATGGAAAGGAGAAATAACACGACAAATGCCTGGAAGCAATTGCCAGGGTCAGTGAAGTGGAACACACCATTTGAGTCAGCAGTGAGTCCCGCAGCAGATCAGGGGGGTCAAAGAGGACCGATGGACCTGAGGGGACCACGGCCGAAATCTTTTAAAGAGTTAAGAGCCGACTTGAGAGAATGGGATAACTCCACAGAAACTCCGAGCAACAGGTCCAGAGTAGAAGCAGAATGGGGAAGTCGAGGCAACGGAACAGTATCACACTGTGGGGCTAGTGAAAGCAGTCAGGAACGAGAGGGTCAAAATCAAGAGAATAGAGGAGTTATGCGTCCTATTGACGGCAGAGACGGGCAGGAGCGAAATGGAGGAAGTATGGAGTGTGGGGAGATGCCTCGTCTCTTTGAAAGGGGTGGAGATCAAATGGTACAGGAGTACAGGGAGAGGTTTAGGTGCACTCATCACGCACCCAATGAGAATATACAGCACTGGGGTCGTGGGGACAGTGAGGGGTCTTGCCACGCGTCGAGTGCTCAGAGACCTCAGGCAAATGGGGACGACAGGGGGATAAATGGGATGTCTTGGCAACCACCTAGAGAAATCAGGCAGGATGGGGGATGTGGGACAACAAGAGGAACTGGAGTGTTTCATCATCAACCCAGAGAGGACGGAATGGCCTGGGATCTAGAGAGGTGGGAGCATGGGAGGACTCCCCTTAACTCGCCTATACCTAGACGTAGGACTAGGAGCTGGGATGGAAGAGATGGAAATGGACCCCCTAGAGATGGTATACTGAAAGCTACAATAAGGACAAAAAGACTTGATGTCACCAGTTTAAAATCTGATTTGGATGAGATCATAGATGGTACGTTGGCTTTAGAAAGGATCGACTTGTATGAACAAGATGAGTTACTGTTCATAGCGAAAGATGTTACTCGAAAGGCGAGAGCGACTCATGAGAAACTGTCTGAACTGGCAGACAGGTACATGGTAGATTTGTCCAGAACAAAGACCCTACAGAGTAACCATAGGTTACAATACTCAGATCAGGATTTAGAGGAAAAAAGGACAACTGGATTGAAAACACACATAAGGGAACTAATAGCAGGAATAAGAGCGTGGAGGGATCTGGACAAATGGGAGGAGAGATGGTCCAAAAGGGGAACTGTTAGGCGGTGTGCGAATGGGACGTCTCCTGAGGGAAGGTTGATGCAGATGGAGGCATTCCCTTTGCGAGAAATATCGAATGGGAATTATGTACATGTACCCTGGAGTAGAGGAGATTTAGCTGCATTTACCAACTCATTTCCGAAGTTAAGGGACAATCCAGTAGAGTGGTATAAGCAGGTAGAAAGGTATGTAAAGATCTCGAAAGTATTGTGGATTGATTTGAACACTTTGTTTGACATTGTGGTCCCATCTGACTTGTGGACATCGTGCAAGACTAGTGTTGAATGGCCAACTACTGAACCAGTGAGGGATGCTCAGACAAATGGACTGTCTGAAATTGTCATGCAAAAGTATGAAAGGGTAATTGCTTGGCTGAAAGATAAGGTACCACCCCAGGACATAGACTGGGTAAAAATAGACCGAACAAGACAAGAACCAAAGGAGACAGTTCATGAGTTCTATGAAAGGTTGTTGAAAACATTCAAACAATACAGTGGACTCGATGTAATGGATCCCAAAGATATAGGACAGTTTGTGTCAAAGTTTGTTTTGGGGTTGAGACCTGATATTTGTTTGATGATTCAGCAACATTTACTTTGTTGGCAAAACAAACCACTAGATGAAATTTTAAGGTATGCCAGATACTGTAGCGATGAGATAGATTCCAAGACAAAGAAAATGAAGGAGAAGCTGATGGTGGTGCAGATGCAGTCAGCCGGAAAGGGTGGACAGCAGAAACAGGGAACGGGGACAATGGGACGGAAGTCGAATGGTCAGAACAAGGATAGTGAAGAAAGTCAGAGACCTAGAATAGATTTGGCCACTTTAATGAAAACGATAAAGTGCCACCAGTGTCACCAGGTGGGACATTGGAGACGCGAGTGTCCCTTTAACCCTGAAAGTGGAGAACTAGAATTAGAACAGGAAGTTCAGGAGGTTCCAGTTCAAAGGGCGACAGTCCCAGGAAGCAAGGTGGTCAAAGGGGGGACTTCGGCTCCACGAGCTCAGTTTCCACAGCCACCAAAGATCGCGACAGGGGGAAAAGTCTATAAACAAATGCCTCTTTTTATTGAAGAAGAAAAATGTTATTACATTGACCCAATGACCGGTCAACGTGTGAACAGAGAAGAGGACTGTACCCTCGGGGCAGTTCTAGAAGTAGAGCAGAGAGGGCCATTTGTTGAGGCAGAGGTAGCAGGGTGCCCGATTACATTCTTGGTGGATACGGGAGCTACTCGATCGACTCTGAGATCAGCAGTGGTTCCTGACCTACCAATGTCGGGGGAAACAATTCAGGTGGTTGGAGTCGCAAATAGAAGAATGACTAGTCCTTTGACAGAATTAGTGTCAGTGAAAATAGGGAATTACACAAATGAACATCAGTTTGTGGTATGTGATTCTAGTCCTGTATGTCTGTTAGGGAGGGACTTGTTGTGCAAATTGAATTGCACCATATACTGCACACCTCAGGGTGTGGAGGTACAGACCGCAGATGATGATGCTACCTTTAAGATTGCCAATGAGAGAACATGTATAGGACTGTATCCTACTCTGACTGTGGAAGACCTTCCTTGTGACCTAAGAGATGCTGTCTCAGCTGAAGTATGGGATTTTACTGGGGAAGAGATAGGACTGATCAAAGGGGTGGAACCAGTGAAGATCATGATAAAACCAAACGCTGAATATGGAAGACACCATTGCTTTACTGAATCATTTAGCTGGGAATGGACATAAGGTATCTCCGAACAAATTACAGTACTGTCTGACAGAAGTACAGTATCTGGGTCACCGAATAGAGAAGGGGAAGCGCAAGGTGTCTCCAGACAGGATAGAGGCCATCATGAAAATGAATGCGCCAACGACACAGAGAGAAGTTAGGATGTTCTTAGGAATGGTTGGTTACTGCCGACAGTGGATAGCTAACTTTTCACTGAAAGCAAAACCTTTACAGAAACTGAAGCACAAGGAGGTGAGTGATCCGGTACCATGGGACAACGAGTGCCTAATGGCGTTCCTACAACTGAGAGAGGATTTGTGTCGTGCTCCGGCTTTGGGAATGCCAGATTATGAGAAGACTTTCTCATTATACTGCTGTGAAAGAGAAGGATGTGCGTTATCAGTGTTGGCGCAAGTACACGGAAATGCCCGTAGACCAGTTGCATATTTTTCGGCTACATTAGATCCGGTAGCCGCAGCGTTGCCCGGATGTCTCAAATCCGTTGCTGCAACAGGTGTCAGCATTGAGAGGTGTGAGAACATAGTAATGGGACATCAATTAGTGGTGTATGTACCGCATTCGGTAGAATTGTTAATGACAAGGACCAAGACGCAGCACTTGACCAATAGTAGGCTCACGCGCTATGAGCAAGTTATTCTTGCTGCAGAGAACGTGACCCTTAAGAGGTGCTCGGTCTTGAATCCTGCTACATTGATGCCACTTCCTAATGATATAGAAGGCGAAGAATGTGAAGATCACGATTGCCTAGATGTGACTGAACTATGCACGAAGCCCAGACCAGATATTGTGGATGAGCCATTGATCGACCCTGATGAAATTTACTTTGTTGATGGCTCATGCTTAAGAGACGATACTGGTCGGTTGAGAGCAGCTTATGCTGTTTGCACCATTACTGGAGTTGTGGAAGCCGCTTGCCTGGAAGGAGTACACTCCGCTCAGGTAGCAGAAATCATTGCATTGACACGTGCCTGTATAGCAGGTAGCAAAAAGAGAGTCACCATTTATACCGATAGCCAATATGGTTTCGGTGTAGTTCATGATTTCGGGCAATTGTGGTCTCAGAGGGGTTACATGACCTCCTCTGGTTCGCCAATCAGAAATGGGGAATTTGTACGACTGCTGTTAGAAGCATTGCAAGGTCCAGCTGAAATTGCAGTGGTCAAGTGTATAGCTCACACTAAAAATACAGATTTTGTGTCACAAGGAAACAGATATGCAGATGAAGTTGCCCGCTATTGTGCGGAGCAAGGGTATACTTTCACGGAGGTGGAAGTAGGCGGGGCAAAGGAAAAAACAGAAGTCAATATGATGTTAGAGACCGTAGATACATGGGAAGATCTGAAACAAATGCAAGAAAATGCACCTGAGTCAGAGAAAAGGTCCTGGGAAGCAGCAGGTTGTGTGAGAAGTGAAATGGATTTTTGGGTTTCAGCAGATGGAAGAGCAGTGTTTCCAGAGGAATTAGTGAATCCAATGGCACGACAAATACATGGTCCAACACACTTAGGAAGGGATGCCATGCTGAGAGTATTTAGGCAAACTTGGTATTGCCCAAAGTTCAGGATTGCAGCAGAAGCAGTCTGTAGAAGATGTGTCACATGTCAGCAACTGAATGTAGGGAAAAGAACACCAGTTACCATGAGTCACATTGGGAGGTCTGGGGGGCCTTTCAACAGAATGCAATTAGATTTCATTGAAATGCCTAGAGTCAACCGCCTTAGGTATGTGTTGGTGGTCGTATGCATATTTTCCAGGTGGGTCGAGGCATACCCTACACGTAGGTGCGATACACTCACCGTAGCAAAACTGTTACTTAGAGAATTGATCCCGCGCTACGGGGTGCCAGGCTCTCTGGAATCTGATCGAGGAACACATTTTAACAGTGAAATTGTGAAGATGCTCTGTGCCGCATTGAACATTGATCAGAAGTTGCACTGTAGCTATCGACCAGAGGCTTCAGGAATTGTGGAGCAGATAAATGGAACACTAAAGAGTCGAATTGCCAAAGTGTGTTCTTCAACTTCCTTGAGTTGGCCAGATGCTTTGCCTTTAGTGTTGATGAGCATGTGCAGCACACCCGACCGGAGGACAGGTCTCTCTCCACACGAGGTGCTGATGGGGAGGGCAATGAGGCTTCCTTCTGTACCAACTGCGACACTATTAAACATTACAGATGACCTGATCCTGGATTACTGCAAAGGACTGTCTGACGCCATTCATTCTGTGTCCTTCCAGGTGCAGGCTGCTGAGGTCCCATCTTCAAGAGAGTTGTGTCATGACCTGTGCCCAGGAGAGTGGGTGCTGGTGAAGAAACACGTCCGGAAAAACTGCCTAGACGTGCGCTGGAGAGGACCTTTTCAAGTCATACTGACCACGAATACGGCTGTCAAGTGTGGAGGCCTGCCGAATTGGATACACGCTTCCCACACCCGAAGAGTTCCAGCACCCTGGAAGAAACAGCTCCTCTCACGGATGAGAATCCAGCTGAAGACGGTGAACCATTAGAGGGGATCAGTCAAGCTGTGGGGGTGTCTGAAGAAGTTGGGAGCGTTGCAGATCCAGAAGAAGAAGGGCAAGGCGGTAGCGAAACTGAAGCTGCAACAGAAGGAGAGAGCTGTTGTGAATGTGACTTGGAAACAGATCAGGAACAGAGTGATCAGGAACCGAGCAGGAGGGAAAGCAATTGGAGAACAAGAAGTGGGGCAGCTACTTGGCCTGAAAGAAGAAGGAGGCCGAGCCTGAAGCTAGCTCGAGAAGAAACTCTTGCTCCTATATCTGAAGATTCGGATCTGGAAGAAGGTGTATCGGACCAAGAGCAGGAGGGTCTAAGGAGATCAAGGAGAGTACGAGTGCCTAGCAGAAGATACTCTACACCTGAGTGGACCTACCTCGCTGCAGATGTCCAAGGGACGCAGAGCTGGGAGGGTGAGGGAAGTGACCC
Organism: Lissotriton helveticus; assembly: GCF_964261635.1. Taxonomy (NCBI): domain Eukaryota; kingdom Metazoa; phylum Chordata; class Amphibia; order Caudata; family Salamandridae; genus Lissotriton; species Lissotriton helveticus. Next base: position 960,204,456 of record NC_136063.1, read on the forward strand.
TGACCAGAACTGACCCAATCATCACAGTGGAAGTAAGATTCCTGTTGCCAGGATTGGAGGTCGAAAGACTGCTGACACTCAACATCGTCTATCCTCCTCTCCTGAGCGGAATAAGAAAATTGATATTTGAGACTGTTGAGTTTCCGTGTTGCTGTTCAAGGTGTCCAATACTGGAGGGAGTCCTTCTTCGTATGGAAATATTTGAGCTAGTGGTGGAACATCTGGGAACACGCATAGTTTCAGATTGCTAAAAAGACTTTGATAAAGAACATTTGTTAATACAGATCAAAAAGATAACCTAGTGCCAAATGGAAGAAGACAGAAACTATGGACTTCCATTTTAGTGAATGGAGAAGGGCTAGAGTTGTCTATTGCTACAGAATTTAATGACTGTTCTTGCGGGAGAGAATTGTCAGCTTCCAAGTGTGGTTCAAAGAAAGACATTGTGGTTCAAATGAAGAGAGTCTTTGTGCAAAGCAAAAAGGACATTGAGAAGAAGTAAGAGACTTTGCTGAGAACGACATCCAGAGCTACACTGTTTGAGATCATGGAGACTGGCAACCCGAACCGCAGGGCAAAATGCATAGTAGGCACGCTTTTAGTGGTAGTGATTTCTCTTATAGTTTTAGTAGTTACTATATCGTATATAGTGGGACATGAGAACGAAACAAAGGCAAGATCAGAAACAAAGAAAGCATCAACACAAAAGCCTACCACTGTTGCTGGGGTAAAAGGAGAAAACACTGAGAAAGAAAAGGCTTTGCTAGATGCTGAGATCAAAAGATTACATGTTGACGAATCACAGGGGAACTTTAGGTCAAATGCTTATGCCAAGTTGCTCTACGAATACATTGATGTCATGGAGGCGAAGAATTGTTACGTTTGTATGCAATTACCAGCTTCTGTGGATGAGGGTATCAGATACCATCATCTTCCCTTGACGTATGGAATCACATGTAGTTTGTTGTTGAGCATATTCTATGGACGAGATGGGTTTGAGTATTATTTCTCGAATTTTGACTCGACATTGCCAGAGGTCCCAAATTATAAGCATCTGAATAAGTGGGACTATTACAAGTGCGAAGACAGGTTACAGAAATTTTTCATTCCATGGAAAACGTTAGATACTTCACATGCCCGAAGAAATAATCTGACTTGTCAAGTGTCAGAAATTGAGAAAAAGTTTATAGGGCAGGTGGATACTAGATACAGGAGGCAAAAGATTCTAAAAGCTTCAGGACAATGGGAAACAGATTGGACCAAGGAAGAAAGGATACATCAAAGAAAGGGTAGCCTTGGTCCAATTGCTTTAGACAAGGAGAAACGGGGGAAACTGTGCATTCACAGAAGTTACTCCTATTATGAGAATATGTTTGTAGGTCAAGTCAGTTGTGAACATGCTTTCCAATTGGAGTACTACTCCAAAGACTTTTTGAAGGAGATGCAAGCAATTCCAAATGTATATTTTGTATGTGGAAGAAATGCATATGTGAAGCTACCAGATAATTGGTACGGATCATGCTATTTAGCAATTGTCTTCCCCAAAATATACCATGTTGAGAATTTAGAAACGACAAAGAGAGGAATACCAACAAGAGGGAGAAGAGATCTAGGTGCTGAAGAGGTAGTTGGGGATGTATTTGGTGCTGCATTCCCTCTCTTGGGATTGATACTGAATGACATCAAAATTAGAAGATTGGCTACAGTCGTAGATAGGTTATCTGCCAGTACTGCTAGATCCTAAATGCTGGTGGAGGGAGAGATGCAATCGATAAGAGCAATGGTTCTTCAGAACCGACTTGCTTTAGATGTTCTGTTAGCCAAGGAGGGCGGAGTCTGTAAGGCTTTGAAGGTCCAGGAATGTTGCACTTACATTCCAGACAATTCAAAACCTCTAGAGAAGTACATACGAAATATTACTGCGATTCATCATGAAATTGAGGATCTGACAAAGATAAATGTATGGGAAAAAGTAGGTCAAGGAATGGGTAAAGTTGGAGGTTGGTTTTCCAATTTAGGAAAGGGTATCATTTGGTACATATTGAAACCCATCATCATAATTGTGATTTGTGTAATCACTTTGTGGGGATTGGTGCGACTGTACCAATGGTATAGAGCAAGCAGGTTGCAGAGATCCATGAGGGAACAGGAGAAAAGACTGACTGCGATGCAGGATACACAATATAAGAGTCTGAAGGCTCTAGAGACAATGAAACGAGGGGGTATTGCAACAACTTCAGTCTGAAAGATCCTACATTTTAGGGATGTTGTTTTGATGGTGATGACTCCTGAAAGTCATCAAAGGGGGGACTGAGAGAGCACAAATCTGAAAAATGTATAAGTACACCATATTTACAAGCACGTAGTGTTAGTTTAAATTGTATTGCACACGAGTGTTATATTCATAGAGTGAACTTATATAAGTGTGTTTAGCTAGCATAGAGGTACTTATAGCAGTATGAAAACTAATGTAGAAATGTTAGAATGATGTGAAACCTCACGTTTCTCATGTTAAGTGATTGTGTGTAAAGGAAATGAAACCTAGCAAACCAATGAGAATGTGTAGGCCGCAGGGCAATTCACAGTAAAGATAAAGTGCTGCTGAACTGATGTGAGACGTGGTTAACATTGTTTTCTAGAAGTATTTAATCATAGAATTGAAATATATGTTTTATATAGATGTGTTGCATTATACTATAGTAATACGTGTTAGTTAAAATACTGTTTAAACCAAAGAAAGGAAATGTTTTAGAAGGCAGAGACCCGCTTTATGTAAATCAACTAGGCCTGAAAAGACCAAGTCATTCCCTTTGATCTAAAATGTGCTCGTTAGGGGAAAGTTGTGCTAGGCACTAACTGAGAATCCTTACACATGTTTTATGGTCCGAGATATGGTGGAGGTTGGAATTTGAGGCCCACAGTACATGTGTCTGTCGCAGGTGCGAGGAGCCCAAATCAGTACTATGATGAACGGTTCCTTTGTTCAAGAGAGCCAGGCGCAGGCCTGGAGGAGTCTTCAGGAATTTTAGGGGGTACTGTCTCGCTGAAGAAGAAGCCTGGGAAGCAAGGTCAACTTTAATGAAGAGTCCCGAGGAGCACCTGTACGGAGTTTGCCGCTCAAAACTGCACCACGTGGGAGGCGTCCCCAGGGGCGTTTCTATTGGAGATGTGATTTTGTATTAGGGATAGACCCCGGGGTGGAGTTAGAGCAGATGATCTGAGAAGCCCTAGAGAGCGGATGGGTAGGCAGATAGAGAACTGAAAGAAACCAACTTGGTTCAGAGACTAGGAGAAGTGTGTGATCTTCTTTGGAAGTCACCACTGCTGACACCTTTTTTAGGTAAAGATCTTGTTAAGTAGGGATGTCACTTAGTCTAGTGTAGGGACAGACTAACTTATATTTTTTCTTTTCTGTAAATGACTCTCAAGTTGCAACTCACAGCGATTCTTGCAACACTCATGTTCTTTGAGATATTTTTGATAATTTCCTTTTGTCGTTTGAGAATATTCAGAGAGTACCTTTTTGTACTAATACCTGTATACCTTTTGAATCTTATTCTGAGATGTTTGTATCTCCAGATACTTTTGACTTTGAATTAAAACTTTTTAACCTTTCCCAGTGGTAAGTGGTTCTTTAGAGTGGTTTAAGTTCCTAATTGACTAACCTAGTAGTAGATTGTCTTTTACTCAATGACAGGTACCAACGATTCAGTCGACATGATTAGGGATCTGGTAAGGTAACTAGAGACCAGAAACCCCGCGTTAACACCCCCACGCATACCGGGGCTTCATTACTGCTTGCCGGACCCACTGCGCCTGTTGTGCGCTCTAAACACAGGAGCTGCTGCTGCCCCCGGAGGGGCTCTGAAGCCAGGGAACATTGCCTACCACTGCCGAGGGGGCCGATTTTGACAAACAGCTCGCCGCACGGGACTTGAGTGACCAGGAGTCCGTGCGTGCTTGCAGCTGCGAGGAGCCCCGCCCCCACGCACACCGGGGCTTCATTACTGCTTGCCGGACCCGCTGGCGCGGGTCCTGCTGCGCCTGTTGTGCGCTCTAAACACAGGAGCTGCTTCTGCCCCCGGAGGGGCTCTGAAGCCAGGGAACATTGCCTACCACTGCCGAGGGGGGCGATTTTGACAAACAGCTCGCCGCACGGGACTCAAATGACCAGGAGTCTGTGCGTGCTTGCAGCTGCGAGGAGCCCCGCCCCCATGCATACCGGGAGATACAGCCACTTCCGGCTGCCGCAGCGCCGTCCGGGGCAGGTCGCGGCTGGGCTGGGCCAATGACACTGGTTCTTGAATACTGTAGCTGGGCTTCAGCACCTCTGATAAAGTGAGACATTTTATTCACATAGAGGATGTGTGTTTGAATTATCGGTATCACAGTGTCGCAGAATAAGGAGTTGAACCAAGCCTTTAATTATCGCACTCTGGTCTTAGTAACGGTTTAGCACTTTTAACTGAACTTGTTAGACTTAATTGTAAGCACCAATAATGTCGAAAGTTAAAGCGACCCTAGATAATTATCTGGTGAAAGTTGTGAATAAAATCAACAGCGATCGACGTAAATCGTTAGACCGGGGGACTTCTACTCTATCATCGCCCATATCGCCCACTGTATTGTTTGCATCCACTCAGGGTGATAGCTGCGATGTTGACCAACTCGATTTAGTAAATATGGAAGATCCAGCCCTGCCATTTATAGAACCACCGCAGAGTCAAGACATTTCGGGTGTCCCTCATGATTCCCCAATTCAGTGCTCCCTGCCCTGAGAACACAGAGAGTATTGAGATCTCGTAAGACCACACAAACTAAACGGGGGGGGGCGAAACAATAAAAGAGCAGACTCGCCGCTCACTAGAGCTGGTAGTGTAAATGAGTTAGCAGCTAATAACGTCACAGTAAAAAAGACACAGAGCAATTAGATTGCCTGATTAGCATTATAGATGCAAAAATCACTCAGTTAATTAAACCTTTAATGGCCAAACTTGACCTGATGTCTGCAGAAATCGTGAGATTAGGCAGCCTCCTGGGACCCCGCTCTGACACAACTGAAAGTGATAAATTTGCTGATAAGGGTTCTAGGGTTAATAATGAGACCTCAAAGCCTTCTAATGGGGGATCTCGTACAGTTGAACCAACAGCCCCTGCTGCCCTGGAAACTGTGCGTAAAATTCCATCGCCAGCGACATGCCCAAGAAATAAGAAAGGGCCAGTAGAAACGAAGATTAGCCACCCGGTTAGCTCACAACCAGATTTACCCCCAGAATGTGCCCCGTTCGTGGCAGTCTTGACTAATGTCCCACCGGTAATAGAGTCTGACCACTCTAACAAGCTAGAATCCCACAAAGCTCTGAAGAACAAAACCGTATCATGGCTAAATAGAGAGTGTGGGTTTCCAGTGGCACTATCACACCAGATCTTAACCACTAGAAGAGTTTCATGGATAGGAAGATCTCGCAAGAACATTAGTGGTGACTGTGTCATTATTAATTTTAGAAATCCACATCTTGCCAATCATGCCTTGTTAAGAGCTACCTCCCTAACCCAAAATGATCAGTGCATCACACTTCGATCACTGGGATATTTTTATAGACATTTAACCCAGCAGCCCGCTAATGACTCATTTAGGGGCAGAGGCAATAGTACTGATGGGTATACTGGCCGTGGGGTTGCCACATTCAATCGTTATCAACCCCTGAGTGATCTAGACTCCAATGATTGACTCGAACTTGGCCGGGCCCACTCCTTGCCTGATGCAGAAGTTTATCCACTGGCTGTGGGGGAGGAGCGTGGTATAGATGGAAACTTAGTGAGTATATGTGAGGGTGGTAATCTCAATATTATGAACATTTTGGGGGACGTCCAAGGTGGCTGCACCGATGGTATGTTGGTAGCCCGGGTCTCTTGTCCGGGAACCAGATTCCTCAGCTGGAACATTGCCGGGTTAAATAGTAAAGCAAATGACGCAAAATGGAGGGATTGTCTTATTGATTGTTGGGCTCCAAGAAACTTGGGACACAAAAAATACTTTTCTTCTGGACGGGTATGCGGCCTTCTGGTCGCCAGCAGTTGCTTCCCCTATGGGGAGGGCAAAGGGTGGACTCCTAACCCTTATTTCAATAAAACTCGAGGGGACCTACATTAAAGTGGAGACAGGTACACCATATTGTTTAGCAGTAGAAATTTTAACTAAAACCAACGGGAACTGGCTTATTGTTAATTTTTATAATTCCTTTGATAAGACCACTTTTAATGAACACTTAGTCAGTCTATATGATTTTTTAGAAATGTATAATGTCAATAGTACAAACTATTATTCGGTTATAGTGCTTGGAGATTTTAATGTTCATTGTTGTAATAGTAATTGTTTTGTATGGGACAGTCTAGGCCCAGCCATGCAAGATAATATTCATTTTGAGCACTCCCCGCAGGGATCGTTCTTAGAAGAGTTGGTGGCAGGAAACGATTTGATCTACCCTACCCAATTTACAGGGGATGTTCCAACTTTCAAAGGAAAAGGCTCTGGGTCAACTATTGATTATATTTTTGTTAGCGTAAATGTGGCAAACAGGGTTAGCCAATATAATGTTTCCTGGTCTTCTTAAGGCGATCTGAAACCTGTAAGGCTGACTCTGACAGATGACCTAAAGAAAAAAGTTACAACTAACTTGACAGCTGGAATCCTTGATATAAGACCCACTGATCAAGCTTGACACTTGAAATGGTGTCGGGTGGTGCCCAAGGACTTTAAGGATAACTTGATGGCAAAGGTGGGGCAAGACATGGCTACCTGTCTAACAGACGGTATTGTCGGTGACGAGGTCCTGGTGGCCTACAGTAGAATTTGTTCCCAGATCGACAGTGACCTCAAAAAAGTAGTCAAGGGACAACCTAGGAGTGGGGAGAAATGGTTTGACCATAACTGTTCGATAGCTCATCGGAAGTTGATGGTAGCGTTGAAATCCAATCCTCCTGACAAAGTGGAAGTAGATGCCCTTAGGAATACATACAAAAAGGCACAAAAAAAGCGTAAAAATGAAATCAGGGCGGAGGCCTGGAATGAGCTTTTATCTACTGATGTAATTAAAAATAGTGCCAAATTTTTGACTGTGGTTAATAAGCCATTCTTCCGGGATGAAAGCAACAGTGAGCTTGACTGCGGTATTCAGGAAGAAGACTGGTACAGTAATTTTATATATGTCTATGATGGGAAAGGGATGCCGGCAGGCCCAGTCTTAAATATGGAAAAATACTCATTGTCATTCACAGAGTTAGAGGTAACGCAAGCCATAATGCAAATGACGAGTAACAAGGCCCCGGGACCCGATGGAGTCCCGGCAGACCTTTTTAAAGCAGATGTAAAGACCTGGACAAAGATATTATATAATGTCTTTGTCAATGCTTGTCAATTGGGCTTGCCTCTTACATGGGCAAGATCTGTCATCATACCCATATATAAGAGAGGGAATAGAGGTGACCCGAGTTGTTATCGCCCGATATCTCTAATTGACTCCTCTGTAAAAGTACTTGGCAGGGTGGTCTTTTGCCAACTGACTGGATGGCTTGAGGAGACGGGAACGCTTTCTGTGGCCCAGTATGGCTTCAGAAAAGGGATGGGCACCATAGACCAATGCCTAAACCTCCAATTATTGATAGGTAAATACACGGTGGCTAAGAAAGGAGCATTATTTGTGGCCTTCATGGACCTGTCCTCGGCCTTTGACCAAGTAAACAGGTCAAAGTTGTGGTCCAGGCTCCTAACTCTTGGAGTAGACAAGAACATCGTCTATTTCTTAGCGGACCTGCACAGAGACTTATCTGCAACGGTGAGGTATGACCAGCAGGGTAACTGTACGGAAGGTATACCCATTTCAAATGGAGTTAGGCATGGGTGCATTCTGGCGCCCCTGCTCTTTACATTATATATTAACGACCTAGATACCATCCTAATTGCCTCCTGTAAAGATATTCCCCGTGCAGGGAAACGCTTGATTCCCGCACTTTTATATGCGGATGATGCCGCCCTCTTAGCGAGAACCGCAGTGGGACTACAGTCATTGTTAGAGTCCTTCGCGGCCTTTATGAAGTCATTAGATTTAAGTGTAAACTTCTCAAAATCTCATATAAGGGCCATTGGACACAAATCTCTAAAGGTCAAAACTCTTTACTGTGAGGGAAATATATTAACCAGGGTTTTGTCGTTCCCATATTTGGGTGTATTATTCGACGACCAAGGATCCTGGGCAACCCAAATCACAGCGAAAAAAATTGTATTGACAAGAGCAACATCGGCTGTGTTGGGTTTTGCCAGGAAGCTAGGAGCCAGGCCAATGAAGGCCCTTATCCAAATATACAGAGCCAAGTGCTTATCACTAGCTATGTATGGGGCCGACCTGTGGGGCATAAAAAACACAAAGACTATTCAGATTGCTGAAGACAGGATCTAAAAGAACCTTCTAACTGTCCCCAAAACAACAGCCAATTACATTGTCCATCAGGAATGTGGAATTGGCTTTGTTGAAGATGCAATTGCCATGGCACCCCTACGGAAATGGATAGCTACCTGGTTAAATCCGGACTTGGTGCTTAACCATGACATCCTGAAAGACTGCATGTCACTCGATCATGGGCTGTGTATACCCTGGCTCAAATACGTCCAGAAGTTATCAGTTAAGCTGGGCCGACCAGAATTATACCATTCTCCAGAAGCTTTAGTGAAGGGTGACATAAAATGGTCCAAGGAAACATACCTGCGCATAGCCACCATGGATAGAGAAGAGGGAGAACTGGTAAAGGTGACAGTAAGGGCCCACCAATTATGTAAGACAACACTATCCATGGAACCATATCTAGGCTATGTCACAAATAACAACCACCGTTTCCTATTGACTAGATTTAGACTTAATCAATTTCATTTTCTGCTTGGTGAACGGAAAGGTTGGAATAAGGTAGATGATCTTGGCCTCTGCACCTGCGATAATATTTCGGGACAAGATATCATACACTTCTTTTTTTTCTGTGAACACCTTTCTGTCATTAGGAAACGTTTAATTTTTCCAATTTTAATTAATAAAGGTTTTATGCATGTGAGACCAGCCCTTCTCTATCTGCAAATGTTGACAGATGTTTGGGAAACTTTCAACATTGCTAATTTTTTATCTGCAGCTGTAAGAGTCCTGAGGAAAATAACCTAATATTTTATCTTGTTAATTTTAATCATTGTGTTAAAAATGAAATTGTCTGTATTAATTTTAATAATCGATTTTTAGGTATTTATGAGCTTCGATTGTGTTTTATGTATTAGGAATTTACATCTGTTGACATAATTCTGTTTTTTGTAGAATGCTTTTATGGTTTGCCTATAAACCGAATAAAGATATTTGACTGACTGACTGAGTGCCTGTGTGTCAAGTTTGGATGGTAGAGTGACTTGTCTTGTTGCAAGTGTATGGTTGCTGAGGCCAGTGGGATCCATTTTGTATTGCCCCTGGTTTTACAGGATCAAAGGTGAAGGCTGGAGTACAACTTCCCCAACAATGGACATGTATTGCCTGCATTCATAAACCTGAAGGGAGTCGCCATAGGAGTGAGAGGACCAAAGCTGTCAGTAAGTAGAAGTGCTGATGTGGAGCATAAATAGTAGGCGTGCCTGAGTAGGACACGCAAGGCCGAGCACCTGTAGATTATTAAAGAAAACATTTCTCTCCATGTAAAACAATTCCCTGCATGAAAATGATGTGATGATGTGGACAGTTTATGAACAAAGAAGTGCAGTCCGCGAAAGCCAATTCCCTCCTCTATTTCCCTTGCACGAACTCAGCCCTTTGAAAAGCAAAGCTCACGAGTGCATGCAAGACACTGTCTAGATCAGCAGCTTACAGCCTTTTATGCCTCGTGACCTGATAGTGGCAGCTCAACTAAACACTATTAGATCAATCAGACCATATCATTGCAACGGTGTGCAGAAAACAAACTTTCTGGCAAAGGCCGTGCGAGTTCTCTCTGAGATGGTTAGAGTTCCATCAGAGGTGATCAGAGTTCCTGCAGATGCAGTCAGATTTCTCCAAGAGTTGGCCAGAGTTATCCCAGAAACTGTCAGAATTCCTGCAGAAGTGGTCAGAGTTCTCCCAGGTGTTCAGAGTTCTCCCAGAATCGGTCAGAGTTCTCAGACAGAGTTCTCCCAGAGGCGAACAGACTTCCCACACAGATAGCTAGAGCTCTCCCAGAGGCTGTCAGACCTTTCACAAAGCAGTCAGACAGATCAGACAGGTCAGGCAGCTGGAATGTGACACATACCTAAAGAAGATAAAGTACATTCTCAAAAATTGGAGCACACACTGAAAAGGACCATGGCATCCTGCAATAACTTTTAGGGAGAAATTTTGTTTTTCATTGATCACTTCAGAAAGAGTAAAGCAGGCTAGTACATACTTTAATAACTCACAGAATGTGTACATGTTAAGGTATGAGTAACATGCTCTGATATCATAATGTTGACGCTCTATCTGAAGCACTGCTTCCTGCCTAGCGATCCATTACCCAAACTCCCCACCCCGGGGCAAGATCACATGGTGCATTTGTTGGCAGGTCTGTAAATTTAAGGTACTAAGTCGTCAACATTTGGCCACTACATTGTCAGAGAGTAGACAACAGAAATAATCTTCTTCTTGCTTGTATGGGAGGACAGTAAATTTAAAACATGCAAAAGCAGTAAAAGCCGTACAAATCTATCAACTGGAGTACTAAAATTAAGGGGAAGAGTCAGAGGGCAAAGACAGGTCATCAAAATATTCAGAACTTCTTGGATCTGCATTTGTCACTACACATGTTTCCTGGTATTCTGTCTACCCCCGAAATGAATTTTACTTTCCTAAATCACCTGGCTTGATAATTTCTAATCTGCTGTGGTTCATAGTGCACAAAGAAACACAGCATACACTGAACATAGGTAAGATTTGTATAGTCATAGGTAAAGAAGCGGGGTGCATTTGAAGGAAGTAATATTAAGTCTATTGAAAACCAAGATATTATACAGGTAGCAATCACTTTTGCACCGAGGGTCGACACTGGGGATCCACCTACAGAGAGCTCAGAAGTTATGTCTGCAATGTTTCAGAGAGTGATGTAAGAGGCAAATGAAATCATAGGATATGTTGCATATAAAGGGGTACACATATGAAATTCTGCCTGACAAAACCACTTTACCCAGGTTTACAGCCTACTCAAGTAGGATGTTGACCTGCCAAGAAAACAAACCAGGTACAAGATCACTGTGCTAAAATATGCTAAAGTCTCTTGTGATCCTGGCTTCATGGTTTCATACAGTGATGTTAATAAGTCATGGTGCAGCCTGGTGCTCTCTCTGTAGACAAGTGGTAGGCTAACATGGGTTGGTGTTTTGTTGATGTAGGAAAGGGGAGTATTTTGAAGTGATGCTGGTTAGGCTTCACTATGCATTACTCTCACAATACCCTGACGATGGTCTTTGGATTCACAATAATAAATCCTTAGATCAGTCCTGGTAGAGTGGCAAAGAGCAGTCAGGATTTACTAGAGGAACCTATGTTAATCATTTCCGAGTACCAACAAGGACGATAAATAATTGACACAACTGTAATGCTATTAACCCCTTCGATGCTCATGACGGAACGGTTCCGTCATGAGCATCCGTCGAGCTGTGCTCATGACGGAACCGTTCCGTCATGACCACACCCACTAACATTGGGGCCCAGCACCGGCGGTAAATCGTGGCAGCACGGATGTGGTTAAGATTGATATATTGACCATTGACTCCATTTTGTATAACTGGCTTCATTTTCTGTGCTGACTCCATTTTGAATAACTGACTCAATTTTATTTGCTGATTCCATCTTGTGTAACAGACTCCATTTTCTGTGTCCGTACGCAGCTGCAAAGTTGGGAGGGGATGTTTTTGTGCTTCACTTGTTTTCGCTCCTCACTGATCAGAGTGAACTGGAACATGTTGTTTGTGATTTGTGCTTGGTACCTTTCAGGGCAGAGATTGTTGTTGCCAGAGAAATGTGGAATGTACAGCTCTGTCTCAGAGTCAAAATACAGGGGACTGGCCAGCTTCTGTCATGACCTTGACACAGACCAGTAGTGTCAACTCAGTATTTCGTAACAGAAGAGTGGGGGCAAGGTTTCCAGAATCTTCGCCTCAAGTTGAGTAAAGGTATTAAAGGCGGGGAATCTTTTCACCCAGACGGGAGCTCACTTGTGGGGCAGACGTGTCGTCACAAGTGAATTTGAGTCCCAAACCTACTCCTGCCTGAGCTGTCAAAGGGCTCCTCCAGCTTGAGTTGGCAAGGATGTCAAATGAACGATCTGTGAGGTGTTATTTACTCTGTGTACATAATTTCCAAGTTTCTCTGCTCCATGTATATATGCTACATGTTATTCTGGTTTTGTGCCCAAGTTATTTGATATTTGGGAGTCTGCATTAACCGATATTTTCTGCCTTCCCTTTCAAAGTATTGGATTATTAAATATGTGTGTGTCACTTTAAATGTACCTGAATATGTTTTCCTGCCTCGCCTTCATAGAGTACTGGGTCTTATTTTGTTGCCTCGTCTTTTGGGAGTGCTGTTTCACGTGTGTTATTTAAAGGTGTAGCAGTGCAGTTATCTCCTTTCAGGAGGGCTGGGTTTAGGTGAGTGTCCTATTGTTTCAAATCAGAAGCAAAACACATGACTCAAAAGAAATCTGACATCAATTTATAAAAATAAAGCAGATTTTATATGAATTTAGACAACAAAACAAAGTAAATCAGATAAGTTCAACCAGAGTTAAGGATTTTAGAAGCAAAATTAAATCACTGCAAATCAATACCTAAAATTTTTAGCACTGCGATCAGTAGGAAAAAGTACTAGTAACTTGCAGGTTGAATTACGTGGAACACAAGGAGGTTAAAGGTGATGCGAGTCCCAGGACAAAGTCATGATAGTTCGATTTTACCTGGCTTAAGAAGCCTGGACGCAATGTTTTCCCTGCTGTCCGTGGCACTGAAGCAGGAGCTGCTGGGGAGCTGGTTTTACCGTTTACATGGTGTTCATGAGCAAATGGATGGTAAAAGTTGACAATGCGGCCACTGACGATTTTGGATGATGATGTTGTGGCTCTCTCTCGAGTAAAGATGGTGGTTGTTGAACTGGCTACCAAGAAGCCTTGGCAGCGGTAAGGTCAGCAGAAAGTGATTTCGACCTTCGGAGTTTTTGGCGGAAAATGTTAACTGACTGAAACTTATTGGAGGTCAGGATTACAATTCCCACAATGCACTGGTCATCTACTTTTGGGCAATCTCTCAGAGGCCCGATGGCCAGTGATCCTTTGATTCTGGTCCGTTGTTTTTGCCTGCAGTGTGCAGGGGACTAGTGCCGCTAGTCCAAGGGACTTTCCAATTGCCTTTGGTTCTTAAAGGGGTCCCTCTGTCTTGAGGAACCAGTCTGTGGTCTGGGACGAGTGACAGTCGTGCAGTTCCAGGAAGGTTGCCATATCTTTGGTTTGTGTAGTTCCTGTTGTTACAGACCTGGGTCTCTTCTGTGTCCATTGTTGCAAGTCAGATCAGACCTGAGGTTCTTGTGCCCCTTAAATCCTACATTTAGGAGTGGTATGGGTGTGGCTGCCAGTGGCTAATTTTCTCCTGAGATGACCACATCTGGTGGGTGTCATCTTTCTACCAAGAACCTTCTATTCTTCCACTTTTAAACACAGCAGATACCTTCCTTAGCTGTACAGACCAGGTAGCCCAACCTAGACATGTGGCTAGCATTCTGGGGTGTACACCTCCTAAATACCTAATTTTCCCACCTGTCCGGGTGCAAATGTGCCTGGGGCAGGCGGAAGGTGGCTTCCTCCTTTAGGAGGCAGCCTCGTTGCATATCAGAGGCAGGGAAGGCTTTGAAGCTCAGCGCCTTGATGAACCACTTCACTAGCCATCCTGTCATTGAGGGCGGTGTAACCCCCTTCCCATCCAAGGCATTGCTACTGACTCCTGGGGGACTTCACATCTCCTGGCAGAGGGTCAGATTCCTGTCTTGGTGGCAGCAGTGTGGACTGCCAGCCAGAGCATGGGAAAGGCAGGGGCAGCCAGGTAGGCAACTTCTACGGTAGCCACCTGGGTGCATGCCACATCGTCCTCAACACTAGATTCATGTCAGGGGTGAGGAGGCACATTTTTTATTCCAAACATGACACATTTCGGCTGTACTATAATAGAGTTGTGGATCTCGAGTTTGCCCAGGTGCCAGCCCGTGTTATGCTATTGACCATTGATCACTTAGAGTAGCCTTTAATGGACAAGTCCACCACAGATATAAGCTTGCACTTAGATACCCACACTTTTAATATAATGCACCCTGCCTCCTGCACTCAGGAGGCCTTCCTTTGGAGTGACTGGCATATATTAAAAATAATGCATTGACTCTGCTACACATAGATGAGGCAAAGTCGAGTTTGAGCATTTTGCACTGCTCTTGCAGTCTGCAATCAAAAGATACACATACGAGGGACGGAATACAGAACAAATCAAAACATTCACCCCAAGTCAGGAGATCTGGGTTAAATCTATTGTTCTTTTGCTCACCACACCACCCCAGTTTAGATCGAGCCATAGGCAAATCAGTCTTGACCCTGCGCCTCATGTGAACAGTCAGCCCGAACTACCATACCAGGTCCTCCCTTGACCGGAAACAAGCATGCTAGGACTGGTTTCAGGGTTTCAGCCCTCAGCAGCCATCAGCTTGAATCCAGTGGCACAATGAGCCCAGGACCCACGTCTGGGCAAATCCGGCGCACTTAGGGCGAGAAAGCAAAAGACACACAAATGATGGACGGAATGCAGAACAAATCAAAACAATCACCCCCAGTCAAGAGATCTGGGTAAATCCATCGTTCTTTTGCTCACCATGCGACCCCAGTTTAGACCCAGCCATATGCAAATCAGTCTTGACCTTGTGCCTCATGGGATCAGTCCAGTCCTAACTGCGAGGTCAGGTCCTCCCTGGACTGGAAACAAGCATCCTAGGACTGGTTTTAGGGTTTCACCCGTCATCAGCCAGGTTGAATCCAGGGGCACAGTGAGCCTGGGACCCATGTTTGGACATACCTGGTGCACTTAGGGTGAGAAAGCAAAAGGCACACAAATGTAATGGCAGGACTTCTGTCATCAGTTTACTTAGGTCACTCAGGGTGGCACAAACAATGCTTCAGGTCCTGGTGACCCCTTCCACACCCATGCTCTGGGTACCACTGGTACCATACAATATGGACTTATAGGAGGGTTAAAGTTCTTGCTATTTGTGGTTGCCATTTCACATGTATCAGTTTTAGGGAGAGAGCACTGGCACTGGGGCCTGTGCAGCAGGCTTCAGTGCACTTTTAGAGTCATAACCATCAGCATTAGAGCAAAAAGTGGGGAATGACCATACAAAAAGGGCTCTTTCCTATAGTTGCCGAAAAGTATGTGTTCTACATATGAGGATGCCCAAAAAAATAGATCAAAGATCTAGGACAAATGGGAGAAATGCAATATTCTTACCTGACTGGGCCATTGACCATTGTAATCTGACGTTGCAATTTAAACCCATTTGATAGGGACAAGCCTCTTCCTTTTAAATATTAATAAGTCACCTCTAGGTAGGCTTCCTATCCCACAAGGTAGGGTGCATGGTATTTCATGTTGTCATGTCCCTGCAATGACAAGCCCCGAAAAGCTATTATTATTGTGGACGGCTCTGGCTGTCCCATGAGAAATCTAGAGTACAGATTAAAATTGTAATTCTGCTACCTAGGGCTTGAAACCAGCTAGAACATTTTTTAGCCATTATTTTTATTATATATAAGAAATCCAATGTAATGTTAATGTTGAATTTTTAATAAATATTTTGGAAAAGTAACTTTTAGAAAGAGACCTGTTTTTCTGTCAGAAGCCCCTGGACACTAATTTGTATTAGGTTAACAGTAGCTGCTCTGCCAGTGCTTGGCATTAATACGATGTGAAAACTGCTCCAAAAGCAGAAACAATGGCTTACGCCTGGTGAAATGATGGATGGGGAGCAGAGAGTGTAATACATCACAGCCCAGGAAGAACAACTGGGGAAGTTCCGAGAATTTGAAAGAGACAGAGCTGAAGCCTGTCCATTCATAGTTTAGGGTAATAAGACCCAAAAGTAAAGAACAGCTTTTTCTCTGTTCTTAAGGCCCTGGGTTGTCTGTTGGGCATCAGACTAATGGGAGGGGAAGCAGGCCTAAAATCCAGTTGGAGGTAGCTTAGGAGCAGCCAGCGCTCATTTCTCTAAACACTCCCTTGACTGCACACAAGCTCCCTTCAAGGGCGGAAGGTTTGTGCATTTTGAATTTCCCTTAAAATGGATTACTCTATGTCAATTTGCTGAAAGGCAAACATAATACCCTGTAATAGTGGCTACGGGTGCCCCTAGGTACATTTTCCTAATTGATTAGGAAGTGTCTAGACGTCACCCCCACCTACTGGCTTGTGCAACCTACAAAGCTGGCACCTCACCTGCAGCTCCTCAGAACTGTTTCTGGACCTGTGGAAGTACAGTGGAAGGATGGTACTTGCTGTTTGTGACATGTGAAGAGCCCTTAAGGGCTGGACCTGCTCCACCTGCTACCCAGGACAAACAAGTAGACCCTAAGAGTCCATTGGCTGACCTCCTTTATGGCTATAGAACACAACAAGCTGCAAGAGGTCTTTTTCCTGAAGTGCCCACCTGACCGGTTGCAACTGGACCTTAACAGGACCTGGTGGTGGCCTCTACTGAAGTGAGCCTAACACATAAACGCTGATCCTTGACTGTATTTTCATATATTGGAGTGGGATTTTTCTTTTGTTGTGTTTTGTACTTTTTTTTACTATTTTAGTACCAATGAATGTTTTACACATTTTCTCTAAGTTAAGTCTGGCCTTATGCCACAGCTGCTAGGTGTTCACCTCAGGTTTGAACTACTGAAACCTTTGCCTGGAACTAACAGGTTGATGACGTTATTGCTCCTGATGGAATAGCAGCAATCCCAATAAATGTACATTCTTGCAAATGTCATCTTTCTTTGCCCCTATATCATTGGATGACCTACTCATTGGCAATTCTGATCACAGTCTGATGTCAATTTATATAGAGTTATAAAGTTTGTTTTGAAAGACAGAGTGCAGACCACTCTCTTTCTAATTGGATTTCAAACTACATTTGGTGTTAGATTGGGTCATATTTACCCCTTGTGTACAGAAATTGGGAAAGTTATTTTAGATTTAAAAATGGCATATCACTAAACATTTCAGATAATGTTTTGGGATGATGGACGGAGCGTTTGAGCAAATCAAACACTCACCCCCAGTCAACTGATCTGGGTTTAATCCATCATCATTCTTTACCTCACTCCACCACCCCAGTTCAGACATGGCCATATGCAAATCAGTCTGACCCTGTGTCTCATGGGAACAGTCCAGCCCGAACTGCCAAGCCATGTCTTCCCTGAAACAAGCATTCGCCCCTTTGGTATCGCTTTGTACGCCCTAAGTTGGCAGGGTATGCCCAGACATGGGTCCCTTGCTCACTTTGTCACTGAATTCTGGATAGCCTGGCTAATGAGGGTTATGAACCTGAAACCGGTCCCAGGATGTTTGTTTCCGGTCCAGGGAAGACATGGCTTGGCAGTTCGGGCTGGACTGTTCCCATGAGGCACAGGATCAGACTGATTTGCATATGGCCATGTCTGAACTGGGGTGGTGGAGTGAGCTAAGGACTGATGATGGTATCAATCATCCACCAGGCAGCACCTACTCAAGTTGTGCAGGACTGTGCAAACAGCACAAGAGTAAAAACGAATTGTAATGTTGTATAGCGTTTAAGGACCCTAGTGTAATTTTCCCGATTCATGCCCTTATATAGGTATAAAATACTGTATCCGTATATGGGCATAGAAATCATAACCATATTAAGACATAGCTCAAGTAGTCCTAATACGGCTTGGCTACTTTCACTAGTTCCGAAAATCTACAACGATTTCTTGGAAAAATCCGCCTTCAGCAGTCAGGGACTTCCCCCTGCATGAATATTATGTTATCCAAGAAATCATGGAGTTTTCAGAGAATTAAGTCTCTGATGACGTTATTATGTCCAATCTTATGTCAAACTCGGCACCTTCAAGGTATAAATATGCCCACACTTGCCCAAACAAACACACGGTGGTTTGGAGCAGTTTGACTATCTACTTGCCCAACGCGGTCTGCTGCAGCAAGTACCGAAGGAAGCCGACCCCCCAACTGAAGCTCTGAGAGACGCTGTACTTTCTCCTGCCGAGAAATCCAGCGCCAGTGTTTCCAGGCTACCTTTGCGGGTTGCTGGGAAATCGAGTCCTGAGAGAGAGATACAAGACCTCCTACATTCTAAAACCAAGTTACGGAGCTAATTAGACCCTAAGAGAAATCTTGGAATAGATTCTTGGCAAATATTACAAAAACTAGGCTACACCCTACTTACTTCTTCCCTTGTACTAGACCTAGGGTAGGTAAACCAGGGTAGGCGTATTTTAGAAGCACCAGTTGAGTACTTTTAGTCATTATTTATCACTGTATGTATTTTATGCATTTTAGGTATCTTATGGCTTAGAAACCATGTCATGCTTTTACAGTACTATTTTATAATACTCTTCGTATTATTTGCTCTGTACTTTACAGCAAGTATTACCATTGCAGCAGTTCATTTCTTATGCTTGAGAAAGAAGACTGTTCAATAGATACCCTTTTATTGAAAACGCCTGTCTCTCTATTTCTCTGCACCTCTGGTGAAACGAAGCATGCACGATTAACTGAGTGAAATAACTATCTATTGTTTCCGCGACTCTAGAGATATATTTCCTATTCTTGGGGAACAAAGTTGTCATGTTTTAAGCGGTTGTCAGAAACTAATCCCTTCTTGTTTATTCGAGAACGTTTCTAGTGACCTCTGAGCTAGCTGGCACACACACAATTAAGTTTAGTATATTCGGTAGAGACCTAGTTGACTTCAGTCCTATGTCTAAACTACAGGATACACTATTCCAATGCGCAGAGCCTATTGGGAATATAGGAACTACACTCCATGGCGCCCAACGTTTGGTAAGGCGATAATTTAACGCTAGATACTAGAGGAACTCAGTCGTGCTTTTCACACGGATGTATGACGTTACAACACATGCTTTTACATCGCATGCCTTTACAACGCGGTTTTTACATCGCATACCATTACAACGCATAGCGCTTTTGGGTGTTGGATAGTGAATAGTTTCATTTACTATTCCAACTCCAGTCCCCGTGGACACTAGGGAAGGTTATTGGATAGTAAATTAACCTATTCCCTATCCTAGAGCGCCCCCCAGCGCAATGCGTTGTAATAGTTTGCGTTGTAATGACCGCGTTGTAATGGTAGTGCGTTGTAAAAGTTTCGTTGTAAGTGATGTTTCCCTTTTCACACAGACCCCTTTTTCCCGTAAAATACTCAAATAGACGTCTGGAGTTGGTTAAAGGATAAAATATCCGCTTTAAACTGAGTAGGACGAAAAAATCCTATGTATTAGTTTTTAGTTTGTTTAACGTTGAAAGATACAGTGTTCCAAAATATTGTGCACCTAATCTTTGTTTCCTTGAAAACTTGCTCTGCAAACTTTCATTAAACAATGCCGGATAACGGCAACAATAACGCAACCGGTGGAGCTGCAGTAAATGCAACCCAGCCGGCTATAGACGTTACAGGGTTTAATGAAGAAGACGATGAAGCTATAATCATCCCGGAAAACTTAAGGAAAACCATAGCTATAAAACTTATAGAAAATGGTCTATCACCCAGAGGGGGTATAGTTATATTTGTCATAGAGGCATATGAATATCGGCAGACAGAGGTATTCTTTTCATGGATTATGTTTCCACAAGCAAATCCAACAACACATATGTTCCACTACTACAAAAAAGAGGAACCTCCAGCGGAATACGTTCCTTTCGAGGACTTCCACTAACTTACCAAGAGCATCATCTCTGGTTTAAAGGCACCCTACAACATCAAATTCACATTACCAGGCTTGGTCCACTAGGTAGACCAGGAGCAACATGGCCGGTACTAGCCAGCTATACACCACATCCTGGCATTGAAACAATGACAGCTCCTGAATTGTAAGCTCAGCTAAAACAGCTGATTAAAATAGACAGGCAGTTGGTTCAATATGTCATGCGGACTTTAACAGTCCAACCAACTGTAAGAATTCCACAGGAGACCCCTCACCAGGGAAATACAAACAAAATTACACCACAGACTATACAGTCAGTCATTGGTAAATTGCCCACAAAACGAGAACAAATTCCGTTCTGGTTAGCACAAGAAATTACTCAAATAGAGTCAGTATTCCCTGATAGTACACCTCATGAGAAACACAGGATTCTGACAATCTGTTTACCAATGGGGATTGCACCACACGTAGAGGACTGCGACACTTGGGGTACAGTATTTGCTTCAATCTAAAACACATGGTGTCTCGTCTATGGTGGTAATACCAGACGTTCTAAGACAGATTCAAAATGAATACGGTCCAGAACTAGCCTTAAATCTTGGTATAAAATTACTGGAGGATTTCAGACAGGTCTCGGCTATACTATTAGCTAACATTAAAGGTGAAGCAGCATCAGTGGCGATCTGCCAAAAACGAAAAGAAACAGATATTACTGAGCAACCGTATGAGCTTGCCAGAATTATTGAAAAATCCTATGAAGAACTAGATAGAGATAGTTTGGGTGGGAAACCATTAAAACCCCAACTAACTGAAAATCCTGAAAAAGTTTTTATCAAAAATAATCTCACTACTCCTAAAAAGAAGTGGGAAAGCACTAAACAGACACTTTCTAAAGAGAAGCGTTCTAAGTCCAGAGGAAGGTCTCCTCAGCAGGAGCCCTCCGAAAAAAGGTACAACCTTAGAAATAGGGATAATTTGAGAAAACTTGATAGATATCAAGATAATAATACACGTTCCTCCCGTACCTTTCAGACTTTCTCACAGAAATCCGAAAGATGAGGACGTTTAGAACAAAAAGAAGAACGAGTGAAGTCCAAAGACGAACAGCACGTTCCAAAAAATAAGAAAAGCCAATTTCCAAAAAAGAACGTACCAAGTCTAAAGATCAGACATGCCGAGGATCTTGAGGACACAACTCAAGAACGGCGAGTGGGCCCAAACAATGCTAGACAGCGCAGCAGAGGTAACCATAGCTCGCAAGATCCTGAAGGATCATTTGCAGACAGTGGACTTGAATGAAAGCATCCAAGTTGAAACTGCAGATACCAGGGTTAGTGTACCTTATAAGTTATATGAAGTAACACTCCGGATGGAGGGTGACAAACCAAGAAAAATCAGAGCACTCTTTTGGGAGAAGCTCTCTGAGGGTTATGACATCCTACTAGCTGACAAGACTGGCCACCTGAATTTGTCAGGGAGTGCCCACATGGCGAAGATATAATTATGCCAGCCTTCTCAAATCACATTCCAATTCATAAAAAAATACACATATGCTAGGAAATGGGCTGTAGCCCAGGCCCCAGCACTATACAAAAATCATGTAGGATATGATGAGGATTCTCCTCACCCTAAAATCCAGTTGAAAATTCAACCACCAATGTAAAGGCAATATCCTGTAAAACAGGAAGCTAAAAAACAGGTCAGGGAGATTTTAAATCAACTTGAATACCAAGGGGTGATTGAAACATGCACCTCATCAATGAACAATCCTTTGTTTCCTGTCTCCAAACCAGACAATTCATATCGTCTAGTTTTGGATTACAGACTGCAGTAGCAAAAGAACGAGCCCTCGCACAGGGTAAACGCATAAAAATCGTTACACCTGTACCTTGCTTAGAGGCAGTGACAAAGGCAAGCATTACAAATGCTAAAGCTTTACATCCGAGATGGATACAATGGGTTAATTCTCTTGCTGCAACAGACGTTGAATACGTTTTTGACCAATACTTGAAGACACAAGAATTTCTACAATACGAATTAGAATGTCCTCTGCCGACTGAAATTCTGCCACTTGAACATTACGGCTGTATAATATATACAGACGGCTCAGCACAACCTGCGATTGGGGGTAAACAAGCTTACAGTGCTGCGTGCGTGATTGTTAAAGGTCGCTGGCGCGAAGGTAAATTCAGACCTATGGTAACAAAAACTCAATCACATGGAGACTGTATAGCTTAGCGAGCTCAACTCAAGGCTTTCAAGATTGCGCTTGAAAATACCGATCGCGAATTCCCCACACTCATAGTGTGCAATTCGTATAACTGCGTCAGGAATTATAATGAATATCTGCAGACCTGGGTTCAAAATGGAATCAAAAATACAAATGGTAGCACAATAAAGCATAAAAAGCTTTGGGAACAAATAGTTCTTTTGCAAAAAGAACTACAAAAGACTCACGCGATTCATACACTGAGTCATCAGTGTGATGGCGTTCACGTTGCAGGGAATTCATTGGCTGACGAAGCCGCAAAGGCAGCTGTGCAAACGACTTCCGTAGCTGTAATCACTCGTTCAAAAATTAGATGGTGAAACAATGCTAGCAGTCAAAACCTCAATGGAAGGTAGCTTTGCAGCTTTACCTCTAAACTATCCACTCGGTAATACATACATATTTGATGCAAACTCCGTTTCTTTTGCTCGAATCCCTGGAGTGCGGGACAGAGTAATCCCAAACAGGAACCAGAGAGGTGTTTTGGTTCACGAAGCACATATGGGAAAGGGTCTGAGACATCAAGGGATCTTAGAATCTCTAATAGAATTAGAAGAGATGTACTGGTGGCCAGGAATGAGCGTCGAAGTTTACAAATTCGGAATTAACTATGACACCTGTTACAAAGATCATAGCTTCTAAAACCACCAGGTACCTGATTACAGTATAGCCAGCCCAGTCCAGACACCATTGTTAGACAGCATCAGGCTCTCTATACGCAGACGTTGCCATAGACGTACGCGGTCCCACAAATATTAATTCAAGATTCATTTGGATGTGGCCCCAGCGCTCGGCTGACGCCAGAACTGTTATAAAAGATTTGCGAGTCTTTATCGGCACATACGCAATCGGCACGCTACATTCTGACCAGGGTCCTGCGTTTAGCTCTCGAGCTTACAAGGAGGCCATGGCCAGCTTGGGCTTTGCATTGCGGTTTTCGAGTCCCTTCCATCCTGAGAGAAATGCGGTAGTGGAAAGAAAAAACGTGACATAAAGCAATCTATAACAGCTAGGGTATTAGGTTCGGGTGACGGGTGGGTCAAACATCTAAATAGTGTCCAAAGAAGTCTTAATAATCTGCCAAGAAATTCTCTGGGGGGAATCACTCCATATTAATTATTATTTGGTACTAGAATGCTTATCCAGGACCTTGATTGTCGCACGTGGTGGAACAGAAACCCTTTGATATCAAAGACCGTTTGGCTGTTTTACGGGACTTAAATGAAACAAGAAGAAGTCTGAGTAACACACCACAAAACCCAATGACCACTGAAGAAAAACCACCTGTCCCAGCAAGACCTGTCTGGATTCCAAAGATTGGGGATCTAGTTAGGTAAAAGATCGCGGTGAAGAAGGAATTTGGGCTTCTTATAGAAAAGCAGGACCTGTCTTAGCAATTCTTGGAACAAGATCAGTGTTACTACCGCCGCTTACTGATAAAAGGGAGAACAGAACAGTATCAATTGACCTGGTAAAACCACATCATGTGGCCGATATTAAGTAGTAGGCCCAGTGGACTCCCAAGAAGTAGCAGACTACCAAATCTGGCTACTATTCAAGAGGTTGAAACTGAAAGACTTATCACCTTTGATAAACCTACAGTGAGAAAAGAAGGACTAAGCAACAAAGCTATGGAACTCGTCCCTCTTGATACCCAAATATCAGTTTGTCAAGAAACTCCTGTCTACAGTGATGCAGCATCTGACTATACAAATATATCAAAGGAGGAAGCAACTCCAGTGATTTCAAAGAATCCGGATGCGATACCAACTATTGACAGAACTGCCTCTGGCTATTTTATCAACTTCGATAACTTTTCTGAGGATCCCAGTGAACCTGAAACAACGCCAGTTAATAAAACTTTCAAAGAAAAAGTAACAGAACTCTTTCATCAACTTGAGAAAACAAATCTGGTTTCGCCATGGGTTCAATTTTGGATAGGATTAGGTGTACTTTTTCAACTAGTATGGCTCATTCATGTTTTGAGTTTGGGACAAATGATAGATGAAAAATACAGAACAATGGACACAGCAAGTAAGAACATCAACTTACTCCTGCAACCTTACAAATCATCTCATCGTGAGCGAAGAAACCTGTCATCAGTGAACATCACAGCCGTTCCTATACCTAGTGGTATAGCATGGGACTCAACTAACAATGATATTTTGGGCCCGGTGGAACTGTTGAAAATTCCACACCAGTTCAAGGTTTCTTTAAGTGATTTTGTTTCATCAAGCACCTTTTCAGATGATTGGGACTTTGAAACTGTTCGTAATATGATGTCAGACTTAGAATTGTCAGCAACATTTAAAAAACATGAACACTTAGAAGGTTCAACAAGTTATGAAGAACTGTATTGTTATAATCATTTTGGTCACCATTATTTGCCTAAATCTGTAAATCCTAGAAATGTTTTTTCTTATAATCAATGGGAACGTTGTCCAAAGCCACCAAAAGGCAGCTCTAAAACATTTTATGAGAAATTTCCATACTTTACAGGTTTTAATGTAACAAATCCAGAAACGTTTTATTTTAAAAATATAAATAAGACAGGCATGAAAACCATGTTGACCAATACTAAACAAATTTATTCTGCAAGCTTTTATGCTCAACTGTCTACATTAGGTTTTAACTTTTGGAAAGACAACATTGAGACAAAAACTGTCTGGGGCACAAAAGAATGGCAGGTGCAGGGGTTGGAAGCCTTGGTCAGAGCCTGCATTATACCAGAACAAATCATATTTTTGAACGACACCGTTCAACAAACATCATGTCTTGGCTTAGCTAAGATAAAAGATTTAAACAAACCGTCCATACCATTGGAAACAATGGTTAATCTGGCCCGTAGACACGAATAACTGTCAAAATAGATTCCTGAACAAAACACAGGGGTTCAAAATGAATAGGCCAGATCAAAGGTACTCCCAGAGACACCATCCAGGGATAGTCATCACATACAGTTTAGAAAAAATAATGCCTTGATTGGCTACAGAAATCCACACTCCCAGAAATTAAACAACACTTGACTTTACTTAAAGAAGGCGTTGACTTGTGAGACGTCTTACTCAGGCATCACAAACAACGACAAAAAAGTTTCATATACGCCGGTATACACGCTGCGTACAGTGAAGCTTGGAAAATAACGCAAATGGAAACTGCAGAAAAATACGAGAAATTGATTGTATTAATTTAGAGAAAGCACTCTCTGTAGTGGACAACGGGTTAACGACTCTGTCCTCCGGAATTTATTCTTTGGACAGCATTGTATCATCTGCAATTGACATAATAGAACAGGATTTGCTAATGTTACAACATGGCCAGTCTCAATTGCGTTCTATAATGCTACTAGGCTGGACGTTGCAAAATCTCCGTTCAGGCTATGTGCCATGGCGTCTAATCAATACCACGTCATTGTTTACTGTCCTTAACCTTACAGATAAACAAATCTCTTTGGCACAAAGAGGAGCAGACTATACGGTGCTGAGCATTCAAAAACTGGAAAGATTACTATTGACAGTTTCTGAGAAACCTGTCATTGAATGGATAATACATGTCACCATCTCAATACCAGTGACGATTTTCCAATTTCAGTATTGTCTACAGCACATACCAGCAGGCCTGTATGAAAGGTTGGGTAAAGGATACATTAAGTCAACCTGGAATTTACAATATACACACAAATGTTCGTAGTGGGGGAAAGGAGGTATTTCTTAGTACGAAGAACTGTAAAAACTCACTAAGCGGTACACTTTTATGTGAAGGTATTAATTTACATGGAGCCTGCAAAGTGCCTTTAAATAACCTTTCTTGCCACATGCACGGTACTCCAGCGGCCGTGATAGAACCAATTTTTAGGCAGCATTCCAATGGGAGCTACGTTATGCTCAACGATCACAGCTGTTGTGGCATGTTGCCAGGAAGAGCCTATCTGGTTAGTGTGTCAGCCAGGGTCACTTGTTGTATGTAAGTATTGTATCCAAAGACTACTACAGACAGGGAGACGGCGTTATGGCATTCACTAAATATCTCTTCTATACGAATTGATACTTTAAGCAGAATGAAAGCCATTCTTTTACAAAAAACTGTGCCACTGACCTCGTCTAGAGAAACGTATGACCTGCAAGTTGCAAGGACTTCTGCAGAGATACATGCATTACTATAAAAAAACTGCCCAGTACATTTCGCAGAAATGTTAGGTCAAATCTTAAACATGTCTGAACCCAGTGGCATCGCACATGTATTTAAGACGATCTTTTCTGGACTGTTAACACCATTCGAAGCAGTCCTCTGCATTTTTCCAAATTTCGTGCTCTCTGTGTTCGGCGGTCTGCCTCTCATTTTGGGACTCGTAGCAGGAATTCTATATTTATTTCTCCCGATATGGCAAGTCCCGTCACCAACGATACCCAGACTACCATGGAACAAGTCCTCCTAGCCATGCGGTATCGTGAAAGAATTACACAGATTCTTGGCTTGGCTCATTTAAGAGATCTGAATACCACTTGGTTCTTTTCATTCAGACCAATCTGGCAAGATTGCATCTTACCTGTTCTACGATGCCTGCTTTGCGGAGAAGAATGCGTGTTAGACATCTGTTTTACACTTCCATCAGCACTGCCAACGGATGTTGACGCCTTGCTAGGTAGGGTAACGACTCATGCATCGTGTTGCCCCCAACGGCTGCCAATCCTGATGACGGCATTCATTGAGATCTCACCAGAAAATCCAGCTCTTGGTGAGGTACGTGGAACAACAGGCACACAGGTACCATCTACATCGAACATTGCTAATGCGACTGACGCTGACGGCGATGCTTCACATCTATGCACATTTGATCTACTTGATGAAGTAGTTCCACTTTCACCAACTATTGTAGACGGTTTCTTTGGCCGCTTAGATGATTTGATGTTTTCTCCCGACACCAAGAATAACTTTTGAAAGTGCACACAGCGTTCCATGAACTCTGAAATTCGGCCTTCGGTTTTTTCAAAACAAACCTTCTAACTTGGGAACTCTATGTTTCTACAATCTACATTTGGAAACTTTTTTTTCTTCATCCCAGAATAGACCCTTTTCACTTGGTACAAAGTAATCTGCTTAAAGTAGAACTATTCTTATAGAACAAGAGATTCATTTGATACTTCTTATAGACAAATATTTGGCATTATTTCATTAAAACTTTAACTGTCTATATATTATGCTATGGAATGGTCTCGACCTTTTTCTTCTGTAAATTTAGAGCCATTTCATAACTATCATTTCATGTTTCATTTAGATAGCATTTTTTAATGACAGCCATTGCTTGTAAAATGCGTACAAAACAAATATTCGTGTATGTGTATAAACCATGTTTAATGCATTTCATGTATTTTGGGTGGGATTATGAACACATGCTTTAGTTATGTTTCTTATGCTTATAGATTTAGTAATATTAGACATAATACGTGGAGTGGGTGTTGTATAGCGTTTTAGGACTCTAGTGTAATTTTCCCGATTCATGCCCTTATATAGGTATAAAATACTGTATCCTTATATAGGTATAGAAATCATAACCATATTAAGACATAGCTCAAGTAGTCCTTATACGGCTTGGCTACTTCCACTAGTTCCGAAAATCTACAACGATTTCTTCGTAAAACCCGCCTTCAGCAGTCAGGGACTTGCCCCTGCATGAATATTAAGTTATCCAATAAATCAGGGAGTTTTCAGAGAATTAAGTCTCTGATGACGTTATTATGTCCAATCTTACGTCAAACTCGGCACCTTCAAGGTATAAATATGCCCACACTTGTCCAGACAAACACACGGTGGTTTGGAGCAGTTCGACTATCTACTTGCCCGACGTGCCCTGCTGCAGCAAGTGCCGAAGGATGCCGACCTTCCAGCTGACACACTGAGAGACGCTGTACTTTCTCCTGCCGAGAAATCCAGCTCCAGTGTTTCCAGGCTACCCTTGCGGGTTGCTGGGAAATCGAGTCATGAGAGAGAGATACAAGACCTCCTACATTCTAAAACCAAGGTACGGAGCTGAATACACCCTAAGAGAATTCTTGGAATAGATTCTTGGCAAATAATACTAAAACTAGGCTACACCCTACTTACTTCTTCCATGTACTAGACCTAGGTTAGGTACACCGGGGTAGGGGTATTTTAGAAGCACCAGTTGAGTACTTTTAGCCATTATTTATCACTGTATGTATTTTATGCATTTTAGGTATCTTATGGCTTAGAAACCATATCATGCTTTTACAGTACTATTTTATAATACTGTTCGTATTATATGCTCTGTACTTTACAGCAAGTATTACGATTGCAGCAGTTCATTTCTTATGCTTGAGAAAGAAGATTGTTCAATAAATACCATTTTATTGAAAACGCCGGTCTCTCTATTTCTCTGCACCTCTGGTGAAACGAAGTATGCACGATTGACTGAGTGAAATAACTATCTATTGTTTCCGCGACTCTGGAGATATATTTCTTATTCTTGGGGAACAAAGTTGTCATGTTTTAAGCGGTTGTCAGAAAAAATCCCTTCTTGTTTATTCGAGAACGTTTCTAGTGACCTCTGAGCTAGCTGGCACACACACAATTAAGTTTAGTATATTCGGTAGAGACCTAGCTGACTTCAGTCCTACGTCTAAACTACAGGATATACTATTCCAATGCGCAGAGCCTATTGGGAATATAGGAACTACACTACAGTAATTTACAGGATAAATAGACCGATGAGAGGTGAAAACTTTACTGGTTAATTAGACTAACTGGCGACCATGAGAGCTGAAAACTTTGTTACAAAAGTTGTACAAAAGTTAAAATTACAAAAGTTACAAAAGTTGTACAAAAGTTAAAATAGACTCTCCGATACTGCTCCGAATATACTTTAAAAGTCTACAGGATGGTCAATGGACTGCAAATTCAGTGGCTGACATTTAGTGGAATTGATTGGCAAATTGCACAGAGAGATGTGAAAAGTCTATGTGCGTACCATGGGCACCATCTTCTCAAAATTATTAATGGAACTCAAGCTATGTGAATAGCCCTGCACCCAGTAGCTCAGTGCCTTACATGGCCTGCTGAGAAATTACAGCCCAAAAGCACGTTTTTCACCCTCAAACCGCTGAACTCTGTACCTACATAGTGTCAAGACTCAATACGGACACTGGCATGTGTCATGGATTCAGGCACTGACTGGTGCGAGGGAAGACAAAGTAGGCAGAATACTGGGTACAGAGCTGCTCAAGATCACACAGCGAGTCAAAGGAGAAAGGGAATCCTAAGAGGAAGCTCTGTACAAGAGAATAAGAGAGTTAAGGCTCAGAAAGGACAGGCTCTCAAAGGTGATTTTGCATTCAGAAAAACTCCACACAGGACGGATATGCAAGAAATATATATAAAATAACATTAACAATGAAGGGAATGTGGGGTAAAGCACTCGGGAACTCCACACGATAAGATTGAAGCTCAGTAAGTTCCTCACCCACAATTGCTGTTACAGATACTGACTACAAATACCCACACACAGGATATGCATGCAAAGGCAGGGTCTGTGGAGCTTATACATATGGTGATGTTATAAATGTAACTCAAAGACAATACTCAAAGTGAACAAGAAACACCACCTAGATTGTCAGCTGTGCCCATGGATCCTGGCGATCAAACAGGAACACGCAAGGCAGTAACAGCAATGGGGTAGAACTAAACACAATCACGATAGACAAGGAGCTAGACAGGAGGAGTGCTTCATAGGAAAGGAAGGAAATCACAGACACATTTCACAGAAAGTAAGTAACAAATATACAAGGTAATTAGAAGCAAGACAGCAGGAACAGAAAGACAGCAAACTAGGACTAACCATGGAACTGGGAAGAAAGGCAGGGAATGGAAAAGGATATACAGAAGGGTAGGCTACAAAGCTAAACTAGAATAGTGCAGGCTCAGGAAGCAAGAAAACAAAGTAGCATTGAAGGCAGTGCTGGGGCTGGAACAAGAATTGAGCTAAGGTTCAGGAATCAAGGTAGCACTGCAGGCAGTGCTAGTTCAGGAACAGGGAATTACTAACGCTCAGGAGTCAAGGTAGCACTGCAGGCAGTGTTAAGGAACAGAGAATTACCCAAGCTTCAGGAGTCAAGATAGTACTGCAGGCAGTGCTAGTTCAGGAACAGGGAAATTATTAAAGCTCAGGAGTCAAGGTAGCACTGCAAATAGTACTAATTCAGGAACAAGGAAAGCTATAGTTCAGGAATAAAGAAATGACTAAAGCTCAAGAAACACTGGAAACAAGGATATCAAAAGCTTTGGAAACACTGGATAGAAGGGTCAATCTCATCGGTACACAGCTACAATGACCAACCTTGGCCTGAAGGGAGCTGGGGCTTAAAAGAACTCACAGTAATCACATGCATCAGGTGTGAGCAGGCTAGCAGCAGCCAGCCACAGGTGAGTTAAATTCCTCCACCCATCCTTGGCCTGCATGGGTGGAGACAAAGCAGTGAGCAGGGAATTCTAGGTAATAGAGTTTTAGGCATGAGCAGGCTGGCTTCCACAAAACCCGGCATGGATTGGGAATAGATGGCAATTTGCAAGTAGCATCCAAATGACTGGAAGTCAGTATATGCATGGTAGGGGAGGGTCTGGAATCATATTAGAACACTGATGAGCCCCACAATTCAGTCCCCTGGTGGTGAACGCAAGAATGCAGGGAACGAGTCATGACACATAGCAGTCTATTCGCTTATACGTGGTACTGGCACTCCCGCCTGTCTTTACTTTTCTTATCCCGTTGGTTTTCTTATTTCTTTTAATCCCCTTCCTTGGTTACTTGTCCTGTTTCTCCCTCTCCATCCAATCCTTCATTTGACCTCCTTTCTCAGTTATGCACTTCTTGCTCTCTATCTCCTCATTCTTTATCCTTTTGCAGAAAGAGTATCCTTATTCCTGTTCCTTCTACTACCTTTTCTCATCCGTTAAAGCTCTCTAGTATTTTCTTTCTCATTCTCCCCTGGTACCACTTTCACTCTAATCGCACATATGATTTTCTCTCTCTTGTTTTATAATATCAACACATGCGGCCACATGCATCAAGGTAAATTGCATTCGCAAACGGTGCGAATCGCATTTTTCGGCCGTTTGCGAATGCAATTTCCTGATTTGGGATGCACCAACCCTGTTCAGAAATTTGCAATTTAAGAAAGTGCATAATTGCGATTTCTTAAATTGCGAATGCATTTAAGGAATCTCAATTTGAGATTCCTTAAATGCAATTCATCATACTTTTATAAATTGCGAATTTTGAAATTAGAAATGCAAATTACCATGAAGTAGACCTTCATGGCAATTTGCGAAAATCTAGAAAAATGCTTTTAAATGCATTTTTCTTTGTTACATGTTACACACACACGTGCCCTTGGGGCATGTGTGTGTGTAAGATGTATCCAAAAGCAAATTTCAGGGGTGCAACAGGGTGTCTTTTGGACACCCCTGCACCCTTGAAATTGCATTCTCAATTTGCGAATTCACAATGATGAATTGCAAATTGAGAATGCCCTCCCATTCATTCCTATGGGCCTCTAGGCCCATAGGAATGCATGTGTAGAAATTCCTTAATTGCGATTCTCAATTAGAGAATCGCAATTAAGGAAAATTACCGAATCGCTAAAAAAAAGCGAATTATTCATGCATTGGCGTTTGCGAATCCTTAATTGTGATTCCTTAATTTTCGCAATTAAGGATTCGCAAACGGCAACATTGATGCATGTGGATGCTCGTATCTTGCCCAACCTTTTACTCTACTATTTTATTCAAGATTCTTCATCCATCTTTTCCCTTTTCATTTGCTTGTTCGTCTTTCTTGCTTCTGCTCCTTTCTGTTCTTTTACTCCTTTCCCTTTTTAAGTCTCTCCTGCTTTGATTTGTGTTCCTGTTATTTCACCTCCAACTGCTTCCGTCCACAATCTTCCATGACAGAAAATGAACTCAGACCATGGCACGCTTATGCTCTATTTAGCTCTCATTTCCAAGTACTGACATTCATTTTTAGTAAAAAAAAAAACATTTTTAAAACATAGTGGACTTTATAAAGATATATCCAGCACAATCATTTTAAATAAACTGATACAAAATTATGAGTGACTGAAGACCGTAACACCTTTCAGGGACGGTCAGTCGATATTGTTGTCTGTCAAACAAACAGACTATAATGGGACCAATGCTAATGCTTCTTATAAATGTAACCACCAGCAATCACATCATTCTGCCCTCCCTAAAAGAACTGATCTCAGAGTTGAATATTTATTTATTTAGGCCTTCATTAAGAAAAATCACAATAAACTGCTTCAGCTCTTTGAGAAGGATGAGGGTTGTGTGAAACAGAGGTGACTGGAAGGAAATTTAATGTAATGCACACACCTTAAATGAAAAGTAAATGCAAGTTAAACTAATCTGTATGAAATGCATTGTTTTGATAGGAAAGCTCAGTTGGTTAATGTGTTCACATCTGATGTCTGTGGGTCGAGCTGAAGGGTCGTGGATCTGAATCATATTTGGTGCACTGAGGAATAGTGACATAGATTTACAGAGCTATGATGTATCTCCCAGTGACAGAAGGCAATGTGAATTTGTTGATAGTTTCAAAATGTATTGCACGCAGAATAGAATGGGCTATAAACCTTATAAGATAGGATGGCACAAAATGTGCACAAAGATTCATCGTTTCAGTGCTTACAGTGCTTTCAGAAATGTTTTTAGTTATAACAATCAGATTGTGCCTAGTGCAAACTTTTTAATAGGTTCCCATGAAAATGGCTCGTCCTTGAACCGTTAGCACCCTTGTAGTACGTCTTAAGAACAATAACTAGTTGTCACCATGCAGCTTCAAATGACACCATCAATAAAAGCCTATTTTGGCTCCCAACCAGCCGATGCGTTTGTTGATTAACCATTTGCAGACATTTACATTTTTAGATGCCAGACCACCCTGCAGATAAGGCTTGCTTCTGATTTAGCTGCCTGTCCCTTCTCTTGTGTCATTGAACATAATTTCCTGGCTTCTTTTTCAGCCCAAGGCCACTCAAAGTCAACATTAACAATTCGGGAACCGTTGTTTTTTAAACAAAAAGTATTCAAACTATTTGTTTTTGTTTTTTGATATAATAAAGCATGGAATATAATTAGCAACAGTCCACTTCAACTCTGAATCTCTATCCTTGTTTGGCCAGGAGTTTAACAGAGTCAGTGTAACAGGCCTTTAATTTCCTGTGATGGTACTGACAGTTCATGTGTTACTTGTTCTGGTCTTGCCCCACACATGCTGTTTGGCAGTCAAGTGCAGCATGGACCACCAGCGGCTCGACACCGGCCCTGCCTGCCACTGCCTGCTCTTGCCTGTGGTACAAGTGGCTAACAGGTCCCAGTTAGGGGAGTTTTGCAAGAAAAGTAGAGTGCCTAGAAGCTTGGACCAAACTTCTTACATCTGCGCCTGCCCCTTGAGCACCACTGAGCAGAGGCTGCAGCTTCCAGTATGTCACAGCCTCTTAACCTGACACCCCCACTTATACTTTGGGCGACTTGTCTCCGTGCAGTCAGGGAACAAACAAGTTAGCGGGTGACATTGAGACTGCCCTGGTCTGTTAAGGTGCTACAGGAGATTATGTCTGGCCAAACAGGAAACATCCTTTACCACGAAACTTTTACAACGCGGTACCATTACCACCCAGGTTTTACAACGCAAGTCGTTACAACGACTTGCGCTGAAGGGCGCTGTAGGATAGGGAATAGTTTAATTTACTATCCAACTCCTTCCCTACTATCCACGGGGACTGGAGTTGGAATAGTAAATTAAACTATTAACTATCCAGTGCCCCCCAACGCAAGTCGTTGTAACGACTTACGTTGTAAAACCTGCGTGGTAACGGTACGCGTTGTAAAAGCACGCGTTGTACCGTCATACAGCCGGCCAAACCCACCCTGCTACAAATCAGAGACTGCTGTAACGATTTGATAAGAATTCAAATGATAAAAAAACAGAAGATGTTACCTTGTCCCTGTAGTTTCGCAGGGCATGCTCTGAAAATTTAGAACAAACTCCATAAACGTTGCACTTTTCTGATTTTGAGAAATAAATTAACCTATAGAAAACTGTGGTGGTTTGGTCTCCGTGTGAATCAGACATACAAATATCACTGTTGGCCCAGTGTTATAGCATTACAGACAGCTACACCACAAAAATCCTGTATTAAAGTAGTGGAAAATTCATCTGTCTGGTTCTCGGTCTGACATTAGAGAGTAAAGGTAATTAACTCTCTTTTTGTGGTTGGTATTAATGAACACAGAGTAACAAAGATTGTTGTAGGACGATTTAGCGCCCAGTAAAGCCATTGTGCCTGAATGTTACATTATAGCAGGAAGGTGCACATTTTTGCAATCTGGTCTGTGCAGGACCTATCTTTGCGGAATGTAGCTTGCCACTGAGCGTTGACTTGTTCCTTCATTGTATTCAGGATGACTCTGTTCAACACTTTGCCTGGGGTTGATAGAAGAGCTATCGCTCTGAAGTTTGCACAGTTACTCAGGTCACCTTTCTGGGAGATCTTCATGAGCTATCAGGCAAGCCCTGACCTGGAACCCTCAAATGAAAAGGAAAAGAGGAACTCCAAGAAACGCCTGGCACCGAGGCCTCGAGCTGACTGCAAAAAAATGGGCTACACCTGGGGTCAGATTTAAAGAAAAGCCCAAGACAGAAATGGCTGGAGAGCCCTGGCTGATGGCCTATACCCCGGGAGGTGGAGTAGGCATAAATAAGTAAGGAAGGAAGGAAGTTGGATGGATAGATTGAAGGAAAACTGCACACTTTATTCCACCTGGAAACAAATTTTAACCTTTGGAAGCATCACTGAGCGTGGCGCGCTCGTAAGAGCCATATTACGATCTTTTTTAAAATAATCGATTTAGTATTTAGGTTATTTGCTTTTGCAGCCGTTTTGTGTTTTTAACATAATTGTCCACTTACTGGCACTGTAATCGTTATACCACCGCGTTTGTGCGGGTCCCGGTTCCCTGTTTCTTCGAGGCAGCACTGTGGCGGCCATCTTGGGTTGGGGGTGTGGGTGTAGCTCAGATAAGCTGCGCACGGTCTAGTCGTCGCAAGGACGCTAGACCGGTACTTAAACGGGGCAAACTAGGTGGCCAGTGATTGGAAACGAATTTTAACCTTTGGAAGCATCACTGAGCGTGGCGCGCTCGTAAGAGCCATATTACGATCTTTTTTAAAATAATCGATTTAGTATTTAGGTTATTTGGTTTTGCAGCCGTTTTGTGTTTTTAACATAATTGTCCACTTACTGGCACTGTAATCGTTATACCACCGCGTTTGTGCGGGTCCCGTTTCCCTGTTTCTTCGAGGCAGCACTGTGGCGGCCATCTTGGGTTGGGGGTGTGGGTGTAGCTCAGATAAGCTGCGCACGGTCTAGTCGTCGCAAGGACGCTAGACCGGTATTTAAAACGGGCCATGCTGACGCGCAGCGGGCACGCGCTGCGGGCTCGCCGGAGCACCGCCGGAGTCACGCCAGAGTCCAGCCCGTCTGCGCCCGTCCGCGCACAGACGGGCGCAGGGGCAGGGACCACTGGCCAGCGGCGTATGTACTCCATGGAGGAGTTATATACCTTAGATAGAGGTGAGCCTCTTGTAGATCAGGCAGTTCTACTGACGCTGAAAAAATACACTATACTGCACCCCGATAAGGCTATCCCCCCCCCGGGTCAGTACCCTGCACTAAAAATTGCTAGTCTCAATACTCGATCTCTCCACCGTCATTATTTGGAGGTCTATAGTCTGCTTCAGGACAATGACATCGATGTCCTGACTCTTTCGGAGACCTGGACGGGTGAGAACTCGACGCCTGACATCATTGCCGCCCTTCCAAGCGGATACGATGTAATGTGGCATAACCGCCCAGGGGGTTCACGGGGGGGAGGGGTAGCTATCTTCTATAGGAAGACTATGATAGTCGAAAAGCTGCTATCAGAGACAATTGACCTGACCGATGTGCTTGGGGTAAAGGTCACTATGCACAATGTGTGCTGGGTAATTCTGTCAGTCTATCGCCCACCTAATTCAACTCCACTCTTCCATGACCTATTCTGCCCTATTATTTCTGACCTATGTTCCAGATACACAAAAATCCTGGTAACAGGTGACTTTAACTTACACTGGGATAAGCCCAACTGGGATTTGCCCATGCGCCAGCTTGACACTTTAATGTCGGCGGTGGGTTTTAAACAAATTGTGGATGTCCCTACACATGAAAAAGGTCACACTCTCGACCTTATGTGGACCACAGACGCCAGTCTTACCCTTAAAGATGTAGTGCCCTGCATTTGGTCTGATCACCATTTGGTATTTTGTGAGGCCCGCCTAAAAAGCTGCACTACTCATAGTCCGCTTGGCTTTAGGAAAACCCGGAAATGGGCTGAGGTCGATCTAGCGTCCCTGACTAAGGTGTTCCCAGTCACTTCCCAGGTCGTAGATCTGGGATGCAGCCTGGACCGTGAATACTCTGACCTAATGAGGAGCATGATCCGGGCCATTAACCAAATAGCGCCGGTGAGGACACAGCGAATAAAGGGATCTGGGAAAGGGGCTCCCTGGTTTACGCCACCCTTAAGGGAAGCAAAAAGAAAGCTTAGAGCCCTGGAAAGAGTGTGGAGGAAAACTAAGCAGGACATGGACAGGAAATTATATAAAGCCTCCCTCAACCAATATAAAAATCTTATGACCCAAGCCAAAGCGGAATACCTTGAGTCCCGCCTAAGTAAGGCAGCTAATATTCAGAAAGAGACCTTTAAAATACTGGCAGAGCTGAGAAAAAACCAGATAACTCCAAGGTTCCCATTGATGGCAACACCTTTCAGACCTACTTTTTGGAGAAGGTGAAGATCATCATCCAGGAGATAAAGAATGGGGTAGTAATGGGGACTGCTATGGTATCAGCATCTAAGATTGTGAGTGACTGCTCCCTCGAAGTGTTTCCAGAGATGGATGCACTGATTCTGGAACAGCTGATGGGTAAAATCAAATCTGGCTCCCCTGCCGATCCATGCCCACCTGAGATCTTCCGTGTTGCACGCCCCTTATTGGAGGGACGTATCATCTCCCTCCTTAACAGATCCTTGGACACGGGGTATCTACCGGCTTATCTTAAGGAGGCGCGTGTAAGACCCTTATTGAAAAAACCTGGGTCGGATCCTGCGGTGTTAAAGAATTACAGACCTATCTCCCAACTGCCTTTTCTTTCAAAAATCCTTGAGCAGCATGTGCTGAAATCCCTGTCCCTCTATTTGGAATCCTATCATCTACTCCATGAGCGACAGGCAGGTTTCCGAGCTCATCACAGCACCGAGTTGGTGATGCTCTCGGTGCTAGACGAACTAAGAGGCATGGCTGAATGCAAGAAACCGAGCGCCCTGATTTTGTTGGACCTATCAGCGGCGTTCGACACTGTCAGCCATGCCTTGCTCTTGGAAAGACTGAAGGACTTTGGGATTAGGGGCCTGGCCTTTCAATGGTTGCAATCTTTCCTTACAGGAAGGACCCAAAAGATACAACTGGGGGATGAAACATCTGAGACGGGGTTACTAGAGTGCGGGGTACCACAGGGGTCTGCCCTGTCCCCGCTTCTATTTAACCTCTATCTGCAACCGTTGATTGCTTCTCTGGCCACTATGGGCTGTAAAGTCTTTAACTATGCGGATGACACGCAACTGCTGTTAAGTGTCGATGACACTATGGCCGCACAACTTCAGGCTCAGAACATCTTGAGGTTCACAGTGCAATGGATGACGGATAACCTGTTAAAAATCAACCCTGACAAGACTGAGGTATTAGTGATTTCATCCACTACCTCACCTTGGTGTGACCTCTATTGGCCTACAGAGTTAGGCCCTGCTCCGAAACCAAGTCCGTCTGTTAAAAGCTTGGGGATCAAGCTGGATGGTGATCTGTCAATGGCCCCTCAGATCTCGTCAGTTGTGGGCAGCTGTACAAACATCATTCGGCAATTGCGGAAGCTAGTTCCTGTCCTCTCACAACCCATGATGCGATCAATAGTAGCAGCCACCATTATCTCTAGAATTGATTATGGTAATGCTCTATACCTTGGCTTACCCAAAACCCTGACCAGTAGGCTTCAGGTTATAATGAATGACGCTGCTCGGCTGATTTTTAGACTCCCGAGGAGATCTAAAGCTACTCCCCTACTACAAAGCTTGCATTGGCTCCCCATTAAAGAAAGATTGAATTTAAGAGCTTATGTACAGCTCATAAGGCAATTTATGGCAAGGCCCCAACCTACATTAAAGATCGCTTGCAACGGTATTGCCCTATGAGAACACTTCGGTCCTCAGACTCCCAGCTACTGATCTGTCCCCGTTACAGGTTGGTGACTAAGGGAGGGAGAGCCTTCTCAGTGTTAGTCCCCCATCTATGGAACAGCCTGCCTGGGGTGCTACGTGGGGAAGAAAACCTGCCACGTTTTAGAAAGAGCCTAAAAAGGCTACTGTTCAGTAGAAGCTTGAGTACAGTATAATCTAGTCTCGGCCAATGGGTCCACTTGTTAAGTTATTGTCTGTTACCATCTTTTCCAAGCGCTTAGAGACCTGTAGGTGATTAGGCGCGATATAAAACTACAATAACAATAACAATGACAACAAAAGTACATGTATTGGTGGTGCCTACAAACATTGAATGCAAACATATGGTTATGTAGCTTGTGTTTGTGGTGGTAGACATTTGTGTAGATCAGAAGATGTGAGAATCATTTTCCTTATAAATAAACAGATGTGTCTGATTCAAATAATCTGGATCAGACACAGTGAAGAGGACCACAAAAATGTTTGACTATACAATCATGATGTACTATCAGTATGTGGCATTTGAGTACAGTTCTCCTATTAATACAGAGATTATTGAAACACCCAGCATTCTCTACAAGTTGTCCGTACCACTGATTTGTAGTACAACTGTAGGAGTAAAATAGGACAGGTAACAAGATAATTTCATCAATTATTTTGAACCTGTTCCCTATGGACGTCACTTAGTTGTGGATGACTGTGAATCCTATGATTTCCAAAAGGGGTAATGTAAAATCTCTCCCTGCCTATACTTACCAATGAGCCTATAGATGAGAACTTACGTCTCTTAAAACCTTGTCTAGTTCTTAGTATTGTTAGTCCTATCAAATCAGAGACCAACAGTGCAGACATAAAAGTGTGATACAAAAGTGTGATTTGATATTACATGATGGGTTCCCTGGATCTCAAGCAATCCAAACCTTCTGTTCATGCTGTCATTACTGGGGGCCTAGCGCTTCAAAACAAATACTCCAGGCTACAGCCCAAATTTGAAATTTCACAATGCAATGCTAAGCACATAAGTATATATCAAATTGCTGCTGGTGTGACACATTTTAAATAATGACAAGTAAATGCTTGCTTCTGGTACCTTTGTGCTGTTATATTTTTTAAACGTATTACAGCAGTGTGTCACATGACATCAAGTACTATGTATATCTGAGCTGGGGCATTCCCCAACACTGATGGTTCGGTCTAACATAGCCTCTCATTTGCTTCTTCTGCTCTCCAGCTGGTGTGCCA
The DNA here is from genome assembly GCF_964261635.1 of Lissotriton helveticus. Classification (NCBI taxonomy): domain Eukaryota; kingdom Metazoa; phylum Chordata; class Amphibia; order Caudata; family Salamandridae; genus Lissotriton; species Lissotriton helveticus. The sequence goes on from NC_136063.1 coordinate 960,244,393, forward strand.
GGCCTGATTCTACCAGCCCAAACACGGTGTCACGCTTTCCTAATTTGAGTGCAAATGCACTCGTGTGAGCAAGCCCAAGATGGCATGCAGTGTGTTAGAAATGGGGGTCTCTAGTTGGCAGAGGTAGGTCCCTTTGTCCAAATAGCGACCTTTGCAGTCAGGGTAAGGGGGATACACTTCTAAAATAACACCTGCTCATCCCCTTGGTAGCTTGACAGGGGCAGACAGGCTTATCTCAGAGGCAGTGTGTAAAGTATTTGTCAGCACATACAGTAATACAGTGAAAACACTACAAATGGACACCCCACCAGTTTAGAAAAATAAGTCATCTTTATCTAAACCAAACAAGACCAAACGACAAAAATCCACAATACAGTAATAAAATATGACTTTCAAATGGTAGAAATAGTTCAGTTCAAAGCAAATTGCAGATGCAACACTTTTTGCACAAAGTACCTTGGATGCGTTGCTCACGCAAACTAAAAAGGTTGCAGGGAAGGTGATGCGTTAATTCCTTGTACTCAGGGAAGGTGATGCATCGGTTCCTTGCTCATGGAGAGTTGATGTGTCAGTTCCTTACTGCTGCGCAGGGAAGGTGATGCGTCGGTTCCTTACCGGAGAGTCGTTAATGAGTCAGTTTCTTAGTGCATGGGGAGGTGATGTGTCGGTTTCCTACTGCATCCTCCAACGATGCGACAGACTTGGTGCCTTGATGCCATGCGACGATCCATGATGATGGGTGAGTTCTTGCAGCCACACAGCGAGCCTTGCATCGGAATTGGTGCAGTGATGCCATACTTTGGAGATTGGGGCACTCGATGCAGTGTGCAGCGATTTCTCGAGCCGTGGGCAGGTGCTGCGACGATTTCTTTGGCAATGCATGGGAACCAGGTGCGATGCATCGCGCTTCTCGAAGTGTACTACTTTTCCCAGCTCCCAGTGGCAAACAGCCTACGGAGGTCCAAAACAACAGTGGGCACCTCTTAGCAGGTCAGACATCCCAGCAGGGATGTTCAGGGGAGCTGGTGGTGAAGTCTTTGTGTCCCTGAGACTTCAGAACAGGAGGCAAGGTCAGTTTCAAGCTCTTGGAGATCTTCCTCAAGCAGGGGACATAGCAAACATCAAAGTCCTTTCTTCTTTCCTTGGCAGCAAGTAGCCACTGCAGGCCAACCCCAGACAGCCAACAGCACAGGGGAAGTATTCCTCCTCACCTTCTCTGGCTTTTCTCCTTGGCAAGGGTTTCTCTTGATTCCCAGAAGTAATCTAAAAGTCTGGGGTCTGGGCCCCTCTTTTTATACAGTAAATATCTTTGTTCTCTCCTGGCCCATGGCTCTAAGCCCAGTCCAAACCAGTTCTAGGAGGGCACTTTCCTAGTTCACAACAAACTCCATTGTCAGTGGGAACCCTGTCTCAAGACACACCACAGGGGGGTGGAGCCATCATTGTGGAAGGCAGGCACAGCCCTATTCAGGTGGTGGTGCTACTCCTCCCACCACTCCAAATGCAGACCAGGCATATTCAGCCTAGCGCTGACTCATCCAGACTCTCTGGAGCCGCTGCACATCCCCAGCCCCTGTCACTCCAAAGCCAGTCAATACACATCCTAGCAGAGGCACACTGGATGGCTAAGCAAGTAAATACCTACTTTCTAAAAGTGGTGTTTTCAAACACAGAATGTAAAAATCACTCCCACTAAAAGATGCATTGTAACATTCTGAGTTAAGGCATACTAAACTTTATTTTCCTACCTTGTTCCCAGGGGTAGTTAGGCTTTTAAGATGTTATAAGCAAACTCCCCATTCTATCCTATGGGAATAGATGGCCTTGCAATAGTGAAAAACAAAATTGACAGTGTTTCACTATCAGGACTTACCACATACGCCAGTGCATGTCTTACCTTTAACATACACTGCACCCTGTCATAGGGGGTACATTGGGCCTACCGTAAGGGTGGCTAATATGTAAGAAATGGTAAGGTTAGGGCCTGTCAAGTGGGTGCACTTGCCAAGTCGACATGGCAGTACTATACTACACACAGGCACTGCAATGGCAGACATGAGTTACATTTACAGGCTGCTTATGTAGGTGGCACAATCAGTGCTGCAAGGCCACATGCAGCATTTGATTTGCAGCCCTGGGCACACACAGTGCACTGTACTAGGGGCTGACGAGTAGTTCAAATCAGCTAACTATGGAAATACCAATCCATACATACAATTTACAGGGAGCCCATATGCACTTTAGCACTGATCAGCAGTGGTAAAGTGCCCAGAGTCATACAACCAACAAAAACAGGTCAGAAACAGAAGAGCACAAAGCAAAAAATCTGGGGATAAACCCGCTGTAAAAGCCATGTCTAACACAGAGGTTTGGGTATTGCTAGGTAAAGGCAGATCCTCAGCAATAGCTACATAGACAAAAGAGAGCGCTGTTATGTGTTCCACGGACAGCACCCCTGGACTGGTGGTGAAGGACAGACCATACGTGTGCGCTGTCAGGGAGTGAGCAACTCAGTTGCACCAGTGCAATCTGTACGTGCTTGTCCTGATGGAGAGGGCAAAAGTAAGTTCCAGTACAGATCTGACTCCTCCTTTCCAAGTTTCGGTTTTCCATTTATCCCCACCTTCCATTTGCCTCGGCTTCGCCTCATACACAGTTTGGGTTTCAGATCCTGCCCTCCTCCATCTTGTACACACAGAAGTCCTAGCCCCTGCCCATAAATACAGAGATAGTTGTACCTGAACATAGTGTTCAAGCGGGTGACAGCAGCAATGCTGAGGCCCTGATTTGGGTGGGCACATAAACATACACACTGGCCAGGGTCAGGCCCTGTCCTCACTGTTACACGCGGCTACAGCCTTCTATTCCACGTACAATATTTTAACAGAATTTTCTACATCCAAGAAATCCTTTTGGGATAATAACATCAACTCAATTGATGACTTGACTAGCAGTAGCTGTCACGTACTAAAAATAGCAAAAATGAATAAATAATTAAAGCCTCTAGTTCTAAAATAAACACAGGCATCAGAACGGAATATTATATGCTGTGTTTGTTTTCAGGGACGTAGTTGCCCCAAGTAATGTCCTGCCATAACATTTACTACTTAATGAACAAATAGCTTCCAAGCAGAGTGAAAATGACATTCACCACTGTTAAAGTGGCCATATGAATTGCGTTTATCACAACTATTTTTATAGATGGTGATTTGAGTACGAGAAATCATGTAATGTGAATTATTAGTGGTAAAATAAGGTTTCAGAATAAATATTAACATGTATTCTTCGAAATGTATTTGAAAATACACTCTTCCAGCCTCCCTGGTAGTCAGTACAGCCTGTACTGTGTAAAAACTGTGTGTGGGTGGAAAAGAGGATTGGCAGGGTTGGAAAATTATTTTTTTGTGCGCAATAGATTTGAAAGTAAAATTGTCAAGCCACTTATTATTGTCTCTAAATCAAACTCTCTCACCCACACATTCATTAAAAATACACAAGTTCGTTGTGGAGTTGGACAGCAGATTAAAACGAGGAAGCTAGGAATGGCCCTTCAAGAAGTGCTCGGCCTCATTATAAATACCGTGCTTTCCTATTTGCCTAATCCTCAAACATGCATTAAGATTCCTTTACAGAAAACCTGGGGATGTGGTGGCTCGCTAATGTGCTGGCTAACCACATGGCCTTTTTCCATTAATCCAAAGTGCTACTTCAGTGCTCTGCTCTTTGTCAGGAAGGAGTTTTAGCCACCCACGGCAGATTGTCCAAAGGTGGATACTGTGCAGGCAACACAGCACAACTAGATTTCTTACAGCAGCACAGGCTTTGATTTTGTTAGGCTCCTGTTCATTTGTCTCCATTATGTACTCAGGTGAAAGCTAACTTGGAATAGACTTTTATGTGAATAGATTTAAGAGATAAGCCAAGTGGTTACTGCGTAAACAAATATTCAGCGAACTCAAACTGTACAAATCAAATCAATATGTCCCTTTGAGTGTCTTGGGTGACTCCGATTGAAATATTTAACCCAATCTTGTTTCCTTGCAGCAGTTGTCAATGCCATTTGTACAAACTGTGGGGCATATTATCAAGGGGGTTTATCTCCGCTGTTTTGGCTTTAAAAGCCAAGAAAGCGGAGATAAGATTATCTCCCTATTACCTAGCTGTCGCTAACACCAGTTAGCGACAGCTAGTAGGAGATAGCGACCATCTTGGGCCCCGCTTTGCATGTCAGTGAAATTTATCACTAATGACATGCAAAGTGGGCGTGCCAAGATGTTAGCGACTGGAAACAGTCGCTAACATCGCTATCTCCTATTACCAACTTTTGGAGATATTCGCGCTAAGCGCGAATATCTCCAAAAGCTAACACCTGCCCCTGAGCAGTTCTTAGCCATGTTATCCAATGGTAGGTGGATAACATGGCTAAGAGCATTAGCTCGGTAATGCATGAATATCGCTGACTTTTCAGCGATATTCATGCATTTCGGCCGATTTTTATCTCTTAGGAGATAAACCTTGATAATAGCAAGGTTCCTAAGCGATAAAAATCGCCGCAGCTCGGCGATAAAAATATTGCCGCTAAGCCAAAATAGCGATAATTATCGCTAGTTGTTGGTAATATGCCCCCGTGTTTCTCTCACCTAAAAAGTGTATCATGGATTTATTAGACAAATAGTAGGGGCTTGATGACCCTCAACAAGATGGCACCCAGGTTCAGCAGAGAATAGAAGAACCCCACTCCCACTGGAACAATATCAGGCGATAAGTAAGGAGGAGCACAAAGCATGAAATGAAATGTGATGCGTATATAGCGCAAACTGCCACTCCTAACGGAGTCTCCTGGCGCTGTAGATGAAAGAGAGCAGTTGTATTATATTTGGACCTAGATTAATGCCATGCAGCAGGCATCCGATATTCCAAAGATCCATGTCTTTAGAGCTTTTCTGAACTGCCCTTCCTGCTCCTTTACTCTAAGTTCCTTTGGCATGCAATTCCAGGCCTTTGCCCCTAGTACCATTGCCGATTTCCCTCCTCTAGTTGTCAATTTGAAGCCAGGCGGCTTGAGCAAGTTTGCATCACTAGATCTAAGTGTCCTCACTGTAATGTATGGTTTGAATCTTGTTGAAAGATACGCAGGACCCAACCAGCGGATTGCCCTAAAGGTTGTCAGCAACAGTTTAAACAAGATTCTTTTATGGACCGGGAGCCAATGACGAGTCTTCAGGGCGGCAGAGGCAGATGCTCTGGAGGAAGTCCTAGGACCAATCTGGCTGCTTCGTGCTGTACTACCTGCAGTCTCCTCAGGGTTGCTTTGTTAATCTCTGCCAGGTGACTATTACAGTAGTCTAAACGTGATAGTATAAGAGCCACTGCCAGTGTTTTCCTAGCAGCCAGCGGGATCAGATGAAAGAGTTTTTCAAAGTTTTAATAAGGCCAAAAAAGGTCCCTGTTACCTTTAGGACGTGGGCTGTGAGAGAGGAGTCAAACCATGCTCCCAGATTTTCTGCTGCTTCCACTGTTGATGGGGGGGGCTACAATATCATCCGGCCACCAATACTTTGGTTGGAAAGGGTTGTTTTTTTCCAATCAGCAGGATTTCTGTCTTATCAGTATTACAGAAGAGATGGTTATCTTTCATCCATTTGATGACTGCAGTAAAACAGGCTTTAAAGTTTTCTTTGGCTTTAGTTGAGTTCTTTTCCAATGACAGGATCAGCTGAGTATCATCAGCGTAAGATGTAGTTTCGATCCCTAAAGCCAAGATCAACGAGATAAGTGGGGCCATATATATATGAAATAGAAGGGGACTAAGAGAAGCCCCCTGTGGGACACCCGTAGTAACGGAACGTTCCGACAAGAGAAAGGACCCTAAAGAAACAACCTGCTTCCTATTTGACAGGAATCCATGCCAATGCAGAGTTGGATATGCCACAGGTTCTCAATCTGGCTAGTAGGATGTTGTGCGAGATGGTATCAAATGCGGCACACAGATCCAATAGGATCAGAACTGCCTTGTCGCCGTTGTCCGTTATAAATTTCAGGGTGTCCGATATCGCGAGTAACGCCAATTCTGTTGAATGTTTTGGGCGGAATCCAGATTGGCGGGGGTAGAAGATAGATCAGAGTTGAGTCTGAGAAACTAGAGAGTTCTTTATAAACTATTCTCTCTGTGTTCTTACCTAAGATCGGTAGCAGTGATATAGGCCTGTAGTTAGAGAGGTTAGATGAATCTACATTCTTTTTTTTCCTAAGTGGCTTCACAATGGCAAATTTTCATTTGTACGGAACTATACCGGTGGAAAGGGAGGAATTCACGATGTTGTTAATCACGACATGGCTGACACGTGGCAATATCCTGAACAGTTGTCTTTTCTATTACAAAAACGTACATTGCATTGCAATATTTAATTTTAAAATGTTAGTTGTGTTGCACACAATTACCACATACATAGACCCAGCAATGCTCTTGCCCCAGAAACGCTTTCTGATGGCAGGTTTGTTTTTCGCCTTGCACAGAACTCTCTTGCAACCCAGCTATCACAGAAAAAATAACGTACATCACAAAACCAAAGTGGAGAAAGCTAAATTTAATGCTTGTTACTAGCAGAGTGCAATGGACAATAATGGTACCAAACAAGATGTAAACACGTGCGCCCCAGGCAAGAGCAAGCACGCAAAAGTTCTCTAATGTAGATACAAGAAAGACAGGGTGTGAAGGAACAGAAAAATGAATATTATTAGAACACACCCAAACAATATCAATTTAAGAGCAATATGGTTGTCAGGATTAGGAAAACCTGCGGGTAGCAGGTGCACAGTGTGGCTCACTGGTTAGAGGCAGCAGGCCTGAGAGCAGAAGTCAGCCCGGGACCAGGGTTCAATTCCCGACGCGGCAGGGTTGTGGACCTTGGTCAGCGGACTTGATAATTCTCGCTTCGGTGCTTACTCCAATCAGGGGTTCCACTCGGCAACTCTGGGCATTAGCTTGCCTAATCTCCACAACGGCCCCACCAATTCCGGGGATGCCTGGCTCCACCTTGGGGACTCCCAGCAAGGGACCATCCCACAGGGAAAGCCAGGACGGGTTCCCCAGAGTTATACAGCGCCGGGACGCCCCGTTGCTGGGGCAGCTGTGCGCTTTACAAGTATACTACATTTACATTTACATTTACAATATGTTGGGAAAAGGGCGGAAAGTTTGGAGGGTGAGAGCTGGAAACCACATGTCCATAACCACTAGACCACATACTTAGTTTCAGCATTGCTCAGCATTACTTGATTAATGTGAGCACTTCTGGGGTATGAGCTGTAGTGCTAACATTAAAAACATGTCCTACAGTATACAGGTGCCTGGCAGCGTGTTGCATTGTTTCCGAGGTTCTCCTGCTTTTGCTTGAGTTTGCACCCATATTAATCCCCACACCTTTGTTGTTTTTCTTACCTCTCCGTTCCCCGCGGCTTAAGCCTTGATTCCGCTGTAACCTTTGTTGTGCCTGCAACGGTGCTTCCTCCTCAGTGGTTATCTTCTTTTGCTCTGGCGTGCAGAAGTCTTTGCCTGGTACCTGGTCTATGAAAGGCTCTTCATCATACTGTCAACCAGAAACCTAAACTGGTTAAGCCTTTATTTCCCCACTCACAGCTATATTTAACTTGCCTTCAAACTGTAACCCCTTTCTAACTGTCATGTTCCTCTTCCCTTTACTTTGTTCCCCTAATCCTATTGCCACACAATGAACCTCAGGAAAGAGAACTTATTTGCCCTTCTAAAATGATTCCAATCTGAGGAAGTTAGTTTTGCTTTCCCTGCTGTACCCTGAGCTCTCTATTGGTGTTGTATTCCTAATCACACAGCTGAGAGGTTAAGGGACACAGATGGATCTTAGCAGGTCTGCCTTCTTAGAAACAATGACAATGGTAGGGAAAAGGCAACTTGGTATTAACGCAACAAAATATCTGATCTTTGCAAATGGAGAAAAGGGGACTGACACTGCATAACTACAACACCTCCTTTAGTTTCAATGGAGTTTTGGTCCTACCCAAATGCTTGACTTTGGTAGCAACTCTGCTTCCAGAAATAAACTCAGGACCAACCTCTGCACAAACATCACTTCCTAAACCAAACCCTTCACGAGTGCACTCAAGGACTATAGTACTTGTCAAAGAAACTTTTGGATTGCCACCAATTTTCTGCAATTCAAACATTGGAAAGGCCGAAAAATATAGTCTTTGAACACTATTAAAACTTTTTATTGCCAATTAGTTTTGGGATCATATAAAGACATGGTAATGTGCTTAATACTATAAATGTGTAAGAACTCCTTCATCTTGCGTAACATTGACTGGAAATCATTGCTAACAACCATTATTTCCCGATATGCCACCCTTGCAAAAACCTCTTTAAAGAACTAAAAGCCCTCTGGCCATTTGGAGTAATGAGCATCTCACCGAGGCCAACTAAGAACTATATCAGAATCTATTAAATGACCCTCAAATATCAATGACTTCCTTCTGCCAGGGTTGATTAGGCCAGACTATAGGAGTAAGGGGCAAGGGACTCAGACACAGTATTCGATATTCTCTCATAAGCACAGCACTCAATGCACTCCCTGACCCATCTATCTGCTGCATCTTCTAGCCCTGGCAACCAAAAATATACCCTAAGAAAAATTTTCTTAGAGGACATCCCTGTACCGCCTTCTTGGACAATTCTCAGTTTTTTGTCCTGTACTATTGCTAGTGGTACACACTTCCCTGCATTGAACAGGGGCCCTCTTTCAGCTTCTAACTCATCAGTCACTTGTCAGAAGCTAATGTCACCAGGATCAATTGATTGACAAACAGGCCACCCTTACCATTACCTGCGTTTTCACATATCTGAGCAACTGATATTTGCTGCCCGCTCAGTTCATTCATTCTCACTATTATCACTAAATGTCTCAGAAACAACTTCTCTAATGGTGTACACTACATCTAGGCCAGTTTACTCTCCAGCCTGAGCACCTTTAGAATCCTACAGAAGCATTGAAAAGCAGTCAAACATTCTGTGTTTCTTCTCTGGAGCATTTTCTATGCGTAAATTATACTCCTGCAGCCTTGAACACAATCTGGCGATGCTTACTGATGAATATCATCCCTACACACAAAGACAAAATACCTTCTAGATTCCTGTGATCCGATCTAAGCACAGACTGACTTTATCAATTGTAAAAATGTTCAATAGACCACACACATGCCAGCAATTCTTGTGTATGTCTTCGTATTGTCTTTCTGTAGCATTCAAAGTCTAACATAAAATCCATCTTCCACACTTCCTTGCCTGCTTTCTGGGATAGTACTGCTCCCATGCCATACATACTAGCTACTACAATCACAGTTCAACTTCCCAACAAACAAAACGGTTTCTAAATGGGTGTGCAGGAAATCCCGAATTTGATCTTAGAAGCCTTCAAAGTTGCCACAAGTTCAATAATGTGCGGTAGTGGTTAGCTATCTATCACAACGTTGGTTTTAAGTGTTCTCAACCCTACACAGGCTCTCAGTTTATTAATAGCCTTTTTGTCCAGGACTGTGGGTGATAACCATTCAGATGATTCTACTTCCAGTATAATTCCATATTTAACTGATTTGTCCTACTTCAACTCCAACATTCATAGGCACTCATCTCGACTTCTGCCTCACAAGAATCACATCATGTTTCAATTTAATGTTATGAGTAAGAAATGTTCAGTTTTTTTAATTTCTCATAGAACACCTTTGGGGATTGCTTCATAACCCACTTATCCTAGCACACTCCTTCACCATCAACACTTGCTTTTACATGCATGCCCTTAAAATGATACCCAGCTCCCATTGGTCCTTCCAAACAAAGACATTCATATCTTTCACTGCCACATACAACTTTTATTTTTGAATTTCTACCCTGGGAAATAATAGTCACTCTGCAGAACCCTATTATATTAATGCTATGAAACTTCTAATGCTTCTGCATCAATGTCAGACCGTTACAAGTCATACAAAGCAATTACATCTCTGAACTTTTCTTTAAACATCTACCTAGTGGCAACTGTCCATGGGAAACCAGAATCTGCAGCAAGGGAATCTCCCTTCCTAGGACCGTCACCTGACACAATGGCTGTCCTCTCACCTTCTCACAATCTTGCTCATAACTCTCATCTTTCAACACCAGACCAATTTCTTTCTCCGGCATGACTCCAGATTTGCATCACTTCTATGTCAGAAATTATCATTGCATCCCGAAACACATGGCCATTTGAAATTTTTCCTCTTTCTTCACATCCCTACAAACCCTCGCAAAATGCCCTATTCTAAAACATACACACATTGGGCAACCCAATAGACCCTTGGAGGCATGGGTAATGTGCAAGTTAAGGTAAAGATGCCCTCAAGGGATGTGACTTATAATCTGTACCCGTTTTAGAATATAGTCTTTTATAAATTTAAATTTGATCAAGTATACACAGTGTTGAATTGTATATCTTTGTTTACCTTTGTGTTTTGTAACGCTGGATGGTTAGCAATTTATTTTGACTTTGGTTGTGAACAAGCCACTATTTAGGGCTTTAGATAATTTATATCTTGAAATTATAAAAAGCTTAGATCTTGAAAAGAATCCCTTGAGAGCATCTTTACCTTAACCTATTCTAAAACAAGCGTTTGCAATTTACTACAAATTGTGGAGATATCCTAGACAAAGACAAATGGTTGCCACTGTCACTTCTACAGCAGATAACAATGTTGCAATTCCTCTATATACTGCTATACTCTCTACCATTGCAATTTGAAACACAGCCAAAATCCACGCATCTCTTCTTTCTCTTGTTCACATTCACGGATTTCTTCTTTCAGAGTGCTCAATGTCGTTATTGTTGCTATTGCATACTGAAGTTTGTGGTAACTCAGCACACATAACTGCCCTTGGACTTTTTAACTCTTCATATAAACTATTATCCGATCCCTTATTACCTCATCCACATTGTGCCAAAGTTCCATCCTAAAGACATGGCTTAAGAGCAGTTAACCACTCATCAAATGATTATTCCTCTGTTTGAGTTCACATATCAAATGTGTATCTCTCTAAAGCTATGCTTGCATTAGGTTTAACCCATTTCCCTTCTTAACCATGCTTTAACAAATGAAGTTTATTCATCTTGACCCTCTTGGGGTACTATCTGCAGTAATGATATATAATATCTCTTGTCCATCTGATCAATAAAATACTTTTGTATCTGTCAACAGGCATTTTGTCATCTTCAATCACACACACATATGCCATTAATACATATTTCCACCATCAGCATTATATAGGAGATGCGCCTGTGGTCATCAGAAATTTGGTTGATGATCAAAGTGCATGTTATCATACAACCCAATATCACCTTAATGAGGAATGGCAGTGACAACATTAAATTAAAAACAAGTATGACTTACAGCATAGTGCCGTTGACAGTGGTCGGCATGCATTATGGTCGATTGTGCACATAACATAGGAATATGTAGTCATAAAGTATTACAAAGTAAATGAACCATTTATTGAATTGTACCTAACTGCAAGAACGTGTAATTTCCCTTACTTGTAGCCCACATTTTTCTGAGCATAGACATTCACTCAGTAACATGTGTGCAAATCACAAATGTAAAGCAGCAACAGGAACCTTCCCAACAAGCCACAACGTTTTATTAGAAAAGGGAACCCAAATCTACAGAATTGACACTTGTAAGATCAGGTACTACTTATGCAGCTCTTATCTTTTCTTCATTTGCTGCTGGGGAAAAAATGCATTCACAACCCTAACTGTTGGAAACTGGGTGTGTTGACATTAGCAAGACCAAATGGAAAAGCCTGGTAGCACTTCCTTGCACAGGCAACATGAAAGAATGGTGTTAGACCTTTAAGCCTTAGGGTGGTCGCCCCCCAAACATTTTGCCTGCTTACCTCCTTCTTTTGCTGATTCAGGACTTTCCAACCAATTTTTAAAGGAGCGCATGCTTGATACTTGTTTGCCAGAGCTGCACCAACGCAAGGTTGATGGTAAGCTTTCTGACCCCAGGAAGCTTGCTGAGGAGGCAGACATCTGGGTCAGCATCAGAGTGACCAAGAAGGTATCTGGGGGGCCACCCAAAAGGGTGGTCAGGGTTCCCAGCAGAAGAAAGCAGGGGGGGGATAAAAAGAAGGAGATCTCTCAAGGCCCCTCAAAACAAATCACAGGGGAAAATATCCTTTTCCCAAGCTGGCCACCAGGAGAAAAACTACCCTTACAAAAGTCAGCAGCCCAAAACTCCCAAGTGCTATGAGTGTTTTGAGTATGGGCACTACAAAGGAGATCCCAAGTGTCCAAAAAGAGCACAACCTCCCACTGAAGGAAACATTCCAGGGGTGATGAGTATAGTGCTGGTATGCGGCTGGGGAAGGAGTTTGTCCCAGTTAATGGGGTGAGTTTAGTGGGTTTACCCTAGTATCCCTGGCTGACAGTGAGATGGTTCCTAAGATCCATGTGCCCTCTAATACTACAAAGTATAGGCAATAGGTCGCCGTCAATGGGCAAGATGTGGAAGCTCTTAGGGGCACAGATGCCAGCATAACTATGGTAAGGAGTTAGCAGGTGTCCTCAGAGCAGGTGATTCTCAATGCATTCCACCAGGTTGTGGTGGCTGACAACAGAAAGAGTCACTACGCAGTAGCACTTGTTCCATTTGAGCAGGGAGGTTCAGGTCTTCTGAAAGTTGCAATGAGCCTTGCCATGCATGTCGACTTTTTGCTTGGTAATGGCCTTGAACACACTACCTATAAGGAAATGGCACTCAGGGCTCACGTGGAGTTATGTAGGGACCTGATTGGATCAATGCAACCACAAAGTCCTTGGCTGCCCAAGATGGGAGTCAAAAAGGGCTGGAGCCCGGAAAAATGCACCAGACAGCTGCTAAGAAGGAGAAAGGCAGAAGGCGTGGGTACCCAACCCTTCAATGTCTTCCCAGTGAAGTAGATGGGTCACCTGTTCAGTGGACAACTGGGGCCCTGGTGGTCCCTCCGTGCTACAGGGCCTTCATACTGGAGCAGGCTCACAAACTTCCCTTGGCGGGACACCTGGGCAAAGACAAGACTTCTGCATGGATTTACTCTGCTTCTATTGGCCTAGTATCGAGACTTTCTCAGATGCATGTTGTCTGACTTGTGTGACCTGCTAGGCCAGTGAGAAGACAGCGCAGAGGCTAAAATCCCCCCTTAATACCTTGCCTAATGTTGGCACATCCTTAGAGAGGGTGGGCATCAACATTGTTGGACCTGTTAAGACAGCTACAGGCAACAGGTTTATCCTGATTCTGGTAGATCATGCCACTAGGTACCCAGAAGCAAATTCTCTAAGGAGCATGACTGCACTTGTAGTGGCAAAGGCCCTGATGAAAATTTGTATCCAAGTGGCTTTCCCCAAGTGTGATGTCTGACAGGGGCACCAACTTTATGTCTGCCTACATGCAGTCTAAGTGGAAGGAGTGTGGGGTAACCTAAAAGATCTCCATTCTCTTCCGTCCACAGAGGTGCCACAGAAGGTAAGTAGGCTTCAGCCCCTGTGAGGTTCTGTTTGGAAACCCAGTCAGAGGACCTCTGAGTTTGGTGAACAAATGGTGGGAGTAAGCTCCCAGGAAGATTCGCCAGGATGTACTCAGCTACAAGCTGGCCTGGAGAAGCCAAATGGCTAAGTTGTGGATCCCACCAGTAGCTCCTAGTTCACTCCTGTGGTACTGGCACCAAAAGCTGCCCCACCAGGCACCACACCTGAACTAAGGTTATGTGTGTACTTTAGGGTCACCAAGACTGATGTTCATCCCGTCTCCCGGGCTAATGAGCTGACTGAGTGGTTAGGAGCTGCTCAGTACTTAAGTACCTTTTATCTTACATCAAGGTACTAGCAGATCGGCAAAACAGAGGGGGCAAAGGAGGGGCCAGTCTTCCCCACTCCAGGGGGTCACTATCAGTTTAGAGTAATGCCCTTTGGACTCAAAAATGCTCCTGCCACCTTCCAGAGGTTGGTGAACCAGGTCCACCTAGATGCCTTCAGTGCTGTCTATCTGGATGACATCGCAGTCTTCATTAGCAGCTGGAAAGACCACCTGTTTTACCCTCAGGATGTGTTTCAGGCCCTGCAACAGTCAGGCCTGACTATCAAGGCCAGTACGTGCCAGATAGGGCAGGGGTCTGTGGTGTACTTGGGACACCCGGTGGAGAGGGGTAAGGTACAGCCACTTCAGGACAATATAGAGACTATAATGTAGTGGGAACCCCCAAAATCTCCGACTGAGGTCAGAGCATTCTTGGGCATCACTGGGTACTAGAGGAGGTTTTTCAAGGGATATGGCAGCATTTTTGCCCAATTTAGAGAGCTGACTTTTAAGAAGCAGCCCAGAAATGTGATTTGGACAGAGGCATGCCAAAAAGCATTTGACTCCCCTGAGAGGCCATGGGCACAACCCCTGGGCTCAAGGCCACTGACTTTTCCAAGGTGGTTATTGTTTGAACAGATGCCTTAGAGAATGGCATAGGGGCAGTACTATCCCAACTTATGAAGAGAGCCTAGACTAACTTGTATCCTTCTTCTTCAGGAGGTTACTTCCCAGGGTACAAAGGTAGAGTGCTATTGAGAGAGAACCTATTGCTGTGGTTTGGGCACTGAAGAAGTTGAGACCTTACCTGTTTCGTACTCACTTCTTGATTCAGACCGACCACAGGCCCGTCAGGCAGCTCATGAAAACGAAGGGTAAAAATCTTAAACTGTTGAAGTAGTCCATTTCCTGATAGGGTATCGACTTCAGGTTGAGCACAGACCATTGGTGTATACACAATTGGCATATTTAATTTACTTGTAAGTCCCTTGTAAATAGGTATACCATATACCCAGGTCCTGTAAATTAAGAGCTACTACTGGGCCTACAGCACTTATTGTGCCATACCACACAAGTAGCCCTTGAAACATCTCTCAGGCCTGCCACTGCAGAGACTGTGTGTGCAGCTTTACTGCCACTTTGACTTGGCATTTAAAACCCTTTGCCAAGTCCTAACCCCCTCTCCTTTATTACACATACCTGTTAGGGTTTGTACAAGGAACATAGCTCAGCCTCACACTGTGTCATAAGAACATTTTCCAGTAATGCTATTGTCGTATACTTTGTGGAATAGTTGTTACAATTGCCTTTGTTTAATTATTAATATGCAGAACATCAGTAAGGCTCCATTGTTTGTATTAAAAGCTTAGTGGATCATTGTATTTACCTATGCTTGTTTTGTGTTGCCCCAGTCATCTGAACCAAAGTCTGGTTACAAACATTGCACTTGCCTGTGCTTGTTTCTAATATGAGCATTCATGGTGCATTTGTTTGAAGGTCACGCTTTCAAGACAAGAACTAATTTTCATAAACTGCACCTGTCTGGTTAAGCAGTTAAAACATGTTAGCCACGTTTCTCTTCCCTTTCCAACTGAAGAACTCCACCCTTCAAGAACTCTATAAAAGCCCTTGAAACCCAATCACTTGTGCTTGCGCTCATTAGCCCTCGTCCTCACCTGGATTTGAGTCTCGTCTCCGCGTCCTTCCTGCAGCAAGAGGATCTCTTCTTCGGTGCTTGCATTCCTGTTTGGGTCTCCATGGCTACGCCAACGCAGTGATTCCTGTTTCTGGCCCCGATTCCTTTCTGCTCCGACCTGAAACACAAAACAAAAGAGAATTCAAGTAGGGTTATCGCGTGCATGATCGGAAGCTCTTTCACAGTGATTAAGGTATTTACAAACTTGATTTTATAATTACTTTAGTTTGGATTCAATGCACTTGGTTAACCAAAAGCGATTCAAGGGTTTTAAAGGTAAAACGCTGTCATCGTTTTAGCGCGCATAAACAAAAAACGATCTTTGAGAATAAATATACTTTTACGAATACTCACCTTGGAATTCTGGAACTTTTCCCAAAACTTTGGTGCTATGAAGGGCAGCAACTGTGCCTATAAAGAAATAAGACCAAGAGAAGAGGACGGTCATTAAAAACATTTCTAGACTCATTCATATTTTTTAAGAGACGGTATATATTGATATTGAAGGTTGTTATTAGTAAGTTAGAAACAAGAAGCACATTATACTATGAGCAAAGATTTGGTGCATATAGTGAATATTATTTTTTTATTTCTCTGCAGATCTAGTCAGAAATATAGTTTAGGCTGCATTCTTAATGAACCCTGTTCTGGTGAAAATAACCACAAGCACTGAAAGGTATTTTGCCGGAAGCAAGATGGCGCCTGCACGTCAGGCGTGTGTGTGAGGCGCTCTGCTTGGACGCTCCGTGAGAAGGCTGGAACAGAGCCCTAATTGCTTTTCCTGCTGCTCGTACGGTAGCTTACCGGATTGGCTTTGCGGACGCGAGGCCAACTTGACGCTGTGGAGCCCGACTACCTGCCCGCTGCTGTTGGACAGGACGCAGCACACCTGAAGCGCCGGCTGCGCCGGAGGACTGAGCCGTTGGGTGAGGAACTGCGGATGCGGAGGCATGGAGGCGTGGAGGCGGTGACGGTTACCGCTATTGCTTCGGTGTCGGCCAAGGTGCTGGCCGCGGCCATAACAGTGCTTGGAGGCGGCGTGGGAGATATTCTGGCAGTTTGCTTATTTGCTACTTGGACTTTTTTGACATCTACGACAGCATTGTTTGGGATATTGGAGGCTACGGCAGCACGGCAGCACGCCACCAGCAGTCTGGAAACCTTTTCGGCGAGGAAAAGAAACGCCTGAATAAAGGCATAATAAAGGTACAAACTGACGTGCTGCTACAACGGTTATAGCCACAATAGTGTTTGGTGGTGTTTGAAGATACTTGGCGCTTTCGCAGTCGGTGCGCACGTCTACAGGACTTTGTTAATGAACACTTAATGAACACTTAATCTCACTTATGAATGCATAAAAATTCATTAGGCTTTAATTGATAGATCAAAAAGTTTGAGCTCTGCTGTGTGTTTAATAAATTACTGGCTATGGCTCCAAAAACCGCACGTGGTGGGAAAACAAGACCCAGCGGTGAGAGTCAGATTGGGACACGAGCTGCTTTAGCAGCAAAGTCAAAACTAAATGGGAATAACGATGCAGCTGAAGCCGATGCTAGTCTAATTGGCACCCCAAAAATACCGCAAATGTTCAATACAAAAGGGAAAACCCCAATGGTAAATACGCTCTCAGTAAGTGCTCGAGCTGGAGTTGAAGGCGGAGGGGGGAAAAATAAGGTCGTTGATGATTTGGAGGCCATTGATGTCGAAAATGAGCACGATAAAACTCTGGTTGAGGCATTGGAACAATTAATAGTCTCACCGATAATCCCGTCCACTACCTCATCTGCTACATTACAAGAGTCTGGGCAAGAGTCTGGGCCTCTGGATCTTAGTATGGAGGCTGCAACTAACATTAATATTGATGGTGATCTTGAAGTGGACCCCCGTAGGGTCAAAGTGATAATGGGGGCGGAAGGAGGGACAGATGGAGTGGAAGGGGATCCAATTAGCAGTAAAGACAGCGAATTTTACTCACTCTCTGAACATTCTGAGGGCTCTGATTAGGAGGGCGGCTTAGAGGATGAAGAGGAGTTTTCCTCCCCGGAAAACATAGTTAACCCACAAATGTGGAGTGAGGAAATTTCTAACGGAGACATGACGGCAATAGATTTGGATCACTCCCGCCCCCGAGATCAAGTTAATTCTATTGCGCAAACTGGCATAAGTTCGGGATCTCCAAGCCAAACCCCTGTAGATATTATTTTGAAAGCCATTACGGAGCAACGACTGGAGGCCAGAGCTGAACATTTGAAAACTCACAATGCTTGTAAAAAATTGCAAAACACTGTAAGACGTTTGGCGAAATCATGCAACAATTTTACTGACAGGATGACAGAAGCGGAAGGTCGTATATCTTCTCTAGAAGACCAGGTTACACTTAATAGAACTGATATAGACGGATTTAAAGCTCAGAAAGATGACGTGAATAGTAAACTTGTGGATTTGGAAAATCGGCTTCGCCGCAATAACTTACGAGTTTTGGGTGTGCCCGAAGGACGTGAGGGACAGGATATGAGACAGTTTATTATCGAGCTTTTTGAAGAAGCCTTCCCAGAGGTTAAAGATTGGCAGTGGTCTCAAGAGATTCAAAGAGCTCATCGTTTCCATTTCGTAAGCAAATATCACGGGGCAATCAAAGCCATCAATACCCCCGTGCAATTCTGATATCCTTAAATAACTTTCTGGCAAGACAAAAAGTATATGATCTTGCAAGACCAGATAAAAAGCGATCTGGGAAGGGTATTGAATTTTTTGTCCGCCCGGATTATTGTCATGCCACTGTAGAAAACCGCTGGAGATTGCGTCAGCTGATCGATCCTTTTCTAAAGAAGGGTGCCCAAGTCTTTCTCCTTCAACCATCTACTCTAAAAACGATATATAAAGGACAGAATCGCTTCTTCACAATGGAGGCTCCAGCAAAGGAATATTTAAACTCTTTAGCATGAGGGAATGTACTAATTTTGAATTTTTATTTGTTTAGATGGCTTATCTCTCATGCTAATTCTTTTTTGGTTAACGGATTCGTCCAAGCCCTAGAGTTGATCTCACACGCATTAACGGGGCGATCAGCCCCTTTGCCTTAATGTTGGGGGAGGGTCACCTGGGGTGGGGGGGCTCAGAGGGGGGGAGTGGGTTTGGGGGGACACGTGGGGTGTGCTTGGGAGAAACTGGGGTAAAAAAATTCAGTCAAAGCCGCAGAATATTCAGATTATACATATTGTTTCATTTTGGGTGTAAGCATGCATGGTATCTATTTAACTGCCATGACTAGCTGTAGTCTTCGCATATGTTCATTTAATGTTTGTGGCCTTAATAATATCCAGAAGCGAAAATGAGTTATGCACGAGATACGTTTGATTCAACCAGATATAATTTGCCTTCAAGAAACGCACATACCTTGGTCAAACAGAAAAGTTTTGAATGACCTTGGGTATACGGTATTTGCAGTTTCTCGACAATCTACAATGAATCGAGGGGTGGCCATATTGGGACGACAATCTATATCCACGACATGTAGAATTAAAGTGGATAGCTTGGGGCGATGGGCAATCATGGAATGTGTTATAGGAAATGCAGTGGTTACTATATGTACGGTATATGGATCTAACATGGATGACACTACAGTGATAGAGTTTTTGAATGTAGAACTGGCTTTATGGGGAACCCCACTTTTTCTACTTGGAGATTTTAATATTCATGGGGAGTTGAATACTTGGGACTTGGGATTTAGCCGTTATTCAGGTAGGAAACCTAAAGTATTTAAAGCACTACGACAATTATTAACTCAACATGGCTTGATTGATGGATGGCCTTTGGCTAACCCGAGTGATCCTGGATTTACCTTCTTTTCCTCACCTCATAAGAAATTTGTGCGCCTTGATTATATTTTTCTACCCCGCTCTATGCCAGAGGGATGTAGAATGTTTACAATGCCACGCATCACACCTGATCATTCCCCTGTTGTTTTAGATATGCCCCTGCTTAAAATTCAACGTACAACAAGGTCTTTTACATTCAACAAGAAATTGCTCTCAGATGAAATATATATCCAGCAAATGTTAGTATGGGCTACGCAGTTTTTTTATCTAAATAGGGGTTCTATCTCCTATGCAATGGTTTGGGATTGCTTTAAGGCAGGCCTACGTGGTGAGACCTGCAGTTATGGTTGGAGTTTACAACAGGAAGGGAAAAAAAAGATGACACGACTTCTGCAGGATCTAACAAATGCAGAGGTAGATCTTATACACGTAATAAGTTTACACCGAGATAGTAGCGTAGCACAAACCAAAGTTGCCAAATGTAAAGCCAAGATAAATGGGGTGTGGAGCCAGGATATAGCACGCCAATATAAATGCTACCGTGCTGAGCGATATGAATATGGGGAAAACGTGGGAAGATTGCTTGCTCAAAGACTACGAGGGCGCCAGACAGCACAACGGATAACTTCCATAGAAGATAGCCAAGGTAATTTAGTAGAGTCACCAGAAGGTATTCTCCAGGTATTCTATGACTACTATACAGATTTATATACTCAAGATAAATTCTCTATTGACTTAATTGATCAATATATAGATAGATGTGACTTAACGCAACTAGACCCTGCGAACAAAGAAGATTTAGATCTGCCAATTACAATGAAGAACTTGAAAACGCAATTAAAGAACTGGCGCTGGGGAAGGCCACTGGCCTTGATAAACTTCCATTAGAGATATACCGTATATTGTTTTCAATTATTAAAGATGATATGTTGTCAACATTCTTAGATGCTCAAAATGGCAATCCCCCCCCATCATGGGACGATGCTAGCATAATTGTATTTAAAAAGAAAGAAAAACTGCCGCATTTCCCCGGGTCATATCGACCTATTTCTCTTATCAATGCAGATGCAAAACTCTACTCTAAAATTCTTGCGAATAGATTGACACAAGTTGTCCCGGCACTTGTCTCTAATCAACAACATGGATTCCTTCCCGGGCGTGGCACTATCAATCACATACATCGTGTCATTGCAACTTTAGATTATGCAACTGTAAAACACGTAAACGTTGGTTTGGTTTTTTTAGACGCCGAAAAAGCGTTTGATCATGTAGCATGGGTATTTCTTTGGGCGATTTTGAGGAAAATTGGGTTTGGGCCGCGATTCATAAAAGCTTTACAAGTGATGTATAGATGCCCTAAGGCTAAGATATGTTTGTCAGGACAAGAATCAATAGCAGTTAACATCACTCGGGGCACACGCCAGGGATGCCCATGCTCACCACTTTTATTTGCCATGTATATAGAACCGCTTTTAAGAATGCTGAGGATCTCTCCACATATACATTCTATGGCTTTACCGGGGGGCAACATACGTGTGTTAGCTTATGCTGATGATATAGCGATTATAACATCTGATCCGGAAACTGCATTACATGAGATTGAAAATCTGACTAGTGAATTTGGCAAAGTCTAGGGGTATAAACTTAACATTAAAAAAACTCAGGTTATATGTTCACCAGGACTTTGTCTTAACGATAACAGGGTCACCACAGAGGCTAAATACCTGGGTATTAAAATCAGATTGTCGCTTCAAGAGTTAGTCATGGCGAATTAGTCAGATATGCTACAATCAATAAGAAAACAACTTGAGAAAATTGAATGTTTACATTTGTCACTGGTTGGGAGACGTAATGTCTTAAAAATGTCTATTTTGCCTAAAGTTCTATATTATTTTCGGTCCGTGCCATTAGAGATACCTGTATTACAACAGAAGAAGCTACAATCTTTAACCGATAAATTTTTATGGGGTTGGAAATCGTCACGTAGGGCATCTAAATACATGACACTGCCAATATTACGTGGGGGTTGGGGAGTTCCAAACTTCGCATTATATTAAATGGCGTGTCTTATACAGAACATCAAGTGCTTTGCGATCGGTGGAACTCCGCCTTTATTTGAGTGCCCCGATATTTTCTATCTTTTATGAGGCCCACAATCTCAACAAATGCTACTTCGGTTTCTTGAACCTAGTTACTATAAAAGAACTAGGTTTAAATTGGTGATGGCTGCATTTAAAGGATGGCGGTTTATACGGAAGCTTATCTCCTTTGGGCGTATTAACTTTTATACCCCTTGTCATTCTATTGAATTGCTTCCGTCAATATTCTGGGACCACACTAATGGTATATGGGGGCAAAAAGGTATATTAACTATAGGCAATTTGGTTAAAGATGGCACAATTGTCTCGTTTCAGGAACTAAAAGACATCTATAATCTCTCCCAACATGATTTCTTTAAGTATTTACAAATACGTGATTTTATTTTTAAACACCCAAATGTTTTACCGCTTCGTCACAATAACTTTATTGATATACTTAAAAAACCTTTTCGTATTGGTACTATATACAATCATTTGGTGAATTGGTACCAGGACGATTTGGGATTGCAGGAATCCAAATGGTGTAATAGAATGGGCTGTGCCCTTTCAAGAATCTATTTCTATAGCGGATAAAATTATTCTGTCTGCCAACTTATACTCACAACACTATAAAACTTTATTCAACCTTTATCATACACCACTTAAAATGATGAAATGGGGTAGTGCTAACAACGAGAAATGCTATAGATGCCAATCTGATCAAGCAGATATTGTACATATATTTTCAGATTGCTCAGTGTTAAAACCTTTTTTTATATCTATAGAAAAATTTCTAGCTCATATTACTAAGTGTGATGTTATAATCTCAAGAGAGATGATCATTTTTGGTTTATCTAACGATGATAATTTATTTCTAGGATATCAAAATAATAGATATGGGATTTGTTGTTTTCTGGAAGCCACGCCACTTACCTCGGACATTCTGTGACCCAGCCTGCTGAGCCGCTGCTGCTCGCCGGACCCAATGTCTACATCGACAAGTTCTGCTACTAGCCACTTGATAACTCCCCCGGTTGAGTCTGGTCCACCAGCAATTGGCCCCCTAGATAAATTCTTTTTTAATCGTTCATTGTCAATTGACAAAGAGCTATCCCTGGCAGAGAGGCGCGCAGAGCGTAGATTATCTATAGAATTACTTAAGAATTCTATGGATAAGCTTCCAACTCTAGCGTACCCCACCCTGGTAACCCCTTTATCATCAGCGAACCTCCCTGTTGCAAACGAACATTTTGAGGGTCAATCACAAATAACAAACAAGGACGTTGTGACAGAATTGAATAATCCTTGTGGGAGTAATATCCAATCTACATCGCTCCCTGATTCTGGTGCTCAGGTTACATCGGCCCAACCTAAGCTTGGGTCTAAAAGGAAAAGACCAGCCCCAGTAAGAAAATGTAAAATGGTGTCCAAACCCCCTCAAAAGCACAGGAAGCTACACAAATCCGTGAACATTGGAGAGGTCGTCACTGAAGAAACTCAAAGTACAGAAAGTGTCTCACACACCAATCTTGCCCCTTTGGACAGCCAAGACACAGATGACAACTCTTGTACTGACTCCACTGTACCAAATAATGAAAATGTGTTATCACTTGTAAATGTGCTCCCTGAGTTGGAAAAATTACTTAGATCATTGCTTACCCCTATTGAGGATAGAATTGCCAAGCTTACAGATAGGCTAAATCATTTCGAGCAGATAACATTAGACAATTTCTACTCCACAAAATCGCTGATTAAAGCGAATACCGGGGTGGATGCAAGTACAAAGTCTCAGGTCCTTAGTAACCCTGTTACCCAGGATAAGGGAAGAAGGCCCCAAAATAACTCTCCTTTACCTCCCAAGCAACGCAATCTTACAGCCAAAACAACTGTAAAACCCGCAGATAGATCTGACAGAGCGAAAGTTGGTTCTGTTCTATCTCAGCCGACCACTATGCACCCTACACAGTCCACAATTCCCCAGATACAAAATCCTCCAATCACTAAGAGTGCTGAGGCTATAGCTTGTCCCCAAGTGGACAAAGCACTAACAATTGCAAAAGCAACTAATAACATACAGATAGCCTCAAACATTCCGGCGGGAGGGAACAGGGCTAATGTATGCCCGCTGGTAGATAAAACTCTAGTACCGACCCAATCAAAAAACAAACAACAGGCGTTGAAGCCTGCCTCCCAACCCGTCCCCCAAGCTCCTAAATCAATCCCACCGCCCTTGGTAAAGCCACCTCACAGAAAACCCCCGATTAATCTCACTCCAGATTCCTTCCCCTACGTAGCAGTTCTTATAAATGTACCACCATTACCCTCAGGACAGAGAGAAACTTTCCAGACGCTTAAAAACAAGATCATGCACTGGTTAAAGGAAAATCGTCCTCTGCCTGGTGACATCGACGGGTTAATCATAGGGGTAAGGAGAATAGACTGGATGGGATACACACCGAAAACCTTGGGTGGGGACTGTATAGTGGTTAATTTCCAAGATCCAAGGGTGGCGGGATGGATAACTAGGCAGGGATGGGGAACAAACAAGGGAGGTATTGGAATTGTGGACCTTACCTTTTTTTACCCCCGACCAGCTAGCGTAACGACTAGCTTGCTCAATGAACCCCTAATCCCCCCTACTGTATCATGGCTAGTCAATTCTTTACCACCTCCTCCAGTTGGTCATAACCATACCACATACATAAATTACAACTCTCATGTAGGATGGCAGGACCCTGGATGGGGATATTGACAAACCAGCACAGTTAGGAAATGTGGGAATAATAACGAGCCAAAAGGGGTTTGTGATGTTTGTGTTGATACTATAGTTACAAACCTAACGGTTAATAATATTGAGACGGGGAGTTTGGCTGAAGAAGGTGGTTCTAGACTGGGAATTTCAAACACCAATGTTATGACACCACCCTCAATGACAGTTAACACGATTGTAGATCCCATAGATGATCGGGAAAGGCCGATTAATTCTACTGAAAGTCCAATGACACCTCAAGCATTTCCAAACACCAACACTCTTGATGGTTCTGTGGCTAGCATTGGTACGCTTTTATCCTGGAATGTTGCGGGGCTGGGCAGTAAGTTGGATTCCCAATCCTGGGTGAACTATATAAGTGGGTATGATATCTGCTGTTTTCAAGAAACCTGGGCTTGCGATCCCCTTTTTTGTTGTGGTTATTTAAACTATTGTATACCAGCACAAAAAGGTGGAAGAGGGCGGCCAAAGGGAGGCCTCACTGTATGGGTCAAACAGGATTTGCATATTAACATCAAAATGTTGGACCTGGGAAGTAGTGATTTACAAGTATTAAGAATCTCCACAGGCAAGGGTCCACCAATAGATTTGTATAATGTCTATGCGAGAGGTAACAATGTAACTAACTCACCCACCATAGACCTGTTATCTGCTGCCATAGAGGCCAAGTCCCAAGAAAGTATGATGATAATAGCAGGAGACCTCAACAGGACTTTTGAACCCTTGGACTGTACAAATGACCCCCTGGGGAATGAAGAGGACAATCTCTGGGGAGTACCCTCTCTATGTTTAAAACCTGTTAAGAGATGGACAAAAGAGATTTTATTATTGAATGGAATTTGTATGGAACACGGTTTAAGAGCACTTAACGGGAGGACACCAGGGGACAAGGAGGGCGGCTACACTTTTGATAACGGTACCAGTAGGAGCAGAATTGACTACATATTGTGTAGTCTCCAGCTGTGGAAGGGGGTTGTTGACATGACTATTAGGCCCCGGGTTGAAAGTGATCACAACCCCCTCTGTGTGACTCATAGGTGGTGGAACTGTAGTGTAGCTCCTATTTTCCCAATAGGCTCTGCGCATTGGAATAGTACCTACAGCAGTAAAGGCCTAGGCCAGACGTTAACTAGGTCTACTACTGTCGATACTAGACTTAATTTTTGGGTTTGCCAGCTAAGCTCAGAGTTCGCTAGAAACTTTCTCGAATGTTCAAGGAAGGATTAACTCCCCTGATTAGACAAGAAGGGATTTAGTTTCTGACAACCATAGAACATGACAACTTTGCTCTCCCCTAATCAAGAGTCAATCTCGAGAGTCGTGTGAGCACAAGGCAATTATTTTACTCAGTCAGTACGTGCATTCTTAGTCTCATCAGAATGTAGAGAAAAGGAAGAGACGGGCGTGTTCAATAAAAGATGTTATTTATTGATCAGTCTCTTTTCTCGTACAAGAGAAATGGATCGATATTATTGCAATACTTATAGTTAAGTAAAGTGCATACATTAGAAGCAATAGTATAAAATAATACTGTAAAAACATTGATATGGTTTCTGAGCCATATGATGTTTAAAATGAATAAAATATATTTACATACACATATACATTTGACTAAACGTACTCAACTGGTGTTTCTAAATACGCCTACCCCGTGTACCTGACCTAAGTCTAATGCGTGGGCGGGAATAGAAAGTTACAGTTTAGTTTAAGTTTGTTTTTGCCAAGTGAATAACTAAAGAATTCTCTAGGAGGGGTTATTCAGTTCTGTACCTGGAATTTAGGATGAATGAGGAATGGTATCTCTTTCTCTGCTCTCGATATTCCAGGCTGCCTGCGAGGGCTGCCCAGAAGCGCCGGTGCTGGGTCTCTCGGCTTGAGATAGCAGCGCGTCTCTCAGGGCGTCAGGAAGGCGGGGCTGCTGGCTGCGGGGTCTGCTTCTGCTCTCGGCTTCGGCAAGTATGGCTGCTCCGTCTTGTCACCACGCGTGTGTTTGCATAGGGCAAGGTCGGCAATATTTATACCTTAAAGGTGCCGGGATTGACGTAAGGATGGACATAGGTACGTCAATAAAGATGTCATACGACTTGCTCGTTAGCACATTCTTTACTAAAGTTCTCTGTGAAATCAAAACAATGGCCGCACGGATTATCCAGGTTGTCATAGGTTTGATTTGTTATGAGAACGTCGTATGCCTTATCAGGGGCTGGAGGAATATCGCTTGTCTAATTAGATCTCAAGCGTTATGACCTAATCAGATAACACGTTCCTGTGCCGTAGTGTGACTGCGTCAGATAACGGTATCTGCATCATGGGGAATTTCTTGCCTCATGGGCTGACTGTTAGTTAACTAGCTAGTAAGTTTAACCAGAATAGGGTCAGGAATAGGGGGATCGAATCAGAACCTATAGAAATACACGACACCCACTCCACGCTAACTATGGTCATATCTACTAATCTATGCATAGTATAACATAGTACAACATACTATAGAGTATAGTGTATACCTTACCACCCCAAAATACACAAAATGCATTTCGAAATTTTCAAATATACTGAAAAATTGCAGTCATATATATTGTATGCACTTAAGCTATGAATTAAATGCAAAAGTAAACACGCATTGTTATGCATTATTGCTTGTTGGTATATGAGAAATACACATGAAATGGCTCTTAATATGGCTATACAGAAAAAAGTCGAAACCATTTCATCACATAAAATCTATTGCGAACATACCAGCGGGCAGCTAAAGTCTATAAAGTCTATAAAGTATCTAAAATAGAAATCTTAGTTCTCTAGGAATAGTCTCTTACTTTAAGCAGAAAATCAGTGTCCCGGGAAAAAATATATAGAAAAATATTTTAGGGGCTTGCTGAAAAAAGTTGCTGTCCGTGAACTGGATTGTAATTGTTCATGTGACTTTATTTTTAAAGTTGAAGGCCGAATTCAGGGAACGCCGTGTGCGAGTTAACTCAAAAGTCTCTATTTCTGTTCCGGAGAGAACATCATATCATTCAGGCTTTCGAAAAAACTGTCAACAGCTTCATGGGAAAGTTCCTCTAAGTCGGAAATAGGGGTAACCATGCATTCATGCGCATGATTGTCTCCATTGACATTCTGATTTGCATTGCTGACAGAAGGTCGTACCTGTTCGATGCTGCTTTCATCTTGAACTTCACTACTCTTCAATCGCAGTGGTGAAGATTCCAGGAATGCCGTCATCAGAATTGGCAGCCTTTGAGGGCAGCACAGTGCGTGAACCTTGGTAGGAACCAACAGTGTATCTGCATCCACTGGCGCATCCGATTGTAGCGTCAGACAGGTGTCTAACACACATTCTTCTCCGCATAGCAGACACCTTAGTACAGGTAAAACACACCTTTGCCACATTGGTCGAAATGATAGAAACCAAGTCATGTTTAGGTCTCTAAGCCGGGATAGTCCCAGGATTTTTGATATCCGGTCCCGGTATCCAATGGCTAGGATCGTATCTTCCATTGTCGTGAGATTTTGTTCTGTGACATGGGTTGCCATAACGAAAAATAAGGACTAGGAATAGGATTCCTGCAATTAGTCCTAGGATCAGGGGAAGTCCGCCAAAAATCGAATGGACGAAGTCTGGAAAAATACCCAGTATGGCTTTGAATGGTGTTAATGCCATCGAAAATACTGTCTTAAATACCTTTGAGACCCCTGTGGTATCAGAAATATTTAAGATTTCGCTCAGGATTTCCGCGAAATGTACGGGGGAATTAGTTGATAATAATGTATGTATCTCTGCAGTCGTCCTTGCGACTTGTAGATCATACGTTTCTTTAGATGACGTGAGCCTTGTAGGCGTCTGAAGAAGCACTGTTTTCATTCTGCTTAAAGTGTCTATTCGAATAGAAGTAATCTTCAATCCGGGCCATACCCTTGCCTCCTTGTCTGGAAAGGAGCTGGGAAACAAAGAACGTCCACAGCACTTGACCTTCGCCGTCGTAGTGACGAGATAAGGAGTACCGGGCATAAGACTACAGCATCTGCGGTCTACAATAAGAATGTAACTCCCATTATAGAGTCTTTGAAAGAATGGTTCTATTTCAGTTGCAGGTGCGCCTTGCTGGTGACATGAAAGGTTGTATGAATTCCCTTCACAGGCTCCGTGCAAACTAATTCCGTTACACAGAAGCGTGCCGCTTAGTGACATAGCACAATTGTTGCCACTAAGAAACACTTTCTGTCCTTTATTACTGACACATGCATGTGAATAGGGCAGGTTCCAAGTTGTTTTAAGGTACCCCTTTCCCAATTTCTCGTACATGCCAGCCTGTATATATTTTTGGCAGTATTGAAACCTGAAGGTTGAGATTGGAATATTTATGATTCCGTGGATTATCCATTCACTGACAGGTCGTTCTGACATTGTCAACGGTAATCTTTCTAGTTTTTCAATGCTCAAGATTGTATAATCAGCACCCTTCTGCGCCATACCGATCTGTCTATCAGTAAGGTTAAAGATTTGGAATAGTGACGTTGTGTTGATTAAACGCCAAGGCACATAGCCTGAACGCAGATTTTGTAACGTCCAGCCAAGCTGTACAATAGAACGCAATTGTGACTGACCATGTTGTAATAACAGTAAGTCTTGCGATAATATATCGATTGCTGACGACACAATGCTGTCCAATGAAAAAATTCTGGAGGACAGAGTCATTAACCCATTGTCCACTACAGAAAGTAATTTTTCCAAATTAATACGGTCAATTTCCCGTATTCTTTCTGCTGTCTCAATTTGAGTAACCTTCCAGGCCTCATTGTATGCTGCATATACAGAGGCTGCTATGAAACGCTTATGACGCTGTTTGCGTGGTCCCAGTATGAAATCACGCAAGTCAGCACCATCAGTAAGTAAAGTTAGGTGTTGCTTAATTTCAGGCAGTGTGGAAGTTTGTAGCCATTGAAGGCATAATTTGCCCACACTGTAGGTTGTTATTATCCCTGGGTGATGTCTTTGGGGATATCTAGGGTCTGGCCTGGTCATTTTGAAACCCTGTGTTTTATTCAGGAATCTATCTTGACAGTTATTTGTATCTGTGGGCCAGATCAACCATTGTTTCCAATCAGGATGTGTTCTGTTTTGGTTAAGTATATGGTTTATGTCTATTTCTTCATCTGTTTCAGAGTTATTGCTAAACATTGTTGGCTTTGGAATAGACAGGTTATTTAAATCTTTGATTTTGGCTAAGCCAAGACAGGTGGTTTGTTGAACGGTGTCATTTAAAAATATCATTTGTTCTGGGATCATGCAGGCTCTAAACAAAGCTTCTAAACCCTGTACTTGCCATTCTTTTGTACCCCAAACACTTTTCAAATCAACATGTTTGTCCCAATAATCAAATCCAAAAGTATTCATTTTTTCAAAGAAAGAATCTGAATATATCAATTTTGTGTTGGTTATCATGGTTTTCATCCCTGTCTTGTTTGACAATTTGTAATAAAATGTTTCAGCATTAGTTATGTTAAAACCTGAAAAATATGAATATTTGCCATATACGGTTCTAGAGCTCCCTTTTGGAGGTGTAGCACAATGTTCCCATTGATTAAAATTTAAAACATTTCTAGGTTGTGCAGATTTATGCAAGAAATGGTTACCATAATGGTTATAGCAGTACATGCTGTCATAATTTGTAGAACCCTGCAAATAATCATGTTTTGTAAATTTAGCAGACATTACTAAGTCAGACATCATATTGTTTATACTTTCAAAGTCCCAATCATCAGCAAAAGAGTTTGGTTTTGCAAAATCACTCAAGGAGATCTTGATTTGGTGTGGATATTTCAGGATCTCGACCGGACCATAAATTTCATAGTCAGTGTTGTCCCAGGCTACCCCACCAGGTATTGGAATTGCTGTGAAGTTGGCTGAAGAAAGTTCTGAAGAAAGTTCTCGTTTCTTGACGTGTGAAGATGTGTGTGGTTTGAGGACCAAGTTGATGTTCTGACTTGCTGTGTCCATTTTAGCATATTTTCCCTCAATGAAGCGTCCCAAAGTAAATACCATGATGAGCCAAAGTATGAGGATAAATGCACCAAAACCCACCCAAAATGCAATCCATGGAGAAACTAGATATGTTTCTTTCAGTTGTTTTAAAAGTTCCTTTGCTTTGTCTTTAAAGGATTTTGATGATGGCTGTGTCTTTTGTTCGCTGAAGCCTTCAGAGGAATCATCGAAGTTGATGAAGTAACCGGATGCAGTTCTGTCAATTGTTCCAATTGGTTCAGGATTTTTGTTTCTTGCATTTTCACTTGGTACTTCTGTATAGATTGGTGTGTCTCTGCTAAATGTCTTTATTTGGGTTTTCAGAGGTCTAAGTTCTATTGCATTGTTGCATAGTCCTTGTTGTTCTTCC
This sequence comes from Lissotriton helveticus, assembly GCF_964261635.1. NCBI lineage: Eukaryota > Metazoa > Chordata > Amphibia > Caudata > Salamandridae > Lissotriton > Lissotriton helveticus. Next base: position 960,275,043 of record NC_136063.1, read on the forward strand.
GTAGGCGTTTCGAATGTGATGAGCCTCTTTGATAGGACCTCTGTACTGGTAGCAAACCTTGGTGTTCTGCTACTTATTGGGAGTCCACTTGGCCTACTGTTTGTTATCGGCCACATGTTGTGGTTTTACCAGGTCGATGGATACAACTCGGTTCTCCTTTTTTCCAGCAAGTGGCGGTAGTACAACTGATCTTGTCCCGTTGACAGACAATACAGGAACTGCTTTTCTGTAAGAAGGCCCAAATTCCTTCTTTACCGCGATCTTCTCCCTGACTAGATCCCCGACTTTTGGAATCCAGACAGGTCTTGCTGGGACAGGTGGTGATTCTTCAGTGGTCGTTGGCTGTTGTTTCAACTGTATGTTGCTCAGGTCTTTTCTTGTTTTGTTTAAGTCCTGCAAAATAGCCAAACGGTCTTTGACATCAAAGCTTTTTTCTGTTACCACTGAAGTCTGACTATCAAGGTCAGAGATCAACATCCTAGTTCCGAATAATAATTCGTACGGACTGAATCCCTTCAGAGAATTTCTTGGCAAGTTATTAAGACTACGTTGGACACTTATTAGATGTTTGACCCACCCAGCTCCCGAACCTAATACCTTTGCCGTTATAGATTGCTTTATGTCACGGTTTTTTCTTTCAACAATTCCGTTCCCCTCAGGGTGAAATGGACAAGAGTACCGCAATTGCACGCCCATGCTGACCATGGCCTCCTTATAAGCCCGAGAGCTAAAAGCAGGACCATTGTCCGAATGCAGAATGCCAATTGCGTATGTGCCGATAAAGACTCGCAAATCTTTTATAACAGTTCTGGCGTCAGCCGTTCGCTGGGGCCACATCCATATGAATCTCGTGCATGAGTCCACTGCGACCAAGATATATTTATAGTTACCATCCCTTTGTAAGGGACCGCAGTGGTCTAGATAAACACAGGCTAATGGTTTATCCGAGATTAGAAGGGGCGTCTGTGCTGGACGTCTCACAGTTGATACTTTCATTTTTTGACATATTTCACATGCTAGAACATAGTTCCTTGTTTGTCTTCTCATTTGTGGCCACCAGTATCTCTGTTTTAATAATGATACAGTGGCTGAGACGCCAGCATGGGTAGAAGCAAGCCCTTCGTGTGCCGCTATTATCAGTCCTAACCTATGTTCCATGTTTGGAATTGCCCTATCCCCCACTCCAGGGATTCGAGCAAAAGGAACATTGTTTGTATCAGTTATGTATGAGTATTTTACTGGAAAGCCTTTAGGGAGTGGTTCTATCGAATCCTTTTCTGAAGCGCTGACAGCTTGTAATATTTCGCTGTCTATTTTTGTTTTTGACCGGGTGACGGCAGCTACGGAAGCCGTTTGCACAGCTGCCTTCGCGGCCTCATCAGCCAATGAATTCCCTGCAACGTGAACGCCATCACGTTGATGACTCAGTGTATGTATCACGTGAGTCTTTGGTAGTTCTTTTTGTAAAAGAGCTACCTGTTCCCAGAGCATTTTATGCTTGATTGTGCCACCTTTCGCATCCTTGAAACCGTTCTGAAGCCAGATCTGCAAGTATTCATTATAAGATTGAACGCAATAATACGAATCGCACACTATGAGCGTGGGGAATTCTCGATCGGTATTTTCAAGCGCCATCTTGAATGCTAGTAATTCAGCTCGCTGAGCTGTACAATCTCCTAGAGATTGTGTTTTAGTGAGGGTTGGTTTAAATTTCCCTTCGTGCCAACGACCTTTAACAATCGCGCACGCAGCACTGTAAGCTTGTTTACCCCCTACTGCGGGTTGTGCTGATCCGTCTGTATATATTATACAGCCGTAGTCATCTAGAGGCAGAATTTCGGTTGGCGGAGGACATTCAAATTCATATTGGAGAAATTCTTGTGTTTTTAAATAAGGATCAAATTCGTACATCACGTCTGTTGCAGCAAGAGAGTTAGCCCATTGTATCCATCTTGGATGGAGTGCTTTAGCATTTGGAATGCTTGCCTTTGTTACCGCCTCTAAGGCTGGTATTGGTGTCACGATTATTATTCGTTTACCTTGTGCCAGGGCTCGTTCTTTCGCTATAGCTGTCTGGGTTGCTGTAAGAATTTTTTCCGTTGGGCTAAATTTCATTTCAGCCTTAGTGTACAAGTGTGATTTGAATGCAATTGGTACCTTATCTCCCTCATTAGAGGTTAGGTATGTGAATCCGCATCTCCCTGGGATGACTCGGATCACAAGGTTGCGTGTATTATCACGGGTTTCTAATTTTGTTTTAATTAGCATGTCTGTTTGTAAGGATCTCAAAACTTCTGTGTGTGCTTGAGTCCAACTGGATCTTTTAAAGTCTGGTTTAATTAGATCGTAAAGGGGTTTGACCCTTTCTGCGTAATTTGCAATGTAAGTTCTTCCGAAATTTAGGAAGCCTAGAATTGACTGTAGGTTTTTTAGTGTTTTAGGAGCTTGGATTACGGCACATTTCTCTAGGAAATTGTCTGCCAGGCTCTTGCCTTCACTTGATAACTCATATCCTAAGAATAGGACCGTCAGATGGGCAATTCTGGACTTTTTGAAGTTGAATTTGTAACCCTCTGCAGCGAAACCAAGTATTATGGTGTTCACTCTTTTCAAGTGAGTTTCCAAGTCATCATCTGTTAAGTAAATGTCATCGACATAAGATAATGCTTCATCATCATATAGTTGTAGTAATTCTGTTACTCTCGCTGAGAATACCCCCGGGCTGTTCTTGTACCCCTGGGCTAACCGACAGAATTGTTTTTGAGTGCCATTTACTGAGAATGCAGTTAAATATCTGCTCTCTGGTGCTATGTTTTGACAAAAGAAACCGTTGGAGATGTCCAAGGTTGTTTTGTATTTTTTGCGCACTATGTTATTCATTAGTGCAGCACTGTGTGAGTTTTGCACTGCAAAAGTTTTGCAACATGTGTTAAGGTGTCGGTAATCCAAAACTAGACGGTACGAATTGTCTGGTTTGGAGACCGGAAATAAAGGATTGTTCATTTGTGAGGTGCAAGTTTCAATCACCCCTTGGTATTCTAGCTGATCTAGTATTTCATTTACTTGTTTTTTAGCTTCTTGCTTAATTGGGTACTGCCTTTGTGCAGTAGGTTGTGATTTTAACTGGGCTTTGTGAGGAGGAGAATCCTCATCCCATCCTACATGATTTTTATATAAAGCAGGTGCTAAGGCCACTGCCCACTTTCTAGCAAGTGTATATTTTTTATGAATCGGTATTTGATTCGAGAAGGCAGGCATAATTACTTCTTCGCCATGAGGGCACTCCCTGACAAACTCTGGTGGCCAGTCTTTTTCAGCTAGAAGGATGTCATAGCCCTTGGATAGGTTATCCCAAAATAGTCCCCTTATTTTCCTAGTCTTATCTCCCTCTATACGTAATGTTATCTCGTATATTTTGTGGGGCTTGCTAACTCTGGTATCTGCAGTTTCCACTTGAAGGTATTCATTCGTGTCCACTGTCTCCAGATGATTCATAAGGACTTTGCGAGCTATGCTCACCTCTGCTGCGCTGTCTAGCATTGTCTGAGCCCATTCTCCGTTTTTCAGTTGTGTCCTCAGTATTCTCGGCATTGTTAACTACCTTGATACTGGCTACCTTCTTTTTTGGAAATTGTGATTTCTTTTTCAGTTGAGCAGGTTCCTTGTCTTTGGACTTGGCGTGCTCTTCTGATCGTCCTCTTCTTTCCGATTTCTGCGAGGAATTCTGAAAAGATCGAGAGGGACGTGTATCAATGTCTTGATATCTATCAGGTTTTTTAATATTATCCCTATTTCTAAGGTTATATCTATTCCCAGAGGGTTCACTCTGAGGTGACCTTTGTCTCGGGTTTGGAGATTTCTCTCTTCGCCTAGGAGACCTTCCTCTGGACTGGAATTTCTTTTCTTTAGGATTGGATTGTTTATTTCCATCCCAGTTCTTTTTTGGTGAATTATTATTAAAAAATATTTTTTCTGGACTTGTAATCAGTTGCGGTTTTACTGGTATTCCACCTAGACTATCTCTGCCTAGTTCTTCATAGGATTTTTCTATGATTCTGGCAATTTCAGCTGGTTGGTCTGCTATATCTGTCTCTTTTAACCTCTGGCGGATCGCCACGTTTGCTGCTTCACCCTTTATGTTGGCTAGTAATATAGCCGAGACCTGCTTGAAGTCTTTTAGTAATTTCATACCAAGAGTTAAAGCTGGTTCTGGACCGTATTCATCTTGAATTTGTTTTAGCACATCTGGTATCACCGAAATGGATGGGACACCGTGCGTTTTTGTGTAGATGGAAGCAAAGACTGTACCCCAAGTGTCACAGTCCTCAATGTGTGGTGCGATTCCCATTGGGAGACACATAGTCAGAATCCTGTGTTTTTCTAATGGGGTGGTGTCAGGAAACACCGCCTCTATTTGGGTAATTTTCTGTGCCAACCAGAATGGTATCTGTTCCCGTTTAGCTGGAACTTTACCTAGGCAGGATTGGATGTTCTGTGGTGTAATTTTATTTGTGTTCCCCTGGTGAGGGGTCAGCTGTGGAAGTTTAATCGCTGGCTGAATTGTTGAAGTCCGCATTACATACTGAACTAATTGTCTGTGAATTTTTAGTAGTTGTTTTAGCTGTATTAACAGCTCTGCTGCAGGCATTCTTTCGATGTCTGGATGTGGTGTGTATCCGGCTAGGACCGGCCACGTTGCTCCTGGTCTTCCTAAAGGACCGAGCCTTGTAATGTGATTGTTATGTATTAGGGCGCCATCAAATAAGAGCAAATGCTCTTGGAATTTGAGTGGTACTTCCACCTCCTCGAAAGGAGTGTACTCATTAGGAGGTTCCTCTACTTTGTAATAGTGGAAGTACTTTGTTACAGCATTTGCTGCTGGAAAATTTATCCATGTATAGTATACCTCTGTCTGCCGATATTCGTGTGCCTCGATTACGAATATGACTGTGCCACCTCTAGGTGTCAGTCCATTTTCTATAAGTTTTAGAGTTATAGCTCTCCTTTTGGCGACCTGGATGAGTATTATATCCGGGTCTGCATCGAGTGCTGTAGTATCAGCTGCTGCTATTTCAGTAGCTAATCTAATTGCCTCTCTTTCTTCATCACTCTCTGTCATTTTACCGACAGGAGGCTTATGTCTTTTGTTTGCAGATCAGGTTTCTTTATGGAACAAAGATTAGGTGCACAATATTTTGGAACTGTTTTATCCTTCAACGTTGACTAGACCAAGAACCATACATAGGAGTTCCCTCCTGCGAGGTTTTGGAGGATATTATAACCTTTCACCCACTCCAGACGTCTTTGGAGTATTTAGGAAAAGGGGTCTGAGTGAGAAAGCACGACTGAGTTACTCTAAATGTCTTACGTTAGTTTTATCGCCCTTTCCAAACGCGTTGGGCGCCATGTAGTGTAGCTCCTATTTTCCCAATAGGCTCTGCGCATTGGAATAGTACCTACAGCAGTAAAGGCCTAGGCCAGACGTTAACTAGGTCTACTACTGTCGATACTAGACTTAATTTTTGGGTTTGCCAGCTAAGCTCAGAGTTCGCTAGAAACTTTCTCGAATGTTCAAGGAAGGATTAACTCCCCTGATTAGACAAGAAGGGATTTAGTTTCTGACAACCATAGAACATGACAACTTTGCTCTCCCCTAATCAAGAGTCAATCTCGAGAGTCGTGTGAGCACAAGGCAATTATTTTACTCAGTCAGTACGTGCATTCTTAGTCTCATCAGAATGTAGAGAAAAGGAAGAGACGGGCGTGTTCAATAAAAGATGTTATTTATTGATCAGTCTCTTTTCTCGTACAAGAGAAATGGATCGATATTATTGCAATACTTATAGTTAAGTAAAGTGCATACATTAGAAGCAATAGTATAAAATAATACTGTAAAAACATTGATATGGTTTCTGAGCCATATGATGTTTAAAATGAATAAAATATATTTACATACACATATACATTTGACTAAACGTACTCAACTGGTGTTTCTAAATACGCCTACCCCGTGTACCTGACCTAAGTCTAATGCGTGGGCGGGAATAGAAAGTTACAGTTTAGTTTAAGTTTGTTTTTGCCAAGTGAATAACTAAAGAATTCTCTAGGAGGGGTTATTCAGTTCTGTACCTGGAATTTAGGATGAATGAGGAATGGTATCTCTTTCTCTGCTCTCGATATTCCAGGCTGCCTGCGAGGGCTGCCCAGAAGCGCCGGTGCTGGGTCTCTCGGCTTGAGATAGCAGCGCGTCTCTCAGCGCGTCAGGAAGGCGGGGCTGCTGGCTGCGGGGTCTGCTTCTGCTCTCGGCTTCGGCAAGTATGGCTGCTCCGTCTTGTCACCACGCGTGTGTTTGCATAGGGCAAGGTCGGCAATATTTATACCTTAAAGGTGCCGGGATTGACGTAAGGATGGACATAGGTACGTCAATAAAGATGTCATACGACTTGCTCGTTAGCACATTCTTTACTAAAGTTCTCTGTGAAATCAAAACAATGGCCGCACGGATTATCCAGGTTGTCATAGGTTTGATTTGTTATGAGAACGTCGTATGCCTTATCAGGGGCTGGAGGAATATCGCTTGTCTAATTAGATCTCAAGCGTTATGACCTAATCAGATAACACGTTCCTGTGCCGTAGTGTGACTGCGTCAGATAACGGTATCTGCATCATGGGGAATTTCTTGCCTCATGGGCTGACTGTTAGTTAACTAGCTAGTAAGTTTAACCAGAATAGGGTCAGGAATAGGGGGATCGAATCAGAACCTATAGAAATACACGACAGAACGCTGGTGTGGGAAACTCTTTTGAAACAAATGATGATATCCCGGTCATGAGTAACGATGAACGCAGGTTAAAATGGCCAAAGGTATTGGCAAATGAGGCTATTATGACCTATATCAATAATGTGGTTGATAGTGCAATTTCCGCGATGGAAGCAGCGGTTCCAGTGGTTCCAGGGGATAGTGGTATCACCGAAATCCACAACAAGTTATTCTCCCTCCTAAGACCATGTTTCTTCATCAAAAACAGGAAAGGGAAGAAAGCTAAAGATGTGGGAAGGTGGTTTGATAGTCAATGTAGATTGGCACGACTTGAACTGGGACAAGCCATAAGGAATAGGGACCGTGCTGCAGTAATAGAGAATAGGAAACTGTACAAAAGGGCCATTCATCGAGCTAAAAAGAAATGGGATGAAGACCATTGGGCCGAATTAAAAGAGGCTTCAGGTAACAAAGACTCCAGGACATTTTGGAAAATCATTAAGTGGGGCAGAGGAGCAGGCCCTGCGAAGCCAGATAACAATGTAGCAGAAGATGCTTGGGTTAATTATTTCAGACCACAGTATGCTGAAGTCAACCATCCTGTGGTGGCGGACAGTATAATACCAGTTTATGCAACCGATGATCTGTTTTCCCTTAGAGAAGCGGAAATTGCCATTAGTACCGCGAAATGTGGGAGGGCGCCAGGGCCAGATGGGATTCCCCCTGATATTTTTAAATACGATGTGACTAGATGGGCGAGGTATACCTTCCTTGTAGCAAATGCCCTAGCGAAGGGGGAAGTGGTCCCAGACCTCTGGAAAGGCGCAACCATTATCCCCATACACAAGAAGGGTGACCGTTCACTGCCTGCTAATTATAGGCCTATAAGCTTAATAGCTACCATGCAGAAGGTAGTTGGGAGAATGGTAACAAACCAGCTTATGGACTGGGTTGACGATAACAACGCCCTTTCTCCATACCAAGCTGGATTCAGGCGAGCAACCAGTACCATTGACCAGGTCTTCCGCTTCACCATATTGCGGTGGAAGACTGTTGTACTGGGAAGGGGCTGCCTGTATGTCGCGTTTGTCGACCTGCGGGCGGCATTCGACCTAGTCCCCCGGTTTAAGTTATGGTTGGTTTTGCAAAAGATGGGGATTCCTGCAGATCTGCTTACACTAATCATGCGATTGCACGAATCCAACTTTGCAAGAGTCCAGTGGGGTGGAAGCGGGGAGACAACCACGGACTTCCCAGTGGAAAGGGGCGTCCGGCAAGGCTGTTCCATGGCCCCTTTACTTTTCTCGTTATTTATTAACGGGATTGTTGAGAGAATGTTGAAGGCTAGTGTAGATGCCCCGTCGTTAGCGGACACCAGGGTTCCGATCCTGATGTTCGCTGACGACACTCTTATCTTGTCCAAGACCCCTATGGGGCTACAACGTGCACTAAACATTTTCGATGCTTTTTGCACTGAACATGGGCTAGAAGTGAACGTGGGAAAAACAAAATTAATGGCCTTCCCCCCAGGTCGTAGGAATTACCCCAAGGTAACCTTAAATAACAGCAGGTTAGATACTGTCGCAGAATTCACGTACCTGGGAGTACAGATCGCAGAGGGCACTGGCTGGACGCATCATGTGGATAAAGTGGTCTTAAAACACCAGCAGCTCTCAGGTGCTTTAAGGGGTGAACACCGTAAATCTAAGACAAAGCCTATAAAACCCGCACTTATGGTGTATGACGCGAAGGTCTTGGGTGCCACATTATATGGCGCGGAGTTATGGGCTTGGGATAGTCTTGCGGCTCTACAGACTTCTGAGAATAAGTTTTTGCGAGGGATCACAGGACTCCCACAGAGCACCCCCTTAACCCCACTGTTTCTGGAGCTGGGTAGGCGTTCTATTGCCGACAGAGCCCGATTGCGCCCAGTCCTTTACTGGAGACGCCTCTGGACGACTCCAGAAATAAGACAATATGCGGAGGGTTTTCTATGGATAATTCAGGAAGATATCTTCCACAAGATAAAATGGCTAAAACATCTGAAGTCCATGCTAGTTAACTTAGGGTTTTCAAATCTTTGGAATAACCCTGTGGGAGAGATCTTCCCTAGCAAAGAAGCCCTCAAAGAACAATATTGGGATTGGGTGGATGGCAAGCTGCTGAAAGACACCAGGGCCGACTCTATGTCTGGTCGTTTCCTGGAGATAAAAATCTTTCCTGCCCTAGAAAACTACTGGGATAACATCACGGTACCAATGGACAGGAAACTTGTCTTTCAGTTAAGATCTGGATCTATCCCCCTGAAGAAAATGACAGCTGGCTGGTACAGACCGACCAATAACTTATGTCCAGCATGTGAAAATGCCGAGGAGAGCATAGGCCATTTCCTATTTGTATGTCAAGCTTACTCAAAACCGAGGAGAAAATGGCTCACGCCGGTATGTAAATACCTGGGGACACGCGACAGCGCTGTGGCTTTAAGAATCTTATGTACAACAACTCAGGATTCGATAGTCATAGGGGTAGCCAAATACCTGGGCTGGGCCTGGGCAATTAGACGACGGTCTCTGGGGGGAATTAGGTAATCAGGTATTTCTTTTAATTACGATTTATGTAATATTATTTTCACAAATGGTTTTTGTATGTAAACATTGTATGAGCTGCACTCTATGTTTAATGAATTTTTTTACCTGTAATCATGTATTATTGTGTAATTGTTTTAAATTCTATGTGCTTTTATGAGAATTGTCTCGAATAAAGCTTATACAAACGAAACGAAACAAACGTAATAGATATGTTATATTTATGGCTATGGCGGTTGCGCGCCTTGTATATCTTCTATGTAGCTGAAGCCAGTAGCACCTACATATGAAATGTGGCGCGCAAAGTTTTATAATGTTTTTTATTTAGAATATAATCTTTACCGGATTGGATCTGTTAGCAAAATCCGAAAAGGATATAAAATTTGGCAGGCAATGATTGATCATTTAGATCCATGACAAAAAATATGATTGCCTTTTTTTTTGGTGTGTTTGTTTTTTGTTATATATATTTGATTATGATTGTGTAACTGCCATACATATATCTTTGTTGTATGTGGCTTTGAACTGAATCAATAAAAAAAAAAGAAAGAAAGGTATTTTTCCTAATGATAATGTTTAATAGATAGACAGAATAAGAATAGTCTATGAATACAAGTTAATATGTTTCATTTGTGTTATTAAATAGATGTCAGCTCACCGACGCAAGAGTACCTGAAACTCTGAACAAACGAAAATAGTGGCATTAAGTGAAGTTGAAACCAGTGGAGTGTTTCTTTTTCTTTATTATTTTGTCCCATTTTTCCCCTTCCCCTGGAGATCTATTCTTGTCAGACTGCATTGCGAATTCAGTCAGACGGGTACAGGTTTTTAGGTGCAGGAGAGAAATAACGTCTTATCTCTCAAGCCATGGCCCATGCTCTAGTTGAAGATGTAGAGAGGAATAATTCAGTAACCGTGATGTTACAACAAATGCAGTTAGAAATAGATAAGTTAACACAGGAAAACTTGACATTGGGTCAGGAGGTGGTGTGATATAAACCTGGAGAATCTTTATGGGAAGCCCCTTTTTCCTCCACTTTTAAAAGTTCTGCAGAAACTGAAGCCAGGACTAAGACCTCAAATACTTTCATGGCATCGTAAGCAACTGCGTCGCCAGTACAAGTCACAGTGGCAGTTCCAAATGTTGTGCCTTTATCTGCACCAGAACAATTCTTTGGAGATAGTAACACGTTTAATATTTTTGTTAGTCAGTGTCAATTACATTTTATTTGTAAACCACAATTGTTTCCTACTAATGCAACTAAGGTGGCTTTTGTGCGTTCTTATTTAGGGGGTACTGCAGCTAACTGTTCCATCCCATATATTGACAGATATGATCCCATATTGCATAATTGGCCAATGTTTAAGAGAACTATGACAAAATTGTTTGCTAAACACACTTATGTTCAAGCCAGTGATAACTAGTTACTCAACTTGAAGCAAGGAAGCAAAGATCTGTTAATTTATGTAACCACATTTAATAGGTTATTAACTGAGACTCAGTGGCCAGAAAAGAAACGCACTTGCTTATTTTATAGGGGCTTGCAAGATGATTTAAAAGATGCTCTGGCTCACATCGTGGAATTACCTGATGACTATTTGGACTTTGTAGATCTGGTGGTAAAGTTAGATCACCGTTTAGGAAAGAGAAAAGGGGATAAGTCAAGAATAGAAGCCAGATTCTTCGTAATGAAACATGACAAGAAAGAGTCAGATAATAAGGCATCAGAACCAGAACCTATGCAGATTGGGACCATTAAAGGGCCTTTGACTAGTGAAGAAAAAGAAAGAAAGCGAAAATTAAGTTTATGTTTATATTGCGCCCGATCGGGACATTTTGCCAAAGATTGTCCCATAAAGCCCAAAATACCTAAAAACACAAATGCCTTAGTGATGATTCCAGCGGAGCAGGAAAACTAAAAAAACTTGTCAAGAACAGAGATCGCTTGTATGAGTAATAAAATGTGCCAGATCTCCCAATATCTAAACACCGTGACCCGTATTCCTCGACATTTTGTTATTCAGGTCATTTTAATTATCAGTACTCAACTGCGACATTCTGTACCAGTCTTACTAGATTCTGGAGCTACGGGTAACTTTGTGTATATTAAGTTAGCTCAAAAATTACATATTCCTACAACGTGGAAAACGCAACCAGAATCCGTTTGTACAGTTGATGGTTCAGCATTATCTTCAGGATTGATAACAAAAAAGACTTGTCCTATTACTATGGTATGAAATAATAAGTTTTGATTCAATTGATACACCTACATTTGGTCTTATTTTAGGTGTACCTTGGTTGACAACACATAATCCTAAAATAAATTGGACCCTACGAACAGTAACCTTAGATTCCTCTCATTGTCGAGCATGTTGTTATCAAGAAGCACATAATGATTCAATGACTGTTGTACATTGTGTCAATACAATAACACCATCTCCTAGAATTCCGCTTGAGTACCAAGAATTTCAATATGTCTTTGACCCAGTAAAAGCTTGTACGTTACCACCACATAGATCATATGATTGTCGTATAGATTTAATACCTGGGGCTCTTCTACCTAGCTGCAGAGTTTATGCTCTTTCAGAAGAAGAAACTAAATACTTGAGAACTTATTTAGATGAACTATTGGCATCAGGTTTCATTCGACACTCAACGTCCCCTGTTTCTTCGCCACTATTTTTCATTCCTAAACGTGATGGTGGCTTGCGCGCATGTATAGACTATTGCGGATTAAACAAAGCTACAATTAAAAATAAATATCCTTTGCCATTAATTCCAGTTCTCCTTGACCAACTACGCCATTCAACTATATACACCAAGTTAGATTTAAGAGGGGTTTACCATCTAGTCCGAGTCAAAGAGCAGGATAAGTGGAAAACAGCTTTCAGAACCAAATTTGGTTTGTTTGAGTAAACCGTCATGTCTTTTGGCTTGTGTAATGCCCCCGCGGCCTTTCAATATTTTATGAATTAAGTATTGAATGAATTCCTTGATATCTGTGTAATAGTTACATAGATGATATACTCATATATTCTAAGACCAAAGAAGAGCATACACATCAAGTAGGAGCAGTCCTTGCCAAATTACAAGAAAACCATTTAATTGCAAAATTAGAAAATGCATCTTTAATACAGACACCGTAGAGTTTCTTGGATATTGTCTATACCCAGCAGGAATCATGATGGATCCCAAAAAAGTGAGAGCTATAGAGGATTGGCCAGATCCCACCTCAGTAAAACAAGTGCAGGAAATGTTGGACTTCGGCAATTTCTATAGACGATTTATACCTCATTTTGCAGAGACAGTGGTGCCCATTACTAAACTTTTACAGAAAGGACAAGTATTCTCTTGGACAGATCAGGCAGCCCAAGCTTTTGCTCAGTTAAACAAGAAATCCACATCTGCATCTTTATTAGGACATCCAGATCCGGATCTTCCTTTTTTTGTAGAAGCGGATACTTCACAAATGGCAGTTGGAGGAGTTCTCTCACAAATAGATAATCAGGATAGACAGTTACATCCTGTAGCATTTTATTCTAAAAAATTACTCCCCATCGAGCAGAATTACACAGTGGCAGAGAGGGAACTTTTATCAATTAAGCTAGTTTTCACTGAATGGCGACACCATCTAATGGGAACAAAATATCCTGTAACCATATTTAGTGACCATAAGATTTTTAAATTTTTTAGTTCTGTAAAGGCACTCAGACCTTGTCAAATGCGATGGTTAATTTTTTTTAGTTCTTTTGATTTTGTGATTACTTATAGGCCAGGGTCACAAGAAGTGAAATCAGACATTTTATCAAGATATGGTTACACTACTGAATCTAAGAAAGATGCAACAAGTCCTCCTATCATTCCTCCACAGAAAATGTTTACCCCAATTACACAAAATGATTTCATGACCTTAGTTAATTCAGAACATCTTAAGTTAAATGCACAAGAATGGCTAAAACATCCCAAGAAATCAATCCAAGAGGGTTTATTCTATCATAACTCTTTATTATATCTACCAACCATTGAATTGCAAAAAACAGTGTTAGCATGGCATCATGATTAGCAGGTCATCCAGTATATCAGAAAACTCTAGAAAATTGTAAGAAATGTTTTTGGTGGTCTTCAATGATCACAGACGTTCAAAATTATGTAACAGCCTGTTCTATTTGTGCTAGAAATAAATCTTCACATAAAGCCCGACTGGATTTCTACAGCCCTTATCAACCCCTCCAACTCCTTGGCATACTATAAGTGTAGATTTTATTTCTGATCTACCTGCAGCAAATAAGTAAACAACTATTTGGTAGTGGGGGATTATTTACCTAAAATGGCACATTTCATACCTCTACACAAACTCTCAACTGCAGCAGAATTTGCTAACAAAGAAATAGTGCGTTTGCATGGCTTGCCGACCAAAATTGTGTCTGATAGAGGTAGCCAATTTACTTCTAAATTTTGGATAAATCTGTGTAAAAAATTACAGATGGACATAGCTCTTTCCACAGCCTTCCATCCAGAAACCGATGGTCAAATGGAAAGAACAAATCAAACTTTACTACAAACATTACGTTGCTTAATGGCTGAATGTACCAGTGAATGGGATAAAGCATTGCCACTAGCAGAATTTATTTATAATAACAATGTACATTCAGCTACACAATGTACACCATTTTATTTTCTAAATGGTTACCATCCAAGAGTGTTACCCATAACGATAACTTTTTCTTTTACACCAGCTGTCACAGAACATCTCAATCACTTATTAGACATTCAAGAAAAGGCAACAAGACATTTAAATAATTACAAAGAAGTAATGAAAAAACAAGGAGATAAGCACAGAAATGCCGTGTCAGAGTATCAAGTTGGAAATAATGTTTGGCTTTCTACCAAAAACTTCAATATGATAGGTCCCCGAAAATTACAACCATGTTATATTGGACCATTTCGCGTAAATCGAATTATAAATCCAGTTACGGTACAGTTAGATTTACCTTCTGAATATTCTATGCATCCCACCTTTCATGTTTCCTTGTTAAAACCTTACAATCCTGAAACAAGATCTGAACCTCCACCCCCACCTATCCCTATTGATGGACATTTAGAATATGAGGTACAACGTATTTTAGATGCCAAAAGAATTCAAGGCAAACTGTATTATCTGATAGCTTGGAAAGGTTATCATGCTGATGAGAATTCTTAGGAACCGCATCTTTCGTTCACGCTCCTAGATTGGTGAGACAGTTTCATTTGAGATTTCCACAGAGACCCCGCCCTGTAGGGCGGCTTTTGAGGGGAGCGACTGTTAGGGTTTGTACAAGGAACATAGCTCAGCCTCACACTGTGTCATGAGAACATCTTATAGTCATGCTATGGTTGTGTACTTTGTGGAATAGTTGTTACAATTGACTTTGTTTAATTATTAATATGCAGAACATCAGTAAGGCTCCATTGTTTGTATTAAAAGCTTAGTGGATCATTGTATTTACCTATGCTTGTTTTGTGTTGCCCCAGTCATCTGAACCAAAGTCTGGTTACAAACATTGCACTTGCCTGTGCTTGTTTCTAATATGAGAATTCAGGGTGCATTTGTTTAAAGGTCACGCTGTCAAGCCAAGAACTAATTTTCATAATCTGCACCTGTCTGGTTAAGCAGTTAAAACATGTGAGCCATGTTTCTCTTCCTTCTCCAACTGAAGAATTCCACCCTTCAAGAACTCTATAAAAGCCCTTGAAACCCAATCACTTGTGCTTGCGCTCGTTAGCCCTCTTTCTCACCTGGATTCCAGTCTCGTCTCTCCGTCCTTCCTGCAGCGAGAGGATTTCCACTTCTTTGGTGCTTCCATTCCTGTTTGGCTCTTAAAGGCTACGCCAACACAGTGATTCCTTTTTCCGGTCTCGATTCCTTTCTGCTCCGACTTGAAACACAAAACAAAAGAGAAGTTCAAGTAAGGTTATTGCATGCATGATCGGAAGCGCTTTCAAAGGGATTAAGGTATTTACAAACTTGATTTTATAATTACTTTACTTTGGATTCAATGCACTTGGTTAACCAAAAGCAATTGAAGGGTTTTAAAGGCAAGACGCTGTTATCGTTTCAGCGCGCATATCAAAAAACAATCTTTGAGAATAAATATACTTTTACGAATACTCACCTTGGAATTCTAGAACTTTTCCCAAAACTTTGGTGCAATGAAGGGTAGCGGCTGTGCCTTTAAAGAAATAAGACCAAGAGAACAGGACAATAATTCAACACATTTCTAGACTCATTCATATGTTTTAAGAGACGCTATATATTGATAAAGAAGATTGGTATTAGTAAGTTAGAGAAAAGAAGCACATTATACTATGAGCAAAGATTTGCTGCATTTAGTGAATATTATTCTTTTATTTCTCTGCAGATCTAGTCAGAAATTTAGTTTAGGCTGCATTCTTAATGAACACTGTTCTGGTGAAAATAACCACAAGCACTGAAAGGTATTTTCCTAATGATAATGTTTAATAGATAGAGTATAGGTTTTTAGGGGCAGGAGAGAAATAACTTATTAAGTTGAACAACCTGGATTTCAGGTGAGGGAAGGTTTAACAATACGTCACTGTTTTGCTTGTCCCAGCAATTAAAACACCTAGATTAATTTTTTACACTACTGTGAGGTCTACTCCTATCATAGGTTAACATTGGGAACTCCTTAGTACACTTTTAAGCTGTAATTCCTGGTAACAAAGGGGTAGCTGTTTCATGTTTCATACCTTTGGAATGGTATTGATAAATCCTCCTTACTGGTAAAGTTGGATTTAACATTACTATTTTAGAAATGCCACTTTTATGGAATAACTCCTTTTATTGATTTTTGCAACTTTTTAAAGATGAATAAGTCTATATTCACTTGATAATCGAAATGGAATGCTTATAAACGGAGGACACAGCTTTGCGTATACAACTCAACGGGCAGGCAGCGAGTTCAAGAAAGCAGTATGAAGTGCCTGGTGCTACAGGTCAGTGAAAGGAAAACTGCTAGGATCAAGCTACGGTCCATGTGACTTAAGGAAATAACAAAAACGAAAAAGACAAATACCAATACCAATAGATAGAGACAAGGTCAGAGAAGAACCGAAGCAAATAACTTCTCTAACTACAGAGAGGGAAAGATTCCCTCGCCCCACCCCCTCTCCCCCGCACCTCATACCCCTCCTACGTCATGACAATTTGTGTCACACCGCTTGAGACACTTGTACATCTTCATTTTGTGTATCCCCACCCTGGTTAGAGCCAGTGAGATGTATGATTCTTAGGAACCTGGGACATGTAACCTCTCTAAATTCTTTGCTTAATATTGTGGTGAATGGGGCCCAGAGATCCCTGTATGCCTCAGCTTTGTCTGCCATCATAGATAAGCATTCCATCGCAAGCGCTATCCACAACCGCTTCAGCCATGCTGTGCAATCAAACACTATCACAGTGCCCCAGTGGGTGAGTAGTTCTAACCTTGCAACATTAAGGGCCAAGGCTATCTGCCTCCCTTTAAGCGAGCATAATGGAAATGTTAAGGGATTGGGGAGACCCAGCAGGATATACACAGGGAAGCACGGTATGTCAGTGTTGAAGGCTTCATTTATAATTTAGAGTATCCCATTTCAATATCTGACTAATTTGGGGCAGTGCCAGAGTAAGTGCACCAGTGAGCCTGTCTGTCCACATCCACGCCAGCAGAGTGCCGAGCGCTCCCTGTTCCATGTGTTTATTCGGGCCGGTGTTAAATACCAATAGGATGCGACTTTGTAAGTTGCCTCTGTGCCTGGGATGTCGTGTGCTGTGTGGTGGATTCTGTAATGGATATCCTGCCACTCCTTATTTGGAGACTCCGCCCTAATTCTTCCTACCACTCAACTGCTCCTTGGACTTCGTGTATACCTGTCCCCCTGGAAGAAAGGTGTATAATTCAGATATGGTACGTTTGAAATGCCACTTTTAGAAAGTGGACATTTCTCTGTTCTTACAGTTCTGTAACACTGCAGGTTGTCTTACACCCTATTGATAGTCTGGAGCCAGGACTTCGAAGAAAGGACCGCTGTGCACTTCAAAGACCCTTCTTTAAAGACACCCATACTTTAAAGGCACAACTGGGTATAAGTTCTGTGTCTCTGACCCCACCAAGCCAGATACTACTGGACCTGTGAAAAGCTCTGCCAGGAGGAAGCTGTGCTGCTACAAAGGACTGTCATTCTGCTGTGCTGCTGCTCTGTGGGAACTGGTTTGTTTGCTCTGCTGTGCTACCCTCCTGCATGCTCCCCTCTGCCCTGCCAAGGAAAGGACTGGACACATTTCACTCGAACTCAGAATGACTCCAAGGACATACTGGCTTGTCCCCGGTTCTAAAGTCTCGGGGACATCAAAGACTTCCTATAACCCTGCAGTTGTACTTGGGAGCTTCCATCTGCAAGCCATGCCCTGCAAAGTGGCACTAATCCAGTGCTGGTCCCTTGGCAGGGAGGTTTTCTGTTCTGCAACTCTCAATGCATTGCCGCGTTGCACCAATCTGAACTGGTTCACTTCACCCGACGATGAAGCATCAACCATCTACCATACTGCTCAACGACGAAGCTTCCTTATTTGCACTGCTTAACACCGATGTATCGCCTATGAATCCCTCGAATTAATGACAACGCATCACCTCCCTGCTCCTCATTTCTTGTCCTCGGCATCGATGCTGCGAGCGGGTCAAGCCTAGTGTCTGTGTCTGACCCACGCTCCCTTGCGTCAGCTGGAACTTTTGGATTTGCCCCGATCAAGGGTGACCAGATGTCTCCCCAGTTTAAGCACTATATTTTCATTTAAACTTGAAAAATTCATAACTCCGATTCTACTTATTGGCTTTTCGTCATTTTGGTCTTGATTTATTCATAGAATTATTGACTATGTTTCAAAACCTGTGTGGGGTCTTTTTGTGGTGTTTTCTTTGTGTTACTGTGTGGGTGTGTTTCACAAATCCTTCACACATTACCTCTTTAAATAAAAGCCTGTCTACTTTGTGTTAAGCTACCAGAAGGTGAGCACAGGTTATCCCTAAGTGTGTAACTAGCTTACCCTGACTGAGATTGTGGTTCCTGCTTAGACAGGGTGCATACCTCTGTCAACCAGAAACCCAATTTCTATCAATTGGTAATAAGGAAGTGTAGATGCAGGTGTATGGAGGCACTCCTGCAGTGCTCATCGTTTGGTGCTGGGCAGCTAATCTCACCCCGAGCATTGTAGACCCTGCACAGGCATCAATACAACCACAGTTGATACTCCATTAGTTGCCTCTTTTGCAAGCATTCATCTGACAGGGCTCATACTGCTGTAGAAAGATACTAATTGCTGGTTGTCTCCAAATGTAGTCAATCATGCCACCAACTTGGAGGAAGGTAGATTTGATGCTCATGGTACCGGCACAGAAAAGGGACAGTAACGGGAACAAATGGATTGTAAACAGGGGATCCCCTCTGCCACAGCAGACAGGTAGTAGTTTTCTACAATGGAGATAAAGGAAAGATAGGATGTGGAGTAACAAAAAAGGAAACAATATAAACGCAACACACATACATGAATATTTGATTTAGCCAACAATTCAATATGTTGTGGTCAAGTGTCATAGGCAGGGTGGGAGGCATCTAGGCCGCTAAATATCCTCACTTGCTCTCCCAACAGATAAAATCCTTTTCCACAAAGCACGAATATTTAGGAACTCTATCAGTACTATGGATAAATGAGGCAGATTCTATAGTTAACTGTTGTTGCTCACACGTGTCACTGTCCAGAGCAATGACAATAGCAGAAAAGTTCAAACGATTTCAAAATGACTCTGTGTTGTCCTGAGGGAGCATGTGTCTGCTTTAAGCCAATCAACAATGGAGCAAGGAAAAGAAGGAATAGGAGGGGTTGTCCATACACAGATTTTCAAATTGAAAACAATAGACCATTCTCCACTGAAGCTCATGAGACATCGCTGGTAACTACCATATAATTGAAGAAACTGTGACAGGACTCAGAATTAAGAAAATACAGTTAGAATAACCAAAGGCAATTTCCAAGTAGTAAAAAATAAAGATATAATAAATGCAGAGAGAAATCATTTGAGTTGGGTTGGCTAATCAGCATTATTGCAGCTCACAGATTTGCCAATAGCTCTCTCTAGGAAGAATATGGAGAAATACATTCATTTTGTTATCCCAATCTCTATACTTAATTGAGAAAATTACATATTGTTTTAATTTGCCCTAAATGGGCCAATCTGCGACATAAGTATATTCACCCTTTACTCGTGCCTTTACATTTTAAGCAAGCAAGACCAGCTCTTTTATATTTGCAATTTTTAGACAATTTGACTGTTTGCTGGTATTTATCTAGATTTTCAGCAGGAGTGTATTATGCTTACGCATCCAAGAATAGCGTGACCCTAATTGGATGGCGTCCCCTAGTCACAGCTTGATCCCATACAGGGTTGTAAGTTTCAAAAAATGAAAAGTTCAATATAAATGTTCCAAGATTTTCTTTATTCTTCAATCTTGATCAATGTTTTTTTTATGATGTCTGTATTTGATATTTTGCATTCTCAATGTAAAATATTGGGAATTCAGCTACATGTCCAAAAAAACATATTTATATCCAATGCATTTCGGCTATGCAAGCCTTCATCAGGGATATCGATTCTAGAATCAAAATAGATAAGTCATACA
Source organism: Lissotriton helveticus (assembly GCF_964261635.1). NCBI lineage: Eukaryota > Metazoa > Chordata > Amphibia > Caudata > Salamandridae > Lissotriton > Lissotriton helveticus. Next base: position 960,295,102 of record NC_136063.1, read on the forward strand.
TGAGGGTACATGGGAAACATATATCTTATCAAAGGTTTAAAACAAAAGAATAATGAACATATGTTTATCAACGCTGTATCTCTACAACCAATAGATAAGGGTGTTCAGATAGTACCAGAGTGAAGGTGAAGAGTACGAATAATGTGAAATAGCCACAAAATCTATTCTATTCAATCATCGTAGTGAGAAAAAACGATAGGTCCGAAGTGCAATCACGAGAAAAGATGACCAAATGTGTCCCAAAATCACAGAAAGCATTGTCTGAAAGGTAAATTTGTGTTTACAAACGTGCTTAGTCTCCCGTTTGGTACGTGTGCGACAATTAGTAAAAGCCGTCTAACCCTCCTACGTATTACGAGAAGGACTATAACTTACATGCAGGACACCTTACATCATCTCTGCGAAGTGCCGTTGGTCAAAGGATACCGGCAGCGTGGAAAAGCCGCGTTATCTAATCTGGTTCAGATATCAAAGTGGGACTTAACCGGAAAATCTCAAACGAACATTCAGTCCACTCCTGGCGGCCATCTTGTAATGGGGTCATAGTGAAAATCTACAGTCGTCAGTAACTACGGGTTTGTGCACACGCTGTGTATATATTAAAAAAGTACATATAATGGTCTAAAGTGTATAGAAGAAATTCGGGGAATGTTCTAATTGAACAAAAATGATTATAATGTTCGATAAAATACGGCGGCCATTTTTAAACAAGTAATATCCCTAGGCTCTAACCTGATGGAACGAGAAAAATAACAAGATACCAAGAGAACTTGTGTGTCCTAATGGCTATATCTGACGTTCAGAAGAATGTTGAGGCGAAATAATAGATGATAAAAACAGAAAAATAAGGAATAAATCATATTAAGACATATTCAAATATATTTTCAAAAGGTTAAAAAATCCCACCATGGTGTGTGAAATATGTGCATATGTGAAAAGGTACAAAGGTATGTATTGGTGTAGACATCATTCGGGCGAAAAAAGAGAAAATTAGCAAGCAGTGCATGAATTCATATGGATATTCCAAAAGTCTATAAGTAGCAGCTAAATTCAGTCCGGTCATTCATTCCAGCTGGCTTCAATGTATTTAGTTTATAAATCCAAAAGTTTTCACGTTGTAACAAATTCTTGTTGTTGTCCACAACTTCTCTTTTTGTTACAACCTCTAAGATAGTGTATCTTAGTTGACTTATATTGTGTGAAGCCTCATTGAAATGAGTCACAATCGTCGATTTCATCAGTTTATTGCGAATGTTGGATTTATGTTCATTCAATCTCGTTTTTATCTTCCTCTCAGTTTTCCCTACATACCCTTGACCGCAGGGACATTTCAGTAAATAGAAAACATTCATTGTATCACATGTAGCTGATACACGTAACTTAATTTTATGTCCTTTACTTGGATGTGTCATGGAATTCCCACTGATGATACTATTGCAATGGCTGCAATTATGGCAAGGTAATGTTCCATGGAACGTTTCAGTGGGATTGTGTTCCTTGGGCTTTAACAAGCTTCCCAGATTCTTTGATCTTTGATAGGCGAACAGTGGCATTTCACTGAAAATGTTATTGAAGCCAGTTTCTTGTGATAGTATCATTCAATGTTTTTTCAAAATACTTCTGAACACATTGCTTTTAGTGGAATACTTAGACACCACCACTACTCTTGTGTTGTCCTTCTTCACGGTTTTCATTAGTAATTCTCTCCTACTCTTCAATGCGCAACGTGTTCGAGCATCATTCAGGGTCTCTGGTAGGTAACCTCTTTCTTTAAATCTATTTTCCATTTCAGTTAATCTAATTTCGGCTTGTTCTGATGATGAAACTATTCTTTTCACACGTATCATTTGAGAGTATGGGAGATGTTTTTTAAGGACTCTTGGTGAAAACTGTTATGATGAAGTAAATTATTACGGTCTGTGGGTTTCCGGTAAATGTCTGTTTTAAAAGTGCTACCCATTCTGTGAATTACCACATCCAAAAAAGTTATCTGGTTTTCATTAATTTCAGATGTAAACTGAATTCTTTCATCTCTTGAGTTCAGTTCTCCAATGGCTTTTACAAGTGTATCCATTGATCCAGTCCATATTATAAACATGTCATCTATGTATCTCAATATGAGTTTTGCCTGTGATATCCATGATTCCTGACTAAGAATGTGTTGTTCTTCAAATTGTTCAATTTAAAGATTCGCGTACACAGGAGCTGCCGAATTGCCCATCGCGGTGCCTGTCTGTTGTAGGTAGTATTGATTTTTCCATTTGAAATAACTGTTAAAGAGTGTGAAATGTAACAATTCCAATAAAAAAAATTGGAAATTCAGGTCTAAATCCGTGTTTAGTAATACATGTTCAATCGCTTCTATTTCCTCTAACATGCATTACTAAACACGGATTTAGACCTGGATTTCCATATTTTTTTCATGGAATTGTTACATTTCACACTCTTTAACAGTTATTTCAAATAGAAGAATCAATACTACCTACAACAGACAGGCACCACGATGGGCAATTCGGCAGCTCCTGTGTCGCGAATCTTTACATGGAACAATTTGAAGAACAACACATTCTTACTCAGGAACCATGGATATCACAGGCGAAACTCATATTGAGATACATAGATGACATGTTTATAATATGGACTGGATCAATGGATACACTTGTAAAAGCCATTGGAGAACTGAACTCAAGAGATGAAAGAATTCAGTTTACATCTGAAATTAATGAAAACCAGATTACTTTTTTGGATGTGTTAATTCACAGAATGGGTAGCACTTTTAAAACAGACATTTACCGGAAACCCACAGACTGTAATAATTTACTTCATCATAACAGTTTTCACCAAGAGTCCTTAAAAAGACATCTCCCATACTCTCAAATGATTAGTGTGAAAAGAATAGTTTCATCATCAGAACAAGCCGAAATTAGATTAACTGAAATGGAAAATACAGGTAAAGAAAGAGGTTACCCACCAGAGACCCTGAATGATGCTCGAACATGTTGCGCATTGAAGAGTAGGAGAGAATTACTAATGAAAACCGTGAAGAAGGACAACACAAGAGTAGTGGTGGTGTCTAAGTATTCCAAAAAGCAATGCGTTCAGAAGTATTTTGAAAAAACATTGGATGATACTATCACAAGAAACTGACTTCAATACCATTTTCAGTGAAATGCCACTGTTCGCCTATCAAAGATCATAGAATCTGGGAAGCTTGTTAAAGCCCAAGGAACACAATCCCACTGAAACGTTCCATGGAACATTACCTTGCCATAATTGCAGCCATTGCAATAGTATCATCAGAGGGAATTCCATAACACATCCAAGTAAAGGACATAAAATTAAGTTACGTGTATCAGCTACATGTGATACAATGAATGTTATCTATTTACTGAAATGTCCCTGCGGTCAAGGCTATGTAGGGAAAACTGAGAGGAAGATAAAAACAAGATTGAATGAACATAAATCCAGCATTCGCAATAAACTGATGAAATCGACGATTGTGACTCATTTCAATGAGGCTTCACACAATATAAGTCAACTAAGATACACTATCTTAGAGGTTGTAACAAAAAGAGAAGGTGTGGACAACAACAAGAATTTGTTACAACGTGAAAACTTTTGGATTTATAAACTAAATACATTGAAGCCAGCTTGAATGAATGGCCGGACTGAATTTAGCTGCTACTTATAGACTTTTGGAATATCCATATGAATTCATGCACTGCTTGCTAATTTTCTCTTTTTTCGCCCGAATGATGTCTACACCAATACATACATTTGTACCTTTTCACATATATACATATTTCACACTCCATGGTGGGATTTTTTAACCTTTTGAAAATATATTTGAATATGTCTTATTATGATTTATTCCTTATTTTTCTGTTTTTATCATCTATTATTTCGCCTCAACATTCATCTGAACGTCAGATATATACATTAGGACACATAAGTTCTCTTGGTATCTCGTTATTTTTCTCGAACCATTAGGTTAGAGCCTAGGGATATTACTCGTTTAAAGATGGCCGCCGTATTTCATCGAACGTTATAATCATTTTTGTAGAACATTCCCCGAATTTCTTCTATACACTTTAGACCGTTATATGTACTTTTTTAATATAAACACAGCGTGTGCACAAACCAGTAGTTACCGACGACTGTAGATTTTCACTGTGACCCCATTACAAGATGGCCGCCAGGACTGGACTGAATGTTCGTTTGACATTTTCCGGTTAAGTCCTACTTCGATATCTGAACCAGATTAGATAACGCGGCTTTTACACGCTGCCGGTATCCTTTGACCAACGGCTGATGTAAGGTGTCCTGCATTTAAGTTATAGTCCTTCTCGTAATACGTAGGAGGGTTAGATGGCTTTTACTAATTGTCGCACACGTACCAAACGGGAGACTAAGCACGTTTGTAACCACACATTTACCGTTCAGGCAATGCTTTTTGTGATTTTGGGACACATTTGGTCATCTTTTCTCGTGATTGCACTTCGGACCTATCGTTTTTTCTCACTACGATGATTGAATAGAATAGATTTTGTGGCTATTTCACATTATTCGTACTCTTCACCTTCACTCTGGTACTATCTGAACACCCTTATCTATTGGTTGTAGAGATACAGCATCGATAAACATATGTTCATTATTCTTTTGTTTAAACCTTTGATAAGATATATGTTTCCCATGTACCCTCATGTATGATTTATCTATTTTGATTCTAGAATCGATATTCCTGATGAAGGCTTGCATAGCCGAAATGCATTGGATATAAATATGTTTTTTTGGACATGTAGCTGAATGCCCAATACTTTACATTGAGAATGCAAAATATCAAATACAGAAAATCATGAAAACACATTGATCAAGATTGAAGAATAAAGAAAATCTTGGAACATTTATATTGAACTTTTCATTTTTTGAAACTTACAACACTGTATGGGATCAAGCTGTGACTAGAGGACGCCACCCAATTAGGGTCACGCTATTCTTGGATATATTGGTACTCTGCATCAGAGGGTACACCCTAGAGCACGCAACAACTTTGAACTGTGAATTTACTTTGAGTGCAAGTGTGATAACATTTCACTGTTATGCTTACGCATGACACTGTATTTTGTTTTAATTTTATGCTATGTACTTGACATTTATTGATGTTTTATTGTACTTTTATGGGTGCTGATACTAATCAAAATAAAGTAAATACTGATACTGAGTAAATTTGTCTTGGCTGTTGCAATGTTCGAAGGTTGACTGCTTCAGCAATTATTCATGATGTAAGGTTATGTTTGCTGTAACATGCCAAATGCATTTGAAAGAAAAATAACAAAGCTCAAATTGATTTTAAAAGTTTGATTGTTTGAAAGAGCACAGGACCCGAAATTCTGGAATCAACAATCTTGTGAACATCCGGATTATCTGTTTAAGAAGTGCCTGAGGGCATGATATATATATAACCCTTAAAAATAATGCTTTATATAGTTTTGCAGTGAAAGAAGGAGTTCACCTGCTGCGTAATTGTCTTTTAGTCTTTCATCTCAGAGATGCTGAGGGCACGGGGAAACAAAAGTGACATTCCCGTACCAGTGGGTTCATGATATTCTGGGATTGGCAACACAAATAGATGTTAGTGTCACTGAAGTTAGGCAAAGGAGAGTTGAGAAAGTTGGGGTCCTATTTAACAGAGTACAAATCTCACACACATAATGGGGACCTTACTAATGCCTGCAATGTGAGCAGGATGTACATGGTAATAGAAATGCTTCTAGAGCAAGCGGCTGGTGATACATGTATCCTCCCCAAATAATTGCCTCCTTCTCTCTGCATCTGGTGGGTAGCATTGGGTTCCAAATGTGATGGGGCACAACACCTTGGTGATAGTCAGAGCAGTGATAGAAGAGTGGGTGTGGCACCTGCTGGAATATAAGCTCCCACATGAGAGTGAATGAGTATGGGAACTGAATTGGTTAGGCAATCCCAACGGTGTGACAGTTTTGCCACAATAACTTGTTGCACAAACTATAAATCCCCATATTTTACAACAGGAGTGTGTGGATGGGTTCTAGATACTCTGCATCCTTGGCCATTGCTGTACCAGGTATTGCACATCAATGATCTGACTAGTTGAAGGTTTGCTAGGTAGGTTCATTAGTCTGGCGAAGAGGTAAAGGGGCCTTCTTAAATCTCAATGCTCGATATAGTTTATCCTATGCCTCACTGCCTAGCATTTCCTTCTCACATCGGTTTGAATGTGGCAGGTGTAATTTTGCCTTCAGATGGGGATCGCCAACAGAATATCGAAAACACAAATATCATGTGGACAGAATATCATGTCAAAAATATAAGGACCAAAATATCAAGAAGGTAAGCGCAAATAGGTGAGTATAGATTTATTTGCCTTAGCTCCACATATTAGTACCTTGAAGATTAGATATATCAACAAGGTACGCACACGTGGAGTTACACATAGTAAAACTTTGCTAGCCTTTAGAAACTTACCATGATGATGACTTTTGTCCTCGATGTTCTTGACACAATATTATGTCCCACGATATTTGTGTTTTTGATATTCTGTCTAAATACCTCAGTGGGGTTCTCAAGAGCTGGTTGAACTATAGTGCTGCGATAATGTGCCTAAATATTTGGGGCCTAGTTATTAATTTGTCATGTCGGTCAGGAAAACATTTCTTTCTTTTCTTCAGCTGGTTCTCCAGGAGCGGCAACCTCAAGAAAGTTGGCGCTTGTGTGTCTGCAGTACCTGGTTAGGCCTTGGAACAATAAACTAATAAAGTTTAGACTAATAAATGCTCTGTGCTGAAGCTGGTACATTTGGTTAGCAGTAGGCCTGGGCGTAGTGGGGCTATACGAATCATCACGAAGTGGGGGGGAATCTACGCACCCCCGCACACTTCGCGTAGCCCCACTACGCGCCGCCCGCCTCCCTCCCGCCCTCTTTAAATGGCCTGAGAATCTCTAAAACCATAATAAAAGTAATGAAAAAGACTTACCAGCGATGCGGCGTCCCGGGGCTCCCTCTCTTGCTGCTTTATCGCAACTTCTTCCTGACAAATGCGCATGCGCATTTGTCAGGGAGAAGTCGCAATAAAGCAGGAAGAGGGAGCCCCGGGACGCCGCATCTCTGGTAAGTCTTTTTCATTACTTTTATTATGGTTTTAGAGATTATCAGGCCATTTAAAGATGGCGGGCGGGAGGCGGGTGGTGGGCAACCTCGCTCCTCCACGGCGTGTGCGTAGCCTGCCTAGTACGCCTACTTTGCGGATCGCGAAGTAGGCAACCCTACGCACACTCCGTGGACGGAGCGGAGCACTGCGCCCAGGGTTAGTAAGCAGCCTCTTGGAAGCTTTATGTACATGCAGATACAGTCATCCATGCAATACAGTGCTAGGGTATAGACAATGTCCACCTATAGTTGCAGCTCGGTACTTAGACAGAATAATGCTGGTGCCAAACGTTTCAATATTTCTAGCAAAGGTTTTCCCCAAAAAAGTTCCTTGACTCCTAAGAAAGCATTCCAATCTTTCATTAAAATCATTGATGCATCCATAAACTGCAAAATTAACTATTTGGGCTGTAAGCTACCCACGGTCGGAGGCTTTCCGACCGGCATACAAATCGGCCCCAGAGTCTCTTTTCTCCGCCCCTCTTAAAGAATGGCAAAGTTCTCAAGCAAATTTTGAAATCTTAGAAAGTTAATTTCAACATTCCCTGCTTTTGCAGTCTTTAAACAGCTAGAAGACCACCCTAGCCCTCTTTCTTCTTTTTCTAGATAAAATCCTTAAATGTATTCTTCTTCCACTCAGGCCTAGGTTATCTTCTTCCACTCGGGCCTGGGTTAGCTTCTTCTAACAAATTATTTACAGTTCCAAGTTTAGTTCCCATCCCTTATTAGATCAGAGCCAATCTCCACAATGACTTGTTGTAAAGGTTAAGCTCTCAATGCTACGATATCTTGAGGAGACTGTGGTGCTCCAAAGCTAGGGAATTAGATAGCTTCCAGAATCAGAGTCTGCAAGCCACTTAACCCTGGTGGAAAAGGAACAGTCAACAACTGAAGTGCATTTGCTTCAGTACCAGGACCTCTCAGCAATATCACACAACCAACACTGAGATCTCGGACCTTGCTCTCTCCGGCATTTGCAACCAGATAAGTCCACTCTGGAGAGGAATATCTCTGACAAGGCAATCGAGGTCTCCTGGATCTTCTCGCACTTTCTGTGTATTACTTCATCTCACTCAGCTCAGACTCTGAAGATTCGCTTATTGGTGCAAGTTCTCTTTTAGATGTGAGTCTCAGGATCTTTCTTCTTTGTCTCACAGGCCAAGCCTTGCCTGCAGCATCTTTCTTCCTTAACTGCACACGGCCACTTGTCACACCTGTCTCATCCACTGAGTCAGACTCTCTGTCACTCGCAACAGTACCGTCTCCCTCGCTGTCTAAACCAGGGTCTTGTGTAACGTGAGCCACCTAGATTGACTTGGTCTGTATCCAGCCTCTTCAAGTATCTCTACAGCTTGGCTTGTCCCCTCCCATGATGCCTTGGTCATGGCGGGAAGTTCTGCTGGGTGAGGGGCTGTTTCATCCGAGGGACTTAGGACTCATCGGGTGTGAGAGGCATGGACCCAATTCGGCACTCCGCCACACTTCATGGCAGTTGTAGTCACCAGTATCACTTGGTATGGCCCACGCCAATGAGAATCAAGGCAGTTTTTCCTCATGTGTTATCTGATGAATCTCCTGGGTTCAGGTCGGGACAGAGATCCTTTGATGTCTGTGCAGTCGATGCTTCAACCTGATGAGACATGGAACAAACCACATCAGCCAATCCTTTAAAGTAGTCACAAACCAAATCATCTGAGATGTTCACTAACGCGATAGCAGGCACAGCAGGCAAATACATTGCTCTTCCATAAGTATTTCATGGAGCAACAACCCAGTTCTCCTGTCAGAAATACTGCTCAGATTCATTAGCACTAAAGGTGAAGCATCAGACCACTTCAAAGATGTTGAAGCACACACTTTAGCCAAAATCGATTTAATTGATTTGTTCCACCATTACCGATGCTTCTGTCCTGTAGCTACAATGTAGTCTCTGATCCACATTCAGAATGGTGCACAGCAACTTCATGGCTTCATCGTGGAAATGCGTGCCTCTATCCGACTTTAATGTAGTTGGAAATCCAGATCTAGGAATGAGTTCCCTCAGCAACACCGTAGCTACTGTGAGGCTGTCACATCTCCTCGTCGGGTAGGCCCCGACCTAGTGAGAAAAAATGCACACAACAACCAGAATGTATTTCAAATCATTACACACAGGTAGCTCAACAAAATCCATTTGGATCTGATTAAAGGGACCCTCGGATCTGCCAATGTGACTTAGAGCTACAAGAGTCTTTTTCCAAGCATTCATTTTGTTGACACGTAACACTCCTATGACACAAAATTTTTGTCGTGTCTGGCGTTTGCCCGGTTGATTGTACCAACGCTGTATTCGTTTCCCTAGACGATGTTTCGATCCCTTGCAGAAAGAATAGTGGGATCATCATCAGGACTAATAGAGGGTCAGCACAACACGCCCAAACGAGGTCGAGGGAAACGAACACAGCGTTGGTACAATAAACCGGGCTAACGCCAGACACGACAGAGATTTCATCAGTGGTAAATATCAACAACACTGAAATGGCACATTCCAAGGTTATCCCTAGTTTCAATCTATCAAAGCACACCCTGGCAGACCCCGAACTCTCACTTCTTAGTAAGGGTCTCTCCTTTGTGCCCATTATGCCACCTAATTTTCTGGATTTACATACAGAATTGCTTAGGTTCTTTAGGCGGCTCCGCCTTCAAGCCTATTTTCAGCTTAATCCTACACCTACCAACACATCCAACACTCCTTTCAATCAATCAATCAATCATTTAATTTGTAAAGCGCATTACTTACTCGTAAGGGTTGGGGGGGAGTGCTGCTGCTACTGGTCGAAGAGCCAGGTTTTGAGTTGTCTCCTGAAAGTCAGCAGGTCTTCGGTTTGTCGTAGGTAGAGGGGGAGGGTGTTCCAGGTCTTGGCGGCGCGGTGGGAGAAGGACCTGCCTCCAGAAGTTGTTCTGCGGATGCGCAGGACCATGGCCAGGGTGTGGTCAGCAGAGCAGAGTTTCCTGTTGGGTACATAGAAGGAGAGTCGACTGTTGAGATAGGCTGGTCCGGTCTTGTGGAGTGCCTTGTGTGCGTGGATCAGGAGTATGAAGGAGATTCTCCTGTCGACGGGGAGCCAGTGCAGGTTCCTCAGGTGGGGGTGATGTGGTCACGGTGCGGTATGTCGAGGATCAGGCGTGCAGAGGCGTTGTGGATTCTCTGCAGTCTGTTGATGAGCTTGGACGAGGCTCCGGCGTAGAGGGCATTACCGTAGTCGAGTCTGCTGCTGACTAGGGCCTGGGTGACTGTTTTCCTCCTGTTTGTCGGGATCCATCTGTAGATCTTGCGGAGCATGCGGAGGGTTTTGAAGCAGGTGGAGGAGACTGCGTTGACTTGTTTGGTCATGGTGAGTTTTGAGTCGAGGATGACTCCAAGGTTGCGTGTGTGGTCGGTGGGGGCCGGGGGGGTCCCCAATGATGCGGGCCACCATGAGTCATCCCATGCTGAGGGGTTGCTTTTTGCCCTCCCTCTACCTTCTCTCCCTCGTCAGGTATGATTCCTGCCGGAATATTAACATTTGAAAAAATGGTACTTAGGGATCTCACCTCTCTAGAGGAGAAAAGACGTTTCATTCCTTATAACCTGCCCCTTGATGAAAAGCGAGCCATTGAGTCCCTCATAATTAAGAGTGCCGACAAGGGTGGAGGGATTGTCTTTCTGGAAAAGGCTGCATACAGAACTGAAATCTTACGACAACTTGCCAACACCGATCATTATTGTAGGCTGCCTACAAACCCCACGAAAGAAATACAGGACCTGATAACACAAATTACTACTGATGCTCTGCATGAAGTCTTCATTAACAAAAAGGAATTCTCTTTCCTTAATGTTAAATCTCCGCGGACACCTGTAATCTACACACTCCCGAATGTTCACAAGAAATCCACTAGTCCACCTGGCAGACCCATAGTCTCCGGCTGTGGGTCCGTTTTAGAACGCCTGGGTCTATATGTTGATTTTTTTATCAAAGAGTTTGTCCCCATCACCGCAAGATATGTAAGAGATAGCATGGCGATGATAAATCTAGTGGAGCATCACCCTTTTAATCCAGAATCTGACTTACTGTGTACAATAGATGTGGAATCCTTGTACACCAATATTCCTCAGGCTGCGGCCATGCTAGTAATCCAGAGAGTATTGGACTCCAGGCTGAGCCCACACGCTGTCCCTACATTATTTATGCTCCAACTTCTGGAACTTTGCTTGACATGAATTTTTTTTGCCTTTGATAACCAGTTCTATCAACAGGTCAAGGGTACGTCAATGGGGGCTGTTTTTTCCCCAAACCTGGCAATACTCTTTATGGATCATCTAGAGAGGACAACCATCTTGTCACCATCGAATCCCTTCTTTCCGGGAGTCACGTTGTGGCACAGATATATAGATGATATTTTTCTCATCTGGCACCATAGTGTTGACTGCTTGAACCAATTCCTACATTGGTTGAATAACAACTGTTCAGGTTTGACCTTTACCATCACTGTTGAAAATTGTCAATTGCATTCTTAGACCTCACCATTTACCACTCAGAAGGGGAAACACTGACCCGACTGTACAGGAAAGCAACTGAGTGCAATATATTACTTAGCTACACCAGTAACCACCCGAGGGCACTTAGAGACTCCCTTCCATATTCACAATTCCTGAGGATGAGGCAGAATTGCTCTGCTAAAGAGGACTACTACAGAGAGGCCACTACACTGTCCACAAAGTTGAGAGACCGTGGATACCCGAAGAGGCTAGTGCGCAATGCACAGAAAAGGGCTTGGTACTGCCCGAGAGAGGTCCTTCTAAGTCCCAAACCAAAAGAGCACACTGACAGAAAAGCTTGTGTCACCACATTTTCACCAGTTTCTAACTCAGTTCGGAAATCTATACTCCAACGCTGGTCAATATTAAACGTGGGAAGCCTCAACATCCAACGCCCACTCTTTGCCTTCTGCAAAAGCCATAACTTAAAGGATCACCTTGTAAGAGCAGCACTCCCCAATCCCACTGCCCATACCACTCTTGACGCTCATTGGGGGTTGGCACCTTTGGTTGGTCATTCTATGTGTGGTTGCTGCAATGTATGCGACTTTACAATCGAAGGCAAATCCTTCACAATTAACAATGTTGTTTTAAATTGTCGCTCTTTCAAATTGCATTACTTGTAATGTCATCTATTTGACCCAATGTCCATGCCCTAAAGTGTATATCGGCGAAACTACACAGAAGATAAAGACCAGGATCAGCCAGCATCGGAGCAGAGTGAGGTTGAAAACTCCAAATGCACCCCTAGTGGATCATTTTTCCTAGGCCAACCACAACAAGGACGATATCAAATGGACAGTCCTTAAAGTACTCAAACTCCCCCAAAGAGGCGGAGACATGGCTCAACTCCTCAATAGAGAGGAACTCAAGATGATAATCCTCATGGACACCCTCAGAAATTGTCTTAACAGGACTGAGGACTGGACCTCGTTGCTCTAGAATCCCTCAGAAATCCTGTCCATCGTTTCCCTGCTGTCATAATATATAACTGTAACTACCCTCTACTGTAACCTCTTATTCCCACTGGTTTTGGTTTTGATATCTGTTTCAAGCTACTTACAGACTTTTATTTCGAGTGGTTTTGTTATCTCATCAAAGTTACTCACAGACTTTTATTGCGAGTGTTAATTGCTGTGCAATCTAACCATGTTCTGTAAATACGCATTTTATGCAATACGATTGGAGTTATGCATATGTTCCACTATGTCACTTAGTTTTGCAAGCTTTTGATTTTACAGTAATTTCCAAAATATCTACTTCTGTCATGCCTACTATCATTTTCTTAAACACACTTGTCACAGGCGTAGTCTTTCTTCACTCTCTCTCAAACACTCACTCAATATGGCGGCCGCCACACGCACACACCTGACGGGATATATTGAGCTAATTAGCTCGGGTCACCAGATTCCCGCTATCGCGCATTGGAACCTCCGGCTGTACATGTAGTGTAAGAGGATGACCCATCAGAATGCTCTCACATCGTTCAATACTGACACCTGTTGCAGCAACGGATTTGAGCAACGCTTAAGCTACAGCATCTAGAGTAGCTGAGAAATAGGCCGCTGGTCAATGGCCACCTCAATTGTGTCTGAGTGAGTACAGATGGAGAACAACCTTCCCTCTCATGGCAGAACAGCAAAAACGCTTTGTTGTAATCAGTCATTCCTAAAGCCGAAGCATGAAACAGGCGCTCTCTCAACTCCAGGAAGGCAAGTATACAATCGTTATTCCAAGGTACCGTATCACACACGTCCTTGTAGGTCAATCAATCAATCAATCAATCATATCCTTTGTAAAGCGCACTACTCACCCAAGGCGCTGGGGTGGGTAATGCTGCTACTGCACGAAAAGCCAGGTCTTGAGGAGTTTCCTGAAGGTCAGCAGGACTTGGGTCTGCCGAAGGTGGATGGGGAGGGTCTAGGCGGCGAGGTGGGAGAACGATCTGCCGCCGGAGGTCGCTCTTCAGTAGCGGGGAACTGTGGCGAGGGTGAGGTCGGCGGAGCGGAGCTGGCGGGGGGGTGTAGAAGCTGAGTTGTCTGTTAAGGTACGTTGGTCCGGTGTTGTGGAGTGCCTTGTGTGCGTGGGTGAGGAGCTTGAAGGTTATCCTCTTGTTGACCGGGAGCCAGTGCAGGTCTTTCATATGGGGTGTGATGTGGCTGCAGCGAGGGATGTCGAGGATCAGGCGTGCAGAGGCGTTCTGGATGCATAGGAGCCGTGTCAGGAGTTTGGCTGAGGCTCCTGCGTAGATGGCGTTTCCGTAGTCCAACCTGCTACTGATGAGGGCCTGGGTGACCGTTATTCTCGTTTCAGTGGGGATCCACCTGTAGATCCTGCGGAGCATGCGGGAAGCTGGAGGCGGAGATGGCGTTGACCTGTTTAGTCATGGAGATGGTGGAGTCGAGGATGACCCCTAGGTTGTGTACATGGTCAGTGGGTGTTGGGGCGGTTCCCAGTACGGTCGGCCACCAGGAGTCATCCCAGGCCAAAGGGGTGGATCAGAGGATGAGGACCTCCGTCTTGTCCGAGTTCAGCTTCAGTCTGCTGTTCCTCATCCATTCAGGTCAGCATCTGCAAAGGCATCGCCATCAGGGAAAAATTAGGAATCCATTGTTGGCAGTAGCCAACCTATCCGTAGAACATTCTGACCTCTTTCTGGGTACTTGGCAGATTCATTTTCATGATTGCTTCCACTCTTTCAGGTAACACTTTCCTCATGCACATTTCAATTCGATTGCCCAAGTACTGTACTTCATTCAGACAGTACTGAAGCTTACTCTGAGAAACCTTATTCCAATTGTCAGTGAGATGGTTCAGTAAGGCAATGGTATCATCCCTGCAAGCATCTTGCGTCGCGGACCTGATGAGAAGGTCATCAATGTACTGGATCAGCACTAAAGAAGCTTGACAGAGGTCAATCACTGTGAACCATTCAGCTTCGCATGGAATCTGAAATAGGATTACAGATGGATTCAATACCATGGGTTAACATGGAATCACTATGCTATAGATTTTCCTAAGGTCCTGGACAATGCGACATTTACCACTTGGCTTCTGCAACCCCATAAGGAGAATCGCACAGACTTCCTTTAGGATGTCCTGGGCAATCATGGATTCAGTCACAGGTGTAATTCCAGCCACTGTTTCTGGGTTCACATTGTAATGGCTGTTCACAGGAATCCTACATTTGGCTTGACCTGTATGCTAACTGGCTCAAGACCTCGAATCAGTTCGATCTCTTCTCCTGTAAAGTCCCATTCCACTGGAGAGACAGTGTTGGGGAGATCTAGTGGCATGTCTTCCACAGTTAAAGGAAAGATAACAGATACTGATTTGCCAATTTGAAAGTAATGTCCTCATCATTAGTCTGCAATTCACCCTTTGGTGTGCAGTAGATGGTACAATTCAACTTGCACAACAGATCACGCCGTAACAAACAGACTGGGCTCGAAAAACACACCACAAACTGATGGTGATCCTGTAAGGTCCAGATTTTCACTGCCACCTCTTCCGTCAAAGGGTTTGTCATTCTTCTATTACAGATTTCTACAAATTGGATCAAGTTTCCAGCAAGGGGCAGGTTTGGGGCTACTGCGGATCTCACAGTAGAATGGGTAGAAGCAGTATCAAACAAGATTGTAATGGGATGACCATCCACGTCGGCTTCTACATATGGTCCACTCTGGTATACCTCTAAGACTGCACCAAGTGTACAGTCTTCCTCTCCTTTCAGGCACCTTCATGAGGACGGGTCTTGATCAAATCCATCCAGAGACTCCATTAAGGGCACCTGGTGATATGTTCAACTGGTCTGTGGAATTCTCAGAGGTTGAGACACTTGTACTAAGTGGTTCTGAATGATGTCTGATACATAAAGTCATATAGCACTGAAGCTGTACAGTAAAACATAGAAACAATCCAGTTGAGTCCGGTGAAGAATAGAAATGATGATTTGTAACTCTAAATTGGCCATTGTCATAGCGCGGGTACGTACGGTCTCAAAATTACTTTAGATTATGTTCAGGAGAATTTTGCCATGAAAATTGATTTTACTTCCTTTTTGAAAGATGCAGAAGAAGAGTTAAGTCTGGTTTCTGGAGGTAGGGCATTCCAAATCCTGGGCGCCATCCCTGAGAAGGATTTTTTGTAGGTTTTCTTCTTGTTGAATCTTTGCGGTTTCAGAAGTAGATTTTCCGCATTTCTTGAGGATCGTATCCCACCAGAAATCGTCAGTTTCTGTGCCAGATAGCTGGGTGCCTTGTGATGCAGGGCTTTGTGCATCATACACACTATTTTCAAATGAATTCTGGCCTCCAGTGGTAGCCAATGCAAGGATTTTAGGTCTGGGGAGATGTGGGCCCATCTTTTAGATCTAGTGATGAGTCTCGCAGCAGCATTTTTTTTGAAGCTCTTAAAGGTGCAGTTGTGACTTTCGGAAGCCCACACAGAAAGACACTTCCATAATCTGCTCTGGGAATAACAAGAGCTTGAACTGCCTGCTTGAAGTTATTGCCTAGAAGGAAGGGTTTCAACTTCCACAGTATGTTTATCTGTAAGTTTTCTCCTTTTGTTGCATTGCTAATATGCTTTTGCATATTGAGGTCAAGGGTTATTCCCAGGGATTTTGCAGACTCCACAATAGTTGGTTGAACGTTGAGTGCCGTAAGATGCTTGATCCGTTCTTGCATAATGGAAACTTTGGCAGGAGGAGCTATTAGAAGGAATTCGTTTTTTAGAGCATTCAATTTGAGATGGTTTTCCGCCAGCCATGTCTGGGTATTCCCTAGCGTTGAGTTAAACAGTTTGATGTCTTCTATGGTGTGGATCTTAAGGTATAGTTGTGTGTTGTCAGCATACATGTGATATCATACGTTAGAAGCGTGTAGCATTTTGGTGAGAGGTTCCATAAAGAGATTAAACAGTGTTGGGGAAAGTGAGGACCCTTGCGGGACTCCCAACGTTACTGGGACGGGTTTGGACAAGGTGTTGTTGACCTTGAAATTTTGTGTCCGGTTTTGTAGGAAAGAGGTAAACCAGTTTAGCACTGCCCCAGATAGACCCATTCTGTGTTTTAGGAGCTCTATCAAGTTCTCATATTTGACGGTGTCAAAGGCAGATGAGAGGTCTAGTAGGATGAGTAGGCAAGTTCCGTTCTGATCAAGGATTTGTAGCACATAGTCAATTATGTGTATAATGGCTGACTCGGTACTATGACCTGCTCAGAAGCCTGATTGGTATTTGTTAAGAAGGTCAAAATGATCAATATGCCTTGTCAGTTGGAGGTGTACACATGTTTCCAATAATTTGGCCAAGGTAGGAATATTGGAAATAGGGCAATAGTTATTTAGGTCCAAAGGGTCCGCCGTGGGTTTCTTTAGAATGGGTGATACTTGACCCACTTTGAGGGTATCCGGGATGCAGCCTTGTTGAAGAAAACTGTTAATGATCTTGGTCAGAGAGACAGGAGCAGAGGCGTAAAGTCTTTAACAGCGTTTGCGGGGAGAGGATCGATGAAATGATTAGCAGGCTTCACGGCACTAAGAATCTTATATATATCTTCTTCAGTGTAAGTAGCAAAGGAAGACCAAGCTCTGTCATTTTTTAGGTCGAACTTTGTGGGGATTTGGAGTTGCGACATTGGAAGTGTAGGGGTGGTTTTCGAATACGGACCTGAGTATAAGATTAAATCATTGAGGAGGTCCTTCATGATGTTATCGGTCTTCTGAGTAAAGAAGGCAGAGGAATCTTCGCAGTTGGGTTACAGGCCAGCTAAGTCTTGTAGACGTTGAGGTGCATCATTAGCTTGGGTTTTGATTAGTTCAAAAAGTTTTTGGGGACGAGTTCTTGCTTGGTCTAGTTGGTGGCTGAAAAAGTCTGCTTTAGTGCGCTTGATCTGTCTGAAATATGCATTTCTCTTTTTCCTTAGTATCATGAGATGATTGGCAGATGGGACTAATCTCCAGTTGCGTTCAGATGTTCTGAGAGACCTTCTATCTTCGTTGAGTCGACCATTGTACCAGGGCTTAGAGTTTTTTGTTTAGACTCTTTCTAATTGCAGGTGGGCTAACTTGTTTATTAAGGAGGTCATGAAAATTGAGGTAGTGGTTGGTGAGATCCTGGACTTCAGTAGAGCCTGCTGGGGGCAAAAGCAGGTTGTGGAAGGGAGATGCAAATAAGTTAGGATTGAGATTTATGGATCTCTTTTCAAAACTTTTGGTCTTTTGGATTGAGAGGAGTTAAATTTCACTATTTCCTTGATCAGGAAGGTGATGATATGATAGTCAGACAAGTCACAGGGTTGGATCGACTCAAGCTGAATGGAGTCTCTTTTGGAGATTATTATATCCATGATAGAGTCTTTATTGTGTGTAGGGCTGTTGAAAATTTGGGTGAGGTCTAGATCATCGTGGACATTTTTGAGACTATTGACCACTGCATCACAATGGTCATTCCAATGTAGATTGAAGTCGCCAAGGAATATTTGGGTATTTTGACCCCCATTGTTCGTAGAGACCATATCCATGAAGTGTTCGGTGAAGGTGAGGTTGTCACCTGGAGGATGGTAGATGGTGTGTAAAGAGCATAGTGGTTTGCCTTTGCTGTAGATGTTGAGGCACATGTATTCGCAAGAAGGGAATACCGGGGATATAGCATTGTTTACAGAGATGTTGCTATGATGTATACAAGCGGTCCCTCCCCCTGTCTTATCAATTCTATCCAGTCTGATGATGTCATAGTTTGGGGGTACTAGAATGTCGATGATTGGTGAGGATGATTCCGAAAGCCAGGTTTCAGGTAACAGTATTAGGTCCAGGTCTTGTGAGATAATGAGGTCAGCTATGTCCGCTACGTGTCTGGAGGCCGATCTACAGTTTAGGAATATGCATTTAAGATGGGGTGTGAAGGGGGATGGAGTAGGGTCCTGAGTGAAAGGGACTCTTCTTCAGTTGTTATTGATGATTCCTCTAGTGTTTTGTTTACAGGTCCTGTGAGGGTTGGGGGGATGGTGGAGATAGACTGTGCAGTGGTAGTGAAGGGGATCGTAAGAGAAGTTTCGTAAGATTGTAGAAGAGAAAGGAGATCGCTCTCCGAAGCAGATTGGTGCTTCGAATTGGGCGGGTTGAGTTATTATGGGAGGGAACTGATTTCCAGCTGGGTAGAGTGGGGTTGGCGGTGAATGTTAGGTGTTTCGGGAGCTTGCTTGATTGCTTTCTTGGGAGTCTACTAGTTCTAATGCCCCATGGTTGACTCAATATCG
This sequence comes from Lissotriton helveticus, assembly GCF_964261635.1. Taxonomy (NCBI): domain Eukaryota; kingdom Metazoa; phylum Chordata; class Amphibia; order Caudata; family Salamandridae; genus Lissotriton; species Lissotriton helveticus. The sequence continues at coordinate 960,314,104 of NC_136063.1, forward strand.
CCTTTTTAAAAGTTTGGAGTTCTTCTTTGATTTGGCGAAGTGTGATCATGATTTCATTCAGTCTGGGGTCTGGAGCGGTTAGGAGTGTGGTAGGTGGCTGTGTTAAGAGTGTAAATGGCTGCATTGTGGTGTGGTCCAGTCTGTGTTCAGGTGCCGGTATTTGTATAGTTGAAGGGGTGGATGTAGATGGCTGAGTTGTGGGTGTGGCAGGCTGGGATGTGGGTGAGGGAAGTATACTCGGGTGCGATGAGTGGTCTGAGGTCGGAGTGTTATCTAAGTGGTAGTGGGGTGTCCTATGATGTATTAGCGTCTGACCATGGGGGGTGGACTGTGATGGGGAGAGTGCGTGCTAAGAGTAACATTGTGCAGCAAGGATAAGGTAGCGGTAGAGTTGATTATGGAGGGGATGATGATAGTGGTTGGGGGATCAATGGTCGCGCACGGAGGGGAATCAATATCTATATGGAGTGCAGATGCTGTCTCAATCGTGCTCGGAAAAGTACAGTATGTGAGTTAGTTGGCGTGGGAGTGGCATGAGTCTCCCGTGTGAGAAGTGGTTGGTGTAATAGGGGAGCGTAATGGGGGAGGGTTTGGGGAAGTGACGCGTAGTGTGCTGGGGGTCGTCTGGAAGGAGGTAGTGTAAGATGCATATATATACATGTCAATATTTTGAGTACTGATGGTGGGAGTATCTTGGCTGTCAGTTTGGGGCTTAGCCACTTGTTCTTTAATAATGGGAAGATGTTATCTAGGAGACTTAAGCTACGGTCTGTGGATTGCATGAGGATGGTTCCGTTATTGTAGATTGTAATGGTTGCTGTCCCTTGGAAGAGCTGGGAGGGGGAAATATAAATAACTAGACAATGCGCGGTTTTCCTAGAGGATGAGATCGTAAATAAGGCTAAGAAAGCTCTCCTCCATTGCGCTCTACATTTCGTGTGGAAAATGATATCAGAGGTTGTGTTACCATTGTGCATTGAGAAATAGGGGTCAGCGATGGGTGTTTCCGTGTGGAGTTTTATCAAATTGTGCTTAATCTGTTTGGCTGATTTTCTTGAGAGGTCGGAGGGTAGATCTTGGTGTAGATATGTGTGCCTGTGAGCTCCATGCTATGACCAAGACAGTAGGTGAGATGATATGGGGCGCAGAGCGTGGATATAGCTCGTGAGGGGTCAGTGCAATCCTGCGAGATGGGCTAGGGGAGGTGGATGGATATGGGAGGGGGAAATAGCAACTAAGGAGGTGGCTGGATATTGAACTGAGGGGAAAAACAGGGGTATGATCTAATATACTTCTAAAAGTACCATGGGTGCCAGGAGAAGAATATGGTGTGGAATTGACTAGCTAAGAGAAGAGACCAAGGGCAAGGAGAGGGAGGATGCAAGGAAATGAGATGAAATGAGGGAGGAATGCAAAGAGATGAAATGAGGGAGGAATGCAGTGAAATGAAGTACTAAAATGAAATAGATTAAGTTAAAATCCGGAGTGGGCTAGCTAAGAGAAGAGAAAAGACCAAGGGCAAAGAGAAGGATTACATAAAATGAGTGAAGAGTGCAAAGGAATGAGATGAAATGAGGGAGGAATGCAATGAAATGAAATGAGGGAGGAATGCAATAAAATGATATACTTAAATTAAATAGATTACATTAAAATGCGGGGGGGATGCAATGAGATGAAATAAAATGCGGGAGGAATGCAGTGAATGAAATTTTGACCTGAAATGCGTATTGAGAGGGGACGGTGGTCGACTATCAATGTGCTGTACTCCAGTGGTAGTGTCAGTCTAATATGGCCGAATCCTTAGGCAAGATCCTCATAGGCATCTGTGCAGTCCTCTTTCAGTTTCCATAGGGTGTGAGAGCCCCGGAGTAAACTGTTTCAGTGACCATAAGACTTTAGAGGGATGTAGTCCTGTTTCAGTTGTGATTTGGGTCAGAAGGTTGCTGTTTATCTCTCTAAGGAATGCCCAGTGGCTGAAGGTGGCCCCCTTGTCTTTGTTGTTTACGCAAATGGCCATTTTGTGGGGCCATACAGTTTTAAAAAATCAATCATCTTCCTATATATCAAATAATTTCGACTGAGGCTAATCTTGCTACGACACAGTCCCAGATTTATCATACTTTATTTCAAAATGACTTGCAGACAGAATGAAAGGGCTGAATTTAATTTATGAATAATGGGGCCAATTCAGAAAGGCATTTAAGAGTTTGTGAAGTAGGACTTCAGTAGTACTTCTTCACATAGTCATACATGCTTTTGTGAATTGACCTTGAAATGTCCAACTCCCCACTAGTAAAGCTTCAAGGGGGGCACAATCCTTTTCTCCACGTACTAATTCTATATGAGATTATTCTGAATATTCCAATTTTTAATGTAGTACTTATGTAGCGCCACTCTATGTATTCATAAATCCCTTTCCGAATTGGACCAATTATGTTTTTTAATAAAAGAATCGATTAGCATTGCCTTCAGCCTAACCATGCTGGAAAACTACAAAGAATGTACGTGTCTGCATTTTTTTCAAAGGTGCAGAATCTTTGTTCTTGTTTAAAAGAAATAACTGTACTAGGTGCCAATTTCAGATTTTTGCACATACTTAAAGTGCATACATTTTATCCTCACAACGCTTTTACAAGCCTTGCCAACTTACCACTATGGAGAAAGGGATTCATACTGAGCACTTAATAAGGCCCCAATTTTAGTTGGCTTAGCCATGGTCATGCCTTAGTGAAAACCTTACAATTTCATGATGAATGTAAGATTTGTTTTAAGGAAGAACACTTGCAGTGATTTTTTTAAGGACTGTATCCGTATCACCTCTTGAAAAAGCTTCCATTACTTTCCATTAATGGAATTACTCCTAGTCCTTCTCCCTCACCATCCTTTTTAACAAATGGGGCTCCCTTGCCTCATACTAGACCCCTCCCCTTTTAAAATAAAACACCCCACACTCTTCAACTCATGTACGTAAACAAGTCAAACCAGATACTCAGCTGTTCCATTCCTGGAGGGCGAGAGGGAAGCTCAAGGAAGGCGAGGGAGAAGTCTAGGAGTAATGCCATTATCAGAAAGTAATGGAAGCATGACCTCCTGTCCCTCTCTTGCCTTCCTCCTTAACAAATGAGACATAGCAAATAAACCGAAACAGGCAACTGAGTTGCAATCACACCCAATTTTAATAAGGCGCACCTACCATAGTCAGAACCAACTCTATTCATTCATAGAGGACAAAACTCTGTAAACCAAAACATTATCAAGACGTTCCAACTCAGCAATCCTATATATAGTGACCAACAAAAGTGGATGGAGTAGTCATGTCTCATTCCTACACATCTCCACATCTGAGGTCCTCTGCAACTCAGTCACCATTGCAGCCCTGCGTGTAGAACATCCCTGAATCTCCAGGGGTGGAACCACACCCTTCACCTCATATACCAAGATAACCAAAGAATGTATCCATCTGCTCAAAGGAGCTGTAGATGGTTTCTCCCCTCTCCTGGCAAGACCAAAATTCACTACAATCGACTTCACCACATCAAGGTAAAACAGTAGAGACCTTCTCACATCCAAACAAAGCAATCTGCACTCCTCGACTAAAGAAGGCTCTGATCATGAGCACCGTGAGGCAAAAGGGAGAGAATTCAGCCGGCAATCCAGTCTAGGTGAATCCTGACCCGAGGAACTAGAAGAAACACTGTCAAAGCAAAGTAGCCATACACCTGCAATCAATTCACCGCTCATGGAACCTTCTTAGCCACCAATGCCAGAACTTGAGCCTGCAAGCCGACCACCCTCCTGCCTGATAGAGTCCCTAGGCGTCTGTGAGTCTGAAAATGAGCCACTATGAACACCATGTCCTAGGATGGAATTAAAAAGTATTATCAAAATTTACCAAACATCTGTGCTCCTGGAGGACCTGCAAAACCCTTTCCATGTGTCCGACCAATTAGGATTCCTTTGGTGACTAAAAAAGATCGCCTAAATAAAGATGAAAGAAAACCCCATCTGTGTGAAGGGATTGTCACAAAAGGAGCCACTTTTTTGTAAACATCCTGGTTGACAACATGACACCAAAGGGAAGCATACAAAATTGAAAATGGTCGCGTCTACTGCAAAATGCAGAAACCGCTGAGAGGAAACATGCAGATAGGCATCCTAGAGATCCATTGAAGCCCAAAAATCTCCTTGACCCATCAGAGAAAAATTGCCTGAATTGTTCACATCTTAAAATGGAAGGACTTTATGCGCGACTTCATCCATTTTAGGTCTAGGACCGGCTTAAACACTCCTGAGACCTTCTGAACCAACAACAGGATGGAACAGACCCCCTCCCCCAGTTCTTTGGCCGGCACTCTGCAGATGGCAACCTTTTGACTGCAAGTCCATGATTCCATCCTGAAGAGCCTGCCGCTTTGCCACGGGGCTGGAACCAGAGTCATAAGGATGCCATTATCTAGGGGAATGTGCTTGAACTAGATTGTTTAACCATTGGCCACAATGTCCAACACCCACTTATGTGACACATTCTTCTGCCACACCAGAAAAAAATGCTGTAACCTGACTCCCACTGGCAGACCCCTTTAGGTGAAAACCAAGGCTGAATCCTTCCCCTCCTAAACAAAGACTGACAGCCCTCACGTTCCGGGGATGATTTAAATGGCTTATTCCAATACTTTCCAGCAGAGCGGCCACCTTTAGAGAGTAAGGCATGCTTACATTCTTGATAATTTTGTTGTAATTTGCCCATGTTCGGTTGTGCGGCACTGCGGAGTGAAGCAGTGAGCCGCCCAGCCCAGTAGCCATGGAAATGCTAATTGATTATGAGTTTCCTTCTGCCCCTACCTAAGCATTCGATTGCTTGCTAATTTGCATTGTCAATAGTATACCCCGATTATTATGCAAATGCTCTAGATGTTATTTTGTCAATATCATTAAAAATCATTTATAAAAAAAAACAGGCATGCTTACATTCATTAAAAGCCTCGGAGATCATAGCGAGTAACAGATCTCCAAAGACAGCCTGACCCCCAAACAGAATTTTCCTCAGGGAGGACTTTTTACCTAGGTCTCCCTTCCACTGCCACAGCCAGAGAGATCTCCTAGCAGCAATCAAGGCCCAAGTGGACATGGCCGAAGAATGTATGATACTCAAAGAAATGCCAGCAAGCAACCTTGCCTGCTGTTCCATAACTGCCAGCAGATCAGAACATTCCGAACCCACTTGAACTGCAAAGCAGGCTTATCAAAGTCCTGAACCAAGGATTGCACAGAAAAAAGAGAAGAAAATACTTGCTTTTAATGCCAAATTCTCATCTGCAAATGCCTTTCTAATACTAGAGTCCTAATTCTATCTGTGGCATCAGTGGGGGTACAATGCTCACAATTAATGGCAGTCTTACCAATAAGAGTTGCCAGAAAAGAGTCCAGGCGAACTTAAGGAGGAAAAGGGTCCTCACCTTCCAACACATACAGCTTCTGCTGAAAACAAGAAACCTGAATCTTATCCACATCCTTCCACTCCCTCATTTCCATATCCCTACCTGAACCATGAAAAGGTATGAAAAACACGAAGGTAGTGGTAGAAACAGGAGCCGCACCTCAAAGTTGCTGTGAGTATGGGCTTATCGAGTTACTATTAATAAATAACCTTTATAAAGAAAAGTAGAGTTGATGCCACTCAGGGTAGAACACCCCACTACCTAAGGCGTATAAAACACAAAAAACAACAGTAACTTTTAATGCGTTTGCACAAACACCCTGGCACTCACAATATTGTAGGTTTCATTAAAGACAGTACTCTGTCAATCTGACTCAAAGAGAAAAGGATGAGGAGAGATTCCTCGTAACACAGGAAACATGGAAAGTACAATCAACTATTCCATCGTTGGTTTATTTTAAATAGTAACAATGTATTATGCTTAGTACAAAAAATGCAAGGGCTGGAATATACCAATCTTATTAAAAAAAATCATAAAATATTTTCCATGATGTAAGTACCAATCCAGTCCTTGTTACATAGAGCCCGAAAAACAGCCAATGCACGTTTCGTCACCACAGTGACTTTTTCAAGGCTCAAAACTGTCCAAATTTGCACGGAGAAGTTAGACGGCTCAAAGAATGTAATCCAAGTGATTTTCTGAGATCAGCAATCAAAGTTCAGTTGTAGCGGTGTCTCATTCATTTACCGTTGATGATAAGTTCTATACCCAAGGGGTTCCTAGTCATTTGCTTTCTCAATAAACAATATTCCCAATAGTGTAGCCGATAGTCAGTAAGGCAGCTGAGGTACTATGATAGGTCCCTCATTTTTGCGACGAAAGTCGTTAAAAAAACCCATCACCGCCCGCCTCTGCCATCTTACTGCAATTAATGGCAGTTTTACCAATAAGAGTTGTCAGAATAGAGTCCAGGCAAACTCAAGGAGGAAAAGCGTCCTCACCTTCCAACAGCTACAGCTTCTGCCGAAAACAAGAAACCTGAAACGTATCCACATCCTTCCACTCCCACATTACTATATCCCTAATTGAACCCTGAAAGGGCATGGTTAACCTAGCAGGTTTAACATATTGAGGAAATCGGGCTCCCCCTTTATCTGCTGCTTGAAGGGTTGAAACTCTTAGGTTTTCTTTCACATTTATCAGAAAATCCCACATTTCGTCTCATGAGACATACGTTACCCCTGAAGAAGTAGACGATGCCTCCAAATTCGATACTTAAGAGTCAATGTCAGGCAAGACAGTCTTGAGTTTAGCCACATTCACAGGGTTTCCAGGATTAGAATGAATGGCCTTAGACACCACTGCCTCAAGCATGTCCTGACCTCCTCTCTAGACATGAGACATGAGAGTCGCACTCTGCCCCTGAGGACTCCAAGGGCCTCATTTATGAGGCTATGCGTCACTTTTACGCCGCTGGTGCGTCACTTTTTGTGACGCACCAGTGGTGTAAAAAATGCGCTTTGTTGCGCCATATTTACAAAGTGACGCATCTAGGTAGATGCGTCACTTTGTAAACCCCTGCGCCACATTATACCTGCGCCAGGTATAATGTATGCAAGGGGGGGCGTATTGAAGCAAGAAAGGGTCATAGAAGTGACGCAGTGAAATCTATGTGATTTCACTGCGCCACTTCTAGGACACAAATGCGTAAATTTCTTACGCCTGCCTCACAGCAGGCGTAAGACTGATGCAGGACGCAGGACTGACGCAGGCCCTTTCACATGGGGCTTGCCCCATGTGAAAGGACACATTGCTGGGGTTGCGTCACTTTTGTGACACACTCCAGCAATGCGCCACTTTTGCACCATACAGATACGTCAGAAATACTGACGTATCTGTAACTCCTTGCGCAATGATGCGTCATACTGTAAATATGACGCATCATTGGTGGTGCAAGGAGGGCGCAGTGAAAAGTGACGCATTGCTGTTTTTCACGCAGCGATGCGTCACTTTTCATAAATGAGGCCCCAAGTGCTTCGAGCCCTCTTGGGAGAGAGAAGATCTTCCCCATCTGAGGAAGACATGGTAAGCAGGACATGCCACCCGTTTAGCTACTCTCTTTTCCTTCCATTCTTAGTACAGAATGAAGTAACATCCAGAAGAGGCTCCTTAAAAGGGGAACAGAACCCCAATAAAAAAATTAGAAGCCAGCACAACAAAAAACAACCAATTACAGCCTTCCATGATTTCTCCAAAAATGCAAAGAAAAACGTACTGAAACTCGTTCCTTCCGCCTTCTCCGAAGTTCTTAGAAGCTTGTAGAAGAGTTTCCACGCCACGCTTTGCACCACAAAGCTGCCAATCCGGAAGTGCTGCCCCACTGGAATCCGTCATGGCGTCTGCTAACAGTGCTCCTTTCCCCTGCCACTCAAAGGATAGCAGGATGCCGCTGAGCTCGGAGACCGCTGCCTACGAGCCCTGCTTGCTGCCATGGAGCAGAAACGATTCACCACGGTCTCCGCCATGAAAGAAAATACGGAAGGTCTGTCTCCTCAGAGTGGAGACAAAAAAGAACAGGCGGTGGAGGGGGCGGGGAGGTTTTTATATTAAAAGAGTATTGTCTAGTTGAAGGCAAGGGAGCCTCATTCATTATGAAGTAAGGCGAGGGAGGGACAGGAAGTAATATTCAAAATATACATCCTTATACTTTTAATTAATTTCCTCCCAATTGCCACCAGCAAATGATTGACACCAATTATGTTAGTGTGATACAGTCTTTGAAAGATGTAAAGCAAAATGGATTATGAACAGAGTGTGGCAATTGCTGGAGACTGACTTTCAAGGTGAACAACGGACTGATGAGGGCCAATCCTCAATTACCTAAGTTATTTGTGTTTGCGAGATTCTATATTTTTGAGGAACTCCTTATTAGCAGTACAATTACTTACTGCACACTGCCTTAATATTAAGCAGATGTTGTCTTCAAAGACTCTGAGTATATGTGAGAGGGACAATGTGCCATTAGATGCATGAAATGTTCTCAACCATGCAGCCGCTCAAGTACATTTTATTTTCAAACTTAAAAATGATGTGGCCACAAGAGAGTAGAGGCCCGAGATTGCTCCACTTTTTCTAGAGGTACAGCACTTAACTTCCAGCAGTATCTCATTGCCTTCTTGCTAAATACCATAGCCCCTGATCAAAGTTCATTATTTGCTGTACAATATTCCTAAAGTTTTCACAAGAGTCTCTGACAGTGCTTAATTTGAGCCAGTGGTTGCCTGTGTGGGGGAGGGGGGGGGGGGGGTAATGGCACATATGTTTGGGCAGCAGCACTTATTTTTCAGAATGAGGCATTTTCTGAGTGCAAGAGAGGGAAAACACACAGAACAGAAAGACAGAGGAAGAAAAAGACAGCAATACCATCTCAAACCGAAAGCAGGAACCTGCAAGAACAAGGGGCAAGGAGTGTCTGGCTGTGGATTAAAAACGACCGGTCGTGGTATTTGGCGCCTGGAGGTTAATTGCTCCAATCACTGGCTGCTCAGCAGAGATTCCGGCACTGGCATTCTTCCTTACACAAATTAAGCACTCGTCTCTGAAGCCAATTTGGTGTCCTATTCAAGACAATTAAACCATCTACATAATCATTAGAAGGCACAGATTCCTTTCCTAATTGAGGCGAAAAACAAGGCAGCAGTTTCAAGAAAGGAAATAGATCAACTATTGATATCTTAAAAAGAGATTAGGTAAAGGTACACCAATATTTTAGTTCAGCATGTGTTCCAATTGTAGAAGAGTACTAGTCATATCATAACTAACCAAGTGTTAGCCTAAAACATATGTAGTATTTTCATTATATTTGTGCCAAACTCATACTGTTTTATCCAGTGGCAGCAGGTATGGAACGGGGGTGGCGGGGCCAGGGGAGGTTAAAGGGAAAAAAACCATTTCCTCCTCTGCACGGCCACTGTCTCTCCGCCTCTCCTCCATCATCTCTCCTCTTAGAAGCAAGAGGTACACAGGCTCCCCTAAGTCAATCACAAATCTGCTGTCACCATCATGACAGCAATGTTGCGATTGGTCTGAGCGCTGTGGTTCTGCACCCAGACAGGAACTGGGAGCTTGTGCATGTTCTCCACCCAGGCTGTGCAATACAGTCCGGTGGAGTACATGCTAAGTGTACATGACTTAAACCTTCATGCGCACTTAAGTGCCCACCACTCCTCCACCTGCTGGATGTGACGACAGCCAAGCCCCGCCCCAAAACTGGCTTCAGCACAGAAAAAAAAATGATAATTACGTGTTATTATCATTTTATTTTTCCTTTTTTCAACTGCTGAAAAGCAGTGGTGCAATGCTCCTCTGCCTTAGCGGAGGAGGCCCCCTTGTTTCATCTAGCGCTGTAAGACCTCTCAGTCAACTTTGTGTAAAGGATGGGAGAAATCTTTGTAGCAGAAATATAGATTTCCTTTTTTGCAATGAACCAAGAAGTTTACTATTGAAAGAAGGGTCATAATGCAATCACAGTTGCTCAGACCATTCGAAAGCCAAAATATGCTTAGTGTGAATTGTTCCCTCTAATCAATACATTTTTAGATCCTGTTATACTCCTTGTTTTACATACGGGGCAAGCAGACTTCTAAATCAGGGGTGTTGGAATCATATTCACATCACCGCTATGAGCAATTAATGATAACACACTACTTTCGAGGTTCTAATTATGTTTTAGCAAAACTGCAGAAAGCCAATTTGGACCAGGTGCCCCTGAAGACTTAAAACACTAAGGAGGTCATTATGATCCGTGGCGGATCGCCACCGCCCGGCGGTGGCGATCCGCCTGTGATAACTTCCCGCCGGACGGCCATTTACCCCCCCGCCACATTAGCATGGCGGGGTACCGTGGTGGACGGAAAGACTGTCTGCCGCTTTTCCGCCCGCCGGCAATCATCACGATTGCCTGCTGGGCGGAAAAGGCCCATAAAATGGTGGTGGTGCCTTGCAGGCACCGCCATCCATATTACGCTGTGTTCGGTAGAATGCCTTTCCATGGTGGACACTCCGCCATGGAAAGGCATGCGTAGTTCACTTTGGGGGCCCGTTGCGGGCCCCCAGGGGGTTGGAGGGTGGGGGGCTACACTTGGGGGATAGCTATGGTACCCCCCTCCATTGGCATACACAAGGTGGCAGGCACCACACAGTGCCTGTCACGTTGTGCATGCCAATGCACAACATGCATATTCAACATTGTGGCGGGTGGTGCTTTCAGCACCGCCCGCCACAATGTTGAATATGCAGGATGTGACCGCCAGGGTGGCGGTCGCATCCTAATGGGGACTGCCGCATCAATGGTGGCTGGTCCCGTTTACCGGCACAGTGGTGGGTGGACTTTGTCTGCCCACCATCATAATGGGCCCCTTAATACGTTGAATGATTACTACAGTAGGTACTTCCCAATACCCTGACTCAAGTAGTATCTTTCTATTTTTCTGTAGAGTAATCAATTGGCCTTTCATCATACAAATAATTTTTATATGTTAACTAAATTAAAATTGACTAGATTTACTTGTCAGAGCCACCAAGGGCAAAGATTTTTAACATGCTTCTTGTTTGAGGCCTCAAGGAACACGTTTTCTCCTCATATCTAACTTCTGCTAGTCTAACTCTCCATTTGTACTGACTTCAGCCATTTACTAATTATGTCATAACCACTGGGCACTCAAATGTCTTTGGTATAATGCCTGTAATTTTGCCTTGTCTGATTTACAAACGGCAATAAACCATGGCTGATAAATCTTATTTCCTACTAGGTTATTTGGTAATTAGATTGAGTTAATTGACTCTAATTCCCCAAACATTGCATAGAGATTATTGCACAGAATTTTCCAGTCCAAAAACTCATTTACAGAAGAAAAGGGAGTCAATAAAACATTAGTCTGCTCATACTAAAGATGTACATTTCTTATTTGCTTCGGTCCATTTAATTCATCTACTACTAAGAATTTCCTTTTTGTCATACATGTTGCATAGATTACACATTTTCCTTGACAGAATTTTGCGTGGTCATTTGCAAGCAAATGGTCACTGGCAAATGTATGTTTTACTTCAACATTTAAAATAATATCCAACCATTGTCCATTTATCCACATACAAACTATGGTTGAGTTTCAATCTGCAGTGCCTCCTCAATTACGTGTGCAGGCTGGTCCTTTTCATAGAGAACATTTAGTGACTGAAGTTGTATTATCAGCAATTGATTGACAATCCATTTTCCCCTCCTACTCTAAACACTTGTGGTATAAACTGCAAGCTGTACCCCCATACATTGTTGTAGATTTGGGAACCACTATCCACAGCTTCCTCACCAAACTGACAATTGAAGTCTCCAGTTACCAATGGTAAATCCTTCAGGTAACTTCACCAGGCAGTGTGCCGAATGATCCCCTCAGGCCTTTACTCATCTCAAATAAATGTTACACACTGCCATAGAGTGTTGCCGAACTGTAGCATCTTTAAAGATTATCAAATCTCCAAAATGTAATCATCAGCTATGATAACTTATCAGTTGAACCATTACTTCTTTTACTCAATGCAAGTAGTTCATTCTTGAGCCTCGCTTTGACTGATAATAATGCTTTTACACCTAAAACTGACAACCTCTGAAAGACATTAATTAAAGTGCTAGGTCTCCAGCAAACGGACCAGGTCAAAGCCGTCTAAGGAGACACTAACACATTCATCTTGAATTCTCCTAGTTATGCCAGCAATGTTACAGGAAACCATTGCTATTTTTTACACAGGGGGGTATTTAGTTCATGTATCAGAAAGCATAGGAGAGCCTCAACAAAAGTGTTCTAGTTGATTTAGAACTTCCTAACCAACTCCACCGGCTGCCTATAGCTACCCTCTCATTGGACACGTAAATTATTGTCATATTAATCCAAATACATCAAAAACCATATAACAACCAATTTGTTAGGCTGGGAATTCCCCCAGAATCGGTCAAGTGTAATGCCATAAACCTATATTAAATATTAATAGATAAATATGTATTTATTTATATTTATTCACAGTGACAAATAGAAAAGACAAATGAGGTTTATTTCAAATATTAGCCCTACAAAGAGAACAAATTCTTTAGACACCTAAAAAGCAGCTATTTTGGCCGGAATAACTAGGGTTTTTTTTGGTCAACCAGATAAAAAAGTGAAGATTAAGAAAATAAAGAGTTTTGAGAACATGTTGATTTAAAAATATTGCGAGACCGAAATATCAGAAATTAAATATCGAAATACACCACTATGGTGATGGAAAAAGATTGCTGACAAGAATATGATTTTAAATACCAATGATGTTTTAATTTAGTTATCACTAAAATAGTGGTTAAAAATATAGTTTTTAAATTATTTTAATGTGTTTTAGTTGATATATTAATTTTGTGTTACTATTGTTTATATAAATGTTATAAAAAACATGTAAATGTTGCTTGTCATTCTTTGTGTGACTTAGAATGTTTTATATAATGGATAATAGTAAAAATCTGTGCTCCTTGAGTCCCCGCAAAACGCTTTCCATTTGTCTGACCAATTGGTATTCCCTTGGTGACTTGACAAACAGATAGCCTAAATAAGGATGAACGAAAAACCCCTCTGGGGGAAGAATTGCCACCAAAGGATCCAGAATCTTTGTAAACACCATGGGTGACAACTAGAGTCCAAAGGGAACTGTTGTAGAGGGTTGTTGGGTTTGTAGGAGAATAGAGTGGGAAGTTACTGAGGTAATAACTAATTAATCATTCTTTAATACATTTTATTTATTATATGATTGACATTCTGATTGATTTTTGTGATATGGTATTTGTGGGTTGTTAGGTTTGTAGCGTAAAGGGTGGGAATTTAATTAAGTAATAATTAATTAGCAATTAAAAAGGAATTGCTAATTCATTATTAAATTGATTTCTAACTATGCAATTCATGGACAACCTATTTATTTATACTTATAATTTACTTGTGGGCTACTTGGTTTGCCGGGGTGTAGGGCAGGAAGTTGATTGAGTAATAATTAATTAACCATTTATTATTAATTCATTATTTATTTAATTGACTTTTAATTATGTAAACTTTGGAATACTGATTTATATTAATTTTTCTAAATTCATAGGTTTACCCAAAAATGTAATGTGTTTGTAGTGAAGTACTTTCCCTACTCTGGCTAGGACTGCATTAGGAATATTAAAATTAACCTCTTAACAATTTACCGCTTTCCCTACCTTTTGCACAGTCTGGAACGGAGCACGCGAATTTCAACTCTTTGAAAGCCAATGATTCCCTCCTGTTGCATAGACTGGAGTGGAAATGGTAAGGTTTACCCTTCAATCCAACACTTTCCCTACTGTTGCGCTAACTGGAGTGTAATAGTAAATTTCACACCTCTGAAATCCAACACTTTCCCTATTATTGCATAGACCAGAGTGAGGATAGTCAATTTTGACCCTCCAAAATGGAACACTTTCCCTACTGTTGCGCTGTTTGGAGTGGGAGTAGTACATTTTACCCTTCCAAAGGCCAACACTTTCCCTACTGTTGCGCTGTTTGGAGTGGAAATAATACATTTTACTCCTCTGAGATTCAATGCTTTCCCTACTTTGGTCCTGTTTGGAGTGAGAATAGCACATTTCACTACTCCAGAATCCAAACTTTCCCAACTATTGCACAGACTGGAGTGGGAATAGGAAATTGTATGTCTCCAAAGTCCAGCACTTTCCCCACTGTTGTGCTAACTGGAGAGGAAATAGTCAATTTTACCCCTCTGAAATCCAACGCTTTCCCTGCAGGTGCATTGTTTGGAGTGGGAATAGTAAATGTAACCCATCCAAAGTCTAACAGTTTCTCTACAGTTGTGTAGCCTGACTGGGAATAGTTAATATCACCCCTCCAATGTCCAATGCTTTCCCTAATATTGCTTAGACTGGAGTGGGAACAGTAAATTTCACCACTCCAAAATCCAACACTTTTCCTACTGTTGCACTGACTTGAGTGGGAATAGTAAATCTAACTCCTTCGAAAGTCCAACAGTTTCCCTGTTATTGTGGTGACAGGAGTAGCAATAGTAAATCTAACACCCCTCCTCAGTACAACACTTTACCTACCGTTGCATAAACTAGAGTGGTTAAAGTATATTTAATATTATTAAAATCAAATAGTTTTTAAAATATTGGTTACATAGATTTTATTGCATTAATTGTTTTATTGTACTATATTTTATGTTTTTGTTGTTTTTATTTTAACATTTGTTTTAATGTTTATATTCTTTTTGTAAATGTCTTTTGGGGATTTTTCCCATTTTGAATATCGATTGCCTACATTAAATAATATATTTATTTATTACTTATTTTATGGCTTTATTCTGATTGTAATTAACAAAAATATTTATTTTACATTATATTAATGTGCTTAGTATTTTAATTGTATTACTACAAATAGACATATATATATATTCATAATAATAAATGTCAAATATTGAAAAAATAATATAATATGACTCTGACCTGTATATTTCTGGAATACGGGATTATGGAATTCACTCAATAAGCTCACTTTGACTGCACATTGCTAGAGTGCACATATTTTCTCTCAGGTAGGAGAGCATGTTTTCCTGAGGAGCGCTTGTTAGATTAGTTACAGATATATATATATATAAATTCCACAAGTTTCCACCAAGCCCTGCCGAACTCCAGAGCCGGTGCTTTTCTTCAAAATCGTTAGGGTGTTCTTTTGTATGTATGGGTCCTCGTTGCTGCACTATATGAAATAAACCACGCTTTGAATGCATTGGAGCAGCAGCACTGTTTTTATTCAGTGGGCTAACACTACCTGTCTGTACAGAAAACAGTATTGGTGGATATTTATAAGGGTCTGATACCCTGCCGCGAAGCTCACCGCAATAAATGGCTTGGGATTCAGCAATTATATGTATATATTGACAAAGGCCAGGAGGCCAAAACGCGTTTGTCAGTTGGTGGGCACATCTAAATAAAATATATCAATGGTATGCTTGGAGTGCACGGCATCCTTAATTTTGGATAAGCATACAAATATATATATTTATTTATGTATTTATTTAATTTATATAAATACAAGCACATATATATGTGTGCTTGTATGTTCATACAATTATATATTTATATATAGTTGTACATTTTAGCAGACTATATTACATTTACATAATAAATGTATTTTAAAATATTTAGCATTTACTACTTTAAACCCTATTTATGTTAAAGAATGTATAGCTTTGTCTATATTTAGAAGATATTAGTTTTGTCAATATTATTTTCTGATATTTTAACTTACCATTATATGTATACGAGCGTGATATTGTGGTAAATGATGTTTTTGACACAATATTTTTTTCAGCAACATTGCTCACCAAGATATTGTGTCAGTGATCCAAAAGTAAAGGTCAAGTTCTGAGAGTTTGTGATCACAGTATAAAGTGTCAATGTTAGAATTTAAGGTGTGTGCTGTAGGAGTCATTTAACAGCTTTAAGCCAAACCGTGGAAATTTGGGAATCGGATTAGAACCCAAGAATCACTCTGCGGGTATTGTGCTTAAAAGGGCTATGTTTAGAGCTTTTGGTTAGGCCACGTCAAACCGCTTCAGGGTGGGCCAACAGTCTATACCCCCAGAACGATTAGGAACAGTCACTGTGATAGAACTTTAAGGCTGATCAGACATGGAATCCTAAGGTAACAGCCATTTAACATAATGTCAATTTCCTGGGTCAAAGTGGCACAAAAAAGAACAGGTGTTATGAAACACTCTACTCCATATTGGCATCCAGGATTTATACTGGCAACCTTTCAGGCTGAGAGTCTAATATGAAGATAGAATAGATTATACGTTCAAAAATGTGAAGACAGACCACTTCTTGCTGATAATCTTGCAGACCTTTAAATGTGAAAAAAGTTGTACTGACCCAACATTTTTCTTAGCATTTCTGCTCTAGTGCTACTGATTGCTGGGGTTGCAAAATACTAAGGGGCCCTATAGCATGTCGGGCGGAACTCCACCACCCGCATGGAAGTGGCAATCTCCGCGACATTTGATGCAGTTCGCATGCCAATTCCCCCGCCACATTACTATGGCGGGGGGGACCCCGGCGGACAGAAAGACGGTCCGCTGGTAGGCAATCCGCCTGATTGCCTACCAGGCGGGAAAGCAGTTAATATGGTGGCGGTGTCTGGTAGACACCGCCATCCATATTATGTTGCATGCAGGGTGTTGCCGTTCCGTGACGGCAACGCTGCCATGGAAAGGCAGGCGATTCTCATCATTGGGGGCCCTTAGCAGGCCCCCAGGGATTCTGGGGGTGGGGGGTGCACATGGGGGTACGTATGGTACTCCCCTGCACTTCCATGCACAACATAGCAGGCACCGCGCGGTGCCTGCCACGTTGTGCATGGAACTGCACGACATACCTTCCTGGCATGTCAAGAATGCAGGATGGGCCTTCCAGTTTGGCGGGCGCAATCTAATTCCACCAACGGGACCCCCGCACCAATGGCGGGCGGTCCCATTCTACAACAGGATGGCGGGCGGACTCTCCTAATGACCCCCCAAGTCTGTCTTGTCTTGATTCCCCCTAATGGCTCTTTCTCTCACAACTGCCATTGTCTTTATCTTACTTTTGCACCATCTTTTTTATCCTAACTTTCTCACTTCAGCATTATTGTCTTACATCTCGTCCTCCTTCTTTGTCCCATTTCTTTCTTTCTGCTTCTGCTCATTCTTGCTCAGGGTAAAAGAAGAGGATGAAAAATAGGCCTGATTCACAAAGGTAAACATAAACTTTTGTGTAAGTTTACTCTCATTTTTAGTATTCACAAACTACAAGTCAATAGTAAGTTTACTACTGTGGTGACACTGCATCCTTCCTGTTTGTCAGCCTATTCTCGACTTCCTGAAGTGCAGCCACTTGTGTCCTCAAAAGGACCCACAATTCCAGTATATTTAGAGCACATATTGGCAGGCCATCACTACAAATGACCCTATAAATACACAGGCAGTCCCTTGCTTGCAGGCCCAACTGGAAATCAAATGCTGCTTTGATCTTAATGTCGAAACTAGCTGAACAGTGCTTTGTGGAAGTAAGCGTAAAAACAAGTGTGAGTGTGTGTGTGTGGGTGTGTGGGTATGTGCGTGCGTGTGTGTGTGTGAGTGTAAACGAGAATACCGTAGCCTGTGCCAATATGCAGTAATCCTACCCTGATGGGCATAGCACCTTGTCCCAAGACTTAGTCTGGCCAAATGTAGTTGCAATTTTTCTGTCTTTTACTCGAAGTACGTTATCATGCTTTGCCTAACAAAGTGGTATCCTGGAATATCCTAGTCACTAGGCCATGATGGGGTCTGGGAACAGCATAGCAAGAGCAAGCGGAAAAAATAGTACAGTGGCCTTGTTTACCATTAACCTCTGATGGTTCAGTCCCCAATCAAATGCACAGCACTGCCAAGTTGGATTTACATGAATGTAGGAAACTAGACCAACTCAAAAACATATTTTCGCAAGCACATGCCTAGATGTGCCTGGTCAAATGTTTGAAATATCAATTTGTGCAATATGTGGCTGGACTGCAGATATTCTCTGAAAACAAATCATAGCATGTGTACTTCATTGCATATCCACATGGCTCCTTTATTTATTTGTCTTCTTTTGAGTCTTTTTCTCAAATATTTTCATAAAGTACTGATAATATAATCAATAACAAAGAATACAAATATTAACACTCTAACAGTACTTAATGCCTTATTACGGGTGCAGCAGTCTTCAGGCCCGCCATACTCATGGTGGTGGTATGACCACCATCACCGCAGTGGGTCTGCCTGCAGTGTTCTGCGTGTAGTGGTTGGGCTACTGAGCATATTTCGAGTAGGCTTTTTACAGCCCTTTTAATGACAGTGAGCCCACCATGAAAAGGGTACCAGAGAGGCAAATGTGGGGGCTATAACAGGGCCCCCACCCAGATCTGGGCCTGGGGGTGCATGTAGAGCGGCACATGTTGTGCCCCCCCTGGAATGGCACCCTTGTTCCTGCACAGTGTAGGATGCATCACACAGTATGCAGGAATGTGCTGCAGGCACTGTCACAGTGGCGTTATGTTGTTTTATGAAGCTATGCGAAGACAATCTTGCACTACGCGAGCTTCCCGAGCGTGCGTAGTAGCTCGCGAGCCGTTTTTCTTGCTCGGGAGCGCGTTGTGCGTGTTCGGGGTGCTGTCTGCGTGCTCGGGGGATTGTAGCGCCCGACCTTACCCATGCAGTGGGCTATGGGCGCGGCCATCTTGTTTTTCAATTGTCCCGCCCGCTCGTGTTTCCTATTTCCTCTTCCGGGTCGCGCATAACGTGTTCACGTTGTGCAAGTCATGTTCGGGAACACATCTACTTGTTCATGCTGACAAAGTGCGTGTTCGCGAGAAATCGCGCGCAAACTTACCCACGTGGTCGCGATGGGCGCAGCCATCTTGTTTTTCACACTCTATGCTATGGTTCTGGGCCCAGTTTTCTATCCAGGTTTTATCTTTGCAATCTTTACTTATTTTCACAGTTTTTCTGACTTTTTTTTACTTATCATCTATCTCTCTCTGTCCCTAAGTTTATATTTTGCATTTTATTTCTACTTTTACACCTTTTTTTTTACTTTTCTACTGTTTTATTTTACTTCTTTCTTTAAGCTCCTACTTCTTCCCTCTAACTTTTTTTCCTTTTGTTCTAACTTTTCTTTTCCACCTCCACACCAGAACCATGGCAAAGGGCAGCAGCAGAACCTTCTCGAAGAGCAAGGCGCCTGCGCCAAAGAGCCGCCTGCCTTGCGGCAGAATGCGACCTGCAGGGGTGCAGGCCCGGAAACTTTTTGGGGAGGCAGAGGTGGCCGTCCTGGTTTTTTTCATCCAGCGCCACCTCCCCTTGACCTTGGCAGCAGGCGGCAGGCCAGGCTTCGGTTACCTTCCAGAGGAGCGTCACCGCCGGTGGGCGAAGGTGCGCCGGGCAGTCTTCCTCCGCTCGTGTATCCGGCACACCCACCAGCAGCTGGCCCACCGGTGGGCAGACATTCTGGACAGGGAGCCGGACCTGTTGGACCTGCTAGGTGTCGGGGTCGTGGGACTTGGTGAGTAGCTAGTAATATTAATATATATATAGTAGTATAAGTATTGTGTATAATTCTTGGACGAATAAGTAACACAATTACTGGTGCGCTTAGTTACATTGCAGATCAATTCCGTCTCAAAATCTTCTGTTATTGTATGACACAGGTGCTGCTCGCCACTTCTCTTACTGGTTTGTAACTTTGCGCTAGCTTGGGCTGGTGATTATTGATGTTAGAGTTTACTTTAGAGAACTGAAGTTAGTTAATGCTATTGCTAGAGTCTAGTCCTTACATTGTCCTTTAGTGAAATAGTGGTGGATGGATATAGGTTTACTTAGCATTAGTTCATATTTTTTTAACGGTCTGCATGATGCCTTCTCTGTCACTGAATGCTTAGTTAGTTCTTATTTATCTCACCCCTCCATAGAACCTGTTTGAAGTTTGTTTACTGAGTGGTAGGCTTAGCAGCAATAGCATTGTCACGTCAGTCAGTAGCAGTTCATATGACGCAAGCAGCCAACAATTTCGTGTATGGGGAGGAGCCAAGCTCGCGTCCGGAATGGCCGCGTTTTAGCTCGGCTCCGTTCGCCTGCCTGCTTCTATCGTCTATCCTGCTGTTATCCTGCCCCGGGAAGTCCTCTTTGCTATGCCGCAGTGCTAAGATACCTTGCAGGCACTCACCTTTTGCTCTGGTTGTCCTTGGGTGCCGTGGATCCTGCACATCGCTCCCGCTCGCTCCGGGGCCTCCGGAGCGGGCTGGCCTGGATCTTCTCGGCGGCGCCCGGACGGGGCGGAGCGCGATGGTCGGCCCTTGATGGCGCTGTGGACGCGGTCATAGAGGCCGTTGTGCGTATAGGCCAGCTGTGACTTGCTGGCCGGCTCCGGTGGGCCGGTGGCCTTGGGTGGAGGCGCTGCCTTCGTTGACGGGGCTGATCGTACTTCGGCTTGCTCCCCCTTTGTTCTCCGGTCCGGCCATTTTGATTTCCTCCGGCCGGACTCGGAGAACGGGACCGGCGACACTGGGGAGCCGGCGATTCCCCTTCTTCTGGTGGCCCCCCTTCCTGCTCTGGAGGTGCCCTGCTGCCGGTCGGCTGGTCTTCATTTGCCTCGCTGCTGTCCGGACGGGGGTTGATGGACGCCGCGGCCCCGACGGGCTTCCAAGATGGCGGCCGACCCTGAATGTCTCAGCCGGGCCTGGACGAGCGCTGGAGGCCCGCCGCATGGCCCGGGTGCCGGATACTGTAAAGGTCTTCTTACCCTTAAGAGCATCCTGGACGCCCTACACTCCTGGCGAGCTTCGGTGGCCGCACCCGTTGTCATCCTGGAGGTGGATCCTCTCTTCGGGCCGTTGGGGCCCCCTAAACTGGGTGCGGCCTCGTTGCAGGGTGCGGCTGGAACTGTCCTGGGAAGCGTGGGCCCGGCGATGGCCGCGTCTGTGGCTGTGCGGAGTTCCATTGCCCTTCATCGTACTGTGCCATCTCCAGCGCCGCTGATCCGGGGGCCGGATCCCGTCTGGGCTGGCCTTAATGGTTTTTTCGGCCTCTCTTCGCCTCGGATGATCGACCCTGGCTCCTGTGCCTGCCCCGCTGAGTCGGCTTTTCTCAAACTGTCCCTGAAACTGTGCCTGCATTGCGTGAGATGTTCTCTGACTTTTCCGGATCATCTGGGTTTTCCTCCACGTATCTTATCTGGACTGCCGTTTGATCTCCCTGTTCTTTGCCTTCTGTTCTTCGTGGTCTGGTTCTTGGTGAATCGGACGGCTTCAAGTTTGGACAAACAAGGACAGGGCTGAGTCGAACTTGCTTCTGTGTGCGGTAGTCTTGTACTGATTGGGTGATCGACGTGTAACGGTATAACTATGTGTAATTTGTGTTGCTCCTGGAGTATATCCTGATATTTTTTGACTTCCCGAGGGCTCTGCCTTTTTCTCGGGCGGGTGGGTGGGTGCTGATAATTCTGTTCCTTGGCCCTCTCCCGCGTGTTTTCTTCCCTTTTTCCTTTCCCTTCCCCCCTTCTTTTGTCTTAGATTTCCATCTTGTCTTTGCTCTTCTATATTTCGGGTTCTAATTAGGGCGACAGGCACGCTGCCGGGGGGTAGGCCATAGCCTTCTGCAGGGGTGCAGGGTGGGCTTGCGGGGTGGGTGGGGGGGTCTGTCACTTTGGGGGGTCTTTTTCCCCCCCCTTTTTTTGTTCTATGGCTCTTGCGTATTCTCTTTTTCGGGACTCCGTTTCGTCATGTGTCCCCCTGGGGTGTGTCTGATGCGCTGGCCTGCTGGTTTTATTGTGCTTAGGGCTAACTGAGTCTTATGCCACTAATTTTCAATGTGTGCCGTGTACTGGTTTATGTTTTCCTGTTTCGCCGCCGGGGGGCGCATGTTTGAGGAGGAGTCCCTTCTTTTTTCCTTTTTCTTCTTTCCCCTCCCTCTTTCGTGGGGGATTTCCTTCCTTTTATTGGGGTGTGTACCGTGTTGATGGATACGATGGGCTCCTTTTTTACATCCATTTGATATGTCTGATTGTGGCTGTGGTGGGTGAGCGCTGGACGGCGTACGTAATCGCCTCTCCTTGTGGTACTTCCGTTGGGGTGGTATTTACAGCTATGTTTAGTTCTTGTTGGATTTATCCTGTACTTTCTATGATCGCCGGTCCGCGGCTCACTACGGCCCCTCCCCTATTTGCTTGATTCTATGCCCGTCCTGATCCTGTACTTCCCGTTCCCTTATTAGAAAATCAACCTTCATGTATCCTGTCCATGCTGGTTGCTCTATGGCTTTTGGCCTATGTCTCCTGTGTTCTTGTTGTTGTCTCCTGTGGAAACCTTTGTACTGCTGACTATGCTCCTGCTATGTGGTGGCCAGCCCGCTGGGTTGTAGGCCCGTATTTGTGAGCACTTTCTGTACAATAAAGGTTTTAAAAAAAAAAAAACAATTTTGTGTATGCACAAATGTATGCATGTGTCCTCCATCTCATCTATGCATGTTTGCGGGCAAAAATAAAATGGAAATGCTGACTTACTAAACAATTGGCCCGTCTGTATTCTGGAATAGGTGGTGTAGGTCAGGTGGTACTGGCTTTGTTAGTATATTCTGCAATCAAAGTGTTTATGGAACATTTGATTAGTGTTCTATAAGTAGACGGTCTGTGAATCCTGCAAGCCAGTAGTCATTTAGACTTAGAGGTCAATTTTATTGCAATTGTTGTTTCCTAAAATGTTTGAGAGGATTTTTGAATGATGTATTTGTTTCACAGCACTCAATGTTTCAATTTCTTTATTATTTCTTACATGATCAGCACCACCCAGGGGCAAGAAGACGGGGTCTGAGTCGGCGGGACAACCACCAGAGGAGCGCTCCTCTACCGAGGATCCTGCTGCTGGCCCCAGTAAGTCCTACAGTGCTTATATTATTAACAATTATATTCCCCTAACTTTTTACCGCACCTTATTTTTTTCAACCTATTAAGCCTCCTTCCTAATTCAATGTTAGCAAAAGCTTCTTTGGTCTTCAATTTGTTTTCCAAATTTTGGGTATCCAGTGCCATCCCTGACTTTCAGTTCCTTCAAACTGCCTCTGCCCTATGACTCTCTGTGCTACTACTATTAGACTGTCTGTAGCTAAGCTTGCCCTGTTGGCCACTCTTTAGTTAAGGTATTCTTTTGAATAAAGCTGTGATAGAATAGCTGTAGCCACTGGGTCCACTCCTGTCTTTTGCGTTGTCCTCTGTAATCTCTAGTCTTTGTCAATTCCCACCAACAAAATGCGCAACCAGATGTTTGTCTACTAATTTTTGTTAGGTTAGTATACTGCTACTACTGTTGTGGTTATTCTCTGCACAGCCACATACAGAACTATGCACAAGAAAATAGGATGTTGGTGATAGGGAGGTTGGACCTTACTTACACCCCAGTCACAGAACTCAGAAGAACCCACAATTCACTGACCGTCTACCTACCTAAGTGTCTCAGTCATACTCATTTGTCCCACTCCCAATCCCCCACACAAAGATAGTTAGATATACCCAATGATTTTATTACACAACCCAGAACATAAGTAACACCCTTTCGCTCACTCACTCGTTTAAGTCCACAACACCACAGACACTCAAAAATATACCACAGATTCTATGTGCAAGTTCAAAAACTTTATTTTTTTAATAACAAGCTTTGTATTGTTGTAACTTGTAAGTTGTTCCATGAAAAACATCCAGCTCCACCATGCAAAATAAAGAAGATTAAATACTATACATTTTGGACAACTAGTGCACGATAGAGAACTGTGGGAATTGTGGGAGACCCCTCACTGTTGAACGTATACTGGTTACACATGCATCTTGCTAAGGCTCTGCAAATCTCTGGTTCGTAGAAGACAATCTTCTCTTCTGCCTATGAGAAAAATGTTGCACGTTAGACAGTGAATACAATTATGCAAGCTTTTAGCAGTCATGCCAAAAAGTGTAACATTATGGATAAGCAAAAGGGATTAACAAAACTTGTTTGTCAACCTCTTTAGTTGTATGCAACACTCATGTGGCCTCAAAGGTGTCTTTCTTACTGTGCAACAAGCTGCGAGGTAACATGGGCAAAACAGTAGACCCGGATCTAAAATGGTTACATGGCTCAGGCTAACTTTCCAAAGACTAGAGTAGGAGTAGAGATGAGATGACCCTAGGGACCATGTAATAAATTAATACTAATCTCTGTCTACTGACTGCTGTACAGTAGTACGCAATTTGGACTAGTTACAACGATTTATGTTGTACGTAACTGTTTTTTCAATCTTCCTTCCTGGTGAAAAAAGTACAACTAGTAAAATCGGGGTAGGTGTGCAGGCATCTAATAAGGTGTACTTGCTTTTATAGGTGCACAACCACTACCAACCACCGGTGCCGACGGGGCAGCAGCAATGCTAATGCCATCCAGGAGGAGACAGTGGCTGCGGCACCTGCAGGAGCACCAGTGGGGGAGGAAACATCAGCAGTAGGCGGTGGTAAGTTATATTCATTACTTATTTGCATTACTAGGTGGAAGGAAAACATTTCCCTCACTGTGCTATGAGACTTATTAAGAAAGTATGAACTTGAAGTTGTACTGGACAATATACAATGGTTGAAGAAGACACCCTTTGCAGAATTACCAGCATGAGTTGAGTAAACAAGGCCTCTTCTATCAGACTCCAACTCAGCTGTGAAAGTTATGGAGAAGACTAAAAGTCAGATCAGATGACCTTGAGGGATGTGTTGAACAAAAAGGGAAAGAAGTGAACTAGGGTGGAAGGAGGAAGGACGAAAGAGATGTAATAAGACTACCATAGAAGGATAATTTGGAAGGTTCATGCACGTGGCTAACATGAATCCGATGCATGGGTTGTTGAAGGATGGGTGGAACTGGAAGGTGAATGAAGATGCATGCCTGGGTAGGCAACACAATATGGGTGCATGGATATAGTGGATAGCAAGAATCATCAGCGGTGTTTGTGTTAATCAAACCCAAGGCAAGGAAGGAGATGACGCATGGGTGGTTGTTGGTGAAAGTGAAACCAGCTAAGGCAATAATAAAGAATGATAGACATTTACTTTAAATGGATGGATGCCCCCTGGATGTATTGTATTCATCATAGGTGGAGACTGTCACTGGAAGCAGAGTCTTACTTTGAAAATATGAAAGGCGATACAAAAAAGACTGGTGTTCTTCTGTGTACTGAAGTCCACCCATAGTACTAGGGCAAGTATAATGCCAGAAAAAAACTTCAACAAATGTTAGAGGCAGGGGAAGCAGGAGGATAGATTAGATAGGCAAAGTTGCCACCAATTGTATGTACTGCGCTTGCTAGTGCTACTATGCCACTATGTGTTGAATTGATTTTGAAGAGTTTCAGTTACAATTCTGTTTCTTTTTTTATAGATACTCATACTCCTTCCCAAAAACCATCATGGAAGGAGTTAGCAGCCAGGGCCCGGCAAAGGAAACTGCAGGCCATTGTGGATGAGTACCGCCGGCTGGTGGCTGAGGCCGAGGAGGAGGAGGGGGCGGCGGCAGCATCTGCTGCCTCTTCCAATGCCCCAGGCCCCAGCCAGGCCCCACCTGCAGGAGTACGGTGCCATGGTCAGGCAGCCGCTCACCGTCGGCATTTCGCAACATCTGCCACCCCCCCACATCATGGATGCAAATGTAGGTGCCATGCATTTCTGCGACAACTTCTCCTCCAGGTGGCAAAGCTGGAGGACCAATTAGAGGAGCGCGTCAAAATAATAGTTGAGAAAAACCTCAAAGCCCGCCGATTATAATGGACCCTGTTCATGTGCCCCTTTTTTAATACTTTTGTTGGTGGGTGGGAATTGGGTGTTGGGGTTTTTTTTGTGGGACATTCTTTGGACTTGGACATTGGTTGGGGTTAGGGTGGGGAGAGGGGTGGGATAGGAGGATATTTTTTTATGTACATGAATAAATGTTATTTATTTTCAACGTACACATATGATGTTGTTTTGTGGTGGGGTTACTGTTTCACGAATTAATGTACGTCACAAGGTTTACTTCTAGATGCAGGGCAGCGGCCAGTGTTTGATTTAAATAATTTATTTGTAACATGCAAACAGATAGATGCGGTACCCCTCACTGAGTTATATTTATCCTAATAGTACTACCAGTCTCTCCTCCATTATACCTCCCAGCAAACTTATCTTCTTACCTGTGATTGACGATGATTACATTCGGCACCGCAAGGGCTGCATGGTTTCCCAAGACAATGGAGAAAATGGCGTGGTTGTTGGATGGTAGTAGTAGACTAGACACTGGCACTAGCATTGGCAAACAAAAACAAAGAGACAGTCATTTGCCTGAGAGAGAATGTGGGAGAAGTAGAAAAGTACAGTACATAAGACTGACAAAAAAATAAAAAAGAATATTGCAACTGCTAAACTAAAAGAAATCAATGGTGTTGGGGACTGCCAAGTACAAGAAGATAACTGTAGTTGTGTTGAAGGAGTCACTAAAACACAATCCTAATTCGTAAACTTAAATGCTGTAAAATTAAATTCAAACAATGCCACCAATTATTTAGATTTATTCGTTGGGTCCCTTTGGAAAATGAATTGCCCTGTACACTAGTACATACACTGAGCTTGGGTGGGCAAGCAGAAGAAGATCCTCGCCCTGCCTCGTTGATATTTAATTAGTGTTGCTTTCACCACATCTGCCCCATCAAGCGTGTGATCCATTGTTGGTGTAGATTTAATGTAGTCACATCACGCCTCGATATAAAACCACACAGCCCGGGCGAAGAGTTTATGGTCTGAAGAATGGGTGGGAACGGGGGTTTGGGGAAAGGATTGACAAAGAAAAACAGTACGCATGGAGACAACAAAAGCAAAACAATGAAGACGATGATTGATGATCCACTACTACCCAATAAATCTAAAGTTAAGGTAGAAAAAAGAAATGCATGCATGATGAAGATAAGTTATATCTTGATGGTTAATAATATATAATGAGTGGTACTTAACTGCTACTACACAATTCAAAGGAAGTATTTCTTATATATGATATGAATATGACTTTTGCCTAGGCTGTATGCCCTCAGAGAAACCGTAATACCTGCTGTAGCGGGCTGAAAGCTAGCAAAGAAAATTAAGAAATAGTTTTAGTGAACAATCAATTACCAAACACAAGCGTAAAATAAATGAAGAGAAATAAGGAATCAAAAAAATTACGAAAATGATACTAAAGTTAATGTATTATCCAGGTCCAAATGTGTAGTTGTATCTCGTCATTCATCTTTGTCCTCCCTTCCATGGACACTGTGACTGAATATCATTCTTGGGTGCCTCTGGCTGAATGATGAGGAGGATTGGTAAGGTAAGTGTGAGTTGTTGCTCCAAGTATAATAGCACTGGGTAAAAGGCCGGCCTGTGAGTGTTGATGGAAAAAGAAATGGGGTATTACAAAATAACTGAATGAAAACATAAAAATCAATTACGGTGTAGTGCAAAAAAGACAAGACTCGTGAGCGAGAAGATTTTCAGACTGAGGCTGCTTGGATACATTGATTAACTCCACTCTTCTAGTTGCACAGCAGTCATCGAAAAGAACAACAAGATAGGAGCCAGCACAGAACAGTTACAGGACCACGCCACAACACCGGGCCGTGAGTCTGTGACCCAAACTCCATTTACCTAAATTTTTCACAGTTACAGACAAAAGGCATATACAGCAACCTAGCATTTTTCAAATCAAGTGATTAAATCAATGCGCCATTGTCAGTCAATCATACCATTATTCTATTCCACCACTACACACACATGTAGCCTAGGTCTGCTGTGGTTCTTGTTGATTGGTTGTGTTTACCTTGTATTCCACTTCCTGAACGTATTCCATCAATCATCTCAGATCAAACTGACTGACAGCGTGCAAAGATGGTATGGTGGTCATCATCATCCGGTGTGGCACGTGTACGTGTTGTCCAACAGACCACCAACAGCAACTCAGTCTGTAGTGAGTGACTACGATTAAGTCCAGACTGCACCTGCAGTAGTAGAAGTACAATTGGATATTATTAAACAACATGGAAACATTGACTATCACTTGAGTCACAAGTACTTTGTTATTATATTAAACTATTAGTATAGTTCTACTTCATGCACATTTGCTCAGAGTCAGCAAGCATCCAATGCAATGCATGGCATCATTCATTTCATATACCTGTCTTGCTCTTCTCTGTGGCTGTCAGATCACAGATGCTGCAGAGCCTTCTGAAAGTGATGACGAGTTTTCTTTAATTTTGGAGCCCTGCTCAAGTTCTGACAGTGAAGAGTTGTGTAAGCCTGCAGACAGCGGTGGTAGCCTTAACACAGTGATGAGTTTCAGATTGGAAACAAAACAGAAGATGGCTATAGTCACGTACGTTTCACTTGTTATGGAGGGACTGTTAAAGTCTACATCATTGTACTATTCTCCATTTCCATCCAATGTATGTCAAGATGGAAATGTATTTAGGGTGAGTCAGGAAGATGGAGCAGGACTCTGAGGAGTGGAGTGCACAGTTAAATTCACAGATGTGCAACTCCAATAGATAAATAAAAATAAGAGACGGTGGTGATGGATTTGAAGTTTGAACCAGAAAGACAGATATACACACAAATAAAGGAAGGGAGAAAGTAACAATTTAAAAGTCTAGTTGTCAGGGAAGAGGAGCTCGTCCTCAAACCCTGGTGGTTCTTCTGACAGAAGTAGGTCATGTAACCCACTAGTTATGTCTTCCGACTCGCTCTCCTCTTCCAGCTGTGATTCACGTATTTTGTAGTCTGGTGGTATGAAGGGCTGATTCATTTTGATCATGGTTAACCTCTCCACGCTTTTGGGCGAGAGACGGGTCCTTTTCACAGTTACAATGGCAACGGCAGCACTGAAAACACGCTCAGAAGAGACACTTGCAACAGGGCAAGCCAGATACTTTATCGCCAGCCTGCTGAGCACTGGCAATTGGCTTCTTTTCCTATACCAATACACCAATGGGCTTTGCTCCATGAACACCTCTGTTGTGTCATCCAGATAGGCCTGGACCATCCGCTCAATGTTCAGTGGTGCTCCGGTTTGCTTGGCCTCTTTTGGCTTTGCAACAGCAACGGACTTACCCATCCCTTTCTGTAGAAACCAAGAAGCTATTTTTTTGGTTGTGTCTGATGAATCAGATCCTGTTGGTGCTGTTGTTGTTATTGGTAGTGTTGGTGACTGCTGGGAAGCAAACGCACTGCTCTCATGCTGTGAAGAAGAACTTGACTCTGTAGGATGCTCTGTAGTATTTGCAATGTCCTTGGCTGGCACTGGCAGGCTTCTAATTGAGAGCCGTTCGTTTTCAGTGGCTTCCTCAGCTATTACAGTTTTGTACTTGGCAACATCCCCTTCTGAAAAAGTAATTACTGCATTACTGTTCACAAATAATTTGTACCGTGGATCCAAAATTGTGGCAGTAATGTACTGTTGATGTGACACAATCTTATTTTGAATCCTTGTATTCTCAGATAAGCGGCCGGCTAAGACCTTCGCCAAATAACATGCTTCAAATTTTTCTTCAACACCTTCGTATGTTTCAGACACCTCCTTCAGCTTTTGCTCTAGCATGTACAACAATGGGATAGCTTGGCCCATAGTACAGTCTTCCCTGCTGACTGCACGTGTGAAGACCTCAAAAGGAAGTAGCATCTCTGTCAGGCATTTAATGAGGTCCCATTGCCACATCTCAACGGTCATGGCTTTAATAACAGTAGGATCCCCTGATCTTCTTGTCATGACTTAAGCATTAAGTGGTATGTACTGCTCAAACAGCCGATCAAGCATGTAATAAGTAGAGTTCCAACGTGTTTGGACCTCCTGGATGAGTGCTTTGACTGGCATTTTATACTCACGTTGAATGACCCGTAGCTGCTTCCGGGCTTTAAAAGAATGGTTGAAATGCGTGCAGATTCTTCTGCAAATGGTCAGTAAGTTGCTGACTTTGCTTTCATTTTTCAGAAAGTCTTGAACAACAATGTTAATGCAGTGTGCCAAACACAGGACCCTGAAATAGTGACCATCTTGCTTGGCCTTAACTACATTACTGCCATTGTCGGTGGCAACAAAACCAATGTTAAGGCCTCTTGGTCGCAGCCATTCAAAGACCTTGCTGTTAAACTCAGCCAAAATGTTTGCAGCAGTATGAGATTTCTCCATAGCAAACATGGCTACAGTTGCATTTCTGCGAGTATCATTAAAAATCTCAACAGTGTCAATACCTGCAGAAACCTTGTCTCTAACACCTGAAAAAGAGATTCAGTGTGCAGTGATGCACATGTAATCAGTGGCTTGGCAACTGGTCCACATGTCTGTTGTCAGGTGGATACTATGATCAGCACTCTGCTGTAACGCTTTTCCAAGCAATTCCAGCACGTCGTGGTGTAGTGCTGGAACAGCAACTCTGGCAAAAAAGTAGCGGCTGGGAACATTCCAATTTGGGCAGATGGTTGTCACAAATTCCAGGAAACCCACCCCTTCAACAAAAGAAAAAGGGAGAAGGTCCAGTGCTAACATTTTAGCAAGCTTAGCATTGTACAAACGTGCTATTGGGTGCTTGTGCCCGTACTTTCCCTCCTGCCTAAACATGCTAAGAATGGGATGCTGCTTGGTATTTCTTTCAGTTATGCTCAATGCAGTACTTCGCGACGCACCCGTACTCCTTGGTGTCTCCGGGTTACTCTTATTCTGGTGCCACTGAGATGTTGCTGATGGGGAGGATGTGGGCTCTACCACTGCAGTGCTGGGGAGAGGGGTACTTTGTGTACCACTACCAGATAGAATGTCTCCCTCTTCTTCCTGTTCGACCGTGAGTGGACCTTCTACTACTTCCCCACCAACATTAATGGTTCCTGCTTTTATGCTACGTAGGTGGTCCTCCCACTTGATTGCGTGGTGTTTTTTCAAATGAGTCATGTGGCCTCCGGTACCATAGTTTGTACCAAGCTTACCACGACTAACAGAGGAATGACAAATGAAGCATATAGAAATGCTGTCCTTATTTGCGCTAACTGTAAAGAAGTCCCACATTGGGGAGCTTAACTTTTGTCTCCTGCTAGAGGTGCCACTTCCAATGCCGGATGAACTGGAGGTTGTGTGTTGAATTTCACTATGTGGCTGCGCAGTTATACCACTACCTAATTCTGCTGAGGTGGAACTTGTGCTGGATGTAGGACGCTGCCGACCCTGTGCAAATGTAAAAATGGAAGCTGGAGATAGTTTTGGTGTGGCCTGTTTTGGAGGTATGCGTGCTACATCCCTACTAGTCGCAGCCATTCTCGATAGGGTAAAAATGTTGGTCTCCATGTCCTCAGGCCCAGGAGTAATGCTTGTGATGACTGGGTCTGACTTGTCATCACCATCATTATCCGGCTGTTCAACATCGCACTCCATAAGTGTAAGGCCTGCTGAAACCTTCCTTTTCCCTAGCCTGGTCTTCTTGGGATGTCTCTCCCTCTCATGCTCAGATTGTTGTGGCTCCCAATTGAGATCAAGATCATCAGAAGGGGATGCTTGGCGAAGAACTCGATGGACTAACACTCCTTTTCCTTGGTGGGGATTTGGAAAACAATAGATCTCCTGCATGAGGTGCTTCCTCTTCTTCTTGCTCTGCATCAGGCTCAATTTCCTGAACTGCCCCGACTTTGGGAGGAACAACAACTACTATTGCGGGTGGTGGTTGTTGAACAACTACTATTGCAGGCGGTGGTTGTGGCTGTTGTTTTCGTTGAACATCTACTATTGCGGGCGGTGGTTGTGCAACAACTACTATTGCAGGCGGTGGTTGTGGTTGTTCTTTTCGTTGAGCATCTACTATTGCGGGCGGTGGTTGTTGAACAATTACTATTGCGGGCGGTGGCTCTGGTTGAACATCTACTATTGTGGGAAGTGGTTGTGGATGCTGTTTTGGAACATCAACTATTGCGGCGGGTGGTTGTTGTTCACCACTTTTCTGCTGTGTTCCCTCTTGCGTGGATTGTGTACTTCTTTGAGATAGCGATACGTTTAGGTCAGGCTCAGTATCACTGCTTTCCACCATTAGGCTGGCTACCTCTTCCCCACTTATCTGCTTGGGCCTGGGTTGGTGGCTTGGGCCCACTGATGCGGAGGTGCTGGCCCCAGCTTGCACCCCGGTCACCGCTGCTGCAGGCGTACTTTTTTTTCCCAAAAAAGGTTTTCGGGTCAACACCAGACTTAAGTGTCACTTCCTTCTTCTGTTCTTCTTCTTCTCAGCAACTTTCTTGGTCTTGGAGGACCTGGTACCTGCTTTCTTTGGGCCCATCTTCTTCAGATGTCAGCAGCAGCACTCAGTTGCACAAGTTGCTAAGAATTATGTCTGGTCAGGTGAGTCACACCACACGCGATGTAGAACAGAAGGACGTCCGTCTGGCAGTAGAACAGGCAATGAATGATGACAGACACCTCCTCCTCAGTCTTTTGTGCACCTACAAGCAAAGCAGGCAGAATAATATCAGTTGAATGTGGAATTGTTTTAGCTTTAATTTTAATTACTACTAGTAGTATTAGTACACTCAGTAAGAGTAAGAATAGCAAAGAACTAAAATACAAATGTAGTGGAAGTGGAACTTGTTTATCCTTAATTTGTGCATCATTTCGGATGGATGCAGCATCAGTGACCTGCAGCAGATAGCAATGGGGATTTGAACAGTAAGCCAACAGGAACAATGGCAAGACACAGGCCAATGTGGCAAAAACAAAACAGCACACTACTACTACCACCACCACAGATGGGCACTCATCACAGGCATATGGGTAAAGGCCAGAAAAAAAATAAACTCAAGCAGGCCTATATCCCTATATGGCCAGAAAAAGGAGGATGCCTGTTACACATCACAGATTAATGCAAAAAAAGAAAATCCCCATGGCTAAAAGGTTTGAAAGTTACACAACAACAACACATACAACAAAGGCATTTACAGTTTTTTACACACACCCAAAAAGTTAACTACACCCCAAACACCACATTTGGAAATTCAATCCATTGCCATCCATGCCCTAAATGATGTTAAATTCAACAGACAAAATGGAAACCGCTACATCAAGCACCCCCGCTGACTACCTCTGGGACTCTAGGCCTACTGGCAGAAGAGACCACAAGTTTGTAGGCCTGCGGCAAAAGCACAATGGAAGGTCACACAAAATGGCCGCCCCCACATGGCCTGGCCACCCCCAACAACATGAAAAGAAAGAGAAGACAGACAATACATGCCTATGGCAAAAGGACAATGCTTGGCTTCACAAAATGACCGCCCCGCCACCCACATGGTCAGGCCACCCTCATACAACAAAGTACATAGAGGACAGAAACAGTAAGTGGTCCATGCTCCAAAAACTACAACCAAATGACAACCTGAGGAGTTTTTTTAGCAAAATGAACAGCATCAACATTTTTGAGAAGGTTTTATGCAGACATATTGCTCGCGAGATTGCAAATTCGGCGTGTTCGGCAGCGCGAATTGTACAAAACGTCGTTATCGCGTGCCCGAGCACGCAAATTGAGCGCGCGAAGAAGACAAAAACTGTAAGGTCGCATTGTCACACTGTGCAAAGTTACCAAAACTGCACGAGCTGAATTCTAGGGTTACCTAGTGTGCAGAAAAAGTCATATTATGCAACACACACCCAAAACCTGCAATTCAACACCAAAAACACATTTTGCTATCAATCCAAAGCCATCCATGACGTACATGATGTTACACTTACAACTTAAACACCAGAATAACAGTTGATCAACTTTCATGCACCCATGATGATGACTCTAGTAGTACCCTTGGGCCTACTGGCAGAGTAGGCCACAAGCTTGGAGGCCTATGGCAAACGCACAGTTGCTGAAAACACAAAATGGCTGCCACCACATGGCCAAGCCACCCACAGAAAGTAAATGAACTCAAGCAGGCCTACACTAACTATATGAACTACTAGGGTTACCTATTGGCTGAAAAAAGCCAAAATGTAATATACATAAAAAAACAGAAATTCCACTACAACAGAGTTTGCAATTGAATCCAATGCCATCCATGATGTTTTACAGACACCACAGAAACATGGTTGGACCCATGAGTACCTCTAGGCCTACTGGATGAAATTTCAAAGAAATACAACTTGGCCCCTCATGAAAGTACAGGCCTCCCTCAATAATAATTTTTAATAAAGATTGAGAAGCCCAGTAAAAACTGTAGCTAAAAAAAACCCAAACCAAACAAACATTTACAGTACACCAATTCTCAATTCTCAAACTTACTTGTAAAAGAAAAGTTCAAATCCAAAAGTCCTCAATAAATCCAATCAAATGCTATGATGCAGCAGACATACACAAAGAGTGATCCTTCCAACTCCAAATCCAAATGAAAGTGAACACCACATGGACAAAGCACTGGGAGGAGCCTGGTGGACAGGAACAGGAAGTTGGACACTCAGGGGCACTTCCTTTCTCTTGAAAAAAGAGTAGAAACAAAAAGAGGACTCCTTGCCCAAAAAAGATACAGCCAAATCACAATCTGAGGGGTTTTCCTGAGCAAAATGATCATTTTTTAGAAGGTTTTAACATTCTCGAGAGATTTTCTGTGCCAGATTGCAGTTTCTGCGTGTTCGGAAACGCGATCTTACCAACATGGCGCTGCAAGGAAGATCGCGCGTCCTAATGACGTGATCGCGCGTCCGAATGACGTTATCACCTTCTCACAGTCGCATGGGATTGTGCAGCCGGATTCCAAACATTGTAGCGAACGCGACCGGGAGAGAAAAGCGAGAAAGCGAACGCAGAACCACAGTAAGTCATTACCGCGCACGCAAGAATGCTATTGAACGCACGAGGAAGAAAAACTACTACGCTACGCTGTAGATTACGAAGTAGTCGACAACTTCGCGCTCACTGCGAAGTTGCCAAAAATTCGCAAACTCCGCGAGCGGAGAGTAGTTCTCCGCCCAGGGTTAGATAATACTCCTGCTTTTCTCCATTTACAAAGAATTGTTTTAGATGCTAATGCAATCAGCGACGTAGATAAATATCATATGTTTTTACTGTCATTGCTAGTTCCATTTTAACTTCTAGACAGGTGCTAACTAGCAGAATTGTCAGTAGTTGATGCAAGATATTCTGTATCTGGTGCTCATATGTGTGCCACAATAGCTCCACAAGGCCACATTCATACATCATATCTAATAGTGTGTCTTAAAATCATGACGGTACCAAGGCATATATGCTTTGCCCTGTTGGATCTCGCTATATGGTCTCTTAGGGTGCAGTGAATGAGCGTATTCTGGTTTGCATACTAATATTAAAACCTTGAAGGTAAAGCTTGAGCTAAAGATGTGAGTTGAACATATAGGCTGTCAATATTTACATCTCACTCCCAGTTTAGCACTACCTTCTTCTTATGCGGAGCACTTAATTGATTTATTTATATTCAGATAGTTGGTCTAAATGAATGGCTGACATTCTCTATTGATCAAGATTTCCACACCAAAGAGAATTCCTTACATCACTAACATCCATAATTTGAGGCAATTCTAATTGGTAGAATTCACCCATCTCCTTCATTGAGTGCAAGGGCATCATTGTGGTGAGTTGTCTACAACCTTCTTATTGTAAAGGAGAATAATTTACTGATAAGCAGCTGGGGTGTGCAGTGCTCTTGTCAAGTGTGGGTCCTTATTTACAGTAGCTTTTATTTTTCTGGGATGCCAACTTGGGATCAGAGCTATGTACACCACTTCCAGGAATGACAGTCAGTAAGAATGGTGAATAAACACAATGTATTCTGCCTCTTTCTCTATTGGGAAGCACCATGGGCTGCATTACATAAAATCTGGATGGATTATGTGTAATTCTGTCCATCATATAATCATAATAGTCAGGGGTTTACGGAGCAGAGTATGTGCAAGCAACCATCTCGGTCATGAGCTTGGTGACAACTCTCCCTCATAACCAGCTTCAAGTTCTGTGCTCATTGTATTACCTCTGTGCAGCAAACGGTTTTCCCTGTAGCCAGAGTCCATGGACATGCAGGAGCAAGGCCTCTGCCTGGCTCCTGGGTATTCTTCTCTAGTCTAGCTGACCACGCTTTAGCAGTAGGCTCCATCAAACTTTGAACACAGCCACCATCAAGAAATATGTTGCAGAAGTGGATTGTATTGACTTACTCATCACTCAAGTAATCCTCTCAACAAAAATGTGGTCCATGACCCAACAGTGTCTGGACAAAATATCAAATAAAAAATATTCTGAACCAAAAATATTGTGTTACGAATATTGGGATGTCAAAAAATATTGTCGACAGGAATATCATAGGGAAAATTGCTTTAAGTGTTGTTTTTCAATTCGTAAAGAATATCAATTTAGGAAATTTTATTGTATAGCCAGGGGTTTACGGAGCAGAGTATTTGCAAGCAACCATCTCGGTCAGGAGCTGGGTGACAACTCTCCCTCATTACCAGCTTTAAGTTCTGTGCTGATTGTATTACCTCTGTGCAGCAAACGGTTTTCCCTGTAGCCAGAGTCCATGGACATGCAGGAGCAAGTCCTCTGCCTGGCTCCTGGGTATTCTTCTCTAGTCTAGCTGACCACGGTTCAGCAGTAGGCTCCATCAAACTTTGAACACAGCCACCATCAAGAAGTATGTTGCAGAATTGGATTGTATTGACTTACTCATCACTCAAGTAATTCTCTGAACAAAAATGTAGTCCGTGACCCAACAGTGTCTGGGCAAAATATCAAATAAAAAATATTCTGAACCGAAAATATTGTGTTACGAATATTGGGATGTCAAAAAATATTGCTGACATGAATATCATAGGGAAAATTGCTTTAAGTGTTGTTTTTCAATTCGTAAAGAATATCAATTTAGGAAATATTATTGTATATAATATCACTTGTAAGTGTTATTTTGAACATATTTTGCTGTAGTGAGTTTGATTTTATATGGTTAATAAAAAATATCATTTGTGTGTTTGGTAAAAAAATTATTCATTATGAAAGTTAGACATTTATATTTTTAGTTGTAATTTGTGTAAAAATAGTAATGTACTTATCATATTTTTTAGTATTAATAAATTATATTAAATAAGGAAAATTTGATTGTAAATATTAAAGTAATTATTTAAATTGTAGAACATTTGTTAACATTTAAAATATATCAAAATTACATTTATTAATGCAAAACATTTGTACATTTATCTTTTAAAAAATTTTTTTATTACATTTATTCTAATTTTAAAATATTTTTAAGGATATTCTTTAAATGTTGACAGTAATATTGTCATTGAAAATACAGTGTTGTAATTGTTTTATTTTTTGAATTTACATTTATTTTAAAGGTTTTTGAAATGTTGTCTAATTAAACTATTAAAGTACAATAAATGTGTTTTATTTATGATATATATTAATATTTTATTATAGATTTATATATTATAGGTTTATTTCTGAAAAAGTTAATAAACAAAATTATCATATGTTTATTATTATAATAAGTTCAGTTTTGGGGAATATATATTCTCAAATGTATTACATGTAATGTAGAAAATATTTTTAATATTTAGTTTGAAACTCAGTTATTATATATTTTTTAATTTTATGATTTAGATTTTTGGATTATGAATTAATTTTGTATGCTGTTTCATAATATTAGTAAATCGTAATCTAAATATAATATTTACTTATAGCGATAAACATGTTTTATAGTTTAATGATTCATTCTAAGTATAATGGTTTTTAGTTTGGGGTTGTGTTTTTTAAGTCATTTTTATTTTATTTTATATATCAAACATTTTGTGTGATTATGGTCCTGATAATGTATAAAAAATTTGTAGTGTCCAATACCTTTCCCAAATTTATTTGGATTGGAATGGAAATAGTAAATGTCAACCCTTTAGTGTCTAACACCTTCCCCAAATTGGTTTAAATTGGAGTAGGAATAGTACATGTCACCCCTTTAGTATGCAACACCTTCCCGAATTTGGTTTAAATTGGAGTGAGAATCGTAAATTTCACTGCTTTAGTGTCCACCACCTTGCCAAAATGGTTTAGATTTGATTGGGAATACTGTGGGGGGATTACAATGTCGGGCAGACTTGCGGTCCCGACCACCCCATTGGGATGCGACGAACACTGTTCGGTTGCAGTCTGACATTTCCCTATTGGAGCATGTATCATAGCCATAAACCGGCCGTAATACGTGCTCCCATAACGAAATGAAAGGTGTTCTTCATCCTTGCACCCCGTGGCAGGCACCTCAAGGTACCTGCTAAGGGGTGCAGGGACCAACAGGGGGGCCCCCAACCAGAGACCACACACACAAGGGGGCCCTGCTGGGGCCCCCAAACATAGTTTTGGACATGGTTTCCATGTCGGACAGGCCGGCATGGTAACCATGCCAGAAACCGTGCATTGTAATTCCAAGTGCGGAAAGGCCTGCCCTTTGGGATTACAAGCCGGTTTCGACTGGCTGATGGATTCCTTGAGCCTGTCAGAAGCCAGCTGGAATAGCCAACGATGGGGTCGAAGAGACTCAGACTGAAGTTCGCAGGCTTTCCGAACTTCATCGTAATAGGCCCCTTAATGTCATCCCTTTAGTGTCCAAGACCTACCCCAATTTGGTTTATGTTGGAGTGGGCATATCAAATGTCACCCCTTTAATGTCCAACACTTTCTCTGAAATGGTTTACGTTGGAGAGTGAATATTTAATTTAATTATTTGAGTGTGAAATTTTAAAATTGTATTTGCATGTATTAGGAGTAGTTTATGCCAATTAGTTAGTATTGATAGGTTTAGAAAGATAAATAAAAAAATAGGATAGTCGTTAATTTGTGATAAACAAACTTTATTATTTACATATTGTCATGAAATAAAGACTAAACACATTTTTCTATTTTTTCCATTGCTTATTTGATGTAGATTTATACATGTTTTAACATATATATGTGCAGTTAAAAATATATATATATATTGATAAATAAACATTTTTATTACATTTCTATAAATTAATAGACAATGTGAATCATATTTAAATAGTATTGTATGTTTACAGGTATTTTTAACATCCTTTTAATATAAGTTTTTTAGTATACATTAAATAATTGCATATTTTTTATAGCATTGATTCTAGTTTTTAATTTATACTTAATTTTTTTAAACATTCTTTACAAACGTTTTTCACATATTTTATTATTATTATATAAAAATACTAATTATTATTATGATGGGGGGCGCTAGAGGGCGCGCTTGCGGAATGGCTGCTTAGACGTGCAGCTCCCGCTCCTTGGTCAGGCATCCTTCATAGATCCTATGCCACGGGGTGCTGTAACACCCTAAAAAGACTGGATCCTGCATCCTGGTATTGAACCCCACACTCGTTTCAAGTTTGGAGCCGCTGTGGGCTCTGGGGCCGGAGTTACAAGCTGCTGGACTCTGCCCGACTTGGGCTCCGGAGCTGCGGAGAGCGGGCGCTGTGCCACCGCGATCACGCGACCTCGGGGACTGCCACGAGGACCCAAGGCCGCGCCAGGACTCTCTCTTCGCGATCCTTCCGGGGCGGTGTGCGGAGGCTGCCGAGCAGGTAGGCGATCGCCGTTGCCTTCCCCCCCCCCTCCCCAAGCGCTCGCGGACTCACCTTGTTGGCGCTGAGGGGGGGACGCTCCCCGCACGGCGGGTGGAGCTGTGGCCCCCTGGGTCTGTCATCCCTGTCGTCTGCATTGCCGCGGACCCCGGCCTGTGCGGCGCGGACCTTCGGATCTGCCTTCTGGGGGTCTGAGACCGGCCCCCCCTGCGACATCCCGCCTCACTCGCCGGCGCCCTACTGAGACGTGTGGGGTGCCGACCTGCAAAATACGTCACGCGGCTGCTGATAGCCGCTTTCTGTCCGTCTGGCCTGGCCCCTGCTGTCTGCTGCTACCTGCGGAGTCCCGGCCCTTTCCCCACCTGGCTGTGTGCTGGGGGCGCCTGTGGCTGCGACTGCGTGCTCCTGACCGGATCCTCACCCACTGCCTCGAAGGCTGCATAGCGCTTCTCTTTGGAGACGTCCTTCCTGCTGTTTATGGGGACATACCTGAGCCTGTGATCCTCCTGCCTCCTGCTGGCCCCATCCTTCCTGCTAGGCCTGCACCTGCGCTGGATGGCACTGTCCGCCCTCATAGTGGCCCATCGCTCGCCTCCGGACACTGTCATGGGGTGGCCTGAGACTCGCCAGCCCAAATTGAGCTTCGACAGCGCGCGCAAAAACGCCACATCATCGCAGATGAACCCGGGGCCCAGCGCGCCATCTCCGCAGCCCTCCTCACCTCCGGCCCCTGCTGTGGACCTTACCAACCTGATGCAGGAGATGCGTCAAGGCTTCGCCACCGTTGTGGAAAAAGTGGACGGAGTCACGGCCCGTTTGGACGCCCTGGTTCACAAAGTTGACCGCCATGAAGAGCGTATTACGACTGCGGAGCAGAGGATCTCTGACAACACTGATGTAGCCACGACCCATACGACGCAACTGGCCAGGATGGACAACCTGCTTCGTATCATAGCGGCAAAGAACGAGGATTTAGAGGCACGCAGCCGCCGAAACAACATTCGCATTACAAATGTGCCGGAATCCACGGCCACGGGCAGGATGGAACTGTACGTGGAGAAATTGCTGAGGGGCTCGATCGGAGAGGAGGCCTTCTCGCCTCAGTTCATTGTGGAGAGGGCTCACCGCTCCCTGGCACCCGTGCCACAGCCTGGTTTACCGCCGAGGCCTATAATTGCTCGTCTCTTGAATTATCGCGATCGTGATACCGCCCTCAGAGCTGCTCGGACTCAAAGATCGTTGCAGTATGCTGGGATCACTTTCTCCATCTACCCCGACTTTACGCCGATGGTTCAGGACGAACGGCGCAAGTTCCTTCCAGTGAAGAAAAAACTGCGGGACGCTCAAATAGACTATGCCCTTTTGTACCCTGCCAAGCTCCGAGTCACCCATCAGGGTAAGCAAAGCTTTTTTACAAACCCGCAAAAAGCTGAGGACTTCCTGAAGAAGATCCGAAGGGCACGCAGGGACGACCAAGAGCCTGTGGACGAAATGGAGAATGCTGACCTACCTCCGGTGCATCACGATGACTAACTATCACTGCACGCTATGAGCTGCGTATGCATTGCACCGACCTGCCTGCTGACGACGTATTGGACTCTAATAACTGGGATGCTGCACGAGTACTGGACCTGTATGAACCTTGCACCCCAGTGGTAACGTACACCAAGGACCACTGTCTCGGCCCTAGTCTCCACCGAGGGCGGTATAGTTCTGGAGCTAAGGATCGGGTAGTGGCAGCGCGCGCTCTATGTTGTACCCCTGTCGGGTGTCCCCCATTGCATTGTTGCGTTTTACGCTGTTTGCGCTACTAAAGTTGGGAGAGAGGGGGAGGGGGGAGGGTTACGTGGGTGGGTTCCATGGCTTCCGGCATGATTGGGATGCTGGGGTGGGTGGAGGGGGGTTAGCGTTCTTGAGGCTAATTGTGCTTAAACTGTGTATATATTTGCTTGCCTGGAGTATGACTTGGTGCTGGAGGGGAGGGTGTGGTGTCATAATGCGACCCCCTCGGGCGCTCTTACTTATACTGTTGCTGTGTCCATGGCTGCTTTGACTGCGACGGCGCGTTTGACATGTTTATCATGGAATGTCCGAGGATTGAATGATGCTAAAAAATGCAGAAATGTCATTGCGAACTTGAATAGACATCATGTGCAGATTGCCATGCTGCAGGAGACCCATCTGCCTGCGCGAAGTGCAGTTTCTTTTGCGTCAAAGTGGGCTTGCGCTCGTGCTTTTTCCTCCTACTCGACCTATGCAAAGGGTGTTGTAGTGCTGGTTGCCCGTGGAGTGCCTTTTCATCGCCTTGGGGAGGAGGTGGACAAAGAAGGCCGCTATGCTTTGTTGTGGGGTAGGGTGGGCCACGACATCTATCTGTTTGTGTCAATGTATGCACCGAATGTCGATTCACCTGCCTTTTTTTCCACATTGTGGGGTAGGATTGTGGCTGTTGGGGCACGACATGTTATTTGGGGTGGTGACTTTAACTTGGCGCTGGCGCCCCCCCTAGA
The DNA here is from genome assembly GCF_964261635.1 of Lissotriton helveticus. Classification (NCBI taxonomy): domain Eukaryota; kingdom Metazoa; phylum Chordata; class Amphibia; order Caudata; family Salamandridae; genus Lissotriton; species Lissotriton helveticus. The sequence goes on from NC_136063.1 coordinate 960,356,311, forward strand.
CAGAGCGGATGGAGTTAATTCTTACAAGCCCGGGCCCGAGAGGCACTGACGGGGGTTGTGGAGGAGGGGGGACTTTTGGATGTCTGGCGACACCTGCATCCCCTTGGACGGGAGGGTACACACTTCACATCTCATACTGGGACATGGGCGCGCTTAGATTACTTCCTAGTTAATAGAGACATTGCTATAGAATTATTGGGGGTGGACCATCTGCCTCGTACCTATTCTGACCATAGCCCTGTCAAGTTGCAGTTCCGTACTCCCGGATGGGACAGCACGCGGCCGCAGTGGAGACTGCGTCCTGATATGCTCCTCGATAACCTATTTCGCACTGAGCTGGGTGAGGAAATCGAGGATTTCTTTCCTAGGAATAAGGGTTCGGTGGAGTCAGTCGAACATGTATGGGAGGCTTTCAAGGTCACTATCAGGGGGTTCTGCATCTCAAAGGGTCACGGGGTACTGCGTGCTATCCTACACACCATCACCACACTGGACAGGGACCTGCGAGAACTGGAACTCCGCATGACATCAGACACTGACCCGCAACTACACGCGACTTTCAGAGAAACACTGTCTAAATATGAGGAGGAGGCGGCCAGAGAAGCAAAATATCGGGGTAAACACTGGGTCGCCCGGAAATACTGCGAGGGGGATAGGCCTGGTAAAGTACTAGCTGCGATTACACGTCCAGCCCGGGTGCACACCAATATACTAGTGCTTACTGATGAATCCGGCGCCACTATCAGAGAGTCGGATGCGATACTCTCCGCATTCACGATGCATTACTCGTCGCTCTATACGTCCACGGCAGAGATGGACGTGCCATACGCTGAATACCTCAATGCCGTGGCGCTCTGCTGGCTCAGCGATGGCGACAGGGAGTTTCTTGCGGCACCGTTCGAATTGGACGAGGTTCGTGAAGCCATTATGTCCCTCAAAAATGGTAAAGCTCCGGGGCTCGACGGTATAACAGCAGAGTTCTACAAAGCCTACATAGACATCATGGCGCCCGTGCTCCGCGAGGTCTTTACCGAGTCCCTCGCTGATGGGATACTTCCCGGCTCTATGCGAGAAGTGGTCATCACCTCCCTCCTGAAGCCGGATAAAGACCCTACCTCCTGTGACTCTTACCGCCCGCTTTCTCTCCTAAACTGCGACGTTAAAATCCTCGCCAAGATCCTTGCCACGCGGCTTTCGCTGCTCATGACCAGACTTGTTCTGCCCGATCAATCTGGGTTCGTTGCGGGTAGATCCACATCTCATAATCTTCGCACCCTTTTCTCCCTGCTCCGCACGGTACACCCTGACGTCCCAGTGGCGGCTGTGTTCCTAGACGCCACCAAGGCGTTCGACTCTGTCGAGTGGCCCTACCTCTTCTCGGTCCTAGCTAGAATGGGATTCCCTAAAATGTTCTTAGCCTGGGTTCGCCTCTTATACACGGACCCCACGGCGAGGGTGTTAATTAACGGAAGGTTGTCGCAACCCATCACCATCACGAGAGGCACCCGACAGGGTTGCCCGCTCTCTCCTCTGCTATTTGCCCTTGCGGTTGAGCCACTCGCCTGTCGCTTACGTCAACTACACCGAGCGGGAGCGGTACAATGCCTGCAGCGACAAATTGATGTGTCTCTCTATGCGGACGATATCACATTGTACGTCAAATATCCGGACACGCATCTCAATCCCCTGCTTCGGGAGTTCGTCCTCTACGGAGGGATATCAGGTGTACACATCAACTGGGCCAAGTCGCAATTTTTTCCTCTTACAGATGCGGTACACGCCTTCCCTCTTGATTACCCGTTAGCATGGTGCCGCGATGATCTCCGCTACTTGGGAATCCGTATCTCTCGGGATAAGGACGAGACGATACGTTCCAACTACGGGGTAGCCATGACCAAACTGACTGCTTCCGTCGATAGATGGATCACGCTACCGCTCTCCATGGCTGGGAGAGCATCACTTATAAAAATGGTGATTTTGCCCCGCTTTTTGTACCTTTTTCTTAATATCCCCTATTACCCAGGTGCCTTCTTCTTCAAGACGCTCCGTTCGGAGCTACGCAGACTGTTCTGGGGTGGCAAATCTCCCCGCTTAAAGTGGTCGACACTGACTCTTCCCTATGACAGAGGAGGATTTGATATCCCTGATTTTGAAACATACTATCAGTGCGCGCAGGCACACTTTGCCTACCACTGGATGGCTCCTGCTCCCTTCCTGCTGCATATAGCGGTGGAGGACTGGATTGTACACCCGCTCCCGCTCAACGGCCTGCTACACTGTCCTGAGACATCTATCACGACATCGAATACTTCGGTCTCCTGCACTCTAGATGCATGGCGCCGTATCGCTAGGAGACTGGCATGCCCGCTGCCCTACTCCCCCAAATTACCGCTCACCTACCATCCACAACTTTCTTTGTTATCAGAACTGGGTTTCCGCCGGCTCTGCGACAAATTGCTTGTCGCCTGCTGGGGGGATCTGTTTCATGAACATCGTTTCAAGTCCATTGACCTATTTTTTAAGACTCACAAGCCTACGCCCCTTGAACTCTTCTACTATATTCGGCTACGCGCGGGGATGCGTGATGTCCTTCCCAACTACCCTGATGAGCCTGAGATACTACTTCCGCTGCACTTCCTTTTGGTATCGCAGGACGGGACCCATCTGGTCTCTGGGCTCTACCGCCAATTCCGCGCTGCTGCCCCAGAGCAGGTCTCCGCTGCCCGGCTACACTGGTCCGCTGAACTTGCTCTCGATCTTTCAGACGACCAGTGGACACACTGCTGCACGCTGACTTCTCGCATCTCTGCCAGCTGCAGACTGAAAATTATTCATTATAAATTCCTTCAGAGGATATACTACACGCCGGTCCGAAAACACAGGTTCGGGTTGGCTGATAATGATCGCTGTGAGCGGTGTTGTTCCGACCATGCTGATTTTCTTCATCTGGCATGGGCCTGCCCCCAGATTGCCAGCTACTGGCGACAGGTAATGGAAGCCCTTGCGGAAATGGTAGGAGAGGAGATACCTGCGGATCCTCTGATAGCCATCCTTGGTTACACGATGCAAATCCCTAGAGATTGCAGAAAATTTGTTGACACTGCTCTGCTCTTGGCCAAGCGGCGTGTGGCATGCCGCTGGAGTAGGGGCAGGGACTGGCTTGCGGATTTCAAGGACTGGCTTGCGGATTTGATTTATTGTCAGGATCAGCATGCCACCTTTGCTGAGCTGCTGCCTCTCGCATGTCGGCCTAGGGACATATGGGACCCTCTGGTGCACTACCTGCTCAGGCGCTCAGACGGCGACGCACAGGCGGACGCCCTACCTGCCTCCCCACGACACCCCGAACTCTCTCCCGGACCTTAACCTATAACTTCTAAAATGGCTTTCGGCCCTCCCTCTCTGTGTGTACCCTCCTGCTCCTCGCGATCTTCCGGGTGATGTGTGCTGCCCTGCCTCGATCGACCTGACCCCTCCTCCTCTCTGAGCATGCACACCCTCCCTCGCACTCGCGACACGTGCTCACGCCTCTAGCGGGCGATATCCCTAGGCACCCCGAGTTCTTTTTTTTTTTTTTTTTCTGGGGTGGCACTCTACTGGCTTCTACAGCACTGGGACGAAGGTTTCTGGACACCATAGCTCCCACACGCCACTACCTGCCCGAGACACCACACTACACCACTATCACTCATCACTACTACACAGCCAAGCACTGCCTCTTAGTTATTACCTGGTTGGGATGTTATGTTTCTTGTTTTACAGAGTTAGGAAAACAAAACGACATTAAGAGTGAGACTCTTTCTCTTGCTCAAAGACACTGTTCGACTGCTGTTCATCCTTATATGTTCCTACACCACCGGGCGCGACCCCAGCGTCCTATGAGTATGTAGAGTGCCGCCGGGCCCCCGGGATGCCGGCTACTGGGCTGTGTACTGTTCATCCTCTTCCGCTGCCGGCCTCCGGGTTGTAGGCGATCCAAGCTGTGTACCATGACATGTTTATTTCAATAAAGCAGATTTGAACACCCCAAAAAATTATTATTATGATAGAAGGTGTGTTTAATAACTTTTTAGATTTTTAAATAAAGGTATTTAGCACTTTTAACTTATTTTCCAACTCATTTCTATGGGGAGATATTCATTTTTCTCAGTTTCATTTAGCAGGCTTTTTTTCACCACTACCTTTCTATTGTATAGTCTATTTTTGTCGTTTTTAGTCTATTTTATTCAATCCAAGTTGCTGTGAAGTGCTGCTGTTAATCCAAACAGGTAAGTCCTTTAAAAAGTTTTTTTTAGAGTTTTGAGGATAGGGGAGATCTAGGGGGCAGTCTAGAGGCTAGTTATAGTGTTGTTTGTCTGTTTTTGGTACATTTAGGGCCCCACTACGATATCGGTTGGAAAGCCTTCTGACTGAATCTGTTGTGGAATGTTTTCCGACCTAATCAGATTCGAGGAGTCCAAGCGACCGATTACGATGGTTCCGAATACGATTCGGTCAGACTTCCATTAACTTCTGTTCCAACAGAATACACAGGCTCCCATTAAAGAAAGGGGTGGCTGGGGAAAATTGTGCACCCTGTGGCAGGCACCCCTTGGTGCCTGCCATACTGTGCATGGTTGGAAAGGGGAGTACCTTGGGTACCCCCACGGGCCCCATTTGGAAGGCTCCAGGTGAAGGGGGCCTGCTTTCGGCCCCCAAAATCAGATTCGGACAGCCGATCCATGTCGGAACAACCAATTCGGAAAGGCTGTCTGAATCCAACATCGTAATTGCTCGGTTGGAAACGTGGTCCATAGACCAGTGCGAGTCGCCTCCCACCAACTCCGTTCCTCAGAATGCATTCTACAGCACACATAGAAAGAGGAAAACACCATCAATGATTGTTTTTGTGTGGGAAGGTGTGTCTTCCTGCACAAAAACAATCTACACAGCACTATGGTGCAAGGGTGTCTGCATTGGCAAATAGCAGCCAATTGTGTACCAGTGCAGGATAAAGCACAAGGATTTATCATATTGTTGTAAATATGATACATCCCTGTGCTTTTAAAATGACACATCTTGGTGCAGCAAAATGGCTTGCGTCATTTTGTTGTAAATGAGGCCCTATGTTTCTTGCCCTCCGGAGTCATTGGGGGTCATTATGATGGCAGTCGGACTTTCGTCCAACCGCCATCGTTGCAGGGCTTGACACCGGTCACCTGTAAGGCGGCAGTACCGCACATGAGATTACAATGCGACCGCCACCATGTCAGTCCAATTGTGTGTATCTCTAACATTGCGGCAGGGCTGCTGGCTGCAGCACCTGCGGCAATGTCTAAAATGCACTGTTTGCATTTCCCTGCATTTTCCCTGCACTACGTGGCAGGCACCAAGCGGTGCGTGCCACCTGGTGCAGGGAAATGTAGGGGGGTCTTTGGTACCCCCCCAGTGCTCACCCACCTCCCCCCAACTCAAGGGGGGCCTGCAACGGGCCCCCAAATGTGATCTCGCCAGCCTGTAAATGGTGGTTGAACTGCCAGCCACACTGGCGGAGATGAAGCATCCTAATAAGGCGGACGGTGGCTTCTAGGCACCGCCACCATTTAAGGTATGCTTTCCCGGTCCAAAAGTTGGCGGTGAATCCACCACTGGCAGGCTGCCGTGGCAGATTCACAGCTATCGTAATCAGATCCATTGTGTCTGAAAGTAGCATAATTGTATAAATAAGTACAATGTTTATACCTTTGTTATTTACATAGAAAATTATGCAACTACCTTTATAATTTACACTTCTGTATGTTCTTCTTAGTCGTTTGATAATTTTTTGAAGCTTTTCCATTGGAGGTGTTGTAATGTGGAGCAGGTTATTTCTTTTTTTGTTGGAATATGAAAAAAGCTAGCTTCATTTTACATTTTATTTCTGTTACTTTGTAGAAACATCTGTATTTTGATGATCCAAGGGCTGTGGTCGGAATCCCATTCTCTAGAAGCTTACCCACAAATCATTTGGTCAGGAATACATTCGCAATGGCATAACAATAAAAAAAATCTCCTTTTTCTAATAATTAAGTTTATAGTAAGTTGTAGTACTTTGGATCCTTTAATTGTTATCAGGCAACACTCTCACGATTTCTAAGTGATAGATGACAACTGGCTGGTGGCACAAAATCGTGCTTTCCTTTTTTATTATTATTATTATCCACAGTATCAAACAAAGAGATAAAAGGACATCACTAAGTAAAACACTTTGGCCCCCATTAGGATGGCGGGCGGATCACCCTCACCAGGCCGGCGATAGCCATCGCCGGCCTGGCGGGGGCGATCCGCCCGCCATCCTAGCCGGAATGACCCCCGCCATATTAGTATGGCTAGGGGGTCCGCGGCAGACGGAAAGACCGTCCGCCGCTTTTCCGCCACGGTCAAAAGGGTTTATATGGTGGCGGTGTCTATCAGACACCGCCAGCCATATTACAATGGGTTTTTTCAGATGCCTTTCCGTGGTGGCAATGCCGCCACGGAAAGGCATGCGGAGTCTGCTTTTGGGGCCCAATGCGGGCCCCCATGGACTCTGGGGGGTGGGGGGTGCACATGAGGGGTACCTATGGTCCCCCCAGCAGCCTGCCATGCTGTGCATGGAAGTGCACAGCATGCCTTTCTGCCATTGTGGCGGGCGGTGCTGAGTGCACCGCCCGCCACAATGGTAGGAATGCAGGTGGCGGGCGCAACCTAATGCTAGCCACGGGACCCCCGCCCTTATGGCGGGCGGTCCCTTTCACCGGTAGGATGACGGGCGGACAAAGTCCGCCCGTCATCCTAATGACCCCCTTTGGGTTTCAAAAAAATATACCAATTAAATATACATAAGTATACCAACATCACATTCACATATTCATGTGGTCAGAAATCACCCCCCAAACATACAAACCCAATTTACATTCCCTAGGTCTTCTAACTGAATACAGACTAAACTCCAAATTAAATATGCCATAAAACCGGGCACGCCACATTTCGAAAGATGGTGCTTCAGGCTGCAGCCATGAAGAAGCTACGTATAGCCGGGCTACGGCCGTAGCCATAAAGAGCAAGTACCGATACTTGAACATAGGGCTCCCTTGCTCCAAATCTTCACCAATCCCTAGTAGCATCATAGAGGCCGAGATTTTAATGGCCACACTGGTAACCTCCGTCAAGAACTTCTCAATATGATCTATATATGGAGCCATTTTAGTACAAAAATAAAATATATGGAGACTATCGGCATTATCACCACCACACCGAAAACATTTACAGTCGTTCCTACACCTACATTTCAACATCTTCACTTGGGTGTGGTAAAGATTAAACATGATTTTGTAGTGTTGAGTTTTAAGATATGCAGAAAAAAAAACTTCACCCGCCATGGCTTTTGCCTTCTCCAAAGAGACAGTCTGTTCTCCCAAGCAATTGGCCCACCTAAGGTTATATTTCTCCAGATCATCGGTCCTAGAAGTTACATGAATTTGATATAGACCCCCTATTTTTTCTGGACACCTGATAGCCTCTATAAATTTGTGCGGTGTCAATACAGTGGTCTGTTTGCCAAGGAAATCCCGAATCTGTAAACATTTTTAAAACTGAGTCTTTGGTAAATGGTATTTAGTTGCTGGGTGAAAGAAGGAAGAATATAACCCCCCTGCCTCATAAAAGTCACCAATTTGTAAGATGCCTTTAGTTCTCCAGGTGGCTGCCACGTAGTCCGAGAAAATTGAGGGAACTATCCCTGCGGCATTGATAGGTGTGTAAAAAGTGAACTCCTCTAACTGAAAAATGTTGCAAATAGTTTTCCATACCTTAAAAGCAGCCCCAAAGATTTTAAAACATGTTCTTTTGTAGTAGCTACCATCTAACTTTTTGAACAAACAGTTCTTAACCTCTGCTCCCAGCACCATCTGATATATTGAGGGGGCCTCTGCAACATTGCTCAACTCTTCCCCTGTTAATAATATCCGCATATTAGATAAAAGACAGGCATAGTAGTAAAATGTATAATCGGGGACCGACACCCACCCCTCTCTCTTGGGAGGTTCATAAATAGTGAAGCTCTCCGAGGTTTTCCTGGAGCCCAGAGAAATTTAGCACACAGTGACTGTAAGTGTTGTAATTGACCGCACGATACTTCCAGAGGGACTAATTTAAAAAAATACAACACCCTGGGGAGTATATTCATTTTGAGAATGTTAGCTCTATCAACCAATGTGAGATGCAAACACTCCCATTTCGCTAAAGATTGTTTTACACTACCAATAATAGCTCCCCAGTTGGCCTCGACCAGGTCTGTTAAACATGCATGGATCTTAATCCCTAGCTACGTAGCTTCCCTAACCACTCTGGAGTCGTTAGCCATAATGTTGTTTGTACACAGAATCTGAGCAAGATGGCGTCCGCAAGGGAGGCAAGATGGCGTCCGCAAGCTCGGACGTGTGAGCTGGCTGCTCCTGGGAGCTCACACTCACACTCGCAAATAACTGAAATGCGGTATTGGCGACAGTAATGGAAGCGGAGTAAAGCTACTTACCACCGGGGCTGTTTCCTGATGATTTTTCTGCCTAATACTGTTTTCCACAACATGTTGAGCATCGTGGCGGTGGTGATACCAGCAAACTGGCACAGCCGGTGCTGGGCTTATTGTTCGACACTCAGTCCCTACAGAAGCGGGAAAGGGGAGAATCTCTCAGCTGCGACAATGCCTCGCAAAACTGAGAGAGGGAGGGCTCCCCCTCAGACGGATTCTACGGGGGATGGAACTGGAGCTGGGGGGCTCAAGACTGGTCAGCGCCACCACCGGCTGCAAAAACGCAAAAAGGCCGATTCAGCCACTAAGGGACAAAATGCAGTGGAAAATGCAAGTAAGCAAACTATCCCCACGCTGTTTATTGCTGATAAAGATAAAGGGAAAGGATTGTCACAAAAACAACTGGAGGTTGATAAAGACATGACCCTCAATGGAAATGCCAGTGCTATTGACGTTAATGATGGACTTTTATCGCCATCTGCCCATGTCACTGAGGGCCTTTTGGGGCCAGGAGGTACATAGGATAAACAGGTCACACAGGTCACTCCACGCTGTCCCTCCATTTCTGAGAACACTCCTGACATTGATCCCCCGGCGTAAAGCTCCATTTTAAAGCTGCCAATGGCTGTTATCCAAGGGCAGCGGGATTTAGGAGTAAAGGGAGATATTTTAAGCTCCAAATCCCAATTGAAGGAGATAGATTCCGGGGATTACTTTTTCTCTTTATCAGATCACTCAAATTCATCAAGTGATGATGAATTAGAGCCGATACTCAAGGCTCAGGTTGATGGTGGTAGTGATCATAGTAGCGCACATCTGGATGATATGGGTGATCTATCGAATGCTAGCCCCCACACTTTTCATAAAAAAACAGACAAAAGACCTGTTGAGAAACGGCCTGATGGTGGCAATGGGGGCTTCGCTAACGACGATATGACCCTACAATGGGACTATTCGCACTCAGGGGATATTGGCACTAATAAGGTGTACAGTGATGATTGTGATAGAGAAAGTACATCTACACCTTCTGAAGATATTTCGCTAGCCCTGATCTACCAATCTATTATGTCTCATAGAGAGGAGACCCGGGTGGAGAGCCAGAGAGTATAGAAATATTGCCGGAAGCTACAGAACTCAGTGTGATGCATAGCCAAAATTTGTAGTGAGTTTACCTCCAGATTTAATGAAGCAGAAGCTCACATTTAATGTCTTGAAGATGAACTGGTAGCACAGAAAGCACTGCCTGAGTCTCTGCGATCCATGAAAGATGACACACAATAGAAAATAGAGGACTTGGAAAATCGTTCCTGCAGAAATAATCTTAGAGTTTTGAAGATTCCTGAGGGCCAAGAAGGACAGGCCCCTCGCAAGTTCATCATTGATGTGTTTAAAGAGGCGTTCCCAGAGTTGACTAAGTGAGATTGGCAGAGAGAAATAGAAAGAGTGCATTGTTTTCTGTTTGTGCTTTATCCCAGAGATGGTCAAACCTTTGACAGACCTAGAGCATTTTTGATATTTTTTAATAGCTTTTTGGCTAGTGAAGATGTATATCAGCTGGCTTGACCGGATAAAAAGAGGGCTGGGAAAGAATTTGAGTTCTTTGTGAGACCTGATTTTCTGACTTTACAGTTGAAAAAAGTTGGCAGTTACGTAAGCTTATCTCTATATTCCAAGCCAAAGGGGCTCAATTGTTTTTATTACATCCAGCCAAGCTCAAGGTCATTCATAAAGATCATACTCGCTTCTTCACGTTGGAGGGTTTGGCAAAAGAATATTTACAGTCTTTGTAAAAGTGGGTAAAAGTGGGTTTCTCTGCTTCAGGTTTTTTTTTTATTTAGATGTGTTTACTGTTAGGGAGATAGCCAATCTATTTTTGGACTTGAGATAGACTATTTTTCTCATTTCCTGATCCATGTGGGTCTTTTGCTTATAAGTATAAATTGAATTTGAGTTCAGATGTAATGTATAGAGAGCTAGTTTATTGTGCTATTGCTGGTTTCGCCACATGGCATAGGGTGTTTTATTTCTGTAAGGTGAGCACCCGGGGGACGGGCGCTTGTCAAAACAAGGACCATGAGTCCTGAAGCCTCTTTGAAGGGTGGGGGTAGATGGTGTAGGGTGGGCTGGGGGGTTGGGGCTAGGCAGGGGTGGTTGGGGGGAGGATCAAGGGGGTTATAAGGGGTAAAATGTAAAAAATAATCCACAGTATCGCTAAACTTTTGATTTTCATTGATTTAATACTCTTCTTTACGTGTACGAGTAAGGGCTTGCTCCCTTTTTTCTGTAATGGCTAATACAGGACTTCAAATTTGCTTGCTAAATGTATGTGGTCTTAACAATTATAACAAGAGACAGAGTGTTGCTGCAGAACTTCGTGTGATTCAGCCTGATCTAGTATGTATACAAGAAACACACATACCCTGGAGGAAAGCGGAAAATGCTTTCAGATTTGGGTTTTGTTTTACTGGCTGCTTCACAATAAGCTTCGATGACGCAGGGAGTGGCGGTTCTAGCTAAACCGGCTATGCAGACCTCAGGGCGAATGTTAGTGGACAAATTGAGACGGTGGGCAATCATTCAATGTAGTGTAGTGGATGCAAAGTTTACATTGTGTACTCTCTCCTGTTCCAATTTTGACTAGGCCATGGTACTAGAGCAATTGAATTTAGAACTGGCACTCTGGCCTACTCCTCTGGTATTGTGTGAATTTTTACATTAGTTTGACCAATAGGGAACTGCAGCTTGGTGTGCAAGTGTATAAAGGCAGGAAACCCAGGGTGTTCAAGGCATTATATCATCTATTGATGGATCATGGTCTGGTGGATGCTTGGGATTTTTTCTGGGGGCCTGCGGCTGGCTTCACGTTTTATTCCCACCCCCATCAGAAGCTAGTGCGTCTCTACAAATTTTTTATATCTCCTGCATTACTCACTGGAGCACAGATACGCGTATTTCCAAGAGTCACCTCTGATCATGCACCAGTAGTCTTGGAGATTCCCTCATTGGGTTTAGTTAGAACCCCAAGAGTTTTTTCTTTGGATAGGAAGCTTTGCTCGACAATGCTTTTAAGGATTATATGAAGATTTGGATTAAGGATTTCTTTCAAAATATTCGGCATTCCACTTCAGTAAGGATTCTTTGGGAAACTTTTGAAGCCTATTTTAGAGGGGAGGTCCTGTGCTATAGATTGTATCAGCAAAAGAAAGTAAAATTAGAACTACAGGAATTGTATATTAAACTGAAAATAGTGGAAGAAAGGCTTGTTCAGGGAATATCGCTCCATAATAAAATTTCTGATCTACAAACTAATGCAGCTAGGTGTCGGGCTAATATCAATCTTTTTTGGGATAAGGAAAATGCCCTTATATACGTGAATTATAAAAAGGAATGTCATGAATATGGGGAGGCGGTTATTCGTTGCCTTGCTCAAAGGCTTCACTCAAAGGAGGCATCCCATAGAATAGCCAATTTAAAAAATGCGTCAGGAATTACGGTTCCCGATCCCCAAGAGATCCTTAGTATTTTTCACAAGTTTTACACATATTTATATACGGAACAGAAGTTGGGGGATATGTCGAATAATTTTTGGTTACAACATGTTTTGGAGCAGGTAGATCAGGAGGAGGCAGAGGTGTTGGACAGCCCTACTACTATGAAGGAGTTAGAGATGGCTATTAATACCATCACGATCGGAAAAGCGGCAGGGCCAGATAAGCTTCCGGCTGAGGTCTATAGGGCTTTGCTTCAGGATATTAAAACTGACATGTTGGCTGCCTTTCAAGCAGCACAAAAGGGAGGGACACCACAATCTTGGGATGAAGCCAGCATTGTCGTATTCAGGAAGAAAGAAAAGCCAGCAGACCTGCCAGGTTCTTACCGTCCAATCTCGCTTGTCAACTGCGTCGGAAAAATCTACTCTAAGATTCTGGCGAATCGATTGACTAAGGTCATCTCTTCCCTGGTCTCTCTACAACAACATGGTTTTATTCTCGGCAGAGGGACTGTGTGTCATAGAAGCAGAGTTGTGACCCTATTTGATATTGCTCAAGTTGAGCCAAGGAACTGGAGTTGATTCGACTCGACGCCGAAAAGGCGTTCGAAGGCGTTGCCTGGAACTTTCTTTGGGCAATATTATATTGGATGGGGTTTGGACAGGGGTTCATCCAGGTTATACAGGTATTATATTGTTCTCCTCTGGCTAGGATTTGTTCTATGGGGCTAGTGTTGGCGCCTATAAACATATCTAGAGGTATTGGACAGGGGTGTCCCTGTTCCCCCTTGTTGTTTGCCCTATATATTAACCCTTTTGTAAATATGGTGGAAAGGAGCACCTTGATCAAGCCATTTAGTGTTTAAGGAGTTCACCATTATGTCCTTGCATATGCTGACGATTTAGCCATCGTTACATCAGACCCTTTTACTGCTATGCCTGATGTGGAACACCTGGCACATGGTATCTCTAGGTATAAGTTGAATATTTGGTTATAAGTTGAATATTTTTCAAAATTGTGCTTTCCTGTGTACATGTATTCCAGTTCTTAAAAAACTCTGTCAGTAGCAGAAATTACCTCAGCCAACCTTGGAGCAAAATAGAGAATTACATTCTGAAGAGGCCCTCTAAACAGTATATAGGTCTTAATACCTGCCCAAGTGAAATTGTTCATCATTGCTTATCACGAAAGCAGAAATATTATCAAGAATAGTCTTGCGCATAGAAATGTTGCCATATAATTGTGCTGTTTTAATGTTAGCTACTAAGCGATTTGCGCCGGATTGTAAATTCCCCTACAACAGTTTTCATTGGTTGTGCATTAAAAAAGTAATGCAAATCCAACGTAAGGTGTTTGTAAATCTGGTTCCCACTATGTGGAGTTCTACCAGTCAACAGCCTCTACTCCATGAACGTCAATTTGCCAAATTACCAAGGGTAGCTGAAGTGATAACATATGCCCTTTGACACAAATTACATCACAGGAAGTGATGTCATGTGACCTTTGACCCAGTGACATTATAGGAAGTTGCATCACATGAAAGCTTACTCTGAAGACCTCCTAGGAGCTGGCATCACTTGAGTCAAAACTGGATAATAACTGCAAGATTAATAAAAAATACACTAACATAAAATAAAAAACAGGTGAATATATATTTTAAATCAGAGGAAATACCACAGGCCTCACACCCTAGAGACTTTTGGGAACCACTAGTACAATACCTGCAAACGATGCAAAATGACGCAGTAACGTGATGCAGAACTTCAGGGACTTAAAATAATTAGAAAATTGTGAAGGAGTGATTAGGAATTGCATAGCTGTGGATGTGTTGTGGCGCGGTATGCCAGAACAGGTCGATATTATGGAATGTACTGATGACTAAGAATGTATTATTCATATTATCAATTCAATTCAAATAATCTTTATTTCGATCATTACAGATCATAAAAGATATACACAAAATCACACCATAAAATGTATAAAAAGATTCGGTGTTGAAAATGTTCATAATTACAGTCTAAAAAAGCATGTACATATTAGATTGGGATTAAGAATTAGTAGAGCGTGCCTCATTGGAGTCCTTTATGATTCTTGTGCGAACTCTCCACATTGCCGCCAAAAATTTCGCCATTACAAACACCGTTGGAGCTGATATGTCTGTTTTAAGCACTCTGTAGGCTGGGGCATAAGTTCGAAAACCCAGATTCCTTAAATAGGGGACCAGCCAGTAGCTCCTGATCTTGATATATGCTCTGCAAAACAGGACCACATGAAGGTCACTTTCCAGTTTGTAGTTGCATGCTAGACAGTTGGCCAACTCCAAGTTACCATCCCAAGATTTAGTAAAGGACCTCAGCGGAAGCGAGCCGTATCTCCATTGCAGAAAAATCTTTCTTACATACACGGGGGACATGGCATCTAAGACATACTCAGGGCTATAGGAGTCTTTTGCTTGGGTAAATATGTCCGTTAAAGAGCCTTCCCGAATTAAGCTCAGAGATCTCTGAAACATAAAGCTATAAAACAGTCTGGAAAGTTCTTTCCTCGGAAGCCTAGTGGACATCACTTCCGGGTTACACCATAGTTCAGGGACTCCAAGGGTCGTACACATGTCCCTAATGTATTTCAGCCAAGGGATTTTGGACACATGTATTGACCTAAGTAGCTCCTTATTCATATTATGTCAACATACTGTTTAGTTGCTGTGTGCACCAAAAGGTAAATTAAGATGTGGGGGAAATGTATAGATAATGTATAAGAAAGTTGCCTGTTTGCAGTGATGAAGCTGTCGGTCGACAAAAATAAAGTTATAAAAAAATATATATATATATATCTATTTTAATTACCACCTGCGTTTCATCTAGGGTGCCTCCAAGATGCAACAGGGGCATACACATCACCTAGCCAGATACAACCATGATATGCCAAAGTTGGTCTAATGCAAATTGAAATTAAATGCCCAGGCACAACTACTGCATACTCAAACATTCATCAACCGTGCTCTTAAATCACACCAGTATTTTCCATAAATTGTGGAATTCATAGTACAGATATCATTTGAAATTTGTAATCCATATTGAACACTGACCTGAGTATTCCATCTTTATGATTTAGCAAAAATAAAAAATATGCTAACAAGAATAAAAATATATACTGTAATGAACATACTGTTTAATAAACAATACAATTTTTGGAATTCCCATTTAAGCACCACTCTCTGCATAAGAGTGTTTCAGGCTCTGATGGCATGGTGATGGCCAATGAGATTGATAAACATATTCCTGAAAAGGATGCTGAACTACCAGTCCCAGTTTAGGGTATTAGAAAGGGACAATACTTCTCAGCATGGCTGTTAGAGTAATACACAGTACTTGATACTTCTCAGCATGGCTTTTATGTTTGCAATGGACTCTTCCACACTTCTCACTAAAGCTGCTGTACCTATAATAGAACAGTACTGCCTTTTCAGCCGCACTGATATACTAATAAGGAAAAATGAAACATTACCAGGCCTTCTCTTCACATCTTAGTGGCCAGCTAGTTGCATCTCTCCTTCGCATGATGTTTCCTTGCACAGAGACAGCTTCACTCCCCAAGTCATCCTTGCTCTCAACCTCCTCCTACCTTCACAAGGCCTCACAGAGCTGAGATATGCAGCTGGTTCCAGAGACCCACAGGCTTTGATCCAGACCACTGAGAAATTCCCCATGTGAAATAGAACTTACAGGCTTACAATTCATTATTCGTTAGAAACCTGTACGCACCAGTCTGAAACGTTTGACAGCAGCCCAGTCCCTCAGGTGGCTCTGCACCTATTACTTGACTGATTAAACAGCAAAAAATTCAATGAGTAAGTTGCCAAGGTTTACTCCAAGAATCAGTAGCACATTGACAAAACATTATATGAATCTCACCCCACATAGACCCTACCCAACCCTCTCTCTCATTCACTGATGGATGTTGTATTAGTGATTTTAAAATTCATAATCCAGTAGTGTTATGTTTCATATAGATGCCCTAATACAGGCATGGTTTGAGATGCCCTAATGTAGGCATAATATTTCACCAACATTAGTTCCCTATTCTACACAATAATGGCCGCTGAGGGCTGAGCCATATCTAGACTGTGGTTTCGGTACAGAAAGAGGGTTTTTCCGGAACAATGGCCCCCTATTCCATCTTCGATGTGCTCATCCAGTATGATTAAATATTCATAAGAGTTCTAGAAAACCAGGCAGGGGCCAGAATCCACCTGCAAAAACATCTACGTAAATGGTTCAGCCAATAAGTCTCTTCATACAAAACAATGGCTAACACAAGACACAAGAGACAAAGGGACTCTATACTTTTCTGTATAAATACAGCACCTCTTGCTATCAGTAGTTAGAGGGAACATCGGGCCGATTCACAGAACTAACTTACGACAAAATCCTAAACTTACTACTTTTGGTATTCACAGAAGGCATTTAGTAGTCTTAAATTAGGATTTTGTCTTAAATTAGGATTTTTTCTTAAATTAGGTTTTTGTCTTAAATTAGCATTTTGCCTTTAATTAGGATTTAGTCTTAAATTAGGATTTTGTCTTAAATTAGGATTTTTTCTTAAATTAGGATTTTGTCTTAAATTAGGATTTTGTCGTCATTTAGGATTTTGTCTTAAATTAGGATTTTGTCCCAAATTAGGATTTTGTCTTAAATTAGGATTTTGTCTTAAATTAGGATTCTGTCTTAAATTAGGATTTAGTTTTAAGTTAGGATTTAGTCTTAAATTAGGATTTTGTCTTAAGTTAGGATTTTGTCCTGAATAAGGATTTTGTCTTAAATTAGGATTTTGTTCCAAGTTAGGATGTTGTCTTAAATTAGGAATTTGTTTTAAATTAGGATTCTGTCCTAAGTTAGGATTTTGTCTTAAGTTAGGATTTTTTCTTAAGTTAAACTTAAGACAAACTTAACACACTGACTAGAGACGCTGAGGCTCCTGCATGCAGTCGCTCCAGCTGACAGTGGTCTAACCATCGCTTGCGGGGTGTCCAACTTGAGACCAGGACGAGGTCCCACACTCTCATTATTCAGGTAATGGGGTTTGACTAAATCCTAGCGGGATTCTTGGCTTTTTTCACACCTACTCACATGCTAGGTACACTTAGGTACATCTAGACAGGCATTGTTTGGAGTATACGCTTTATTTTATAAATGCATTTTATATTCATGTATATGTTCATGACTATTGCAAAATGGTAGAACTGTACTATTCCTTTTTATTCACTGAACTGCTGATCATATATCTCTGCTACGGTTCAACAGTTGTCGCATCACATATATTTTACACTGGAAGAACAACTGTGAAATAAATTCTTATTGTAAACACGCTCAACTGTTTCTTCTGTGTAACTATCTGAGACCAAATGAGCAAGCACGAGTGACTGGGCAAAAAGTAGTGCATTGATTCCACGAGTCTGAGGATTCAGGGTTGTTGTGTTCTGAGGTTGCCAAAAACTAATCTCTCTGATAGAAGGAGATTCTAGTGGCACTGTGAGTTAGCTAATGCAAACAAGACTAACATAGGTAGTGGGGGTACTCAGAGTAAGTCTGCCCCCGGCCAACAGTGTATGTTATCCAAAAGTGCAGGCCCTGCAGGGGTACTATAGGAACTACACTACAGTAGGGCAATTTTTTAGCACTGCTAATTCATTCGTTTCAGTTGTACACTAAATTTGGCTCATGCATAATGACCATAAACAATCTTTATGCACAGTAATGCTTAGTCTCTCGATGGCTCTCGTTTTCCAGATATCAAGTATCTGTCTGTCCGTCCATCCGTTCGTCTATCTGTCTATGTATCTGTTTCCTTGCCTCACTTCTATGACAGTGGGTCTTACTCTCCAGAATCGCATTATCAAGAACAAAGGGGTACCAGGCCGTTCCTAGGTAAGTGCGTGTTAGGTCAGTGACAGGTTATAGATGCAGTAGGACATCGGAGGAACCTACAGAGGGGCATCCATTTTGTTGGATGTATTGGCCTCACACACCCTTGCGGGTTTCATGCTTCATCATCGGCAATGCTCCTCGTTGGGTCGGCGGTGCAATACCCAACGGGCAACACCTCAAAGAGGGGCTCTTTGGCGGAGATCTTTTTCCTACTGCCGTATGGGGTAAGTGCGGGTGTGGGGCCAGGTTATTGTAGATGTCGAAGTGATTAAAATGAAGTCAAGGGTGCCAGGATCAAGTTTATTCTAGAGGTCCCTTGGCTCCAATTAAAATTGGATAAAGACTAGACTTGTAGGGAAGTAAAGTGCCCTAGTGCAAGACTATCCTAGTTTGTGATTATGCCACCTCCACATCCGGAGTGCAACATACATTGTTTAGCAGCTGTACCACGCCTAGTTTGTTTCCTCAGTTAATCATGATGCACTTAGTAGTGGTGGGCATACATTACGCTTTATACCTGCCCACTAAATCTCTACAACATAAGGCCATAGCTAGGAATCATGGTACCATTGTATCCAGACACCCAGGTATAGTGAGAACATGTGACGTTCTTCACTGTTCTTTCTGTGGGGGTACTCTTAAGAAGGTTTGCCAAGACTGCAATAAGTGATCTGTGAGTGCCAGTACAATCAAAGTGTAAGAAAACAGCTGGTCTTTTATAGTCAATATTCACTCTGCCAGGCTCTTGGCACACCATACCAGATTATCCCCATTCTTTTTTTAAGTTTAGAATGCTTCATTGAAATAATATACAAAGTAAAGCATCACTATAAATTATACATTCAAAGGTTAAGCAGTAACATTGCCCAAATTGAAATGAAATAAGTGAAAGAGAGAAGTAATTAAACAGCAAATAGGTGAAGACCATATTAGGAAGTATATGATCAAGACCAATTTGAACTTTCTAAAACCTGTACTTAGACAAATGCAATGTAGTGGTTTTTTTAAAAAAAGGGGGGTAAGGAAGGGGGAGGGGGAGACAGAAGGGTAAATAGTACAAGGCAGCTAAACAGTACTAAAAAAATAGCAATCGGAATCAATTGAACATAATATCATTAAAAAAAGTACATAACAATGAACATACCTCTCCTATTCGGCTAGACTGAACTCCTGGTTTTTGTTGCTCTTGTTGTCATTGTTGAGAGACCCGGACTGCAGAGAACGATTCTTGTTTTGTTGCTGGTTACCGGGGCCCCCTGCTCTGTATCCTTGCTTTGTTTTGTTCCGATTGGATGACCTCTCCATCTTGCGGTGTTTGCTACCCACTGCTACCTCATATGTGATAATGATGTCTAAGAAGGGCCAGGGGTGAGCCAAACATAACCCTGAGACCTACTGGTGACCGGATTGTGCTGTGGTCGACCCTCACTCATGATAATATGGACGATCCCCATGTGAGTTTATGATACCTGATACTGTGTCGATCTCGTTTAGATGCTGTGTAATTCCGTGGGCGGGCGGGGGGCTGGGGCCAAACGTTTCGTTTTATGGTCCCCTCCCTCTCCCTCTTGATTTATTTCCCCCCCCTTTTTTTGCCTCTTTATTCTTTCTTCTTCCTGACTTCTCTATATTTCGGGTTCTGATTTAGGGCGACAGGCACCCTGCTAGGGGGGGTAGGCCGTAGCCTTCTGCAGGGGTGCAGGGTGGGTTGGGTGGGTTGGGACTTCTTTCTTTTCTTTTCCTTAGTCCTATGGCCCTTTTGTATCCCTTTATCGGAGCGCCGCGTCTGGTCCTGTCCCCCGTGGTATGCTTGAGGGTGGGTACTGGGGGCGCGTTGTTCTCTTTCTTGCGCTTCGCGCATTTCGATTACGATTCGCATGCCCACCTTGCTGGTGATTTCCTTACTTCTTTGCGTGCTTATTACTGTGGGGTGCTTGTTCCAGCGCGGCGTTCTCTCTTTCTTGTTTACATTATTTCTTCCCTTTCTCCTTCCCCTTTTCCCCTCTTTTTTCTTTTAGGTAGAATGGCGGGTGATTATACTCACTGTCGCTATTCCGGTTCCTCTGTTCTGTCTAAAAAGTGTAACTGGGTGATATGTAGACACGCGATGAGCCACGGTGGGCGCTGCTTTGCTATGTGGCTTCTATTTCTTGTATGGTGTACACTGTTGCTGATAATTGTCCGCATTGATGCCCTTCTGTTTTGCTGTTGCTTCGTGGCCCACTCAGGGAACTCGGATATTCATACACTGTAATTGATCCTGCGATACTCCTTATTTAAAAAATTAACCTTCTTTGCTCCTGCTCGATGGCCGTACTTATCCTTTCTAGTCTGACTTAGTTGCTTTTGTATTGTTGGCTGATTCCGGTGACCATCCTTCCGGAGTCATCGGCTGCTCATATTGTGTCGTGGC
This sequence comes from Lissotriton helveticus, assembly GCF_964261635.1. Lineage (NCBI taxonomy): Eukaryota > Metazoa > Chordata > Amphibia > Caudata > Salamandridae > Lissotriton > Lissotriton helveticus. The sequence continues at coordinate 960,376,672 of NC_136063.1, forward strand.
TGGCCTGAATGGTTGTAGGCCCGTATTTGTATATTTCTTACTGCACAATAAAGGTTTTAAAAAAAAAAACAAAAACAAAAAAAAAACAATGAACATACCACTTAGGTCAAACAGCCATCCTGGAAAGAAATGTGGTAAATGGTAACCAGAGTAAATCTTAACCTTTTTTAATCAATGGGGGCATAGAGGTGGCATGTGCGCGATCTAGTCTGTGATGATGACATAGCAGGTTCCACCAAGCCTGGTACGAGATTTTAGTAGAATCCTTCCAATTGGTGATAATGATCTGAAGGGTAATTGCTATAAACAAGTCAATAAATTTACCCACGCTTCCCTGGGTATCCCATATAGGAGAAGTGCCACCCAGAAAAATGTGGCACTACTACAGAAGAAAATGTTGTTGGACTGAACCCTTTATTGTCTCTTCCTCTTTATTTGTAATTTATTGTCCTGATTTCATTTGTTTAACATCAATTGACTTTATTGATTCTGCCATTGTTTCTACAATTTTTCTATTTTGAGTTTGTGTTATTGTTTAGATGAAACATTCATTTCAGGAATTATATCTTTTTTTTTCTTCTTGTTTATTATTAAGAGCTCTGGTTCAGTACCCTCTGTAGACTGAAGTACTTTAATTTATTGTTTGGATCCCCTAGGATCAGGACTGATGTGACTGAGTGGTTGAGGAATACGAGTTGGTGTGAGTGTGTGAATGATTGTTGCTGTGGGGTGTATCTTCTGTTAACTTTTTTCTTGTGATTTTGCATTGACAAAAATTAATTATTTGTACATTTATGGTATATTGATTAAAAGTTATTTATGGCTATATTCCAGAATTGTGTTTCTTGATTATCTTCCGGGAGGGAGATTGCTATTTTGGTGACTTCATTAGCACCTTTTTGATTTATTTTGAGTGGAGACTTTCTTGTTTATTGTATTACCCAGAAAAACGTGTACAGTCTCGAAAGGAACATCGGTGGATACAATTTCATTCAACTTCTTTCAAATGATTATCCAAAAACCCTTAACCGGAGGGCATAAAAAGAACATATGAAGTAAATCACTATTTTCATGAGCGCAAGACCAGCATTTCCTAGAATCCAACAAGTTACATTTATGGAGATCAGTAGTGGTGAGGAAAAGCCTATTATATAAGTAATATAGAGTCTGCGTTGTACTTGCTGAGCGGGAGGAGGTGTGAATTATTGCCCAAATGGAGCCCCAAGTCTGAAACAAAAATTCCTGTGCCAGATTTCTCATAGAAGTTCTGTACTTGATTTGATTCTAGGATCCATGGGCTGAGATAATATCTTGTACATAGCAGATGCCCTGAAATGGGTAGAACAATTTAGCATAAGAGTGGATGTCTGATTGTATGAGGCTAAAGAGAGTTCTGGGAATGGAGTTGAATTATAGATGATCTAAGTTGGTAATAGTGAGGAGCATGAGAGAGAGATATGTCATACTTCTCTTGGATGTCCGTGAAATCCATGGGAAACTCGTCAATCATCAAGTGTTCAAATGTGAATATGCCTTTATCAATCCATTCTTTACAAAATAGAGCCCTGTTTTTAAGCTGTAAATGTTTGTTGTACCAAACAGGAGTGTGTGCAAAACTATCTGAGTGTGAAAGGTGAATTTTAAACAAAGAAGTTACAACTGCAGTAGAATGTGTGAAAGTAGGCAATGAGAAACGTTTGGGGGCTGATATAACCGAGTAGCAGTAATAAAAGAGAACAGTGTATATTGGGATTGTTCCAATGAGCTCCAGGCTGTTAAAGGTGTATGTGAGGAGTCGGATAAATAGGTCCAAATTTGCATCAGGGTAAATGCAGAATGATAACGTCTAAGATTAGGAAACTTAACTCCTCCTAAATCTTTGGGCTGTTGAAGTCAAGTAAGTGAAATCCTAGTCTTACGATTATGCCATAGGAATTTGGTCAAGGAGTGGTTAACAGTATTAAAGGAAGAAAGCGGGAGAGTGATTGGAAGCATGGAGAGATGTAAATTTATAATCGGAAGTAGTATAATTTTAATTGTAGCTAGTCTACTCCACCAAGACAAAAACAGTGGGGACCAGCTGTCAATGAGTGCCAAAAGTTTTTAAGTATATCTGCAAGGTTTATTTTAATGGATTCTTTGATACTATTAGTATAGAGGATACCTAAGCATTTAATACTACTTGAATTCAATTTAAACCCCATATCTTGAAACATATGAGAAAAGCAATGTTTATTCAATGGCATAATCCTGGATTTATCAATATTAAGTTTGTAACCAGACACTAGAGAATATTCTTTTAGCAAAGAGAAAAACGCCGGCAAAGAGGTAGTGGGATTGGAGAGGTATAGTAAAATGACGTCCACATATGCAGTAAACTTACTATCTATATGTTTAAATTGAAATCCCATATATTGTTGAGATCGTCAAAGTTTTTCCAAAAAGGGTTCTAGGGCAAGAATAAATAAAAGAGGGGATGAAGGGCACCCGTGTGTAGTTCCTCTCTGGAGTGGGAAGTATTTAGATTGACATCCGTTCACCCAAATGGAAGTGGAGGGTGCAGAATATAACAACTGGATATATCTAAGAATGGGGGGACTAAAGCCATGCCATACAGTGCTCCGGAAATAAATTCCCAATTTACTCTGTCGAAGGCTTTTTCAGCATCTAACGTAATTGCGGCAACTGGTGAATCCACCCTGGATGCTAGATGAATATTATTAAGGAAAGCCCTGGAATTATCTGTAATGGAACACCCCTTTACAAACCCTGAATGATATATATTAATAAGATCCGGGATTACCTGATTGATACGAAGGGCTAAAAATTTGGCAAAGATCTTACAGTCCGTAATAATTAAGAAAATGGGTCGGTAATTTTTACAATAATAGGGGTCTTTGGCTTTTTTAGGGATCAAACACAGCATCGCTTGAGTGAAAGAACCCTGTGATTCACCAACGGCTAGAAAGTGATTTATACAGGCTAACAACTGAGGGACCAAAAATTGTTTAAAATGAAGGAAGAAACGTACAGTAAAACCATCCGGGCCAGGTATTTTTTGTCTTTGGGAAGTTGATTAACAGCATTTGAGATTTCTTGTTCAAATATTGGACTATCAAGGGATGTGAGATCAATGTGGTTGTCAGAGGGTTTGGAAATGGTTTGAAAAAATAAATCAATTTGATCAGTGGAAGGGGTCGACTCGGGGGTGTAGAGAGAAATATAAGAATCAGTAAAACATTCAAGAATCTTATTATATGTAATGTGTCTGGTTCCTGCACTATCTGTAAAGGCAGCAATCTTATATTTTTGTTTTTTAATTTGAAGGTAATTGGCTAGGGATTTACCTGCCTTATTCCGGCTGCCTTACATTTTAGCCTTGAATTTAAGGAGATTGTTGCAGGCATTGTCCCAGGATTGTTTATTATAGTGCATTGTAGCTTGAATGAGATAGAACAAAGTATCAGAACAGTTTGTGGTAAAGTATTCATGTTCTAGTGCTTTGATTTGTTTTAGAATAAATGTTGCGTCGGTAAGTGCTTTCTTCCTTTGCGGGGAAACAAAGTTTATTATAAATCCTCTAGCTGTGGCTTTGAAAGCATCGCAAACAAAGTGAAATTCTGAAGCTGAGCACAGATTGTTATTGAAACATTCCTGCATAAACTGTGTAAATTGTTCAACAAATTGAGTATTCAACAGGAGGGTATTGTTAAAATGCCATCTGCGTGAGGTGGGTAAAGAAGTGGGATCCATATCTAAAATGACTGGGGTGTGATCAGAAATGAGAATGGAGCCAATCTCTGCATCTGTCATAAATTGAAGAGATGACTGGGTGAAGAATATATAATCTATTCAGGAGTGAGACCTATGAATAACGGAGAAGAAGGAGAAGTCCAAAACATTGGGATGGGAAATTCTCCATGTATCCAACAACCCTCTAGATGTAATTACCTTGTGGAAAGTCTTTTGCATTTTATTGGGGATGAATTTGGTTTGGGATTTCCGATCTAAAAAAGGATCCATAAGTTGATTGCAATCACCTCGCACAATCAAGTTATCGGAGACATGAGAAGAAAGGAGAGTAGAGAAATCATTCCAAAATACTAAATCAATACCATTAGGGCCATATACATTGCAAATAGAGAAATTAGTATTGTTAACTTTAGCATTCAATAAAAGCCATCTACTGTTATTGTCTTTGACTTCGGTTTGCAAAAGAACATTTGGTCTCTTATGAAACAGAATTACTACTCCATTCCTGTTAGTAACTGCTGGGGAACAAAAAACATCTCCAACCCATAATTTGCATAAGGAAGACAAATCTTGCTCTTTACGGTGCGTTTCTTGCAATAGCACTATGTGACATTTCAATTTAGCAAGATGAGATTATACACTCTGTTTTTTAACTGGGTTGCGGATACCCTTAATACGTAGTCCACTCATCGAAAAGCTTATACAAAAATAAATACAATAATACATGAAACTTAAAAAAGTCAAATAGGTGAGTAATAAAAGGTGGAATAACATTTAGGGCCCAATTCTGTTGCAGTTGGGAAATCTTCCTGATCAAATAGGTTTGGAAATGGTTTCCAACCAACTAGGATCGGGAGAGTCCAACTGACCGAGTATGATGCATCCGGATGCTTACAGACCCAATTTAGGTGGACTCCCATTGATTTCTATGGAAGCCTATGTTCCTAACTGCATCGTAATCTGGCCCTCGGTCAGGAAGACACCTTCCCAATCCGATTCGGAAGGAGCAAATGTCGTTAGGATGCCTTCCAAACTACATCATAATTGGGCCATTGGTGGGAATGCTTTAATAACCTCATCGGAATAGGGCCCTAAGTGGTAAAAGTCCCGAAATGAGAAAAACAGACAAAAAGGCAGAAAAAAAGGAAAGAAATGAATAGAGGAATAGGAAGGAAGGGAAAGCAGTTAGGCTGACAAACCCAATTTAACATGCAAGGTAAAAAATAGTAAAAGACCGCACAAACAAAAACATAGAGGCAAAGAGAAGCTGCAATAAAAGAGAGGAGATATAGTAGAGAACAAAAGTGGAAAAAAGGAGGGAATGAAGGGGATAGGAAGAAGAAGCAAAAGGAGAACATAGTCTCCCTTGAAATGCAACACAAGATAAGATGACAAAAAGCCAGAAGACTTTAGTCATAAAATACACAAACAAAAAGAACATTAGTGTGGGGGGGTGAAAAGGACAGAGGCCACCCCAGGGAAGGACACAGAGAAAGAACAAAATTACTGACACCAAAATAGAATCAGGAAACTGTAATCTAGAAACGTACACATAAGCAACAAAATGGAAGGGAACTTACTGAACAATGGGGGAGACAACACAATGGAGGCAAACAGCACAACAAAACATATGGACAACGCGGAGAAGGACATCAGCATCAACAAGGTATGGAGGGGAAACCTGAGGAACAAGAGAGAGAACAGATAAGAAAATAATTAAGGTTTGCTCAGTTCCATAGCTTCTCCTTTATGAACATGAATACATTTCCTAAGCTCTGCAGGGTCCTCAAAAATGAAAGTTCTGTCCTTGTAGGTTACTTTGAAGAAACACGGATGAATAAGGCCATAGCAGGCATTCATGGATCTCAGTGATGGTCTAAGGTCTAGAAACTCTTTTTGACAATTAGCAGTAGGCTTAGAGACATCTTGACTGAAGAAGATTTTTTGGCCGGACCAAAACATCTGTTTATGTTGTTTAGCTGCGTTGAGGAGTGCCATAAGATCAAAATATAATAAGAAATACGCAATGATTCACCGTGGTTTGTTTGGGGATGATGCATTTGGGGCCAATCTTGTGTGCCCTTTGAATATTGAGATCCGTAGATTTCGGCAGACCAACTATCTGAGGAACGTAAATCTTAAGAAAGGAGATCATGTCCGAACCTTTGGAGCCTCTTGGAATGAGATAAACTTGTAGGTTGTTACCCCTATTTCTATTTTCTAAATCTTCCTTAGTTTTCTTCAACAGCGCTACCTCTTGAGAAAGAATGTCCACTTTGTGTGCAACACCTTGTGCGTCACTGATGTTTTGTTCTACATCCAACAGCCTTGAGTCAAAACCAGACCATTTCTACTCAATTCTTTGGAGTGTTGCAGTGGTTTCTGTCATAAAAGGTCGAATGTTGGGCTTTGACATGATGCCCTCCAAAGTCAAAGGGAGAGGTGATTTCATTGGGGAAGACGGATAATTTTTTACTCTTTTATTGGTATTGCCGGCCGAGTCATTGTGACCATTAGTATTAGAACCAGCAAGCCCATGAGGCTTGTTTGGGTGTATATGATCCATGGTCAAGGCATTGAAGATCTAGAAGATCAATAAAAAGCCTCTCTCAAGGAACAAGAAGCAAAGTCCACATACACTGCTATATAGCTGGAAGTTGCGCTAACAATTCAAATGAGAACCTGAATAAAAATGTTAGCATACGCAGCCTGAGTAACATGTGAGAAGAAAATGAAGGCACGTAAGGAGGAGAAGAGACATCCATTGCTAGCTATACATTTTCCATGGAAAAATAGCAATAATAATGCTGGAAAAAGCCTGAGCGGGCTAAGAAGACCAATCACAGGGACATTGCCGCTGCGCCGTCTATTATGGAAAGTGCGAGAAGCAGGCACTTAAAATGGCGGCCGCAATGCAGGGCATGGGTGAGGCAGGGAAAAATGAAAAAAACACATCAAAAAGACTATTTTAAGGTCTAAAAAACTTGCCCCAGTGCTTCACACCACTTCTGACGATGAAATACATGATTAAATTTCCGCACCGAAGGCAGAAGGAATCCCTTCGGCTCCGGACGTTCCTCTGTGTCGAGGAGCTGTTCTACGGGGCGGCCATCTTAATTCACCACCCCCGGGCGCCTCCTTCCCCATTCTTTACTCTTTGTGACTTTTATCCCAGGAGGTGCTTGAGCAAGTTTAAAAAGATTGAATACAAAACCTGACTGAGGCAAAGCAAACCTAAAAGAGAATGCAGACAGGAAAATAGGTGAAGGCATTATGCAATGGAAGGTGATTAGGTCTGGCTGTTTAACAATCGTATGCCAATATGTAGGGCAACAGGAAATATGCAGCAGGAGAGGGCCAAAATTATGGGGCAGGGTTGAGTAAATTATGCAGCAAGAAAAGGTAAACTATGCGCCATAATGCGGTGCATTTTGTAACTAGATTGCTTCATTATTTAATCATTTTTAAAGTTGGTAACAATGTCTGGTCTTAGTTGCATCTAATTAGTACCAGTTTAACATACCGCAGTAAGCAAAAGAAAGGTGATCAGTCCAGCTTGGCAAAGGGCTTTCCTAATGGCAACATGTGTAATTTCATTTTAAGTAAGTTTCGAACTATTCAAGCTAGAAACCAATTTTGTTTTGGTTAAAATCTGCAGACTATGTGGCAGATGACAGAGTATGTGGAAATGTGGCAAATCTATAATCATGCAAAAATTGCTGCAGCCACACAATCACATAATTCCAGTGGCCCTGGTGTTATGTGAGTCTTTCAAAGCCCAAAATGTATCAGGCCCCACACCACTGTTAAATTATGTTTGCCACCAACAATAAAATTCCATCCCACTCTTTAACTTGTGGAAACCAGAACTTCCTACCACTGGCCTACTGCTCTATCACCATCTATATATGGGGCTAGTGAATATGAGGTTCATACCATCTTAATTTTATGTATTTTCCATGGCACCCTTTATTTTCTTATCATCTGGAAGGATTATTGCACCCAGGAAAGATCATGGGGGCTGTCTTACAATACCTACACCCACAATCTGGTAAAGTAATTTCACATCTGATTACCTTGCAAACCTGTTTTTCGGTCTTTGGGAGGGCATTAAAGGGGGGTAATGTCAGGAAACTGCATGATGCCCGCCGTTCACTGCTGCAACACACACTTGGCTGCAGTTGTGACATGTCTCAATTTTCTCAAGTAATCATGACACACTTCGTAGGGGTGGTGGAACCAGTTGGGCATAGAATTTGAATTTATACCTAGAAACAATGTGTTCCTTATTTTCAACATCGAGACACAATATGTGGACTGTTTTTTGGTAGTCTCGCAGGACTTGGAAAATGTCAGTGGTAATTTTGAGCCAGCATTATATAAACTGTGCCCCTCCTTTTCTCATGACTGCATACGCAGAACCTCCTGATTGGGTGGTGGTTTCAGTCGTGTTGCGGTCCTGCTTCACTGCAGCCTTTTATTCTTCTGAGGTGCGCGTTGCAACAGTTGATGATTGGAGCTTGGGCTTGCTGGACATTAGACACTGTAGAAGCTAAGGGCCGTCTTGCAATATTGGTGGTGCGGGACACCATAGCAAGTCACCTTGCTGCGCTGCCCTGCATCACAGGGAAAGGACAGGAATGTGCCGTAATTATCAAACACAGCACATTCTAGTACTTTTTCCTTGCTCGTTTTGGCACCATTTGGCAGCCTAGGACTGTTTTGGCAGCCTATGGCAATATAGGCATTCTTGCACTTTAGTGCAAGGGCACCTATGTTGTAGGCAGGATGGTTTTTGTGCAGCAAGGGACACATTTCTGCACAAACATTTATCCTGAGAGGTTTTTTCCTCTTTTTCTGTGTGCTGCAGGATGCAGCACACTAGAAAGAGGACAACAATAAAAGAAATAAAGATATTTTGCCTCGTTACTCCCCACCTTGGAAGGCGTAATATTTTGGTGCGTTCCTAGGTTAACAAATCCTTGTGACTCTGGGAATGCTTCAAAAACCACTGCAGTTGCCTGGAAACAACCACCGTAATGCCAATGGAATGCCACTTTTGTGCAAAGCAAGGCAATGCAGCAATTTGTGCTGCATTGCCTTACTCCAGATTGTTTACAGCATTGACTTCAAAACTCTGACTGGTTTGCATCACACATGTACCGCGTTGAATGGTGCAAGAATGATACAAAGCTCTCATAAATATTCCCCCAAGTTCTTTTGGTGTGTTGTGTCTCCTATTGTGAAGCTCTGTGTACAGTTTCCTAGCTGCTACTGCTAGTATGGATGTCTGAATCAAGTCATTACATTTATCCCCAGTGCTCTCAAGTTAAGTAGTCTAAGTTTGTGATGTTTGATCGATATCTATAATCTCATTTGAACTAATATATGTTCTGACCACATTTGTAATTCCATACAATTTGACCAATATTCTTCGAAAATCAACAGTTTCTCTGAGAACGTTTGAATTAATCCTCCAGGGCAGAACTCAAAAAAAGTGTGAAGTACTGCTGCTTATTTTAATCTGGGTCGATAGAGCAGCAGCCTTGCAAAACTGGCCCCCAGTAACAAAACCGGCCCCCACCACTGCAAAACCGGCCCCCATGTTTCCAGCCTCCTGGGGAAATGCCCGATGCCCGCTCCGGCCAGTCCGCATTCTGTGAAGAGTATCAGAACTGAATGATTCAATGTGCATTGTGAGGTGTAATCTCTAAAAGTGGGAATTTTTCAATGATTTGTGATATTTAACAGACCACTGTTCCTGTTATTCCCTGAATATTTGCGTAGTTGGGCTTGTCCTTATTCCTTAAGTGTTTACTAATCTTTGATCTTAGAAACGGTATCTGCAAGCTTCTTGTTTTACCCTAGAGATTACTGAGTAAATCAGAAATGTTTTCTCATTAATTGTTTTTATCAAAGAATTCATGGAAAAAATAATTCCCAATCCAGAAGGGGAAGTCAAGGAGTTTCCCCGGAACTCTTAGGTAGATTTTGAAACCATTGGAGAGGCTACATAATGTCGTGACTTCCTTTAATGGTAGGCTTCTGGCCTTCTCAGATATCGGTTTATTTACTCCTTCCCAAGACAGTTACAAATCAACCAGTTTAGGCTGACGTTTGGACAATACATGAAAGAGGTAGTGTCCCATCAGGGAAAGATGCCTAAGGTTATCTTAGATGCTGTAGGACAGCATTCATGCAATCTATCAACATGGTGATTCTTACAACTTGTTTTGCTGGTAAACACACAGCTTCTCTCTCGGTTATTTTTAATTTAGTTATTTAAAGATTTTATATAGCGCTGGCTAGTCCCGGAGGTATCAGAGCGCTTTACATGAGCATCAGATCATGGTTACAGGTTACATCGTTACAAAGGTTACACAGTTCTTAGAGCATGGCAACATTGTTACTTGTAAGGTTGAGATAAACAATAAGCACAAATACATAAGGGGAAAAGCAGGCAAGGTGAGAGATTCAGGGGAGGAGGGGTTGGAGCAGGGGAAGTAGACAGATAATGAAGGCCCCGAAAGAGGAGGGGATGGTGAGAGACACAACATGGGAAGAGGAAGAGAAGATTGACGGGGACACAAACCGGTAGACGAGTCAAAGCAACGTCCAAAGTCCAGTAAGCTGTGATCCCTGCGTAAGTGCTATCCCTTCCCTATCTCTGTTGCGAGAGGCTCTCTTTACGCAGTGGACTCTCTCAGAGGGGTCTCTGAGACTCCAAGGCCTACATACTGGATCCTTCCCCAAAAAGGGGAGAGGGAGTGCTTTGGCAAGGGGTGCCATACAATACCTCAAGTGTGAGTGGCTCCCTTGGCGCAGTGGACTCTCTCCCTCACTATTTGAACCAACATAGTGGTGGTTTGGTTGCCTTAGCGTATTGCGGTTTCTTGCTGACTTTTCAATATCAAAAGAACAAGCACTGGCAAAACCAATAGGTCTCACCTATGCAAGAGCTATTGGGTGTGGCAATTTGTTTCTGCAATGTTGTACACCAGTGTGGCTACTGTTTGGCATGGATTACAGTTAGTGGCGTGCAGTGTTGTGGCATGGAGTGTTGTAGAGTGGAGTGGCGTAGAGTGGAGTGGCCTAGAGTAGAGTAGAGTGTCATAGAGTGGAGTGGCATACAGTGGAGTGTCACAAAGTGACGTAGAGTGGAGTTCGAGGGCCATGGAGTGGATTAGAGGGGAGAGAAGTGGATTAGAGGGGATTGGATTAGAGTGGATGAGATGGGTTGAAATGGACTGGATTAGAGTGGATTGGGGTTGGTAGGTTAGAGTGGGTTATAGTGAAGAGGATTGGGGTGAATTGGGGTATATTTGAGTGGATAAAAGTGAACTTGCAGCCTATGCACAACAGGGAAAAAACATATTGTCTGAATGCTTTTTCCCTATGTGATAGTGACAGCATATATACAGGAACAACATAAAGAAACAAAAACGGGTGAATGGGAAGGGGATAAAGAAACATGAACAATGGAAATAGTACCTGAATCACAGCTCGATCAGCGGAGGAACACAAATTAAGGTGAATAAATCAGTGCTTGGTCAATGCTGAACAGAAGAACAGGAAGTAACGCTAAGGGACATACTAGCCAATAAGGAGGTAGCAAAGAAGAGTGATGATTAGTCCAATGGATGGTAGGCAATTGGTGGGCTGCAAAGCCCTTAATGTACACAATAGTGTATCGCATGTGCTAAGGCACACTGACCACGCAGGCTCGACCTTAAAAATAGACCTGCCCACTCCTACTAATCATTACACAGTATGCTGTAAACTCTGCTCTCATGCTGCTCAACTCTTTGTGAAGGCAGTAACCTTTCACTACAATGAGGGTAATGCTTTGGGCAACTCTCCTGGTATAATGGGTGAAGAGGTGTGGTGTAGCGGCCAGGGAAGCTGACTTTGGAGCACAAGGTTTACAGTTCAATCCCCGGCTGCGGCAGCAGCTCAGCTCAGCTCAGCACCATGTGACTCTGGGCAATAGCTCACTAAATTTCCACGACAGCCCACAGCACCTTGAGACCTGTAAGGGTGAGTAGTTTGCGCTTTATAAATATGGCTAATAAGACTGCAATCCATGAGATAGGTTTATGTCAAGGCACACATGCATGATCCATATTTGCCTGTGACAACAAAAATCAACATCAGGGATCCAGACATCAGTGTAAGTTGGGCACTCAGGGCAGGAGTTCACAAACATTACGTTATGATAACAACAAAAGTGTCTGTCGGTCAAACGAAAAAAGGGGGGGGGATTCAACTGTGTTTACTAGAGTGTAGCGCAACCAAGGCAGAATAACTGAGCAAATAGTGCAAAATGTGCAACCAACATCACACAATTCCTGAATTTGGAAAAAGTGCCCATCAGTTCCCACACGGTACCGCCCTATTCATCATCTGGACTCTCCTTTACCCAGGAGGAAGTGTGGTCTATCACTAGTTTTTATTGTGACCGTCAACCCAAGATGGGTAAGAAGTTGTGTGGAGGGTGGGACCAGAAATGTTTGGTACATCAGGGTAACTGAATTGCAGTGCATAAATGTGTAGTGAAATTTAAGTGTATAAAATTGGGTAGAGATTGAGTAGAGATAAGCAATTTTAATGATTTCTCTCAACATTAAAAACAAATGATAAACTAGCAGATTTAACAAAATATCTGCAAGCTAGTAGGGTCAACATGTTTCAGCATTTGTGGCTATGGATAAGCCACTGCTTTATGGGGCAGCCCATATCCCGGAGTGCCCATAAATTCAGGAAATGCTCGCATGTCACCGTAGACAGCTAAATACCTTTTTTGGCACCCTACTCGCGTTTCAGCACTTCTTCACTATAATAGTCAACTTAAGCAAGTATCCAAAAACAGAACTAGTGCAATCCACATCAGCAGAAGTAGTTTACCAAAACAAATGCATGGCCTGACACTTAAATAAAATAAAAACAGACAACAGACCTCCCTTTCATGGTCAGGTGATGGCAGTCTATCACAGTTACCTGGATGTAAAGCATTTGAAGGCCACACCCTGATGGCCCCAAGCAAACAGGGAGGTTCAAGAGAGTCATGAGGACTCTCAACAAAGTGATTGGAAATGCTTGATAACGACAATGCAGAATAGCCCAAATACCGGTTTCTACTCTACTATCATAATACTTAGCATGTTAGCACCAAGACATCATCAGTCATAATGCTAGGTGGGCTACTTATAACAGAACTCATCCCTAACTACTCATAGTGGGTTACATGGACTAACACCCCTGAGGCCATTTTAAATTGACAATGCAGGAACAACAAAGCTATGTTCCACCACAAGCATGCAAAGCTTTGATCACTTTCTGTGGGTGATCCAGTGTTACTGAGTACCTGTCAAGGTGGGGGAAAATTCAAATCCCAACCATGATATGTTACTATGGTTAAGGATGCTATAAAAAACCACTAGTCAAGGTAGTGCCCAGATCACTGGGAACCTTTCTTTCTTTAACAAGGGCTTCTGAGCAGGAAGCACAACAAAGTTTTGCAACTGCTGCCCCTGCAAGTAATTCACTGATGCCTCCATCTGCCCCTGGTGATACTCTAGCATAGTGGTTCATAATCTGTGGTTGAGGACTCCTGGGGGTTCATGGGGCCTACTCAACCTCAAGGAGTCTGTGACTGTAACAAGATTAACTAATATTATAATTAATAGGTTAAAATGAATAAAGTATATACAAATAAAGAAGCAAAACAGAAAAGGGGGAACACTTTTTTCTGTTTGATTATGAAGTAAACTTTCAGCATTTGTTTGGTGTATGCAGGTTTTTGTATTTGTGTATTGTTTTGAGGCTCAAATCATAGAAATTGCTTAAAATGAGGTTCCCAAGCTTAAAATAAGGACTCCAGAGGGGTCCTTGGATTCCAGTATTGATTTAGTGGGGGTCCACAGAGGACAAATGGCTGAGAACTGCTGCTCTAGCAGAATTGCCTGACAGGCTAGTGTGGGAAATCCCACACAGGAAAGAATAGTAGCCTCTTTGACAAGCACCTAACTGCTGAGTCAGTCTGCAATGGTGAGCCAGAGAGAGATCAATAACCGAGCTGGCTGACAACCATACTCTTTGACATGACCCAACCATATTGAGACTATGGACATCGAAGCATTAGTAGTTAACAGACTTTAAAGCGCCTACTTTGTGACTATTCACAGTCCATGTCGTCATTGTTCCTTCTTTTACCTTCTTTCTTTGCCTGTGCTTTATGCAAATGTGAAGTTTTATCTAAATGTTGGGGAAGAATGTAATGTGGTTCATGAGGACACACCTGTTGCTTAGACACTCTTAGATGGTGACGCATGTCATCATTCATATTATAAATAAGATTGCACACCCACGAGGCAAAGCGTGGCTTATTTGTAAAGACCATGTGTGTGTGTGTTGCCTCTGTGGCCTGCACACTCTTTAGCTCCAGAAAAAAAGGGCACTAAAAATGAAAATTACTTAGGTTTTTGTCGTTCTAAATAGCATCACCATAGCAGTCAGTGGGTCGGGTCGCTTTGCAAAACGTTTTCCTGCCTTTGATCCTCAAAAACAAAAGTGAGAAATCTGAAAAAAACATCACAGAGATTCCTGGGAAGGGACGGTAAATGCAATGGTGTAGGAAGGGAGGTGCAGTGGGTGTGGGCCGCCCCGTGTGTCATTACTGAGGGGGTGACAAAATGACAAAAATATGTGTTTTAAACACATATTTTTGCCATTTGTCAAGCTGGTGGGCGAAATTTTCTGCACCGGGTACCACCTGACCTTACTATGCCACTGGGTAAATGTTGACAGGCATGGACCCAAAGTACACCCTCCGTCTAGGTGGCTGCTCCTTTGGGCCCCAGATTAAACTTCTAGGATGACCAGATGGCTTCTCAAATTCCAATCTGTCCTCATTTTTATTTTCTGATTGGATGAATCAAAACTCCCTTAAGCTCAACCCGGACAAAACGGAGCTGGTCCTGATTGGTGGTGCCAACAGCTCATGGACGTCTGCCTTTTGGCCTTCCACCTTCGGCCCCCCTCCAGCTCCTTCAGGGACAGTCAGAACTCTGGGCATCAGAATCAGTCAGGACCTCTCTATGCGTCCCCAGGTTAGCTCTGTTGTTTCATCCTGCTTTCTTTCCCTCAGGACATTCGCAAGATCTCCCGTTTCTTCTCTACTGACGCCCTTAAAATAATTGTCATGGCCATGATTCTCTCACGGTTGGACTATGGGAATTGCCTTTACGTGGGCATCCCTGCCTACGAGCTCCGGCGCCTTCAGACCATCCAGAACCAGGCTGCCCGCCTTATCCATCGGCTCCCCAAGTCCCACCACACCACCCCTCTCCTCAAATCCTTTCACTGGCTTCCCATCCTACAGAGATCTCTCTTTAAGATGGTATGCCTAGTCTTCAAGGCCCGGGACCGCACTGCCCCCGCTTTCATCAACTCCTTGATCACCCACTATCATCCTCGCCGTAACCTTCGTTCCTCCACTCAGGCCCTACTCTGCATTCCCTGCTTCCGCAAATCCAGAATCGGCGGCACCAGATTTTCCATTCTTGCCCCCCGCTTCTGGAACAGTCTTCCCCCCACCATTAGGTCCATCACTAACTATCTGCAATTCCGTAAGGCGCTCAAAACTCATCTATACGCCCAAGCCTTTACTAACCCCTAATTTCCTGGCCGCCTCTACCATCAGTCACTCTTATCCCTCCAGCGCCAGGAAACCGCTTGGTCACAGAGCGCTTTACAAATACTTTCAGCTTCAGCTTCAGCTTCATCATCCTGAATAGTAGTGCTGCACCTAGGTAAGAAAAAAATGCCACTAAGACAGATATGCTGTCCTTGCAACCCAGTGGCATCAATCTCTACTCCTTCCAACTTCTTCCAAGGCGCAGTTAGAGGTAACACTCTCTCTTGGCCGAAAACATAAAGAGCGCTAATATGGTCAGAAAATGGATACATTAAACTATCTATTGAAATGCAACGTACATCGGAGAGGATGTGGCACTACAGCCCGAGCTGCCTACTTTGGATTTGGGGAACCAGCTTCGAGTCTCGGCATTGCTAAACCTCCTGTGACTCTGGGCAAATCACTTAATTTACCCCTGGCCTAAAAAAAAAAAGTTTTCTTGTGTGATGTAACTGGTCGGTGCTCATAAAGCGCTCCAATACCTTCAGGCCAAGTTCACGCTATATGAAACTACAACAAAAATATATATTCTGATAGCTTAAGTAAAGTGTATTCATTTGTCAAGCTGTCGCCATCTCCTTTCTTCTGTGCTTGCCCGCTAACTGTGAAATTGCCACTAAGCAGCACCTAAACACGGGCATTGGCGCTGCATCAGTTCACTTCCGCTTCTGCAGGCTACACATAGAGCTCCTGCACTACTTTCTGATAGTCATATAATACAGCTTGCCAGGGACCATGGCAAAACTCTCTCCCCAGCAAAAACAGGAGGATACATAAACCAAAGATCTGGCAGTGGAAGCCAGAGTGCCTCTAGAAAGAGTTGTGCAGATGAAAGATGCCTAGCCTTAACCAAAACCTACAGAGTGGGAAGAAGGGTGAGAGTGTCTGAATGGAGATCAGGAGAATAGCCCCAGGGAAGCAGGCTTTGCCGTTGGCTGCTCGGTTCAAGGAAGAAAAAAATAAATTACAACACTAGGCAATTCCCAGCCAAACACGCTGGTGCCTATGCCCAGCAATATTTGGAGAGAGGGTGTGATGTAACATTTAGAGCTGCCAACTTTATAAAAGGGCAGCTGGGTTAGAGTCTCAGTGTGGGTTCTCCCTGTGCCAACATAAAAAAAGCAAAAATTAGATACATGACGATCGTTAACAAATGGAGATCATTTGGATCAAAAATAAATTTTTTAAAGGCACTGATTCGATCTTAAAAGAAAAATAACTTTGGAGGAGGGCGTTGGCCGGATTTTCCGGGCCCTCCCTATATTTTCTACCTTTAGTTAGCTGTAGATTAGTGTGGAGGCAACAGGTACACTGCTAGTTGGGGATGAGCGTAAGCTACATGCAGGGGTGCAGGGTGGGGGGCGGGGGTTGAGAGTTGGTTTTTTTTTCGTATTCAAGCTTCGATTAGCAAAATTATTGTTGATTTGTTTTTCTTTTGGAACAGCATCAGGTGACCTTGACAGGATCTATCATTATAATGTCTTCTGGTAGACAGGGATTAGGGATATCCACGCTCAGCTGGAATGTAAATGGCCTACGGGATAAGATTAAAAGGGGTATGGTAAGTCAGTTGATCAGGAGGCACTCCTCGTATGTGGTGTTGCTACAAGAGACGCATTTGGTCGGTAATCGATTTATGGCTTTACACAAGGGAGGTTACAAACTGGTGGCGCACGCCGGTTTCACCACAGGGTCCAGAGGGGTGGGCATACTAATGAGAAACTCCTTTCCACTGACTGTCCAGGCCACATGGGCTGACAACCGAGGCAGGTACATCGGCATCTCGGGGCTGTGGGAGGGGAGTATTGTCACTTTTTTGTCAGTATATGTCCCGCCGGGGCTTCAGACAGACACTTACCGCGATTTGTGCGTGATTTTATCGACTTTGCCTGTGGGGATACTGATTGTGGGTGGAGACACCCAGCTTGAACTCTAGCACCATCTCAGAGGTGACTGCCGGACTTCGTAGCAACAACTGGGCTTACAGATGGGTGGAGACTGAGGAACCCAGACGGAGTGCACTACACACACACTTCTACTGCGCACCACTCCTTATCGAGAATAGACTATGTCTTAGTACCGGCATCGCAGGCAGCATGGGTCCGGGAGGCGAGCCATATAGGTAGGGGGATTTCAGATCATTCTCCAGTCTGGCTCAGTGTGGAGGTGGGGCAGCGAGATGCGGGAAGGACTGCCCCCATTAATGCATGGCACTTGAGGGACCTCGACACCAAAAGGGAGGTGGTACAAGCCACAGAGAGATATTTCTAAAACAATGTGGGAACAGTCGAGTCGGCACAGTCTCTGAGGGAGGCCTACAAGACGGTTATCAGAGGGGAAGTGTTATCACTGGTCTCGGGGAGGAGAAGGAAGGGCCGGGCAGAGGTGGAGATTGAGGCAGAATTGACAACTGTGGAGGGGGAGGTGTCGAGAGATGCTACCCCCGAGGGAACGCACCGTTTGCGACTCCGCCAAGATGAATATAAGAGTCTGGCAAGAGACAGAGCCAAAGTGCAGCACGCAGACAACCAGAGTAGGGTATATGAACATGGCGACAAAGCAGGAAAACTGATTGCGTGGTTGGAAAAGGGGGAGCAGGCGTTGAGATTGGTGCCAGAATTGAATATAGGAGAGTCAGGCAGGTTGACAGATCCACAAGCGATAGTAGAAGAGTTCGCTGATTATTATCGATCGGTATATACGTCTGCAAGCAACTATACGGAGGACGAAAATGCGGCCATGGTACATGACATCCAGTCGCCCGCGCTGTCGGAAGAAGACAGGAAGTACTTAGACTCCCCCCTCACGAATGATGAAGTGGCACAGGCCATTAGGGGAGTCCATTCCGGAAGGGCCTCGGGCCCGAACGGAATCCCCATTGAGCTGTATAAACTCAATGCGAATAAGGTAGCACCGTTTCTCCGTGCCATGTTTGTAGAGAGCAAGGGGAAGGGCCAACTTCCCTACGACCAACGTGTAGCAAACATTATTGTCATTCACAAAGATGGTAAGCCCAGGACATTATGCTCTTCCTACCGGCCAATCTTGATATTAAATGCTGAACCCAAGGTGCTGGCAAAACTGCTGGCGACCAGGCTTGCCAAGGTCATTAGCAATCTGATCCACCCGGATCAGTCGGGCTTTATGCCGCGCCGAAACAAGGCCCTAAACTTACGAAGGCTGCATGGGGTCTTGGGACACATCAAAGATACATGAACCGGCGGCACTGTTGTCGTTAGATGCGACCATGGCCTTTGATAGGGTCGAGTGGCCCTACTTATTTGCTGTCTTGGGGAAGTTCGGTATCGGCCAGGAATTCATAGGATGGTTTCGCCTCTTGTATACGAGTCCCCTTGCCAGAGTAGTGGTGAATAACCACAAACCAGCTGACTTTGCTTTAAACAGAGGCACACAGCAGGGGTGCCTGCTGTCCCCACTACTATTTGCTCTGGCCCTTGAGCCGTTGGCGGCATGGGTCCGTTGGGACCGATCGATTCGAGGGCCTGCGTTGGACTCCCGAGTGGGAAGATAAGATCTCGCTATACGCAGATGATATTTTGCTTTATCTCTCTACTCCCAAGGAATCTTTGATACATTTTTTGGATGTCCTGGCAATTTTCGGGAGGTACTCTGGATTCGCCGTTAATTGGGCAAAGTCAGTGCTTTTCGTCCTCAGCGGAGGTCCCCCAGTAATCCCGGAGTCATGCCCACTACTGGTTGAGCCAGTGGGATTTCGCTACCTGGGCATACATGTGACCATGGACCCGAAACTGAGATATGATAACAACCTGGGGCCCGATGGGCTCTGCGGAGACAGGTGGCTGAGATGGAAAACATGGTGGCCGGCTAGCAGCGGGTCGCGGGTGCTGGGAGCGATAGTGGTGCGGTACGAGTGTTTTACCTGTATGGGACGGCTCCGACAATCTGTCCAGTTATAGTCTCTTACCTAGTCTCTCACTTAGATTCATATCTGAAAGCGGGTTTGTGGCTACGAGAGTGGAGCAGCTTTTCTCCGCGGTTCTGGCTTTGGCGCTGTATGGCGTCTCAGGAGACGGAAGCCTCCCAGGGTCAGAGAGAGGCAGAGCCGGCAGCAGGAACGGAGCTGGGCTGCTGGAGCAGAGCAGCTTTCGAGTTGGGAAGAGGCCGGTGAGTGGCTCCTAGGATCACGTTTCGAGGCACTGGGGCGCGCGGAAGGGGAGCGGAGAATACGCATTTGGGTAGAGGGTCGGCTGAAGGACTGCCCCCGGTTGTGAGTACCACTGGCACATCTCAAGTTCCACGGTATTGCCAAGGTTCTGCCGTCTGTATCACACAAGACAAGGTCGAAGTTAACAATCAAGCTACAATTGGAGGGGCCTCTAGGTACACTTTGAGGAGCATGGGGAGGGCGGTGGGTGAAAAATTATTAGTTAAACATAGTGACTCACCGAAAATAAAAACTAAAAGCTTAATAGACACCAACCCAAAAAAGTTAGTTAAAAAAAACTGTAAGCAGGCTACGGTTCGTAAATTGGGGAAACAAAGCGTTTTGGAACGAAAGTTCAAGACCACCCCATCTCTCAAATCCTATTTTAAAACAATCCCAAAAACCCTGATATTGAAGGCTAACTCCACACAGCTCAGGCAGCAATTAGACGATACGCAAGAGGGAGATAAGGGTAATCGGGGGTCCCCAGGGGTATTAGATATACAAGATTGGTCTATGCATCTGAGCCCTAATCGCTATCAGGCCCTTGCTACAGATATGGAGGCAGTCGGACAGGATTCACCCAATAAGACAGAAGTAACACACACTGTAGCAGTTAGCCCAGTGCAGCCAATACAGTTATCCTCCTATTGTGGTACAGCAGTTTTAGACGTGGCAGAACATGTGGAGCTTTCTGGTACCACGAGTATAAGCTTCTTAGTCGTTGAAGACAAAGCCTCAGAGGAGCCCGGCATAGATCCTGAACCTGATCATCCAGATCTTCCAGTTATTGCCCTTTTAAAAAAATTATATCTTGATATGCTTAAGGGTTTTGAAGTTTCTAAAATGAATCAGGAAAGCATTCGAGCCTCGTGCAGTTTATTGGAGGCAAAATTTGATGAGTTGAGTTCCAGCACGGATTTGTTGGAGGCTGAGGTTAAAGTAATTTGTAAGAATGTGATGGATAACCGGAAAGAAATTGAGGCCATTAAGTTCAGAGAGAGGGAACATGAGGAGAGGGTAGAAAGGCTTGAAAATATGCAAAGGCGCAATAACCTGAATATTTTGAAGCTACCAGAGGGAAAAGAAGGTTCTGATATCAAAAAGTATGTGGCGCAGCTACTAAAGTCTGAACTACAGTTAGAAGAGGCGGAGGAGGAGATTCTGGGAGACATTTAAAGGGTCCATCGTGATCCCTTCAGGTTGAACCCGAATCGGTCTAAGCCCAGAAACATTTTGATTAGTTTTCTGATGTATAACTTGAAGGAAAAAATTCTAGCAGCAGCTCTCAAAAAGAAAAATATAACAGTGGATGGGGTAAAAGTTGAGGTAAGATCAGATTTGTCACCGGTGACTGCTAACAGGCAATGGGAGCTAGGCAAGCGGATGGAGCCTCTTAGAAAACTTGGCGCCACGGTTCAATTAAAGTTCCCGTCTTTTCTAAAAGTCATGTGGCAAAATAAGATGTATTCTTTTCGAGCGGTTGAGGGGGTGGATAGCTTTTTGGAGCAGTGTCAAGAGGGTAGTTTGTAATTTCTTGGATCGGGATCTTTTAAATTAATCTTGAGTAGCAGGTCTCATACAGGCATGTATAAATTTTGTGTGGTATATATCCGTACCATTATTGTAGGCACCCAAAGGGCCAAGGCCATGGGTAGTCTGGTTGGGTTTTCCAGGTTAGGGAGGGAATTAATGGGGGTGAAGGGGGAAGGGGACAAGGGGTTTGGGTATGGGGGAGGGTAAGGGTATGTGGAGAGAAAACAAAAAAATCCTCAGAAGCTTTTGTGCCATCAGGTTTTTGGTAGAAGTTGGCTCTGGGTGTTATGAGTGGTGTTAACTCGACGGAACTGAGATTCCTTTCTTGGAATGTGAACGGCCTACGTGTGAAATGTAGGAGACAGTTAATTTTGAAATATCTAGAAGATTCTTTGGCCCAGATTATAATTTTGCAGGAGACTCATTGGTCTGGTGCTGAAAGTAATGACATTTTTTCAGCTCAGCGGTGTATTGCCCAATCCTTTTACACGCCTCAAACTATAGTTACGAAAGGTGTGGTAGTTTTCATTAGGCAGGGGGTTAATACTACAGTGGAGTGTAAAGGGGCAGATGTGAAAGGAAGATGGCTGATTGTGAAATTGAAGGTGGCAGGGGAAATGTTGATTATTATTGGTTATTATGGCCCTGATCAGGATCATGTGGGTCCTTTAGATGCACTTGCTAGCGAATTATTAAGTTTTTCGGGGAAAATAATTATGGCTGGTGACTTTAACACGGTGTTGGACTACAAGTTGGATCATTCAGAAAAAAGAAGAACCCAGGTAAATTCTAAAATGTCAAGTAGAGTCAAGAAATTGATTATTCAGCAAGGTTTGTGTGATATTTGGAGGTTGAAGGTAGGTCAACAGGTAGGGTATACTTTTTACAATAAAAAATATAATCACAAATCCCGGATAGATTATTTCTTGGTTGACTCTAGATTAAAGGATTGTGTGACTAAGGTGGGTCATGTAGGGGTACATCTTTCTGATCACTCAGTCATTTCACTGACTCTAAAATTAAGGACGGGCGGTTCGGGTTCAACTTGGAGGTTAGATCGCACGGTCCTTCTTGACCAGGAACTCTTGAAAGCTCTAAGTGAGGAGATTGAGGTCTTCTTTGATAAGAACATGGGGACGGCTAGGATTGAGATCGTGTGGGAAACTTGTAAGGCTTTTTTTGAGAGGGAGACTGGGAGATTATGGTGCTAAGTAAAGGAGAGTTTATTACAGCAAGGTTTTAGAATTAGAGGAAATAGTTTGTTTATGTGAAGCTAATATGGTAAAACATGGTGGATGTGAAACTGACGAACGAGTATTGCATGAGCTGTTGGAGTTAAAATCAGAGCTGGTGGCTGTACTGACTCAAAGAGTTAAGGAGAAATGGGATGCAAGTTAACTGGCCCATTTTAATTATGGTGAGGGGTGTAGTAAACTTCTTGCGTGGAAAGTGAAAAAAGATCAAGTCCTTAATCAAATTAAGGAAGTAAAATGAGTGGAGTCAGATATAACCATCACAGATAGCAAGGGGATAGCGGATGCCTTTCAGGATTATTTTGCTAAAGTATATAAGGAAGATATTAGCCCAGAGCAGTCAGTGTTAAGGGGTTGGGTACAGTTTATGAAGCCACTTTCAGCTGAGTTTAAGGAGGTTCTAAATCAGGATATATCTCAACTAGAAGTGGAAAGGGTTATCAAGGGGGGAAAAAGAGGTAAGGCTCCAGGACCGGATGGTCTTCCGGCTGAAGTGTACAAATCTCTGATAGATATCATTGCCCCTTTCATGTGCCATCTATTTAACCAAATCTTTCGGGGTACGGCTTCATTGCCTTGTTCATGGAATGATGCAACTATCACACTAATACCAAAGCCAGGGAAGTCACCCAAGTATATGAACTCCTACAGGCCAATTTCGCTACTAAATTGTGATTATAAACTGTTTGCAAAAATTATGTCTGAAAGGTTGAGTATGGTTATCTCTAAGTTTGTCCATGAGGATCAAAAAGGTTTTATCAAGGGTAGACTCCTGAAAGAGTTAACCTTTTCACTTATTGGCGCAATAGATATGGCTTCGGTCTATAAACTTCCCTTGGCGGTGTTTGCACTTGACGCCGCCAAGGCGTTTGACCGTGTAAATTGTTTTTTTTTAAAGGCTCTGCTAGAGCATTTGAAGATAGGGGAAGACTTCACCAATTCTCTTTTATCCCTGTATCAGTCTCCTACCTCTCGAGTTTTGGTTAACGGGATATGAACTCAGCCTGTTAAGATTATGCGTGGTACCAGGCAAGGATGTCCTCTATCACCCTTGTTGTTCGATTTTTATATAGAACCCCTAAAATAAGAAACACAGAAAAGATTCCCCCTTTTGTATGGGAGGGGTGGTCTAAAAAAAAAGGATTGTATGCAGACGACATAATTATTTATACCCCTAAATTTAAACAATCAATGGAGGGTCTTTTATAACTGACCAAAGAGTTTGGGGCTGTCTCAGGATATGAGATATATGAAGATAAGACTGAGATTATGAGTTGGAATTTAAACATCGAAGGGGTACTTTGCAAATCTGAGATGAGATACCTGGGGGTGAGGATTACGCACAATATTGGGGAACTTACTAGGGTTAATTTTTTTAAGATAAATAGGGAAATAATTATCACTCTTCGAGGATGGGCACACTTACCTCATTCTTTTTTTGGCCGTACGAATCTGGTAAAGATGGTGATTTTACCAAAGCTGACTTTTTTGTTTGAAACAATTCCCTTGGCGTTTAAGAAAGACTGGTTTGTTAAGTTACAAAGCGAGATTACCTCCTTTTTTTGGGCCTCAAAAGGTTCTCGTCTTTCGTGGAAAAAGCTAAGAAGAAAACTCGGCAAGGGGGGTCTCGCGGCCCCTGACTTTCAAATCTATTTGTGGGCCTTCTTGTTAAAAAACTGCAGAATGCTGTTGGGTACCCCGATTACTTCATCGATTGGAGATTTGTTTTGTGCAATGCTTAAGAGTAGTAATTACAATGAACATGGTTTTATGTACAAGTTTGCGGATCCGAAGTTTTTCAAGAAGGTTAGGCTCAACGTTTTACGTGATTTGGCGGAGCTCTGGTTTAAAATTAGGAGGTTATTAAAAATCCCATACTATAGTCATATGGCTCTGATTTGGGATGCTCCTGGGTCACCTCTTTGGACAAAAGATGCATTGGCTCGTCCATTAATAGAGGCGGGCCCTCAGCGATGGAATGAACTATTCCCAGATGGCAAGTTGATTTCTTGGGGGCAATGCGAGCAGGAGTGGGGCCGGAGCTTTTCAAACTTTAAATACTTGCAGATTCAGAGTTGGGCAAGTAAAACGGAGAATGTAACTGGAGTTTTGAATGAGTTTGAAGGGAAACTTCTTTCAGACTGTTCGTTTAAAAAAGAAGTGGCCCTTTGGTACTTGCTGATTCTTGAGATGGAGGATGGCCCTTTCTTTCTTCCTGAGTCTCTGTGGGGTGAATGCTTGCCAGAGATTGCGACGGAGAACCAATGGCAAGTAACAATGGCTATGTTATATAAAACAGTTAAATCTGCAAATTTAAGGCGGAATCATTTTTTTACGATTCACAGGGCGTATTGGTCACCTCGCAGACTCTCGAAATTCAAGACTGGTGGTGTCGTGGATTGTCCCAAGTGTAGGAGCCCTAACGAGGATGATCTTCATATGTTTGTTTTCTGCCTGAACATAAGAGAATTCTGGTTGGCCATGAGTAACTGCCTATCACAAGGCTTAGACCAGCAGATTGAGGTAAGCCCTTAACTGGTTATTACCGGGAGACATGATTTGCAAGGTAAGGGCACTGGGGACAATGCTAAACTTATTTTTTATGCTACTTTATTAGCCCGGACGGAGATATGTAAATTATGGGTCTCACCGGTATTTCCTACAGTGTTGGATTGGGTACGAGCCATGAGACATACTGACAAATTAGATACTTCGGATCTGACAAAGAAAATGCGTAGATTTTGGTTACCCTTTTTGTCATGTTTTGGGTGAAGGAGCAGGCTTTAGGTAGGAGTAGTTAGTTAAATAAATTAAGTCCGATGATTAAGCCTTCGCCTATTTCGCTTGTGGTCTTCCTCCTACTAAGGAGTGGAACGAAGGATAAGGCGGCTGCGCTCTGGAGGAAGACTCAGTATCCGGGGGGGTGTTCAGAGGAGGATTTGGATACGAGTAGAGCTCTGACTCAAAATAGCGTTGCATATGCTTTTTTCCTGAAGCCAGTATATGAGATAATGGGTGGTCCAGTTTAGCAATGAGTGGCGAAAAAGGCCAATGAGGATAAAATTTTTTAAAAAAAACAAAAAAAACCCGGGGCCCCTAATGGCCAAGTTCCGCAGAGATGTGGTGAGATGGAGATCGTTGCCACTCTCCCTTCTTGGTAGAGCTGTACTGTTTAAAATGATGGCCCTTCCCCGCTTCCTATATGCGCTTCAGAACTCGATGGATCCGGTACCCTCCTCGTATTTTAAGGAAATAGAGTCCCTCCAAAGACAGCTTCTCTGGGAGGGTAGGCAGCGTATTGCTTTCTCCAAGCTTACTCTTCCCTGGTATGATGGGGGGATTGGTTTGCCGGATCTCCGGAAGTACTACTGGGCCACTCAACTTGTTGCCCTTAATCACGGTGTTTATGGGTCCCCATTGGACCCCGGATTTGTGATGGATCGCGGTCAGATACCGGGGGGAGATATTACAAGAGCCTTGTATGCTAGGAATGGTCGGTTTCCCCTTGTCGGTACTCCGGCGCATGCGGTACAAGTGTGGCATGCTGCCACCCGGAACCTTCAGTGGGTTGGGAAGCTAACTCTGGCGACCCCGTTGTGGAATTCAGAGAGATTGGGTAGCCTGTGGAAAACGAAGGGCTTTGATAAATGTGACCTCATAGGGATCTCACAGATTAAGGATGTCTGGGGGAAAGATGAGATCCTTACATTTGACGCCCTAAGGGAAAAATATCACCTGCAGGAGAGTGAGTGTTACTGATACCTTCAGGTCAGACATGCCTTATTAGCAAATATCCCCAGAGGTACCACACTCCCAGAGGCTTCCCCTTTGGAGGACCGGGTATTGAATAGCCATCTCCCAGTAAAAACTATTTCACTGATATACAAAAAACTAATCAACCACATGGGGGATTCATTGGCGACTCTTAGGGAGCAGTTGGGCGCAGATGACCTAGTATTAGATGATGAGGATTGAAAAGAGGCAGTCTCCTCCCCGAAAGTAGTAGCCGTCCAAATGAGACTTAGGCTGGTCCAATTAAAGATCCTACACCGATCCTACACCACGGGGGCCCGGCTGGTACGAATGGGTCTGGCGAATAGTGGGGAATGTCGGAGAGGGTGCGGGGAGGTCGGAACATTTATGCATATATTGTGGCACTGCCCTGAAATACAGGACTATTGGGTTCAACTCCACGAGAAGATCCGGGTGGTTATGGGGGTGGAATTGGCGCTGGAGAACCGAAGATGTGTCCTGAATGTTTGGGAACCCACGGACCTGAATACATCTGGGAAGTTGTGGGTGACCCTGGCATGCATGATTGCTAAACGTAACATTGCTCAGTTGTGGGGAGCCAGTCAGGTGCCTCAGATTGGGAAATGGATGGAGGATCTGGACTGGTGCATGTTTAGGGAAAGGTCTGTATATGTTGCCAGGGCCTGCCCCGGGAAATGGGGGAAGGTGTGGGGTGCCTGGAATGGATTCAGATGGGATATTTGCACACCTCCAGAGGTTAGAGAAGTGGCAGTAGCGTTGGAGTCTCAGTGATCCCTAAATGCTATCCTATTAATCATTTTGAAATACAAAAATTTATAATCGATTAATGTGAAAGTAATGAATGTCACCTGATGCCTTTTCTTTTCTTTTTTGAAATATGTTAATAAAAAGATTTATATAAAAAAAAAAAATTACTCAACCACAGGACCGATTGTATTAATTCCTTTTCAACCCGAACAAAGTAGCTCCACAAACACATTATATAATCGTAAATAGTGTAGTCATATTGTACTTGGTCCCTCCTCTCCGGGAGGGATAAACACTAAAAGAGATGTGACAAATGCATGCCATAAACAAATAGAATGAAATATTAGGAGATTGACAATGGAGCCAGCTAATAGCAAGCCTCTGGGAGGGCTGTAAGCTTACAGAATGAATGCCGTATGTCTCGAAGAGACAGCACATGCGCTGTATAGGCTCGACCTAAAAACCTGGTCGTACAACATTACACCCACTTCAGGTGCTGTCTGAGAAGAATTTTTCTGATTGCTTATTTGCCAGCCAAGAAGATGCATTACTGTTGAGTAGATGGTACTGGATCATGTAGCAAGGACAACCTCTTAGGCCTTCATCTATAGAAGGTCAGGCAATTCACAGTAGTTTTATGATTCTGCAAATTGCCACAGTAAACATTTTGCTATCGTTAAAAATAAATGGGTAATGAGAAGCAGAAATTGTTGCATTTGAAGGTGTTGGCTGTGTGCCATCCTACCAAAAGCCTTACCATAGGGAAGATCTTACTGTATCCAGTACCGACAGTATCTTAGGGCATAACCTGGAGAATGTCAGGCAGTTTACAGTAATTCTATGATTCCTATAATTACCACTGTACCTAGTGCTAGCAGCTAGCTAGCACTAGTGCTAGCAGCCAGATATAAACACTAGTGCTAGCAGCCAGATATAAACACATGCAGAAAGGCTTTTCAGTTTCCACAAACTTGGGGTCATACCAACACACGATCAGACCCTATGATGAAGAAAGCTGTAAGATGTGGTTGAAGATTTGTCATTATTTTTGGGAAATTAATCTGCACCAATGAATGCACACACAGCAGTGAACAAAGAGTTTGATGTGCCAACTAAAAAGCATTTTGCAATATTATCTGTTTGTTCACTCATTTATCATAGGGAGAATTGCAATATCTCATTTGATATTGTCTTACTCCACAATAATAGCACACATTGAATTCCCCGTTTACCGAATTAGCATTACTACATTTCTGGTTATGGTAATTCAACTTTTGTCTAGGTACACAATGTTAAAGGAATTGAAATCCAGTTACTGCAAATGTAATGCATGTTTTCTGCTATGTCTCTTTTATCTTTCTTACATACACCTATTCTCTTTATCTCTCACCTGGACTCTCTGCACTGTCCCCTCTTTTGTTTCTTTATGCTATGCATGGCTTTTGCTTCCCACCTCCCTTACCTCCCCATCTCTCCCCTGTTGTATTTTCCTCTCCCTTCACCTGTTCAGAATAGCCAGAGACCTGGAGTTGCCTTTTTTCAGGAGCCTACCTCTCCACAATAAATACATTATTTTGCAAATTTGTTACTTCATTCTTGAAGACCCTGTTCTAAGATTCTGCTGCAGATTGTTATTCAAGCCTCCACAAACAGCTATACGTTTACTAGTTTCTAAGGCCCCCAGCTCACATATCCTACTGCTGTCAGGTTGCAGGATGGCAACATCAGTGTAGCGTGTGTTCATTGCTGATTTGATGTTTCAATTAGGCAGACAGCCAAATGTCCCTGTCAACTGCAGGCTGCAGAAATGAAACAGGTATTTTCAGAGACTTGTTTAACTTCTATTCCTGGTGCTGCCTTTGGAACGTCTGAGACTATAGGCCGCAAAGACCAATGAGTCACAGCTGTGACCTCCGACATCTCCTAAATGCTGTGTTATGCAATCATCTGGCAGGCAAAATCTTGCTAGTTTCGGACTTAAACTATTTTCCTACCAATCATATGTTCAACGCACTCTTGGTTTCCTCTGTCACATACCTTGATTATAGGCACTGGAAGTACGGGTGTTAGGAGTGCTGCAGCACCCCCAAAAGTACCATGCTGGAGTTCAGAAGGTGAATGAGCAATAAAAATGGCTTTACATTTTGTTTTTTATAGAAACATTTGCTGTGCTTCAAAGACAGAGGTCGAATGGCAATAGCATCTAGCAAATGACTATTTATTCCTTTAAGGTGGAGACTGGTCTTTACTTTCTATAAAAGGAAAGCAAGATGATTTTGTAAAGTGAACTATGTGGCAATCTTACAGGGATAGAGTAGATATCATTTTGTAAATACCTGTTCAGAAAGCACAATTGTTTGTTATTCTTATGTGTGATGGCAACAACCTGGAAACCCGATTTCCACTCACTATAGTTTGTGTGCTTCTGTATCAGTAAAAAAACAATGGGCCTTATTACGATGACCGTGGGACTGGCATCGTCACCCCATCGGTGGCGGTCTTATAATATTGTTTTCCGCCCGCCACATTAGGATGGCCTGCGGATGGGTGGCGGTCGGAGAGACCAATCGCAAGGATCCTTTGGCCTGTCGGACCATCGGAGGGAACATGGATCCCTGCATTGGTGGCGGTGCCTGCCAGGCATGATTAGGGCTGTTTTTGCTGATTTTTACAGATAAATACCGTCAGAAAACCATTTATTTTCCTGTCCGTATTTATTTTTCAAATGTGGATAAAAACGGAAATTGGGTTGTTTTTGAGTAATTCTAAATGCTGTCAATAATGACTGCTAGACCAATAGCTGTGCAGATTAATAGACAAGGGGATTAAAATAATATAGGGATTTTAGGAAAGAGCCTTAAACAGCAGTAGATTTGCACAACCTTGATACTAAAATGTACATGTTTTCTTACAAGTGCATATTTACCATCTGAGTGTGGATATATCATTGAAACCTGTCAGGCATTCATGGAAGAGTGCACATCAACTGGTTAAATAAATGTAGAAATATACACATTTCAGATAAAAAATGTTCACAAAACCTAAAATAAATATGGATAAATACAGGATAAATACAGGTAAAATTAGCAAAAAATAAATATGGATAAATACAGACGGAAATGCCAAAAATATAAATACCATAACACCGGGAGCTTTAATTATGATGTCCCCCCCACAGGCCTTTTCATGGTGGTATACCTGCCATGAAAAGGCTGGCAGAAAGGGACATTGGGGTCCCATAGCAGGACCCCCTTCCCCCTGGCCCTCAGTTTCTACATATCCCTGCACCATGTCGCTGGCACCACATGGTGCCTGCCCCGTAGTTCAAGGATATGTATTATGCCCATTTTTTGTACTGCTGCGTGTGCTGCAGACCGCAGCACCCGCTGCAATACAAAATATAGACATTGCGACTGCCGTGGTGGTGGGTGCATCCTAATTCTGCTAGTGGGACCCCCGACTTGTTGTCGGGCGTTCCCATTTCTGAATGGATGGTGGTCAGACATAAGTCCGATCGCCATCCTAATGAGGCCCTGTGTGTCAGAGCAAATTTAGTGAGAATTGGGTGTTTGAGCCAATTTAGTCGAAATTGTACTGTCTATAAATGACAGTACACTACCACACCATGCTTTAGGAAAATATTTTTGACAGTGTTCCCAAAAAAGTACCACCAGCTACATACTACTTCCTTACCGTTGTCTTCTTGAATACATTTGCTACACTTGTCCTTTGTGCGACACTTGGAATTTTCAAAGACTTCAGTAATGTAACATTGATGGCAGCACTCCCACTCTGAAAATTGTTCCAGCACCACTGACCTTGACCATAGACTGGTTCTGGCACCCAGTACATCATCACAGGTGGTGCATCTCCTATCTAGGATCAACAAAAGACTTTCCTATATTGCCTTTTCTCCTCAAAGAGAACAACAAACACACTCTTACACTTCACTCATGCCATTAAATCGCACACACTCAGCCACCAATACGATTGGTTCCAGTACCTCACTTTGCCATCACTGCAGCACTGCAGGTGAGCGTATCCTTTCCTGGCAATTTTTCAGCAATGCCATACTTTCTAGGGTCCTTATGTCTTCCATAAGAATATACAGCCGCATGGCACACCGTGGTAAAACAAGGATGCCATGGGCCCTAATGCATGCAGAGCAACTGGGACGCACACCTCTTTTTGGGTAGTAAAAAGCAGCTACAGGTGGGGCTTCTTACCTCACTGCCCTGTTGCTCCTGCACGTTCTATAGCTATGCTTCTGAATTTGCCCATTCTAAAGAAGCAACATTGGCTTCAATTTGAAGCAAGATTTAGATACGTCTGATGTTGTGCTGATAAATCCACTTGTTTAAACCATCCCTCTCATATAGCAAAGCTCTCAGCAACCCTGGTGGTCAAAGAGGAATCAGTAGAAAGCATATACAGATGGAAACACCGAAACACAAGACTGCCCAGGCACTGACCCACATTTTCTCAGGTTATAAATCACTCTTTTCGAGCTCCTTTGCAAAGGACTTAAAATGAACTCACACTCAAGGCATTAAGGAAACAACTAAACCTTTAACCTGACTTGAACGCTAGGTGAGCAACACTTGGGTGTTTATTCTTTGGTGAAATCCCTTCTGTAATGCCAGTGAGGGCAAGGAAATCTGAGAATCGGGTTAGGGAGGAGGAGAATGTATTTTATTATGAGACTGTATACTAGGGGTCTGCAGATTACAGTGGTTAGTTGCTCCCAGTTTATTTGTTCACCATTCAATGTAGGTGTTCCCTTGTTAGTCCCCCTTTGAGCTGCTCATGTTGGTAGATATATCTTGCTGCAACATAATGTTATTTAAAAATAGGTGAGAGTGTGGTAGGTGGCCTTTAAACAGTAATGCACTCTTCTAGCTTAACTCCTTGCATGCTTAGGACTTAACGGTTTTGTCCTGAGCGGCGGTGGGAGTGTGCTGAGGACAGAACCGATCCATTGTCGCACCCGTCCACGGGAGAAAGGGAGTCGCTCCCCCCATGGGCTGTCCATGTAAACCCTCAAATAGGAATGGCAGCGGAAGTGCTTCTGCTGCCACCCCAACTCTCCCAGCAATCTGATGACGTCGGTGTGCACGAAGAGTGCCGATGTCATGAAGAGCTGTGGATGCGCTGGAAGCCATTTGGCTTTGTATGAATCAGAAGAGCAAGTAGATTTATCCTACCAGGAAGGGGGGGGAGGTCCGCATGCACAGAGGCATTGTGGAGAGAAAAGGGTTTTTCCTCTCCCCCGATGACTGTTTGCAGGGCATTCCTGCTGCACGATCATGCATGGGGTCACAATCGTGCAGCAGGAATGCCACCACTAGCACCAGGGATTTATTTTTTGGGAAATGGAAGCGAACCCTTGGGCAAAGATCGCTTACAAATTTGGACAACTTTTTTAGGTTGTTTTCTGCCCCCACTGGCAGATTGGGCCTATTTTTAAGCCCATCTGCCCCGGGGGGGGAGGGCAGAAAAACCACTAGCACCAGTGATATTGTATGATTATGCATGGGGTGGTCTTATGGACAAAGTATCGCCCACATTGAGGGTATAATTGGTTTAATAACATTTGGCCATTTTGGGCCCCTTGGGTGGATCAGCCTTATTTGGGGATACATCTATGCCAGGGGGGGACGAAAACCCTCCAGCACCAGGGATTTTTTATATTATGTTTGGGGTGGTCCTTTGGGCAAGGATCACCTCGTTGGGGCTAATTTTTTTTTTTAAATACTTTAGGCTATTTTGCCCTAATTGGAGGCCCATCTGCACCCAGGGACAGGGGTGTTTATATATTATTCTTTGGGGAAGCCCCACAGCCAGGAGTCTCCCCCAATTGGGTATAAAATTTTATTTATTTACCTCTTGCCCATTTTCTGCCCAACCTCCGACCCCAGCAGGTTGGCTGTCTGTGAAGGCCCATGTGCCTGGGGGGGCGGTGGGAGGGGGGAGCAGAAAACTCAATAGCACAAGGGATATGTACATATTTATGTTTGGGGTTGGCCCTTTGGGTAAGGGTTGCCCTAATGGGATGGGACATTGGTTATTATTTACTTTTGTCATTTTTTGTGTCCCCATTGGTGGCAGATTACCCATATTTCTAGGCCCATCTGCCCCCAAGAAGGGGCAGAAAACAACTAGACATTAGGGAAAGCTTTGGTGTGTGTCTGGAGTTCGGCTGACAGTGTGTGTGGACTATCATCTGGGTTGTGACATAGCGTTTTATAATATTAATTGTTTTATTTCATGCCATTTGCGTTTGCGATTGTAATGTTTTATTTCTCCATTTTATTCTTGTTCAAAGCATTTGCTTTTTTGCTGTTATCCCTGCTTGCGGTTTCATCACTGTTAGTTCTGCAGTTTGTGTAGTTACATGGGTTTGGTAAGAAATAGTTTTTTGTACTATTTACTCTAAATGAGTATCTTTTCCCTGCACAAATGTGTTTTTTGTAAATGGTGTAATAATAGCATTATGCTTAGCTCTAGGTCACAAGGGTTTTTTCTGTGCACCATGTTTGTTGTGCCAATAGAGATACACTCACATGATATGAGTCCTGTTTCTGTTATTTTCAGCCCTGAAGAAGTCGAGGGTCATTACCTCAACGACGAAACACGTGTTGGCCGGACCTTGTGGTGTTCTCTGGAATAAAGAATTAGAATACTTACAAAAAGACTATATTGGCTTTGATCTCAAATTTGGATAAACTGTCATACTACACAAACTTGTGTGCACAGGATGTGACTTTATTCATTTTGAGCTATGGTCCTAATTGGAGGGTTTTAGGGTTTTTTCCCTCACCTGTTGCACCGTTTTACTTTAATGCTTTAAGTTACAGTACGATACATTGCAGGCGCCGTATTTCCTGTGTGAATTAATACCCCTTTTTGGTCACTATGTTTAGCTTCTGTTTTATTGTGTGAAAATATTTTTGCATTTGTGCACAATGTGAATTGTGTTGTCTTGTGAGTAATTTTATTTGCTTTTTTTTCTATCTAGTGGGATATTGTTGGTTTTTGCTGGGTCTGTGCAGAGTAGGTGCTGGTGAGTCTAGTTGTCTACGGCAAGTGAGTTGTATTGTTTTTGAAAATAGAGATCTTTGTGATAAAGCCACACTTTTTTTATTACTCATTTTACACAGAGTTGGTTGTTGTTTACTTGTTTGTGAAGTTACTTTTCTTAATAAGGATTATGGCTAGCAGCAGGATGACCGCTCAGCAGGATTTTGGCAGCTTTTCTGGTCTTCCTCTGACCATGGTTCAGAGACTGACTCTGCATCTGATGCATAGGAGGGAGTGGAAGATTCTGGCAATAGATTTTCTGTCCGAGAGGAATCATCTGAAGATGAAGCCACTCTCAGGGCAGATGAAATGCCTGTTTTAGAGGAGAACATTGATGTGCTGATAGTGCAGAAAAAGGCATCTAGATTTTAGCCTGGGATAGCAAGGCTTCCCACCGAGAGAGCTGACCTTTGGGTTTCTCCAGACATGGTGGAGCCAACGTGGCCTGCCTTTACTTGTGTCGCAGGGTGTAGAGTGAATACTGAAATTATTTTTGCCTATATATTTTTTTCAGTTGTTTATAGACAATGTATTGTTGGATGAGATTGTTGAGCAGACTAATTTGTATGCTAGCAGTATTTGAGGGACAATAGTCCTCGACTTAAGCCCCACACTAGAGCTATCAGGTGGGCGCCCACAAATTTGGGTGTGTTGAAGAAGTTCTTGGGTTCATAAGGAAGCCATTGATGTCTTCATATTGATCTACTAGTCCCTTGATGGCAATGGCTATATTCCTGCAATCATTAGTCATGATCGGTATTTGAGTCTGCTTCGGATGCTGCATTTTGTTAATACTGGTTTAGCATTGCCACACGATCACCCTGATCGTGACTGTCTTCTTAAAAGTCGGCATGTCCTTAATCACTTGGTAGATCTGTTTTCAGAGATCTATGCTCTAGGGAAAGGAAATGCTGTGAATGAGTCTTTGGTCTTGTTCAAGGGCCGCTTGGTTTTTAAGCAGTACATTCCTACCAAGAGTGCTCGCTATGGAATTAAGATTTATACGCTGTGTGAGAGTAGGACTGGATATGTCTCTAATTTCAGGGTGTATACAGGTAGGGATTCCAGGATTGACTCCCCACCCTCCCTGGTTGTCCATCCACTTTTGGAATGCGTGAAAAAATTATGTGGGAACTTGGTAAAGGACTTTGTAACAAAGGTCACCATTTATATGTAGATAACATCAACACTGCTGTGCAATTGTTCTGGGAAATGTTCAAAGTGGACACTGTTGCTTGTGGCACAATCCACTCTAACCATAAAGGTTACCCAAAAGAACTTGTTTGTCAAAAACTTGAGGGGGTACAGTGCAGTACTTTGCGTAGTAATGAACTTCCAGCAGGGAAGTTTGCAGACAGGAGAGATGTCTACATGCTGACTACCATCCATGATGAAAGTACTTCACCTGTGTCTGTTTGGCGTCAGGTTGCTGAAGTGCGCAAACCTGTGTGTATTTTAGACTATAACAGGCACATGGGTGGTGTCACTAGAGTCGATCATGGGTTGGAACCTTACACTGCTCTTACTAAGGCTTACATTTGGTATAAGAAGTTGGATATCCATCTTTTCCAATTAGTAACCTTTAATGCTTTTGTTGCATTTTAGGATTTCTCTCCAGAATCAAGGATGCCATTTGTTAAGTTTCAGGAGTCTGTGATAGGCAGCCTTGTAGTGGAACAATTCAGAAAAGGGGGTGGTGATGAACAGATGTGAGTCCCTTGCTCATTGCACCATCAGGATTCAAGCAAGCCGGGCCGACGAGGCTGAAATGCCAGAAACCGGTCCCCGGTAGCTTGTTTCCTTCCCAGTATAAGAATTGGCTTGGTAGTTTGGTTTGCCCTGTTCCCATCATGCACTGGGACAGGAACAGACTAATTTGCATATAGCCAAGTTCTGAGCTGGGATGGTGCAGTGAGCTAAAAAACGGTGATGGATCAAGCCCTGATCTTTGGACTGGGTAAGAGTGGTCTGCTTAATTCAGGCACTCTGTTCATCACCACCCCCTTTTCTGAATCATTTTGTCCACCATAAGCGTGGAAGGGTATACTCAGATGTGAGTCCCTTGCTCATTGCACCATCAGGATTCAAGCAAGCCGGGCCGACGAGGCTGAAATGCCAGTAACCGGTCCCCGGTAGCTTGTTTCCTTCCCAGTATAAGAATTGGCTTGGTAGTTTGGTTTGCCCTGTTCCCATCATGCACTGGGACAGGAACAGACTAATTTGCATATAGCCAAGTTCTGAGCTGGGATGGTGCAGTGAGCTAAAAAACGGTGATGGATCAAGCCCTGATCTTTGGACTGGGTAAGAGTGGTCTGCTTAATTCAGGCACTCTGTTCATCACCACCCCCTTTTCTGAATCATTTTGTCCACCATAAGCGTGGAAGGGTATACTCAGATGTGAGTCCCTTGCTCATTGCACCATCAGGATTCAAGCAAGCCGGGCCGACGAGGCTGAAATGCCAGAAACCGGTCCCCGGTAGCTTGTTTCCTTCCCAGTATAAGAATTGGCTTGGTAGTTTGGTTTGCCCTGTTCCCATCATGCACTGGGACAGGAACAGACTAATTTGCATATAGCCAAGTTCTGAGCTGGGATGGTGCAGTGAGCTAAAAAACGGTGATGGATCAAGCCCTGATCTTTGGACTGGGTAAGAGTGGTCTGCTTAATTCAGGCACTCTGTTCATCACCACCCCCTTTTCTGAATCATTTTGTCCACCATAAGCGTGGAAGGGTATACTCAGATGTGAGTCCCTTGCTCATTGCACCATCAGGATTCAAGCAAGCCGGGCCGACGAGGCTGAAATGCCAGAAACCGGTCCCCGGTAGCTTGTTTCCTTCCCAGTATAAGAATTGGCTTGGTAGTTTGGTTTGCCCTGTTCCCATCATGCACTGGGACAGGAACAGACTAATTTGCATATAGCCAAGTTCTGAGCTGGGATGGTGCAGTGAGCTTAAAAAACGGTGATGGATCAAGCCCTGATCTTTGGACTGGGTAAGAGTGGTCTGCTTAATTCAGGCACTCTGTTCATCACCACCCCCTTTTCTGAATCATTTTGTCCACCATAAGCGTGGAAGGGTATACTCAGATGTGAGTCCCTTGCTCATTGCACCATCAGGATTCAAGCAAGCCGGGCCGACGAGGCTGAAATGCCAGAAACCGGTCCCCGGTAGCTTGTTTCCTTCCCAGTATAAGAATTGGCTTGGTAGTTTGGTCTGCCCTGTTCCCATCATGCACTGGGACAGGAACAGACTAATTTGCATATAGCCAAGTTCTGAGCTGGGATGGTGCAGTGAGCTAAAAAACGGTGATGGATCAAGCCCTGATCTTTGGACTGGGTAAGAGTGGTCTGCTTAATTCAGGCACTCTGTTCATCACCACCCCCTTTTCTGAATCATTTTGTCCACCATAAATGTGGAAGGGTATACTCAGATGTGAGTCCCTTGCTCATTGCACCATCAGGATTCAAGCAAGCCGGGCCGACGAGGCTGAAATGCCAGAAACCGGTCCCCGGTAGCTTGTTTCCTTCCCAGTATGAGAATTGGCTTGGTAGTTTGGTTTGCCCTGTTCCCATCATGCACTGGGACAGGAACAGACTAATTTGCATATAGCCAAGTTCTGAGCTGGGATGGTGCAGTGAGCTAAAAAACGGTGATGGATCAAGCCCTGATCATTGGACTGGGTAAGAGTGGTCTGCTTAATTCAGGCACTCTGTTCATCACCACCCCCTTTTCTGAATCATTTTGTCCACCGTAAGCGTGGAAGGGTATACTCAGATGTGAGTCCCTTGCTCATTGCACCATCAGGATTCAAGCAAGCCGGGCCGACGAGGCTGAAATGCCAGAA
The DNA here is from genome assembly GCF_964261635.1 of Lissotriton helveticus. Taxonomy (NCBI): domain Eukaryota; kingdom Metazoa; phylum Chordata; class Amphibia; order Caudata; family Salamandridae; genus Lissotriton; species Lissotriton helveticus. Next base: position 960,414,538 of record NC_136063.1, read on the forward strand.
ACTGGTCCCCGGTAGCTTGTTTCCTTCCCAGTATAAGAATTGGCTTGGTAGTTTGGTTTGCCCTGTTCCCATCATGCACTGGGACAGGAACAGACTAATTTGCATATAGCCAAGTTCTGAGCTGGGATGGTGCAGTGAGCTAAAAAACGGTGATGGATCAAGCCCTGATCTTTGGACTGGGTAAGAGTGGTCTGCTTAATTCAGGCACTCTGTTCATCACCACCCCCTTTTCTGAATCATTTTGTCCACCATAAGCGTGGAAGGGTATACTCAGATGTGAGTCCCTTGCTCATTGCACCAGCAGGGTGCAGGCAAGCCGGGCCGACGAGGCTGAAATGCCAGAAACCGGTCCCTGGTAGCTTGTTTCCTTCCCAGTATAAGAATTGGCTTGGTAGTTTGGTTTGCCCTGTTCCCATCATGCACTGGGACAGGAACAGACTAATTTGCATATAGCCAAGTTCTGAGCTGGGATGGTGCAGTGAGCTAAAAAACGGTGATGGATCAAGCCCTGATCTTTGGACTGGGTAAGAGTGGTCTGCTTAATTCAGGCACTCTGTTCATCACCACCCCCTTTTCTGAATCATTTTGTCCACCATAAGCGTGGAAGGGTATACTCAGATGTGCGTCCCTTGCTCATTGCACCATCAGGATTCAAGAAAGCCGGGCCGACGAGGCTGAAATGCCAGAAACCGGTCCCTGGTAGCTTGTTTCCTTCCCAGTATAAGAATTGGCTTGGTAGTTTGGTTTGCCCTGTTCCCATCATGCACTGGGACAGGAACAGACTAATTTGCATATAGCCAAGTTCTGAGCTGGGATGGTGCAGTGAGCTAAAAAACGGTGATGGATCAAGCCCTGATCTTTGGACTGGGTAAGAGTGGTCTGCTTAATTCAGGCACTCTGTTCATCACCACCCCCTTTTCTGAATCATTTTGTCCACCATAAGCGTGGAAGGGTATACTCAGATGTGAGTCCCTTGCTCATTGCACCATCAGGATTCAAGAAAGCCGGGCCGACGAGGCTGAAATGCCAGAAACCGGTCCCCGGTAGCTTGTTTCCTTCCCAGTATAAGAATTGGCTTGGTAGTTTGGTTTGCCCTGTTCCCATCATGCACTGGGACAGGAACAGACTAATTTGCATATAGCCAAGTTCTGAGCTGGGATGGTGCAGTGAGCTAAAAAACGGTGATGGATCAAGCCCTGATCTTTGGACTGGGTAAGAGTGGTCTGCTTAATTCAGGCACTCTGTTCATCACCACCCCCTTTTCTGAATCATTGTAGTGGAACAGGCAAGTGTTCCTAATGATTGGACAGGTTGAAGTACCGAAAAATAAATAAGACCATATAGAGCTATACTTACTAATAGCCCCAATACCAATTACCAATAATCAGTCAGTTGGCAGTGTAGAAAGTTCAATCATTTATTAAACAACTCTGCCAGAGGAGCCTCTCGCGACCTAACACTTCGAGGTCCGCCGAGAAGACTGCTGGCACATTATCAAGAGATCATATATATACTGTTACATTTCGAAACCGTTACCTAAGAAGGAAAAATACAAGTTGGTACAGGTTGGTGCAAAGGAAAGACCATATATGGGACACAAAGCATCTTTAGTTTAGCTCAGCTAGTTATAGCAAGGTCGGTGAGGGTGACTCCCTTCTGCCAGCTCTAGGAGAGTCCGCATAGCGCCTCCTGGAATGCGCTTATCTGGCCTACCCCCACCTACAGCCTTGACAGGCCTAACATGCAGAAGCAGCAGTTTGTTACATGTGTCCGACTGTTTTAAGGGAAAACAGCTCTCGCGTAGTGTAATGGTAGGTTTCCACTAATGCTAAAAGCAGGCTAGGCCACAAAATGGCGCTGGTCTAGTTAATCCATATTGCTTGTAGAAAGACGTAAACTAAAATAAGGCGTACATCAATCACTGAGCTACTACGTATGTGAGTTTATTAATGCTAAGAACACCCTCACCAAACTAATAGGTACATCACGCTAATTTCTAACTACTATTATGTGTCTTTAGTCTACTTACAGGGCCTAATTCAGGTTTCAGTTCCTCAAACCCTCCTTTTAGCGTGATGTAGCTAACTAATCAAGGACTAATCCTGGAAAACTTCCTCATTAATGGCCATTAACTCACGAATCTCCTGTTGGAGCATCTGAGACTTGGAAGGGGTAGGAGAAGGGACGATCATAGCCGTCATTTTGGTAGCACAATAAGAGCAACAGGCTGGACCACATTTCATACAAAGGCAACAGGTGAAGAGAATACCCGTGGCTCCAGCCACTATCATCAATAGTTTCCATCCCCAGGTAGATAGAAGTCCCCAGAACCAGCTAGAGAGTGACCAAGACCCATTGTCAGTATGCATTTCTGCAGCAATGCGATGTAGCTTCTGAATAGCTAAATGAACTATGGGGGCGGAGTCTGGAATGTAAACACAACAGGAGCTGACGATCACCCGGCATGCTCCTCCTCGATCTGCTAAGATAACGTCTAAACCATTCTGTTTTGGAGAGAAACGAGTCTCGTGGCCTGAAGCTCTTCCGTTATATTTGTCAGGATATCAGTGGTGATATTAATGACATTTTCCACCACCCTGGACAATCGTCTAACTTCTCGACTTGTAAATATCGGACCCCAGAATGGGACCAATCCCATGGTAAAATCCGTAAACTGTTGGAAGGAGGTATCAGTCTGATCGACCTCAGTCATCCTGAGCTGCCTCCGTCACCTATTGGAAACCACTTTTGTGTTATAAAGCTGATGAGTTTTATGATAGTCTGAAGGTGCTATATATACAGGGGGGTACAAGAAGGACAAATAACATTGGCCAGCCCAACCTCGTGGTAACCAGGTGTAAGCATTTCCCCCACATACAAAATACACATTTGGAGGAGTTAACAGTGGAGGGCTGCTGAAAATCCTCATTCTTTATGTATAATTACAGATACTATTCCCTACCTGCACATGCCCCATTCCTTGTACACAAAAAGCAGAGAAGGTATTCAAAATAGGGATGGGCATAATGCGTTCACTAGTGACAATCCTAGTGATGAACTGCTGGAAATACTGTGAATGATTGAAGTTAGTGAAATCATAAAGTTCATTTTTCAACCAAGTACTTTTTTCATTAGTAGTGTATAAACTCATACAAGCATTCGGGTCCAATGATCCCTCCACTTCATTTCCTGCTGGGTCAAAATCCTGATGGGTTTCAATATAGGCTAAAATCATATTATAATCTTTCTCCGAGTACTGTTTGGGGTTCTCCACATAATGGTTATACATAGCTGATAACATTTGGAACCATGCTTTACAGCTTCCTAAATATGCAGGGAGAGGAATAAATCATGTTTGTGCATAACTGATGGCAGAAGCCCGCAAACCCAACAATCTGTCATATTAGTAGTACTATGCGTTTGGTGGAGCATCTCTACAAATGCATTTTTAGTGTAGGTCTGGAGATGCCTTTCCTTATGGGGGGCCAAGGAAAATATCAAATGCTCTGGAGGGGCAACAGTAGATGTTATCATTGCTTGCATTGGATGTTTATACTCTAAATATATGAATATACTCATGAAAATTGCTAATATAACTGTTATCATCACTACAAAAGCTATTTTTACACGCATGGTCCAAGCAGAAAACATTGGCTCATAAAAGGGTAAATATCGTGGAGCAAAAGGGCGTTCTTCTTCAGGTACAATACGACCAAAAGGGTACATTCCTAGCTAAAAGTCCAAAACTATACTGGGGCAAAGCAGACCGTCCTGCCAGAGGGTTCTTCTTTCCTGTGTCCGTCTAGAGTCTCACAGACTCCTATCGTTCATCTCAAGAAAACAAAATACCTTTGTGGAAATCAGATGTACAACCTGGCCTTTTGTATGTAACAGTTTTTCTTTCTGAACAGAGCACAATACCAGAGTTCCAGCTCTCAACGAGTTCAGTCCAGTGTCTCGCTCAGTACCTCAGACAAGAATCTAGCAAACCCTATTTATTCAAGTCTTTCCTTATCTCCTAACTTTATCGTCTGAGGTACCGTGGTGTTTTCTTGGCCCTAGTTTGTAGCGCACATGACCCGGAACTTCCTGATAAGAAAATAACACAGGAGGAGGTACATTTCCTTCATCAGAGCCCCTGCCAACTGGAGTATCAGTGACAGGTTTAAGGGCAATTGCGGATTCTACTGCGGCCGTCTCGCCTGATTCCGTCACTCCTTCTTGCCTTTGCTCTATTTCACAGGCGTCGGAAAAAGGGACAAATGCAGTGGCTCTCTCACTTTCCTGTGTCAGAATTCCATCAAGATGCTGCTGATCGTAAGGAAACGGGAGTGGCATTTTTTTCAGATGAGACTCGTGTATCCAGTGTTTCTTTCCGTCCATCTTTACAGCCATGCGCGTGGCTAGAAGGATCTGATATGGTTTAGACCACCTTGGAGCCAGGCTGGTGTCTCGCTCGTATTTCTTAACCAGTACCTATTGGCCAGGTTCCAATCGATGTCCGGGGCCCTCTGGCAGGGTCTGCAATACAGATGCTACCTGCTGGTGAATAGAACGGAGATCTTTAGTCAAAGTATATAGGTAATCGTTTCGTTTTATACGTCTTTATTTCGATATATTTCATCATAAAAGACAACATAAAAATATATCCATAAAATTACTCTATACATAATGTACACTTATTCCCAGCATAAAAACATTTCCTTCAGTTAATAAAACATAAAAACATGATTAAATTCATACTTAAAGATGTACAAATTGATTAAGAATAAAAACTGTCGTTAGTTCAGTAAGTCAGCTGACTTGAGGGTATCTAGCTCTAATAATCCAGACCCATCCCAGAAATTTCGCTACTGCTATCGACACAATCTCAGATGTGTTGGTTCTTAGGAGCCATAGCGCCTCTGCACCCACACGTGTCCTCATCTTCAGACATACTGGTTTAAGCCATTTTCTACGGGGGCTATGTAAGTAGGGCAGACAAAGAAGATGTGTTCAATGGTCTCCTTTTGGTCAACGCACCAAACGCACTTATCAGATGTCTGACCACACCACTTGTTTGTAAAGGACCTCACAGGAAGCGTTCTGACTCTAAACTGATGGTAAAGCTTTCTGTCATTACTTCTAGTGATGGTATCCCAATAGTCCTCTAGTTGGGGGTCTAACTTATGTGTCAAAAAACTACCAGACAAAGTGGTGGGCTCTGTTGTTACTGCAGAATGATGTCTTACGGACGCCCAGTAAAGAGTTTTAAATTCCTCTTTAGATGGAAAAATGTTGTTTCCGGGGTCCGACCACTGCAGGATTAAGCCCATGTTTCCCAGTATGGACTTCACATCTCTGAACCACAGGAGATTCCCAGAACCCAAAATAGATCTAAGATCCGAAATCTCATTGGCAAAGAGGGACAATTCTGGAGTGGACCATATTCTCCTCCACAGTGCTACCATCCTGTACCGTGCTACATCTTTAAGGGAGTAACAACCCATGTCGAGCAGGAGAGGTTTCATTGGAGTTGATTGAGGGAGGCCAACTAAGTTATGTAAAAATTTGTTTTGGATTCTAACCAGTGGGGATAAATCCATGAAGCCCCATAAGTCCGCTCCATACAGGATCGCTGAACTTATTGTCGCCTCATAAATTTTTAAGGCTGGTATAATCCTTTTAGTTAATGATGATCTTTGTTCCTTTAGTAGGCATCCTGTTAACCTGGCGAATTTAAGACAGAGTATGCCAATCTGTGAATTCCATCTCAACCTGTAGTCTAAAGTTACCCCGAGATAGGTCATAACTTCCACCTGTTCTAATTCAATGCCATTCATGCTGACGTGACTTTTCATTGGTCTGTTTTTCGTTAAAACCATGAATTTAGTTTTACTCACGTTCACCTGTAAATCATTAAGTTTGCAAAAGTCCTCAAACTTGTTTATCGCCAGTTGGAGTCCCTTTTGGGTTTTGGAGAGGATAAGGGTGTCATCAGCAAAGATTAGAAGTGGAAACTTTCTGCCGCCCAAAGCTGGAGCATCTGTGGGTGTGTCCGCTAGAAATTGCACAACTTGATTGATGAATAACAAAAACAAAGTTGGTGCAAGGACACACCCCTGTCGGACGCCACGAGTGACAGGGAATCGTTCTGTTACCTGCCCCTGTCTACCCCATCTAACCCTTGCAAAACTGTCCTCATGTAGTCTGATTACTATGTCCCGGAGTTCTCTAGGCATTCCCATGTTTTCTAAGGCAACCCATAGCTTATCTCTTGGGACGAGGTCGAACGCAGATTTAAGATCCACGAACGCTGCGTATATGGTTCCTCCACCCAGGAACACCACCTTCAGTATATCAAGATAAACCTGAATACCTGGTCTATTGTACTGATGTTAGATCTAAAACCAGCTTGCATCGGGGATAGGATTTTCTCGTTGTCCATCCAGACCAATATTTTAGCCAGCACCATCCTTGCTATAACTTTCTGTAGTGCATCTATTAGGCTAATCGGGCGATAGTTCCCAGGGGGCGAACGGTCCCCCTTTTAAAAATGGGTAGGATTTCGGCCCCTTTCCAAGAGACTGGGATCCGAGCCCCATTTGCAATTGCGCTTGCTAACATCATAATGTAGGGGGCCCAATTTAACAGGTCATGCTTGAATAAGTCGGCTGGAATGCAATCTAAGCCTGGGGCTTTACCGCCTTGGACCAAACGCAACGCATGCTCAACATCTTTGCATGTGAATACGAAAGAAGACTCACCTAGCATTATTGGCCCAGGGGAAGGGCTGGCCAATACATATGGTTGCTCCAACTCGGGGCCCCTAAATTTTGATGCATAATGCTCAAACCAGTCCTCGGCAGGAACATGATTTGCCGGGACTTGCGAGTCCAAGTTCCCGCCCCATTTTACAACCTGCCAGAACTTAATCTGGTTAGAGGACCTGCATGCCTCATATAAATCCTGCCAACGATTATCATCCCATGCCCTCTTGGCCACCCTTTGCGCCTTCTTATACGCTGTTCTAGCCATTCTAATGTCAGCAACCACTTGGGATTTTATGGCTATAGTCAGTGAACTATGAGCCTGTCGGCAAGTTTTATTATACCATTTGTTCCCTGCCGTTACGGAAGCTGTACCAGGTTTGGCAGGTTTTGTAAAGAGTGCTTTCAAAGTTTCAAACAACTGCTCGTGGTAATCACTTATTTGCACTAGAAACCCTGGTGAATTAGTCAATGCCTGAATAGCACTTTGAGAAGATGATATTTCACGCGATACCTTAACTGAGATAGAAGGGTCTTCTAACATCCTGCACCATCGGACCCTTCGTCTGTTGTTAGTAAGGATAGCCTCTGCTGTGACGCAATTTGTAGCACTAGAGCGCCCGGGACTATCCTCAAGTTTCAAACTTAAGATCAACGGATTGTGGTCACTCTCGGGACGGGCAGAAACAGACATATCATCTAAAAATGCCCAAAAATCAATTTTAATTAAGATATAATCAATTCTGCTTGTACTGGTGCCATTATCAAAAGTTGCCCGCCCGTTTTTATCGGAGATTGATCGGCCGTTTGCCGCTCTCAACCCCCAGTCAAGGCACAATCCCAACCAATGTAGAGCTGCCCTTGTTCCCCTCTTTATTGGGTTCAAAGCAAGACGTGGGACGTTCCATAATTCAACTTCTTCGGCATAAATGTCCTCACTCTCGCAAAGAAGGTGTTCAAAGGTACTATTTAAGTCCCCAGCCATAATTAGGAACTTGTCCCTCCCAATTGAATCAAGAAACAAGTCTAGCTCTCCAATGATGGCCGGACACCTCCCACCAGGTAAACCCCATGCGTAGATGTTAATAATAAAAATGTCCTGGTGATTTGCTTTACTGAGCTTGATCCCAAGAATATCGGGATTTTGCACTGTCACTTCTGTTGGCCTGTAGCTGAGGGACTGGCGGACCCAAATGTTTAGGCCAACCGACGCTCTCCCTTTATTTCCCCGTATGGCAGGTTTACAAAAATTAAGAAACCCCACTCGAAAGGTGGCTTCAGTAGCCCAGCTTTCTTGAAAGATTATTATATCGTGCTCATCTATAAAGTCAGCCCATTCGCTTATTTCCAATTTCCCTTTTAGCCCTGCGATGTTCCACGAGACTATTTTGGACAGGGAGTCCTGTGTGGGCAGTTAGCGATGTTCGGGGGCCATTGTTGAAATAGCCCTAACTTCACTATTTAGGGATCCCCCAGAAAACTATTCCACACCATTGCCTACAATCTGGTCCACCATGCCCACCTCTGTAGAGCTGCCGTGTACTAGATCACTACTATCCATCTATATAGGTAATATATCAACATAGGATATTCAACATCAGTAATGGATCTTGGTCGGGGTACTCCCCATACATTAGCAGGCCGCCCAAAGATTACTTCATAAGGTGAGAGTCCAGAACGTGAATGGGGGGTAACCCGTAATGACATGAGGGCCAAAGGTAGGGTATCAGGCCACTTTAAGCCAGTACTCTCTTGAATTTTAGCCATCTTAAGTTTCAAAATTCCATTATACTTTTCCACTAATCCTGCTGACTGGGGGTGTCGAGCTGCATGGAATTTCTGTCATATTTACAGCCCATTACAGATATGCCTAACAAGAGCCCCATGGAAATGCCCCCCATTATCCGACCAAATCAAACAGGGCAATCCGTATCTAGGGATAAACTCCTTCATGAGTGCTTTTGCTGTAGCCAAAGCAGTGTTCTCCTTAGTTGGGTAAGCCTCAACCCATTTGCTAAAGGCACAAACCACCACCAAAACATATTTCAAATTGTTGACGCGCTCCATGTGGATGTAATCCATCTGGAGTACCTCAAACGGCAAGGTCGGGGGTGCAAAGTTCCCACTTAAGACATTTTCCCCTTTTCCTGGATTATGTTGTAAACAAACCATACAATATTGGATCAAGTGGACAGTCATCCTTTGGATATTAGGGTTATTCCATACTGGATCCAGCAAAGCACAAATACCTTTAGCTCCAATATGAGCTGGGCCATGGGCCATAGTTACAACGGCCTGTACCAGAGCATTGGGCAGCAACCATCTTTGTTTTTCCATCAGATCAACCCAACAGTTATTTTCATCCAACCTTCCCACCTCCTGCTCCCATCGTACCAACTCAACTGGAGCAGCCTCTTTCTGTATTTCTTGCACGCTCTCTATGGTATTATTAAACAAATCAGATTCTTCCACCCATCTTGCAGAAGAGGTCACAAACATAGTCGACAGCGTGGACTGGGCTGTCTGCTTAGCGACTTGATCAGCAAAAGCATTCCCCTCTCCCACTTCATCCACCACGGTCTTATGGGCACTGCATTTTATTATGGCTAGTTTCTTTGGTAAAGTTAGGGCAGCAAGTAATTGCAACACCAAGGGAACATTCTGTATTTTCTGACCATGAGAGGTGAGGAAACATCGTTCTCTCCACAGCCCCCCAAAGCTATGGGCCACGCGAAGGCGTATTGGCTGTCTGTATAAATGTTGACCTCGAGTCCCTCACTCAACTCACAGGCTCGTAATAGGGCTACTAGTTCAGCAGCCTGTGCTGATCAATAGGGAACTCAAGAAGTCTCAACTACCATTTTTAGCGTGGTGATTGCATAGGCAGCTGTTGTTGTGCCATCTGTTAACTTGAAACAAGACCCATCCACGTACAATTCCCCTTGGGGGTCAGATAGAGGAATGTCAGTGAGGTCAATCCTCCCCTTCGTTTCTTCTTCGGTCCGAAATATACAATCATGGACATCATTTTTTTGTTTCACTCGAAGGGAGAGGTAACAATGTGGCAGGATGTAAAGTGGCACATCGCTTAATTGTAATATGTGGGGCAAACAGAGTCAATTCATAACCGGTAAGGCGTGCACTTGTGAGATGCTGTGTTTTTGTTTTATTCAGTAATGCATCCACAGCATGAGGCACCATCACTGTTAGACTAGAATTTAGAACGAGCCCCTCCGACTGCCGGATGGCCACCGCTACAGCTGCAGTGGCCCTCAAACAGATAGGAAGCGCTCTGGCAACATTGTCCAATGTGGCCGAGAAATAAGCGCAAGGTCTTTGCTTACCACCAAATCCTTGCGTTAACACTGAAAGCGAGCAACCGTCGACCTCATGCACGTATAGTACAAAAGGTTTACGGTAATCAGGAGTACCCAAGACGGATGCAGAACAAAGAGCAGATTTCAAAGAGTCAAAAGAATGCTGACATTCATCAGTCCACGGAAGAGGTTCATGCACGTCTTTAGTGGTTAAATGTAACAAAGGTTTAGCAAGAAGAGAAAAATTAGGAATCCATTGGCGACAGTAGGAGGTTATGCCAAGGAAAGCACGAACTTCACGCTGGGTGCAAGGCACAGACATGTTAGAGATAGTAGTAATACGTTCTTAAGTCAAACGCCTCCCCTCCTTCGATAGTAGATGACCTAAGTAGGTCACCTCCTGTCGACATTATTGAAACTTGGACAGGGACACCTTATTACCCGTAGCAGCCAGAGGGTGCAATAACTTGACAGTGGTGTCTCGACATCCTTCCTCGGTGTCCGACGCAATCAACAAGTCCTCCACGTATTGTAAAAGCACATTACCAGCGGGCAAAACAAAGTCATCCAAAATCGCTTTAAGGGCTTGGCTATATATGCTCGGACTCTCGGTATAGCCTTGAGGTGCACGACAGAATCTAAAGCTTCGGCTAGATAATGAGAAACCAAAGATCTGACGACTATCAGGATGGATCGGGATACTGAAGAAAGCATTCTTCAGGTCGATGACCGAAAAATACTTAGCAGTTGGTGGGATCATTGTGAGGATAGTAGTGATATCAGACACCACAGGGTACTGAGGCACTACAATCTTATTAACCTCCCGCAGGTCAGTCACAAAACGATATGCATCAACATTTCCAGAAGTCCCAGAATCAGAAGTCTTTTTCAAAATCGGGAGAATGGGGCTGTTACAAATATTCACAGCTGTTTCCTCAACCACTCACTTATCAATTAAATCCTGTATAATAGACAATAAGGCTCGCTCGCCAGCCGGTGATATCTTATACAGGGGTATTCGTGGCAATTTTACACCAGGTTTCAGCGTAATATGGACGGGAGGGATGTCTAACTTACCGACATCCGCATCCCCTGTTGCCCACAACGTAGTAGGGATGGCATCAAACTCAGGTGGAAGAGGTTCATTTTTAGCAAAGCATTGTTTCGTATGTTTATTAGGAGATTGTATCGTTAAGTAAACACCATCGGGGGAACAGAACATTTTCGCATTCAACTTCTTCAACATATCTAAACCTAGTAGATTCTCACCACAATGTGAAGTCAACAAGAAGGTTGAATCAATAGTGGCTGGACCAATAGTGAATGGGAGTGGTTTAGAGATGGGGCTTACCACCGGAACTCCTGAAAATCCCACTGAAACATTATTTTGCCCGGACAGAGCCGCCCCTGGGACCAATGATCGAGCAACAGAACTATTCCTTGCTCCGGTGTCAATTAGAAAATTCTCGGAAGTCCCCATCAATTCCCCCTTCACATAGTGATAAGCGTGGCTCAAATCCACCTGAGCGACTTACCTCACTCATCTATCATTCTCATATAATAAGCCAGCCAGGCAGTGGAGAAGGATTAGAGAATTATTTATTAGGATACAAATGTTCATCTATAGATGGGCCCTGTCAGGTCTGCACACCAGAGAATGCATCGAGAGGACTGACTCATCCTATCATGATAATACATTATAACATAACATGGCAGGGTAAAGACACGCCCAGCCTGGAAAATTACAGAACTAGCGAAATGGTGAACAATGAACTCAAAAAGGGGGGTGGGGGTGTAAGAATTGGCTTGGTAGTTTGGTTTGCCCTGTTCCCATCATGCACTGGGACAGGAGCAGACTAATTTGCATATAGCCAGGTTCTGAACTGGGATGGTGCAGTGAGCTAAAAAATGGTGTTGGATCTAGCCCTGATCTCTTGACTGGGTGAGAGTATTCTGCTTAATTCAGAAACTCTGTCCATCACCACCCCTTGTTGTTGAACAATGAACTCATACATGAGGCATCTGCGCCTGCGAAGGCAACCCTGTTATCTCCCCTCAAGGACACAGAGCCGAAGCTTTGCTCTGCCAGGGCATGGAAACATTTTCTGCAAAACTAACTCAAGGCAAGAAATGCTGAAATAAGGATTTTCTGCTCATAAGGGAGGGGGGAAAACTGTACCATGAGACATTGGAACTGCAGAGCAAATGTCAGCATCAGAAGTCTGTCTGCCACAGACAAGCCTCTCTCTCTTATAGGAAAGTATACAGAAATATCAATAATGGGAACCTAACCAAAAGAAAAAGTAATGTACCACATCAGGTTTTCTAACTTAGAAGGCAATAATAAGACAAAAGCTTACACATTACAGAAACAAATCTATCCAACTGAAGCCTGCACATTACAAAAATAGCTCGGTGGGTTTCAGCACATGAATTTTAAACTGTAACTGCATATTGGTTAGACACATCATGCTAACTCATAAACATAATATATATAGTGGGCGGGGCATCGAAAACTGAAACCTATCAGACCCTCCTTTTAGCACGATGTGGCTAACATGAGTGCAGCTTTTTATTAACCAAAAGAAGAGTCTTTACATAACGTGCTAAGGGACAGAGCGCTACACTAGTCAAAAATATCATCATCAATCAACATCAACCAGTATATTGTGGTGGAAGGCAATAAACACATTGGCCTCAAGTCAGTAATACACCCACAATTCCTACAACCCCATCAAAATTTTCCGACCAGTATCCGTCTGATCTACGTCTTCAACTTGGGGAGCCCTCCTTTTACGCTGCCCAGGCATTATAGCAAACCGTCGATGAGTCTTATGATAGTCCGAGGGTGCTACTAAACAGGGGGAAGTAAATAATCCAAATAACAAGTCCCACCCCATAATACAGGAAAAAGGTGAAGGGCCAACAACTGCCAGGGGTACCAGAGAATGACCACTACTATTTGTCGCAGGAGGATGTCTATAGGCCAAGGAAGAGTTCAACTGTAGAAAACTTTCCCTCACGTTGTCACAGAAGTAGTGCAGCATACTATAGGGCAGGAAATGCAGAGGCAACAAGTAAAAGAACAACCCCTGCAATACCTACTAAGACAATAATTATTCTCTGGGTGTGGGGCACCCTCCCTTTTGACTAATCTAAACATATATTCTCAGGGTACCATTTCTCTATAACACTATGTCATGATCGGACTACTTACATCACAATTTAAGTCATGAGCAGAAATTAATGCAAATAATATCAAACTGTCACTATCAGGGAGAAATAATTTTGCTGTTCTATAAATAACATGTGTCAGGTGCAACATTTGAATACTACATCATCCTAATGACCTTCCCAGTGCTCCTCTTCTTGAGGATCTATAGTCGTCCAGCAACAAGAAACTAATTCTCTAACGAGAAATATGAAAGCAACAGTTAGGATACAAACAAACACAATATTAAATTTGTAGACCATGAGAACCAAATGATCAGGGACATCTGGACAAGGAGCTGCAGAGGCTGCTCCTCCTTGGGAATAGGAACATTAAAAAAAACTAATTTTTCTAGCTAAAATGTCCAAATTAAACTAAAGGAAACAATCTGCAACACAGCCAGCCAGAGGGGAGTCTTCTACCTGTGTCCGTCTGAGCCTCACAGGCAGGCTCGTATTATCCATCAAAAATTCAAAAATCATCTGCGTTGGAGCTGCACTTGCTAGCAACTCAAATGGAAAACAATCTTGGCCAATGATGCAAAGTCTTTCTTGCAGAATTTTAGCAACCACCAATCCAGGTAGTGCCCTCTACAAATTCTGTCCAGTGTCTCGCTCAGTACACCAGATATGAATCTAACAGATACTAAGAGCACTGTATCTGTACCCTAAGACTAAAGTCTCTCCCTACCTCCTACTTTTCTTCTCCTGGTGCACCGCTCTTCTGTCGAGGCCATAGATTGTATAAAGTGTGACCAGGTACCTTAGCAGACAAAACTGTACATTCCAAACAGATGGGGAACAGGGAAACCTGAAGCATAACCACTGGAGAACTGGCGGCAGCCTTTTGCACAGACAGAACTGCCCCTCTCAAGTATTTCTGAGAAACCAACCACTGGAGAACTGGCTCAAAAGCGAAGAGTGAGTCCTCCATCTCGGTCAGGCCTGCCCTTTTCTTACCCAGGAATCACACACCTACAGCAGCTTCAGTATACCTTGGCTCCAAGCAAGACTTCCATTGGTATCTTCTGACGACTGGACTTGGCTTACACTTGAAGTTGGATCCGATGCTTGGGTCCCCTCTGGCTCCGGCGGTGTGACACATTTCTATTGATGGACAGAACAAAGATCTTTAGACAAGGCATATGAATAAAATTCAAATTCAAAGAAACCAAATGAGGTCTATTCTGTGCTTTCATATTCTCTACCCATGTCAATTTGAAGGTGAACACATCGTACCTATCAATAAATTTGTGCACTGACAATAGGTAATACATTACATATCTGACTTTTCGCTGTATTACCTGTAGATGGACGTATGCATTTATTGAATTCTAAGAGAAGAGAAAAAATAAAACAAAACAGACATGTTGTATTCCCCCATTTGCACTTGAGAAACAGCAAAAAGGGAAGTTCAAACCGCTCTTCCTATAGCGAGCACACAGCGTCTACTTTATGAACCTTCACTGTTGTGCAAAACTTCAAACACTTCTAATATTCTTTTTCTTTACTCAAAACAACTATATTTTTGCTCATGACCATGCTCACATATTGTAGAGGCAGCAGGAAACTAACTTCTACAAATCTTTCATTTCTAAAAATATTTGTGCTGAGGATCACACAAGCATCTTTTCACCTTTCTCACTATTTAGACCATGTAACATTTTATTTAGGGGAAAACCTGTTCACCAGCTCCAATAGGGAATATCAGCTGAATTTTACCGGCTAACTGATAAGAAACTTGTACACCTTTACTTAGTGCTGCACAATAATGATGTTGTTACTTAGGAATGTGACACAAAAGTACCGACCTATTGTTCCCTTCAAAGGTCAAATAAGGAAACACTAATCAGGAGACAACTCAAGACCTGGCTGTTCGAGCAGTAGCGGACCCCTTCCCCCAAGCGCCTTGGGACCCTCCCGGGTGAGTAGCGCGCTAATTCTCTAATAAAAACTCTCAGTTTACCCAACACTTGTAGAACAAAACTACCCACATCTAATTCCCCTTTTAGATCAAAACAGGACAGGAGGGAGCAATACACATGTTACCTAGTTTTAATTTATATGAGAGCTAGCGGGGAGCTAGCCTCCTACCCCATTTTGACAGAAGGAAATCTGAAACATATTTCACTTCGGTCAATACCATCAACCACTGGATGTAGCCCTGAGCATAGACAAAATTCTAGGGGATACATAGCACTTTTGAGAGGGCTAGAACATCTTTTAGCACATGTAGAAATGTCATTGCCATAAAAGGATATGTGTGCCTATTAATATCTAATACAACGTAGCTAAGGAAAAGTAGTAAGGAAAAGGAAATGGAACTGGGACATAGCTGAAGTCCCCCCAAACGAGGCACTATGCGACATTCATTAGGGAAATGGCAGCAAAAGGAAAATCTATAAATGAACAAAAATTACTTAGGTAATGGTCAGGCTTGTGACACAACACCATGAGTACACCGTAGAAATCTCGTATTTTCCCTCCATACCCCTTTTAACCAAATAGACATACACTGCTGAAGTGTTGTCTGTGAAATTTAGGGACCAGAACAAATTCCCCATAGAGGAGCTTGTTCTAGTATCAATAATAGAATTGTCAAAACAATACAATACAGAAACATACATAAGATAAAAACAAGCATACCAAGGCAGCAGGTATACTTGCTGTGCTAAGCACAGAAAGCATAGAAAAATCGCAGTAACACATGCAAATGAGCTGTGACACACAATACGATGCCATGCATTTCATGCAGAGTGAGCCTGTGGCCCAAAACCCAGCATGCTGGCCTACTTAATTTGTCAGGCTTAAGATCAATCAGCATACCATCCACGCAGAACAGAGCAAGCAATGCACAAGAAGCCAAAGAAAACATAAAACACACAATAGCACAAAGGCCACAAAAGGAAAACACAATATTAGTTACTCAAAGGACTATATTTTTCTCATGCATATCATGCATCATGCAGTGTCAGTGCACACTTAATCTGTCTAGCACAAAGCTGCATCAATACTCACCGTAACACACAGATAAAAAATATTTCCCATTGCACTGAAACGAAACAAATCAAAACACACACAAAAGAAACAACAACACAGAAAATATTGGACAAAAAAATAAAGCAACCACTTAGTAAAAATACCTTCCACAAATACTTACTGTAAAACCTATGCTTGGAGCTCATTCATACCAATTCACCGTTCACTTTCCGTTCTGAAAACCCTGTCTGCTGTCTTAGACAAGAACCAGTTCTAACCTCTTTAACCGTCAGCCAAGAATATAAAACATTTAGCAGCATTGAAAATCACATGACAACCTGGTAATGGCATTTAATGCAGCATCAAAAAGGGAAAAAAGATATAAATTTACGTTCACATCATTCACTTGTCATGAGCCAGGAATTTCCATATTTGTGTACAAATTTTATTCTTGTTATTAAAATACCAAATATTTCTGCACAGTCATCTTCCACTGTGTAAATGAGCCCTCTTATAACCAATGCCATTTCTTAACTTTAAACAAAAGGGCGCCATATTCTCACCTCCAGAACATACTGAATACTCCAATGCACACTAGCAGACGTTTGCACACTCAGCGGGTGGGGCACTGGGCCCACTGCAATGGTGTCCCATGGGCAAACTGCATACAAATACTGTTACACACATATAGACATTACACACATATATACATTCCCACCAGGCCGCTCCTATGAGCAACACAATCAATATTTTTACCTGCCCTCCCATCATCAGTACTCTCCACTGGTATCCACTAGCAAAGACACTAATCAGTATGCCAATCAGGGACCCCCCAACTCAATTATTATTGAAATAGAAAAATGTTATACTAGGACATGGTCCAACAGTGAAACAAAAAATCAACACCAAAAATGGACACAACAGACAACCAATAAATCTCTTTTTACTTTTTGCCATTAAACTGCACACAAATTAATCACTTACTGAATACCATTCAAACAATAGGAGTAACACTTCACTAACATATTTAGTAAATTAATTTTTCTCAAAACAATCCTTCTTTTCTCATGCTAGGCCATGTTAAAGTGTAATTCTCTATGTCCAAATGGAATAACCTGTTGAAAGTTATTCATAATTTTGTTCCTGATTCTAAATCACATGTGTTCTGAACAACTGCATTATACTTCAGTCTAAACCCTCATAATTATGCAGACTCGCTGATGCTGGCTCCAACTGTGTATCTCTGCTGTCTGTGCCAGGAGCAGAGTCTCCTAGCCCCCCCATAATCTTCTGCCTGTACTCTTCTCTCGCTCTCGGTGCTCTGCGAACCCATTGGAATGGTGCTGATAACACCAAGGTTACACCTGTCCTGCTCTACGGCTGCAAGCATCTATGTTTCCATCCTACATAATCTTCCAAAACTGAATAAAAATGCACACACTGTTATTCTAAACCTTACCAACTCGGAGTTCTACAACCTTTTTTATTTTATTGTGGACTGAAACACATTCATTCAACAAGTCATGTTTAAAACTAACTAAACAACTGCATTTCACTCTCCTTCCAAGAGCTAAGAATTCTGGGCTGCTAGCCAGCCTTCCGCCTCCCCTGGCATTCACCACCAAGGTCAAATCTGCCTCGGCTTGTCGGTCTGGCACTGACAAAGCCAATAAGCCTTCCTAACTCTTTCTAACATTCAATAATTAACACTATTTTGGCAAATACATTTCTCTTTCTTTTTTTTCTCTTCTTTCTAACTTTACACTTCTTCCTACATTCTATTAATATACATTCTGATTACTGGTAATCAAATCCCTTTTTCTCCATCTTCTACTGTTCACAAATTGAGGGAATGGAAGAAACCAAATTCTTTTCCATAGAGCACAGCTCTGCATGCACTTTTAAACTACACAAAAAACACACTGATAGTCAGGCACACCCATCTCAGATAGCTCACAAGGACCAGACAATCTAACTTATGCAACAAGACGCACTCACTTCATTCAAACAAACATTTACACAAACAAAAGGCAGCTCACAGACTGCTCTCAACCCAAACCAATTATAACAAAATAAAACATGTTACATGAAATACATACCCCATCCTCTTAATCACTGCTCACATTGGCTCACTGAGCCACTAAAAGCAACTTTAAATGTACACATTTTGTCTTCTTTTAAAACTAAAATTTCCTCTTTCTGCCACAACCTTAGGGAATCAAACATGCTCTGACAGCAGTGCCTAGCAAACAATCTCTCTTGCAAGTGATCTATCTTAACTGCATCAGAAATATTAAACAAAATCAAGAGTCTTTTACAGGAGCGGGTTGGCTCTCGGCCAATCTGACATCAGTTGAACTGCAGCAACACCGAAAACATCGCAACTTACTCAAACACGGCATCTTGCACACTCAATCAAACACCACCAAACTCACTCAATCAGATACCGCCAAAGAACCCACACATACCCAGGCACAAAAGAACCAAACAACTATCTCCACACACAACCACACACGCACACGCACGTCCTATGTATTGAGTCCCTGCCAAACACGTGTTACCATAATGGGACAAGGCCCGTCGACCAAGTCCTGGGGAACCTGGAACCTACCGCAGACCGAACAGTACACTAACTGTTCTGAGGTTGGAGGACACATCCGCCACCCGGGCGGCACTGCAGACCGTTGCGCACTTTACCCCGGAAGATCTGGGACTCTTCCATCAAACCACTCACACTAGGGGTTTGGGTCCTTTCCCAGTATTTAACCGTGGTGAGCCACACTCCAGTCTCAGTACCACCTGGTCGGATGCTCTAAAACAGACATCCACCCAAAACCCTCATCACCAATAGTCTGTCAGAGCGCCACTTGCACTCTGAGTTCCCCGGAGCACCCTAGCCCCAGGAGCACACCGGCTCCTCCAATCACCAGAGACACACCGGTCTCAGAGACACACCGGTCTCATGGAGCATCCCAGCTCCCTCAATCAACAGTCGGACCACTCACCTTCTGCTCGCAGAACCGACATCCACCGTTCTCTACCGCCGGCTGCTGGGACCAACACGGTCAGCTCCAAGGTTCCGCCTTCTGGACTCCGGCGCAGGATCACGAACCAGGACCTCTCCCGATCAGCAGGGTGGGGCAGCGCTGCGAGAACCAAGCTCGGCATCAAAATGGGTACCCTGGCCCACCGTGCCGACCAGAGGGTCCCCGGCCTTCTGCTACCCACTTAAGGGTGAGAAAGATCCTTATCACGGAGTCCCTGTTCGGGCACCATCTGATAAGCGTGCCTCAAATCCACCTGAGCGACTTACCTCACTCATCTATCATTCTCATATAATAAGCCAGCCAGGCAGTGGAGAAGGATTAGAGATATATTTATTAGGATACAAATGTTCATCTATAGATGGGCCCTGTCAGGTCTGCACTCCAGAGAATGCATCGAGAGGACTGACTCATCCTATCATGATAATACATTATAACATAACATGGCAGGGTAAAGACACGCCCAGCCTGGAAAATTACAGAACTAGCGAAATGGTGAACAATGAACTCATACATGAGGCATCTGCGCCTGCGAAGGCAACCCTGTTATCTCCCCTCAAGGACACAGAGTCGAAGCTTTGCTCTGCCAGGGCATGGAAACATTTTCTGCAAAACTAACTCAAGGCAAGAAATGCTGAAATAAGGATTTTCTGCTCATAAGGGAGGGGGGAAAACTGTACCATGAGACATTGGAACTGCAGAGCAAATGTCAGCATCAGAAGTCTGTCTGCTATAGACAAGCCTCTCTCTCTTATAGGAAAGTATACAGAAATATCAATAATGGGAACCTAACCAAAAGAAAAAGTAATGTACCACATCAGGTTTTCTAACTTAGAAGGCAATAATAAGACAAAAGCTTACACATTACAGAAACAATTCTATCCAACTGAAGCTTGCACATTACAAAAATAGCTCGGTGGGTTTCAGCACATGAATTTTAAACTGTAACTGCATACTGGTTAGACACATCATGCTAACTCATAAACATAATATATATAGTGGGCGGGGCATCGAAAACTGAAACCTATCAATAGGGTCCTTGTTGATTGAATGGTATCGACACTTGGCCCCTACTTTGTCCTTGGCTGTCCTATGCATAAACATACCCATCTTGATCTCCGAATGCATAGTCCTCATTGAGGTTTGTCAAAATGATTCCATTCAAACTTGCCCTGTGCTGCCTCTTCTCTTCGCATATCACTGCGGTCTGAGGCACCTCGGCCACGTCCCCGTCCTCGGACAGCCCCGTTCTGTGCTAGCAGTAACGGACACTGAGCCCTCCATTGTCTTTCCTGTTTACAATAGGCACACTGATTCATCCCCAATGACGGGGCTGGGCCTCCACCTCTTCCTATCCCCACTCCTCTGGATACTGGCCCTCGCGCTCCTCTCCCTCCTCCTCATCCGCTAACAACTTGCTGTAATGACACCCGAGTCATAAGGTCCTTAGCCTTCTTTTCTATTTAATCCTTACTCTCATTCTCCCTATGCTCATAGTACTGGGCCATACTCAATATCACAGGAGAAGTGGAGGTAGTCCAAGTGCTCTCGGTGGCTTGTAGCCGGGTAGAGACTTCTGGTAACAAGTTGGTTACAAAACGATTTACGAACAACCGGATCCCGCCCTCTGTGGCAAGGTCCTGTCCGCTAAAATCAATGAATGTACCTTCAAACCGAGTAAAGAAATCGGAAACACTCTTGTCTTTCTTTTGTTTGCAGGCGGTCAATTTATCCCAGTCAACTTTACGTGGAGGAATCAAGGTGTGCATGTAAGCAATTATTTTCGCCGGGAGAGTAGTAATCTCGTCTCTTGGCTTGTCCCCAGGTTTGCGATCCTGATCCCAGTCTTTCAACTGGTTCCAGGTCCCCCCCAACTCCGCCGCATGATCGGTGTCATGAACCTGTCGCCATATATCTACAGGGACCAACAACCCGAAAAACAATTCAACATCAGCCAAAGTCATTACAGCTGAGGCTGCAGCTTCAGTTAATTCCTTATAGTAAGCTGTGGGGTTCTTTCGAGGGTCAGGAAGCTGTGATTTTAAAGCTAGGACTTCACTCCTTTTCCGCGCCTCTACTTGATTCCTTGTAACTACGTTTTGATTATCACGTACTTCGGGTATTTCAGGATGAAAAATGGGGTGCACTTCCCTCATGGGATGTTGGGAATCTCAGTTGGGACATCTCACAAACACTCTACCTTGATAGTTTACCAAGGTCTCTACGTTCTTATATACTTCTGTCGGACTTAAATCAAACTTGTGAGTTCGATCCAAAATGTCATACAGTATCTGAGGAGCCATCCCATCCCGAAAACATTTTTCCCAAACCTCAATAAGGTAGCAAGACATTTGGCGCAAAGCATGCTGCTGCATAACAGGTTCAAGGTCCCTTATGGTACTCCATGAATCTGCTACTGTATATATATCTTTCCTCATCCATTTAACTGCCTGTTCTGTTATAGCTTCTTTTTCACCATAGCCCAACAATGCTCTTGTAAATAACTGCCTAGCATTCAGCCCACTTGTATCCCCTAATAGAGTGTGGTCCCTCACTTCAGGGGTCGCACCAGCCGATTGGGATGTCCATATGGGACGAGACGTACCTGCAGGGGCTAGAGACACATCCACCTCTGGGGTGGAGGCTAGAGGGGCAGTGGCCGAGTGAAGAGGTACAGCGGGGTATATACGTTGTGGCGCATACGGTGGGGGAGGTTGAACGTTTAATAAATCCTCTATTTCATCCTCTGCTTCATTTCGAGTCACATAACGTTTGTCTACCTGTAACCTAAACTGTCTATCCAAACAGTCTATATTCTGTTCAGTCTGATATTTATCATAGGCAATGGCTTTCTGGGTTACAGTCTGTCCTTGTTTTATCTCTATTAATTTCTCTGCTCTAATCCGTCTCCGCTTTGCTTTTTTCTGCCATGTATTGAGGTAGTCAAACATGGCCTGCCGGCTGCGTTTGGCAAACAGACGGTCTTGTAAATACTGAATCTTTTTCTCGTCGAAGGACCCTGTCAGCGGCCACTGTAATTCGGCATTATCTTTGGTATATTTATGCCATAAAGTATTAAATAAAAGTGGTGCAATCCCGTGCTTACAATACATATCATGACTGGGGCTCCCCTCCGGAGGGGCCGGCTGGCTTTCGTCCAGTCTCGTACCCTTCTGGCAAATACAGCCAAAACATAGCTTACTAAAGCACGGCATTGTCTTTTCCTATAGTCTAGCTACTCTAGCTGAAAAGGAAAAATTATTTACAACACTCTCATACACATGGCCATGTTTAACTCAACTTCAATTACGCACACACAATACACAAACAACAATCTTTTGAACAACATAAAGGATGAAACAATTTAGTACCAAGCGAAAAGCAGAGCCCGTCGACTACTGCCTATGGAGAACTCGTGTACCTTTCCAAATTTTCAAAAGCCCAAAATCAAGTAGTCTTGTCCTTAGACTACCTAGAGATAGCCACGCAGGTTTTTAAACCACAGACCGACCTACGGGCCATCCGGCAGCCTTCATGGTTCACCTCCCGTGCTATTCTGGCTTAGCCCGCTTTTTCAAGCGTCGCTCCAGATCTGCCCAGGGGCTACCTAATCATGACTGCCAGCCTTCCCGAGAGCAATCCGGCCAGGTGTGAACTTCTTCCTTAAGTCACACCTAGGCGTCTGAACTGATCTCTATTAATCACCAAGTCTGCCCAAAACAGGAGCGCCTGCCCGTGCAGTCTCAATACTGCCCCGTCAGACCCCCTTCGAGTTCTCCTTGGTCTCAAACCACCAAATACTCCAAATCAAAATCAAAGGGATATCCAACACAGAACAAGACAATTCACTCACCTGGTGCACTCAGGTTTGATTGCAAGTTTCTCCACTGCCAACTCCTGAAGACCAACACGGTCTGCTTCTGGGTTACACCCGTAGGACTCCGGCATTGGGTCACTAGCAGCTGGGGCTCTCCTGATCGGGAGAGTGGAGTAACCCTCAAACGTTGGTCAGTCCTCCCCCTCGACCAAGATTACCCTTCCCAATGTTCCGTTCTTTTCCGTTTATGGAGGGACGACCCCAATGTGGAGTCCCGGCGGAGTCGCCAACTGAAGTACCGAAAAATATATAAGACCATATAGAGCTATACTTACTAATAGCCCCAATACCAATTACCAATAATCAGTCAGTTGGCAGTGTAGAAAGTTCAATCATTTATTAAACAACAACTCTGCCAGAGGAGCCTCTCGTGACCTAACCCTTCGAGGTCCGCCGAGAAGACTGCTGGCACATTATCAAGAGATCATATATATACTGTTACATTTTGAAACCGTTACCTATGGAGAAAAAATACAAGTTGGTACAGGTTGGTGCAAAGGAAAGACCATATATGGGACACAAAGCATCCTTAGTTTAGCTCAGCTCGTTATAGCAAGGTCGGTGAGGGTGACTCCCTTCTGCCAGCTCTAGGAGAGGCCGCACAGCGCCTCCTGGAATGCGCTTATCTGGCCTACCCCCACCTACAGCCTTGACAGGCCTAACATGCAGAAGCAGCAGTTTGTTACATGCGTCCGACTGTTTTAAGGGAAAACTGCTCTCGCGTAGTGTAATGGTAAGTTTCCACTAATGCTACAAGCAGGCTAGGCCACAAAATGGCGCTGGTCTAGTTAATCCATATAGCTTGTAGAAAGACAAAAACTAAACTAAGGCGTACATCAATCACTAAGCTACTACATATGTGAGTTTATTAATGCTAAGAACACCCTCACCAAACTAATAGGTACATCACGCTAATTTCTAACTACTGTTATGTGTCTTTAGTCTACTTACCAGGCCTAATTCAGATTCCAGTTCCTGAAGGTGGAGGATTTGTCTGGACAACAAGGCTTCAGCTTTTGCATTGATATACTCCCCCGTGTTTCTAGTTTTCAGAACTGTCTGGGTTTGGTAGCTTTCCCTAGAAGGCCGCCGAGTCCAGAACTAAAAACGCAGGTGTTTTGTGATAGATAATCTTGATGTCTCCACAATACATTTTGGCCTCTTCCCTGATGTAGCTACTTGGTCCACCCACACAAGTGAGGTACCATTTTTATCTGGAGACCTGAGGAAATACTAGGTGGTAGGAAATCTTTGTAGGCCCAGTGATCCCACAACTTTTCCTCACAGATGTGAGGATAATGTGATTTAATTAGCTAAATTTGAGGTTTTCATGGGATTTTGGGTAGGAAAACTTTGGAGAATCCATGCAAGCCACACCTCACTGGATTCCCCCAGGTGTTTTCAGAAATGTCTGGTTTGGTAGATTTCCATAGGTGCACGCCGAGCCCGTGACTAAAAATGCAGATGACTCCCTGGCAAAACCAAGGGTTTTTTTAATCGATAATTTTGAAGTCTCCACACTACATTTTGGGCCATTTCCTGTTGCTGGCACTAGGCCTGTCCACACAAGTCAAGTACCGTTTTGATTGGAATACTTGAGAAAATGCTGCATGGGGGGAAGTTTGTGGCTCCCCAGAGATTACAGAACTTTCTATCACAGAAATGCAAAACAATGTTGTTTTTTTTTCAAAGTTTGAGGATTGCAAGTGTTTTTGGATAACAGAACCTGGTGAGAGCCACACAAGTCACCCTATCCTGGATTTCCAAGGGTGTCTAGTTATATAAAAGAGCAGCTTTGCTAGGGTTCCATAGGTGCAGGCTGAGCTAGGGTCCAAGATCCCCAGCCAGGTACTTTGCAAAAAAAGGGTCAGGTTTTATTCGAAAATTGATGTGCCTAAATTGCGTTTTGGGCTGTTTCCTGTCACGGGCACAAGGCCTACCCACACAGGTGAGGTAGCATTTTATCTGGAGACTTGTGGAATGCTACTTGGGTGGAAGTTTGTGGCCCCCCACAGATTCAAAAACTTTCCATCACAGATATGTCTGGAAAAAGAGTTTTCTTTTGACAAAGTTTGAGGTTTGTGAGGGATTCTGGGTAACAGAACCTGGTGAGAGCCACACAAGTCACCCCATCCTGGATGCTTCTGGATGTTTAGTTTTCAAAGATGTACAGGTTGACCTAGGATCCCGCTGAGCTAGGTTTACCTAGGAGCCAGGCACATTGCAAAACAAGGGTCAGATTTCGCTGGAAAAATGTGACTTGTCCATGTTGCATTTTAGGCTGTTTCCAGTCACGAGCACTAGGCCTACACACACAAGATGCCATTTTTATCAGGAGTTTGGGGGAATGCTGAGTGCATGAAAGTTTGTGGCTCCCTGAAGATTCCAAAACTTTCCATCACAGAAATGTGAGGAAAATGTGTTTCTTTTGACAAAGTTTGAGGTTTGCAAGGGATTCTGGTAACATGGTGAGAGACACACAAGTCACCCTATCCTGGATTCCCCTGAGTGTCTGGTTATCAAACATATGCAGGTGTTCTAGGTTTCTATAGGTGCTGGCTGCGCTTGGGTCAAAAATCCACAGCTAGGCACTTTGCAAAAAAGAGTCTGATTTCATTGGAAAAATGTGATGCGCCCAACATTGCGTTTTGAGCGGTTTTCTGTCACAGGCACTATGCCTATCCACACAAGTGAGGTACCATTTTTATCAGGAAACTTGGGGAATGCTGGTTGCGGGGAATTTGTGGCTCCCCACAAATTCCAGAACTTTCCATCTCAGAAATGTGAGGAAAATTTATTTTTTCTTACAAAGTTTGAGGTTTGCAAGGAATTCTGAGTAACCAAACATGGTGAGAGTCACACTAGTCATTCCATTCTGGATTTCCCTGGGTGTCTGTTCTTCAAAAATGTACAGATATGTTAGGTTTCCCTAGGTGCATGCTGAGCTAGGGTCCAAAATCCACAGCTAGGCACATTGCAAAAAAAGGGTCAGATGTCACAGGAAATATGTGACGTGTCCACCTTTCCTCTTCGCGGGCACTAGCCCTACCCACACAAGTGATTTACCATTTATTTTGGGAGACTTATGTGAACACAAAATAGTAAAACAATTGTTATCACCAATTGACTTTCTATGAATTTCTACCTTCCAAATGTAAGACAGCGTGTAAAAAAGCCTGCTAATGCACATGTCAGTATGGGTATGCACAAATTCGGAGATGTGCAAATAACCAGTGCTTGTAAACTCCACATGTTGTCCCTATTTTGGAATTACTTAGGTTTCCTTGATACCTATTTTTAGGTCTCGTGACCTATCAATGCGCTTGCGCATTGAGCGGAGCGAGATATAAAGGGGCTTAAACAGAGCTTACCGAGATCGGACGATTCCATGCAGTGCCCGTGAAAAGCTCGCTCAATGCGCATGTGCATTGCCATAAAAAGCGCGTGCGCAGACACCAGCCTCCATCCCACAGTCATCCCCCAGCGTGCGCTGTGCCAACAAGCCTTTGAAGTGAAGCTTAGCTTCACTTCAAAGGTATCCGCTACCCCCGCCCCCTGCTTCACACGTTTCTCGCATTTCTCCTCCCTCCCTCGCCTCCCTTGCCCTTCAGCGTGCCTTTTCCTAATGTCCAAAGATTCTGCGGCTACGTTTCTCCTCAATGTCCTTCCTTCTGTTGTTCACCCTGCTCCCTTTCTTCCTTCGTTCTTTCCTTTCCTTCTTTTGGCCCGTCAGCCTCCATCCTTTATTTCCCTCTTCCTTGTTTTTCTTTCTCCTAAACTGGCTCTTGCCCAGGACGGCAGACCTCTCTCCAGGCATACCGTGCCCTTAGCTTCTCCAGTTGAACTATTCAGATGAGGCACTGTTATCAATTGTGTTTTTGGTTTGCTTTGGACGTCTGCTTTCTCTGCATTAGCCACGCATCATGATTGACTAACAACTGCTGACTGCTAATGCGCATTCAACGAGTTTCAAGAGGTTTCCTGGATTATAGCGATGGTCCCTAAAGGAACTCACAAGTAATTTTGAGCCTTGCACGAGAAAGAACTTCTTTCTCAGATCGGAGGGTATTTGTCAGACTCTGAGCTCCTGAATGAAGCGACCCCCACGGACTTTATGTACCAAATTGTTTGGCGCTCACTTGTGTCAGCATTTTCTAGGGCAAAGTGGCGTACTGGCGTATTATTGTGTATCTGGCAGCAAATTTGAGTCCCAATAAACAATGCAGATTTACTTAGTTTTACAGTTTGTAGCGCTTAATTCGAAACAGTTTAAAAAACGTTTATAAATTCCAGTCACGCAGATCCACAGGTGTAATTACATGCACATATTGCACTTACATCTAAATGAATGCAAGTATTGCACTTACATCTAAATAAATGCACATATTGTACTTGGATGTAATTACGTGTACATATTGTACTGGTATTTAATGTAATAACATGCACCACGTGTACCTATTGTACCTATTGCACTCACATGTACATATATACCTGTTGCACTTGTTTCCAGTTTACCCTTCTAGGGGTTTTTGTAAGACGGATGTACAGACTCCGATTGTAGTGATCGGCTAGAAAATGTCTTAAAGACATTGTTTCTAGAAGTGTATATGTTCTTAGTCTATTTATGTCACGGATTACGTTCTATGCCCTCACACCCCCTCAGCCCCCTCACCCTCTCACACCCCCTAACCCTCACACCCCCTCACCCTCACACCCTCTCACCCTCACCCCCCTCACCCCCCCTCACCCCCTCACCCTCTCACCCTCACACCCCCTCACCCTCACACCCCCTCATCCACCCTCACACCCCTCACCCACCCTCACACACTCTCACCCTCACACACCCTCTCACCCTCACCCCCGCATCCTCACACACCCTCACCCACCCTCACCCATCCTCACCCTCACCCCCTTCACCCCCCCTCACCCTCACACACCCTCACCTTCACACACTCTCACTCAACCTCACACCCTCACCCTCACACCCCCTCTCACACCCTCACACACCCTTACCCTCACACCCTCACCCCCCCTCACCCTCACACCCCCTCACCTGCACACACCCTCACCCTCACACACCCTCACTCACCCTCACACCCTCACCCTCAAACCCCCTCACCCTCCCAACCCTCTCACCCTCACACACCATCACACCCTCGCCCTCACCCTCACACCCCCTCACACCCCCTCACAACCCCTCACTCACCCTCACTCACCCTCACTCACCCTCACTCACTCACCCTCACTCACCCGCATACACCCTCATCAGCATAGCATAACAAAACATAGCATAGCATAACAAAAAAAGCATAGGATACACACCCTTACAACCCTCTCACCCTCACTAACCCTCACTCACCCTCACCCACCCTCACTCACCCACCCTCACTCACCCTCACTCACCCTCGCTCACCCTCACCAGCATAGCATAACAAAACATAGCATAGCATAACAAAACAAACCATAGGATAGGAAAACAAAGCATAGCATAGCATAACAAAGCATAACATAACAAAACACAACAAAACATACCATAGCATAACAAAACATAGCACAACAAAACAAAGCATAGCAAAACAAAACATAGCATAGTATAACAAAGCATAGCATAACAAAGCAGATCAAACTCAGATTCCATAGGAGCACATACATTTAATAGAGTGGGTCACTCCTCGCGAATTGACTTGATTTTTTTAAACTATAGTCTTTGGGCTCACTTGATAGACATGGTGGTTTTACAGTCCACTGTCAGCGACCATAACCCCCTATCTTTGTCTCTGTCCTCTTTATGGACGGATGTGACTTCAGCCCAAACCCCACATGTGTGGAAAACAACGCATGAAGTATGTCCCTCTAATTGTGGCAGGCGCCTAAAATGGAATACAATTGCTGCAAACGAGGGAAAGATCCTGGGTGTAAAAACCATAATGTCTAATACTGCGTTGCGATTAGACTCCCTTGGAGTCAGCATGCATGAGGTTCCAATTATGTTTGCCGAAACAATAAACGCGTTAGGCGAACTGTTCATGGTTCCGTCTCAAGGCACTAGGGCCAATGCAAGAGGTAGACCCATAGGTAATGTCGGCTGGTTCTCCTCTGCCTGCCGTATTGCCAAAAGGGAGCTAATCAAAGCAGTGAAAGCAAAGGATGGAGGCCAGATTAGCATCGCTAGGAGTAACTATAGAAGGACTTTGTCGAAGGCAAGGGCCGAGCATGAGAACCAGTTTTGGTACGATTTGAAGGTGGCAAGCTCAAGGAAGGACTCCAAGGGTTTTTGGGACCTAATAAGAGCTAGGGACAAACCAGCGGACTCTCTCATAACTTGCAATATAACTGAGGAAGTGTGGTTTGATCACTTCTCCAAACTTTACACAATGGTTGCGGGCTCTGAGGCTACCCTGATGGAACAGCATCCCATAGTTCGCACAGAGTTTGATGAGGAATTCCTATTCACACCTAAGGAAGTAGAAGGGGCGATTAATTGCCTCGTCCCCAACAAGGCAGCAGGCCCTGACGGCCTTCCGGGAGACCTGCTCCGCGTTAACCCAGTTGAGTGGGGGAGACTTATTGCCTCCTTAATGAATGCTGGCTTGGCAGGTGCGTCTCTCCCGGATTCATGGAAGGGCGCAGAGGTCGTCCCGATCTTTAAGAAAGGGAGTCGGGACGACCCTGCTAATTACCGCCCTATAAGCCTCTTGGATTCCACGCAGAAGGTGGCAAGCAAAGTGGTTTTAGGAAGGGTCTTGCAGTGGGTTGAGGAGAACCATATTCTTTCAGACTTTCAGGCTGGTTTTAGATCCGGTATGGGGACGATCTAGCAAGCATTTCGGCTAATGATGCTCTTCTGGAAAGTGATTGTACTGGGCAAAGGCAGTTTGTACCTTGCATTTATAGATCTAAGGACTGCCTTTGACCTGGTCCCACGTAACCATCTCTGGAGTGTACTCGATGCATTAGGTATCCCCCCATACTTACTAAATATGCTGATAAAGTTTCATGCAGACAACTTTGTACAGATCAGGTGGGGTAATCAGGGAAAAAAAACAGCACGAATACCTGTAAATAGAGGTGTCCGCCAGGGCTGTGTGCTAGCCCCCACTCTGTTTTCATTGTATGTTAACGGAGTGGTGGAGCATTTGCTGCAACATCCAGCAGACGCACCATCCCTGGCTGGCAGGAGAATACCTACCCTCTTATTTGCAGACGATACCCTCCCGATCTCCAAATCACCAGCGGGCCTGCAGAGTCTCCTAACCAGCTTTAAGACCTTCTGTGACTCAAGGGGACTAGTTATAAACACAGGGAAGACTAAGTTCCTGGTTCTAAACCCCCCGAAGAAGTCAGTTAAACCACCTACCCTAGACTCAGTTCCACTCGAGAGGGTCAAGGAGTTCGATTACCTCGGTATTCGTCTCTGCGACTCTATGAGTTGGAATTCCCATCACCAAAAGATGCTGCTGACCCACAAGAGGGTGGTGGGGGCCCTCCTTAAGGAACAACGTGCTTCTTCCCTTAAACCCATTGCACCGGTTCTCGATATCTACAGGGCACGAGGTGCCAGTGCAGCTCTTTATGGGGCAGAACTATGGGGTGTACAGAACGTGGACCAGTTGGCTTGATCTGAAAGCAAATTTCATAAGGATCTAATGGGCCTTCCTCACAGCATACGAACTCTTCCTCTTCTTTTGGATATGGGCACCCGTCCCATTAGTGATCAGGCGAGGTTGCGCCCACTCCTGTTGTGGGCACGTATCTGGAGAGTCCCAGAAATGTCCAGCTACGCAGAAGGCTTAAAAGAGAACCTCCTAATGCCTGGCTGGGCTAAGATCCATTGGCTAAGGGAAGTTAAGCGCCTTCTCATAGACATGGGCCTTGAAGATGCCTGGATTGCCAGAACTGCCCCGCCCAAGTCAATTCTGAAAAAGCTATTTTGGAGTTGGGTGATTGATGGCAGGAATAGTAATGCCAACTTGTGCAGGTCCACGGTGGAATTTCTTTTGGTCAAGGAGGTGCACTTCTGAGAGCCGTATTTGGACACTATCAATATCACCTGGGACAGGGCTCTATATTTTAAATTTAGGGTAGGCTCACTTCCAGTGGGGAAGCTTACTGCCAGTTGAAAGGTCCCGGCGCAGACAACTCCCTTTTGCCCTTGCTGCCTGATCAGAATAGAGTCAGTTCCGCATCTATTGTTCGAATGCCCGGCCTACGCAGTCCCTCGCTGCAGATGGCTGAAGCCACTTTGCAGAGAACTTGGGACTAGATCCCATAAGGAGGCCTTAAGAATTTTAAAAACGGACCCACGGCCCCTGTTTGCAAGTGGACTGGCGACATTTTTAGGCTGGGCATGGCGTATTAGAACCAACAGGCTTCTGTACCTTGTCTGATATGTATTTTAGATTGTTTTTATGCAACTTCTTATGTAATTTGCTGTATGAGTTGTATGTTATTACTCATGCATTGGCTTTTATTGTTTTTTAATGTATATGTATTGCTTTTATGATATGAACTATATTGAAATAAAGCTAATTACTACTACTAGCATAACAAAACATAGCATAACAAAACATAGCAAAACACAACAAACCATAGCATAACAAAACATAGCATAACAAAGCATAGCATAACAAAACATAGCATAACAAAACAAAGCATAGCATAATAAAACACAACAAAACATAGCATAGCATAACAAAACATAGCATAACAAAGCATAGCAAAAAAAAACATAGCATAGCATAACAAAACATAGCATAGCATAACAAAACATAGCATAGCATCTTGCATTTGACACGAGCAGCTTGTTACGCTGCAGCACAGCCTAATTTCGAGACCAGTTCCAGCTGTATTTGATTAGCGCTTTTGTATTTTAAAATCTAATTGTTTTCTGTATCGCACTTTGGTTAGGAAAATACATCGTTTTAAAAAAGCATTTTAATTTCACTTACTAGCGCTCAGCTATTGGCGCTGACTCTCACTTTTCATGGTATCTGCACTTGCTCGATACCTGCCGAGTTAAGGCAAGGCACCGAGCACTAGGGATTTCTGTGGCGGCCATCTTAGTGCGGGACAGCGCGGTGAGAGAGCGCTAGTCTCCGCCATAAAAGGAGCCCCAAACAGGGTTAGTCTGAATCTTGCATTTGACACGAGCAGCTTGTTACGCTGCAGCACAGCCTAATTTCGAGACCAGTTCCAGCTGTATTTGATTAGCGCTTTTGTATTTTAAAATCTAATTGTTTTCTGTATCGCACTTTGGTTAGGAAAATACATCGTTTTAAAAAAGCATTTTAATTTCACTTACTAGCGCTCAGCTATTGGCGCTGACTCTCACTTTTCATGGTATCTGCACTTGCTCGATACCTGCCGAGTTAAGGCAAGGCACCGAGCACTAGGGATTTCTGTGGCGGCCATCTTAGTGCGGGACAGCGCGGTGAGAGAGCGCTAGTCTCCGCCATAAAAGGAGCCCCAAACAGGGTTAGTCTGAATCTTGCATTTGACACGAGCAGCTTGTTACGCTGCAGCACAGCCTAATTTCGAGACCAGTTCCAGCTGTATTTGATTAGCGCTTTTGTATTTTAAAATCTAATTGTTTTCTGTATCGCACTTTGGTTAGGAAAATACATCGTTTTAAAAAAGCATTTTAATTTCACTTACTAGCGCTCAGCTATTGGCGCTGACTCTCACTTTTCATGGTATCTGCACTTGCTCGATACCTGCCGAGTTAAGGCAAGGCACCGAGCACTAGGGATTTCTGTGGCGGCCATCTTAGTGCGGGACAGCGCGGTGAGAGAGCGCTAGTCTCCGACATAAAAGGAAACAGTTGTCCTCCGCGATAGCGGACGCGTTTTAGCGGACGCGCCTCGTCTTCGCCGGAGTCCAGCCAGAGTCAGCCCGTCTGTGCCCGTCCGGGCCAGGCCGGGACTTAGGGCTCAGAACTCTGCCCCTCCATTACTCAGGTATGATGCTCACGCGCGAGTCTCTAACAGCTTTACGCCCTGCCAGAAACGATAAATGTACTACTCTCAATCCCTTGTGTGCTGACATACAGACCTGCCCTGCATGTTCCCTTTCCTTGTCAAACTTCCAGCCCTATCCTGATAATTCGCATGGTATCCCCCATAAAGCTGGTTCCAATAAATTCACTTTTTATGTGGTAAATTGCCGTTCTTTACCACAACACAAACTAGATATCTTCCACCTACTAATGAATGAGAAGCCCAGTGCGATATTTCTCACAGAGACTTGGCTCCATGATAGCGCAGGCCCTGATGTGGCTACGGCACTACCCGCGAGCTATGCTATTGTGAGGAGAGATCGCGTTGGCCAAACAGGAGGGGGTATAGCTATCATTTATAGTAGAGACCTGGTATGCAATTTTGAACCTGCAGACATTCCCAACTGCGAAGCAGCATCCTTTAAAATTGCCCTTAGCCCTAATTTCACTTTTTCTGGTTTATTGATTTATCGACCACCAGTTCATAACCCCTCATGGTCTGATAATTTGGTAAATTTTATTTTACCTCACCATTTAAAAGCTCAAAATTTTACAATACTCGGGGATTTGAATCTCCATTTGGAGGATGAGAATAATACGAACTGCAAAAACCTCATTGATGATCTCTTGGCATTGAATATGACACTGCGCAATAAGGGTCCTACCCATAAACATTTGCTTGACCCTATCTTCTCTAATATGGAAGAACTATCATGGCTGAACACTACCCCTATTTGTTGGTCAGACCATTTTCTCATACTCTTTGCTATCTCTTTTAAACCCATTAAAATTCCCTCTACCACCTCTTCTGAATCTTTGAGGAGAAATTGGAAAAGACCTAGGGCCAGATGTAGGTAGCCAAATACCGGTCGGTAACGGCCGAATTCGGCCGTTACCGACCGGTATTTGGCTACCGAGATGTAGGGGGACTGAAACAGGGCAAATCGGTAATCTTACCGATTCGGTAAATATACCGGTCGGTAAATTTACCGACCGGTATATTTACCGAATCGGTAAAATTGATATGTAGGTGGGACTCTTCTGAGTCCCACATGGCCTACAAATTCGGTATTTTACCATCAAATTCAATTTGATGGTAAAATACCGATTCAGGTGTGCATGCACATGTGTGCATGCACACCTGTGCCATATGACAGGCAGACCTGCCCTTAGGGCAGGTATGCCTGCCACATGGCCCCCGAACCTTTTTTGGGGGTGCTAGAGGGTGTCAAAGTGACACCCCCTGCACCCTTTTCAAAATCGGTATTTACCGAATCGGTAAATACCGACCGGTAATGCCCCATTCATTCCTATGGGCTTCAAAGCCCATAGGAATGAATGGAGCATTACCGGTCGGTATTTACCGATTCGGTAAATACAGATATTTACCGAATCGGTAAAAAACACATCTGGATGGACCTACATGTCCACCCTTCATATTTACCGATTCTTAATTACCGAATCGGTAAAATTCGGTAATTAAGAGTCGGTAAATATTTTTTACCTACATCTAGCCCCTAATCTTGAGGATCTTAACAGTGCATTGAACAAAGACCTCCCATGTCTTGATGGAGACATGGAAAGCATAGCTGAGGCTACACATGCATGGCTAAGTGATGCAGTGAATGCCTGCCTGCCCCTATCCCGCTGTAAGGGAAAAGTACACCGTCCCCCGGCCCCCTGGTTTACAGAGGCCCTCAAGAAAGAAAAATCTACTTGTAAAAACTTGGAGAGACAGTGGCGTAAGAACTATGAGGCTCACCAAAAAGAGATCTACCGCAGGGCCAGAAACAGCTATCACTCGGCATGCATGAAAGCTAAAGCATGCTACGTAACCACGACAATTAATTCAGCGGTTAATAAATCCCAGACTCTTTTTAATACGGTGAAGGAATTGGCAGGAGAAAACACTAGAGCGGAGGCCCCCCCTCTTAGTACTCAGCAATGTCAAGACTTGGCGTCTTTTTTTACTGAAAAGATCGAAAAAATCGTCTCTAATATTAATAACAACAGCTCTATCTCTCATAATCAAGAGGATACCTTCCAAAGTTTTAAAGGAAACTGTCATCTTGAAGTCTGGCCCCCCTTAACATCGGATAAAACGAGGAAACTTCTTAAAGCTATCAAATCGGGCTCTCCTCGTGATCCTATACCCATCAGTATTATCAGCCAACTGGAGGATTCTACCCTGATGCCCATTACGGACATTCTCAATGCGTCCATGGAACAGGCTTCAGTTCCTGCTATGTGGAAACACGCCATAGTCAGCCCTCTGCTGAAAAAGCCAGCCGCCGATCCTACGGTATTGGCCAATTATCGACCAATATCGTTACTTCCTGCCTTTTCCAAAATGCTGGAAAAGCACATTCATGAAGCTCTCTCCACATATGTGGAAAATAATGAACTACTCCACCCTTCTCAGTCCGGATTCAGGAGTGGGTACTCCACTGAAACTGCCCTGCTCGGAATCACGGAAAAAATTAAAGAGCTCAGGGATGATGGCCAAACGGTGGCACTGGTCCTATTGGACCTAAGCGCAGCCTTCGACACCATCTCTCACTCCAGACTGCTTTGCAGGCTGGGGGAGAGTGGTGTCGAAGGCAAGGCGCTAGAATGGATCAAATCCTATTTATCCTCCCGGACCTTTCAGATCACCTCTTCTGAGGCTTGTTCGGATGTTTTCTACTCCCCGCACGGTGTACCACAGGGATCCATTCTGAGTCCCCTTTTGTTTAATTTGTACCTTCGCCCATTAGCCACCCTCGCAGAGAACTTTGGTCTTGTTTTGATGACCTATGCAGACGACTCTCAGATTCTATTCTCATTATCTAAATCCGATTCGTCTGATTCGTCTGCACTTAAAACAGGCCTCCACGAAATTTTCAGCTGGATGTCGGCCAACCAACTCAAGTTAAATGGGGAGAAAACAGAGATCCTCCTTTTAGGAAACAGCAAAAATCTCTGGAGCGATTCCCATTGGCCGACCTCACTGGGCAAGCTCCCGATCCCTGCTACCCAAGTCAGGAATCTTGGAGTCATCATTGATGACAG
Source organism: Lissotriton helveticus (assembly GCF_964261635.1). NCBI lineage: Eukaryota > Metazoa > Chordata > Amphibia > Caudata > Salamandridae > Lissotriton > Lissotriton helveticus. Next base: position 960,450,759 of record NC_136063.1, read on the forward strand.
CTTATCTATGGTTCAGCAAGCTAATAAAGTGGCTGGTATCTGTTTTACTATTCTCAGATGGCTTCGTAAAATCGTCTGGATGTTACCATCAACCACCCAGAAGACCGTAGTCAATGCCTTAGTGACATCTCGGCTTGACTACGGCAACATCCTGTACCTGGGTGCAAACAAAGCAGTCATAAGACGCCTACAGTTGGTACAAAATGCTGCGGCCAGACTGCTTTGTAGAATCCCCAGATATGCCAGAATAACTAAACATCTCAGAGATCTACACTGGCTTAGGGTCGAAAATCGGATCCGCTTCAAAGCCCTGAGCTATTTGTTCCAAATTAAAGCTGGGACTGCCCCCAAATATCTTCAAGACCTTGCCAAGCCTTACCTTCCAAATCGCAATCTTCGCTCAATGACATCTGCGAAGTTTGCGGTGCCAAGGTATAAACGGGCTAGACTGGGTGGAAGATCTTTTTCATTTCTGGGACCAACCCTTTGGAACACACTGCCTACTCAGATACGCAAAGAAGAAAACTACAGGAGTTTCAGAAAAAGCGTGAAAACCTGGTTGTTTGATCAATAATCTTTGCTTCCAGATCTGCTCTCTCTCTAGTCGTGCCATGTGTTTTTGCTGACTTTCGGCGCCGGGAAACCCTTTGTGGGTAGCTGTCGCGCCTTATAAATGCTATAAAATAAATAAATAAATAAATAAATAGCATAACAAAGCATAGCATAGCAAAACATAGCATAGCATAACAAAACATCGCATAACAAAGCATATCCTAGCAAAACACAACAAAACATAGCATAACAAAACACAACAAAATATAACAAAACACAACACAACATAGCATAGCATAACAAAACAAAGCATAGCATAACAAAACAAAGCATAGGATAGCATAACAAAACAAAGCATAGCAAAACAAAACATAGCATAGTATAACAAAGCAAAGCATAACAAAACATAGCATAGCATAACAAAACACAACAAAATATAACAAAACACAACACAACATAGCATAGCATAACAAAACAAAGCATAACAAAACAAAGCATAGGATAGCATAACAAAACAAAGCATAGCAAAACAAAACATAGCATAGTATAACAAAGCATAGCATAGCAAAACATAGCATAGCATAACAAAACATCGCATAACAAAGCATATCCTAGCAAAACACAACAAAACATAGCATAACAAAACACAACAAAATATAACAAAACACAACACAACATAGCATAGCATAACAAAACAAAGCATAGCATAACAAAACAAAGCATAGGATAGCATAACAAAACAAAGCATAGCAAAACAAAACATAGCATAGTATAACAAAGCAAAGCATAACAAACCATAGCATAACAAAACATAGCATAACAAAACATAGCAAAACACAACAAACCATAGCATAACAAAACAAAACAAAACATAGCATACATAGCAAAACATAGCATAGCATAACAAAACACAACAAAGCATAGCATAGCATAACAAAACAAAGCTTAGCATAGCATAACAAAACATAGCATAACAAAGCATAGCATAACAAAACATAGCATAACAAAGCATAGCATAATAAAACACAACAAAACATAGCATAGCATAACAAAACATAGCATAGCATAACAAAGCATAGCAGAGCAAAACATAGCATAGCATAACAAAACATAGCATAGCATAACAAAGCATAGCATAGCAAAACATAGCATAGCACAACAAAACATCGCATAACAAAGCATAGCCTAGCAAAACACAACAAAACATAGCATAGCATAACAAAACACAACAAAACATAGCATAGCATAAAAAAACAAAGCATAGCATAGCATAACAAAACAAAGCATAGGATAGGATAACAAAACAAAGCATAGCAAAACAAAACATAGCATAGTATAACAAAGCATAGCATAACAAAACATAGCATAACAAAACATAGCAAAACACAACAAACCATAGCATAACAAAACATAGCATAACAAAACATAGCAAAACACAACAAACCATAGCATAACAAAACATAGCATACATAACAAAACATAGCTTGGCAAAGCATAGCAAAACATAGCATAGCATAACAAAACAAAACAAAGCATAGCATAGCATAACAAAACACAACATAGCATAACAAAACAAATCTTAGCATAGCATAACAAAACATAGCATAACAAAGCATGGCATAACAAAATATAGCATAACAAAACAAAGCATAGCATAATAAAACACAAAAAAACATAGCATAGCATAACAAAACATAGCATAGCATAACAAAGCACAGCAGAGCAAAACATAGCATAGCATTAAAAAATAGCATAGCATAACAAAGCATAGCATAGCAAAACATAGCATAGCATAACAAAACATCGCATAACAAAGCATAGCCTAGCAAAACACAACAAAACATAGCATAGCATAACAAAACACAACAAAACAAAGCATAGCATAACAAAACAAAGCATAGCATAGCATAACAAAATAAAGCATAGGATAGCAAAACAAAACATAGCATAGCATAACAAAACAAAGCATAACATAACAAAACATAGCATAACAAAACACAACAACACATAGCATAACAAAACACAACAAAACAGCATAGCTTAACAAAACACAACAAAACATAGAATGGCTTAACAAAACATAACAAAACATATAATAGCATAGCAAAACACAGCATAGCATACCAAACACAGCGAAACATAGCATAGCACAACAAAACATAGCATAGCAAAACAAAGCATAGCATAATAAAACACAAAACATAGCATAGCATAACAAAACATAGCATAACAAAGCATAGCAGAGCAAAACATACCATAGCATAACAAAACATAGCATAGCATAACAAAGCATAGCCTAGCAAAACACAACAAAACATAGCATAGCATAACAAAACACAACAAAACATAGCATAACATAGCAAACCAAAGCATAGGATAGCAAAACTAAACGTAGCATAGCATAACAAAACAAAGCATAGGATAGCAAAACAAAACATAGCATAGCGTAACAAAACATAGCATAACATAACAAAACATAACATAACAAAACACAACAACACATAGCATAACAAAACACAACAAAACAGCATAGCTTAACAAAACACAACAAAAGATAGCATGGCTTAAGAAAACATAACAAAACATATAATAGCATAGCAAAACACAGCATAGCATACCAACACAATAAAACATAGTATAGCATAGCATAACAAAACATAGCATAGCAAAACAAAGCACAGCATAATAAAACACAACAAAACATAGCATAGCATAACAAAACATAGCATAACAAAGCATAGCAGAGCAAAACATAGCATAGCATAACAAAACATACCATAGCATAACAAAACATAGCATAGCATAACATAGCATAACATAGCATAGCATAGCAAAACATAGCATAGCATAGCATAACAAAACATAGCATAGCATAACAAAACAGCATAGCATAGCATAACAAATCAAAGCATAGGACAGCATAGCATAGCATAACAAAACAAAACATAGGATAGCAAAACAAAACATAGCATAGCATACAGCATCACTCAGCACCACCACAGCATCACTCAATGGCACCACAACATCACTGAGCTCCACCACAGCATCAATCTGTGCAACCATTCAACAACAACTGGTTCAAATATGTTATCTCAATGTTTCAAGCTTTATTACAAATGTAACAAAAAGATGTTAATATTTCACTTCTGTTCTTGGATTTCCGTCCCAATAAAATACACTGAACATAATCTTAACAAATGTTATTTCCAAAAGTTTAAGCTATTGCCATTATAAATTACAATAACTTTTATTTAAGTATTAATTATTTAAAAAAATTAAAAACCATTGTTATTTGTAATATCAATACATGTAAGTCACGTAAATACAACACATATTGCATTACAAATGCTATAGGTGTCACATTTGCGAAAGTTATAACTATTGGCATTGTAAATGACAAAGCTATTAATTTTGCTATTTTCAAAAACAAAACATAAATAAAAAATGTGTCATTTACAATCCCATTAGCTTAAACTTTCCTAATACGAGACCTATTGCATTGGAAATGCTTGTTTATTCTTTATATTTTACCAAATTATTTGTGGTATACCTAGTACACAATGAAAAACCAATGCAAGGCACAACTGAGTTATTCATTCTGGGTACCTCAGGTTCTTAGTGGAACTAGAAGGCCTATATATCCCGCAACCAAAAGGGTCCAGCAGACGTACCGGTATATTGCTTTAAAAAATCTGCCATACTTAGAAGAAGTTACAGGTGAAAACGTAAGCACAAACTTCTTTTTTTTTCAATTCAATTTCAATATTTTGTTTATTTCAACTGTTACTTTCTAGAGGAAAATCTCGAAGGCTCTCCACAGATGACCTTTTACTGAATTCAGAATTGTGCCTGCCTTTCAGAAATGTATAGTTTTCCGGGATTCATTTTTGGTTCCATACCCATTTTTAGCACTAACTGGAAGGAGATTGAAAGCACAATAAATAGGAAATATAGGCTATGATGCACTGAAAATTTAATTTTTCTGACAAAGGTCTGCCTGTTCCTGAAAACTGTGAAGAAGGTGATTTTAGCACTGCAAACCCTTTGTTGATACTGTTTTCGGGGGAAAAAACAGATGTTTTCTTTTGCAGCACTTTTTTCTCTTTTTTCCCTAAAAACCCAAATGTTGCTGTATTTTGCCTAATTTCTTAGTCCCCTCTAAAGAAATCCTCAAAGTCTGGATACTTTTAGTATCCCCAGTATGTTAGAAGAAAAGGACACAAATTTGGCATGGATACCTTATGTAGACACAAAGTTACGGGGGCCTAAGTGCGAACTACCCCAAATAGCCTAAAAAAGGCTTAGCACGGGGGGACAAGGCCTAGCAGCCAAGGGGTTAAGAATAGAGAAACTGATGTGGTAGCACACTGCTTCACCTCGGACTGCATCTACCATGATGCTTAGGGGCGACCCTGCTGGGAGGTGAAGCAGTGTGCTCCCACACCAATTTTCTACTTGAAGGCTCCCTCAAGCCGCTGTGGGCTGACAAGCTCGTGGAGAGGCACCTGCGCGCCTGGAGAGATACTACGTTCCAAGGATACGGCAGCCTGATCAGCAACCCCAAATAATGACTAATCTCTGCTGATGACAGATAATAATCTAGAAACACGTGTCCAGAGATGGCCAGCACTAATCTGCACCCACCTGGTGAAACACTCTAAAGACTTTGCAAGTGTACTCGCTTGTCGGACTGCATCTACCATGATGCTTAGGGGCGACCCTGCTGGGAGGTGAAGCAGCGTGCTCCCACACCAATTTTCTGGTTAAGAATAGAGGCTAAGGGTCTCATTAAGAGTTTGACGGTGCAGGACCAACCCGCACTGCCAAACCCATGTACGAACTGCCCGCAAGTTCAGGAGTTTTCTCCTGGACGTGTTGTGAGAGCCCCCTTTGTTTCCTCTCTGTCATGGTTTTCATGGCGGCCTCCCCGTCATAAAAACCATGGTGGAGAGGAAACTCGTAATTGGTTGGACCGCGGCAGTCCTGCCAAGCATATTGCAGCCTCAGGACCACCGCGCAACCACCAGGGAATGGCAGTTGCGATGGTTGGGTGGCCCGGGTGGCCCAAACGCCCTAGTCGCAATAGAGCCAAAATAGCATAAATCATATTTTATGATGTGGGAGGTCCAGTGCTTTCATGCTTTTCACCTTTTTACATATGTGGAGGATAAAAACATCCAGGGGGTTGTATTTTCAAACAAAACACATAGGCCTTCATTATGAATCCAGTGCTGATCCCGATACAGGCATAAAACAAGTTTGCACCTGAATCGGGTTTAGGAGTCATGCTCAAATTTTACATGAACCCAGTGGATTTTCTGTTCACAATATTGCATTCACAGAGCGTAGCTTGGTAAATAATATTGGGGGGAGGGGAGGGGGAGTTTCAGACTTCCCAACACTCACACTAGGATATCTTCTTAAAACACATTATATGAGAAGCAGGTTATAAGGGGGACTTAAGGGGCAGCGAAATGCGAGAGGAGGGCGGATTGTTATGGGCACTTATAACAATTTTTTTTTAATTAATCCAACCTATTTCAAGGCCTTCAAAACGGAGGTGAGGGAGGGAGTGTGTATGTGTTTTTGTCAGTGTGAGCATGCAAAAATCTCTGGTAAAATCCAACAGACACTTCATCATACCCGACTTTAAGCCCTTGTACCCAACTATTAACTACAAAATACATGTATAAGGGGGCGGGGTGTAACACCCCAAACACCCCCCCTGAAGCTACAGCCCTGTCCATACATGCCAGCAAACCAGTCCAGGCTGGGGATCCCCAATTTTTAAACTCAAACTGCCTTTATTTGACCTCTCTCCTACCTACAATTACCCCCACTTCAAAGTAAATCAATAAGGAAAATACATTTCGCCGATTATTTTTTTAAATCTCCCTGGTTCCAGTTTCAAATTGTGTCATGTATCTATTTGCCAGGTAAGTCGCGGTGTGATTTGTGCTTAGAGAAACTTCATTAGCTTCAAATTTGCAGATCAGAATAGGGAAACATGCATTCAACAGTTTCATCTTTCCCATCCCATTCCGACCTGCAAAAATCGTAACAATGCTCAACTACTGTACCCAGAAAAAAAATACCCCTCATAGTGACTGAACATTATTATTGCATCATTTAGGTGTGTGCTTGGCAGGAGCACCAATGTATTCTGAATACATTAAACACGGCCATACATCTTGCTAATGTCTAAATCTGGTCACAGTGAAAGTAAAATTCTTTAGGGTCTAAAGAGTGCCAGATGATTAACCTACAATGATACTTCTAATGACAGACCCCTGATTAAACTGGTGATCTGTTCAATCTTCTGGAGGACATTTACAACCCAGCTATGACTCAACAAGTTTCTTTTCACTCTCATCTTCTTTGGGATATCTTGGCATCTCACTTTTTTTCTAATCCAGTGCATATGAGCAGAGAAGCAGCTGCTTGCCAACCAAGAACTAAAACACCCCATAAATTGAAAGGTGTCATTTTGTAATTTTTTAGATTTCAGTATGAGAGCAACATCAATAGTATTCAGCCTCCTGATTTTTAGCAGGAAGTGAACGTCACATTTTAGTATTCACTATGTACTCATCATCACTTTTTAAAGCATGTTCTCTTTACTCAACACCATTGATGGTTGTTTTATATGTGCATTATATATGAATAGAAAGCATGAACCAAACTTAGGGGTCGATTAGGATGGCGGACGAATTGCCCCCGCCGGGCTGGCGGTAGCCACCGCCTGCCCGGCGGGTGCAATCCGTCCGCCATCCTCACAGAAATGACCCCCGCCACATTTGGATGGCTGGGGGGTCCACGGCGGAAGGGAAGACCATCCGCCGCTTTTCCGCCACGGTCGCCTTGCGACCAGGGCGGAATAGGTCTAATATGGTGGCGGTTTCTATCAGACACCGCCTGTCAGAACCCTGATTTTCTGGGCTCTCAAAAAGTTCCTCAGAAGCAGACAACTAGGCCCACCTTGCAGCTCCACCTATTCCCCAATTAGCAAGGAGCCTTGATTAGATAAGGTGGGTTTCAACAACAGCAATGACCTGGAACCAATATTAGCACATCACAAAAGAGACAAGAATGGTTGCCATTGTAGTAAGAAACCTTTATAAGCAGTTCGGTGAATTGGCACAGATTCAGATTAATAACAGAAGTATCAGCGCTAGGCTCTTATATGGAATAAAAGCTCAATAGTCCATTGATATTGTTATCTGATTCACATGAACAGTTTCTTGAAAGAATAACCACTGAAAACACCAAGCATCAAAAAATAGAATTAGCTTCGGAATGTCTTTGGGCTCTAAACAATACTGCAGCCACTCTGTTGAATTCACAGCATAAGTTAAAACAAAACTCAATGAGGTTTGATAGAGAACCAGGTTCCGAGAGTTAGGCAAAGTCTGAACCAAAAGATCTAGGCAAAACAAAGTCGTTCAACAAGCCACAGTCATCAATGCCGCCAGAGAAAACGCCCCTAGCGCGTTGTCTGACGAGCGCCCTTGAAGAAGTTACCAGCCGGCAACTCAGGACTTGGCCTCAAGATTAGAAAAGGATTAATCCTACCTGCGTTTTCAGCAAGCGGATATTCGTGGTAGTTTACTACCATTCAAGGAGTCTGGAGTCTGGAAACAGGTACTGCGGCGAAGCCCTCAGCGCGGAGCGAAGACAGGAAACAGGAGACCTCCAAACTCGGGAACCGGCAAGAATAATCCGCACGGAGAACAGGGCGCGGCTCCTATTTATAGTCCTGAGCGGAGGTACAGGTGCTGCAGAGGGAAAAAAGACCTCGGCAGCAAATCTGAACATGAACTGCGGTAGCGACCAAACAAATGCAACAAGCATTGTCCAAAGGAAATGTTTCAAAGGGTTTTGCACTGAAACAAGCATTGGCAAAGAAACGTTTTCAAAAGGGCATCAGATACAATACAAAGCTTTTCAAAGGGCATCAGATACAATACAAAGCAGCGCAATGAAGCAGCGGTACAGCGCATTGACACAGCATAATACAACAGCATGAATCATTGGCAAACTGGGCACAGATATAATGCAAAGCACAATACAAAGCAGCGCAATGAGCGCAATGAAGCAGCGGTACAGCGCATTGACACAACATAATACCACGCAGTGCAGCAGAGGTACGGGGCATGTAGGAAAACGGGAGACATAGCGGGAGACATAGGGCAGTACAATAGGGATCCTGACAGTTTCCCCCAACAAAAAAGGTGACACCCCCCCCCGAGGCTCAAAAGCGGGAGACCGGGTGCCTGGCATGAAACAACCGCAACAAACGAGGAGCATGAACGTCCACCTTGGATACCCAGGAATCCTCCTCAGGCCCATAGCCCTTCCAGGAAAGCAAGTACCACAACTTCCCTCTGACGCGTTTACAATCCTTGATACAGCGTACTTCAAACTCATCCTGGCCTTTCACACACAAGGCCGGAGGACGAGCTCTCTTCTTGACAGTGGCCTTTTTCAAAAGAGACACGTGAAAAACTGGATAAATCCTCATGCCCTTGGGAAGGAGAAGCTTGTAAGTCACAGGGTTCACAGACTTAATCACTCTGTAAGGGCCAATGAACTTTGGGTGGAATTTATAGCGGCTCCTGAACTGAAAGTTCTTCGTAGAAAGCCAGACCATGTCTCCAACGCGAAGATCTGGACCCTTCTGCCTTTTTCTGTCGGCAAACTTTTTGTACGAGGCTTTAGCTTTTAATACATTAGTCCGCAAGACCTTAGTAACACGTTCCATCTCACGGAAATGGGAATCCAAAGATGGTATATTGGTTTCCGGATGAGCTAGGAGTAGAGGTGAGAAATGGGGGTGTCGGCCAAAGACAGCAAAAAATGGTGACATACCAGTAGAGACGTTCTGTAGATTATTGTACGCAAATTCAGCTTCCCACAACAGAGCTAACCAGGAACCCTGCTTTTTGAACAAAAAACACCTCAAATATTGTTTCAAGACTTGGTTGACTCGTTCAGTCTGCCCATCTGATTCAGGATGGAAGCTGGTAGAAGTGTTAGTTTTGATGTGAAGAGCTGAACACCAGGCTTTCCAGAACCGTGAAATGAATTGTGGCCCGCGGTCTGAAGTTATGGACCTGGGAAGACCGTGCAAACGCACCACGTGTTCCAGCAGCAATTGAACTAGTTGGGAGGAGGTTGGAAGTTTCGAGCAAGCAATAAAGTGGGCCATTTTAGATAAACGATCCACAACTACGAGAATGGTAGTCATCCCCTTTTCTTCCGGCAAATCAGTTATGAAGTCCATTGCAATATCCTCCCAGACCTGTGTCGGGGTGGGAAGCGGAAGCAGAAGACCTTTTTTACGACCATGTTCCCCTTTAGCTTGAGCACAAACATCGCAGGCTTGTATGAACGAAACTACATCCTTGCTCCAAGTTGGCCACCAAAAATTTCTTTGCAGAAGTTCCTTGGTTTTGGTGATCCCAGGGTGACCTGCTAATTGACTTTCGTGACACCACTGTAAAACCTGTGTTTGTAACTTCTTAGTTGGAACAAATAAGAGATTGGAGTGAAAGGGCAAGTTCTGATGAATAGTTCTTTTAGGCCCATCAATTAACCCATGATAACAGTGTTGGAATTGGCATAGCTTGTCTTATGTGCTGGAAGAAGACCTCGGACATTGTAGCGCCTATTATTTGACCTTCTGAAAGCATGCTTGTGGGTTTGGGATCTTGAGGTACTTCATCAGACTTGTGATCATATCGAGATAAGGAATCTGCTTTGTTATTTTTAGTGCCTGGTCTGAAAGTGATGATGAAATCAAACTCTGCAAAGAATAAAGTCCAGCGAAGCTGCCTAGGAGTTAAAGCCTTGGCACATCTCAGGAATTGGAGGTTCCGATGGTCTGTGTAAACAGTCACTGTATGTTTAGCCCCTAACAGGTAGTGGCGCCAATCCTTGAAAGCATAACGAATAGCCAAGAGTTCTTTCTCTGCGATGGTATAATTGGTTTCTGCAGGTAAGAATTTTCTAGACAAAAAGGCTATAGGATGCAATTCATTGGTGATCTGGTCTCTTTGAGATAGAATGGCCCCTATTGCGAAGTCAGAAGCATCGGCTTCTACAATGAAGGGCGTCTCAGGATCTGGATGTCGTAGAACAGGAGCTTGAGTAAAGGCCTTTTTAAGAGTTTGAAAAGAAGAGTCTGTGTCGGTGGTCCAAATGAATTTAACCTTCTTCCTTAGAAGTTGAGTTAATGGTGTGGCCAGGGTAGAAAAATTCTTGATAAAACGTCGGTAAAAGTTAGCAAAGCCTAAGAAGCGTTGGATATCTTTCACCGAAGTTGGGATTGGCCAATCTAAGATTGCCTGTATTTTCCTTGGAGCCATAGTAATCCCTGACGGAGAGAGAATGAATCCAAGAAACTCAACCTTGGTGGTATGGAACTCACATTTAGACAATTTGCAGAATAAGCCATGGGTTCTTAAGGTGTTCAGAATTGTTTTGACGTGTCGAATGTGTTCTTCGGGTGAAGCTGAAAAAATTAGAAGGTCGTCAATGTAAGCTATGACAAACCTATCTAAGAAGTCTCGTAGGACATCGTTAATAAAAAATTGGAAGGCAGCTGGAGCATTGCATAAGCCAAAAGGCATTACACAATACTCAAACAAACCAAAGCGAGTTCGGAAAGCAGTTTTCCACTCGTCGCCAGGTTTGATACGTACCAAATGGTAGGCACCTCGCAAGTCGAGTTTCGTAAAAATTGTGGCTGAGCGCACTTGATCAAGAAGCACCGGGATCAATGGTAGGGGGTATCTATTCTTGATAGTGATGTTATTGAGAGCCCTATAGTCAATGCAGGTGCGCAGTTCACCATTGCTTTTAGGCACGAAGAAAAGAGGAGAGGCTGCTGGAGACTTGGAGGGCCTGATGAAACCATTTTTCAAAAATTTATCAAGGTATTCACGAAGATGAGTGTTTTCCAACTCGGTCAAGGCATAAATTCTGCTACAGGGTATTTTGGCACCTGGTATTAGATCAATGGCACAATCATAGTCTCTATGTGGTGGTAGAGTTTCGGCCTTTTGCTCACAAAAAACATCTGTGAATTCTTCGTATACGGATGGTAAGTCGATGTCTTGTTCAGCAGCTGTGGAGATATAGAGTGCAGAGGCTGAATGCAGGAGGGTACTAGGAGAGTCCTTTGAGTCTTTCTCAGAACAGGTATTACATTCTAGTTTGCACCAGGGTGAATTGAAATCAACAGAACGATCTACCCAGTTGATAACTGGATTGTGCAGCGTTAACCAAGGGATGCCCAAGATAACACCAAATTGAGGTGCGTCGATTACGTCGAAAGATATGGTCTCTTGGTGTCTTCCGGAACCTACATTGCAAACCATAACAATGGGAATGGTACAGTGGGTGATCATTCCAGAAGTTAGCTGAGTTCCATCGACTGCATAAACAACTTCGGGTTTTTCTTTCGTGATTAAAGGTATGTGTGTCTTTTCGATAAACTTGGAGTCAATGAAATTTCCGGTGGCACCAGAGTCGATCATCACTGCCACCAAAATTTGTTTCAAATTGGGCAAACTAAAGAAAACATTCAAAGTCAAATGAGGCACTGTTAACTGTAAGGTATTTGCAAGTGACTGTTCAGGAGGGGGTATCCAACTCGAAAAAGTCTCCTGATCCAAATTCGAGTTCTCTAGTTTTCCGACTTGTTTTCCTTTTTATCTCAATATAGGCACAGGCCATTTTTTCGTCGAGTCTCTTTTTCTTCGGATGTTAAGGGTTTCCTAAGGCTTCCAATTTCCATGGGTTCAGAGGCTTCTGGATTATTTGGGTGCGACCTTTCCTTGGCTCTAGAAAAGAATCGGACGTCAGCTCTTCTTTTGTCACCTTTGCGATCAGCTACTCGATGGTCCAAGCGAAGACTAAGAGCTATAAGTTCTGCACAAGTTCGAGGCTGAGGATCAATTGGTGCTATAAGGTCTTTCAACTCGTCTTTAAGCCCTTGATAATAAAGAGCCGCCCTTTTAGCCTCTGGCCAGTCAGTCTCTGCTATTAGGCGGTTGAATTGAGTAAGATAGTGTACTAACTCCTTATTTCCTTGTCTTAGCTCCAACAGTTCTCTGTCAGCGGACCCAGTTATAGTACGTCTATCAAAGATTCTTTCAAATTCTCGTTTAAACTGTACCCAATTGGACAACAGGGGATCATCTGCTTGCACCAAAGGAACTGCCCACATAGCTGCGTCACCACTCAGAAAGGAAATCAAAAAGGCAATTCGAGACTGGGCGTTTGGAAAGGAAGCTGGTTTTACCATGAAATGTAACTGTATCTGGGTTAAAAAGGTCTGAAACTTGTTAGGTTCCCCAGAAAACCTCTCTGGTTGGGCCAAGGGAACAGTTGTAGGAACAGTTACAGACACAGTGGGTGATGAGCCAGCTACGTTTGCTTGGGGATGACCTAAAGACGGTACAGAGTCTATGCGTGACTGTAAGCGAGTCACCTTATGGGTTAAAGCTGCAGTTTCATTCCTACTGGCTTGTAGTTCCGTCTGCAAGTTCCCTATCATTGCACACAGGTCGTTCATGGTGGCTTCCATTTGGCTGCTGCTCGGGAGGAACAGATTCGTGGGCGGATTATTCTGTCAGAACCCTGATTTTCTGGGCTCTCAAAAAGTTCCTCAGAAGCAGACAACTAGGCCCACCTTGCAGCTCCACCTATTCCCCAATTAGCAAGGAGCCTTGATTAGATAAGGTGGGTTTCAACAACAGCAATGACCTGGAACCAATATTAGCACATCACAAAAGAGACAAGAATGGTTGCCATTGTAGTAAGAAACCTTTATAAGCAGTTCGGTGAATTGGCACAGATTCAGATTAATAACAGAAGTATCAGCGCTAGGCTCTTATATGGAATAAAAGCTCAATAGTCCATTGATATTGTTATCTGATTCACATGAACAGTTTCTTGAAAGAATAACCACTGAAAACACCAAGCATCAAAAAATAGAATTAGCTTCGGAATGTCTTTGGGCTCTAAACAATACTGCAGCCACTCTGTTGAATTCACAGCATAAGTTAAAACAAAACTCAATGAGGTTTGATAGAGAACCAGGTTCCGAGAGTTAGGCAAAGTCTGAACCAAAAGATCTAGGCAAAACAAAGTCGTTCAACAAGCCACAGTCATCAATGCCGCCAGAGAAAACGCCCCTAGCGCGTTGTCTGACGAGCGCCCTTGAAGAAGTTACCAGCCGGCAACTCAGGACTTGGCCTCAAGATTAGAAAAGGATTAATCCTACCTGCGTTTTCAGCAAGCGGATATTCGTGGTAGTTTACTACCATTCAAGGAGTCTGGAGTCTGGAAACAGGTACTGCGGCGAAGCCCTCAGCGCGGAGCGAAGACAGGAAACAGGAGACCTCCAAACTCGGGAACCGGCAAGAATAATCCGCACGGAGAACAGGGCGCGGCTCCTATTTATAGTCCTGAGCGGAGGTACAGGTGCTGCAGAGGGAAAAAAGACCTCGGCAGCAAATCTGAACATGAACTGCGGTAGCGACCAAACAAATGCAACAAGCATTGTCCAAAGGAAATGTTTCAAAGGGTTTTGCACTGAAACAAGCATTGGCAAAGAAACGTTTTCAAAAGGGCATCAGATACAATACAAAGCTTTTCAAAGGGCATCAGATACAATACAAAGCAGCGCAATGAAGCAGCGGTACAGCGCATTGACACAGCATAATACAACAGCATGAATCATTGGCAAACTGGGCACAGATATAATGCAAAGCACAATACAAAGCAGCGCAATGAGCGCAATGAAGCAGCGGTACAGCGCATTGACACAACATAATACCACGCAGTGCAGCAGAGGTACGGGGCATGTAGGAAAACGGGAGACATAGCGGGAGACATAGGGCAGTACAATAGGGATCCTGACACCGCCTGCCATATTAGGATGTGCCTTGTGGAATGCCTTGCCGCCACGGAAAGGCATACGGTCTTGGCTTTGGGGGCCCGTTGCAGGCTCCCATGGTGAAAAGGGGGGGTGGAGGGTGCACATGGGGGGTACCTATGGTACCTCCCTGCGTTTCAAAGTACAACATGGCAGGCACTGCGCAGTGCCTGTCATGTTGTTCTTTCAAACACACAACATGCATTTTTGCCATTGCGGCGGACGGTGCTTTCAGCACCGCCCGCCGCAATGTTAAACATGTGGGATACACCCGCCACTGTGGCGGCTGCATCCTGATTCGAGGCACGGGACCTCCGCCCTTATGGCGGACGGTCCCTGCCCACGACGGGATGGCGGACGGACAGAGTCATCCTAATGACTCCCTTAGTCCTTGAGTTCCTCTATTGTATTGACGAAATCGGTGTAAGAAACATAACGATAGGTAATAGTAAAGCTTGTTTTTTACAGTGCTTAGAAACAGCAAAAGTGCACCATAAAGTGCTATATAAAACATGTTATTACTCCAAGTTATTTTCACTATTCTGATAATGATAATAAGTACTCGGGTATTTCAGTTGGCACTCTTACACTTACGTTCTGAAGGAAGATGCAGCGCAGTATTTAGATTGACAATTGAACTTTAATTTAATCATCAGCATTGATGCAGCACTGGGCTAACTCTATTACCATTGGTGATCTGATAAACCTTTTCTTTGTCAACTGAGAGTTAAGGGGATTTAGCATTAAAACAATCAATTTAATTAACAGTGCAACCCTTTAGGATACACAATAAGGACCAGGAATCAGTGACTATAGTTAAGAAAATGTATTACAAATTATCAGTCAGGTAAGATTGGCGCAAATCTTAGTACCAAGCTGTAAAGATACAGAATAACAACCGGAAAACCTAACCTCCTAAAGAAGATTAGGTGTACCAATATACAACAAAGAAGAAGTTCAGTCAGAGCAATGCAAAAGATAAACAACAGAATTTGTTGTTCAGAGAAGAGTTTCTGATTCTCATGTCTCAGTCAGTGAAAATCTTTATTCGGCTGTATACCAGCCATAAAAGAGTACGCCATAAAAACATTTCTGAGAAAATGACACAGTAAAATTAGTAAAATACAAACAATGAATGATAATTCCATAGCGATGACAATTGTAAATATCCGGATATCAGTCTCTTAGGGCAATTTGTCAACAGACGAGGAACCTTGATGCCTAGGCACAGCAATATTTCAGTCAAGATAATAAATAGATAATGAAGGGGAATATCTAAATAAAAGTTCCTTATAGGTGTCAATTTCAGTTATCAAAATTGATCATTGTAATAGATTAGTTCCACATGGGGAGATCTTAAGTCCTAAGCACAAAATATAATAACATGCATAAAATCATTTTCCAACAATATTCTGGAGCCGAACAGCCGAGGCGATATACTTGTAGAACATTAGGCAAATGAATTCATCCTTTAAAATCATAAGATAATGTAACGCGGCCCAAAACTTTCTTATATTTAGAAGTCTTAAGAGTGGTTTTAAGAAAGCACATCTTGGGTTAGTATAAAGTTTACAAAAAAACATGAAATGCAAGGTGCTCTGAACCGACTCTGAATCACATGGACGGAAAACCAATTTAGCATCACAATACGCATCACGTGGCTATGAAACCAGTAAATGGGAGATGCCAATCCTGAACCTAATAAGGTAAAACATTTTAATGTGGCTGAAATAAAAAGAGAGGTAAGGCTCAGTACCAGGAGAGCAAACTAGCAGTGAGTGGTCAACGACCCTTTTTTTAGCCATCTTCAGGTTATCGCTAATCAAATAGGAGTAAGTTAAGAAATCTCTTTTCAGCTTTGCTCTTGATATTTTAGCTATATTTCCGGGGTTGTCGAGGCAATCCGACAATCCCAGTTTCTCCAGCTGATCACTAATATAAGTAATCCAAAGGGATTTTTTTCACAAAATCCAATTTTAAACAATCTAAAATAACAGCGCGATTCAGAACTGCTTCTTCTTTTACCCAGTGCAGAGCTAGAATATCATGGAAAAAATATTGTTGGTCAAGAATATCAAAATAAAAAATATTGTGGTGCAGAATATCGATTTTGTAAAAGATATCGAAGTGTTTAATATCGTTTGCAAAAATATAGATGTTAAAAATATCGATTTTTTTATTAATGTTATGTATTTTAGTATATATTTTATATGTTTGTGATGCATGTCTTTTTTGTATAAGAATTGTTTGTATTTTTATTATTTGTGTTAAAATGTTAGTACTTATTTAACTGTTTTTGTTTGAATTTTTCATTTTTAGTTCTTTAACGGGTTGTGGGATTATAGGGGAATAGGGTGGGAAGTAATTTAATTATATAAGATTTATTGATAATTCTTAGTAGGCATAATTTGTTTTCATTTGAATTTTGCGTTTTTAGTACTGTAGCAGGTTCCGGGTTTATAGGGGAGTAGGGTGGGAAGTAATTTAATTATAGTAAATGTATTGATTACTTTTTATTCTTTATTGTTTGTTGAATTGAGATGTGTTATATATGTGCATTATTTTCTTAATAATTATTTAATTATTAGTTGTTAATTCATTTTAAATAATTAATTGCCAATTTATTATGTTTATTGTGCAATTATTTTTAAGTGTGTGTTGTGTTCAGAGGTGGAAATGGTGAAAAGAGTGGGAAGTATTTTTTTTTGTTTTTTTTTGTTTAAGAGATTTTTATTAGGATTTTGTAAATATGATACATAAGCCACATAAAGACAAGTGTATAGCTTATATAAAATAAAACATGAGGCATATGACATAAGAATAATATACTTTTGAAAGGAAGAAGAAAAGAGGAAAAGGAAGATAAAGAAGAAGGAAGGAGAAAGAAAAAGAAAAGAAAGGGAAAGAAAGAAAGAGAGATTCAAAGCATGAATGAGGGGAATATTTGCAGAAAAGGAAGAGATAGAACTAGCAGCGAGGAGATTTAGAAGAAAGGTAGGTAGTAAAAGGGAGCCAAAGGAGATCAGATTTAATTTTTAAAAAAACAGAAGAAGAGGAGGCGACAGCAATCCTATGTTCATCACAAATGAAATTCCACCAGGTAAGTACAGATAATTTGGAGTTATCTTTCCAAGAGGATAAAATTACTTTAAAAGCTAGAGCAATGAAAAGATCAAATAACCTCACAGAAGAGGGTAAAATATCTATATCAGATGATAAAGACCCGAAAAAAACATTTAATAGTGATAAAGAGGTAGTAAAGCTAAACATTGGCATGCAAATATTCCAAACAGAATTCCAAAATGATAGAACAGAAGGGCATTCGTATAATTGATGTTTTAGCGTACCCATTTCTTTAGAACATGACCAACAAAGTGGGGACGATGTTGGTGCAAACTTATTAATAGTAACAGGAGTAATAATAGCTCTATGATAAATAGAAAACAAAGATTGAGTAATACGGGCAGCAGCAGAAACTTTAAACAGTTTGGACCATAATCTATCCCAAGTTGTAACAGAGAAAGAAACGGATAAATCAGTTTCCCAAGCAATCTCAATAAGTGATTTAGATCGAACAATAACATTTGATAACAGTAATTTATATACAAGGGCAGCTTTAAGTCAGTGAGTCGAAAATAAAGGATAAAGAGGAGTAGAGGGAGTAAAAGGTGGTAGGGCAGAAGGTAGTGAAAGTGTAGACAAGTGAGATTGTATAGCATTAGTGATGATGGTATATTCATTAAGACATGAAGCAGGTAACTGATAAATGGTTTGTAATTCATGAAAAGGGGTGATAGAATCATTGGAAAGGAATTGGTGAACAAACAAGATATCCTTTTCCTTCCAGTATTTGAAGTAAAAAGATTTGCCTTTGTATTTAAGAAATTTGTTATACCACACAGTGGAGGACAAAACGCATTGGAGAGGGTAAAGTCCTTAGAGAAGGTATCGTAGAGCAGTGTTTGGGAGTATTTCAAAACAGGGTGCTTGGCCAAAAAAGAGTAATTTGACATAAAAACAGTATGTTGAAAAGAAAAATCCTTTAATAACGAGCATTCAAAAAGAACCCATCTGGGAACTGGGGTTTCCAAAAAATCATAAGCTAAAGAGAAAGATTGTTTAATCAAAAAAGCAGAGTGGTAAATTTTGAAATTAGGGAAACAAACACCACCTTCACTCTTAGGAGGAATAAGTTTGCTTAAAGCAATACGGGGATGTTTATTATTCCACAAAAATTTAGTACAAATGGAATTTATTCGGGAAAAATATACATTAGGAATTTTAATAGGGAGCATAGAAACAGTATATAGGACATGGGGGAAATCATCATTTTGATAGTATCCAGTCTACCACACCAGGAAAGATATAAGGAAGACCAAAGTTGGAGGAGAAAATGAATTATCTTCAAAAGGGCGTTAAAAGTAAATTTAAGTATATCAACTAGGGACGAAGAAAACCAAATGCCAAGGCACTTAATCTTGGAAGGGCACCACGCAAAATCAGTAGTATTAAACATATATTGATAACAAATAGAGTTTAAGGGTAGAACTTCCGTTTTAGATAAATTACGTTTATAACCCGAAATGGAGGAGTATAGGCAAACTTCTTCCAAAAAATGGGGGAGAGATGCAACAGGATTAGCCATATAAAGTAGTATATCATCCGCGTATGCAGATATTTTGGTATCAACAGAGGCGAGTTTGAAACCAGTAATCTGAGAATTAGTTCTAATTCTCTCTAAAAAAGGTTCCAGGCAAAGGATAAATAATAAAGGGGAAAGAGGACAACCTTGTCTTGTGCCTCTAGAGAGTGAAGAAAAACTTGAAAATTGGTTGTTAACAAAAATACTGGCTCGGGGGAAGAATATAAAAGTTTGACAAAGGAGATAAAAGAGGGACCAAAACCAAACCATTGGAGAGTCTGAAACATAAATTGCCAATTGATGCGATCAAAGGCTTTCTCAGCATCCAAAGATAGGGCTGCAAGAGGTTCTTTAAAATTCTTGCCATGTGAAATAATATTAGAAAACATACGAGCATTGTCAGAAGCTAGTCTGCCTCTGACGAAACCCACTTGGTCAGTTTTAATCAAAAGGGGGACAATAGAATCAAGACGGGATGCAAAAATCTTAGCAAAAATGTTACAATCATAATTAATTAATGATATAGGACGGTCATTTTTACAATGGGAATGATCCTTATCAGGTTTGGGAATAATGACAATTAATGCATCCATGAAGGACCCAGAGGCCCTAGCATCAGCAATAAAATAGTTAAACAGCTGTAATAATTTGGGGGCAAAAATAGAATGAAAGGTAG
The DNA here is from genome assembly GCF_964261635.1 of Lissotriton helveticus. Taxonomy (NCBI): domain Eukaryota; kingdom Metazoa; phylum Chordata; class Amphibia; order Caudata; family Salamandridae; genus Lissotriton; species Lissotriton helveticus. The sequence goes on from NC_136063.1 coordinate 960,470,574, forward strand.
AGTTAAATTCAACAGGTAATCCATCAAGGCCTGGTGCCTTTGATTTTTTCAAAGAATGAATTTCATGAAGCACCTCCTGAAGAGTAATATCTTTCTCTAATTGAGCAAATTCATCAGGAAGTGATGGTGGTGAGGGGAGACCAGCAAAAAAAGAAGTTAAGTTCAAGGTGGAAGGATGTGTGTCATCAGTATAAAGAAATTGATAATAATCATGAAAAACCTTGGCAATTTCTTCATCTGATGAGACTAATTTAATAATAGATTCATTGAGAATCAGGCCAACAGTTTTATGTTCAGATTTGATTTTCAGATAATTTGCTAACATTTTACCCGCTTTGTTTTGACCACCATGGAATTTGGACTTAATCTTAAGCAGAGTATTACACTCTTCTATAGTGGCGATTTTATTTAGGTCAGTTTTTGCTACTATTAGATCCTGAAGTGCTACATTGGACTTAGAGGTGAAGTATGTATGTTCTAATCCTTTAATTGTCTGCAGTTGGTCCACATATTTAGTTCTATTTAGTTTCTTTTTCATGGAGACATATGAAATAGTGAAGGCAAGAAGAGCAGCCTTAAAATCATCCCAATTGTTAGGGATAGAGTTATCAGATGGGTTATTAAAAGTAAAAAATTCATTAATAATAGTAGTAACATCTTTTATAAAAACAGTATCAGACAAGAGAAAAGTATTGCATTTCCATCTACTAAATGTAGAAGAGATAAGGGAAAGGTCCAGGACAGCAAAGACAGGCTCATGGTCTGAAATAAAAATGGACCCAATTTCGGATTTTTGAATAGAAGGAAGTAAAGACTTAGGGCAGATGTAGGTCACCAAATACCGGTCGGTAAAGTTTGCGACCGGTGTTTGGAATTTGAGATGTAGGTGCCAAAAAAGTTCCGAATAGGTAAATAAGAGTCGGTATAATTCCGATTCGTAATTCTCCGAATCCTTATTTACCGAGTTCTTATTTACCAATTCGGAAAATAGGAAATGGTAAAAACGGGCCATCGAGATGTAGGAAAGGGAAAAAATACCGAATCCGATAAAATTCGGTATTTAAGAGTCGATATTTACCATGGATTGAAAGCAGGTGGTAACCAGGTGTAGCCTTTAAAAAGGGGCCCAAAATGCAACAGTTCTGCAAGAATGGTGGCATTTTAAGTCATTGCGAGGCGGCAATGGCTACAGGCAGCAGGAGAGAGGGTCTGGATGAGGGAGGAGCAGGTCTACAGGCAGAAGATCACCCTATTTCAACTGACTGAGCCAGAGATACTGCAGAGGTACAGGCTGCACCCCAGAACCATCCTGGACTTGATTAGGGACCTCCACCCATACCTGGATCACCCAACACCCAGGGCCCACGCCACACCCCCCCCCCATGTGCAGGTGCTCTGTAGCCTACACCTGCTTGCCTCTGGGAGCTACCAGAGTGTGATTGCTGCAGTTGGTGGTGCTTCCCAGAGCTGCCTTTCACCCTTCTGTCTCCTCCACACCCGTGTCACCAGCAGTGCCTGTTTGAGTGGTGAGCACGTGCTCCATCGCAGAGGTCACTCTTCCCAAGCCCCGTGTCAAGTTTGTGCAGCAGTGTACTATTGCATCCTGTATGGTTATTGAGCGGCGGCACAGTAGTGATGTTGATGTTGCAAATCAGTTAAGTGCCTTGGACATACACTGCCGCTCCCTTCGATGCTCTAGATGGTCCCTGTCCAATTTATCAGACAGTACACCCATGTATGTTGAGATGTCTGACATCCCCTTGGCAATTGACTCCAAGCTACCAGCAATGTTGCCTATTCTCTTGTCTATGTGTGACATTTTGTAGTTTATGTTGCGCACCTGCCTGTGCACGGCCAACATTGCCTTAGCCTGCAGGCGCTGTACTTTCACCATTGGGGCCTCCAGGCCACAGAAGACGCTCTCTCCTTCCTGCCCCTCGCCACCCTCACGTGCCCTCCTGCCAAGGACACTGGTACGCGCAGCGCCTGCTGTAATCTGCGGCCTGGCCTTGTCAGCCACAGGTGCCATGGTTTGATTTTCGCCCTCCTCATCCTCCTCATCTGAGGTATCCAGGATCCTCAGAGGGGACACATCAGGCCTATTTGCCCTTCCCTGCATGGTCGACCTGGACGTTGGTGTTGGTGTAAGCGGTGTGGGTTCAAACTCAGGGGTTCCAAACAATAGGGGGGATTGCGGCACAGGTGTTAAGGCTTCCTGGGATGTGTTGTTGCCTCCTTCTACAGCGCTATGACCTTTGCTTTGTTTCTCTTTTTCTTTTCTGTTAGTTGCTGGTGCACTCTCCTCCCTTGCTGGTGCTGTTCTGCGTGAGGACTCTCCTGTGAAAACATATGGACATAGGATCAATGGTGTTGTTCACCTGTGTGTACTTTTTGAATAAATTGTTTACACACATTTGCCTAGTGTACATTGTTTGCTTGGAAATGTGTGTGACATGCCTTGCTGAATTGTGTGGTGTATGCATTGCATGTATGTAACTATGACTACGTCTCCCATGATGCATTGCTGGCCCCCAGTAAAAGCTGTTCAGAAGTGTAATGATTATACACAGTGGGGAACTGGTTCAGGGTAATGGGTTTGGGTTAGGGTCCAAGCATCTTACCTTGTTTCTTTGTTGCTCTTGCTGAACTGTCCAAGTCACCTATCCCATGGATGCAATCTGGCTCCAGGGTTGATTCCACTAACTTCCCCAGCTCAGTCAGTTTTGGTGCTTTGTTTCTACCACCTCCTGTCACACCAGCCTCCTCTGTTTGGGCAGCAATCTACTTCTTGGTCATGATGCACAGGTCGCACCATCGTTTTTTTATGTCGTCAATCTCCCAGTGCGTCACCCCAATGGCATTGACCTTTGCCTGTATGCCAAGCCATATGTTTCTCTTAACAGACTCTGCAACATGCAGAGACTGTTTGCCAAATATTTGGGTGTAGTGACTCACAATTTCTTCCACAAGCACCTGCAGTTCTGCTGGGCTGAACTTAATTTTTCTTTTGCGCTCACCACCATCCTTTTGCCCTTCCTGAGACTCCATTCTGTTTCACAGCTTTGCTCTGGATAGTCAGCTCCTCTCACCTCTGCTCTTTTGTTTGTTCAGTTGCTCTGCACCTGCATGGGTGTGGCCACTCCCAGGTACTGGGGTGGGGTGCTTCATTCTGATTGGTTGGTTACTCTGAGCCTTGGTTGTTGGGTGTGCAGGGTGTCCTTGATTGGTTAGCAGGCTCACATGTCAATTTCAAAACTGTCGATTCGGTAAATACCGATTCGGTATTTACCGAATCGGTATTTACCGATTCGGGAAATGCCGATTCGGTAAATCTCATTCATTCCTATGGGCCTGAAGGCCCATGTGAATGAATGTGAATTGGTAAATACCAATTCGGTAAATACCGATTGGATATTCTGAATGATACCGAATCGGTAACATTTAGCGAAATTTTACCTACATCCCGTTTTCCGATTCTGAAATACCGATTCGGTATGAGTCGGTATTTAAGAGTCGGAAAAAGAGATTTACCTACATCTGGCCCAAAGTAACCAAAATGTAATCAATTCTTGAACGTGTATGATGCACATTGGAGAAAAAAGTATATTCAAGTAAATCAGGGTAACAAGTTTTCCAAACATCAAATAATGGACGCGAGGCAATGGCAGATTGGAAAGATTTATGGGATTTGTCTGGTTGAAATTTACATGAGGAAAGTCTATCAGAGAAAGGATCCAGCCATTGGTTGAAATCACCTTCAACTATAATATTTGGGCAATCAATTGAGGAGAGAAGAATTTGAATATCATTCCAAAATTTGGGATCGGGTCGAACAGGACCATAGATGTTTAATAAAACCAAAGTCTTATTTTGAATCACAATCTTAGCCATTACCCAACATCCATCATCATCATTTTGAGTAGAAAGTATTTGGACTGATAGAGCTTTATGAAACAAAATGGCAACACCTCTTTTTTGTCAATAGCGGGAGAAAATACAACTTGGCCCACCCATTGTCTTTTCAACTTAAGCGATTCCACATCTGTACAGTGAGTTTCTTGAAGAAAGACAATTTGAGAGTTAAGCTTAGATAAATGGGACAGCACCTTTTGTCGTTTGACAGGATGTCCAAGACCTCGAACATTCCATGTAACAAAATTACACATGACGGAAGGCAGGGAGGATGGGGGACAATTGGAGTGGATACACTTCAAGGTTATAACTACAAAAAAATACAACATACAGAAACATTACACATGGACAAGTCACCCAACACAATCATATTATTAGAATACAGTGAATCCAAAGCTACAGTAGAAAACAGCGAGAAATACTGAAACAGAAAAGAAAGAGATTGTTCAGAAAAGAAACGGTAAAAACATACATGGGTAATGAAAAAAATCCAGGAAGAGAAAAAGCGAATAAGAGAAGAAAGAAAGTGGAAACATACAGAAAGAGATAGGAAGAAAGAAGTGAACAGATCAAGGCATGAGAGCCAGGTCTGAGGAGAAAGAGAAAACCAAGACAGTGGGAGCGTAGTGCTGCCAAAGAAGACACGGGCTCCAGCGAGCAACGCAAGAAACAAGAAAATGAAACAGAACCTCCAGAAAGAAGAGGAGACATGCAGGAGAGAATTACAAAGGAGACACATAGATTACAAATATCAAAGCAGTCTTATTCGGAAAAAATAAAAGCATCAATTATTAGTGTCCATGCCAGAGGAAGAAACACTCTGCAAATATGAGTTAAGTTTCTGTGGGTCATCGAAAGAGCGAGTACGTCCATTGTGCGTAATTTTACAGAGACATGGATGGAGGATGCCATATTGGATATTCAACTGTCTCATTTGAGGACGAAGATTCAAAAATTCTTTGCGCAGAGCATTCGTTGCGTTGGAAAGATCTCGAGAAATACAAATATTATGACCAGACCATATGAGACGTCGTTTGAGCTTGGCAGCCTTCAACACAGTCATCAACTCTGTAAACTCAAGAAAAAGCATGATGATGCCATGAGGCTTAGAGGCGTTAGGATTTAGATGCCCCAACCGATGAGCTCTCTGAATGTTGAGAGGATGAGACGCAGGTTGAAGTTTCAAGAGTTCACTTAAAAATTTCTGTAGGAATGACAGCATGTCGGAGCCCTCAATATTTTCTGGAAGACCATACAGGCGAAGGTTATTTCTACGATTACGATTTTCAAGGTCCTCAATATGGAGTTTCAGCTTGTTAATTTCTTGTTCCAATAGAGGGATCTTAGAGGAGACATCCTGAATGTCATTAACACGTTGTTCCAAAGTAGAAACTTTGCCTTCCATGACAACCATGAGTCATGAGCCATGTTGAAATCGTGAGGAGAGACCCAAATAAGTAAAAAGCTGATGACTGGAGAATAGCAGGTGCTACGCAGAGACACTGAGACCAGATAAAGAATTTTAAATTATCCACAGAAATTCAGAGATGTGAAGAGCCACAGATAGTCTAGTCCAAAAATATGCAGAAAAAATCAGTATAAACCAGACTTAAAATGGATTGGAGGGAGACAAGGGCACAAAGGAAAGAGACCACTTCCAAAGTAATGGCATGGTGTCCTTCAGAGAGAACCATTCAAAAGAAAAAAAGATTGCAGGATATAGGGCTACTGCAAATGAAAGAAAGTCATTATAGACAAATAGCAGGTCAGTCGTCAATAAGTAGCATGGTCGGAGAGATATTACAACAAAAACGGGCTTTCGCGCCAATATGTAAAATGGCGGCCGTTAGTCTCACAGATAAGAAAAAACAGAGGCAGCTGACAGAGCAAATGGCAGAAAAACATGTAAAACATCGCGTTTTATGCCACACTGAGATAAGTGTTAACATTAAAGTGCTACGCGATATAAGGGGTTGGTGGAAGGGGCAGCATGACGGTATATACGTTGTGCTGGCTTGATAGAAGGATGCGGGCTCAGCGCACAAAATGGCGGCCGCCCGAGTCCAAAAACGAGAGAAAGTTACCGGCAACAACAAACGTGGAAAGACGAGCAGGAAAGCAGCAACAAACCCTCCTTCATGTGCAGCCCATCTTCCGCCGTCAGTGGGACTGCAAAAGGACTCCTTAAGGTGAGGAACGAGGTCTGTAATCACCTCGGAGATCCGCAGCCCTGCGGAGCTCACAGAGATGCCGCCATCACCCTTCGGCGCAAAAGCCACGCCCCCGAAGTAATTTATTTTTAATTGATAAATTAATCATTAGTTGTTAAATATTTAGAATTATTTAATTAGTAATTAATGATAGTAATTGTGCAATTAATTTTAGGTGTGTGTTGTGGTGTGGTGTTTATAGGTGTTAATGATGGGATGGGTTGGAAGTAATTTAGTTTTGATTTATTAATTAATAATTATTGGTTAATTAATTAAAATTAATTAATTATTAATTAATTATGGTAATTGTTTAATTTATTTTAGGTGTGTGTTGTGCATATTATAGTGTTAAAGAATGCGTATTCAATTAATGTTTATTCATCTTTTTATTGATACTAATTTGTAAAATCATTAATAATTATGTTAATATTGACAAACAAAAATATTTAAAACATAAATGTATTTATTTTATTTCCTACCCTCTAACACCATCACTGTTGCACTCACTGGAGGGGGAATAGTAATGTTTACCCCTCCGCTATCCAACACTTTCACTACTGTTGCACTCACTGGAGTGGGAATAGTAACTTTGACCCCTCCGCTATCCAACATTTTCCCTAATTTTGCACTCTGTGGAGTGGGAAAATTAAGTTTTACCCCTCTGCTATTCAACACTTTCCCTACTGTTGCACTCAATGGAGTGGCAATAGTATTTTTTGCCCCTCCACTATCCAACATTTTCCCTACTGTTGCACTCACTGGAGTTTGAATAGTAATATTTACCCCTCCGCTATCCAACATTTTCACTACTGTTGTATTTATTTTACTGTGAAATGTATTGTATTGTTTTATAATAGTTAAATGTTTGAATTACTTATAAAATTGTATTTTCAAATCATTGATATAAGTATTAATTGAATTTTTATGTAATTTAAAAGTGTACAAATGTAATAAAGATAATTGTTAAATTATTTGTAAGTAAATATATGTATATGTATAAATTATTATGTTTGTGTGTTTATATTTTTTTTAATTAAGTTTATTTGTAATATTTAGTTAAAATGTATATTCAATTTAATTTGTATTGTTAAAAATAATATTAATTTTTAATATATTTAATACATTGTATTTTATTTTATATATATTTTTTACATCAATATTTTTGCACTTACCTGGTTAAGTATAGGGATTCAATAATTTTGTATTCTATATTTTTTCTGTGATATTTTTGTTATCAATATTTTTTACATCGATATTTTATCAGTGAACCCTTTTACCCAAATATTGTGCCACAATTATAGAGGAGCTAGTTGTATACAAAAGGACTGGGGAATCACACCATGTTCGCTATGACAGATGGCGGCGGCCGTGATTTTAGGGACTGTCAACAATTGTTTCATGAACATATTCTCAGCTCTCTGTAGGTCCTCGGTACTGCAAAAGCCCCAGACTCCAGCACCAGACAAAGAAACAGCGCACATGCGGGCTTTATAGATATCTATGATTGCTTTAATGAGCCGGGAGATAATTTTTTGGGTAAATCTGAAAACAGCCTCCACATTTTGGTTGAAACCCCTGATCCATGCCTCTCCTAAATGAGACCAGGAGCTTTTTTGGTCGAGAAGAATTCCTAAATCAGAAAAGGTGGGCACATAGGACAAATTTTCATTATTTACAAAACATGATTTTATAATCGTGGGGGGTTTTCCCACCACCATAATGTGAGATTTTGCTACATTAGTCTTCAGGCCAAGATCATTAAGAAAGTTGTTAATACTAGTTGAATGTCTCTGCAGTCCCACCCTGGTTCTGGACATTAAGACACAATCGTCTGCATATAGTAATGCTGGTAGAGACCTACGGCCTATCAGGGGAGCATCCACATTCCCATTTTGAATGTGGCTTTCTAGATCATTTATATACCAACAACATAGAAAAGGGGCAAGAACGCAGCCCTGACGGACCCCGTGATCCATTTTTATTGGGACAGTGAGTTCACCATTTGCTCCGTATCGAACTCTCCCCGTCACTCCCTGATGCATGGCTGCTGAAAAGTGCACAATAGGCGGTTCGATGCCCATAGTCAACATTTTCTCCCAGAGCCTCCCTCTCTGCATCCAGTCAAAAGTGGACGTCAAGTCCATGAACCCAAGATGGAGGGATCCACGATTGGCTAGGGTGTATTTACCTATGACCAGGTGCACATTGAGGCACTGTTCTTCCGTACCCAGGCCTCTACTGAAGCCGTATTGGAAAGCTGAAATATTCCTATTTTCTGTTACCCAGGCCTCCAACCTCTCTAATATCACTCGGCCCATAATCTTACAATAACAGTCTATTAAAGATATGGGCCGGTAACATTTAGGGTCCGACCTTTCTCCATTTCTAAAAATGGGGACTATTGTCACAGATCTCCAGGAATCAGGGGGACCCTGGACCACGTAGCATCTAAAAATATTTGTTAGCAGCGGGAGCCACAGGGGAATATTAGCTAAAAACAAGTCCGCAGAAATACCGACAGGGCCAGAGGCCTTGGTCTTCACAGTCTGAGATACCACCCTGTCCACCTCGTCTAATGTCGGTGGTGCCAAAGTTGATTCCCCATATTGAAGATTAGTGCTGGAATGTGGATCACTGCCAATTTTATAAAGGCCAGAAAAGTGATCTACTCAAGTCTCAGGCATAATTGTCACATCGATGTTACCATTATTAGTGCCATTAAAATACTCTTGATTGACAATTGGCCAGAAAAGTCTAAAGTCTTTGCTCTGGCAGGCTACATGAAGTTGTTCCAAAGCTTCTTACCTAATTTCTAGCTTGCGTTTCTCTAGCGCCTGCTTATATTTAAGACTTGACTGTTCTACCTCAGGTGTATTTTGGTGTTAACTTTTAATATCTTAATTAGTTTATTGTGGGAGTGAGTACATTGACTATTAAATCACCTTTTATTACTCCGTGGTCTGGCATTATGTTTCTTAGTTAATACCACCTTTTTTGTCTCAGTTATTGCCTCGAAAGATGTTATCATAGCTCAAGAATGTATACTGTCTTCCAGGCAGTCCAGAACTTGGCTTAAATTAGTTGTTATAATCGGATGTAAAACAAAATCAGGGTTTAGAGTAGACCACTTCTGTGATTGCCCTTTTAACATAAGTTAATGAGCATGATCTGGCAGATACAGTTTGATCATCAAATTGAATCTCCAACTCCAGAGATAAGGGGTAGTGATCACTAAATCAAACTTTGTGTATAGTGAAAATCACAAATGTGAATTAAAATAGTCAGACAAAGCAATAAAATCAATTACAGTGCCTTGGCCTCTCCCAACATATGTTACTAAAACTAAATCAAGGCCTTCCATTTCAATAAGATCAACAGTTAAAAAAAGAGAGAATTTTAACAGTAGTGAGTGAAAAATGTTCCGCACGGGTAATGATAAAAATGACGACCACCATCAGGGACCCCGGCTACTCAGTGACATGCAGACTGTTTTGAAAGGCGGCATAATTTACAATCAGAATTGCCTCCCCAGAGCACGACAACATCCATATTTATCTCCTCTTGTGTCTTGACAATGCAGTTTCCAGTTCTTTAGCAATACTAGTGTTTGTGGTGTTAAAATTATTATGATAAAAATGTACAAGAAACAGAGTCAGATTTTTCCTAAATAAGATATTAATAATCTGGAAATGTGGTGAATCAAGCTACGTTTTTCCTGATCTACCATTCAATGTTGTTGAAACCAGAGTTAATAATCCTCCTTTGTTATGTGCAACTAGGGAGACTTTGGCTGGTGAATGGATAGAGTAAAAACCATTTATATGTGCAGTGTCTCACATCCAAGTTTCCTGTAGGCATATTATGCTGTATTTTTTAATAAAGGCAACTCATTCTTTAGATTCTAAGTTATGCAGTAATCCAGCAATATTCCAAAAAAAGACTGCCATGAACAGTCATGTTATTATGGCTAATATGCCCTCTCTCTATACAACGAGTACCTAAAACACAGTCATCTTTGGGCACCCTATCAGTTGATGCCGCAAGAAAATCTGGCTCACCAAGCAGCAAAACATTAGATGATGCTGAAAAAGTCTCTGATAAAACAGAAGGAGTGGAACTAACTGTCTTAAGCATAGTAGGAAAGGATACATTATCAAAACCACACACATGGTCAGGAGATAACTCTCCTTTCAACTTGGCGTTAAAAAATAATGAGGGATTCGTTGAATCAGAAAAATGAACACTGCCTATCTCGGGCATAGGAAAGGATATTGAGTTATCCACCCCATATGCCTGGGCATGAGGCAGTGTATATGTTAGGTCTCGTTTATTGATGCCAAGCACGCCCAAAGCCTGAGAGTATACTCAGTCCACGTGATCTAAGGGAGAAAAGTGGTTAAAAGTTGGAATAGCAAATGGAGTCAACATTTTGGCAGATAAGGGTACAGGCCCAAGTCCTCTGTTTGTCAGCGGCTTGTAAAAGTACCCTAATGGTACTGCTTCAATAGGGCCCCTCACGTTGTTACTCCAGGGAAGCCTGTCCATAAACCAGCCTACTAAAGACCTGTCCCTGCAATTTACAACAATACAATCGCCTGTTTCGTTTTTTGCCTGTGAACCCACCCATGAAACACGTTCAACGTTATTTATGTTGTAATACAAATCATCACTTCTTAACCAATCCTCTGCTTTTGCCAACCAATGTATTGTTTTGTTTTTAAGCTGCTGTCAGGAGCCGGTCAAAACCTACCCAGCGTAGACGATTGCAGGTGCGGTTTCGCCCTCGGTTACAGTGAGGTGTGGAAATACGGGCGGGAGTCAGCACAAAAATGGCCGCAGTGCAGACCCGCGATGAATGCTCAGTGAGCGTTCCAGACATTCTCTAGAATCCTGATTGTCCAGGTGAAGCGCGCTGGGAAGTGCGCACTTCACCGACGAACGTCAGCGGAGCAGTAGCGGAGAATTCAGAATCCAGTTTTTGAGAGGAAATTCAGAGCGTTTCTTTCCGAGGGCAAACTATTGTTTGCCAGTCGGATTCCTGTAGCGCTGTCCGAGGAAACGGAGGAGTTTGGAGAGACTTCAAGAATTAAATCAAAATTACAGTGATAAAGCGGGCATACATAGTAACTTAGCTTTTTAGAACAGCTTGATATATATATATATATATGTAAAGAATTTAGAGGAGATATCAGACTTTTGAGAGGTGTTTGAGGAAATACGAAAGTACGTCAGCAATTACCCTTTGGAAAAGAGTTAAGTCACTCGCTGGTCAGGAAAACTCTCAGTCAGACTAGCGTTCTATTCAATCCTATAAGACAAGAAAAAAAGATAGAATTACATGCAAGCAGAAGAAAAAATACAACACACAGAATTCACAAGGGAATTACAAAACTTACCTGAGAAATACCGGAACCCCACATAAGACGAGACTTCAGTAGTAGGCAGGTGAGAGGTCACTAGAAAAAGAGATAAGATAGGAAAGAGGTGTTTGGAGGGCAACAGAACTAATTAGTATAATCCTTGTAATTCCAGAACAGAGATAGCCTACCTAAAGAAAAGAAAGAAAAAAAGATAAAACTGAAGTAATAGAAGAGGAGCACAGGCGCACGACACTTCGGGTAGGTTTAGAGAGAAGGGACAAATATATTGAAGTACGAAACTACACAGAATCTTAGAGAGAAAATTTAATAACCCATTTATTTTCAGCTACATAAAAAAACCAGTAAGGAGAAGACCCAGGCAAGAAGTCAGAAGACACAGAGGGGTTCCGAGTAGCCAATTCCCCTTTCCCCGCTGCCGTCCACTAGGCCCTTCGCATTTGAGCATTTGCGGGGGCTTGGGGATAGTGGTGCGGATTTGGGGTAAAGGCAACGTTCTGCTTCTGCGCAAGTTAACTGGAACATAGAAGCACCTCTGACAGAGTGAAGTGCCCAAGTGAATTTTGCACCCGAGCAGAATGGCAGAGGGTCTAGATTTGAAGAGGTTAGGAGAAATTCTGGAAGGGTTGCAAAAGGAATTAGTGGTAGTCCGGGAGGAGAATCGAGATCTAAAACAAGAACTACTAGCATCTAAAAGGGAAACATCCGATTTAAATGTAAAAGTGAATACCCTAGCATCAGGAGTTAGTTTTAAGGGGTCAGCTTCGGTTGCATTTGGGGAGGATCCTACGTCTACTACTTCTCCTAAGACCACCACTCAGGTTATACACTCTTTATCCCCGGTAGTTCCACTGGCGGCCCGTGAGAAATTCAATGGGGATCCGCAGAAGGCTCAAGTATTTCTGACGCAGTGTACCTTGCACTTTTTGTGTTGACCTGCGTTATTTCCAGATGCGCAGTCGCGAGTGGCGTTCATACTGTCGTATCTCAGTGGTGACGCAGCGGCTTGGTCAATGCCGTTGGTATCCAGAAATGATCCGGTGCTGTATGACATTGAGGAATTCAAGAAGGAGTTTTTGCGCATTTTCGACCGACGCAAGGCTGCACAAGCTACAGATAATGAGTTATTGGAAATCAGGCAGGGAAATCGTGATTTGATTGCGTATCTGGCACAGCGTCGAGGAGAGAAGTGGCGAGACTACAGAATTACGACTCCACGATTTGATAGGGTCAGATCAGAAAATCCAAAAGGTAATGAGGCTTCATCTGGCGGGGAGCCAATGCAAATAGGAACGATCCGTGGACCCTTATCCAAGGAAGAGAAGGAGTGAAGACGGTTGAATAAGCAGTGTCTTTACTGTGGAGCAGGAGGGCATTTTGTACGGGAGTGTCCGAGGAAACCCAAACAGAAGCCGACGGAAAACTTGCAGCACCATCAGTAAACGGAGTTGGCCTGGTGGTTGCAGAGGAAGAAACAACTCCAAAGATTCATTCATTGGCATATACGTTGCAATCGGCTTCCCCTCATTTGGTGTTCTTGGTCACGTTGCAGTTCAGAGAAATAACCTTAAATCAAGTCACCGTTGTGGAAGATTCCGGAGCTACGGCTAACTTTTGTGACCTAAAATTTGCCAAAAGAGTGAGTATAAGAGCTATTTTGAAGGACAAGAGTGAACCAGTCAGAGCGGTGGATGGAAACAATCTCTCATCCGGGTCAATAGTCAGTGATACGGAATTGGTTAAGATAACAACAGCAGAGAGTCATAGTGAAAGAATACACTTCAATCTCATAGATGCGCCACAATTTCAGTTAATACTGGGATTGCCGTGGCTGACAGAACACAACCCTCAATAGATTGGAGTGCTCGGACGATCACTTTGGACTCCCAGTACTGCAGGGAACATTGCTTGACCACCGAAGAGGGAGATTTGGAGGAATCACCTGCCCGGCTGTTGAGTCAGGTTGAGAGAACAATTTGTGTTATTCAGACGCAAGAGTTACCGAAAATCTATGAGAACTTCCAAGAAGTTTTCAGTGAGGTGGAGGCTGAGAAACTACCTCCTCATCGGGAGTTTGATTGTAGAATAGATCTGGAGCCAGGATCTAATTTACCGTGCAACCGAATATATGCGCTCACTGAGAAAGAAGATCATCATTTGAAGGAGTATTTACAAAAGTATCTAGAAAATGGCTTTATTCGTCCCTCCCAATCACCTGTGTCCTCGCCCCTGTTTTTCATTCTTAAGAAGGATGGCAGTCTTTGCTCGTGCATCGATTACAGAGCTATCAATCGAATTACGATCAAAAATCGGTACCCATTACCATTGATCTCGGTGCTGTTGGACCAGGTAAAGCAGGCACAGATCTATACAAAACTGGATTAGCGGGGGGCTTATCACTTGGTTCGGGTGCGTGAGGGCGATGAGTGGAAGACAGCCTTCCGAACCAAGCACGGCCTATATGAATACCAGGTGATTCCCTATGGCCTGTGCAACGCCCCGGCCTCCTTTCAGTACTTCATCAACGATGTGTTGAAGGAATATCTAGATCGAAGCTTTATTGTGTACATAGATGACATCTTAATTTATTCAAATTGAGAAGAAGAGCATGTACAACATGTAAAAGGAGTTTTGCAACAACTGAGAGAGAATAACTTATTTGTAAAGCTGGAGAAATGCGCATTCCATGTGGATTCCGTGTAGTTTTTGGGCTTTGTGCTGTCCCCTAAGGGGATAACCATGGATGAAAAGAAGGTACTGGCTGTAAGGGAGTGGGAATATCCAAAGTCAGTTAAGGAAGTGCAAAGCTTCATCGGGTTTGCTAATTTCTACTGGAGGTTTATTCAAGATTTTTCAAAGAAAGTGGTTCCATTAACTAAACTCTTAAAGAAAGGGGTTAAGTATGTTTGGACCGAAGAAGCAGAAAAGGCTTTTGCAAACTTGAAAGATGCCTTCACTACAGCGCAAATACTACAGTAGCATCCAGATCCTACAGAGCCATTCTATTTGGAGACTGATGCTTCCAACCTGGCTTTGGGCGGAGTGTTATCCCAACGCCATAAGACAACTGGCCAATTGCATCCAGTGGCTTTTCGTTCTCGCAAATTAACATCTGCAGAAGTAAACTACACAATAACCGAGAAGGAGCTGTTAGCCATAAAAGATGCTTTTAAGGAATGGCGTCATTACTTGTTGGGAGCACAACATACCGTGACAGTTTACACTGATCATCGCAATCTGATGTTTTTGAAGTCGGCCCGAACCCGCACGCCCAGGCAGTTGCGCTGGTCATTATACTTCGCAGACTATGATTTTGTGATTACGTACCGACCTGGAGCACAAAACGGCAAGGCAGATGCTTTGTCAAGGTTAGGCAATGAAGACTACCACGAACAGACTACAGATCAAAGCATCATAGCAGAGGAGCGTATTATTGGTTCAGTGCTTCATGAGAGTAAGATGGAGCTGCAGCAACCGGCTATGGAGGAAGATGAGCTTCAGACATGAGTAAAACAGGATCCTTGTCGTGAGCTTCGGGAAAATCTGCCCTATCATAACGGAGCACTGTACTTACCAACTGCAGAACTACAACAGAAGGCATTGTACGAGTGTCATGATCCTCTTTTGGCTGGACACAAAGGAATGCGAAAGACAGAAGAGTTGGTGAAACTGAAGTTTTGGTGGCCAAATATGACTCGAGAGATTCTGCAGTATGTCGCCACTTGTGAGATATGTGCACGGGGAAAGTCAGAAAGAATGGCCCCTAAGGGGCTCTTGCAGCCTTTACCCCCACCCCCTGGCCCATGGCATACGGTGACAGTAGACTTAATTGTGGAGTTACCCTCCAGTCAAGGATATAACGCCATTTTTGTGTGCGTAGATGCTTTCACCAAAATGGCCCATTTTGTTCCTTTGAAAGGGGTGCCTACTGCTAAGGAATTAGTTCAACATTTCAGTCAGGCTGTAGTTCGAGCTCATGGGATACCTAGGGTGTTATTCTCAGACCGGGGGTCCCAGTTCCTGTCCCATTTTTGGAGAGCTTTTACTAAAAAGTTGGGAATAGAGACTAGATATACAGCGAGCTATCACCCAGAATCTGATGGTCAGACAGAGAGAACAAACCAAGAACTAGAACAGTACCTCAGATTATGTTTGTTAGATCATGAGGGAGACTGGCCAGAATACCTGTGGGCAGCGGAGTTTGCTCATAACAATGCTCAGAATGCTTCCACAGGGTATTCCCCTTTTTATCTCAACGCGGGAAGGCATCCAAATTCTGCTATTAGTTTACAACAGGTGGAGGTTCCTGCGGTAAAAGACCTAGTAGATCACATCACTCAGGTGCATCAGTCAGCTAAACGTAACCTTATGCAGGCTAAGACAGAGTATAAGAAGTATGCAGACAGGAAAAGGAGGCAGGGTCCAGAGTTAAGGATTGGAGATAAAGGGCCCAATTCACAGAATGAATTTAAGACTCAATCCTAAACTTACTACTATTTTGGTATTCACAGAATGCACTTACTACTTTTGGCATTCACAGAATGAACTTACTACTTTTGGCATTCACAGAATGAACTTAGGTTTAGAGAGAAGGGACAACGATATTGAAGTATGAAACTACACAGAATCTTGGAGAGAAAATTGTAATAACCCATTTATTTTCAGATACATAAAAAAACCAGTAAGGAGAAGACCCAGGCAAGAAGTCAGAAGACACAGAGGGGTTCCGAGTAGCCGAAGAAGACGGGCGCAGTCTCTTCTCTGTCCAATTCCCCTTTCCCCGCTGCCGTTCACTAGGCCCTTCGCATTTGAGCATTTGCGGGGGCTTCGGGATAGTGGTGTGGATTTGGGGTAAAGGCAAAGTTCTGCTACTGCGCAAGTTAACTGGAACATAGAAGCACCTCTGACAGCTGCTTCCAGTCTTCTTCCTTGTTGATAGGCAAGGATGGAAATATTTTAAGGACAATAACATATGGGGTGGTTTCAGGGGGGAGATAAAGTGTTCCCTGATGTCTTTTCGAATACCAACTGAACGTAAATTATAATGACTATCAATAGAATTGGGCCTGCTAATCTCCCTTTGCACAGATATTGTACCAGACCGGCCACCACCTATCAAATGGACGTCAGCTATTTGCGGCTTTGCTAGTTGCATTGCAATCTGAGGGGTATTAATGAGACAGTCTTTTACTGGAGGTACCAAAAGGAGAGGTGCTACATGTGGTGTGTCAGGATTGGAATTAGAAATAGAGTTAGAGGCAGTGTCTGTGCCAGAGGTTATCTTAGAAACACTGGAACTAATTAATATTTTTAGAGACACATCAATACTATTTAACACCCCTAAAAGTGGTTAAAGAATCGACTTACGAACAACCTCCAGCAAGCTAGTGAGATGTGTAAGTGGTACGGAATCCTTAGGGCCTAAAACACCACAGTTTTCTTTCGTGTTACCAGGGGCAGTGGGTCTTTCTTAGCCTTACCACACGCCTTAGATTTTTTTGATGGAGTAGAACATAAAGGGGGCCTATTACGATGGGGGACCGTACCAGGAAACGGGACCGACCGCCATAGGTGCGGCAGTCCCGCCATGGAAATTAGCATGCCACCACGACTGTGTCATCCCGCATATATTACATAGTGGCGGGTGGTGCTGTAGGCAGCACCAGCCACAATGCAATATATGCATGTTTGTTCATTTGCATGCACAATGTGGCAGACACCGCGCGGGCCTGCAACATTGTGCATGCAAATGGAGGGGGGTACCATGGGTTCCCCCCAAGTGCACCCCAAACACCCCCAACTCCTGGGGGCCCGCAATGGGAACTCCGCCTGGCTTTCCATGGCGGGGTTTACACCACCATATTGAAGCTATTTTCTACCCTGTCGCCTGTCTGACAGGTGAAAACCCGCCGGACGGTCTTTCCATCCGCCGGGGTCCCCACCGCTATCGTAATTTGGCTGGGGGAAATGGTAGGCGGGCAGTGGTACATGGCGGGCAGATTGCCACCGCCAGACGGGCGGTGGCGATCCACCCGCCATCCTTATAGATTTCAAAGTACCTAGAAACCCCCCCTGTTGGGTAGTGCTAATATAACTGCATTCCTACATGTGTCCGAGCCGTTAGATGCTAGGGCTCCTAT
The DNA here is from genome assembly GCF_964261635.1 of Lissotriton helveticus. Classification (NCBI taxonomy): domain Eukaryota; kingdom Metazoa; phylum Chordata; class Amphibia; order Caudata; family Salamandridae; genus Lissotriton; species Lissotriton helveticus. The sequence goes on from NC_136063.1 coordinate 960,488,214, forward strand.
TGCTTGATCATTTCTTTTGGGATTATCATCACCAACGAGCTCCACTACACGGTCATGCTCAGGGTCTGTCTCCCGTCTATATATGAGGGAAGTTTAAAATGATCTAAGTAAGGTCCAAACTAAGGAGTTTGGCTTAAAACCTAACAGGATCTCAAAAGTCAGTGAAAGGTAGAAAATAGGAAGAGTGCCGGACAGTGCGGGAAGGTATCAGCATTTCAGAAGCTCAGTCAACAGTCTTCTTTGGGTTAGGGAAATGAGTGTTTAGCCGAAGCCACACTCAATAAAGAATCAAATGGAATAATCACAGAGGTTTAAATCACTCAAAATCCAAAGAAAAGTCGCGTAATCCCAGACAAGGTGAACTTCAGTTATTTCCACCAGAATCTCCATAATAACACCCCTATTTTCACATCATCAGGGGCTCCACCTGTGGCTCTTTGCAGCAGTGCTGAATGGATACTTTCAGTTGACGCTCTGGCTCTCCATGTTCCTTGTCAAGGTCTCAGGCTCTCTATTACTAGTACAGCATTGTATCTATTCTAACTATAAAAACATGTGAATTGCTCCTACAAGGAGAAGACATGCAAGCAGAAAATGGGAAACAGCATTTCATGCTGAAAGAAATACAGGCCTAGTAATATCAAATTAGTGTATTAAATCATTTGTGCACATTTAATATACGTTTGCACATCCAACCATAAACTGAATTAAAACTGTGAGTACATTGATTCATGTTACACGTTACATACAGATAAAATAACTTTGAGTATGTCTATAAATGTGACTAAGAACTACATTTAAATGGAAATAGGAAACATTAGTGCACACAGTACATAAATCCATTGTATTTTTCCAAGTATATTTTAATAGTTTGAGGATGATTTTTTTTTGCAGATGAAAAATGCATGGGACACACAGTGAGAACACATGAGATAATTACATTGCAATCGCTCAGGCCATTGGCATCCATTTGATAGGTTGGGCTAATACACAACACCAGCAACATCAGCACTTCTGGTTTCCGTCAAGACCACCAGTCCCTTGACCCAGCCATTTGCCTCACACTCAACCGTGTTTGAGGGGACACGCTTTGGCCTCATAGACCATTTTCTTTTGCTGGGCAAACCTGTCCATCCCGTGAGGAGGGTTTTAATCAGAATTCTAGAAAATATATATCATTTAATACGGTAAAGGCACACACTGTATGAAAGAATCTCTAATCTTACAGTGAATGCACTTCAATAGTGATGTCAAGTGCAACACTTAAATTAATATTATTAGGACACCTGAGTATAAAGTGCTAATTGCATCTATATATCTCGTATTTGTGACGTTTAAGAATGCAACCAAAATTAAGCTGCTCGAATATTGACCAGTGGCAGCTGCCATGGTTCGTAGGTGGCAGGCTGGTGCTGGCATGTGGGGGGGCTGTAGGGGCGTGGAAAGAGGGGAAACAATGCCCAATTAAAAAGAATTATATTAAAAAACACTTACCTTCCTGTACTGGATCCAGCGTCTCTGCTCTCCTCGTTATGCATGCAAAAACAACAGTTGATGGACAGAATGCAGAACAATGTCATACATTTACCCCAGTACAGAGATCTGGGCCTAAATCCATCGGTTTTTTGCACTCCTCACCACCCCGGTTCAGACATGGCCATATGCAAATCAGCCCTGACCCTGTGCCTCATGGGAACAGTCCAGCCCGAAATGCCAAGCCATGTCTTTCCTGGACCGGAATCAAGCATCCTAGGACCGGTTTCTGGCTATCAGCCGTCATCAGCCAGGATAGCTTGACTCCAGTGGTGTGGAGAGCAGGGGTTTCACGTCTGAGCATACCCATCCCACTCGGGGTGACAAATGCAAAAACAACAGTTGATGGATAGAATGCAGAACAATGTCATACATTCACCCCAGTACAGAGATTTGGGCCTAAATCCATCGGTTTTTTTGCACTCCACACCACCCCAGTTCAGACATGGCCATATGCAAATCAGCCTTGACCCAGTGCCTCATGTGAACAGTCCAGCCCGAACTGCCAAGCCATGTCTTTCCTGGACCGGGATCAAGCATCCTAGGACCGTTTTCTGGCTATCAGTCGTCATCAGCCAGGATAGCTTGACTCCAGTGGTGTGGAGAGCATGGGATTCACGTCTGAGCATACCCATCCCACTCGGGGTGACAAATGCAAAAACAACAGTTGATGGACAGAATGCAGAACAATGTCATACATTCACCCCAGTACAGAGATCTGGGCCTAAACCCATTGTTTTTTTTGCACTCCACACCACCCCAGTTCAGACATGGCCATATGCAAATCAGCCTTGACAATGTGCCTCATGGGAACAGTCCAGCCCGGACTGCCAAGCCATGTCTTTCCTGGACCGGAATCAAGCATCCTAGGACCAGTTTCTGGCTATCAGCCGTCATCAGCCAGGATAGCTTGACTGCAGTGGTGTGGAGAGCATGGGACTCTAAGTTATTAACATTTTATGTTTCTTCTTCCTCGCACTGCTTTAAAGCAGTGGGGCAATGCCCCTCCACAATATCGATAAGAATGTAGTGAAGCTGAGAAAACTCTTTTTCTTTCAACCTTGGTACATAAGAAACTATCCAACAAAGGAATAAATAGTATGAGCAGCAGCCTGATCCAGAGATTTAAGAATCTACAAACATGACATTGGCTCAATATAGGCTAATGAGGTGAACAAAAGCAATAATCAAAGCAGTAATGTGTGTTTCCGAATGCGCTATGCGTTATTAATGTGTCTCTATCATATGGTATGAGATTTGTTTACTTATTCCATGCTTCAAGTTTGATCAGGTCTCAACCTCCTTGATTACAAGTACTTTTAAGTGATCAAGATACTGAGGTTAAAGATACATTAATTAAACTCTTACACTTGCCAAGAAGGATTAGGTACTGGTAGCATTAGATAATGCATATATTTTTTAAATACATAAATAAACAAATATAAACCAAACAAAGAAATAAAAAAACAGACAAACAAACAAATAAATAAATAAGTAGGTTAGTTAGTTAGTTGTTACTTTAGGGATATAAGGCAGTTCAGCAGGAAGATGCTACATAGGGCATTTTAAGTTTCTCTTTGTTGAGTATCATCTCAGTTCTAGAGATTGAAAGAGTCTCTCTGTAGTACCTCTCGAACTGTGCAGCATCTCAGTGTCAAGTAACAGGAATGGCTAGTTGATATCTGCTTTATGGAAGAAGCTATTCAAGCAACATATTACTTACTCAAATGCAAGTCATTTGACCCGCTTTCCATCATTCTTGCCTAAATAACGCTTAAATATTGAAACAAAGCAAATCTCAATTGTTTAGAAAATGCAGAGGATTCAATAAAACTTTACACGTTAAGTAAATACTGTATGAGATGTTGCTTATCAACAATTAATGATTTTGTCTTACTTTGAAACACTGGGCATCATTTATTGATACAGTCCTGGGCCAGACTTCCTCTGCTCAGAGTAAATGAGGCCTTGTAACCCATCTAAACTGTTCCATGCAACAGAACAAAAAACAACACTCTTAAAAAAAAAACGACCCTCACAGGAGGGTGTGCGCCTTATACTGGGTTCACCCCTTGGAACCGGAAGAGGCATGTTCCTCTGATGTAAAACAGCTGGGAAGGACGCCATTTACGTCTGGGCGGTAAAATTGACAGATGTCATGCGCACCCAGGCCACGGTTCCACACCTCGTGATGGAAAGGATGTGATTTTGAAGACAGAGCCACTGCTGACTGCTGCCAGAAGCACCCTCTCGCCGCCCATTCTCCGGCTGACATCCTAAGCTTTGTATCATGTCTGCAACTGCTGTGCTAAGTCTGGTGGTACATCAGAGGAAACATCAAACAGCTGCCCACACGCTGTGGGAAATCTCTTAGCGCATTAGAGACATTGGGGCGTATTTACAAATCCCTTGCACTGCCGGATGTCACATTTTCCCATGTTAAAAGTGACGCACTGGTGGCAGAAGCAGCTTGCAAATAAGCCCCATTGAATGTACATTTGTTTCTGCTGAAACTGATGCTGTCATATTGCTGTGAGGGGTTTCAGTAAAAAAAAAGACTGACTCCTTGCAGCCCTAGTATTGCAGAGTGGGCTGTAACTGGGGCATCAGAGGAGTTGTCTCAGCTGTCTTGGCTGCTGGCAGTCCAGGTAAGCCCTTCTGCTAATTAATTACATATGTGTATCATTCATTCATTCATTGAAACTTTATTTCGGCTATTACAGCCATAAAAGCACATAAAAAAATTACAACCAGATAAAATTTAAATCACAAGCGTAAACGATTAGCAGGTACGAGTTTGGATGGTACACAAGATTTCTAAACTCACAATTAGGTAAGTTGGCCAATAAAAGTCATCACAGTGGGACATTTGGTTATTTAAAAACTACATTAGAAATATAATTTAACATATAAATATTAAAACCAATAAATAATTCATATCAAAAGTATATCTAGAGCCCATCATCAGCTAGCAGCCATTGTATATTTTTTCATGTCAATTAATCAGCAGGTACCTACCCCAACAAGCATAAATCTTACATAATCTGTAATCACAACAGATGGATAAAACAACAGGTGTTATGGATTCTCATATAAATGTTTAAGCAAATGCCTCTGTTGGCACCACATTGTAAATAAAAAAAGTGCGATCGCAACAACAAAAACCGGGTCAGTGTCTGTTTTTAGAATCCTAAATAATTCTATGTAATTTCTAATACCCAGGTTTCTGCAAAGTTAGATCACCCCTTTCACTGCCGGATTCACATTTTCCCTTGTTAAAAGTGACGCACTGGTGGCGAAGTGGCTTGCAAATAAGCCCCATTGAAAGTACATTTGTTTCTGCTGAAACTGATGCTGTCATATTGCTGGGAGGGGTTTCAGTAAAAAAAAAAAACTGACGCCTTGCAGCCCTAGTATTGCAGAGTGGGCTGTGACTGGGGCATCAGAGGAGTTGTCTCAGCTGTCTTGGCCGCCTGGAAGTCCAGGTAAGCCCTTCTGCTAATTAATTACATAGGTGTATCAGTAGAAAGCACTTTTAAGATGTATGGCTTAAGAACGAAGCACCATACCTTAAAAAGTGATACAAAATATTTCCAGTTTATTGAAACCATTATTGCACTCTTTGGAGCAGTCTGACACACTAGTCAATAGGTTTCACAGGGGAAACAAAACATTGAAGGGCTCAACAAAGAATACAATCAAACTTTTCAATCAGTATGGCTTCCACCATATATTCTGCGTACCCACCTTAAAAGCAATATATTTATACATTTCAGATTATTTTACTTTACACGCTATTTCTTTGATATATAATGCTGGTGGCATTAAAAAAATTGCATTGTTTGTTTAGATTGTCCTGAGAGTATTTAAGGGAACAATCAAATGCCACCCATCACCACGCCAAACTTTCCTGACTCTTTTAATGTATTCTTAGGGTGCCAGGAAGGAGAACACATCTTTACAGTTGCCAGTGATTTCCTTCAGAATTTTCCTTTCAAAGTCCCTATACTAGCCCAACAGTGGAGGTCTATAGCAATATCTTCCACTTGGCGCCTTTGCAGTAACCAGTTCCTTCAAAGTGTAAGTCCACGGTGAGTTCAAAGCAAGAGAGGTGCCAAGTCACTCATCCCATCCCTTTACATAGGGTCAGGAAGCTGTGTGGGGTTATGGCGTTCTCCTACAGAACAAGAGCAGAGGAAAACAGTGTCTCTAGCGTGTTGGAAAATGATATTATGTTCAGGTACATGGAGCAAGTCAATGCAGAAACGACGAGATTCAGTCCAGTAAGCAATGGTAATCAGGCTGTTCCCTACTACTCTTGACGAAAGCATGGATTGCTCTGGTGCTGCATTTTTTTGTCTCTGGATGTGCTTTAAACTGCCGTTACAGTGTTCCAATGTACTAAAAGAAGGGTGCCGATGTTTAATACCTGATTTCGGAACACAATTATTTCATTGTTTCCGCATTGACTTGCTCCATGTACTCAAGCATATTATCATGTTCTGAGTCTTTCAGGGTCTCCAGTCCACACAAGAACTATTTGTCCGGAAGAAGGTCTTATTAATGTTTTAACTCCAAAGACTGAAACGTCGACAACTAAACCCAGTTTCATTGTAACCATCATCTCAGGAATTATTCATTATATAATTAATGATAATTTGCCTGTGTATCACTGTTTGAAATGGGTTATGGCAAAAGTGCCCATGAGACTAATTAATTCTAGTGAAGAATCTCTAACGCTTTTGTTTGTATGTGAACTGTATTTTGTACCATTTTAAATAACACATGTTTTCTACATAAATTTGTATTTTGAAAAGTATACACCCATTCGCTATTATTTAATTTTCCTGCTCAAGAGTCAGATAATTAATTTTGAAATTTATTTACAAGCCATTGACAAGGGCTTCCAACAATTCATTTTTTTGAAAGATTACTTTTCTACATTGAAAAAATCCATTGTTGGCACTGTTACCCGACATAAAGCCATAAACACAACATTCTTGCACATCCTGTCAATATAAGTAGAATAGCCAAACACTAGTTGAAAAACTCACTGCACAATACACTGAACCTTAGCATACTTGCTAAACTTAATGTAACAATTTACTTAACCCAACCATTATAACTAAACTGACTAACATACACTAACCATACAATAGACCCCCAACCTCCCACTATTACTTAAAAATAGAACAATAAATACCCATAGCTAAAATGCAGAGCAGCATCCCCAAAGCCGCCATCCTCATCTACTATAACTGCATTCTGAAAACTAAAAAGGCTAGAAAATACAGTTAGTGGTAAAAATGGTGGTGAAATGGAAATTTAAAAAAAGACTTGCCATCCATTTAAATGACTGTCAACTTATTTAAGTAATTATTGATTAATACGAAATTGTTTTAGACATTTTAAATATTGCTTATAAAAATGTTGTGTTAAAACAATGCTAACACAATTGACATGTAAATGTATTGCATTGATGAATGCTGCCTAATAAATAATAAAATAATGTTTCAACTAAATGTATTATTATATTATTATACCATTACATAATTTCAATAAACTTTATTCGGTTCACACGATAGAAAACCATAAAAGTTACAGGTTACAAATACATTGTGACTCACTTTAAAATTACATATTATATATTACAATAAACATACAGTACAATGAATCCATTTTTTATTCAATAGTTAGACCATAAGAAGTATATTAAAATAAAGAGAATAAGAGCAATTATTTGATAATAGACACATCAACCGGTTCTTTTAAATATCCATACATTTCTGTACCTTAGTGAGCATTCAAGAAATCCAACCACAAATGGGATACATTCTGGTTTTAACATTTGTAAATAATAAAGAGCGGGCATACCTGTTTAAAATGTAACTTTTTTAAAAGGTATTTTAAAAAGTGCTTCCTAGGTGTTTCATAAAATTAAAAAAAAACCATAAAGTGCATCAAGTCCTGTGGAGACATATTGTCGCAGCCACAGGGTGCTAACACTTTACCTTTATAACACCCCCTGGGAACAGCTAATAAAAGGTGAAAATAATCCAGTTTGAACCTGATTAATAAAAATCGCTCATAAGCAGGTAGTGGCAATAATAGGTATGGCTCTAGATCTAGAGATGTCCTAAGCAGCAAGTGCTTATGGACACTGATCTTTAACAGTTCTTTCTCCTCTCTTTCCATTTTTTCCGCAAGATAAAAGACTGTTTTGCAAAAGCCACATCTCCCCTTGTGATACTATCAGGTTTTAAAAACAGGTCCGGACGCCCCAGCTCACTAAAACACCCCTTTAAATATTTTAACCATGGAATGTAAATCATATGATCCAGGCTCAAGATCTCTTTTAAAAGTTTGTGGGTAGTAACAAGATGTTCATTTAGCCAGCATTTAAGCCAAAAAATTAAGGGGCGCATAGCCAAAATGTTGCAAATGTTTGGAAGTCCGGTTTCCTCATGGACCGTTAAGTTCGCTGTCCCTTTTGGGACACACAACAGCTGCTTTAAGAAAAGATTTTCAGTCACCTGTAAACCCTCTAAACCAGAATACCCCCATAGGTCGCTCCCATAGCTCGCTATAGACACACTCTTGGCTTGATAAATCTTTACCATTGCTACCACCGGGCTATTGCCCATTTTGGCAGCAAATCCAAATATAGCTGCATTAGCTCTGGTGACCTCTCCCCTGTTTTTTATTTAACAGGGCGGCCCAGTTCAGGCGATCATCCAGTAAGACACCCAGGTAAGAAAAGGTCGAGGAAATTGGCACACTGTCACCGTTTACCTTAAAAGGGAACTGTTTTTTAGGGCGCAATCCTACTTGCATGGCGTAGGATTTAGAGTTGTTAATGAACAGATCTTTCTCTTCCATAAACCCACGGAATGCGCCAGGCAGGGTTTGTAAGCCCTTGGGGGTACGAGCCAGGAGGACTGCGTCATCTGCATATAGCAGGACGGGCAGTCCCCTGCGTCCCACATACGGGAAATCTGCCCCTGTTTCCAACAATATCTCTTCTAGGCCGTTGATATGAAGGTTAAAGAGGAAAGGGGCTAAAATGCACCCCTGTCGTACCCCCCTTTCAATGTTAAAGTCCTTTGTTACCCTAATATCTGAGGCATATCTGATATTAGCCCTTGTGTCTCTGTGTAGTACCATCATGAAGTCCACCAGGTTTGGCTCCACCCCCATGGCCCTCATGGATTGCCACATCTTTCCCCGATTGACGCAGTCAAAAGCGGATGAAAGATCCATGAAGGCCATGTAGATTGTCCCTGGGTGGGCAATGGTGTACTTTCCCAGGATCAGGTAGAGGTTAAGGTATTGTGCCATGGTCGAATGGCCTGGTCGGAACCCATACTGGATATCATAAATAATCTCATTCTCTTCCGCCCAGGCAGTCAGTCTTTTTAATATGGCTCCACCTATAACCTTTACCATGGAATCAATAAGGGAGATTGGTCGATAGTTCAGGGTACAGTTACGGTCTCCCTTCTTGAACACTGGCACAATTGTAGACACTCCCCAGGATTTTGGGCACCCTTCCTTTTCCGTGGCGTTAACCACCGCCACCAGGATTTCTGCCCAAAAAGAAGGGTTAGATTTAAAAAGGTCCGGTGGAATACCGTCCGGGCCTGGTGCCTTCTTTGTTGTGAGGTTAGCAATACTTTCCTCCACTTCTCTTAGTGTGAATACAACTGTCTCCTCATTCGAGGTCTTTGCAGGCAGCTGCGGCAGAGTAGCAGAGTAGATGTGCTCTTAAAAATGGTAGTAAAGTGGGACAACCATTCTTCCTCTGATATATTTGTACCCACTTCCTCTGCTCTTTCTTTTGGAAGTAGGGGTCTATTAATGATGCTCTAGAATCGTGAGCTGCTAGAAAGAGTCAAGGGGTCTAAAAGCTCCCGCCATGTGGCCTCCCTCAATGCCCTTTTACGGGAGGCCATCACTTTTTTATAGGTATTATGCAAATTACGGATCTGTATTCTGTCCCTGGGGAATACTTTTAGTGCCGCTTTAAGACCTCTAGCGGCTTTGGAACATAGAGGGCAAAACCATTTGGGCTCACCAGATGATCTGTTATTCCCCAGAACTGATAACAGACTCCCTACTTTAGAGACAATCCCTTCAAAGGCGCAGAGTGTGCCCGTGGCAGTTGATTCGGGGTTCAAACAGCATGAAAACTCTACTACACAGACTTCTTGAAGCGTTTCATAAAACTGGGATGGGATTACTAGAGTTCATTTCAACCGGCGTCTACCATCAGTTGGCTTTAGCATAACTGGGCCTATCACTCTGTCTTTTTTCTGCATAAGACTCCCACTTAATTTAACACACACTGGGTTGTGGTCACTATGGGCACTTACTATAATTGAGAAGCCCTGCAAAGATGAAAAAGTTGTTCTGGACAACAAGATGTGATCTATAAAAGATTCACCGCTACGACTTTAAAGGTCGGTTCTTTTTGTTTACTAGATGGCAAAGCAAAGCTCATAGCGGAGGACAAATCGTACTTACTGAGCAAATTGTTGAGAGCGTTTCCCTGTACAGTATGCTCAAAGTGAAGACCCTCTATCAGTGCACAGCCCAGGGTGCCCATGATGGTGGATTTAGGATCACCACACGGGTGGACATTGAAATCGCCTGTTATCATAAGATTGTTTCTATAAGGGCCACAGCACTGTTCCACAAAATTATTCAGTTCGGTTATTTTGCATCCCTCATTTCTGTGTACAGCATTATAGAAATTTATAACACAGAGGCTAGCATTCTGGCGCCCCAGCACAATTGCCTGTAAGTCTCTATGGCTGGAGGCGATGACCTTGATGTTACATTTCAGTGCCAAGGAAGTAAAAATAACCAGGCCTCCCCTCGCTCTCCCACTGTTTACAGGTATTGCAGGGACAAAGAAGGCTTTATACCCTGCAAGTGAGAGGTTGCAGTTAGCCTGCCACGTCTCTTGAAGACATATTACTGAAAAGTGGCTGATGAACTGCACCCATAATGGGTCAGAGACCTTTCCAGCCAACCCTGCGATGTTCCATGATAATACATTATAATCCTGCGTCGTGGCATAGTAATCAGGGGGGTCAGAAAATAACTCCCCCGGGCAATCAACAATGGTTGCCACAGGGGGTTCACTGTCCCTAGGTCCAGCTCTTGCAGCCGAGCCCGATAATTCTAGGTTTAGCACTACATGCGTAGTTTTCTGAGGAAGACCCTTCACATTTAGCAGATGTATCTGCTAGTGCACAGCTACTGGCTGTGTGGGCTGGGCTGACCACATAGTCACTTAGTCAGTCACAGTCATTCAGGCCTGAAAGTGCTGCGTATCTATTTGGTCCCTGTGGGAATGAAAAATGATTAAAATCTCCCCAGGTATTTTCCTTTGCTTCCCTAAAAGACGGAGTACCTGGTCTAAAGTGTTCTCTGTATATGTGAGACCGGCCAAGGTACCTCAAATTATTTTTCCCATGATTCTCCGCCCTATAGAAGAAACCTAGTGGCAGTATCTCGATGCCTTGGCCCCTGTGAGCTGCACCAAAGCTTGCTTCCCTCAATATCCTCTCAACTGGTAGGGGGTTGTTAAAGTTTACCACTATACAATCCCCCCATCTTGATTTCCTGGAACTACCCAACCAGGAAACACAGCGGGCCATAATAACATTATGCATAGTAGTATGACCTTCTTCAGTATTACGGCACAGTCAGTGTGTTACCTTATTTTTGAGTTGACCATAATCCTCTTTTACTCCTTCAGGGAGGGGTGGAACATTACCCAAAATATTCACCAACGGGATCGATTGTGGGGGGAGATCTATAACTGGTAAATTGACCACATTTTTCATAGTCTTTTCTATGTTAGATTTTTCCCCAGCTCGATCTGAGGCTCCAAGGTTTTTCCCAACTACCCCCTCGGTGGTTTCTACTTCTGCTATACTCGTTGGCTTTTTCCTTTCAGACTTATTCCAGATCTCCGTGGTAGTCGATTTTTGTGGCCCCTTTGCTGCGATAGTTGATGTTAAAGGGGTTGTATGTGTTAGTCTATTGTTAGTCTTGTTGGTTTTTTTTAATTGTGAAGCGGGGTCAAGGGTATGCATGCTGTCTACAAGAGCTTCCAGTGTCTGAGAGTTACTTATGGTAGCCCGCTCCAGCTTCCCCAAGTTCTCATTTATCACCTTCATTCTGTTTATTAGGGGGAGCATGAAATACCTCATTATTTGTTTCACTTGTTCTACAAGGCCTTCGGGGATTTGTAAGGTTAAAGAGGATTGTTTGGGGGGCTGAGACATAGAGGTGGGTGGGATTTTAGTGGGCAGTATATGAAGAGGGTTATTTGATGTAAATGTGGTAGATGTAGGTAAGTTCCCACACTTATTAGATGTTTTTATTACTTTCGAGCATCTACCCTTTTGACGACCCCCCCGCTTCCTTTTACCGGTTTGCACAGGGCCTGAGACATGCTTTGTGGATGGGAGCCTTTAAGGTACTTGTTACAAGTGGCCCACTTACTTCGGATAAGGTGCTTTCTATTGTGGTATTCACAGAAGCGCCTAGAAGCGGTCCGCCTGTCCCTATGCTAACTTCTAGTAAGCTATCATCATATAGTATCTGGTTACAGGGCTGTTCAGGTGTTTTTGCATTCATGATAGTGCTCAGTGAGGATCGCTTTGAGTGTAAAGATTCCAGTGACCGGCGTTTTTCTGTGAGAGCTATTTCACGCTCAAGAACCACTGCAGCTCTTGTTATAAAGTTATCTAAAGTCCCAGTAATACTCCCCCCAATGGAACAAGGTGCTCCCTTCTTCCCCTTCCCTGTACGTAGTGCCATAATCCCAAACCCTAATAGGCTTGTACTAACAGAGATATCAGGGGGCTAATGACGACTCGCAAACTATAATACAGACTTGCATCAAGCAATAGGTAGAAAGTCTCACTTTGAATTATTGCCGCGTTAGAGGGGTGGCCCAGCCCAGCATCACCCGGCCTACGATGGCCTCAGACGGTCCCGCCCTTGTCCCGGGCTTCTCCCGGCGCGGCCCGCGCGTGTCCTGCGACGCGGGGGCTCTCCTTTGCTTTTAGCGCCTCCGGGCGCGGAATGGGCGGTGGCGGCTTCCTGCCGCGAAGGCTCCCGGGAGGTGTAGTTCCCCCCTCGCTGCGGCCATGCTGCGATGGCGAGGAGCTGCGGAGGCGGAGGGAGACCAACACCGGGATCAGGGAAGCTGCAGGCTAGTAAAATCAATTGCCCCCAAAGTCCGTAGAGCACCCGCTCCACCGGGGCTCTCCTCTGCTTTTAGCGCCTCCGGGCGCGGAATGGGCGGTGGCGGCTTCCTGTTGTGAAGGCTCCCGGGAGGTGTAGCCCCCCCTCGCTGCAGCCGCGCTGCGCTGGCGAGGAGCTGCGGCGGCGGAGGGAGACCAACTCCGGGATCAGGGAAACTGCAGGCTAGTAAAATCAATTGCCCCCAAAGTCCGTAGAGCACCCGCTCCACCGGGGCTCTCCTCTGCTTTTAGCGCCTCCGGGCGCGGAATGGGCGGTGGTGGCTTCCTGCCGCAAAGGCTCCCGTGAGGTGTAGTCCCCCCTCGATGTGGCGCGCTGCGATGGCGAGGAGCTGCGGCGGCGGAGGGAGACCAACACCGGGATCAGGGAGGCTGCAGGCTAGTAAAATCAATTGCCCCCAAAGTCCGTAGAGCACCCCATAATTATATTTATTATATTATATACAAACTCATTGGAATTTCGTAAGTACTGTTTCTGAAAAGGACTGTTTTGGTACATGTAAATACTTTTTGGTGTAACTAAAACAACAAATATCTTAAAATGGTGTTCTAATATGTTTTTCCTATTAAAATATGTTTATTGAAAAGTATATAGGGCTTCTTTTAGAGTTTTGCAGACTGGATACTCCCCCAGAAAAGTGTCAGAGTACCATGTCCACCAAACCAATAGTCTGTCTGCTCCATTAAGAGTCAGGTGGACCTTCATGTTTCACAAGCCCCTGCTGCCTCTGCCAGCAGAAACGTTACGCTTACTTGCCACTGTCAGTGTAAGTACCTTAGACAATCTGCTCTATTTTGAGCAGATGACCTGATGTACCTTTTGTCTCTTCAGGACTGCCAGGAAAAATCAGGTGGTCTTGAATAGAAGAAAAAGAAGATGACCCCCAAACTCTGGGAGAAAACTCATTGAGTTCCACTGTCATAAGCATTTTGTTTTTCAAAAATAAGCTGTGCTTTGGGATTTGTTTTTGAAAAACTAAAAAGTTTGCTAAGCGGTCACATGAAACATAGGGGTCTCTCAGTAAACTTTCAGTGCCTTCAGAGGAGCCAGGGTGAATGAGTCTCCTTGAAAGGCATAACTATGCCAGGCAGGTGAATATCTTGAAATATGGCAGCAGGTGCTTGGCCATTGTGATAGAGTTTATGACCTCTGCTCTGCAAGAAGACAGCAGGCTGCCTGCCCGAACTCTAAATAATACCCTTAATATTTCTGTACATATGTAAATATATAATTATGTGTGAGAAAATTTCTACTTAAATAACATATTTACTAGATGTCTATTATGTATAATTTGATAAGAAACCTATTTTTAAATGTTTAAAATGTGTATGATTTTTTTAATTCTATATACAGAAATGAAACATATTTAAATATTTTTTAAATATATTTTATATTAGTATCCATCTATATGTTCTAAAAATGAACTAAAGTGTAGATGTATTTTTTCTATGATAAATAATTATTAATAATATTTTAAGTATTTTAAAACCATTACTATCCTAAGTTTAACATGTATCTTTTTTTAAATAACAAGCTAGGGGCCCGATTCAGGTGTCGGCAGAAAGGGGTTCCAACCTACGGTTGGAGCACTCCTGCCTGTATCGGAACGTACCGTTCAGATTCCTTTCCCATTGAGCCGTTCTGACGGTCTTGGTCGGAAAGGAATCCGACTCGGGTTTCTGGATGGCTTACAATGGGCTCGGAAAGCCCGTCTGCCATCCAGAAACCCTTCAGTACTCCCCCGGCTGCCTCTTTCCGGCCGTGGGCATACGATGGCAGTTTCCCACTGTCTTTATGTGCCGGTCTTTCCTGCATGAAAAGGCAGTGAGACACTGCCTTTGGGGATCCCCAGTAGGGCCCCCGTGGGTGTGAGGCCGCCAAATGGTGGCCTAGGGGACCCCTATGGTGCCCCCCTGTTGATCCCTGCACCCATCCTTGAGGTGCCTGCCACAGGGTGCAGAGTTGAACTGCACCTATGCAGTTAACAATGCGCAGACACATTCACTTCGGAATGCATGCTCCCATTGTTAAGTATAGGATGGCATCCTACTTGGAGATCTGTAACCGATGATAGGAGGTCGGTCGATTACATTTCCTGACTGAGGTCGGACGGACTCCGGTCTGTCCGACATCGTACTCGGGCCCTAGGTATTATAGTTAGTAACACCAAAAACCCTACCTAGATTGATTAAAAAAATGAATATTCCTACTCCAACCCTTCATCCATAGATTGAGGCATTTCATTTTGGGGATTTCATATTCACTATTCTAGCTCCAAATTCACATTAATTGGGGAAAGTGTTTAATTTTGAGGCATCGACAAAATAGCGCTACTGCTGTTTTTTGCTGTTTGCATAATTTTGCACTATTTTCCTGAAATTTTGTTTAGTTATTCAAAGAGAAATTGTTCTTATTTCGAATACCCTCAACAATTAATATTCTAATTCCAAACACTCACCCTTTTGGGGAAAGTGTTTAACTTTGAAGAGTTCATATTTCTAATCTAATACCAACCCAACTCCCACTGAGGAAAGTGTTTTGATGAGTGAACAATGACTATTCCAACTCCAAATCCAAATCCAGGCACACTGGGGAAAATGTTAAAATTTTGGGAATTCAGATTAACAGTTCTAACTTCAAAACCTCACCCAATGGCTACATTGTGCAATAGTAGTAAAAATGGGCTATTCCAACTCCTTTTCTAAAATCAATTTAAAAGGTGTTTACTTTTGTGAAGTTCAGATTTACTTTTGTACTCTAACCCAATGTTTAATAAGAAAGTGTTTAATTTTGGACAGTGCAACATTATTTATCTAACTTCAAACTGATACCCACTCAGGGAAATGTTTTATGTTTGGGAAGTGCAAATTTACTATTTCCTGTTCTAGCTTGTAACCCCTCACCTTCCCTTCTGTGAAAATCACTTAATTTTGAGAAGTTCAAATTTACTATTCTGGTTCCTCCCTCCTACTATAAAGAAAAGTGCTTAAATTTGGAGAGTGCAGATATTTAATTCTAACTCCAAACATACACCCATTGACTTAAGTGTTTAATTTTGGGGAGAGCACAACTACTAATCTAACTCCAAACCCATACCCATTGAGGAAATTGTTTGAATTTAGGGAGTGTGCAATTACCGTTCTAGCTGCAGACCTTCACCCATTAGGAAACACTTTTATTTATGGAAATTTCGATTTTTTAAATTGTAATGCCAACGCTACTACCATGCGTTAAAGTTTTTAATTTTGGGACATTTACTGATACTGTTGCAAATACAACCCAAAACACATTCCTAAAAACACCTCAATTTGTGTGTGTTTTAAATCTCCTATGCAAATGTCAGAAAGATCCCTTTTTGTTAAATGGTGTAAATCAGTTCAGTAGTTCATGAGAAATTAGAATAAGAAAAAGTTTTAATATCTGGGCGGAGCCTAACAACACATCTCATCGTGAGATCTGATTAGCAGTCAGCACTTCAGCCTGGAATTGCTGGAAGCCATCTTGGAACCAATATACATGATAGTACCCCATTAAAATGCATTGTAGTGAATCGACGATTTTGAGGGTTACCAAAAGGAGGACTATAAACGGTGATAACAGACTTTAGTTACATTAGAATTCATTTGTTGATGGTACCATACTGATGGTCCCATACTAATTTCAGGAATTGTGGTGCGTTCTAAGGTGATTTTACCCTGTGAAAAACCTTCTGCTGGGATATCATGAATCATGTTTGAGAGAAAACTGAAGCTAAAAGGAGAGCATATATTCTGTCAATTCACATTATCTTTCTCAGTCATGTGAGAACGAAGTCTGTCATTCTCAGTAAATCATGTACATCCAACAAGGGCACAGACTTCCAGGTGATTACTTTGTGTTCTACTGCAGCTTCCCAGAGTGTTCTAAAGAACAACTAGAGCGCTAACAGCCTTACTTATGACAAAAGTATGGCACACCTGACGCCATCTTGATTGGAATAAACTGGTAACACTTAAAATATTTAATTTAAAAAGGAACAAAATAATGGGGTTCATTTTGTCATAGAAATTATGGTTATTGCTGTAGAAAGGAAAATGAGGACATGTTTCAAGTGTGATCTCAAATATCTTCCTGTTATATTTCAACAGGAGCAGCCTGTCAGTTGATGCCTTTGTGTTCTACTGCAGCTTCCCAGAGTGTTCTAAAGAACAAATAGAGCGCTAACAGTCTTACTTAGGACAAAATTATGGCACACCTGAAGCCATCTTGATTGGAATAAACTGGTAACTCTTAAAACATTTAATTTAAAAAGGAACAAAATGAGGGGTTTCATTTTATCATTGAAATTATGGTTAGTGCTGTAGAAAGAAAAATTAGGGCATGTTTTAAGTGAGATCACAAATATCTTCCTGTTATATTTCAACAGGAGCAGCCTGTCAGTTAATGCCTTTGTGTTCTACTGCAGCTTCCCAGAGTGTTCTAAAGAACAACTAGAGAGCTAACAGTCTTACTTATGACAAAATGATGGCATACCTGAAGCCATCTTGATTGGAATACACTGGTAACACTTAAAAAATGTAATTTAAAAAGGAATAAAATGAGGGGGTTCATTTTGCCATAGAAATTATGGTTAGCGATGTAGAAAGAAAAATTAGGACATGTTTTAAGTGACATCTCAAAAATCTTCCTGTTATGTTTCAACAGGAGTACCCTGTCAGTTGATGTCTTTGTGTTCTACTGCAGCTTCCCAGAGTGTTCTAAAGAAGAACTAGAGAGCTAACAGTCTTACTTATGACAAAAGTATGGCACACCTGAAGTGATCTTGATTGGAATAGGCTGTTAACACTTAAAACATTTAATTTAAAAAGGAACAAAACGAGGGAGTTCATTTTGCCATAGAAATTTTGGTTAGTGCTGCAGAAAGAAAATTTAGGGCATGTTTTAAGTGAGATCTCAAATCCTCTTCTATTTCATTAGAAAATTCTGACATGCAGATTGATACAATCACTTTCAATACCAGCAGCAGACTTCCAGTTAACTGCCTGGTGAGCAGTAGCTTTACTACAGTGATCTAATGAACAACTAGAGTGATAACATTCTGAATTCAGGCAAATGTGTGGCACATCTGAATGCCTTCTTGATGGAATCAAAGTAAAAAACTGAAAGAATTTCCTACTGAGGAGACTGCAGTAAATGAGGAAATTAGGAAACTTCATAACAAATAAGTCTTCCAAGATGGAGCGGTACATCTTGCTTGGACCCCTTATTGCGTATTTTGCACGAAGTACATGAGATTGATCTTGCGAAACATTGAACTTTATGATTCTGTTAACCTGAAGTTGCTCTTATCCGGGCTTTGTAACACCCGTTTTTACCTACTGGTTTTAATTAATTCTCAATGCATTGTATTAGGAAAGAGGATTTACTGTTTTATGTACACTTTTATGATCTATGTTTCTAAATCAGATCGAATAAAGTTTAATGAATCCTACGGCAGCACGGAGGCGAGGATTATGCATATCGTTCCTCACTTTATTTGTATAGCAGTTCAAAGGAAACGTAACACAACAATCATTAAACAAAAGACTACACAACCCATTAACCATTAGAGGGTAGTCTCCAAGGCAACTATAGACAAATCATATCACAGCCCACCGTATATAATATTTTGACTTCCCTTCCTCTTTCTTCACTGATCGTCAGTTAAGTGCATTCCTTACAGTCTTAGCTTAATCTGACCTGTTTCTTGTGCACGTTATTAGCATTATTGCCTTGGTATTGTTTCAAGGTCCCTGCGCCGCAGGCTCTTGCCCGAGAGCGTTCTCCCCCTCGCAGTTTCTCCCACTGTGTGCTCTGCACGTGGTGAGATTCTGTCAGTCGCATCTGGTCCAAGCGATGCAGCTCCGTCGAGCGCTCCCGCTGTTTTTTAAGCGCGTTTAGGAATCCGGTCAATCCTTTAGTGTCCGCTGGATTCCCGACCAACCCTCGCCTACTTTTGACACCACTACGCGGTGATTTCCCCACACGGCCACGTTATGGTGGTGGTAATTGGTATTGCGCCTTGTTATAACAGCTTCGGGGAAAGCCCAGCTGTTGGAGCACCGGCGAGGGGGCTGCCTTAAGGATTTTGAGGGCATTTGTTCTGTGCTCACACCCTCTGCTATCATGTCTTCTCCAGAATACCATATTTATTCCTCTTACCAGGAAGTGGAGGAGGAATGGCCCCCAACTTCTCCCTACAGCAGTGAACCAAGCCCTCTCTCTGGTTATTTCTAGGGTGCTGGCTCCTCTTAGGGATCAGGTTGATAAGCTGGTGAAAAGCATCTCTGGGGTATTCAGTGATCCAGATCTGGTGGTGACGGGTCCCAGTAGCTCCCAGTGGGGGAATAAAAGGGCTGTTAAGTGTAGTAAAGGATGTAGTAAAGGAAGATGCAGAGTCCACTGTAGAGTTATGTTCCTTTATTGTAAGTTCCTTCCAAGATATTAGGTACAGAAGTAAGACCCCACCAGGAGCTAGCTGTTAGCAGCTCAGCCTGAGTTAACCAACTGCCACAGCCAGGTAGAGAGAGACACTGTGGGCCAGAGAGTCACCCAGGCATTCTATTATGTCACAGATGACATAGTACAGTCTATCTAGTGAAGAACATTAGAGAGGACATTTACTACATATCCTCTTACCTTATGGAATAGGAACAGAACAGAGAACACAATAGGCAAAATACCTCAAATGGAACATCAGCAGAAAAGTACAAGAATGAACCAAAAGAGATGTTCAAAGATGACACTAGCATGAGGTATCATAAGCAGAAATGTGAACAAAGAAAAGTAAATTAAACACTATATGCCACATCCCCCTCCCTTAACGAACCGAAACAGCTAAGCTAAGTGGTCACACTCAAAACTTTTCCACACCACAGGGTAAACACCCTAGGACGAAAAAGAGTGTAGACGGAGACACAGAGAGAGACACATAGGGGCAACATTCACTCAAGACAACCCTAAAAGAGCAAACTCCTTTCACAAAAATTCACCAAAAAAAACAATCTTAGCAAAGAACTAGAGCTTCCCCTGATAAAGACGTGCTGACACTAAAGATATGAAAAATTCACAGCACAAAGTCTTTCCAACAGGAAACCCTGGCCACGAGTAACAAGAAGGTAGACTTAGACTAGAACATAGTGCACAGTCTCCACCAAAAGTAGGGGACAGCGCAAAGTAGAAACACTGAGATTAAAAAGTAATACAACCTCCCCTAAATAGGGTACACCACAGGATAGTAAACCTGGGAACAAAAATAGGGCAAGGACTACCTGCAAACACACAACCTGCCCTATGCAGGGTTAACCACAGGACAATACCTGGGAACCAAAAATGGGGCATGGACTACCCACAAACTCACAACCTCCCCTGTGTAGGGTACACCGCAGGACACTACCTGGGAATCAAAAATGGGGCATGGACTACCCACAAACACACAACCTCCCCTGTGTAGGGTACACCGCAGGACAATACCTGGGAACCAAAATTGGGGCATGGACTACCCACAAACACACAAACTCCCCTGAGTAGGGTACACCACAGGACAATAAACCTGGGACCAAAATGGGGCATGGACTACCCGCACACACACAAACTCCCCTGAGTAGGGTACACCACAGGACAATAAACCTGGGACCAAAATGGGGCATGGACTACCCGCACACACAAAAACTCAAACTCCCCTGAGAAGGGTACACCACAGGACAATAAACCTGGGACAAAAAAAATGGGGCATTGACTACCCACAAACACTACAGCATCACCCAACAAGATTATAAACAGGATGCATTACTCTCCCTTGTAACCCAACACAACAACATCGTCAACGCTGGGTACAGCAAGATTCAACATCACCCTAGGAAACAGAAATGGCATTGACTACCCGCAAACACCACTACCACTGACTCCCCACAAACACCCTTGAAAACCAAGATCACAGCACCTCCTAAAAAAAAGGTTATCCCATAAGGAACAACAATATACCCTACAACCTCCCAACGAAGGCTACAGAAAGGGTTAACTCGCCAAGATAGGGTATAACATGCAGAGATGTGTTAACGAGTATGAAACATGCAGCAAAATGTTAACTACTACTGCAAATAATGAAAGACATGAGCTCCGGTGAGCGATCTCTCACCCGAGGTCTTTAGCGCAATAGAATCTTGATTCAGAGACTCGTTCAGTTGTGGGTAGGTTATCCTTGTCCCAAATGCTGTCCCGCAAATAACATTGAGACGGCGATTGCAGGCATAGATTTCATTAAATTGTTCATGGTGCTGGTCTAGTAATGACTTAGCTTGTGTCCCATAACTGATCAGATCGGCGGCACTGAAGCGTATACATAACAATATTACTATCGTTATGCCAGAACAAATACTCCACAAAGATGTGTCGAGCTCCATGTCGTAATTCGCAGCACCAGACACTCTTGCAGACATAACTTGGAACATCGCACTGAATGGACCAAGAAGGCGGCACGCTGTTACGCCTCCGCCGGATGGTTCACGGCAAAGGCGTGCTGAAAATAGTCGACCAGACAGTGGCAGCGTGAGACTATGCTCGACGTCACAGGAGCAAAGGATTAGAATCTGAGTAGAACTTCGCTATGGGTGAAGACCTTCGCTACCTCCCAGAAGTATTCCAAATACGTCATCAGTTGGGCGGTAGCAGGGGAAGAGAGAAGATCGCTGCTGACCAACTATCGACCAACCGTCATCTGCATCCAGGACAGTGAGTAAACGATCTTTTCAAAGCACAGTCACCCTGCATCCACGCGCTGCCGGGAACCTCTGACTGTCCGATGAGCCCTCACACTGGATCAGCCATGCAACACAACAACAGGACTTATGCACAAAAGGTAGTGAGTTCCGCCGCTGCAAATCACTTTGGAAGTGTAAAAACTCACCAGAGAGATTTTTCCCGAATGAAATCCATGTAGCTGTAAATATGCTACGCCTCTCACAAGACACAGAGTCTTCATCAAAGGTACAAGCAATACCTCGAGTCCACACTGGGCACTTTTCACGAAAACTTCAGTTTCTATACACAGGGCAGAAACAGGCAGAGAAGGCAGAGGCTGCTGTAAAGTCTCTTACTAAATGAAGCGTCCTGTTTGTATGTTGACCATACACAAGCAGACATCAAAGTAAAGACACATACCCAGGGTGCAGGCTGTCCAGGTGGATCAGGACACTAGTGGGGTCAGCTGGGCATTACCTTTTAGTTTAAATGCGAATTTTTTCACACTTCTTGATGTCTTGGGTTCTCTTCTTTGTAGTTGGTTAATCCTTTATTCTTAACTGCACACGTAGGTTAATCCAGTTCAAAACGTCGCCAAAATGTAGTAAAGGATGTAGTAAAGGAAGATGCAGAGTCCACTATAGAGTTATGTTCCTTTATTGTAAGTTCCTTCCAAGATATTAGGTACAGAAGTAAGACCCCACCAGGAGCTAGCTGTTAGCAGCTCAGCCTGAGTTAACCAACTGCCACAGCCAGGTAGAGAGAGACACTGTGAGCCAGAGAGTCACCCAGTCATTCTATTATGTCACAGATGACATAGTACAGTCTATTTAGTGAAGAACATTAGAGAGGACATTTACTACATTAAGCATAACGCGGGGCACTTTGAAGGATTTGATAAACTTACGGAGACCTTCCTCAAGAGTGCGCGAACGCTAAAACATGCAGCCTGCCGGGAGGAGGAGGAGTCCGGAAAAAATTGCGATGCTGTCACCACTATTGCAGACCCCGACGGCGGGTTTCCCTTAGAGGGAGAGGATGTATCGGAGGACGATTTCTCCTCCGATGAGGATAAGGACTCGAGGCATCCCTGGCATCCAGAGTCCCACTCCTCTCAATCCCGGGTTTGGGATGGGGTACACTCAGACATGTTCGAGCCTACCCAAATTTACTATCCTAGGTCGGCGGAGTGGACCCCTGACACCAAAGTGGCAGAGTGTATGGTGGAGAAAATCCATCAACCCCTTGAAAGGGAGGTCAGGAATAGGATGTGGGGAGAATGCCCCAGGCCCTCACTGAAGGGGAAGGTGGCACACACCCCTGAAATTGATGAGAAACTATGTACCTTTTTCTCCAAGTATATGAGGGATCCCAAGAAAGGAATGGATAGGTCTTGGACGTGGTAGGGCCCTTGACACAAATTAATCAATTGGCGGAGCATTCAAAAGAGTCAGGATCCCCTTTGTCCACTGATATTGTGGCTGGTTGTGCGCACTCTCCTAAACCCTAAAACACTACCCCCTCCACTAACCAAACACCACTGCATTACCCTAAACCGTAAAACACTACCACCAGCACGACTCCCTACACTACTCAAACACCACTTCACTACCCTAAACCCTAAATCTACCCCCAGCGCAACCCCCTACACTACACAAACACCACTGCACTACCCTAAACCCTAAAACACTACACCCAGCATGACCCCCTTCCCTACAAAAACATCACTGCACTGCCTTAAACCCTAAAGCACTACCCCAGCACGACCCCCTACACTACAGATACACCACTGCACTACCCTAAACCCTAAAACACTTCCACAAGCACAACCCCCTACACTACACAAACGTCACTGCACTTCCCTAAACTATAATACCCTACCCCCAGCCAGACCCCCTTCACTACACAAACACTGCACTGCCTTAAACCCTAAAACACTACCCCAGCACGACCCCCTACACTACACAAACACCACTGCACTACCCTAAACACTAAATCTACCCCCAGCGTGACCCCCTACACTACACAAACACCACTGCACTACCCTAAACCCTAAAATATATATACCCATATATACCCAGCACGACCCCCTTCACTACCTAAACACAACTGCATGACCCTAAAGCCTAAAATACTACCCCAGCACGACCCCTTCACTACCCAAACACCACTGCATGACCCTAAACCCTACAACACGACCTCCTACACTACACAAACACCACTGCACTGCCCTAAATTCTAAAACACTAGAACCCAGCTCGGCCCCCTACAGTACACAAACACCACTGCACTACCCTAAACCCTAAAATACTACCCCAGCACTACCTCCTACACTACCCAAACACAACTGTACTACCTTAAACCCTAAAACACTACCCCCAGCATGACCCCCTACACTACACAAACACCACTGTACTACCCTAAACCCTAAAACACTACCACCAGCATGACCCCCTACACACTCAAACACCACTGCACTACCCTAAACCCTAAAACACTACCCCAGCACAACCCCCTACACTACCCATACACCACTGCACTACCCTAAACCCTAAAACACAACCCTCAGCACGACCCCCTACACTACTGCACTACCCTAAACCCTAAAACACTACCCCAGCATGACCCCCTACACTACCCAAACACCACTGCACTACCCTAAACCCTAAAACACTACCCCCAGCACGACGACCCCTACACTACCCAGACAGCACTGCACTACCCTAAACCCTAGAAAAAAAAAAAACAGTGCCCAATCCCCCTTACCTCTCACTCCTCGTGGTTCCACTCTCCTCGTGGTTCCTGCTTCACGTCGTCTCTGAGGGGCGGTGCACGCCGTTGCGAGGAAACAGAACAGCCTCTGTTTCCTTACAACAACATAGATCGTCTACAATTTCTTTGTAAAGGCATCCGTGGTAAATGGCCATGCATTCTAAAAAAATGTGTAGTAATGACTTTGCGATGTACAAAGCATGCGTGGTAATGCATGCTTTGTAATGGTATTGCAAAGTAAAAAAGTCATTGTAACGGCTGTTTACCGATCGAAGCTGGCCCCTGTTCTTCAGTGAGGCGTTTATTTGATTAATTAGGAGGAAGGAATGTTGTTTTTTTACCGAAAAGTGCATTCCCAGCTGTTGTATTGTGAAAGTGTCCGTGTGGCCGGTTTCACTTCCGGTGCGAAAGTGGAAAAGTCTGTTTGGATCTAAAGGAGTTCTGTTGTTGGACGAGCCAGCGTGACACGTCATCCAAAAACATAGCTAATGGAAAGCGTCCTCCCTGAAGTGTGGAGCAGTGCCATGAGAGGTCAACGAGTGTGCATCCCACCGCAGTATGACCATACCATGTGACCCATGTGCTGCCTCCAGGGTACGAGAGGCAGAAGCGGCATCGCAGGTCCTCTTGAAGACTGTTGTAGCACTAATTCTACATTTTGGTACTAGGGCATTTTAACTTTGTTGTTCCTGCCAGATACAAAGAGAAGATCCTGTGTTATTCAGTGCCCTCGTTACCTTTTTTGTGGGTTGTGGTGCTTGTCACTTTGCTGCCCTGCCGGTGCACACGACTGGGCACCCCACCTCGTGTGCCATCTGCAGGGCCTCTGCCCTCGGATCACTGGTTTCGGTTTCTGGAGTGGCAATATAAACAGTTGCTCCCAAAGGACTAGCCTGAACACTTAGGTGAATATTCCCTGCACCAGCATTCCACGGAAATTCTTTCCTAGCTCTCCCACATCGACGAGGATGTCATAATAGCACAGCTCCGCTTGCGACACCATATGACATCATCGGAGCCATACTAGGACCTCGTCGGCGTGCTGACGTCAGTTCCACCCATTTTTTCTGTGCCACCGAGGCAAACAGGCGGACCGAGACATTTTCCTATGTATACATAGTATAATAAATATATATATATATTCACTGAAAAAAACATAGGTTTCAGGGGCGTTATAGTTAGTTGGACATTTCACTCGTACAAAACCATAGAAATCCCCCCGTTATAGTTAGTTCCGCTACCTATAACACGCGCGCCTGCAATGCACTGCTGATGACGTCACATATTACATCACTCATGACATGGTCAGTGACATCACTCATGACATCACTCATGACATCTCAAATGACATCACTGATGACATCATCCAGTGAATGTGTGTTTTTCTGAAAATTAAATATGCTTTATATATGTATATCTGAAGGTCCATGGAAGAATAAATGGGTATATAAGTGTCTAACCCCCAGATGCATCAAGCACCCATTTTGCGATTCCTTATTAGCGAAAAATAAGGATTCGCTAATAAGGAATAGTAAAATGCAATGCATGAAGATCTCGCTTAAAAAATTGCGATTTCTTAAAATTCCTTAATTGCGACTCCCAAATTGCGAGTCGCAATTAAGGAATACCTCCCCATTCATTCCTATGGGCCTGGAGGCCAATAGGAATGAATGGGAAGACAATCTCAATTTGCGATTCTCAATTAGAGAATCGCAAATTGAGATTGCAATTTCAAGGGTGCCAGGGTGTCAAAAGGACACCCTGTTGCACCCCTGAAATCTGCATATGGGTACATCTTGCACACATAAATGCCCTAAGGGCATGTTTGTGTGTAAAATGGAACTTTGAAAAATGCACTTTAGTGCATTTTTCAAAGTTTTTGCAAATTACCATGAAGTTCAACTTCATGGTAATTTGCGCCCCCTATTAGCGAAATCGCTTATTTTGTTAACTTTAATGCATTGCATTTAAGGAATCTCAATTTGAGATTCCTTAAATGCAATAGCAAGTTAAGTAATCGCAATTTTGTGATTTCTTAAATTGCAATTTTTGCATTTGGGATGATGCATCCCAAATGCAAAAATACCGGGGCAGATTCTGAGAATCTGCCCCTTTGCGAGCGGATTTTGGCTTGATGCATCTGGGTCTAAATGGATGATTTGTTTTGTAAAATTGATTGTATAACTGACTGATTAAGTGTATCTTAGTGAATACATGGGTTAGTGAGTAATGATTAAATATGTAAATATCTGTATCAGTCTCTCACTTTGTGTATAAATGGCTGCATGGGTTGCTGAGTAGCTACATGAGTGTCTATATGGGTTATTAGTTGGTTTTTTGAGTATCTGTATGAGTGTCTGTATGGTTCGGTGGGGGTATTACTTAGTGCATAGATGCATGAATGAGTGACTCGCTGTTTGTATGTGTTGAAGACAGCATGTGTGCAGGAATGTATAGGTGGATGAGTGTGTGTATGGGTGTGTTAGTGAGTGAATGACTGTCTCAATAGTGTCTTTATGAGTAACTACATATGTTTTAAACTAGTATATGTGCGTATTGCTGTATATAAGTGAGATTATGTGAGAGTGAAAGATTGGAAGAGTTCCTGTACAAATAAGTAGGTGTTTCTATAAGTGATTGTTTAAGAGAGTAAGTATGTGTAAGTTTGTGTAGAAGTAAGTGTGGTAGTGTGTGTATAACTGTATATGCAAGTAAATGGATGTTTGATACTTTGTTTGCATGTGTGACTATGTGTGTGAGTAACTCTATGGAGGAGTGGGGGTGTGTAACAGGATGTATAAGTGTATGAGTATATATGATGAGTGAGTCCATGTATGAGTGACTGTATAGGGACTGTTGGTGAATGAGTGGATGTGTGTGTAGATCTTAGAATTACTGAATAGGTGTGTTGTAACTGGTATTGGTATGTCCATTGTTTTGAAAATGTAAGTTTGTATTTTTGAGTGTGTGTATCGAAGGTTATATTAGGGTGAGAGGTCTGCCACTCCATCACAAGGATGATGTCATCAGTGATGTCATTTGAGATGTCATCAGTGATGTCATGGGTGATGTCACTGACCATGTCATGAGTGATGTAATATATGACATCATCAGCAGTGCATTGCGGGTGCGCGAGTTATAGTTAGCTGAACTAACTATAACGGGGGAATTTCTGTGGTTTTGTACAAGTGAAATGTCTAACTATCACGCCCCTGAAACCTATGGTTTTTCAGTGAATATATATATATAAATATCTATATACATAAAATATGGCAGGATTATACATTATGGTGTGCAGGTGATCCTTTTGGTTAGTAGTGGTAAGTATAATAAGTATTTTCAATGTTGTAAGGCATTTAAGGGTAGTGATCTCTGTGATCGCAGTAGTTTCCCAAAGTTTCCTGAAATTTCATGAAACCACGTGGAAGATGGCAAGGTATTATGTGATTTGCTAATGACTGCCTTTAAAAGTTACAGGAAGCCATGTTGTTTTAAGGCCACTTTCCCTGCATTCTAGGTTAGGGGCTTAAATAAATATAACTATTGGATTATGTAATTTCCTCTACCAATTACCACTTAATTAAAGTGAGAATAGATAGGGAAAAACTATATGTAGTTTGAATTGAATTAAATTGAGTACCTTTAGAGCACACTACTACTCCCAAACGGAGCATCCTGGTTAAGCATGGGCGTAAAATCCGCTCCGCTCGCGGATTTTTCGGATTTTCGGCAAATCCGCAATCCGCGAACGCTCGCGAATTTGTCGAAAATCCGTGAATCCGCTCGCGGCGGATTTTTTGCTTGGTTGCGGCGCGCGGCGTGGTGCACGGCGTTCACTTTCCGTCATTTTAGCGTTTGCCGAGTTGTTTTTCTTTGCGAGTGACGCGCCATTTTAGATCTTGCTGCGTGTTCCCGCGGGAGTTTGTCGCCCGCGAATACGTACTCGCGGCTTGCCACCTTGCACAGCACAAGTAATCAAAAGAAGAGTGACCAATACAGGTAAGGTGTATAAAAAGAGGTGGGTGTCGCACGTGAAGTCTGAGGCCAGTTGTTAGTGATCCGATGGTAGGACCAAATTTCAAGAAAAAATGCACTATTTTTTCAGGAAACCCTCACTCACCCTAGTGGTGACATGCTTCATCATCGGGTCCACCGGGAGAGATCGAGTACCTCCCCGGTGTGCTGCGACGCCAGGAGACTGCGGAGCAGGTTTTTGTGAAGATGAAGTGTGAAAAATTATAAGGTTTAAAAATGTCAGAGGTTGTACCAAAAAACTTTATTCACTGGTTAACCTGACATATTAAAAATAAGATATGTGAAGGGAAACTAGCCAATTACTTTATACTGGTGTTTACCCTGTAAAGAAGGTCAACATGTTTCTGCCCATTTATGTGTGTAAATTTACTGGGCTTTCATCAGGACCGGTAAGAGAGTGTGCCAATGACAGGAGGGGCACGCTAAGGCCCGCCCTGCCAATGGTCGTGAAAGTTAAAAATAGCACTATGTGTAAAATTGGTGCACAAAGAAAAAGAAAACAAACTCATAAGTAGTGGGGGTTTACCTCTTTTGTGAGGAACCTAGGAGTTTGTAAAGAAATAGATCCACGCCCCATAGAACACAGGAGGGGGGTGGGAGCGACAATGGCACACCGCCCGCAACGCTCGGCACCCGCTCGGCACCTAGCTTCACCCTCGCTGGATCTCGTGGAGCGAGGGTGAAGCTAGGTGCCGAGCGGGTGCCGAGCGTTGCGGGCGGTGTGCCATTGTCGCTCCCACCCCCCTCCTGTGTTCTATGGGGCGTGGATCTATTTCTTTACAAACTCCTAGGTTCCTCACAAAAGAGGTAAACCCCCACTACTTATGAGTTTGTTTTCTTTTTCTTTGTGCACCAATTTTACACATAGTGCTATTTTTAACTTTCACGACCATTGGCAGGGCGGGCCTTAGCGTGCCCCTCCTGTCATTGGCACACTCTCTTACCGGTCCTGATGAAAGCCCAGTAAATTTACACACATAAATGGGCAGAAACATGTTGACCTTCTTTACAGGGTAAACACCAGTATAAAGTAATTGGCTAGTTTCCCTTCACATATCTTATTTTTAATATGTCAGGTTAACCAGTGAATAAAGTTTTTTGGTACAACCTCTGACATTTTTAAACCTTATAATTTTTCACACTTCATCTTCACAAAAACCTGCTCCGCAGTCTCCTGGCGTCGCAGCACACCGGGGAGGTACTCGATCTCTCCCGGTGGACCCGATGATGAAGCATGTCACCACTAGGGTGAGTGAGGGTTTCCTGAAAAAATAGTGCATTTTTTCTTGAAATTTGGTCCTACCATCGGATCACTAACAACTGGCCTCAGACTTCACGTGCGACACCCACCTCTTTTTATACACCTTACCTGTATTGGTCACTCTTCTTTTGATTACTTGTATATTGCTTGGGGACTAAGAGTGCCCTAAAAACCCTTTCTCTCCTTTTGTTGAGACACCTTGCACAGCACACCTCGCGAGAGTTCGCAATTGCGAACACGTAGTTGCGGCGGAAAGGAACAATCTCGCACTTGCGAAATAGAGATTTTGCAATTTCGCACAAGAAAATCACCAGCAAACAGGATAAACCTTCAGAAAATTATGATTTTTATCAGAATCACTCCTCAGGTTGACATTTGCATGGCCTTTTTTTTTGCAAGGAGTCCATTTTGGGGGGGGGGGGAGGAAGGAAGTGCCCCACAGTCTCCAACTTCCTGTTCCTGTCCAGCAGGCTCCTCCCAGTGCTTTGTCCATCTCCTGGTCACTTTCATTTGGATCTGGAGCTGGAAGGATTACTTTTTGTGGGTGCTGCTGGATATTTGGATTTGAGGCCTTTTTGACTGTCTTTGGATCACTTTTGGATTAGAAATCAACTTTCACAAGTAAGTTTGTTTGGGGCATTACAGTTGATGCAAGTACAATTTTGGAACTTTTTCAGAAAATTAAATAAATTATATTGTGGGTAGCCACAGTATCCAGTAGGACCAGGGTTGGTTATGGGTGCATGATACAACTGTTTTGTTGAATTTAAACACCATTGAGGCCATGGATGGGCTGGGATTGTGCAGATTTTATTGTTTTTTGTCGTTTTTTTGGGCCTGCTGGTGTGGCCCTTTGCCCAGGGGTGGTGAGTGTTGCATGGGCCTAGTCTTTCTGTGGGGTGTCTTCTTGAATTTAAACATAATTGAGGCCATGGATGGGCTGGGATTGTGCTTATTTTATTGTTTTTTGTCGTTTTTGGGGGGCTGCTGGTGTGGCCTTTTGCTTGCCCAGGGGTGGTGGTGGTGCATGGACTGAGTGTGCCTGTGGTGTTGTCTCACTCTCTTTGATGTAAACATCATGGATGGCATTGGATTGTGGTGATTTCTGGCTGTTTTTCTGTTTTTTGGGGGTGTACTGTTGATGTGGTCTGGCCATGTGGGTGGTGGTGGTGGTGGCCATCTTGAGTGCTGGCTGGTACAGGCAACATGTGCTTGGGGTGTAAGGGGGCCATTTTGAGGAGAGGCAGTGTCTGAGGCCTGCACTTATTTTGCCTACTTTTCATCCCTTATGCCCAGGGGTAGTGAGTGTTGCATGGGCCTAGTGTTTCTGAGGGGTGTCTTCTTGAATTTAAACACCATTGAGGCCATGGATGGGCTGGGATTGTGCAGATTTTATTGTTTTTTGTCGTTTTTTTGGGCCTGCTGGTGTGGCCCTTTGCCCAGGGGTGGTGAGTGTTGCATGGGCCTAGTCTTTCTGTGGGGTGTCTTCTTGAATTTAAACACCATTGAGGCCATGGATGGGCTGGGATTGTGCAGATTTTATTGGTTTTTGTCGTTTTTTTGGGCCTGCTGGTGTGGCCCTTTGCCCAGGGGTGGTGAGTGTTGCATGGGCCTAGTCTTTCTGTGGGGTGTCTTCTTGAATTTAAACATAATTGAGGCCATGGATGGGCTGGGATTGTGCTTATTTTATTGTTTTTTGTCGTTTTTGGGGGGCTGCTGGTGTGGCCTTTTGCTTGCCCTGGGGTGGTGGTGGTGCATGGACTGAGTGTGCCTGTGGTGTTGTCTCACTCTCTTTGATGTAAACATCATGGATGGCATTGGATTGTGGTGATTTCTGGCTGTTTTTCTGTTTTTTGGGGGTGTACTGTTGATGTGGACTGGCCATGTGGGTGGTGGTGGTGGCCATCTTGAGTGCTGGCTGGTACAGGCAACATGTGCTTGGGGTGTAAGGGGGCCATTTTGAGGAGAGGCAGTGTCTGAGGCCTGCACTTATTTTGCCTACTTTTCATCCCTTATGCCCAGGGGTAGTGAGTGTTGCATGGGCCTAGTGTTTCTGAGGGGTGTCTTCTTGAATTTAAACACCATTGAGGCCATGGATGGACTGGGATTGTGCAGATTTTATTGTTTTTTGTCGTTTTTTTGGGCCTGCTGGTGTGGCCCTTTGCCCAGGGGTGGTGAGTGTTGCATGGGCCTAGTCTTTCTGTGGGGTGTCTTCTTGAATTTAAACACCATTGAGGCCATGGATGGGCTGGGATTGTGCAGATTTTATTGTTTTTTGTCGTTTTTTTGGGCCTGCTGGTGTGGCCCTTTGCCCAGGGGTGGTGAGTGTTGCATGGGCCTAGTCTTTCTGTGGGGTGTCTTCTTGAATTTAAACATAATTGAGGCCATGGATGGGCTGGGATTGTGCTTATTTTATTGTTTTTTGTCGTTTTTGGGGGGCTGCTGGTGTGGCCTTTTGCTTGCCCAGGGGTGGTGGTGGTGCATGGACTGAGTGTGCCTGTGGTGTTGTCTCACTCTCTTTGATGTAAACATCATGGATGGCATTGGATTGTGGTGATTTCTGGCAGTTTTTCTGTTTTTTGGGGGTGTACTGTTGATGTGGACTGGCCATGTGGGTGGTGGTGGTGGCCATCTTGAGTGCTGGCTGGTACAGGCAACATGTGCTTGGGGTGTAAGGGGGCCATTTTGAGGAGAGGCAGTGTCTGAGGCCTGCACTTATTTTGCCTACTTTTCATCCCTTATGCCCAGGGGTAGTGAGTGTTGCATGGGCCTAGTGTTTCTGAGGGGTGTCTTCTTGAATTTAAACACCATTGAGGCCATGGATGGACTGGGATTGTGCAGATTTTATTGTTTTTTGTCGTTTTTTTGGGCCTGCTGGTGTGGCCCTTTGCCCGGGGTGGTGAGTGTTGCATGGGCCTAGTCTTTCTGTGGGGTGTCTTCTTGAATTTAAACACCATTGAGGCCATGGATGGGCTGGGATTGTGCAGATTTTATTGTTTTTTGTCGTTTTTTTGGGCCTGCTGGTGTGGCCCTTTGCCCAGGGGTGGTGAGTGTTGCATGGGCCTAGTCTTTCTGTGGGGTGTCTTCTTGAATTTAAACATAATTGAGGCCATGGATGGGCTGGGATTGTGCTTATTTTATTGTTTTTTGTCGTTTTTGGGGGGCTGCTGGTGTGGCCTTTTGCTTGCCCAGGGGTGGTGGTGGTGCATGGACTGAGTGTGCCTGTGGTGTTGTCTCACTCTCTTTGATGTAAACATCATGGATGGCATTGGATTGTGGTGATTTCTGGCAGTTTTTCTGTTTTTTGGGGGTGTACTGTTGATGTGGACTGGCCATGTGGGTGGTGGTGGTGGCCATCTTGAGTGCTGGCTGGTACAGGCAACATGTGCTTGGGGTGTAAGGGGGCCATTTTGAGGAGAGGCAGTGTCTGAGGCCTGCACTTATTTTGCCTACTTTTCATCCCTTATGCCCAGGGGTAGTGAGTGTTGCATACTTGCATGTCCCTAGTCTTTCTGTGGGGTGTCTTCAATGTAAACATCATGGATGGCATGGGATTGTGCTCATTTTTCTGTGTTTTGTCGATTTTTTGGGGTGTATAACTGAACTGATGTTCCTCTGTCTTCCATTGCTTTTAGGTGCACAAGAAGACTCAATAGAACCACCAGTGCCAGGAAGAAGTCCTGCAGCGGTGTGTGCAGCATAACGTCACACGACGTCACGTCTGGACACAGAACCCTCTGCAACTCGTGCAACTGCTGCCTGCTGACCTGCTCTGAAGAAGATGGCCCCAAAAAAAGTAACCCGTAGCTCCTCTAGCAAGAAAGGTGCCAGTAAGGAGCAGAAGAAGCAAGTTACCAAGGACACTGGTGTGCCGCCCGCCCCTTTTTTTGTGAGTAAAAAAAAAAGTATGCCTGCAGCAGCTGCAGCGGGATCTGCTGGGGACCAAGCTGGCAGCAGCACCCCCGCTCCATTGGGCTCAGTGCCACCACCACCACCACGCCAACTTAAGTCCAAGCCCTTGAGTGCTGCAGAGGCAGCCAGTATACTTCTTCAATCACCATCGACCAGTGATGTTGGCTCATCGCAAGAAAGCAGCAGCAATGTCCCTCAATCAACACAGGTTGTTGTAGCTCATCTGACGAGTGTTGAACAACCACAGCGGCAACAACAATCACATGTGCAAGTACAAGCCCAAGTACATGTGGAAGGAGAGGCAGCGCAAGGAGATGCGCATGCAGAGGTGCATGGAGGGTCACAACAAGTGCCCACAATAGTTGTTCCTCCCGAAGTAGGGGCACATCAGGAAATCGACAATCAAGGCGAGGTATCATTTGAGGAAGCCACTCCTCCTGATGATCCTTCATTGTCTTCCACAACCCTAGCAAGGAAGAGATCAAGGGTGGTGTCTACATCCTCTTCAAGCACACCTCCTTCTGATGATACGGATCAAACTTGGGAACCAGCACCACAGCCGTCTGAGAGTGAGGCACACCATGATCCAACAAAGGTACTTAAGCGTAAAAGGAAGCTCGTCCAAAGTCTCAGACTTATGGAGTGTGATGAGGCTCAACAAGAAGTGGCGGATACTGCTGCTGATGAAGACTCTGCCAACGACGACCCAGTCATCATAAAGGTCACTGCAGCCCCAGCGGGCATGCAGCAAACAGACATTTTGACCCTAGCCCGAAGAGCTGCTGCGCGTGATGATGATGATGATGATGTTGTCGATGAGGAGGCAGTGGAAACACCACAATCATTGGAGTTAAGTAGTACACCAACTCGTCCCGCTTCCATATTTCTTTCTGGCAAGAAGAGACCTGCGTCAACCTCGACCTTAATTAGTGGCGGTGAAAGTGGAAAACGTACAAAAGTTGGCCAATCCAGATCCTCCACTTCATCTGGCATTAGCTTCATGACCACCACCACCACCAGTATCGCCGCCTCCTCCAGGTCCCACAGACACTTCAAGTCCCCAGTTTGGGACTTCTTTACTGTTTGTCCCAAAAATCCAAGGTTTGCCATTTGTACCCTTTGTAAGCTTGCAGTTAGTCGTGGTAAGCCAGGTAGCAACTATGGTACCGGCGGCCAGAGTGGTCATCTTGACAGAAAGCACGCTGTCCAATGGTTTGCGCACCTAGCTGCGATCAAGAAAGGCCAAAATCAAGGAAACGTTGATGTTTCATCTGATGTTGACGAGCAGGAAGAAGACGTGTCAAACACTTCCCTTACACCCAGTACCCCTCTCAGCAGCACACCCAATGTGAGGCACACTAAGAGTGTTGGAGCGAGTGAGACACCAACGCACAAAAGTTCACCAGCGAGCAAAATTGGGTCAACGAAGTCATTATCAGCCCGTAAATGCTTGGTCCAGGGCAACATTAGAACAATGCTTACTTCAGAGGTGCCATATGAACGCAACCACCCACTGACGCGTCTGTATAACACTAAGCTGGCTAAAATGCTAGCTGTGGACCTTCTACCTTTTTCTTTTGTAGAAGCGGTAGGTTTTCTTGAATTAGTTGCAACGCTCTGCCCTAAATGGAAGGTTCCGAGCCGGTTCTATTTTGCCAGAGTTGCGGTTCCAGCACTACATGAAGATGTGCTGCAGGCGATTGGGGCAGCTTTGCAGAAGAGTGCTGTTCACACAATACATCTGACAACAGACATGTGGACCAGTGGCCCAGGCGATGATTACATGTGCATCACTGCACACTGGGTCTCTTTTTCAGGTGTTATAGCAAAGCTAAACGCAGGTGTTGACCCGGACCAAGTTTTCAAAGCTGCTCGGAAACATGCAACACTAGCCATGTTTGCCTTGGAGAAAAGTCACACAGCAGAAAACCTTTTGGAAGAGTTTGACAAAAAGGTGTTGTCAATGCTATCCCCACTAAAACGCAAAATTGGTTATGTTTCCACGGATAATGGCGCCAATGTAGTTAAGGCCATGTTACAGGGTCACCATGTTAGAGTGCCGTGTTTGGCGCACTGTATCAACCTGGTAGTTCAAAAATTCTTGAGTGATAAAGAGAGTCCAGCGTTCGAGGTAATGGCCACCTGCCGCAAAATGTGCAACCATTTCAGCCATTCTTTTAAGGCCCGGAAGCATCTGCGGAGACTGCTACTTCAACGTGGAATGCCAGTGAAAGCACTCATCCAGGAGGTGGCAACACGTTGGAACTCAACCTTCTACATGCTTGAGCGTCTGCATGAGCAGTATACGGTACTCGATCACTATTTCTTGACAGAGGCTACATCTCAGAAGGAGGACCTGCGGATGAGTAAGGCGCAATGGGCCATAGTTAAAAGCCTGACAGACATGCTTCGTCCTTTTGAGTTCTTCACGCGTGCAGTGAGCCAGGAGGACTGTAATTTGGGAAAAGCTATCCCATTGTTGTGCATACTGGAGCACCAACTGATGGCGGTTTCTTCTGAGTTTGAAAAAGATGAAAAAAAAAAAAACCATTTCATTTTGTCTGAGAAATTATTACATCGCCTACGTGGTGATGAACGTCTTAAAAACATCAACTCAGATCAGCATTACATTTGTGCTACTATTCTGGATCCACGCTACAAAAAGGCGCTGGCAGACAACGCATTCTTTCCTTTCGCTGATGCAGATGTTCAAAAGTACAAACATTGGTTAGCCTGGTCAGCCAAGAGGTTTGAAAAAGAACGGCAGGTTATTGAAGGAGAAGCCAGTACATCAGCATCAGCATCAGCAGGCCATCCGCAGTCACAAGAATCCACTTCTGCACCTGTGGCTGGGGCACAAGTGACCTCTCAGCCGTTAAAGACACCGGCAACTGGATCATCTGCACCACACACAATGACAACACTAACAGTGGCTGGGGAGGAGGATTGGCTAAGTTTGATGGGGTATGGTTCTCGAAAAAATGTCACAGGCACAGCAAAAAGTAAGCAAAGTGGAGGAACAGTTGATGACCTTGAGTCGATGGTGCAGGACTATCTGAATGACTCAACAGTGGTCTTTCTTAATGAGGAGCCATTGCAGTATTGGCATGGCAAAAAACAATTGTGGCCACAGCTCTACAACCTGGCTATAAACTATTTGTCTTGCCCACTCGCAAGTGTGTCTTCTGAACGTGTTTTCAGTGCTGCTGGTGGCATTGTAACTGCCAAACGGAGCCGCCTATCGCCCAAAAATGTGGAGCGGCTGACAATGATCAAGATGAATCAGCACCTCATACCACCAGATTACAAAGTGCGAGAAAGCACGCCACATGAAGACGATGAGGACAGCAACGTAGATGAGGGGATTTTTTCTCTGTTCGGTGCCACTGACCTCATCCAGCCTGAATTCGCAGAGTATGATGACGAAATCTTGTTCTTATTCCCTGACACCGAGCCCTGAAAATGAGACAATCAATCAAGAACTTTCTTTTTCGTCCTTATTCACTTTTATTCCTGTGTGCTTTGTGTCTCTCTTTCTTTGTTTTGCACAGTTAATTTAATTCAAACTTTAATCACCTAATCCCAAAAACAAGACCATCATCAGAACTGTCTTCACTTGTTTGCTTATTGATTTGAAGGTGCCGCAGTCTACATTCCTCAGGTTCACAAGTTCTGAAGAACATGCTCCTCTATCCTCCTCCTCCAGACTGCGATTTCCCTCCAAGCAGAGTGCTGGATTACGCACAATGAAGAAAGACTCAGCACTTGTGGGGGTGTTGTACTTCTTTGCGGGTGAGTTGACGGTTTTGGGCCCATTGCTGTGAAGCTCTAATAATGGACAAAAGTGTTTTGGACCAAATATGAGGTGGAAATTTCTTGCCGTTTTTGCTGACTTGCTTGCCTTTGAGGTGCTCTTTGGCGGGGTTCCGGGGGTTTGTGTGTAATTTTTGGTGTCTGTCGAAGCACTGCTGCGACAGTCTAATCTTGATTGCATTTGCTTTTCAGGAAATCCGTGGTGGAAAACAGGAGTTATGATGATTGATGATGATGACCTAGCTGAACAGCGCGGCATTTGGAACGAAGGCCGAGAGATATTGTAAGTATGAGATTTAGCTTTTTCGCTGTTTGGGGGTGTTGTCGGGTGTTTTTTTGCGGGTGGGTTGGCGCCGGCGGGTCTTGCCTGGGGCATTCCTGGGAAGGTCTAATACCGGATACAAGTGTTTTGGACAAAATCCATAAGGAACAGCCTTTTTTTTGCCATTTCTTCAGACATCTTGCTCAATGTAGCGTTTTGGGGGGCTTCCTGCTGTTCGTGGGTGGGTTGCGGCCGGGGTCTCTGTCGAAGCACTGCTGCGACAGTCTAATCTTGATTGCATTTGCTTTTCAGGAAATCCGTGGTGGAAAACAGGAGTTATGATGATTGATGATGACCTAGCTGCACAGCGCGTTACTTTGGACCGAAGGCCGAGAGATATTGTAAGTATGAGATTTAGCTTTTTCGCTGTTTGGGGGTGTTGTCGCGTGTTTTTTTGCGGGTGGGTTGGCGGGTCTTGGCTGGGGCATTCCTGGGAAGGTCTAATGCCGGATAGAAGTGTTTTGGACAAAATCCTTAAGGAAAAGCCTTTTTTTTGCCATTTCTTCAGACATCTTGCTCAATGTAGCGTTTTGGGGGGCTTCCTGCTGTTCGTGGGTGGGTTGCGGCCGGGGTCTCTGTCGAAGCACTGCTGCGACAGTCTAATCTTGATTGCA
Organism: Lissotriton helveticus; assembly: GCF_964261635.1. Lineage (NCBI taxonomy): Eukaryota > Metazoa > Chordata > Amphibia > Caudata > Salamandridae > Lissotriton > Lissotriton helveticus. The sequence continues at coordinate 960,526,516 of NC_136063.1, forward strand.
TTTGCTTTTCAGGAAATCCGTGGTGGAAAACAGGAGTTATGATGATTGATGATGATGACGACCTAGCTGCACAGCGCCGCGTTTGGACCGAAGGCCGAGAGACATTGTAAGTATGAGATTTAGCTTTTTCGCTGTTTGGTGGTGTTGTGTCGCGTGTTTTTTTGCGGGTGGGTTGGCGGGTCTTGCCTGGGGCATTCCTGGGAAGGTCTAATACCGGCTAGAAGTTTGTTGGACAAAATCCATAAGGAAACACCAGTTTTTGCACTTTTTGTAAGTTAGGGTTCGTTAGGGTTAGCCCTAGCAGCAGGATTGCATGTGTTTAGGGGGGTTCTATTGCAACGCGGTTCTGTTGTTGTAGAGCACTGTTGGAGCGATGCTGGCTATGGATACTTTTGCTTGCAGGCAAGTGGTTTGAATACAATCCACGGTCTGTATTTGGGTCTACTGTTACTTTCAAAGTACGTTTTGTAACCATTTTTCTGCTAGGCATCGTTTTTGGAGATATGATTGGGTTCTTCTACATTTTTGCGACTGGCTTTAGTAAGGGTCTTGGTGGGAGCATTGCTGGGAAGGTCAAATTTTGTTCTAAAACACAGTAGTACACCCACCTTGAGGGGAAAGATCCGCTATAATATTTTGGCCATACTTATTGATCCTTAAAAAGGTGACTCAGACAGAGCACGCAATTTCAAAAATATTGTACTGTCTATTAGGGAAATCAAAGTGTCACTTTTTGAACCACACAGCGTACATACCTTTTATTTATTTATCAGTGGTATTGTAATAGCACTTCCTGTTTTCCGTTCAATAATTACAGGCCGGGTTTCAGTCAACATCCGCCAGGCAGGCAGTGGACAGGGTGTCTCTTCTGTCAGTGGTCACCACCACATTGATGGACGAAGCGTCAGCTGGAATGGAGGAGTGCCGCCAATAAGAGGAATTGTTTGCTGCATGCAACTTACTTACCAATTTCAACAGGACAACTCCAACAACATACGCAATACAGATACAGTATCCATTGTTGTCTTTTATTCTATGAGTGTGACTGCATGTGCTTACCTTTACTTTGTAACCAAAGATTGTCTGTAAACTCTGTATCTTCAATTATTGTTTGTCCATGCTCTGCTTTTTTTTTCTTCTCTCAACAAAACCTACCCAAAAAGAAACCCCCATTCCCATCCATTTTACAAACCCTAACCCTCTTCCCCCGGGCTGTGTTGTTTTGCTTGATGTCTGACTAAAATGACATCAATAATTCCACACACTTGCTGGGGAGGATAAGGTGATAGCAGCAACAGGCTGGTGAAGGAATACGAGGATATCTTCTAGACTTACTCAGCTTCAGTACTATATCTTCTAGTAGTAGTAGCCAATGTCAAATAAATTCAACGCAAGTACTAGTTATACTTGCAATACTTTACCATTTGTTAGGCTACATTATGGCACTGTTCTAGTGTACTGTCACCTGCTATTTTCTCGATCGTACCGTAACCGTTGTAATGCTACAGTAAGGAGTACAAACAAGGTTTCGTTTTCTTTTTTTCCATAGGCATGCAACTGCCACTGTGTCACACCACTAGTACCACCGCAATGAGGAAATGTCACCCGCCCAGGATTGACAACGTTAATCCCCATTTCACCTGGAGCCAGCCCTGGGCCTAGCCCTAATTTCTAACACAAATTACAGGTAAGATAAGCGTTTGGTGGGAGGTAGTATAATGGAGTATTATTTCGGAGTAGACAAGAGATTGACGGTTGTACTACTAAAGTCCTACGACTGTTCAGGAAAACAAAGTTACTGTTACACCCCCGCCCCCCACCTACCAGACTGAAAAGCAGTAAAAAACAGGTATGGTCAGATAAAGTTGAAAAATATATTTATTTATCCCTAACAAAATAATCTCCCTCACCCACCCTAACCCCAACGATTGTCTCTGAAACGTCCCAAAACGATCCCAACTCCCAAATCCCACCCCCCAAAAGTCTATAAAAAAAGGGCAAGGGACACTCCACTACTGGAGGGTGCTGGTGCTGGTGCATGATGCGGCATGGGCATCATACTCCTTGCGGAGGGTGGCAAGCTCGGAGCGGAGGCCCTTAACCAAGGTCTTATACCTCAGGACCTCCTGCTCCAGGTTGGACATGCGGACTCGTAGGCGGCGTTGGCGTTCCTTGCAGCTCCTGTGGGGGGCAGCTGGTATTTCGGGTGCTTGGCGGTGGCGGTCGGCTTTCTTAGCCCGGCTCGGTCCCGCTGGTTTAGTCACGGAGGAGGATGCAGTGGTCACAGTCGAAGATGTTGCCCCGCTCGACTGCGTGTCCTCCTCCTCCTCCAGGGCCACCAGCCGCCGATACTCGGCGACTGTGGCCTCCAGCCTCCGTTGCCGGGCCAATCTAGCCTGCTCCCTCCTTGTTGTTGATTTGGAAGGAGCAACTATATGAAGAAAGAAAGACATAGTCTGTAACCAATGCTCCTTATTAATAACACAAAGTGATTGAGCCGAAAGTTGGGTCACAGAGTACAAGTAGCAAATTGAAAGCACAGTACATAACTATTGAGGACAGTATCTATGTAACCTCCCACTTCTGCATCCTTGCTCTAACAGTAGTGGTAGTTTAATGAACTAATTCTACGACCACTATGGACTTCCATTACAGTCGACTATGACAGTACACCAGTCTTATTCTTCTTCTTCTCTCTTGTTTAGGGAAATGGGTACGTTATCTTATGCAAGCCGGCAGAATGACATGGACACAGCACAGTGAAGTTGCACCCGAGAAAAAAAGTTGCACACCATGATGATGGAGACAGACTTGCGTTACTGTACCGGTCCAGTACATGCAGGTGGTGAAACTATTACTTTTCTATTACGGGTGGCACTGAGAATACTCTGTTACAAGGGCTACTGCTTAATTAATTTACCTTTCACCCTACAGTGCAAATGAGTACTAGAAAAGGAAACTGAAGAAGCTAACTAATTTGATTATCTATCACTTCACATGGGACGTATTTAATGACAGATGAGATGACTTTAGGTGCTTTGCTTAATATTGAGTGAACACAGTGATACACCCACACATGAATGACGTACTACAAGTAAACTAAAGTTATTAAGAGAGGTACGGAGTGTCCACCGTAATAACCAGATATATGCTGTGAATGCAAACGCAATACAAAGTACTGCTACTATTCATGGTAGTATTGGACACATTTACAATTTCTTTTCCTTGCCTTCCCTGCACTGGGACGGACGTGCGGGTGCGGTGGTACATGCTCTTCAAGGTAACACTTACTTCACCTGGCGACCATCTACTCTCTCTAGATACACATTTGCTATGTAAGAGTCAGAGAATACCATGCTCCAGGCATCCATTCATTCAAAGTATACGCACACATACAGTTTCTGTTTCACCCACCCAGGCTGCTGTCCTTCCACCCATCCTTGCTTCATCATTGACCCAGCCATGCACCATACCATATTCTTTCCTTCCCAGCCACCTCTGGGTCCAAGCAAACACATATCGTTCTTCTTTGCCAGCCATCATACAAGTTCGCGTCCCACTTACTTACACCCTTCTTTCGCTTTTCGTTCATCCCATCCATCACGTTCGTCTAAGAACTTATTGGGATTCTTCTCACCAAAAACTTCACAGCTAAGTCGAAGTACATTTCGAGGAGGCTACTACCTGGTTGATTTGTAATTGTAATACACCCGTGCAGAAAGCACACTATGCAGTCTTCAATCTCAATAAGTAAGGAATATATAGCTTACCTGTTTCCGCCACCACCGTTTGATCCCCCACAGGAACGGCCACCAGCTCTTCTAACGCCGCATCCTCCCCAGAGGCCTCCGAGTCCAAGTCCAACACAGCCACCTCCGCGCTGGCCCCGTCACCAGATGTTACACCTACAAAGTACATTTAAGAAAGTTAGAATACACCACTCACTACTATATAATATTTGGTCTAGGAGAAATGTTAAAAAAACAGAATACAATGTAATAATTTGTGACTGTCTACTCCATAGTAAAAATGTCCCATTTTCCAGGGAAGGCTGTTGTCTTGCTGCACTTTTATGCACAACTGATGAATGCTTGCTTTTGATTTTTAACACGCACCACTTTTTCTCCTAACAGACAGAAGCTTGACTCCTGAGTCCTAAGAACACGACCAGGATCAAGTTCAAAGTAGGTGAGAGTTCGGCTCGACCACAAGAAATGTGTCCAATTAATCGTCAGCACTAACCACTTTTCCGTTTACAGTTAAATAGTTTTATGACAAAGTAGATTTTAATAAATGTGTTTACTTTTAATAAAGCTTTTACACTTAAATAGACTCTGTGGTTTTTGTTCCTCTAGACTAGAGTGGATGAGCTAAAGGTTTTGGAATTTTTGCAAGCATGAGTGCCTCTGACACTTCTTGACTGTGCTGTGACTCCGTACTACTCTCTTGTCCTGCGTACGATAATCTAGAGATCATTGGGGATCTATAATCGGTGACTTCGGGAGCTGAATGACTCTGCCACACTATCTAGTCAGTAAGGAGACAGTGCATAGAGGTATTGCTGAATATAATGGGAGTCCAATGGAATTGCCAAATGTCCAATCTTAGTTAGCTACACAGACAGACTAATAAGAATAGTCTAGTAATACCACAGGGAGTCATATTCGAGGCAGGATAAGAATTTATATCCAGTCTACAAGAAGATCAAAGACGATTTAGAAAAAATCGAATGAGGAACGCTAGGAAAAAATAGGTACTGTTTAGTAAAATGTAAACTTACTGGGGCCAGCAAAGGAGCCCTCGCCTGCCCGATCCTGGCCTGCATCCTCAGCACCCTCCTCCTGTGTCCTCTTGCCCTTGGGGGGAGCTGATGTACAACATGAAAGAAAGAAAAACCATAAAACATGGATGAGATTTTTCAACCAAATCAAACATTTCAAAAGAACAATAACAACATATTTTGGAAAAATAGCAAATAGATAGACAACTATTCCACGGGATCTATCTCATGTGGTATACTACGTTATTCGTATTGCCTGATTTGCGGAACGTTGACTTAGAAAGTTCCTATGTAACTCAATAAACAGACTACTAAAGAGGTTTGCCTAGGCCTGGCACTGCAGGCAGTAGTGCGCAACACGTGACAGACAAAGTCCATCCTGCTTGCAGATCAGTGAATACTCAAACTATCAATCCACGCGCCACCACCGCCACTATTTCTTCTGATAGCCATGTGACTGTCTAAAGGAAGGACACTGGACTTCAGTCTGTTGGGGCTGATTTATAAGTCCCTTGCGGAAGTTGCGGCTGATTTTCCTCCATTGTTGCGTGCCTTTTCTGACGCAGCGGCAGAACAAAAGACTCGCCATGGTGTTGGTGCGGCGTATATATTAAAAAAAAAAACACATATGGGCATATGGGCGATGCATCACGTTGTAAAGCCCTGCGCCATCAGGGGGCGTTCCGGCGCAAGGGAGGGCGTACCTGCGCAGGAACGAATCCTAAAAGTGGCTGAGGGAAATCTACAAGATGTCAATCAGTCATTTTTAGGACAATGATGCATGACTCAAACCCTGCGCGCTTGAAGCCGACGTACGGCTTGATGCAGCATTGGGGAGATAGGGTACCCCAGAGCATTGCTGGAGCTGCGCCATCGTTGGCACGCAACTCCAGCAATGCGCTGCCTTTACGGCACAGATGCGTAAGGCTTCTGTGACGTTTTGGGCCAATGGGTGGTGGTGGCATGGCACACAATTACTGCCGCATCCCTGCTACTTTGCAGGGATGCGCCGGTAATTGAAAATATGACCCTTACTGTCTAGCATTACGCAGTTCTTTTCTTTACAGTACACTGATACATAATTTCTCAGGCCAATGAAATGCTTCTGAACACAACATACAAAACAAAGAAGCATAGTAGCAAGCAAGGCTACTGAGAAGGAGAGCAGTGCACCTGAAAATGAAATGCATAGAAGATTTTGAAATATAATTTACCTCAATGTAATCGGCAGCATTATTGCTCTTGGTAAAGAACAAAGATTTGCAAATAACAGAGCAGGATAAAACAGAGTAGTAAATGTACTACTACTACTACTCACCAAGCCCGGGGACCTCTACGCCGAGCGCGTCCAGCAAGTCCCGCTCCCGGTCCATGACATCGGTCCAGCGGTGGGTGGCCTGGTTATATGTGCGCCGGACCCCAGAGATCTTGTACATGGCCCGGCACACCTTCTCCCACCGCTGGCGGCACTCCCGGATGCCATAGCCGGTCGCGATCTTGCCGCCTCCCAGGATCGTCTTGGGGAGGCGGCGCTGGACATGGAAGATCAGTGCCGCCACTTCCTCCGCGCTGAAGATCTCCCTCGGGACCACTTGCTCCCCCCTTAAACGCCCGCACGGGAGCCGGGCACGGGGTGCGGGACCCTTCCCCTTCTCAGGGTGCTTCCCGGCTCCCTTTACCATGGTCTGGGCAGAAATAAACTTAAATGATAAAGAAGAAATAGAATAGTGAAGAAGAAAAGAAAAGAGTTTAAAAAAGTAGTTTAAAAGTAAATAAAAGCTGCAGAAAACACAAAAATATAGAGCTAGAAAAATAGAGGGTTAGATAATAAGTAAAATTAGATCAAAAAAACTTCAAACAAGCAAAGGATGGCAGAGATTGAGAGAGGATACAGAAAGCATGCCCAGAACCATAGCAATGAATGAGAAACAAGATGGCCGCGCCCGTTCACGACCGCGTGGGTAAGTTCGCGCGAGATTTTCCTTGCGAGTACGCGCGAAATTGTACTCGCGAGCAGCACACTTTGCGAGATTACACATAGCGGGCGGAAACGGAATTACGTCACGCCAACAAGATGGCCGCGCCCGTGTACGACCGATAGGGTAACTTGGCAAACGAATAGCTAGAAGCGCCTCGCGAACACGCGCAAGATCACGCGAACATACACGTCGCAACAAAAACAATTTTGTATTCGCACGTATTCGCGGCTTCCGAAATCGATCTCGCACGGATTCGCGCCCCAAATAACGCGCGAAATTGCAAAAAAAACGATTTTAGCTAAAATGAAAGCAATGAGCAGGTGCAAAAGTTCAAACTTAACATTAGTAACATTCAAGGTAGTGCTTCCTGATGGGCCCCTCCAGAGTTTGCAACAATTCTATGACCCTGCTATGACCCAAACAGCAGGCTCATAGAATAGCACCATAAAGGTCCTGTAAAAAAAAAATTTCACTGCAACAAAAAGCAAATTACAGATAAGGAAGGAAGCAGGTGCCAGCCAGACTGGAACTTTCAAAATTACTGACACATTAATGAAACACAAATTAATTGATGGCAGTTGAAGAAGGGCAGGTGTGCTAGCTTTTTTCAACCACCATAATCTACAGTAATAAATAAACCTAATAGGTGCCTGTGAGGATGTACTAGAGGGAGGCATGGGTGTCCCAGAGGGTGGCAGTGGTGAAACAGAGGGTGCTGTGAACCTGTGATGATAAACCAGACGTAGAAACAACATAGTCGCGGCCGTTGCAAGCCGAAAAGTAAGTTCGCAATTGCGAACTTGTCCCAAAATCGGCGCGAACACGCGCCAACACAAAAAACGGAAAAATCCGCAAATCCGCTAGAGTTCGCGGATCTTCGCGGATTGCGAATCCGTAAATACGCAAGTTCGCGGATTGCCAATCCGCAAAATCCGCCCATGCTTAATCCTGGTGCTAATGCGGAACCCATGCCACTCAATACATGCAAAATGAAGCTTTTTTTAAAGTTCAAAAGCAATTTTATTAAAGAAACAAAGAATAAAGATACAGAGTATGATAATCAGTGAGTAACCACAAAAATAGGAATTAAAGTATAAAGTTCAGGTAATGTCATGCAAACATGGCTGTGGTGGAATGGCAAAACAACAAGATAACTATACAATCAATAGGGTAATGCATTTAGTGCAAACTGCATAAGAAATTGAATTAACAAAAGTATAATATTATAATAAAATATATTTTATAATAAGCTAAGGAATGTCACTGGAGGTCGGGCAACTTCTTGCTGAAGAGGAGTTCAGGAGAAAGAGCATTTAAAGCTAGCATCAATGAACATTGTAAGAGGTGACCATGAATTCAAATGTTTGATAGCTAAATGGGTAGGGTGAACGAGTGCTGTGCCTAATCTAAGATTATAGTATACTGCATACCATCATGCCTAAAATGATAATTTGGCTGAATCTTTCCAATTTATAATGATCTGCTGAAAAGCAACTGCTAAAAATAAAAAAATCCTTAGGTAATAGGCTTCCTAAAAATAAATGAATAACAGAGAAAGGGAAATTGAATTTGATGATTAAGTTAATTTGGGCCCAAATTTTTTTACAGGAAGTATGCACATGTGGACACATAAAGAGTAGGTGTTTCAAATCCGCAAATGAGGAAGAGCAAGACCAATAGGTGTCAGGTACATCAGTATGTCTTTTATGTAATATGACAGGGTGTAGTAAAAGCCTATTATAAATAAAAAATAATGTTTGTGTAGTGTTAGCAATCCTAGAGGTTTTCCTAATGTTACTCCATATTTTATTCCATAAAAAAGTTGACCATTCTACTTGCAAAATCAAGCTTAATGCAGCAGCTGCTTAAAAGGATAAGAGAATAGCATAGTGTATTGGGTACCACAAAGATTGACGTCTTTAACTTCTTTATGAAAGTTGCTTCTGAGTCAATAAATCCAAAAGGCCTAGGGAGGTGTTTCCAAGCCTTAGTGCCAAGAGCTGCAAAGAAATTCCCCCTCTTGTTCTTAGTCTGAAAGGGACCAGCGTAAGCAAGTTGGCATGAGAGAATCTCAAGGGTCTTCTTGTCGTGTAGTGAGTAAACGTAGCCGATACATTTTTCTGACCAGTTGCTTTGTAGGCTCTGGAAGTCAGGAAAATTTGTGAACAGTACCTGCTTGTGTACTGCCAACATATGGTTTTAAAAAAAATCTTAGAGTGCCACTGTACTACAAAGGACTTTCAAAAATGAGTTTTTAAAAACTTTTTACATGTTTGACTCTTTTATTAAAAAAAAGTGTATGGAGTTCAACAGAAATACTGAGAAGTGCCATGTAACTTATAAATAATTACAAAAAGGTACATTTCTTACCAAACATGCTACTTCCTATGTACTACTATGGTACTCCGTAAACTTTGAAAAATATATAGAAACATATCATTAGATTTCCCAACCTATTAACATTTTAGTAAAGTGTTAATAGGTGGGGAACAATAATAAAACTGAATACTTACCTATGTTTAAGGCCTTATCCCAGAGCACAGCTAAACTGTAGGAAAAAAACATGCTGACTTTTTAATTTTGTAAAGGCAGACATTAGCCAGTTATATACTGTCTTGTCATTGGTTTGGATTGCAATATACCGCAAAGTTACATCGGTATGCTGTGGTGCAATATATAACTAAGGCCAAGATGTGTTATTGTATTTGGTTACCCTTTCATCACGCATGGTCTCGAATTGGGCAATGCAGTACTTAAGTCACATTTACAAAGCAAAATATGGGTATCATGTTTTGTCCTGCATTGCTTGGTAGATCTGGATAAACACAATGCAGTGCAAATCACTGTCTTGCATTAATTAGCATGGTTTATCGTACATTCCTAACAAATTTCATGTATATCCGTTAGCCACTAAACTCTATATCACTCCACTCTGCACTTCTCCACTGTACGCCACTACAGTCTATGACACTCCACTCTACAACACTCTATTCCATTCCACTCTATGATATTCCAATGTATGCCAGTCCACTCTCTGCCACTCCATTCTACACTATTCCACTGTCTGCCACTCCACTGTATGCTACTTTACTGTATGGTACTCCACTCTTCACCACTCCACTGAACCCCACTCTGCCCCAATTCACTCTATGCAACTCGAGTCTATGCCATTCCACTCTATGCTGTCCCACTCTACCCCACTCCACTGTCCTCCACTACCATGTATGCCACTCCACTATATTCTACTCCACTCTACGCTGTTCCACTCTATGCCACTCCACTCTACGCCACTCCATTCTACACTATTCAACTACATGCCACTCCAGTCTAAACCACTCCACTATATGCCAGTGCGCTGTCACTGCACTGTACGCTACTCCACTCTATGCTATTCCATTCTACGCCACAACACTCTACCCAATCCACTCTATGCTATTCCACTGTATGCCACTCCATTGTATACTATTCTGCAGTACACCACTCTTCTCTATGCCACTCCACTGTACACCACTACACTGTATGCACTCTACTCTATGCTATTCCACGGTATAAAACTCCACTCTACGCTACTCTATTGTATGCTATTCCATGCAACCCTACTCCACTGTATGCCACTCCAGTCTATGCCACAACACTGTATGTCTCTCCAATCTTTGCTACTTCACTCTACACTATTACACTTTAAGTCACCCCACTGTACAACACTCCACTCTCCATTATTCCACTGCATCCCAATCCAGTCTACACCACTCCACTCTAAGCTATTCCACTTTATGCCACTCCACTGCATGCCACTTCACTCTAATCCACTCCACTGCATGCCACTTCACTCTATGCAAGTCCACTCTATGCTATTCCATTGGATGTAACTCCGATCTACTTCGCTCCAATCTATGCTACTGCATGCTACCCCACTCTACTGTATGCCAATTCAGTGTACTCCACTCTACTGTATGCCTCTCTACTGTATACTATTCTGCTCTACATTATTCCACTGTATGCCACTCCACTGTACCCTATTCCACTTTACGCCAATCCACAGCATGCTACTCCACTATACCCCACTCCACTGTATGCTATTCCAGTCTACCCCACTCCACTGTATGCCACTCCAGTCTAAGACACTACAATTATACACCACTCTACTGTATGCTACTCCACTCTAAGCTACCTCACTGTATGCCACTTCATCTATATGCCACTCCACTCTACGCTATTTTACTATACGCAACTCCACTATATGGTATTCCACTCTATGCCACTCAAGAGTATACCACTCTACTCTACTCCACTCCTGTCAGGTTTGCACTCCGCAGGATCAGCATGCAGCAACAATACTCCACCTCCGGACCCTCCGAACACCCTGAAGTATATATGCACAGGGTGTTCAGATGATACGGTGAGGGAAAAAACCCCAAAAGGGGAAAAACCCAAAAGAAAAGAGAAGAAGGGAAGGGCAGCAGGGAAAAAGAAACTGGAAGACAAAAGGGCAATGATTAATATGACATCAATTGCTACACTCATGTAATTCTCACTACAACACAACCCAGAGAGTCACCTGTATGATTTGTGAACCGGCCCCATACCGCAGTTTCTTCAGCCTTCCTTCTGTCCTATTCAACACAAGAGAAACTTATAAACATGTGACTATACACCACATCTGCCTAAATCAATGATGCTTACTAACAACCTACCCTATATCCTCCCTCCCTAAATTCTGGAGAGTGATTCCTCAGTAATCCAGAAAAGCACCAAAATGAACAGTCACTCCGTGAATGTGAAAAGAACCCCCAAGACTCCTTTGTTGTTGTCACAAAACTCCTTAGGGTCACTAGTGTAAATGGCTCCTTTACACTGTATGCAAGTATATGGCAAGTAAAGTTTAATCCAAACACGGCATGATGTAGCAACGCACTACTATCATCCGCTTTGGTAATTATAATCCCATCCAAACGATTGAGTGAACACAACTTTACCGGTTCATGCCGGTAGTGCGGAGGTCCTCATCCCCCCCTGCACTCCGCCACTTGCACTCCAACAATAATGTATCTGACTCCACACGCCACTGTAGGGAAGCCTAATGCGTGTCTTGAAATGGGACTCAACGAATCCTAGGAACTGCTTCCTCGCAGCAGCGAGGCCAAACAAACAAACAGAGCAGCACCGCTCCGTTGTACCAGGTTATATAACAGGGAACAAATGTACGCGCTAGCCAGCGTGAATACACTCATGAACTAAATACAGTCTCAAACCTCTCTACGATAACGGCAAGTCCAGGACAGCACCAGAAACGCCGGGCTCAAGGAGGAGCAGCCGCTCCCTCCACACCATCAGGATCACAATCCTCGAACGCCCAACTCCGCCCAAAGATATCCCACATGACGCCGAGGATTCTGGGAATAGTAGTTCCACCCCCGGTCTTGCTGGGAATTGTAGTCCGTTGGGCTGGCGCGCTGTCTACAACCTGACAGTACGCCCTCCTCCCAAGCGCCTCCTAGGTCCAGGCTTCGCAGGACACCTCCTGTGGAAGGCCAGCACTGCCCGTGGTGCATTGATGTTGCACACCGGTTCCCACGAATCCTCCTCCGAACCATACCCCTTCCAGGAGACGAGATACCAAAGCGCCCCCCCCCCCTACGGATTTTGGAGTCACAAATGGATTTCACCTCATACTCCAGATTCCCATCGCCCGCCACCGCAGGAGGCGCTGAACGGCGAGAAGAAAGGGCTCTCTTCAACAGCTGCACATGGAACACAGGATGTATCCGCAAGGCAGCAGGCAGCTTCAGTTTGTATGCCACAGGGTTGATCTGCCGCACAATGGGGTAGGGACCAATGAAACGCGGATGAAAAATGCTCCTCAGTTTGAAACGTATGTATTTGGTAGAGAGCCAAACCTTATCTCCCACCTTGAACTGAGGACCAGGAGTACGATGTCTGTCCTCCCATTGCTTGTACACCTTCTTGGCTTGTAGCAGACGTTTTTGCACTTCTCTATGCACTCTCCTCAAGGTCTGGACGTGCTCCCACACCGAGGGCTGGGTTACCAAATCCTCAGGGATGGTTACTGGCAGGGTGCTAGCATCGAACCCAAAATTGGCCCTGAAAGGGGACATTCCGATGGAGCTGTGACAGGCGTTGTTGTACGCCAGCTCCGCCATCCACAACAATTCCACCCATGACTCGTGTGCTTCCTTAGAGAAGCAGCGCAAATACTTCTTTAAGGTCTGGTTCAGACGTTCAGTTTGCCCGTCTGTTTGAGGGTGGAAACTGGTAGAGAGCGCTGACTCTATCCCTAATGCTTTGCACCACATACGCCAAAAACGAGCGATAAATTGAGGCCCTCTATCAGACACGATGACTCGTGGAATGCCATGCAAACGAATGACTTGAGAGGCCAACAGGGGGGCGCCATCTTAGGTAGGGCTGGGGCTGCGCTCTAGTCGCGCTGCCCTCCCGCCCTCCCAGGCTATTTAGAGCCGGTCCTTCTAAGCCCTCGCTGCCTTTTTAGAGCTCTCCCTAGTGAGAGACACTAGGGCTGCGAGTGATTTTACTGGTGTACTACTTCTGGCAATTTTATTGATGAATTTGGAGGAGAAAACGGCAAAATAGCGTTTTTATGAGATTTTACATTGGGGGGCTCTAAATAATAATTTTAGTTGGGGAATTGATGTAGGCACACTGACACCTTCTTTCACGCTTTAATTCCTTTGTTCTGCCTCGCCCCAGCCGTTTTTTGGAACTTGCTGTTTGCGGCGGTGGGCGCCATCTTAGGTAGGGCTGGGGCTGCGCTCTAGTCGCGCTGCCCTCCCACCCTCCTCACACACTATAAAATGTGTATACCGGCCAGACGGCGCAGCGGGCTGGCGCAGCGGGCGCGCCGGATGCGCGCCGAAGCCGCGCCTAAGCCAAGCCCGTCTGCGCCCGTCCGCGGCCGGCCGGGACCAGGGGCCATGACCCCTGCCCAAATTATCAGTGTGGTCCCAGACACAAGTGGAAATATTACCTATACAAGCCGCGAACTGCTGGATGTAATTGGTAAGACGACCACAAACTCTCTTGAATGTGCTCACATGGGTCCGATGGATACTTATGGCCCATTTAGTTGTTACAACTGCAGATGGGAATGCACCCCAACACTGAACCCTGTGCCATTACATCTACATACATTCCCTCTTAAATGCATTTATATGAACGTAAGATCACTACCCAAACATTCAACGTATATCTGGGACCTTCTTAACGAACACCAACCTGATTTAGTGTGTTTATCTGAAACATGGCTCGATGAGCATAATATCCCAGATATAGTTATAGCCCTTCCCCCAAACTATAAGATATTGAATGTTAACAGAGTTAAGAAAAAGGGTGGCGGTGTAGCTCTACTGTTCAGAGACCATCTTTCATGCAGACAAGAGAGTATTGCACCTGTTGGAAACTATGATGTTCTGGCATTTACGGTGTCCATAAACACCAGTGTGCTATTTGGAGGCATTTTAATCTATAATCCTCCGGCCTGCACATTAAATTTTAGTTCACAGTTACTCACACAGATTATGCCTGTCTGTTTGAAGAACAAGAACATCCTCCTCCTTGGGGATTTTAATATACATCTGGACAATAGTAGCAGCTCCTTGACGAATCTATTGGTGGAAGATATGGCTATCAAGATAAAGCACTTGGATGGTTAACATCGTTCCTAGCGGATCGAACCCAATCAGTTCGCCTGGGTGACTATACATCTCCTCCGCGACCTATAAAATACGGAGTTCCTCAGGGGGCGTCGTTGAGCCCAACTCTGTTCAACGTGTTCGTCTCCTCATTGGCAACCATCGGCAAAAAATGGGGTGTCGAAATGTGTTCCTATGCGGATGACACCCAGCTGATGGTCACCATTGATGAAAATGATGATTCTAAAACTAGACTGACAAACTGCCTGACCGAACTGGCAACATGGATGCAGGACCATTGTCTTAGACTTAATGCTGACAAATCCGAAATTCTATTGTTTGGCAGATGCACACAGGTCTGGGACAACAGTTGGTGGCCGAGCGATTTGGGCTTGCCTCCTAACCCGACTACAAAAGCTAAAAACTTAGGAATAACACTGGATAAGGACTTATCCATGAAATCCCATGTCTCCATAGTTTGCGGCAGAGGCTTTGGCCTTTTGAAGATGCTCAGACGATTATTTCCCTGGGTTCCGACAGATTGCAGGAGAACACTAGTCCAATCACTATTGCTGAGTAGGTTGGACTATGGTAATTCACTGTTTGTGGGAATGGCAGATTACCTATTTTCCAAATTGCAGTTGGTTCAGAATGCCGCTGCCAAAGCCATCTGTAATAAAAGAAAATATGACTCAGCCAAAAAATGTATGCGTGAGCTCCACTGGCTCCCAATGCGACAACGAGCCATTTTTAAACTGTTGTGTATTTCACACAAAGTACTCCACGATACAGGCCCCATCATCCTACATGATATGATCAGATTTCATAAACCCTCTAGAAACCTACGATCTATGACGTCCGGAAGAGCATCCATCACCCGAGCTCGGACTGTCAGGATGGGAGAGAGGGCTTTCTCTCACATTGCCGCAACAAAATGGAACGAGTTACCCCACAAACTCAGAACAACTGACTGCTTCCTTTCTTTTAGGAAACAACTAAAAACATTCCTTTTCCCCAGCCCAGATCAATAATTTCTAAAGTGTTGCCGTTAAATCACTTGTAATTCTTCTTTAGCGCCGTGATGTCCTTTTAGGATGAATGTTAGCGCTTTACAAATAAAATAAATACAAATACAAATACAAATACAAATATTCCTTTAGGACGTCGTTAATAAAAAACTGGAATGCCGCAGGAGCATTACACAGCCCAAAAGGCATCACTAGATATTCATACAAGCCATATCGCGTCTTAAACGCCGTCTTCCACTCGTCCCCCTCTCTTACTCTGACCAGGTGATACGCTCCACGGAGGTCCAATCGAGTGTAAATCTTGGCCTCTCTTACCTGGTCAAGCAAAACCGAGATGAGGGGAAGGGGGTATCGATTGCGGATGGTGTTTTTGTTCAAGACGCGATAGTCCACACACGCTCTCAAGTCCCCATTGGCTTTAGCAATAAAGAAGAGAGGAGAAGCAGCTGGGGAGCGGGATGGCCGGATGAACCCCAAACGAGAGTAATGCTCTATATACTCTTTCAAATGGGCTGTTTCAGGTACTGACAAAGCATACACTCTGCAGGACGGTATCGTGGCCCCCTCCACCAGATCTATGCGACAGTCATATTCCCTGTGGGGGGGTAGAACTTCTGCCTTTGATTCACTAAATACATCACTATAACCAGAGTATTCTATAGGTATGGTGACATTTTTTTCCGCTGCAGTAGCTGCCAAAAAAGGGCTGGCTAACGTAGTGACATTAGCAGAGACACATGGCGCTAAATGATCGTGACAATGCGCAGGAATGAAGTGAAATGTTTTTGTCTGCCAATCCACCACCAGATTGTGTTTCCTTAACCAAGGCATACCCAGAATTATTTCGTACTGAGGTGCTGCTATAATGTTCAAGGACAAAACCTCAGTGTGCACAAAACATTGTACCACTACTGACAATCCCAACTCGCTGGTTCTTTCAGTAATTTGGCCTGACGTTAAAGGTTGCCCATCGACCGCTAATACTTCCTCAGGAGTCTCCCTAGAGACACGAGGTAAGGCCAAACGTCTTACCAGGCCTTCATCCACAAAATTACCCGTGGCTCCAGAATCCACCATCACCATCACCTGATATCTCTCTAGGTTACACTCCAGTGTCATAACAATTACCAAGTGAGGTTCTGTTTCGTCGTCCCCCCTGGAAGACAAAGAAGTGAGTTTCCAAGCTGGCCCTCTCTCTTCACTAGATATGTTGTCTCCCTTCATATCGCCTTCCGGCACCGTTTTGGATACCGCAACCTTCTTGAATCTGCTAACATTGCCTGATGTCTTGGGTTTGGAAGGACATTCTCGGACATAGTGTCCCTTCCTCCCTCAGTACATGCACAAGCCCTGTACTCTTCTGGTCTCTCTTTCTTCCCTAGATAAAGGGGCTCTGAGCGCTCCTATCTCCATTGGTTCGGGTGAGTTATCAGTCCCCCCAGTCGCCTTACGCGGGTTTCTCTCACCACTGTAAACCCCTTTTTCCCATCTTCTTCGGTTACAACCCCTATCTGACAGACGGGCATCCAACCTTAACACCAGATTCACCATGTCAACAAAAGATGTAGGTTGAGGATCAACCTGTGCCACTACATCTTTCAAATCGTCATGTAAACCCTGATAAAATAGGGACATTCTTTTTTCCTCCGGCCATTCTGTTTCGGCCACTAATCGGTTGAATGCGGTTAGATAAGTAATCAATTCTCCTCTGCCTTGTCTCAACGTTACCAAATCTCTATCCGCACTGAACGTAGTTGCTCTGCGGTCAAAAACCCTCTCGAATTCATTCTTAAATGCTGACCAATCCGAAAGGATAGCATCGTCCCTTTTCACTAACGGTACCGCCCAATCCGCCGCATCCCCCACCAAATAAGAAATCAAAAACGCCACTCTAGAATGGTTAGTAGGGAATGATGAGGGTTTACAAGAAAAATGCAGGAGGATCTGAGTCATAAAAACATGCACCTTACGGGGGTCTCCTGAGAACCTTTCAGGAGTGGCCAGTGGAATGGGGGGTGGCACAGTAACCTGGACGTTGGAGGTCGAGGCTGAAGCATTAAAAGGATTACTACTCAAACGCTCCACTTTGTCTCGTAAAGCTGCAGTCTCAGCCTTGGACGAGGCCAATTCCTGCTCTACTAATACTTAAGCATGCAACACATCCTCCATAGACGCCATTGTTGCTACAAGCTGACCGGGCAGAGTGAAAATTCGTGGGCTTGTGATTCTGTCAGGTTTGCACTCCGCAGGATCAGCATGCAGCAACAATGCTCCACCTCCGGACCCTCCGAACACCCTGAAGTATATATACACAGGGTGTTCAGACGATACGGTGAGGGAAAAAACCCCAAAAGGGGAAAAACCCAAAAGAAAAGAGAAGAAGGGAAGGGCAGCAGGGAAAAAGAAACTGGAAGACAAAAGGGCAATGATTAATATGACATCAATTGCTACACTCATGTAATTCTCACTACAACACAACCCAGAGAGTCACCTGTATGATTTGTGAACCGGCCCCATACCGCAGTTTCTTCAGCCTTCCTTCTGTCCTATTCAACACAAGAGAAACTTATAAACATGTGACTATACACCACATCTGCCTAAATCAATGATGCTTACTAACAACCTACCCCATATCCTCCCTCCCTAAATTCTGGAGAGTGATTCCTCAGTAATCCAGAAAAGCACCAAAATGAACAGTCACTCCGTGAATGTGAAAAGAACCCCCAAGACTCCTTTGTTGTTGTCACAAAACTCCTTAGGGTCACTAGTGTAAATGGCTCCTTTACACTGTATGCAAGTATATGGCAAGTAAAGTTTAATCCAAACACGGCATGATGTAGCAACACACTACTATCATCCGCTTTGGTAATTATAATCCCATCCAAACGATTGAGTGAACACAACTTTACAGGTTCATGCCGGTAGTGCGGAGGTCCTCATCCCCCCCTGCACTCCGCCACTTGCACTCCAACAATAATGTATCTGACTCCACACGCCACTGTAGGGAAGCCTAATGCGTGTCTTGAAATGGGACTCAACGAATCCTAGGAACTGCTTCCTCGCAGCAGCGAGGCCAAACAAACAAACAGAGCAGCACCGCTCCGTTGTACCAGGTTATATAACAGGGAACAAATGTACGCGCTAGCCAGCGTGAATACACTCATGAACTAAATACAGTCTCAAACCTCTCTACGATAACGGCAAGTCCAGGACAGCACCAGAAACGCCGGGCTCAAGGAGGAGCAGCCGCTCCCTCCACACCATCAGGATCACAAGCCTCGAACGCCCAACTCCGCCCATGGATATCCCACATGACGCCGAGGATTCTGGGAATAGTAGTTCCACCCCCGGTCTTGCTGGGAATTGTAGTCCGTTGGGCAGGCGCGCTGTCTACAACCTGACAACTCCACTGTACACTATTCCATTGGACGACACTCCGCTCTACCCAATGACACTGTACGTCACAATAACCTACGATAAGACACTCTATATCACAACACTGAACAACACTGCACTCTTTGCCACTCTAGTCTGTGCACCTCGAGTTTACTCTGCTCTACAAACCTCAACTTCACTCTACAACACTCACGCCGCTCCACTCCATCACACTCTACCGCACTCTATGCTACTTCATTGTGCAACATTGTACTCCCATCTATCTCACTGTATAACAATGTAGTCCACTCTATGCCACTCCATTGTACTCCACTCTTTGACAGTTTCCCAGACTCCACGACACACATACCTTTGAATTGTACAACATGCCACTCCGCTCTTTGTCACTTTACTCCACTCTATGCTACACCACTACACTGTGCTCCACAGCACTGTACTATAAGAGATGCAACTCCACCATATGACACATTACTCCACTCTACACTATGCCACTCATCACCACTGCACATCCGTTTACCCCACTCTACACTGCTGTATGACATTCCGTTTTGCTCAGCTCCACCTTATAACACTCTGCTCTATAGAAGTCCACTCTAAAACACACTACTTCTCTCTATGCCACTGTATGACACTCTGCTACACTATATGTTCCTACATTACACTCTACAACACTCCACTCCACATTATGCCACTGTACCACACTCTACTCAACTATATGCCACTCTGCAACACTTTATTCCACTCTTAGACAACCTATGCAACTATCCGTTCATCATTCCACCCCACTCCACTCCGCTCTACTCTATGACACACTACTCCACTCCACTACGCTGTACTCCAGTACTCCACTGCATGGCACTAAAAAACAATGCAACTCTATGACACTGTTTTCTACAACACTCTATACCACTATACTCTACCACTTTCTACGACACTGTACTGTATGACACACCACTCTACGATACTCTTCTCCACTTAATGCCACTCCACTGTACTCTACTGTATGACACTTTCCAACATTTTACAACACACCAGTCCACTATACCACAAGGCACTCCACTGTATGACATTTTACTCCACTGTACGATATTCCAGGCCATTCTACTCCACTCGATGCAACTCTACTATACAACATAACACTCCAGTAGATTACAGTTTACACCACGCAATCCTAGGCAATTCCACAGAACTCCTTTCTGCTCGACTGTACAATACTTTACCCCATTCTACTCCACTGTTTGACACTCCACTCTATGTCACTCAGCTGTATGACACCCTATTTTATAGGCCTGGGTATTATTTGATTAGTTCTGCTACGCGGAACTCAGTGAAGTGACCAAACAACTCTGCTGCACTATGCGGAGTTCCGCAAGCGGCAGAGTGCATTGGGTTGTGTCATTCGTGCTGATTTTTAATGTTGGGTTTAGTCCTGTGCTGGAAAACACCATGCACAGTGCAAAAGGTCACTGCTTCTTCCTGCCACTCGAGTAGATGTTCTACTCAAGTGGCGGCTTCCTCAATACTAAATTAAGATTTCTTAATGTGAGAGGTAGCAGCCATCCGCAACCGCCCATATTGAGAAATCTCGTCAGGAGGTGACCTGGAGTAAGAGTGCCCACGCTCACAAATTTAACGGTGGGGAGCGTGGGAAAAACTCTGCTATGCTGAGAGGAACAGAGTTTTTGGGAACATTGCGCTCTACGCAGTAGAAATAATTCCACAAGCTCTACGAGCAGAGCAGAATTCCATGCCAGGCCTAATATTGTACTGTATGCAACTGCACTCTACAAGGTTCTACTACACTCCATGCCACTATATGATACTCTATGCCCATCCACGCTACACCACTGTACTACACTGTATGACACTGTAGAACATGCCACTCCACTCCATTCTATGACACACCACTACACCATATGACACAGCACTCCACTCTATGACATTCTCCTTCACAGTATGACACTTTATCACAGTCTACTGTATGACACACCACTGTATGACACTCACTGCATGACACTACAATGTATGAAATTCTCCGTCACTCTACTGAACAACACTCCACTCCACACCCCTAACTGTATGACAATTTATTGCACTCTACTCCACTCTGCGCCACTCCATTGCACAAAGCACTCTCCTCAATGCCACTGTACGACACAATACTCAATGACACTTCACCTCATGACACTTAACTCCATACACTGAGTTGATGACACTCCACTGTACGACACTCAACTGTACTGTACGACATGCCAATCCACTGATTAACATACCACTCCACTCTCTGTTAATCTACTCCACTATCGACACATAACGTCACTCCACTGTATAACACTTAACTTCACTCAACTCTACTTCATTCCACTCTATTCCACTTCACAACCCTACCCTCTATGACACCACACTGAATAACACAGTCTTCCACTATTCCTTACGACAGTCCACATAACAACACTCAACTGAATGACACTCAACACTGTGATTTGAAACAGATTTTTATTTAAACAAAATTTAAAAATTAAATTCAAATAAGAAAAACAAAGGTTAAGGATAATGTCGAAGGGATAGGCAGAAACAGAAGCGAGGCGGCCGTATATGTGTTATATTGGGGTATTTCATTATAGTTGATGAACTCAATTGTAGTAAATTAACTCAAAAGTAACACTGATGGTGTCTCAATCACTTCATTCTTGTGCTTCTTCTTTCTTCTAGGTGTTCCGGCTCTCTGTTAGGGTCCCGGGAAGCTTGAGAAGAGAAGCAGAAGAGCAAGAGGAGGAATAAGTCACTGGGGATGGATTGAGCAAAACAACATACTCTCCCCATGCAGGCAGGGTTTAGATCAGGCCCTAGCACCCTTGACCAGGTGTTTCGGCTTACCATGATGTACTGGAAGGTGGTTTTTTTGGGCGGTGGTGTCATCTACGCTGCTTTTGTCGACCTTAGGTCGGCATTCGACCTGGTTCCCAGGGCAAAACTTTGGGATGCCCTGAGAAGCATGGAATTCCCCCCAGAACTATTAGATATGGTTAGGCGCCTTCATGAGGACAATTTTGCACGCGTAAGATGGGGTAAACAGGGTCAGGTGACCGCTAGCTTCCCTGTCGAACGTGGTGTCCGGCAGGGTTGCGTACTGGCCCCTACCTTGTTCCTCTTGTTTATCAACCGGGTGGTCGCTTTTTTCAAAGACACTCACACTGATGCACCTACCCTGGGGGGCTCAAAGTATCCAATGTTAATATTCGCCGACGACACCCTGCTCCTCTCAAGGACCCGTAGCGGCCTACAGGCTGCCTTAAATAGATTTGCTGAGTTTTGTTCAATAAATGACCTCCAAATCAATGCTGACAAAACAAAATTTATGATTTTTAATAAAAACAAGCCTATCACAAGTTCATTTTCACTAGAGGGTGTTCAAATAGAACAGGTTAAAGTCATGTCATACCTGGGCGTGACCTTGGACCATCAACTAACATGGAAACCCCAGCTGGAAGTGTTAACCCTTAAGTTTGTTCGCCTTACAGGTTGTCTGATAAAAGAACAGAAAAAAACCATGACAAAACGCATTACACCTGTGTTAAAAATATACGAGGCCAAGGTGAATGCGGCTACTCTGTATGGTGCGGATATCTGGGGATATAAAGGATTGTCGGCCCTTACTAGTGCTCAGAACAAGTTCTTCCGGAACCTAGTGGGACTTCCCCAATCTTCCCCCATTACACCCCTGCTTTTAGATTTAGGTTGTAGACCGTTGGATGAGATGGCACAGTACCGCCTTGTTGCTTTTTGGCGTCGCCTTTGGACGACTCAAGAACTTAGCCTAGTTGCATTAGAATTAGGTGAGGTCAGAGCATTGTGGGGTGCACAGAAAATTCCATGGCTACGGGAGGTCAAGCAAATTCTGTATTCTATGGGTCTCCCAGAGCTATGGCTACATCCCGAATGTTCAAGCTTCCCATCGAAAGCAGAATTTAAAGAACTTTATTGGGCTGTTAAGAAATCTGTACTGGTCTCCCTCTCCTCCGCTAACAACCTAACGGGACAGTTCCTATTGCACAAGATAACCCCATTTCTCGAACCATATTGGGACTTGATATGCAAATCACTTGATCGCAAACTGTACCATCAGTTTCGGGTGGGAACCCTACCGATCAAGTCTTTTACTGCAAAGTGGGCAATAAACTCAAGTAACAAATGCCCCTTCTGTCCTGATCAGGTAGAAAGTCTGGGCCACGTATTTTTTGCATGTCCTGCTTATCGTTCGCCCAGACTAAAATGGTTGAAACCAATCTGTAAAACACTTAATTGTGGGGGTAGCCACGCAGCCCTGCTTAAATTGAGAGATCTGCGCACTGCTAAACCAGTGATTTGTGTTGCAAAATTTTTGGGTTGGCTGTGGCTTATCCGTGTAAAGGAACTGTAAATCGTTTTTTTTTTTTATTAGTTTTAATGTTTAAGTACTGCTGTACATTATCTTTTATGTACTGGGGGATCCAATGTACAATGCTGTATATTGAAAATGTTTTTTAAAGATATTTGCTGTCTTTTATGAACTTTTTTATTCGAAATAAAGACTAATTAAACTGAAACTGAAACACTGGGGTATATATGTGGAGGGTAGCATTAATCCCGTCACCACACCCGGGTGGAACGTATTGAAAAAAAAAGTAAAACAAGGCAATTTGTCTATTCTTCTTGTGCCCAGATCCTGTTTTTCTGTTAGTGCCCCGATTTTGTTAATGTCATTGTTATTGTTAATGTCAGTTTATATAGCGCCAATTCACCGGCAGGTCTCAGGGCGCTTTTGACCGCAAAACATAACAACCTAATCAGCAAAGGGACCGGATAGAGACTATACTGGACTCAGCGCTTCTCTAAATAAGATAGTCTTTAGGGCTTTCCTAAAGTGGAGCCGGTTTCCATCTTTACGAAGAGCCTCAGGCAGTTTATTCCAGATCCTAGGCAGCAAGACCGAAAAAGATCTTCCACCTTTTGTGGCCAGTTTAAACCGAGGACACACAAGCAATTGAGCCTCGGAGGACCTTAGACTTCTTTCTGGCCGGTAGATCTCCAGCCTTTCTTTAATATACGCAGGGGCTTGCCCATAGATGGACTTATGGGCTATGCAGAGACTTTTGAAGGCAGACCTTTGCGTCACTGGCAGCCAATGAAGGCTCTGCAGCAGCGGGGAGGCATGTGATTTTCTTGGAAGTTTATAGATGAGTCTTGCCGCATCATTTAAAACCACCTGCAGTCTATTGGTTAATACCTTTGGTAAGCCCAGTAAGAGCGCGTTTCCATAGTCCAGCCGCGAAAGTATAGTGGCAGAGACTACAGTGCAAAGCATGGACTGTGAGAGGAGCGGAACTAGTTTGCGCAATTGTCTTATAAGACCATTACAAGTTCCTACAACGGAGGAGATCTGGCTCACCATTGAAAGGGCATGATCTATCTTAATACCAAGGCTTTTTACCAAGTCAGCTGGCTTAGGGGTGGGGCCCAATTCCTGGGGCCAGTACAGGTCACTCCAGGGGGAACAAATAGATGAAATTACTAACACCTCAGTTTTTTCGGGGTTAATCTTCAGGAGGTTCCTGGACATCCAGTTGACTGTGAATCTAAGTACCTCCTGTGCCTGTAACTGGGCCTGTTCAGTGTCGTCCATGCTCAACAACAACTGAGTATCGTCCGCATAATTGTATACGCGGCAGCCCATCTCAACCAGGGCTTTTATTAGGGGTTGTAGGTACAAGTTAAACAGAAGGGGAGATAGAGCAGAGCCCTGGGGAACCCCACATGTGAGCTTTCCCACTCCTGATACCGTATCTCCCAACTGGACCCTCTGGGTTCTCCCGGATAGGAAAGATTCCAGCCATTGATAGGCTGAGTCCCGAAACCCATAACTGGCCAACCTGTCCAAAAGTAGAGTATGGCTGACAGTATCAAACGCCGCTGACAGATCTAAAAGTATCAGTGCGCTAGGTTTTTTACTGTCAGCCAACAACCTGAGATCGTCCAGCACCGAGAGCATTACCAACTCGGTGCTGTGATGTGCTCGAGACCCTGCCTGCATCTCATGGAGAAGATGGTTAGACTCCAGAAACGAGGCCAGGGATGTCAGCACATGTTGTTCAAGAACCTTGGACAGGAATGGCAGCTGGGAGATCGGCCTGTAATTCTTCAACACTTTGGGATCTGCCCCCACTTTCTTAATTAGCGGTTTTACCCGAGCTTCTTTAAAGCTGATTGGTAGCCGTCCTGTGTTTAATGACTTGTTCAGCACGGACAAGATATGATCCTCTAGGGAGCCAAGCAAACGAACGATATTGCCAAAAACCCTACCTGACTGCGAGGGAGCGCTCGGAGAGCGAGAGTCTGTGCGCCTGCCACCAGAACCGGAATCCCGCCACCAGCCGCGCCGCCGCCTAGGGACTACGTTTCCCACCAGGCTCAGCGGCGGCGCGTTCCCCGACGCAGCACAAGCGCCGGGAGGGGCAGTACATAGCTGTCTGCCCTCGGTGGAGCGGGGGGGAGCCAAGCAAACGAACGATATTGCCAAAAACCCTACCTGACTGCGAGGGAGCGCTCGGAGAGCGAGAGTCTGTGCGCCTGCCACCAGAACCGGAATCCCGCCACCAGCCGCGCCGCCGCCTAGGGACTACGTTTCCCACCAGGCTCAGCGGCGGCGCGTTCCCCGACGCAGCACAAGCGCCGGGAGGGGCAGTACATAGCTGTCTGCCCTCGGTGGAGCGGGGGGGAGCCAAGCAAACGAACGATATTGCCAAAAACCCTACCTGACTGCGAGGGAGCGCTCGGAGAGCGAGAGTCTGTGCGCCTGCCACCAGAACCGGAATCCCGCCACCAGCCGCGCCGCCGCCTAGGGACTACGTTTCCCACCAGGCTCAGCGGCGGCGCGTTCCCCGACGCAGCACAAGCGCCGGGAGGGGCAGTACATAGCTGTCTGCCCTCGGTGGAGCGGGGGGGAGCCAAGCAAACGAACGATATTGCCAAAAACCCTACCTGACTGCGAGGGAGCGCTCGGAGAGCGAGAGTCTGTGCGCCTGCCACCAGAACCGGAATCCCGCCACCAGCCGCGCCGCCGCCTAGGGACTACGTTTCCCACCAGGCTCAGCGGCGGCGCGTTCCCCGACGCAGCACAAGCGCCGGGAGGGGCAGTACATAGCTGTCTGCCCTCAGCGTCGCGGGACGCGAGCGGGACGCCCGGGGCTAAGCCCGGGCAAAGGGCGGGCCCTCTACGGCCCTCCAAGGCCTGACCAGGCCGGGCTGGGCCACCTCCCTTTCTCTGCATCCTTGCCCTAAACACATACCATAATGGCAAAAGCTGGATGCGATCCTCAATCCATGTGTGAGGGGAGCGTAATTTGCGGCCCCTTGGACAAATTTTTCATCAAAGTTAAAGCGGATATTGATAGAGACCTGACCCTGGCAGAGAGGCGTATCGCTAGGAGACAATCGATAGAGCTACTCAAAAACAACGCTATTATACATGTTCCTTCTCCTATGCCTGAGCCCAGCCCACTTAATTCCACCTTAAAAACCACGGTGGAGGATCTAATGAACACAGATAATGTGCCTTCACTTTTTCAATCTTACTTTCCGCCAAATAATGGATGTTTGCTCCCATCCCCTTTAAAAATTGTGAATTCCACCATTACGGCATCTCCCGACCTTATTGATTTGGTCACTCCAAACCTGCCAAAGACTGCAGAGTTTGTTGGGCCTGACATAATAGAAATTCCCTCTTCCCAGGTCACACAAAAAATGTCCATGTTTCACCCCTCCCCAGTGGTAGTAAAGTCAGTTAAAGCGGCCCAAATGAAAAAGAAACCCATAAAGAATCAGGTTATTATTCGATCTCCACCTAAAAAACGGAGAAAAAAACTACCAACAAAAAATACACCTAAAAATCAAACTTCGGCCCAGGACAGACTCACCAAAGAACTGCTACATATTGTAGAGGGAACACCAAAACCTTCACGGGAAATATTAACTTCCTGCGTCCCTCCTACAATTAAAGATTTTGTAGATGCCATGGAACATCTTGTGAAGGCATTATTAACACCAATACTTGAGAGAGTGAAACGAATAGCTACTGAACTGCACACTCTCTCTGACACCTTGATCAAATCCCAAGTAGTAATTCCTGACCCTATATCAAAAGCGGGTGAGAAATCCGATCAAGGAGTAAAAACTAAAACCATCATACGAAATCCTACTCCAACGAAAATTGGGGGGGGGGGAACTAGTTGTGACAATTTGACTAAAGATCAAAATCTTATGAGGCAAACCCCGGATATAAATCACAATAAACCCCAACCGGTAGTCTCTACAAAGAAGCCACAACCCACTCAAAAACAACCTCTCTCTTTAAAAGCGCCTCCCAAGATGCAGGAAAATTTGACACAAATTAACTCTCTGATTGCTTCGGCGAAAATGGGTAATGCCACTCCTACCCGGGGGAAAACCCACCCCGCAGCGCCACATGAGAAACGGCGAGGCAAAAGATACACCGACCTACCCCCGACTGCATCACAAAATGTTATCATATTAACGGGGGTTGCACCATTATCAAGCTCAGGAGGATACGAAAACCATAACAGTTTAAAAAACAAGGTGATTTTCTGGCTCCGGGAAAATAGGCCTTTACCCCCTCATATAAATGGTGACATAATAATGGTGAGAAGAACCGACTGGGTTGGTATTCGCCCTAAAGACATAGAAGGGGATGTAGTTATTGTTACTTTTAAAGACCCGAGGGTTATTCCACATATCACAGACTGGTTCTCAGGCCTGCACAGGGGACCAATTCTGCCAAAACCCTTAACCTACTTTTATCCTGAAGAGTTAATGTCGTTCAAACCACACAAACCTTATTTTCCCAAACAATCATTAGCCCAGATCGGAAAAAATCACTTTACCCAGAGAGTAGGAGATCAGATAGCGTTCCCCTCAAATGCTCCCTTTCCACCGCCACCCTCTCAGTTTTACCCACGGAGCCATATCAAACCCCTCTCTTTCTTCCACTCAAACTGGAACGTACCTTGTTATAACTTTTTTGAACCACTCGGAGGCATGGAGGATGTAGAATGACTCTCTCAAGAGAAGCAAACAAATGATGGCAGTGGGAGATATGAGAGTACCACCGTCTCCCCTAATTACATGCAGGTTACTCCTGAAACAGGTCTAAATAAAAATTCCCAAATAAATGGGGCAAATAATAGAGTCCAAATAACTGACAGGGACAAAGAAAAAAATCTTAGTTGTCCTCCCATTAGAATATATGCCAAGCCAGACCCTAATAATAAGGCAGAAAATAAAGAAACTGGCAATTTACAGCTCCTTTCGTGGAATTTAGCAGGTCTTTTAGCTAAAACTATGTTGCCGGATTGGATAAAGGTGATAAATCAGTATTCCATCCTGTGTTTTCAGGAAACATGGGCGATTGCACCTATCCACCTCCAAGGCTTTCAGACATTCCATTCACCGGCTGTCGGATCTAAACAGGGCAGACACAAGGGGGGTCTATGTACTTATATTAGTGTCTCAGTGGGTCAGAGGATCAGGAAAACACTATTGAAAGATTCCTTTCAGATAATTGCATTAGATATTGCCCCGTCCTTGTCATTGCTAATTATTAATTTTTACAACAATCTCCCTGTAGACCTATTGGAGAAAGCCATGCTTAACTTACATCAAGCCCTGTGCACGATTAAAGAAACTTTGGGCGTGGAATGTGCAATTCTTCTTGCGGGAGATTTAAACTGCCACATCTGTTTAAACACAGTAAGAGATGGTTGTGACATCTATGATACATATCCCTCAGACCCTGGTTTTCCCACCTTCAGTCATTTTATGCACACAAAGTCAGGTGACCTCTTTAACACCTTCGTTACCTCTTTTAATCTATATTTGGTAAACGAGCTCTTACAGACCCCATGCCTCACCAAACCAACCTTTCATGGCAGAGCAAGGAACACTAGCATAGACTTTTTATTATTTTCAAAAGCACATGCAGTGTTAATACGAGATTGGGACACACTCGATCATCCACACAGTGACCACTATCCTCTCTCTATGACCTTAGACTTATCGGGACCACCGCAGAGCCGGAATTCACAAATAGATATTTATGAACAACCAATTATGCTGGGAGCCAAAAACGGCTATTGTCTCAAATGGGATAAAATCAACCCAAAAAACCTCCTAAAGAACTTAGTTAACAAAAGGAGGGAGGAGATTCATATCTGCCTTTCAAATAAGGACAATCCCGATGACATCTGTAATGCCTTCATCAAAATCCAGGGAACCTTGAAACAACTCATGTCGAGACAGTATAAAACTGGTATTATCGCGCAAAAGGGGTGGTTTTATTCAAAATGTACGAAGGCCCTGAACTCCCTAAAGAACTTGCTCCGCGTCTTACCTAAACCTCAACTAGAAATATGCCAGGCTAGAAATAAATATCGCATAGCCATAAAACAGAGAAAAAGGGAACTGAAACAGGAAGCTTGGCAAAAATTGGTGGAAACATCGCAGTTGGCCGACATGGCAGCGTTTTGGAGACTTATTAATTCCCCCCTGCCATGGGTAAAAATGCCCGAGAGGATTTTGGACATGGCAATAAATGGAGAGATGTGGGCGGCGCATTTCCAGAAGCTCTACTCCAAACCTGTATGTTCAAAAAACCTCAACCCGGATTTATTGACTATAAACCCAGCCCGGGATAGTCCATGCCAAATCCTTTTTTCACTTGAGGAGGTGGAATCAGCCATCAAAGAAAGCCCACCCGGGAAGGCCCCGGGACCAGATGCAATCCCAGCGGATGTGTATAAGGCAGAGATGGAATTTTGGGCTCCCTTACTGACCTCTGTCCTTAACTCCATAAACCATACAAAGCTCCTGCCAACTTGGGGAGAGGCCATATTAATACCAATTTTCAAAAAAGGAGATAGGCACCTGCCATCGTGCTATAGGCCTATATCCCTTCTCGATACCCTGATGAAAATTGTTGGACGCATAATCCTGAAAAGACTAACTATCTGGATAGAGGAGAAAGACATACTCTCGAAATTACAATACGGTTTTCGGTCTGGCAGAGGTACAATTGAACAGGTCCTCAATTTACATCTAATCCAGTCAAAATACATCGACACCAAAAGGCACAGTCTCTATATAACATATATAGATCTCACTTCAGCTTTTGACTGTGTCCAGCATGACCAACTATGGCACATTTTAAACCGTATCGGGATGGATCCATCAATCCTTCTTTTCATTAGGGCCTTGTACCGTGAAGCAGGAGCCAGAGTGAGATATGGACTGAAGGGAGAGTGCTCGCCACGTTTTAACATCAATAGAGGGGTTAGACAGGGGTGCATCCTGGCCCCCCTGCTCTTCTCCCTTTATATAAATGCGATTGGCGAGCATCTGAAAACAATCGAGTGCGACTTCCCAAAAATAGGAGGTGAATCGATCCCAATCCTGCTTTACGCAGATGACGCTGCGATTCTATCCCAGACCAGAATGGGCCTACAAAAAGCAGTATCAGCTTTTACGACTTTCATGAACGACAGGGGCCTTAAAGTGAACATAGCAAAATCGTACACCATGCTATGTAATAAAAGTTTAAAAAAAAACCCATGCCCCATCTTCATTGATGACCAAAAACTGGAGACAGTGGAGGCATTTACATATTTGGGAATTTGTCTACATAGAAAGCTATCCTGGAAAGCGGCAATAGAGAAGAGGAAACTTGCTTTCACGAGAGCGATTGGAGGTCTCCGGGACTTTGCAGGAAAGATAGGGGGCAGACCGGTTAAACAACTATTAATTGTATACAAAGCAAAATGCATATCTACTGCTACCTACGGGGCTGGTCTCTGGGGCATAGACAAAAATATTTCACAGATACAAATTCTGGAAAACCAATTTTTAAGGTATCTTCTCGCCGCCCCAAAGGCAACCTCTGTATATAAAATGCATATCGAATTGGACCTCCCATATATAACAGATACCATTAAAACTGAACCTCTCCTGCTTTGGCACAAAATTTGGACCACCCCGGAGACGGCGTTTAATAGAGAGGTGCTACAAGACATTCTTAACTTGGAAGGGGCTAAATACTTTAATCAATCAAACTGGCTGATCTATGTGAGAAATTTCTTCTTTGAAATTGGGCACCAAGAATGGTATACAGATCCTTCGTCACTAGAAAACATCTCGCGAAAAGATCTGAGAAAGAAGTTAATGGCCCATCTGGAAACAGTCAGATGGAACAAACAGAAACTTTCTGACACCATCCGAGCATACCAAAGGGTGACACCTCGCAAGGGGCTCCAACCATATTTATCAATAGCTTTTCCGTGCTACACAAGGATGTTACTCACCAGATTTAGAATGGGCTCTTTTTATCGATATGTAACTTTCCCAAATTGCAATGACTGGTCACGGATCACCTCTCTTTGTCCCTGTGACACTATTTCAAAACAATCTAATATTCACACCATCCTCTTTTGTAAGTTTTATCAGTTTCTGAGAAAACCCCTATTATTACCGTTACTAAAGAGATGGAATATTAGGACATGTAAAATGGCTTTTGAGCGGTTACAGGAACTGGAAGATAAGGAGGTGATAACCAAAATGGAACAGTTTTTAAAACTAGTGATAAAATGTAGGAAAACTTTAGATTGAATGTGGATTTGGTGATTACTTCTATGTGTTTTTTACCTGGTTTTAAAGGCACATCTTTTAAATTTTTAATGAGATTTTAGTATGAAATTTTTAAATTGAAATATACTTGATCATTTGTAATATAAATGCATTTATTCTTTTGCTTTTTTAACTATGTATATGAAGGTATGCTTATATGATATTTGTCTAAATATCGAATAAAGCTTATTTTGAACCTTTGAACCTTTTGATCCTCTAGGCTAAGGTGAGCTAGGCGAAACACACTTGGGGGACATGGGTCCGCTGGGGAGCCTGATTTTATTTTCCTCATTAATGTTTCGAGGCCTAATGAATCCATCAGGGGGAATTCGGACATGTAGACTCCGACCGGAGTTTGAGTAGATTGTGGTTCCATAGGGCCAGTGACAGTGTTTTTTATTTCCTTTAAAATAGTGTCAACCTTATCCAAAAAGTATTTTAGAAAGATGTCACAACTAATTGTGGTATCCGTAACTTGGGCTCTTTTACTTAGTTCCGACAGTATTTTGAAGGTTTCTTTCTGGACGTTGTCTGCCTCACTAATGCGATTTTCATAAAAAGTAGCTTTAGAGTTCTGTACATGTTTTTTATAGGTACGAAACAACTTCCTATATTGTTCATGGGATTCTCCATCTTTTTTCCTCCTCCAAGTTCTCTCTAAATTACGTAGTTCTTTC
Source organism: Lissotriton helveticus (assembly GCF_964261635.1). Lineage (NCBI taxonomy): Eukaryota > Metazoa > Chordata > Amphibia > Caudata > Salamandridae > Lissotriton > Lissotriton helveticus. Next base: position 960,558,772 of record NC_136063.1, read on the forward strand.
CTATGCTCCCTCAGAGCAGGGGTGAACCAAGGGGCGCCTTTCCCCCCACAATTCACTTTTTGAGGCTTCTCAGGTGCAATCAAGTTTATTGCTCTGATCAGACTATCCATTAAATCCTTACACTCTTGATCTACATCAGCGTCAGGATCCATAGGTTGGACGAATTCCATAAGTTTGGTGGTTAGCGTTTGTGAATCAACGTTTTTCCACTTACGCATCTTTTTAATTATGGGTGGTGGTTGCGGGGGTTTTATACCGACAGGGACTTTACAATAGATCAGATGGTGATCTGACCAGATACAAGGGAGGACTTTCACTAATGTAACCTTGGGATCTAGGGGCCCAAATCAGATCAAGAATGCGTGGGAGAGTCTACCAACTGCCTAAAGCCCAGGGAGGACATCGTTGTCTCTAACGAGTCAGCTGCTGAATCTTTTTTATCCCTGTCCCAGTGCAGGTTAAAGTCTCCCGTGACTACTATGTTTTTATACCGTGAGCATAAGTCAGACATACTAGCCATAAATAGATTGTTAAAGGCCGGAGTAGAGTTAGGTGGACGATAAACAGTGAGAATAGTTAGACACAGATTGTCGTACATAAGTTTCACTGCAAGCATGTCAGCCAAATCCACTGTTTCTGCCAAAATTTTGGTTACTACTAGATGTTTTTTGAATAAAATTGCTACTCCCCCTCCACGCGCATTCCCAGCACGGTTATGCCAATGTATGTCATATCGTGATGGGACAGCAGCTATGATATCAGGTAGGGAATTTTCCCAAGCCAGGTCTCTGTCAGCGTCAGGATATCTATATCTTCATCTTGGAGCAAGGTGAAGATCTCAAGATTATGACATTGCATAGACCATTTTCCTAGGGTTCTCTTCTCCCTCCCTTGTGGTAGATGCACTCCCTCTGGTATTGGGGTTGGAGGGACTCAGGAACAACACAGAAGAAAAATGGTAACTGTTCCTTTCTCTCGCGATCTGGGCTATGTACAAGAGAGGAATGGAGGAGAACGGGGGAGGTGAAATCAAGTATGATAAGAGGGCAATCAGAGGGAGTCAAGCAGACCCTTAGACACAGCAACCACAAGGAGAGGATAAATCACCTGCTAGTCCTCAACCTCCCCAGGGGTGCTCCCCCTTATGCCACGTACCACCTCTGCCGCAACTCTCCTGAGTCACGGCGGCTCCTGCGCAAACACTCCGGGGCGCCACCACTCCTCGCACCACTCATCTGGGGATCCCTCGGTACCGTTGTCTGCTTCTCATGATCTTCCGCTTTCTCTGGTCGTCTCTCCTTCCTCTGGGGATGTCTCCTTTGTGTTCTCACGTCCGAGTCCTCTTCCTGCTTCCTCACTGGCTCCTTTTCTCCCCCCCTGACTCTTCTGATTGGCCTCTCGTTCGTTCGTCCGTCCTTGTTCTTTTCCTGCGGGATTGAACAACAGTCCTTCACTGTTTGTTCCCTGCTCCAGCCCCTGTGGACATCATCTGGACCAGAAAGTAGCGCAGACCATAGCGGTGCACTAACAGGTAAGTCGGAGTCTTGGGTGGGAGCAGGGGCGTCCTCTCACAGATAAGTTAACTAGACTATACAAATTTTAGAAATTCTAAAGTAACAGTTATGACCTAAATTCCTAATTTACACACCACGTTAAATTTAATACAATTCATGCACATCCATACATATTCTTGCCACCTCACTCACCACAATACATTAAATATACCTCACCACTCTACAATGCAGTGTGTTCTCTGAAATGATGTAATTTCAGATGTCATAAGTGTTGTTATCAATGCTATAATTTCACATGCTATAAATCATGTAATATGCAAAGGCTTTAATGAATGCATGGAGAAGAGGCAAGTTATTGAAAATGTATTGTGGCAGGTAAGGTGACAAGACTGTGTATGGAGGTGCGTGGCTTGTAGTAAATTTAAGGTGGCGCATAAATCAGAATCTAAGTTATACCTGCAACGTTTGAATTTCTAATGTTTGTATACCTTATGATGGTGTTTGTATAGATAAATAAAGTTTTCCTAACTATAACTAATATATATATATATATTTTTGTAGTCCCCTTCCATAATCCGAAGAAGGATGCCGACACTCACTAATTGTGTCAAACATTGTGTTCATTTTCACTTACGCCCGTTGCCATGGCATGTTTCGATATAATCAGAATTCCCACCCTTTTTCTAAAGAAACACAATAACCCAGTGAAGAAAACAAAACCTACATTTAATTAATTATCCTAATAAACTTACCAAATAATTAACAATAATTGATAACATATACATATTATATATTAGTATTACATATACAAATTAATAACATATTGTTAGAAATTGGGTTGGGGTTGCTGGTTGACTGGGGTGTGAGCCCTGGCCAAGCAACAGTCACAATCTTTTGCAGGGTAAACCGCAAAAAGTCACTAAGTTAAACTGTGCTTAACCATGGGTAGCTTGCCAAAAACAGTCAGGGTTAACTTGGAGGCAATGTGTAAAATATTTATGCACCGCACAAACAGTAATAAAGTGAAACTACAACGCAAGAACAACGCCAAACCAATTTAGAAAAACGGAGTAACTTTTAATAAATTATTTGACGCCAAAACAATAAAAATCCAGTTGGTAGAATCAGAGTTATGAATTTTCCAAAGGTTTTAGGAAAAATATTGTCAAAAAGCTCAAAGCAGCAACTATGGTCATCTGGTCGTGCTGGGCAGGGGACCGGGTCACAGTCCCAATTCAGGAAGACTACGATGGAGCATCGGTCAGCTTCAGTCACCAGATTAGTCCCACTAATGTGCACTTTCTCAAATCAGCACCAAGTGTCCCGTTTGCGGCGGAGGCACACACAGAAGCACGGAGTGTGTCATGGGAGGCTGGCAGCATAGCACGAAGAACAGGCCAGGCATCACAGACAAGCAATGCTGGAGCTTCGCATTGGTGGTCCCCGCAACACGCTGATGCTGTAGATGATGCTGCTGCTGCTTGAGCTTCACGTGGAATCACGGCATGGATGGCAAGTTATTCTTGTGAATAAGCCCCTTCACAGTTGCGAAGAGCTCAAAAAATTCAAGACAGCTCTCTTAGCCACACTAATGGTCTATGACTTGAGGCACATCATTTGGGGGTCAAGAACTCATTTCAGCTGGGTCCAGGTGCTGGTGCAGGATGTTGGGGAGCTTTTTATGCCCCTGAGGTTCAGATCAGGATGCCAGCAGACCTGCCCTTGGAGGCTCTCTATTAGCCCTGGGTTCAGTGATTCATTTGTGCCCGTGCTTTCCGGTGATTAGCACCGGCACTTATTTAACCGGGGCTACAGCATTGTTCTCCCTCGTGCAATGGTCCCAGTCATTATTAAAAATAAATGTACCATCATGTACTGCTTCGGTTTGGATGCATGTCTGCCTGGTATGTCTAAAGGATGACTGTTAAGGAGGGGGGAGGATCGCTCGATGACGTCACAGTCACTCGGTGAATCCTCGAGTTCACATCTTTCAGTTTCTGAACGCTTGCAGCACAGCACCCATCTCTACTAACTCTGCAATCTATTTCTAAGACTGGTCATGCTGTTATAAGAATTTCCTTTCTGTTTCTGCTGCAGCCACTGCCCAATGCCCTTCAGGTGGCAACAGTGCAGCTGAAAGGCAATGGGTACATTAATCTAGGGATCAGAGGAGGCAACAGGGAACTAAAACTACGACGTACAGAGGCCATGTGGATCATGAAAATGTACGCAGTCGGCTTAGGCCTAAACTATGATTCAGAGCTTCAATTCTTCTTAGGGGACTGAATTCCTAACGTGATATAAGGTAAAACAGAGGAATTGTTGATTTACGTAATGCAATAACTATGACACAATGGATGAAGCATATGGAGCTATTGTACTTATACTGGATGTGTTATTGTCATAGTGAATTTACCACGTATCATAATATTTCAGATAATAACAGATGGATTATTCTACTGTATTAACATAATTTGCTGTTTGTCATAGTAGTATCGACTAGGTTTCTAGTTCAACACAGGTTTTTCTATGCATTATACAAATATGTAAACAATAGGCATAACCACTGTATATTCCATAAGATGCATTTGGATGATATAACACTTACAATCATAAATACTAGTGACACTTGTAGATTGTAAGAGAGGTTGAGAGGAGATCATCTCACGTTTCTCCACCTCCGCTGCGAGTACATGCGATGTAGTTGTAACATCTTCACAAGCGTGTTCACAAAATTTTGGAGCAACCGCTATTGATTAGTGCACTGAGCATGTTATTCACCAGCACTATTTATCGGATAAATATCACCTACGACAAATTGCGGATTGACACCCAATTCTCTTTCCTTTCTCGGTATGTAGATCTTTATTTAATTTCCAAGCGAATGCGTAAGTCTGATTCGTAGCAGTTTCCCTCTTGCTACGTCTATCACTTTAAATGAAACTAACACGGATGACGTTTCGCCATCAGTGGGCGGGACGGTATTTAATCCGTTTTCACTTCCGGGTCACGTGTTCGCACTTCGAACAAGGAGACCCGGGAGAGAAGAGAGAAGCGGCAAGACGCTTACAGGTAATGCCACCGTATGGCTTCTAGCCGGCGAGATGTTATGTCTTGCCAAGTATGTCTTACCAAGTATGACAGCTTGGAGGTTTCCTAACCTGCCTGTCCGGATTATTTGTCTTACAGACACCAAGTCCGGAACAGGCTTCAAAATCACCCGCAATAATCAAGACACCCTGTCTTTTCAGGTAGGCTGTCTGAATCAGAACTAGAATAGAATGTCGAGTAACAGGCTTGGTGCTGTATCACCTTCAAGTCAGTTTAATACCCTGTATGTGCATCACTTTTCAGACCCAAATCGATCGAGTAATACATCTTCCCCCGGGCAACCCAGAACAAGCGCACTTCGCTTATAAGGTAATTTAAATATGCCTTATGTATTTTGATCGTCTTTATAATATTAGCAGGAGTCGACAGACACAGAACTCTAAGCAAGTTGAAATATACTACGTGAAGCCACAGCAAAAGCTGTTGAGTTTGTCAGCAGCATCAACTTATGGTGATCAGGGTACTGACATATCAACACGTCAGGAGAAGTTACAATGTTGTTTAGCAGGAATAATATTGGTACGGTTTTGTTCCTCGGTTTAGAGGGCAGCCAGACAAATATAGTACCTAATAAGTCACTAGCCTTAACGAGAATCATATTCATCTTCTATAATTCCCCTCTCTAAATAAGAGGGCATATATAACCTCATATTCTCTAACTTTATTGCAGTAACTATACCACAATCTGCAACCGCGTTTGGATGGTCTTGGGCCCTTCCGGGTCGGAAGTATCACCGGAAGAGCGGTGAGCTTTCCGTTTTCTTAATATAAATTTATGTTGTCGCTACTAAATGCACATCCTGAAATTTGGATAAACGCGGATATAACATAACGATAGAGTGAGCCACTAGAACTAATCTCAACAAGTGCTTAGTCGAGTGAGCAGTCTTCAATAATGGATATCTCCATAGATCTAACTTTTTGACCTCTCTTTCTTTCTATCCCCCCTTCTTTCCCGTTGTCTTCCCTCTCTTGTTTCTTAAAATCCACTCGTATTTATCGATCATGATAGGCCTTATGGTCTTATTCACAACCAATGGAGGTATGTGTCGTAATCTTATTTTTCTATGTCACCGAGCACACAATGCACGCATGATACCTTACACCTGATATAGACAGTAGTGCAGCACGGCACCAGGCACAACTTTGGTTACCACAATAGATGATACACACGTGTGAATTCACTCCATCGATCAGGGTGCCGAAGTGCACAACGTTTTACCCCAACTGCATGGTATGCATGAGCATATATTGAGCACAATAGCACACTTATGGATGCTTTCCAACAACCATCTCAGGGGCAGAAACCTATGCATGAGAAAATCCAAAATGATGCTTGTCTCACGGGCTGACCTGAAGTGTTATTCAGGATCACACATACAAATGTATATATCCCCAAGTATAGCTCCTTGTTTTCTGTATTATTTCCAGCCCTGAAGATTCGCAAGATGCGATGAAACACGTGTCGGCTGGTTGTTCACATGCTGTGTTGGAATAAACAAGGAGACCAAGACTTTTTGTATTGATATTGAATTCCTCATATTTTTAAGTTGCATATCACTGTTGTTTCTCTGCGTTTTGAAATTCTTACATTAGGACATTGTATCCGCTTTCTACTTGTCAAGTGTGTGCATAGGGTTCGCCATTTTACATTAATGTAGTTATTGCTATCAATCAACCCAGGCGTACCTGAAAATGAAGAAAATATCTAAAAAAAATGAAGTTACGAAAAGAATGTTACTTCTTCCAACAACATGTAATACCCATTGTGAAACTTTTACCATTTTATACTTTTGAAGAAGGCTCCGAACATCAAAATTCTTTCCTGTATTAAATTTGTATGTGGCCACGACCTACCACTGATATGTCAAAGACAGTACATAACATTTCTTTTCAATAAATGGTGCATTTTATTCCCAAAGTTGTTTTCATTTGTGAAGTTAAAAGGTGACAAAACCCAGTGTGTATATTAAATCCCTAAGCATTTCAGTTGTAAATGCAATCAGTTTGACAGACGTGAACTCTTGCTCAGTTTCATGGTTGCAAGGAGCAGCTGTTTTTTGCCATCCAGGTTACCTAAATGATAAAAGTCAGTCAGATAACCTCTTTATTTAAGGTTTTGTGGTGCTGTTATAAATACTTGGGGGTAGGTAGCAAGTTGCAGATTCAGCCAGTACTAGCTTTCCAATCAACATGCCTTTTTATATTGTTGTTTTTTAAAAACACATGTGTATTATACACAACTACTGGTCCAGGCCCGGTGAGGAAAGTGATGTTGTAGACAAAACCAGGATTGATTGAACATGTCAGACAAAAGATAGAGCCTCCTAGCTGGACACTCACACTTAATATGTATACAAATAATGAGAGAAGGCTTTAGGTTTAGTAAGGACAGATCAGAGACATCTTAAGGAATTTGGTGGCCCGAGGCTCAACGTATTTTGTGGGCTCCAGTTCAGAACAGGTTTAAAGTTATGATCCAGTTTCAGTTCTTCTATGCCCTCCTCGGCCAGGTCACTGACAGCGCACAGGCATACTCTCCAAATTCTAAATGTGTTTTCATCTAATATTCAGGGATAGTGAGGTGTTTTTCAATATTTTAATGCAGCAGCTGACTAATATTATTGTAAATAGTCTCAGTGACCCTTTCCTATTTTGAATATGTGAGGTCTTGTTTCGATCTAAAAGAAACTTATGGATGCTGCATGGTGTGTATGATCAAAGTCCCACAGGGACAAGGACCGCATGCTTAATCCCTCTGTAAAGGTCTTGTGGTAAGACACACAAGTGGTAAAAGCTGACAAATGCAGAGTGGTAAAGTCCCAGTAGAAGTATAAAGTTCTGTTTGTGTTGTAAAGTGCCCGGCCTGGGCAAATGTCTGTGTGGTAAAGTAAGTCACTAGGTTAAGATGATCCTGCGTTGTAATTGTGTGTTATACGGCTACGTACAGTGTATTGAAAATGTTTTGTGTGTTGCATGGTCCCTTCCATGTGGTAAATGTTCATGTGGATAAAAGGCCCCCCTTGTGTTTAGGGTCCCATTTGGTAAAAGTGTGTTTCGAGCGTAGTAAAGTGGTACTTACTGTCCATCAGACAAACTAGTGTTAAAGCACTACATGTGGCTTGAGGCACTGTGAACCACTCTATCTGAGCTGTGGTATTACACCTGGCTTTTTGCAGTCCCAGTCGAGGATGTGAGTGGAGCTGATAAAGTAAGTGGGTGCAGCCAATGGAGAAAGTGAGTGAAGCCTGGGGAAGTGGGTGTGGCCTCCCAAAACATGGGGTGAATGTATGACATTGTTCTGCATTCTGTCCATCACCTGTTGTGTTTGCTTTTGTCACCCCGAGTGGGACGGGTATGCTCAGACGTGAGTCCCGTGCTCTCCATGCCACTGGAATCAAGCTATCCAGGCTGATGAGGGCTGAAAGCCCGAAACCGGTCCTTGGATGCTTGTTTCCAGTCCAGGGAGGACCTGGCTTGGCAGTTCGGGCTGGACTGTTCCCATGGGGCACAGGGTCAAGACTGATTTGCATATGGCTGGGTTCAAACTGGAAAGGCATTGTGAGCAAAAAAACGATGGATTTAGGCCCAGATCTCTGTACTGGGGTGAATGTATGACATTGTTCTGCATTCTGTCCATCACCTGTTGATTTAACTTTCGAAAAGTAGCATTTTATAAAATTTTACTCAATTCAATTGAGTTTTTAATAAAAATTCCCAACACACTAAACATGATATTGCTACCTGTTTCCCTTTGGAAATGACAGCTTATTAAATGAAATGGTTGACTTATCACCACCTCAAACTGAATGCTCTCAAAACAGAATTTCTCCTCCAGTGGTCCTGACAAGCAGGGCTTTAAGTAGGATGAAAAAACTGGGGGGTCTCTCAAAGGGGTGTGGCTAGTGTAATTTGGGGCATGGCTTTAAAACACTTAGACAAAAAATCGGTGTTTAGCATAGTGTCCAGCCCCACTTGTATTTTGCTGTTTCTGTCATTGCATCCAGATATGAGATACAACAAGTAACATCATACCTACAACAAGTCAGGACTATTGGCCTTGTCAACGGTTATTAGTTGCATAAGATAAATAAGCTGCAACTATGGCTTGCTACATATAATATTAAAAAAGCTTCCAATTAAAGCCCTGGTGACTCTACCACAATGTTGCTGCTCTTGCGTTTCAGAAAGAGAAGGGAAAGCCAGAGAGAAAATGACTCTCTTTAAAGGATTTCCCTTCCCCCACAAAGATCACCTGGCATGACGTCATGCCGTAACTTCTCCGCTAGTGAGAAAGAAGTGAGCAGTGTGAGCACCGCACATCGATGTGCCTGCTGTCTCGAAACGGGTTTCTATCTGGCTGTTGTGCGCCCTGGCACTTTTTTTCTGGACTTCAGTGACAGCAAACTGCTGTCACTGCGGTCCAGAAAAAAAAGGACCGCCTGTGCCAGGGCTCAAAACAGAGCCCGAGAGAGACCCGTTTCGAGGCCCCCTTTAAAAAACTTCCGGTGCTCAGACCCCTTGAGACCCGGCCCACTTAAAGTCCTGCAGCCTAGCATATTGCGAGTTTCCTTTCCGCCATGGTTTTTATGGCAGTTCCGCCTCCTTGACATCTGTGGTGGACCCTGTTGGCTATGTCCACAGGGGTGCATGCAGGGAGCACAACATGTGCCCCCCTGTGTAAATGCACCACAGTTCCTGCATGACATAAACTTTGTAGTCCATGACATGCAGGAGCTGTTTTTGGAGTTCCCATTGCGGCGCCCATTTACAGAGGCACTGCAGTGGGAATGCTAAACACAGCCGGCCAGACACAAGGAAACTCGTAATCTGGCGGGCAGTCCAACCACGGGGTTGGTGGTACGGCAGCCGGCCGCCGGCATGGCGGTCCGCACAAACACAGCCAAACTTGTAATCGGGCCCTATGTATTCACTTAGTCTCACATGCATGCTTATCCCTCACATTTATTTTTGTATTGGTTTTTGATTCTAGGTTTTTGTATGTCTTGGGCCAAGGTGGTGGTCTCTTTTGCAGGCTTATATGATAATGTGTTCCACCCTTGATAATAATGTTGTTCTTTATATTCCCTATCTCATTAAGTACTGTAAAGTTCTCTGATACCCACAAGGGTCATGTTTGCAATATATAAAACGTTACGTTTAAAATTAAAATAAATAAGTAATCCCCAATGTTATCCTATGGGAGGGTTAGCCCTCACAGTAGTGATTAATGAATTTAGGAGTTTTTCACTATCAGGAGACGTAAAACTTAAACGTACATGGTCAACCTTTTAATTAAACAACACCCTACCCTATGGGTTACTCAGGGCCTACCTTAGGGGTGACATATGTAATAAAAGGGGAGTTTAATGCTTGGCATTGGGGTTTTAATGCCAATTCAATTTGCAGCTGCGGCCCGTGGAGGGAGTTACGGTGGGGCAGGGAGGTGGGGAGGGGGAGGGGCAGGGTAGAGGGTGCTAAAAACCGGCATATGGATAATTGCAGGGTAAGTACACAATTGAATTAATAAAACGAATTTCGTAGCGCACACTGCATCGCAAAATGTGATGCTGTGCGCGCTACGAATTTCGAGACGCAGCGCTCTTGTGGCAAGTGGAGAGTGCAACCGGACCTTGGGAGCCCTGTGAGAGGCAGAGCGGCGGGCGGACAACAGCGTGAGGGACTCGCTGTCCCAACAACCACCAGCGCCCACAGCCCTCCCCCCACCTACCGGGCAGCTTGAAATTGACCTTGCGCCTCCCGCTTCGGGGGAGACGCAGCGCTCTTGTGGCAAGTGGAGAGTGCAACCGGACCTTGGGAGCCCTGTGAGAGGCAGAGCGGCGGGCGAACAACAGCGCGAGCGACTCGCTGTCCCAACAACCACCAGCGCGCACAGTCCCCCCAACCCTACCGGATATCTCCAGTCGGCCACTTCCGCCCCGCTGAACGCGCGCGGACTGCGCCGGGTGAAGCCCGGGACAAGGGCAGGACCATCCTAGGCCGTCACAGGCCGGAGCAGGCCGGGCTGGGCCTCCCCCCCAACATTTTGACTACTTTGATTTTCCTCTCTAGCTTGCAAGTACTACTTTATTTTCCTCCAGGCCATTGACATTGTTGGGGACGTTTGTTCTATTTAGACTGTCTCGTTGCGGGAGTGTTAATGGGACCCTGGACAGTTTTATAACTCGCGCATTTTCTGTGCTGGAGAAAAAAATCGCCTTTACTGGACGCAGATTGTCACTTGAACCTCTCTTTCAAAAGCGTTCTTCTTTAGGGGCCTTAGCACTAGCTACATCCCCAGCCAATAACACTATGCAAGGTGTTGGAGTGCCCCCGGCCCCTGACCGCGATAGTATAGGCTCTATTAGGGCCAGCCTCGATAGGCTGAATGGGGTAGTTGTCTCAAGGTTAGAGTCTCTTGTTCCCTCCGAGTCGCCAGAGCTTCTTTCTTCTTCTTCAGTGCCGCTCGCTCTTCCCTCGGCTGATAATTTTCACCCCCAAGACTTAAATGCCACTAGCACCTCCCACCCAAAAGGGAAAGCAGAAAAGGGGTTGGGGGTTCTAGAAATTCTAGAAATCCTGCTCTTAAAAGGAAAAGACTTACCAATAGAGGAAGGGGTGGGCCGGCCAAGCGTTCAAAAAAACTTAAAGTTAAATGTATTAATGGTGGTGAGGTACTTGCAGCGTTGGGGAGGGTACACCCGGTTCCATGTTTAAATATCGATTACAAAAATATAGTTTACAAAAATATAGATGTAAAAATATCGATAACAAAAATATCGACTACCTATACTTAAACAGGTAAGTACAATAAAATCGACTCAAAAATATAGATGTAAAAAATATAGATGTAAAAAATATCGACTTTAAAAAATATTATAACTTAAACTAAATAATTAAATATTATTAATATTATTAACAAAATAAATTACATTACATTTATATTTTAACTATTTATAACAAATAAACTTAATTTAATCAATATAAACTTAATAAATGTGTACATATACATATATTTTCTTAAATAAATTTTATTATTATCTTTATTTAGTTTATAAACTTTAATAATTATATAAAAATTTAATAAACAAATATATAAAACATTTTGAATAAAATAAAATTTTCTATATTTAATTAACACATAAAAGTATTTAAAAATAATAATACATACATTTAATAACAAATAAAAACATTAGTAGTTAAAACATTTGATAGCGAGGGGTAAAAATTACTATTCCCACTCCAGTGAGTGCAACAGTAGGGAAAGCGCTGGATAGCGTAGGGGTAAAAATTACTATTCCCACTCCAGAGGGTGCAACAGTAGGGAAAGCGTTGGATAGCGTAGGGGTAAAAATTACTATTCCAACTTCAATGAGTGCAACAGTAGGGAAAGCGTTGGATAGCGTAGGGGTAAAAATTACAATTCCCACTCCAAAGGGTGCAACAGTAGGGAAAGCGCTGGATAGCGTAGGGGTAAAAATTAATATTCCCACTCCAGAGGGTGCAACAGTAGGGAAAGCGTTGGATAGCGTAGGGGTAAAAATTACTATTCCGACTCCAGTGAGTGCAACAGTAGGGAAAGCGTTGGATAGCGTAGGGGTAAACATTACTATTCCCACTCCAAAGGGTGCAACAGTAGGGAAAGCGCTGGATAGCGTTTGGGTAAAAATTAATATTCCCACTCCAGAGGGTGCAACAGTAGGGAAAGCGTTGGATAGCGTAGGGGTAAAAATTACTATTCCGACTCCAGTGAGTGCAACAGTAGGGAAAGCTTTGGATAGCGTAGGAGTAAAAATTACTATTCCCACTCCAAAAGGTGCAACAGTAGGGAAAGCGCTGGATAGCGTAGGGGTAAAGATTACTATTCCCACTCAGAGAGTGCAACAGTAGGGAAAGCGTTGGATAGCGTAGGGGTAAACATTACTATTCCCACTCCAAAGGGTGCAACAGTAGGGAAAGCGCTGGATAGCGTTTGGGTAAAAATTACTATTCCCACACCAGAGGGTGCAACAGTAGGGAAAGCGTTGGATAGCGTAGGGGTAAAAATTACTATTCCCACTCCAGAGGGTGCAACAGTAGGGAAAGCGTTGGATAGCGTAGGGGTAAAAATTACTATTCCAACTCCAGTGAGTGCAACAGTAGAGAAAGCGTTGGATAGCGTAGGGGTAAAAATTACTATTCCCACTCCAAAGGGTGCAACAGTAGGGAAAGCGCTGGATAGCGTAGGGGTAAAAATTACTATTCCCACTCCAGAGGGTGCAACAGTAGGGAAAGCTTTGGATAGCGTAGGGGTAAAAATTACTATTCCCACACCAGAGGGTGCAACAGTAGGGAAAGCGTTGGATAGCGTAGGGGTAAAAATTACTATTCCCACTCCAGAGGGTGCAACAGTAGGGAAAGCGTTGATAGCGTAGGGGTAAAAATTACTATTCCAACTCCAGTGAGTGCAACAGTAGGGAAAGCGTTGGATAGCGTAGGGGTAAAAAATACTATTCCCACTCCAAAGGGTGCAACAGTAGGGAAAGCGTTGGATAGCGTAGGGGTAAAAATTACTATTCCCACTCCAGAGGGTGGAACAGTAGGGAAAGCGTTGGATAGCGTAGGGGTAAAAATTACTATTCCCAAACCAGAGGGTGCAACAGTAGGGAAAGCGTTGGATAGCGTAGGGGTAAAAATTACTATTCCCACTCCAAAGGGTGCAACAGTAGGGAATGCGCTGGATAGCGTAGGGGTAAAAATTACTATTCCCACTCCAGAGGGTGCAACAGTAGGGAAAGCATTGGATAGCGTAGGGGTAAAAATTACTATTTCCACTCCAAAGGGTGCAACAGTAGGGAAAGCGCTGGATAGCGTAGGGGTAAAAATAACTATTCCCACACCAGAGGGTGCAAGAATAGGGAAAGCGTTGGATAGCGTAGGGGTAAAAATTACTATTCCCACTCCAGAGGGTGGAACAGTAGGGAAAGCGTTGGATAGCGTAGGGGTAAAAATTACTATTCCCACTCCAAAGGGTGCAACAGTAGGGAAAGCGCTGGCTAGCGTAGGGGTAAAAATTACTATTCCCACACCAGAGGGTGCAACAGTAGGGAAAGCGTTGGATAGCGTAGGGGTAAAAATTACTATTCCCACTCCAAAGGGTGCAACAGTAGGGAAAGCGCTGGATAGCGTAGGGGTAAAAATTACTATTCCCACTCCAGAGGGTGCAACGGTAGGGAAAGCGTTGGATAGCGTAGGGGTAAAAATTACTATTCCCACTCCAGAGGATGCAACAGTAGGGAAAGCATTGGATAGCGTAGGGGTGAAAATTACTATTCCCACTCCAAAGGGTGCAACAGTAGGGAAAGCGCTGGATAGCGTAGGGGTAAAAATGTATATTCCCACACCAGAGGGTGCAAGAGTAGGGAAAGCATTGGATAGCGTAGGGGTAAAAATTACTATTCCCACTCCAGAGGGTGGAACAGTAAGGAAAGCGTTGGATAGCGTAGGGGTAAAAATTACTATTCCCACTCCAAAGGGTGCAACAGTAGGGAAAGTGCTGGATAGCGTAGGGGTAAGAATTACTATTCCCACACCAGAGGGTGCAACGTTAGGGAGAGCGTTGGATAGCGTAGGGGTAAAAATTACTATTCCCACTCCAAAGGGTGCAACAGTAGGGAAAGCGCTGGATAGCGTAGGGGTAAAAATTACTATTCCCACTCCAGAGGGTGCAACAGTAGGGAAAGCGTTGGATAGCGTAGGGGTAAAAATTACTATTCCCACTCCAGAGGGTGCAACAGTAGGGAAAGCATTGGATAGCGTAGGGGTAAAAATTACTATTCCCACTCCAAAGGGTGCAACAGTAGGGAAAGCGTTGGATAGCGTAGGGGTAAAAATTACTATTCCCACTCCAGTGAGTGCAACAGTTGGGAAAGGGTTGGATAGCGTAGGGGTAACAATTACTATTCCCACTCCAGAGAGTGCAACAGTAGGGAAAGCGTTGGATAGCGTAGGGGTGAAAATGACTATTCCCACTCCACAGGGTACAACAGTAGGGAAAGCGCTGGAACCCAAAACAATAAAAAAAATATCAATTTTTTTATAAATTTAATTTCCAATATAAACATAATTAATATATACATTTAAATATATTATTATTAACAAAGATAATAAAAAATAATTAATTACACATTATTTAACACTATAATATCCACCACACACACCTAAAATTAATTACACAATTACATTTAATATTTACTAATTAATTAATGAAAATGAAAGCATTTTTTAATGTATTAATTAATTATTTAATTGACAGCTTTCACACCATATACACTTATAAACACCACAACACAAACCTAAAATTAATTACACATTTACAATAATAATTACTAAGTAATTAATGGTAATTAATTTATAAAGTATTTCATAATTAATCAATAACAATTTAATTACTTCACACCATTTACACATATAAACTCGACTACACACGCCAAAAATTAATTAAACAATTAACATAATTAATTAACATAAATAATTAGTTAACATAATTAATTAATAATTGACTAATTGAAATTAATTAACAAATTATTATTAAACAATTATTAATAAATTATCACATTAATTAATCAATTAATTTCATATATTTAAAAAACTTCCCACCCTATTCCCCTATAAACCCACAACCCGCTACGGAACTATTAACACGAAATTCAACATAAAATACATTAATAACTAATAAACTTCTACAACATATAATAAAATGACAAACAATTCTCATTAAAAACACTAAAATACATAACATTATTAAAAAATCGATATTTTTGTAAACTATATTTTTGTAAACAATATTTATTACAACTATATTATTGTTATCGATATTACTTACCTATCAGTCGATATTCTGGTCAAACTATATTTTTGTTGTCGATATTTCTTCAAATCGATATTTCTGCGGGGATATTTATGTCACACGATATTTCTCCGTCGATATTCCTGCTCTGCACCGCTACACCCTTTGATTCCATCTGAAGAAAATAGGACGACCTCTGACCTGCCCAACCTAGTTTCACACCTGGAGGGTTCAGCAGCAAGCTCTGCTGCTATTGGCTTTCCCTCGCCCTCTCCCCCTATAGAGCAGATTGAGAAGTTGGTAAGGTCCCTGATCCTCCCTGTACTTCAAAGGGTCAAGGATATTGCAGACCGAATAGATATATTTGAACAGTCAACCTTGGACAACTTTTTCTCTCTCAAATCTCTGTTGAAATTACAAGCTAAGAACATTTTGAGAGAGAGAGAGCAGACTAGTACTCATGGAGAAGCCCCAGCCCCTGATGCTGTAAGGCCCCTGCCCACCCCTACATCGGCTCACTCTTCTGGGTTTGTGCAGCAGGCTGCAGGACCGGTTGGACCCTCTTCTGGTACGCTTTTATCCAGTGCCAGTGTTTCGCAGGTTACGGGGTGACAGCCAGCCTGCCCTGCTCTTATAGTTACAAACCCCAAGGGCCCCCATAATACGCGACCACAAGTACCGCGTTCTAGGAAGGACCCTAAAGCCTTCACAGAGCGACCTAGGAGAGAGAGTCCTGAACCTGTACCTACCATTCAGCAGCCCCTCCAGCCTCCTTTTGAGGCTGCTAGACCTCCTCCCGTAAACCTCCCACCTGAGTGTCAGCCTTACGTTGCTGTCTCTACCAATGTTCCGCCCCTGCAGGCTGACCAGCACGAAACTTACCAGGCGCTTGAAAACAAATCCATGAACTGGTTAAGAGTGAATAGACCTCTCCCTAGTGAGCTGGATGGCCAGATACTTAATGTTAGGAGGGTAGGGTGGGTAGGAAATGGTCACAAGCAATTCCAGGGGGACTGTGTGGTGGTGAATCTCAAAGACGTCAGGGTTGCTCAATTCATCTGCACCCAGCAGCCAGGCTACGGAGGGGTGGATATTGGAGTAGTAGACTTGAGCTACTTTTATGCTAGACCGTTGGGTACTTCAAATGTCAACCAGTTAGGGTGGGGTGGGAGGCAAGACTCCTTTTGTCCGGAGAACCACCACTACTCTTTTTCCTATCCACCATTTCCTTGGCCTGGGAATCAAAGGAGGGTGTTTGGGTATTGATCCGATACCTGCTACTGGGATTCACTCCTCTGTCTGAGCCCAGTAGTTGTTCCCACGACCTGCGTCTCGGGAACTATTAGTGTCACTCCTCCATCGCAGCCTGACCCAGGTAGTCCCTCCTATCCTAGTCCCTCACGCCCTAGGTTGCCACCAGTCTTAGCTCCCAGCTTTGTCGATTCTAGCACTGGAGGGACTGTGGGGGAAGGTTCACCACTGGCCTTTTCTGAGCAGGTGGGTACATCCAGGCCCGAGCCCCGCAGGGAACCGGCTGTGGCGGATCCAGTTTTTAGGATTCTCAGCTGGAACGTTGCGGGCCTCTCTAGGAAGCTGGATCTACCTGATTGGAATACTTTTATAGAGGCTTATTCAATCTGCATCTTCCAAGAAACGTGGTGCAGGGAACCGTGCCACAAGGTGGGGTATTTATCCTTCTTTATACCAGCAGTTTCCTCTTCCTCAGGAAAGGGTCGCCCCTCAGGTGGCCTTCTCATATGGGTTGCTGTTTCACTTGGGTGCCAAGTTGTGCAGCATGCGACCAATTCCCATGACCTTCTTAGAATTTCACTTAAGGGGCCCCAGAGAGGGCTCACCCTGGACATTATCAATATCTATGACAGGGGGTCGAAAGGAGGTTCGCTGTCACCTACAGTCTCGGGCTTGGAGGATCTTCTTAGTCACTGCCCGGCTAGATCACATGTCCTGGTCGCAGGGGACTTTAACTGCACGCTTGAGCCCCTTGCGACGGAGGACATCCTGGGCTTTGCCGTCGAAGATGCCAGGAGTGGAATTCCCACACTAACCATTCCTCCTATTATGAGATGGACCCAACGGGCAGTACAACTTAATTCCTTGTCCCTGGAATTTGGTCTGAGGGCAGTGAACGGGAGGACGCCCTCGGATCTCTTGGGAGCTCACACTTACAACAGGGCTGACCATACGTCGAGGATAGACTATATTCTCCTCGACGTTAAGCTATGGAGCTCTATGCGGGACATGGAGGTTTTACCGATAGTCGATAATGACCACAATCCCCTCTCTGTGCGTATGTCCCCAAATCCAGCCCCTACTTCAGAAGTACGTCCCTCCAACTGTGGGAGGCATCTGAAGTGGTGCAGGGTCGCAATGAACGAGGGGAAAATGCTAGCCATGGGGGACCTCTTAACCACAGCTCAGATCAATTTGGACTCGCCCACCCAGACATCTAGCGATGTGACATCCCTCTTTTGTAATACAATTAAGGTCCTGGGAAAATTCTTCCTTTTCCAAAGCAGGGCTCCTCCAGGGGGGAAAGATAAGAGTTTTAAGAACCAACCAGGCTGGTTTATAAAAAATGCAGGGGGAAAAAATCTGCCTTGATCACTGCCGTTAAAAGTAAATCCCCGTCAGAGATCAGGCATGCTAGGAAAGAGTATTCCCAGACCATTATTTCAGCCAAGAAAGAGTGGGAGGACAGGTATTGGTCTAACCTCAAGGAAGCAAGTGTGGGTAGAGATTCCACAGCCCAAACCTGGTACAACCATTTTCTCTCCCTCTACACTTCCGATGAGATGAATACCCAGACAATTTCAAATAGTAGCCCTCACCGAGTTCAAACTCTGGGGGACACAATGGGCGATCCCTTCACCCCAAGAGAAGTTGAGAGCGTAATAAAATCCCTGGTGCCCCTCAAAGCTGCTGGACCTGATGGGTTACTGGGTGATCTGTTGCGCGCTAATCATAAAGAGTGGGGGACGTTTGTTTCATCTCTACTTAATGCCATTAACAACGGTGCACCTGTCCCCGAATCCTGGAAAGGAGCGGAGGTCGTCCCGATATTTAAAAAGGGGTGCCGGGACGACCCCGCCAACTATAGGGCCATAAGCCTTATTGACTCAACGCAAAAGGTGGCAGGGAAAGTGATTCTGGGGAGGGTGCTTCAGTGGGTAGACGATAATAACATCTTGTCGGACTTCCAAGCCGGCTTTCGCCCAGGAACGGGGACTATAGAACAGGCCTTTAGACTGGTCCTCCTTTATTGGAAGGTGGTGGTGCTGGGCAAAGGCAGTCTTTATCTGGCCTTTATAGACCTGAAGACTGCCTTTGACCTAGTACCGAGGGAGGGGTTGTGGAGGGTTCTGTCCGAGATGGGGTTGCCCCCATACATCCTGTCCCTACTGGTGAGGCTCCACGCTGATAATTTTGCGTAGGTGCGGTGGGGCATGCAAGGTGAGAAAACTGATAGGATCCCAGTAGAAAGGGGCGTTCGCCAGGGTTGCGTGCTTGCTCCCACTCTGTTCTCTCTCTATGTGAACGGAGTGGTTGAGCACCTGCTAAGAACACCTGCAGATGCACCATCCCTGGCGGGCAAGCGCATCCCCTCATTGCTCTTCGCTGATGACACCCTCCTTCTCCCAAAGACCCCTATGGGTTTACAGAGCCTTCTAAATAGTTTTCAGGAGTTTTGCTCACATAGAGGCTTGATTATTAACACCAACAAAACCAAATATCTGGTTCTGAACCCGCCCAAAAAACTGGGCCGCCCCCCGGTGCTGAATTCCGTACCTCTGGAGAAGGTGGCCGAATTTGATTACCTAGGCATCCGTCTTACAGATTCAATGCACTGGAATTCACACATCCAAAAGATGTTACTTGGCCATAAAAGGGTGGGTGGTGCCCTCCTTAAGGAGCAACGCTCCTCTACATTTAAGCCTATTGCCCCAGTCTTGGAGATTTACAAAGCAAGAGGGGTTAGCGCCGCTTTGTATGGGGCGGAGCTGTGGGGTACGTGTAACCTTGAAGTGCTATCAAGATCAGAGAGTACATATCTGAAGGACTTGATGGCCCTTCCGTAGAGCACCACTACAGTTCCCGTACTAATGGATCTGGGTTGTAGATCGATTAAGGATCAAGCCCAATTACGCCCCTCGTTACTTTGGGCGCGCTTGTGGCGTGTGCCCGAGCTGGCCTCATATGCAGAGGCTCTGTTAGAGGTTATGCTAATGGAGGGCTGGTCTAAGATCAAGTGGTTGAGGGATGTGAAACGATTGTTGGGGGACTTAGGTCTTGGAGATGCGTGGGAATCCAGGACTGCCCCCCCCCCCCCCCCCCCCCCCCCCCAAGGCCGTTCTGAAGAAGCTGTACTGGAACTGGATTTCCTGTAAAATCTCCACTGAGTCAAAACATTGCAAATCCACTACTGCCTTTACGAAGATCAAGGATGTGGTGGCCTATGAACCGTACCTTGATATTATATCTAACCCTGTAGACCGGGCTTTGTATTTTAAATTTAGAATTGGGAATTTGCCTGTAAGTGAATTGACTGCCGGCTGTAAAACTTCCCACCAGAGTTCTCCTTTCTGTGCGACATGCCTAACACGAGTTGAGTCTGTTGCCCATGTTTTCTTTGAATGTCCGGCTTATCTAGCGCCGAGGCGGTGCTGGCTCAAACCATTATGCCGACTACTAGGCACTCGGCAGTACAAAGTGGCATTACGAATTTTAATGTCCGACACACGCACTTTGTTTGCCTGTGCCGTGTGCAAGTTCCTAAAATGGTCTTGGGCAATTCGTTTAAAAAGGCTTTCTTTGTCAATGTAATGCTTGTCTTAACTGCTCATGCAATGTTTTATCTGTGTACATAGTATGAATTTGCCTAAATGTTAATTTTTTCAACTCATTGTATTATGCTTTTATGATATTTTTTTATATCGAAATAAAGCCTTCAATCAATCAATAATTGGTTTGGAATGCTCCGAGTTAAATAATATTTGTTCTTGCCTTTTTCAAAAATGGTAGCCACTAATCCATCGTCCAAAACCGGTGGCACTGCCCCTGAATCGAGGGATGCATTTTTATTAAAATAGTTGGCAAGACTACAGAAAACATTTCCAACAATACTAGTACTGCCTGTACCTTATAGGCATGTTTTTGTTCCTTAATTTTTTAGTTAGTTCAGCTGCTTCGTTCCTGGCATGATCAATTTTTAATGCCAGATGCTTTGTTCATCTGCCACAATGGGTTTGTGATATGCCTTTGATGATCTTAGCAGACTTGTTTGTCTTCCTTGATAAAATTCATGATTTTCCGGAGCTTACAAATGTGTTTTTATTTTATTGTCCAACAAAGCCTAGGGCCTTTTGTCATTATCTTAAAACGTATTCTTTTTTTTGCATTATTTAAATAAATTGTTAGTGCAATTATGTACAGTTTTATTGTAAAATGGATCCAATTTATCTTCCGCTAAGCCTCTGTCTTTTCTATGCAATCCTTATAAACCGTTCCTGTAACTCTGAAAAACTCTGCTGAGGGCAACGTTTTTAACTGTCATCCTGTTTGGCTCTGCTAAAACAGGAAATCAAAAGAATACAAAGCAGGACTGCCCATAGAAATGAACCTCAACCCTATCGACCTAAACGATGGGGAACCTGGTTCAAGTCTCGGCAGGGCAGTCAACAATATCCTTTGATTCTGGGTAAATCACTTAATCTCCCATTGACTAACAAAAATGAATGTGTCCAACCAGGGCTTTAAGTGGGTCAGTTTTTTTTAAAGGGGGGCTCGAAACGGGTCTCTATCGGGCTCTGTTTTGTGCCCTGGCACAGACGGTCCGTTTTTTTCCGGACTGCAGTGACCGCAGGCACATGGATGTTCATTGCTCATACTGCTCACTTCTCACAAGTGGAGAAGTTATGGCATGATGTCATGCCAGGTGAGCGTTGCACGGGAAGGGAAATCCTTTAAAGAGAGTCATTTTGTCTCTGGATTTCCCTTATCTTTTTAAAACTCAGGAGCAGCAACATCGTTGTGGTGTCACCAGCGCTTTAAGTGAAAGCTTTTTCAATATTATATACAAGCCATAGTTGCTGCTTATTTATCTTCTGCAACCAACAACCATTGACAAAGTCAATAGTGCTGACTTGTTGTAGCTATGATGTTACTTGTATCATATATCTGGATGCAATGACAGAAACAGCAAAATACAAGTCGAGGGCACACTATGCTAAGCACTGATTTTTAGGTTACATGTTTTTAAGCCAAACCTTAATTACATTGGCCACGCCCCTTTGAGTAAACCTCGTTTTCTTTCATCCCACTTAAAGCCCTGACCAGCTATAACACAACTGGTGTTCGTGTAAAGCGCTCTAAATACATTCGGGTCAAGTTCGCGCTATATAAAACTCCAAAGAAAAATAAAAACAGCGACATTACTTTCAAAAACTTAAATCACGTCCGTGCCCTGCCGTATTGATAGGGCTGTTAGTATTTTTTAATTTACATGCAACATATATATAAGTTGTAGGATTTTTTTTTTTTTTAAAAAGGCGCGTTATGCCCTAAACTAATAAGGCACGCACTGCAAGCTGGTAAACATGGTACTGTGTGGTAACATCCAGCTAGTACAGTCAAAGCACAAGTTATTCGCTGACTAACCATGCAGACCCTGGGCCTCATTTATGAAAGCCTTTCGCCACCGATGCGTCTCTTTTTCCCATGTTAAAAGTGACGCACCGGCGGCGCAAGGCCTTCATAAATAAAGCCCACTGTTTTTACAGTTCAAATTCTGCACATCATTCCTATTTCTGTGGGAATGAACTCTCCCATTTACCACCTGCTTCTCGAGCAGGGGGCAGGGTTTGTAGAATGATGCAGAGGACAAGGGAGGCTGATCTGCAGCAAGGGGAGGGGTCTGTGCTCCCTTCATGAGTGAGTCAGGGGCTGGGCTTGGCTGTGCCTGCAACCTGAACCTCATGCGATTTTACCAGCTGGATTTTCTGACACCACTTTGCCCGGTTTATAATTGGAGACCAAAGAAAATCTAATTTGTTTTCAAGCAGGACCTTCCTTTTCTAAATGTATGGTTCGGAGTTTGGTAACATAGTTGGTAGTGTTTGTACACATTGAATGTCAATGGACATATTAGTAATTGCATCATTCTTACTTGCTGATCTCGAATTTATTACATCTTCTCACGATATAGAACATGCTTAAAATTCTCTATCTTTGAATAAGTTCATGCACAATTCTTGTTGCTTAAAAGTCATGCTTTTGTTTCATGTTTCTGCACAAGAAAGTGACACATTGATGAATCCAAATAGCAAAAGCTGGAAAGGATGACCACATTCATTCCAAGTCCTAATATGCTTTATTTCATCGTAGAGTCTCACGCCAATTACCTTTTAATGTATAGCACTTTATACCAGACTTTAACCCTATCCAAATACTTTGAATGTTAATTGCTACTTTTTTTTAAGTTTTCAAAGAAACTTTATTTAAATATGAAAAGTGCAGTAATAAAGTAGGATACAATATCAATATCAAATACATGCAATAAGAACTAGGGATGATACAGAAAGATAAGAAAGGAAAGAAAGAAAAAGGGGAGAGGAGGGAAGGGAAAGGGAATCATTAAGTGTAATACAATATCTATACAACAAATGCAATTATCAAAAACATGCAAAAACTTCCAGAAAAAAGTATATAATAATGAAAAAGGAAAGAAGTATATAGCAAAGAAACAAACTTATGTGAACATGTCAAGGGGGTTTGGGAACTTCCTCAATACGAGGAGAATGCAACGTGGAAGAAAGAGCCGATGAGTCTAAGAAAGTAGTAATGGGCAACCAAAGCAAATCACGTTTGATAGCAAGTGTAAGAGGATAAACATATGCTCTGTCTGGTCTATGGTTAAAACAAACACCATACCACCAAGCCTGAAAGGAGATAGTCGATGTATCTTTCCAAGCTCTGGTAATTTGTTGAAATGCCACTGCTAGGAGAAGGTCAATAATGGAAGTATTAAAGTCGGAAGGGGACCATATGTCAGACAGGCAACCAAGAAAAATATGAATAGGAGAGAATGGGAAGTGAGTGGATTTTTTTTTATTAATTTCCTGCCATACTTTGGACCAGAAAATACGAATTGCAGGACAGGTGAAAAGCATATGCTTAAGGTCTGCTCTTGGATCAGAGCAAGACCAACATGTTGAAGGAATAGAGGAATCTATGGTATGAAGTTTAGCAGGAGTGATCAAAAGCCGATTATAAATAAAAAACAGAGCTTGGGTGGTATTAGCTGCTCTAGAAGATCTCCTTATTTTGTTCCATATATCATGCCCTAGAGAAATAGAAAACGACTCTCCCAAATCAAGTTCCCAATCCTGTTCTATTTTTGATTTATCCCTTTCATTGAGGGGCTCAAGTAATTTTTTGTAAATTTGTGAAGCAGAAGAAGAGGATAATAAAAAGGGTATTGTAAGGGAGGAAGAAGTGCCTCAAGAAACTGAGAGTGGAAGAGAATTATAACCTATTTGAATAGCAGCACACAATAAAGTGTATTTGGAAAGGAAGGAAGGAGGAAGGGAAAAACGAGTCTGAAGAATAGAAAATGGAATACACGTACCATCAAGAAAGAGTTGATGAGTCCAAATAAGTCCATGATCATACCGTTCCTTCCAGAAAAATGTCCTATTTTTAATTTTAATACGAGGATTATACCAAATGGGGGATTGTAAAAACCGCGTACGATCATCAAGGCCATCTAGAAACAAGGGAAGAAAAAGTTTCCTAGAATTTTCAAGAATAGGTAGAGACAACTTCTGTGGAACATGTGATAATGATACAAATTCTTTAAAGGTAAAAGGGTGAAAAAAGGAGGATTCAATTTTAACCCATAGCGGAGAAGAAGAGATATCTGATACAGAACCTGAAAAAAAGGAAACCTAATACGACAGAAAAAATGAAGTATGGTAAGAAGAAAAGTCAGGAAAGTTAACCCCTCCCAAGTGTTTAGGACGTTTAAGTTTAGAAAAAGACATTCTAGCTTTTTTATTTTGCCATAAAAAACGAGATAAAGTAGAGTAAATATTTTTATAGCAAGATTTTAGAATATTGACAGGAAGATTAGAAAGAAAAAATAAAATTATAGGAACTAACATCATTTTAATAGAATCTAATCTACCCCACCATGAGAGGAATAGAGGATGCCATCTTGTCGTAGAATCTATTAACCCCTTCCACGCTCATGACGAGCTGGGCTCGTCATGAGGTAGCCTCCTGCTACGCTGATGACGAGCCCAGCTCGTCATGTAACATGTGTTTTTGTTGTTTCCAGCACACAGCGGGGAAAATGCATAGCATCTATGTGGTTAAGGTAGTTTGTAAATGCTTAATATTAAGAGCTACTGTATCTTTAATTGAAGGAGTAAACCAAAGACCTAAATACTTGATTTTAGAAGGACTCCAATGAAAAGAGGAGACCAGAAAATCAGCGTGGAAACAAAATTTATTAAGGGGAAGACTCTCACATTTATCGACATTCAATTTATAACCTGAGACAGCCACAAAATTTGAAACTTCAGAAAGAAAGGCTGGGACAGAAGTCTGAGGATTAGAAATAAATAAGAGAATGTCATCTGCATAAGCAAACAGCAGGTCTGGGAGCACACCGCTCACCTATCAGGCAAGGTTCGCCCCTGGCATTCTGGGTAATGCAGTCTCTGGTAGTTTGCCTCGTAGAAATGTTGTCGAGTGTTTCGCCAAAGTTGGCGCAGATGGTGCTGATCTCTAGACACCGGTGTTTCTGGTTCATTAACCTTCGTCAGTAGAGATTACAGACTTAGTTTTAGGGGTTTGCTGAGTAGGTTGCCAAAATCGTATCAGGTCAGGTACCGCTCACTGGCGCACAGGTGCTTCGTCCACGAGCTCGTCAGCTCCATGTCTCACGGGAGTACTTTTAAATAAACAGCAGGTCTGGGAGCACACCACTCACCTATCAGGCAAGGTTCGCCCCTGGCATTCTGGGTAATGCAGTCTCTTCCACCCCTAACTATTTTCTCTACTGATGAGGGAAGTTATCCCAAAACCCGAGCCATGTCTCGGGCGATATCCAAAAACCCGGGACATGTATCGGGTCTAGAGATCATCAGTTCAACAAGTACCTACTTGCACCCACTGGCGTGAACCACTCAAGAACTCTATGTACCAGAGTCCCTAGGGGCGATCCGGAAGAGGGGCTAGCGGTGTGCGGTCCATTGCGATTGTGTCTACTCATCTGCATAAGCAGACAGCTTTACTTGATTCTCACCATAAGAGAAGCCAGTGATATCATTATTCAATCGTTTTTTTGTCAAAAACGGTTCTAAAGCAAGAATAAAAAGAAGAGGGGAAGAGGTCACCCTTGGCAAACACCACGAAAAAGAGGAAAGGAGGAAGATACAAGTCCATTAGCAAAAATAAAAGATCTAGGAAAAGAGTATAATAAGGAAATATAAGAAAGAAATTTAGGTCCAAAACCAAACCATTTAAGAGAAGAAAAAAGAAAAGGTCAATTAACTCTATCAAATGCCTTTTCCGCATCTAGTGCTATAGCAGCTAAGGAATGATTAGAAGTATGTGATTTACTTAGGACATTGAAGAAGAGACGAGTATTATCTGAAAGATGACGTCCTTTGATGAATCCACATTGTTCTTTACCAATGAGTTGTGGAAGAATATTGTCTAAACGTAATGCTAAAAGTTTTGCAAATATTTTATAATCAAGATTAATCAAGGAAATAGGCCGGTAATTTTTACATAAAGTATGATCTTTGTTATCCTTGGGAAGAAGACAAATCAAAGCCTCTTGAAAAGAGCCTTCGGATTTCTGAGAAGTGATAAAGAATGAGAATAATTGATGGAGTTTAGGAACAAGAAAATTGGAGAAATGAGAGTAAAACTCAATGGAAAAGCAATCTGAGCC
This sequence comes from Lissotriton helveticus, assembly GCF_964261635.1. Classification (NCBI taxonomy): domain Eukaryota; kingdom Metazoa; phylum Chordata; class Amphibia; order Caudata; family Salamandridae; genus Lissotriton; species Lissotriton helveticus. The sequence goes on from NC_136063.1 coordinate 960,585,206, forward strand.
AGGTGCTTTACCCTTTTTAAGAACTTGAATAGCTTCCAAAATGTCATTAGGGCCAATATCCTTGTCTAAAGAGGAAAAGTCTACATCAGGCAACCGGGGTGAGGGAATAGAGGACAAATAGTGATCGAGGTCAGAGGACAAGGGAGGAGATTCTGGGGTATATAGATTCTGATAGAAATTGGTAAATTCAGCCAAAATATCTTCATCTTTATGAAGTGTAACATTGGAAGAGGAAACTATTGATTGTCACTCGTTCTTTTTTAACTTTGAGATAATTAGCAAGCATATTTCCAGCTTTCTTTTGAGAAGAATAATATTTGGCACTAGATTTGAGTAAAAATAGATTAGCAGAATCAGTAGATAATTTATTGAAAGAGAGTTTAGCGGTAATAAGTTTATTGAGACTTAGGGGTCCATTAGGATGTCGGACGGATTGCCCCCGCCAGGGTGGCGGTAGCCACCGCCACCCTGGCGGGGGCAATCCGCCCGACATCCGCATTCTAATTCCCCCCGCCATATTAGGATGGCGGGGGGGACCGTGGCGGACGAAAACACCGTCCGCCGCTTTTCCGCCCCGGTCGCATTGCGGCCGGGGCGGTAATGGAACCATATGGTGGCGGTGTCTATCAGACACCGCCATCCATATTACGGTGCCTGTCTGCAGCTGCTTTTCTGCGGCGGCAATGCCGCCACGGAAAGGCAGGCGGGGATTGCTGCGGGGGCCCCCTGCAGGGCCCCCAGGTTCACACCACTGTCAGGGGGCACATGGGGGGTACCTATGGTACCCCCCCACATTTGCATATGCAAAACGGCAGGCACCGCGCGGTGCCTGCCGCTTTGCATATGCAAATGCAAAAAAGCATTTTTAGCATCGTGGCGGGCGGTGCAAAGTGCACCGCCCGCCACAATGCTAAAACTACAGGATGTGCCCGCCACTGTGGCGGGGACATCCTAATGCCCCCCACTGGACCCCCGCCATTATGGCGGGCGGTCCCGTTTCCCACTATGGTGACGGGCGGACAAAGTGCGCCCGTCATCATAATGACCCCCTAAGTGTTCTAACTGTTTAATTTGGGAAGTTAGTGTGGATAGGGATCGATTGGCTAAGCACCTCTTCTGTGCAACATAGGAAATAATTAAATCTCTAGAAGCAGCTTTAAAAGTGTCCCAAACCAATTGAGGTGACGACTAAGGAGATTCATTGTCTGTGAAAAAGTGGGATGCAAAATCAAGGAAAGCAGTAGAAAAGGACTTATCTAGAAGAAGGGAATTATTGAATCTCCATCTCCCAGTTCGTTTAATAGGGGAAAGCAAATCAAGGTGCAGGGATACTGGAGCATGATCCGAGATTAAAATGGAACCTATATCGGAATGTGTGATGTGTTGAGTCAGGGCTTTGGAGATAAAAAGATAATCTAAACGGGATTGGGAAGAATGGACAGGGGAAAAATAAGTATATTCCTGCAAGGTAGGGTTACAGAGCCTCCACGAATCAACTAGGGATCTTTGTGATATAACAGAAGTGAAATGAGTATGCATTGGGGAGGGAGAAAAACGGGAATTAGACTTACGATCCAAAATAGGGTCTACAATCATATTACAGTCCCCACCTAAAATAAAATAATCATCTGTGTATTGCATTGTGGAAGAAAGGATTTGAGGCCAAAACAATTTATCTTGTACAGTTGGAGCATACACATTAAAAATAGTCAAAGGAATTTTGTTAACCAGCAACGATACAACAACCCACCTACCCTCCATGTCATTATCCTGATTAACAAGCTGAATGTTCAAACGTTTATGACACCCTCCCAAGTGTTTAGGACGTTTAAGTTTAGAAAAAGACATTCTAGCTTTTTTATTTTGCCATAAAAAACGAGATAAAGTAGAGTAAATATTTTATAGCAAGATTTTGGAATATTGACAGGAAGATTAGAAAGAAAAAATAAAATTATAGGAACTAACATCATTTTAATAGAATCTAATCTACCCCACCATGAAAGGAATAGAGGATGCCATCTTGTCGTAGAATCTATTAAGGTAGTTTCTAAATGCTTAATATTAAGAGCTACTGTATCTTTAATTGAAGGAGTAAACCAAAGACCTAAATACTTGACAACATCTTTGACATGAATTTCTTGTAATAACACTATATCCCCTTTGAAATGCGCTAAATGTGAGAGAACACGTTGTTACTTAATGGGAGACTCCAAAGCTTTAACATTCCAAGAGATTACATTAATTGACATTTAGAAACTTTAAGAAAGATACATAAAAATATGAAAAAACAACCAGTATGAGAAATCAACAAGAACAATAGCTGGAACAACTGCATGCAATATATCAAGAATAATGAAAAAAGAGGAAGAAAAGGCAAAAAAGATAAAATATCGTGATATTATGAAAGGAAGATAGAACTGTAAAAAATTATGGTAAAATAGAGAAAAGAAAAATAGAAGGAAATAAAGTATATGAGCCAATAATGGGTAAGATAAAGCGTAGAGAAAGAATAAAAGACTATGAGATGAAAAGACATAGAAGAAAAAAAGGATCAATAAATAGAGGGGGGGAGAAATGGAAAGAGCTGAGAGAAAGATGAAGAAAGACTAGGGAGAGAAAATAAAAAGAGAAAATGAGAACAAAAAGTATAAACAAAAAGACATACCGTAGAAAAACAAGGGAACTGGGGATGGAGGTGCCACAAAAGGAAGGAAGCACAACGGACCGAAGACTCCATGGAAACGCGGCAAGGGGAGTAAAGCCACCAGGCAAAACGTGAAGAAAAAATAAAAACAAAGGCACGGATCACTAGACCGGCATCTAAAAGGGTACAAAAAAGAGAAAGAGGTCAAATAAAACATGAAGCAAGAAAACATCAGCATCACGAAAACAGCAAACAGCAGGAAAGAACTGAACAACTTGACAAATCACTACATTGATAAACAATACAGCAAATAGGAATTAAGCATGAGGAATATCCATAGAATCGGCTTTACATGAGTCCAGAAAATGTTGCAGAAGAGCAGGATCCTCATAAGTCGTCGTTTTATTATTGTAGGTGACCTCAAAAAGGCAAGGGTGAAATAAACCAAAGCGAGCATGTAAGGCTCGTAAAGCAGGTCTCATGTCCAGAAATGTCTTACGACGGTCAGCAGTAGCCTTAGCATAGTCTTGAGCAAAGTAGAGATTGGAGCCATTCCAAGAAATTTTCCCTTTTTGCTTGGCTGCATGAAGGACTCGAAGGAGATCAGTGTATTCCAGAAAGTATAAGATGACACCTCTAGGTTTTACTGAGGTAGTGGAAGTAGATGGGCGAGAAGCTGGACCCAAACGATGAGCTCGTTGTATATTTAAGGGAGGTGACGCTTGGAGATCAAGAAGATTGGTGAGGAATGATTGTAAAAAAGAAATCAGATTTGACCCTTCAAGATTTTCAGCAAGGCCATAAATGCGTAAGTTGTTACGCCTGTTTCGATTCTCCAAATTTTCAACTTGTTGCTTGAGGGAAGCGATCTTTTTATGCATAGTGGGGACCTGAGCAATGACCGTTTGAGTGGAAGTAAAACTTTCTTCAAGAACCTCCACTCTTTGCTGTGTGTGAGACCAATTGTCCTCAAGACTTTGGAGGCAGGAATTAGTTTCCGTCATATAGGGTTTAGGTGCTCTGATCTCCTCCAGTAAAAGTTCCATAGAGATGGTTGCTGATAGATTAGTCGGAGAAGGAGGATTGGTTTTGACCCTCTTCCCTGAATCAACAGACAGCAGTAAGTTGAGAGGAAGGTTTGTAGGCTGCTTTGAAGATGAACGAGAAGCAGAAGAACCTTTAAGAGCAATACTATCAGACTGTGAGTCATCCAATGTATTCTGTAGGACGCTGAAAGGGTTAACGTCTTCCAGGGGTAGAGTGGCTACAGATTTTTGTGGAAGAGCAGCAGTACGGTTGGTGCGTGATGTCGCCATTGAGAAAATGAACCACCTGACACAGGAAAGTCACTTAAAGTGGGGAAAGTCACTTGAAAACACACTGTGATAAAATTGAAATCACCAAAACACCTCTAACAGATGAGGAGAAAACACAGCAGAGCAAGGTCAGGTGAGGAAAGACACTTGAAAACACACTGTGATAAAGTTGAAATCACCAAAGCACCGTTAACAGGTGAGGAGAATACATAGCAGAACAAGTTCATAAAATATCAGAAGAGGCTGCACAAAAATGACTTATTACCATGAAAGGTAATAAACAAAAAAATAAAAAGAATTGAAAAGTAGTCCAGAAGAGGGTCATTGCAGGTGCTGCAGAGAAAAAAAATTTCACCAGAAGAAGAAATGGGAAGAGAGCTAAAATGGCAGACACGTCCTGTGAGAAGGCTGGTATTGCTATACATTCAGCAGGAAGAACAGCCCTTGTAGTCAAGAAAATGTCACCAATGAGAAATTATAGCCCAATGTAGACAAAACAGCAATGAAGAGGCTGGAAAAATGAGCAGAACATTGTTCACTCATTAGAAATGGCAAACACGGCAAAATGCAATAAAATGGCGGACGCGCCTCAAACGCGAACCACCAGAAACAGAGAGAAGCCGAATATCGGTATGCGCGTCACCCCAAGAGCTGGGAAACGCACGTACCAGTGTCGCCAGGTTTCCGCTGTTGATGAACGCTGCTTCGGTAATCCAAGGAGCCGTAGAATGCCCGGTGGAGCCCCCGTCGCAACGGAACAGTCGGCACCAGCGGCCATCTTCCTTGGCGCCGTAGCCACTCCCCCCCGTTAATTGCTACTTTTACCCAATTTAATGATCTCAAGAATGCATGGATAGATCAGCTTTGCCAGGGCTTATAGTCCGTGATCTGCATGTTAACACATTTTCAGTGGTGAACCATACTGCCTGTTTTACGAGGTCGCGATATTAAACAATTTTACTACTAAAATCTAAATACAAAAATATCGACCTGAGAAAATATTGAAGACAAAATATATAATACCAAAATATCGTAAACCCAATACTTATGTAAGAAATAATCAACATATTGTTTGAAAAATATCGGCCTTCAAAACTATCTAGTAAAGAAATATTGTCCTAAAAAGACAAATATAACTCTAATATTGAGTTTTACAATTGAGATTAAAATTAATGGTGGGCGCCAGATCCAATCAAGATGGCAGCTCCTTGGTGAGGCTCTGGCAGTTGGAGGTCATCATTGGGCATTGTCTACATCCCCTGGGGCGCTAAGGTTCTACATTGGCAATGCCTGGGCCAGCAGGACAGGGCGTTTATGTTGAGCTGAGGGCCCTTGCAGATGATCCTGTAGGGGCTGAGTAGGGGCTTAGTATGTACTGCGTCCGCATGTGAGGAGTCGAACGGTGTTACTCCCTTCTTTGAGTCGCCGCCATGCACCAGGAGAAGAAGGAGTGAGGTGAGGTTTGGTGAGTGGTGGTGGATTCGGATCGAGGTTTGGTCTGTGGGGCCCAGGCTGGTTGCGAATGATTATGTTGGTGCTGCCTGCAGAACTGCAGCCCCAAGACGGTGCCGAGGACTCTGCTCTGTGGCATGGGAGGCCGCGGGGGCCTTTGCAGACCACAGATGCTGCCCTTTACTACAGGCGCTCCACTACCACTTCAGGACTTCTTGGCAGACACAGGCCTATTCATACCCAGACTTGCAAGATCCTGATCTCCTAGCTTTCCTAGCTCCAATCCTGGTGTCTGGAGGGTGGTAGTGGAATCACACCCCCTCAGCTGAATTGGGCCATAGGATAAGGGGCTACTTGGAAAGTACCTTTTGAGAGGGTGGGGCGGGTCCTTGGCCACTGCTGCCAGATTGGCTGTTTTATGCCCCAGGGAGCATGGTGAGGGCTCTTCAGGCTCCCAGTAGCTTTTTGCAAATGCAAAACACACTGGATGAGCACGGATACCTAAATGTGTCATAGCGGCACTGTTAACCACCTTGACATTACGGCCTAGGGCCTTCTGCCCTTATTTCTAGGATGATAGACCAAATTAGCCTCTTGAAATGAAAAAGGCTCAATAACCCTTGCAAGATGTGACAGGTTCTCTCATACTTAGACAGACGTCAAGTACAGGTCTTACTTTAACAGTACTTTTTTGAAGGAAATAATTCTTGCGCGGAAGCTGGTGAATAATTTCACTGGCAAATGGGCTTCTCATAAACTGCTATCCTCTTTTTCCCAATGGGTGGCAATCCTCTTCAAGAAAGAAATTTCCTACAGAGAAAGGGGCTCCCTCATAGATGAGCACGGATAGTATTTGGTGACATGGGGTGAGATAGGCACTCTGATAATCACATTTGCGAACTGCTATGGCCCGAATGCGGACGAACTGGAGTTTTTTTACACATTATGGGGGAAAACATTATCCACAGAGTGGCATTCCTTGTTTTTGGGAGAAGACTTTTCATTGTGTGTTACAGGAGGTTGTTGACCAATCAAATGTTCCCCCCAGCTACCGTAGGTTAGCATCCAAGCACTTAAGCGAGACATTATGGGAGCACTTAGAGAAGCTATATTCTATTCTGGTGTGCACGGAGGGTGGTCACATTTTGAGTACGGGCTGTTGTAGGGGAAAGTGGCCACATGGGTGCATTGCGTCAAGCATATAGCGTGTATGCTCTCTTATCGCTCCCCAGTGCTGTTAAAACTCTGTGTACCTGGGTAGTCCTCATTGAGATAACATTGGCACCTCTCTCTGGAGGCCCTTATGGACCCTGTATTTGCTGAGGAGCTACATGGGGAGATAGTAGATTTTTTTTAGTGCAATGAGTGCACTGTGGAGTTTCCCAGGGATCACTGACATATTATCGGAATCAACAATATTGTATAACAGAATATTTGTGTCAAAAATATTGTTTACAAAAATTTCACTATCTTATCCTTATAATGTTAAATACAAAAATATTGGAAAAAATATAGTTTCACAGTAATTTTGTTAAAAGAAATCCAAAAATATTGTTTCTTAATATATAGTGTAAAGTAGTACATCTTAAATATTTTTATATATACTTTTGGGATTTGTGTCCCTTAATAACTTAGCACCTGTTTGTGGAATGTCCGTGAAGCTTTGCAGACCTGTTGCACCTATTTCATTGTCGGAGGTCTGAAAGTTTTGCAGCGTTTGGTCAAGGGAGTGCAAGGAAAAAAGGCGGTCCTAAAATGGGCTTAAAATCCAATGCATTTTACTAAGACTTTGGTATTTCACGTAGCACAAAAACGGCCAGTCAGATTTTGCTGAAATTTGGCAGCATTAGATATTAGGGTGTGCAGATGATTGTTTGAGTACTGAAGGTAATTAGAGTACGTATTTTTTAAGTTATAAGGATTTTCAACTTAGTGATATCTTGTAGCACAATACTACTAAAATTAGCAAGGAAGCCCACAAATTAAATTAGACTGCTTATGTTAAGTTTCAGATCTACTGCATGAACAACTGAGAGACTCATTTCTGGTAACATGCTAATGGAAACCTAAAAACAAATACATAACACATAGAATACTTCTTAATCTATGTAAGTTTTCTTTGCATGCTCTCTGGCTCACAAAATAAAAGTGGCCTTAACAAGTCAAACAAAAACCTCTTTTTACCCATCTCTGTGTGACAAAATGTAAAAATTGCCCTAGAAGTGAGCAACACAAACTGCTGTTTGAAATGCATGATAATTGGTCACTAGGTAAAAACTAATAATCTAAATTTTCATAACAATAATTGCCTTTCATTCACTTGTGGTTTCATATATAGCACAATCCTATTAAAAGTAGCAAGTGATAGCATGGAAAAAATACATAATTTACTTTTCAGTACCAGTTCAATTTACAACTTACAAGTTTCAAACCCTTTATTCTCTTAAAGAGATTGGTACATTCTTGTTGTATTTTTATTCTAGTAGTAAGTTAGATAAATCAGTTTACAGAAATTAGCAAAGAAAATATGGTTAGAGCCATCAAAAGTGTGTTCCATAAAATTAATTATTCCTATTCCATTTCTAAATGGAATAAAAAACTAATGAAACCCATAAAGAGTTTGAGGAAAGAGTGAGATCAAAGGAGCATTAAAATTTGAATTCAAATTAAGTGGTTGAACTCCACATAAAGAGAAGTTTATGAATCTCAGCCATCTAAATCATAAAAAGCATCAGTTTACAGTTGCAGAAGCAATCTGTACAAAATAATCCTGAGCAGAAAAATATAGGGAAACAGATGCAGCAGTAGCTACACCCGACAGGATAGGAAAATACCTCCAAAGTGGCAGGCAACAGTAGTGGCTGTCAACAGTAGCCATAGTTGAATAACAGATTACGGATCCTAGCAAAGAGAGCTATGAGACTAACTAGAAACACACACCAATATAAAAGACATGAAAATGTGCTAACAACAGTGTTGCAGGACAGATCACTTTAGTCCAATGGGAAGACATTTTTCGATGGTGAGCATGCTTCATTCTTTCTTTCCCAAAGAAAAGACATGAAGTCCACAGTCGACTATCAAATATGTAACACACATTACTCAACATTTGTGTATCTGAAAATGTCTAACCTTGGATCCCTGGGAAGTTTATTGCAGAGTCTATTCAATCATTTAGTCAATGCTTCACTGAGTAACAATGAACTACACTAAAGAGAGAAGGTAATGTTTTTCATATTTCATATAAGTGAGAGTTATTGTTACAATGTGTGATTCCCTACTCATATTATGTGAACAAGAGATAGATCGGAAGTTCAAGCTTGGGACATTAAGAATATGTAGTTTAAAGAAAGGAATACATTTTATAAATTCGGAACATTCTGAAGTTATGGCAAAATCTATGCAAGTCACATAAAGGGTAAGCTATCAAATACCTTTGTGCAATGCTTCGGCAATTTCTAAAGCTTCTATTTGTTAAAGGGAAATCTAACTTCAGCCTACCAGGGAATAATGCTGCCTTGTGCTTTGCACATCTTAACTATGTGTTATTTTACTATGTTTTTACATTAATATGTAAGGCAAATGATCAGCTTTGTTAATTAATTTTTAATTTAAATATTCTAACTCAATCACAAGGAAGCCCAAAGAGTAAACTAGACCGCATATGTAAAGTTTCAGATTTACTACATGGAGGACTGGAGGAATGGAGTAGGGATATGGACTTGCATAAGAGAGGGAAAGATAGAGATTGACTGGGGCACCAAACTGACCTTACAGGGCAGGCGCCAGGGGTTGCAGCAGCACAATACATCACACAGGGCAAGCAAGACGGCAGTGCAGTAAACGGACCATGGAAAGCAACAGGGAGTGAACAGGGTCATGCACATGGACAACAGAGAGCAGAGTGGAAAGAGGCAAGGACAGCAAGCTGACCATAGCAGACAGACAGGTGGCACAGTTGCAGCATAACAGACTATGAAGGGCAGGAGTGAGGGGCTAGGGGAATGACAGCGGACCAAACAAGTCAGGAAGGAGGTTATAGGGGTTTATACATGGAAAACAAAGGGCAGGGAGCAAGGGGGCAGGGCAGATTCAGAAGCAGCAAGCTGACCATGGGGGGCAGGTGGTATGGGCACTGGAAGCACAACACACCATTGAGGGCAACAGTGAGACCGATAATGACATACACAGAAACAACGGAGGGAAGGTGAGAAGGGGTCTAGGCCAGCAAGCTGACTACACAGGGCAGGTGGGAGGGGCTGTGGAAGCACAAAAGACCATGCATGGCAAGCGGGAGGGTTAGTGGCAGCACAATGGACCATGGAGGACAGTTGGGAGAGGAAAGGTGCATGGAACTTGGACAGGCAGAGTGTAGGTGGCAGGGACACGTGGAAGCCATCTGACCTTGCTAGGCAGGCGGGAGGGACAGTAACAGGTCAACAAAATTCTCAGAATAGATAGGAGGGTGGTAGGTCCATGGAATATGGTGCGCAGAAAGGAGGGAGCAGGGGCATGCACACAGACATCAGAGGGCAGGGGTAAGGACAGTAGGGACAGCAAGCTAAGCACAGAGGCTAATCAGGAGGAGAATGATGCAGCATAGAATTGTGGAATGGAGGGCAGGAGGAATCGGAAAAGAAATAGAGCTAAATGGAAGGAGGGGAAGTATATCGGACCATGCAAGCCAGGAGGAAGGGGCTAGTGCATGGGCTTGGACAACAGAGGGTAGGGAGGAGCTGGATGGGACAGCAAGCTAACTGTTTAGGGCAGACAGGAATGGCAGTGCCAGAACAACAGCCACACATGGCTGTAATGAGGGAGCAGGGTCGTGGACAATAGATGGCAAGGAAGAGAGGGGCAGGTGTAGGAAGCTTGGGTGGGGCAGCACAATGCCAGGCTAAGCCCTGCATTCTACCTCACCCCCGCAGTGCATTGTGAAGGCTATCTTACTTCCCGTTAAAAATAACCTTAGCAATTTACTGAAAAAAGCAAAGGTTACAGGGATGTTACAGTTCGGAAATAGAATTAAAAAACCTTAGAAATTCACTGAAAAATCAAAGGTTACAGGGGACATTATAGTTAGGCTTGGATTCCACTTGTACAAAACCACTGAAATTAGTTATGATTAGCTGAGCTGCTATAACTTGCATCCCCACAATGCACTGCTTATGACCTCACATATTACACCGCTCATGACATGGCAGTGACATCACTCCTGACATCCCTGATGACATCATCTACAAAATCACCAACGCACCCAATCACACCCTCATAAAACCTTTCATACACCCACTCCCACTCTCACACAACCATTCACAAACCCATTCACAGAGCCATACCACTACTTACACACACATTCACTGATTTATAGATTTACACACAAATCCGTTCACTCACCCAAACAGCCACTCTTACAGCCACTCACTCACTAATATAGCCACTGACATATCCACTCATACACCCATACAGCCACTCACACACTGAGTCAGTCACCCATAGAGCTACTCACACATCTACTCATTCACCAATGCAGTGAATCAAACAGCCACTTACTCACTCATACAGTTACACACACACTCACACTTACTTACTCATAGATATACTTACACATATATGTAGATAGATAGATAGATAGATAGATAGATAGATAGATAGATAGATAGATAGATAGATAGATAGATAGATAGATAGATAGATAGTGTGAATGAGAAGAAAAAAAGTTAAAGTTTAGTTATAGTCGGGAAAACGTATTTTCCCTATACATGCCATGTTTAAACTGCACAACCTTTAAAAGTCTAAAACTCTAGTTATAACTTGCATTTACAATTTATCCACCACCTTTAAATTATAAGTAGTAGAACTCATTACACACTCTTTTCAGCTCATTAACCGGACAACACTAACTGTAACTCGCCACTCAACCATGCACTGATTTGTGACAAATAATGTTTTTTCAGATGTTTTAAATGTTGTTATGAATGCAATGATTTCACATGCTCTAAGTGATGTAGTATGTAAGGGTATAAACAGAGTATGGAAAAGGCATGAGTTATAGTTAATGTAGTGTGGCGAGTGAGGTAACAAGACTGTGTTCGGAGGTGCATGACTTATAGTAATTTGAAGGAGGTGTGTAAATTTAAAATTGTAGTTATAATTATAACCTTATTATTTATTATGTTTGTGTATTTTAAGTTGGGTTAGTGTAGAAAAAATACTGAAGGTATTTCTAACTATAAATTATCCTTAACCTTTGTCTTTCTATTGTATGTAATAGGTTTTATTTTTTAATAACAGTTTGTTTCAAATCGCATTGTGGAGTGTCATTGATTGAAGTGTTGTAAATTGGAGTGTAGTGAAGTACAGTAAAGGAGAGTATGCTAGAGTTTAGTGTCATAGAGTATTGTAGAGTGGAATAGAGTGGAGTTGAGTAGAGTGGAGAGACATAGCATAGAGTGGAGTAAAGTGTTATACAGTGGAGTTGCGTGGCGTGTCGTATCGTGGAGTATTATAGAGTGGAGCATCATATTTACAGTGTAGTGGCGTGTCAAACAGTAAAGCTCAGTGGTGCGCAGTGGACTTTCGTAGATTAGAGTGTCATGAAATGGAGTGTGGTGAAGGGGATTGCCATCAAGCAGAGTGTTGTAGGGGTCATAAAGTGTAGCAGAGTGTTGCAAAGTGTAGTGGCATAGAGTGGAGTTCATTGGAGTAGAGTGTCATATAGTACCGTGTTGTCGAGTGTGGTGTCGTTCAGTAGAGTGTACAGTGGAGTAATATTATTAGTGAGAACACAGTGCATGGTAGAGTGGTAAGTTATAATTAAGGTTGTCTGGTTAGTGAGCTGAAAAGAGAGTGTAACTAGGTCTGCTACTTATAATAATTTGAAGGTGGTGGATAAATTGTATATTAAAGTTAGAACTATAACTTTAGAATTTTAAAATGTTGTGTAGTTACATCTTGGTTTGTATAGGGTAAATATGTTTTCCTGACTATAACTAAACTTTCACCATTGTTATTTTCGTTGAATTTCAATGTTTAGTAATGTTTTGGGGTAAAAATGTGTTTCAAATCATAGAGCCCAGCGTTGCAAGTGGAGAGTTGTTATGTGTAGTGTCATACAATACAGTGGAGAAGAGTGTTGTAAAGTCCATTCTCATAGATTAGAGTATTTTAGATTCGAATCGAGTAGAGTGGAGTAGAGTGTAGTAGTGTATCCTACAGTGTAGTAAAGTGTTATATAATGTAGTGGCATCGTGCCTCTTATAGTGAAGTCAAGTATCGTAGCCTGGAGCAGTGAGTTCTAGAGTGGAATAGCGTGTTGAAAAGTAGAGTAGGGTGTCGTAGACTGTTATAGAGTGGAGTAGAGTGTTTTAGAGCAGATTACGGTGAAGTAGAGTGTCATATAGTGGAGTATCGTCAAGTGGAGTGTTGCAGAGCACATTGGAGAAGAGTGTCAGAGTGGAGCGCTGTGTTAGATAGTGGAGTGAGGTATCATAGAGAGAAGTTTAATGGCGTGTCATCAAGTGTCATACTGTTTAGTACAGAGGTGTAGAGTGGGTGGGCATAGAGTGGAGTAGAGTGGCATGGAGTGTAGTACAGTGTTGTAGAGTGGAGTTGCATACAGTGGAGCGGCAAAGAGCAGAGTATAGCACTGTGGCGTAGAGTAGGATAAAGTGTTGTCGAGTCTAACATAGTGGAGTGGAGTGGTGTACAGTACGGTACAGTGTTGTAGAGTGTAATACAGTGAATTGACATACCATAGTACTATGGCATTGAGAGGCATAGAGTACAGTGGAGTACAGTGGAGTAGTCGAGTAGAGTGGAGTACTGTGTAAGAGTACAGTTGAGTAAAGTGGGGTGAAGTGACATACAATCATATAATGGACTAGAATATCGTAAAGTAAAGTTGAGTATAGTCGAGTAGAGTGTTGTACAGTGGCATGCTGTATAGTGTTTTGTTGTAGAGTGGAATGAAGAGGTATAGACAGAGTAAAGTGACAGAGAGTGGCATAAAGTGTAGAAGAGTGTTGTAGAGTGGAGTTACATGGAGTACAGTAGTGCGCAAAACAGTGGAGCTACATAGAGTGGAATGTTGTATAGTAGCGTAGACCGAGGTAAACTCTTGTACAGTGAAGTCGGGTGGAGTGGAGTCGTGTAATACAACATGGAGTAAAGTACAATACAGTGGTTTGGTGTGACATAGAGTAGAGTGGCATGGAGTAGAATGTTCTGCGTAGAGTAGGTACTATACTATTTTAAATTGGAGTGGGGTCTCGTACACTAGAGTGGAGTGCTGTGTCATATAGGAAAGTGTTGTATAGTGGAATAAAGTGTTGCACATTGGAGTGTACGGGCATAGAGTGGAATATAGAGTTGGACAGTGGAGTGTATAGGGATAGAGTGGAGTAGCATGCCATACAGTGCAGTGAAGTGTGGTAGACTTTTCTAGAGTGGAGTTATATAGAGTGGAGGAGAGTGTCATACAAAGGAGTGGCGTGGAGTGGAGTAACATACACTGTAGCGGTTTGGAGTGGATTCCCGTAAAGTCTAGTATCATACAGTGGAATCGTATACAGTAGAGTGCAGAAGAGTCAAGTGGCATAGAGTGGAACAGTACAGATGGGAGAAGCATAGTGTGGAGTAGGGTACAGTGAATTAGCCATAAGTGGCATACATTGAAGTGGCAAGCGTAGAGTTGAGGAAACTGTTATGCATTTGAGTGGGGTCTCATACAATAGAGTGGAGTGCTATGTCGTACAGTGTTGGAAACTCTCATAGAGTGGAGTAGAGTGTTATACAATAGAGTGTACAGGCACAGAGTCAAGTGCAAATTTGGACAAATGAGTGTGCGGGATACAGTGGAGTGGAGTCTAGTAGAGTGGCACAGAGTGTAGTAGAGTATTGAGGAGGGGAGTTCATAGAGTAGAGGAGAGTACACTGGAGTGGCGTAGAGTGAAGTAGCATACAGTGGAGTGGCATAAAGTGTAATATCATAGTCTAGAGTGATGTACAGTGGAATGACATAGAGTGTAATAGCATATAGTGCAGTAGCATAGAGTGGAGTGGCGTACAGTGAAGTGATGTAGACTGGAGAGGTGTATTGTAAGGTGGGATAGAGTTCAATAGCATACACGGAAGTGGTCTACAGTCGAGTGTGATGGAATGGAACACCATACAGCGGAGGGGCAAGGATTGTAGTTGCGTACAGTGTAATAGCTTAGAGTGGAGTAGCGTGCAGTGTATTAGCGTAAAGTTGAGTACAGTGGATTGGCATAAAGTAGAATAGCGTAGAGTAAAGTATATTAGCATTGAAAGGAGAGGCGTACGGTAGAGTGGTGTAGACTGAAGTAGTGTACATTGGAGTGAGGTAGAGTGAAATATCCTCATAACTTAAACAATACTTACCCTACTTAACTGCAGTACCCAAAAAGCATCATCTCTGCACCATATTGTATAATCCTGCCAAATTTCATGTAAATCCATTCAGCTGTTTTTACACTATGTCAAATACAATAGTATATGAAAAATACATTGGTGTAAAAATGCATTTCAGGCCCCCATTTTGCATCCCTTTAATGATTCACCACAAAAATGTACAACATCTGAAAATGTAGAAAATGCTATTGGTCTGGAAAGATTTTTAACGATTTGTCAAACAAGTGAAAAGGTATTAGGGAGCCAATTGATGTCTTTGGAATACTAAAACGAACCAATCAGATTTAATCTGATTTCTTTCTTTTTTTTTTTTTCAAAAGTCTTTAGTAAGAATTACGTCAGGATGATACATGAAGCAGTTCAGAAAATAAAAATAACAACAACTTCTCCATATAGTCTGTCATAGATAAAAGCTGGATCCCCGCCTTTACAACACATCATTGTAATATAGGTTATACGCCTTCAATTCGACCTTCCCCATCCCACCTTCCCCACCCCCATTCTGCATCCCATCCAGATTAAAAGCTATTATGCCCAGTGGCAAACAATCCCGCACTGTCATAACACCGCTCACCACTGCGCGGGCTGCTATCCACTATGTGCGCTGCGTGTAGATATCCCTGAGCCTCCTGCACCCAAGTATCCACCCCAAAAATTCACTCCTAGGTACAATTGATGCACAAGACGAACTTTATATGGGTCTATGGGATAATGTCGGGGTCTGTGGTGGACTGCGGTGGTTCACAAATGTTCCCACATGATTCGTTCCATTTCCCCATATCTTAGACCATTTTGCGGGGCAACCCCTGTGTAGATATACAGCTCTTTCCGCCACCATTGCCATGTCCATATCATTTTCCCATTGCGTTCGTGTGGGGGCTGTGCCTGACCCCCAGTTTTGTGCTATATTCCTCTTTGCAACTGCTAAGCCCAGTGTGGCCCATGTCTGTAATGCCCGGTTGAGGTCAGTAGGCTTCCATATATTTAGTAGGCAGCACCCCGGATCCAGTCGCACCTCAGCCCCTTCCACCTCTGAAATCTCAGTCAGTACCTGCGCCCAGTACGTTTGTATGGTTGGGCAGTCCCAGATGATGTGCAAGAATGTTCCTCTTTGCCCGCACCCTCTCAAGCAAATTGGATCAGGGACACGGCCCAGTTTGTGCAGCATAGTGCATGAATAGTACACTCTGTGTAATATTTTAAGCTGGATTAGTTTCAGTCATGACGGGATGGCCGCCTCCCTGGGTGATGCCAAAGCATTCATCCAATCTGTGTCATCTATATCCCCTAATTCCACCTCCCACTTACTGTGGAGTACCACCATAGGATCTGGGAGATTGTTCACCAGTTTACGGTATGTTTGTGAGATGGCCTTTTTTTCCAGATAGTCGGTAAGAAGCCTGTCTTCTAGGGGAGAGGATTCAGCAAGGGTTGTGCCGGTTGGGTAGGCAGACAAAATATCGATATTTAAATATCGATATACAATTATATCGAAGTTTAAATATCGATGTGACAAAATATAGAAGGTAAGTAATATCGATAAATTAAAATATCGACATTAGTAATATCGAAGTTTTAAATATCGATGTCAGTAATATTGATGTTAATAATTTCTATGTTACTAATATCGATTTTTAAAATATTTTTGTGTATATTATTATGTATTTATTATGTATTTAATTTATTTTTATGTAATGTAATTAAATTTTGTATTTTAGAACTGTAGCGGGTTGTGGGTTTATAGCGGAATAGGGTGGGAAGTAATTTAATTATGTTAAATTAATTATTAATTAGTAGGAATTATAAATTAATATTTATTAATTTGTAATTATTTATAAATAATTGGTAATTAATTTTAATTAATTGATTAATTGATAAATATGTTCTGTAGCGGGTTGTGGGTTTATAGGGGAATAGGGTGGGAAGTAATTTAATTATGTTACATTAATTATTAATTAGTAGGAATTATAAATTAATATTTATTAATTGGTCATTATTTATAATTAATTGGTAATTATTTTTAATTAATTGATTAATTGATAAATATGTTCTGTAGCGGGTTGTGGGTCTATAGGGGAATAGGGTGGGAAGTAATTTAATTATGTTACATTCATTATTAATTAGAAGGAATTATAAATTATTATTTATTAATTGGTAATTATTTATAATTAATTGGTAATTAATTATAATTAATTGATTAATTGATAGATATGTTCTGTAGTGGGTTGTGGGTTTATAGGGGAATAGGGTGGGAAGTAATTTAATTATGTTACATTAATTATTAATTATTAGGAATTATAAATTAATATTTATTCATTGGTAAATATTTTTAATTAATTGCTAAATATTTTTAATTAATTGATTAATTGATAATTATGTTTTGTAGTGGGTTGTGGGTTTATAGGGGAATAGGGTGGGAAGGAAATTAAATGTAATTAAGTAACAATGTTCTTTAATTAATAGTTTGGTTAATTATCTAATTTTTAATTAATTATTAAATGTTAATTAAATATTATGAAATGGTATTTTTAATAATTTATTAAATTACATATATTTGGTTCACATGTTTTTAATAATTATGTATTGGTATTTGTAAATGGTTTATAATTATTTAATAGTTAATATTTTTAATATTTAAAATAAAACATGTATTTATAGGTATGTTATTTTTACCCCTACGCTATCCAACATTTTCCCTAATGTTGCACTCTCAGGATTGGGAATAGTCATTTTTACCCCTACGCTATCCAACACTTTCCCTACTGTTGTACTCTCTGGAGTGGGAATAGTAATTTTTACCTCTACGCTATCCAACACTTTCCCTACTGTTGCGCTCTCTGGAGTTGGAATAGTAATTGTTACCCCTACGCTATCCAACTCTTTCCCTACTGTTGCACTCTCTGGAGTGGGAATAGTAATTTTTACCTCTACGCTATCCAACACTTTCTCTACTGTTGCGCTCTCTGGAGTTGGAATAGTAATTTCTACCCCTACGCTATCCAACACTTTCCCTACTGTTGCACTATCTGGAGTGGGAATAGTAATTTTTACCCCTACTCTATCCAACACTTTCCCTACTGTTGCGCTCTCTGGAGTGGGAATAGTAATTTTTACAACTACGCTATCCAACACTTTCCCTACTGTTGCACTCTCTGGAGTGGGAATAGTAATTTTTACCTCTACGCTATCCAACACTTTCCCTACTGTTGCGTTCTCTGGAGTTGGAATAGTAATGTTTACCCCTACGCTATCCAACACTTTCCCTACTGTTGCACTCTCTGGAGTGGGAATAGTAATTTTTACCTCTACGCTATCCAACACTTTCCCTACTGTTGCGTTCTCTAGAGTTGGAATAGTAATTTTTACCCCTATGCTATCCAACACTTTACCTACTGTTGCACTCTCTGGAGTGGAAATAGTAATTTTAACCCTCCCACTATCCAACACTTTCCCTACTGTGCGCTCTGTGGAGTGGGAATAGTAATTTTTACCTCTACGCTATCCAACACTTTCCCAACTGTTGCACTCTCTGGAGTGGGAATAGTAAATTTTACCCCTACGCTATCCAACTTTTTCCCTACTGTTGCACCCACTGGAGTGGGAATAGTAATTTTTACCCCTACGCTATCCAACGCTTTCCCTACTGCTGCACTCACTGGAGTGGGAATAGTAATTTTTACCCCTACGCTATCCAACACTTTCCCTACTGTTGTACTCACTGGAGTGGGAATAGTAATTTTAACCCCTACGCTATCCAACGCTTTCCCTACTTTTGCACTGTCTGGAGTGGGAATAGTAATTTTTACCCCTACGCTATCCAACACTTTCCCTACTGTTGCGCTCTTTGGAGTTGGAATAGTAATTTTTACCCCTACGCTATCCAACACTTTCCCTACTGTTGCACTCTCTGGAGTGGGAATAGTAATTTTTACCTCTACGCTATCCAACACTTTCTCTACTGTTGCGCTCTCTGGAGTTGGAATAGTAATTTCTACCCCTACGCTATCCAACACTTTCCCTACTGTTGCACTATCTGGAGTGGGAATAGTAATTTTTACCCCTACTCTATCCAACACTTTCCCTACTGTTGCGCTCTCTGGAGTGGGAATAGTAATTTTTACAACTACGCTATCCAACACTTTCCCTACTGTTGCACTCTCTGGAGTGGGAATAGTAATTTTTACCTCTACGCTATCCAACACTTTCCCTACTGTTGCGTTCTCTGGAGTTGGAATAGTAATGTTTACCCCTACGCTATCCAACACTTTCCCTACTGTTGCACTCTCTGGAGTGGGAATAGTAATTTTTACCTCTACGCTATCCAACACTTTCCCTACTGTTGCGTTCTCTAGAGTTGGAATAGTAATTTTTACCCCTATGCTATCCAACACTTTACCTACTGTTGCACTCTCTGGAGTGGAAATAGTAATTTTAACCCTCCCACTATCCAACACTTTCCCTACTGTGCGCTCTGTGGAGTGGGAATAGTAATTTTTACCTCTACGCTATCCAACACTTTCCCAACTGTTGCACTCTCTGGAGTGGGAATAGTAAATTTTACCCCTACGCTATCCAACTTTTTCCCTACTGTTGCACCCACTGGAGTGGGAATAGTAATTTTTACCCCTACGCTATCCAACGCTTTCCCTACTGCTGCACTCACTGGAGTGGGAATAGTAATTTTTACCCCTACGCTATCCAACACTTTCCCTACTGTTGCACTCACTGGAGTGGGAATAGTAATTTTAACCCCTACGCTATCCAACGCTTTCCCTACTTTTGCACTGTCTGGAGTGGGAATAGTAATTTTTACCCCTACGCTATCCAACACTTTCCCTACTGTTGCGCTCTTTGGAGTTGGAATAGTAATTTTTACCCCTACGCTATCCAACGCTTTCCCTACTGTTGCACTCTTTGGAGTGGGAATAGTAATTTTTACCCCTACGCTATCCAAAATTTACTTACGTTTTTTAATTAGTTTTAAATTGTCAATATTTGTTATTTATATTATTAATTAATGTATATAAATGTATTTGTAATTTATTATATTTTAATTTATTTATAAGTTATTAAAATAAATATTTTAGAGTTAAAATTAATTAAGTATATACTATGTATTATATTTATATTATTATTAGTTTTTATTACATCATTTATTACTTCTAAATATTATAATATATTTTTAACTATGTTTATTGTATTTATAAGTATTATTTTGTTAATATTACATTTTATTTACATTTAAAAAAACGATATTTTCTAAAAAAAATATTTTTGACATCGATATATTTGTTTCGATATTTTTGTACTTACCTTTTTAGAGATAGGATCCCGATATTATTGTCCTCGATATTTTTGTTGCGATATTTTTGTACCTCGATATTTTTGTGGTCGATATTATGTCATTCAATAGCCGGTTGGGATCGCACTCTTCAGTGCGTGGCTAATTTGCATGTAACGGTATCTCTCTGTGTCTGCCATTCCATATTTTTCTTGTAGGGTTGTAAATGGTAGTACATTTCCTTTAGACCATAAGTCCCCTATCTTCGTGATGCCAATGAGGTCCCATTGCCTGAACCCCTTAGTGTTGGCGAGAGTACCCAGGCGGCGTGTATCCCAAAGTGGGGTGGCTAGTGTGAGTACTCCTTCCCAACCCAATGCCCTTTGTGCTGCGTGCCAGATTTTGACCGTGTGGGCTGTGGGACCTGTAAGGGTATGACGCCGTTTGTTTGTGTAGAGGGCCTTCATCAGATGTTCCATCGGCAGTATCTGTCTGTCAAGCCTGAAGGCTGGTTCATGGTGTGGAGAGTGAAGCCATTGATTCACTTTCATTAATTGTGCCGCCCAATAGTACAGTTTGATACTTTGTAGGGCTATACCTCCGTCATACCAGCTGCGAATCAGTTTGGTGTGTGCTATTCGGGCCGGTTTTCCGTCCCATAGCAGAGATGAGATCTCTGCATCAATTGCCTTAAAGTAGGTGAGCGGGCCCGGAAATGGGGTGTTGTGGAGTGCATAGAGAAACCGTGGGAGTGCAAGCATTTTAAAGAGCGCTGCTCTGCCCAAAAGTCAGTGGAAGGGATCTCCAGTGGGAGACATCTGATCTGAGCCTCTGCAGGGTCTTCAGTAGGTTTTCATTCATGAACACGGATTCTTGCGGGGTGACGTATATGCGCAAGTATTTAAAACCCCTAGATGCGGTTTGTAACATGCATCCTTGGGACAGTGGTGGAGGTTGTCCATGTAAGACATATAATAGTGATTTCGTCCAGTTTATACAGTTGCCTGAAAAGTCGCCATACGACCTGAGCACGCTCATCAGTGCCATTAGTGATTCTTTGGGGGACATTAGATATATGAGCACGTTGTCCGCATAAAGGGAAATGCGGTCTTCCCAACCCTCCCCCCACGTGATTCCGCGAATCAGCGTGTCCGTTCGCACTTTCGCTGCTAATGGTTTTAAAATAAGCGCAAATAAAAGCGGGGATAAGGGGCACCCCTGCCGGGTTCCGCGTCGTAGTGCAAACTCTCTAGAGAGATGTCCGTTAGCAACCATTTGGGCCATTGGTGCTGTGTATAACAGTTTGATCCAGCTACAGAATTTGGGGCCAAAACCCATTTTTTGGAGCACTGCAAATAGAAAGGGCCATTCTACAAGGTCGAACGCCATAGTGGCGTCTAGAGAGAGAATAGCTGCATCCTCCTGCAGTAGCGGGATGCGGTGGAGTACCCCATGTAAGCGCCTGAGATTAAGGGAGGTGTTGCGCCCTGGCATGAATCCGGACTGGTCCGGGTGGACCAGCGTCGTGAGGTGGGGCTGCAAACGGAGGGCCAAGAGTTTTGCCAGCACTTTCGCGTCAGCGTTCATTAAGGATATCGGGCGATAGGAGGAGACCCAATCTGGGGGTTTACCCGGCTTATGAATCGCTACGATTGTTGCTAATCTCTGGTCTGGGGACATCGTACCTGTCCCCAAACAGTCGTTATACATGGGGCGCATGTGGGGAGTGAGCTTTTGGGCTAGTTTTTTATAGAGTTCCACTGGCAGGCTGTTTGGGCCAAGTGCCTTCCCGGTGTTTAGGGCAGCCAGTGCTTTTCCAATTTCAGCAGTCGTTAAATCGTTTTCTAGGTCTTGCGCATCTTCTGCCGAAAGCGTAGTCAGTGGTATGTCATCGAGGAACTGCAAGCAGTCCTCTTCTGTGACTGTGTCTCGAGAAGTGTATATTTCTTCATAGTATGTTGCCAGGTCGTCCACTATGTATGGGGGTTATGTGATGGTGGAGCCATCCTCCCGTGTGAGCTGAGCTATCCATCTATCAGCCCTTTCCTTCCTCTCTATCCAGGCTAGCATTTTCCCGGTTTTATCCCCCAATTCATAGATCCTATGTAACGTTTCCGTACGTCTAGTCCGTGCCGCCTCCTCGACGTATGCCTTGTATTCTTGGGTCGCCAGTTTTAAGATTTGGGCTGTGTCAGCGGTGGGGTTTAACGCGTGGGCCGTCTCTGCCTCATTTAGTGCAGTCTCAAGCGAATCGTGGTGTTCCCTTTGCTCCCTCTTATGCCTAGTGATTGTGGATATAGCTTGTCCTCTAATGACCGTTTTGTATGCCTCCCAAAAAATGGAGGGTGAGGTTACCGAATCCAAATTCTCTTCAAAATAGTGGTCTGTGGAAGTGTGTAACGTTTTTGATATTTTGTGATTATGTAAATAGCCCTGGTATATAGGGTATATCCTTTGTCTCCGGGGGAGATGCGTAATGTAAGTAAGTTGGATCGGGGAGTGGTCCGATATACCTCTTGGTAAATGGTCTATTGTCGTTATCTTCTCTGGGGGTATCGATTGTGTCAGAATGTGATCTATATGGGAGAGACTGTTGTGCGCCCCTGAGTGAAATGTATAATGGTGTTCCCATGGGTGTTTGAGCCTCCAGGCGTCTGTCAGACAAACTCCCTGAAAACCTGTGTGGGTCTGGTCGGTTCCCTGTGAGGATTCCGGTCTATGGTTGTATCAATAACTGCATTAAAGTCTCCTCCTATAATTAATTCTCCCTCCGGTAGCTCAAGCAGTAGCTTCCCAAGGTCTTGGAATGCTCCCTGATGAAGTGTAGGGGGTACGTAGACAGAGATCATATTGAAATTACGACCTTCCCACTGACAAGCAATCGCGGCAAAGCGTCCCTGTTCGTCCGCCCACGTATGTTTGAGTATTAACGGTGAGCTTTTCTGAAGTAGGATACCCACCCCATGTGACCCTGATGGGAATTCTGCGTGGGCTGCCATTTTAAATCCCCATCGGTTTAGTGCTTTGCAGGCCGTCCCCATTAAGTGTGTTTCTTGGAGTAGGACCACTGTAGGGTTTCGCCGTTTCAGGTACTGTAGGACAAGCCCTCGTTTAATTTTGTGCCCCAATACATTTACATTCCAGGAGATGAGCTTAAGCGGGGGGAGTCAGTCGTGGCGATTGGGAATTGTTACCTTGTATATCTGTCATAGTGTTTTGTGTAGGAGTGCATCCCAACCGCCATAATGGTTGACGGGAACCAGATGAGCCAGAGAATGATTAGATAAAATTGTGGCAAAGGTCTATGTATCGTTAACGATGTGCAGTTACTCAGAGGTAATGTCCAACTAATCCAGCATGAGTGATTATGGAGAAAGTCAAGAACCAACAACAAGAACCAGATTTGCAGTAAACGTCTGTTGTTTATAACACTTACCCGCCACCCCGTTCCCTCCCCCTGTGGATTTAGAACCTTCCACCTCCCCCACAGAATATTGAAATTAAGAAAAAACAGTACGTTCAATACCCCTACCCCCCTCCCTGCCTCCCTGCCCGGCGGACTAAGAACTTTCCACCTCCCCAACTGAGCAGAGCGCTTAATATCCCAACTCAAGTGTATTGTTCGTGGGGGTGAGACTTCTCTGTCCGTCTTAGAGCCCTCCCCTTTAAGACTGTCCATGCAGTGCCGTTCAGTTCAACAATTCCTACCTTCAGGAGTCCCTTCCCCCGATCAGGATCCCACCTCGGGTAATCGTCTGCCGCAGTGGGTAGGGCCTTGCTCATTTCAAGTTATCGTGGCCTACCGTGGGCTTACGACTGGGATGTAGCCACTTAATTCAGGACTGTTGTCCTGGGTGTCCGTTGCAAGGTAACGTCAAATTAGTCTGTAGCACGACGATTCATGTCTATTCCGTCTCATCATGAACTTGCGGGCTTCCATCTCCGTTATGTCGCTGTGTGCCTCGGTGCTTGGGTCCCTTAGCCGGTCTCCAGCCTTCTAGCCAATTCTGCGCGTCCCTTGGTGATTCAAAAAACCATGTTTTCCCTTCCGATTCCACTCGCAATTTTGCAGGGAAAATCATTGAGTACTTGAGCTCTCTAGCCCGGAGTTCCTTCTTTACCTCTAGGAAGCCTCGTCGTTGTTGCGCCACCGCCGCTGTGTAGTCAGGGTAAAATTTGATTTCTGCATTATCGATACGTAACGGTGGGCGAACACGTGCAGCCTGCAAGATGGCGTCTCGATCCCTGAAGTTAAAGATTCGCGCCAAAATAGGGCGTAGTGGTGCACCCGGTTTAGGTTTTCCTCCGGGCACTCGATGGGCTCGTTCCACCGAGAAATAGTTTGATAGTCCTTTCGGTTGGAGCCGATTATGAATGAGGTCTTCTACGTAAAGATCTAGGGCTGGGCTCCCCACTGATTCCGGTACACCAATAAGGCGAACGTTGTTGCGCCGTGACCGACCTTCCTGGTTGTCGAGTTTTGCTTTAAGCATGGCGTTATCTTCCTCCAGTCTTTTCACCTTATGTTACAGGTCCGCAGTGTCTCCCAGGAGCCCCGTGGTTGTTTTTTCCACCTCCATGAGTCGGTCCTACATTTTTCCAAAGTCAGCTCTTATCAGGGAGATGTCCGTAGAGATCGCGCCCATGGAGGTTTGCATTGTTTTCAGTGCCGCCATTACATCTTGCAGGGTGATTTTTTCGGTGTTAGTGGACTCACCGTTTTGTTGTGGTGGCGTTCTCGGTGCGTCGCCTATTGTTTCGTCCTGCGGCTCCATACGATAAGCGTATTCATCTAGTTTTGGGGCTTGTTGCCCTTTCAGTCCCCTGCTACTCATGATGGCTGTTAAGAAGTAGGTTGCGCACGGTGAATATCCGAGTAATGGGCCACTGAACAATCCTCCCGAGGTATCCTACACTGTACTTGCTTGCAGTACGATGTTGCAGGAGATCCTATATTCTGGCAACTTCTGCACGCTCAGCTATGGTCGTGGGATTCAATGTCTTAATCTTATAGTTCGCAGTGTTCAACTAGGTGGATCACGTTCACTTTCACTGTTCTCCTGCGCTCCTGTTCGCTGCTGCCATCAAATTCGGGAACGCGAGCCCCCGGCAAGTGATCATGTCGTCTTTCTGCGGTGCCCGGGAGGTACTGTAATTTGTCTCCATACCTGTCGCTTGGGAGTTGCTTAAGGTCACTTTGGTAGTAGTCCGCTCTACAGTCGCAGGGTTCCGTGATCTGCCTTGGGCCGCGGCGGTGTTGCAGACTTGAGTGTCCCAACTAGAGGAGGGCACCCGTTCCTCACCATGTACCTTCCAGGGCGTTCTGTGGCCTCCCGTTAGCCAGCCTCTAGTGGGGTACAAAACCGTAGCTATCGGGTCTGTGTCTCTGAATATGTGCCTTCCAGAGTTGCGCGTTTCAGCCGGCGCCTGTTCTCGTCAGTGCCGCGTCCTCGGAGGGGTATCCGAGTCGCTCCGATCTCGCCGCTACTGCAGTCCCCGGCTTCAGGCGTCCAAATAGGCCTCAATCCACACTTCGGTGCTGTATCACAAATTTTGAAGGGATCATGAAACGGTTTAGGGCTTTGTGTTCCTGAGTATGAGCTGCTTCAGATGAAGCGGTGTAGCAACTGCAATGAGTCGGATAAGTGGTCGGATTTTCAGGAAGAGAGCTCTTCGGTCACAGAGCTATGCTAGGCTGCGGCCATCTTGGCTGCACGCTAGCCTGATTCTTTCTTTTATCAATTGTATTTGTTATGTATTTTTGTTTATATAATCATTTGACCATAAATGTGTCTTTCAGCTGTTGATGTAGTAATTCTGAAACTTAACATTTGGAGTATAGTTTATTTTTTGGGCTGAATTAAAGCTGATCATTGTTGTTATAAAAAGTAAGATTATCATTTTTATCCAAATGACCAATAATCAGTGGCGGCTCCCCCATTGGGGTGTGGGGCGTTGCCCTACTGCTTTCTCTCAGTGCGACAAGGCAGAAACATAAATGGTATAAACTACCATTTGATGTTTCTGCTTCTAGTGCTGCGAGAGGGCAGAAGTGCCTGGTTGGGGGCAGGCGGTCCTGCTCGAGGACAGGGGGGAGTAACTTGCCCACTGTTGTGGGTAGTGACTGTTTGGTCGGCCCCAGGGGCCACCAAACAGTCAATACCCACAACAGTGGGCAAGCCATCATTTCCTGCCCTCAAGTAGGACCGCCCACTCTCCCTTTTTCTCTATGTAGGCTGCTATGCAGCAGCCCACATAGGGAAAATGGCCCGGGTGGGGCGCGCTCTGCTTCGTCTCACCAATCACAACGCTGCCTTTGCAGCGTTGTGATTGGCAGAGGGGAGGGAGGGAGGCTGCATTTGTCAGGTACGCTCCACAGGATCCGGGCGACGAGTATAAAGCCCACCTCCAAACGTCACAAACACTCTGATAATTGTCAACAGAGGATTTGAGCCATTAGGCGAGGGGAAAAGTAAAATAATAAACAGGGAAGGGAAGGAAGGGAACAGCTGGGAAAGGGATGTACCTGAAACGACAGAACATACAGGGGTAAGACCACCAATCGTACAACACCGCAAAAGCTAATGTACTACTACGTAAACTAAATACCTGTGGGTTAAAAGGCAGGTCTTTTCTATGGGTTTTCTCTATTCCCCTTTTTTGAGAGACAGGCTTGAGACCTATAGGGAACATATATAGGTTAACTTCAGTCTGATAGCAAGTACTGATACACACATGACCCAGACAGGACACTTCCTTTCATACCTGATTCATATTCTAAGAACGCAGGAAAAGGGATTCTGGGTATAAGTCACCACCATGAAAGAAGAACAGGACTGAAAAGGAACCCTGTAGCAGTGAAAATGCCAACCTTCTGGACACGGTAATGCGTGGGGAGCAAGAACCACAGCATTCCGCTCCGTTGGAAACAGTACACTCAAAACACAAGGCAGTCCTTTGGTATCAGACAAAAGGAGAGTTCAAAGTAAATGATACACGAAGTTTGTTGTAAGCACAAACACATAGGCTCCGCCAGGACAACACTACCTTTTAGGCGTGCCTATGAAACCCACGGAAACGCATAGCTGCGACCGCCACAGCGCTCCGCCTGTAAATAGGGACAAAAGGTCCAAAAGAATAACCACAAGCGCTTGCTCTGGCTACGCGGAGCTGCGACCGCCACCGCGCACCACCTACTGTCCGTGGTATGGAAAAACGAGTATGGCCACAATGTACACAAAAAAGGAAGAAGACACGGCAGCGTGTGGCTTCCTACCACTCCGCTCCGCTCTTCCACGTCAATCCAAAAACAAAGAACAAGGCGCGGCAGTTCTTGCACTGCACGCACCAGGAAACGGCAACGCGTGGACACCCACAGCGCTCCGCTCAATGACGGGCAATCAAGATGCGGGAGGGGCCGCTCCTACCTGAACTGCAGAACAACCGCTGCAACCGTCCAGGACGAGCCCCCAGCAAGGCTGCAAGACGCGACCTTCCTTCTCGGACTCACGAGCAGGAAACAGGATAACACGCAACAGGAAGCGTGTCTCACGGACAGATGTAGCCTCAGCCGAGGCTTCTGGGAAATGTAGTCTTTTCAACCTAGAGGTGAAGACGATCGTTCCTGCCACACAGCGCAGTCATGCAGGTGCTCCGACAGGCTCTGACAGTATGCCCCCCCTCCTAGCGCCTACTAGGACCAGGGCGCAGAGGCCACCACCTATGGTAAGAACGGATAGCCGCTGGAGCATGGATGTTGGTCACCGGTTCCCAGGAGTCATCCTCAACAGAATACCCCTTCCACGACACCAGGTACCACAGCACCCCCCTCCGAAACTTTGAGTCCTTGATGCTGCGCACCACGTATTCGACACCCCCATCACACAACACTGGTGGAGGCGCCCTGCGCCTGTCCGAGAACGCGGGTTTCAGCAGATTACAATGGAATACTGGGTGGATACGAAGCGAACCAGGTAGTTTCAGTTTGTAGGCCACCGAACCGAGCTTCTTTACCACCACATAGGGCCCTATGTACTTAGGGTGAAAGATGCTGCGGAGTTTGAACCTGATGTTCCTGGTCGAAAGCCACACCTTATCACCCACAGCGTACGATGGTCCTTGTTTTCTGTGTTGGTCTTCGTACTTTTTGTATTCCTTCTTGGCCTGTATCAGATGAGACCTGATTTTCTTGTGCAGCGTCTGAATCTTTCTCATCTGGCCCAAAACTGTAGGCTGATCGGCTATGACACCAGGAATGGTAAGGGGAAGGATTTTTGCATCATACCCATATGTAGCACAAAAAGGAGATACCCCCAAGGAACAGTGCCATGCGTTATTGTAGGCCATTTCCGCCATCCACAATAACGAAACCCATGAGTCATGAGCATCCGCAGCGTAACACCGGAGATATTTCTTTAGGGTTTGGTTCAGCCTCTCTGTTTGTCCGTCCGTTTGCGGATGGAAGCTGGTAGAAAGAGAGGAACGGATACCCAGGGCCTGACACCAAAACCTCCAAAACCTAGCGATGAACTGCGGACCCCGATCAGATACGATAATCTCTGGTACCCCATGCAACCTGATGATGTTGGACATCAGGAGCTGAGCTGTCTGTCCTGCTGTGGGCAAATTTACGCAGGGTATGAAATGCCCTAGTTTGGAGAGGCTGTCTATCACCACTAAGATGGCGGTCATACCCTGATCCGGAGGTAAACCAGTAACAAAGTCTAGACTGATGTTTTGCCATGGTCTATTGGGAGTCGGTAACGGACACAACAACCCCTTCTTTTTTCCTGTTTCGGTTTTTGCCATAGCACATTCACTGCAGGATCTTACCCAGGCCACGACGTCTTTCTTAATCGTGTCCCACCAGAAGTACCTGTGTAACATCTGCACAGTCTTACACACCCCTTGGTGTCCCACCAGTTTGGAATCGTGACACCATGCGAATGCAGTCTTTTTGAGCTCTTCATTTGGGAGGAACAGCTTCGCGTTCTGGAATGGGAGACCTTTCTTCAGTGTGCGGCCACTCCCCTGGGTAGCCCACACAACCCACTCCCCTGGGGTCTTTGCTCGACTAACTCGATCCAGGAATGAGTCAGCATGTATCACACACAAAACCTTTCCAGGTTCCACAATGGGTTCCAGCCTGGCGATCTCTGCTGACACCCCCCCCTGCTGTTGTCGAGATAGGGTATCAGCCTTTTTGTTGTCAGCCCCAGGACGAAAGGTTATAACAAAGTCGTATTCTGCAAAAAAAAGCATCCACCTCATTTGTCTCTGAGTGAGGTTGCGGGCAGTTTTCATATACTGTAAATTACGGTGGTCGGAGTAAACAGTAACAGGAAACGCAGCCCCCCACAGGTGCTGGCGCCATTCTTGAAATGCCTTTTTAATTGCTAGCAGTTCTTTCTCCGCTATAGTGTAATTCCTCTCTGCCAAGCTGAGCTTCTTTGATAGATATGCCACTGGATGTAATTGGCCCGTGAGGTGATTCCTTTGAGACAGAATGGCCCCTACCGCTTCATCCGAAGCGTCAGCTTCAACGATGAAAGGATGTTCAGGTTTAGGGTGTGCCAATATAGGAGCAGAAGTGAACGCATCTTTCAGGGTCTGAAAGGCTCTGTCGGTGTCCTCTGTCCATTGAAAAGGGACTCCTTTTCTTAACAATTTAGTTAAAGGGGCAGCCACCTGAGAGAATTGCGCTATAAACCTGCGGTAGTAGTTTGAGAACCCTAAAAAGCTTTGTACTTCCTTCATGCTCATCGGAATCGGCCAATCCTGCACCGCCTTCACCTTTCTGTCTGACATCTGTAATCCAGCATGACTCAACACCACCCCCAAGAATTCCACTTCAGTCACGCTGAATTCACACTTGGACAATTTACAGTATAGTTTGTTCTCACCCAACCTCTGCAATACATGAGACACATGAGCTTGATGTTGTATTGTGTTGACCGAATAGATGAGGATGTCGTCAATATACACAACAGCACAGACATCCACAAATTCTTTCAGAACATCGTTCAGGAAATACTGAAATGCCGCTGGGGCGTTGCACAGCCCAAACGGCATTACAGTATACTCAAAAAGGCCATAACGGGTTTTGAATGCTGTCTTCCATTCATCGCCTTCTCTTACTCGAACCAGGTGATAGGCACCTCTCAAATCGAGCCGAGTATATATCCGAGCATCCTTCACCTGATCCAGTAACACAGTAATAAGGGGTAAAGGGTATCTGTTCCTGACGGTGTTCCTGTTTAACACCCTGTAATCCACACACGCTCTTAACTCTCCGTTGGCTTTTTTGATAAAAAACATAGGGGAGGCAGCCGGGGATCTAGAGGGACGGATAAACCCAATGTCCACATAGTGGTCAAGATACTCCTTCAAGTGAGCTGTCTCAGGAACCGAGAGGGCATACACACGACAAGAAGGCAGAGTAGCCCCATCCACTAAGTCTATCCGACAATCATAAGGACGATGAGGAGGCAGTTGTTCCGCCATGCTTTCACTGAACACCTCCTCATAAGCCTTATACTGCGGAGGCAAAATCACATTTTTCTCGGCGGCTGTGGCCACCACCAAAGGTAGATAAGACACCGCTGCGGTTGTCGTACATGAGGGAACCAGATGCTCTCTACATTCCTCGGATGCAAACCGGACCTCCTTGGACCTCCAGTCAACAGTGGGATTGTGGTGGCTCAACCAGGGCATACCCAAAATGACCTCGTATTGAGGTGCCTCAATAATATTCAATGTCAATACTTCCCGGTGATGACCTTCCGGGATTTCAACTGACAACACCAAAGAGTCGGTTTGTTCAGTGATCTTTCCTGACTTTAACGGCTTTCCGTCCACGGCTAATACCTCCTCCGGAACATCTCTTGGCACTCTTTCCAGGGCCAGCGCGGTTACCAACCCACTGTCGATGAAGTTCCCAGTGGCCCCGAAATCTATCATGACCCTCACTTGATGACTCTGACAGTGGCTCTCTAAACTCATGGGAAGGAGGATATGCGTTTCAGTTTCTGATAGTGTCATGACTGTTAACGAAGGGATCTGATAGGGGGGAGAACTGGCCTCGGAGGAAGAGCCTGCCTTGCTTCCTTTTTCTACTGCCCCCATTGCTGTGATGGCCAGCCGTTTGCTGCGGTTCCACGCACCACTGGTTTTAGGTTTGGTAGGGCAGTCCCTGACATAGTGACCTTTTTTGCCACAATAGAGGCAAAGACCCAAGGCTCGTCTATGTTCCTTTTCTTCTTTGGATAACGGGGCTTTGACTGCCCCGATCTCCATGGGTTCAGAACCTGATTCAGGAGCTGTTAATGCTCTTCGGGGGCTAGCTTCAGACCCAAGGTACCCCCTATCCCATCTTCTCCGATCACCCCCTCTGTCACTCATTCTGCTATCCAAACGTAAGGTCAGGTTTATCATGTCTGTGCAGGTGGCTGGCTGAGGATCTATTTGGGCAATAACATCCTTGAGGCCATCCCTCAACCCTTGATAGAAGAGGGACATTCTTTTTTCCTCTGGCCAAGCAGTTTCAGCTATCAACCTGTTAAAATCCGTCATGTAGGATATCAGGTCTCTCTTTCCCTGTCTGAGTGTCAGTAACTCGCGGTCCGCGCTAAAGGTTGTAGCCCGGCGATCAAACACTCGCTCGAATTCGGCCCTACATGCTGACCAGTTGTTCAGTACAGGGTCATCATTGCGCACCAATGGTACGGCCCAATTAGCCGCATCCCCACTTAAATAGGAAATGGCGAAAGCCACTCTGGAATGGTTGGTCGGGAAAGAGGCCGGTTTGCACGAAAAATGCATCATAATTTGAGTCAGAAAAATCTGGGTCTTTGCCGGGTCCCCTGAATATCTCTCTGGGCTGGCAAGGGGTATAGGAGGAGGAACCGTAACCTGAATTTGTGAGGGAGAGGCATCAAAGGGGTTCCTACTCAATCTGTCCACCTTTTCCTTAAGGGCAGAGGCCTCAGCCTTGGAAGCAGCAAGTTCCTGCTGCACCAATACCAATGCCTGAAGCACATCCTCTAAGGTAGCCATATAGTCTCCACCCGGATCGGGTGTAGCTGAATTCGTGGGCGTGTTATTCTGTCAGGTACGCTCCACAGGATCCGGGCGACGAGTATAAAGCCCACCTCCAAACGTCACAAACACTCTGATAATTGTCAACAGAGGATTTGAGCCATTAGGCGAGGGGAAAAGTAAAATAATAAACAGGGAAGGGAAGGAAGGGAACAGCTGGGAAAGGGATGTACCTGAAACGACAGAACATACAGGGGTAAGACCACCAATCGTACAACACCGCAAAAGCTAATGTACTACTACGTAAACTAAATACCTGTGGGTTAAAAGGCAGGTCTTTTCTATGGGTTTTCTCTATTCCCCTTTTTTGAGAGACAGGCTTGAGACCTATAGGGAACATATATAGGTTAACTTCAGTCTGATAGCAAGTACTGATACACACATGACCCAGACAGGAAACTTCCTTTCATACCTGATTCATATTCTAAGAACGCAGGAAAAGGGATTCTGGGTATAAGTCACCACCATGAAAGAAGAACAGGACTGAAAAGGAACCCTGTAGCAGTGAAAATGCCAACCTTCTGGACACGGTAATGCGTGGGGAGCAAGAACCACAGCATTCCGCTCCGTTGGAAACAGTACACTCAAAACACAAGGCAGTCCTTTGGTATCAGACAAAAGGAGAGTTCAAAGTAAATGATACACGAAGTTTGTTGTAAGCACAAACACATAGGCTCCGCCAGGACAACACTACCTTTTAGGCGTGCCTATGAAACCCACGGAAACGCATAGCTGCGACCGCCACAGCGCTCCGCCTGTAAATAGGGACAAAAGGTCCAAAAGAATAACCACAAGCGCTTGCTCTGGCTACGCGGAGCTGCGACCGCCACCGCGCACCACCTACTGTCTGTGGTATGGAAAAACGAGTATGGCCACAATGTACACAAAAAAGGAAGAAGACACGGCAGCGTGTGGCTTCCTACCACTCCGCTCCGCTCTTCCACGTCAATCCAAAAACAAAGAACAAGGCGCGGCAGTTCTTGCACTGCACGCACCAGGAAACGGCAACGCGTGGACACCCACAGCGCTCCGCTCAATGACGGGCAATCAAGATGCGGGAGGGGCCGCTCCTACCTGAACTGCAGAACAACCGCTGCAACCGTCCAGGACGAGCCCCCAGCAAGGCGGCAAGACGCGACCTTCCTTCTCGGACTCACGAGCAGGAAACAGGATAACACGCAACAGGAAGCGTGTCTCACGGACAGATGTAGCCTCAGCCGAGGCTTCTGGGAAATGTAGTCTTTTCAACCTAGAGGTGAAGACGATCGTTCCTGCCACACAGCGCAGTCATGCAGGCGCTCCGACAGGCTCTGACAGCATTTCCTTGATCACGCAGGTCGGAATGGTGGACGGCGGGAGCGGGATTCGCCGGACTCGGGACCCATCCAGAAGCGGGACTGTAAGTTTTATTTTATATTTTTCTTTAATTAAACGGTAAACCCCTCCCGCCTCCACCCTCCATCCCTCCGCAATGACCCTATTTACACCCCCCTCCCACCCCCCTGTCATGAACATACCGGCCGCGACCGCCTGGATTGCACACGGGTCAGTAACTGCTAGGACCACCTCACGCTATCAATGAGTGCTGGTTTTATTTTATAATCTACAGTGAGCCCCACGCTATTGTCCTGAACAAATGTGTTTTTAAAGACAAACCAGAACAGAGCATATGTGTGATGTAGGAACACTGATGTAAGGGCAACTGGAAGTGCCCGTCACTTGGTTAACACCTTTTCAGTCCAGAAGCCTCGGGCACTTGCCCCTTTGTGTAATGCAAGTGGGTTACGTTGTCAGTCCTTAGAGTGAGGGTCGAGCGGGCTGGTTGTGCAGCGCACGCGCTGGTGGGATGTCCCTTGCAATATTTGTTTTGGCACTTTGTTTTGCAAAGCATCAGCTTGTGTTACACTTGACTTGCACTGTTGCACAGACCCTCTTGATACCCTATACATTCCTCATGGTTTTGAATCCCCAAAAAAGCTTCTGTCCACAGTATGTGAGTGGCGGTGTGTCCAGTGACTCCTTTGGCGTTAGCGTCTTGTAACTGTAGGCTCTCCCTGTGATGTCCAGACTTCACTCCTCTGCACGCACTCGGACACAGACTGCCTGCTTTATGCTTAGGCCAAACCCAACCTCGCTGTAGGACAGCTCCAGAGTCACCCCAGGGCAGGAGAATGCCTTCATTGCATCTTTACTCCGGGTGGGTATAATGCCTCACGTTACATTATTGAAGAGATATCAAAACTTTGTGATCGTTACACAGCAGCAAATTTGAAAACTGAAGTATGAAATATGCTTGGTCAGTGTATTAAAAAATACTGCAGGCGCAGTGCAAGCACGTGTCTCACTACTGAAAGACTGTGACATAAATGACCGATTGATCACATAGAGAGGCGAAGCTACGGTCATTGACTTGGGGCCAGTTTCCTCCATACTACATGGGCTGGGACACATTTCTGTTGTATAACTGTTGAACTATTATTGCCCTACTTTGCTTTAGACGGAGGTGTGCAAATGAGACATCCATGCAGTACAGCCATGGTGTAGCCCTTCATCTCTAGTCTGGGGGCAGGGTGGGGAGGGATCCATAACTTGCACAATAGCCTTGTAAACCATATCTTACACACCGCATGCACCACTCCTGATCTCACACTTGACATGACAGGTGCAGCATTAATGTTGTATCTCATCTTACCAATAAGATTACATAACACACCACCATCAACACTGTGAAAGGCACGACTGTGAAAGTAGCATTATGTGATGGTTGGAATATGTGCTGTTATTTAATGACTTTGTGCTTTCTGGTGTTTGGTACTTATACAGTGGCAGCTCCTTCGTAGGGGTGTCAACAAATTTTCGGGGGGACCGCTGAACCCCCCCATAGGTGGTTCTGGCTTGCTCGCTACGCTCGCTCGCCACAGTGTAGTACAAAAATTGTTTTACGCCTCATCACTTTCAAATGTCACCAGCCGCCACTGCCAATTATCATGTCTTCCATAGAGTACTTTGTGTAGCTCACTACTAGGTCACTTTGCCAGTTTGTTGCATAAAAGTACATAAGGAAGACAGTTCTTGCTTGGCTTGTTGGGCACAGTTATATTTTGTGAGCCAGGGAGCATGCAAGGAAAATGTATGTAGATTAAGATGTATTCTGCTTGTTGTGTATTTGTTCATAGGTTCCATTAGTGTATGACCAAAAATGGGTCGAAATTAAGCAGTTCTCCTTGTTTCGCCATGTTAAGACCATATTAACCCCAGTCTTCATTTTGGCGCGACCTCCTATTCAAGTCACCCGTGTAAATAGGGGC
This sequence comes from Lissotriton helveticus, assembly GCF_964261635.1. Lineage (NCBI taxonomy): Eukaryota > Metazoa > Chordata > Amphibia > Caudata > Salamandridae > Lissotriton > Lissotriton helveticus. The sequence continues at coordinate 960,620,735 of NC_136063.1, forward strand.
AACATCAAAATCAATGTGTGTTGCGGCAGAACACCCACCTCAACACCCATTGCCCACCCCTTTCATACTAAGTGTAGTGTGAAAGGGGGCCTAATTTATAAGGTGGCGTTAAGCCTAACGCCATCTTGTAAATAAGGCGAAACTCCTATGTCCACAGGAACATCGTCAAAAGTGGTGTTCCTATGGCCATAGGGGCTTGTAAATATGCCCCTTTGTCTCCATGGAAAAAGCATTGTTTGATTTGCCTATATTTTTAGCGCTGTTTGTCGAATCTTCGTGATATTTTTGAAAATAAATGTCAAGTTGGATTTAGCTGTGTATGGTAAGTTTCAAGGTCATCCAAAAAGCAGGGGCTGAGAAAAAGAACGACTAAAAAAAGTACATTTCCCATGTTCCAACTCCAACTGCTGGAACAAATTATTTCAAATTTGTCAGAAAGGTAGGTTGTGATGCTCAATGCGGCCCGCCCTGTAATGTTGTGGTAAAGACACGAACGTTGATGAAAAAATTCAAAAATATATATTCCCACAATCACTCACACAGCAATACACGTAGTGACAGACCGACTCAAACACCCATGTACCCACTCTCTGACACACTCAGATACTCATGCAACCACTCACATACCCACTATGTCACAGACCTACTCAGACATTCATGCACCAACTCACAAACCTACTGAGACTCACACACACACCCACTCACAGACCCACTCAGAGACTCGCACCCACTCACAGACCTACACAAAGACTTATGCACCCATCCAGAGGGCCACTCAGATACTCGTGCATCCGCTCACAGACCCCCTCAGGGACTCATGCACCCTCTGACAGCCCCACTCAGACATTGACACACTCATTCAGGCACTTACACACCCACTGAGACCCACTCAGACACTCATGCACTCAGTCAAAGACCCACTGAGAGACTCATACACATAGTTACAGACTCACACAGCTACTGACAGATCCACTCAGACACTCATGTACCCAGTTTCAGACCTATTCAGAGACTCACACACCTACTCACAGACCCACTGAAAGACTCATGTACCCAATCATAGACCCACTCAGACACTCATTCTACACATAGACCCACTCAGAGGCTTATGCACCCTCTAACAGACCCATCCAGGCACTGACACACTAATTCAGATACTTATGCACCCACTGGGAGATCCACTCAGACACACATGCCCTCACTCACAGACCCCCTCAGCCACTCCCACACCTGATGACAGACCCACTCAGAGTCACACACATACTCAGAAACCAACTCAGAAACTCACACACTCTCTCAGAGTCCCTCTCGGACACTCACACAGCTACTCACAGACCCACTGAGAGTCTCATGAACCCATTTAGTCCCACCCAGTGACATACATCCTGACTTATGGACCCTTTTTGATACTCATGTATCCACTCACAGACCCACTCAGAGACTCATGCACCTACTCATGGACCAACTCCCAGACCCACTAAGAGACTCATGCACCCACTCACAGACCCACTCAGAGACTCACCCACTCACAGACCCAGAAACTCATGAACCTACACAAAACCCACTCCAAGACTATCACACCCACTTACAGGCCCACTTAAAGACTCATATATCCAATCAGAAGCCCACTCAGACTCTCATGCACCCTCTCATAGACCCACTCCAACACTGACACACTCATTCAGATACCTATGCACCCACTCAGAGACCCACTCAGACAATTGTACACTCAGACAATTGTACACTCACTGATCTACTCTGACACTCACATACCCACACACATACCCACTCAAACACTCAGGTACTCAGTCACAGACTCACTCGGACACTCTAGCAAACACTCACAGACCCACTGAGAGACTCATACACATAGTCAGATACCCTCTCAGGGACTCACATGCCCTATCACAGACTGACTCAGGCACCCAGCCACAGACCTACTCAGACAGTGGGGCACTTATTCAGACACTTGTACACCCACTGAGTGACCCACTCTGACACTTATGCACTCACTCATAGACCTACTCAGAAACTCATGCACTCGTGCACAAACCCACTCAGTAACAACCCCACTCATGCACCCATTCATAAAACCAGTGAGAGACTTATACAGACACACTTATACCCACTTAGAGACTTACACACCCACAGACACAGAGACTCCCTCATATACTCACACACCCACAGATCTACTCAGAGACTCATAAACCCACTCCCAGACTGTACCCACTCACAGACCCAGACCCACTCAGCCATTCATGTACCCACTCACACACTCACCCAGACTCTCATGCACCCAATCACAGACCCAGTCGCACACTTTTTTTTTTCAGAGTTTTATATAGCGCGAACTAGACCCGAACTGAATCAGGTATCAGAGCGCTTTACATAGCACCAGTTACATTACATGAGGACACACATTCATTTTAGTCACGGGGAGATTAAGTGATTTGCCCAGAATCACAGGAGTTTTTTGGCATCGTTACCGAGACTCGAACCCAGATCCCCAGGTCCGAGGTCGAGCGCCCTGGCCGTTAGGCCAACTCCTCTCCCCACTCATTCACAGACCCACTCATATACTTATGCATCCATTCACAGACCCACAAAGGCACTCACAAACCTACTCACAGACTCACACAGATACATCTATAACCACTTGGAGACCCACTGAGATACCCACTAACACACTTAATCAGACAATCATACAACTACTTAAAAAACCACTAAAGCAATCTCACACCAACTGACAGACCCACTCAGACACTTCCATATCCATTAGCAGTGTACTCAGACACTCTCACACCTATTTAGAGACCCATTCAGACAATCCTGCACACACTTAGAGACTAAAGCAGACACTCCCACACCTACTTACAGACTCACTCAGACACTCATGTACCCACTCACATACTCACATAGCCAGTCACAGTCCTACTGAGACACTTACATAGCCACTCAGAGACCCAGTCACATACTTACATATCCACCCGCAGACCTACTCAGACATTCATGCACCCACTCACAGACCCACTCAGCCACTCACACACCCACTTGCAGACCCACTCACACTTATGCACCCACTCATAGACCCATTCAGACACCCATGCACCCACACACAGACCTATTCAGACACTTATGCACCCACTCACGGAACCACTCAGACACTCATGCATCCACTAAGAAACCTTCTCAGACACTCTCATACCCACTGATAGACCCATTCAGACACTCACACACCCACTCACAGACCCACTCCGACACATATGGGGCTCAGAACTCATCAAGGGAATTGTTCACAGTAATCCAGACCCTGACAAACCCACCCACTGATGGTGGTCCACCCAAAACTTAAGAGGAGAGGTGTGATAAACCGGCCTCATATTTCCTCTCTAAAGTAACGGATATTTATAGCTGCTTGAAAACTGATGAAGACAACACAATAGAGTGGGAAAAAGACCACAAACTAGCTCCTTCACAACAGGTTAACACCATCTTCCCGATTATGGAACAGAAGGATCTAGAAGTCTTATTGGAGATGGTGAAGTTTGGCTCACCCTTGGACCCAGCACCTCTGTATATTCTTAAAACAGTAACACCCATTATGGCACCTATTTTAATGAAGATTATGAATCAGTCACTCAAAAGAGGCACAGTCCCAGTGGCCTGGAAACATGCTGTGATAAAGTATCTATTGAAAAAAGCCAATCCAGATGAATCGCAGCCAGGGACCTTTCACCCCATCTCCTTACTACCATTTGTCTGCAAGCTTTTAGAAAAACACGTCAATAAAAATCTATCCGAATTTCTAGAAACCAACCAATGCCCTCACCCCATACAGATCGGTTTCAGGGCACAACACAGTACAGAAACTGCCCTGCTGGTTGTGGTGTAGGAGCTAAGACAATCATTAGACCAGGGAAAACCAGCTGCATTGCTCTTATCAGATATGAGCACTGCTTTGGATACGGTGGATCATTATATATTAAGCAGAAGGCTTTCAGACATTGGGATTAGGGGCAAGGCACTTAAATGGTTAACATCATTCCTGAGTGATCAGACATTTCAAGTACAGGAAAATACCACTCTTTCCAAAACCATGTCTCTAAAGTGTGGCTTTTCACACAGCTCGTCATTGAGTCCAACACTTTTTAATGTCGATGTTGAGCCGCTTGCTAAGATTGGGCTGGAATTTGAAATATCCATGAAAAAGTGTTCCGATGATACACAGTTAGTTATCTCCCTGGATCCAAAACACTGCAGGGATGGTGAGAGACTGTCTTCCTGTCAGGTAAAAGTCAAAGAGTGGATGACGACAAGTTGCTTAAAGTTAAATGGTCACAAAACGGAGCTACTACTCCTTGGAAATGAAGCAATACCCAGGCCCATCGTAGACTGGCCTGCCTCCCTATGTAATCCACCCATTTCTGCAGAAACAGTAAAAAACCTAGGATTCTGGCTAGAAACTGATCTCTCTATGGTGACGCAGGCCAAGAAGGTCACAGCAACTTGCTTCGGACTTTTCAGAAGCCCTGTAAAATCCTAGATAGAATCCCCATACAACTAAGGAAGACAGTGGTCCATTCTCTGGTCACTTTGCGACTTGATTATCGAAACTCATTGTTCTTGGGGTCACCTAAATATGTCACCCAGAGACTGAAGGTGGCCCAGAATGCAGCAGCAAGGCTGCTGTATAACATCCCAATACAGAAGTCAGTAAAAAAGCATCTACTTAGACTCCACTGGCTCCCGGTAGGAGCCAGAATAAAATTCAAGGCACTGGTTATTATTCAGAGAGCACGGAATACTAGCGGCCCAATAAAAGTTAGAAGGCTAGTCTCTCTCTACATCCCAAAGAGGTAGTTGCGATCTAGCACAGAAGAAAGCCTAAAACCGACAAAGGTTAGGAGGGAGAAATGGGGAGGAATATCCTTCTCCTATCTAGCCCCCAAACTCTGGAACTCCTTGTCGCTGGAATACAGACTGATAGACAGAGAGTTACAGTTTCGCAAAGAGATCAAGACTTGACTGTTTAAGTAATATATTTAAGACATGGTTGGCCCGTATTCAGTAAATGACCGTGCAACGCTGGGAAGCCTCAGGGCAGCCATGCGCTTCACAAATCCTAATATTAATAATAATATGCACCCACTTATAGAAGTCTCACTCAGACACTTACCTTTCCATTTATAGACCCACTCAGACACTTATGCACCCACTCACCGACCCAATCAGACACTCATGCACCCACTCACAGACCCACTCAGACACTCTTGCACTGAGTCAGAGACCCACTCATACTCTCAGAAACTCACTCATAGACCCACTTAGACACTTATGCATCCATTGACAGATGCGCTCAGACACTCACACACCCATTCATAGACCCAGTCAGAACAAACACATCAACTCACAGACTCACACAGACACTTACACACCCAGGGATTCGTGAATCCTACAAAATTAAAAACAATATATACACTCACAGACTCACTCCGATGCTCATGCACCTACTCTGCATCTGTCCACAGACAAAGACTACCAGATCCGGCTTCTTTAGAGGACACTAAAAAGGGATTACAATCGCACTCAGACACTCATGCACTCACTCACAGACCTACTCAGACATTCATGCACCTACTCATAGACTTACTCAGACACTTACATAGCCACTCACAGACCACCCACTCATAGACCCATTCAGACACTTATGCAACCACTCAAATCAAATCAAAATCAAATCAAAATAGGCTTTATTCGATGTTAACTTTAAAATCATACAAGCATACAGAGAGAAAAATACATAGCATTTTAAAATAAACCACATATTGGTTTTAAATTTAAATTACACAGTTAAAAAAATATTAAAAAGGACTTTAGCCCTTACATTATTTATAACAAGCTTTAGTAATAACATGTTTTCTAGAACCTTTAGGCAACATTGAAAGTAACAGTGTTCTAAAAGAATTAGTAATTACGATACATGGAACTGTTGTATGGCAATTTGGGACAATTAACAGCCACTGAAAAACTATTGCCACTACTTAAATAGGTTCCTCTACCCACTGTGTAGTTGTCAATTCCCAATGGTCTGGGGGAAAGCATGTAAAACATATTGGGGTAGAAGTCATGTAAGTTCCAGGTAGAGATAAGACCGTCGCCCTTTTGAGGTAGCCATGTCTGCATGTACGGCACAATGTTTCTGCTCCTAAAACGTATCAGGATCAGATCGCCCAAGATGTCTTTTTTGAGGGGTCCAAGCCAGCCCACCCTCCGGACGCTTATTATTCGACCATCAAGGTGATAGGGCAGAGGTCTGTTTTTAGATAGCCAGAACTTGACTTTGTTCATAAGCTCATGTTGTCTCTCCGTTTTACCTTTTATTAGTTCAGGGACTCCCGAGAGGACGATTACAAAGGGCGCTGCTTCTGGAGGTAAGTGTATATGGGTGGTGCGCACATGTTTAGATGGAATATGACGCGTTGTTGTCAGTTTCAGGGGGGCTTTGGGAGTGATAGGCAGCAAGGAAATGGGGGTAGGTACTTGAGTAAGCACCGCTTCGTGAGATAAAGTCAATTTAGGTGGGTTTGATGAGGCAGTTGTCGGCAGGCAATAAGTTGTTGCAGTGTGAGTTGAGGATTTCTGGAGAGATTTGATGGAGTTCTCCAGCCCCGTCAGCCTCTCCCCGAATGCAGTGATTTTATCGATTAAGGGGTGTATTAAGGATTCAATGAGATGTTTAATCATAGGCAAAAGGGTGTGATGGGAGAATGTTGATGAGTCGTCCAAGTTACCAACAGGTGGCGAGGTAAAGGCCGAATTAATTGCAGATGGTATAGGACTTAGACATGGTTTATCAAGTGTTTGTGGCTTAGAATGACTCCCATATTCTTTGTCCCCATCGTACTTCCTTTTAGCAGGTATAGCCCTGGGAGGTATTGTACTAAGAGTGTTAATTTTATTGTTTTCCGAAAAGGATATCAGCTCCCTTGGGCATAATGATGATGATGATGATAAGCTGCTGCTTTTTAACGTGGGGGAGGGTTCTGCAGAAACGTACTTTGCCTTACACAGGCTGTTCAAATCATCCAACCAAGAAAGTGTAGATGATGGATGTGCAGTTAAGACAACCCTGGGGGACCCAACCGGGGATTGTCGAGAAGCATTTTTAGCCATGTCTCTGAACAGGGGAAACAGATGACTAGTTGTTGTGAGGGGGGTGTTGTCGAGCATATCCCCTGTGTGGACATTAGGCATCGTTAAGGAGGTTACAAGTCAGTAAATTACCTCTAGTATGGGACCCGAACAAACAAGGGGGGTGGCCCGTCCCCGTCCTCCTCAGTCCGATAAAGGCCGTAGAGGGCCGTAGAGGGCCGTAGAGGGCCGAAGAGGGCCGTAGAGGGCCCGCCCCTTGCCCGCGCGCGTCCCGCGACGCGGAGGAAGCACCGATGATTTTATCCGCCTCCGAGCGCGGAAGTGCAGGTAGGTGGGCGGGGCAGTTCCACCAGGGATTATGGAGGCTGTAGTCCCCCCGCTCGGCGGCTGCAAGGTGGTGAGTAAGCAGCGGCGGGGGGGACCAGCAGGCGAGATGGCAGGGCGCTTTCAGCGCAAGTTACCCCCAAAGCTGTGCTGCACGCTGTCTGTGTGGCAGAATAGGCAGAAAAAGGGGTCCAGATGGGCGTGTGGAAGTCTCCCACTCCTCAGTGGAAGCACCGATGATTTTATCCGCCTCCGAGCGCGGAAGTGCAGGTAGGTGGGCGGGGCAGTCCCACCGGGGATTATGGAGGCTGTAGTCTCCCCGCTCGGCGGCTGCAAGGTGGTGAGTAAGCAGCGGCGGGGGGGACCAGCAGGCGAGATGGCAGGGCGCTTTCAGCGCAAGTTACCCCCAAAGCTGTGCTGCACGCTGTCTGTGTGGCAGAATAGGCAGAAAAAGGGGTCCAGATGGGCGTGTGGAAGTCTCCCACTCCTCAGTGGAAGCACCGATGATTTTAATCGCCTCCGAGCGCGGAAGTGCAGGTAGGTGGGCGGGGCAGTCCCACCGGGGATTATGGAGGCTGTAGTCCCCCCGCTCGGCGGCTGCAAGGTGGTGAGTAAGCAGCGGCGGGGGGGACCAGCAGGCGAGATGGCAGGGCGCTTTCAGCGCAAGTTACCCCCAAAGCTGTGCTGCACGCTGTCTGTGTGGCAGAATAGGCAGAAAAAGCAGAAAAAGGGGTCCAGATGGGCGTGTGGAAGTCTCCCACTCCTCAGTGGAAGCACCGATGATTTTATCCGCCTCCGAGCGCGGAAGTGCAGGTAGGTGGGCGGGGCAGTCCCACCGGGGATTATGGAGGCTGTAGTCCCCCCGCTCGGCGGCTGCAAGGTGGTGAGTAAGCAGCGGCGGGGGGGGACCAGCAGGCAAGATGGCAGGGCGCTTTCAGCGCAAGTTACCCCCAAAGCTGTGCTGCACGCTGTCTGTGTGGCAGAATAGGCAGAAAAAGGGGTCCAGATGGGCGTGTGGAAGTCTCTCCAACCACTCAGAGTCCCATTCAGACACTTACATACCCACTCACAGACCCACTAAGACACTTACGCTTCCATTTACAGAGCCACTCAGACACTTATGCACCCACTCACAAACCCAATCAGAGACTCATGCACCCACTCACAGACCCACTCAGACACTCATGCACCCATTCAGAGACCAATTCATATGTTCAGGCACTCACTCACAGACCCACTTAGACACTTACACATCCTCTGACAGATGTACTCAGACACTCATACACCCACTCACAGACCTGGTCAGACACTTATACATCCACTCACAGACCTACACAGAGACTCACATACCCACAGATTCACAAATCCTACCAATTCTTTCCACAAAATATACACTGACTCAGACATTCGTACATCCACTCAGCATCCATCCACAGAAACTACCCAATTTGGCTTCTTTAGAGGATACTAAGAATGGTTTAAACATAAGTGACCAATCAGAAATGGAAAAAAAAGACAAAAATTGAGGTTACTTTATGATTTGCTAAGAACATGAATATCTCTGGATAAAGAGTTGGAAGATTGCCATTACTGGTTATTTTCTATTGAGAGTGGAACTAATCAATTTCTATCATAAGAAATTTCAAGTAAGATTGCATTACATTTTGGAGAAAAGCAAAGCGATTTTACAGGTATGTTAATAATGGGGCTTATTCATAATGTGTATATATATACTTGTGTGCTGGAAGTTTGTGTTAAATGTGATCAAGTTTAAATATTAGATATCTTGTTATATGCGTAAGAACGGACTGAATTAATTGATTATATACCAAGTGAAGTGCTTACGGAATTGGTCACTTATTTGAACTGTAACTGAGAAATACATCTAAACAGCTTGTTATATAGGCATTTGGAGAATGAAAGAAACACTAACAAATATAGTTACACAGTGAGTTATGTAGTTGGAATTAGGTGATTCATAACTTTATTAGTGGCAGATAGTGCTCAAGTGAATGTTTTTGCCTTGTACATATAGGTTCATTAGCTTATCTACAATTGGTGTATTTAATTTATTTGTAAACCTGTACTTCTGTTCTGTAATGGTGCTCAGAGTCTAGTAATTAAATAGTTCTAGATACAGTCTTTTTCAGATTGGGCAATCCAGAGAAATAGACCTTCAAATATGTGTGAGGCGTGTACTCCAGAACCAGTGTTTTCGGTTTAGATTGCTATGTTGAATTGAGATTAATAATGTTTGGGAAGTCTTAAGGTTCTTATGCATTACATGTAAGTCATCGGTATCATAAAGTGTACATAGCCAATAGGGGAGGAAGATCTGTGTTTAAGAGGTAAAACATGTAGTTTGAAAATTCAGTGACTTAGAAATACAGTTACAGACCAGTATACACAGTTAAACATTCATTCATCTATCTATACACTCACTGAGATACCTATTTAGAAAATTATACAGCCACTCAAACACCCAGTCAGACAGTGGCAGACGTAGCTACACATGTACTAATTCATCTACGCAGCAGTTACGCATCTAGGAGAAAGAGAATCAGGTATACACACAGTAACATATACCAACACTCACTACCATAAGGAATCTATACAGCTTCTTAAATTCAACTTTGCAGAACTGTAGAGTTACTAAGATAGGCAGGCATATACTAACATCATTACTTATACATCCAATGACACACTCACAGAGGGACTGATACACTCACTGACATGTGTATTCAAGTACAGACACTTCTAGTCTCCCACAAGACAAGTAGGCCTTTTAACATGCCATGTGCCTGCTGCAGCATAGGCTGTATGTGCAGGTTTACTACCAGGATAGATTTGCATTAAACACCACATGCCAAGCATTAAACAGCTCTTTTTAGAGATATAAGTCATCCCTGAGATAGGTTATATGTAGGTCATTGACCATATTGCTTTCTGTTTAAAAAGTTGGGAGTTATACTTTGAAATTTCAGTGAGTTATATGTGCGTTTGGAGAAACATATGCTCAATTATACTGGCACCTAATACTGCAACTGATACACTTATTTATGAAAGCATAGAGACAGCCACACAAGACACACAGCCAGTTAGAAAGAGACCAAGGCACTTAGACAGTCACGCACACAGGAATAGTACGCCTACGTATCCAGCAGGGCTAGAACCAGTTGAACACACAGTTACATACCCCATCGGTCACAAACTCGGCCAGTAAGCTAATCATACAGTCACTTGCATAAAGATTTAGAGACCGATAGAGTTACTGAGAGAGTCACTCAAATAGTGATATAGTTACCTACACATACAATCACACACACAATGAAGGTCTGAAACACTAACTTAAATATGTTGTCAAGTACTGAGACAATCAATTCACCCATCCAGACAAGTCACCTTACAAACATCTCTCGGGCTACTACTGCAGAAACTGTGTGTGCAGTTTCCCTGCCAAGTCAAACTGGCTTTTAAAAATCCTTTGCCAAGTCTTAAACGTCCCTCCTGCAACATAAAAGTGACCTGGAAAGTATTGTGTAGGTACGTGATACAGAGAGTGGTATGTGCTTAAAAGGTAAGACATGCACTTTTAAATTTAGAGAGCTACACTTACAGACTGATATCCCAGTTATGCATCCAGTCTCCCACCCAATACTATAACTCACATTTCTAAAGATATAAGCATAGATTCAATCGCACTCCTAGTTAGATAGTGACAGACGTTCTTAGACAGGCCCTAACAGACCCACATACCCCTTATGTATCCAGCAGAAACAGAGGCAGTTGCACTTACACTTACAGTTAGTAAGCTATCCATACAGCCACTTCCATACAGTTTTACAGATGCATATTTATTTATTTCGAGGGTTTTATATAGCGCGAACAAGACTCTTACGAGTACCAGAGCGCTTTACAAGACAAATGTAAGACAGAAACCAAAATGTAACAAACCAGAAAATAGGTTAAACCATGGTACATAACATACATGTAAAGTCAGTTATCTTGAAGGAAAAAATGACAGCTAATTTAGGACAGATACATAGATAGATATAATACACAGAAAACTAGCAAAACGGTCAAAGATCACGGGAATTGAGGCATGAGGATAGCTTTCACTTCTTTTTTTGAAGGAGGCAGGGGACGGGTTCATTCTTGTTTCAGTGGGCAAAGCGTTCCAAATCCTAGGAGCCATAGCAGAGATTGAGCGAGCATAGTTTATTTTTTCTTGGCAAATCGTTGTGGTTTTAGAAGAAGTGTCTTGGCACTCCTGGAGGTTCTGCTGCCAGCAGAGAGCTCCAGTTTCTGTGCTAGGTAGTGCAGAGAATTGTGGTGAAGGGCCTTGTGAGTCATACAAGCGATTTTAAGATGAATTCTAGCTTCAAATGGTAGCCAGTTGAGGGCTGTGAGGTCAGGTGATATGTGCGCATTTCTCTTTCAGCCTGTGATGAGTCTTGCAGCAGAGTTAATAGTGGCTCTTAGTGGGGCTGTCAATGACCTTGGGAGTCCGCATAAGGTTACAGCACCATATTCCACTCTAGGTATTATTAGGGCTTGAACAGCTTGTTTGAAATCGGAGGCTGGCAAAAAGGGTTTCAGTTTTCGCAGGGTCTTCAGGTGGAAGTTGGCTCCTTTAGTGGAGGCGCTGATATGCTTCTGCATTTTTAAATTTCTGTCAAGAGTTATCCCAAGCGGTTTCGCTGAATCGACGATGAGTGGTTGACCTGTGAGAGTTGTTAAGTGCTTCAGCCAGCCAAGGATAGTGGGAGTTTTGTTAGGGGGGCGATTAGGAGGAATTCCGTTTTGAGGGAGTTTAGTTTCAAATGATTTTCGGCCAGCCAAGTTTGGGTTTTTTGTAAAGTGGAGTTGAGTGATTTGATGTCATCAAGTGAGTGGATCTTGATGTAGATTTGAGTGTCATCTGCATACATATGGAAGTGGATCTTGGTGAGGCTGAGAAGATCAGTAAGTGGTTCCATGAAAAGGTTGAAAAGGGTCGGTGAGAGGGAGGAGCCTTGTTGAACTCCAAGTGTTACTAGCAAAGGATTGGACTGGGTTTGGTTGACCTTGAATCTTTGGGATCTGTTTTGAAGGAAGGAGGCGAACCAATTAAATACAGTGTCAGACAATCCCATTCTGTGTTTCAGGAGTTCAAGCAGGTTGTCGTGTTTGACGGTGTCAAATGCTAATGATAGGTCTAGAAGGATAAGTAGACAAGCTTAATTTTGGTCCAGAATTTTCAGGGCGTTGTCAATTACATGAGTCATGGCCGATTCTGAACTATGACCTGCTCGGAAACCTGTTTGCAATTAGTTAAGCAAGTTGAATTTATCAATGTGACTGTTCAGCTGCATGTTAACACATTTTTACAAGAGTTTGGCTAACGTAGGTATGTTAGAAATCGGGCGATAGTTATTTAGGTTCGAAGGGTCAGCTGTTGTCTTCTTTAGGATCAGCGAAACCTGACCAGTTTTCAGGATGTCTGGAATGATTCTTTGAAGGAGGGACGTATTTACGATCTTGGTCCAGAGAGGTAGTAACAGGGGAATGAAGTCTTTTAAGTAGTTAGCCGGGAGCGGGTCTATGAAATGGTTGGAAGGTTTCAGAGAGGTTAGTGTCTTTAATTTAGAGTCTTCACTGTAAGCATTGAAGTGGGACCAAGTTGCGTTGTTTTTTAGTTTGAATTTAGGGAGGATGTTAGATTGTGCACCAACCAGGGCCGCATATGAATTCTTATCCATGTCTGAGATGGATAAGAGGTTCTTGAGTAGATCTGATTTCATGGATTCTGTTTTAGAAGCGAAAAAGGAGGCACATTCTTCACAATTGGGCAGATTAAGAGGGATGGCGTTCAATTAATCTGAGAGAGCGTCTGTCTTCATTTAGCCTCCCGTCATACCAGGGTTTTGATTCTTTTGTGGAGGTTCTTTTCAGTTGGAGCGGGGCAATGTTATCAAGAAGATTGTGCATGGAGTGGAAGAAGTGATTGGTTAGTCCCTGGACATCATTTAGGTCATCCGGGGGGGGGGCATAGAGGGTTAGAGTTAGTTAATGCTGTAGGGATAGAACCAATGTTTTTCATGTTTCTCTTCCAGATCTTAGATCTGAGGGTTTGTGTTGGGAGGCGTTTAATATCTTCTAAGACTTGGAAAGGGATAATGTGATGCAGTGCAAGGGAGGATTGAGTCAAGCAGTGTTAAGTCCCCATCGAAATTACTAGGTCTCGAATTGCACCTTTGTCGTGAGTAGGGCTGTTACATATTTGGTTGAGAGTGAGGTCAGCAAGAAAGGCTTTGAGGCTATTCACCCCACGGTCGTGCTGGTCATCCCAATGGAGGTTGAAGTCCCCCAAGAATATTTGCTTATTTTGATGGCTGTTATTTGATGCAAGAATATCCATGAGTTGCTCTATGAATGTGAGGTTATCTCCAGGAGGGTGGTAGAAAGTGTGAAAAGAGCAGATTTGTTTATTACTGGCGATGTTTAAGCAGAGGTATTCACAGGAAGACAAGGCTGGGGCATTGGATTTGGACACTGTTTGGCTGCTCTGATGTATGCAGGCTATCCCACCACCTGGTCTGTCCATTCTGTCGTGTATGGTGATGTCATCGTTGGGGGGGGAACAAAATGTCCATGATGGGAGTGGAATAGTGATAGATTGAATTTGTGATTCTGAGAGAACGATAGCTGGATGCCCTGTGTTCAGTGGAGGGGGAGGAAGCTTGTATGAGCGAAGGAGGGCCCCTACTTCTATGGTAGAGAGAGGGTTTATCATCCTGTTGGGGCGGGATGAGGCATTAGGGTACTGCACTGTACTCCAACGAGGAGACCCCTGAACCTGGGAATTTGCTGGTAGATGTTGGGTGTGACTAGAGTTCTTGGATCGAGGGAAAGATCTGTATTCCTGTTTACTGCGAGAGAACTTGGGTTGTTGTAAGATCAGATCGTGTAGGGTTCGGATGTCAGATTTGATTTGCTGTAGGGCTGATAATATCTGGTCGAGTTTGGGGTCAGGCGTGAGAGTTTCCATATTGAAAAGATGGGCTGAGGAAATAGGGGGAGTAGTGGCATCTTTGGAGTCGATTAAGGGCAGTCTTGGTCGGGGATAAAACAAGGTTCTATATCTGTGAGTATGTCGATGGAGGGGGGAGTGAGAAGGTCAGGGGGGATCTGAGCGACTGCTGAGTCAGGATCAGTGGAGGTAAAGGTGGAGTTGCTGGGCAGATGGGAGGAGCTCAGGATAGTGGTGAGGGGGGAAGGAGAGGAAGCAGTAGGTGTAGGGTGAGGTGGCAGAGATACAGATAAGTCGAGATCAGTATGGGTAAAGGTGGGGTTGACCGGGTGGAGAGGGGGCAAAGAGACGGCTAAGACGGGAGCAGTGTGGGTAGAGGTGGAGATGGTGGGCTGAAGGGAGGTGCTGTGAGAAACGGTGAGGTGGGAGAGTGGGGGAGGACGAGTAGGGTGGGGCAGGAAGAGGGCAGTGCTAGGATCTATGGTGGTGAAGGTGAGATTGAGGGGCTGAAAGGCGGTGTTGGGAGTAATGGTGAGGGGCGGGGAGGAGGTGGGAGTGTAGGGTGAGGTGCCTGAGAGACGGTTAAGCCATACCTAGAGGGGGTATAGGTGGGGTAGATGGGCTGAGGGGAGGTGCATGGAGGGATGGTGAGGGGGAGGGTGGTGGAGGTGATGCAGGGAGAGGAGGAAGAGAGAGTGTGTTGGTAGGGTTTATGAGGGAGATGGATATAAGGTGGGATAAGTTCTTCAGTTGAGAGTCGTTGAGGTCTAGAGTTTGTAGCGGAGCAGACGGGGACAACTGGAAATCCTGAATTATAGCTGGATGAGGATGGGAATCGAACATTTTGGAATGATTGGATGGAGAGGAGGGGTGAGTTAGCGAGACTCTCTCCATGATGAGTGGAAATATGTGGTCTAACATATTAAGGTTGCGGTCTGAAGATTGTATGAGGATGATTCCATTGTGATAGATATTAACTGTAGCTGCAGCATTGAAGAATGTGGAAGGTAGGATAGATACAGTGAATCTGTGCGCTGTTTTCTTCATGGAAGAGACTTTAGAGAGAGAGAGAAAGGCTTTTCTCCATTGAGCTCTCCTTCTAGTGAAAAAGATGATGTTGTTCTTGACGAACCCTTTGTTCATAGACAAGTATGGGTCAGAGACAGGGGTTTGAGGATGGGATTTTAATAAGTTATGTTTGTAGCATTTTGCTGCATTTTTTGAGAGGTTTGGAGGGTAAATGATGGAGAAAGTGACGTTCCCAGTGCGCTCCATAGTGTGGGTAAAGACTAGAAATACTGAGGGTAAACAAAAGGAAAAAATGTCTTTGCAATGTGCTGCTTTCAATTAGGGGGAAAGAGTAGAAGGGTTATGCATGTAGACAATCCAAAACGGCTGCACAGTTAGCTAACTACTGCTGGCAGTGGAGTCCTCTGTCTATTTCCGTTGGGAAGTAGTTCTTTTTCTGTGTTGTCTTTATTGTGGCCATTTTGTATGTTATCAGAGGGGAACAGCGTTTACAACACAACTTTTACAACGCAGTACCTTTACCACGCAACTTTTACAACGAAAGTCGTTACAACGACTTGCGCTGGGGGGGGCGCTCTAGGATAGGGAATAGTTAATTTACTATCCAAAACCTTCCCTACTATCCACGGGGACTGGAGTTGGAATAGTAAAATAAACTATTCACTATTAAGCACTCCCCAATGCAAGTCGTTGTAACGACTTGCGTTGTAAAAGTTGCGTGGTAAAGGCATGCGTTGTAAAAGCATGCGTGGTAATGACATACATCCTTATCAGAGGATTTCCTCTCAAGGAGTTCTTGGATCGGTACGTAAAGACGGATCTGACTAAGTAATGATGATAAGTTGCCCGATTCCCAGAATAGTGTGGTAAATAAATAATTAATTACCGGTACTATTTTTGACTATAATAAATAAACGGTTTAGCTCAATAAATAAGAGTCAAGATACGAGGTAGCTGGAGTATACAGGCTTTAATCAAGCATAAAAGGACAGAAACAGGACAGCCTGCATGGGGATGGGATGGCAGGGCCCGACAGCTGCCGGGGCAGGATCTGGGAATGGTGCGCACAACTTTTAATAACAGAACATCAGTTTATATAGTTAAACAAAATACATTGAATTCAATACAGTAGGCGTAGCAGTGGGCGGAGCTTTTAGCAGTCGCGAAAGATAAGGGCTAAATGAGGTAACAAGAAGGCGTGAACAGGGCGTATACATAGACATGTGATGCAAACGTAACAGAATATGTCATAAACGGGGCGGAAACATGGAGGGGGCTACCTGAGGAGCCGGGACCTCTGACCTAGTGGTGCGCGCAAACTGGCAATGACGTGTTACTAGGAGAAAACTGGGGGCTATGACTTCTGCGCTAGAAGAGGAGACTAAAGTCTGGAGTGTCAGAGCGACATGTACCTAAGCATATCTAGTATCTAGTGTTTAGAGAACATGTTGATAGAAACCAAAAGTTATCAGAGTAAAGGCTAACAGACATTAAGGCTGGTGCATACATAGTCCTATATGTAGTGCGTGTGCGGGGAATATTCTATGAATATTAATACAGTATTTCTCTTACATGGAGACAGTAAGGCTAGACCATGACGGAAACTATTGATGCGATTCAGTAGCTTAGGAATGCAGAGAAGGAGGGCTGGACTGATAACTAGAAACATAACATACTCTTGGCAGACTGGAGGCAGAGTCAGGCCAAGCCGGGCACTGCGAGGCATGAAAGTAAGCTAAGGGTCAGGGATACAGGTGGGGGCTGTATCGCTCCTCGGAGAGGGTTCAGGAAACAGGAGCTGAATCTGAGTCCGGGCCCTTTTGAGGCCTAGAAACGGGGACTTTTCAATGAATTAACGTGCACACTGTAAAACGTGGTAACGTAGCTTTACATAGGCCTGGTATTCGTTGTATTCACGAAAACTGGTAACTGGCATACTAGAGATGGACACAACTGTAATTGCGTCTTTAATCGATCATAGGGAATACATATGCATATTAATCATGCACATATAACATAGGATGGGGAACACGTAGGGACACAGAACATGGCAAAATTTACTTTTCCACATTCCCTCCTTGTCACTACGTTTCCATCAGGAAACATCAATATTCATGATACCATCTATCATTTCATGTAGCATCATTTGCTCGTCTCGAATTGTCTTGGAACGGGATTTAGAACGGGACTTAGGACTAGGAATACATGATGTAGCACAAATGCCGCAAATCGCAGGGCCACATTGTATACAGAGGCAGCAACTGAATATGATCATTACTGCAATACCTAGGAATGACAACACTTTCCATCCCCAGGCAGATATGATACTCCAGAGCCAACCGGACCATGTCCAGGTGCCTGGATTCTGGTGTAACTGATGGGCAATTTTATGAAGTCTGGTTATAGCTGAATAAACAGACGGCGCGTTATTAGGAATGAAAATGCAGCAACTAGATCCGATGACTCTACATGCTCCTCCTCTATCGGCCAGTATGACGTCAAGAACGAGACGATTTTGGAGCACGACAAATCTCATAGCAGATTGCTCTTCAGTTAAGTTACCTAGAGCAGAAGTAGTCTCATTCACTACTGCTTCAAGGGTTCTGGTTAACCTACGGATTAGCTTACTATTCTGGATAGGTCCTATAAAGAAGAAGAAACCTTTATTGAAATCTGTATACTGTTCTAGAGCAGTTTCAGTTTGATCGACAATTGGGGACTCGATCTCTCGTCTATGTCTAATGTGTACTAGATGTGTGTTTCTGTGATAATCAGATGGGGCTAGAAAAACTGGTGGCAGTAGGAAGGCAATATAACATGTTCCCTCCCAATCGAGGGGCAAACGAACATATGCGGTCTGACTACAAACAAAATAAGAATGACGTGAAGCTTTGAAAATAGATTTCCCACTGTCACTATACTCGACAGTAGTAGTACAGTCACTATGTCCTACATGTACGGAACCATTATTTCTGACACATAATTCGCCTTTGACTGGTAGTACTGAAATAGCAGGTAAGTCTGGAGTAGTATCAGACTGAACATTCAGGACCATGAAATTCGAAGAATAATTACCCAAATTATAAACTTCATTTTCTAGATCTAACCCTGTTCTATGGGAGAGACCTTGCTTGTCTGGAAAACATGTTCTATTCAGAAAGGACATATCATTTGAAGATGACGTTAGCATGGACCATGCTCCACACGAACCATTATGTGAAAACGGATAAGGAAAGAGTGGCAGAACTCCCTTCGGTGTCTGGAAAGGGGGGAGTCGACCACACACCCAACAATTAGTAGCATTGCTGGTCTGGTGTGAATAATGTAACATTCTAATGAACGTGTTATTACGCATAGCAAGACGATAGGATAACTCGTGAGGAGGCAGATCACTAAACGTGTGCTCTACTGTAGCATTAGAAAACTTATGTACATGAGAAATTGGAAAACATAAATGCAATGCATAACTTGTGCAGGTAACCATCAAACTTAGAAACAATAGAAAACTTAGAAAAACGATACATCGGATAGAGTTTTGACTAACTCTCTCACTATGGGGGTCTATCTCATACATGTCAGATACCTGTCTAACCGTTTCACCCGAGGGGGACTTAGACAATTAAACTGGCTGACTTATTTTACTAGACCGGAGTTTTAATTTATACTCCTGCTGCGGAGTTCTCTCTAACAGAGGAATTTTTAGTTCTGGGTTTGAATGAATGTCTGATTTAGAGTCTGGTTTCAGGCAGTCTTTTGAAATGGAAATGTCTGTAGAAATGTCATTAAAAGTCTTGTTTCTGAGTCCGTGAAATTTCTTGACATGAGACAGATGGACCCAACCCTTACGGCCCTCCAACTTCACGGCCGTACGGGTGGTCAGAAGGACTAGTTTCGGTTCTTTCCAGCGAGGCTCCAGCGGACTTGAACGATCAAAGTTCCGTATTGCAACCAAATCCCCGGGAAGGACCTCATGTGGTTTGACTTCAGTATTGTCTGGAAATGCAGCGGCAACCTGTGAACGACAAGAGTGTAGGGCAGACATCAAGGAAGCTAGGTAATCTGTCAACATATTACTGGAAACATCTGTAATACTGCGGGGTCTAGGTGTACCCCACATGTTCGGGGGGCGGCCGAATACGACCTCATAAGGAGACAGACCTGATCTGGAATGTGCGACCATGCGCATAAAGAACAAAGCAACTGGCAGGGCAACTAACCAGTCTACACCTTTCTCTTAACATGTCTTAGCAATACGGATTTTCAAGGTCTGATTATGTCTCTCTACGAGACCGGCTGCTTCTGGATGGCGTACACAATGGAACTTCCACTGGTACCCTAACAAGAGGGAAACATGCTTCATTAACTCAGATGAGAATGGCTGGCCGTTATCTGAATACACGACCCTAGGGAGTCCATAACGGGGGAAGAATTCACGAACCAACTGCTTGGCAGTGGTCGCTGCGGTGTAATCTGGAACTGGATATGCTTCTGTCCACCTGGACAAAGCGCATACAACTACAAGGACATACTTGAAACCTCGACATCGCTCCATCTGAATATAATCCATCTGGAGGACTTCAAAAGGGTGGTCAGGGGGCTGGAATCCACCTTGTTCCACCGGGACACTTTTACCTGGATTGAATTGACAACATATCATACAAGTACGGACTTTCTGCTTGGCTGCAGCTCGTAAATGCTTGTTGAACCAAAGGTTCTGGATACTGTCTAACATGGCTTTTTCTCCTAAATGTGCTGGACTATGTGCGGTATTAATAATGACTTGAACCATAGAGTCAGGGAGAAACCATATGGCTTTTCCCTTCGTCAACCATCCCTGATCTGTCTGGACCCCTCCTTGTTCGGATCAATTCTTTATTTCTTCGGGAGTAGCATGTAACTGTATGTCTATGACATCTTGTGTAGGGTCCTTAACTGTCATACAAGTAGTCGGATCTGGAGTGAATGTCTGTGTCATGTTAACTGGAATGTCTGGTGTCTGTGCTGTAAGCTTGGCTGTTCGATCTGCTAGATCATTACCTTGAGAAATAATGTCAGTAACTTTCGTATGTGCTTTGCACTTCATGATACCGATAGCTGTCGGTAAATGTATTGCATCTAACAGAGCTTGAATGAGGAGACCATGCTGAATCTTGGTTCCATGAGAAGTCATGAAACCTCTCTCCTGCCAGAGCACTCCGAAGTCGTGTACAACTCCGAATGCGTAACGTGAATCTGTATATATGTTTACTTTCAGGTTCTCGGCACGTATGCAGGCTTGGGTCAGAGCAACTAGCTCTGCTGCTTGAGCAGACAGGGTGTCAATACGGTGTGTTTCAATAACTTCAGTGTCAGTAGTCACTGCATATGCGGCTACTAGTTCTCCTGTACTTGTTCTCATACATGAACCGTCCACATAAAGTGTCAGGTCGGGATCAGGTAAGGCAATGTCTGTCAGGTCTTGTCTTGGCTTTGTCATAGTGTTAATGACTTCCACACAGTCATGCGTGGCGGGATTTGAAGTAACTGACGGTAACAGTGTAGCAGGATTTAGAACGTTGCAGCGTCTGATTTCTATGTGTGGCTGGAACAGTGTCAGTTCATAACCTGTTAAACGTGCAATTGTCAAGTGTTGAGTCTGTGTTCGGTTTAAAAGAACTTCCACGGAATGTGGAACTTGTACTGTCAGGGAATGTCCCAATACTATGGAATCACTTTGTCTGATTGCTAGAGCTGTGGCTGCAACTGACTTGAGGCACGCAGGCAGAGCCTGGGCTACTGGATCTAATGTGCTCGAGAAATAAGCACAAGGCTTGTACTGTCCGGCTTGATCTTGTGTGAGAACAGATAATGCTGTACCATCACGTTCTGTGACGAAAAGTGTAAAAGGCTTACTGTTGTTCGGTGTAGCTAGAACAGGTGCTTGGCATAAAGCTTTCTTTAACTCATTAAAACTAAGTGTATGTTCAGATGTCCAAGGGAGAACAGTCGATACGGCTGCCTCCTGTGTCGTTAACTGTATCAGTGGCTTTGCTAGAAATGCATACTGAGGAATCCATTGTCTGCAGTAAGAAGTAAGGCCGATAAAAGCTCGTACCTCTTTCTGGGTCTTGGGCTGAGGAAGACTCGCTATTAACTGGATACGGTCTGGTGTCAACTGCCTACCCCACTTGGACAGTAAGTGGCCTAAGTAGATCACTTGCTGGACACAGAACTGGAGCTTCGAAGGGGACACCTTGTGCCCCATCTCGGCTAGGAAATACAGAACTGTAAGTGACGCTCGCTCGCAATCACGTTCAGAACGGGCTGTGATCAGTAGATCATCGACATACTGGAGCAGGGCAGTGTCTGGTGGCATGTGAATGTTGTCTAGTTGTCGTTTAAGTGCTTGACTGTAAATGCTAGGACTTTCTGTGAAACCTTGAGGAGCTCGTGTGAATTTATAGCTCCTTCCATTTAAACAGAAACCGAAAAGGTACTGGCTATCTGGATGAATTGGAACACTGAAAAATGCATTCTTGAGGTCTATTACTGTAAAAAATATAGCTTCAGCATCAATAGCTGTCAATAGAGATGAAATATCTGGGACTACTGGATACTGGGGTATGATACATTTATTAAGTTCTCGAAGGTCAACCACTAATCGATATACTGGAGGTGCATTTGGATCAGTACGTTTCATGACTGGAATGATAGGAGAATTACATACATTGGAGTCAGTTTCTACAACCACTCCTTGAGCAATGAGCTCGTCGATAATTTTGGATAAGGCTGCTACAGCCTCAGGTGGCAATCTGTACTGTCTGATTCGTGGCAGGACTATACCTTGCTTGAGAGTCACACGATGGGGTGTGATTTGCATGAAACCTACATCAGTTGGACCTTGCGCCCATAAATGCTGCGGTACATTAGACAATCTGGGATCAAAATCTCGTAACACATAGTGACCTTTATAATCCCTTAAAAACATGCGTATTCCTTCTGGGGAACAGCAAATAACTGCACCTAATTCTTTCAGTGTTTTAATGCCTAACAGATTTTCTGGACATGACTTTGTAAGTAACAAATCAGTAGTTCGGGACAATGGACCAACTTCTAGAGTAACTGGCTTTGATATCTCGTTTACAATAGGCTTTCCTGAAAATCCAAGGGAAACATTTCTAGAGCCTGAGAGCGGAGCCCCTGGAACCTCGTCATGACTGATAGTAGTCCTACTTGCCCCTGTATCAATCAGAAACTTTCTGTCTTTCCCTAATACTTGACTATGAACATAGGGACCCTCTTGATCTACAGGTGTCTCGATGAGAGGCAAGCCTACCTCCCTCTCTAGGCTGTTTCATGAATATGGCTGATACTCTGGATACTCGGACTGGGCATACTGGTACATTTGCTGTGTAACATGCTGTGTTGCAGCGATAGGCTGCGGTGCTGGAGCTGTCTGTTGTGCATTCTGTGGTGACTGAGAAGTCTGTGAAACTTGTTCTTGTCTAGGCGGACGTGGTCTTTCTTTGGTCTTACCAGTAGCTATGTTGTGTTTCAGAACTGCACACTCGTTTATAAAATGACCTGGCTGTTTACAATAATTGCATGTCCCTTTAACGGGAGCTGCAGGATGACTGGCTTGATTCGGACCCCTCTTCTGACTGTCTTGTGGAACAGATTGTGCAACTAGTACTTTCATTTTCGTGTCTTTCATACGTCTTCTCTCGTGTTCTTGTTCTTCTCTGATTCTATTCTGGTGATACTGGAGCATCTGTAACATCTGGGACGGGGTACTAGCTTGCCAGGTACTTTCGACTTTCAAAACTCGATTCTTAACTTGTGGGCTTGAATTCTCGACTAGTTTAGTAACAAAAAGATGAGGGTATGACTCGCTACCTGTCTTTAAACCACTGTTGATAATAAAACATTTCTCGAATCTAGAATAAAAATCACTAGTATTTTCATCCTGTTTCTGTTTGCACGCTGAGATTGCATCCCAATCTTCCTTTTTCGTGGCTAATAACCTTGGCAAAACCTGAATCAATAACTCTGGTAATTCTTTACATTTGTCCCCGAGACCGGTACCTGGTACTCGTATCTTATCTTCAGCTTCTAGAGCTGTCCAATCAATCTTTTTCTCTCCCACCTCCCATTCTTTTTCCTTGAGTTTTTCATATACCCCTGCGGGCAACAGGACCTTTAACATTTTAATAATATCTGGATACGTGTATTCTCCCATACGGAGCATGTCTTTTAATTCTCGATGGAACCCTGCTGGATCTTTGTCGTGACAGGGAATTAATTTCTTCATCTCTAAGAGTTCCATTTTTGTAACGGGGGTGTAAACAAATACTCGTTGCATTTCACCAGCTGGTGTCCTAACTGGATGTACTTCACGTAGCGGATGCTGTCTTTCTATGTAAAACGGTTTACTTTCTGGAGGTGAAACGTGAACAAAATGCGGATTCAGAAACGTTCTATATTTGTGGCGCTGTTCTAGAATGACACTAATTAAATCTGTACCTAAACCTCTCCATTTATACTGGAGTAGCTCGCTCAGAACATCATGTAACGGACCTGGATCAGAATGTTGACCCTCATATAATGTAATGAGGTGCTGGATCATATACATACCCACCAGTCGCTGCTCGGCTGGGGGCAGTTTCAGAAACATTTGTGCCACTATTTCGTCTGGAAAAGTGGTAGAATCAGTAATCCATCGGACTGCTGATCGGGCTAGTTCTTGTTCATGCATGGTACTTAATTCACTATAACCGATTCGTGATTTCAAAATGTGATCGGTAGCTTGAAATACTTGTTCTAGGGAACCTTGTTCTGGTGCTGGATGATGAAAGACTTTCTTGTGTTCCGGACATGAATGGCGGTCTGGAAATCTAGATTTACCTACATACGCTATTCTGGCGGTATTCTCGTCTTCTACTTCTTCAGTATCAGAATTACTTTCTTTCTCGCTTACTAGTGCTTCTTTGCGTTGTTCGTGTAACCTTATTATTTCTTTACGTATTTTCTTGTACATACTCTCTATACTACTGATTGTCCTGTGTTTACCTTCGGCTATATTATCACTCCACCTTGTCAGAATTTTCATTTCGTTCGGATCTTTAGTCGGACAATCTTGTTCCCTTATTAAACAATTGATTAGAAACTTTAATAACATAAGCTGGGTCTCAGCTTTCCTGAGAGACATGACTTCACCAATACTTTCTGGATCTTCTCCTGTACGGATGAAACGATACATTCTGTCTAGATCTTCTTTCATATTCGGTAGGGTGTCCAGATACCCGGTCACCCGTCTTACACGCAAGGAATATATAACCATACTATCCTCGCCTGGGACTGGATCATAACAGCATTCAGTAAGAGCTCGTCTGATATCTGCAACGGACTGATATTTGGGCGTACGCTGTAACGCACGTTCATGTAACTCGACTAACGCTATACGTTTGTTAGGCGGCGGGGTACCAGGAGGACCTCCTCCCGCGGCCCCGGAACTGGAATCGTCGACTGATACTCTTCGTGCTGGCAGAGTGACTGATGTAGTTGGAACTTGGACTATGGGCTGTACTATGGGCTGGACCGGGGGTACTGCAACAGGTACTGTAACAGGTGCTCCAATGGCTGGAAGAACAGGAACTACATTATTTACAGGAGCTGGCGGAGCAGGATTCGCATATTCTGGGACTGTGTCGTCCAAGTAGGACGAGAGAAAAATATCAGCTGCGGTCGGTTTGTGACGTAGCTTAATCGGAACTAATGGCGGCGGAAAATTACATGGTGCTTCCGGGGTTGCTTTTGGCAAGCCCTCGGCAAGAAGAGGATACATACCCTTAATGAGGGCATTTCTCTGTCTGTCGGACTGTTCGGCTTTAACTCGTTCACCTACTTCGATTAATTCCCTTTCCTGGGCTCTTTCTAAGGATTCTCTACTTAATTCTGACTTTCTGATTTCTTTTTCTGTTCTCCTGTGAGATTCTTTGCGCCATAACTCGATGGCGTCTTTCTGGGACTGTCTGGCTTTCTTTTTCCATAATACTTCTTCTACTCGCATGATGCACTCGGCATCCCACGTACCTGATACGGGCCATCTATACTTTTCTTCTAACTGTTTGGTGTACTCCACCCATAAATCTAGATATAATATGGCACTTATGCCATGCTTCTGATACATAAAATGACCTGGACTGTCCCTAGGCGGGACAGGAACTGCTTCTTCGAGCAGACCTTTTCTAGTTTTTAACTGACGTAACTTGGGGAACAGAGGCATGACTGGACTGGAGTCTGGACACAATACAATACACAATAAACACAATAATAACTTGAAAGAACAATTCATTCATACCACGACATTGAAAACACATGGAATAACATTTAAAAATAACGGTTCGGACAGAATACTACCTGAAATACTGAAAACAGAATACATGAATTTTCTCGAGAACATAACTTACTAGAACAGAAACTAGAATGACTGGATGTACTGCTAAAACAGTACGAAACTTACCGGTCCCATAAAGAGACGCGTCAGGACCCGCATCCACCTAAGTGGACACTTCGTGTTGGATCTGTGTACCCAAACCCACGGACCAGAGACAAATTAATTGACCCTGTCTAGATACTACCCCAGCAACGGTACTCACCGGGCAGCAAGAACGGAAGGCCTCGGACTGGACTGGACTGCTACGACGACGGACGGACGAACTTCGGACTTCAGTTACAGGTGGGCCTCCGGATACCTCGGACCTTGGACTCTCGGCTTGGGCTCTGGTCGGGACTCGCCGCGTTCCTCCACCGCCTCGTCTGGACGCTGGACCGCAACCTCCGTCTCCTCCGTGGGCCTGAGGGATACTTGAAGCAGAAATATCTGCACGTGCACGGTATGGTTCCGTCACGGCTGCAGAGGATCAGGGGGCCTGCGTGGCTTCTCCGGCGCGTGGGGAAAGGGCAAGTCCCTATTCGGGCGCCATTATGTGGTAAATAAATAATTAATTACCGGTACTATTTTTGACTATAATAAATAAACGGTTTAGCTCAATAAATAAGAGTCAAGATACGAGGTAGCTGGAGTATACAGGCTTTAATCAAGCATAAAAGGACAGAAACAGGACAGCCTGCATGGGGATGGGATGGCAGGGCCCGACAGCTGCCGGGGCAGGATCTGGGAATGGTGCGCACAACTTTTAATAACAGAACATCAGTTTATATAGTTAAACAAAATACATTGAATTCAATACAGTAGGCGTAGCAGTGGGCGGAGCTTTTAGCAGTCGCGAAAGATAAGGGCTGAATGAGGTAACAAGAAGGCGTGAACAGGGCGTATACATAGACATGTGATGCAAACGTAACAGAATATGTCATAAACGGGGCGGAAACATGGAGGGGGCTACCTGAGGAGCCGGGACCTCTGACCTAGTGGTGCGCGCAAACTGGCAATGACGTGTTACTAGGAGAAAACTGGGGGCTATGACTTCTGCGCTAGAAGAGGAGACTAAAGTCTGGAGTGTCAGAGCGACATGTACCTAAGCATATCTAGTATCTAGTGTTTAGAGAACATGCTGATAGAAACCAAAAGTTATCAGAGTAAAGGCTAACAGACATTAAGGCTGGTGCATACATAGTCCTATATGTAGTGCGTGTGCGGGGAATATTCTATGAATATTAATACAGTATTTCTCTTACATGGAGACAGTAAGGCTAGACCATGACGGAAACTATTGATGCGATTCAGTAGCTTAGGAATGCAGAGAAGGAGGGCTGGACTGATAACTAGAAACATAACATACTCTTGGCAGACTGGAGGCAGAGTCAGGCCAAGCCGGGCACTGCGAGGCATGAAAGTAAGCTAAGGGTCAGGGATACAGGTGGGGGCTGTATCGCTCCTCGGAGAGGGTTCAGGAAACAGGAGCTGAATCTGAGTCCGGGCCCTTTTGAGGCCTAGAAACGGGGACTTTTCAATGAATTAACGTGCACACTGTAAAACGTGGCAACGTAGCTTTACATAGGCCTGGTATTCGTTGTATTCACGAAAACTGGTAACTGGCATACTAGAGATGGACACAACTGTAATTGCGTCTTTAATCGATCATAGGGAATACATATGCATATTAATCATGCACATATAACATAGGATGGGGAACACGTAGGGACACAGAACATGGCAAAATTTACTTTTCCACAATAGGATAGGCTAAGGAGTGAGACCGAGTGTTTCTGACAATGCCCAAACTGAATCTGAAAGTATCTGCAGAGCTCCAATTATGCCTGCAGGGCATTTAAAGGGATGCAAAGAGATCAGGAGGCTCCTAGATCATAAGACCTCCGAACCAAAATGCACATGCCTCCCTCCGTATACGAAAGGGGCATCGGGGGTCATTCAGGAAACTGTTAAAAGTTAAAAAGATAATGAGGCTTGTGCTGAGGAATACGAAGGAGGGGAAGGGTGGGAGGGAGAGCAGTAGGTGTAGGGTGAGGTGGCAGAGATACGGTTAAGTCGAGATCAGTAGGGGTAAAGGTGGGGTTGACCGGGTGGAGAGGGGGCAAAGAGATGGCTAAGACGGGAGCAGTGTGGGTAGAGGTGGAGATGGTGGGCTGAAGGGAGGTGCTGTGAGAAACGGTGAGGTGGGAGAGTGGGGGAGGATGAGTAGGGTTGGGCGGGAAGAGGGCAGTGCTAGGATCTATGGTGGTGAAGGTGAGATTGAGGGGCTGAAAGGCGGTGTTGGGAGTAATGGTGAGGGGCAGGAAGGAGGAGGGAGAGTAGGGTGAGGTGCCTGGGAGACGGTTAATCCATACTTAGAGGGGGTATAGGTGGGGTAGATGGGCTGAGGGGAGGTGCATGGAGGGATGCTGAGAGGGAGGGTGGGGGAGGTGATGCAGGTAGAGGAGGGAGAGAAAGCGTGTTGGTAGGGTTTATGAGGGAGATGGATGCAAGGTGGGATGAGTTCTTCATTTGAGAGTCGTTGAGGTCTAGAGTTTGTAGCGGAGCAGACGGGGACAACTGGGAATCCTGAATTATAGCTGGATGAGGATGGGAATTGAACATTTTGGAATGATTGGATGGAGAGGAGGGGTGAGTTAGCGAGACTCTCCCCATGAAGAGTGGAAATATGTGGTCTATCATATTAAGGTTGCGGTCTGAAGATTGTAGTAGGATGATTCCATTGTGATAGATATTAACTGTAGCTGCAGCATTGAAGAATGTGGAAAGTAGGATAGATAGAGTGAATCAGTGCGCTGTCTCGCTTTAAAGAGAGAGAGAAAGGCTTTTCTCCATTGAGCTCTCCTTCTAGTGAAAAAGATGATGTTGTTCTTGATGAGCCCTTTGTTCATAGACAAGTATGGATCAGAGACAGGGGTTTCAGGATGGGATTTTAATAAGTTATGTTTGTAGCATTTTGCTGCTTTTTATGAGATGTTTGGAGGGTAAGTGATGGAGAAAGTGACGTTCCCAGTGTGCTCCATAGTGTGGGTAAAGACTAGAAACACTGAGGGTAAACAAAAGGAAAACATTTCTTTGCAATGTGCGGCTCACAATTTGGGGGAAAGAGTAGAAGGGTTATGCATGTAGACAATCCAAAACGGCTGCACAGTTAGCTAACTCCTGCTGGCAGTGGAGTCCTCTGTCTATTTCCGTTGGGAAGTAGTCCTTTTTTTCTGTGTTGTCCTTATTGTGGCCATTTTGTATGTTATCAGAGGATTTCCTCTCAAGGAGTTCTTGGATCGGTACGTAAAGGCGGATCTGACTAAGTAATGATGATAAGTGGCCCGATTCCCAGAACAGGAAAGGCTAAGGAGTGAGACCAAGTGTTTCTGACAATGCCCAAACTGAAACTGAAAGTATCTGCAGAGCTCCAATTATGCCTGCAGGGCATTTAAAGGGATGCAAAGAGATCAGGAGGCTCCTAGATCATAAGACCTCTGAACCGAAATGCACATGCCTCCCTCCGTATACGAAAGGGGCGTCGGGGGTCATTCAGGAAACTGTTAAAAGGTAAAAAGATAATGAGGCTTGTGCTGAGGAATACGAAGGAGGGGGAAGGGTGGGAGAGGGACGCTGGACAAGTGTACCTTAGTGTGTTGCTACAGTGGGTACTGGAGACTCCGCTTCGACATCTCCCGCCTATTTCAACCCCTCTGCTCTTGCCAGGGAGGCTTCCCGAGACTCCGCACAACTCCGCTCCAAAGTGAGTAAACAGCTTTGTGCTCTGCCCTATAGTCAGTAGACGGATATACCTCTTCGATACCAGCCTGGAGGGGGAACCGACCTTGCGGGTGCTACGATGCCAACAGCAGTTGCTGATTCAGTTAGATGAGCTCGCCAGGCATCGGTGCGGTGGGGGGTGAGACATGGAAGCACAAAAGATTCCAATGTGGGGGGCATCAGGGAAGCACAAAAGAGTCTGATCTAACAGGCGGTATCAACCTGACGGAGATGCCCGTACTCTCACCCTCCGCAATGTGCTCTCCGCCGTCCTTCAGGTGGGATCGGCACGTCGGAGGGGCCCGCAGAGCAGCCAGTCTCACCCTCCGCAATGTGTTCTCCGCCGTCCTTCTGGCGGGGGTCATCACATCGGGGGTGCCCGCAGACCCGCGAGGCTCACCCTCCGCAATGTGAATCCTAAGAGCTCCACTCATATACCAATATAGTTAATTAGATATCCAGTCACACACCCACAGAGAGACTGATACAGTCACTCACATATTTAGCCAAGAACTGGCATAAACAATGTAGCCATCCACACAAGAAGCCGTTCAAACATTTCAGGCACCTCCTACTGCAGAGAGTGTGTGTGCAGTTTTACTGACAAATTGACCTGACATTTAAAACCATTTTGGAAAGTGTTAAACTCCCCTTCTAGTACATATAAGTCACCAGTAGAGTAGGCCGTAGGTAGGCGAAAGGGAGGGTGGTATGTCCTTAAAATATAAGACATGTACTTTCAAGTTTTCTGAAGTTGCATGCACACTTACAGCCCCATATGCCCGGTTATACCTGTAGTCTCCCACCCAACACTGCATTTCATAAACTTATTTACATAAGCATAGAGGCATTCATACATGTACTTATATAGAGAGATAGAGGCACTTAGATATTTACTCAAACACTGACACACCACTTATATATCAAGCCGTAACAAAGCCAGTTGCACATACAGTGACATACCACAATACTCACTAACACATCCACTTGCATACAGTTGTACAGTTGGATAGAATTACTAGGGGAGCGACTCATATATAGATATAGTTAGTTAGAAATCCAGTCACACACCCACAGAGCGACTGATATCACTCACTCCCATATGTATTCAAGTTCTATTACAATCAAGCTACCCGTTCGGAGAATAAGCTATTTGAAGATGTCTTGGGCCTGCTACTGTAGAGTCTGTCTGTGTAGTTTAACTGCCAAGACGACTTGGGACTTAAAACTAATTTCCCAAGTCTTGAGTTCCCCTTTCACAACATATAAGTCAGCTGTAAAGTAGGATGTTGTTAGGTGATAGGGAGAGTGGTATGTGCTTAAAAAATAACACATGCACATTGAAGTTTTATTGCTTGTGACATGCACTTACAAACCCATATATTTTGTTACACATCCAGGCTTCCACCTAATGCTAAAACGTATAAACCTATTTGCAATAGCATAGTGGGCCTCACACACCCAGTCAGACAGAGAGAGGCACTTATACATATGGCTCGGTCCAAACTGGAATGGCATGGTGAGCAAAGAACCAATGGATTTAGGCCCAGATCTCTGTACTGAGGTAAATGTATTAAAAGAAAGGGAGGACTCCTTAAGGATTGAATAAGGGACCAGGAGTGAGAAATTTAAGAAAAACAAAAGGTCCAATGAGACCAACTCTTGGGGTCCTTCCCAGTGTTACCCTTCTATCTCAAAAACGCCCACTGTATCTGAACGGTTTGTATTATTACACAGTAAGAGGAAAGGTGAAAACATAAATGCAAAAAAACATCATCATGTAGTCTTATTAAAAATTTAAACAGTTTATTACAAGTTCATAAAATCATAAGTGATACACATTGATAAAAAAACGTATGTTTAAAACAATTTCCTAATCTTTTTTTGTTTAAGAAAAAGATTAATCCTTATACACAAATAAAATCATACAAGATCATATTATTCAAATTGTACAAAAAATCACAATAGTCATGGATGTCCAGTTATCAAAAGTTGTCGACGCAGCGTTTCGGTGTATTATGATATCACCTTCATCAGGACAAAACAGTTCTGCAGGACTTGATTCGGCCTCTCTTTTAAATTGGAGGTGGTTTCCTCGATATATCTCAATGGATAAAAAGCTCTGATATAGCTCGATTGGGTATCACATTCCTTTCTGTCTTATTCAGAGACCCAGTGATGAGGGTGTTGCTGGAGGGGTGCCACCGCTTTTTTTTGGGGCGTGACTGCCTTTAGCGAAGGGTTCAATGACCCTTACTGCAGCGTGACTGGGTTCTTTTAATTCTTGATCAGCGCTGACTTGTCGTTTTTCACATCTTATTCAATTCAGACCTTTTCTTTTAGTGTCGGCCTCCCTGCGCCCCTCTCAGCTCCTCGCCTTCAATAACACCGATTGCGTTTGGCTCGATGTCAACTCTTCGATATTTAAGGACCCCAAGAGTTGGTCTCATTGGACCTTTTGTTTTTCTTAAACTGAGGTAAATGTATGACATTGTTCTGCATTCTGTCCTTTTTTCATTTGTCACCCCGAGTGGGACGGGTATGGCCAGACGTGGGTCTGGTGCTCTCCATGACACTAGAGTCAAGATATCCTGGCTGATGAAGGCTGAAAGCCTGAAACCGGTCCTTGGGTGCTTGTTTCCAGTCCAGGAAGGACCTGGCCTGGCAGTTTGGGCTGGACTGTACCCATTGGTTGCAGGGTCAAGACTGATTTGCATATGGCTGGGTCCAAACTGGAATGGCATGGTGAGCAAAAAAACTATTGATTTAGTCCCAGATTTCTGTACTGGGGTGAATGTATGACATTGTTCTGCATTGTGTCCATCAATTGTTCTTTTGCATTTGTCACCCAAGTGGGACGGGTATGCCCAGGCGTGGTCCCTTGCTCTCCATGCCACCGGAGTTAAGTTATCTTGGCTGATGAGGGCTGAAAGCTTGAAACCGGTCCTAGGATCCTTGTTTCCAGTCCAGGGAGGACCAGGCCTGGCAGTTCGAGCTGGACTGTTCCCATTGGGTGCAGGGTCAAGACTGATTTGCATATGGCTGGGTCACAACTGGAATGGCACGGTGAGCAGAAAAACGATGGATTTAGGCCCAGATCTCTGTACTGGGGTGACTGTATGACATTGTTCTGCATTCTGCCCATCAATTTTTCTTTTTGCACATAGTGAAGTTAGGCACCGTTTAAACATGTTGTGGCCTGGTAATGCAGAGTCTATTTGTGCAGTTTTACTTGTAAGTCGAGATGGAATTACAAAACCCTTTCTCAAACCTTAAACTCCCCTCCAACTACTTATAAGTCCCCAGTAGAGTAGGCCATAGGTATTCCATAGGGCAGGGTGGTATGTACTTAAAAGACAAGACTTTCAAATTTTAGTGAGTTTGATGCACACTTAGAGATAGGTATGCTCAGTTATACATACACTCCCCCACCCACACTGCAATCCATAAACCTATTTACAAAAGCAGATAGGCACTCACACACCTACTTAGATAGCAATAGAGGCACTTAGACATTCAGTCATTCAGTCACACACTAACATACCTCTTATGTATCCAGCAGTAACACAATCAATTGTAAACAATATTATATCTCTGAACGGTCACTACCACAGCCACTAGGCTAAGGATACAGTGACTTGCATACAATTACAGATACCTAGTGAGTTATTAACAGAGGTGGTGAAATAGTGATATACTTAATTATACATCCAGTCACACACCCACAGACAGACTAATACACTGACTCAGATATGTCTTCAAGTACTAACACACTGTTTACACACACAGGGACAGAATTATGCATACACCTATTACCCAGGTTGTGACTTAGGGATAGACTATGACACCCTGACACACAATTATGCATACACTATCACACCTAGGTGCACTCTGAGGCATATAGTGATATGACCACATATACACTTGTCCATGCACTGAGACACACAGGCACACATTCATGTACACTCTAACACACCCAGTCACACACTGACCCATACAATAAGGCACCCATCAACACACCAACACATACAATGACATAGCCAGACACACACTCATGCATACACTATTACATTCAGATACACACTAATGCACGCAGTGACACAGCCAGACACACAGTGATGTATGCACTGATACACCCAGGCACACACTTAAACATACACTAAGGCACCCAGTTACACTGATGGATATAGTGACACAGCTACAGATACACTAATGTATATACTGTGATACATAGCGACACAGTGATGGATACTAACCCTGGGCGTAGTTCGCATAGTAGCGCTATGCGTAGCTACGCGAAGTGCACTTCGTACTACGCAAGTTACACGTAGCACTACGCGAACTGAGTAGTGCGGTAGGGAAATGCTTGTCCACATTGTGCAATCATTGCAAACGGCATCTCGCACAGTGCAAGCTGTCACTTTCTCCCACTCAGGTAGATTTTTACTCGAGCGGCAGCTTTCTCAACACGGACTGGTAGTTTTTCATCGCGAGCGGCTGCGAACATGCGAGACCACTCACAATTAGAAACCTGACCTTCCCGTGTTGAGAATCTCGCCGAGAGGTTTCTTTTCCACGCTAAGATCCGCAACTTGATGTTGCTGATCACGAACGTGGAAAAAGTCTCGCCGGGATGTCATGTTGCTCACTCGCGGTTGCCAACTTGACGTTAAGAACCGCGAGCAAAAAATGCCAACTACGCTACTCTACGTGTTTTTGCACTGTGCTACGTGCAATTTGTGTAGCGCGTAGTTGCGCAAATTACGCGAGCATAGAGTAGTTTTCAGCCCAGGCCTAATCGACACACTAACACACCGAGTCACAGACTGATCCATACACTATCACACCCAGATAGTCATTTATGATACAGGAACACTCTCTAACACACACTATTACCTGTGGTTAGGCACCCAGGCTCACAGTGATACATATAGTAGTATACCACGCACACACTGATCAATACGCTGACTTAGGCAGAGACACACAGATGAGAACATAAGAAATAATAGAGTTAGAGTAGCTATAATATATAATATAGCTGATTACATTGTCGGTTAAATGCTTTAAAAATGTAATTTAATAGTGGGAAAAGAAAACATAAATATGTTCATTTGCTTTTTCTCTTTGCAGACATTTACTTCCACTTACAACAACATATTTACATTGCCATCAAAAACTGAAAGAAGAAAGAAACAGAGGAAAGGATGCTATCTTGTCAGTAATGAGAAACAAAAGGGGGATAATGGATAGAATGTAGTGAAAGAGAAAAGAGCTGTTGATAGGAAAACAAGAACTTTTTTTAAAAAGCATGTGGAAAACAGCAAAGTGAGCAAAGGCAAGTATACAAAAAGCAAACTTTCACAACAGCTAAGAAAGGGCAAAACAGTGTGACAATAAGAGTAAGAAAATCGTATTAGACAGAAGATAGTTTAACAAGAAGACAGAGGCAGTTTAAAGAAATTACAGTCAGAATGTATTATAGTAGGGTAATTCGCAATCTCATAAAAACTATGAAGCAGAATAAAAGGAGAAGAGAAGCAGCCAAACAAAAGGAACATGTTGAGGCTGTAGCTAATAAGGCATTTGCCCTGAACAGGAAGCGATTTACTTTGATTCTTAGCAGAATGGGAACACTGGATAAAACAGTGCTTTCTATGAGGAGAAGAAGCCAAAAGAAAAGACTAGAAGTAATTGTTGCAAAGTGAATGGAAGCATACTTCCAATACTGAGCCTTTTTATAATGAAGAAAGTTCCTTCTAAGAGAATACACTAGTGCATGCAGTTGAAAAAGTTGGTAAATGTTATGGCATGAAGGATGGTACTCCCATTGCAAAAGAGGAGATGGTTTCTAGGAATGTTGAAGAAGTGATAGCTTGAGAGGTACAAGGAAGGTGTAGACAGGCCCCTGTATACAAATGAAACTGCAGCAGTATTTGTAGTATTTGGCTTAAATCTGCTAATATATTGAGGTATTTTCTATGTATGTTTCACTGCTGATTTCATAAACAGAAAATAGGGATTTTGCAAGGATTAGATTCATGCAAAGTAAGAAAGTATAAAAAATATACAGGGACATTCTCTAGCATTTCTATCAAGAAAAACATGCCAAAGCTGTCATCACTTTAGAATGTTAGCTGCTGACCACTCTAAAAAGCGAAACTTAGGGGCCGATTAGGATTGCGGTGAATCCGCATCCTCCGGGCCGGCTGAAGCCACCGCCGGCCTGGAGTATGCGGATTCACCGCCTTGGTTTGTGAAAACACCACCCGCCACATTACGATGGTGGTGGGATCAGCGGTGGAAAGCAAGTCCGCCCGCTGCTGATCCGCGGTGGTTGTACGCAGATATGGTGGCGGTGTCTGCAAGACACCGCCAGCCATATCACGATGCAGGCGGAAACATGCTTTTCCACGGCGGCTTTTCCGCTGTGGAAAAGCATGTGGTCTTTTTGTTTTGGGGGCCCGTTGCAAGCCCACAGGGTGTTGGGGGTGGGGGGTGAACATGGGGGGTACCTATGGTACCCCCCTGCTTTGGCATGCACAAGGTGGCAGGCACCACGTGGTGCCTGCAAAGTTCTGCATGCCAAAGATAAACATGCATATTTTACATTGCGGCGGTTGCTGCTTAAAGCAGCACCTGCCGCTATGTAAAATATACGGGATGTGACCGCCAGGGTGGCGGTCACATCCTAATTGCAACGGAGGGACCGCCGCTGCCCCTGCGGTCGGTCCCACCACCTCGGGGGTGGCGGACGGACGCAGGTCCGTCCGCCATCCTAATCGGCACCTTAGTGAGGAGTCTTTACTATGTCAAAACTCCTGCACTATGTTTAGGAGAAATGAATAGAGCTTGTTTGTATGGTGCAGTAGCAGATGTTAGAAAATGTATGAAGATGTTCACTTTCATTTCTTTGGTCCCGAACAGGAGTATACGGAATTAAGAAATGTTATGTGCAGGTGTAGATAAACAGCACATGTGTGTTAGTGTTTGTGAGAAAATGCCATCTTTCTTGCATTGTATGCCCCCACTTTTTGCTGAATTGCTGATGTACTTTGCCCTGTCCTCCTGCCATTCAGGTACCCAGGGCCTGTGTTCCTTCCCTAAAATCTGTATTGAAAGCTAAACCCAATTGGCATCTCTGGCCACAGGTAAGCCCCTGGTAAATGGTACCCTAGGTACCCAGGGCACTGTGACCAGAGAATGCCCCTGAGGGCTGCAACACTTATTGTGCCACCCTTGGGGTCCTGTACCCTGACACCCATACACTGCCTTGGCAGGCTAAGTGTCTTGGTGCAGAACTAAACAGAGAGTTGACATGGCACACATCCCTGTGTGCCATACCCACAAACACACTGCCATGGCATCCCTCAGTCACCCCTCCAGCTGGGTGCACTATGCAAGTGGTGTGGGCAGAGGTGCATGAGCCCTGTGCCCCTACAGTACCCAGGGTCTTTCCTGGGCACTGTAAGTGCAGTGATACCATTAAGAGTATATGGTGCTGGGAGGTTGTCATTGCGAACTCCACAGCACCATAATGGCTACACTGAAGACTGAGAAGTTTGGTACCAAACTTCTCAGCACAATAAACCCACTCTGATGCCCCCTAAAACCCATCCAGCTCCAAGTGTCCTGACTGCGTGGCTACCGAAGCTGCCACCACCAGACATGTTTCTGGACCCATGGGTCAAGAGCTTGCCGCTCTCAGGGGCCTGAAACAATGCACATCCTGGGACGAGGTACCAAGCCTCTTCCCCCTGGATGGGCAGGGGAAGCTTCAAAGGCATGCTGCCTTTTGTGAGCCTCCCCAGGCCAATTGCTGTATTAAGCAACTGGCCCTCACCAGTTCTGACCCCCACTCTGGTGGGAAGACAGGCGGGAAACCCTAAGGGAGGAAAGGGGATTTGCCAGCCTCTGCCAAACCCACCCCTCAGGTGGGAGAGACGAGGTGAAGCATAACTCCGGACTCCCACCATCTTGAGGATGGGGAGCCCTACCCAATCAGAGCTAGGCCCCTGCCCCCTCCCACAGGAGAGGAGCAGGATAGGGGGTGTACTCACCCCTGGATAGGGACCCATTGGTCCCTGCCCTTT
The DNA here is from genome assembly GCF_964261635.1 of Lissotriton helveticus. NCBI lineage: Eukaryota > Metazoa > Chordata > Amphibia > Caudata > Salamandridae > Lissotriton > Lissotriton helveticus. Next base: position 960,658,536 of record NC_136063.1, read on the forward strand.
CCCTACCTGTAACGCCCCTAAATTTAGTAGGCACCCTGAACCTTCCTTCCTCAGATCCCGATTTGTAAGCAAGAAAGAAGAACAAGAAGAAAGAAGACTTGCCGTGCAGCTGCTAAGAAGAAGACAACACCAACTGACTTGGCCCCAGTCCTACCGGCCTGTTGATCCTTGAACCTGCTCCTGCTAAAACCCTGGTGTCTCCTGTGGACAGCAACTTTGAAAACCCCGGAGGACCTGCCTGCCTTGCTCATAGAGGGCCCGATTCACAGAACTAACTTAAGACAAAATCCTAAACTTACTACTTTTGGTATTCACAGAAGTTAGGATTTTCTCTTAAGTTTGTCCTAAGACAGACTTAAGACAGACTTAAGACAAAATCCTAACTTCCGTGAATACCAAAAGTAGTAAGTTTAGGATTTTGTCTTAAGTTAGTTCTGTGAATCGGGCCCCTAAAGACTGGGACTCCCATGAGTAGTGGTTCTGCTAAAATAGCAACAACCTCTGGTGCCAGCCAGGAACCTCTAATCCAGCACACTCTGTACCCGCCGAGCCCGGCCCGTGCCTGAGTGGAGAAAGACAATGAGGACGTCGCCCCGGTGACTGTGACCAAGAATCCAGCACCCAAGGACACTCCTCAACGACACTGGCGACGCCTGCAGCCTCACAACAAGGGACCCCTCCAACCGTGACCAGCAGAGGGTAAGATTTCCCGACGTCAAGAGACGACCCTGCACCTGGCGCCCCACGGCCCCCTGTGCCCAACTCCTGGATGTCTACCTATCCTCCAAGATCCCAACTTACCTCTCAAAGTGGTGGTCACACCTGAAGAATCTCCATCCCCGAGCCTGCAGCCTTTGTTCAGCTTCCAGCTTTCCCATTGAGTAACATTGGGCGCACAAAGGTCCAAAAGCACCCTGCACCCAGCCGCCCGATTGCCACTGGGAGTGCAACCTCTATCCTACTCTACTTCCCCACTTACCCTATGTAAGTGACCAGGAACAAAAACGATTTCTTTCAACTGTTTACAGGAAATGTACCAGGGCTGAATCCAGGATCCAGCCCTGAGTGAGAAAAACATTTGTAAAGTAATTTTATTGCATTTACTTAAAACTTCCCATTGAGCTCAATGTTATTTTGTGTTTAAACTTGTGTTGCATATTGCAACAACTGTAACTATTGCATTCCAAAGTCTATTGCTATTTGAAAGTATTCAATTGCAACATCTCATTCTGAGAAAGTATTTATGATACCTACTGTGGTTATAAAATAAAACAACGATATATTTTTATATACAAAACAATTGGCCTAGAGTTCAGTTCTTGAGTGTGTGAGACCATTTGCTGACTGAGTGTGTATAGCAAATGCTGTACACTGTCCTCTGATTCTGCTTTACTGTTTGACCAAGCTACCACTTTAGAGAGTATGGTTATATCTAACTTTAGCCTCTGCCATACCTCTGGGGACTGTGGACTCTATGCACACTGTACCTTACTTTGGTCCAGTATATACACAGAGCCACTTTCTTACAGTGTTAATAACTTTACAGAAGAGGTATCAAAGCACTTTACATGAGCACCAGTTGCGTTACAGATGGACACATTCATTTTTGTTAGGCACGGTGAGATTAAGTGATTTGCCCAAAATCACAGGATGACGAGCGTCCCTGCATTGTTCCTACCCTGGTGTGAGAGGTCATCAAATGATGAAGCATGCCTTAATAAGTTGAGGGTGGGACGACCTCTCAAAAATCTATAGATGACCCACCCGGTGAAAAAAATAAAAATAATGCTATGTCTGTGTTAATTTAGGATCCTTCTTGTGCCCTTGTTGCGCTTTATCATTTTTGTAGGATGCAATTGAGGTTGAACCTCCATTACTCTCCTCTCTGTGATTAATTGTGGTTCTGTTAACCTGTTCTCTATTATTCCAGATGCTTCAGGTCTGTAACTGCATGTAGTCTTTGTTCAATTTGTTGTGCTGTGTAGATCATTTTCAGACTTCGTTGTTGAAATGGGCTCCTCTATCTGACTCGAATGAAATCAGCATTCCGTACCTTGGTATCAATTGTCACAATAATAGTTTTGCTACAATGAGACTGTTATTTCTTCGGGTTTGATAAAGCCCATTTGCATCCTGCTGAAAGGACCACCTGTTCTCCCTAAGTATACTAGTGTAATGTGTGTACTCTTTACTGCATTATTCTGTTGACAAATTACACATCTGTGGCAATTGTATTCAGCCAGCTTTTGACATCTGGGATTGTACCATGTTAGAAATGGGATTTTTGATTGGCTAGGGCTTGTGTCCAAGCCAGGCAGAAACCACCACTCTAGTCAGAGCAAGGGAGTTACACCCTGAAGATAACCCCTGCTCACCCCCTTGGTAGCTTGGCACGAGCAGTCAGGTTTATCTCAGACACACACAGCAGCGACACACTAGGCTCACCACAAAAGAAACTCCACACAAGGTTATATCAAACATAGCCTCTGTATTACTCATAAAACACATTAGAACATAGTCACATATATACACTGTGCCACCTGGCACTAGGTATTACTTTATAGGGATTATATACAATACAGGGTCAATCGGGCCATTTTCATAACCAACATATCACAGTGAATAGTGAAACAACCAGTAAATATTGGCAATAGGGCACTGTACATAGCATAAACACATTATGCATGAATCATGAGCAGTGCACCCTATCAGTATCACCGCACACAGGGATACTCAGAGTGCCCATTCCATAAGCCAATCATGCCCCCCCAGGGGTAAAACGGCACAATATGATACATATTATCACCACACCGGGGCATAGTAAAAACAACCATTAACTACTGGTAGAGGTACCCTTAGCATGAACATATTAGGCATACATTGCAGCATTACCTAGGAGAGCATATTTTGAAGAACATTATAATCACATCAGGCCCACCTTAGGCCTATACCTTGCCAGCCAGACACTGTAATGCCATGCACACTTAATGGGTACAACTCATCACATAATTGCATCATGCCCACCTGAGGCATATAGGCGAACATCCGTCAGTCTCACGTGGTCCTCTGTGTTCCTTTCCTAGGCTTGCTCCGCAATGCCAACAAAGATCAAATTTTTTTTTTATAAACATATTTTTATTGAAATTTCACAGCATCAATAATATCATCTCGCTGTATTTACAGAACATACATAGTTTAATTGTATTATTGCCAAGAGTGCAAGTCACCATTTAAGTACAACATTAATAGAATATTCAATTATTTTCAGTGGCCCTGGAGTCCTACACAGTTGTCTCAATGTTAGTTCCAGTATCCCCTTATCTACCTGTCAACCAATATCATAATACAATAAGCAATAAACTTGTCAGTTCTTATAATTCCAGAACATTTCAGATCGTAATGTCCTTCTATGTAATGTGGTTCTAATCCTCATCTCTTAATAAACAAACAATACCCCCTCCTCACCTGTATTTGGGCGTAATACTTCCATTGAGCATAATACTTTTCTTAACCGGGTACAGCATACATATACAATAGACCTTATATTAATATTGATACTTTCAGGCCCCTAGAATATTTGAAACAACTAATCCAATTAGTGATAAGCGTTAATATTCTCAATAAGTCTTAATGCACATCCTTTGCTATAAATTCCTCCATCATTGTGTTCCATTCCAGTGATATCCTTTTTTCCCTCAAACCTCTTTGTTCCTCTCTGCTTATTTCAGCTCCTTCCGCCTTGCCCCATCGCACCATTTCATTATACCAATTCAAGATAGCCGGTGGTTTAGCTGTTTTCCACCTCATTGTGATGTTACATTTTGCCAGTATAAGCACAAGATTCATAAATTTACTAACAGGACCACCCTTCTTACCTCCAGTGCCCAATCCTAACATACAATATTCTGGAGAATCATCGTGTCTCACCGGCGCAATGTTGTGTAATATCTTATGTACCTCCGACCAGTAGTGCACCAATCTTGGGCAGCTCCACATCATGTGAACTAAGTTTGCCTCTGGTGAATGGCAGCGTGGACAACTATCTTCCACATTTGGGAACATAGTGTGTAATCTATTTGGGGTTAAATAAGCTCTGTGCAGAATCAGTAATTGTATAAATTTGAATTTAGGGTTTCTAGAGATTTTTCTAGGGTATTCCAATATTATATTCCATTCATTATGAGTAAATGTGTGCCCCAACTCTGCCATCCATTTATCTCTAAGAGTTTGAAGAGGAGTTACCACTACTTCATGAATACCCCTGAATATCCACCTAAGGATGTGGCTTCCCTTTGCCCAATATGCTAAGGCCACCTTCAATAAAGGGGATATGTTTTTTAACTGCTCCACCACCGGGCAATAACAGCCTCTGCAATGTCCCTTTTTCCCAAGAGCGTTTGGACATATCTATTTCTTGCATATTTTTACCCACTACCCGATAAGCTAACCATTGCAATTGACTTCCATAGCAATAAGCTCTCAAATCTGGCGCACCCAATCCTCCTCTCTTTGTGTCCAGTTGTAACTTCGACAACTCTATTCTCCTGCATTCTGCTCCCCATATTAATTCAATTAGTAAAGTGTCCAGCAATTTAAAAACGTGTGTTGGAATAGTTATAGGAAGATTGGTGAAATAATAGAACAATCATGGTAGCAGTACCATTATGCTGATTGCTACCCTTCCTGCCACTGAGATCTGGCGGGAAACCCAGAACTTTATTTGTGCTCTGAGCGCTGTTATCGCTCTTGTTAAATTACCAACTATTAAGTCTGGTGTTTCTCGGTATATGTGAATTCCTAAATACCGACAGGCGCAATCTGAAAAGACCAAGCACCAAATCTAATGGGGTCTGTCTGTGTCATATTTGTGAAAAAATATGAATAAGATTTGTTTTCGTGTATCGTTAATCCCGATATCTTCTTGTAGTAATCAAAAATATCTGATGTAGGAGCAGTGGATGCCGTGAGATTATTAAAATACAATATTATATCATCTGCCTATGCAGAAATTATGTGCATTGTAGTTCCTATTGTTATCCTCAGTGATCCTGCCTTCTTTCGGACTGTGTGCAGTAATGGTTCCAAAGCAAGTATAAATAATAATGGGGAAAGTGGGCATCCCTGTCTTGTACCCCGTGCTATTGTGTATTGTTTTGAGATATGAGTTCCTGTTATAGCTCTCGCTGTGGAGTTGGTATATAACAATTTCACCCAGTTAATGTATTCTTCCAGTACACCAAACTTCTGTAGTGCATAGAACATATAGTTCTAATACAGGGATCAAAAGCTAGACAAAGGTCTAAGGAGATGCAACCCTGGCTGCCTCCAACTCTAGCCGCATATGTCATTATCTGGTGTAGTCTCCTAATATTAAGTGCTGTACTGCAGGCTTGTACAAAGCCACAATGGTCCATGTTTATTAGTTTAGGAATGAGCTGGGCCAACCTATCCACAAGTATTTTAGTCAGGATTTTGTAATCTGTGTTCAACAACGATAATGGTCTATACCCTGCCAGGTCTATACTCTCTCTTCCCGGTTTTGGCAGTGGGACTACCATGGCTTGTAAAGTAGTTAGTGGCAGTTCACCATTATTTAGCGAATTTTGGTGTGAGGGTTTCAAGTGTGGGGCCAATAAATCAATATATGCCATGTAGAACTCTATAGGAAGACCATCTACCCCTGGGGCTTTATTTCTTGGCAGAGCATTTATTGCAGCTCCAATTTCCATAATAGTCACTGGCTTCCTCAGATCTTCCTTACAGGCATTTAATACTTGCAGAAGATCCAGGTCTTCAAAAATGAGGTATAATCTGCATCAGTGCCTTCCCCAGGTGAGTCATATAGTCTTTCATAGTATTGTTGGAAAGCAGTATTTATTTCCAATTGGGCGCATACCGTGTTCCCTTCCATTGTTTTTACTTCTAGTATAGGAGACTGCGAAGGGGCATCCTTTATTATTTTTGCTAATAGTGTGCCCGCTCCATCCGCTGTGGCATGTTGCCTTTGCGTATATAGACTATATTCTACAACTCTTAGATCTTCCAATAATTCTGCGTGTTTTATATGCGCCTCTGCCAATGGTCCCGTGTGTGTCTTGTTGTACTGCCATCTGTTCCAGCCTACTCAAGCACTCTTCCAGGTCTGTAAGTTGTTTTATCAAAGTGTTATGGACACCTGCTTTTGTACTGATCGCTTCCCCCCTCACTACGGTTTTAAAAGCATCCCACTCAATTTGAGTAGTACTAGCCGTTCCCTTGTTTTAATTGAAATAATTTCTAATTGTATCTGCCATCGTATTTCGAAACACCGGGTCTTCCAAAATTGAGGGTTGTAATTTCCAGGTCGGGACTGGTGCAGGGCTTTCCCCCATGTTATCGTAAGTTCTATTGGGTTATGGTCCGACAGTTTTTCCCCAAGTATGTTGTGGCACCAATTGAAGGTATTAGATTCAATGAACAAAAATTTTTATCTATTCTCGTGTGCAAGCCATGCGGCGGCCAAAAAAAGGAGTATTCCTTACTATTTGGATGACACAATCTCCAAGCGTCTCCTAGTCCCCATCCTGTAGCCCATACCTGCAATTTTATACTGCTCGTAGTCTGCAGTGGGAGGTGAGATCTATCTAATTCTGTAGTGTAGTTCCTATATTCCCAATAGGCTCTGCGCATTGTAATAATATATCCTATAGATCTGACGTAGGACTTATGTCTACTAGGTCTCTATCAAATATATTAAACTTAATTGTGAGTGCAACCTAGCTCAGAGGTCACTAGAAACTTTCTCGAATACACAAGAAGGGATTTGTTTCTGACAACCGCATAAACATGAACAATTGTAGCATCCTCTGATTAGGGGATGACCCTCTAGGCACAGCTCTAAATCCGCTGAATAGCGTTTAATTCTTCAATGAAATAATTCAATGAGAGTTTTCCTTAGATTAGGTATTTTCATTTATTCAGAAGCGAATTGTATTCATTAACTTCTTATGTCTCTCATCTTCTATTCAAACTGTTGAACATTACAAATCTTTCAACTTTCATTTTCAAAGGCGTTCCCAATGCATTTCGTGCACAAGGTGCACTTCTTCAGGGGAATATCTAAACCAACGCCTTTGAAAATGAAAGTTGAAAGATTTGTAATGTTCAACAGTTTGAATAGAAGATGAGAGACATAAGAAGTTAATGAATACATTGAAGAATTAAACGCTATTCAGCGGATTTAGAGCTGTGCCTAGAGGGTCATCCCCTAATCAGAGGGTGCTACAATTGTTCATGTTCCTAACACTCTAAGAGGTAGAGAGTGAAACCTCGGGAGCACACCACAAAAGCACCACCATTACGCACCTGAGCCTGTGCGCCACCCATATAACTGTCTAACCGCATAAACATGACAACTTTTTTTCCCCAAGATAAAACGTATCGTCAGAGTCATGGAAACCATAGATAGATAATTTACTCAGTTATTCGTGCATGCTTCGTTTCACCAGAGGTGCAGAGAAATAGAGAGACGGGTGTTTTCAATAAAAATATTTATTGAACAGTCTTCTTTCTCATGTAGAAGAAATGAACTGCTGCAATCGTAATACTGGCTGTAAAGTAAAATGCGTACAGCAAGGAGAGTATTATAAGATAATACTGTAAAAGTATGGTATGGTTTCTAAGCCATAAAATACATACATAAATAAACAAAGGCTAAAAGTACTCAACTGGTGCTTCTAAAATATGCCCACCCCGATGTACCTAACCTAAGTCTAGTACGAGGGAAGGAGTAAGTGTGGGGTAGAATAAGTTTAGTATTCTTTTGCCAAGAATCTATCCAAGTTTTCTCTTAGGGTCTAATCAGCTCCTTACCTTGGTTTAGAATGAGGGAGGTCTGGTATCTCTCTGTCTCAGGACTCTATTTCCCAACACCCCGCAAGAGGAGCTTGGAAACACTGGGGCTGGATTTCTCGGCAGGAGAAAAGACAGCGTCTCTCTCAGTGCATCTGCTGGAGGGTCCGCTTCCTTCGGCACTTGCTGTAGCGAGATGCATCGGGCAAGAAGATAGTCGAACTGCTCCAAACCACCGTGTGTTTGCTATGGCAAGTGTGGGCATATTTATACCTTGAAGGTGCCGAGTTTGACGTAAAGGTGGACATAAATACCGTCATCAAAGAGTCATAGTTCTTTAAAAACTCCATGAGTTCTTGGACAAAGCAATATTAAAGCAAGGAGAAGTCCCTAACTGCTGAAGCCGAGTTTTCCAAGAAATCGTTGTGGCTTTTCTGAAATAGTGGAAGTAGCCATGCCGTATTTGAACTGGATCAGTTATGTCTAAATATGGCTATGATTTCTATGCCTATATAAGGAAAAGATGATTTATATCTATATAAGGGCATACATCGGTAAAATTACACTAGGGTCCTGAAATGCTATACAACAATTCCACATTTAGAACCATATTGAAGTCTCCTCCTATTATTCAAGGATATGCCTCCCAGCCAACCGGGGGATATCAAAGAGGGTGATGGATGGAGCACTTGAGCAAACCAAACACTCACCCCCAGTCAACTGATCTGGGTTTAATCCAGCATCCCAGTTTAGACATGGCCATATGCAAATCAGTCTGACCCTGTGCCTCATGGGAACAACCAAGCCCGAACTGCCAAGCCATGTCTTACCTAGACCGGAAACAAGCATCCTGGGACCAGTTTCTGGCTAATCAGCCGTCATCAGCCAGGCTAGCTTGAATCAAGTGGCAATGTGAGCAAGGGACTCACGTCTGGGCATACCCTGCCAATTTAGGGCGAACAAAGCGATACCAAAGGGGATGATGAACGGAGCGCTTGAGCAAATCAAACACTCACCCCCAGTCAACTGATCTGGGTTTATTCCATTCTCATTCTTTAGCTCACTCCACCACCCCAATTCAGACATGGCCATATGCAAATCAGTCTGACCCTGTGCCTCATGGGAACAGTCAAGCCCGAACTGCCAGGCCATGTCTTCCCTGGACTGGAAACAAGCATCCTGGGACCGGTTTCTGGCTAATCAGCCGTCATCAGCCAGGCTAGCTTGAATCAAGTGGCAAAGTGAGCAAGGGACCCACGTCTGGGCATACCCTGCCAACTTATGGCAAACAAAGCGATACCAAAGGGGGTTTTGATGGATGGAGCATCTGAACCAATCAAACACTCACCCCCAGTCAACTGATCTGGGTTTATTCCATCCTCATTCTTTAGCTCACTCCACCACCCCAATTCAGACATGGCCATATGCAAATCAGTCTGACCCTGTGCCTCATGGGAACAGTCAAGCCCGAACTGCCAGGCCATGTCTTCCCTGGACTGGAAACAAGCATCCTGGGACCGGTTTCTGGCTAATCAGCCGTCATCAGCCAGGCTAGCTTGAATCAAGTGGCAAAGTGAGCAAGGGACCCACGTCTGGGCATACCCTGCCAACTTATGGCAAACAAACCGATACCAAAGGGGGTTTTGATGGATGGAGCATCTGAACCAATCAAACACTCACCCCCAGTCAACTGATCTGGGTTTTATCCATCATAATTCTTTAGCTCACTCCACCACCCCAGTTCAGACATGGCCATATGCAAATCCGTCTGACCCAGTGCCTCATGGGAATAGTCAAGCCCGAACTGCCAAGCCATGTCTTCCCTGGACCGGAAACAAGCATCCTGGGACCGGTTTCTGGCTAATCAGCCGTCATCAGCCAGGCTAGCTTGAATCAAGTGGCAAAGTGAGCAAGGAAACCACGTCTGGCAATACCCTGCCAACTTAGGACAAACAAAGCGATACCAAAGTGCATTGCTAAGTTTTTCAAGAAACTTATCCTGCTCCGAATTTGGAGCATACATACTACCTATGACAATATTCTCCTCATCTAGTGTGCTCCGCTCCAATACATATCTGCCATTTGTGTCCCACTTTTATTCAATAGGTTTGAAAGGGACTCCGCTTCTAATCCATATTGCCATCTCACTGGCAAACGCCGAGTAGGAGGTACAGAATAGTTGCCCCCTCTATTTCTTCTTTAATTTGGCTGCTTCTGTATCCATCAATTGAGTTTCCTGTAGGAATACTAATTGGGCCTTTCTACGGTTAATTTGTGCCAATAATCTGTGCCTTTTGTGAATTGAGCCCAGCCCCCTTACGTTCCAGGAGATGTATGTGTATTCATCAGTCGGTGTCATCCTTTGCATCTATTAGTAGGATGCTGCGTCCCGGAAATGCCCCTATGTGTATGATCAATGCAAATGTAATAGCTGAGCGTGTGTTCTCTTTAAACAAACCCAATACTAGGTTCCCCTTTGTAACTCTAGGGGACCAAACCTTACAAACCAGTTCAACAGGAACTGCATATGTTATGCATCGTAGTGCAGTTGCCAAGGGGGGATTTGGCAACCACCAAAGCTTTTATATACATTAGCAATTAGCTAGATTCGCCATTCGGAGCAGCCCGACACAAACCCTATATCAACATAATAGAGACATCAACCAGGACCAAACAGCCTTTGTCATTATTGCATCTAATCTGCAGTCACACCAAGCACCTCACAGTCCCATCCAGCGCTGCAATTGTCAGCCTAGTTAGTCATTCGAAGTCTGTGGTGTAATGATCGGGAACAGTGCAAAACTTGTCTCGGAATCTGACAATTCTTGGATCTCTTCAGATGGGTGGGTGCGTTCCTCCAGAGATTTTGGCATCAAGTTCTGCCAGTGCAGCCGCAGTTAGAATAGCATTCCGCTGGCTGTCAGTGACTTGTGCTGGAGTTGGGCTCCTTCCAGCTCTCGTTCCTGTGCGGGAATTCTTATGCCTTGCTTGTCCTTCTTTGCGCTGCTGTAGAGGGCCTTGCTTCCACTCGAATGTAGGGAGGATTGCGTGGATTGATTTGCAAACGTGATTTCTACCCTATTGCTACTTTGTCTGGATTGTCAAAAAACAATGTTTTCTCCTGATTGATCACCTTTAATCTAGCCGTAAATAACAGTGCGTATTTTAAACTATGAGCATGTAGTGTCTTTTTAGCGTCTTGAAAAGTGGCTCGGGCCTTCTGTACTGCTAGTGTAAAGTCCGGGTATAAAGAGACCTTTTTATTTTCAAAGGTATGGGAGCCTTTTCTCTTGCTGCACGGAGCAAAGTATAACGATGCTTGTAGTTGAGTATTCGAGCTATGAGCGATCTGGGAGATGCTCATGGTGGAGGCGGTCGAGGTGGGACTCTCTGTGCTCGTTCTACACTGAAGTGTTCCGTTAAGCCCTCTGGTGCAACATTATCTCTTAGCCAGTTCTCAACAAAGTGCGTGGGATAAGATCCCTCACTCTTCTCCGGTATTCCCAGAATACGCACGTTGTTTCTTCGGGACCTTCCTTCTGCTTCATCAACTCTATCTTGTAGGCCTTTGAGCTGATGCTGTAACTGTTCGATTTGGGAAGATTGCATTGTTTGTTGCAGTATCAAGTCATCCAATGCTATTCTGCTTGATTTTACCTTCTCTGCCAAGTTCTCGTGCTCTGCTTGTAGTAAGTTAAGACCTACCGATAAGGTACCAATTTGTGCTTTAAGAGCTGTGCGTGCGTCTCTTATTTCCTTTAGGATTAGGTCTAATTCATCCAGTTGCCCTCACTGTGCTGGAGGCAGTACAATGTCCGTATCAGTGCTGCTCATTTCACTCGTCCCAGTACTTGTCTCTCCCGAACTTTGTGCATCTGTATCTCCAATCTGCTACTTTTCATGTGTAATCACCGCCGGAGTGCGCCGAGCTATCTACCCTTAGCACCGGGAGATCGTTGCAGCCTATCTAGGTGTGTTTTCACCTCTCTCTACAGGTGATTTTATCTTCATTCAGCTACTGACATCCCATATCATTGTAAGCCTCAATACTCAGCAGCTCTCCAAACAGCTCATTTTCAGTTTGTAGTACTCACTCTCATGCGCCCAATCCCTGCACTTTTAGTGGCGGGTCAGTGTCTCACCTTGGTGACCACTTCAGGCAATTAGCTTCGTATTTAAACCATAGTAGCACTCGCCCTCCTCCGTTGTCCCTGAGTCATCGGCAGTGTTCTGCAATCTACTCCTTTTGTATCCTGTGACTCCTCGGTTCCCCAACTATCACAATCTCCCAGAGCAGTTCAGCGTCTGACCCGCTGGCACGATAAAGTTTCCTGCTAGCTTCTCCTGTGCTCCAATCCGCTCTTTTGTGCCAGTGCACTCCTATGATGCAGTTAGCAGGTCCGCTCTGACTTTCAGGATCCCCTTGCGCAGTATCTAAAGCAAAGTATGCCGCCACTTCAGTACTCACTTCATTGTTCAGCATCACCGCAGCCTGTTCTTGCCTTTGCCCATATCCTCTGCACTGGGGATTTCTTCTCTGCGTTGTGTGCGGTCAACCCCTGCTGCCATTTTGGGCCCACATAAGTGCACAGTTGGTCTCAGTCAAGCTTTCACTCGCACTTACTGGATCTGCGCTTCTTTGGGCCTCCCGTTTGTATCTCCGGCTCAGAGAGAGACACTGGTTCTCCGCCTATTTCAGCAATCCTTGTTACTCATGCTGATCCGGGTCTGCTCACGGTAGGCCTTTGCATCCTCCAGCATTTTAGAGTCCCGCAAGGCACACAATGTAGTTTAGTGACTGGGGCTCATGCAAAGACCTATATTTCGGCCTCGGCGTGTTTCCTCTCATCTCCGCCTCATTCCGTTTCTGCACTTATGGTCCCGGCATCTGTCTATATTTCACATCACATGCGGGCTTGATGCGGAGCTATGCTAGCTCCGGTCCGCCATGTTTGGCGGTTAGCCACACCCCCACCAACAATGATCAAATTGACCCCAATATCTTAGAAATGCGCAGCTGCCCACGACCATGCGGTGCAGCTGCACTTAGGGGGACAATTGCTGGAATATCCTTGGTGCTCTTTCTGCACCTAAGAGAGGTTGATCAATGGCCGGAAAAGGGGCAGTGTGACCTGGGGCAAGTGGTAGCCCGTCCTTCAAGGCACTCACCCGGTCTCCTCTGGGACTGTTGTACCAGGGCCAGCGGAGCTCTAGGTTTCCCCAACATCTTTGGTCGTGCACTCTGGGTGGCCTCATCTTCCCACCGGAGAGGCCGACTGGACTTTCCTCCCACGGAGCAAAGTCTACGTCGTCCTGCCTCCTCTCGGGGTAGTGGGCTAAGCCCACAATCAGGCGAAGACTGTACCTGATTTCCGATGGCTCTGCAGGCTCTCTGGTCGACCCGGCCCAGAATCAGGCTTTCTTGGGCAAAGCTCAGCCCACAATCAGGCAGCAGGGAGGAATTCCCATGCTGGGATTCCTTCTCAGGTTGATTCCGGGATAGAGCAGACTTTGCTGCACAGTGCTTTTGAGTGCAAAACTCGTGAAATGTTCCTCACCCCTCAGGGCAGTGTGAGCCCACACTTGGGGCTCAGATTACACAGGAGAGGTGGCTGTTCCTCCTGGCATCCAGCAGTCCTTTCTTCACTGCTCTATTCAGTTCACCAAACACATGGGGTCAGAGCCCCAATATATATACTACAAATGTCTTTGTTCTCCCCCTGGCACAGGGCTCTGTTCCCGGTCCAAACCAGTTCAGGGGGGCACCTACACATTTCTTTACATTTGCACAACCACCTCTTTTGTTAGTTTTCTACAGAAGGGAGGTGGTCCACAGAGGAATCCAAGTCCACATTAGTTTTCACAGATTTTTGATAGTGCTAACACACTCAAGAAAACTCTGGACCTCTTGAGTTTTCAAACAGTAAGGTATTTGAAAGGGGTGATGAGTGTGTTGGACGTTACATCTTGGTGTCCTTAGGCTCAATCCTTTTTTGTATGAATAGAATCAGAAGAGTCCGTACTTTATGGAAAATTGCTCTTTATTTGTATAGATAAAACGTAGACAGCCGACACGTGTTTCGCCCCTATGGCGAATTGCGCCAGGGCTTTTTCAAGGCTATTTACAATGTTTTGTATTCTGTAAACTTCGTCATAATATACACAGTGTATTTCAACATTTGATCCGGTTTGTAAATTTATTAGGGGTTGAATCCCTAGCGTATTCCTCAGAGTCTCTCGTTTCTTGTCCCGTTTCCACGTGGAAAAAATAGCCTTGAAAAAGCCCTGGCGCAATTCGCCATAGGGGCGAAACACGTGTCGGCTGTCTACGTTTTATCTATACAAATAAAGAGCAATTTTCCATAAAGTACGGACTCTTCTGATTCTATTCATACAAAAAAGGATTGAGCCTAAGGACACCAAGATGTAACGTCCAACACACTCATCACCCCTTTCAAATACCTCTTTTGTTAGTGTAGGTTCTGCCCCCAGACACACCACAGGGGGGCAGAGCCAGCATTGTGTAAGGCAGGCACAGTCCTATTCAAGTCCAGGTGCTGCTCCGCCCACTACTCCAAATGCAGATTGGCCTATTCAGCCTAGCGCTGACTCACCCAGCCCCTCTAGAGCCACTGCACCTCCCCAGCCCCTGTCACTCCAGAGCCAGACATGCAAAACACAACAGGCAAGCACAAAGACACATAGCACACAGAAATGCCCACTTCTAAAATAGTGATAATGAATCTGCGAACACCATTACACAGCATTTATTACCACTATTCCAAACATACCAAACTTGATCACACCACTCCACTCATATCATGAATTACCACTGAAACACATTTCAGGGAATCCCCAATGCATTCCTATAGGAGGCAAGCCTCACAGTAGTGAGACACCAAAATGGCTTTTTGTCACTACCAGGACATGTCACACAGTTAAGGCTTTCACCTACAGCGCACACAGCCCATAGGGCTAGCTAGGGCCTAACTTAGGGGTAACTGATATGTAGTAAAGGGGGAGTCACAGACGTGGCAATCATTTATGTGCTACGTCACACAGGCAGTAAACTGCATATGCAGGCCCGGCAATGGCAGAGGCCTGAGAAAGATTTGAAAGGCTACTTTGGTGGGTGGCACAAGCAGCACTGCAAGCCCACCAGTAGCATTTAATTTACTGGCCCTGGGTATATGAGATACCACCTTATAAGGGATTGATAGGTAAATTAAATATGCCAAAGAGGTGTCGACCAATCTTACCACGTTTACCTTAGAGAGCACATGCACTTTACACTGGACAGCAGTGATAAAGTGCCCAGAGTCCTAAACCACCAACACCATGTCAGAAAAAATACTAGGAGGAAGGCAAAACGTTCAGCATACCACCTTTGACTAAAATGCCTTACCATGGCATCCCTACCTAAGTGTGTATCCATGATAATAAAGTGTCATTGGAAATAACAAACTGTCTGGCAACACTGATCTCTCATCAGCTGACATCCAAATGTTGTTTTTCTCACAAACTGCTTTTGTCCAACTGTTGTTCTCTGCTTCTGATACATTCTCCTGTACTCTCATTCTTTCCAAGTGTCAGTGACTTTCATCAACATGGTAAATCAAGTTTCCTCTTCGGACTGACATGAAATTCATATTAAATATGCAGGTAACAAAGCAAAGTACCGTGCAACTGAATCCACATATCTTTTACCCTTGGCAAAATTGCCTTTACCACTTTGATGAGCTGCGCATTTAACCACCGCAGTCTCTCCAGGTAACTGTAAAGCTTCCAGCAGATCCTTGATGTGAGTTCCATTTGCGATCGAAGTACCTGAAGAGGTAAAGAAACCTCACTGTGACCACAATTGCCCAAAATCATGAACACCAAACCCACATTGACTATTTGTGAAGATGGTGAGTTTCATGTGTGCAGTTGAACTGCGTGCTCTGGTAAGGGCAATCAAATCAGCAACTTGTGCTGAGGTAACTCTTTGAAGTCATGAAGCTTCACCAACATCATTTATAGTGCACACAGCATATGCTGCTCTTAATGAGCCATTGTTACCTCTTAAACATGACCCATTGACAAAAGTACACAGTCTGGCTTATTCAGGGGTTCATCCTGAATGTTGGGTCTTAGTTTGGTGCATAAATCCATCACATCTAGCCAATCACATTCAACTTAATCACAAATAAAATTAATTTATATGTAACAAGGTAAAAGGATTAAGAACCTGATATCTCTTCAAAATTACGTTTTCAGAAGACAATATAGTCGGGTCATACCTAGTTAACGTATTGTATGTCAGAAAGTCCCATGTATTTTCCTGTGAAATTCCAAACTTCTGCATTGACTGTGCCTTTTAAATTATCAGGTAGTTCTTCAACAGTTAATAAGGGAAACATTTCAATATTGGTTTGCTGTCTAATCATTTCAAAATCCATATCCTCATCATGTGTCTAGAAAGCTACACCATCTGGTGTAAAGTAAATGGTGCAATTTAACTTGCACAGTAAATCTCTCCTCAGCAGCTTCACAGGACTTGAATTGAAAACATCATACTGATGTATTTCTTGAAATTACCCTATTTTACTGCCACTTTTTCAGAAACAGTATTTGCAAATTGTTTATTTGTAACTCCTACAACTTGGATATTTTTCCCTGAGAGAGTTGAGTCTGGGACTTCCGCTTTTTTAACAGTGGAACTAGTAGCTTCTGTAGCAAGCAAAAAATGATACAGGGTGGCCATAGACTTCAGCATCTGCATGAGGGCCTTTCTAGTCCACCTCTGAGACTGCACCAAGTACGCAATCATCTTCCCCTCTGAGTCACCGTCATGGAAGCATCTGAACCATCATTTTTGAAAAAGGGGTATTGCTGTAAAGGTGTCCTTTACTCTGGGAGTTCATTTGAGCTGATAGAATGGGCATCATTGTGACCTGTCCTTGCATAAGCATTTGCATCTGCTGTATTGACACATTTTGCATTTGTATTCCCCTAGGCATCTCTTCATTTACATTAGTATTATTAGGATTATATCTATACTCCCTCTTCCAATATGCTGTTCTATGACAGATGTGACAGGGTGCAATCTTTTTCATAGCACAAATACCGTTCAAGAGCCTGTACCCACAGGAACACCTCTACCCTGCACATTAAACCCTCCTCGATTTTCCTGAAAACCAACCTGTGGAACCCCAACATCTTGCATCTTCCCATGATTTCCTGTAAAAAGAAGGGTTCTGAAAACCTTTCTGAGTCAACTTCGTCTGTGCCAACTTCGTCTGTGCCAACATAAATTTCTCCTTAACTTTCTTCTGCTTCATTTCCTACTTGTAACTACAATACTTGGTATATCTTTAGATTTCTTCTAGCAATTTATTCTGCCAGCAGATCACACTTTGAGCTGTATGCAAACGGATCTCTGGTTTAAACCCTAAGACAAATTGTGGCACAAAAATCCCCATGCTCTTTTCCTCTGTATACTCTCGTCCACTGTGCTGCTGAAACACGTGTAACAATCTCTCATAGTTTTCATGAACTGTTTTTTGGCTCGTGGGTACTTCTCTTAATTTTAACCCAATCCATGTCTTTCAGTGGCACTCTACCTTTCAGGAAACTAATCACAGCCATATATTTCTCCATCACTACAGGTGATGGTGTATTAGTTCTAACTGCTCTCACTGGTTCTTCTTTTGGCCATTGGACCACAGTCTTACATTGAGCCCATAATCCAGCAGGTACCACAATGTTGAAAAATGTATTCAATTCTGCCTACAACACTTAAAATCTTTATAAACCGTTCTACTTGTGCATACCACTGCACTGGCTTGTCTCTCAATTGGAAAATTATTTGTAAATGCTGCCAAATCACTTCGACTCCAAGAAGCATGTACATACATTCCTCCTACTATTTCTCTGAGCTGATGTTTCTCCCTCATTGTCCTTATCTTGCTTACCTGCCATAGCTGCTTCTCACTTTTTCTTTTCATGTTTCTTTGCCCATTTAACTTC
Organism: Lissotriton helveticus; assembly: GCF_964261635.1. Lineage (NCBI taxonomy): Eukaryota > Metazoa > Chordata > Amphibia > Caudata > Salamandridae > Lissotriton > Lissotriton helveticus. The sequence continues at coordinate 960,676,377 of NC_136063.1, forward strand.
TAGTTTTTCAGTATCACTCCACTTTTGAATGCATTTAAATTCCATAATATGTAAACGCATTCCTAAATTTCGCATATTCTCTATTGCTGGATCTAAATGGACCACACAGCTTCTTTGCAGGTGAGATTTTTTAGAAAGATCAATTTAATATTTCTTTTAATTTGTCATGTACGAGGGCTGCTCTTCCTGTCCCTTCCTTATGGAGGTAGATGCATTTTTTTACTCTGATATTGTTCGATATGTTCACATTACAAACATCCCCTTATCTTTCTTCCAATTCCACTTTTAATTTAGAAATGTTTAAAGGCTTTTCTTTTTCAGTGTCTGTCCTCTCTGAGCTTTCCACTTTCCTAATGCCTGCCTCTTTCTCTCACCAAGCTGGACTATAACCTTCCTCAGTGGAACTTACATCACCAGGAGCAAAAGGAGTCGTAAAAACTAGCATTCCCCCATCTATTAGCACTTGCATCATTTGTGGAGGTTTCGACACAATAAGTCAACCCCAGGAAGGAGGATTGGTGAAGGGTGGCCTCAACTTTGAGCTCATGTGTCCCAAATGTGGGGGTAAGCACCCTAGTGTGCAGTGTACCATTGCGAAACCTGGCGCCGAGGGGCTAAAACAAGAGAGCCAAAAGAATCCCAATGGTGGGCCAGAGCACCACGAATTTTGCACTTGGTACAACCTAGGGGAATGCAAGGTAAGGAGGAAAATATTTCGCTTCAAGCATGCTTGTTCCGGCTGTGGGGATGATCACCCACTGGTGATGCGTAGCAAATCGAACTCTACGCCTGAGCGGCCAAAAAGAAGAAGAAAAAGCCGAAATTAAGAATACGTGTCCGCCAGAGGTACAACTTAGAAAAATGCAGGTTCGGGAACCTCTGAAACTTGAAGCATTTGTGTTCCAATTGCCATCGAGCACATCCAGTCTGGCAGTGTGCCACAGTATTCAGTCTTTGTACAAAAGATGTGTAGAAACGCGGAGCTGCTTCTTGAAGACTAGAAGCTTCTCAGTTAACTCTACTCTTATAAGTGCTGTCTACTCTCTTTGGTGTCTATTTGTTGCAAAAGCAGGTAACCTGGCTGTTGCTCCTCGATGCCTCCATTTAAGTATGAATGTTAGTTTCTTTTTTCCATGGAAACACACTAGACTTTGTTTACATAAGTAATTCTTAACCTTTTGGTTCTTTTGCATGTAGGTTGATATTTTATCATTTGTTCCTGTTTTATACCCCCTACGGAGAATAGACGTTGCAACCTTTCTGCTCTTGATAGCCTAGTTTTACATAGGCTGTAATTTTCTTTCTTTCTTTGTAATAATTCCCATGGTCGTGCCACAACGCCTTGTGCTCCTTTACTGTTTTGTTGCCACCTGCTCTTCGTTAGTGTTGCTCTCTGAGAGAAACTTTGTAGTTCATTCGCCCCTGTTATACGCTATCATGACTCCTAGTTCTGAGACTCATATTTTTCTGAAAAATACTTGTCTTGTACATTACGTCTGTTTAATAATTTGAAAGTCGTCGATTGAAATTCTGTAACATCCCTGATGCTTGTAGCTGAAACCTTCCATATTGTTGTTTCTCTTGGAATTTTAACCCGTGGCTGTTGAGAGGATTTGGCCTCCTGTACTGCACTTGATGCCTTGCCAGTGATTTGTGCATAATGAAATCTCCTTCTCTGGTCTGCTGGCTGTACATGTCCCTCTTCTCCCCAATGTTCCTCTTGTAATTTTGTTTAGCATCTTTGAGATCCTTCAGTAGATTCACACAATCCTATTTACCGGTTTGGAGACTGTCTGCACCTGGAATTTTTCAGTGGTCTGAATTTATACTTACTAGGCTGAATTTATTATAAATAGCTATTATCTATACTACTATAATAAAGGAAGAACGTTCAGCCTTGGAGGCGGGTAAACTCGGGAACCACAGCACCAATCCACACACCCGATACACCGTTGGAATCGTCAGGGTGTGTAGATGGTTATAGGCTATATACATTTGTAAAAAACTGTTATTTAAAAAATTTTAAGTAAAAAAAAAGTAGTCCCTCCGAAGTAGCGCCGGCCGCGACGTGCGTGCTCACGTCAGGAGCGCGGGGAGGAGCGGCGTCCAGGAGCGCGACGAGGAGCGGCGGACATGGCGTGGGGGAGGAGCAGTGACGTGAGGAGCAGCGGACAGGCTAGCGGCGGTGCGAGCAGCGGACAGGCGGGAGGAGCAGCGGCTCAGGTAAGGGGACCCATGTCGGGGCAGGCGGGGGTCGGGGCAGGCGGGGGACAGGCCGGGCGGGGGCCCGGGCTGCTGCACAATGTCGAGGCGGGCGGGGGTCGGGGAAGCCTGTTGCACCCAGACAAGGTCGGGACGGGCTGCTAGTTTCCTATAAAATAAACCGTGAATACAAGGAGCACAGTGCAAGCATACTGTGGAGGACTACCCAGCTTGTGTTTGGGCGCTGTTTCATTTTCGTAAGGATGAAATGGAGAGATACACATTTAACTTGATAGGACAATCATTATCCCCCGTCAACTTCTAGCTAAAAGATTGGATATCAGAGTGAGACTGACAGGCCTACAGATGCTTTGGGTAGTAAGTCTTTCTCCCTGACGCCCTGTATTCTAAAATCCTTCCCACACCTACTGTCGTGTTCTTGTTGTTTGCTGGGCGGCACACCAAATACAGGACACAGGTTAGTTGGGTATTTCCTTTATTATCATTTCGTACAGCTGCTCGTCAGCACGTCCTTCCTCGTCCATGTCCTGGTAATTGTCTGTCCTCTTCCTGTCCCCTCGCCGGATCTGGTGTCCGGTGACGACCTGGTCACTCTCCCTCAGGACCCACAGGGTCCTAACGCCCTACTGTCGGTCGCCCACCCTATCAGGTCACGACATCTCCCCCCTTGTTGCAAACAAATGTTCATGACACATTTATCATAACCACTGTCGCCCACCATTGATAGTCCTCATTCACAGTTACATTGATGAAGGGGAAAGAACGAAAGAGAGAGAGAGAGAGGGAGAGAAAGAGAGAGAGAGAGAGAGAGAGAGAGAGAGAGAGAGAGAGCGAGCGAGAGAGAGAGAGAGAGAGAGAGAGAGAGAGAAAGAAACCTGCTCACTTTATCTCTCTTCAAACAAATTGTCTCTATGATTTCTTGCATGTTCTTCTCAGCCTTGCTTCATCTTCCTTTATTTGTCCTCTATCTCCTCCGTTATTCTTGCTGCTGGTTCCGTTGATGCTTCTTCTTTTTTCAGTCTTCAGCTCCTTTAAGTGTGAGCAGTTTCTCGTCATGTCGTGTTGACCTGCTGCTGCTGTAATCATTGGTCCTTTTACTTGCGTCACAGTTAGTGGGTCTCTAGAGAGTTGGTTGTCAGACTTCTTTTGTTGTTTCTGTCGCCCCAGTATCATGTCGCCTTCTTTCAGTTTTAGTTCAGATGCATGCTTCCGGTGATCACCACGTGCTTTTATCTTTTCTTTTGCCTCTTTGTCTTTTATTGTTAAGTCCCTTCGGTCTGCACTTATCTTATCTTCCACTTGTGGCAGTCTCGTCTTGCTCAGTCTGTAAGGTTTTACTATCCGTGCCTCCTGCATTAAGATGCCTTTCTCTGCTCCTGACAGTTCTTCACTTATTGTCTCGAGCGTTAATAGTTCTTCTTTGCTGACTCCTTGATCCGTGAGGCTGTTATTGTTTGTGTGTCTCCATCTTTGTTGCCTCGATACTTCCTGGATCGCTAGCATGGTGGTGTCTCTTTTTGTCTCTTGTTCTTTGTCCCTCTTTTCTTTGTTATTTTTCTTTTCTGTCCTTTTCCTCTTTCTTTTTCTTTGTGTGTCGTTGTCCCTCTTTTCTTTGTCACTTCTCTTTTCTGTCCTTTATTTAACCTTATCTCTGGCTTTCCTTTATTTTTACTTCTTTCTTATTTGTCCTTCTTTCTTTTCTTTATTTTTACAAAATTCTTATTTGGCCTCTTCTGGGCTTTCCTAGTCTTTTTCTTCTTTATTTCCTTGTTTTCTTATATTTGCGTCTTTCCTGCGACTTATTTCTTATGTTTGTGTCTTTCCTTTTGTTTTCTTTTCTTTCGTGTTCTCCTTTCCTCTTTCTGTTTCTTCGAGTGGTCTTTGTCCCTTCTTTCCATGTTACTTTACTTCTCTTTCTTTTTCCTTCTTTTCTTTATTGCCTTGTAACTTCTCCTTTGCTCTTTCTTTTTCCTTGTGAGATCTTTGTCCTTTTGTTTCCTTGTTGTTCTGCTTTGTTTCCTTTATTTTCCTTTCTTTTCTTTGTTATTTCTCTTTTCTGTCTTTTATTTAGCCTTCTCTGGCTTCTTCCACTCTCTTTTGCTCCTTTCTTATATATTTTCTTTTCTTGTTTCTCTTTGTCGATTTGTCTTTTTGTTTATGTCCTTTCTCTTTGTTTCACTTATTATTCTTTTGTTTTCTCTTTTCTTATTGTACTGTCTTCTTTCTTTGTCTTATTGCTCTTTTTCCACTTGTGCGCCCTTTTTGCGCTTTGTTTATCCTTTATTCTTCACTTTTCTTATGTTATTCTTCTTATTTGCCCTTTGCCTGGCTTTGAAATGGCTGCTCTGCTCTTTCCTATGATCTTTTCTTGAATGTCCCATTCAAATGTCCGCCGTCGTTCTCACGATACTTTGGTAATCTTTGTTCTTTCTTTCCTTATCATGCCCCTTTATTCTCCTTAGTTTTGCCTTTAATTTGTCTATTTCTGGCTTCTGGGTGTCTTTTCTTTTTCGTTTCCTTGTTTTCTCGACGTTATTTGGCCTTAAAATGGCTGCTCCATTGTTGTCTGTGCTTGTTTCCTGATCTAAGATGGCCGCCGCTGTTCTCGCGCTATTTCGCGGTCATAATCGCATTGCCTGTTCATAAGATGGCCGCCACTGCTGTTCTTAGTGCCCATTGGCTCAGCTCGCCTTATTCTAATATGGCCGCCGAGACTTTCGATATTCTCGCGATGGCTCGCGCCAGCTGTTTCAATTCATGCCCTTATTTCCCAGCGCTTACCGCATCCGCGCTGGTCTTCATCGGTGGCAGTCGCGGTGGGCTCCCGCGTCACTGCTCAATGGGCAGTCTTTCTTGTGCCTCTTACACTTCCAGGGTGGGCTCTCGGTGTATCTCCAGCCATCGAATTGTTGCTCGACGATCCACGCGTCGTTCGTCACTTTCCCTCGTCGCCAGTTGTCGTGTTCTTGTTGTTTGCTGGGCGGCACACCAAATACAGGACACAGGTTAGTCGGGTATTTCCTTTATTATCATTCCGTACAGCTGCTCGTCAGCACGTGCTTCCTCGTCCCTGTCCTGGTCATTGTCTGTCCTCTTCCTGTCCCCTCACCGGATCTGGTGTCCGGTGACGACCTGGTCACACTCCGTCAGGACCCACAGGGTCCTAACGCCCTACTGTCGGTCGCCCACCCTATCAGGTCACGACACCTACCAAACCCCGTCTCTTTAATATGCATCGATCAAAAAGAACGTGCAACCATTTGAAAAGTACATTTTGGCTTGAGTTTGCATGGCCGCAAACATTTCTTGGGAAACTAGGTTCTTCACTTACTTTGTGATTACCAGTAGCTGTGGTTTCATCTCGCACAAGATATCGTTGTACGATGAGCACAAATCACACTTTCAATCCTGTGATGAATGCATCTTTAAGTATGCAATGGAAATCGGGGTTTACATCTCTTCACTGATGATTTTCTGCTTAATTTGTTAACCAGAGTTGTCCGCCATTTCCTGTTGCAGAGTTTATAGCTAGTAGTAGAGACTGCTGGGACCTTGTTCTCATTTGCCCTGCCTATAAATGTAAACTGATTGAGCTGGGCTTCTCTGTACAGCAGTTGTTTTAGCCTTAAACACTCTAAATTGTTTGACTTTTCCTTGTTTTTAGGACCATCTCTATTTATATTTGCAGCTGATTATTACTGCATGTCTGTTGTTTGTCTTCTCATATATATTTTTTAGAACGTTTTGCTCTTCCGTTGAGTGATGCAGGTTCCATACCGCTTTCTCTAGACAATTGTTTGTGAGCTGTGCAGCGGAATCTTGAGAAAACGTGTTACAGCTATCAAACGTAGACAGGAATGATGGGTCAACAGCGATAAATAAGCCAATGAAGGAGTTTAAGATTTGGCGGGAGACTAGAATCTGGTTATAATTTCAGGGAGCCTGGAACTTCATTAAACTACTGAAAATATCCTTTACACGTGTATTCTAGTGTTGGAAAGCAATCCCAAATAAGCTATGTTAATCTGCAGGTCTCATTTTCTCTTCAGCATCGCCTCCCTATTAGAAGTCTCAATATAAGTGCAATAGCCGATATGCAACTATCTTCTTACACTTAAAATCTACTTCCAACAGCTCACTCCATGCAGAAACGGTACAGGTGCCCTTCCAAAAGTACAGTACTCACCGATACTCCTGTTCCGTGCCTTCATAAATCAAAATTGGTAAGAATGCATTACTGTTGGAACTGGAAACCAAGCTCACAAGATTCAAAAGGCATAGTTTTTATTTTTGACAAACTAAGTCAAAAGATAGGTTAGGATGCCTTTTGCACTTTTGTACCACAATGGTTACATCAGTAGATGAGTTAATGAACTAAGTACAATTTCTTTTCGATCCGCTCACCCGTTTGATCTGCCCTCTTTTTTTTGGTCAAATCTATTTATTGGCATTTGTTTTTATACAGAAAAAAAATTGTAAACAATACAGTAGGGAAAATCACAGTACATTGGACGTTGTCTCATTGGCTGTGCAGCAGAGGGTTACATCGGGTATGCTGCAACAGGCTTTGCAACGAGGAATCGTGGGGCACAAACCTACAATTGCTATCAACGGAAGGATAACCCACCCAACGCTGGCTAAGCATGTGCTGTCAGGGCCATCGCCCCATGATAAGTCCATGGCTGTCCACACACTGAGTCTCTGTGCATCAGCATGAGTGAGGGTGAATCCTCCCAGCACCAGTCATACATCTAAGAATGACTTTTATATATAACAGTTGAAACCAAACAGTAAATGAAAACATGAAGGATTGCAGCTACAGGAAAAAGGAAGAAAACACACTCCAATGCCTACTGGTCCCCCCCTCTTCCCCCCCAGAAGACAACCCACCCCCCCGTACGCACTCGTCCATCAGACGTAATTGCATCATACTGCACACCAGGAACCCACACACCCCGACAATCGAGGTCGCCAGTCAAACGGGTAGTTGATCTGGAGCCCATCCCGTGGCACACCCTAACTCTCCAGCAACATTACTCAGTCTTCTGCATCTTGTGCACCTCCCGCCTCCCCACCTCGCTGCCAGGCACCGAGCATGGCTTCCCACCGCTCCGCCATAGGTTCCTTCCGGAGTCCCACCGTTTCCTCCCTGCGTATGGCCGTCAACTCCGCCCGGGCCCACGCTTGAAGGGAAGAGTTCCACGCCTGCACACTTGGCGTGTCGCGCGCTTTCCAACGCCTCGTAAGGAGAAGCGGGCCACCACCAGACCTCGGTCCAGGAAGCGAGAGGATGCCCTGTCCTTATGTGGTCTCTTGAATTGGTGCAGAATGTACTCCGTCCACTCTAGAGTATGTTGCGACCCGTGCATTTACTGAGCGAATCGCCTATTGCACCCCAGTAGGAGGCAAGCCTGTGACAGTTCCATAAGAGATGGAGGAGTCCGCATCCAATTCCACGCACCTAGGGCAGGACGAGTCCACTCGGTGGAAATACCTATTTATGAGCGCAGGTGTGAGGTAGGCCCTGTGTACCACGTAAAGCTGTATTTAGCGAAAGCGCAGGTTTCTGGGGATACGCATTGGGCTCTTCAGTATTTTGCCCCAGTCCTTGTCAGACAGTTCCCTACCCAAGTCCTGTTCCCATTTAGCCCTGAGTGGAGTTAAATTGATCCCTGTATGCTCCCTCAAGGACCTCGCAAACCAGCGCACCAAATGCCTACCCTTCCCCATGACGTGTAGGGACTGTATGGTTAAGTGCATCTCAGGCTCCGCTGCCATGTCGCCCCACTTGGCTGTCATTTTAGCTACAAGGGACCGATGTAGCAGGAACCCCCCAGGGGGAAGCCCAACTGTCTCAACCAGCGTTTCGTATGGCACCAGCGCACTGTCAGGTATAGGTCTCCTAGTGTCTCTATGCCTGCCTCCTTCCAGTGGTCCAGCAGGGGCCTCGCTAGGACACCAACCCCTCCCAGGAAAGCCTCCAATGGCACTGCAGGCGCATATGTGAGGGCCTTCCGGGTAATGCAGAGGGCTCTGCGGAAGCACTTGTAGGCTACTGCCAGCAGTAGCGGGACCGGTTTTGCAGGCGCCGCCAGCGGGTGAAATAGCTGGGAGATTCTTTCTAGTGAGTACAGCGGCTCCGTCGTGGCAGTGTCTTCCCTACCTCTGTCCGCCAACCAGCGGGAAATCCACTGAAGTTGCGCCGCCAGGTAGTAATGCTCAAAGCAGGGGGCAGCCAGTTTGTCGCTATCAGTCGGCAAGAATAGCTTTGCCAGTGCCAGCCGGTGTCGGGACGTTCCCCATATGAAGTCCCGCAGTATCTTGTTGAGCGAGGAAAAGAATGAGGGTGGCACTTAAAGGGGCAAGTTGACAAAGTAGTACAGGAGCCTAGGGAGTATAATCATTTTGGCCAGTGCCACTCTACCCGTCGTGGTCAGCGGAAGAGTAGTCCAAAAGCGTTTCTGGGATCCAAGCGCTGCCACCGCCCTACCCAGGTTGCTGTCAAACAGATCGGCCATTTGTCGATAGACTTGCACTCCTAGGTACCGGAAGGTGTCAGCCTTCCATTGGACCCGTACAGGCACCAAGGCAGTACTCCGGGTCCTCCGTCTCCGCGCCGAAAGCATATAGGCACGACTTGCCCACATTGACTTTAAGCCCCGAAACAACTGCAAACTGCTCCAGTACCTGGGCCAGCCTCTCCAGTATGCGTGTCACGTCCCTGACGAACACCAGTAAGTCATCCGCGTATAGCGAGACCTGATGCGTCGCATCCCCTAGTGGGATCCCCGTTCTATTGTCTGTTGCGGCATCGCTGCCAACGGCTCCACCGCCAGTGCAAACAGCAGCGGAGACAGAGAACATCCCTGACGAGTGCCCCGGCCAATCGCCACCGACTCCGAAATATATGGGCCCAGCCGCACCCGAACCCCAGGGTTCGTGTAGAGAAGCTGTACCGCCTGCAGGAAGCCCTCGCCCAAATTATAGCACAAGAGCACCGTTGTGAGGTATCCCCACTCCAGGCAGTCGAAGGCTTTCTTCAGGTCAATAACAGACACCCTGACCTAGGCCATACCCTTGTTGCTTACTTTGCCACCCGAAAGAACCTCCTGAGGTTTAAAGATGTAGACCGTGCCGGCACAAACCCGTTCTGGTCAGGGTGCACTAGGTGCGGGACCACTGCTGCTAGGCGGTCCGCTAAGATTTTCGCAAAGATTTTGTAGTCCGCGTTCAGCATTGCTAGCGGTCTGTACCAGCTCAGAGCGGCGGGGTCCCTGGTGGCTTAGGCAAGGAAACTAGAAATGCTTCCCGCATGGACGGGGGGAACGAGCCTTCATCCATGGCCGTGTTAAACAGCTGAAGGAGGAGGGGCGCCAGGATATCTCTATTTGCCTTATAGCATTCCGCAGGCAGGCCGTCGGGCCCGGGGGTTTTTCCAGTCGCCATGTCCCCAATTGCGTCTCCTACCTCTTCCAAAGAGAGCGTGGCGTTGAGCTCCCCCCTGTGGCTCTCCGTCGCCTAGGGCAAGTCGAGGCCGTCGAGAAACATTTCCAACGCTTGCCAGGGGCCCATGCCGCGTGACTGATAGAGCTGCTTGTAGTGGTCAGTCAGGGCGCGGTGGATTTCTCTCTGGGTGTATACCGTTATGCCCTCCGAGTTGCGCAGCGCACCTATGGGGGCACGCCGTCCTTCGCTTTGCCCCAACCAGGCCAGCAACCGACCGGCTCTATCCGCCTGGGCGTGCGTTCTAGCCGGGTGCGCCGCATAGTTATGGCAGAGCAACTGCTCTAGGAGCAGCGCATGTCCCCTACGTAGTTCGCGGAGTGTGCACGAGTGCTCGCCCGTCCCCTCACCCTCCCTTTCATATCTAAGAAGCTCCAACTCTAGGTCCGCCAGGGAAGTCGACAATTTCTTCCGTATGTTCCACGTGGGCCCCAAACAGTGCCCACGGTTAGCCGCTTTGTGCGCCTCCCACTCCACTAGTGCGCTACTCGCCGTCCCCTCATTCTCCTCAAAGTATGCTAGGATGGCCGTGCCCAAAGAGGATCGGAACTCAGCGTCCTCCAGCGCATCAGGTTGCAGTCGCCATGTGGCAACGGGGGGCAGTCTGCCTCCTAGCTGATCTTAAACCGAAGTGGGTTATGATTGGAGTGTGTTCTCCCTAAGTATTCTGTCTCGGCAAGGAGTGGAAGCAGGGACTGGGTGCCAATAATTCTATCCAGTCAGACGTGCAGGTCATGGACTGGGGAGTAGAAGGAGTAGACCCTGTCTGTGGGATGCTGTACGTGCCAGAGGTCACACACCCCCCAGTGCGCAAGCCAATCCCTGAACGCTTGCGCAGTGGACGCTACTTTAGAAGCTCGAAGGGGAGGGAAGGACCTATCCAAGTGTGTGTCCAGTATCATGTTAAAGTCCCCCCCTAGTAGCCAGGGAAGCCCTGTGTACGGGTGGAGAATATGGTTCAGACTCTCCAGGTAAGCAGGCTGCTCTGCGTTTGGGGCATAGAGGGAGCCTAGTAGTATTTCTTGGCCGTTCAGGCGCCCACGCGCCAGTGCGTATCTACCCACAGGGTCCACCCGCGTGTCAGTACAAGTGAAAGAGACACCTGCCCACACCCAGATCAGCGTGCCACGTGCGTGTGCAGAGAAGACAGTACCGATTATCTGTTCCCTCCAGCGCCTGCTCAACTTGTCCATCTCGGTCAGTGTCATATGTGTCTCTTGGAGGAGTGCTATCCCCACCCTGTGACGTTGCAGGTAGGAAAATACTGAATATCGACGAGAGGGGGTGTGCATACCACGGATGTTCCAGGACACTATATTAGTGTGAGTCATGTGTCAGCTCTATGTGGTCCTGCGCTGAAGAGGGGGGGCACCCCGCGGGGGGTCCGGATGCGCCAGCTGGGGTAGGGAGACCAGTGTGCTGCAGCAAAAACATGTGAACGGTCACAGAGGATTCAACAAGAAGGGCGAGCCCCCAACAGGGTTTACGTCCAAACAGTAACGAAATCCACCCCGCCATAGTGAGTTTAACTCAGCGTGCTCGCTGACTGGGTTCGTGCGCTGCCAACAATCGCAGTGTGCTATGCCTGTAACCCCTGTCCCACAGAATCCCAGGAGGTGCCCCTGAGTACCTAGTACCTATCCTCCCTCTCTAGTGCTGTGTGCCTGCCGCGGGGGGGCCTCCACCCCACCCATACGAGTAAGCAGTTAATGCTGATTAGTCACAGCTCGGGAGTTACACCCCTCCTCCCCGGGGCCCAGCAGGCGACCAAAGCATACAACTGTGCAGTAGGGAAGGCGAGCGCGCCTCAGCGGCATCACTTCCGCACACCTGGCAACAATGGGACAGTAGAAAGCACCACAAACAGTAAACAACTTAATACTAAGTCTCTGTCATCCCGTTGACCTCAGGGCACCTCACATGAGGAGGTACGCCGTCTGCGGCGTCACCACTGGCATCACCGTATCATCAGAGAGCACAGTTGAGGGGGATGACGGGCCGCTGTTGCCTGGGTCGCTCCGCGTCTGTGAGTCCTGACGGCTCCCGCCATGCAGTGCTCCCATGCTCACAACCGCTTCGAGGGCCTTCTGCCTTTCAAGCTGCTTCTCCTCCAGGCTGGGAGCTGTTGGACCCATACTCTGGCCCCGGCGGGCACCCCGCCTCCTGCGCTTCCTCGATTTCTGCACCTGCCATTCGCCTTCCGCCTCCGCTGTCTCAGGCCGCGTTCCTTGCCATTGCCCAGTTTCCTCCAGCCAGTCCCACTCGTCGGATGGGGTGTCGAAGAAGCGGGCCCCATTTTTAGTGATCACCCTGAGTCGGGAGGGGAACAACAAGGAGTACTGCAGACCCAGCTCCCGTAGTTGCTTCTTCACCCCCAGATAGGTGCTCCTCCGTCTCTGCACCGTCGCTGTGTAGTCAGGGAAGAGCATCACTCGGCCATTACCCACCATTAGATTGCCCAGCTTCCTTGTTTCGCGCAGCACCACATCCCTGTCCCGATAGTTGAGCAACTTGAAGAAAAACGGGCGAGGTCTGGCGCCCGGGCGAGGCTTCTGCGCCGGCACCCTGTGTGCTCGCTCCACTGCGAAGTACGGGGACAACATCTCCGGGGGCTCTCAACCATGATTCAGTGAAGCCCTCCGGGTCCTTCCCTTCCTCTCCTTCCGGAAGCCCGACCACGCGTACATTGCTGCGGCGGGAGCGGCCTTCCACATCCTCCATGCGGTCTTCCAGCACGTGCACCCTATCCAGGATGTCTTGGAGCTCAGAGGTGTGTTGCTGCATCACCGGATGCATCTCCTGGAGCGACCATTGCTGCTCCGTAACTGTGTCCATCAATTTACGATGATCAGCGCGGAGCAGGGTGAAGTCGGACGTCACCTTGTCTATCCGGGTCTCAAGTGATGCCTTTGTCTGTTCCAGCGTTGTGCCAATGCGCTCCACCGCCGCCAGTACAGTGTCCATCTTGGCTGCGAGGGCCTCCGCCGGGCCCAGGCCTGCTCCCTGTGGGCAGTGTGAGGGGCCCAATCCATCTGCTACCTGCTGTTTCTGTAGTGTTTTATCCCTGAGCCTGCCCATCACAAGCTGCTGCGCAGACGGCATCTATTCCCACTGGCCAGATGTCCAGCCCCCTATCTCGGTCCCCACCTGAGGCGTGGTGTAAAATGCGTCCCTGTAGTCCAATGCCAGCAGAGGTTGTTCGAGGAGGCTCCGAACCCAATGCAAGTGAGGCCCCAGCTCCCGGCGGATCTCACTCACCCCGCTTGTGCTTTAGGTTGTGATCAACTGGTGTCTCTCAGCCCGACGGGGCTCTCTCAGCCCGACGGGGCTCGCCCCCGCTGTCCACGCCCTTAGGCCACTGCTGTGCCCCCCCCCGCGACCACCAGGGAGGCTGTGTCCGAGGACACAGCATCGAGGTCCAGCGGGCTGCCCCCGAGTCGGACTGTGCCAAGCCCCCCCCGAGCGCGCAACCCAGCGTGGGCCCGGGGCAGTCAACCAGAGATCAATGCCAGGCTAGGCGTTGTAAGTGGCCCCAGAGGCGAGTTCAGCACTGTAAACAAGGGGGGGGGAGGGGGGGGCAGTAGCTCAGTCGATCCCAGGCAGCGTCCAATGCAGTTAGCCGCTTCAACCCCACTGTCCAGTCGGGGGGGATTCGCTTCCGGATGGGGCAACCGCGTCTGACTATGTACAATCCCTGCCAGCCAGTGCCAGCCCCGTGTGCGGCCCGGCACCGACCCTCGCACACCTCGCAGCCCACTGCAATGCCGCACCTGCGTAGTCCCAGGCAGCTAGTCGTTGGACGTTCTTCTCCTCGCACAGCTGGTTTTTATAACACTGCATCTACAGTCCCGGTAACTAAGGCCACCTCCACGCAGCCAGGGCCTGATAGCTCCGCAGTCCGCGCTGTCCCACTGGCTTCCACGCACAGGGCACTGAGGCGTTCCGGCGCAGGGGAGTCAAAATAGAGCCCACGTCTTCACCCAAGATGGTGCCCAATATGTTCAAGGCCCAGGCTGTTATGGCCGCTCAGGCGACGCTGGCCTCAGACAGACAGCCTCCCACAGACACCGTCCGGTCCCGGGGATCGTCCAGAGCAGGGGCGTCTAAACACCCAGAGGACCCCGGGGTTCGGGGGGGCACAGCGCTGTCGCCCGTCAGCTCTTTTACCTCCTCAGCTGCCACATCTCCCAGTCAATGGCGGCGTATGTCACAGGGGCAGCCCTACCACCCGCTTAGGGATGGCTGCCTGGGTATCACGAGGCACAAGCAGCCAGCCTCTCACAGTCGCCACGCAATGCAGGCCACCTCACTGTGTGATTGCTCCCAAGCCTCTGCGGCCCCCATGCCCCAGGGGAACCAGTGGCGGTCTCCGCAGCAGCCGCAGCCCCCAGACATAAGAAGTTCGATTCCCCCAACTGACAGTCCCGGTCCGCAGGGGGCTTCCCAGGCCGCCGACACCGGTCTCCCGCCTCACCTCCAAGCCAGGGACTGTATAGGCATCAGGACGTGTCCCTGCGGGGCAGGCGCTCTCTCTCTACTGCGCCCGGGCCGCCTAGGTCCTCGCCCAGGCTCCTGACCTCCACAAGGCTTCTCTCGTCCTGCCCCGGGCCTTGCGCTTCGCCAGCGCCCAGGCCCCCGCTGGAATCGTCACCAGCCCGGCGGCAGCAGCAGGTCTCCAGGCGTCAGCAGTCCGGGCTCACCGCTGTCTGCCAGTACGCCTTCGCAAGCAGTCGCTCCCAGCCGCCACTGCTTTCAGGCACCCGGCAGCTCCAGTGCCTCTGTCAGCTCCGCAGTCCCCGGGCAGCCCGCTATCACTGTCAGCTGTCTGGCGCCTCTTCCCGCCACCGTAACGGTCGCCTGTCACTGCGCGCGGCCCTCCGACACAGGCCGCTGCGCCGCCATGCACCAGCCCGCGTGATCGTCGGCCGCCTCAAAAGGTCCCCGCAGCGTCCCTACACCTTCGCCGTGCGGCCCAGGCTCTGGGGGCACCTACGGTAGGGCTATCTCAGGATAATTAGGGGTTTGTAATGCGGAGCTCTATACTATTGCATCCGCCATGTTGGCTGGCTAGCCACGCCCCCCGTTTGATCTGCCCTCTTATTGACAAAAAAAAGTCACAACACTTGACTCCATCAAAGCTGCAGTGGATACCCATAGCTTCCAACAAACAGAGCTTCTTTTACTGCCCCAATTGACACATGATCTGCCAACCCCTCTTACCCACCGCCCCTTTTGACTTAGAATAGCTTCCACGCATTGAGCACATACAGGAAGATGGTCTTGAACCTAATCAGAACTCCTAACTTACAATGGAATTGGCCTACAGGATTTCCCAATGTTTTACTGGCTGATTCCATTCTTTTGCATCCCAAAGACCCAAACTTCATGCCAATCCATCCTGGTCCTGTCCCTCTGATTAAGAAGGATCTTAGTGACCTGAAAAGGATCACCATAAATGTCTTTAAAAAAACAAAAAGACACAAAGTGCTTTCATAACACTGACTTTTATGGCACTACTGCAACTGGAAGGAACATAGAGCTGGTGTAGCAGAGAGCCAGCTAGGCTGACTAGATGAATCGTGGAACCATGATGGCCTAGAATGGAAAGGAAGTATCACATCAGAAGGAGGAATACCTAGCAAGTGCCTGAAGAAATCCTCTGCCCTCACCAAGAGGGCAAAAAGGAAGAACAATAAGTTTGGAATTTTGTGAAGACAGAACAAATCCTGTTGAAGGTGTACCTCCTGCAATCTGTTGCATTTTTGGCCCGAAATGCACAATTGGAGGAGCACTCGCAATGACTCTGGGTATTACAGGAGTTATCAGAGCTGTACTATGAACTGCAGTTGTATTAGCCACAGTAGGCGCAAAAACTTGTGGTTGAGCCACAACTGGTGAAATAATTTGGAGTACTTTCTCAGGTTGCTCAATTTGCACTACACTGGATCTATAGGATCAGTAGCCACGGTACTGCTTGTACTGGCACTTAAATCACTCGGATCAGTAGGGGTTGTGTAGGGAAACATACTTTACAACGCAACTTTTACCACGCAGTGCTTTTACATCGCAACTTTTACAACGCAAACCATTACAACGCATTGCGCTGGGGGGCGCTCTAGGATAGGGAATAGATTTAATTTACTATCCAACACCTTCCCTACTATCCACGGGGACTGGAGTTGGAATAGTAAATTAAACTATTCACTATCCAGCACCCCAAAGCACTATGCGTTGTAATGGTATGCGTTGTAAAAACTGCGATGTAAAAGCATGCGTTGTAATGTCATACATCCGTTGTGTATGGTGGAGATCTTGAAGATAACATCTGCTCTAAAATATCATCTCCTGAGTCAGTATCCGTCACATCCCCATTCTTCTCTTTGAGATCACTCTTATTTCCTGTCTTAGTTGCCTCTGCAGTAATAACTTGGTACAATCTGGTTCCCTCTATTATAACCACTCTCCATCTATGCTATCCTGCATGCCATTGACCATCTGCATAGTTATGCATTGCTCTTTTTGTCCTCCTCTGGAACTTTACCCTCTCTTTGTCCCTTGGAACTTTTTTCCAATCCGATCTAGGTAATTGCTTCATTTCGTACAATTGTTCTTTCAAATGATCAAACATGTTGGTATTAAATGCCCCATATCTAGGAAAGCTCAATGCACCTTCTATCTCAGTTATCTCACTGTGGGCCCGATGTAGGTAGCCCTTTACCGATCGGAATCGGCCGAAAATACCGATTTTCGGCCGTTTCCGATCGGTAAAGGGCTATGGAGATGTAGGGGCACATTTTCGGTAATTTTACCGATTCGTTATCATTACCGAATCGGTAAATTTACCGAGTCGGTAATATTTACCGATTCGGTAATGGTAACGATTCGGTAAAATTACCGAAAATGCAATGTAGGTAGCCTATGTTCCGGCAGCACATGGCTTACAGAATCGGTATTTTACCATGGAATACAAATCCATGGTAAAAAACCGATTCCTGTGTACATGCACATCTGTGCATGTACACATGTGCCATGTGACAGACAGACGTGCCCTTAGGGCATGTCTGTGTGCCACATTGCACACATGGCCGTTTTGGGGGTGCTAGAGGGTGTCAAAGTGACACCCCCTGCACCCTTGTGAATTCTTAAATTACCGATTCGGTAAATACCGAATCGGTAATGCCTAATCATTCCTATGGGCTTCAAAGCCCATAGGAATGAATGGGCATTACCGATTCGGTATTTACCAAATCGGTAATTTAAGAATTGTTAAGGATTCGGTAACGAATCCAGATGTTGGGACCTACATCCCATTTACCGATTTTTGAATACCGAATCGGTAGGATTCGGTATTTCAAAATCGGTAAATGGGATTTACCTACATCGGGCCCTAAATTGGCAAAGCCAATTACAAGAGCTTAACCCATGCACAGTTGTCATAATGTATGCAAGTGTTCCTTTAGTAGGTACCTCTTCACCTTTCCGTACCATAATTGTAACACCTCCCTTTATCAAATTCTTTATTTCCTTAAAACATTTCATAACTGCAGTTCAAATGAGAAGCAAGGAAATCTTCAATGTAATGTTATTGTTCTTTTCCGTATATGTAACATTAAAAAAAAACAATCCTTTTGCTGCTATAAATTTCCCAATTTTGTTACCAAATCCAAATATGGTATTCACTTTTCAACAGTCTAGTCTCAGCGCAGCACTGCGACATCACCAACCTATCCTAGCATGAAAAAACACCAACCAACCAACCTCAGCGTGAAACAATATGACGTATCACCTCACTACTTGCAGCAGTTCACCCTCCTTTACAGTTTGTCCCACATTCACACAAATCTTCAACAAACACAACAAAACACATCTTGTTTACCCCACTAAAAGAAATAGCAGTATTACAATCACTCCAGAGCATTTTCCACAACCGCAAGTGAAATCTCAACCAGTGACATTCCATCATCATTACAGTTAATTAGTTCAGTCAATGATGAGAGTTTTAAAATCGGTTCCAAAAACTTTATTTTTCACTAGGAGTTTAGAAGATTTGTTTTTGCCTGTATATTTAATTAGTAAGTTAGATAAATCTGTTTACAGAAATATCATGGAAAACATGGTTGGAATCAATAAAATTCATAGAATTGACAAGCACATTCCATACAGGAATTAGTCCCTATTTTACACTAAATCAGATGCAGAATTTAAATCGAACCCATGAAGAGATCTTGGGAAGAGGGAGATATGTGGAGGATTCAAGAATTTGAACTCCTCATAAAGAGCAGTTCAGGAAAACTCAGCCAAGTCTCCCTATGCGAGCAATGGGGGCAACAGTAGCTACACCCCTAAAATCATAGGTAAAAGGTAATTTAACAGAAGCCTCTGCGCCAAAGTGGTGAGCAACGAAAAGCTGTCAGTAGTAGCATACAGCTAGAGTCTAAAGAAAGACTCTGTGAGTGTCTGAGCATCTAAGTTTCTAGTGGGTAGGGAAAACGTCCGTAAATAGTGGCTTCAAAAGTGTCTGCAGAAAAGTGGCTGCTCTAACTAGGAATCACGCACTAATATAAAACCCAAAAACATGTATCAATCTATTTCGATGTTAGGTCATCTAGAACCAATGAAAAGCAATCGTTCGATGGCCCCCAGCTTCTTCCTTTGTTCCCACAGTAAGCTTATGATGTTGACTATGTACAACTTAAAAGTTAGTTGCTAAACATTCATTTACTAGTTGCAGATGTTGTGGTTTCCCATGAGCGGTACAAAGGGGGGTGGTGATGGATGGAGCATCTGAACCAATCAAACACTCACACCCAGTCAACAGATCTGGGTTTAATCCATCACCGTTCTTTAGCCCACTCTGCCACCCCAGTGCAGACATGGCCATATGCAAATCTGTCTGACCCTGTGCCTCATGGGAACAGTCCAGCCCGAACTGCCTTCCCTGGACCGAAAACAAGCTTCCTAGGACCGGTTTCTGGCATCTCAGCCATCTTCAGCCAGGCTTGCTAGAATCCAGTGGCCAACGCAGCAGTTTTGCTTTTAAAATTAAATCTTTATCTTTACCAGTGGTTCAAATAAAGGGCTTTGCATGTTAGAGTTTGGAGTTTTAAAACGGTATGCTAGCAAATTGGGTTTTGCTCGTAAAGATTGAAGCTGATTTTTCACAACTTCCTTTTTTGTCAAATTCCTAGAAAAGTATATGTCTCTATGGAGTCAATTATGTTTCCTATAAGGAACCAGGACCCAATTGTTTTTTTTATGAGAGTCAAAGGCGATCACTTTTGTTTTCTGTATATTTATTCCTAAGCGATCATTTACATCGCAACTTTTACAACGCAAACCATTACAACGCATTGCGCTGGGGGGCGCTCTAGGATAGGGAATAGATTTAATTTACTATCCAACACCTTCCCTACTATCCACGGGGACTGGAGTTGGAATAGTAAACTAAACTATTCACTATCCAGCACCCCAAAGCACTATGCATTGTAATGGTATGCGTTGTAAAAACTGCGATGTAAAAGCATGCGTTGTAATGTCATACATCCGTTGTGTATGGTGGAGATCTTGAAGATAACATCTGCTCTAAAATATCATCTCCTGAGTCAGTATCCGTCACATCCCCATTCTTCTCTTTGAGATCACTCTTATTTCCTGTCTTAGTTGCCTCTGCAGTAATAACTTGGTACAATCTGGTTCCCTCTATTATAACCACTCTCCATCTATGCTGTCCTGCATGCCATTGACCATCTGCATAGTTATGCATTGCTCTTTTTGTCCTCCTCTGGAATTTTACCCTCTCTTTGTCCCTTGGAACTTTTTTCCAATCCGATCTAGGTAATTGCTTCATTTCGTACAATTGTTCTTTCAAATGATCAAACATGTTAGTATTAAATGCCCCATATCTAGGAAAGCTCAATGCACCTTCTATCTCAGTTATCTCACTAAATTGGCAAAGCCAATTACAAGAGCTTAACCCATGCACAGTTGTCATAATGTATGCAAGTGTTCCTTTAGTAGGTACCTCTTCACCTTTCCGTACCATAATTGTAACACCTCCCTTTATCAAATTCTTTATTTCCTTAAAACATTTCATAACTGCAGTTCAAATGAGAAGCAAGGAAATCTTCAATGTAATGTTATTGTTCTTTTCCGTATATGTAACATTAAAAAAAACAATCCTTTTGCTGCTATAAATTTCCCAATTTTGTTACCAAATCCAAATATGGTATTCACTTTTCAACAGTCTAGTCTCAGCGCAGCACTGCGACATCACCAACCTATCCTAGCATGAAAAAACACCAACCAACCAACCTCAGCGTGAAACAATATGACGTATCACCTCACTACTTGCAGCAGTTCACCCTCCTTTACAGTTTGTCCCACATTCACACAAATCTTCAACAAACACAACAAAACACATCTTGTTTACCCCACTAAAAGAAATAGCAGTATTACAATCACTCCAGAGCATTTTCCACAACCGCAAGTGAAATCTCAACCAGTGACATTCCATCATCATTACAGTTAATTAGTTCAGTCAATGATGAGAGTTTTAAAATCGGTTCCAAAAACTTTATTTTTCACTAGGAGTTTAGAAGATTTGTTTTTGCCTGTATATTTAATTAGTAAGTTAGATAAATCTGTTTACAGAAATATCATGGAAAACATGGTTGGAATCAATAAAATTCATAGAATTGACAAGCACATTCCATACAGGAATTAGTCCCTATTTTACACTAAATCAGATGCAGAATTTAAATCGAACCCATGAAGAGATCTTGGGAAGAGGGAGATATGTGGAGGATTCAAGAATTTGAACTCCTCATAAAGAGCAGTTCAGGAAAACTCAGCCAAGTCTCCCTATGCGATCAATGGGGGCAACAGTAGCTACACCCCTAAAATCATAGGTAAAAGGTAATTTAACAGAAGCCTCTGCGCCAAAGTGGTGAGCAACGAAAAGCTGTCAGTAGTAGCATACAGCTAGAGTCTAAAGAAAGACTCTGTGAGTGTCTGAGCATCTAAGTTTCTAGTGGGTAGGGAAAACGTCCGTAAATAGTGGCTTCAAAAGTGTCTGCGGAAAAGTGGCTGCTCTAACTAGGAATCACGCACTAATATAAAACCCAAAAACATGTATCAATCTATTTCGATGTTAGGTCATCTAGAACCAATGAAAAACAATCGTTCGATGGCCCCCAGCTTCGTCCTTTGTTCCCACAGTAAGCTTATGATGTCGTCAATGTACAACTTAAAAGTTAGTTGCTAAACATTCATTTACTAGTTGCAGATGTTGTGGGTTCCCATGAGGGCTTCCCCTATTCTAAACTATCAGTTATTCAGTGTTCCACAGAGTAACAATGAACTACTCTAAAGGCAGAATTTGTTTTATTTCAGCACTCTAAGTAATTCATGAGATATTTATGTCTTCCTGTAGACATTATTTGTTGTAATATACTGTTCACTGTTCATCATTGTGAGTATGTGGTAGCTAGAGAATATCTAAATACAATGAAAACATGTAGCTTAGGAAATGAAGAAATACATTTTATAAAGTAAGCACATTCTACAGCAATGACAAGTTTAAGCAAGTGAAGTTTGGGTCGTCTAACCAGTACATGTGTGCATGGTTCAGCATGTCTAAAAAGCATGTATTTAATAAAAGAGAAAATAGAAAAAAAGGAACCGAATGAGGCTTGGTCTGGCCTTACAGTGAAATTACAATAGAAACTTTCAGTTCTGTTATTAGATTTATTTAAGCTAAATTTCCCTGCTCTATCACATTAGTAACACTATGTCTTCCCCCTCTTATGTTTATGACACGTCTGTTGGCACATCTGTGCTCTTTAAACTGTTATCCGTATGTCTCTTCACAGGAATGCGGATAATGTTTAATACAAAAAAAATTAATTAGCAAAGATATTGAAAATCAATCTATACTGTAACACATGTTTATAATAGAATAATGTATTGTTTGAATAATTAAAATCAGTACATATTTGCATCATATTTACAGTTCTGTAATTTAGAGAAACATAAAATGAGGGTTAAAATGGTGGCTAAAAATGTGTGCATAGATTATCCTCTAAGTAATGCAAGTTAGTTTATAATGAGATATTCCCGAAAAGTGAATCCCCAATATGCGTACAGCCTGTTCTGATTGTATGCATTTATTGCCATCGACACATACTTGTGTTTTGCAAATTTATCTTTACCTTGTAGATGCGAGATACATTTGACTCATTTACTCACTATTTGCTTGAATTCGGACAATGTTCCTGCAGATGCCCATAAGTTATGTAACTGGTGATTTTCCAAAGCTACGTTCAGGTGTTTGGACCATCTATTGTTTGACTTTGATCTAGTGATTTCTTGCCAAACTACATTGTCTAATGAGTTCTTTGGGGCATCTTTCAGTTTCTTACAGAGCTGCATGACTGCCCCTTGCTGGGCTAATTGCTGTTTAATGAGCCCGTATTGTAAGCGAATTTGTGCTCGAGATGTGTTTTTATGCAGCTTAAACAAGGAGCTATATGCATAGGTGTGAATTACATCAAGTATACTGACTTCTGTCCCACATAAGATCTCTCCCCCATATGTTATTGTGGGGAGCAGTTGCTTTTAAAATCTTTACCAGTGGTTCAAATAAAGGGCTTTGCATTTTAGAGTTTAGAGTTATAAAACGGTATGTTAGCAAATTGGGTTTTGCTCGTAAAGATTGAAGCTGATTTTTCACAACTTCCTTTTCTTGTCAAATTCCTAGATAAGTATATGTCTCTATGGAGTCACTTTTGTTTCCTTTTAGGAACCAGGACCCAATTTTTTTTTAATGAGAGTCAAAGGCGATCACTTTTGTTTTCTGTATATTCATTCCTAAGCGAGCGATCGTTAGTAATGTGTGTATCAAGTGCGGAAATTAACCTTTGTAAACCTATCTGAGTTGGCTAAGCAGGGTAATGTCATCAGCGTATTGAAAACTTGCCAATGATAGATGAGCGAGTCTTAAGTGATGGCAGTTCTCTGTGCTAACTGCTTCATTCAAGCCTGAAATATATAAATTCCTGAGACAGCTCCAACGCATCCAGAACGCCTCTGCACGCCTGATCCTCGACATTCCTCACTGCAGCCACATCACACCCCACCTGAGAGACCTGCACTGGCTCCCGGTCAACAAGAGGATAACCTTCAAGCTCCTCACCCACGCACACAAGGCACTCCACAACACCGGACCAACGTACCTCAACAGACGACTCAGCTTCTACACCCCCACCCGCCAGCTCCGCTCCGCCGACCTCGCCCTTGCTACAGTCCCCCGCTTCCGAAGAGCGACCTCAGGCGGCAGATCGTTCTCCCACCTCGCCGCCAAGACCTGGAGCACCCTCCCCATCCACCTACGACAGACCCAAGACCTGCTGACCTTCAGAAAACTCCTCAAGACTTGGCTTTTCGAGCAGTAGCAGCATTCCCCACCCCAGCGCCTTGAGACCCTCATGGGTGAGTAGTGCGCTTTACAAATTATATGATTGATTGTTTGATTGCTTTAATCTGTCGCCTCTGGGTACTATCCAAGATAGTGTGTTTTCTTCACCCTGTTTTATTTGAACCCACGACTGTGAGTATAACAGTAGTATTACTCATAATAAATTTGAAGACACGCCTCATTTGCTCAGTATGGACCATATATTATTTCTTGATACTCTATCAAACATCGCCTTCTGATCAGCAAAAGTGGCATATAACAAAGTTTTCTAAATGCGGGAGTCCTCTGTCAATATTGGCAAGACGGTGATATTGATAATGGTTCCAACTCCGGGCCGCGAGCCTGTTTGATTTAGTGGGATGATGTTTTTATCTTGATGTTATGTTTCCAAGTCCAAAAACAGTATGTTTGTGGAGTATTTTGTCTGTACATCCAGTAGGGCTATCAATCTATCATTCCTCGGATCATCCGAATGGCCTTTCTTGCATAATGGAAGGAGGACAGACCTTCTCTATGAGTCTGGAAGCTTGTTTCTGTACAGATGACAAGGGGCATATTATAAGGAGCTTGCACCGCATTATTTTTTTCCCCACAGTAATGGCTCTTTCTTTGCGCAATATTTACAAGATGACGCATCTAGCTAGTTGCATCACTTTTCATCGGCCTGAGTCGGTTTTTACATCAAGCACCTTGTAAATATGGAGCAAAGAAAAGGCAGCCATTGCACAAAACAAAATGACGCAGCGGCGGCGCAAGCTACTTTAAAATATATCCCATAAGTGTATAGAGAGGATAACATTTTGGACTAGTATTTCTAGTCTGATATAAATTGTCCGATTGGAATACCATTTGAGCACCATCAGGTTTTAGTTTTTTTAACAACTGCAACTGATGTCTAGTAAGTGTTTCAACACTTTTGCACATGCTGATGAGCGCCTTGTTTATTTACATTTTGGTGTTCTAACTTGACACGTACTGTCTTCCAATATGTGTGTTTCACAGTTGATTTATTGATGTTTGCATTGTTTCTTCTGTTACACCCGTAGGTTAAGGTGTTGATAAAATTCCAATAACCCTTTTCATTCTTAGTCTAACAGGTAGTGAATACATCGGACTAAATTTCTCTTCTTTTTTGCTGTTTTTGCCCTCCATCCTGCCTTTTTATAATTTTGTCTCAAGAGTGCAATTCTTTTACCACACCAAGGGTGATTTGGATTTTTGGGTCTTTTTTAAGTGCCACCGTTCTCTTTTCAGTCTCCTTTTTTGTTCTTGTGGAGTTGTGTTGAGCCACATTTTGCATAGCCTGGATGATCAAGTTTTGTTTACCTTTGACAGTTTGTCTGAATTCAGCTCCAGGTCCTGTGTAAATTTGGTCCTTTTTCAGAGGTAGTTGCAGCTAATCAGTGATGGAGAAAATTATTTTATGTTGTCCCAGACCTGCAAGGTCTTTGTTACAAAATGATATATCTCATTGGTAATTTCGCTTTCCCATTTGAGACGTTTCAAATTAAATGTTTCAGGGTGAATAAGTATAGTTGCTGTGCTTAGAAAAACTTGCCTGTCATACGCTAGAGCAATTATTTGAGGAAAGTGGTCACTCTTCTATCTCACTGTAATTTGAAATTGGTTTTATTATAAAATAGGTTCAGAATTGCAAATGTGTAGTCCAGCACAGATTGTGTGGTCCCCCAAGCATGAATTGGTGCCAGTGGCTGATCATTACAAAACTTCCCATTCAATGCCCTTAGACACGCTGAATGCAAATAAGTAATCAATTGTTCTCCCTTTTAATTCCGCGTCTAGGTTTCGTTCCCTTGAGTGGGAATCTTCCATAAGTGGTCCTGAAGGACAATATGATTGTTCCCTTCTGTATCGTTCAGCAAGTTCAAATTAATGTCTCCAGTTCAAAGCCACAACGCATCAGGGTATGATGAATTAAGATTTTCCTTTACTTTTTCTATCTTTGCCGACCTTATTTTTTCCCTTTTTCTTTGTTAACACCTTCAGCGCGGCGCAGATTCCTGCGCTTTGCTGATGGTTCTAATGAGCCTACCGGCTCATGACGGAACGGTTCCGTCATGAGCACAGCTCAACCGACGCTCATGACGGAACCGTTCCGTCATGAGCATCGAAGGGGTTAATTAATGTATACATTTAGCAACAGGAGAGGTAGGTTTCCTCCTCAATCGTAAGGTATGCGCTCGCAGCAGTCAGCCGGGACTTTTGGTGTGTGTGCTTTGTTTGGGACGGGACTGCGAGGACCAGCAGCCCCGTCATTGCCTCCAGCTGGGTTCTCTTCCCGCCTCCACTAACCGGTATTTCAGTAACCACACCTTCCGCACCGCCGGACGCGCGCAGGCGCGCGCCGGGCGAAGCCCGGGCCAAGGACGGGCCCGTCTGATCCCGTCAGAGACCAGAGAGGCCGGGCTGGACTTCCCCACTAAGCCCCCAGACACGAAGAAAAAGATAACTTTGTCTAAGTAAACTGTGAAGTTGGGGGTTATTTTGAGCAAACTATGTCAACGCGCAGCGGAGGAGGGAGAAAAGCAGTGGGAACAGGGTACGTAGCAGGGACCCTGGATCAATACATTATAAGGGCAACCTCAGTACTGGCCAATGAAATCGCCCTTACAGAACGCCGCCTCTCTAGGGACCCAGTATTTTTTAAAAGGTCATCTCTGGGGGCTATCCAAAATATGTGTAGTCCTAATAAACACTGTGAGAATAATATAGTCGCTTTGCAGGAGGAGCCCGAAGGTATTGCAGTGGCCAGCGATCCTTTGACACAACAAGGCACAGGGCCGCACTCACCCACAAATGTGGTGTCAGGGGTAACTATACTATCCACCCCGAGGAGCGACGGACACCAGAGGAACACTTGAAGGGTGCAAGGGCGCAAGAAAGAGAGGAGCTAATGGGACAGCGTCCCTACAGAAAGGGAAGAAGTCCCAAAATTGCCGTACCAATGCAGAGAATGCAGAGAATGAGCCCCACTGTATGGGTCCACCACTGAATGGAACCCAGCCGGTGGGCAAGGCAAAGGTTGGGGCTGATGTAGTGACTGTATTGGACCCACTGCATGGAGAGGAAGCAACCTGGAAGAGAGTAGAAGCCCTCCTAATTTCCCGGCTGGAGCCTCTTATGGACAGATTGATTGCAATCGAATTGAGGCTGGGGGAAGTGGAGGGTGGGATAATGTGTACTCTGGGTAGTATCAACGAGAAGGTTGAGAGGATCGTTAACCCAAAGAACATAGGTACAGGAAGGGAAAGGGATGGCGGCACAGCTATCCCAAATTCATCTGTGGTAGCGGTACCAGTAAGCACAGCACAACCTCCATGAAGGAAAATGGGGGGGAGGACATGTTGGCAATGGAAGGTTAGATAGCAGTAGTCAAAGGAGGGCAGGAGGGAATGAGGAAAGGGAGGGAAACACCGTTAGGAAACCTTTTCCCCGTCTGGATTTGCCCCCCGAGTGCTCACCCTATGTGGTTGTCTCGACGGGAGTGCCCCAACTAAAAGTGGAGATAGAGGAATCATATGACCAGTTGAAAAATAAAACTATACACTGGTTGAACCACAACAGACCTCTGCCCAAAGATGTACACTCGAACATTTTACATGTAAGAAGGGTGAGCTGGGGGGGACATAGACATACGACCACAGCAGGGGACTGTATTTTGGTGAATTTTAAAGATCCTCAGGCAGTCCAACACATCACCCGCGGCCCACAGACCGATACTTGTTCAAAGATACAGACTTTTGAACTAAGCTATTTTTATAAGCCCGTAAATACAGGATCCAAAGAAGGACGTTGGGATGACCGAATGGGGAGGACCTTGCAGTTAGACAGAGGGCGTGGTTGGGCCCCGAGAGAGAGGGGTGAGCACCAAGGTATAGATGCTCAGGAGGCTCATTTACAAGTGAGGGAAACTGCCCAAATTAGAGAAGGGTTTGTTCTCCCGCTCTATAACAAATATGCACCACTGGGTGGGGGCAGACACCTTAGTGAGGTAGATTGACTGTACGAGGGAGTGGTGACTACCGAAGGAGAATCACAGATAATGAACAAAGGAAGGGAATCCCTTTCTGAAGGAATCCCGGACAGGAGTCAATTAAAGTCAGACATTTTAACTCAAGTAGCATTAATAGTCACGCATAGGGATAACCAACCCTTTATGACCGCAGCAGCCCTACATAGAGACCAGTGGAGTACCCTAGAATTAGTGTCCTGGAATGTAACAGGTTTATTAGCTAAATTTCAGAACATTGAATGGCTGGAATATGCCAATAGGTTTAATATCATTTGTATTCAAGAAACTTGGGAATCAGATCCAACTAACTTTAATTTGGTCGGGTACAAGTCCTTTGGTATCCCAGCAGTTATCTCTCCGGCAGGAAGAGCTAGGGGCGGCCTCCTAATTTGGGTCCAGTTAAGTCTAGATGGAGTCTGGACAGATCTGAAATGGAATTCAGACTGCATGATGGCGGTACATTTTAAGAGTAAGGAATTTAGTTTAATATTGGTAAACTTTTACAATGCAGGAGGATGCAAAGCAGGCGAGTTGGAGGAAAAACTTGGGTCACAAAGAGTAGTAAAAAAGGGCGCAATAGCCCCAGTGTTTTTAATAGTAGGGGATTTTAATTGTCACCTATGTCCAAAACTGTTACCGTTGACAGAAGAATGGACAACATGTAATTTGGAAGAAGGGGCTCATTTTGAACACACCCCGGAAGGGAGGGATTTAAGCAGGGTGATGAAGGACCATAGCATTGAGCACTCAATGGATCTGCTAAATATTAAGCAAAATGAGCAGGCTAACCCCACATACAAAGGAAGAGGATGTAGTTCCTTCATTGATTTTATACTTCTATCAGATTTGTTAAAACAAAGAATAGTGAACTTCTCGATTGACTGTAGTGGGTTTAGTGATCATAATCCACTAGTACTCTCAGTGGTTGTCTCAAAGACCAGAAAGGCCAAAAGGAGGGGGGGCGGAGGATGTGAGGGAGACAGTTATAGCTCAAGGACGGCGAAATGGGCCAAACTAAATGGCGAGAGCTTCTATAAATCTCTATTGGAAAAGGGGAAAGATCAGATAGAGACATGTCTGCATCTCTCGGTAACTGGCCCACCATTGATGAAGGCCTTTGAAGATGTAGGAAGATTAGTAGATGCCCTAATGCGCCACACAGGAAAGGGTAAGATACAAACAGACCCTAAGTGGTTTGATAGAGGGTGCTCCCTAGCCCAAAAAAACTTAAGAACTGCCCTCAAACAGAAGCCACGAGACACCAAAAAGGTTATGCATTGTAGACTAACCTATAAGCAGGCAGTAAGGCGGAGAAAGAATGCGATCCAGACCAAGACATGGGAAGAACTCAGGGGAGCGGCTGAAAATAGAGACCTTTCAGACTTTTGGAAGATAGTCAATAGCCCCTGTTTTCAGGATGGTAATAGCCCACAGATAGCGTCTAATGTACTCCCGGAGCAGTGGGTGGAACATTTTAGAGTTTTGTATAACAGAGGAACCACCGCTGCCGAAGAGCACATGGTATATGGGGGGGGGGGGGTGACAGAGAGGCCCTAGTATTCACACTGAAGGAGATAGTGGATGGTATAAAGGGTTTGATTCGTAACAAGGCGCCAGGACTGGACGGGATTCCGCCGGATCTCTTTCTAAGTGGGGTAGATCTGTTGGGGCCTATTCTAACAAGAGTAATAAACGAGGCTATAGTTACGGGGTTACCACGCTCCTGGTCGACGGCCATAATAGTGGCAATTTTTAAAAAGGGGAGCAGGGATAACCCCCAGTGCTACCGCCCCATCTCCCTGATAGACGTATCAGTGAAGGTCTTGGGAAGAGTCATCTTGAACCGCCTGATGAGTTGGGAAGAGGAACATCATATTCTCTCGGATGTGCAGTATGGATTTCGGGCATGTAGATCCACCACTGACCAATGCCTACATTTATATCTGTTGGTAACAAAATATACAGTGGCCAGTAAGGGAAAGGTCTATTTAGCATTTATGGACCTAGTTGCCGTTTTCGATTGTGTGAATAGGGAGAAGCTATGGATCATTATGTCAAAATTGGGGGTAGATAATGACCTGATTAATATACTGAGATCCCTACATCACAACACATCTGCAAGAGTGAGGTACAATTTAGAGGGAGAAAACACCAAACCCTTCAATTGTTCAGTGGGGTCAGACGGGGATGTATCCTCGCCCCTTTTTTATTTTCGTTGTTCATTAATGGTCTTGAACAATCCCTCATGGAATTAAAAGTGAATTCGCCAAGAATAGGAAAAAGAGCGGATGATGGTCTTTTATAAATCTATTTGTTACGCAAAAGTGGCATATGGGGAATGGCGGATGCAACCAAATTGCAAATTGATGAGAATAAATATCTTAGAAGGCTCCTCAAAATCCCCCAGGGAGTTCCCTCCCACATTATACATGAAGAATTGGGCTGTGACTTTTTAGTTGACACGGTGGGGTGCAGGCCACTGATTGCATGGCTGAAGATTTGGATCAACCCAGAAGCAAGTCTGTCAAGACAGATTATTATGGCCTGCCTGGGGAGGGAGAGGGAACTGTTATTCCCTGGCTTAAGTATGTCAAGGGTGAATTGGAAAGCATTGGGTGCGAAAGCCTCTTCCTGACACCTTCCGGTATTACAAAAGGCGACCAGGCAAGAGTTAAAAAGATGTTTTTCGAATATAAGGCCAAGACACGAGAAGCCAAGGATAGCCCTAAACAATCAGTTAAGGCATACACCCAGACAAGGTCATGTGTAGGAATGGAGCCCTATCTAGCGCTAATACACAATGCCCATGATAGGTTTTTAATAACTCGTTTTAGGCTCAACCTTTTACAGCACCTGCTTGCTGAGCCAGCAGGTTTTAGAAAATTCTGTTGAGTCAAAGGGTCCCTGTGGCTGCGATCAACGATCTCCACAGGATACCCTACATTTTGTATTTTTATGCCCTTTTTATTCAATGCCCAGGTGTCGTTTTTTAATAAGTTTGTTAAAAAAGGCTAATTTTATACATGTGTCTGAAGCCCTCATATACTTACAAATAGCCCGAGACCACCTGACCTTATTTGCGATTACAAATTTTTTAAGATCAGCTATCAAAGTTAGGGATACTAGAGGTATCAGTTAAATATATGTTGATGGGAGAAGGTTTTTTTCAAATTAAATATGTTATTATTAATAGTACTTTGTTTCTGATGTGTCCTCTAACATGACCCTTTTTTTTTGTTTTGTATAAATGTAAAAGTTTTCTTTTTTTGGTGTACTTTTATGGTGTTTAATGAAAATGCCGAATAAAGATATTATCTATCTATCTATCCTCAATCGAAAATTTTTATACCCACCAACCATGGTACTAATAATTCCAATTTGGTTACTCTCTGAACCAAATTAGTTGCAATGTATATGGCGAGTCCCTCTTTGCACACCTTATTTATATTGCTTCAAGGCCTCTGTTTGATATTTAATATATACAAATAGTGAAAAAATATGTTGACTCATGTTTCTTGAAAATCGAGGATATCAAAAGTTTTCCAAAAATGTATCACTCTACCATCTACCACTATATGAGGAAGACCACCCACTTTCCAAGAACAAAAGGTCAAATTATTGAAAATAGTTGGACCATTATTTTAATTGTTTCTTGTTTTGCATTAGTAATGTAGTATTCAGGACCAAACACTATCAACTTCTTCTGTTTTACCTATATTGTAGTGTTGCCCTGATGTTGTTGCTCGGTGAATTTTCAAGTTTGATCTTTTCAGTACATTAGCATCTGCTGGGCCCAATGCGCTGTTTAATACCTTCGCTTCAGTGATCAGTGCTGGAGTTTGAACATTATCAAGGCTGTTTTATATGAATATTCCTATTTGTATTTTTTTGGATTGTATTAAAATCTCAGGATATGAAGCTTTATAACATTTATCTACTCTGCAATTCCCTAAGTTTTAGAAAGTTTTTCATTTTGTATACCTCACCTGAAGTTTATACAGTGGACCACATCACTGAGGTTAATTCATTCTATTGTGGAAATACTGGTGGTTGAAGTGAAACAGACCATAAGTGCTCTGACTTCACATGCAATAGCTCCTTCACTGAGCCAAGTTGATTGAGGATGTTACCTCTATTTGATAAATACAAGTTTCCTTTTGATTTATATTATGAATAGAATCACAGTTTGTTTGGTGGTACTTAATTTTGATCCATTAAAGGGAAGCCTGTTGTATAAGCTGCACCATTGTCAAGCTGCTGATTTGGCACTTTGGTCATTAAAGATTTAACTTCCACATTTGAAACTATATCCTTGCGTGTTTTTTTCTTTTTTAGGAATTTTCTTTTGCGCACATAGGTAGGTACAGTTTTTTGTTTATTTTCTTTTATATCATTTGTGTCATTGCCCTCCGTTCTACTTTGAGATCAAAGTTGGGCATTAGTATCTATTAGCGACGGACCTGTTGATTCAGAATACCATCTGTCTACACTAATTTCCAATGTATGCACCAAGTTCGTTTTTTTTATTTTTGTTGCTTCCTTATTTATTTAGTTTTACATGTGTAGCTCTACCTCGTGTTCAATAATCTTTGATTTTGGGGTTCTGATTTAAATTCAGGGGCAGCTGGATCCTCTGTTAGTTCAGTTACAGTTTCTTCCTGTGTGCATAGCTTCTTTTTCTTCCCACAAGCTTTCAATATAGGGAATAAGTTACCTTTTCTGGTGGGTTCTAGGTTTGTTGTAACTTTCTTCTCCTTTATATTGTGTGTCTTTCTCAGGTGCTTCCGTTCCCCTGTTGTTAATTGTTTGATGGATTTGGTGGGACTGAACCCTGAAACGTCTCTAAAACGTCAGAAACCTCTATGTGATAAAAGTCTTGTCAATTTTCAGGTGGGGATTTTAAGGGCTGGATCACTATATTATTGTGTGGTATGTATATCAACGCAGTATAGACAATCTGGTGGGGTAGTTATGCTATTATTCCTGAATAGTTTTAACTCCTGCACCATGACGTCCAAAACGTTTCACAAGTATGCTAATTTATTCATTATCGATAAGCATGAAAATGTCTGGGACAGGGAGTCCATCTCAGTTTCAGCCAAATAGATTATTTGAATTATATGCTCTACTATAGTCAATTTCCGCAATGTAGGTAGGATGATTGTGCAGCAAGTCAAGTTGCATCACAAATGTGTCTGTTTGAAAATTGAGTTCTTTGATTGTAACATTAAGTATTTTGAACAGCAATGTCCAAGTGGAGGACCTATGTTTATGTTCATCACGCTTAAAGGATGTACCACGTTTGGTGAGTTATCATGATGGTCGTTAGCCTTTACTATTGTATAGTCATCTTGAGTTGATTCAAGATGTGAGTGATATGTTTTCATATCCTTTGACTGGTTAATAACTGCCATTGATAGAGACTCATCTGGCAGTTGATTCATCTTTGTAAGATCCTGATAATGTATCCTTGTTAGTATCGTGTTGAGACATCAGATAATTGTTACAGTTTTTATTTTGGAGACCAGAACCAGTCTGCATATTTATTTTTGTATTCAAACAACCAACTAGACTTTCAGTATTGTTTTCCAATTCTAATCTCCACAGATTTAACACCAATTCCACTGCTTTTTGTTGGTTTTCTTTTTCTTTAAGTTTATTATTTCTATTAGTTGTAGTTGTTGCTGTTTCCTTCAAATACTTCAATAAAGTTGCTGGGTTCGCGGGAATGGCCAGGTTAACCACTGTCTGTTGTTTATACTGTTCCATAGCCCAAGATAAGTCATATTTTCCTCTTCTTTTCCTTTTATATTTCCCCAAGGGGCGGATATGTTCCTAAGGTGACCAGATCTAATTTTATTTCAAAGTTTATTCTGAGAAGTCCTCGTTTTCATCTTTTTTTTAAATTTATTTTTAAATCCTACACTAGCTAAAATATTGAAACGCTGAAATATGATCCACAGATCTCCAATTGTGTAAGTAACAGTTATGGCTAAAGGCTCACCTACTGCACCACCAAAATGAGAGACAACAACTTTCCAGCTTTCTAATTGTCAACTATTCATCACGGGATCTAATCTAGGGCATGTCTTAGACGTCTTGGCTTCTTGGTTCGTTTGCTCCTAGCCTTCGTTCTCAGCCCAGTCCAACCAATGTAGCCCAACAGCAGGGATAGCAGGTAACAGCTCTTCCTACCATTGCTGATGCTGCCTGCTCCCACTCGAGGTACAGTTCGGCTCTGGCTTGCTCACATGCAGTATTTGACCCGCCTCTCCCCGTATTCTGCCATGCCTGCCGGTTTCCCAATGGAGGGGTGGAGCACATCGCAGCTCTCATGGGACCAGAGGCACCAGTGTTCCTCCCACGAACCCATTGATGGTGATGGTGGGGAAGCAACCGGAGTAAGGTTAGCCAGATCGAGGAAGCTACCGGTTGTTAATCTCCCAGGTAAGACAGCACAGGCACAGCAAGCAATGTTGAATGCAATTCCCTGATCACACAAGCAGCATGACTTCCTTCCTTCATTACATTTTAAAATAATTACAAATATTACATTATTTAACTACAATTAAATTTAAACTTTACAAATGTGCATTACATTTATAAAATATATTATAACATAATTCAAATTAATTTAATTTGTAATTATTCTTTGAAATTACAAATAATCGACAGGGCCGGACTGGCTACCGGGCAGTTTGGAATGCTGCAGAGCAGGGGGATGATTTCACTGCGGTGGGGGCTGATTTCGTTCAAGGAGACCTGCGTGTGCTCCGAAATAATTAATGCAAAACGAATTTCGTTTAGCACACGCAGGTCCCCATGAACGAAATCACCCCCAGCTCAGCAGCATTCCAAGCTGCCTGGCAGCCAGTCTGGCCCTGATAATCAAAAATATAACTTTTTAAAATTAAAACCGCTTAATTAAAAAAACACACAACATAAAAAAAAATTGAAACATCTA
Organism: Lissotriton helveticus; assembly: GCF_964261635.1. Classification (NCBI taxonomy): domain Eukaryota; kingdom Metazoa; phylum Chordata; class Amphibia; order Caudata; family Salamandridae; genus Lissotriton; species Lissotriton helveticus. Next base: position 960,710,574 of record NC_136063.1, read on the forward strand.
CTCTTTTCAAAATAAGGATTAAATTAAGTGTACTAACAAATATATTTATTCTATATTAAAACTATAAATCTAATTTTTAGAAATCTATAAAAAGGTAAACCGATTTTAATTATATTTTTATGCCTAATAAATTAACTAATATAATTACCACATACCCTAAAGTAAGACAATAATTTAAAATACATTTTACAAAATAATTATTAATATAATAACAATACCTAGTAATTAATATAATAACAATACCTAGTAGTGGAGAAGTGTGGCTCAAATGGTTAGAGCGTCAGACCCTGATGCAGAGGTCTGGCCCGGGACCAGGGTTCAATACCCGCCTCGGTGGGTCTTGGGCTCAATTTCCTCGGACCTGATAATTCTTGCCTCGGTGCCTATTCTAATCATGGGTCCCATGCTGCGACTCTGGGCAATAGCTTGCTTAATCTCCACAACGGCCCCAAAAGCACTGGGATGCCTGGTTTCACCATGGGGATGCCCAGGAGTGGACACTCACAGGGAAAACCAGGAAGGGTTCCTAAGCGGTATACGGACAGCGCTGGGACACTACCTCAGGGAAGTAGCTGTGTGCTCTATAAATACCGGTACATTTACATTTACATGTAAAACTTGAAAGTAATAACCTTATCCAAACATAAAACAAAATGTAATCAATACCAACACATTTTTTTAAAGGAACAGGTCCTTCTACCAGCTCCCCCTCCCTGCCCTCAGTAGCTTTCCTAATGCTGCAGCTCGCATCTTTGTTGTTTCCCTGCTTGCTGCCGCATTGTATCTCCCGCCATTTGACTTTCATAACAATAAATTACTGTTGTAACTGTATTGTATCAATCATTTTGTAACCATATTTTGGCTGTATTGCAACTGCATCTTTATTTCCTTTTTCTGTCATTAAAGCTTAGCCCAATTCTTATTGTTTCTCTCCCCTGTTCATTATTTGTACCCCCCTTTCATTACAATAGTAATCTGTTTTGTTTTGTTTGTTTTGGGCTAATCTTTCTTCAGTGAGCTGGGCCACCTCACTGCCTGCTTTCCCACCCGTTTTGCTGCTCCTGCCTCCCGCTTCCTGTTTTCCACCCCCAGCATCCCTCCCTTCTCCCAGGACCTACGTAATGGAGGACGTAGTGCAGCTGCACCGCCTGCGCACCAAATGCATTGCAAACAAAAACCCATCTGCACCCATCCATGCCTCGCCACGCCCAGCGCCAGTAACCCTGGTCCCACTGCAACCCACAGATATTCCACTGCTGAGCTCAAAATCCTGGACCCCAAAGGCTGCAACAACCACTGTCACTTCTCCTGCAAGTCTAGACCTCCTGCCCTCACGAAACCACCACTAAACCCACCACACCGACCATGACCACCCCACTGTTTACTGCTCAATGTCCAGTCACTCTGTAAACATGCCACAGAAATCAGCTCCCTCTTCCCCGACGTCATCTTTATCACCAACACCTGGCTCAACCCCGCTTCTGCTCCCAACATCACCACTGCCACTCCCGACAGCTGTAAGAAAGTTCACCAGGACTACATCCACAAACACAGAGATAGCTTCGCCATCATCCAGAAAGAAACCATCCGCTGCACCACCACGGAAGACTGCAACACATTGATCATGGAACACCTCAACTTCCAACTCCATACCGACCCTCACCTACAGAACCCAGGACCTCGCCCCAGTCTCTGCAACACCATCTCTAACTTAAGCGTCCCTCTCACCATCAACTCCAAACACTACATCTTCCTCGGTGAACTAAGTTTCCACCTGGATGGTCTCAATGACATCAACACCGCCAACCCACTGGAAAGCATGTGCAACATCGGCCTCACCCATGTAGTCACCAATACCACACACAGCACAGGACACATGCTCAAACCCATCTTTACTGCTAGAGACAGAATCAAGTACAGTCATGTCACCGAACCTACTCTGGAACGACCACGCTATTGTCCACTTCACCATCAGAGGATCACTAGGCACCACCCCAAGCCTCCAAGCTCCTCCCACCAAAGCTGGAGAAATATACCAGAGAACCAGTGGACTGACAGCCTCAACTCTACCAAGCCTGAACTCACCACCAACCGCGAACAGAATGTCAAAAATTTCTCCACCTGGATCACCGACTGCGCCAACAGAGTGGCCCCAAACAAACCTTCCAAACTCAGGAGATTCACCACTCAGTCCTGCAGGCACAGTCCAGAACTCAGAATATTGAAATACAAATGAAAGCATCTAGAAAGGAGATGGCTCACCAGAAAGGATCCCACAGACCAAGCAACCTTCAAGACAGCCCTCAACAATTACCACCAAAGCCTGAAAGACACAAACGGATGTGCCCTGGCTCACCGCATCGAAACCAGCTCCAATCACAACAAAGAAGTCTTCAACATTGTCAGAGAGTTCTCCAGTCTGTCTGCTACCCAAAACACTATCACCCCATCCCAAGAACGCTGTGACACCATTGTGGACTTCTTTCATGACAACCACCATCTACAAAAATATGAACCCCAACCGGCTGACCTCCACAGCTTCCTCGCTCCCATTGCTGCCAACTCCGACCACCAACTCACCACATGGGACTAGCTCACTTTTCAAAACACTAAGGCCATCATGAACCCCGCCCACTGTGGAGCACCCATGAACCCCTGTAGCTCCCACTTCTTCCACCATGGAAGCCAAAAAATCAGAAACAAACTCACATCCATCCTCAATGCATCTATCACCATATCCACCATCTCCGAAGAATGGAAAATCACAGATGTCAAACACCTCCTCAAGAAACCTTCTGGTGACCCCATCAAGTTCAAGAACAACTATCCCATCTCTCTGCTCTGCTCTCCCGCCAAAGTTGTCAAGAAGGCCATCTACCGATAACTCACAGAACATCTGGAGAACAACAATCTGCTAGGCACCTCCCAATTCAGTTTCCATGCCAACCACAGCACCAAACCGTCCAGATCACTGCTACTGATGACATCAGAACCATCCTAGACAGGGGAGAAACAGCTGCTCTGATCCTCCTCGACCTCTCAGCAGCATTCAACTCCATATTCCACCACCTCCTGATCAAGAGACTTTGTCAAATCAGGATCCAGGGATACACCCTCAAATGGATCGCCTCCTTCCTTACAGGAAGAAATGAGACACACCGTCTACCACCATTCACCTCAGAACCCGAGAGGATCATCTGTGGCGTCCCTCAAGGCTCATCTCTCAGCCCCACTCTGTTCAACACCTACATGACACCCAACACACCAAGATCACAGGGCAGCGAGCCACAGAATATGCATCTCCTCTTTGTCTGCAATTTATATAAAAAAAGTTGCATTAATTAGAGATCTGTGTGCATTCACTGAATGCATCCACTGCCCAGGGATGCAACCATTAGGTCAAATGTAGTCCAAACACAAATAGGGAAGCGCCATAAAAGATATAAGTCCCATTCAGATTCCAAAGACAACTTTCCCAATTCTTTTTTTTATTATTTTCACTTTTATAGGCATCCAATGGTTACTGCACAAAACAGCCAATGTATTTTGTCTAAAGATTGGGCTTCTTCAAGGAAAGCTGATATTTATTCAATATGTATCCATGGCCAGTAGTCATTCAAAAGCCATCCCACAGTATGAAAAAATATTTAGTTCCTTGTCCAAGGATGGCAAATATTCACAGTGGAACTTATAATAATTAAACTGACTGGGTCAGTCCGCCCCGCAATAGGTGCAATGTTAAGCACCAAGTAGCCTTTCAGGTCCACCTATCCCGTCACGATCAAAGTCAGAAAGGAAGAGCCCCCGGCCTTAACATCATATCCTACACAGATGACACTCAGCTTATCCTCTGACTCTCAGAAGACCCATTCACCACTAGAGCCAACTTCCACAAGTGCATGAAGAGCGCCACCAACGGAATGAAGAACAACTGCTTAAATCTCAAAACTGACAAAACAGAAGTGCTTATTATCAAGAACAACACCTCCCCTTGGAGAGAGCCCTGGTAGCCCTCTGAACTTGCACCCTCACCCACACGACTGATCACACCCAAAACCTTAGTATCATCCTGGACAGCAAACTCACCATGAAAAACCGATTAATGCAGTCTTTTCTGCCTGCTTCCTCACTCTCCGCATGCTCCGGAAAATCTTCAAATGGCCCCTCGTCAACACCAGGTAAACTGCCTAGCAAGCCCTAGTCACCAGCCACCTGGACTAAATAAAAAACCAACTCCTGAAGAGACTTCAAATGATACAGAACTCTGCCACCAGACTCATGCTTGACCTCCCCAAATGGACTCACATTCACCCCCACCTCAAGAAGCTCCCCTGGCTCCTTGTCCAGAAGAGATGCCACTTAGAGATGCTCACACATGCTTACAAAGCCCTCCACGACCAAGGACCAGCATATATTAACCATCGCATGCACTTCCACCGACCGTCCAGCCACTTGCGATCCTCATCCTTCACCCAAAACCCCTGCATCCACCGAAGTTACAGTGGAGGATGCTCCTTCTCCTACCTCAGTGCCAAGTTCTGCAACGATCTTCCCCTTCACCTCCAAACTTCTTCCTCACTCCCGGAATTTATAAAGGGACTCAAGGCCTGGCTCTTCAACTAACACCACTGTTAGCATATAGATCCCAGTGCCAATATTTATCTCTTCACTATATGGGTTGTTGACCACCACACTTATGGGTTACTTAAGCTGCTTTTCAGTATCTGTTTATGGCTAACTAACCCGCCTTCCCTTCCCATCCACATTTCTACGCATTTAGCTATGGAATAATAATTTTTCTAGTTTATTTTCCAATTATATTTATTTCACCGCTGGCGGAGCTGTGTCTCATTCTTCTGAGTGCATCTCATCTGGCATCTACCATGAGTAATACGACTAGCAAACTCAAGCATTGTTGAGATTGATGTGCTTTCACCTGAATGGAAATCTTCTACTTCTGAATGGTAGAAAACTATTGGCAACTACTTAGTTGGTGCTGTATTTCTAACTAGCCTCAGTGCTGGCAGTTACTTAGATGGTTCCTTAGATGGCCCTTCTTATATTATCATGCAAAAAGGACAACTACAATTACCTCTTAATTTTTCCACTCCACCATGGCCATGCAAATTAGACTTTAAAAATGGGCATTACAAATGGTTGTTCCCAAACCAATGTTTAGATAATGCAAATAGGAGTAGGCAAATTCCCCATTTTTATTCCTTAATCTATATTTGTAAAAATTGGCAAAATCTGGATCTTTCAGCTTGGTTCGCATTCGCTTATCCCTCATTATGACGAGCAGCATAAGTGTTCCTCTTTGTGAGGAACCACCGAATGAGACATTCTTACATCCTTGTGCCATACAGAGCTGTTTGGGACCAGATTAAGTAATTAGCTAAATGATAATTACATTAAGTTAATTAGACTGTCCATCGCAGCAGGGCACCAAATCAATTTAGTCTCCATGTCCTCTTCCGCGCTCAGCGTACGAGCGCAGTGGGCGCGTGCCAAAGTCGCGCCTAAGTCCAGCCCGTCTGCGCCCGTCCGCGCTGAGACCGCGCCTGGGGCCTGGGAGGCTGAGCTGACCACTGCTGACATGCAAGGAGGTTTTGGATATTCAAGACAATCTTTCCTTGCCTTGAAGCCCCTAGTTAGGCCTTGCCACCACACTATTGCGCCTGAAGGTTTTTTAGTTAGGGCAGGCGGTGAATGTGAATGCTTGAGTAGTGGTGTTGGATACGCCACTTTCTTGAAGGGACAGCTTAGCTGCAGCTCTCCTGAGTCTGCCTCTAACATAATTATGGAAAGGGGGTTTCTCATTAACATTAGGTCCTTGATAAAAAAATAACGTTGCTTTCAGGGACTTTGTTTCTGATAGGAAATCTACGTGGGTTTTTATCACTGAGACTTGGGCTTCCGATACTTCGGGTCCTGATTTGATAGATGCTATCCCTACTGGGTATGCCCTGGCTAGAATGGATTGAACAGGCCGGCGAGGAGGAGGAATAGGAGTCCTCTATAAGGACTCTCTCATATGTCGCACTGAGTTCCTTTCCACTCCCTCTGACTCTTTTCAGGCCATGTACTTCCCCATTAACTCCACCCCTTCTGTCTCCTTTTCTGGTCTTCTGTTTTACAGACAATCAGGCCCTAGGTCATCCTTTAGCCCGGACTTGATTAAACTCCTAGAGCCATTTATTTAAAGGCCCAATATTACGCTCTTGGGCGAGTTTAATTTCCATTTGGAAAACATGGGATCTAGAGACACTCAGACTCTTTTGGATACGTTGGATTCCTGTGGCCTGACCCAGTTGGTGGTAGGTCCTACCCACCTGGCTGGACACACTCTTGACGGAGTTTTCTCCAATGACCCCAGGGTGAAGGTGGGCACTCCGGTCCTGTTGGCGTGGTCCGACCATATGGCTGTGCCTTTAGAGCTGTTGTCTCAGGATGTATCCCCTTTTTCTTTGGATGCTAAGAAGTGGGAACTTAGAAGGAACCTTAAAGCTGTTACCAATGAGGCTTTTTTCTCCGTACCTGAACAAATTGACGCTTCATGAACTGCAGGGCGCCATCTCTGCCGCCCTGGAGCTTGCTAGCACCATCTCAGGTGCACTGGACTCTCTGGCCCCCCTTAAACAGCACTACTCAGCGAGAAAGAGTCCTTCTGCTCCCTGGTTCTCGGATAGACTTAGGCTTCTGAGACAGCGATGCCGCAAACAGGAGAGACTTTGGAGGGCCCAGCTGGACCCTTCAGAGAAGGAAAAACATAAACTCTGTCTAAAAGACTATAAGCTAGCATTGTGGAGGAAAAGAGGGCGTATTTTTAAAAAAATCACTGCCTCCCTTACTTTTCCTAGAGATCTCTTCAAAATCATTCATTCCCTATCCTCTCCCCAGGTAGCTGATCCTATAGTGGAATCTCAGGAGCTGTGTGATAAATAACATCTCGATCTTTTTCCATTCTAAGATTGTGGACATTTACAGCTCCCTTGAATCCCTTAATCTTGGTATGGCCCCTCCCACTAATGCTGCCCCTGTTGGAGGTCAGAGTTTGTCCGGCTCACATCCTCCGAGTTTCTTGTCCTTCCCCCTTCTCACCCCTGAGCTTATGAGTCAGCTCCTGGACAACACTAAATCAGGCTCTCCTTTGGACTTCTGTCCACTTAAAGTTCTAAAGGCCTGTCGGGAGGCTGTCATTCCCCCTCTCATGAATGTCATGAATCGCGCACTTTTGGAGGGTGTGTTTCCTTCTCCATGGAAGATGGCGGTTGTTAAACCCCTTCTTAAAAAATCTACATTAGATCCAGGGGTTCAGAAAAACTTCCGCCCTATCTCACTCCTTCCTGCTCCTGCTAAGATGCTGGAATCTCATCTTAATCGGCATCTTAGTTCTTTCCTCCGGGACTCTGCCCTTTTGGATATTTCCCAGCATGGCTTCAGGAGTTCTCATAGTACTGAGACTGCCCTCACGGCAGTTGTCAATAACATCCGCTCTCAGGTCGATAAGGGCCATACCACTCTTCTGGTCCTGTTAGACCTGACGGCCTTTGACACCTTATCTCCATCTATTTTGGTTACTCGTCTTAGGGACATAGGGGTTGGAGGTCCTGCACTGAGGCTTCTGGCTTCCTTTCTTATTGAAAGGGAACAGAAAGTAAAGTTGGGCCAGTTTCTTTCCGCCCCTAAGCCTGTGCTTTGTGGGGTCCCTCAGGGCTCTTCCATGAGTCCTTTATTATTCAACATCTACGTGACCCCACTTGCCAGTGTAGTTAGATCCTTTGGGCTGGATGTACTGTCGTATGCTGACGACACCCAAATAATGGTCTCCCTTACGCAGCCTGTGAAGGAATCAGCCTTGAACTTCAGGAACTGCATGGAGGCTGTGTCGCAGTGGATGGTACAGAAATTCCTGAAGCTGAACGGGGAGAAAACGGAGGTGTTGATATTTGGGGGTTGTCAGGATATTTGGTCTAACGACTAGTGGCCTGCCTCGCTTGGAGACTGTCCTCTTCCCCGTCAGTTTGCTAAAAACCTTGGGGCGTTGATGGATTCTACTCTTTCCTTCGACCGTCAGGTCAGTAGGACTGTCTCCACTTGCTGTGGTATTATCAGGATTCTTAGAAAAATTTCCCACTATCTTTCTCCTGATGCCTGGAAACAGGCCACTGTGGCATTAGTTGCCTCAAGACTGGACCACTGTAACGCCCTTTATGTGGGCATTAATAAAAGCCTTATACATCGCCTTCAGATGGTCCAGAATGCGGCGGCAAAAATGGTCTTAAATCTACACAGAATGGCCTCAGCCACAGAAGCTCGGAGAGGCTTTCACTGGCTTCCCATCGAGTCCAGGATCTCTTTTAAGATTCTTTGTCTAGCCCATGGGGCTCTCAATGGTACAGGTGCTGAGGGTCTTAGGTCACTTATCCACCTTTATTCTCCTGGCCGATCCCTTCGATCCTCCAATAAAAATCTTCTGGAGGTCCCTAGGTTTGTAAAAGCCAAATGGGGAGGTAGAGCATTCTCTACTATTGCACCCAGGCTATGGAATTCCCTTTCCCTTAAACTCTGAGGGCAACCTTCATTCGCCTTGTTTCGCAAAGCATTGAAAACCTGGCTTTTTTCTGAAGTGTGTTTGTAAAGAGTCCTCACTGGTGCCTATACATTATTTGACCTGCCTAGGCGCCTTGATGCCCTTGGGCTAAGTTGCGCATTAAAAGACTCCCTTCATTCATTCATTCATTCAAGTTCCCCAGCTGGGGAACCTGTGCATGACACCTACTATGTAGAGCGCTAGGAGAACCTAGCCGGAAGGTGCCACCCGGAGGTTACCTAGCAAGCCAGTTACTTTCAAGAGCACTGTGAGGGTCTGGGCAATACATCTAGCTTCATGCAATTATCATTAAGGTTAATACGCCCCCCTTCTCCTCACAGTGCTCCTAAAAGAAGCTGGCTAGGGCTGTCTCGTTTACCCCTCGGAGGAGCATTATAGAAACTCTGATTGTGCTCTGCACACCGAAAAGCTAGGTCTGCCAGTGCAGATGATTTTGAATTGTATGTGGGCCTCAAGAGAGATGCAGTAGAGATCCCTAAGTGTGAGCTACCCCTGTAATAATTTGTAGGAAATACACTATCTTTCTCCAGGATGCATCTTTCAACATTTTGAGTCCTATGGACGGTGTAGTCACGTGGTATTTGGGACATTCATGAGAATCCATGTGTGACACTGGTTGGGGGACAGGAATATATAGAGGCTCATATCCGAATTGGTGAAGGCTTTTGCCGTATGTTGATGTATCATTGCATTTAACCCATGCGAGGCTGCCTGCTATTCACAGAGCTGCAGTAATACATGTAGGTTTCGGGCATCAACCAAGGGGTAATCATTCTTAGAGTGGGGTGAGTTTCGACTTGTCTCTCTCTTCTCTTTGCACTGTAATGAGAATTTAGGATGGTCTCCTTCTTGATGCAGGCTTTAAGTCATGCCTGGGCTGTACTCTTGGGGTGGGCGGGGACCTAGTGGGAGAGGTGTGGTGAAGCAGCCAGAGCGACTGAGTCCGGAGCGTTGGGGTCATGGCTCGATCCCCGGTGGCAGCTCAGCTCTACGTCATGTGACTCTAGGCAGTAGCTCACTTAATCTCCCCGACGGCCCCTAGCACCTGGATACCTTTAGGGGTGATGAGTCGCGCTTTAGAAATCTGGAAATATTATTAAATATACTTAAATGCTACCACCTGTGGGCTGGGCAGCATCTACCTATGGCTGGTCTTTACTTTCAAATTTCACATTTCTTTCTAGATCCTCCATAAAGCTGAAGGTACACCAGGAGGATTCCATCAATCGACACTGCTTCAGAGATACGAATGGGGGCAGGCTATACCATCCCTCAGCCATTTGGGGGCATACAAAATATACAGATCAAAACAGGATAGCACAGGACTGAGCTGGTATGAGTATTATTGCATTGTTTTTCAATTGGCGTGGCATTATCTAGCGTAAGGGGCAGCCAGAAATAGTACATCAGTGGACATGTATCTGATAAGGTTTTGTGTACATCTGCACTGTAAGGTCAACACAGTGCAGAAAGTGCAGAAGTGTTTTTTGTTGGGATGATGCATGAGTGTCTGGAATGTTGAGTTTACATTTCATTGATGGTTGCATTAGGCGTAGTGTTTCTAGATCATTTCACAATAATAACAAGAATTGACAAAGCCAACAGGTCTCGCCTTTGGGACCTTCTAAGTATTTAGTTATGCAGCACAATATCCTTACTGCAACAGCATTAACTGTTGCATGGCTAAACACTTATAAGGTCCCAAAGGCGAGACCTATTGGCTATGCCAATGCTTGTTTCATTAATCTTTCCTCTACACTTGTGTTTGGTTTCCCTTGCCAGGTTTCAATTTCATCTGTGTGCTAACTTTAGTAGTGTTTTAGTCGGCGACAAGACACTCACCGAGGATGCACTTACTTTGGCGATGGTGCACTCTACTAATACATTAACATAACATAACAATGAAGATTTCTGGCGAGATCTGAGTTTACCAGAGGACCTCACAGTGCAACAACCACTGATGGCACAGTTTTCAATATAGACTAGTATATCACAATACATTGATTAATTTCGTCAGAGTTTTATTAATGAAGTTGAACATCACAATGAACTAAACATTGATAGCACTGCTTTAATAACGAGCTATAATATCACAATACAATGACCAATCGTGGTAAGCTTGAATGATGAGCTATTACATCAAAATGCACGACCTGATGACCCACCTTTAAAAACTAGTCTTGGCATCAAAAAGCACGAACCAATGGCAGAGGTTTAATAATTCACCTTGACATCACAATGCACAAATCAACAGTGACTGAGCTTAAAAAAAATAAAAGAGGACACAACAATGTACTAATCAACGAGAGCTGTGTTTAACAATGTTCTTTCACATAATAATGCATTCATTAGCCAATGATGACTTACCTTTAATAGTTAGCCACACTGATGGTTTAGGTTTAAAAAAAAGTAATGACACAGATGTTACCAGTGCTCCTACGCGCGTTTCACATGAGCCCAGAGTTACCACCAGAGGTCAAATGCATTGATAAATGCAAAAAAGTGAACATGCTACAAACCAACCCAAGTGTACCTAAACACAACATAAGAGCAAAGATACCCACCTGCACATGACAGAAAAAGAAAAAGAGTGAGAAAAATATGAAAAATGTAGTGAGAAAATTGCCAAGTGAGAGAAGGAGCTAAAGAGAGAAATCGAATACATATGTGGGAAACAAAGAGAAATACAATATGTGTGAGAGAAAATAAACAGCAAAGAGATACAAACCCAAAGGAATACATGCGAGCGCCTCACGCTGAAAGTTAAAACAAAAAAAAAGGCGTGCAGGCTGCAGCTGTAGAAAGAGATGGAGGGGTGCACCAGTGAGTGGTGCACGTGCACTGGGGGGAGCAGTCTGCTCTTATTGAAAGCACATACTTGTGCTTGTGGTGCGCCGCTGCGCACTCCCGCAAGGTGTATGCCGCCACAAGCGCGAGTATGTGCTTCGTAAAAAGAGCTGAACGACGGCTAAAGGTCTCCTACGGCTGCATAGGCGAGACCTAAAAACAATGGTTTTCATTTAGAAAATCTATTGATTTTGGTAGTTGTATCAAACCAATGATTCCGGTAATTGTATTGTTGGGCAGCACCAATCTATCTTGTGTATTTGAAAAGATCATTGCCTAGTTATACATATCTCACACAAGGTGACATGTTTATTGTGGGGACCATGCCATGCAGATGTATACTCCATGATGTAGACAAGTGAAAAAACCATCATTCGCTCACAATTACCATATGATCTTGGCAAAACTCACACCGAGAAACACTAATTAAGAAGGATGCATATAGACAGTCTCTATGGTTCATTTGACCTGCCTGACCTGGGTGTGCGCAGAAGCCAGGGTTGAGGTTGCTCTGCATAGCAAAGCAATGTTGTGCAGCACCGAATCTTGCATAGTACAGTTTGGAGAAATCCTCATTTATTATCCATGTACACCCTCAAAACAAGATTCTGAATGTACAATCAATGAGCCTACCAGTATATACATGTGATGTGCTTTTAAAATATAACATGCCACCATAAAATAGTTGTACAAAAGGGGGTGGTGATGGACGTAGCATCTGAATCAATCAAACACTCACACCCAGTCAAAAGATCTAGGTTTAATCCATCACCATTCTTTAGCCGACTCTGCCACCCCAGTTCAGACATGGCTATATGCAAATCAGTCTGACCCTGTGCCTCATGAGAACAGTCCAGCCCGAACTGCCAAGCCATGCCTTCCCTGGACCGGAAACAAGCTTCCGAAGACCGGTTTCTGGCATTCCAGCCGTCTTCAGCCCGGCTTGCTTGAATCCAATGGCAAAGTGAGCAAGGGACTCACGTCTGAGCACACCCTCCCACCCTTATGGCGGCCAAAAGCGGTACAACAGGGGGTGGTGATGGACGTAGCATCTGAATCAATCAAACACTCACACCCAGTCAAAAAATCTGGGTTTAATCCATCACCGTTCTTTAGCCCACTTTGCCACCCCAGTTCAGACATGGCTATATGCAAATCAGTCTGACCCTGTGCCTCATGGGAACAATCCAGCCCGAACTGCCAAGCAATGCCTTCCCTGGACCGGAAACAAGCTTCCGAGGACCGGTTTCTGGCATTCCAGCCGTCTTCAGCCCGGCTTGCTTGAATCCAATGGCAAAGTGAGCAAGGGACTCACGTCTGAGCATACCCTGCCACACTTATGGCGGCCAAAAGCGGTACAAAAGGGGGTGGTGATGGACGTAGCATCTGAATCAATCAAACACTCATACCCAGTCAAAAGATCTGGGTTTAATCCATCACCGTTCTTTAGCCCACTCTGCCACCCCAGTTCATACATGGCTATATGCAAATCAGTCTGACCCTGTGCCTCATGGGAACAGTCCAGCCCGAACTGCCAAGCCATGCCTTCCCTGGACCGGAAACAAGCTTCCGAGGACCGGTTCAGATGCTCCATCCATTACCACCCCCTTTTGTACCGCTTTTGGCCGCCATAAGTGTGGCAGGGTATGATCAGACGTGAGTCCCTTGCTCACTTTGCCACTGGATTCAAGCAAGCCGGGCTGAAGACGGCTGTAATGGCAGAAACCGGTCCTCGGAAGCTTGTTTCCGGTTCAGGGAAGGCATGGCTTGGCAGTTCGGGCTGGACTGTTCCCATGAGGCACAGGGCCAGACTGGTTTTCATATAGCCATGTCTGAACTGGGGTGGCAGAGTGGGCTAAAGAACGGTGATGGATTAAACCCAGATCTTTTGACTGGGTGTGAGTGTTTGATTGGTTCAGATACTCCGTCCATTACCACCCCCTTTTGTACCGCTTTTGGCCGCCATAAGTGTGGCAGGGTATGCTCAGACGTGAGTCCCTTGCTCACTTTGCCACTGATTCAAGCAAGCCGGGCTGAAGACGGCTGTAATGCCAGAAACTGGTCCTCGGAAGCTTGTTTCCGGTCCAGGGAAGGCATGGCTTGGCAGTTCGGGCTGGACTGTTCCCATGAGGCACAGGGTCAAACTGATTTGCATATAGCCATGTCTGAACTGGGGTGGCAGAGTGGGCTAAAGAACGGTGATGGATTAAACCCAGATCTTTTGACTGGGTGTGAGTGTTTGATTGGTTGAGATGCTCCGTCCATTACCACCCCCTTTTGTACCACCATAAAATAGTTGGGAGAGATGGGAAGAGAGGGAAGGCTATGTCATATATGTAGAGGAAATGTATTACTGTGCCACACAGACATATATCTGTTCGGCTAATTCAAGTTCATTTCAGTATGTGCACCCTTACTTTAGAGTGTGAGTAACCTGTGTGCCACTAAATACTGTTAGTGGGGTTATTCATATCTTACAAGCCAATGCATATGTATTTGGGATCATACCCAAACAAGTAGACACATTCCACAACAGGCTTCAGTTGGGGTCATAATTGCTGAGAACCAGAAATTGAAGCTGTCATGTATTGCACCTAGTCAATTGTCATAAATATGCCTCCTTGCATGGCACATTAGCCGTACATTAATGGAGTGCCAATAGTGTTGATTGTAAAATAGATGTTTCATTGGTCTTGGTGGTTGCAGTCTGACATGGAATCCTGTGTAATGTGCCATTACATAGAACACTCGTGACACTCAGTTAATGATGCAAATACTCTGGGAAGGTGAATAACTGTTGCACGACGTTATTGGGATACTGCTGCATCTATTGCCTGGATATATTCCAAAGATGGCAGCTTTGGACTCCGTCCAGTGCAACAAACAACTAGATATGAATATGTGTGAGTGGGTCCTTGGCTATGTGAGCTCACCAGTTTTTAATCTAAGCCAGTGGTTGTTGATGGGGGCTAACAGCACTTGTTTTTGGTGACCAACTATTATTTTTCCGCATCAGACGTTTATCATAAGCAAGAGAGGGAAAATGCACAAAGAGGAAAGACGGAGATAGTGAAAGACGGAAAAACCATCACAAAGGAGAAAGGAGGCACCTGTAGAAGTGATATAAAAGGGTAGGGGGTCTTTGGTAGTGGATTAAAGTGGCCTGAGGTGAATTGAAGACTACAAAGCTTTGGTATTTGGTGCAGTGACATTTAATTGCACTGGCTGCAGGCTTATGAGCAGAGTTTTGGGCAATGACTCTCATTCATTAACAAGTTAAGCACTGGAGCTCACCCTCCCAGTTGCTGGCCAAGTTCAGGTCTACATGTGGTTTAAGCAATTCCTCTCCACCCCTCTTTTACTTATTATTATGTTGTATTATCTGTTATACATTTTATCATGTGGACAACTAACAAGTAAATGACGTAAGCATGATAGACAATGAAAGAATAGCATTAAAGAGTTTAGATGAGAGTTTAGTGCCCACTGTATTGCACATTTTTAAGCATTCACTTACGCAGCCATGGTCTGTAATATCTAAATCCTGGGGTGAACCACGACCCCTGTGATAAAGTTTTACCCATATGAATATTTTATACCCTTGGAAGGACATCTTGCTCACTCCAAAGATTGAATTTGTAGATTTCCCATCATCCATTTTCACAGGAAGTGACATCACTGGATTTCCTATCATCCATCTGCAGAGGAAGTGGCATCACCCATTTCCAGCAAAAAGTGTATTGAAAAAAGAAGCCAAAGAAGAGGACTCAGTTCTCATTATCCGCCTTAACAAGAAGAGACATCACTGGATTTCCTATCATCCGGCTGCACAGGAAGTGACATCACTGGTTTTCTGATCTTCACTTAATGGCAGTGACAGCGTGCTGTACAGCAGACCTATGCAGCAGGTGCCCTGCTGTTGCACCAGTGGCACGCCTGTCTATACCCATCATGTCCCAGCACCAGGACCTCAGGTCCTCCCCCGCCCACCTCCCTCTCCATCGCTACTTCACTGCAACCCTCCACACCCTGAATCCCAGTCGCATCTTCAAGCTTTGCTGCCATGCTTAACTGCCCAAAGCAGAAGGTGCGGTCCCCTGCACCACCTGCCATTTCACATGCACCCTTACGCACCCACCTCACTCCCCCACATACCTCACACACACAACCACACACACTGGATCCCCATGAAACTGCACTGCTCCTGGTCCTGCCTCCTCCTCAACAAGCGGTCCCTTACTAATCATGCCACAGAAATTTGGGATCTGTTACAGAACCACTCACTGCCCTGCTCTTCCTGACTTAAACCTGGCTGACCCCCCTCATCACCTCCTGTCATTGCCACAGCAATCCTCACCAGATACAAGATTGCAAGATAGGACAGGACAAACAGACCTGGAGGCAGAATCTCTATCATCTTCAAAGAATTCATCTAATGCTCCACCACCTTAGAAAGGACCACCTGCAACATGGAACACTTGACTTTGAAACTCCTCATCACCACCAATTAGACTGAGTGGTACCCTCATATTCCACCCCCGAACATGTGCCAACTTTGACAGCACCATTACGTACAACTCCTTCATCCTCCTTGGCGACCTCAACTACCATCTCTAGGACCTCACCAATTCCAACAGGACCACCCCCCTCGAGGCCCTGTCCAACATCAGACTCACTCAAAGAATGGAAAGTCCTACACACCCACCCATCCACCTACTGGAGGTCATCTTCACCAGCTACAGCTACATCACAGTGGACAAGCCCTCATCAATAACCTGATCTGACCACGCCCTTTTAAATTTCAGCATAATTATTGCACCACCGCAGAAACACCATTACTAAATCTTTACGGCTGGACTATAACAAGATATCAGAACCATTCTGGTCATCGAAACACCTACACCTCTTGCCTCAACACAACAATAACCTCTCCAAATCATTCTCAAACTTCAATGCCAAGCTCACCACCTGTCCAGACGCTCTGGCTCCTCTCATAGACAACAAAACAACGAGAACCAGACCACAATCAAGCTGGTACACGGATGAGATTAGGCTCACCAAACAACACTGCAAGCAAATTGACCACAGATGGAGACAACGGGTCTGATTTAAAGTTTGGCAGATGGGATACTCTGTCTGAAATGTGATGGATATCTTGTCTGTTGTATTACAAGTGCCATAGGATATAATAGCTCTGATATCCTTCGGGATCAAGTACGTGCTATATAAAACTTTAAAAAATAAATAAATATTGCACTTGTAATACAGAGGCCAGGATATCTATAGAGAGGATGGTATATCCATCACATTTATGGTGGAGTATCCCATCTGCCAAACTCTAAATCAGGCCCACAGTCAGGGTGACACCGACAAGAACATCTACAAATCCACCCGCAGACAATACCATCAGCAATCCAGAGCCACCAAATGTTCTGCGCTCACTGATCGCATCAAAAGCAGCATGAATTGTGCCAAGGAAATCTTAGCCCCAGTGAAAGACTACACCTCTCTGGCAGAAAGCTGTACCAGCCTAAAGCCCTCTCAGAACCTTTCACCCAGCTGTCTCTATTTTTCAGCAACAAGATCACCAGCAACTATTACAAGTTCGAGCCCCAACTGGCCCCCTGCAGCCATGTGAAGGTCCACAAAAATCCTCACTCAGCTCCATTCTGTTCCTTACCTACAAGACTACACTCACCAGTATCAGTCGTGCCCACAGTCTCCAGATGTTACAAAACTCAGCAGCCAAGCTCACCTTCAACCTCCCTCCCCCCACTCACAACACCCTGCACCTCAAGAAAGCGCCACTGGCTCCCAATCCACAAACGAGAACTCTTCACGCACACATGCAATGCCTTACACAACACTGGCCCCACGCCCCTGAACAACAGCATAAACTTCCACAAAGCTACTAGACATTTTTGCTCAGCTGTACTCCTACTCGCACACGCTCCTGACCTGCATATGCAGAACTTAGCTTGTCACATAGACTTGGCCCTAACACGGCCCATATAGCTCCTGCTTCAGTGCCAGGATACACTCCTGGATTAAGAGTGTGCTATTCAAATGCACATTACATAACACAAGATAACATAACATAGTATGGAATTGCATAATATTAACATAATACAGCTCTGTGGAAAGTTTTGTAGAATTTCCTTAATCAGATACACTTCCGCAGCTCTAATTCTGATACTTTGCTTTGTGCAGCAGCACAAAGGTTAAACAAGACAAACCTTCGAAATGTGAATTTTGTGTAGCTTCTGCAAGTCCCAATCTGGCGTTTGTGAAATGGGCTCAAACTGGTTAGTGTTGGTAAAAAACAGATTTATAGGGGACGGGGACTAGGTCATAAGAGAGGTCTCAGACAGAAAACTAGTGATGAGAGTGAGATAAATGACCAAGAATAAAAAAAGTTGAAAGACAGCAGCAAAAAAGGAGGGACAAGAGAGGAGAGGGGGAATTTAAGATTACATTAGGCCGTCAGCGGTGAACACAAATCACTGTGTCCAAAATAAAATTAGAAAACAATGTACTCAAAAACATATTTTTTCAGTAAACACATCCATGGCATAAGTGAAAATGTACTCTGCCAACAATAAACCCAATAATGCTTTATCTCTGACTGGTGTGTAATTACTTCTTGTTTTTTTAAAATAATGGCTTCTGCTTGAAGAGATTTTAGAGGTTATGCCTTGGATTGTAAACAAATGTTGTTTAACATCGCTGTCGAAACAGTGCTATTTATATAAGCGTGCAATACTTTTTGCTTGAAAAGGAAGTTTATTTCAAGTCATCTGCAACACTTCACTTCACGTTCACTCGAGAAAAAGTCGATCTTAGATAATTTAAAAAAATTGAGCCAAACATTTAAACCTCTGGATTTAATATGTTGAAGTACAATCTGATTAGGTTGATCTGTGTGTTAACCATCTAGCTGTCACGTGGTCCTAGTTCACAGATAACTTTACATCCTCATATTCCCACATATTTTTTACCTGATCATTCGTTAGTTCTGGCGTTAGCGAAGACCGTTTGATTTCCCCAAAACTAGATATAGTCAAAGTCAAAAACAGCTTTATTCTATTCTGATAAAAAGCATCATAAAAGCACAAGTAAAATTGCATTAAAAATACAATTAAAAAAACATCAAAGGGATGAGTCTGAGTAAGAATTACATGTTAAATACAATTAATTCATAGTTTTCCTAGATTTGATTACAGACTTTAAAAATGATGAAACAATGTGCATAGTTAGTTCATCCTCAAGCATTTGTAATTTCATCAAGGTGGTCCTACATTGCCTTAAGCCCCAGTATTTTAAGAGTGGAATTAAAAATCTCTTTCTTGGTACAGTAAAGAATTTACAGAAAAGTGTGCAATGTAAGGTGGACTGTTTTGATACATGGTCACAGGGGCATAAGTCCAAATCTCTAGACCAACAATTCTGCACCGGAAATGTTATAAGTCTAAAGAAAGTTCCCCCCCTAAATCTGATCAATAGCATGCGCGCATAGCAGCTTGTCACCTTAGTTAGGTATTGCTGTAATCCCTGCCCTTGATGGATCAGGTAATAATCCATCACAGATGTTTTATTTTTCTCAGCTAGCCAGCGCTTGTTCTCAAGATACTGCAGGCATATGTTCTTTAATTTCTTTCTAGGGATTGAGACTAGGCACTCTGGGGTATCAAAATAATTTGAGTGCCCGGTATCAGTCAGGAAACCCTTCACATAACTAAGCCAGGGAATCCTGTTTACCCCCTCTAAGTCTAAACAGTCCCGTATCACTTCCCTGTTCAGACCTGTCTCCTCTGTTGACCATACTTTGTGCCACAACAGAATAGGGTCAACTTTAATTAGGTCTGAAACATAATCAATGCCTAGTTCCTGATGACAAACCAGCGTTGAGGTATTACAAGGGGCAGCCAGTAAATAGCGGAGAAATGTATTTTCTCCAAGCTGAATTGATTTAGGCTCGATTATACCCCAGAGGCCTGCTCCATAAGTCGCAGTGGACACGCATTTCGCTCTATAAATGTCCAGCAGTACTGGGATTGGGCGTCCACCTAGTTTGTTGGCAAATGATCGCACTGCCCCAACTGATCTAGTAAATATCATATTCCTTGTCTCTAAGGCCGAGGTCCACGTCCCCGTTTTGTCGAAATTGATTCCCAAATATGAGAACGTGCCTGCCGTGGCTAATTTTAGGCCTGAGAGAAAGATTTTACATTTGGGGGGCTTCCTGGTAGCGCACGACATTGTGAAAGTTTTGCTTGTGTTTATTTTAAGACCTCTCTCACACATATACCTAGAGAATTTGGCCACTGCTCTTTGTAAGCCCATTTGGGTTCTGGACATAATAACTGCATCGTCTGCATATAGGAGTATTGGTGCCGGGGATTTCTTGATACTAGGATAATCAAACTGGTCTTTCGTGAGATGAGATGCTAAGCTGTTTATGTAAAGATTAAAGAGGAAGGGTGCTAATATGCAACCCTGCCTAACGCCCTTTTGGATGTCGAATTTAGCGGTGCATTCTCCCTTTAATCCATACCTCACTCTGGCCCCAGCATCCCTATATAGTTCTTTAAAAAAGACTAGCAGATCTGGTTCTACGCCCATTTGGGCTAATGTTGACCATCATTTTTTATGGTTCAGACAGTCGAATGCCGAACATAGATCCACAAAACACAAGAACAGATTTTCCTTTTTAGCCCTTATATACTTAGAAACAATTAAAGCTAAGTTCAGGCCTTGTTCTGTGGTGCCAAGTCCCGCCCTGAACCCATATTGAAATTGTGAGAGAGTGCCTTGATCTTCCACCCATAGCTGAAGTCTGTTTAGTATGACTCTCCCTGAGACCTTCATTAGTGAATCCAATAAGGATATGGGTCTATAACATTTTGGATCACTGCGGTCGCCATTTTTAAAAATTGGAATGACAATTGCATCGTGCCATGTGATAAAAAATCCATTCTTATTAGAGCTGTTTAAGACATTTGTTAAAAGTGGAGCCCATAATTCTAAGTTCGATTTATATATGTCTATTGGTACCCCGTCAGGTCCCGGGGCTTACCCAGCGGCACTATTGTTAATGGCCTGTTGTACCTCTGTTAGAGAGAATTTCACGTTTAGTGGAAAGTTTTTTGGGCCGTTTCCTGGGCCCCCATAATCTCCTCACTACTCTCATTCGCGTTTAAGGTATCTTTCTTATATAGCTCGGTAAAATGTGTGACCCATGCATTTTCTGTGATGGCTATTTCAACTGTGTTAGAAGAGTTATCTGTGAAGAACGGTGCATTCACGGCCTTCCAGAATCCTATAGTATCTTTTATGAGGCTAGCTTTATGTAACGCCTGCCAGGCTTCTTCATTCAACTCGCACTTGCGATTTTTTACTGCCTGATAGTATCCTCTTCTAGCAGATCTAATAGCTATCTGATTTCGTGGTAAAATCTTTAAGGTTGACATCAAATGCGCGTGCGATTTACTGCACTCGCTATAAAACCATCTATTTTCCATGTTTCTTTCTGTTCTTTGTGGCCTTCTAAGAAGATTTTGTATTTCTTGAGTTATTTTAACAAAAGCCTCACATAAGTATGAGTCTTCTTTGTCCTCTGTGAGACAAGCCTCAAACTCACTGCGCATGTTATTAATGAGGCTAGCGAAAAAGGCTACTGGTTCTATTTTATTCCATTTCAGGCAACAGCCATTTTTCTTCACCAATGTCAATTTGTGTCTGTACAGATTTTCAATTAGGGTGTATGATTTACCCCCAGCTTCCACAAATAATAAGGATAAAGAACATGGATAATGGTCACTCATAGCTACCTCGCTTACACTGAAATTAAGAATACGGGCAGAATGCTGCTTGGATATAAGGGCGTAATCTATGATGGTTTGACAGCCCCTCCCAATAAAAGTTGGTTTAAAAGGGACTGGAACGGAGCACAATTCGTTAATGAACCCCAAATCTAATAAAAAAATTAAGTTGTTAAAATGGCTGCCCAGTATAGTGTGGGGAAAATGTGCGCTGCCATCCTCTCTGTTTGCACCTAGCCCGCAGATATTCAGGTGACAATGTGAACAAAGGGGGGAATTAAAATCCCCGACTAGTATGACGCATATATCACCTGTCTGGTCTGCTTCAACGATAGAAGTAAGGTTTTGGGATAAGTTCTCTAGGATCGTTGAGGTCTCTGACTTAGGAATGTTGTTATAGAAATTTACCAGGACAGTTGTTTGTTTTTTACCATCTGTCAATAGCAAAATTTGAAAATATTCTGATGTCGGTTCAAACTTTACGTTTATGCCATGCAGAAGGTTTGATATATAGGTGTATAATACACAAAGGAGCCAAGAGGGAATACAGGTAATACTGGGAAAGCCCTCCACTCAACTGAATTCAATACACAAATCCCAGTCCCCGAGAGATGGTTAATATTAATCTCTTAGGCATGAGAATCTAATAGATCGGAGATATATTATTAACATCCGAAATCACCCCCTCTATATTCGTAGTGCGGTGTAGTGCCTCTAATGCCTATCCATCTACATCACAACTATTTTTGTGAATTACAAGAAAGGAGGTTCAGGGCGAAGTTTAACTCGACACACCCAATGATGTCTGCCTACTCAGACAATCCATCCACCCACACATAAGTGTAAATCAATCAGACAAAAAAATGTGTGGTGAAAAGGAAGGCACCTCACGGGCGAACAACCCTCGGGGAACTTGGCTGATGTTACCAATTCTATGCCCCTTTCTCATCATCGGTTGCCATTCCTTTTCAAAGAGAAAATAATATCCAAAAGCAAAAGAGTGCAAGGTGCTAGAATATGACCAACCAAACACAGTGATTAAAATCTACAGCCACACCAATTGTATAACTTTATTACTAAATCTGGTGTGTGCTGGTGAAATAAAAAGGCTGGTAGCTTACTGTCGCATACCACTACCTGTAACCGACATGTTTCACTGCCTTATCTGTTTTCTGGCAGATTCATCAGGGTTATATAGTCGGTCACCGCACCAATTCAGGACATCTGTCTTTTGGAAACTGTCGAGTTGAAACAAAGCCCAATTTAAAAGAACACTCACATCGACTTTATACTCGCATGCACTAAAAATGCTTTAAATGCTGGAATGTAATATAAATGCACCCTTACCCTTGACCAGCCACATCTTCTCATACCAGCTGGCGGGGGGTAACTCAGCCCTAATGTAGATTGTAGTATCAATCTGTAAGGCAATTCAACCGTAATTACACACGTATCTGTGTTGATCATTCCGATATATAGACAATCGTCCCCTCAACTGGTGTTGGACGTGATTGTTATATAGTGGCAGTATCTGTACTCATTTATCTTAAATTACAGCCTTTGATCTCCTAATCTATCCCCAACAATCGATCTCCATGTGGGTTTATAGACCGGATCCATTTATCTCCATTCCCCATTCTCCAAAACCATTGTACACGCACCGTTTTTTTTACCCACCGGTACCGCGTGGGCCGCTAGGAGATCTAACCCCTGCTGATAAGTCCTTGCATGGAGGCACAAGTCATGCTGACCACCCCCGACTCCTCATCGTACCATACAGTTGATCCAACGAGACGTCACATCATCCCAGGAACAGCGCTGCAGTGTACCGCGCCCCATTTAAAATGCCGTCCTGCTCTACAACGCCGGAACGGCGTGGTCACGTGATAGGACAAACGTGCACAGATCTGACCAAATTAGCGGGCGCCATATTTGAACGGTACTCATATCTCCGTTTTTTCCTAAATTCTATATGGATTGGCTGAAACTCAACAATAAATCCATAACGACCATCCCCTGCACTGATGATTTTTGCACAAATATTACACTTGACGTTTTATTGCGCCCCACCAAATCAAACAATAAGGGTAATGTGTTTATTAGACGTATGCCTGGGTTGAGCCCCTATTACGGCGCCATCTTGGAACGGGGTTGGTCAACCAGTTATCTCTATATATGTACTGTGTAATTTAACCATAACACGCTATTTAAATACATGTCAACTGTCATCTACATTACCCATTTATGTGTATCCATTACACTTGCCACTGCCAAAATATTATGGCGCCACGTATGCATTGGTAAAATTATCGTATCTGGTCTGAGTATGAATGTGCAACTTATACCTCGACAAGTACACCTCCAAGTTAAAGGACGTGTTGTCTCTAGGTAACTGTTTATAAGTAAGTGCAGCAACCAGGTTTCTATGGCCACACTGGGAACACCTTCTAATGTGCGTGACATAGCCTTCTTCACTTCATTAAATGGGAAACGGGTTATATCGTTCCAGGGATTATGCACCAGGTACTTAGCCAAAAATAGCACATGATATTAACAAATGTGAAAGCAAGGCCAACAACTCGAAATGGACAATGAGGGGCCTCTCCGAGGTGACCCAAAGGTACACCTGAGCATAAACTTTCTATCAGAGACAAATGATGGTTCTACTTCACTCAGTTCCACTCAATTATCTCATTCAAGCCCTGTGTGTCACTCTTTTCTCTGAATATCTATCTTTCCTTGCTTAGTAACACCCCCTCAATGTTGTTGGGGTTACCCTTTACTGTCTCCAACACGGTCCATGTGAAACGATGTTTCTCCTGATGGCAATGTTGAACCAGTTTCGTTGTCAACTTTCCTGCTTTTACGGTGCTTAGGTGTTCCTGTATACGTACTTTTTTTTTTCTCGTAGTGAGTCCAATATACTGTAAACCACAGCTACATAATAATCTGTACACCACATTCTCAATGCCACCCCCGAGATTTGCTTTTAAACGTTCTGGCAATCTAAAGGACAGGCTTGTCCATACCCGGGACCGGTTACCCCCCAGGACTGAAACGACAAACATCCCTAATGGGCACTATCCCTGTGGGACATGCTCTGTGTGTCCACTTACTAAGAAGTGCATCAGTGTCACATTTCCATCTGGAAA
Organism: Lissotriton helveticus; assembly: GCF_964261635.1. Classification (NCBI taxonomy): domain Eukaryota; kingdom Metazoa; phylum Chordata; class Amphibia; order Caudata; family Salamandridae; genus Lissotriton; species Lissotriton helveticus. Next base: position 960,735,008 of record NC_136063.1, read on the forward strand.
GGAATGGTTTTTTAATCAGTTCAGCAACTGTAACACAACGAATGTGGTGTACAGATTATTATGTAGCTGTGATTTACAGTATATTGGACTCACTACGAGAAAAATACAAGTACGTACACAGGAACACCTAAGCACCGTAAAAGCAGGAAAGTTGACAACGAAACTGGTTCAACATTGCCATCAGGAGAAACATGGTTTCACATGGACCGTGTTGGAGACAGTAAAGGGTAACCGCAACAACATTGAGGCGGTGTAACTAAGCAAGGAAGCAAGGTGGATATTCAGAGAAAAGAGTGACACACAGGGCTTGAATGAGATAATTGAGTGGAACAGAGTGAAGTAGAACCATCATTTGTCTCTGATAGAAAGTTTATGCTCAGGTGTACCTTTGGGTCACCCCGGAGAGGCCCCTCATTGTCCATTTGGAGTTGTTGGCCTTGCTTTCACATTTGTTAATATCATGTGCTATTTTTGGCTAAGTACCTGGTGCATAATCCCTGGAACGATATAACCCTTTTCCCATTTAATGAAGTGAAGAAGGCTATGTGACGCACATTAGAAGGTGTTCCCAGTGTGGCCATAGAAACCTGGTTGCTGCACTTACTTATAAACAGTTACCTAGAGACAACACGTCCTTTAAATTGGAGGTGTATTTGTCGAGGTATAAGTTGCACATTCATACTCAGACCAGATACGATAATTTTACCAATGCATACGTGGCGCCATAATATTTTGGCAGTGGCAAGTGTAATGGATACACATAAATGGGTAATGTAGATGACAGTTGACATGTATTTAAATAGCGTGTTAGGGTTAAATTACACAGTACATATATAGAGATAACTGGTTGAGCAACCCCGTTCCAAGATGGCGCCCGTAATAGCGGCTCAACCCAGGCATACGTCTAATAAACACATTACCCTTATTGTTTGATTTGGTGGGGCGCATTAAAACATCGAGTGTAATATTTGTGCAAAAATCATCAGTGCAGGGGATGGTCGTTATGGATTTATTGTTGAGTTTCAGCCAATCCATATAGAATATATGAAAAAACTGAGATATGAGTACCGTTCAAATATGGTGCCCGCTAATTCGGTCAGATCTGTGCACGTTTGTACTATCACGTGACCACGCCGTTACGGCGTTGTGTAGTGTAGCTCCTATCATCCCAATAGGCTCTGCACATTGGAATAATACCTACAATAGTAAAGGCCTAGACCAGACGTTAACTAGGTCTACTACTGTCGATATTAGACTTAAAGTTTTGGGTTTGCCAGCTTAGCTCAGAGTTCACTAGAAACTTTCTCGAATGTTCAGGAAAGAATTAACTTCCCTGATTAGACAAGAAGGGATTTAGTTTCTGACAACCATAGAACATGACAACTTTGCTCTCCCCTAATCAAGAGTAAATCTCGAGAGTCGTGTGAACAAAAGGCAATTTATTTTACTCAGTCAGTACGTGCATTCTTAGTCTCATCAGATTGTAGAGAAAAGGAAGAGACGGGCGTGTTCAATAAAAAGGTGTTATTTATTGATCAGTCTCTTTTCTCATACAAGAGAAATGGATCGATATTATTGCAATACTTATAGTTAAGTAAAGTGCATACATTAAAAGCAGAAGTATAAAATAATACTGTAAAAACATTGATATGGTTTCTAAGCCATATGATGTTTAAAAATGAATAAAATAGATTACATACATATATACATTTGACTAAACGTACTCAACTGGTGTTTCTAAATACGCCTACCCCGTGTACCTGACCTAAGTCTAATGCGTGGGCGGGAATAGAAAGTTACAGTTTAAGTTAAGTTTGTTTTTGCCAAGTGAATAACTTAAGAATTCTCTGTGAGGGGTTATTCAGTTCTGTACCTGGAAGTTAGGATGAATGAGGAATGGTATCTCTTTCTCTGGTCTCGATATTCCAGGCTGCCTGCGAGGGCTACCCGGAAGCGCCGGTGCTGGATTTCTCGGCAGGAGAAAGCAGCGCGTCTCTCAGCGCGTCAGGAAGGCGGGGCTGCGCCAGCGGGGTCTGCTCTGCTCTTCGCTTCGGCAAGTATGGCTGCTCCGTCTCGTCACCACGCGTGTGTTTGCATAGGGCAAGATCGGTAATATTTATACCTTTAAGGTGCCGAGATTGACGTAAGGATGGACATAGATACGTCAATAAGGATGTCATACGACTTGCTCGTTAGCACATTCTTTTGCTGAAGTTCTCGGTGAAATCAAAACAATGGCCGCAGGGTTTTACCCAGGTTGTCATAGGTTTGATTTGTTATGAGAACTCCGTATGCCTTATCAGGGGCTGGAGGAATATCGCTTGTCTAATTAGATCGCAAGCGTGACCTAATCAGATAACACGTTCCTGTGCCGTAGTGTGACTGCGTCAGATAACGGTATCTGCATCATGGGGGTTTTCTGCCTCATGGGCTGACTGCTAGTTAACTTGTCGGTTTGTTTAACTAGAATAGGGCCAGGAATAGGGGGATCGATTCAGAACCTATAGGAATACATCACACCCACTCCACGCTAACTATGGACATATTTACTAATCTATGCATAGTATAACATAGTACAACATACTATAGAGTATAGTGTATACCTTACCACCCCAAAATACATAAATGCATTTTGAAATTTTCAAATATACGGAAAAATTGCAGTCATATGTATTGTATGCACTCAAGCTATGGAATAATGTTAAAATTATCACGCATTTGTATACATTATTGCTTATTTGGTATATGAGAAATTACACATGAAATGGCTCTTAATACAGAAAAAAAGTTCGAGACCATTCCATCACAGAATAAAATATTTATGAACATACCAGCGGGCAGCTAATGTCTATATGCTATCTAAAATTTAGAATTCTTAGTTCTTTAAGAATAGTTTCTTACTTTAAGCAGAAGATAGTGTCCCGAAAAATATGCAAAAATATTTTGGGGCTGCTGAAAAACTTGCTGTCCGTGAACTGGAGGGAAAATTGTTCATGTGACTTTATTTTTAAAGTTGAAGGCCGAATTCAGGGAACGCCGTGTGCGAGCTTGCTCAAAAGTCTCTATTTCTGCTCTGGAGAGAACATCATATCATTCAGGCTTTCGAAAAAGCTGTCAACAGCTTCCTGGGAAAGTTCCACTAACTCGGAAATAGGTGTAATCATGCATTCGTGCGCATGATTGTCTCCATTGACATTCTGATTCGCATTGCTGACAGAAGGTCGTACCTGATCGATGCTGCTTTCATCTTGAACTTCACTACCCATCAATCGTAGTGGTGAAGCTTCCACGAATGCCGTCATCAGGATTGGTAGCCTTTGAGGGCAGCACAAAGCATGAACCTTGATCGGGCTCAACAATGTTTCTGCATCCATTGGCGCATCCGATTGTAGCGTCAGACAGGTGTCTAACACGCATTCTTCTCCGCATAGCAGACACCTTAATACAGGTAAAACACATCTTTGCCACATTGGTCGAAATGATAGAAACCAAGTCATGTTCAGGTCTCTAAGCCGGGAGAGTCCCAGGATTTTTGATATCCGGTCCCGGTATCCAATGGCTAGGATTGTTTCTTCCCTTGTCGCAAGAGTTTTGTCTGTGACATGGGTTGCCATAACGAAAAATAAGGACCAAGAATAGGATTCCTGCAATTAGTCCCAAGATCAGGGGAAGTCCGCCAAAAATCGAATGGACGAAATCTGGAAAAATACCCAGTATGGCTTTGAATGGTGTTAATGCCATCGAAAATACTGTCTTAAATACCTTTGAGACCCCATTGGTATCAGAAATATTTAAGATTTCATTAAGGATTTCCGCAAAATGTATGGGGGAATTAGTTGATAACAATGAATGTATCTCTGCAGTCGTCCTTGCGACTTGGAGATCATATGTTTCTTTTGATGACGAGAGCCTGGTAGGCGTCTGAAGAAGCACTGTTTTCATTCTACTTAAAGTATCTATTCGAATAGAAGTAATTTTCAAATTGGGCCATGCCCTTGCCTCCCTGTCTGGAAAGGAGCTGGGGAACAATGAGCGTCCACAGCACTTGACCTTCGCAGTCGTAGTTACGAGATAAGGAGTCCCGGGCATAAGACTACAACATCTGCGGTCTACAATTAGAATGTAACTCCCATTATAGAGTCTTTGAAAGAATGGTTCTATTTCTGTTGCAGGTGCGCCTTGCTGGTGACATGAAAGGTTGTATGAATTCCCTTCACAGGCTCCATGCAAACTAATTCCGTCACACAGAAGTGTGCCACTTAGTGACATCGCACAATTGTTGCCACTAAGAAACACTTTCTGTCCTTTATTACTGACACATGCATGTGAATAGGGCAGGTTCCATGTTGTTTTAATGTACCCCTTTCCCAATTTCTCGTACATGCCAGCCTGTATATATTTTTGGCAGTATTGAAACCTGAAGGTTGAGATTGGAATATTTATTATCCCATGTATTATCCATTCACTGACAGGTCGTTCTGACATTGTCACTGGTAATCTTTCGAGTTTTTCAATGCTCAAGATTGTATAATCAGCACCCCTTTGCGCCATACTGATTTGTCTATCAGTAAGGTTAAAGATTTGGAATAGTGACGTTGTGTTGATTAAATGCCAAGGCACATAGCCTGAACGCAGGTTTTGTAACGTCCAGCCAAGCTGTACAATAGAACGCAATTGGGACTGACCGTGTTGTAGCAACAGTAAGTCCTGCGATAATATGTCGATTGCTGAAGACACAATGCTGTCCAAAGAAAAAATTCTGGAGGACAGAGTCATTAACCCATTGTCCACTACAGAAAGTGATTTTTCCAAATTAATACGGTCAATTTCCCGTATTCTCTCTGCTGTCTCAATTTGAGTAACCTTCCAGGCCTCATTGTATGCTGCATATACAGAGGCTGCTATGAAACGTTTTTGACGCTGTTTGCGTGGTCCCATTATGAAATCACGCAAGTCAGCACCATCAGTAAGTAAAGTTAGGTGTTGCTTAATTTCTGCCAGTGTGGAAGTTTGTAGCCATTGAAGGCATAATTTGCCCACACTGTAGGTTGTTATTATCCCTGGGTGATGTCTTTGGGGATATCTAGGGTCTGGCCTGGTCATTTTGAACCCCTGTGTTTTGTTCAGGAATCTGTCTTGACAGTTATTAGTATCTGTGGGCCAGATAAACCACTGTTTCCAATCAGGATGTGTTCTGTTTTGGTTTAATATATGGTTTACGTCTATCTCTTCATCTGTAGAAGTGTTGCTAAACATTGTTGGCTTTGGAATAGACGGTTTATTTAAATCTTTGATTTTGGCTAGGCCAAGACAGGTGGTTTGTTGAACAGTGTCATTTAAAAATATCATTTGTTCTGGGATCATGCAGGCTCTAAACAAAGCTTCTATACCCTGTACTTGCCAATCTTTTGTACCCCAAACACTTTTCAATTCAACATTTTTGTCCCAATAATCAAAACCAAAAGTATTCATTTTTTCAAAAAATGAGTCCGAATATATCAATTTTGTGTTGGTTAACATGGTTTTTGTCCCTGTCTTGTTTGACAATTTAAAATAAAATGTTTCAGCATTACTTGTGTTAAACCCTGAAAAATATGAGTATTTGTCGTAAACGGTTCTTGAGCTTCCTTTTGGAGGTGTTGCACAATGTTCCCATTGATTATAATTTAAAACATTTCTAGGTTGTGCAGATTTATGTAGAAAATGATTACCATAGTGGTTATAACAGTACATACTATCATAATTTGTAGAACCCTGCAAATAATCATGTTTGGTAAATTTAGCAGACATTACTAAGTCAGACATCATATTATTAATGCTTTCAAAGTCCCAATCATCAGCAAATGAGTTTGGTTTTACAAAGTCACTCAAGGAGATCTTAATTTGGTGTGGATATTTCAGGATTTCGACCGGACCATAAATTTCATAGTCAGTGTTGTCCCAGGCTACCCCACCCGGTATAGGATTGGCTGTGAAGTTGACTGAAGAAAGTTCTCTTTTCTCGACGTGTGAAGATGTGTGTGGTTTGAGGACCAAGTTGATTTTCTGACTTGCTGTGTCCATTTTAGCATATTTTCCCTCAATGAAGCGTCCCAAAGTTAGTACCATGATGAGCCAAAGTATGAGGATAAATGCACTAAAACCCACCCAAAATTCAATCCATGGGGAAATCAGATATGTTTCTTTCAGTTGTTTCAAAAGTTCTTTAGCTTTATCTTTAAAGGTTTTTGATGATGGCTGTGTCTTTGATTCACTGAAGCCTTCAGAGGAATCATCGAAGTTTATGAAGTAGCCGGATGCAGTTCTGTCAATTGTTCCAATTGCTTCAGGATTTCTGTTTCTTGCATGTTCACTTGGTACTTCACTATAAATTGGTGTGTCTCTGCTAAATGTTTTTATTTGGGTTTTCAGAGGTCTGAGTTCTATTGCATTGTTGCATAGTCCTTGTTGTTCTTCTGTAGGCGTTTCGAATGTGATGAGCCTCTTCGATAGGACCTCTGTACTGGTAGCAAACCTTGGTGTTCTGCTACTTATTGGGAGTCCACTTGGCCTACTGTTTGTTATCGGCCACATGTTGTGGTTTTACCAGGTCGATGGATACAACTCGGTTCTCCTTTTTACCAGCAAGTGGCGGTAGTACAACTGATCTTGTCCCGTTGACAGACAAGACAGGAACTGCTTTTCTGTAAGAAGGCCCAAATTCCTTATTTACCGCGATCTTTTCCCTGACTAGATCCCCGACTTTTGGAATCCAGACAGGTCTTGCTGGGACAGGTGGTGGTTCTTCAGTGGTTGTTGGCTGTTGTTTCAACTTTATGTTGCTCAGGTCTTTTCTTGTTTTGTTTAAGTCCTGCAAAATAGCCAAACGGTCTTTGATATCAAAGCTTTTTTCTTTCACCACTGAAGTCTGACTGTCAAGGTCAGAGATTAACATCCTAGTTCCGAATAATAATTCGTACGGACTGAATCCCTTCAGAGAATTTCTTGGCAAGTTATTTAGACTACGTTGGACACTTATTAGATGTTTGACCCACCCAGCTCCCGAACCTAATATCCTTTCCGTTATAGATTGCTTTATGCCTTGGTTTTTTCTTTACACCATCCCGTACCCTCAGGAAGGAAGTGAGAAGATTCCCGCTGGGCTATGCTCATTTGGTCATGTTTCCCCTCAGGCTGGAGGGCTAGAGTGAAAACAATGGTCAAACGTAGCATGCTCTTAGCGTACATGCCATTTAGACTCGCAAATCTTTGTATAACAGTCCAGACGTCAGCCGAGTGCTGGTGATCTACATTATAAGTGGAAACTAGCCTGTATATGTTAATCGCAAGCCTTGCTTTTTACTCTTGATTTTTTCTGGAGTGAAACGACGAGATATTACACTGTTTCTCTCCCCGCTGCGATTTCTGTTGCAGTTTGGGCAGTTTTTCACAAACATGGTGTGATGCAGGCTCATGCCTGGCCACCAGTACCGTGATTGTAATTCTTCCAGAGAATCTTTTAGTTTGAGGTGTCTGAGACCCTCGCCCATGTGTGCGTCTGCGATTAACAAGTTTCTCCTGTCCATGTTTGGAATCACTCTATCCCCCACTCCAGGGATTCGAGCAAAAGGGACGGAGTTTGCATCGATTATGTATGTATAATTGAGTGGATAGTTGATCGGTAGCGCTGAGCAGTCGCCTTTTGATGACGTTTTCACCGCCAGCACTGTTTCACCGTCAATGTATTTTAATGTACGCTTTTTTCGAACTACGGGAGCCGATTTAGTGGCTGCCGCTGTGGCTGTTTCAGCCAATGAATTCCCTGCAACGTGAACGCCATCACGCTGATGACTCAGTGTATGTATCACGTGAGTCTTTGGTAGTTCTTTTTGTAAAATAACTACTTGTTCCCAGAGCATTTTATGCTTGATTGTGCCTCCTTTTGCATCCTTAAAACCATTTTGAAGCCAGATCTGCAAGTATTCATTATAAGACTGAACGCAATAATACGAATCGCACACTATAAGTGTGGGGAATTCTCGATCGGTATTTTCAAGCGCCATCTTGAATGCCAGTAGTTCAGCTCGCTAAGCTGTACAATCTCCTAGAGATTGTGTTTTAGTGAGGGTTGGTTTAAATTTTCCTTCGTGCCAGCGACCTTTGACAATCGCGCACGCAGCACTGTAAGCTTGTTTACCCCCTACTGCGGGGTGTGCTGATCCGTCTGTATATATTATACAGCCGTAGTGTTCTAGAGGCAGAATTTCGGTCGGCAGAGGACATTCAAATTCATATTGGAGAAATTCTTGTGTTTTTAAGTTGGGATCAAATTCGTATGCTACGTCTGTTGCAGCAAGAGAGTTAGCCCATTGTATCCATCTTGGATGGAGCGCTTTAGCATTCGGAATGCTTGCTTTTGTTACAGCCTCTAAGGCTGGTATCGGTGTCACGATTTATATTCGTTTACCTTGTGCCAGGGCTCGTTCTTTTGCTATAGCTGTTTGTGTTGCAGTTAGAATTTTTTCCGTAGGGCTAAATTTCATTTCAGCCTTAGTGTACAAGTGTGATTTGAATGCAATTGGTACCTTTTCTCCCTCATTAGAGGTCAGGTATGTGAATCCGCATCTTCCTGGGATGACTCGAATCACAAGATTGCGTGTGTTATCACGTGTTTCTAATTTTGTTTTAATTAGCATGTCTGTTTGTAAGGATCTCAAAATTTCTGTGTGTATTTGAGTCCAATTGGATCTTTTAAATCTGGTTTTATCAGATCATAAAGGGGTTTGACCCTTTCTGCGTAATTTACAATGTATGTTCTTCCGAAATTTAGGAAGCCTAGAATTGACTGTAGGTTTTTTAGTGTTCTAGGTGCTTGGATTACGGCGCATTTCTCTAGGAAATTGTCAGCCAGGCTTTTGCCTTCACTTGATAATTCATATCCTAAGAATAGGACTGTCAGATGGGCAATTCTGGATTTTTTAAAGTTGAATTTGTAACCCTCTGCTGCGAACCCAAGTATTATGGTGTTCACTCTTTTCAAGTGAGTATCCAAGTCATCATCTGTTAAGTAAATGTCATCGACATAAGATAATGCTTCATCATCATATATTTGTAGTAATTCTGTTACTCTCGCTGAGAATACCCCCGGGCTGTTCTTGTACCCCTGGGCTAACCGACAGAATTGTTTTTGAGTGCCATTTATTGAGAACGCAGTTAAATATCTGCTCTCTGGTGCTATGTTTTGACAAAAGAATCCATTAGAGATGTCTAAGGTTGTTTTGTATTTTTTGCGCACTATGTTATTCATTAGTGCAGCACTATGTGAGTTTTGCACTGCAAAAGTTTTGCAACATGTGTTAAGGTGTCGGTAATCCAAAACTAGACGATATGAATTGTCTGGTTTGGAGACCGGAAACAAAGGGTTGTTCATTTGTGAGGTGCAAGTTTCAATCACCCCCTGGTATTCTAGCTGATCTAGTATTTCATTTACCTGTTTTTTAGCTTCTTGCTTAATTGGGTACTGCCTTTGTGCAGTTGGTTGTGATTTTAACTGGATTTTGTGAGGAGGAGAGTCCTCATCCCATCCCACGTGATTTTTATATAAAGCAGGAGCTAGAGCTACTGCCCACTTTCTGGCAAGTGTGTATTTTTTATGAATTGGGATATGATTTGAGAAGGCAGGCATAATTACTTCTTCGCCATGAGGGCACTCCCTGACAAACTCTGGTGGCCAGTCTTTTTCAGCTAGAAGGATATCATAGCCCTTGGAGAGATTATCCCAAAATAGTCCCCTTATTTTTCTAGTCTTATCTCCCTCTATACGCAATGTTATTTCGTATATTTTGTGAGGTTTGCTAACTCTGGTGTCCGCAGTTTCCACTTGAAGATATTCATTCGTGTCCACTGTCTCCAGATGATTCATAAGGACTTTGCGAGCTATGCTCACTTCTGCTGCGCTGTCTAGCATTGTCTGAGCCCATTCCCCGTTTTTCAGTTGTGTCCTCAGTATTCTCGGCATTGTTAACTACCTTGATACTGGCTACCTTCTTTTTTGGAAATTGTAATTTCTTTTTTTGCTGAGCAGGTTCCTTGTCTTTGGACTTGGCGTGCTCTTCTCTTTGTTCTGATTGTCCTCTTCTTTCCGATTTCTGCGAGGAAGTCTGAAAAGATTGAGAGGGACGTGTATCAATGTCTTGATATCTATCAGGCTTTTTTATATTATCCCTATTTCTAAGGTTATATCTTTTCCCAGAGGGGTCACTCTGGGGTGACCTGTGTCTTTGGTTCGGAGATTTTTCTCTTCGCCTAGGAGACCTTCCCCTGGACTGGAATTTCTTTTCTTTAGGATTGGATTGTTTGTTTCCATCCCAGCTCTTTTTCTGTGATGTTGAATTATTATTAAAAAATATTTTTTCAGGACTTTCAATCAGTTGTGGTTTTACTGGTATTCCACCTAAACTATCTCTACCTAGTTCCTCATAGGATTTTTCTATGATTCTGGCAATTTCAGCTGGTTGGTCTGCTATATCTGTCTCTTTTAACCTCTGGCGGATCGCCAAGTTTGCTGCTTCACCTTTTATGTTGGCTAGTAATATAGCCGAGACCTGCTTGAAGTCTTTTCAGTAATTTCATACCAAGAGTTAAAGCGGGTTCTGGACCGTATTCGTCTTGAATTTGTTTTAGCACATCTGGTATTACCGAAATGGAGAACACCGTGCGTTTTTGTGTAGATGGAAGCAAAGACTGTACCCCAAGTGTCACAGTCCTCAATGTGTGGTGCGATTCCCATTGGGAGACAGATAGTCAGAATCCTGTGCTTTTCTAGCGGGGTGGTGTCTGGAAACACCGCCTCTATTTGGGTGATTTTCTGTGCCAACCAGAATGGTATTTGTTCCCGTTTAGCCGGTACTTTACCTAGGCAGGACTGGATGTTCTGTGGTGTAATTTTATTTGTGTTCCCCTGGTGAGGGGTCAGCTGTGGGAGTTTAATCGCTGGCTGAATTGTTGAAGTCCGCATCACATACTGGACTAATTGTCTATGTATTTTTATTAATTGTTTTAGTTGTGTTAACAGGTTAGCTGCAGACATCCCGTCGATGTCTGGATGTGGCGTGCATCCGGCTAGGACCGGCCACGTTGCTCCTGGTCTACCTAAAGGACCGAGCCTGGTGATGTGATTATTATGTTTTAGGGCGCCATCAAATAAGAGCAGGTGCTCTTGAAATTTGAGTGGTACTTCCACCTCCTCGAAAGGAGTGTACTCATTAGGAGGTTCCTCTATTTTGTAATAGTGGAAGTACTTTGTTACAGCATTTGCTGCTGGAAAAGGTATCCATGAATAGTATACCTCTGTCTGCCGATATTCGTGTGCCTCAATTACGAATATGACTGTGCCACCTCTAGGTGTCAGTCCATTTTCAATAAGTTTTAGAGTTATAGATCTCCTTTTGATGACCGGGATGAGTATTATATCCTCGTCTGCTGCCTGCATGGTGGCATCAGCTGCTGCGAGTTCAGTTGCTAATCTAACTGCCTCTCTTTCATCCTCATTGTCTGACATTTTACTGTCCAAAAGGTTATTTTGTTTGTTTGCAGATCAGGTTTCTTATGGAAACAAAGATTAGATGCACAATATTTTGGAACTGTTTTTATCCTTCAACGTTGACTAAACCAAGTACCATACATAGGAGTTTCCTCCTGCGAGGTTTGGCGGATATAACCTTTCACCCACTCCAGACGTCTTTGGAGTATTTGGGAAAAGGGGTCTGAGTGAGAAAGCACGACTGAGTTACTCTAAATGTCTTACCTTAGTTTTATCGCCCTTTCCAAACACGTTGGGCGCCATGTAGTTTAGCTCCTATCATCCCAATAGGCTCTGCGCATTGGAATAATACCTACAATAGTAAAGGCCTAGACCAGACGTTAACTAGGTCTACTACTGTCGATATTAGACTTAAAGTTTTGGGTTTGCCAGCTTAGCTCAGAGTTCACTAGAAACTTTCTCGAATGTTCAGGAAAGAATTAACTTCCCTGATTAGACAAGAAGGGATTTAGTTTCTGACAACCATAGAACATGACAACTTTGCTCTCCCCTAATCAAGAGTAAATCTCGAGAGTCGTGTGAACAAAAGGCAATTTATTTTACTCAGTCAGTACGTGCATTCTTAGTCTCATCAGATTGTAGAGAAAAGGAAGAGACGGGCGTGTTCAATAAAAAGGTGTTATTTATTGATCAGTCTCTTTTCTCATACAAGAGAAATGGATCGATATTATTGCAATACTTATAGTTAAGTAAAGTGCATACATTAAAAGCAGAAGTATAAAATAATACTGTAAAAACATTGATATGGTTTCTAAGCCATATGATGTTTAAAAATGAATAAAATAGATTACATACATATATACATTTGACTAAACGTACTCAACTGGTGTTTCTAAATACGCCTACCCCGTGTACCTGACCTAAGTCTAATGCGTGGGCGGGAATAGAAAGTTACAGTTTAAGTTAAGTTTGTTTTTGCCAAGTGAATAACTTAAGAATTCTCTGTGAGGGGTTATTCAGTTCTGTACCTGGAAGTTAGGATGAATGAGGAATGGTATCTCTTTCTCTGGTCTCGATATTCCAGGCTGCCTGCGAGGGCTACCCGGAAGCGCCGGTGCTGGATTTCTCGGCAGGAGAAAGCAGCGCGTCTCTCAGCGCGTCAGGAAGGCGGGGCTGCGCCAGCGGGGTCTGCTCTGCTCTTCGCTTCGGCAAGTATGGCTGCTCCGTCTCGTCACCACGCGTGTGTTTGCATAGGGCAAGATCGGTAATATTTATACCTTTAAGGTGCCGAGATTGACGTAAGGATGGACATAGATACGTCAATAAGGATGTCATACGACTTGCTCGTTAGCACATTCTTTTGCTGAAGTTCTCGGTGAAATCAAAACAATGGCCGCAGGGTTTTACCCAGGTTGTCATAGGTTTGATTTGTTATGAGAACTCCGTATGCCTTATCAGGGGCTGGAGGAATATCGCTTGTCTAATTAGATCGCAAGCGTTATGACCTAATCAGATAACACGTTCCTGTGCCGTAGTGTGACTGCGTCAGATAACGGTATCTGCATCATGGGGGTTTTCTGCCTCATGGGCTGACTGCTAGTTAACTTGTCGGTTTGTTTAACTAGAATAGGGCCAGGAATAGGGGGATCGATTCAGAACCTATAGGAATACATCACAGTTGTAGAGCAGGATGGCATTTTAAATGGGGCGCGGTACACTGCAGCGCTGTTCCTGGGATGATGTGACGTCTCGTTGGATCAACTGTATGGTACGGTGAGGAGTCGGGGTGGTCAGCATGACTTGTGCCTCTGTACAAGGACTTATCAGCAGGGGTTAGATCTCCTAGCGGCCCACGCGGTACCGGCGGGTAAGAAAACCGGTGCGTGTACAATGGTTTTGGAGAATGGGGAATGGAGACAAATGGATCCAGTCCATAAACCCACATGGAGATCGATTGTTGGGGATAGATTAGGAGATCAAAGGCTGTAATTTAAGATAAATGAGTACAGATACTGCCACTATATAACAATCACGTCCAACACCAGTTGAGGGGACGATTGTCTATATTTCGGAATGATCAACACAGATACGTATGTAATTACCGTTGAATTGCCTTACAGATTGATACTACAATCTACATTAGGGCTGAGTTACCCCCCGCCAGCTGGTATGCGAAGATGTGGCTGGTCAATGGTAAGGGTGCATTTATATGACATTGCAGCATTTAAAACATTTTTAGTGCATGCGAGGATAAGGTCGATGTGAGTTTTCTTTTAAATTGGGCTTTGTTTCAACTCGACAGTTTCCAAAAGACAGATGTCCTGAATTAGTGCGGTGACCGACTATATAACCCTGATGAATCTGCCAGAAAACAGATAAGGCAGTGAAACATGTCGGTTACAGGTAGTGGTATGCGACAGTAAGCTACCAGCTTTTTTATTTCACCAGCACACACCAGATTTAGTAATAAAGTTGTACAATTGGTGTGGCTGTTGATTTTAATCACTGTGTTTGGTTGGTCATATTCTAGCACCTTGCACTCTTTTGCTTTTGGATATTATTTTCTTTTTGAAAAGGAATGGCATCCGATGATGAGAAAGGGGCATAGAATTGGTAACATCAGCCAAGTTCCCCGAGGGTTGTTCGCCCGTGAGGTGCCTTCCTTTTCACCACACATTTTTTTGTCTGATTGATTTACACTTATGTGTGGGTGGATGGATTGTCTGAGTAGGCAGACATCATTGGGTGTGTCGAGTTGAACTTCGCCCTGAACCTCCTTTCTTGTAATTCACAAAAATAGTTGTGATGTAGATGGATAGGCATTAGAGGCACTACACCGCACTACGAATATAGAGGGGGTGATTTCGGATGTTAATAATATATCTCCGATCTATTAGATTCTCATGCCTAAGAGATTAATATTAATCATCTCTCGGGGACTGGGATTTGTGTATTGAATTGATATATAGGTGCACAGACCCCCCTTATTTCTGCCCCTATTCATACGGGTTGCTGGTGTATGATAGGTACGGAAACCATTAATATGAATTGGGGCAAATGCCCAGGTTTCCTGCAGAAATATAATAGAGTGTTTTAGGAAAAGATTTGTGCAGTCTATATTATCGATCTTGCCCAATAGCCCTGCTATATTCCATGACATAAGGCCTATACTTGTTAGCAATTCTACGTTTTTTGAAGGTGGTCTAAATGTACTCCGCGCAGTGCTATCAATGAGGGTTCCCATGTCAGGTGCCATTAAATCTGCGGGTGGCGTTCCAGTCCAGATCTGATACTGGTAATCTGGACACTGTTATCTGGAAGATGACCCACATAGATCTTATCATTTGACTCTAAACATATTATACCTGACTTATTGGGGGTAACTGCAGTTGTAGGCAGTCAATCCACCATTTCTAATGAAATAAATCTGTTGCCAATTGGGAAACCCATAACCTGTGTTTGATCTTCAAAGATGTTTTCATTAGGGGAATATCTAGGGCCTCGATTCGTCGCCCAGTATTCGCCTTGGGGATCACATTTCGAAACGCCCATGGCTTGGCTGTAGAAGAATGTCAGATCATGTGGCTGGATCCTAGTGTTTGGCACATGATGCCACTCGTCACATATGTATCTGGGTGCTTGCCTATCTCCAAAGTTTATAATAACACAATCCCCCGGAATATTTTTCCTGCTGCTCCCCACCCAGTTAACCCTTCGTGCAAACAGGATCCTACTTCTGCTGTGTAAGGGTAGGGGTCTGTTAATGTTAAGCCAACATGTTGTCTTGTTTTGTAGCTCAATAAAAGACTCTGTTTTACCCCTCTCCAACTCCGGGACTCCAGTCAGAACTACAACATAAGGCTTAGATTCTGGGGGCAAATCTATAGTCGGTAGGGGACAGTGTTCTACATTGGTTGTACTCGTACGAGTTCCCTGCTTAAGAGTGGCCTTAAGAGTGTCCCCACCCATCATATTGTTGCGGTTTCTTGTCAAAGGCATGTTATCATTAGTCAATGTACTTTGGGCTGAATCAGTCCTTGGTTGAGGTGAACTTGCTGTCAAATCACAGCATACAGGATTCGTTGTTGTTTGATTAGGCTTTGTTTTTCTTGAATCTTTAGGAGCGACAGAGCAGACCTTAGCCTCCGATTGACTTTTTGAAGTAATTTTTTTAGTTAGTTCCAAGTTGCTTAATGACGTCTGCTCGAGTTTTTTTAAGCGCTCTTCCATATGCTTCAGTCTATCATTAATTGGTTTTATAGATAGTGACAGGATCTCACTTAATTTTACCCAAAAAGTATCCTCGAACGGCATATGAGAACACACGGTTGTGGATTCTGGGTTTAAATTAGGTCCAGATGAATGTATGTCAGCAGTTATTTTAATGGCCGATGTAGGGTCAATGCCATCTGCTGGTAAATTTTTCTCCGGTCTACCCTTTTTTGCAGTCCCTGGCTTCTTCTTCAGTTTTGGTATTGATCCGAGTCTTGTATTTTTAGTGATAATCGAACCTCCTTTTCCCGCTGATAATTGCGCTCTAGTAGACACTCCTTCAGTGAGAGTAATAGTGGAACATTGGATATTAGGTACTTGAATGCTTGTGGCAACACTAGCACTGATACTGGTCAAGTCATCCGCTATGTCACTAATCAGATCCATAGCAACAGAATCATTGGTTGTATTTATAGCTATTTCTCTGTCAGGACTAACTAATGAGACAGTTTTACCCAATGATGACCGTTTATTAAACGAAGGGTCTGTTGATAGCCGACGTTCGGTGAGCTCAATTTCGCGGGTTAATACTGTTACTGCTCTAGTGAAAAAGTTATCTAGTGGTCCAGACACAGTGCCTCCATGTACATTTGACCTTGTGAAACGTTCAGCCATGATGGTAAATTGATAAGCCCCTAAAGACTAAAGTACTACGATGTAAATATAATGGGTAGACTCACTTCATTTCTTGCGCAGTCCAGATGTTAAGGGGGTGGCCCAGCACAGCCTCTCAAGCCTCGAACGGGCTCAAACGGGCGCGCCCTTGGCCCGGGCTTCGCCCGGCGCAACCCGCGCGTGTTTCCCGCGACGCGGGGGCTATCGTTGTTTTATAGCGCCTCCAGGCGCGAAAGTGTAGGCAGCGGCTTCCGCCGCAAGCAGGGCAGGCCGGGAGGTGTAGTCTCCCTTCCTCTCAGCGGTCGCTAGTTGGAGTTGCGACGGCGGGAGGGAGACCGGTGATAGCCCGTATGTTAGGAATAGGAGCGTGTAGCCATCTGTGTACTAAGAATCCCATAATGCTTCATTAATGAGGTAGAATGTGCTGTCTCATACTGACTTGTTCCCCCCCTGCACTACGAATCCCAGAATGCCTTGGTTTGGGTGTAAAGGTGTGCAGTCTCATGATGCCTAAGGAACCAATCACGTACATGAGGGGAGGTTCATAAACCCCTCCTAACAACATGGCGGCGCTTGGTTTTCTCACCTAATTCCTCCCTGTGTTTCCCCGTTTCCTTGTTCTGAACCTCGTCCTTCACCTCATCGGAAAACAGCCTGCTGTCGTTAACAGGATTATTGCCCTCAGTCCTGGGATCTTCCTCGCATCCCTTGCGACGCCAGAACTCAAGTCTCCGTTTCCCTGTATCCTGCCTCGATACTCACGGAGCTACCCGACCCCTGTTGACCTCAACAAAACTTTATTGAAAAGCATCCCAGCCGCCATGTCTACACTCCTCACGAAGCCGACGAACGGAGTTTCTTATGGCTTCCCACCTGGGTACTTCCAGCCTCTGAGCTCCCGTAACGGTGTGGCAGGGTTGCCGCAATTCTGTGTCAAATTTTGCACGCTGTTTTTAGATAAACGCGAGGACGCCTTTATTTATTTTGTTTTGGCATACTGACATTAGCCCAACGCGAGGAAGCGTTTTTTATTGTTTCGCATGCCGAAGTTTGAACCCACGCTAGGAAGCGTTTTTTGCTTTTCCTTCGTACTTTGAGCTACAAACTCGCAGCTGTTGAACTCACTACTGAAAGTGTCTTACTGCCATAATTCTAGGTTATAGGATTCACCCGCTTTCTGGAATTCAAGTACACAACATTTTCCAGAGACCACACAAACTTACCTTTCTTCTTTTATTTCCATTACGTTGGAACTAATCGGATGACTTTTATGCCTCGTGAGTCTACAGGTCTGGTGAGTTTGAGACAGCACATTATTGTAGAGAAGTTAAAACCCCATTGTTCATTGAATCTTTTTTCTGACAGCTGTGCTATTGTGTTTGTGTATTTCCTTACTGCAGGGAGTTGCGCTGACTTGAAGCCCAGTCTCCACCACACCCCTCCTTCCTGGGTAGACCTGTTGGTTTGGTCTCTCTCTTTTAATGAGATAGTTATCTTCTCTTTGGTGTTCTTTAAGTCACCTGAGGAGTGGTATCTTATTGAGTGAGAGTGACACTATCTTCACTTCTGAGGAGATTGGAATTCTGCCTGGATTCAAGTCCACGTCCGACACCGTGGGTGCAGGTAGGTGCAGAGTGTCCGTCGAATTCAGCCGGTATTTGACAGCGCCCGCTCCACCGGGGCTGTCGTTGTTTTATAGCGCCTCCAGGCGCGAAAGTGTAGGCAGCGGCTTCCGCCGCAAGCAGAGCAGGCCGGGAGGTGTAGTCTCCCTTCCTCTCAGCGGTCGCTAGTTGGAGTTGCGACGGCAGGAGGGAGACCGGTGATATCCCGTAGGTGCAGGTAGGTGCAGAGTGTCCCTCGAATTCAACCGGTATTTGACAGCGCCCGCACCACCGGGGCTGTCGTTGTTTTATAGCTCCTCCAGGCGCGAAAGTGTAGGCAGCGGCTTCTGCCGCAAGCAGGGCAGGCCGGGAGGTGTAGTCTCCCTTCCTCTCAGCGGTCGCTAGTTGGAGTTGCGACGGCGGGAGGGAGACCGGTGATAGCCCGTAGGTGCAGGTAGGTGCAGAGTGTCCCTCGAATTCAGCCGGTATTTGACAGCGCCCGCTCCACCGGGGCTGTCGTTGTTTTATAGCGCCCCCAGGCGCGAAAGTGTAGGCAGCGGCTTCCGCCGCAAGCAGGGCAGGCCGGGAGGTGTAGTCTCCCTTCCTCTCAGCGGTCGCTAGTTGGAGTTGCAATGGCGGGAGGGAGACCGGTGATAGCCCGTAGGTGCAGGTAGGTGCAGAGTGTCCCTCGAATTCAGCCGGTATTTCACAGCGCCCGCTCCACCGGGGCTGTCGTTGTTTTATAGCGCCTCCAGGCGTGAAAGTGTAGGCAGCGGCTTCCGCCGCAAGCAGGGCAGGCCGGGAGGTGTAGTCTCCCTTCCTCTCAGCGGTCGCTAGTTGGAGTTGCGACGGCGGGAGGGAGACCGGTGATAGCCCGTAGGTGCAGGAAGGTGCAGAGTGTCCCTCGAATTCAGCCGGTATTTGACAGCGCCCGCTCCACTGAGGCTGTCGTTGTTTTATAGCGCCTCCAGGCGTGAAAGTGTAGGCAGCGGCTTCCGCCGCAAGCAGGGCAGTCCGGGAGGTGTAGTCTCCCTCCCTCCCAGCGGTGGCTAGTTGGAGTTGCGACGGCGGGAGGGAGACTGGTGATAGCCCGTAGGTGCAGATAGGTGCAGAGTGTCCCTCGACTTCAGCCGGTATTTGACAGCGCATATATATATATAAAATACACTTACTTTTCAGTGCTTTCTACTAGCCCTGAGACCTCGGCTTAGGGCTGGCGTTAGCAAAGGTCTTTTGATTTTATACACACCCACACAGACGTGCATGCACGTGCACACACACGCACACACACATACATACACATCCTTTAGGAGCATCCAGCCAGCCCTCTTCATCCATTAGTCTGTTGTGGTTTCACATACACATGCACATAGCATGGAGGATTGACACAGCCCATTTTATCCAATGACTGCCTTCATTGTGAATGACAGCCTTCTGCGCTTCCACAATAAGCATATACGTTCAAAAATGTAGCTCCCTTTAGTGCCAGGGACTGTTGTAGCAATTGCTTTTAGTCAATGTTTTTGTAATTATGAGGGCCCAGCAGTTTACTCTCATAAAGATACAAAAACATAACAAAGATTGATAAAGTGAAAAGGCTGGTAGCGAACGGTAATGGTTTTTAATAACCTTGAACTTTTTATACATAGGTCATGTATCCTTTTTTATGTCTGAAGAACTATGCCAGCCTTCCTTTGGCAGTCTGCATCATTGGTAAAGTTAGGAAAAAACTTGGGGGTGGAAATGACCTGGTTCCAAGTTGGCCGCAGAGTAGAGGGGCTCCGGTGGCTTAATTCATCCCCCGACATTATCCTGGCACCCATAGCAAAAACCTGTACTGCTGCGGAAGCAGCACCTGCTGTCAACACAGCCGAGTACCCTGAAGAGCCAGGGATAGCCACCCGAGGATGCCACAGAGCCGTGGAGAGAGCTGTGACTCGGAGCAGCCTGCTGCAATCGGAGCAGGGAGAGAGCTGCATGCAGTGCCGGACTGGCGCAGACCGCAGAGCAAGGCTGGCCTGCCAACTTGGCGAGCTCGCTGCCCTGAGTCCTGAGGTCACAGATAGTCACCGGAGCGCTCTGGAACAACAGGCCGGGAGGCACCTGGTACCTGGTATCACACAGTGAGTTTGGCAGCCAAGGGGCGGGGACCCTGCTGGGCTTACCTCTGCATATTTGGACAGCAATGCTAAAACTCCATGAGGACCAGTAGAGAGGCCTTGGACAAAGTGGGGATATCTTTGAACCCACAGTATGGTGGATGGAAGGAGATCAGACAATCCTCCAATTGGCGAATGGGTGGTGCAGAGGTGGATCTCCTCCTGCAACAACACTGGCCTACATAGATTGAGCGCCAGGCTTGGAAGAATCGTGCTGCTGGGCCCAGATTCTTCTTTTTGGATAATGGTGGCAAAAATTGAGAAAAATTAGATGCTTGCGGGGCTAGCGCGGGCCGGTGCAAGCTTCAGGCAGTACACAAGCAGTACCTGCTACCGTTAGACCACGCAATGAACATTAAGAACATTGTTCAAACGTGGGTCAGATGTCATTTGGACAAAACACGCCGACAGGGTGGCTCTGGATGATAGTATACCCGTTCACATTTCTGTGGATAGCTTTGTACACGCTGGGTGCACACAAGGTGGCACAACTTGACTGACCTGCGGCAGCAGGCATGGCATAACGGGAGAGCATCATGGGCAAACTGACAGATCCCCACCCAAATTCCAGATTGAGCTGCGTAAAACAGAGACTACTGACTGTAATGGAGTTGACAGTCTAGTAGTTGGGGGGGGCGGAGCTAGTCGGGTTGAGGGGAAGAGGAGGAGCCAGGACAGGATGAGGGCAGTTAGAGTAGGGACAGGGTTGACACTGGATGTAAGGCATAAAGCTCCAGTCAAACTACAAGCTGTGTCTGTGATTATTAGTAGCGCGATGCTACAACTGGCGACGAGGGTGGGATGACTAAGCCCACTGCTCACAGAACCCCACGAGAACACCCTGTCCCAGGCAGCGTCGAGGAGAACGCTGCCGAGTGAAGCCGAGCTGCCGCCTGAGGAGAAGAGGCCAGCAGCAGGTGACCCTGCCCCTCCAGAGACCGTGAGGGAGCCGAGAGGGCCGCTGGAACGAGCGCTGAACCGCTCGAAGGAAAGGAAGCCGATCGCGCCGAAGCGCGACTCACGCTGGAAGTGTGTGCCTTGGGTGAGTGCTGGAAGCGCAGAAGTTGGGAGCCCACTCCGACCCTGCCTCGCACCCAAGAGCGAAGGAGAAGTGCCCCCAGCGTGGAGGACGTTGTCCCCGAAGGCCCGCTGGCAAGCGCCGCCGAGCGCGTTGAAGTCGGGGCTCGAGTGCCCGTCGACGTCGGAAAAACCTCACGCCCGATGCGTGAGTCTTGGCATGCTGTCGCCAAAGAAGCGCGGGAACCTGCAGAGTAAGGCGGGAGCCCACCCCAACCTCACCTGGTGGTAACAGTGGCTGAGGAGAAGTGAATCCTGACGTGTGCTGCCTCCTGAAGTCGCCTGCCGGTGAGTCCAGAGTGAACTGGGACCGAGTGAGCCATGAGAGAAAGCCTCGTGTGCATGTAGTGACGGCGGCCATCTTGGAGTCAGGCAACTTTCAAGACAGGCCCCTTGGTCATTGTAGAGCGGCCATTTTGAAGTCAGGCATACAGCAATATCATCAAGCATTGGCGAGTAAGAATAAACAAGCATTGACAAGAGCAAATAAACAAGCATTGGCGAGAAGAAGTAAACAAGCATTGACAAGAGCAAATGAACAAGCATTGGCGAGAAGAAGCAAACAAGCATTGACAATAACAAACGTGAGTGAACTGCAAGAACGAACATTGACAAACGCAAGCAGTGTGGTGAGAAAACAAGCACGGGCAAAGGAAAGAGTGAGAGGGAAACAGCGACACAATGGTGACCCCTGACACTTCACCACAGCGGAATGAAGCTAAGCCCCTCGTCGCGGGAGGATCACACCTGCGAGCTCCGGAACCCCTGACCGTGACCACGGGAGGGAGCATGGGCCCTAAGTGGCAAGAATGGCTAGAAGACTTTGAAGATTATATTGAGGGATCCAAAGTGACGGCAGACAAAGAAAAGTTAATTGCCCTCCGCATCCTAGCAGGCCGAGAAATAAGCAAAATAATCAAGGACCTTCCGCCTGCAGATGCTGGAACCTATGACAAAGTACGTGAGGCATTAAACAAGAAGTTCCTCCATAAAAGAAATGTGGACTATGAACGCCATGCATTTCATCAAGCGCGTCAAGGAAAAGAGGAAGCGATGAGTGCATTCATCACCCGGTTACGACGGCTGTCGAGACACTGTGAGTTTGAAACCTTCTCGCCTGACGCTGCTATCAAATCGCAAATCATAACCGGCTGTCACTCAGAAACACTCAGGAGGCGGCTGCTGAGAAAACCCCATGAATTAGAGGAGATTGAAGAAATGACTCGTGTGTATGACCAAGCGGAAGAACACGCCGCCACCATTGAAACAGGACACAGTGTAAGTCATGAGCAAGCACACCGCGTTCAAGAAAGACCCAGTAGCAGACGAAAGTACTCGCAAGAGAAGCAATGAAGACCAAGACCGTCATCTCGCCAACGACGCCCGGAGTACAGGAGGAGAGAACCAGGGCGAAGGGACCGAAAGCCAGAAAGGACTAAACGATGTTACCGATGTGGATATGACTATCCTCATGTAGACACCTGTCCAGCCATGGGTCAGCGATGCAGGAAATGTGGGCGATCGAACCACTTCGAAGCAATGTGCGGGGACTATCACAAGGAAAGGCGAAGTGAAACAACGAGATCGTCCTGCTCAGACACAAGAAAACATCACATACAAGCTGTTCAAGAAGAGTCCATGCGGTCCCCAGGCTCATCACATTCCAGCCGAGAATCACGCAGGTCACGATGGGAACGCAGATCCCCGTCTCGGGACTCGAGATCATAGTCATCCAGGGACTCGGCTTACACCGTGGAATACTTGAACATGATTGCAGATCCTGATCAACTCAAGAGGTATCCACGCCTAGATATTAAAGTGGGGAATCATGACACCAAATTTGTAATGGATAGCGGAGCTTCGCTGAACTACATTCCAGTTACAGAACACGAGAAAATGATCCCGAAGCCCCCATTGACTTTTGCACCAGTCCGTGTCTTCACGTGGATGTCCAAAAAACCACTCCCTTGTCTGGGCAAATTCCACACGACACTCACCTATGACAACATAACCATACCAGCGGTCATACATGTCATCAAAGGACCTGAAGCCGACTGCCTACTCAGCCTCCCCACCGCAGAGCGCCTTCGTCTGGTGGAAATCTTATTCAAAGTCAATGACAACCAGAACTGCGTCAGCAAGTTTCCCAAGCTGTTCCAAGGCCTGGGTAAGCTGAAAGGGTGTCAAATTCATCTGCACATTAACGAACAGATCAAACCCGTTGCGCAGCACCCACAACGTGTTCCATTTCATCTTCATAGTGCCGTCGAGGACGAACTTCAAGAACTCCTATCTGCGGACATCATAGAGCGCACGGATGGCCCGACCCCTTGGGTGTCGCCGGTGGTCATCGTACCTAAGAAAGGGACTCCCAACAAGGTGAGACTGTGCGTTGACATGCGCCTACTCAACACTGCGATTGAAAGGGAGCGGTACCCAGGACCGCACCTGAGCGACATGATCGCTGCACTGAATGGCGCAAGGGTATTCTCAAAGCTGGACTTAAACAAAGGCTATCACCAGCTAGAATTAGACACCAAATCTCGCTACATCACCACGTTTGCAACCCACCTAGGACTTTTTAGGTACAAAAGGCTGAGCTTTGGTGTCTCATCCGCCGCAGAAATATTTCAGGAGGCGATCCGGCAAATCATTCAACACATCCCCAACACCTTGAACTACAGCGACGACATCCTGGTCTATGGGTCTGATGTTCGTGAGTACGACATCGCTCTTGATCGTGTTTGCCATGCCCTGTTGGATGCGAATCTGACGTTGAACAAGGAGAAATGTGAGTTTCACCAAGCCACTTTAAAATTCTTTGGCCATATTTTCTCAGATGAGGGCATGAAGCCTGATCCGGACAAGATTGCGACCCTGAACAATACCAAGAGCCCGCAGGACGTCAACGACTTGAGATCTTTCTTGGGGATGGCCAGCTACTGTGCCCGCTACATCCGTGACTATGCGACCATCAGTCACCCCCTTCGGATCCTCACCAAACTTGGTCAACCGATCGACTGGACCCCTGGGTGTGAACGAGCGTTCAAAGACATCAAGCGTGCTGTAGAGTCGGCCGACAGCCTCTCATACTTTAACCCTCAACGGAAGACCGAGATCACCGTTGACTCCAGCCCCGTTGGATTGGGGGCCATCTTGGCTCAATACGATAATGACTCTGACCAGAGGCGGATCATTGCCTATGCCAGTCGCAGCCTGTCTGATCCCGAGAAGAAGTACTCGCAGCCAGAGAATGAAAGTCTTGCGGTGGTCTGGGCATGTGAACACTTTCATGTTTTTGTATATGGCAAGCACTTTACCTTAATCACTGATCATCAGGCGCTGGTCACCATCTACGGCAACCCGAAATCCAAGATGCTTCAGAGAATTAAGAGATGGGGTCTCAGACTTCAGGAGTACACTTTCACCATTGTTCATAAACCGGGGAAGGCGGAGAACCCGGCTGACTACATGTCCCGCCACCCTCAGCCATCATCAGAATCCAAACCATCGATTGCTGAGGAGTATATCCACTTTGTAGCTGACCAAGCACTGCCAGCTGCCATTCCCATGAACGTCATTCGGGAGGTCACCGCCCAAGACACCGTCCTGCAGATAGTACTCCGCCGGATTCAAACTAATCGGTGGAGACATAACCCACTAGAAGAAGACACAGACCCCACAGTCCGGAAAGAGATACAAGCATTCCGGCACGTCTGCGATGAATTGTCGGTCACCACCGATGGAGTCATCCTGCGAGGTCAACGACTTGTCATCCCCAGTCAACTACGGCAGGGAGTTGTCAATTTGGCCCATGAAGGTCACAGAGGAGTGGTATCTACAAAGCGAGCTCTACGGGAACGCGTCTGGTTTCCTTTTCTTGACCAGATGGTAGAGTCTACCCTGAAGGACTGCCATCTCTGCCAGTTGACCAACAAAAGCAATCCACCCGCACCACTACAAATGACCACCCTGCCCAGCGGAGTGTGGCAAGAAGTTGCCATGGACTTCTACGGACCGCTGCAGTCTGTAAAATATGTGGTTGCCATAATCGACGAATATTCAAGATTTCCCATTGCACAAATAATATTGTCTACGAGTGCCTCCTGCACTCTCAAGGTGCTAGATGAGGTATTTGCAACATGGGGTGTCCCCAAAGAGGTTAAGACGGACAATGGGCCCCCATTTAATGGACACGAATTCAGTGCATTCACAAAACACATGGACTTCAAGCACAGAAAAGTTACACCACTCTGGCCACAAGCAAATGGCACCATTGAAAGATTTATGGCTACGATCAAAAAGACATTTCAGCAAGCCACGGCTGAGAAGAGGGAGCTGCAGGCCGCCCTGAATGAAGTCCTCAGAGCTTACAGGACAACTCCCCACTCAACCACCGGACAATGCCCAGCGACCCTCATGCTAGGGCGACCAATGAGAAATCGCATCCCGACATGGGAAGGGGCCTTGCAAGCGGTGTCGCCAATTCACAATCACCAAGAGATGGCTATGACTGACAAACATAACAAGGACAGAATGAAATCATACGCCGATGCCAAAAGGAGAGCGAGGTCTCCATCCTTGCAAGAAGGAGACCATGTCCTCATCAATGTCAAACAGGATCAACAGAGAAAGACTGATTGCCGATTCCGTGATGAGCCACTGCTGGTTACCCAACAGAAGGGCACCATGCTAACTGCGGAATCTGACCAACGTCGAATCACCAGGAACGTCTCCCACTTCAAGAGGTGTCCTCGAGACATGAAAAGACCTTTGATGAGCCCGACTGGCACTCTGGCACTTGAAGAACCTGACCATGATAATGCAGAAGGCAGAGGTCAGCAGAATGGGCCCTTGCCGAGTGTGTCCAATGGGACCATGTCTTTGCAACCACGTCGTGATATCCAGCCACCAAAGAGACTCATTGAAGAGATGGATTGAAGCACTGTTTGTTTGTTTTATTAAGAAAAGGGGAGATGTAATGGAGTTGACAGTCTAGTAGTTGGGGGGGGCGGAGCTAGTCGGGTTGAGGGGAAGAGGAGGAGCCAGGACAGGATGAGGGCAGTTAGAGTAGGGACAGGGTTGACACTGGATGTAAGGCATAAAGCTCCAGTCAAACTACAAGCTGTGTCTGTGATTATTAGTAGCGCGATGCTACACTGACCCAGCTACGGATGCAGATTTGAGACAAATACTCACAGTCATGCAACGCAGCCTGACATCAATCCATTGTAAGATCGATGCCCTCTCATACAGAATGGACAGAATGTCAGAGAGATTGGACGAGCAGGCTGAGTGACTGGATATAGTGGAAATAAAAGTATCTGATGCAGAGGACATGCCTACTGCAGAGGCGACCACACACAAGAAGATGGACAAACTGCTCCACACCATGCAAGCAGGAGCAGAGAACCTGGAAGCTAGGGCTTGGAGGAGCAGTATAGAATAGTGGGCGTTGCTGAAACAACCAACATAGCCAACATGGAAAAATACCTGGAACGCCCCCTGATTACACTCCTGGGCAGGTATACCTTTTTGGATATCTTCATCGTAGAGCAAGTGCATCGATCTCTGGCACGAGACCAATCCCTGGAGTGAAACCTCATCCCATAATAGCCAGACTCCTGAATTATAAGGATCAGGATGTGGAATTACGCAAGGTGTGGGAATTGAAGACAATGAGGCATGAGGGTACTGACTGTGAGAAGTTGGCCTGGCATATGATGTCCACTGTTCTAGTGGGCACCTTGCACCAGTCCAAACGGCCCTTATGGATGGTAGGTTTAGACAACCTTTATAGAAAGCTATCCTAGTGGTAGCTGTGGAGAGCAGCCTTCAGGCAAAGTCTTAAAGGAATGAAAGTAGCTTGTTTTACCAGTCTATAATCTCTTGAATGATCAAATGGAAGAGCACCACACCAGGTATATATATATAAAATATATGTATTTATTCTAAAGACAACCCCTCTAGTCTCGTTATGAGGCTAGAGGCAAAAGTACAATACAAGAACCTAAATAGCACACAGTAAATTAGCACAGTATACGTTTTACCCTAGGGGCCTCACAAACCATATACTAAGAAAGTGATATAAGAACCACGTGAGAGATAGAAGTTAGACCTAGTACCTGTAAAACCACAGGGGCAACCAGGAACCACCCAAGGTAGGGACGCAGGAGACCCACGAGGGACGTGTGCAGTGTCTAAACACAGCCGCGAATCACCATTGACTTCTATGGCGAAAGTTAAAGTTTAAGGACATTTAGTAGTGGACTACGGTAAAACCCTTTCAGTACTGGACACTTCGAGAGTCAAGTACCACGGGAGCACTGAAGTACTTGTGTTACCTCACCCAGGGAAGCCAGGTGCATAGGTGTCTTTTCGTGTCGGGTTTCATCGTCGATTCCAATGGAGAGCTGCAAAGAAGTGCTGCAGGCGACTAGGAGAAAAGTGTCCGGATGGATTCAAGGGTGGATCGGAGATCTGAAGAACCTAAAAGCAGAGGGGACAGAGTTTGGGTCACGAGCCAGTGACCAGGATGGGGACAAGAAGATGCCAGACAATGTTGGGTGCTTTAAGGTGAAGTAGGTGAAGCTTGACTTTTCAGCCACGAGATCCAGGAGGCGTCGACGGCAACCAGGTGCTGGATTCGAGCTGTCCCACGTTGGGTGTCGAGTGCTGCAGCATTGGTATCCGATTGGACTCAACAAGCTTTGGCAACAGCAACCCACGCAAGATGACAAGATTGGCTTCGGCGCAGAACAGCAAGGTCTGAGGGACTTACCCTTTGGAGGGGAATCGGGGCACATCTGGAGCAACCAGGGATGCCCTAGAAACAAAGTAGATTCCTTTGTGGGGACCCACTAGCCAACGGACTAGGGATCGCAAAGGCGCCTCGAGCTGAAATGCTGAAAGCGGGCCCACGGAACACTCGTGGAGTATAGGCCCACAATCTTCTATACAAACGGTGCTCATGGCTTGGACTATGAGTAGCCCGATGCACAACTTCGGGAAAGCTCGGGAAGTTGATGCACTAGCAAATATGCAGGATGTCCAGGATGTCCAGGAGTTCTGGTCACACGTCTCTTGTGATAGCTACAGGTTTCAGCTTCGCTGGGGACTTGTGTCAGCCTCGGAGATGTATGGAAGTCCGTATCCTGTGTCGCAGATTCTTCGGGATCCGGCGGGAGCCTCGAAAATGCAGACCGGCAAGATGCTTCTTTGGTGCCTATTTGAACAGGGGAGTCACTCCTTGACCACAAGGGAGATTTCTTCCGTTTTCCAGTTGATATGGAATGTCGAAGGTCCAAGATTTATGTATCAGAGTTTCGTCCAGGGTAATCAAAGTCCTAGTGACTGGGTTCCTACACTTATAACAAGTTTAGGGGTTGGACTAACTCTAAAGTAAAGTAAAGTCCACATTTGTAAAGCGCACAATCACCCGTAAGGGTCTCTAGGCGCTGGGGGCCGTCGGGAAGATTAAGCGAGCTATTGCCCAGAGTCACATGGTGCTGGGCTAACCTGCCGCCGGAGCCGGGGATCGAACCGTGGTCCCCAGATTCCAGCGTCATTCGCCCTGGCTGCGGCGCCACACCTCTCTAGGGTCCCACCTATGGGAGGACCTGGGGAGGGGCTGGTTACACCTCTTCCCCTTTGTCCAATTTCGCGCCAGAGCTGGGGCTGAGTGCCCCAGCAACCGGTTTAAACTGGGAAATGCATGGGACACCTTGTGTGCCCCAGACGGTGTCTGAAAAGCATTCACTGAATGCAACCCACCCTGCCCCAATACACTAAAGCCTGTCTGGGGAGGTGCTGGCACCTCCCTGGGCAGGAAACCTATTGTCCAGGCCTTCCCTGACGGAGTTTCGTCCAGCAGCAGGAGGTCAGATTCGTGTCTGTGGCAGCAGCATCCATTTTGTGATGCTGAGGCTCTTTTAAACATTTACCGGGTAAGTGTGTACAGGTCTTCTCCCTCCAGAAGGGTGGAATTCTACCTCCGCCGCCAGAACTGGCGCAGGGGGTAGGATCCCAAAGTGTCTGACATCAAACACGACGTTTTTTGATAAAGCCATTCAAAAGTTAGCATTAATCGTGAGGGTTATAATGCACCTAAGAGTATATGGTATGGCTATATCATAGAACAGCTATAAGAAGGGATTCCGAAAGCTGCAGAGGGGCTCAGCTCATGCTAGGGCACCCTCTCACACAAAACCAAGCGCTCTGCCTTCAGGATTGTCAAGGTCTGCCATAGGAGTGACTTATAGGTTTATATGTGTCTATATATATAGGTAGATATAGGTATACTATATCTAAGTAAGGGGTTCCTACACCATCTTACCCAGGCTGCAAGTGCAGACCTGTGGTGCTATTTTAGAAGGCTTTCCAGAGGTGGCATAATACATGCTTCAGCCCCTGGTAGGCCTCTGGGGTACCTATGCCCTTGGTACCTATGGTACCATATACTAGGGACTCACAAGGGTAACCCAGTAACCAATTCGGAGTGTACCTAATGTCCAGGTAACCAATTTAGAGAGGGAAACAGATAGGCTAGGACCCTGGATAGCAGTATCCCAGCCAACTAAGTCAGAAACCATCAAAACACCAGCCAAATCGTGGGGGGTAACCACGCAGTAAGATTCCACCTTCCTACACTGACCTGGCACTTTACCCCTGCTTCACACAGCAAGTTCAAGAGGCAAGACAGCTTTTAATTCCCGCCAAAAGGAAACTGTGAGAGCTCTAGCTACAATATAGCATGTTATACCATTCTAAGAAATGTGTGATGTCGGAGGGAAAGGCACATTTTTTCACATACCCAAAACATTTCATCAAAAGACGAGAGAGGACTGGAATACAACATAGATCTCCCTGAGATCCCCCCATCGATGACGGAGATGGACAGGATACAGAGGAACAGTGAAAATTAAGGCTGCAATAGATCAGAGAGGAGAGATTGAGTCTGATATGGACTCAGACAGCGCTGGCATTTATCCCACCACAGATTGCGACACTTGCAACACATTGACCTCTATTCAACATAAGGTTGGAGGTTAGGATTGGCGCTATCGAGAACATGCCGGGGTGCCCTCTCGCCAGTGGCCTGAGATGGAGACAGTGGTAAGAAATTTCTGAATGCACCATGGTAGGTTCCAGTAAGCATCTAGAACTCACTTGGGGTACAGGATGATATACAATATACCCCAGGAATAGAAGGGCCATCCCCCACGTATATTACGAGACTGGATTGTGGGTGAGAGGGATGGCACAGTGCTAGAGGGCAGATGATGTATTTTCCTCATTACATAATGGGCACACCTAATGTTTATTTGTGCCAGAGGATGGGTAGGGCCGTAATGGGGACCCAAGAGCCAGTAACACTTACCTCCATGTGTGTACCACCCTGGGTTGATTACTGGTATTTGTAAGTTTGTTTGGGAGGGCAGATGGGAGAGTAAGGGAGGAGGATGATAAGGCCATGTAAATTGTGTGTGTGGGGTATTTCTTAGGATTCTTTCTTTTCAATTGATGTTGGAAAAAGGGGATATAAGTTGTGTTGCTATGTGCAATAGAGATCATAATACTAATAGAGTGGGGTGGGGTGGGGGACGTAGGGCAGACAACTAAAGATCGACCGACTTGCAGGTTCCTAATATTGAATGTGAGAGGACTTAACGACCATAGGAAGATACGCAAAGTGATTGCATACCTTAAAAGACACAAGGTTAATGTAGCAATTTTACAGGAAACACACATAGCACCAGATAGTAGAGCGCTGACACAACGCAGGTTGCAGGCTCATTACTGTGCCACTGTGTACTTATATAGGTAGGGTACAGGTCAGGGTTTAAACTTCAGAAGATATATGTGGACCCAGGGGGCAGGTTTGTGGTGGCCCGATGTTATAGAAAAGATCAGGCAGTCCTGTTGATGGGAGTATATGGACCCATCTATGACAACCAACAATGTTATCATGCACTTAGTGTGCCATTACTACAGTGGGGCAATCTCCCATAGATATGGGGAGGGAATTTCAATTGTGTATTGAACTCTGCCAAGGATCACTCTAGGGGACCACCCCGTCGATCCTCTGTGGCTGCTAGAGCGCTGCTGGAGATTGTGGAAAAAACAGGTTTGGTAGGCATTTGGATACACAGGTCACCTGAGGGCACTGGATATGCACATTACATGACATCCACACCATTGTTCCCTGTAGCATGCGCACCTGCGCGGGCGCACACTGCCTTTTCCCAGCGCGCGCACACTCTCCCACAGCGCGCACTTCACTGCCCCATGCAAGACCAAGAGATGGTTTGTGAGCGGCGCGACTAAAAACTAACTTTCATGGAGTGGAATTACAGTGACTGCAAGTTGTCAAGGCCGGGTGAAAGAGCAGAATGCATGTGTAAGGACTTGAAAGTCTATCTCTTACATGAATGGTTTTTGCTACGGTGGATGACAGCATTCGGAGCAGGTAGTTGTTATTATACTTCTTTCATTATTATTTTTGAGAGGGAGGCCAGCAAGGATTCAGCAGCAACAGCAGCCTCTGGGAGCCTGATGCAGCAGAGGCACTGATAAAACGTAATATAATTTATCTTTTCTAAAGTGCTAGGTAAAACTGTGCACAATCAAATGTAGATTCTGCCTGGAACTAAAATCTAATCACATCCTTTAAACATTAGGCCCAAAGCATTTACCTTTGATGGCACTAAGAGA
This sequence comes from Lissotriton helveticus, assembly GCF_964261635.1. Lineage (NCBI taxonomy): Eukaryota > Metazoa > Chordata > Amphibia > Caudata > Salamandridae > Lissotriton > Lissotriton helveticus. Next base: position 960,766,966 of record NC_136063.1, read on the forward strand.
TACCAATTTAGTGGCTGAAGTGCACAGCCTGAAACTGGAAAACCTGGTATCTGTTTTTGCTTGACCAAATTGTGTGATCCTAGGCAAATACATTATTTCACAGAGCAATTTCTTTGTTTGTTATCACATAAGACCATTTTCAAATAATGTAGTTCAGAGCATGTGCTGTACAAAAAAACTTTTCTTGTGTTTGTTTTAATAGCTTATAAAGTTGCTCTATCTAAAATAGGAATCTAGGCCACATTTCCTGCATAGAACTGACTTGCCTCTTTGGTCACTTATGGCACGGCCATCAGGGCCCAGGTAGGAAGGTTTTTCAGTTCATGTTTAAAAACTCCTACTTTTTAGAAATACTTTCCAAATAAACTGATATGCTAAGGTCAAATGCTTCTGCGTGTTAAAGTAATACTCTTTATTGAATCTCAAAGGCAACTTATTAAAATCGAACATAATGTTTGTTGCGCAATTTAGATGGCAAATATTTTCAGGGCTCAGCTCGTACAGCGGCTCATAGAGCCAGAGCCAATACTTGGCTCAGCTCTTCCTGTTAATTAGTTGGCTCGCCAATCTCTATTCACTGCCCGCTCTGCATTGGACTATTGTTCATTTGTTCTTAGTCCCCTTCTGTGGCACAGAGGGTCACAGAGGGTCCACACCTCAGTCTGTTTCATGAGTCAAGTGTGCTGCCAGCAAAAGGAGAAATCATACTTGTCACCATGGCTTTAAGTGGGATGAAAAAGTGGGGAGTCTTTAAAAGGGCCGCAGCAATAAGAAGTGTAACTATTACTGGGGTTTGTTGAAGGCGTAGTGGTCTTTATAGTGTCACAATCACCTGCTCGCTTGTAAGGACTGCATTCACTTTCACCCTGTTAAAAGTTACATTTCTCATGACTATCTACACATTCCATAACAACTTTTACCCCTATTCCTTCATCTTGTAGGATTTAACTCCATATTCAATTCACAATCAACTCAACTCAACAAGGAGTCGCTCTGTCTTATGCATACTGTGAATTAGATACACCCAATTTTACCTTCAAGAATTCCAAGCAAAGGTTCTCAATGTCACAGTCTGAGGCCAGTACCTGTTTGAACTCAGCTTTGATAGTCAGATTCAAGCAGTTCTCCAAATTGTTCAAAATCACAGACACACTTTGCCCTATTTGGTTTTCACCAGTATGATGAGAAAAATCATACTGGTGAAAATATTAATTTGTGGTCCCAGCTTCATGGTGGATCAGCAGATAGCAATGCCACTGAGGAGAGTGGTAGAGTGTGTCTGTCCAGGAGTGAGGGGATGCTGATAATGTTGCTGGGCAGATTTAGTAAGTAGATAATGTGAAGTTCAAAGTCCACAGACCTAACACCTTTGGAGGTCCTGGATTCCGTGAAGGATAGCCTGGGAAGGGGGCTCAGGGGCCATAGGGGAAGAGACTCAGAGATAGCAAGAAGGAGAAAGTATAGCAGAAGAACAACAGACATCATGCCAATACCCCATACTTCTACCGGGCCATGATCACCCTGATGATTCAGATTTCAAGGGCAAGTGGCTCACACTCTTACAGATAAGGATACCACCACTCTGATTGTTAGTCACTTATGACTTGTTCGCATTAGGATTGCTTTGGAGGATGTTTTCTAATCGTATGCTGTAGCGAATACCACTCACTTCCACCCATTATTCTTGGTCCATAAAGACTGCATAACTAGCTCTAACCCTTCGAAGTCATTGTTGCCAGGCCACCACTTTACCTTCAGCAACATCTTATAAAGGTACATCCTTCAGAGTCCTATTCTTTTCTAGACCTGGGATGCAGGTGCTACAAGAGTAAATAATACATGTCATGACAAAGTGTATTGACATTACAAAACTGTCTCAATACCTCATGAAATGTAGCTGTATGTGTACTGCACCTGTTTTCGCTATTGATATAAACAAAAGTTTGCAGAGGTGATTGCTACAGATTTACATAGCTGAGCGTTTCACTCACATGCATCATTGGTTCCTTGGTGCACATAGACTTGTCTGCGGGGCACATAGATCTGACACTGCAGGACATAGTGGAAATAAATTAGAGGGAACATTGATCCACACTCGTATAGATTTCTGGTTAATCTCTAGGAGCCTAGCCTCCTAAGTCAACAGATGTGAGCCACTCCCACGGACCTACTCGAACCATTTACCAGTGTTACTAGAATTGGGGCCCCACACTTGGAGGACCGCCTCTTTAACTTGGCGATTCTCCTCATACTCCCTATAAATGTGTTTTTGAAGACCGACATAGCACAAGCTATTAAGGAATTCTTTGAGAATAATGTAGGCACGGTATACAGTTTTGCTACAGTATGAGAGACTTTCAAGGTGTAAATTAGAGGCACACCCATCTCGAAATATGCAGGAGTTCCTAAATTGTTGAGGAACAGGCTGTTACACCTAGAAAGGGAAATAGCAGAATTGGAGAGGAGACACCAGACTATGCCCGAAAACGAGATACTGGGAGATCTTAAAATGAAGATAGAGGAATATCATGATATGGTCAACAGTGAAGTCACACACTTAGGAAAATATGCAGTCACAAGGTCATATGTGTCACACTGGCAACATTGATGTGATCATGGAAATATACGATGAGGTTGGTTCTGTGGATATTACGCTTATCTATATTGATTGCATATCTTTCCTGAGGCTACAACTATCAATAAATATCTAGAGTACATAATGATGCCATGGCGAGCCATGGACCACAGAGAACGGCACCGCTCACGATCACCAGGGGAACCCGACAGGGTTGCCCCATGTCGACTCTTTTGTATGCTCTAGTGGCCGGACCACTAGTGGGTGCTCTCCAAGAATATCATAGTCATAGAGGGTTGCGTTTCCCTGCATACAAGCTTATAATCTCGACATATGCTGATGACACATTGCTATAAATCGAAAACCCAGAGATCAATTGAAAGCCCATGCTCAGGGAAGTGGTGCCATTTGGAGGGGCTTCGGGCCTTTCTTATTAATTGTGACAAGTCTATAATTTTTCCACTCACTCCCACCACAACGCCGATAACAATTGAATATCCCTTGCACTGAATGGCTAAATCCATACAATACCTGGGAATACAGATTCACACCGAAACAACAACAGTGATAATGGATCAGGAGAAACAATTCGGCTCCCTATTATACTCCCCACTTCCCACAGAATTGCGTTCCTGGTTCCCGATAGGTAAGGAGAGAGCCATTGTGCATAACTTGCAAACCCTAGAGATAACCAGTATCAGAGATATTTTTCAAGGTGGCGTTGCGTAGCGTGTAAATGGGAGATGATACAGGATAGGGTGGACACACCAATGGCACTCACTCTCTTTCAGTACTTTAGAATAAGACATTCGCTACATGACTTAGTGGGAGAGGATATGCAGGAACCCCCAGAAATGCCAGCGTTGTCTTCCTTTTTACAAGTAGCTGTTCATGCTAGGCTGATAACAAAATGATATGCTTTCACGCAGGATGCGTGCAGACCTGGTGTGGTTAAGACGTGATTAGAATGTCAGAGAGACCTACACCGAACTATAGACGACCAATGCTGGGGGTATTGCTGTGCCAGGACTAAATCGGTATCGCTCAACAGTAGACACAGGCTGGTCCACTTTAAGTTTGCTATTCGAGTCTACTACATGCCAGAATGTGTTTGCCAATATGGATTGCGCGACACAGCGGAGTGTCAGAGGTGTGATAGCGGTGATGGTGGATTTGTTCAAGTTGCATGGCATTGCCCTGGGATATATGCTTTTTGGGGAAAGGTCTTCAGACAGTTGAGTGCTGTCACTGGTGTCGCCCCGGAGCTGGAGCTGGACCCGACATTTCCCTTACTAGGTTATGCTAGAGATCTTGATAAGTCATTTCGGAGTCTAATGGCAATGGGTCTGTTTCTGGAGAAATGCTGAGTGGCAATGAGATGGGCTAGGGGTCCACTTCCAACCCTCAAGGGCGCAGAAATGGTATATTGTAGCATGCAATCAGATGTATACAGCAAACTACTTCCACCACAGAGTCGCCCTAAGAACTATTGGGGTCCATACCAGATCTATCTGGTTGGAAAGGAGATGGGAGGCAGAAGGAGATGATGGAGAGGGACTCTAGTTGAATGTAAAATGTAGATAGTGCACTGCATATAACACTAATGATCTACTTGTCTTTAAGATCACAAGATGTTGGTAGTGAATGCTTTGCTCCCGGCGTACAACCTAATGTTTCATATGAGATTCTGATGTGCAATGATGGGTCGTATAATGCCCCATAACAAGCTTACAACATTGTCAAGATGAATAAGTAGGTCAGCGGGCCACACAATTATGATGTACATTGCTGCCCTTACCGTCTACTGTTGCACCCCAAACTTGAATGTGCATTTGTATAAAATGGCTGTGTTGTACCCATCCAAGATGTATAAGGTCATAATGTATCACCAGAAAATAAAATTAATAAAAAACAAAATTGTTTTTTTGCGAAAATGGGAATAATTCAGGCCAAACGTTTTAAAAAAGAATTTCGGGGGCATATTCACAAGGAGTTAACTCTGATCGAGCTCAACCTTAACGCAGCAAAAGTGGAGCTAGAACTATCACCCCATTCACAAGCTGGTGCAAACAGCAGAAATCATCAGTATTCCCACGATAACTGCCTCAACACCTAACACCACGGCGGACAACACCAACTAACCCTAATGAGATGCAAAGTAGGCGTTCCTGTGCAAAAACACACGAAAAAACCCACCACTTTAACAACAAAATGACATATCCGAGAAGCAAACCAAAAACAGGCAATAAGCCGCGGTAGCCGCAGATATTTAACACCTGCCTCAAGCAGGTGTAAAGACGGACGACTACCTGCAGTAGGCAACAGAACCCCGTACACAGCCATACCCGAAGAACAAACTATGCCATTGAGCTACTCATCATGTAGCTCGGAGCCCCAACAGGGCCACAACACCCACCACCACCCAGGACCCGGACCCGCCCCCCCCCGGACCACCACAGAGGCAGCACAGAGTAAAACAGCGGACCTACTGAAAACGCACCACTCTCACAGACCTAGCGCCTGAGGAAACCATTGCCCACAAAAGGCTCAAAAGGACAACCATTCTTCGCATCATGACCCACATCGCCCACAGGCTGACGGTCATAACACAGTGGAGAACCAACATCACTCCGCAGACAAAGCTGCTGGCTGTGCTGCACCTGTTGGCCTCTGGTACCTTCCAACCAACAACTGCCAGAGTCGGAGGAGTCTCACAGCCAGCCCTATCAAAGTTTATCACACCTGTCCTGGATGCCAACCTCAGCATCATACCCCAGTACCTTCACTTTTCCAACACTGCGCAGGAACAGCTGGAGACAAAGCAAGACTTCTATGCCATAGCCGGATTCCCGGCCGTGTTGGAGGCAATTGACTGCACACATGTCCCACTTGTGCCCCCTGCGGATAATGCACACCACTACCGCAACCGAAAGCACATGCATTCCATTAATGTGCAGGCAATAGTGGACCACCAATGTCGTCGCCAACTACCCAGGCAGTGTGCATGATTCTTTCATCTTCCAACAGTCCATCTTCAACCAGCACTTCCAGGATGGCATATATGGAACGGGACTGCTTGTTGGTAAGTACCAAATCAACACACCACACATCCCAAAGCCTCCAACGCACAAAGTACAACTGTGGGGATGCACACGTGACCACACCACATTCAACGTGTCAAACTACTCAACCATCTACCGGACAAGACTACACCACTCCATGGTCATCCTGGGCTACCCCTGCACCCAATAAAGACCTTTCATGGCACCACAGCCACACAACAGCTGAACGTGTGGAGTTGCGGAATGCAGCCATAACACATTTGAGGCATTGCTCTACCCTCATCACCCTACCACAGTTTCCTGCAGGTCAGTGTACTGTGGCAGTGGGCCCGCGGTGACCGCTGTGCATCCTGAGCTACTAGCCCTGTGCGACTCGAGTCATCACCCCTTGTAGTTCTGACATTACATTTCTGAGTGCCTTATGACTGTTGGTGTACTTGCCAGCATCAGCTACTCCCTGAGGGCTGGCTTACACTCACCCCACAGCCAGCATAGACATCACTGGATTGGTGGACCTGCCATCACCACCTGCCGAACCAAGTATTGACTCTTTTTTCCCTGCACTGTCACAGGTGATCAATGATATGCACTGTGCCCTTGGATGATGACACCCCTCCGAGACCCAGCCGCAACCACCCAGAGGCAGTACAATGCGGCCCACATACACACAAGGGGCATCGGTGAACGCACATTTGGCGTATTGAAGTCATGTTTCAGGTGCCTGGATGGCACAGGTGGGAAGTTCCTGTACAGCCCGGACATCATGTGCAAGATGATCATTGGGGGAACAGCGTTTACGAAGTACCTTTACGACGCAACCATTACAACGCAAGTTTTACAACGACTTGCGCTGGGGGGCGCTCTAGGATAGGGAATAGTTTTAATTTACTATCCAACACCTTCCCTACTATCCACGGGGACTGGAGTTGGAATAGTAAATTAAACTATTCACTATCCAGCGCCCCCCAACGCAAGTCGTTGTAACGACTTGCGTTGTAAAACTTGCGTCGTAAAGGCATTCGTTGTAAAAGCATGCGTTGAAACATCATACATCCTGATCATTGTATGTTATGTGTTGCACAACGTCTGTGTTCGCACCAGGGCCCCATGGATCCCAGTTCCAGATGTACCGGACGATGATGGTGGTGATGGGGCAGTTGGCCCACATCCCACTGCAGCTGCGGCAGGAATGGCCCATAGGAATATCATCATTGACACTTACTTCTCACGAGCACGTCACATTGGGACCATCCATGGCAATCATGCGACAGTAGAAGATCTCCAACTGCACTGAATGTGCGAGACACTTCCTGCCTACTCTGCACATCTGGTTGGAGGAGGTGAGCGGTCTAGCGCTCCTACCTCACTCGCCTTAAAACCGGACACAGGGGGTGACGCGTGTTGGATGTGCTGAGGCATACTGCCTGGTGGTAACATTTACGGCAATTTTAAAACTTGTTATTTTCATTTGTGAGCTGACTACTAGCTCTCTTACACTTTTAATCTCCTGACTCACCCTCTCATGCTGTGTCATCCTCGCTGGACTCCTCGTTCCACCGCGAGCTGAGTAGAGCTTGATTGTTGTGGAGGGAGCCCAGTGGGTGAGACACTTCCTGCCTACTCTCCACTTCCGGTTGGAGGAGGTTAGCGGTCCAGCGCTCCTACCTCACTCGCCTTAAAACCGGACACAGGGTGTGACGCGCGTTGGATGCGCTGAGGCATACTGCCTGGTGGTAACATTTACGGCAATTTTAAAACTTGTTATTTTCATTTGTGAGCTGACTACTAGCTCTCTTGCACTTTTAATCTCCTGACTCACCCTCTCATGCTGTGTCATCCCCGCTGGACTCCTCGTTCCACCGCGAGCTGAGTAGAGCTTGATTGTTGTGGAGGGAGCCCAGTGGGTGAGACACTTCCTGCCTACTCGGCACTTCCGGTTGGAGGAGGTGAGCGGTCTAGCGCTCCTACCTCACTCACCTTAAAACCCGATGCAGGTGACAACGCGCAGCGGACGCGCCGGCGGCGCACCAAAGGCGCGCCAAAGGCAAGCCCGTCCGCGCCAGACCGGGGCTAGGGGCCACCCCCCCTGGAGGTTGCCCCCGCGCCTTGGTGTATTCCCCTGAGAAGCTGCTCTCCTTGCGGGGACAGGAGTCCTCTGCTAAGCATCTTCTAGCTCCACACAAGTACTCTGTCCAACTGCAGCGCTCTCACTCTTCACCCACCATCAACACCACAATGCCTGAGGGTGACTCGGATTTTAATGCCTTACAAACACTCTCTCTCCCTGGCAATTCGGGCTCTGGGCAAAATTGTTTGTCTATCTGTTACCTGAACACCCGCTCACTGGTAAAACACCAGGCAGAGATATTTTACCATCTAGAAACAGCTAAACCAGATGTAATGTTGCTGTCTGAAACATGGCTTACACCTGAGTCTACCCCTGATATCCTGGCTGCCGTTCCTGACGGCAATTATATTCTCCAAGCAAATCGGCCCCAGGGGAACACTGGGGGGGGGGTGTTGCTGCCATAATTTCTCATGCTTATAAGGTTATCTCTCTCACCATGCATCTCATCCAGTCGGTGGATTATGTGATCTTTAAATTTGAGTCGGACATCCTTCCCCTCACGTTTGCCCTCTTTTATCGCCCTCCTGGACAGTCGCCTGGCTTTCTGCATTCCTTTGGTAGTATGGTGGCCGAAATGGCAATTAATCATGCTAGAACCCTTATCATAGGGGATTTCAATTATTGGCCCCATACTCAGCATGAAAGCGCCCCTTCTAGGGAGTTCACGGACCTGTTAACCGGTCTAAATTTCCTCCAGCATGTCCACACTGCCACCCATGTCAAGGGTCATATCTTGGACCAGTTGTGGTCTCTAAATCAGGATGTTTTAAATCTACAGATCTCCCCTTGCGCCTGGTCTGATCACTTTTTTATCTCTTTCACTGTACCCAGAGTCTTACCCACCAGAGTGTGCCCCACTAATCGCCCACTTATTCGGAATTGGAGCAAAGTAGACATCCCTTCGCTCTGTCTTTCGCTAGCCGCCACAATCCCCTCCTTATTGGACGAAGCAGGCTCTCCCCTGTCTGTTCATATTCAGGCGGATAATATTCATACCTGGCTTACAGACGCTCGGACACTGTCGCCCCACTAAAGAAGCTTAGCAATAAGCGTCCTCACGATGCACAGCGTTGGTTTTGTAAGACCTTAGCAGGTATGAAGTTTGCCCTTCGACAAACCGAAAGCAAGTGGAGGTCGGATTATTGCCCCCTTAAGAAGCTCACCTTCCTGGCTGCATTGAAAGAATATAAATTAGCTATTCTTGGGGGAAAAACTAAGTATTTTTCGGATAGAATCCTTAACTCCTCCAATAAATCGAGGGAGATGTTTACAATAGTTGATGATTTGGCCAAACCTTACCGAATCACGATGACCCCTTCCTTCTCCCAGTATCAAACAACAATGGTCTAAGGGACTCAAGTTTATTCTTAGTCTCACATTAAATCCACATATTTTCGATCAGGAAAGCAACAGAACCCAACTGAATCAAATATAAGGGTAATTTATTTTCCACTTATATGCATTATAATCATTCTTTTACATATACAACAAGGTCATGTCAGTTGCCCCGAGGGGAGCGTGCAAAAAGAGAAGAAAGAATTAGATCGGATTTAGTGATAAGGACAAAGAAGGGGGAAGTTTGTAAGAAGTGTGACATAAAATCAATCCAACAATTCAACAGAAAGGATCAATAATCATCCTAGCAGATAGACCTGACCTAACCGCAATTCAACCATATATTTTTATCAATTTGTCAAAACCTAAAATTAGGGGGTCAATTTGCACAAGAGACGGGGATTATATAGGTCCAGGTCGGGGGATTATTATGCGTCGACGTTTCGACTCGACTTAAGGCCAATGGTGGATTAAGCCTGGGCCGGGCGAGTCTTCATCAGGACTACAGCGGGCAACCTTATATCATGTAGAATGACCCTGTAGAACAAAGGAAAAACTCAGATTGGGATGTTGCTATTACGTACAATAGTGGAAGCAAGGCGTGTGAGGGCTGCATTGCTTACCCTGACGTTGAGGAATTAACTCTGTTGAATTTTCTTCATATATACACATATATATTGAAGCTCAATTAATGAAAACATCCACCTAAAAAGAATATAATATATTCTATTAGGTTTCTACTAAACGAAAAATGCAGCTATTACACTCTCTAACAATAGTCGGTAATGGGAATTATTATACCTGTATGGTTATAAGTCCACAGAAAAATCCAAGATGAGAATTATCATTTTTGTCTTAGAACTCCTTTTCTTGAGTAGTTATTGAGGCACTGTAAATAAACCAAATAGGCGGTCGAGTGATTAGACCAAACTACAGATGAGGTAGACATAAACATGAACATGAATGGGAGTAATAGCGGTAAACCCTTTTCAGGGAATTCTTACCCTGCTTGGGCACCGAAGTCTGTGTCTAAATGTGTCAATAACCGGATTATTGTGGTGGTGTAGAAATCTTCTCACGTTATTCAATTAGGATGGCTGGACCGATCAGAAATTAACAGAAAGGAGAGTCAGTGCCATATCGTCTAAATGGGCGAATAATTATGGTTGCAGAACATCAGGGGTTCGAGTTACCTGTTAACACGTATGACTTCAATCCCAACGCGTCTACCAACTCACAACGATGTTCGTGGGCTGGCATCTTCGTGCCCCGTTTGGTCTATGGGTTGTATAGACACAAACGATGTCTACCGGTAGTAAACCGCCGCCATCTTAGAGTGGTGTCTAGCGGTAATGTAAACCGCCGGCCTCTGAATAATGCCAATTGTAATTACACGTATGGCTTTGTAATTACTAAGAAGAATTCGACGTGCCTTCCAATTATACACGTAGTATGTGGAATGATGACTTCGTGCCCCGTTCGTGCTGAATATAAACGCTGTCAACCGATAATGAAAATGAAAATGACAACCGCCGCCATCTTGGAATGGTGTCTGGCGGTAATAACCATCTATGAATGATGACAATTCCCAGGTTACCCAGAGTAGCGGTATTGATGTAATTAGAGGAATAAACGTATTCATTCTGAATACTAGTAGGTGATTTCAGAAGATTCCAACAAATTAAAATTAATACTGCAATTATCACAGTGCCGCCACCTTAATGAAATGGTGCCACTGTACCGCGTCATCAAGGCATACATGCCCATCGGAGCTATGGTGGATCATAATGGTGTATTGGTTGCTGCAATTTGATTTACTAACAACATGATATTGACAAAAATATATTTACATGTGGACAATTTAACATAAAAATTACAAAAAAAATTTTACCAAAAATTACAAAAATCACACAATTATTTACATATGAATTCGACATACTAACAAGGTATCTGTACAAGGTCCTTCCCCAATTATCAAATTGGCAATTGGAACATATTCAATTTTAACAGAATTATATACATGAAATTGTCGTGAAAATGTCAATATGAACAAGCCCAAGATTAAACAGACAACAATGACACCTGTCTATTGATTTCTTCCATTTCGTTTAGGCCAGATTTTACAGTGTCCAGAAGATAAATCCATTTGCACTCTCTCTTATTGAGGATAACTCCTAAATCACCGCCCCTAGGATTGGTTCTGACTTTTTCAATAATCCACCATTGGAAACTGTTAGCATCATGATTGCACCTCGTGAAATGATCGACTAGGGGTGCACCTTGTGTTTTGCAGCGTATTCTGCTCATATGTTGGAGAATGCGGCATTTAGCTCTTTGGATGGTTTGTCCAACATATAAGAGGCCACATGGGCATTTGATGGTATAAATGACGCCTGTCGTGTTACAATTACTGTGGCTCTTTAGAGTATAGGTTATTTCATTATGTGTGAATGTACTGCATTCTACTGTCAATGTACAGGCCTTACAGCCCCCACACTTGGTGTGTCCCAGCACAGGTGCCATCCCCCACAATGTTGTTTGGCCCATCTGTCGGGGAGGTTTTAAAAATGATTGTACCAAGAAATCTCAAATGTTTTTTCCTTTCCTGAATGCGTGTAATGGAGGAGGCATTCCCCCCAATTCATCTTTGACTAAATGCCAATGGCGATTAATCAGTTTTTTAATAGCACTGCTCTTTGTGTTAAATGTGGTTACGCATACCAAGCGCTCTGCACTGGGTTGCTTTGGCTGTGTCTCCAGGAGATGCTCACGATGATTATACCAAGCACGGTGGAGAAGTGTGGCTCACTGGTTAGAGGAGGCAGACCTGGAAGCAGAGGTCAGCCTGGGACCAGGGTTCAATTCCCGGCTCGGCGGGGTCTTGAGTCCTAAAATGTCCATGGACTCGACAATTCTCGCTCCGGTGCCTACTCGATTCACGGGCTCACACTCTGCGACTCTGGGCAATAGCTTGCTTAATCTCCACAACGGCCCCTCGCGGCGGGATGCCTGGCTTTCACCTAGCGGATACCCTGCTGGGGTTATCTCACAGGGGAATACCAGGACGGGTTCCCTAAGCAAGCGCTTAGAAACCGCTTGGTGATTTGCTCTATATAAATTCCTGTACATTTACATTTACGCTTCCGTGCATTTTTAAGGAGACGTGATGGGTATCCTCGTTCAGACAGTCTACTCAATAGTAAGGAGGATTCTTCAAAATAATCTTCCCTTTTAGTGCAGTTCCTCCGCAACCTCAGAAATTGACCAAATGGTAAGTTATCTCTGAGGTTGCGGGGATGGTGGCTGGTGTATCTGAGGAGGGTGTTCCTCTCACTGGACTTCCTATAAAGAGTTGTGTATAAGGTGCCTGCCTCTGCTTTAATTTGAATATCCAGAAAATTTACAGTCATGTTGTCTGATTCCACAGTAAATTGAATATCCGGAGAGCGATCATTCAGCCAACTATGGAACAGTGATAAATGTTCTTTACTTCCTTCCCAAATCAATAGGACATCGTCAATATATCGAGCCCATAGAGATATATGGTCTCGATAAGGGTTATTCAAATTAAGAACAAATTCTGATTCGTATTCACTCATGTATATTATTGCCAAGTTTGGAGCAAAGCTAGCCCCCATGGCGACTCCCCTCGTCTGAATGTAATATTTATTTTGAAAAATGAAAAAGTTTTTTGTCATTGCTATGGTCAGCAAGGAGACAATAAACTCAGTCGAAACTCTGTGAGGAGCTGGTCTTAAATTCAGAAATCTCTCCATGCATTCTAGAGCAGATTGTTGGGGGATATTTGAATAAAGGGAAACAATATCCATCGTAGCTAATAGCGAGTTGTTTTGATCAAAACTCCGTCCCTCAACCAACTTAATCGTCTGGGTGGTATCACGTAGGTAAGTGGGTGTAGCAATCGCTATAGGCTTTAAGAAAATGTCTACATATTTACAGAGAGGCTCTAATAAGGAGCCGCACCCCGAAATGATAGGGCGTCCCTTCCTTCTCCCAGCATCTTTGTGACTCCCTCAATGACTACTTTGTTGAAAAGATATCCTTAATCAAGGCAAGTATCCCTAAACCCGATGCAAGCTTTGACCCAGGCAATATCCCCAGTAATCCCTCCTCATTTTCGAACTTCCCGCCAATCACACGGGAAATGTTTGTCTCGCTTCTTAGCAAGGTTCGCTCTGGTTCCCCTGCTGATAGCTGCCCTGCCCACATTGCCCGTGAGATCTTCCTTTGTCTCCCAGAGGTGCCCCTTTCATTGCTCAATGATTCCCTTCTTTGGGGGGCAGTCCCCAGCATATTTAAATCTGCTGTGGTCTCACCTATCCTTAAGAAACCTGGGGCAGACCCGGCGTCATTAAGTAACTTTCGTCCAATATCTCTGCTCCCCTTCTTGGGCAAACTCATGGAGGCTTATGTCTCCAGTTGCCTTGGTTCCTTTGTAGAAAGCTCTAAGGATTTAGATCAACATCAGGCTGGCTTTAGACCTCAGCATTCTACAGAATCCGTGATGGTGGCAGTTCATGACGAACTTAGAAAAGGGGCTGATCAAAATATCTCCCAGGCCCTGGTGCTCCTTTATTTGTCGGCGACGTTCGACACCGTTGACCATTCCATCCTTCTTCAGCGGGTCGAGAACGCCGGCATCAGGAGCACCCCGCTTAGGTGTCTCTCCTCCTTTTTACGGGATCGTAAGCAAGCTGTTCGTACTGGCCATTTCACGTCGGAAGTTAAAAACCTTACTTGTGGGGTCCCCCAGGGTTCTTCCCTCTCCCCGTTATTATTTAACCTCTATATTTCCCCCCTCATTTCTAGACTACGTGAGAAACCAGGGGTCATCTTCAATTATGCGGATGACCTCCTGCTAATCTTTAACATTGACTCCTCCCCTGCCTCTATCGAGAACTTCCAGTCAACCATGTCATTCATCAGCAACTGGATGAATGCGAATCAACTCAAGCTAATTCCAGGAAAGACCGAGCTTGTGCTTACTGGACCTCCGGGCAACCCCAGGAACTCCAGCTTCTGGCCGCACTCGCTGGGAAGTGCCCCCTGCCCGGTGAGCTCGGACAAGAGTCTTGGAGTTACCATTAGTGAGGATCTGACCATGAAATCCCAAATTAAATCGGTGATGTCGGCGTGTTTTTTCCATCTCCGCCGCATCAGAAAGATTAGCAGATTCCTTCACTCATGAGGCCCCAGTCCAAGTTACGCGGGGTTTGGTCATCTCCCGTCTTGATTATGGGAACTCATTGTATGTTGGTATTCCCCTCTACCAGTCTCATCAAGTCCAGCTTATCCAAAACCAAGCGGCCAGACTGGTCTTTCGGGAGCCTAGGACCAGCTCCGCTAAGCCCCTCTTGAAGAGCCTGCACTGGCTCCCGGTGATCCAGCGCAGCCTTTTTAAGGTGGGCTGTCTGACCTTCCAGGCCCTTATCCATCATGGCACGGCCTTCATTTCCTCTCGCCTTCAACAATATGTTCCTTCCCGAGTTCTCCGCTCTTCTAGCAACAATTTTCTGATCGTGTGCCCCTTCAAGCGGAAAAGACTTGGGGGATTGAGATTCGCCTCTCAAGCTCCTCTGTTCTGGTACTCCCTGCCCTCTGACCTTCGTCTTATCTCCTCCTACCACTCATTTAGGAAGGTTTTGAAGACTTGGTTGTTCTCCCAAGCCTTTGATTGATTGTTGACCGATTAATGTTTCTATCCTGCAGATTTTTTTCCTTTGCCTATCCAATAGCGCCAAGAAACCGTTGGTGAACGTGCGCGGAATAACTTCTTTTATCATATCATATCATATCATATCATTTGCAGGTTACAGGTTGTGCTTGTACAATGTCAGGGGGACAAGTCACTTGCAGCCAATTATAGACCCATAAGTCTAATTGACTGCTTACAAAAAATCACGAGTCGGCTGGTTTTGGGCAGAATTCAGTCCTGGATGGATAATGACAATATTTTAAGTCACCTCCAGGCTGGGTTCCGCCCAAAAACAAGTACCATTGACCAGGTCTTCCGGTTCATTATGTTATACTGGCGTACCGTGGTCCTGGAAAAGGGCACTTTGTATGCCGTTTTTGTCGACCTAAAAGCGGCCTTTGACCCGGTCCCTCGTAATATACTATGGAAAGTTCTAGCGGACCTGGGGATGGCACCTGAACTGCTGAGTTTGATTGTCCGCCTGCATGAGGATACCTTCGCTCGGGTACGGTGGGGTTCCCAGGGGGAGGTTACCGAGCCCTTTCCGGTGGAGCGTGGAGTAAGGCAGGGTTGCGTCATGGCGCCCACCTTGTTCTCGCTCTTCGTGAATGGGGTTGCGGATTTCCTCTCCATGGTGCCGACCGATGCCCCTGCGATGTCCGGTGAGCGGGTCCCGATCCTCATGTTCGCGGACGACACTCTCATCATTTCAAGGACTCCGAGTGGACTCCAGCAAGCACTGAAGCGATTTGAAGATTTCTGTTTGAACAGGAGACTATAAATAAATACGACAAAAACTAAGTATATGGTTCTGACTGGTCGTAAAACGTGCGGGACAAATAGACCTTTTAGAGGGTTGATCAATATGAATGGTTCCCCGCTGGAACGGGTAGATGCTTTTACCTACCTGGGGGTCACCCTTCAGAAAGATCTGGGGTGGTCCAGTCAACTGGACATTGCGGTCCTAAAACTCCGCCAGCAGGCAGGCATCCTTCTAAAAAAATGTTCCTCCTCAACAACTAAGCCCATTAGCCCCTTATTGGAAGTATACGGGATGAAGGTCCTAGATTCGGCCCTAAATGGAGCGGAACTCTGGGGTTTTGAAGACCGTAGAAAATTAACGCAGGCTGAAAACGAATTTCTTCGAAAAGCTACTAGCGTCCCCATAAGTACTCCGTTATTACCGCTAATGTGGGACCTTGGAAAAAAGGCGGTCCAGGACCTTGCCTTTTTGCGTCCAGTTCTTTACTGGCGCCGCCTATGGACAACAGAAGAACTTCAGCATTATGCCCATGGTCTAAAAGAGATAATGGTTAAAGACACGTGCCAAAGAATTCATTGGCTCAAGAACATCAAGTCGATACTCTCCAAATTGGGAATGACTGACTTATGGGAGGACCCGGAAAATGCTTACTTTCCCTCTAAAAAATATCTAAAAGAAAAATATTGGGAGATGGTGATCATTGAAGCAAGGTCAGAGGGCCTTTCCGCCCATCTAACTAGTCATTTCATGGACATTAAAGCCCTACCAAAACTGGAACAATATTGGGATATTATTGGTAAACAACAGGATCGCAAGCTCTACTTCCAGCTTAGGGTAGGATCACTCCCAGTAAGATCTTTTACGGTTAAATGGGCAGATAAAAGTGGAATCGACAGATGTCCCAATTGCAGGGAGGAACAAGAGTCAATAAGACACTTTTTATTTTTTTGTCCCCTGTACACTGCCCCCAGAACGATGTGGATCAAGCCTTTATGTAAACTGATAGGGATACACAGACATGCTGCGGCTTTGAGAATTTTAACTACAGACCCGACGCCTACAATTACTGTTGCCGTGGCTAAATTTTTTTAATGGGCTTGGGTAATCCGCACAAAATACATAGCGGTAAATATGTGAAGATTAAGCTGTATTTGTCCATGTATTTATGGGTTAACCTTTGTCAATCTTTGTGCAATATTCCTTTGGATTAATGTATGTTGATGAAATTGTTTTTATCCCTTTCTTAAATTGTAATTCGACATAGTCTACTCTAGTTTAATACTTTTTAAAATATTTATTGTATGGATTTTTAACGTCTTTTTAACTAACATTCGTGTAATATATGTATGTATACTTTTATGACTTAATTGTCGAATAAAGTTTGTAAAGTAAAGCTTGTACAATGTCATGTTACATTTCCCTGCGGTTTTGGATGAGATTTGCCAGGTTATGCACATTTGCGGAATCAGATGTGTCCTATGTTCAATTGTGGAGGGGTTGCTGTCTGTACCGGGCTGTTGTCAAGGTGGAGGTGCACTTCTGCTTGTGTGCGTATGCTGCACGGTGGGTGTGTCGTCCCTGTGGCTCTGATTTGTCTGCCACTGGTCTCTTTCATGTGGTGTGCCTGTCAGTTCTGTTCTTCCACAGTGCTTGGTTGTTGTAGTGTACATGTTGGCCTCTGCAGTTGGCCAGGGTGCATACGTGGTACTCCGCTGTTGATGAATTTTGTTCTATGTCATTTTCCGTATGCTGTCCTTCTGCTTTTTCCCGCATTGCGCGTGAGTATTGCTGCCCTCGCGCTGGTTGTCACTGTTTTCCTATTGTGCTTCAGCCCATCGCAGGTTTTTCTCGTGTTGGGGTTTGCGTTTTTATCTCCGTCGAGGTGGTTGTATCGCGGGCATTGGCTGCGGTTTCGGCAAACTATTGCATGCTACCACCGTGTTGTGAATTCCACATTGTCACGGGGATGTTTTCCCGCGATAGGCTGTGATTTTGAAAGTTGCATTACGCTACTCTTGCAGTAGTTATCATACATGTGAATATACCCCTAGGTTTCTTAATTGATTTCCACAATGGTTTGTGCAGTTTCCACTGTGTTATAACTATGACATGGTGATTATTTAGAGCGGTGTTTGAGTTTAACATGATGCTAAATGTACTGCATTCCGAAACATACTTAAAAACACAAAAGAGAAGAATTTGAAAATTTTGGGAAACAACTTCTCTAAGGCGAAAGTTTAGAATTCAACTAGTTCGAAAAAGTGTAAATGTTTCCAGCTAAATGATTTTTTAAAGTATTTTTCTCTTTAAGAACAGCTTCTCTTATTCCTTCGCTCACCATGATGCCTCAACCATATATGGGGACACCTTCTGGACCTGCCTTCTTTATTTATTTAGTCTCTCTGATTCTCCCTTTAAGCTCCAAATTCGTTGTTTATGTTTTCCCTCTACTTTTTCCACAGCATCTCACCATTTCCCAAAACTATTTACCTGTGCTCCAGTTCATCGTCCTAAAGTGTGAGACATACTCACAAGTGCTCGGCCTCAAACTGTAATCTAATTAGCAGTGTCTTAAGGTGGTGATGTATTGAAGCACTTGCACATTGTGATGCTTCTAGAGCCCATGTTTAATTTATATATATAAAAACGAATGTATGTCTGTCTGTCTGTCTGTTTGTCCTTTATGCATTACTACACCATTCATCCGATCACCATGAAACTTTGGGAAGTTGTTGAGTACACTCCTGCTAAGGTTTCTGGCATAATTATTTTTTAAATATTGCCCCCCCCAGGGCCCTCGTAATCTTTCGAATACTGATGTACGCACAAGACGTAAAAACAAAAAATTGCGTTTCCACAAGCACTCGAATAAATAAATAGAATGAAAACAGCTTTCATCCGATCGCCAGGAAACTTTGGGAAGTTGTTGAGTACACTCCCGCGAAGGTTTCTGGCATAATTTGTTTTAAAATATCGGCCCTCCAGGGCCCTCATAATCTTTCGAATACTGATGTACGCAAAAGACGGAAAAACAAAAAATCGTGTATCCACAAGCACTCGAATAAATAAATAGAATTAAAACGACACTTTGAAATGTTTTCCATATTAAAATGAATAAGTTTCAATAAAAATGACACAATGTAAATATTATCATAACGAGTTTCCTTGAATTTCCTTTCTTCGGAGATCGCAGCAACGCGCGACGGGTAAGCTAGTCCTTAATAAGTAATTTGTTCATTTTGTAGTATTTTCTTATATGGGTCAGATTTGGCTAATTGATTTTGCTAGGAGCAGTTATGTGCCTTTATTTACTTGAGCTCCAAATGAATTTCGGAGGAGAACTTTCAGTAAAAGTGTGAATCCAATATTTTTCATTTTTAATATTTATTTTTGTGTAGACAATTTAATTCAAAATAGTTGGTGTTGCCAATGCGGAAGATGCTTTCTATCTTCACAGTTCTAAATATTATAGAGCAATTTTCTAAATCTTAAAACTGCAACTTAAATTTCCCAAAGTTGTAGTGTGAATCAAAGGGTCTCCTAAAAAGCAATATTAACATCAGAAAACAGAGCCAACAGTTATGTTAGATCACACGTTTACAAACAGTGGCTATAAAGTAGGGATGTGTGATTTCATAATTCCACTCGAGTTACTTTGGTAAAACAAACTTGCAAATTTCATATACACATACTGTTAGACCCGGCTTTGAATCTGGTTTATCCCCAGATTTGTATGCTTTGTGGCCTTCTGTTTCTGACCTGTTTTTGTTGGTTTTATGACTCTGGCCACTTTACCATTGCTGATCTGTGCAAAAGTGTATATGCTCTTCCTGTAAATTGTATGTATTGGTTTGTGTTTCCATAATTGGCTGATTTGATTTACTAGTCAGTCCCTAGTAAAGTGCACTGTATGTGCCCAGGGCCATTAAATCAAATGGTACTAGTGGGCCTGCAGCACTATTTGTGCTACCCACATAAGCAGCCTGTAAATATAACTCAGGCCTGTCATTGCAGTATCTGTGTGAGTCTAATACTGTAATGTCAACTTGGCAAGTGCACCCACTTGCCAGGCCCTAACCTTCCCTTTTCCTATATGTTAGTCACCCCTAAGGTAGGGCTAGAGTACCACTGTGGGCAGCATGCAGTGTATGTGAATGGTAGAAAATGCCCTGGTGTGTGTAGCATGTCCTGATAGTGAAATACTGCCAATTTCGTTTTTCACTATTGCAAGGCTATCTGTTCCCATTATGGGGATTTTTTTTATAACATCTTATAAGCCTAACTACCCCTGGGAACAAGGTAGGAAAATAAAGTTTAGTATGCCTGAATCCAGGAGGTTAACATGCATCTTTTAGTGAGGGTGATTTTTACATTCTGTGTTTGAAAATACCACTTTTAGAAAGTAGGTATTTTCTTGCTTAGCCATCTTAGACTCTGCTAGGATGTGTATTGACTGTCTGGCTTTGGGGTGACAGGGACTGTGGATGTGCAGTGACTCCAGAGAGTCTGGATGAGTCAGCGCTAGGCTGAAAAGGCCTGGTCTGCATTTGGAGTGTTGGGAGGAGTAGCACCTGCGCCTGAATAGGGCTGTGCCTTCCTTACACAATGATGGCTCTGCCCCCTGTGGTGTGTCTGAAGCCAGGGCTCACACTGACAATGGAGGTTGTTGTGCACTTGCAAAGTGCCCCCCAGAACTGGTTTGGACTATGCTCAGAGCCCTGGGCCAGGAGAGAACAAAGAGATTTGCTGTATAAAAAGAGGGGCCCAGACCCCAAACTTTTAGGTCACTTCTAGGAAATCAAGAGGAACCTTTGCCAAGGAGAAGAGCTGGAGAAACTGAGGAGGAATACTGCCCCTGTGCTGTTTGTTGTCTGGGGTTGACCTGAAAGGGTACTTTCTTCCAAGGAAAGGGAAAAAGGACTTTGCTGTTTGCTGTGTCCCCTGCTTGAGGAAGATCTCCAAGGGCTTGAAGAAGAGCTTGCCTCCTGTTCTGAAGTCTCAGGGACACAAAGACTTCACCCCCAGCTTCCCTGAACTTCCATCCTGGGAGTCCTGACTTGCCTAGAGGTGTCTGTAGCTGTTCTGGGCCTCTGGCGATTGTTCTGGCTGTTGGGAGCCGGAAAAGTAACGCAACAACAAGAAGCTTGACACATCTGCACCTGTTCTGACGCATCGCTGTAGAAAACATTGCAATGCCTTCCCGCGGCTCGAGAAATCACTGCACACCTCATCGAGTGCACTGGTCGCCGAAGTCCGAGATCACCTCACCAATCCTGATGCAATCCCTGCTGTGCGGCTGCAAGAACACATGCATTGCTCCGGATTGTTGCATCACATCAAGGCGCCAGTTCTGTCGCATTGTTGGGGGACGCAGAAAGAAACCAATGCATCTCCTCCCCACGTAGTAAGAAACAGAGGCATGACCTCTCTCCGGTAAGGAACCAATGCATCACCTCCCCTGCGTAGCAGTAAGGAACCAATGCATCACCTCCTCCGGAGCAAGGAACTGACGCATCACCTTCTCTGAGTGTAAGGAACCGACGCATCACCTTCCCTGCGGCCCTTTTTGTTTGTGTGCACGATGCATCCAAGGTACTTTGTGTGAAAAGTGTTGCATCTGCAATTTGCTTTGAACTAAACTATTTCTACCATTTGAAAGTCTTATTTGTATTACTGTATTGTGGATTTTTGTTGTTTTGGTCTTGTTTGGTTTAGATAAAAATTACTTATTTTTCTAAACTGGTATGGTGTCCATTTGGAGTGTTTTCACTGTATTACTGTATGTGTTCACAAATGCTTTACACACTTTCTCTGAGATAAGCCTGTCTGCTCGTGCTAAGATACCAAGGGGGTGAACAGGGGTTATTTTAGAAATGTATCCCCCTTACCATGACTAGAAGCAAGGCTCCCTATTTTAACAAAGATACCTATCTCGGCCAACTAGAGACCGCCATTTCTAACACATACTAAAAAGGGATGGTCCTGTCTTTAACATATAGTTGAATAAATGCCAATTTACCACTTTCAGGAAGTCATCAAAGTTCACATAAGTATGCCTAAAATGCATTTCACCTGTAAAGTTTTGTTAATTCGATATTTGCATAGTTGCATGAGCAAATATACATGTGTACATTTGTTCATGCAAAAATCTAATGAATTAACAGTGCACGCATGTCCTGGAATGTCAACTCCACAACCACTTCATACTGTGAGTAGAGTTACTCACATACATTCCTTTGTGTGAATAAATTTGTTTATGAGAACAAAAGCAACCGCGGAGCATCAGAAAAGTGTTTTTGCACTTCTAAATAAAAGGTATAGTGTGTAAGCCATACTTGTATTCAGAAACAACTTTGTGAATAGGCTCCAGTACGATTGCCAGGAATTTCTGAAGCGACACTCCAGTACTTCGCAAATCTGCTGCAGTACCCATGAGCAATTATTCCTGCAGCAGAGAATCATGCATGGGTCCATAAGGCAATTATCTGCTCAGTCACAGGACTATTTTTGGGGCACGAGCAATGTTTCCTTCTTTCAAATGGGGAATGACGTAGACTTTGGTATTTGCTGATCCGAAATCACTGGGTTCCAGTATTTACTGGACATCTTTGCCTGATAATTAAGGGGAAGGGTAAATTCCAGCACATTTTTAAATGAGAATCCCGTGCAAAAAGTTGTTTGTGCAGGGGTTGTTAATTACCAGGGCACTTGTAACCAATGCCTAAGATTAGATAAGTTCAAAGACAACTCTAATAGAGGCAAGTGGGAGCAAACATTTGCAATGCGATCGGTCTTGCATTTCTGAAATTTAGAGCTATTACAGTTGTAAATGACAATGTATTTTACCCACGTGTTATGGAGTGGAGTGTAGTGGATGTACGTGGTGTGGAGTGAATTATGTGGGTTAGTTTTAGTATTGTTAGTTGTAGAATTGTATGGAGTGGAGTGGGTGTGTAGTGGAATTATGTGACATGGAGTACAGTGGAATGATGTGGATAGTACATAGGTGGTTTTGATTGCACTGGAACTATGTGGAGTGGGATTAAGTGTCATGGAGTGTAATTAGGTGGAATGGTATTTTGTGTCGTTTAGTGGTATGTTGTGGAGTTTAATTATGTGTTGTGCTGTTCAATTTAGTGGCATGCGGTAGAATTTTGTGATGTGTATTGGATGTATGTGGTGTGTTGTGTAATTGTGTTGTTGAGTTGAATTATGTGGTTTGGTGTCAAATTATGTAGTGTGGAGTGGAAACATGTGGAATTAAAATTGCGTGGCATGGAACTGTGTGATTAGTTACATTTTTTTATGACAAAAAAACAAATAGGTAGGAGGTAAGCTCCATATCGGTAATTTGAGTTCTTTAATTGTGCTAACCTTAACTTTGAATACGTTTTCTTTTCATGTCCCTGCTTTCATCTAAAGTAGTTTTGCTATGTGGCAAAAGGTCTCTTATTCTTTTACAATTTTTTACCTGCATCTATATTTCGACTTGCTAATCACTAGATATATACAAATTATCACTATTACTCCTGTGAACCACCTCTGAGTTAGAAAAAACCTACCCAATGTATACCAATATATGCGTCTGCTACTTTGGAGTTGCTTTAATCAGAGTGCACCATGATCAGAGCACATCTCTGAAATTCAGCATAGCACTTACGCATGCAGAAAGATACAAGGATTGTCTGACTGTAGTGCTTGACCACTCATTTTTTATTCCACATTTGATGTCCACAGCAGAGGCAGACTGGGAAATCTGGAAATTGTGTGACCAGCTGCAGGCCTCCCAAGGGTTCCACTCAAACTGAAGATAATGTGGAAATTGAATTATCTCCGTTTTGTGCAAATTTTCATTTTAGGCTTTCCCAAATGTGGAGAGCATGCTTCCTTCCAATGAAACATTGTAAAAAAAAAGGCCAAAAGGGAAATAAGGAAGAAGTACAAGAGACAACCAACTGAGACTTGTAGTGTAGATAAATATATTATTCTATAAAAGCGGTGTAGTGATGAACACCAGGGCCGGCGCTAGGCATGGGCAGTGTAGGCAACTGCCCAGGGCCCCGCTGCTGTCTAACTGCGATGGGGCCCCCCAAGAGTCCATTAACCTTTTGAAATGGGCTCATTGTAAGATTACAGGTGGGGAGCCCCCTTCCATGGGGTTTGAAGAAGTCATGGTGCAGTGTGCGAGGTCCAAAGCGGGGCCCCCCTCGCCTGGCCCGGCTGCCATGGACTTTAAGTGGAATATGACACACCATCCCTTTCAGATCCTGCAGAGTGGGCAGGGCTGGGTTTGTGGCCGTGATCCGCTGAATCGCTGCGCCTGTATGAGAACAGCGGTTGGGCAGATGCTTGAACTGGCGTGAGGTGTGAAGTGAGCCCTGCCCCATGCATGAATGAAGAGTGGCCTCACGTCACGATGGGCGCTGCTCACTTCCAATGAAGGGAAACGGAGAAGAGCACAACATGGAGAGAGGGGTTATTCTTATTTTCTTTTTTTGCAACTCATTTTTTTTTTTTTCAAACAAGCATGTTCATCCAAAAGAAGCATACAAGGAGTGTATGCATGAATAGTAACTCTAGTTATAAGCGCTTTGTGTTTTTTATTTTCATGTAATTTACATGAAACAATGGAAGAATGAGGAATTGAGTCTTTAAAGATTAGCGGAGATGATAGCATTCAGTTAGGGGGAGGGATGGGGGAGTGAAGACATAAAGCAAGGTAAGAGGTCTGGGAGAATAGTGGTAAATAGCAACGCATGTAGGGGAGAGGTGGAAGCTTGAGAGGCAGAAACAGTGAATGGAGGGCAGAGGTGAAAGAGACAAAACATTAAGGGGGAGATCTTAAAACCTTTTGCGCTGGTTTTGCGTCACAAAAGTGACGCTACCTAGCGATATATTTTTTTATTGCTATTTTCTTTCGTGCTGGAAAGCACCCTCTGAGTAGCACAAAGCAGCACGAAGCACTGCTTTGCGTTACTTTGTGACAAGGGGGCGTTACTTGGGTGGTACATGGGCATTCCCATGTAACCACCCATGCTCTTTGATGCAAAACCATATTTACAAAGATATTTGAACATGGTTTTGCAGCAAGAGTTTACACCCCTTCAAAGGAGGCATTAACAGGAGAAATGCTTTCATTTCTCCATGCTTTTCAGACTTTGCATGTGAGCTGCACTGTGCAGCACGTATGCTAAGTGGGGAAAGCTTAGTGTTGTACCTAGCATAGTATTTTGTACAGGAAGCGTACCCTTCCTGTACAAAACCTATGCTACACTCATGCACACACCCTAGCACTACAGCGCTAGGGTGTGTGCATGGTGAACAGATTGAAATTAGTGCCAGCGCAAGCAAAAGGGAAAGAGAGCCATATATCTGAAGATATGGTGCTCTCCTGCTCCCTCCCTGTCGCGCAATGCAGCACAGCCTCACCGGGAGCTGCACTGCATCGCATGACTTTTTAAAAAATCTTTCCCGAAGAGTTGAGCATGGAGAGGAGAGGTAGACATGAGGGAGGCTGAACCAGTAAACAAAGTTGAGGCTGAAGAGAATGATGAAAGGCAGTGCTTGGATAGGAAAGGTAGATATAAGAGAAGCGGAACCATCAGGAGAACTTACATGTCATGATGAGGGAATGATGAGTTTTGGATGTAAGAGGGCAAGACAACCAAGAGCAGGTAAAAGGCTGAGGGAGATAGGCAGGGGAGAGGTAGATTTCAGAGAGGTAAAACCAGTGAGAGAAGGCTAGAGATTGCAGAGAGATGAGAGGTGAAGGGCTCAGCAGGTAGGTAGGAGGTGGGTGTGATAGAGGCAGAATTTGTGAGAAAGGTAAGAGAGTAGTAAAGATAAAGTGAAGTGTAGAGCATGGAAGGGAGACATGGATTTAAGAGACAAAAATAGAGAGACAGGGTAAGAGGCAAGGGGCTCAAAGAGGAGAAGTGTATTTAAAGGCGACAATCAGCAAAGAAAGATTAGGAGGCTGAAGGAAGAAATGAGAGGTGAAGGGCAGTACATAGATGGAGTATGTAGATGTAAGAGAGGCAGAACAATCAAGAAACCTTATACAGAGAAGAGAGATGGAATGATGAGGGGTTGGGTGTAGAAGGCCAGAATCAGTGAGAAAGGTAAGATCCAGGGGGAGAGATGAGGCATACAGCATGGAGGAGAAAGGTGGATATAAGAGGGACATAACGAGAAAGAGAAGCAACAAAGCTGAGAATAGCAGAGAGATTGATGTAATAGGGGCATAATCCACAAAATAATGTTCGAGGAAGAGATAAGAATAAAAGTAGAGCATGAACGGAAATAGGTGGTGTAAGAGGCAAAATCTTTGAGAAAATATTAGAGTGTTCAAGAGGATGAACGTGGGGAGAAGATGTAAATGGGGCAGAGCCAGTGAAAAATGCTATAAGGCTGGGGGAGAGATGAGCAGTGAAGGTAGTCTATTGATGAAAGTCATGGCTATAAGAGAGACAGAGTCAGCAAGAGTACATAAGCAGAGTGGCAAGAGAGAAGTGGATGGAAGAGAAAAGAACCACCAAGGCTTGGTGAGAGATTGGAGAAGAAGAGTAGATCAGGGAGGTAGAGTTCAATGTAAGAAGGGCAGAATTATCAAGAGGAGAGAGGGAAGAAGGAAGGGGAGAGGTTATGTAACGAGACAGGAGCAGCAAGAAAAGATAAAAGGAAGGGGAGAAGGAAAAGGCATAGTTGGATTTAGGATGGCATAACCAGCAGGGAAGATAAAGACTGGGAGAAGAATTGAGAGGTGAAAAGTAGGGCAGGGTAGAGAGATGGGGATTTAAGAGGGGCAGAATCAGCAAGCAAAAATGAGAGGCAAAGTGGAAAGATGCGAGGTAAAGACTAGAGGATGGAGGTCTGAGGGTCAAGATGGGTGTAAGAGTGGAAGAACCAGAAAGTAAAGGTAAGAGGCTTGGAGACTGGGGAAAGATGAGATGTTAAAAGGAAAGCACGCAGAACCAGGTGGATGTAAGAGTGGCTGAACCAGCAAGTGAAGAAAATAGGCTGTGCAAGAGATGAAGTAAAGAGTAAAGCACAGAGGTGGATGTAAGTGGGCAGAATCAGCCCAAAAAAACGGAGGAGGCTCGAGGAGATGTAAAAGTATCTTTTAACTAGCAAGTGCTGCTAAGTACATTGAGCCTTTTGCCAAAGTTTGCAATTAACTGTCTCTTTATTTTCCAAGTAGAAAATGTGGCTTAGATTTGCGATGTGTGTCATCCTTTACAAACGGTTGTGATCTCAAACCATCCTCAACATATCTGCGGAATTACAGCCTGCTCTCTGTGTACTTTTACTCCTCTTGACCTTTTTATTAGATCTAGCTCTCATTCAGGACCCTTTCATGCCATTTCATGAATGGACATCTAAAGATCATAGCCCCTGCCCTGAACTCCATTTGCAATATCGCACTTGCATTGTCATCTGTCTCTACCAATGTAGAAAAAAACAAAAAAAGCTGCGTTTTTCCTCTGCTCAAAAATCCATCAGCAGGCCCAAAGCTTCTCAGCACCTTCTAACATCTATTTGCTGCCTTTTTCTGCAATATCCTTGAAAAATAAGTTAACTGACAATTCTCTTTCATAGAAACTAAATTGCGTATTGATCACTTGCCAGTTGTATTCTTTCCTCTCCATCAGTTGGAAGTAGCATTTATTACTGTGTCGGACAGTTCGTGCCTGATTCTTGATCAGGAAGGCAGAGCAGCCTTGATATTACTAAATTATAGTGTCACATTTATCAGTTTCCCATCCAGTGCTTTTAAATCAACTTGGAATTCAAGGTATTCCCCTAGCGTGGCTTTCGGTCTATCCTTTCTGAGAGGTCTGGTCACTAACCAAGAAAATGTTTTGGACTTGCATGCAATCAGTTGCTTTTTGGATAAAGAAAAATTCATTAAAACTATAGAACAAAACATGAGGCATCCTCATCTTTAAGGGGTCTGGTACCATATACACTGCTCTTTGTTGGCCTCTGGATCTGGGGTAATTAACCTCCATGGTTGCGTCAACAACAAAATCTTGGATTTATTTTCCAACGTCTTTTCTCATGTCTGGACAAACGGTGTGTTATCTACTTCCACTACATCCATATACAACAGAAATTGCTGCATTTTCACCTGTCATTAAGCAAGACTGTTGTAAAGTCAATTATCTTCTCACAACCAGATTATGCAAGTGTTCCCTGTCTTGAACTTCCCACCTTATGCATTTGGTACCCTTCAGATCATTAAGAACAGTGATAGGATTCTAATCTGGGGCTGCTCTAGATGCTCTTTCTGCTTATTCCCGCTACCAAACGATCTATCCATTTGCCATTGTGTTGTGCATAAAAGGGACCTCTCATTCTTCAGCACTGTTATATTCCTTCCATTTATTCCAGAATGCTCCTGTGTCAGCCTAAAATTAGGAGGAAACATATTGGAGGTAGATCCTTCTCCTTTCTTGGCTGCCTGCACAGGACTGGAAATGCCTCAGTCTTGAGCTATAGTGCATCTTAAATCTTCTTGGAAAAAAATGTAAAACTGGCCTTTCCATACATTAGTATAGCCTGTACCTTTTCCTTGAAAATCCCTTAGCACCAGAATACCCTCTTGGTGGGGTATTTTCATTCATGTCTTTCAACAGACCAATAACTGAAGAAATGTGCATTGTCTGCACAATTTGGTGTAATTTAACAAAACACCCAGAGGAAAGGGGAAGGAGAAGAAGCCCCAATAGCTTGTAAAAGTGATTTGAAGGCCTATTAGGTATCCGCTCCAACGTGTTTTAAAGTTTATCATTTTTCAATAACTGTCCAAGAAACTAGAGCCACTAGAACACTAGTTATCCTGTCCCAAAGAGTATTAAAAAACATTTACCAGACTGCTGCACAGGGTCAGTCTTCTCATGCTCCCAAAGATAGCCTGATCACTGTCAAGTGCAGAATGATAATGGGAGGACCTGGGCTAGCACAGGAGGATGTGTGCCTCTTCCCACAACACATTATCCCAGACCTAAAGGAGTGACGTGAGGCCTGGGGAAATTACTGCTTTTCAGCAGTACAGTTTGAATTAGCCTTACTTTGGAGGTGAGAAGAAGGGGCTGTGTACAGGAAAGGGGTCTGAAGAGGGAAGCTGACTGAGGACGGAGTGCCTCATTCCATTGAGTATATCATCACACATGGAGCGATTAGCCAGTCGTGGAGCCTAGGTGAGTGAGTGGCCAGTAGTTTTTGGAGGGCAAATTTAGCCTTCAATTGTCTCTTTGGCCATGATCCAGTGCATTTACCTGAGGGCTGAGGGTAGGTGCAATTTGATTGTTACTTCTTAGGCTAAATTTGAGTCAGGCTACATGTGTCTGGACCCATCGCAATTTGGCAAGTGTCTTCTGATCTATTAAGGATATTTGACTTACAATGTGACTTAAAATCTTTAAAAATGCAAATCTTAGGGATTCTGGGAGATTTATTTTGAAAGTCAAACGCCACCTTCCCCACCTATTCACAGGATAGGATCATGTGAGGCCCCTCTAATTTGCATAAGATGTAGTATCACAGCAAGTGACATCATAGGAAGTGTCAATAGAATAATCTTTTTCTGACACTGTTGAAGTAGCTTTGCAAGAAGCTACTTCTCTACATCACTGAGATGGCTACAAATAATATCCCTAATAAAATAAGTGCAACTATTTTAAAGGTTTATTATGCGGAAATTCAACACGTTAAACTGGGTTGAAAAGCTAGGCCTCTATCTCTCCAAAACCGATGTTTCCAGATTAGTGCATAATTAAAATTCTAAGACAGACTGTCCCATAGGGGAAACAACCTTTACAACGCAGTCATTACATCGCACTACCTTTACATAGCAGTCATTACATCACAACATCCTTTACATAGCATGTCATTACAGCGCAGCCATTACATTGCATGTCATTGCTACGCATGTCATTACAACGCATGACACTACAACGCAGCCATTACATCGCAAGTCATTACAACGCAGACCATTACAATGCATAGTAACCTTACATTATCCAACACTTACCCTCCTGTTGCACTCACTGGAGTTAGAATAGTAATTTGTACCCCTATACTATCCAACACTTACCTTACTGTTGCACTCACTGGAGTTAGACTAGTAATTGTTATCCCTACACTATCCAACACTTACCTTAAATGCGATGTATTGGTATGCATTGTAATGGTATGCGTTGTAAAGGTATAATGTGATGTAATGGAATGAGTTGTAAAGGTAGTTTCTGAAAATGTGATGTAATAGCATGCAATGTAAAATAATGCGTTGTAAAGGATGTTGTGATGTAAAAACTGTGTTGTAAAGGCATGAATTGTAAATGTATGCATTGCAATGTCATACATTCATCCCATAGCTATACAGTGGATCTTCAGGTGACTCTCCGATACTCCAGTTGCTCCAGTAAAGTTTAAGGTTAAGGCATTTGGTTTTAGCAGGCATGGGCATCAACATAAAGGGATCCATACTGGTTCAGTTGAGTGACCTGTAAATGCTCCAGTAAACAATAGAAAGCACTGATTGCAGAAAATAGGAGGATGAGATGGCACAGATAACATACACAGGTTGGGTGGCAGGAGCACCAAAAGCTAGAAAATTCCCACAGACTGAATGCCTAAACCCAGCAACTACTCTCAAACTTCATTTTTAAGAGATGAGAAGAGTGGAACTAACTTAAAGATATAAAGATGAGATGGCTAAATAGTTACAAGAATGTGTACCCAGGGAAAAAACAGCCAAAAGCTACAATGGGAGCCAGTCATTAAACAGGCAAGTAGTAAATTAAAGCAACAAAACAAAAGGGATATATTTTAGCAGACTCAGTGCAGCTTTCCCTTACAAGGAAATGAAATCTAGCAATGTGGAATAGGTTGGGGAGGAGGTGTTTGACTTTCAAAATAAATCTCCTAGAATCCCTAAGATTAGCATGTTTAAAGATTTTAAGTCACATTGTAAGTCACATATCCTTAATAGCTCAGAAGATACTTGCCAAAGTGTGATGGGTCCAGACACATTTCGCTTGACTCAAATTTAGCCTAAAAAGTAACAACCAAATTGCACCTACCCTCAGGTAAATGCACTGGATCTTGGTCAAAGAGACAATTGAATGCAAGACCCTTGAACGGCCATGTCCATCATAATTAAATTACTCCAGTCATGCCCCAGGCTACCTAACCAAACAATTTTGTTCCTTCCAATCGCAAATACTACATTTGCCTTCCTAAAACTACTGGCCACCCACTCACCTAGGCTCCGTGACTGGCTAATAGCTCCATGTGTGATGATGTACGCTATGGAATTAGGCACTCGCTCCTAAGTCAGCTCCCCTCTTCAGACAACTTTTCCTGTACTCTGCCCCTTCTTTTCACCTCCAAAGTAAGGCTAATTCAAACTGTACTGCTGAAAAGCAGCAATTTCCCCAGGCCTCACGTCACTCCTTTAGGTTTGGGATAATGTGTTGTGGGAAGAGGCACATATCATCTTGTGTTGGCCCAGGCCTTTCCATTATCATTATGCACTTGACAGTGATCAGGCTATCTTTGGGAGCATGACCAGACTGACCCTGTGCAGCAGCCTGGTAAATGTATTTTAATACTCTTTGGGGCAGGATAACTAGTGTTCTAGTGGCTCTAGTTTCTTGGACAGTTATTGACAAATGATAAACTTTAAAACACGTTGGAGCAGATACCTAATAGGCCTTCAAACTACTTTTACAAGCTATTTGGGCTTCCTTTCCTTCCCCTTTCCTCTGGGTGTTTTGTTAAATTACACCAAATTGTGCAGGCAATGCAAATTTCTTTAGGTATTGTTCTGTTGAAAGAGATGAATGAAAATACCACACCAAGAGGGTATCCTGGCGCTAAAGGATTACCAAGGAAATGGTACAGGCTATATTAATGTATGGAAAGGCCAGTTTTACATTTTTTTCCCAGAAGACTTAAGATGCACTATAGCTCAAGACTGAGACATTTCCAGTCCTGTGCAGGCCTTCAGAAAGGAGACGGATCTACCTCCGATATGTTTCCTCCTAATTTTAGGATGACACAGGAGCATGGCTGTTAAGTAACATAGGATTCTGGAATAAATGGAAGGAAGAAGACAGTGCTGAAGAATGAGCTGGCCCTGTTATGCACTGTACAATGGCAAATGGATAGATAGTTTGGTAGCGGGAATCCGCGTAAAGAGCATCTAGAGCAGCCTCAGATTAGAATCCTATCACTGTTCTTAATGATCTAGAGGGTACCAAATGCATAAGGTGGGAAGTTTAAGACAGGGAACACTTGCATAATCTGGTTGTGAGAAGATAATTGACTTTACAACAGTCTTGCTTAATGACAGGTGAAAATGCAGGAATTTCTGTTGTATATGGATATAGTGGAAGTAGATAACACACCGTTTGTCCAGGCACGAGAGAAGACGTTGGAAAATAAATCCAAGATTTTGTTGTTGATGCAACCATGGAGGTTGATTGACACAGCTCCAGAGGCCACCAAAGAGCAGTGTATATGGTACCGAGCCCCTTAAAGATGAGGATGCCTCATGTTTTGCTTCATAGTTTTAATGAATTTGTCTTTATCCAAAAACCAACTGATTGCATGCAAGTCCAAAACATTTTCTTGGTTAGAGACCAGGCCTCTCAGAAAGGATAGACCTAAAGCCACGCTAGTCGAATACCTTGAATTCCAAGTTATTACAGTTGATTCAAAAGCACCGGATGGGAAACTGATAAATATGACACTATAATTTAGTAATATCAAGGCTGCTCTGCCTTCCTGATCAAGAATCAGGCACAAACTGTCCGACACAGTAAGAAATGCTACTTCCAACTTATGGAGAGGACAGAATACAACTGGCAAGTGATCAATAAGTAGTTTAGGGGCATATTATCAAGCAGAGCGTTAAAAATTATCGCTGTTTTATCGGCAGAAAACTGCCGCTAAAGCGGCGCTAATGGGCTTGCTAATATGGCCTTGTGCATTCCAATAGAAACCCTTGTTCTGGTGTGTACATGGGCTTCTATTGGAATTCTCCACAGCATATTATCAAGCCCATTATTGCTGCTTTAGCTGCAGTTTTCTGCCGCTAAAACTGCGATAATTTTAACGCCCTGCTTGATAATATGCCCCTTAGTTTCTATGAAAGAGATTTGTCAGTTGACTTATTTTTCAAGTAGTTTTCAGAATAAGGCAGCAAAGAGATGTTAGAAGATGCTGAGAAGCTTTGGGCCTGATGATGGATTTTTGAGCAGAGGAACAAACGCAGCTTTTTTGTTTTTTTCTACATTGGTAGAGACAGATGACGAGGCAGGGGCGATATTACAAATGGAGGTCAGGGCAGGGGCTATGATCTTTAGATGTCCATCATGAAATGGGCAGGAAAGGGTCCCGAATGAGAAATAGATTTAATAAAAAGGTCAAGAGGAGTAAAAGTACACAGACCGCTGGCTGTAATTCTGCAGACATGTTGAGGATGGTTTGAGATCACAACCGTTTGTGAGGGATGACACACATCGCAAATCAAAGCCAAATTTTCTGCTTGGAAAATAAAGAGACAGGTAATTGCAAACTTTGGCAGAAGGCTCAATGTACTTAGCAACACTTGCTAGTTAAAAGATAGTTTTACATCTCCTCCAGCCTCCTACTTTTTTTTGCTGATTCTGCCCACTTACATCCACCTCTGTGCTTTACTTTTTACTTCACCCCCTGCTAAGCCTATATTCTTCTCTTGCTGGTTCAGCCTCTCTTACATCTACCTCGTTCTGCATGCTCTCTTATTAACGTCTCATCTTTCCCCATCTCCAAGCCTCTTACATTCACTCTTTCTGGTTCTTCCACTTTTATACCCATCTTGACCCTCAGACCTCCATGCTGTACTCTTTACCTCTCATCTTTCCACTTTGCCTCTCTTATTTGCTTTCTGATTCTGCCCCTCCTAAATCCACATCTCTCTTTCCTGCCCTACATTTCACCTCTCAATTCTTCACCCAGTCTTTATCTTCCCTGCTGGTTATAGCATCCTAAATCCAGCTATGCCTTTTCCTTCTTCCCCTTCCTTTTATCTTTTCTTGCTGCTCCTGTCTCGTTACATACACCTCTCCCCTTCCTTCTTCCCTCTCTCCTCTTGCTAATTCTGCCCTTCTTACATTGAACTCTACCTCCCTGATCTACTCTTCTTCTCTAATCTCTCACCAAGCCTTTAACTTTCTCATGCTGGTTCTGCACATCTAACATCTACCGTCCCCATCTCTCTCACTCTTCATCCAACCTCTTACTATCTCTTGGTGGGTCTTTTCTCTTCCATCCACTTCTCTCTTGCCACTCTGCTTATTTACTCTTGTTGAATCTGTGTCTCTTATAAGCCATGACTTTTATCAATACACTACCTTCACTGCTCATCTCTCCCCCAGCCTTATAGCGTTTTTCACTGGCTCTGCCCCATTTACATCTTCTCTCCATTTTGAACACTCTAATCTTTTCTCACAGATCTTTCCTCTTACACCACCTATTTCCATTCATGCTCTACTCTTATTCGTATCTCTTCCTCTAACCTTATCTTCTGGATTATGCCCCTTGTACATCAATCTCTCTGCTATTCTCAGCTTTGTTCCTTCTCTTTCTCGTTATGTCCCTCTTATATCCACCTTTCTCCTCTACGCTGTATGCCTCACCGCTCCCCCTGGCTCCTACCTTTCTCACTGATTCTGGCCTTCTACACCCAACCCCTCATCACTCCCTCTCTCTTCTCTGTATAAGGTTTCTTGATTGTTCTACCTCTCTTACATCTACATACCCCATCCACGTACTGCCCTTCACCTCTCATTTCTTCCTTCAGCCTCCTAACATTTCTTTGCTGTTCTGACCCCTTTAAATCCACTTCTCCGCTTTGAGCCCCTTGCCTCTTACTCTGTCTTACTGTTTCTGTCTCATAAATCCACGTCTCTCTTCCATGCTCTTCACTTCCCTTTATCTTTACTACTGTCTCTTAGCTTTCTCACAAATTCTGCCTCTATCACACTCACCTCCTACCTACCTGCTGAGTCCTTCACCTCTCATCTCTCTGCAGTCTCTAGCCTTCTCTCACTTGTTCTACCTCTCTGAAATCTACCTCTCCCCTACCTATCTCGACCAGCCTCTTACCTGATCTTTGTTGTTTTGCCCTCTTACATCCAAAACTCACTATTCCCTCATCATGACCCTTAAGTTCCCCAGATGGTTCCGCTTCTCATATATCTACCTCTCCTATCCAAGCACTGCCTTTCATCTTTCTCTTCAGCCTCAACTTTGTTCACTGGTTCTGCCTATCTCATGTCTAGCT